>NC_091248.1:32517500-35017500 GCF_042477335.2 Ovis canadensis | reverse complement strand
TGTAGAACTAAAATTTCAAAATTTACATGGTCATTTTTAGAAAGTAAGTTATTCTTTTTCAATTCAAATATTTAAAAACAATTTAAAATCATGAGTTACATATATGTTTTTTTAAGATGAACACTGTGTAATTTAGGATTTTTCCTAATTGCATAATTTATTTTGCTGCAAGGAAATATAAGATGAAATGTTTTTATTATATATAATGATTGTAGTACAATAGATATGGGATTTTTATTTTAATATGTAATAAAGAACACAAACCAAGCCCTATTATTCTGTGACATTCTGAGCATAATATTCGGTATGGATTATTTCTGGATGCTTTGTTCCACCTAAAAAAACTACCCAAATTATAGTCATGTACCACATAATTTCTTTACTTCTTTATATATAACCGTGTATGATTCCACATAGGTGTTCCTCACATTCTCTTTTTTCATAAGGCCAGGCATCACAAAATACAACAAGATATAATTATTCCCTGGTCCCATGTAATTTTATCTAAGGAGTCATAAAGCCTTATATTTACATAGTGCTTTGTAATGTCACCATGTATGTTACCAAATGTGCAAATTTCATTACTGTGTTAGATCATATGTCAGATGAGTCATTGCTCAGGTGCAAGACTTGGGATACTATGGGAAGACAGTGGAAATGTGGGGAAGTATTTAGTGCAAGAAACAAGAGAAACACAATGTAACTTCTGAATTGGTGTCTGTTTTTAATGGCTTTGGTATGACTGATTCATCATAAATTCACAATGTTCAAAGATATAAGGGGCAATGAATTATCTGTTCCAAGACCCCCATATTGAAAGGTGGGGAAATTAAAATCAGTGAATATTATAAGGACATACAGGGGCAGAATGGGAGTCAAAACCAAAGTTGCTTTCATCAGTGCATTTTCGATGAAAGCAGAGTGTGTCCAGTAAAATAAAAACGAGTGTTCTGTTAAGTCAGTTGGCAAGGAAGCAAACTTTCTTACTATGACAACATAAAAAGATGTTTTAAATCACTTGATGAGCATAAAGGGAACACTGTCCACAACACAGCCATGTTCCCTTAGACTTCATTCCAGTGTGGGAGCCTGGACACAAGAAGGACCTCTGAGGAGCTGAGAATTTGTATTACTAAATGCCTCCCAGTTATTGTAATTGGGGAGAGGAGTACAGAGAGGTAAGCTCAGGGGAGTCAAAAGAACAGTCCCATTACAGATGGTGAGGGAGAAAAAGAAAGGAGGTGCGAGGGAGAAAGTAAAGCTGAAAAGAATAGACAGCGAGGAAGAAACATTGAAAGAGCAAGAAGTGAGAGAGTCAACACAGAGAAGTGATTCCAGGCCAAAGAGGGGAGCATCTTATCTGGGCAATGCAAATGTATTTATGTAATATATATAACCAAAGTGCTTTTGCACTCTCATCAGTTCAATTCAGTTCAGTTGCTCAGTCGTGTCCAACTCTTTGCAACCCCATGAACCGCAGCATGCCAGGCTTCCCTGTCCATCACCAACTGCTGGAGTTTACACAAACTCATGTCCATTGAATCGGTGATGCCATCTAACCATCTCATCCTCTGATGTCCGCTTCTCCTCCTGCCTTCAATCTTTCCCAGCATCAGGGTCTTTTCAAATGAGTCAGTACTTTGCATCAGGTAGCCAAAATATTGGAGTTTCAGCTTCAACATCAGTCCTTTCAATGAACACCCAGGACTGATCTCCTTTAGGATGGACTGATTGGATCTCCTTGCAGCCCAAGGAACTCTGAAGTGTCTTCTCCAACACCACAGTCCAAAAGCATCAATTCTTCAGCACTCAGCTTTCTTTATAGGACACTCTCACATCCATTCATGACTACTGGAGAAAACATGGTCTTGACTAGACAGAACTTTGTTGACAAAGTAATCTCTCTGCTTTTTAATATGATGTCTAGGTTGGTCATAACTTTCCATCCAAGGAGTAAGCATCTTTTCATTTCATGGCTGTAATCACCATCTGCAGTGATTTTGGAGCCCAGAAAAATAAAGTCAGCCACTGTTTCCACTGTTTCCCCATCTATTTCCTATGAAGTGATGGGACCGGATCCCATGATCTTCGTTTTCTGAATATTGAGCTTTAAGCCAACTTTTTCACTCTCCTCTTTCACTTTTATCAAGAGGCTCTTTAGTTCTTCTTCACTTTCTGCCATAAGGGTGGTGTCATCTGCATATCTGAGGTTATTGATATTTCTCCTGGCAATCTTGTTTCCAGCTTGCGCCTCATCCAGCCCAGTGTTTCTCATGATGTATTCTGGGTATAAGTTAAATAAGCAGGGTGACAATATCTAGCCTTGACGTACTCCTTCTCCTATTTGAAACCAGTCTGTTGTTCCATGTACAGTTCTAACTGTTGCTTCCTGATCTGCATACAGATTTATCAAGAGGCAGGTCAGGTGGTCTGGTATTCCCATCTCTTGAAGAATTTTCTACAGTTTATTGTGATCCACACAGTCAAAGCTTTGGAAATGTCAATAAATCAGAAAGAGATGTTTTTCTGGAACTCTCTTGCTTTTTTGATGATCCACTCAGATTTTGGCAATTTGATCTCTGGTTCCTCTGCCTTTTCTAAAACCAGCTTGAACATCTGGAAGTTCATGGTTCACGTATTGCTGAAGCCTGGCTAGGAGAATTTTGGGCATCACTTTACTAGCGTGTGAGATGAGTGCATTTGTGCAGTAGTTTGAGAATTCTTTGGCATTGCCTTTCTTTGGGATTGGAATGAAAACTGACCTTTTCCAGTCCTGTGGCCACTGCTGAGTTTTCCAAATTTGCTGACATATTGAGTGCAGCACTTTCACAGCATCATCTTCCAGGATTTGAAATAGCTCAACTGGAATTCCATCACCTCCAATAGCTTTGTTCATAGTGATGCTTCCTCAGGCCCACTTGACTTCACATTCCAGGATGTCTGGGTCTAGGTGAGTGATCACACCATCGTTATTATCTGAGTCGTGAACATCTCTTTTGTACAGTTCTCCTGTGTATTCTTGCCACCTCCTGTTAATATCTTCTGCTTCTGTTAGGTCCATACCATTTCTGTCCTTTATCGAGCCCATCTTTGCATGAAATGTTCCCTTGGTATCTCTAATTTTCTTGAAGTAATTCTCTAGTCTTTCCCATTCTGCTGTTTTCCTCTATTTCTTTGCATTGATTGCTGAGGAAGGCTTTCTTATCTCTCCTTGCTATTCTTTGGAACTCTGCATTCAGATGCTCATATCTTTCATTTTCTCCTTTGCTTTTCATTTCTCTTCTTTTCACAGCTACTTGTAAGGCTTCCTCAGACAACCATTTTGCTTTGTTGCATTTCTTTCCAAGTGGATGGTCTTAATCCCTGTCTCCTGTACAATGTCACAAACCTCTGTCCATAGTTCATCAGGCACTCTATCAGATCTAGTCCCTTAAATCTATTTCTCACTTCCACTGTACAGTCATAAGGGATTTGATTTAGGTCAGACCTGAATGAACTAGTGGTGTTCCCTACTTTCTTCAGTTTCAGTCTGAGTTTGGTAATAAGGAGTTCATGATCTGAGCCACAGTCGGCTCCCAGTCTAGTTTTTGTTAACTCTATAGAGCTTCTCCATCTTTGGCTGCAAAGAATATAATGAATCTGATTTTGGTGTTGACCATCTGGTGATGTCCATGCGTAGAGTCTTCCCTTGTGTTGTTGGAAGAGGGTGTTTGCTATGACCAGTGCGTTCTCTTGGCAAAATTCTATTAGTCTTTGCCCTGCTTCATTCTGTACTCCAAGGCCAAATTTGCCTGTTACTCCAGGTTTCTTGACTTCCTACTTTTGATTCCAGTCCCCTATAATGAAAAGGACATCTTTTTTGGGTGTTAGTTCTAAAAGGTCTTGTAGGTCTTCATAGAACTGTGCAACTTCAGCTTTTTCAGTGTTACTGGTGGGAGCATAGACTTGGATTACTGTGATATTGAATGGTTTCCCTTGGAAACGGATAGAGATCATTCTGTCGTTTTTGAGACTGCATCCTAATATTGCATTTTGGACTCTTTTGTGGACTATGATGGCTACTCCATTTCTTCTAAGGGATTCCTGCCCACAGTAGTAGATATAATGGTCATCTGACTTAAATTCACCCATTCCAGTCCATCTTAATTCCCTGATTCCTAGCATGTTGACATTCACTCTTGCCATCTCCTGTTTGTCCACTTCCAATTTGCCTTGATTCATGGGCCTAACATTCCAGATCCCTGTGCAATATTGCTCTTTACTGCATCGGATCTTGCGTCTATCACCAGTCACATCCACAACTGAGTGTTGTTTTTGGTTTGGCTTCATCCCTTCATTCTTTTTGGAGTTATTTCTCCACTGATCTTCAGTAGCATATTGGGCACCTATCGACCTGGGGAGTTCATCTTTTAGTGTCCTATCTCTTTGCCTTTTCATACTGTTCATGGGGTTCTCAAGGCAGGAATACTGAAGTGGTTTGCCATTCCCTTCTCCAGTGGACCACATACTGTCAGACCTCTCCACCATGACCTGTCCATCTTGGGTGGCCCCACATGGCATGGCTTAGTTTCATTGAGTTAGACAAGGCTGTGGTCCATGTGATCAGACTGGCTAGTTATCTGTGATTGTGGTTTCAGTCTGTCTGCACCACATTCAAGGTAAGAGAAACCCAAGTAAGATGGGAGGTGCTGATAGAGAGCATCAAAGGACAGACAGACTGAAACCACAATCACAGACACTCTCATACCAAAGCCTGAATTCTGGTACCTGTCAATTTTACATTTTCTAAGAATGGAATCTAATTTATTTGAAATATTTTACAAAATTTGTGAAAGTAGGTAATAGCATTTTTAAGAGTTCAGAACTCATCAAAATGGATCAGTGGTAGCTCTCTGCATCACAGTTTCTCTCTGCATCACAGTTTCTCTTTTCTATGCAGGTTTAAAAGTTAAATGTTTTCTCTGTTACAGAAAATCAACCCCCAGTGATTCAAATTGTGCAATATAGATTACAGACATTTTCCGGGGAGAACTTTGTGTACCATTTCACAGCTTTTGATCCAGAAGGCTCTGACATTCATTTTATCTTGGACTCCGGCCCCAGAGGAGCAAATATATCCTCTGCAGGACTTCTTATGTGTAACAAACCCCCCAGAAATTAACGCTGCACATTAATGATGACTGCAATGCTGAAACTAGAGTCATGATTGAGGTAGTATTTATAACTGTACAAGTTAATAAATAGTCTTAATAGCTACATTAAATTTAAAATAGAAATTGTTCAACACATCATGGAAAATTTAACTGTCAAAATTTTAACTATTTTTTGGCAAATCTGAAACCTTAGAGAAAGTCTCAATTTTATGTATCTAAATTACTAATTCCTAGAGCATTTTCTTCCGCACTTAACCGTAACAATAAAAATGCATTCTTGTCCACCTTTGTGAAAGATCTGTGGTAAACCTAAGATTGCTAATTATGTCCTTTTCTTTCAAGTCAAGTAGTATTAGAGGTTGAATTAGATATCAGGATTATAAATTTAATCACTCAGCTGTATATCCAAAACTAACACAATATTGTAAATCAACTATATTTCAATTAAAAGGGTTATAAATATTAGATTTGAAATAGCTAGTTGCAAATTGTATTTTCTTTTACTTATTTTGTTTTGTATATTCACATGAAACTTGGGATACACTCATACAGAAGTAATGGTATGGAGGACGGTTATGTACTATGTCATGTTAACTAAATAACTTAAGTGACTATTTCCTCTCTAGATCTTGGCATAAGTCAGGTGACTAACTGCTTTCCACTTTTAAGATTTTTATTTTTCCAGTTGTTTGGCTTACATTATAGAAATTGATCATCTTGTGACATTTTCAAAATGTATCCCCAGCATTCATATTTTGGCTATGTTCTTGAGTGTGGGCATAGTTTTATTAAATTATCTTTAAAAATACTATTTTACATTAGATGTATACATATAATTTTGCATAATGTGTGATATGGTCCTATTAGCACATACAAATACATGCTTGTCATGATTTCTCAGATATAAACTGAAGATATTTTACAGCAAAATAAAGCCTTTACTTTTTGTTTATTTTGCAGGTGACTGTGATGTCTTGTGATTGCTTAAATGGGGGATCATGTGTGTCTGACACTAAATTTCCTCCAGGAAGTGGAGCATACCTATGTGTCTGCCTGCCTGGTTTTCATGGAGATCTTTGCGAAAAGAATGTCACTGAATGCCAATTGAACCCCTGTGGTCTTGGCAGATGCATTAGAGGTTTACACAGTTATTCTTGTAATTGTCCACCTGAGCTCAAAGGTAAATTCTGGTTCCTCATGAATGAAATTCAGATGTGAATAAATTAGAAATGAAAGATCTTTGGCTTTCTATGTAACCTACACAGTACTCAAGCAAATGTATGATCTTAAAAGATTTTAATGCACCCCTTAAAATTCTAGTAGAATTCATCACAAATACATTTGCTATCTGTAGCCTTTTTAAAGTGTACATTGCTTATGTATACTCTTAAATTTTTGTTCACTTTTATAGTTTGGCAATATTCTATGTCTATATTGTATTTTGCAGGTTCCTAAACCGTCTAGTCAAGGCTATGGTTTTTCCTGTGGTCATGTATGGATGTGAGAGTTGGACTATGAAGAAGGCTGAGTGCTGAAGAATTGATGCTTTTGAACTGTGGTGTTGGAGAAGACTCTTTGAGAGTCCCTTGGATTGCAAGGAGATCCAACCAGTCCATTCTGAAGGAGATCAGCCCTGGGTGTTCTTTGGAAGGAATGATGCTAAAGCTGAAACTCCAGTACTTGGGCCACCTCATGTGAAGAGTTGCCTCATTGGAAAATACTCTGATGCTGGGAGGGATTGGGGGCAAGAGGAGAAGGGGACGACAGAGGATGAGATGGCTGGATGGCATCACGGACTCGATGGACGTGAGTCTGAGTGAACTCCGGGAGTTGGTGATGGACAGGGAGGCCTGGCGTGCTGCGATTCATGGGGTCACAAAGAGTCGGACACGACTGAGTGACTGAACTGAACTGAACTGAAACACTTCTATCTATATTTGGTAGGTAGAAATATATTTAAATGTATTACTATTGAAATATGATATAGAATAATAGAGAAATTTCCCATAAGAAATATAAAAATTATCATCTAAGAATTTTATTGATAATTCATTTACTTAAAAAAACATCATGATGTAAGAGTTGAAATCAAATTGAAATGTTAGAATACCTGTTAACTCATTAATATCCTAAAACGTCTGATTCCAGAAACTCCAGATAAATATGACTAACAACTTTAATTTCCCAAGGCTTAAAAAAACTCATACCAATATTTTTTAATGAAAATAGATATAAATATTTTTAAAAAAATATATATATATATAAGTAAAAGTCCAGCTATTGAGCTGATGTTTTCCTTGAAGTCATCTATTTTTAACATTTTCCTAGAACTTAGCAGGACGTTTAGGTGTCTTTTAATTTTCTTCAGCATTTTAAAATATCAGTTTTATTTTTGGGGTTATTTTGCCATGCCACACACTACTTTTGAAAGAATTCACATGTTGATTTCTTCATGAATTTTACTGTAATAGGGGTTACCATCGTTAATGACTATGAACATATTCATTCAAATAAGTTGTTAAACATTTCAAAAAGCAACACTTCCACACAAAAATTGTATTGAAGAAAGACTGACTTTCCTAGAACACTGTAAAATTTCAATGGATTTTTATAGCCAATGCTATAACTGGACTGAATAAGTTGTCCTTTAAGCTAAGCAGGCAACCATCCTAATAACTTCTTTAAAAGATCGTTGAGTATTTTTTAACAAAGTACAAATTACTGCTATAATATGGTAATTTTTGCTTTGAAATATTAATGGCCTTCTTAAGTCTTATTTATAGGGTAAAGCTTATATACTTAAGGATCTTGCATTATGTTAAATAAAATCTAAATAATAACCTTATATTTAAATGCATAGTCGATTTTTAAATCAGTACTCTTATTTCCTTTTTTATATGACAGGCTTGGGGAGTTACCAGGACATACATAAAGAGTAAAAGAAATCAATCTTTGATTTGACATATAGTGTTTTTCGAATTAACACTTTGAATTCTCAATGTATATTTTATTTAGGCTAAAGTTGCCAGGAAGATGTTGATGAGTGTGAATCCAGGCCTTGCTTTCCAGGAGCAGAGTGCCTCAATACTTTTGGTTCCTATCATTGCCATTCACATCCAAAAGGATTTTTTGGTGATGGAAAAACAGGTCATGGTAAAAGTCCCCATCTTCTAGCACGATTTTTTTTTTTTTGCTGCATTTAATTAATTCAAATCACTCAGTTCCATTCTCTCTTGTACTCATGCATTCATTCAGTACCATGCACTAAGCTATTCGCATAGGATACAGAAATATATATCTTCTGACCTAATAGGTTAGAGTGTAGTAGCAGGAAATGTAATTACATAGTTCAGTATGATCTGTGTCTTTCAATAAAAGTGTCTAGAGAGAATAGTAGGAACACTACAGGGAATCATGTCTACCTTGAGGGATAATGAAAAGTTTTTAAAGGAAGTATCACTATAGCTGAATCTGATGTTTCTAATCAAGAAAGAGAGAGACAGTCTAGGCAGAGGAAACAGCAGGAGCAAAGGAACAGAGGCATGGACTATTACAGCACACCGTGGGCACTGTGACTAGCTCAGTGTGCTTGGAATAGAGAGGGTAAGGGGGCTGCTACAAAAATCAGGGGTATGAGGTGGACAGATGAGTGACAAACGATGAGAGACATGATAAGGTTTACATCTGAGAAACCCTACCTAAAAGCACTGTGGAGGACAGATCAGTTACAGGTAAGGAACTGTGCAAGTGTGCGGATGGGTAGAAGAGTTAACAATATTACAAACATAGGGCTTCCCAGGTGCCACTGGTGGTAAAGAACCTGCCTGCCAATGCAGGAGATGTAGGAGACCTGGGTTTGATCCCTGAGTCGGGAAGATCCCCGGGAGGAGGAAATGGCAACCCACTCCAGTATTCTTGCCTGGAGAATCCCATGGACAGAGGAGCCTGGCAGGCTACAGTCCATAGGGTCACAGAGTCAGACATGACTGAAGCGACTTGGCACGCATGCAGGAAGGGCGTGAAGATATTCTGACCTAAGATTAGGATGAAAGAGACACTAAAGAAGAAATTTGATTCTATTTCTTCAGACTCACAGACATGGAAAACAAACTTGTGGTTACCAAAGGGAAGAGGGAGGTGGGGAGGGACAAATTAGGGGTGTGGGATTAACAGAAACAAACTACTATACTTAAAATAGACAAGCAACAAAGTATACTGTATGGCCCAAGGAATTACACCCACTGTCTTATAATAACTTATAATGGAGTATAATTTGCAAAAATACTGAATCACTAAGCTACACACCTGAAACTGACACAATACTGTAAATTAACTGTTGTTGTTTTTGTTCAGTTGCTCAGTCATGTCTGACTCTTTGCAACCCCATGAACCGCAGCACGCTAGGCCTCCCTATCCATCAACAACTCCCGGAGTCCACCCAAATCCATGTCCACTGAGTTGGTGATGCCATCCAACCATCTTATCCTCTCTCATCCCCTTCAACTCCTGCCCTCAATCTTTCCCAGCATCAGGGTCTTTTCAAATGAGTCAGCTCTTCGCATCAGGTGGCCAAAGTATTGGAGTTTCAGCCTCCACATCAGTCCTTCCAATGAACAGGGACTGATCTCCTTTAGGATGGACTGGTTGGATCTCCTTGCAGCCCAAGGGACTCTCAAGAGTCTTCTCCACACCACAGTACAAAAACATCAATTTTTCAGCACTCAGCTTTCTTTATAGTCCAACTCTCACATGCATACATGACCACTGGAAAAGTCATAGCCTTGACTAGACAGACATTTGTTGACAAAGTAATGTCTCTGCTTTTTAATATGCTGTCTGGGTTGGTCTTACCTTTCCTTCCCAGGATTAAGCATCTTTTAATTTCATGGCTGTAATCACCATCTGCAGTGATTTTGGAGCCCAGAAAAATAGTCAGCCACTGTTTCCCCATCTACTTCCCATGAAGTGATGGGACTGGATGCCATGATCTTCATTTTCTGAATGCTAAGCTTTAAGGCAATTTTTTTCACTCTCCTCTTTCACTTTCTTCAAGAGGCTCTTTAGTTCTTCTTCACTTTCTGCCATAAGGGTGGTGTCATTTGCATATCTGAGGTTATTGATATTTCTCACAGCAATCTTGATTCCAGCTTGTGCTTCCTCCAGCCAGGCGTTTCTCATGATGTACTTTGCATATAAGTTAAATAAGCAGGGTGACAATATTTAGCCTTTATGTGCTCCTTTACCTATTTGGAACCAATCTGTTGTTCCATGTCCAGTTCTAACTGTTGCTTCCTGACTTGTATACAGGTTTCTCAAGAGGCAGGTCAGGTGGTCTGGTATTCCCATCTCTTTCAGAATTTTCCATAGTTTATTGTGATCCACACAGTCAAAGGCTTTGGCATAGTCAATAAAGCAGAAATAGATGTTTTTCTGGAACTCTCTTGCTTTTTCCATGATCCAGTGGATGCTCGCAATTTGATCTCTGGTTCCTCTGCCTTTTCTAAAACCAGCTTGAACATCAGGAAGTTCACGGTTCACGTATTGCTGAAGTCTAGCTTGGAGAATTTTGGGCATTACTTTACTAGCATGTGAGATGAGTGCAATTGTGCAGTAGTTTGAGCATTCTTTGGCATTGCCTTTCTTTGGGATTGGAATGAAAACTGACCTTTTCCAGTCCTGTGGTCACTGTTGAGTTTTCCACATTTGCTGACATATTGAGTGCAGCACTTTCACAGCATCATCTTTCAGGATCTGAAATAGCTCAACTAAAATTCCATCACCTCCACTAGCTTTGTTCATAGTGATGCTTTCTAAGGCCCACTTGACCACATTCCAGGATGTCTGGCTCTAGGTGAGTGATCACACCATCGTGATTATCTGGGTCATGAAGATCTTTTTTGTACAGTTCTTCTGTGTATTCTTGCCACCTCTTCTTTTTTAAAAAATTTTACTTTATTTTACTTTACAATACTGTATTGGTTTTGCCATACATCAACATGAATCCGCCACGGGTATACACATGTTCCCAATCCTGAGCTCCCCTCCCACCTCCCTACCCATACCATCTCTCTGGGTCATCCCAGTGCACCAGCCCCAAGCATCCTGTATCCTGCATCGAACCTTGACTGGTGATTTGTTTCTTATATGATATTATCCATGTTTCAATGCCATTCTCCCAAATCATCCCACCCTCTCCCTCTCCCACAGAGTCCAAAAGACTGTTCGATACATCTGTGTCTCTTTTGCTGTCTTGCATACAGGGTTATCATTACCATCTTTCTAAATTCCATATATATGTGTAAGTATGCTGTATTAGCGTTTTTCTTTCTGGCTTACTTCACTCTGTATAATCGGCTCCAGTTTCATCCACCTCATTAGAACTGATTCAAATGTATTCTTTTTAATGGCTGAGTAATATTCCATTGTGTATATGTACCACCTCTATGACCCACCTCCCAGAATACTGGAAATAAAAGCAAAAATAAACAAATGGGATCTAATTAAAATTAAAAGCTTCTGCACAACAAAGGAAACTATAAGCAAGGTGAAAAGACAGCCTTCGGAATGGGAGAAAATAATAGCAAATGAAGCAACTGACAAACAACTAATCTCAAAAATATACAAGCAACTCCTGCAGCTCAATTCCAGAAAAATAAACGACCTAATCAAAAAATGGGCCAAAGAACTAAATGGACATTTCTCCAGAGAAGACATACAGATGGCTAACAAACTGATGAAAAGATGCTCAACATCGCTCATTATCAGAGAAACGCAAATCAAAACCACAATGAGGTACCATTTCACACCAGTCAGAATGGCTGAGATCCAAAAGTCTACAAGCAATAAATGCTGGAGAGGGTGTGGAGAAAAGGGAATCCTCTTACACTGTTGGTGGGAATGCAAACTAGTATAGCCACTATGGAGAACAGTGTGGAGATTCCTTAAAAAACTGGAAATAGAACTGCCTTATGACACAGCAATGCCACTGCTGGTCATACACACTGAGGAAACCAGAATTGAAAGAGACATATGTACCCCAATGTTCATCGCAGCACTGTTTTTAATAGCCAGGACATGGAAACAACCTAGATGTCCATTAGCAGATGAATGGATAAGAAAGCTGTGGTACATATACACAATGGAGTATTACTCAGCCACCTCTTCTTAATATCTTCTGCTTCTGTTAGGTCCATACTATTTATGTCCTTTATTGAGCCTATCTTTGCATGAAATATTCCCTTGGTATCTCTAATTTTCTTGAAGAGATCTCTAGTCTTTCCCATTCTATTGTTTTCCTCTATTTCTTTGCATTGATTGCTGGGAAGGCTTTCTTATCTCTGCTTGCTATTCTTTGGAACTCTGCATTCAAATGGGTATATCTTTGTTTTCTCCTTTGCTTTTTGCTTCTCTTCTTTGTACAGCTATTTGTAAGGCCTCCTTAGATAGCCATTGTGCTTTTTTGCATTTTTCTTGGGGATGTTCTTGATTCCTGTCTCCTATACAATGTCAGGAACCTCGGTCTATAGTTCATCAGGCATTTTGTCTATCAGATCTATTCCCTTAAATCTATTTCTCACTTCCACTGTACAAACATAAGGGATTTGATTTAGGTCATACCTGAATGGTCTAGTGGTTTTCTCCAGTTTCTTTAATTACAGTCTGAATTTGGCAATATTGAGTTCATGATCTGAGCCACAGTCAGCTCCCAGTCTTGTTTTTGTTGACTGTATAGAGCTTCTCCATCTTTGGCTGCAAAGAATATAATCAATCTGATTTTGGTGTTGACCATCTGGTGATGTCCATGTGTAGAGTCTTCTCTTTTGTTGGGAGGGTCTTCTCTTTTGGGAGAGGGTGTTTGCTATGACCAGTGCATGCTCTTGGCAGAACTCTATAAGCCTTTGCCCTGCTTCATTCTGTACTCCAAGATGCCTGTTAATACAAACTTGGATCTTTTATTGTTGCTTGTTGTTTACTTAGTTTGTTGCAGACACAAAAATCAATAACTATAAAAGTAAATAAAGTGCAGTTCTTATTCTTGAAGTTCTTAACTAATGTAGGAAAGAGACACATATGTGTGAAGAACAACATTCTAGGAAAGAATACAGGTGGTTGACATTGATTGAGTGCGTGAGTGTGACCATAGGAACATGTTAGGTCTGCTGCCATAACAGAATACCACAGACTGGGTGACTTAAACAGCAGAAATTTGTTTTCTTTCAATTTTGGAAACTGGAAGCTTGAGATGAAGTTGACAGCAGGGTTGGCTTCTGGCTTCTCTCCTTGGTTTGCAGATGGCTGCCTTCTCACTGTCACCTTACAGGGGCACTCTTCATGTGACTCCTTCTCTAATGAGGACATCAGTCCTAAAGGATTCATGCCCTATGACCTCATTCAACTTTATTCCTTAAAAGTATCTCCAAATACAGCCACATTCAGGATTAGGGCTTCCATGAATGAATTTTTGGGAACACTGTTCAGTCCCTTAGAGAAGCATCTGCTGAAGAGGTGATGTTTTAAGCTAGTTCTCTGATCTAATTTGCAAGGAGTTCAATGCACATTTTTATATGTTGTTATTCACAGTGCTTTGCTTTTATAAGTTTAACTATGATCTGTTTTTCATGTATACATTTATAGTTGAAATACACTTTTTAAATGAATTTACTGCACATACTGTGGTTGTCACAAGGTCTGACAACAGTGTAACTAAGGAAGAGGATGGTATATATGCCAATTAGAGACAGAGGAATGTTAAGCCAAAAAATGGAAATGCCTTTATTAAGTAATTATTTTAGTTAGACTCTAATGACATGTATTATCTCTCATTTGTTTTCAGAATATTCCCATATTTACCTCTCAGGAATTTTTATTTTCAAAAAGTTCTTCTAAGATTATATATGCAGATGACACCACCCTTATGGCAGAAAGTGAAGAGGAACTAAAGAGACTCTTTTTTTTGGGGGGGGGAATATTTGAAAGATAATTTATTTTATATTATATAATTCATTTGATAATATAAGAATGTCTGTGCTGTGCTTAGTTGCTCAGTCGTGTCTGACTCTTTGCCACCCCATGGACTGTAGCCCGCCAGGCTCCTCTGTCCATGGGATTCTCCAGGAAAGACTATTGGAGTGGTTGCCCAAGCCCTCCTCCAGGGGCTCTTCTCAACCCAGGAATCGAACTGGGGTCTTCTGCATTGCAGGTGGATTCTTTACCAGCTGAGCTTCTAGGGAAGCCCATATGAATGTCTGCTGCTGCTGCTGCTAAGTCGCTTCGGTCGTGTTCGACTCTGCGCGACCCCACAGACAGCAGCCCACCAGGCTCCCCCGTCCCTGGGATTCTCCAGGCAAGAACACTGGAGTGGGTTGCCATTTCCTTCTCCAAAAGAGACTCTTGATGAAAGTGAAAGAGGAGAGTGAAAAAGTTGGCTTAAAGCTCAACATTCAGAAAACTAAGATCATGGCATCCGGTCCCTTCACTTCATGGGAAATAGATGGGAAACAGTGGAAACAGCGTCAGACTTTATTTTGGGGGGCTCCAAAATCACTGCAGATGGTGACTGCAGCCATGAAATTAAAAGACGTTTACTCCTTTGAAGGAAAGTTATGACCAACCTCGACAGCATATTGAAAAGCAGAGACATTTCTTTGCCAACAAAGGTCCATCTAGTCAAGGCTATGGTTTTTCCAGTGGTCATGTATGGATGTGAGAGTTGGACTGTGAAGAAAGCTGAGTGCCGAAGAATTGATGCTTTTGAACTGTGGTGTTGGAGAAGACTCTTGAGAGTTCCTTGGACTGCAAGGAGATCCAACCAGTCCATTCTGAAGGAGATCAGCCCTGGGATTTCTTTGGAAGGAATGATGCTAAAGCTGAAACTCCAATACTCTGGCCACCTCATACGAAGAGGTGACTCATTAGAAAAGACTCTGATGCTGGGAGGGATTGGGGGCAGGAGGAGAAGGGGATGACAGAGGATGAGATGGCTGGATGGCATCACTGACTCGATGGACATGAGTTTGAGTGAACTCCGGGAGATGGTGATGGACAGGGAGGACTGGCATGCTGAGATTCACGGGGTTGCAAAATGTCAGACACGACTGAGCGACTGAACTAAACTGAACTGAAGATTATATAATGCATTTTACAGATTATCCTTTTTCTTGCCAATCTTTTGAATTCTCTTGTTTACATTCTAGATAAGTGAGTCATATTGTATTAGAAACAAATTATACAATTATTTAAGGTGATTTTAGAGAAACTTCGGGTTGGAAGTGATCATTCCAAACTTATATTGTATAAATTTCTGGTCATTCATCATCTACTCAAACCCTACTCAAATGTGAAACTGTTTCATAAGACCTTTTCTTCTTCACAGTGCTTTCTTTATAACTCTTCTTTTATTCAGTAACACTCTATTATTCTTGCATGTTTCTAATTACCTTTCTTTATGCCTTTGCATACTATGATGTCAGCTGTTTATCTTCCAAGATATTATTGCATTTGTTCATTTTGCAAGGTATTGTTAATTATTGCAATATAGGAAATCTATCCTAATTTTAAAGTTATTCATGTACCCAGTTGCCTTATTTAACACTCTATTTACACTCTTCTATGGTTTATTCTTGTCTTGATTTTGTCGGTAAAACATAATATTTTTTGCAAATTGTGAGTTTGTCTCTATTTACTTTTTTATAGTAACTAAGATTTAGTCTAAATTTATGATGTACCAACACTAAGAAAATATTTTAATACATTATTTCATCTGATTCTCATAATAGTTATATATAGTAACTCATTTCCATTTTACAAATGAGTAAACAGAGGCATTGATGGGTTAAGCAATATGTTTACAGAGTTCTTAAATTTACAGAGGCAAAACTTGAACTTGAGCAATCTAACAGCCTTCTTCCAGCTCTCAAATTTATGTTCTGACTGTAGTGGCTGGGACCTCTGGTGCAAAGTGTGCAGGAATGTTTCTTAATGGTTTTAGTGGGAATTCTTCCATGTTTTGCCCCTGAGTATGATATCACCACAGGTTTCTGTTAGAATTTTCCTTTTATTGGTTGCTTTCTCAAAATTCTCTGGTTTTAAGTCAGGAGTGGGTTTTACATCTTATCAAATGCTTTTTCATCATCACTATGTGCTATAACTTCTGTTCCTTGGATTAACTTCTTCAGAATGTTTTAATAATTTTCTTTTCTATTTATTTAGTTTTGGCTGTGCTGGGTCTCTGTTGCTGTGAGGGCTTTTCTCTGGTTGTAGAGAGCAGAGGCTACTCTCTAGTCATGGTGGCCAGGCTTCTCACTGCAGTGTCTTCTCTTGATGCAGAGCAGTCTCGAGGGCTATCAGGCTTCAGTAGTTGTGGTGTGTGGACTCAGTAGTTGCGGTTTGTGGGCTTTAGAGCATAGGTTCAATATTTGTGGTGTACAGGCTTAGCTGCTCCATGGCACGTGGGATCTTCCCGGAACAGGGATTGAACCCCTGTCTCCTGCATTGGCAGGCTGATTCTTTATCACTGAGCCACCAGGGAAGCCCTTTCAGACTATTTTTTTTTAACAAAAAATGGATGTATCAGATTACTTTTAAACATTATACTGATTTTTTCACTTATACCTTAATACAGTTATGTTAGTTGAGATACACGTGTATTTGATCCTGATGTGATAATTAACTACACAGCTGCACTTGATTTATCCTAAATAATAGTATTTCATTTTAAATTTCTGTGTGTTTAAAAAAAAATGCTGACTATAAGATTATGCCACTCTGATAAAATGCTGATGTTTCATCTCTTTGTGCACGTTGCAACAGTTTTGCAAAATAGTCTTTCCTTGAAATTTGGTAAAAAAAATTTTTTCCATTAGATCAGCTGTCCTGTCATCATTTTAGGAGGTTATTTTAGATTGTTTTTCTATTTCTTCCAATGTAATTTTTCTGTCATCTACTCTATCTCTTCTTCAGTTAATCATTTATATTTTGTAAAAACTCATTGAGATTTCAAATTCTTAGTTTAAAATTGTATGTATTATTATATAATTTAAAATTATTTTATGTATCTTTCCTGTTTTCTTATCTACAGAGTTGTTTAGTTTTATCTTTCCATTGTTTGTTTCTGGATAAAACTTGCCAAAAATCATGTTTTTCCAAATAATCATTGAAATTTGCTTTTCTCTTATCTGTTTATAACTTTTCTTTTACTTTTTGTTGTTTTGTAAGAGTTTATTTTGGCCCCTGATCCTTTACATAATGTGTACTTGAAATTATCTATCTTTATGGCCTACCTTATCTATATTGTCTTTTTATGCAGAAATATTAAAATGTTATACAAATACTTCTATACTGCTTCATATTCTGTTATCTTGTATATCTAAATATAAGTTCTCAGAAGGCAGGAATCATGTGTTGACTTTTTAATGCTGCAAGACTCCTAGAATAGCATTTTTACATATAATAGACTTTAAAATTTTTTTTTAATTGAAGTATAATTGCTTTACAGAATTTTGTGATTTTGTCTTATATCAACAAGAATCAGCCACAGGTACACCACGTCCCCTCCCTCCAAGACCTCCCTCCCATCTCCCTCCCCATCCCACCCTTCAGTCTATCTCAGAGCCCCTGTTTGAGTTCCCTGAGTCATACAGAAAATTCCCACTGGCTATCTATTTTGCATATGGCATTGTAAATTTCTATGTTACTCTCTCCATACACCTCCCCATCTCCCTCCTCTCCTCCCACCGTGTCCATAGGTCTGTTCTCTATGTCTGTTTATCCACTGCTGCCTTGAAAATAAATTCATCAGTGCCATCTCTTCAGATTCCATATATATGTCAATATATGACATTTATATTTCTTTCTCTGACTTACTTCACTCTGTGTAATAGGCACTAGTTTCGTCCACCTCATTAGAACAGATTCAAATGCATTCCTTTTTATCACTGAGTAGTATTCCATTGAATATATGTAACACGGCTTCTTTGCCCATTCATCTGCTGATGGACATCTAGGTTGCTTCCATGTTCTAGCTATTGTAAACAGTGCTGCAGTGAACATGGGGTACATACGTCTTTTTCAGTTTTGATTTCCTCAGGGTATATGCCTAGGCATGGGATTGCTGAGTCATATGGTGGTTTTATTCCTAGCTTTTTAAGGAGTCCTGATACTATCTTCCATAGTAACTGTATCAGTTTACATTTCCACTAGCAGTGCAAGAGCGTTCCCTTTTCTCTACACCCTCTCCAGCATTTATTGTTTGTAGACTTTTTGTTGATGGCCATTCTGACTGGTGTGAGGTGCTATCTCATTGTAGTTTTGATTTGCATTTCTCTAATAATGAGTGATGTACATGTAATAGACTTCAAATGAAGGAATGAAATACCTAATGTTAAATACTACAGAAAGTGTTAGTCACTCGGTCGTGTCCAACTCTTTGCATCCCCAGGGACTGTAGCAGGCAAGGCTCCTCTGTCTGTGGAATTCTCCAGGTAAAAATACTGGAGGGGGTAGCCATTCTGCTCTCCAGGGGATCTTCCCCACCCAGGGTTCAAACCCAGGTCTCCTGCACTGCAGGCAGATTCTTTACTGTCTGAGCCACCAGAGAAGCCCTCTGTAGGTAGAGCAGAACATTAATAAATATTATGCTGTGGCTAACATTTCTTTTTCTTTTTTGGTTGTTTAGCCATAAATTTACAGCAACTGTCAACAGAACATTTGCTACTTGGTGCGAGCTCAATCCACAGTCCTGCAACTATGAAAATGTTCTTGGCTGCAACCAACAACATCTCACTGCTGCTGCTGCTGCTGCTTAGTTGCTTCAGTCGTGTCCGACTCTGTGCGACCCCATAGATGGCAGCCCCTCGTCCCTGGGATTCTCCAGGCAAGAACACTGGAGTGAGTTGCCATTTCCTTCTCCAATGCATGAAAGCGAAAAGTGAAGTGAAGTTGCTCAGTCGTGTCCAACCCTCAGGGACCCCATGGACTGCAGCCTTCTAGGCTCCTCTGTCCATGGGATTTTCCAGGCAAGAGTACTGGAGTGGGGTGCCATTGCCTTCTCTGACAACATCTCACACTTCTCGTTAAAACCAGTTACAACTCAAATTACTCATTCAAAGAAGGCTATTTCCCATCAGATATCAGATTTTGAACATGTGTCTCATACCCCTAGTGCAAACCATGGTCTGGAGGAGTTGGCAGCTCCTACGAACAACCATAGTTCTTTAAGCATTAACCTGAACAGTTCTCACGGTAAAGTAAAGGATGTTACCCAGAGTCTCATCCAAACAGAGGCAGGTCTGCCCAAGGTTACATACAGTATAAAAGGATAGGTTTACATCCTCACTTACTAGAGCCATCACTGTTTTGTCAGAAAAGCCTGGATTAACCAAAAGATCAAGTTGTGCTGAATCCCTTTGCTTTCTTGGTGTTTCCTGTGTGCCAGCCACAGATGGTCGCTTCCAGTGTGGATGCTGCCCCTTTGGATATTACGGAGATGGTATCACTTGCAGAGGTAGTGTGACAACTCTTCAAATGGCACAAAGAAAACTATCTAGCTCACTTTTAAGTGCTTAGGAAGATACACTTTTCTATGTATTAAATTTTGTTTACTCCATTTAGTTCACTAACTTCTATTCATTTTATTTATTATTTGGGTATATTCTCTTCACATTTCAAAAAAATTAACACGTGTTTCTCAAATTTTTAATAATGTTGGTATTAAAAACATTATACTATACAACACATTACAAATGTAAGAATTAAGTACCTACTTGTCCTAGGGCCTTTGGAAATATTTTGTTTCAACTATGTAATATAATCCACAAGGACTCAATGTACTAAGTATTATTTTTCCCATTATACAGAAAAGAAAGCACAACCTTACAGGGCCAGCTGACATTCCTGGTAGCAAGCAGCTAGATATGAAATAATGGTATGAATAACACTGTGGTCTGGGTTTTTTTCAGCTCACAGATCCTGCGTTATTTGTATAAATTAAGTTTCTCTATAATTCCTCCAGCTCTTAAGAATGAAACAAGTTAGGAATCACTGTAATTTTGAAAGGATTGTTTACTTCTTTTCACAATCATCAGCATAGTTTTCTTTGATACAAATAAAATTTCTGGCTTAGAAGTTACTTTCTAGTGTTCATATTGTCTTTTTTCTAATGTTTTGATTTGTTTGAGACCAGCTTAAGCAACAGAGCTGTTACAGTGTTCCTTTGTTCTGAGTTACCTTGAGGAACTTCATTTTTTTCTTTTTTCTGTAGGAATAATGATAATAACCTTAAATCCTTACATGTTGATAACATAAAACTCCTTTTTATTAGCAAGTAAAACAACCTCAATCATTTCAGCTACTTCAAAAAGTGTTAAATGCCTAATAGAGTATATTGGGTTGTCAGAGAAGCTTTAGAAATAAGAACATATAATAAGCTTATGATGTGTTCCTGGCATTTTGCTCTTTGACATTCTGATTCTCTCTGCCATTCACCAGCATTTAGCTAATTAGTATCTGAAACTAAACTGCTCTCTGAAAGACTGTAATCCCTTTTATGGTTAGCAACCATGTTCAACAACAGATTTTCTATGCAACTAATTTCCTCATATGGTGTATTTTTCTTACCCTATTAATCATTTACCTCAGTCATCCTGGTAGTAAAACAAATATAAGGGGAAAAATAATTTTGTAAATGTATGCAGTCATTATTGTTTAATAGCAATTTCAAATTTTCCATTTTCAGAGAATTTTACTTTTATTATATAATTAAATCTATAGGCAATGTGTATACACTGTATCTACAATTCAGCCTTTTGCCTTGATATTTTTTTCATCCTTGGGGAAGAAACAGAGTGTGTTGCCCCAAACATATGCAAATATAAACCTGGTTACACTGGTTCTGACTGCCAAACTGAAATGATTAAGTATAGCTTTTATTAGTTTGCATAATAAATTTAATTGATAATATTTCTAAGCCATGAGCTTTATTTTTTACAGCTGTATGTCATCCTGACTGCAAAACCTATGGAAAATGTATTAAGCCTAACATCTGTGAATGTCCCCCAGGACATGATGGAACAACCTGTGATGAAGGTGATAATTCAAATTAAAAATCAAATAATAAAACCAAAATAATGTAATCTTTTAAAAATGTCTTAAAGGTAATTCAGTTTTACTATGTACATATTAATATATATGTATGAATGCTGGTGAAGGAGTCTAAGTTTTGTTAATGCTTATTAAAAATAATTTATTGAAGATTAAAAACATTTAAATTTGCCAAATCAGAGAGCCAAAAAGCAATAGCTCATACATCTTTGGTAAAAGTATCTGCAGAAATATTTTTTTGATATTTAGTTATATGGAACCATATCCCTATAAATATTTTAGCTTCAAACAAAGGATATCTGCCTATTGAATAATTTCTCAAACATCGGTCCAAGGAACTGCTATTATCAAATAATTAGAAGGTATCAGGTAGTAAAAAGAAACCTAAAAAATCATTTTTTAAAACATATTTATAGCCATATAATTTCATTGCCTTGATTGAAATCTTAAATGGAGAGTTTAGGAAATAGCATTCCTAAAATGGATAATACTTTAAAGAAAAAAATTTGTTATTTTTTAAGTAATATTTTTAAAGAATACATGTTAGTAGATTGTACATATATAATTATTAATAAACTGAGAGCCATGTTGTGTTTTCATGGCAAGGCAAGGCACAAATTAACAAATTACAGTAAACACAGAATGAACTAATGTCCTAGTGGTGTGGATACGACACATTTATAGTCTTCAGGCCTCAGACCTCTTTACTTTCAAGTTTGAGCAGGACAGTTGCTGTCAAGCATGAATGAGACTACAGTAGACCATCTACAAGTACAGTCAGCACTTGGCATTAAGTAATGGTATTATTGTTATAAGACACGTTACAGAAAGTGCAGGAAAAAATATGATCTTTACTTTTCATTAGGTCACAACCCTTGTGAGCCCAAATAGAAGGAAGGGAAGATGGTATACATATTGAAAGCCACTGAATAAATTAGGCAGAATATGGTTAAAATAAGTATAAGGAGCATATACTGTGTATTCTATAGGATTTCAAAAGAGGGAGATAGACACTGAGCTGAAAACAACATGAAAGGTTAACTGTTAATAAGCAAGACTTAAAATGTGAGGCTGTGTGTGTGTGCTTAGTTGCTCAGTTGTGTCCAACTCTTGCGACCTCATAGACTATAGCCTGCCAGGCTCCATGGGATTCTCCATATGCAAGAATATTGGAGTGGATCGCCATTTCCTTCTCCAGCGGATCTTCCTGACCCAGGAATCACACCCAGATCTCCTGCATTGCAGGCAGACTCTTTACCGACTGAGCTATGAGGGAAGCCCAAAATGTGAGGCTGGAGATGATTAAATATATCTTTCAATTTCTTTCATCCCTTATATGCCATGAGCTCTTTCTATATACAAAGTAAGGCCAGATTACTTGGCTCATTTTGGAGTTTGATGGAAGATCCATCTGAGATCTGGAGAATCTCATAAATATATACATGACTGGGTATTCTCCTAAACCTCCTTTTCTTAAAATGGGATTGGGGTGGCACAATGAAGTTCATGTTTTATGCCATTTCTCTGTATTTAATTATATATATATTTTTTGTATAGATGTAGTATTTATCTCTATACTCAAGTTTTATAGAGTATATGAGTACTGCCCATTATAAAAAAGGTCTTTTATTCTTTTTATTTTTAAGTGTTAAATTCCTAACCACAGGTATTTCTCATGGTGTTTTTGTAATGAAAATACATTTTTTCCTAATTAATAGAAATAATCTTAAATTGAATAAGGATTGTTGTTCAGTTGCTCAGTTGTATCTGACTCTTTGTGACCCCATGGACTGTAACCCACCAGGCTCCTCTGTCCATGGGACTCTCCAGGCAAGAATACTGGAGTGGGTTGCCATTTCCTTCTCCAGTGTAAGGATCAGAAAACAGAAAACTTAAGATCATTTCTCCATTATAAAAAGTACTAATAAAAGAGAAGTGAGACTTGGGGTGCCTAGAGTGACAACTCAGTAGCAGTGAGCACCCAGGACCCAGAACTTGGTTTCTAAATACTATTCTCCAATAAAAGGAACCAGAAGGAAAAAAAAAAAAAAAGAGGAAAGGGGGCTTTTAAAATATAAATGCTGAAAATGTTCTCTTGTCCAAATTCTAAATCAAAACTTTCTTAAAATTGTTTTAAGGAAACAAGGAGAAATATAAATCTTAAAGGTATTCTCTACAGATAATAAGACTTTAGCAATTTGAGTGAATAAACTTAATTTATTCCAATTATTACTCACAAACTAGTAATTTTTGTATTGCATCTGACTCATGGGAAAAGTTTTTAAATAAGAGCTAAAAGTCTGTCTGAATGTGCGCATCTGTTATAGATATGGTAATTTTACGCCTCTGAATGTCAATGCCAAAATTAATTTTTTAAAAAACCTCTAACTGGCTAAAACAACCAAGATAAAATAAAATTCTAAAAAATATAAACTAATCCCCCAAATTTTCAAGCTCACACGATCTGGGATTAATCTTTAATGAATAAACACTTGATTTAATTAAAATAAGCAGGTCTTTAAATTTATAAACATTAAATATAAAACTGTTATTTTACTTAAAATTAAATAAGCTCAAACTAGCTCTGTTACAAAATTTGTCAGCAAGATGAATAGCTTGGGATGGTGACTGACTTTGTCTAATTGCTCATGAAATTTTCATGAGTGATCTAAACATAATTGTTGGGAACAAGTGATTTACGTAGACCTTAACGGAAGAGGACTTTAGACTCTTGCTGAGTAAGGCGAGTTAAATGATGAGAATTCATCGAATGGCTAGATCATTTGCAAATAAGATAAAATATTGAACATTAATTGCTAAACTGCTAAGTTGCTTCAGTCGTGTCCGACTCTGTGTAACCCCATAGATGGCAGCCCACCAGGCTCCCCCATCCCTGGGATTCTCCAGGCAAGAACACTGGAGTGGGCTGCCACTTCCTTCTCCAATGCATGAAAGTGAAAAGTGAAAGGGAAGTCGCTAAGTCACATCTGACTCTTCGCAACCCCATGAATTGCAGCCTACCAGGCTCCTCCACCCATGGGATTTTCCAGGCAAGAGTACTGGAGTGGGGTGCCATTGCCTTCTCCAATTGCTAAACAGTCAAAGTTTATTTATTTTTGTCTTATTACAGAAAATCTGAAGATGTTTGGGTCTTATAGTAAACATGTTTTAAACCACATTGAAGAAAATATGTGCTGAGGCACTATATGTTCCTAGAAATTGTGAAATATAATCCTAAATTTGCTAATAAAATATACTGGTAGAGAAAAAAAAAAAGCCAGAGAAAGGAAACTCAATCATTAACTAGAAAAGGTTCAGTCTAAAATAATGGATATTATTCATTTGCTAAAATCTTTCAGTTAATATTGTTTTTATACAAAAAGTGTTACATTATTTTCACCTATAAATCTATCTGAAATCAGCTAAATTTTTCTTAGTGTTTGGAAAATTTCGAAAGGGGAATCTGTCCACACATACCTTATTACCAAAACAGAATAACTGGACATTCACTTTTACAACAAAAACTAAAATCTACTTAATCATCACTTAAAAAAATTAAATTTAAAAATTTATAGGCAAGTTTGCCTTTGTATTACTATTTTTAAATAACTGTATTTAGTTATCACATTAGGAAGAAGTATGAAGCAAGAAAAATCTTATAAAAGATACAAACATCAATTTCTGAACTCCATGGAACAGAACCACATACATAGAAGTTACTAGTACACTGTATTCAGGATTATCCAATACGTATTCTTGAAAAAGCCGAAGATTTATTGTTAAAAAGGTTTTTTCCCAGGCCCTGACAGGAATAAGTCACATATAAAGCTCTATGACCTCAGTAGGTACCCCAAAGTAAACTTTATAAAGTTTTTTCTAAAGATATGACCAATTGTTGAGTTTTTCTAACCTCCACAAGAACAGGTCTTATTTTGAGCTTGGTTTTGACTTATTTTCTTGTTTTTTTTCCCAGGTCATTTCACTCTTTACTTCAGAGTTTGGTGGAACATAAGATTAGATTCATAATATTTGCACTATCACACTGAAGGCTCCACTGGTTATGAACACTTCACCAATATATTTCCAAGAGTGCTAACCCACTAGCAACTTATGGCTATAAGCATTGTATGTTATGATTTAGAAATGGTGGTTTTAACAACTTGCAGTTGTGACCTTTTATTTTACTCATTTCTCTGCCTTATGTCCCCATAGATCACACACACATAATGCAACATATAATAATTGAATGTGTGATATTCACAGATTGCTGCCATGTGTTCTTTGAGCTATCTGCCAGCCTCCCTGTAAGAATGGTGGTCACTGCATGAGAAATAATGTGTGCACCTGTCCTGTAGGAGACACTGGTAGGAGATGCCAAAATAGTAAGACACTACTAAATATGTTTGCCAGCTACAGGTAAAGCAAACATGTTAAATAGCAAAACTACTGATATTTAAGGACTAATACTTCATCCCTTTATTTCTAGGTATCTGTGTTCCCATGTTCATTAATGGAGGAAGTGTGTGGGACCAAGCCTTTGCTCTTGCCCTTCTGTCTGGACAGGGAAACAGTGCAACACATGTAAGGGAAATGCCCTTAAAATGCTCAAGTCCACATGGGAAAGTAAAGCAGGACTTCAGACAAAGGGCATGTTCATTGTTTTTTGTTTCCTTGCTTTTATTTTTCCTCATTTAGTCCTACTTTAGAATTTATTTATTTTTAGAATTTATCTCTTTTATATCAATCTTCTTCCATTTCCCTGTGCAAAGCAATCCTCCATCCATTGGTTTATTACTGGACTTGCCTAAACTTCTAAATCAAAAAGGTCCTAATTTCCTTACAAAAGATGTATGAGCTTTCCTAAGAAATTCGCAATTAGCATCAGTTGCATCAGTGTTTCAGCTTTAAAACTGTTTTCCATAAATGTCTCTTGGAATGTCAACATCAAACAAACTCTTCTGCCTTATATTGAAATAAATCACTTAATTAAAAAAATATATATCTTTTAAAAATAGAGTAAAATTCCAGTTCCTCTGAACTCTTTCTTTCTAATTAGCAGAGGTACAGGGTATCCTGTATTTTCCAGTCTATCCAATACAGTTGCTAGGATAAATGACATGTATTTAAGTCTTGTCTCAGTTATAAGTAGGAGTCAGGGGAAGTTTTTTTTAAAAAACTACTGATTTCTTGGCCCCGTCTCAGACCAGTTCAGGTTTTATTGCTTTCCTCCTCCTGAGAGGTTTTATTGCTTTCAATCTAGTTTTTGAGATGATGGCAGTTCTCATTCAAATGCTTCATTTTTTCCATAAAAGTCTAACAATGGGAAAAAGTTAAGGGGAAAAATTCTTTAATTATTGATTTTTAACTATTCCTCACTTTTCTTTAATGAAAATTGTTGTGGCTTATGGTAGGACTAGTAAATTAAGTTTTAAACTTCTATTTTCATTTGCGGCAATCTGCTTTCAGAAATGTAAAAATGGTGGTGACTGTATTGCTCCTAGCATATGCCACTGTCCTACCACATGGGCAGGAGCACAGTGTCAAATACGTAAGCCTACAGAACTCACTTTCTACTCTATGTTCCGAATTTGAATCTATTACAATTATTAAATAAAGTATAGCTTTAAGAGAAAAATATATAGAAAAATAAATCCCAGTATGCTGATCCATTAAAGTTTTAGAAATGGAGGGATGTCTTATCCATTTCTATACCTATTTAAAAGGAATGTATGGTATGTTATATTAATGTTTTGTGTAACTTAGAAAGATCCAAAGTACAGTCTGGGGGGTGTCAGTGAATTCCTCTTAGGTGGACTTAAGAATTTTTTTTTTCATTTTAGAAGATCTTTCTTTCTTTTTCTTCCAGTTTTATTGCAATATAATTGACATTCTGCACTGTATAAGGTGTACAACATAATGATTTTACCTACAGACATCATGAAATGATTATCACAATGTTTAGTGAATATTCATCTCATATATGTGTAACATTAAAGAGTTTTTTAAAAAAGTATCTTTCCCTTGTGATGAGAACTTTTACTCTCTTATAAGCTTTTGTATATAATGCACAGCGGTGTTAATTATATTTATCGTGTTGTACATTCCATCCCCAGTACTTATTTAACTAGAAGTTTGTGGCTTTTGACTGCTTTCCTCCAAGGGGGAATTAGATGAAGAAGGTTTTATTATATAGTTTAAATGTTTTTCTATATTATAGGGTAGATAAATATCTATCATGGAAATCAGAGAAAATATGAAAAACTTTTAAAAAATACATCTCTCCAAATTCCTTCACCCAGAACTAGTTTCTGCCTTGATTTTCTCATCTTAGCTATTTCCACTTTTAGTCATAAATTTTTACATAGATGGGATCTCATGCTATAGAGAAAACTCAAATTTTATGCAATTTTGAAACTTGAAATAACATCTTAAAATATTAACAAACATTGACTTAATGGGAAAAACAGAAAATCTCCTCAAAGTACTTTCAAATGTTCAATAACTACATAATATCAAAACTGGTAAAGAAAATGTATTATAAACTGAAATTACACAATTGTAAAATGACTGTACTTTTTTTACTAAAAATACCTGCTCTGCTTTTCAGTATGCTTGAACCACACTCATTTCCATTTGTCAGAGATTCTGCATATAATTTTTATGACTCTTAGAGTTTATTTTATTGTTAATTACTACTCACTTCTCAATCTAGTAAAATATTTTCAAAGAATTCATTAAGTGGTAGTGCTTATGTAAGAAATATATGCTCAAAAATCAGTCTTTCACATTGAAAGTTAGATGTAATAAAATGCTATAAAAAGGAACACTCAACCTTGATTTGGCCTACTTATTCTGGAGAGGGCTTGTGTGGACTACGAGAGAGAATGATGAGATGCTAAAAGCACATTAACGTGAAAATATGCTCCAGTGATTGTGAACTCAGGTACTCTGAGCACAGTGTGAAGATGTGTTTTTGCACCTTGTAGCTTTTGTGTGAGTTTTTAAAAGTCTCCTTCCTCAAAAATGCTTTACTTCTTTCTGTCTGGAAACTGTCTAAATATTGATGATATTATTTATACAAGTTGTTTTACTGCCATCTTCTGGAAAAATTGTTGTAATAAATATTAAATCTATGATGTCTGTGATATGAACAGTGTTTAGTTAGCTGTGGAACCTCGTCCTTTACACAACCTGCTCAACTGTACACAATAGTTCTGATAAAAACATGCCTTTCAATGTTGCATTTATACTAAAGGGAGTATTATTCTTATATATGCAAGCTTCAAATATGAGCTATTTAAACATACTTCTCCCGTGAAAAATAACTGTATTGTACATAATTTTACATTATGCCTATATTTAGTCAGTATCACTTAAAAGTGTTTCGGAGTCCTTAGAAACATAATTTTAAATGATATATTAAATTCCATAATATAAATACTATAATTCACTTGACCTTTCCTCTCATGTTGAACATTTCTGTTATTTACAAACTGCTACTATTATAAGAATTTTTCTCTATAGGTGGGTAGGTAGGTAAATGATAGAGGAAAGAAAAACAAAATATAAATAGATATTGAAATAGATATAGGTATTTTAAAACTGCATAGGAAGAGACTTTTAAAGAAGAAATTTCTAGCACAGATAATATGAAAATCTTTAGGAAGCTTCCAATAGAGTTGTTTCACATTAAACTTCCATTAGTAGTACATAAAATTGTCTGTTTTTCCATATGTTGGTCAGTACTGAGTTGCCCCTTTTAAATTTTCGCTAAAAAAGTTTTATTAAAAAGCAAATTATGAATGCTGATTTGAATCTCCTCTCTAAAGAAAACAAAAAGATATGTTTTAAATACTTTAAAATACAGCCAATGAAAATGTTTGCTTTAATAATATTGATATCTTTGTGAAATAGTGAAACTGTTGTGTTGCGTTTGGGGGTGCTTGGTCTTTTGATGTCTGCATATGTGGGTGTTTGCATACTGGTTGCAGAAACATAGTACTGCAGTTGGTCATTCATTGATTCTTTAGAATCAATGGCTTTTGGAATTGTCTGAAGCATTTGTGTTAAAAGACAGTAACTGTAAAAACTTGTGTATTACAGCAATTTGCAATCAAAAGTGTCTTTATGGAAGCAGATGTGTACTCCCCAACATATGTTCTTGCCTCACTGGAGAACAAAGAATATTCTGGAGTCAAAAGTGAAAAGAATATAAAGGTATTTTACATTTTAAACAAAGAATGTATGAGATATTGACACCTGCAATCAACTGGGATATTCAGATACAGTAATTTATACCTATTTGTTAATGCTTTTTGTTCTGTTACTTCTAAAATAGAAAATATACAAGATTTTACTGTTTTCCTCTAAAACTAGAAATCATATCATTTTTGTGTCATTATAGAGTTATCTTGTTACTCAGAATTTTCATGTGCGCTTATGGAATTTCAGCATGTAGATAACAACCATCAAACATTATGTAATATTTCATGACACCAGAGCTGAAAGAGAGCAAGTATTTCACAATATAGATTTAAGACACTAATAATTTATATTTGGTCAAATGCTAGTTAAAAAGACCACCTCTACCCTTAAAAAAAATTTCACCACCTTTACATCAGGGAATCACTACTTCATTGTTGGGGGGGAAGCGTGTTTCTAAACATGTTCGGTGGATCATATGCCACTGAAGCATTGAATATACTCATTTCTTTCCTTGATGATAGTTCTCTCTTCATTTGCGTGCATGCATGCTAAGTCGCTTCAGTACTGTCTGGCTCTTTGCAAACATATGGATGTTGCCTGCTAGGCTCCTCTGTCCACGAGATTTCTCAGGCAAGAATACTGGAGTGGGTCGCGGTGCCCTCCTCCAGGGGACCTTCCCAACTCAGGGATGAAACTCACATCTACTCAGGGATGCAACTCACATCTCTTGTGTCTTCTACATTGGAAAACAAGTTCTGTACAACTAGCACCACCTGGGAAGCACCTCTCTTCATTTACTTGATGTATGTTCAGTTGTGTCCTACTCTTTGTGACTCTGTGGGCTGTAGCCCACCAGGCTCCTCTGTCCATGGGATTTTCCAGGCAAAAATAACTGGAGTAGGTTGCCAAAAAACCATTTCAGGGAAAACAATTTTTAAAACTTTTCATATCATTAGAATTAGGATTTCTTTGTATTTTGAAAATCAAGAAAGCAATAAGACTTTCTTGCAGTTTCTGAAGCCCACCTCGCCCAAGTAAATTATAAGGCCAGTGCTATGTAAATATCTATTTAAAAAGTTTCTATGATTGTAAAATGCACTTGTAAAATGAAACTGAATTTTTTAGGCCTCCAATCTTAAATTTCTAAATATTACGAGCCAAGGTATTTTTTCAGTCCTGATTCCTACACAATCACCAAAAAAAAAAAAAAAAAGAAAAGAAAAAGAAAAAAGAAAAATTGCAGCAGAACTCTCCAAAAAGTTTTTAATCTATTGGTTTAGGTCCTAAGTTGTGTCCGACTCTTGTGACCCTATAGACTGTAGCCTGCCAGGCTCCTCTGTCCATGGGATTCTCTAAGCAAGAATACTGGAGTGGATTGCCATTTACTTCTCCAGGGGATCTTCCCCACCCAGGGATCAAACCCAGGTCTCCTGCACTGCAGGCAGATTCTTTATCAACTGAGCTACTATCTATTAGATTTCCTTTTAAAAAGCAATTATATGCTATTTAACACTTCAAAAAATCCAAGGGTCTTGAATATCAAAGTACTCTGGAGTACATTATATTTTGAAAAATGATAAGGAATTTTATTCCTGAAGATACTGAATCAGACTGGCTTGGTGGCAAAGTGGATATGTGTATCTATCTTTCTCTTAGCACTGGTGTTCCTCATGGAAGGATACGATCTCCGTTTTGAGAAAAACAAGATCATAATAGTATTATGGTTTGAAAACCAGAAAACAAAAGTTACTGAGTATTTGACCAGCTATTATTGAGAAAAATAAATATTTTAATATAAAAGTCTGAGTTTCCTGGATTTGAAGGCATTCTGAATATACTTTGAAATTTTTTTATGGCACAGAAAACCCTATGACCTCAAAAGCTTTCAAGTCCACTTTGACATACTAAACTACTTCCCTATGTTCTATTTTTATGTATTTCTTTACTATCTGAATCCTTCCTCATATGACTACTCGCAGATCATCATTCCCATTTATGTTTCTGAGATCCGTCTGGAACCATATTAGAAAGAAAAAACATGAGGTCATGGGGCAAATGAAACAAAAAGAGTTAGCTCAAGGACCACATGTCCTGCTCTATTGTAACCTGCTCTTCCAAGCTCTTACGGGTTGCTAGAATTTCAATGAAAGAGACAAAGAATTACTGGCTAGAAAGAAGACACGGAGAAAGAGGAAATGGGGAAGGGAAGTGCTAAAGAGGGTAATTTGATGAACAGCTTTGAGAGATTTCATAACTTGCTGCCTAACTGCCAAGTGTATTTCCTACATCCCTGCCACTTGTTTGCTCTGTGACCTCAGGCAAGGTATTAAATCCCACCCAGAGCCTTAATTGTTTTCATCTGTAATATGGAGCTCATATGGGGTTGTCATAGGATTAACGGAGAAGGCCACGGCACCCAACTCCAGTACTCTTGCCTGGAAAATCCCGTGGATGGAGGAGCCTGGTGGGCTGCAGTCCATGGGGTCGCTGAGGGTTGGACACGACTGAGCGACTTCACTGTCACTTTTCACTTTCATGCATTGGAGAAGGAAATGGCAATCCACTCCAGTGTTCTTGCCTGGAGAATCCCAGGGACGGGGGAGCCTGGTGAGCTGCTGTCTACGGGGTCGCACAGAGTCGGACACGACTGAAGCGACTTAGCAGCAGCAGCAGCAGCAGCAGCATAGGATTAAATATGTTAAAATATGTGAAGTACCTAGAACAGTGCCTGGTATGTAGAAAACACTATGTAAGTTTGTTGGTGGTTACATTGAATAGAGGAATAGAGAGAGGTGGAGAAAGAAAAGGATGGACAAAGAGACTTGAGAGGAAATTTTGCAATACATGAATGTCAAAAGTCTTTTCCTGGAGAATATAAAAATACTTATTTGGTTTTATTGAGCATGGATATTTCTTGAATATAACCCTTTACCAAGATGGAATCATATACAACTGTATGCAAGCTCCATTAAGTCACAGGTATTTTGACATTTAAATATGATCTTGATTAGACCTCAATTTTGTGAGAGCAGTTCTTAGTCTCTAGTGCTTTATGTCAGGAGGAAGAAGGTAGCAAATAATGAGTCAGAATTATCTAGTTTTCTAATATTTTTTGAAACTTAATTTCCCTCTTTCTACTGTAGGCCAAATACCATTGAGTAATATCAAGTATAAGAATGGACATTTTTATTCAGAAGAAGTTGAAGTTAACTATTAATACTTGAAGTTTATTTGAACATCATTCTTAAAGCTCTTTTAAAGGTCGAAGAAACTAATAAAAACAGACTGGTCTTAGTTGGCATTGTTGGAGAAAAGGAAAGGAGAAATCCAGATAATCAAAATTTTACTTTGACATGCGATTTGTTATTAACATATTGAAATGATGTTTCTGACACTCACAATATTTAATACACTGAATATTTTCCCTGTCTTTACTGCGACAGTGTCTTTATCATCTGGGACCAGTCAGCATCACAGAAGGCGTCTGACATATCCAGATATAAAGTGTTAATGCAAAATTAGGAACTCTCAGGACTGTTGCAAGAGCCTTGGTGGGGATGGGGGAGGCTAGGGAAGAGGTCAGGAAAGCAGCTGCTGAAGGTCAGAGAAACTGAGAATGAAGATGTCACTTTAATTCCAAGCATCTAATAGCAAACACCTTTGAAGAAATAATGGCTTCCTATTCATGTCCAGCTTCTAACTCTCTGGAAGGCTCTTTTCATTGGTGAACTCTAACCCAGAACCACACAGAGAAGGGATTCTGGAAAATGTAGCTCCTAGCCTTAGGAGGAAGTGACAGTGATGCCAAGGGAACAAAGTGAGCTCACACGGGACATATTGAAAGCTCTGCATTTTACTGCTTTGGACTATATTCTGGAGATAAAGCTATTACTTTTCAGTGATAAAAAACCATGTTTAGTTTGGTCTGTTTATTTTTCATCTCTACTCTTTCTGCTACTCTGACATGTACCATTTCTGGAGAGCAGGGAAGAAATAATGGAATTTGGAGTTTTACAAGACTCACTTGGTCACTGTGCTTTCTGTGTAAAGGTCTTTTATTCATCCATTCTTTTCAGTACCATGATCTATTTTGATGCAGAAACGAGAGACACGGTCACAAAATCAAATCCGCCTCTAAATATCAAAAGAGATTTCAATACTTCATAAAAGAAAATTAGATTGACATGATTGTTAAAGAAGTGGGAACGTCAGCAAAGAATATACAAATAACTGAAAGCTCTATTTCAGAGATGCAAATAATTATACATTAACTAGAGTTATAACACTTCTTTTTTTTCTATTATATTTGACCTCAAACTTCATTATCTTTTTCAAAAAACATTTTAATTTGAACATGTCTATTAAATCATATAAGTTTACAAAACTCATTTTTTTTTTAATGGAAAGACTAAGCATTCCTAGGCCATGTCTACAATTACAAGACAAAGTAAGACATTGTTAGAATAAAATTATTGCCTAACTTTGGTAAGAATCTAAGCATTCAGTGTCAGAATTAAAGAGATTTTATCATTTCACCTTTGCTGAAAGATAAAGAATCATTTAAGAGAATATAACATGTTTTACTGTCTTATTACCAAAAATATAGAAATACAAATGCAATATAAATCTTTAATAATTTGTATGTGGTTAAATTTGTAATCTGTTGTGAAAATAAGTGCTAGAAAGAAAAAAAAGTACTTTAGATGAAAGTAAATAATTTTTTAAAGTTAATAACTAGAATTAAAATTCCTATAGAAGCTGTAATAATGAAATAGCTATATTTTTTATATCTGCTTCTGCCTTCTTGGATCAGTATACAGCATTGCAATTTTATTAGTAACCTTACTAAGCTGATCTTCAATGTATATTTTTTATAGTTATAAAGTTATAATAGCTCAAGGATTTATCCTGAAATGTCTAAACCAGGATTTTAAAATCTTCATAAATGTTTTCTAGATCCACACCAAGACTCTCAAGCTGCAATTAAAATATTAATCAGTAGACTATGCATTTATAATAGATTTAATGGACCTGTATAGGCTAATAATCAAGAAATGCTATGGTTTACAGCTTACAGATTTTATATAAAAGCACTCCTTATGAAAGCTAATGGCTCATGCAAATGGAAGTAATGTTTTAGAAATATAATGTGAATTTTGAAAAGCAAGTAATTCGATAGATTTATGAGAAGTAATTTAAGTTTTTCTTATTTCTTGGTTATATTTTCACATCTAGTAGCTTGAAAAATCTTTTATCCAAAACCTATTTGGAGAATATTTTGAAGATAATGAATGTTTGAGAATTTAAGCAAAAGTACTTCAACATGTGTAACTTCCAGTGTTTACGTCATCTTCTGAAAAAGAATTCTGATCTTAAACATTGTTTAATATGCCTGGCTATTTTGTGTTTATTTATGTTAACATTTAAATGAAATATCTGAATTATCAAATATTCTTAACCTTTCTTTGACCCTCTAGAGTTGGGGAGACCTGGGTTTTAATTCAACCCCAAATCTTCATGCCATCTTTTCCCAGTTATGTGGACTTGCACAAAGAGCTTCTATATTTAATTCCTTCATTTGTAAGATAGGGATAAATAATTCTCATTTCAGAGACTAGCTCATTTAAATTTAAAATGAGATAATTATAAATAAATTTTCACTATGTCATCTAATAAATGCCCAATATATGAGTGTTATTATATGTTTTTTGTTGCTAAAAATGAATTAGTGGAAGCACTAGGCTGAGGAAAAGATGACAGACTCCTCTATTTGGGTTTTTGGTTTTCCAATGATTATTGTATATTGGTATTTCTTGTTCCTGACTAAAGAGTTTACTTTTAAAAAGCACTGATTAAACAATATGTAAGTCAAAAGCAAGATAAAATAAGTGGATGTAAATTTTCAATCAACTCTGGCATACATTTATTTAAAATTGAGGACAGTCTTGTCCATCAATGTGGAAACAAACTTAACCTCAGCTGTCAATCTTAAAAATGTTGTAACTGCCAGATGGAATTAGCAGAGTTTCACCTGCAGATGGTGCTAGATCCTCATTTCCCAGATAGCACACACGCAATGCAAACCGACCACTGGGTAAGACAGCATTTTAAACATTTAATGCAGACATAACATCTTTCAAAAATAAATTTCTTCACTAACACAGCATCGGTCTTTCTTGTGACCTAGACATCTGTTACACCTGGTGATTAATCAATAATTTCAGCCACTTGGCTGACTGCCGTTAACAACTCCCATTGCGCTAGTAAGGGATGAATTGCATTTGAAGATTTAGTGACCATCTATACTCATTGGAAAAGACTCTGATGCTGGGAGGCATTGGGGGCAGGAGAAAAAGGGGACGACAGAGAATGAGATGGCTGGATGGCATCACCAATTCGATGAACATGAGTTTGAGTGAACTCCGGGAGTTGGTGATAGACAGGGAGGCCTGGCATGCTGCAATTCATGGGGTCGCAAAAAGTCAGACACGACTGAGCGACTGAACTGAACTGAACTGATATGAGATTTAAACTGCTGTGAGAATTATTAGGGTAAGCAGAAAACCTTTGTTTTTCATACGTACACTGAACTTGGAAAAGTCTAGCAATGAAAATGGCCAGTACTTTCAGGTATTTCAAAGTTATAATTTTTTCTCCTATTATTGACAAATAATCATAAGTCCCATATGTGGTACACCCTGAGAGGAAAAAAAAGGCTTTGTAAAGGATGATGGTTTCCTGAATATACTGCTTCTTGGCACTATAATTTTATCTGAAGTAGGCAGGTTCCCCCTAGCTATATGTCTTATATATGACAATACCTGGAAAGTCTTTGACTTGAGAGACTAGAAACTTGAGAAAAGTATTAAGACTTACTGGACACAAACAGTATACTGAAAGTAATTCCACTGTATTTCCCAGCTCCCTCAGATAGGCAGAAAGATAAATAGATCATATACTATACATATATATAGTAGATTCTGATATTAAACTTAAATCTTGCTCACCAAGTAACTGTGGCCCTTGCTAATGTGACCAAGAGATACTGTTAGGACCTAGTTTAGATTCTCATTCTAAGATCTCAGGATCTTCATCTGCATTTTCTTTACTGTTTTGGTTCAGTTCTGCCTGAGCTGGGATGTTCTCTCTTGGTTGAGGGCTCTGATTATGAATCAAAGAAAATTCTTAGGGTTTGTGTTTCCATGCCTCCAAGTTGTGTTTTTAGCCATCAAGACCTGTCAGTGTATGACAAAAACCACTACAATATTGTAAAGTAATTAGCCTCCAATTAAAATAAAAAAAAAAAAAGACCTGGCATTTTTTTCTAGGGGCGATCTTGATGATAGCCCCCTGTTAGTTTAAGGAGACGGCAGCTTCAAGGTGCTTCATCTATGAAGCAACCCCTTTGTTGCCATATCAGTGTCCTCTGCTGATGCACTCTCACTGATGACTTGCAATTTCTGAGGACTCCAGAAATAAACAGGACTTTTGTTCAAATTCTTTTTTGTGACAATAGTCAATTCTTCCTTTGGAGCTGACCTGAAATCTATCTCCCCATATTAAAGATTCAAGCCATTTTCAGTGTAATGTCATCATCAAAGCACCCTGCCTGCACATTACAAGTGAAATAAATAAAGCATCAGAAATGCTATGGATAGTCTGACCCCTTCATTTTCTACACAGTGGGCTGCAAAGAAGAGTAGAATGGTTCAAACCAAGAAAAAACCACAAAGCAGTAGCAGAACTTGGAAAAAAAAAAACCCAAAACTGGGGCACCTTCTCATAGCATTTCTATCATGTCTCACATGACTGATAGAAAAATATTCTGAAAAATATTTTAGTTTTCTTTTTCTCCCCAGAAAAGAAGAAACAGCTGTAGGAAATGGAAATTGACCTTACCAGAAATAAAACTTGAACTGCTCATTTTGAGGGTTGGCATACGGCTGTGTGCTTGGCTCTGCAGAGCAAGAGTGGGATTTTTCTAGAGCCATATGGTTGGAATCAAGAAGGGCAATGAGTTAAAGCAGACAGAAGGCAGTTTATGGGTAATGACAAGGTCCTGAAGCATAATATATGCTAGAATGTTTCCAATCTTAGATTTACATTGAAAAGGAGGGGGCTGCCAAGAGATGCACTGAGGTATTTTTCTCCTGAAATGAGAAAACAAGGATCCCAGACTGTACTACCTGTCAGCTCTGCTTAGATGACCTTACCTTCCAGTCACTGTTAAACCAAATGATTAAGAGAAATGTCCTGTTTCTAATTGTTTTGAACATCATGATAAGTCTTCCAAACCAGTATCTATTGAGTTTCCACTGAAACAGAAAATTCCTTCATTAACCCATACAGACAGGTTGATAACAGGCTCTGCCAGTCTATATTACTAAGCACTAACTAACCTAGTGAGACAACTGACTAGAAAGGGAGTTGTTTCATTCCTCACCCCTCAGGGAAAACTAAACTGACAAGCATGGTTGAAACCATGATGGATAAGCAGTTTGTGACTTCTGACAGAATTCTCGTACTGAAAATACATATGTGAGATTTTAACTAATTAGGCCTCAAGCTCTTTGTAAAAGCCACATTGCAATTAATTAAGATGCTACTCATTATTTTTCAAAAAGCAAATTCTTTATCATAATTCACAAAAGTGTCAGAGAAGACTAAACATTCTAACAGTACCATATTATAATTTTTAATGCTAAAATAGATAAAATATTTAAGACGAACTTTGTTATTTTTAAGCTGTTCATTTGACTTGAAATTGACATACTGTTATGACTACTTTAGCTAACATGTAATTATAATTGAGTTAAACGAAAATTAAAATCAAGATTTGTAATATTTCATTGTGATCCAAACTTAAAGAATTATCACATCCACTTTTAAGAGCAATGCTACAAAATGGGACCTGTCAGTGGAAATCTTGAGAGATACAGCCAATTAAGATAGTACATAAAAATTTTAAATAATAACCTCTGATATACTACTCTTTTAATAATAATATTTTAAGTGACATCAATAGAAAAATAGTTATTATATATTCAGCTATGAAATTTCTATTGACCATATGAAACAGTAAGTCACGCAGAACTTAATCTCACATCTTTGAAAGATGGCTACATTAAATGAAAATATGAAAAGGCAAGCTTTTAGACAATCCTACTATACTCATTTTAAAATGTGTTTGCATGCACATATGTTTTTAATAACAACATTTCTATGAAGACATAATTTTTTTAATTGGTTACCTTAAGAAAGTATGATTAGGAGATGAGGATTGATTTATACAGATGTTACTTATTACTTCTTATATATATTTGTACCATCTGCTTAAAATTTTTATTGTGATCTTAATTTTGTAATGTATACTTTTGCAGAATCTTCAGTTAGCTTCAAACAATGCTGCTCCCTTGAAATACCAAGTAAGAGACATTCAGAATAATATGAACTGAAAATCAAAGGACTACTGCATAGTTTATCTTAATTGAAAAGGGGCAATTAAAATTAATTAAAAATTTAATATGTTATTTTAGAAAATTTCAGTTGTGGTACTTTTTTCAGAGTAAAAAAATTTCCTAACTCATTATTGCATATGGATTTAAGTTGTAAACTGTTGTATTTAAATTAAGGAGAATGGTTTACAGTCCTATGAGTATTATCATAAGATTAAAATTAATTGCTCAGAATTTTCAGCTGAGGCCAAACTGGACAGCTAATCAGTCATAAGCTAATGTTATTAGCTTGATTCTTGTTATCAAACTGTCTTGTGATAATACCAGGCAAGTGGGTGGGCAAAAAAAAAAAAACCCTCCATATAAAAACAACGGAACCAAGTTCTTTTGTTTGCAATAGTTCTAACATTTACAGATCACATTTACAGCAAAGACTTGAGTTTATTACCTGAATAATTCTAGTAAAAAGCTTACATGTGCTTAAATTCATGGGACCAAAAATCCACAAAGTATATCTTCTACTTATAAGTTTGTTACAGTGCCTTTTATGTGAAAATTTTGGAGCCTTTAAAAGATGGAATTAACTATATCTTAAAATGAATGAATGAACACTTTACTTTAAAGACAGAATTAAAATGCACCATATATAAAATCTGAAGTACAGAAGAATGAAGTAAACTTTCCTCTAAGAGTCATAAATCAGATAAAATGCAATGGCTAATTTTAGTAGAGTCTAAACCTATCAAGTGTCAATCTTGACTAGGTACAGCTTTTTGTTTTGTTTCAGAAAATGATGACTATCTTTCTTTTTGAAAAAATGTGCGATATTTGATACATACAAAAGAAAATGGCACTGTATCTCTGAAGTTATAAACAATACCAAAACGGACACCTACAACTCAATTAATTCAGAAATATGCCAATGACAACACAGTTGCACCTATTTCTGTTCTCCTTTTCTAATCTTGCTTCTCCTCACTCCAAATTATTGTCCTGTATTTTGTGTTCATAACCTGTGTTGTACATGCATGCTAAGTCGCTCCAGTCGTGTCCAACTCTTTGAGACTTCATGGACTACAGCCTGTCAGGCTCCTCTGTCAATAGGATTCTCCAGGCAAGAATTCTGGAGTGGGTTGCCATGCCCTCCTCCAGGGGATCTTCCCAACTCAGGGACTGAACTTGCATCTCTTATGTCTCCTGCATTGGCATCTGGGTTCTTTACCACTAGCACCATATTAGACAACCCCTGAGACGATCCCCAATGACCACCACTTTTTAATATTAATACCCTTATGTGATCCCCTTCTTTTGAGGGTGATTCATTTCTAACCAACAGAATATGACAGGAGGAATGACTGTCACTTCTAAAATTAGGTATAAGATACCTAACTTCTCTCCCTACTTCTACATCCCCTTTCCTTTCTCTCTCTCTCTCCCTCCACTCTCCTCATTCCCCCTCTCTTCATCTCTGAGAAAAGCCAGGTACCATGCTACCAGTTTGCCCATAAGAAGGCCTATATAGCAATGAACTGAGGGAGGCCTCCAGCCAACCCAGTAAGAGCTGAGGCCTCAGTCCAACAACCCAGGAGGAACTGAATCTAGATAAAAACCACAAGAGTGATTTTTGAGTGGATCATCCCCAGATCAAGCCTTAAGATGACACCATCATCCTGACTGAAACCTCAAAAGACACCATGAGCCAAAACACTTAAACCACACCTGAATTCCTGACCCACAGGTAATGTGATATAAGAAAATCATGTTTTTCTGAGTCACCATTTTTTGGAATAACTTGTTAGATAACAAATGTTTTATCCTTACCTTTATAAAGTTTTGATACAGAGCAAAAAGTTTATTAACTTCTGTTAAATCCAAACTTTAAACTGTTTTTTTCCAATTCTTCATCCTGTGAATTTATTATCTGCCTAATCTTCTTTAATTTAGAAAGGTACTGAAATATTTTTTTTTCTTTTTTGTATTGGCTTAGTTCTCCTTGTAATTTTATCAAATTTCCCTTTATATACTTGAGGCCATTAAATCAGATGCCTATAAGCTTCTCACATACTCTTTCCTTAGTAGCATAACATATTGGTTAAGTGAATGGACTCTGGGGACAAACTGGCTTCTGCATTTGAACCCTTATCTTATTTCTTACAAGCTGTGATCTGAAGCAAATTATTTAACCTCCATCCCTTTACTTCCTCATCTAAAAAAAAAAGGAAATATAAATAATGCCTACCTGTTGGATTTAAATGTAGTTTAAACAAGTTGATACTTTTACACAGACAACAATAGTTGACACAGAACTATTGGTAAATCACTATATGTTGTGACTTATTTATCCTTAATGCTTTTTGCTTAAAGATGATTAAAGGTTAGCTAAAAATTATTTTGAAAGCTATTCATCTTTATTTAATTTTTCCTGAAAAAAAATATTTATCTGGCTAATCATTTTCTACTGTACTTTCAATGCTTCTTTAGCCTTAAGTTTTATGTGTGCCTCTGGAATTCAATGCAAGGCTGATTTTTTTTTTTTTTAACTACTAGTCATTCTGCCTTTTAATTGGAGAAATTGTGCATCATGAATTACAAATATTTTGACTTATTTCTTATCATTTTGGTTTTTCCTAGGTATTCCACTTCTGCTATATTTTCTCTCTTCATACTTTTGGATTGAGATGCTATATTTGTTTGGATTTTGCTTCCTCTTTTCCCTTTAACTGGCCTGGGCATAATATATATTTTGATCTTTATGATTATTGCCTTTGAAATTTGCAGTTGAAAAACAAAATATAAGTCACTCTTCACTCTCATTTCCAAAAATATAACTTTTTCAACATTTAATTCCTGTCAGTCTCTTTCCAAGTTACATGCTATTGTTTATCTTCCTTTATACTCTAATTTAGAAATTATTACTATTAGGTATAAAGACAACATTTGATTAAGTGTTTAGTAATTTGCCTTCCATTCTTTCTTGCCTCTTGACCTTCATTTTGGAATCATTTTTTTCTCCCAAAGTACATTCATTTTGAAGTTCCTTTAGTAAATTTCTATTGATGGTAAATATTCTATTTTCATGTTAAAGTACTATTATGATTCCCTCTTACTTGAAAATAGTTGTGCTGGATACTTAATCCTAGTTTTATGGTTATTTTCTTTCTATGCACTGACACTATTACTTCACTGTTTCTAAAATTTATCTTATCAACCTAATTGTTGTTACTCTGTTTTATTCTGGTTATCCTATTCTTCTTTATTTGTTCTGTAGTTTGACTACAAGGTGTCTAAATGTCATTTTATTTTTAATTTATACTGCTCAGTAAGTATTATATTTATTGTATCTATGGATTCATCCAATACCTACTCAGAAGGTTGTTATAAGCATTAACTTAATTAATGAAAGTCAAGTGCTATGAACAGTACTTTGTACATAATTGATACTATGTCTGTGTTTTATTGTTACTGAATAATGATCACTTTTATTATCCTCTCCTTAATATTGCCCGTCACCACTGCCATTACTTGTATTCTTTCTTCTAGGACATCCATTAGGAATATAAAGCACCTGTCCATTCCAGTCTAAATGTCAATTAAATAATCTTTCCTATTTTCCAAATCCTTGCTTCTCTGTGCTGCTGGATAATTTTGCAGATCTATCTCTGAATCACTAATTATCTTTTGCTGCTGCTGCTGCTGCTGCTGCTGCTGCTAAGTCACTTCAGTTGTGTCCAACTCTGTCAGACCCCATGGATGGCAGCCCAACAGGCTACCCATCCCTGGGATTCTCCAAGCAAGAACAATGGAATGGGTTGCCATTTCCTTCTCCAATGCATGAAAGTGAAAAGTGAAAGTGAAGTTGCTCAGTTGTGTCCGACTCTTCGCGACCCCATGGACTGCAGCCTACCAGGTTCCTCCATCCATGGGATTTTCCAGGCAAGAGTACCGGGGTGGGGTGCCATCTGCTGTTTAATCCATAAGTGTTGGTGATTAGGCATTCTGTGCCTGACTCTGTACAGTGCATTTGATCTTTACAGTGTCCCACCTAGGCTCCTTCCCTATAGTTCCCGGTGGAGCCAGTACAAGGGGAGCCATCAGCAGCAGACCTAAGTTCGGCAGGAAGAGGAGGGAGATGTCAGGTACTGAGTCCCCCCTTGTCTCCCCGTATTATCATAACACTTTCATTTTAAGAGAGTTAACATTTTACTTCGTTATGAAGCTGGGATTTATTCTTGGTATATGAAAGGCACAAAAGGTATTTTTTCTTAAACAAATACTGAATTGCTTTCTTCTGAATCATGACAATTCCAAAATAACCAGGAAAAACAAATCATTTTGCATCATCTAAATATTACCATGCCCATCATCACTGAGTATTTTATGTGAAATTGCTTTAAGAATGTTAAAGATAAATAAGCAAATCTTTTTTCAATCTAAAGAAGAGAAGCAGAGCAATTCTCTTTAGATGTATCACATCTGGTAACAGAATGGGAATTGTTGAATGAAGATGGAGAATCTGATTACAAGAAAGGAAAAAAAAATGTTTAGAGATTTGGCATAATGTGATGTAAAGTTTTCAGAAAAGGAAAAACTAAAAACTGCCAAAAAGTGAATTTATGAGCTAACATGATTTTTTTCCCATCTGAAATAAAAGACAGATGATAATCATAAAAATCCTTTGCTACTTTTCCATATATTTTATTACTTATTTACATGCAACCACTACAACATTAATGGCATACATAAGGTAGAGAGATTGTGAGTTAACTTATAAATTTAAGAATAACAATTCTTAAAAGAAACTACTTACATACTGTACACAAAAATCACTGCATTGGCACAAAACTTCTTCACCCCATTTATATTTAAAAATTATTCCCTAACCAGCTAAATTTATAATAAACTTGAGAATGGGCACTGCCATAGCCCACACTTCAGTTTTCCTGCAAAGTTCAGTAGACGCGTGTGTATATCATTTCCAGAGCATCTTTTCTCATTCTCAACACCCCTACTTTGAGTTAGTAGCAGGAAATCTTAACCAAGACTCCCCAGTTCTATCTAATGATCATTTTACTAGTGTTAACCTGTCAAAGTCTTGAACAAAGGTTCTTGAAACAGTGAATAACTAGGTCAATTTGGTCACTACAAAGCACCTCTAATAATGTTTGAGCTTCCAAAGATCAACAACCATCCACAGCTTATTCTTGAGCATTCCATCTGACCCAACTGTGCTTTTTAACCATCCTACAGTGACAGAAATAAAATAGTTATGAACACTAGGATGACAACGGCTTATCTTAATATGAGTGCACCTAGTTATTAGGTCAGAGAAGGCAATGGCATGCCACTCCAGTACTCTTGCCTGGAAAATCCCATGGACAGAAGAGCCTGGTCCACGGGGTCACTAAGAGTCAGATATGACTGAGCAACTTCTCTTTCACTTTTTACTTTTGTGCATTGGAGAAGGAAATGGCAATCCACTCCAGTGTTCGTGCCTGGAGAATCCCAGGGATGGGGAGCCTGGCGGGCTGCCATCTATGGGGTCACACAGAGTCGGACACGACTGAAGTGACTTAGCAGCAGTAGAAGCAGTTATTAGGTCTAGGATACTTTATTATCTGTATAAAGGTAATTAACTATAATATTTCAGTACATATAAAATACAGCTCAACCACTAAATTATAGAACATTTAAATCAGGAAAAAGTCTAACGAGATCTGGTCTCTAAAAATTCAAGAGTCTAGAAAGCACGGTTGTTCATGTTTTGGAGGTGGCAAACAAATCTTGCCTCAGAGAGTGTTCAGCTCAGTTCAGTCACTCAGTCGTGTCTGACTCTTTGCAACCCCATGAACCACAGCACACCAAGCCTCCCTGTCCATCATCAACTCCCGGAGTTCACTTTAACTCATGTCCATCGAGTTAGTGATGCCATCCAGCCATCTCATCCTCTGTCATCCCCTTCTCCTCCTGCCCCCAATCCCTCCCAGCATCAGGGTCTTTTCCAATGAGTCAACTCTTCACATGAGGTGGCCAAAGTACTGGAGTTTCAGCTTTAGCATCATTCCTTCCAAAGAAATGCCAGGGCTGATCTCCTTTAAGATGCACTGGTTGGATCTCCTTGCAGTCCAAGGGACTCTCAAGAGTCTTCTCCAACACCACAGTTCAAAAGCATAAATTCTTCAGCACTCAGCTTTCTTCACAGTCCAACTCTCACATCCATACATGACACAGGAAAAACCATAGCCTTGACTAGACAGGCCTATGTTGGCAAAGTAATGTCTCTGCTTTTGAATATACTATCTAGGTTGGTCATAACTTTCCTTCCAAGGAATAAGCATCTTTTAATTTCATGGCTGCAGTCACCATCTGCAGTGATTTTGGAGCCCCCCAAAATAAAGTCTGACACTGTTTCCCCATCTATTTCCCATGAAGTGATGGGACCAGATGCCATGATCTCAGTTTTCTAAATGTTGAGCTTTAAGCCAACTTTTTCACTCTCCTGTTTCACTTTCATCAAGAGGCTTTTTAGTTCCTCTTCACTTTCTTCCATAAGGGTGGTATCATCTGCATATCTGAGGTTATTGATATTTCTCCTGGTAATCAGAGAGTGTTACATTTATCTAAAGAGAAATCCTAAATTCAAGAGGAACGTGTCAGTGTATCTCTTTATAAAAGATAACATTTAAATGAAAGTTTGCTTCAAACCTACAAGGTATACACTGTATGTCTTGAAGTGGTGAGGACTTGGCAAATATGAACACTTATAAAACCAAACCCAACATATTCCAACTTTATATAACTTGATAGAGTAAAACATGAAGGAGGAAATGTGAAATAGCACTCTCTGTGTTGCAGAAAGTTAGGGAAAACAATGAACAAATGTATCCGTCTTGAAAAATGTATAACTAGACTCAGCAAACTAGATACTTTTTATCAATTATTAAGGATGCATGTAAAGGGAATTTTTCAGCATACTTTCCTTCTCCCCTCTGCCTTATAATTTTAAAGGTTCTTTGTTCCTTTGATTTATTGTTCTGTTTGTGCATTCCACCCCGAGTCATAGTTAGGGGACAGCTAAAATTAAGGGACTAAGGAATTGTCTGTCAATCTTTGCCCCTTGGGTAGAAGGCTGCTATACAGAAAATGAAAAATGAAACATCATTAAGAATAAATTGTAGGTTTTGAGTATGTTCCTTTATTCTCAAAATGGGTTTTCTTTTTTGAGAGTCATCTCTTTCCATTTGAATTGGCTTGTATTATAAGCTGATTGTGGCATTCTGTTTTTGTCTGAGTCTGCCCAGATGTTGCTTCCATTTACAGGGGGAAAAAAATCTACTTCTAATACAAAGTTCTGTATTTTTAAGTCCCATCTGATGAGTTGAGTTTCAAAGTCCTAGAAAATTCTTCAGAAACTTGTGATTTTTTTCTTTTTAATCTGCACTTTGCTTTCTAATTTGAAAAGAGCTTTTGTTGACTTTTTTATTAAGCTTTAAAAGTTTTCTTGCCTTTGGCTAATCAGCTAAGTTTTACATTTCAAAGTATCATCTTCATGTTAAAAATTGCAATGTGACTGCTATTTAGTTTTGAAATATATGAATAGCTTTATTTTCACATTTTTGTTTCCATTGAATATTACTGCAGAAGGATAAGTTTCTCTGGAATTATATTTAATTATAAATATAGAATACCATATATAAATATGAACTATATCATATTTATAACATTATAATTATTTTAACATTTATAATTATTCATGGAAGGGAAGAGGAAAAACTAAAACCTAATCTTTTCATATCATTTTGAAAATCAATTAACTAAAATGCTAATTACATAATAACTCTAAGTTAAATCAAAACAATGGAGTTAATGTATATATTTATTAAACCACTCAAAAGAGAATAAAACCAAAAGGAGCAATGTGTCTATCACACATGATATATTTCTTACCCATTTTCATTTGAGGGAGGAAAACTGTTGGCAAAATCATGCCTTGGGTAGAAGAGAAGCTAGGTTTTATTAGCAAGTAGCCCAAAAAATGGAGCGGTAGGAAAGAATTTCTAAGGCCAGTTATTGCAAGGAAATCACTGGGATCAAAGTCAAGAATCTGCAGAAGCTGTTTGCCCACATTTCAATATCCAAATATAGGAGGAATGAAACATCTTCAGGTAAGCCCTAGAAACTTGTGGAAGGCTAATGCCCAAACTCCTGACATGGCAAGCAGAACTGTATAAGGCGGGAAAAGGAGAATAATGAAGACTCTTCAATAGTGCAGGCACTCTGACATAGTATGGCCTCCTTCAGATCTTGTCCAAACAGTCAGGGTATCCTCCTTCCTCTCCAAGTTTATCTCTTCCCCCATCCTCTCAGGCTGAACTATTACTTGCAGTTGAACTACTGAAAAACCACTGACCAACTTTTATAGCTCTTTTAATTTGGGCTCAAGTTTCATTTTCTTAATAGTAATTTACTACTCCTCCAGATAGCTTGAGTATCTGCATTTCTTAAGCCTTGTGCATATTTTCAATGTCTGCGTTGTCATACTCTATTTAATCATTAGCCTCGTATATAGGAGATGATCAGAAAATGTCAGGTGGATTCATGAAGGAATCAGCAGAGCATTTTAACTATACTAACTAAAACTGACACAAGATTTTTTAGATTAGTACTTTTTAATAAGCACTTGGTTATTATGATAAATCAATGCTAATCTTTAGAGTATCACATTCTTTTTTCAGAAAACATATAACTTCTAGAAACTAGCTGTAATTAAAAAAAAAATAGAAGTGATTCTCATATTAACTTTTACTCATTCAAATGCTGTTATAGGTTTTTACAAGAGGCCGGATTCTCAGGTACCCAGTGCGAATTGTTGGCTTATTGTCATCATACTAAAATCTGATAAGCATGTAGGATTTTTGTCACAAAGACTCTGAGGTCAAATCACAAATCTCTTTATAAGAATTCTGCTCTCGGGAGGTGGGGGGGGGGTTCATGTTTGGGAACGCATGTAAGAATTCGAGATATTAAAATTTAAAAAATAAAAAATAAAAAAAAAAGAATTCTGCTCTCCCTGGGACTGGGAAATATTTCTCAGAGGGAAAAAATATAAACACCAACAATTTTTAGATACAAAGTATTATCTATCAATGAGAAAAACTAAAAGCTGTCTAGGTTCTAAAGTACCCTAGACAACTGCAGAAAGAAGCTGCAAAAAATTTTTATGTGTACACAGTTCACTCTACATCAGAAGAGGAAATGATTATTTTACATCTTCATAATGGGTGATGTAGAGTTAAGAGTGTTGATTGACATTATTATTTTCTTTCACATTATTCTGGCTTGTGCATATCATCATCACAACTTTTAAATTTTTGTGTGGTTGTCCACTGGTATTTTTTAGCGCTTTTTCAGTACCAAGATGGAAAGAAATGACACACAATCAATGTACAGGAGGTGAAGTTCTTTTAAATACTTTCGAGTTGTTCCACTATGCACTGCTTTAAGAACTGGACGATGTAAGGCTGTTATTTTCTTCCTTCCATAACTTAATGGCAATTAACACCAACAAACCCCACAATCTTTATAATAACGTATCTCATATCTCTCAAGTGCTAGTAATAAGCCTATGCATCACTTTCCACCTGAATGTCATCCCAATTCACCACAAATGAAGGTCTTGGTGATGCTACAGAATCCCAGGCACTATTTGTCACCAGCAATGGGACCCTGTTGGCATTTAATTTAACTTCTCCTCAACCCAAGTAGACCCTAAAACAAGGATTTGAGTGCAAGTACTCTACTGGAAGGTGAACCCAGGAACACATTTAGGCTAGTGGAAAAATGAGACAACGAAGAAAAGTTAACTAAGAAATTTACTACTACAGTCACCTTGAGCCTGATCTAACAGAGTGGACTCACAGTTCAAACTTATTCTTTGGAAATATGAGGAGTTTTCCTGGCAGTCCAGTGGTTAAGATTCTGTGTTTCCATTGCAGGGGTTTTGGGTTCCATCTCTGGTTGGGGAACTAAGACCTTGCATGCTGCCACCAAGAGAAAAGTGAGAGAAAGAGAAGAAAAAAGGAAACGAGAATCTAAGAGGGCAGTGGTGGGTGAGTGTGCACTCAGTCATGTCTGCCTCTTTGTGACCCTATGGATCCCATCTGTAATGGGCTTCTCTAGGCAAGAATACTGGAGTGGGTTGCCATGTCCTTCTCCAGGGGATCTTCCTGACTCAGGGATCAATTCCACGACTCCTGCATCTCCTGCATTGCAGGTGGATTCTAACTGTTATACCATCAGGGAAGCCCAAGGGGCAGTGGTATTTATCTACAAATTCCCACTACTGTAGTCATTGTTTGAAGAATGTTATGGGAGACTGAGAGACAGGCACTAGTTAACTTGCATTCCAGTTTGCATGGACAAAGCAAAGAAGCCAGAAAAATTCCTCTGGCAAATAAATGTACATGCTGATGATCAGAAGTAGGGCTTATATATTATGGTAGTTCTAGGAGTAAGATTGAGGAGCAACTAGTAATAGCACTTCTTGATTTATTGATATATAACCCAAAAATGTCAAGAGCATATGTCAAGAAGGCTGATGTCAGCTGCAATGATGCAAAACTTGTTGATCCATTACTCAGTTTCTAGACGTAAGCCATTTCTCATTTCCAATTGAAAGGGATAGTGGGTAACATTAAGGGAGGACTCTGTCACACCACAGCATGTATAGGACATAGTCCCCCCATCTGCCCAGAGGGATCCATGACAAGTATCCATATAGCTGCACATGGAAGGAAGTGGAAAATGGCAATTCTTCAAGGACTATTAGTAATAGTTATAGGGCTGAGCTGTAACTGATACTTAGGATCCTTTTTGTGGCATAGGAGTTACAGTAGACAGCATAAGACCATGGGCTCCACTGGTTGTACTATATACCTTATCACCTAAAAGCGTCCAAGCTAGTAACATTTTTAATGGCCTCTTAAATGCCCAACTTGAGTCTTCAGCCTGGATGCCCAATCACTCTGAGTGGTTGGAAGTTGGGATACTGTTCTTCAAGATTCAATATATACTAGCTTCATTTCAAGCTACACAGCTTGTGGGATCTTAGTTCCCCAACCAGGGATCAAACCTGGGGCCCTCAGAAGTGAAAGAATGGAGTCTTAAGTGGAGTCTTAAGTCTTAAGTGAAAGCATGGATTCACTGAACCACCAGGGAATTCCCAAGATTCAGTATATACTTTAAGCTAAAAGCCACTGTGTGGTGATATTTTCTCAAAAGCTTAATACCTAGGGCTGGGGCCAAGGTATGGGCATAAGAATAGGCTCCCTCATCATCACTGCTACTAACCCACTTGGGGAATGTTTGCTCAACTCTTCCACAACTTTAGCCTCCACTGGATTACAGACACTGGTTTCGGAAGGGGTACGAGATGGAATGCTTCTATCAAGGGACACAGCAAGGATTTGCCACTAAATCTACAGCTTTGGTTGCCACCTAGACATTTTGGATTCTTGGTACCAAAACACAAGCGGGCAAGAGAAAGTCACTATCCTGGGAGGAGTAATGGGACATGGTTATCATAAAGTGATAAGGTTGGTGCTAGTGACAGGCACAGGGAAAAATATGCCTGAAATTTAGATGGTTCTGTTGGGTAACTCTTCCTGCTCCATCATCTCCAGTGGTTAACTGTGAATGTACAATAAACCATGCACAATCAGTTATCACATGGGTAAGGAAAAAACTGAAAAGTGTGATGCTAGATTGATAAAAACAATTTTAAGATACTAAGGAAAAACTATTTCTAAATTAATCAAAATTTATAGAAATTTAATCATTATCCTTATTTTACCTGATTATATGATGATAATCCATTATCATTATGGAATATGATTTTTTAAATTAGAAAATGGGTTATGGATACTGTACAATAAAAATGAGGCAAGTTGTATATACAAATCCACTTTTCTTTAATACCAGAACTTGTTTGAAAAACTACAGTGTAATAAGTCTTTAATTGAAAATTGAGAAATTTATTTGTTAGAGAACACCTATTTTTAATTTCTAAGGTTATTAAAATCAATTCTGTTTCACCATATCCTTTCATTCCACTTCATAGCACTCATATTGAACCCGGCAGGGCTTGGACAATCACAGCGAGTTGGTTATTATGCAGCCACACTTTAAAGTCTGTTGGCTTATTATGTAGCCATTAAGAAGATTGATTTTTTTGTAAAGTAATTTTTGTATTTCTGATTGAATCTGCCCATGAATTTATTTTTCAGTTGTGGGACACATCAGAGTTGTATGGTAAAGTAAATTAAGCCTAATTTGAAACCTCATTTAAACCACTGTTTTATATTTTAATACATTGAACTGATTTTCTCCTGTGTGAGGCAGGAATTTGTTTTAGATATTGAAGTTTTGCTTCCATTGCTATGCTGACTAACTTTTACATCTCTGTAGATACCTTCTCCATCTTTCTCTGTGCCCCAGGGAGCTGAACCTAGTAGGCATCAATTTCCTTGCCCACAGGCTTTGGCCTCAGCCACTGAGACAAAGGCAGGAGATGAGAGAGAGCTGGGGGCAGGGCGGGGATTAGTGTGAAGATATTCATTCTTCCATATTCCCCCATGTTGTTTGTGGTCAGCAGACACATCACCTTCTCTATAAGCCTCCTTCTCCAGAATCTGATCATTGCTACCTCCCCTGTCTCTTTCAATCTATGGCTAGTAAAGGCACTCTGGCTGTTAGTTGCACAGGCATAGCATACCACGCCCTCCTCCGCCCGACCTTGATTTTTCTAAACTATGCTCTCACCATCCTAAAGAGTCATTTTGCTAAACTCTCCTTCACTGTCAAACCTGAATCCACACGTGTGTCTTACCAGGACCCTGACTAATGTAATTACTTTAAATATATTTCTTTTCCCTATTACAAACACCATGTTGTTATTTGGTTGCTAAGTTGGGTCCAACTCTTTGCAACCCCATGGACTGTAGCCTGCCAGGCTCTTCTGTCCATGGGATTTCCCAGACAAGAATACTGGAATGGGCTGCCATTTCCTTCTCCAGAGGATATTCCCGATCCAGGAATCAAACCCACGTCTCCTACTTGGCAGGTGGGTTCTTTACCACTGAGCCAGCAGGGAAGCCCCCAAAGCTAGAAAAGTTATAAAGGCCAATAACTGCTTTGAATTCATAACTTACAATTATTACAGTTAACTTCCTTGGACACACACTCCTTCACTTATAAATCCAGGATGGATGACTAAAGTTTCAAACAAAAGACCCTTTTCCCTACTTCCTCATATCACTTTTATGATCAGTTTACCTTGAACTTCTTTTTTGTATTTCTCTCCCCTCATGCTCTCCGCTTTCTCCAAGTGAACCAAGGATCATACATACTGTATTTTCCCATTACATTAGCCCTCTCTCCAACTAAAGCCTAGAATGACAAAATCTGCTAATTTGGAAAAATTTAAAGTGGTCTTAAAGTTCTACTTTTAAGCATACCTTAATCCTCTGGATCATGGAAAAAGCAACAGAGTTCCAGAAAAACATCTATTTCTGTTTCATTGACTATGCTAAAGCCTTTGACTGTGTGGATCACAATAAACTGTGGAAAATTCTGAAAGAGATGGAAATACCAGACCACCTAACCTGCCTCTTGAGAAATCTGTATGCAGGTCAGGAAGCAACAGTTAGAACTGGACATGGAACAACAGACTGGTTCCAAATAGGAAAAGGAGTACATCAAGGCTGTATACTGTCAACCTGCTTATTTAACTTGTATGCAGAGGATATCATGAGAAACGCTGGACTGGAAGAAGCAGAAGCTGGAATCAAGATTGCTGGGAGAAATATCAATAACCTCAGATATGCAGATGATACCACCCTTATGGCAGAAAGTGAAGAGGAGCTAAAAAGCCTCTTGATGAAAGTGAAAGAGGAGAGCGAAAAAGTTGGTTTAAAGCTCAACATTCAGAAAATGAACATCATGGGATCTGGTCCCATCACTTCATGGGAAATAGATGGGGAAACAGTGGAAACAGTGTCAGACTTTATTTCTGGGGGCTCCAAAATCACTGCAGATGGTGACTGCAGCCATGAAATTAAAAGACGCTTACTCCTTAGAAGAAAAGTTATGACCAACCTAGATAGTATATTCAAAAGCAGAGACATCACTTTGTCGACTAAAGTCTGTCTAGTCAAGGCTATGGTTTTCCCTGTGGTCACGTATGGATGTGAGAGTCGGACTGTGAAGGAGGCCGAGCGCTGAAGAATTGATGCTTTTGAACTGTGGTGTTGGAGAAGACTCTTGAGAGTCCCTTGGACTGCAAGGAGATCCAACCAGTCCATTCTGAAGGAGATCAACTCTGGGATTTCTTTGGGAGGAATGATGCTAAAGCTGAAGCTCCAGTACTTTGGCCACCTCATGCAAAGAGTTGACTCATTGGAAAAGACTCTGATGCTGGGAGGGACTGGGGGCAGGAGAAGGGGACGACAGAGGATGAGATGGCTGGATGGCATCACTGACTCAATGCACATGAGTCTGAGTGAACTCCGGGAGTTGGTGATGGACAGGGAGGCCTGGCGTACTGCGATTCATGGGGTCGCAAAGAGTCGGACACGACTGAGCGACTGAACTGAACTGAACTGAACTAAACGAATATGATCAGTTGTCTACTGGGCATTTTACCAAGTTATCTGAATTAATATGCTCAAATATTGTCTTTATTTTCCTTTCGTCTTGCTACTTTTCTTTAATAACAAATGACAGCATGATCTTTATCAAACTAGAATTCATGTTCATTCCCAACCTCTCCATTTTTCTTTCTCTGACATCTAGTAATAATGGTTATTGTAAGGATAGCACCAAGCATGTATTGATTACTCTAAATCAGTACTCTACTTATTTTATGTAACATTTACAGTAATAGCAAATATTCATCAGGAATTATATTTATCATATACCATACTGAGTTCTCCATACATACACCCACTCCAGTGTTCTTGCCTGGAGAATCCCAGGGATGGGGGAGCCTGGTGGGCTGCCATCTATGGGGTCGCACAGAGTCAGACACGACTGAAGCAACTTAGCAGCAGCAGCAGAACATATTTTGGAGAAGGCAATGGCACCCCACTCCAGTACTCTTGCCTGGAAAATCCCATGGATGGAGGAGCCTAGTGGGCTGCAGTCTGTGGGGTCGCGAAGAGTCGGACACGACTGAGCGACTTCCCTTTATACTGAGTTTAATTTGTATTTGTTCAGTCTTCATAACATCACTTTGATGTTAAACGCTTTTTCCACTTTTCCAGGTGATACTGAAGTACAGTAAGTTATTAATTTCCCAAAGTTAACACAGATCATAGCTGGCATAAGTTTGAGTTCAAAAATGATGCTATTAACTACCACATTACTTTCTTTTTCTAATGCCATATGGGAGAAATATCCAATTTCACAGATGAGAGAACTGATTTCCAAAGATATTTAATTAATTGCCCAAGATCACACAGCTAGTCAGAGGTGAACATAGGTGTTACACACACTTTTTCTTCCAAAATTCCCGGAAGCATAGTTTTCATTAAAATTTGCTCATAGGTCCTTCAGAATTTTTTCCTTCTAAAATGTCCCACAAACTTCACTATTTGAGCAAATTTGAACAATAAAGTAATACTTATGAGCCATTTTTAAGATAAAAATTGTGAGTACAACTTATGTTCTCCAAACACCATAAGCACCATGATCATTCAGCTAGGAAACAGAATAGCAAAGATTACAACTTAGACTGTCTCACAACAAAGCCAGCTTTTTAATCTATTTCATGTTATTATCAAACCCTATAGAAAAATAACTCTTTAAATTTCCCCTGTTTCCTCTCCATTTTTATCACTATTGCCTCATCACTTCTCTCTTCTCCAGTAAGGTCGTAATTGTTTTTCCTTCTTCCTCTCTCATCGCTCCCAACCCATCACCCACGCTAACTTTTTAACAGTTTTTCTATCATTAAAATCAAATTACAGGTAGAGAATATTTGTATTGAACATCTCTGGTAAGGGACTAGTATCCAAAATACATTTTAAAAATACCTTGCAACTCAACAATTGAAAGGTAAATGACCCAATTAAAATGTAGACACAAGATCAAGAGAGATATCTTTCCAAAGATGATATATAAACATCCGAGAAGCACATGAAATGATAATCAATATCACTAGTTATTAGGGAAATGCAAAGTCAAAACCACAAGGAAATACCGCTTTACACTTAACCACAATGTCTGTACTCAAAAGGGTGAACAGTAACAAGTGTCAGTGATGATGTGGAAATACAGGCATCTTCATAAATAGCTGTTGGGGATGTAAAATGGTGCAGATGCTTTGGAAATGGATTCATTGTTATTTTTTAAAAAAGTAAACTTAGAGTTATATTACCCAGCTATTCCAATTTTCAGCATAGACTCAAAAGAACTGAAAATATATGTTCATATAAAAAGCTATACTCAAATATTCACGGCAGCATTATTAACTTGAAAATACAATAGAAACAATCCAAATGTGCATAAATAAATGAATAAACAAAATGTAATATATGCATAAACTGGAATATTATTCAGCTCTGAGAGGAATGAAGTACATGAATGAACCTTGAAAAACTATTCTCAGTAAAATAAGTCATTCACAGACACATACTGAATAATTCTGTTTACATGAAATGTCCAGAATAGAAAAAATCTATATTACCAGAAAGTAGATTAGTGGTTGCCAAGGGTCTAGGGGAGTAAAGAGTAGGGGTGAATGCTAATGGGTATGAGGTTTCTCTTGGGCCAAGTCTTTTGTAATATCGTAGATTATATTACATTTACTATATAAGTCAAAATAGACTTAGCAATGCTGTCGGAATAAACCATGGTAAAATCTAAGTAGTCTAACACAAAAAGTTAATTTCTCATGAATGCTGTAAGAAATATCTCATATTTAATATCATTTACTAGAAAGAGTATAATTCATCAAACCACTGATGAAATGTTAGCTGTATCAAACAGCGAATGAAAGAAAAGACAGGTATGTTTTAACCGTCCTTCCACTGACAGCATCCTCAGTAAAATATATATTTATAGGATAGGTTACATTTGGCCATTTGGTTTTTTTCTTTTTAAAAAAATCCTTTAACTAATAGATAAATTAGTATAAAGCCCTGAAAATTCATTGCTGTTTAATGACCTATAAAGGCTTTGTCTTCTTAATTTAAATGTATTTTGATGCCTAATTAAAGATAAAATAAGGCACTCTCATGCATTTAATTTTCATATCATTTTATGACTACAGGAAATAAAATTCAATTTTGTAGTCAGCCTGCTAATTTTTGTGGTTTAGTAATAAAAGCTTAGATGTAATGGAAATATGTAGTGATTTACCTTGCAAATGATCAAAATAATCTATAAAGTCATTATTTTTAACATAAATTGTTAAAATTCATATTTTGTTACTCTGATAAACAGTCAGTTAAGACATTAGTTATTAAACTTTAAGGGGTATTAAAAAGTCCCTAGCAATAGCTCAAATTTCAAACTTGTTATATTTTAAAAATATTTTTAATTGTATAGTGAGACAGAATTTGAAGATAAAGAATATATTCTTAACAGCAGGATCAATCCCTTGGATAGAAAAGATATAGCTTGGTCTATATGATATAGTTTAAGGGTGTTTCTCCAAGTACATTCCTACTTGCTACTCTCTCTTAAATTCCAATTAATGATTCAGTCACCGAAATATGTGTTGGTTGTTCAAAGACCTGTGAATTCAACAGTGAACAAGAACAAAGACTCTGTCCATTTCCCTGAAATCTTAGTCATTCATTATCACCTTAATAAGGTTTGCCATATATATTCATGCTGTCTATACTATTATTAACTTAATAATCTTCTTTAAAGTGACTTATTTTACTTAAATCTATACAAGAAAGAAATCAGTTCAAAGCATATTAAACAGGTGGCATTTGCTCTTAATAGACTGCAATTGTAAAGAAATTAATATGAGAAAACAAAATAACTGTATTAATTAATAGATTCCATTTGATAATGGCTATAGCCCTGATGATTCTGAACTTGAACAGAATACTCTCTCCTTATTTAAAGGAGGAGATCAAAAACTGTTTGAGAAGTATTAAAGACTACAAAAAAAAAAACAACAAAAAACCTGGAACTTTCCATATAATCAAAAGAACCACAGAGTGATTTGTTTTTTAACATGATGTCTCAACACAAATTATGATCACTTTGGAGAACAATTTAAACTCCACTAAAATGGATTCCCTGGCTATAAGGATTTGTCCTCCTGTGAAATCTTTTTCTTAGGTACAAAATATTCTATACAGATTACTTGTATTGTGAAAGTAACTGTGTATTTTAAGTGACCTCATAGGATAGGAAGTCTTTTCCTGAGGTATTAAGACTCTGAGTAGATTATAATGGAAGAGACCCACTGGGCTCAGGCCTCAAATCTCTGATATTTTAATAAAAGGGAAAAGAAGAGAGAGGTCAAAAGTAAAATGAAAGAATATTTAACTATTTTCACAACTTCAAATCACCTAGGAAGTTTAAATAGGATAAACAGCAGTTCTCATTTTCAGTTTATAAAATGGTTTAGTTAAGTGGGCAATTAATACATTTTAAATAATTAGCTACTATATTCCCAAATTAAACTTCATTTTAATTACTTAACTGAGGTGTAACAAATATTACACAGGCGTGTTGTATATTTATTATCTCATTTGAAAAGAAAAATAAATCCAAGCTGGAATTATTGTTAAGGGGGAAAACACTGTCATTGCTGTGTTGGACAGTCTTTGTTTGCTCAACTAGAGATACTCCTTACTTATCTCCACCCTACTCCACATTCTGAAATACTGAACTTGTGTGGATTACATCAACAAGCTCCCTTGTCCTCTGACATTCTATTCAATTGGGTAAGCCCAGCAGAAGTTTAGGGGAAGGGAGGAAAATGAGATCTGAATGTACTTTTTCTTCCTGGCTTCCTTCTTGTGGAGTGAAATGTGTTGGCAAGCCCCTTGACTAAAGACCTCAGCTCCTATTGAGAAATTTCTCTCGAAACAGCCCTTTTTGTCTTTTTGTTCCTTCTGTCCTAAGGGTGGTATTAGTGCCATGATTCACTAGTCTCAGGTGCAGTACAACTTGTGGTTTCCCTATGCTTTATCCACATGCTTTTCAAAAACAGTCATTTTTTAAAACACTCTGCAAATTACCCAGCTTGGATGTATTACTTTATTATTTTCCTCCTAGGCCGCTGACTAGCTCAAACCGCCATTTATCTTCCGAAGAACTTCAGTGGTTTGGGGTCAAGTATTCAGCCCATAAAATTAATCTTTCATAAGAAGACCTAGTTTTAAAATGACATTTTCTTATAATTGTTTTATATTTCAAAGGAAACAAACACTCTGCATTATTATTGAAGATTTGTGTTCCTGTTCTCTATTTCATCTTACAGTTTTTTAGGAGGAAAAAGGTCATTGACTAAACCACAAAAGATTCAAAAACACCTAAAATACATTATCTGATTGAAAATACATATTAAAATAAATTTTCTCTTGCAGGAGATTCATTTTCAAATTTTAATGACTAGTTCTGGCTACTATGGAGTAACCAGGAACAAATTTAAACTCCTATCATGAATACAATAAAACTGGAAAATTTTATATGTATATAAAAAATTTTGTAAGCATTGAAAAGCTACCACCCAGGGCTATTTTGGTCCTTGAGAGAAGAGAGGATGAGGTGAGCTCTACACTCATTGGCTTTTTAAATGAGGCATTTTCCAAACTGTTAGCCAGGAAAATAGAACACAATCAGAGAGTGCTGTCTCACTGGGTGGAGAAAACAAAAACCAGAGTTCTGTGTTACATAACCAGTTGGGATTAGAGGATCAGAGTACTAAAGAGAAGAAGACCAACACAAGGAGGCCAAAAATATAGCATTAAAATTTCCCTCTGGGAAGGGAACCCTCCTACACTGTTGGTGGGAATGTAAATTGGTATAGCCACTATGGAGAACAGTATAGAGGTTCCTTAAAAAACTAAAAATAGAGCTACCATATGACCCTGCAATCCCAGGGTATATATCTGGAGAAAAACATGATCCAAAAAGATACATGCACCCCAATGTTCATTGCAGTGCTGTCTACAATAGCTAAGACATGGAAGCAATCTAAATATCCACTGAAAGAGGAATGGATAAAGAAAATGTGGTGCACATATACAACGGAATTTTACTCAGCCATTGAAAAGAATGAAATAACGCTATTGCAACAACATGGATGGACCTAGAGAGTGTCCTATTGAGTGAAGTAAGTCAGACAGAGAAGGAGAAATATCATATGACATCCCTCATATGCGGAATCTAAAAAGAAATGATGCAAATGAAGTTACAAAACAAAAACAGACTCACAAACATCAAGAATGAGCCTATTGTTGCTAGGGGGAAGCATAGGGAGAAGGGATAGTTAGGGAGTTTGAAATGGGCATGTACACACTGTTATATTCAAAATGGATAACAACAAGGACTACAATATAGCACTTGGAATTCTGCTCAGTGTTGTGTGGCAGCCTGGATGGCTGGGGGTTTGGAGGAGAATGGATACATATATATGTATGGCCAAGTACCTTCGCTGTTCATCTGAAATTATTACAACATTGTTCATTGATCATCTATACCCCAATACAAAATAAAAAGTTTAAAAAATCATAGCCCTCTGGTCTTTGGCCAGCTCATAAAGTTTGCATGTTTATTACGAAATACTGGGAGATCTAGCAAAGAACAGCGGTTGGGATACTAAAAGTTTTGAGTAGAGATTTTAGAAGCTTCACAGACTGGATTTTGGGCCCATTAGAACAGAAATTTTTTCCAAACAGGGTTTTTCATCTAGAAAGGTCAGCCTTGCAATTGAGGACAAAAAGCTAGGAGTAAAAGGATAACTAGCATCGACCAGGACTATAAGCTCTTAAATTAAGCCATTCAAAGTAGAGGCTGGTAATTTACTCCTTGCCAGAGGAAAATATGACAAAATATAGAGGAATATATATAATCATAAACTCCCACATAATTCAAATGTTTATTACACAATTATAAATTACTAAACAAGCAAACAACAGGGTGTTGCTCATATTCAAGATGTAGGTTCAAACCCAGTAATGATAAAGGAAATGGAGCTGCAGAAAAGGACTTCAAAGTTACTGTGATTAATATATTAAAGATAATAGAAAATAATGAGGAAATGAATGAAAAATGATCTTTTTTAGAACTTCAGTCTATAAAATTATCTTAATGGACATTTTAGAACAACAGAACAGCAAAATATAGTATCCGAGATTAATAACTTATTGAATAATTTTAACAGCACACTGAACAGAGAAGACAAGATCAGTGAGTATAGATAGAGACTGTTGTCATGCTAAGTCATGTCCAACTCTTTGCGACCCCATGGACTGAAGCATGACAGGCTCCCCTGTCCTTCACTATCTCCCAGAGTTTGCTCAGATTCATGTACATGGATTCAGCGATGTTATCTAGCCATCTCATCTTCTGCCACCCACTTCTCTTTTTGCCTTTAATCTTTCCCAGCATCTAGGTCTTTTCCAATGAGTTGGCTCTTTGCACCAAGAAGCCAAAGTACTGCAACTTCAGCATCAGTCCTTCCAATGAGTATTCAGGGTTGATTTCCTTTAGGGTGGATTGGTTTGATCTCCTTGCAGTCCAAGGGACTCTTGAGAGTCTTCTCCAGCACTATAATTTAAAAGCATCAATTTTTCAGTGCTCAGCCTTTCTTATGGTCCAACTCTCACATCTGTGCATGACTACTGGTAGCTTTCACTGTCCAGCCTTCCCTGGTGGCTCAGATGGTAAAGAATCCACCTACAACGCAGGAGACCTGGATTCGATCCCTGGGTTAGAAAGATTCCCTGGAGAAGGGAACGGCTACCCACTCCAAATTCTGGTCTGGAGAATTCCATGACCTGTTTTTTCCATGGGGCAGCAAAGAGTCAGACACAACTGAGTGACTTTCCTCTTGACTATCTGGACATTTGTTGGCAAAGTGATGTCTCTGTTTCTTGATACGCTGTCTAGGTTTGTCGTAGCTTTCCTTCCAAGGAGCTGGCGTCTTTAATTTCAGGGCTGCAGTCACCTTCTGCAGTGATTTTGGAGCCCCGGAAAATAAAATCTGTTACTGCTTCCACTTATGGTCCTTTTATTTGCTATGAAGTGACGGGACTGGATGCCATGATCTTAGTTTTTTAAACATCAAGTTTTAACCCAGTTTTTTCATTCTCATCTTTCACCCTCATCAAGAAGCTCTTTTAACCCCTCCAAAAATGTGTGGGGATCTTCTCTAAGGCTGTTGCCTTCAGAAGTTTCTCCTTTTCATACTAGGTCTGCCTCCCACAATTCATCAAAAGTGACATTTAAGTGTTTGTACCAGCTTGTAGCTACAGCAGCTTCTGTCCCAGGAAACTTTATCTTATCTATGATTTTTTATGTTTGCCTGTCTCTCCAAGTTTTGGTCAGTGGTTTGCCAGTTTCCCTCCCTGTGTTGGAAAGATCCCCTGAAGAAGGAAATGGCAACCCACTCTAGTATCCTTGCCTGGGAAATCCCATGGACAGAGGAGCCTGGCAGGCTACAGTCCATGGGGTCTCAGATTCGCACATGACTGAGCAACTTACACTTTCAATTTTCACTTTGCCTTGTAACCTCAATTCTTTGATAAGCCTAAGATAAGTCATTGATTTTCAGATTTTTTCCCCATCATTTTTCTTATAAGGGTAAGAATGATGACTTCTAATCTTACATGTCAGAGTTGAAACTGGAAATCTGCATACATCTTTAAATAAATATTTTTATTTTATAACATTAATATCTTTTTCAGAATTTATCTCTTAATCCAAAACTAAAATGTCCATAATATCAAATAAAGAGACATTTCTCAGAACGTCCCTTTTACCTTTTTCTTTTTTTTGTCGTTTTTTGAGATTCAATCTCATCCAAAGGAGATACTATGTCTATACTCGATTCTTTCATGTGTCTCTACTACAATTTCGTATGACAATCTTCTCAATAATGCATATTTAAATTTAAAAGAACCCAGAGCTATATTTTAAATCACAGACAAAATTACTCCAATATTGGTCACAGACTTAAATGTGAAAGCTAAAACAAACAAGCCTCTACATGAATACAAAGTAAAATATATCCACGTTAGCTATAAAAATAACGAGATTTGTTAAAATTAAGAACTTCAGTTCACTAAAATAAATTATTAAGAGAATGAAAGATAAGACAAAACAGAAAATAACCTCAACATATAGGTATCAACAAGCTCATATCCAGAACATATGAAAAATTCCTATTAAATGAGAAAGAGGTCATTCAACTGTTAATGGGACATTAACAATACTTCCTAAGAGAGAGAATATCAAAGTGGCCAATAAATGTATATAAAAAGATCCACAAAAAATTAGTTTTCAGAGGACTACAAGTTAAAACCACTCCATGTCCACCAAAATAGGTAAATTAAAAAATATCAAGACAATAGGTGAAGGTGTGGAGCAAATAGAACTTTTCCTGGTATTAGCAATCTGGGAAAATATCTACCTTTTCCAACAAATGCCTAACATAATCTTCGACCTACCGATTTCAATGAAAATCAGGTTATTACTGATACACCCAACAACCTATATGAATCTTACAAACTTAATGTCGAGCCAGACACAGGAGTATGTGATATATGAGCCTATTTACAGGAAGTTAAAAAAGAAACTAAAATGGTGATAAAATCAGGATGGTGGTGTATGTGTCCTGGGGAGTACTGTCTGGTTAGCAACATGAGGGAATCTTTAAGGAAGTCTACACTGTTTTGTATCTTGATTAGGGTAGTGGTTATATGAGTGAATCAATGTATAAAACTATATCAACTGTATCTTTACAATTTGAGCACTTTATTTTGGGTAAGTTACATCCCAATTTTTTAAAAAAGACACACTGTCACTTCCAATCAACTGAAATCAATATAAGGTTGAAATGTTTGCTTCTTGAACAATCAATTTTTTTTGTCTTGCTGCACAGGCCAAATAGAAATATTATCTTCAAAATATAAAGCACATTTTTCTTTAAAGTTTAAATGTTAATATAAGTTAAAATGCTAATATTATTTTTCATAATAATAATATTAAGCTTCCTTTTGATTGTTCATGTTGTAAAAAACTGAATCTACCTCCTGCCAAGCTATACAGAACCATCTACTCCATTTATTTACTTTTTTTTTGTCAAATATTGAGAAGTGGCAGTGTGGCACTAGCCAAAGATTTAAAGCAAACACATTTCTAGTTTGAATGGAAGTTTCCATTGCAATATTGTTCTCCAACTAAAATGTCTAATTTGGTGGTCCCTTCATTGACTAGTGACAAGTCCTTTAATTAAGAACAAAAGATCATAACTACCAGTTAACGCTTTGTATATAGTTTTCCTTAAGTTTGCAGAATATTTGCTTAGTACTAGTCAGTCAAATCCAGCTAAACAATTTAGCAATAGTGTAGCAAACCAGAAATCTAAAGATATGGAACAAGGGGAAGTTTACATTAGTTTAACAGAAATACAATCTGTACACAATATCAATTTTCATCTTGGGGATTTTTATTAATAATGATGGATCAGCCATTTGGGAGTGATTATAGCAGAAAGCTCCTTATATTAGGAATCTGGCATTAACACTATTTAATTACAGAGCACTGGCTGAAGCTTTTAACTTCCTTCTACATACAAAGTAAAGTGTTATTTCTAAAGTTATTCCATCCTATTGTTTACAGAAAGTTCCACAATACCTTCTTAATGAACCATATTATGATTTCTCCATAGTAATCACTTACATAGGTGCACTTATTAGAAATTTAATTAGATTTTCATTTTATGCATAGATGAGTTCTTTGCTAACTATGAGGAAAAGAGAGCCATTTTGCTATATGTGGCAGTGGCTCAGTGGTAAAGAATTCGTCTACCAAGGAGATGCAAGAGGTGCAGGTTTGATCCTTGGTTTGGGAAGATACCCTGAAGTAGAAAATGGCAACCCACTTCAGTATTCTTGCATGGAAAATTCCATAGACAGAAGAGCCTTGTGGGCTACAGTCCATGGGGTCACAAAGAGCTGGACATGACTGAGCATGCACGCACCCCCTACTTTAAGAAAACATCATAGCTTCTGGGGCTTCTCTTTAAACTACTAGTGCAGCTCTGGAATCCTCATTACTTCTCTTTCATGTCCCTAGGTCTAGACTTGTATTAAGCCACCAAATATTAGGGAGCATGCTATCCAGCCGTATAGTGGTCACAGATCACTGTTACAAGTTACATAACAAATTTAAACCTCTTTAATAAAATGTGGTTTTCTGTTCCCCCATTCCCAATAAAAGAAAGAAAAAGAACACATCATAGTATGCATTAGATTTCACCATTCTCTCTCCCTTTTTCATATGTAGCATGAAAACATTCTATATTTTGATTAGCATAGAGACTGACTACATTATGCTCATTGCTGCACACTGTGTCTGGTTATAAAACTACTCATCTAAACCAGTAATTTATTCTCTGCTGCTGCTGCCCCTAAGTCGCTTCAGTTGTGTCCGACTCTCGACCTCATGGACTGTAGCCTGGCAGGTTCCCCTGTCCATGGGATTCTCCAGACAAGAATACTGGAGTGGGTTGCTATGCTCATCTCCAGGGGATCTTCCCGACCTAGGGATCGAACCTGCCTCTCTTATGTCTCCCGCACTGACAGGTTGGTTGTTTACCATTACTGCCACCTGGGAAGCCCCCTGATTTCCTCTCAGTCCTATACGAAAAACTGTATGCTGAAAAATGGTGAGGGCTCTGTTACATAATTAGATCCAGCTTGTCCAAATATAAAAGATACAAAAAACAAAACTACAAACTGTTAAATAAAATATTTTCTACTTTTGTTAAAAAACAGCTATAGCTTTATAACAACATTTTTTCATGGGATAAAGGAACAGGAAAATTAATAGCACAATTTCAAAATTAGTTTTATTTCTTGACAAACAGCATGATGAAGACAGGCAGCCTGGAACTGAGCAGCACAACTCCACACCACTCCCAGAACTCCAGCCCTGTCCCCGCTGAAGGGAACAATATGAAGCAGCTGGACTGCACGCCTCTCAGGAGAGCTTGTCCTCCAGAACTCAAGCTTGTACTTCTCCATTTTCTAATCAAAGCATAGAGCTTTTGTTTGCTTTTGAACCACTCAGTCTTATTCTATTGGCACAAGTGATACCAGGCAGGAGGCCCCCACCGGTGATCCTAACCACCCATTCTGTCCTAAAGTTACAGGAGATCACTCTGAGGGGTCATCAAACTCAAGGGAAGAGGCTCCTGAGCCCCAAACCCCAGCGAAACAATCTGGGGAAACAGGCTCCCCTTGAGTATGCATGTGAACCTCTTTCCGACCAGAAGCTTCTCTTCCAGAACAAAACCCAAGTGTGACCAGAGATACTTGGGCCACAGCAGTGAGTCTCAGTGTCAGGGGACACTTGCCTACAGGTAAAAGACCTAGATACCTTCACTTTAAGGAAAATATGCCATATGACCATTATTCTCTTATTATTTGGGCCATGTATCTTAAATTGTCTGATGCCCTTTGTTTCCAAAAGGTAAGACAAAAGTTGGTCTCTCAGGGATACAGAGAGTTCTGGCTGAGGCCTTGGGACTACCACACATATCTAAAGGCAGCTGGGGAAAGTCCCGCTGCTCCACTGGGGTGATAACAACGTCTACACTCAACAGGAAGCATTTACAGAAAACAACCTGTGTCCCTCAGTGCCCCTCAAGAATGAGGAGCAGGGCAAATGGCAGAAGGGGGTTTTTGTCACTAGCAAAGCCCATCAGTAATACCCAGAAAATAAAAATAGAACGTGGGTGAGAAAATAAAGTCTAACCTTTTTCTCGTTTCTGTTGGCTTAGTCTGGTTTGATTTGTTCACAGGAAGCCGTGTGCAGAGGCCTCCTGCTCAGCAACTCGGTCCAGAGTTCTCAGAGTGCAATGGCGACCCCTGACACCTCAGTTCAAGATGGCGGCGATGGGCTGTGCGCAGAGGTGCTGCGCCTGCGCTGCCGGGAGCCGCCAGCAGCCAACAGCATGCCCGGGCCAATCTGCGAGAACTCCGCCCCTCCCTGCTAACAAGGAGATCACACCAGTCAATCCTCTAGGAAATCAACCCTGAATATTCACTGGAAGCACTGAAGCTGAAGCTCCAATACTTTGGCCACCTGATGTGAAGTGTCGACTCATTAGAAAAGACCCTAATGCTGGGAAAGATTGAGCGCAGGAGAAGGGCACGACAGAGAATGAGATGGTTGGATGGCATCACCCTGCTGACAAGACCCCTGTAAAGGATCCCCGCAGCAGCTTGTCAGGAAGAGCACATATTGTAAAGCAGGCACTTGCGTCTCCATTCTTTGATCAAAAGAGGAAGCTTTCCTTTGTCTGGAAGAAAAGAAAAAAGAGAGAGAAGAAAGGCAGGGAAGGAGAAAAAAGAAAAGAAAAAGAAATGAGGTATCTCCTTATGCCACCTGCTGCCTGCGTGCTAAGTCACTTCAGTCATGTCAGACTCTTTACTACCCTGTGGATTGTGGCCCGCCAGGCTCCTCTGTGCATGGAATTCTAAACTGAAGTGGATTGCTGTGCGTTCCTCCAGAGGATCTTCTTGACCCAGGGATTGAAACCGCATCTCTTGTATTTCCTGTATTGTCAGGTGGGTTCTTTACCACTAGCCCCACAGGAGAAGCCCATGCTATCTGGTACATTCCTGGAATTTTCTGCCCACATGATGATCTCAGATCCTACCTCTAGGAATCTTTTTAAAAACTCTTGGAAGAAGTCTGAGGCTGAGGCAGTTTTAATTGAGACTTTTCAGAATTTTCTGTGTTCCACAACTGAATATGATGATGGCACGTTCCCTACCTCCAGTTCCCCCCACTCCACCATCCATTGTTCCTCCTTGTCTCTTCCCACCCCAGTATCACTGCACACTTGAGGGGTCTCCAGTGCCACAAGGCACCCTCACAACTAGGATCCATAGACATCTTTGCTAACAGCTGTCTCTCTACCCCTAGGGTCTAGGGAGGAAGACGTCCACTGTAAGCAGGTCAACAGGAAGAGAGACTCCAGGAAAGAGCTCCCATAGGGATGAAGAATGGACTCAGGGATTGTAAAACAGCCAGTCGAGAGACCCAGGTACCATGGTATTGTTTAGAAGGTGGAACACCGTCTCTGGGTGGCCACATACCCTTGGTCCTATGGGCTGTGATGTGGCAAACAGCAGCTTCTGCATTTGCTGGAGTAGACACCCCTCTTGTCCAAGTCTAAGAGTTGTGTTGATCCCAGTACTACTGGACTGGGACTTCCCTCGTGGTCCAGTGGCTGTGACTGTGCCCCCAGTGTAGGGAGTCCAGATTCAGTCCCTGGTCAGGGAGCTAGATCTCACATGCTGCCACTGAATTCACAGGCTGCAACTAAAAGTTCGCATGCTCCCACTAAAACTCCCACATTCCGCATCTAAAACCATTCTACATGAAGTAGTTTAAGAAGATCCCGCATGTCACAGCAAAGATAGAAGATCATCGGTGCCGCAACTAAGACCCAGCACAGGCCAATAAATAAATGCATACATAAATAAATAAGAGAATGGCTATCTTAAAAAAGTACTACTGGAATGGCAAAATTTAGGAGGTTCAACAGGGTATTAGGATGTAAAAATATTAACTGTGTACAATATATCAATGCTGTAAAGAAAGGCAGAACATTGACAAGAATATTCAGTGAATGGAAAATAATCCTATGACCGATACTTGCAGTTCTTAGAACACAAACATGTGGGTTTTGTGTTAATGTCCTCCTACCTCTCTTTGTTCCTTCTTCCCTCTCTCGGGATGAGGAACCTGTTCAAAACCTGGTGCAGTGTTGTCCTACTCATAATTACTCTCCTCAAAGAGGTAACCTTACTTTTTTTCCTTTCCTCCTCACCCCTGGAAACACCCTGGTTCTTAAAGAATGTGATGTCAGCTAGGTGAAAGGGAAAAGGCAAGGATAGGAAGAGCACTCTCTTCCACAGTGTCCTCTCAGAGGAGTTTTTATAGGCAAAACTCACTGGAAGAAATGAGTCTTTCGTTGGTGGAGATCTGGTATTAGAGAGGAATATTTGTTGAAGAGACTGTTTGGGTCAATGCATTTTGTACATAGCTACCTCAGTGGAAGTTAGGGACAGTATCAAAATCACAATGGTACATTTTGGAAAATATGAGGATAACAGGACTGTGAAGATATATCTTTTAAACTAGGAATATTAAACGTACTATCACATTGCATAAATTATGCTGGTGATGGAGGAGAGGATGAAAAGAGATGTATGAAAATAATGTGTACAATTTTTACTGGGAAATAAACAGAGAAAACATCATTATAATTTCTTCAGTGTGGAAAAAAAACAACTAAAATCTTAGGTGTCCCCTTCATAAGAAAAAAATAGCAAGTGTTTCTTCAAACTCTTTTCAGACATCTAAATCTTAAGGGTCTATTCCAGATTTTCATTTTTCTATTTTACAACCTAGGAATGACTTTTTAGAGATGCTATTAATGACTCCATTCTCTTTCACTAATATGAAATTATAATTATTTCATTGGAAATCACTACTATATATTATTTTATACTTTATTTCTTCCATAATTTTGTTCATATATTAGTTTCATACAGTACCTACCTTACAAGACATTATAAGATAGGAAATTACCAAGAGAGATTTAATGTAGAAATAACAATGGTATATGGTGTCCCTACCTATTCATTTGTGCTTACATAACTTTGGAGGTGCTCAAAGGGTTCCACAAATATTGAATCATTAAAGCTTAGTACTCCTGTGAGGTGCACTTGGCTATTATCATTATAGTCTATTCTTATTCAGACAAATCAAGTGTCCCCTGGAGTGCCGCTGAATGGCTCCTGCAGAAAGCGTAGGCTTTTTAATATTCAGTATCTGAGAGTTCACATTTCAGCTTTGTAAAATTAGCTCATTTTTCTTAGGATTGTCTCTTGTGAATTACTGGCCATTATCCACTTAGGATAGTGGAAAGTAGCATAGCAGAAATAGGGCTCACCGAGCTTTTACCAAGCCTTCTAGGTGAAGGCCATCTTGCTTCCTTCTAGAGATACAGGGTAGAGACAAAGTAGTTGAGAGATGCAAAGTAACCAGTGCGTGGTTTGCTTCCCAACACCATGTTGCCTGAACAGAGAAATAGAGATAGTATCACCTGGAGATCGTATCACCTGGAGATCGTATCACCTGTATTATTCAGCCCAGGCCACAGATCTGTGGGTTGCTTTTTGGTTTTTTGTTTGTTTATTGTCACCACATCCCTTGCCTGATTTATTTTCTTTCTGTCTCTATACCCCTAAGAACTGAGCGACACACCCCGATTCATCTCTGTGTCCATTTCAAATGTACTGGGTGTTTGGCAGAGATGCTTTGCACTTGTCTTTGAGAGAGGTGTGCTTTCAGAGATATACAGTGGCAAACCACCCTCAACCAGCCCTGATTTCTCTATAGGAATGCCTGGAGCCAGGAAGACTACAAAAGCCCAGGCTGCCTGCAGCTACCCCTGGAAATCTCCACACTTTTCCTAGAGCCCTAATTACCTGTCTGCCACTTACTGCTTAAAAGTCATCCACTTTCATCCCTTCAGGAGAAGGTGCTTTTAGAGCATGAGCTCCCCTTTTCCATTCTCTGGTCATTGAATAAAAGCCTGTCTTGCTTGCACCAAACTCAGTTTTATTATTGGCAATATGAACCTGAGGAGATAAGAACTTTCTGACCAAGCCAGAAGGCTTCAGTTCAGCTAGGACTGTAAGAGAGAGGCTGTCTAATTTGGTAACAATAGGTCTGATCTCACAGGTTAGGGCTCAGTCTTGTAAGACCACCCCTAATTTAGACACCAACTGAAATCCTGGTTGTGATATGTACTTCTGACTCATGGGCTTAAAACATGTTCCCATGACCGCTTCCCTGAATTTAGTAATTTGCTAGAATGGCTCACAGAGCTCAGGGAAACATTTATCTATGTTTACCAGCTTGTTAGGGCTTCCCAGGCTTCCTAGGTGGTGCTAGTGGTGAAGAACCACAGGCAAATGCATGAAATGTAAGAGACACAGGTTTGATCACTGGGTTGGGAAGACCCCCTGGATCTTGGGAACCCACTGAGAATCCACATAGACAGGTGAGACTGGCAGGTAGTCCATAGGGTCACAGAGTTGGACACAACTGAAGCACGCATACGATCTTACTTGGGTTTCTCTTACCTTGGACGTGGGGTCCAAGCATCTGAATGCAGAGTTCCAAAGAATAGTAAGAAGAGATAAGAAAGCCTTCATCAGCGATCAATGCAAAGAAATAGAGGCAAACAACAGAATGGGAAAGACTAGAGATTTCTTCAAGAAAATTAGAGATACCAAGGGAACATTTCATGCAAAGATGGGCTCGATAAAGGACAGAAATGGTATGGGCCTAACAGAAGCAGAAGATATTAAGAAGAGGTGGCAAGAATACACAGAAGAACCATAAAAAAAAGATCTTCATGACCAAGATAATCACGATGGTATGATCACTCACCTAGAGCCAGACATCCTGGAATATGAAGTCAAGTAGGCCTTAGAAAGCATCGCTACAAACAAAGCTAGTGGAGGTGATGGAATTCCAGTTGAGCTATTTCAAATCCTAAAAGATGATGCTGTGAAAGTGCTGGACTCAATATGCCAGCAAATTTGGAAAACTCAGCAGTGGCCACAGGACTGGAAAAGGTCAGTTTTCATTCCAATCCCAAAGAAAGGCAATGCCAAAGAATGCTCAAACTACTGCACAGTTGCACTCATCTCACATGCTAGTAAAGGGATGCTCAAAATTCTCCAAGCCAGGCTTCAGCAATATGTGAACTGCGAGCTTCCAGATGTTCAAGCTGGTTTTAGAAAAGGCAGAGGAACCAGAGATCAAATTGCCAGCATTTTCTGGATCACGGAAAAGCAAGAGAGTGCCAGAAAAATATCTATTTCTGCTTTATTGACTATGCCAAAGCCTTTGACTGTGTGGATCACAATAAACTGTGGAAAATTCTGAAAGAGATGGGAATATCAGACCACCTGACCTGCCACTTGAGAAACCTATATGCAGGTCAGGAAGCAACAGTTAGAACTGGACATGGAAAAACAGACTGGTTCCAAATAGGAAAAGGAGGACGTCAAGGCTGTATACTGTCACCCTGCTTATTTAACTTATATGCAGAGTACATCATGAGAAATGCTGGGCTGGAAGAAGCACAAGCTGGAATCAAGATTGCTGGGAGAAATATCAATAACCTCAGATATGCAGATGATACCACCTTTATGGCAGAAAGTGAAGAGGAACTAAAAAGCCTCTTGATGAAAGTGAAAGAGGAGAGTGAAAAAGTTGGCCTACAGCTCAACATTCAGAAAACGAAGATCATGGCATCCGGTCCCATCACTTCATGGGAAATAGATGGGGAAACAGTGGAAATAGTGTCAGACTTTATTTTGGGGGGCTCCAAAATCACTGCAGATGGTGACTGCAGCCATGAAATTAAAAGATGCTTACTCCTTGGAAGAAAAGTTATGACCAAGCTAGATAGCATGTTGAAAAGCAGAGACATTACTTTGCCAACAAAGGTCCATCTAGTCAAGGCTATGGTTTTTCCTGTGGTCATATATGGATGTGAGAGTTGGACTGTGAAGAAGGCTGAGCACCGAAGAATTGATGCTTTTGAACAGTGGTGTTGGAGAAGACTCTTGAGTCCCTTGGACTGCAAGATCCAACTAGTCCATTCTAAAGGAGATCAGTCCTGAGATTTCTTTGGAAGGAATGATACTAAAGCTGAAGCTCCAGTACTTTGGCCAACTCATGCGAAGAGTTGACTCATTGGAAAAGACTCTGATGCTGGGAGGGATTGGGGGCAGGAGGAGAAGGGGACGACAGAGGATGAGATGGCTGGATGGCATCACTAACTTGATGGACGTGAGTCTGAGTGAACTCTGGGAGTTGGTGATGGACAGGGAGGCCTGGCGTGCTGCGATTCATGGGGTCACAAAGAGTCGGATGTGACTGAGAGACTGAACTGAACTGACTGAAGCACTCACGCACGCATAACTTTCCAAAAGCACAGCTCCTTGAGGGGTAGAGTAAGTTCTAGACCTGTAGTCTTCTAACAACCAGCCCAATACCCTAACTCAATTTCCCAAAGTGTGATACTTTTGCAAACAGTGGAACAGGACAGTGTTTCTCTATACATCAGTAGATTTAATGACTGTATAATTTTAAAACACTACGACTTCTCCACCAAACTGTGATGTCATGGAAATTGTTGGTTAGGAGAAGGCTAGCACAGATAGAATCTGTGGCTGAGGGTCAGTGGTGTCAACAACAAATTAATCAGTCAATTGAAGAAAGAAACAGAAAATTTTATTTGAGACAAATTGAAGATTATAACTCAAGGGTAGCATCTCAGAAAGCTCTGAGAAGCTTATACCCATTAGAAGTCAAGACAAAGTTAAATAACTTTTTGAGGCAGAGGCTGCTGCTGCTGCTGCTAAATTGCTTCAGTTGTGTCTGACTCTGTGCTACGCTATGGACTGCAGCATACAAGGCTCCTCCATCCATGGGGTTTTCCAAGCAAGAGTACTGGGATGGGTTGCCATTGGCTTCTCCATTTGAGGCAGAGGGCCCTACATTAAATGTTGTATCAACAATTTATACAATCCTGATCTGAGCTAAGCATCATCTTTGCCCCTCATAAGATAAAGAAGAAATGTTATCTTTTAAGGAATTGTCTTGATGTTGCCAGGACAATGTTGCTCTGTTTGGTGGGCAGACATTTCTGCTGATGAGGAGGTTCAGTTGATGCATAATGCACATGATGCCAAGTAGGAGAGAAGAGGCCAAAGGGCAGGGAAAATTTTTTATGTGTAGTTTTCTCATCTTTCCATAAAATATGAACTTTATTTCATAGACGGAACGATGACAATTGCCTAAAGTTCAAGAGATCTACTGTGTACCATTTTCACAGGCTTTGTTTAAAGTGGGGGCTATGGTGTAAAGGACAGTTAGAGGAAAAGAATGAAGAGAAGAAGGAGTGGTAACTCTAGCTTTAGTTTTTGTTTTATTTGCTTATTTCCTGATTTAAAAGTATTCATTTGTATAACTCACCATTTTCCTTTTCCAATGAAGTTATACTAATGCCAAAGGTAGAGTAGGAAATGATGAAAAAGTGCACTGCTTTGAAGATGATCTCCCTCTGGCAGTTTCCTTAACTGTGAGTCCCAAGATTTCTTATTCCAGGTATTGGTGTTCACTTCTTGGAAACCCTTACAGAAGGTCTGTGGCACAGTGGGCCTGGGTGCGGAGATTCACAAGTGAATTCCCAAGGGATATTCCCAACTCAGCACTGTCTTCAATGACCTTTCCTTCTCTTGTGTGTGTTACTCACTCAGTCTTGTCTGACTCTTTGCAACCCTATGGAATATAGCCCATTAGGCTTATCAATCCATGGGATTCTGCAGGCAAGAATACTGGAGTGGGTTGCCATGTCCTTCTTCAGGGAATCTTCCTGACCCAGGGATCGAACTCAGGTCTCCTGCATTGCAGATTATTTACCATCTGAGCTACCAGGGAAGCCCCGGGTGAAGGATCTATCCGTCTCTAACGTTCTTCTTTTCTTTATGTAGATCTAAGTTTTTGACCTGTACCTTCTCTTTGAAGAAATCATTTGAACATTTCTTGCAAGGCAGTTCCTATTGGCAACGAATTCTCTGTGTTTGTTTGTTTGAGCAAGTCTTTATTTCTTGTTTATCACCTTCAGTGTTGATTTCTAATTCATGGTTCCTTCATAATCTGAAAGAGCCACTAGAGTTCCTGTCCTTTAGTCTAGGTTCCATGCAATAGAAACGAGGATAGAGGAGGGCCTTTTCCTTCAAAAACTACCCATGAATCTCATATGCAGTGCTTCCACGTACATATAATTGGCCTAGATTTAGTCACGTGCCACATCTAGCCACAGGGCGGCTGGTAAAGGCAGTGTTCTCCTTGTTGGTCAGTGCAAGCTTGTGTGCTCCGTCACGTCTGACTCTTGGCAGCTGCATGGGCTGTAACCTGCCAGGTTCCTCTGTCCATGGGATTTTCCAGTCAAGATTACTGGAGTGGGTTGCTGTCTCCTCCTCCAGGGGATCTTCCCTACCCAGGGATCGAATCCACATCTCTTGTTTTTTTTTTGCATTGCAGGCGTATTCTCTATGGACTGAGACATTGGGAAAGCCTCACTTGTTGACAAGGGACCCACCTAAAACTCAGAGCTCTGTAAAAGAGGAGAGTGGATATTCTGAGGCAACAAGACGTCTCCAACAGAGGAGAGTAACATTATTTCTGTGAGGAAATGTGCCATTAGAATCATGAGTCCCAGTAGATAGATGACTAATGCATAAGGAAGCCATTCACACAAAGGGCAGCTAATTTACTAGTACTTTAGCTGCTCTGTTCTTTGAGCACACATAAATCCAAATACTATAATCACCTCTACTGTGTCAGCATGATTCACCTACATTACCCTGTTTGTATATAATTCACAAATGGCATATTTGTTCAGCAAGCATACTTCATATAAAGATTGGCTAAACAGTATCAAGATAATTTCCATAATCTTAAGTTATCTAGGAAGATTTTTGCTCCATGAAATCCACTACTATGGAAAATGAAACATTAAACTGTCTTCATTTAGAAAATAGATTTTATAATAGGTATGCTTTATGTTCTATATTGCACTGAATAAAATGAAAATGTAGAACCTAAGTTTAAGAGACATATTAAATATCTCTATTGCAAAGATAATATAGACTGTCTATATGGTACATTTTAATTTGCTCTCAAAGTAATCATTAGCGATTATAAAATTAAGTGTATAGTTCTTTTTTCTGTAATTAAATGACATCAATTGTATAATTAAAACAAGAAAGATATTCACACAGTAGGAGTCAGAATTGTACCAGAGAAAGATATCTGAAGGGTTAGGAATATCCCTTAGAGAAGGGAAAGTGTACCCACTCCAGTATTCTGGCCTAGAGAATTTCATGGACTGTACAGTCCATGGGGTCACAAAGGATAAGACATGACTGAGTGACTTTCACTTCACTTCATAAATAAAGTTGAGGAGGAAGAAATTTTCCTCTACCCATCTAGGTTCTCTCGACTTAAAAAAGTACACAATGTGGGCCTCTCTGGTGGTTCAGGGAATCCACCTGCCAATGCAGGAGATGCGAGTTTGATCCCTGGCCTGGGAAGGTCCCACATGCCAAGGAGCAGCTAAGCCCGTGTGCCACAACCACTGAGCCTGCAAGCTCTAGAGTCTGTGTTCTGCAACAAGAGAAGCCACTGCAATGAGAAGCCTGCTTACTGCAACTAGAGTATCTCCCGCTTGCTGTAACTAGAGAAAAGCCCACAGAAAACATAGACCAGCACAGCCAAAAACAAAACAAAACAAAACAAAACACCCGCCAAAATCAACAAAACGTAATGTGCAGATTGTGAGTTAAGTTTTACTGGGTGCATGAGAACTACAGCCCGGGAGACAGCACCTCAGATAGCTCTGAGAAACTTCTCCAAAGAAGCAGGGGGGAAGGTCAGTATATATCAGATTTTGGTGATGGGGGAATACATGCAATCAAGACATATTTTTCCAGAAGATTTCTGCTAGTCTCATGAAGCTTTTGCAAGTAATGACAAACAGTTGTCACCATGAAAAGGAGTTTAGTACTTTTCTAGATATGGGGCAATATAAGAATTAGGCTCATAAAATCAGCTCCTGAAAAAAAAATCCAACTATCTAAAGACGTGCTGTCAGTCCCCACCGCACCCTTTGCCCAAGCAGAGTGCCTCATTTCTGCTCTCCACCCTGAACTCCTTTCAGGGGTTGTGGAAAGTAATTGGAGTGGTAGATGAATGAGTACTACAGCAGTTAATTTAATAGGCAAGAATCCCTCTTCTCATTATACTTATACAGACAATAAGCAAATCAGTAAATATGTATAATATTTCACATAGAGATAGATGCTATGCAAGAAAGTAAAAGGCATGGAAAAAAATGGGAATTCCATGGTTCAAGGGTGTTGAAAGCGCTTCTACCTTTTTAAACCTATGCACAGCTTATCAAAGAGTCAGCAAGTATTTTAGGAAGGAAAAGATATCGAAGAAGGCAATGCTTTTAACATTGTGATAAGTAACATGAATATTCAAAATGTAATTTTAGGAAATTCCATATTACTTAACTCAAAAAACACAAGATTATCTACAAGAACAAAATTAAAATTAACATATAAACAAGTAAGAGTGTAACTTAAAAAAATTATACTTTGTATATGAACAAATAACTTCTGGAATAAAAGACTTTATTTCAAATTCATGAAAGCTTACATTTGAGTGAAAAATGAAAGTATTAAGTCACTCAGTCATGTCCAACTCTTTGTGAACCCGTGGACTGTAGCTGGCCAGGCTCCTCTGTCCATGGAATTCTCCAGGCAAGAATACTGGAGTGGGCTGCCGTTCCCTTCTCCAGGGGATCTTCCCAATCCAGGGATCGAACCCGGGTCTCCTGCATTGCAGATCGATTACCTTATTTTTAAAAATCTGACTTTAAGCTCATTCTTGACTTTTTATAAGTTTTTACAAATAACATTTAATTCTGAAGTTATTCACAAATTATTAAGACAAAAAAGTCAGTTTTATTTAGAGGGTACCCTTTAATACTTAAGAATTAAATACCTGAAACAGATTTGTTATTAGAATTCTTGGTGGTTCTAATCTCTTTGTGGAAATTTTTTTTAAATGTTATTATCAATATATTCTATTAGAATCTGAAACTCATAAAATGAAAATAAATGTTCAACTTTTCATTACAAAATCACTTTAAGGTACAGTTCCCAAACTTTTTAAAAAGTTTCCTTTGAAGACTAACCATTTGAAATATATTTTTCCCTTGTCATTTTCAAAGCTATTTTAAAAATATAAACATAAAACATAAATTTAAGGTTTTATTTACCCAGTTATGAAATATGTTTCAGTCATTAGCCAGACAGCTTTGTTGAACTGCAGTTATCATTAAAGAAGTGACTGAACATCACACTCTAGACCAATGGTTTCAGGGTCCATTGTGGAAGATGGGTAGCGAGGGATTGTGGGTCTTCCCCCAATGACATCAAAGTGGCTGTTTTGCCACTTATTCGAGTTCTACATAAGACTTTGTATAAAAAATAGGTTTTGTAACTTAAAAAATAATTCTGAAAGTCACTGAGCAAAAAACAGACATCTATCAGGGAAAAAAAAAACAAAAAAACACCTCATGAATTTGTTCTTCTTTCTTGAGAAATTGGCTAGGAAATACACATGCACATAATAAATCTTTTTTCCACCAAGATACTACAGATCACATTTCATCTAACTTCAGATCATGCGACTTGATACAAGATTTTTAAAACCTTTAAAAACACTAATTCTAAGCTAGCAAAATGCATTTGAATAATGATTAAAAGTTTAAAACACGTTTTAAGTTCAGTTCAAAACAAAAAGTTAGAGTTCATAAACAAAATAAAAAATATTCTTTTTGATTAGGCAATTCTTTTAAAAGTACACAAGTGGAAAAATGTCACCAAATATTTCAGTAAGTTTGGAGGAAAAGAAGGAGAGCACGGTAGGACATCTGAGCTGGCTGTTGGAAAATAAGTTTGGGAGACTAAAGAAATGGTTAAATCATGTTCTAGGAAAAAAGAATGAGCAATACACAATGGAGTGTTACTCAGCCGTTAAAAAGAATTCATTTGAATCAGTTCTGATGAGATGGATGAAACTGGAGCCAATTATACAGAGTGAAGTAAGCCAGAAAGAAAAACACCAATACAGTATACTAACACATATATATGGAATTTAGGAAGATGGCAATGACGACCCTGTATGCAAGACAGGAAAAAAGACACAGATGTGTATAACGGACTTTTGGACTCGGAGAGGGAGAGGGTGGGATGATTTGGGAGAATGGGAATTCTAACATGAATACTATCATGTAAGAATTGAATCGCCAGTACATGTCTGACGCAGGATGCAGCATGCTTGGGGCTGGTGCATGGGGATGACCCAGAGAGATGTTGTGGGGAGGGAGGTGGGAGGGGGGGTCATGTTTGGAAACACATGTAAGAATTAAAGATTTTAAAATTAAAAAAATAAATAAATTAAAAAAAAAAAAGAAAAAAGAATGAGCAAAGTGTGGACAAAGGAAAGGAATGTTTCCAAGGAATGGGAAATATCTCAGTTTGCCGGGGAAATAAGGGAGGGGCAATGACAGGAAATAAAGACTGAATTGTAGGTTGTGGCCAGATTAAAAAAAGATTCCCAACACCACAGTTGGGACTAGGGCTTTATTCAGTAAAAAAATTAGGGACTAATAGCAACAGAGATTTCAACTACAAGACAGATTTCAGAGATATTAGTAGACTAGACAGTATTAGGCAACAAATTAGAAGCGAGGCAGATGAAAAAAATCCATTTCAAAAGCATAACCAAGACACTTGACTGATACAAATTTTATTTTTCATGCTAAAATTTTTACAAATTTGATTTTGTCATACACAATTACAAGAGGAACAGTTACAAGTGAATTAAAAAATAGTATTTGGGGGCACTTCTATTCATTTTCCTGTCATAAGTATGTTTTGTTACAGGTACAGCAACAATAGTTATTAACTACAGAACTGCTCAACTTGGAAATTTAGTAAGTATATTATAATGGAGGCTAATACCTAATATAAACAAATAGTAAGTGCCCAAACACAGTCTCACACTCTATTATTATTTATTGCACAATTAAAATCACTGGTTAGAACCTACCCACCAATGCCAACAATTTCTGACCAAGCATGTCAAGTCAGAAAGCATTTTAAAATCATTTCCCCAAATCTTACTTAATTTAGTTCTATGAGGAAATATAAGACAAAACACACAAGACAAAGCTTCCTGATATTATATGCCTAAAATAAATCATTATACAATGAAATTATGCATCTTTTGCAATGTGGCATTTTTTCCATCTCACACAGTAACAAAAGATGAATACAGCTTACAGCATTTAGAGTCAACCGACTACAGCGGATATAGCATCTCCCAGATTTCTAGTTTCTAAAACTCTGGGTGGAGTGGGACAATTTGAACTGTAACAGTCTACACGGTAGTAACATTACCTCTTGGCCATTGGCCCAATACTAACCCCTTTTGTTTTTTAGTATACAAAATATGCTGAAAACATTTCTCTTAAACACATTTCAATTAATGTAATTAAATAGAAGGCAATAACTTCCTTCTAGAAGAATTAGATTTAGCTATGAAAAACTTGCCATATATTTAATTTATGGAATATTTTTTGGGTCAATACAGACCACAGTGTATTTTTAACTGAAAAGCCTATACTAAACATGAGTAAAAGGAACTAAAAACATAATCACACCGGTAGTTTTTTAAAAATGAAAATTACCATTTTTATCCCTATAGTATACAAATATATTACTTGCTTTCATCCTAATTAAAGTTCAATTTCAAAAAAATCCACTGTGAAATTTAAATTCTAAGCACAAAAATATACAAATATCAGTTCTAATCAGAAATTTCAGCTGACAAGTGAACATTTTTACTTTGAAATATGTAGATCTGGGATACAGTAGTGAATTTTTTGATTGAACACATCACAAATATATCTAGTTTTCATGTAAAAATAATTTTTTTAAACAAATAATGTTTAAGTCTTTTTATCCCACCTCAAACATATTTTTTCCTTAAAATAGTTTAACATCTCATTTAAAATCTGATATTACAAAAAAAGAGAAATAAAATTAATTCTTAGATGTATTTGAGCCAAGTAGTTACTGTTTTCAGATATTATGAGCTAAAATATCATAAAATGGTGAGTAACCTTTGGCTTACAATCTCACTAGTGCCAACTGGGAAGCCCAATCAAGGAAGACATATGTACTTGTAAATTTAAAATTTTTTATCTTTTAAAAGAAACCCTAACAGATAAGCATTAATTAAAGATAAACATTTTATACTAAAGATTTATAAAATAATAAAGTATCTTAATAGTATTCTTAAAAATACTATCAAAAGCCTCAGTCCTACATATCACGTGGAACATCCAATACATTTTTATGAATAAAACATTTTCAAAGGCTAGAAAGAAAATATGCTTACAGTAAGAACAATGATGCTTGAGTAAAACAGACCTGTTGTGAATCTCTAATCTGCCACTTTAAAGCTTATGTATATTTCTTAACCTCTCTAAAACCCAATTTCCTCAGAGATAAAATGGGGAAGGGGTAATGACAGTAACTACCTTAGAGGACTCTTCTGAGGGGAAGTGAGAGAAGTTAGCACAGTACAGTATGTGACACAGAAAGTAATCAATAAACATTAGCTATACTGAGAAGTGACTTACTTTGGGGTCAAGTATCTAACAAATCATTTTCTTAAATAAGACATGGCAATTACAAATAACTATTTTAAAACTAAAAAAAAAAAGTCAAATGGCATAAGAGAAAGTTTGGGACATGTACTCCAATTAAACATCCAGAATTATATTCCAATAATAAGGCTAAGAACCACAAAGATTCATCAGGCTGACGTTTGAAGTCTTTAAGTCACTTTCATTTTGTTTTGGCAATCACTTCCTATCTATTTGAACACCACACTGTATTATTCCTAAGCTACGAGTCAGAAGATCTAAAGTGAATTTTATTTTCTTGTCATGAATTCTTTGAGAAAATGTCATTTTCTTAAACAAAAAAGCATGGAAAAAATGCACACAAATAAAACCATGGTCATTTACATGTTACATGGTACAGTAAAGATGGCTATTTAGAAATTGCAAGCAGTTTATCTGGTGTCTAATATTTTCAAACTGTTATTTCAAATCTCAAATCCATTAATCTCTTCTTTATAATTAGTCTGTTATCTTTACCAGAATAATCACAGATTTAACAGAAAATTAAGCTACTTAAAAATATTAAGTTATAGATTATGCTCCAAAATATCTTACAAGTGTTCATTTCCCGTTGAAAATATTTAAGGTACTAATTTCAAGATATCCAAAACCTTAGTTCATTAGTATTAATTGGACTGTCACTATGTTACCTATGTGAACATTTTCTCTGATTTTTACTTGTACTAACCTGAGTCAACAGGGCTTTCCAATGGGTGATTTCATTGACCAAGCACAGATATGGCAGACAGAAAAGATCGGTCTGGCGTCAGTTAAAATATTTATTAAATATTCAGCAAGTCCTTCAAATTCTCCATGCCTCTTTTTCCTTTTCTAAAAGATGGGGCTCCTACCACCCTCCTTTTCTGACTCACAGGACTCTGGCAAATGACAAAACAAGAGTTCTGCAGAGGGCATGGTGCTATATAAATGTAATATCAAAACATGTAGGCTTGGTTAGAATGACCAGTCTATTAAAGGTGCAAGGAAGTTATTCTTGGAAATATCACCAAAAAAAAAAAACTAACATCTTTACCATGTTTGTTGAATAAGATCTGAGAATAGTTTTTAAAAAACCCTATTACCATGTAAGAAACTGCATTGGACAATGACCTAAAAAAGGTTAAAGCCTCATCTACTCTTTCCAGATTTTTTTTTTAATGGCTACAAGTCTGCATCACCGGAATGTGCTTTTGTAATTGTATTAATTTACAGCCTACTTTACTCTAGGGTTCTCTGGCAGTTACTTAACCCTCTGTGAAAATAGTCACAAGTGATCTTTATTTCTCTACTACTTTCTTTTTTTAACTTATTTTAAATTTCAGTTTCTTTCTGACTTGAACGCCAGAGAAAGCAGGAATAATAAGGAATTTTTCCTGTAAAGAATGAATAATATTCAGAACTAAGTCAGTAAAAGCCAATGTTCTCTAACCCTCCTGACTCTTCAGCAGATGTTCTGCATCCACTCTACAAGCATATTAGAGCCACACATCAAAAGAAAAGTCCACTTAGTTTACACTATATAGTTTTCCAAGGTTAAAAGATACAAAGTAGGAAAATAAATTACGATTGATTTTTGAAGAAGGCATATCTAAAAGGATGATTTTGAAGAAATGGGATGAAACAAAATATGACATTTTTTTTAACATTTTTTGCTTTTACACAGTCACTGAAATACTATTATCTCTAAAAGCTGTTAGTCATTCAGTTGTGTCCAACTCTTTACAACCCCATGGACTACAGCCCGCTAGGCTCCTTTGTGCATGGAATTTTCCAGGCAAAAATACTGGGGTGTGTTGCCATTCCCTTCTCCAGGGGATCTTCCCAACCCAGGGATCGAATCTGGTCTCCTACACTGCAGGCAGATTCTTTACTGTCTGAACTACCAGGGTTGTCTAACTCATTAACTAAATGAGAAACTAGATAGGTTACTGGTCAGGGATGTAGAAACAGATCTGGATGCACTAATGGAAGTGATTGTTGAAGACAAAGAAGTAGAAACTTTGAGGCAGAAGAGGGTCTGGATACTACTCATTAAAACATCAGAAGATAGTAGAGTGAAAAAATGAAATGAGAACAATATGAAAAATACAATTAGAACCCACACAGTAGTGAAGTGTGCAGTTTCAAAGAGACAAGGGGTGATCAAAAAACATGGCAGAAAAAATATTAAAGATTGGGTTGGACCACAAAATCCACAATTAATTTAAAGGGGTGATTTTAGTTTAATAGTAAGGAAAGATGAGTTAGCAATGGATTAACGGGAGACTAAGTAGTTAAAAACAAAAAAAGAAGATAGTACATTTCATCATTAAAATGGTTCATTGAGGAAAACTTAGGGAAGAGGATATGAAAGCTAAGGGGAAACCTGAGTAGGTTTAAAGGCAGAAAGGAGGGCTTCATTAGCTCTAATTACTTATAATTAAATAAAGCTCACTTTTTCGAGTTGAGAGAGTCAGACTTACAAATAAGAATGTTTCAGACCTATGTTAGGCACTTTTTGGGTAGAGAGAGGGGTAATCTGATTTTCACTAAGGAACTAAAGGAAATTAATCTCAAGCCAATGACTGTTTTTGGTATCAATAGTCAGCCCCTATGCTTAGTAGCATGTATTTAAAAGGTACTCTGAACTTGGGAAGTGAAAAGGCCAAAAGTCCAAATGCAAAATGGTATTAAAAATATAAAATAGTAAAATAATTTACACTTGAGAACAACTTTAAACAAAATCCAAACCAAAAGTAGAAAACTTAAAAAATGTAACTCCCAGAAGCCTGATATCCACAATGTGCAAAGTAATTAAATTTAAAAACAGTATAGTATAGGTTTTATTTTGCTATAGCCACCATAATTTATAACAGGATTTCCTGGATAATTTTACCAAAGTAATAATTTCACCTCTAAAACATTCATAAAATTGATGATCTGAGTACCTAACAGTTGTGAAAAGTATCTTCGTAATTCTTTAGTATGAAAAGCAACATTAAAAAAAAGTGGATCACCAAAATATTTTATTTCAAATCTATGTTATACCTGATCAAATATGTATTTGGAAACATATTCACATTCTAGAGGTTTCTAAATTTCATTTTCCTGTGTTTTTAATTTTTATGAGCAACTTACTAGATTTTAAATCTGTACCACTTTAACATTTATTACAACTATTTAGAATCCATGCATAATTTATTTACAATACTGTACATTAAATGGTTATATTTGAATATTACACAAAAGTTTCACACAACTATAACATGGAAAGACATGTGAAACACATTATATAGGAGTTTTTTAAAATTTTCAGGTACAGAATTTTGCAAACATTATTTTGGTTTATAAGTGTTAACGCAAACACTAGCTTGAAATAACACTGACAAAACCATGCAAATGAGTGGAATTTCAAAATGAAAAAGTAAAAATATTTAGCTAAAAGCTAAAATAGCATACAGTTTAAATACTACCAAGTAGCAATGGGAGTTTATAAAACAGGAAAAAAGAAAAGGTATTCTTTAAATGTCTTCATCAGTAATAGGCCCTCGGTAATTTTCTATAAAAACATTCAGAAATAAAGTTTCTCAAATTATGTTCATCACCAAAATTATGTTTGCAGTAGTGATTAGAGCTGTGAATTTTAAATAAGTATCTGTTATCCTGAAGGAGAAGTCTTAGTTTTCCCCTTTGGGAAATGAGCGAAGAACATCAATCAGTAAATTTAGGTTCAAATAAAAGATCCTGGTACAAATATCACAAACACAGAGCGGAGAGTTGTAATAAACTACAAGTCCACATATTCTTAGATATACTCTTAAAACAGAAGTGTAAACTTTAGGTTGCTCAATTTAAGATCTCCTATCACGAAGTACCTCATCCTTCAAAGTTTGGAAAATATCAATAGGTACTTTTTTTCTCCAGGTGCATCTCGAGTTTTCATTGTTGTGGCTGAAGTACATTTAGATATTCAGATTGCCCCAAATGATACGTGGTGTTTCTTCCACAATCAACATACTGGTACCTTTCCTGGGATATCTGTTCTGAATGTCCAAAGTAAGTTGTTGTTACAGTAACTCTGAAAATAAAATAAATGGAGAGAAGCACTGAATAGTTAATATATTAAAAACATCTTTTTAAAGTGGGAACACTTTATATATTAAAATTCTTTTCAGGGAGAGGTTATTTGATTAACGATAATTTAATGTTGTAGACATGGGTCTCTTAGGGAGTATTTCCCCAGTAGACAACAGGAATGCTGGCTGAGCAAACCCTATCCAATTAATTATATACAAAAAAATGTAATTTTTTTCAAAACACCTATCTTTGGCTAAAAATATCTTTAGTTCATTGCACTCTTTAAAATAATCACACAGTTCTCTCATCAGAGGAAAACGGTTAATCAGGTGTTAGCTAATGGCCTAAAGACCCAACCTATAACCTACAATGTTTTCATTGCTTAGGGAAACACCCAACTTGCAAACCAATAACATTATTTCTCATCACTACTGTTCCTGCCTTTACCACAGGGAGCAAGGAATTGGCTGTTGAGCTCATCCTTCTCTCTGTATCAACTTCTACTGTTTTCCTGAGTTCTTGGAAGGTCCAGGTTCATTATTTAGCAGCCATGTGGTCCTTCACTACTTCTCTGAGCTCCCATTTCCTCATATGTAAAGTGGGTAACTATTTACTTCACCTCACTGCACTCATGTAAGGCTTAAAATACAAATGAGACAGCATTTATAAAGATGTGTATACTCTACGCTAATGTTACACATCCAAAGTTGAAACAAAGAAATTCTTTCCAAAAAATTCATACTCACTGCATCATGAGCACTATGTTATGAACTTTGATGGTTATCAGTGTGCAGAAATCACTGTTAAAGAAAAAAGCAATGTAAATACACACAAACTATGACATTATACATTTATTAATAAAATAGTTTAATCACAATTCCTCTTCCTATGTTAAAGCCAATACAAATACTATTAAGAAGATATAATAAACAGCCATTAAATGGTTGAGCATTTTCTATATCTCAAATGATTAACATTTTCATGGCTTCTTATTCTATGCTTTCACACTACAGCAGCTGTAGAGTTGTCTACTAACTACTTCTACTTTTTTTCACCTTTTGAAATTTTAGTAACCAGATTATTACCCACTCAGAAATTCTGTATCAGGCTGATATCAAAAGAGGATAAAAAATTATCACAGATTTTTACTTAACAAGAGTTAATAATCATTTAGACCTAATTTACAAGTTTCACAACTTCAAACCAGAATAGAATATTAAACATCATTAGCATTTGTGGTCCTCCTATACAAAAACAAAACAATTACAAAATATGAGAATATGATTTTATAACATAGTAAATAAAAAGTGACATGGTATGCATGATCCTAACTGTGGAAAAAAAAACTATGTGTACAGGTGTATGTATGTTAATGTTACACGTTTTGAAAAGAGAGGATGGAGATGATCAAAAGTCAGAAGGAATATGCTAAAAATGTGGTCTTGTCTCTGCTAAAATGACGGAAAATTATACATATATATTCATTAAATGGGCTTCCCTTGTAGCTCAGTTGGTAAAGAATCTGCCTACCATACAGGAGATCTCGGTTCAATTCCTTGGTCAGGAAGATCCCCTGGAGAAGGAAATGGCAATCCACTCCAGTATTCTTGCCTGGAGAATCCTATGGACAGAGGAGCCTGGCAGGCTATAATCCATGGGGTTGCAAGAGTTGGATACGACTTAACGACTAAAGCACCACCACCACCATTCATTAAATATATATAGTCACACATGTATGTCTGACTCTTTGTGACCCCATGACCCCATGGACTGTATATGGAATTCTCAAGGCCAGAAACTGGAGTGGGTAGCCTTTCCCTTCTCCAGGGGATCTTCCCAACCCAACGATCGAACCCAGGTCTCCCGCATTGCAGGCAGATTCTTTACCAGCTGAGCTGCAAGGAAAGCCCAAAAATACTGGCGTCGGTAGCCTATCCCTTCTTCAGTGAATCTTCTTGACCCAGGAATCGAATTGGGGCCTCCTGGATTGCAGGCGGATTCTTTACCAACTGAGCTATCAGGAAAGCCCTATATATTCACACATACCCACACTTATTCCTTATAATTTAATGAGAGAAAATAATTAAAAATCAGAACTTACAACATATAACTCATTTCCTCTGCTATGACAGTAGGTACTGTATAATCAATCTGAAAGGCAAAAAATGAAAATAAACCAACAGAGAATAGTATCAAAATATCAAATATTTCAGATAGATTTCATAACTTAAAAGAGTTTGGAAATCTCTCTTTTTATGGGTTTGATTCTATGACTTTCTTTTACATATGTATGGGATACATTTCAAAGTTTAATTTTTTAGGAAAACCCCCATCTCCTGAAAGTTAATATTATATACAAAGTTGAGATGCATACTCCTCCAAAGTATTTTCTGAATGAAGCTTACTTGTTTCATATCCAGTGGACCAATACTGGTTATGTTGTTTAAGCGTGCCTTTCCAATAACTGTTTTTGAAAACTGAACTTGTGCAGTGATGTTTTCAACTTCAACAGAATAATAGTTATTGTTCGTTATATTTAGTGTATTCTGAAAAAGAAAGGAGGTAGAAAATGTGCAAGTTATTTTAGAGTAGGCATAATAAAGAAGTATTTAAAATAAATAGAGAAAATGACTCCAGCTGTGGCTATGCTTCATTTACCAGGAGGAAGTAAATTGTCCCCCAAAACATCAAAGAACATTCATTGAACCAATTATTTGGGTTTTGCATGAGTGCTACGTATATAAAATGCATACAATGAACATACACTGTTAAAGAGTAGGCCCAGGAAATGTATAGTACCAGAACATAGAAAAATCAATGTTATAAAACGCATTTGTGGCCTTAGCAAAAAGTCAATAAAAGTTGTTGTTCAGTTGCTAAGTTCTGTCCAACTAATCGCAACCCCATAGACTGCAGTATGCCAGGCTTCCCTGTCCTTCACTATCTTCTAGAGTTTGCTCAAACTCATGTCTGTTGAGTCAGTGATGCCATTTACCATCTCATCCTCTGTGGCCCTTTCTCCTCTTGCCATCAACCTTTTCCAGAATCAGGGTTTTTTCCAATGAGTCAGCTCTTGGCATCACCTGACCAAAGTACTGGAGCTTCAGCATCAGTCCTTCCAATGAATATTCTCAGTTGATTCCCTTTAGGATTGACTGGTTTGATCTCTTTGCTGTTCAAGGGACTCTTAAGAGTCTTCTGTAGTACCACAGTTTGAAAGCATTAATTCTTCAGCACTCAGCCTTCTTTATGGTCCAACTCTCACATCCATACATGACTACTGGAAAAACCATAGTTTTGACTCTACGGACATTTGTTGGCAAAATGATGTGTCTGCTTTTTAATATGCTATCTTGGTCTGTCATAGCTTTTCTTCCAAGGAACAAGTGTCTTAATTTCATGGCTGCAGTCACTGTCTGCAGTGATTTTGGAGCTCAGGAAAATAAAATCTACCATCTTTTCCATTTATTCCCCCATCTATTTGCCAGGAAGTGATGGGACCAGAGGCCGTGATCTTTAGTTTTTTGAATGTTGAGTTTTAAGTAAGCTTTTTCACTATCCTCTTTCACCTTCATCAAGAAGTTCTTTTAAGTCCTCTGCTTTCCGCCATAAGTCTGGTAACATCTGAGGTTTTTGATATTTCTCCTGGCAACCTTAATTCCAGCTTGGGATTCATCCAGCTCAGCATTTCATATGCTATACTCTGCATGTAAGTTAAATAAGCAGGGTGACAATATACAGCCTTGATGTACTCCTTTCCCCATTTTGACCAGTCCATTGTTGCATGTCCAGTTCTAACTGTTGCTTCTTCATCTTCATATAGGTTTCTTATCAGGCAGGTAAAGTGGTCTGGTATTCCTGTTTCTTTAAGAATTTCCCACAGTCTGTTGTGACCTACACAAAGGCTTTAGAGTGGTCAGTGTAGATGTTTTTCTGGAATATCCTCGCTTTTTCTATGATCCAATGGATATCTGCAATTTGACCTCTTGTTCCTCTGCCTTTCCTAAATCCAGACTGTACATTTGGATAACCACAACATATTGGTTATCCAGTTTATTAAGACCTTTTTGTATAGTTCTGCTATGTATTCTTGCTACCTCTTAATCTCTTCTGCTTTTGTCAGGTCCCTGCCATTTCTATTGTTTATTGTGCCCATATTTGTATGAAATGTTCCCTTGGTATCTTCAATTTTCTTGAAGAAATCTCTAGTCTTTCCCATTCCACATTTTCTTCTATTTCTTTGCACTGTTCACTTAAGGTTTTCTTATCTCTCTGTGCTATTCTCTGGAACTCAATATTCAGTTGGGAATATCCTTCCCTTTCTTCTTTGCCTCTTGCTTCTCTTCTTGTCTCAACTATTTGTAAGAACCCCTCAGACAACCATTTTGCCTTCTTTCATCTCTTTGGGGAATGGTTTTGGTCACTGCCTCCTATACAGTGTTATGAACCTCTGTTCATAGTTCTTCAGGTACTCTATCAGATCTAATCCCTTGAATCTATTTGTAACTTCCACTGTATAAATGTAAGGAATTTGATTTAGGTCATATGTGAATGGCCTAGTGGTTTTCCCTCCTTTCTTGAGTCTGAATTTTACAATAAGGAGCTCATGATCCCAGCCACAGTCAGTTCCAGGTCTTGTTTTAGTGGATTGTATAGAGCGTCTCCATCTTTGGCTGCAAAGAATATAATCAATCTGATTTTTGTACTGACCATCTGGTGATGCTCACGTGTAAGAGTCATCTCTTGCATTGTTGGAAGAGGTATTTGCTATGACCAGTGCATTCTCTTGGTGAAACTAGGTTAGCTTTTGCCCTGCTTCATTTTGTACTCCAAGGCCAAACTTGCCTGTTACTCCAGGTATCTCTTGACTTTCTACTTTTGCATTCCAATCCCCTATGATGAAAAGGACATCTGGTTTTGGTGTTTGTTCTAGGCCTTGTAGGTCTTCATAGAACTGTTCAACTTCAGCTTCTTCAGCATTAGTGTTTTGGGACATAGATTTGAATTGCTGTGATGCTGAATGGTTTGCCTTGGAAAGGAATAGAGACCATTCTGTGGTTTTTGAGGCTGCACCCAAGTACAGCATTTTGGACTCTTTTGTTGACTATGACAGTTACTCCATTTCTTCTAAGGGATTCTTGCCCACAGTAGTAGATATAATGGTCATCTGAATTAAATTTGCCCATTTCCATTTTTGATCACTGATTCCTAAAATATCGATGTTCACTCTTGCTATCTACTGCCTGACTACTTCAAATTTACCTTGATTTATGGACCTAACTTTCCAGGTTCCTATGCAATATTGATTTTTACAGCATTGGACTTTACTTTCACCAGCAGACACATATACAACTGGATGTTATTTCTGCTTTGGCTCAGCCTCCTCATTCTTTCTGAAACTATTTCTATACTCTTCCCCAGTAGCATATTGGACACATCAACCTGGGGAGCTCATCTTTTGGTGTCATATCTTTTTGTCTTTTCATACTCTTCATGGGTTTCTCAAGGCAAGAACATTGAAGTGGTTTGCCATTCCCTTCTCCAGTGGACCACATTTTATCAGCGCTTTCCACCATGGCCCATTCACCTTGGGTGGCCCTGCACGGCATGGCTCATAGCTTCATTGATTTACACAAGAGTATGATCCATGTGATCATTTTGGTTAGTTTTCTGTGATTCTAGTTTTCATTCTGGAAGCCATGGGACTGTAGTTCTTGCTTCTTCTGTCTGCTCTCTGATGGATGAGAATAAGAGCCTTGTGCAAGCATCCTGATGGGAAGCACTGGCTGTGGGGAAAGCTAGGTCTTGCTCAGGTGGGCAGGGCCGTGCTCACTAAATATAATTTTCAGGACCTTGCTCCCTAAATCTAATTTTCTGCTGATGGGTGGAGCTGTGCTCCCTTCCTGTTAGTTGTTTGGCCTGAGCAGCCCAGTCCTGGAGTCTGCAGGCGCTATGGTAGGGCTGGTGGCTCAGATGGTAAAGAATCTGCCTGCAGTGCCGGAGACCCAAGTTTAATCCCAGAGTGTAGAAGAACCCCTGGAGAAGGGAATGGCAACCCACTCCAGTATTCTTGCCTGGGAAATCTCATGGACAGAGAAGCCTGGCAGTCTACAGTCCGTGGGGTCACAAAGAGTCAGATGCAACTAAGTGACTCCACACACAGGCTCTATGGTGGGGCTAATGGCTATCTCCTCCAAGAGGACTTATGCCAACATGCTATGCCTCTCAGGGCTACTGCTGCCAGTGCCCATGTCCCCAAGGAAAATTACTTTTTTATTTTTCAATAAAAGTAACTCTAAAGTTCCATCCAAATTTTTCTAAATGTTAATATGTACATGTTTTCACGGGCTAAGTTATTTCTGATTCTACTGAATACAAAGACAACCTTTTAAAATGTTAAGCAAAACTTTAAACTATTTTTTACAAAACTGGTATTTTATCTTATACATGAGTAGAGCTTTCCAACAGGTCACTTTTAAGAGGAACTGGGACAGATTCAAGACTTGATGAAAAGAAATACAGTTGCATCATTTCCACACTTAATTAACAGCCGGGCTGAACTTCCGCAATTCGAACTTAAACAACGGTTTCAAATTACTTTAGAAAACAGTCAATGAAAAGAAAAACTGTTAAACTGGGAAATAACAAAACATCTAAAATAGTACTAACAAAAGAAATCATAAACAAAATCACAAAACATTAAATAAGAAATCTTGAAGAAGTATTTGTAAGGCAGATAGTAATGGTTATCACCTATACTACGAGGCCTTACAAAGTAGAAAAAAAGACATAAAGCCTCCTGTTAAAAAAAAATAAGAGCAAAGGATATGAGTAAAGAAATCAGAAGAGTATAAATATAAATGGCCAAGAAACACTATTTGTCAAATTAATTTATTGTCAAAGAAAGGCTGATTTAAATAAAAGTGGATACTGCTTTATATCCATTAAACTAGTAAAAGTTATAGAAAATGACAGATTCTATTTCTGGCAGGGATATGGACCAAAGGGTGTATTTTTGCATTCCTGGAAAATACATGAAGGATTATAGCAATATTCATTGAAATTTAAATTATGTATTATCCTTTGACCTAGCAGTTCTACATCTGAGCAATTATTCCACAGAAATAAAAACATTAGGATGTTAATGACAGTGTTATTTGTAGTGGCAAAAAACAAAACAAAACACAAATCTTGAAAATAAAGTGAATGTCCAACATAAAGTAGAATGCTTGAAAAATAATATTATGTCATTACATGGAATAATATGCAGCCATTAAAAAGAACGAATGAACTCTAAGCAGAAAATCAGGAGTGATTCCTGCGAAGTATTAACAACTGAGAAAACCAAGATGCATAAAAGTATGTACAAAATATTATTTTTAGAACTAAATAATGATTTAAGAAAAACTGAATATGTGAGTTTATAAGTTAATATGAATATGGAAAAGATATGGAATGAGGCAACATGGGATAAGTGACAAGATAGAAAATGGTCTTAGAATAAAAATGATGGGAAAAAAAAAAAGAATGTGCTAGCAACCAGCAATTTTATGATCATGTTTATGCATTCATTTTGTTAAATGTAGAGAAATGTTTTAAAATTCTATAAAATAGTAGAAATAACCTTTCTCTAAATATATAAACATCTTCACCTACTTGGCTCTTAATACCAGTATCATTTTATTTCTAGCTGCCGCTGCTGCTAAGTCACTTCAGTTATGTCTGACTTTGTGCGACCCCGTAGACGTCAGCCCACCAAGCTCCTCTGTCCCTGGGATTCTCCAGGCAAGAATACTGGAGTGGGCTGCCATATCCTTCTCCATTTATTTCTAGACACTACAGTAAAAAATTGTAAATTTAAGGTCAATGGACCCTCTGATATAGACCAAGGAACGGGATCCAGGAAAATTTTGGAGTTCTATTTAATATTGGTACACATTTTTTCTGATGAGGTGTCCATACTTTTCATTAGAATATTAAAAGGGTCAATGATGCAAAACAGGCTGGAAACAAAAATACTTATAAGAATTACAGAAAAATAAATTGGTAGTTATAAAGATAACACAAAGATGATGCAAAACAGGCTGGAAACAAAAATACTTGGAAGAATTACAGAAAGATAAACTGGTAGTTAAAAAGATAACACAAAGATAAACATCAAGAGAGACAACAAAAAATAAGACAGGACAAAATAGTATGAAAAATAAAAAATTTTACTGCTGAAAACACTGAGAATCCATTTAATTTAAAAGCAAGGGACTGCAGTCATGGCTTTTAAATAATGATGATTTATTATCAAAGGCCTTAAACTTATGATCTTTAACTGCAAATTTACTTTCAGGAATTTATCCTTAAAAAATAACCTGAAATAGACGTACAAAGTTTAAGCACAAAGATGTTTTTGGAATAAATATTTATAATATCAAAACTAAGCAACTATTAAGAAGGTTGAGTAAAAATTGTAATATGGCCATGTAAAAGACTACATACAACCACATAATATGTGTAAATGCAGTGAGATCAATTAAGTGAAAATGTGCATGTATATACACTCACATATATGTGTGTACCCTTTATATATAATTCCATTTTAAAATGTATTATGTGTAAATATATGCATGGAAATGCTTATATACAGAGTTAGCACATGTATGTTTAGTCATCTCTTGGTATCCATGGGGTATTGGTTTCAGGATCAACTATCCCATCCACTCAAGGTTCCATCATACCAAAATCTGCAGATACTCAAGTCTCTGATATAAAATGGTGTATATTTGCATATAACTTACACACATCCTCCACACAACATCTCTAAATTACTTCTAATATCTAAAATAGTGTAAATGCTACATACATAGTTGTGAATATAATGTAAATGGTATGGAAATAGTTGACAGAGTATAGCTAATTCAAGTTTCTTTTTTAAAAAGAAGAAGGATAAATGAATCCATGTGAATTCTTTTTTTCCTGTAATTAAGGAGTAATTCTACCCAACACACATTTCCTTTTCAGTCCCTATGTCTCTCAACCCCCCTCCAGCAACACAGGTGCATCTACCTCAACCTCTAGCACACCAAACAACTCTTCAAGGAAAACGAATGAAGTCTAATATTACCCTTCCAAATAAATCATTGCCACATAGATGTACCTTAAAGCCAGAAGCAATGTATCTTCCTCATTAATAATACAGTGATTTGCAAACCATGCTTACATAAATGTAGAACAGGAACAAGACCTTCTCTGAGGCTTTTGTTTGCTTGTTTTCAGGTGTGAAAGGCTGCAGAATCCTAAAAACTATTGTCCTGAGAAACAAACATTTTCACACATACTAATTTACAAGAGAAATCAATCACTTGTTCACTGCCTTTGAAAACAAAGTAATGGTCTGTTAAAGATGGCAAAAATTGTGTTTCACAAAACACAAGGACATGAAAATGTAACATGCATAACACCTATTCAATCAACTATATTAACATCTTGCTAGGAGCAACTGAGAGTCTAATGTTGAAAAGTAAACAGATTGTAAAAACTTTTCGCCCAGCAATTATTTTATTTTACCCTACCAAAGGCAACTTCAAATGTTAAGGATTCTGAATACACAGAATTTGCCATTTTCAGCAGAATCAAAGATGATAAAAAAGGTCAATACATCTTTGTTACCTTTCATGTTCTCTCAATAAGGACAAAGGTGTTGCTTAACATGATAAAGGAATGACGTCTTCATGTTGATGTATGGCAGAAACAAGCACAATACTCTAAAGCAAATTCCTCGCAACAAAAAATTTTTTAAAATAAAGGAATGAAGTCAAATATTAATATAAACATGTTCTTACCGTAATATTTAAATATATTGTGCGTTTTTGAACATCATAACTAACATATGCTGATTTGATGCCAATGTATTTCACGTCAATAGAACGAGGGAAAAGGAAAAACACAGCCAGTCCAGAAAGGAGCAGACAGACAAACACAGAAGCCATCACATACAGTTTTCTGGAAAAAAAAAAAAAGCAAAGTGAGATATTTAAACATACATGCATCAAAAATTACATAATGAAACATTCAGAGAAGACATTTTCATTTCAATTTTTTCCCTATTATACCAATAGGAAAAGATGTATGATTTTTTTCTTTTTAACCATCTTTTTACATTATAAAAGTATTGAATAGAGTAGGTTTGAATCTATTAAGCATTAAAATATTCTTCTTATTTGGAGACTAAAATTTCAGGCTTATTATAGATAGAACATTTACTGTGGTGATCCCAAAGCAGGCTGCTCATTAGAATCAAACTGCAGAGCTTTATAAATATATACATTTCAAGACTCCCTGACGAATTTACTGAAGTGGAATTTTCACATGTGTGTGAAAATCTGTGGTTATTTTATCAACCAGATATGCAGTTAGAATCAATTGTTTCAGTTTATTTCAATTTTTAGAAACTGCTTTTTTTTTTTTACTTTTAATACAATCTTTTAAGTGATATTAAAAAAAGGACATGATCTAAAGTCTAAGCAACAGAAATATATACATGTACACACAAATACCTAATTTGCTTACCTGCTTCCTCTTCAAAGCTCTGTCCCAAACTCTGAAGGTAATCAGTTTTGTTAGTCTATAGTTTATCATTCTATTGTGTCTCTCTCCTTGTGCATGCGTGTGTTTTCAAAACAAAAATGTGCTTTGGATACCATGCTATAGTAAACACAGTTCTTCCGCATTCCACTTTATCATCTAGATACAGTGTAACTTCTTCTACTAGGCCCTTACTAGTGGCCATTTACATTATTTCTAGTTTTTGGTAAAATAAATACTGGCACAGTGAATAACATGTGCAAATGCTATTCACTGTATTTGACAGTAATCCTTAGAATAAATTTTTCAAAGTAGAATTCCTGAGCCAAAAGGTAAATGTGTATGTAATTTTGACAGATAAGGCCAAATTTCCCCTTCAGTAGTAAGGCACAAGTGTGCTTGTTTTCACACAGTATTGCTAACAATATAACACTCAAAATTTTGGACTTCTGCTCATCTGATACACAAGAAATGGTACCTCAATATTGTTCCAATTTGCATTTCTCCTATGAGTGAGACTTAACATCTTTTCATATGTTTAAAAGATACTTGCTTTTCTTCCTTGTGAACTGGATATTTACAGATCTTACTTTTTGTATGGTTAGCCTTTTTCTTCTCAAACTGTGAAACTCTAGAGTAAGGATATTGGACCTTTAATAATAATTTGCAAATTCCACTTATTAGTTTGCTATTTGTACCCTGACTTGATCTGCATCTTGTTCTTGCTTTCATCTTTTAAAAGATAACCTACACTTTTATTAACTTTTTATATTTTATCCAAATTTATTAATCTGTTCTTCTATTCAGTAGAGTTCGGTTCAGTCACTCAGTCGTGTCCGACTCTTTGCAACCCCATGAATTGAAGCACACCAGGCCTCCCTGTCCTTCACTAACTCCAGGAGTTCACTCAAACTCACGTTCATCGAGTCGGTGATACCATCCAGCCATCTCATCCTCTGTCGTCCCCTTCTCCTCCTGCCCCCAATCCCTCCCAGCATCAGAGTCTTTTCCAATGAGTCAACTCTTTGCATGAGGTGGCCAAAGTACTGGAGTTTCAGCTTTAGCATCATTCCTTCCAAAGAACACCCAGGACCGATGTCCTTTAGAATGGACTGGTTGGATCTCCTTGCAGTCCAAGGAACTCTCAAGAGTCTTCTCCAACACAATAGTTCAAAAGCGTCGATTCTTTGGCACTCAGCTTTCTTCACAGTCCAACTCTCACATCCATACATGACCACAGGAAAAACCATAGCCTTGACTAGACGGGCCTTTGTTGGCAAAGTAATGTCTCTGCTTTTGAATATGCTATCTAGGTTGGTCATAACCTTCTTTCCAAGGAGTAAGCGTCTTTTAATTTCATGGCTGTAATCACCATCTGCAAACATCACAGTAATCCAAGTCTATGCCCAACCAGTAACGCTGAAGAAGCTGAAGTTGAACGGTTCTATGACCTACAAGACCTTTTAGAACTAACACCCCCAAAAGATGTCTTTTTCATTATAGGGGACTGGAATGCAAAAATAGGAAGTCAAGAAACACCTGGAGTAACAGGCAAATTTGGCCTTGGAATATGGAATGAAGCAGGGCAAAGGCTAATAGAGTTTTGCCAAGAGCACACACTGGTCATAGCAGACACCCTCTTCCAACAACACAAGAAAAGATTCTACACATGGACATCACCAGATGGTCAACACCGAAATCAGATTGATTATATTCTTTGCAGCCAAAGATGGAAAAGCTTTATAGAGTTAGCAAAAACAAGACTGGGAGCTGACTGTGGCTCAGATCGTGAACTCCTTATTGCCAAATTCTTCTATTACTGGATTCTAAACCAGTTAGGAAAGCTGCTCCACTCTCAGGTTATTAAGAAATTAAATCTAATTTCTTGACATTCTTAACTATCTAGAAGTTATATAATAAAGGGTCAGACTGACTGTGTATAAGTCCTAGTTGCATTTTTCTTTCCATGAAGACTTGGCATGCTGTTTTACTGCTTATCTGTATAAAGCATTGTGGTCAAGAAGGAACATGCCAATCTGATTTTCTATCTCTTATAAATTAATCAATCCTTTGCTTGGGCATTCAAAGGGACTATTGAGTTTTTTGTTATTACCTTTGAAGTCCAGTAATTTCACCAAGATTGGTTATTTCCAAAATTATGGTATGTCTTTTCAGTGTGTAGATTCATGTCTTGTTTTATTTCAAGGAAGTGATCTTGAGTTAAGCATTTTCTCTTTCTTCAGTTTGCCTCCTTTGATATTCTTCAAGAACTCCAGTTACATTTATGCTTGATCTCCTTGGCTTGTGTTCTATACCATTTTCTCTCAAATACTTTTCATTAATTTTTGTTTCTGTGTGTGCACACATGGGTGAATGTTTTCACTTCGTCCTTTGTATCTGCTCTGTCTTCTAAGTGCACTTTCCAAGGTATCTCTTTGTACTGTGTTCTGTTTGTCTTCATCGCCAGAATTATTTTTCTCTAATTCTTTCCAGGGCCCTGTAGACTCTCTTTTCATATCCTTCTATTGTTTAGTCACTGTATTTCTGAGCTCCTCAACTTTTGACTTTTCTGTTTTAGTGTCATAGTTTCTATAGTTTCCTTAATCTCTTTCAGAATACGGGAAGTATTAAGTTACAGTTCTCATCTGCTTTTCTGATAATGCTTTATCATCTGTTAGTATTTTGATCAGTTTTTCTTTTATAAGTTTTATTACCTGTATGCAGGTCAGGAAGGAATGGTTAGAACTGGACATGGAAAAACAGATTGGTTCCAAATAGGAAAAGGAGTACGTCAAGGCTGTATATTGTCACCCTGCTTATTTAACTTACATGCAGAGTACATCATGAGAAACATTGGGCTGGATGACGCACAAGCTGGAATCAAGATTGCTGGGAGAAATAGCAATAACCTCAGATATGCAGATGACACCACTCTTATGGCAGAAAGTGAAGAAGAACTAATGGCAGAAAGTGAAGAAGAACTAAAGAGCCTCTTGATGAAAGTGCAAGAGGAGAGTGAAAAAGTTGGCATACAGCTCAACATTTAGAAAACTAAGATCATGGCATCCGGTCCTATCACTTCATGGCAAATAGATGGGGAAACAGTGGAAACAGTAGCTGACTTTATTTTATCTGCAATCAGATAGTGATTGCAGCCATGAAATTGAAAGATGCTTACTCCTTCGAAGGCAAGTTCTGATCAACCTAGACAGCATATTAAAAAGCAGAGACATTACTTGATCAACAAAGGTCCGTCTAGTCAAGGCTATGGTTTTTCCAGTGGTCATGTATGGACGTGAGAGTTGGACTATAAAGAGGACTGAGCACAGAAGAACTGATGCTTTTGAACTGTGGTGTTGAGGACTCTTGAGAGTCCCTTGGACTGCAAGGAGATCCAACCAGTCCATCCTAAGGGAAATCGGTCCTGGGTGTTCATTGGAAGGACTGATGTTGAAGCTGAAACTCCAGTGTTTTGGCCACCTGATGCGAAGAGCTGACTCATTTGAAAAGACCCTGATGTTGGGAAAGATTGAAGGCAGGAGGAGAAGGGGACAACAGAGGATGAGATAGTTGGATGGCATCACCAACTTCATGGACATGGGTTTGGGTAGACTCCAGGAGTTGGTGATGGACAGGGAAGCCTGGCATGCTGCGGTTCATGGAGTCACAAAGAGTCGGACACAACTGAGCGACTGAACTGAACTTCTGTATGATGCTTGATTGTAATCTGGTGTGTTTTTTTTATGATCATATTTAAATTAGATACATTTTTATACTTTTAAGAGAAGTTGCCATTTTGTGTGGGGAGGATGGGCCAGGATTGCTTTCATAGCTTCACTCTTCAAGGACTCCATGCTCTGTTGTTACACAAAGTATTAGATAGTCTCTATGTATATCCACTTCTATAGTTTTGAGACTATCTGTATAGTTTCTGAACCTCTTCTTTTATCACTATTCTTGTTCTATACAACCTGGATTCTACTGTCAGTAATTTTTTTCCTTAGGTTGTATCTTCCTTTTTGTAGTTTATGTTGAGTTTCCTTAAGGTCTTTGAGGACTTAGGATGGCCCAGTTCCTTTAGATTTTCTCAAGGCCTCTCTGTGTATCTCTGTGGACTTTTGTGCGTTCTCTCCAAGTTAAAGAATTTTTAGATTTTCTATGTTAACAGAATATTCTCAGAGGAAATTCACTGGAAGTCTTCTGAGTGAGGGCCTCTTCTCTTGGGATAAAGTATTTACTTTGTCCAAGGGCTCTTAGGAACTCTCCTTTTGCATTTCACCACAACTTGCACAAAGCTGCCAAGCACTTTTGGGTCCTTATGTCATCATGGTATGAACAACCATATTTATTCTGAAGTTAGTGGGAATACCTTAACACCCATTTTTGATGAAAACGTTGTCTCTGTGTAACTGAAACCTAATTGCTCTTTAAGGTCTATCTGTTTTAACAGATTTAAGAAGATTTAGATACTACACTGCTTCTAAGGACTTATGCAATCAGGAATCATTTTTATTTTCTAATGACATAATGGATATGATGGCATAATTTAACCTGATACTATTTTTCCTTTTAATAGTTTTAACTAAAATACCTATTTATACATATTTGAAAAGCAAAATATTTTTTTTAATTGCCATTTTCTTATGATTACTTACGTTCTTCTTGGCCTTAATCTCTGATCACTGTATGGAATCAACGCTACCAGCTGGTTTTCTTGTCCTAAAAGAATTAGATTTAGAAATGTATTAACATGATTAATTAAAAGTATAATGGCTCCTCATCAAAGTCTGGTTTGGAAAGAATACAATACCATCTGGCTCTCATCTCATTCCTTTATTAAATTCTCTCAAAATCTTCAAAAATTATCCAGTAGCAGCTGAGTTCCAAAGCAGACCCTGTGTTTTTTTCATATCTGAATTTCTAGCTATTCAAATACTATGAAGAATGAGAAAGAGTAATTCTTTCTGCTATTGGGGGATAAAAATCACAAAGTCCAGGCTTTCAGATCTGAATTTACCAGGCTTTCCTTCACCCAGTTTTCCATTAAGATTTCAATTGGGTTATCTGAACGAGAGCAGAAGCAGCATATTGTTACCACTGTGTACTGAAACCCCTATAACTACAAAGGTTCTTAAAGTATTCCCCTTGAAAACCAAAACTGACATATATTAACTCTCAGGCTTTAAGAACCCAAACCTATACATACCCTTCCAGGAAGGACTCTTTCAGGTCACACCTCTCTCTGTATTAGGTTACTTCAAAATTCAGTATTTCTTTCTTGGGGTGGTGGGTCAGATGGTAAAGAACGTGCCTTCAGTGCAGGAGACCTGGGTTCAATCCCTGATTTGGGATGATCCCCTGGAGAAGGGAATGGCTATCCACTCCAGTATTCTTTCCTGCATAATTCCATGAACAGAGGATTCTGGCAGGCTACAGTCCATGGGGTCACCAAAGCATCAAACATGACTGAGAGGCTAACACTTTAACTTAATGAATAAATGGACCTCTAAATGCCAATTTTCCAACTTATGAAAACTTGGTTCTTCATATTAACTATTAAAGCCCCACAGTCAAATTCTCTTTAAAAGCTTTCCATAATACTTTTGTTATACCTCCCTGCCCCCTTCACAAGTCTCCCCTCATCCATACTTCCCCTACCATATTCACATATAAATATGTATCTGTGTATGTGTGTGTACGCGTATCCTATTTGGTGCTATTTATCTGTTTAAATGACTACTGATTAAAACTAACCCTTTAGCTACTATGCCTGTATCTACACAGCTAAAAGTAGATAGAGAAAAGCAGTCTCATTTTAGATCACTAATTTCAAGTGGCCTTTAATAATGCCAACACTTTCACTATATTTCCCAAGTTCATACTCTCAACCTGACTCTCCCAAACTACAATTTCGTAACTTCAACTTTCTCTTCAAACCTCCAATATCTTCTCCCCTGTCCTTACGCTCACTTCATGATGTGGCAAAGACGCAAGGATTGCCACCAAGCTGCTGCCACCACCACATCCACCCAGCCACCCGCTTGTGCATCCAGGCACTCTACGGCCCTTTCTCCTGCTGGGAGTAAACTGGCTGTGCTCCTCTGGAGGGGCCCGTTGTGCTTGTGCACTGTAATACTCCTTGCCACCTGCATTATCAGTGTTCTACGGATCAAGCTCATCAGAGGACAAACACATTATCAATTCCATCTTCAAAAAATTCTTCTCCTGACCTTACAGTCCCCTCTAGCTATCACTTTTCTCTCCTCTCCTGTACAGCAAAACTCAAAGAAAAGCTATGTTTTGACTATACAACTTTGCGCCTCCTATGCAGTCCTGATCCCACTCTACACACATTATGCATTCCTTTGCTACCAAAACTGCTCTTTTAAAAGGTCTCTGGCCTCTAAATTACCAAATCCCAAGGCCAGTTCTAAGTCCTCACATTATCTGATCAGCAGTATATAACATAGTTGACTGACTTCTCCTCCACCAAGGGGTACATTTTTCTCATTTATCTTCAAGGATACCACAGACAAAGGGATTTCCTGTTTCTGCTCTAGCTGCTATTTTTAGTGTCCTTTGCTAATTCTTTCTCATGTCACTGACCTCAAAATGTTGCAATGCTTCAAGGTTCAGTGCTAAAGTCTCTTCTGTTTCCTATTCACACTGACAACCTTGGTGCTCTCATTGAATTCAGCTTTAAGTATCATCTCTACATGGATATGACTCCATGCTAGGCCTTGCATTTGAATTCCTGGCCGTTAGTAACTAACTTCTTACTGAACATACCCACTCAGATGTCAAAAGTGCATTTCCAGTTTTGTATATCTAAAACTGAACTCCTGCTCTCTCCCCTGACACATATACTCAAACCTTTTCTCTATATTAGTAAGTGGCTACTCCATTCCTCCAGCTGCTCAGACAAAAACATCTTCAAGATCATTCTTCACCTTACTATCCACAATGCACATCCACACAGCCAAAAGTGCCTACTGGCTATACTTTGAAAATATATCTAGATTGCAAAAATGAGACTTCAGCCCTCCCCAGAGCCCCAGTCTGGTGCATTAATACCTTTAACTACAATAATCCTTTAATTCTCAAATAGCTACTACCTCTGCAAAGGTATTGTCATTCTGGCCTTCCCTCAGCTTCTCTCCAGGGCCAAAAATTGACTTCAATCAAGCAGTAAATGAGAACAGTACAAGGTTTTTAAAATTATTTCTCTTTACTTCCATTGCTACTAAAGTAACCTACAAATAGCACATGAGGATTACTCCCTACTGACTTCCCCTATGACAAGGCACAAATTGACTTTTTTTTCCTAAATGGCTCATCTTCATGTATCATCCCTCTTCATGTAGTTCCTTTAAAAAAGAACTAATTAGCTCATGACCAGCTTATTATTATTCTTTAAACAACAAATTAAAAATATTCGGTCACCACATTACTTATCCTAACACCCACTATAGCAAAGCAACTGTGACCTGATCTTTATCGATACCAAATAGGACTAAAAGTTTACAGTCAAGACACGCTGTTTATCTGCAATAATTTCAGGTGGGAAAGAAAAAAATATTGGAGGTAGAAGGGTGGTTTTCATTACTGCTTTAGGATCCCTAATTAAAATCTTTAGGTTTGTGTCCTTTTTGACAGAAGATAACTGATAGGAAGTTTTAACTTTAATTCTGTCTTTTAAAACATAAACAGTTGTGCTTAGACCCATGAGTTTCAAAGTAATTGTGAAAATTCCTGAAATTATTCTTTAATGGAGAAACAGTGCAATAACACATACCCCTAGGAATTCTTCCTGTTCCTTGACAAGTGGGGCAAGTGACACTATCTCTTCCTGTAAATTCCACATATGGAAACTGAGAGACATCTCCACTTCTTCCATCTTCATTATGGACTTCACCATTAACCAATCCATTCCTTATATTTTCAGTTGATGTAATGCCATCATAACCATCTTCTTTATTTGAATGTAAAGGCAAATGAGAAAAAGACTTTCCCATGTCTAAGAAAAAGAAAAAAATCTTACAGTAAACTTCAGTTTAAAAAAAAGTATACTTAAAAACATTACAGGATATTTATACTCATCAAATTAATTAAAATAACCTTCAAGGGAGTATTCAAACTACTATTTGGGTTGGAATTATATTCAATCAAAATAATGTCTCAAATAAAGCAGCCATTTACTAGAGTCCAAAAGTGCTTTTCTAACAAAATATCATGAAATGATATCATATCAAACTTGTGATGAGAAAGGGCTTTCAAACAACAGTAAAATTTGACAGAAGTCTACACTTCAAGAGTTCTCTGAAAAGAAACACATGTGCTTCACTCTTCTTAGAATAAAACAAAAACACGTTTTACCTTTAAAACAGCAGCAAAGCAAAAGTTGCTTTGGGCAGATTACAGCTAGGTATTACCAGGTAATGTCAAAGTAGTATTTTTCACCCTTTTAAAATTCATGCCCTTATGTGATAGACAAAATCCACAATCTTTCTCATGCTCACATTTCTAGCTTTAAACATTTGCAACAACAAAAAAATACAAAAAACAAACCTCCAGATTTTTTCTTTCATTCAACAGTTGGTGAAAGTTAAAATTAAGAAATTAATATTCCAAAATATTGACTATAATTCATCAACACAAAACAGCAAAATTTAGAACATTAATTTCAAATTTTTAGGATAACAGTATCAAAAATGCAGGTGGGAAATTAAAGTTTAAAGACAAATAAAAATAGGAAGTGCCAGTACCTATATCAAAAGAACATCCACAGGTAAGTAATGCAGGAAGACTGAAGTTGAAGTCACACAAGTTTTAGTATTAAAAAAAATTTTTTAAGCCATTTATTTTAATCTGTTGATATTCTGAGCACAAATTAACAGAGGGAGAAAGCAGAACTGAAAAACAATCCACTTCTGTTTCTAAACGTGACCATATATTTTCTATCATTTTCTAAAACAGATTATTAAAGGCATTCATATAAAAAATATGTCTTTAAAAATGCTCATTGTTTTTAATAAGAAAAACTGACCCTCAAACTAATTCAACTTATTTTATTCTATGAAGAAAAGTCTACTTTTTAAAAAGTCTACTTTTTACTTGTATGCGATCCATGTGTTGGGGGTCACTCAAACACAGGGTAAACAGTAGGATAAAAAACTAGTGGACAAACTTAAAATTACAGAATGATGAATAAAATGCTTGTTTTCAATATTAAAAATATGTACACACTGCCCATTAAGTTCAAAAACATAAATAACTTATGACTTCTAAGAACGCATATATTTCTCTGGATTTTGCTCAAAGACATTTAACGCAAGCCAAACCAATATTTGCCAGTCACAGGTGGTTAGGGGAGAATTAACATCACTGACCTCACACACTTTGACCCTGGGCTTATGTGGAATACTAGATGACCGGGGATCAGGGCGCCAAACCCACCCTTTTAGGATCTCAGTTAACACAACAGAGGTATAGGGTGCCTCCCATTGTAATGCCTTAAAGGGAAAAGACACAGAAGGCAAAAAAATAAAACTAGAGGCTCTCAGTCGGAGTCTGTTTTCTATCCTTACGTAACAGCTGCCTTAGAGTCGGCGTGGGACTGGTGTTTGTTTCATCAAGGTTAATGGACAAGGGCCAGGCTTTGTCAGGTACTGCCCATTCCTGCCCTCCCTACTGGATTTTCCTCAAAGCGCTGCTAAGTTTAACCACTTTTATTCTTGGAGACTTATAAAGAGGTACTAGGCCCCTGTGCTCAATACATTTGTTTTTAAATCAAAACCCCTTCATTTACTTAAGAGCAACACGAATCTTAGGCTTATTATGGAAGAGGGGAGAAAAAGTACAGGACTCCATCCAATTTAAATAGGTCGTGAGCTTCTAAACGAAGGAAGTCGGCGCCTTTCGTAAGCCTGCCGACTCTGAAAAGGTTAAAGATGAAATACAGGCAGTCGGACAAGAATACTGAAAAAGAGCAGAACTAAGGGCTACCGGCCGCTCAAGGCGTGGGGGCCTGGTATCTTTCCCGTGCGCCGGGCTTGCACCGAAGCCCGGAATCCCCTGGCAGAAGGCTGGGCCGGGGGAAGAGGAGCTGACACACCTCCATCGCCCGGCCCGCAGCGCCTCTCTGCCCCGCAGCCTCCCCTCCGCCACCTCCTCCTCCGGCTCGGCTCTTTCTGGGGCACCCGCTCGGCCCCCGCTGGTGAAGGGGACCTGGGGGCTGCGCGTCCCGGGTCGCTCACCGGCACGCGGGGTGCTGCGCAGTCCCGAGCAGCTCCGGCTCGGACAGGCCCGAGGGCAGGGTTACGGAGTCCGCAGTCCCGGGTGCTGGGCCGGGCGCGACGGGCCTGCAGCGCTGGGTCGCCGCGGGGTCGGGGTGGGGGTGGGGCAGCACCACCACGGCATCAGCTGAGGCCCGCCGCTGTCGCTGCAACCTGCGCCCGCGCCTGCGCAGAGCGCTCCTGGTGGAGCCGTGGTGGTGGTGATTGGGCTGGGGGGGGGGGGGGGGAGGGCAGTGTGTGTGTGTGTGTGTGTGTGTGTGTGTGTGTGTGTGTGTGTGCGCGCGCGCTGTGGCCCGGAAGCGCGCACTACGCGTGCGTCCTGCCTCAGTCTTTTTAAAGCTTTGAAGGCTGCTGCGGTTCTTGTGTGCGGTCTCCCAGTTTCATTTCCTTCGTGTCCCAAGCACTAGCGGTAAAATCTGACCGCTCTCGCCCTGGAAGATTTGAAAAGATTAGTACTCCCTCCGTTTTCCCCTGTCAGGCTGTTTCCCTTTGCAGAGGGGAAAGACGTTGCCCTGAGCTGAGCAGCCTCTCGTCCAAGCTCTTCAAGTGGTCCCTGACACTTGCGACGCTGGGAGTGACATAAACCGGTTGGTAGACGCGTGTCTGGTAGCTGAGAAGTCACATCTGTTTTAATTTAGAACCTCTTAATTATAGAAAGGAATAGTAAGTGGGTGGAAACCGGATTTGGTTTTGTTTTTGCACCTTATGTCTCCCTCCTCTCCATAAGTGCTTAGTTACCAGAGTGTGAGATCCCCGCCCAAATCCCCGTGTTTCAACTCATCCCTGTGACTTGGGGCTACTCTCCCCAATATTTCAAAGGGTAGTTTATCTCATGTGAAAAATGAGAATAACCATACAGAGTTGTTTTGAGAGTTAAATGAGGTATTGGCAATGCCTGTCAACCACGGACTGGACTCATTGCCTGCAGAGAACTTCACGTTTAATGAATGAAACCTACTTTTATAATCACGGTCACAATGTACCTCATAACCAAGGAAGTAAGTGATAGTAATCTATTGTATTTTTGTGTTCTGACAGGATAGGTGGCCAATAGAATATGAAGATATGTAAAAGTAAGAAATGCAAATAAAAAACATACAATTTAATATCTTAAATTCCTATTTGCACGTGTAAGATAATTAGCCTGCTTACATAATGTTGGTAAAGATATAAATAACCTGGCAAGCAGTTAGACAATATGTAGCAAGAGTATTAAAACTAAATTTTCACATCCTTTAACCCCACAGACCCACCTTTTGGAATTTATCCTAAACCTAAGGGCTTCCATTGTGACTCAGCTGGTAAAAAATCCGCCTGCAATGCAGGAGACCTGGGTTCGATCTCTGAGTTAGGAAGATCCCTGGAGAAGGAACAGCTACCCACCCACTCCAAATTCTGGCCTCAGTCCATGGGGTCGCAAAGAATCGGAAACGCCTGGGCAACTTTCACTTTCGAGGAGAACTCTAATAAGTTTTCAGTACAAAGTGCATGCATGCTAAGTCACTTCAGTCTTGCGGGGCTTTTTGCGACCCCATGTACTGTATGTCCATGTTCTTTTTGAGAATCCCATGTCCTCCAGGCTCCTCTGCCCATGGGATTCTCCAGGCAAAAATACTGGAGTGGGTTGCCATTTCCTTCTCCAGGGGATCTTTCTAACCCAGTAATCGAACCCAGGTCTCCTGTATTGCAGGCAGATTCTTTACCAACTGAGCTAGGAGGGAAGCCCTCAAAGTGACAGTTGTTCAGTTGTGCCCAACTCTGCGACCCTATGGACTATGCAGTATGGAATTCTCCACTCCAGTATATTGGAGTGGGTAGCCTATCCCTTCCCCAGGGGATCTTCCCAACACAGGGATAAAACCCAGGTTTCCCTCATTGCAGACGGATTCTTTACCAGCTGAGTCACCAGGGAAGCCCAAGAATACTGGAGTGGTTGGCCTATCCCTTCTCGGGATCTTCCGCACTCAGGAATCAAGGCGGAGTCTCCTGCATTGCAGGCGGATTCTTTACCAGCTGAGCTAGTAGGGAAGACCAAGAATGCTGGAGTGGGTTGTTATTCCCTTCTTCAGGGGATCTTACCGACCCAGAGATCCAACCTGGTATTGGCAGATGGGTTCTTTACCACTAGCACCACGTGGGAAGCCCTCACTTAACCTAAATGTCCAACAATGTGAGGTTAGTTAAATCATTACTCACCTCCCCTTTTAGCTCATGTCTTCCCTTGGAAGCATTGATTCAATTATTTAAGCCCTTATATTTAGCCCAGGCCTTCCAAAGGTGAGGAGAGGGGTGAGCATCTTTCACTAATATTGTTTGAAATTTCAAAATAAGTATTATGGCTAAAAGAAATCAGAATCATGGAGAAAAAAAGATAACTTGCAAATCTATTGTAATGGCCTACCTGTATGACCCTACACTTATAGAATTAAAGGGTTACCTAAATATAGAATAGCCATACAGTTAGATCTTATAAAATCTGTAAAAATTATGTTGTAAATGTTTTATTACATGAGAAGTGATGATAATATACCACTAAATAAAAGCAATATGCAATAGATAATGTATGAAATATTATAAAGGCTGTAAAGTCTGTTCACGTTTAGGACATATGGGTATAAATGGAAGGAACTATAAGTTAGCAGTCATTTGTAGTTTGAGGCTATGCTTTTTTTTTTTTAAATTTTGGGAAGTGAGGCATCTGCTTATTTATTTTAATTTGATTGGCTGTGCTGCATGGCACGTGGGAACTTAGTTTCCTGACCAGGGATCAAATGGACCCTCCTTGCATTGGAAGCAGAGTCTTAACCACTGGACCACCAGGGAATTCCCTCATTTTTGAATTAACAAATGTTTCTTTAACATATACTGCTTTTCAGTTAAAAGGTATTATTTTTAAATTCTCAAGGCAATACTTAGTCATTATTCTATCAACTGTTCATGGGAGTGTAACTTAGTTCAGCCACTGTGAAAAACATTATGGAGGTTCCTTAAAAAGTTAAACCTAGAAGTACCATATGACCCAGCAATCGCACTATCATAGTATATATCTGAAGGAGATGAAAATGAGGTCTTGAGATAGCTGCACTTGCATGTTCATTGTAGCATGGTTCACAGTAGCCAAAATATTGAAACAAAGTAACAGTCAGTTCAGTTCAGTCGCTCAGTCATGTCCGACTCTTTGTGTCCCCATGAACCACAGCATGCCAGGCCTCCCTGTCCATCACCAACCCCCGGAGTCCACCCAAACCCATGTCCATCGAGTCGATGATGCCATCCCACCGTCTCATCCTCTGTCGTCCCCTTCTCCTCCTGCCTTTAATCTTTCCCAACATCACGGTCTTCTCCAATGAGTCATCTCTTTGCATTAGGTGGCCAAAGTATTGGAGTTCAGCTTCAACATCAGTCCTTCCAATGAGCACGCAGGACTGATCTCCTTTAGGATGGACTGGTTGGATCTCCTTGCAGCCCAAGGGACTCTCAAGAGTCTTCTCCAACACCACAGTCAGTAGATGAATCAATAAATAAGATGTGCATATATATTGATATATATATGATATATACATATATACATATGTGTATACATACACACATACACAAACATATAGGAATATTATTTGCCAGTGTGAGAAAAGGACATCCAGTTGTTTGTGGCAACGCAGAATTTGAGGGCATTGTACTAAGTGAAGAAAGTCAAGCAGAGAAAGAAATACCATATGATACAGCTTGTACATGGAATTTTACAAAGCTGACCTCATAAAAACAGAAGCTAGGATTGTGGTTAAAAAAGGAGTTGGAGAAAAAGGAAATGGTGTACAAACTTCCAGTTACAAGATTAATAAGTTCTGGGGACTCTAATATATAGCATAGTGACTATAATAAACAATACAGTATCATACACTTGAAAAACTAGATTGTAAATGTTCTAACTGCAAAAAGAAATGGTAATTATGTGACATGATGCAGGTCTTAGATAATGAATGTTATGGTGGCATCATTTTACAATATATAAGAGTATCAAATCAACATGTTGTACTCCTTAAGCTTACACAATGTTATATGTCAATTTTATGTCAGTAAACCACAATTACACTCATCTCACACGCTAGTAAAGTGATTCTCAAAATTCTCCAAGCCAGGCTTCAGCAATACGTGAACCATGAACTTCCAGATGTTCAAGCTGGTTAGAGAAAAGGCAGAGGAAGCAGATCAAATTGCCAACGTCCACTGGATCATCGAAAAAGCAAGAGAGTTCCAGAAAAACATCTATTTCTGCTTTATTGACAATACCAAAGCCTTTGACTCTGTGGATCACAATAAACTCTGGAAAATTCTGAAAGAGATGGGAATATCAGACCACCTTACCTGCCTCTTGGGAAACCTATATGCAGGTCAGGAAGCCACAGTTAGAACTGGACATGGAAAAACAGACTGGTTCCAAATAGGAAAAGGGGTACATCAAGGCTGTATACTGTCACCCTGCTTATTTAACTTATATGCAGAGTACATCACGAGAAACGCTGGGCTGGAAGAAGCACAAGCTGGAATCAAGATTGTCGGGAGAAATATCAATAACCTCAGATATGCAGATGATACCACCTTTATGGCAGAAAGTGAAGAGGAACTAAAAAGCCTCTTGATGAAAGTAAAAGGGGAGAGTGAAAAAGTTGGCTTAAAGCTCAACATTCAGAAAACGAAGATCATGCCATCTGGTCCCATCATTTCATGGGAAATAGATGGGGAAACAGTGGAAACAGTGTCAGACTTTATTTTGGGGGAGCTCCAAAATCACTGCAGATGGTGATTGCAGCCATGAAATTAAAGGACGCTTACTCCTTGGAAGGAAAGTTATGACCAACCTAGATAGCATATTCAAAAGCAGAGACATTACTTTGCCAACAAAGGTCCGTCTAGTCAAGGCTATGGTTTTTCCAGTGGTCATGTAGGGATGTGAGAGTTGGACTGTGAAGAAGGCTGAGCGCTGAAGAATTGACACTTTTGAACTGTGGTGTTGGAGAAGACTCTTGAGAGTCCCTTGGATGGCAAGGCGATCCAACCAATCCATTCTAAAGGAGATCAACCCTGGATGTTCTTTGGAAGGAATGATGCTAAAGCTGAAACTCCAGTACTTTGGCCATCTCATGAGAAGAGTTGACTCATTGGAAAAGACTCTGTTGCTGGGAGGGATTGGGGACAGGAGGAGAAGCGGACGACAGAGGATGAAATGGCTGGATGGCATCACTGACTCGATGGCTGTGAGTCTGAGTGAATTCCAGGAGTTGGTGAAGGATGGGGAGGCCTGGCGTGCTGCGATTCATGGCGTCTCAAAGAGTTGGACACGACTCAGTAACTGAACTGAACTGAAAGCTGGAAAACAGTAAAAATAATTAAAACTAGTTAGTGACTTGAATTATCTGAATTTTTTACAGCATCTTAGTAATAATCTCTAATGAGAATAATTTTAAGAGTTTGAGAAAGCTGTGCTGGATGAATGAATCTATTGTACCAGGCATTCTTCATATCACCTCATTTAAATGTAATAGGTTCTATTATTATCCCACATCTTTTTTTTAAATTAGAAGAAGTAGAGGATTTGAGGTATTATGACTTATTCATGGCCACAGAACTAGCAAATAGCAGAACTGGAACTCAAATATTCTGGTTTCAAAGGCTAAAGTATTATCCACTGTAGCAGAGGTGTCTGTATCTAATTTTAATGATGAACTTTTGTCTGAAAAAAGGCTAAAATACATGAAGACTAATATAAAAAGTAATTCTTAAACTTCATAGCAGAGAATGTGAAGGGAATGAAACTGCTCTGGGTTTTCATGGAAGAGAATGCTGAAAGCAGCAACAAGAATAATTTTTTTTTTTTAATTTGTTGGACTATAAGGAAAGCTGAGCACTGAAGAACTGATGCTTTTGAACTGTGATGTTGGAGAAGACTCTTGAGAGGTCCTTGCACTGCAAGGAGATGCAACCAGTCCATCCTAAAGGCAATCATCCCTGAATAGTCATTGGAAGGACTGATGTTGAAGCTGAAATTCTGATACTTTGGCCACCTGATGCAAAGACCTGACTCATTGGAAAAGACCCTGATGCTGGGAAAGATTGAAAGTGGGAGAAGAAGGGTATGACAGAGGATGAGATGGTTGGATGGCATCACTGACTCAAAGGACATGAGTTTGAATTAACTGTGGGAGTTGGTGATGGACAGGGAGGCCTGGCATGCTGCAGTCAATGGGATCTCAAAGAGTCAGACATGACTGAGAGATTGAACTGAACTGATGGAGGTAGAATCTTAAATACGCTCATAATATTTTTTCAGATATTCTTCCCCAAAAGATAGTTTTACTACTCTTTGCTACTCTTTGTGTTTTCAAATCTTAGTCTAATACTTACAAATGAGATGATAATTTTCTTCTGTTTTTGTTTCCTTGTTTTTGCCACACGTATAGCTTACAGCGTATAGCTTACAGCTTGTAAGATCTTAGTTTCCTGACCATGGATCAAACCAAGGGCCTCATGAAAATGCCAAGTGCTAACCACAATCCCCACAAAAGGTTTTCTTTAAGAGATAACAGGATACATCAAATCAAAGTTCATTTATTTATTTGACTTGCTGTGTCTTAGTTGTGGCACACAAGATCTTTGATCTTTGTTGCGGCATGTGGGATCATTTCATTGTGGCATCTGGGATCTAGTTCCCTGACCTGGGATTGAACCTGGGCCCCCTGCATTGGGAGTGTGGATTCTTAGTCAGTGGACCACCAGGGAAATCACCTAGAGTTCACTTAAAAGACATTCCAAATCAGTGCTTTTTAAATTATTTTCATAAATCTCTTTAGGAATCTGAAATATGATATGAAACTACTCTCCCAAGGTGGGAGAAAAGAAACAAAACATTTTGTGTACATTCTCAAGGGAGTCACAGACTTCCCTGATGTCTGGCCATGTGGGCCAGATTAAAAACCCTTGCTGTAAAAATCATTAAGGATTAATGTGGCAAGAAAATGGATTATAAAACCCAATTAGATAAAGATGGCTGTATTTAGACCTCAGTCATTACAACAATGGTGCTATATTTGCTAGCCGTTATTTGTTCTAATTTTCAAAGGGGGCTTTGGGAAATAGTAATTATGAATTAGCTACAGAGACAGGATTCCATTGTGGCATATCAGCACTAGATGACCCCACATTTCTTTTCAAAATACCCTGAAAAGATTCATCTTTCTTTCTTCCTCTTTTTTTTTCTTTATAGTTTTTCTACTTTCAGTATTGCCATACTTTAAATTGCAGTTTAACCTTAAAAAGGCCTAAGTTTTAGTTTTTATTTATAAGTGGGACATAGCTTGGACACCCTGGATTCTGGCTTTGTGGTCTTCAAATTTGCCTCAGTGATCACCACGGTACTATCTAAATAGACTCATTGTTTTATGGATTGTCATTTTAAAATAGCCTGGTCATAAGGAAATGTTACATGTTCTATGAATACCCTAATCATAGAAATAATATTCAAAAATATAATAAATTTAAATTAAGAGTGAATTAGTAAGAATCAAATTAATTAAAACTTTAAAGTCTTAAGGGAGCTTATAAATATTGAGATCTTACTACTTTGACACCTAGTATCCCCCAAGCTCAAAGTGATGTTTTAAAAATCTAGTTAGAGCTTGTAATTAAATGAATTGTTCTTTTTCATTAAATATTAAATCTAAAATAGGAAGTGAAAGTAGATGAGAAACTGGAAATACCTGAATAGAGATTTCATATGTATAAATTATTCATTGTGTCTCCCTAGTTCCTCAGTATTCCAGAGTCACCCTTTCCATTAGTAGACAAATAAAATACCATGAACCCTCTTTCCTAGAGGCATGTGTTGCTGTTGTTGTGTGGTGTTGTTGTTGTTGTATTCGACTCTTTGCAACCCCATGGACTGCAGTATGCCAGGTTTCCCTGTCCTTCACCATCTCCTGGAGTTTTCTCAAGCTCATGTCCATTGAGTCAGTGATGCCATCCAGCCATCTAATCCTCTGGCCCCTTCTCCTCCTGCCTGGGGCATGTACTCCCCAGTTTTTCTAAAAATATCTGCAAAGGAAGGCTTACAACATTTTGCTGAAAGTTGACTGTCATTATTTTCCATGCTCTGCTCCTGGCTGAAGTCTTGATCACTTTGTGGTGTCTTGTCACTACTTCTGGATTCTTCATTGCACTCTCTGAATCCTTTTGCCATGCATTTAAACATGGTTCCTTTCTGTCAGACCACGAGTCCTCATAAACAGAAAGCTGTATGTATAATAGCTAAAGTGGTTTAAGCATACAAAAAGCAAACAACTTAAAACTGTATCCAACACTGGTTTTTATTAAAGTTCAAAGTTCATTTTCTGCCACGAGTCATATTGTAGTGATCCTCCTTGCATCTGAGCCCAGTCCATCAGTTACCCAGGAGCCCATTCTGATTCTCCAGCAAGATTTTTCCCAAATGCTTTCCTGTCAGTCCAAGGGCCCAGACTCTCCTTTTCTCAAGATACTGCAGTGAAAATAGAAAATTCCTTTTATAGAGGCCAGTTTGGCTATACCTTTACCTTAATGTCCCAATTCATCCCACCTCCATTTACCTCTCATCTTAATGCCTATTTAGACTTGTGCTAACTTCAAACTTTCTTTTAATTTTCATTATATTTGTTCTCTCTTCCTGTTCACTAGAAAATATATCTTCTAGAATTTTACATTAATGAAATCAAACATTATGTACTCTTCTTTGTCTGGCTTTTTCATTCAGCCTACTTGATTCATCCATCTTGTAAGTATTCACAGTCCATCCCTTTTTCCTGTTGAGGAGTTTTCTCTTATAAGGAAAGAGCACATGGATGTGGGTCATGGTCCTGTAGCACAATCTATATTGTCTCTATGGTTTTAATCCTGAACGTATAAATGGAACCACATGGGGGAAAAAGCTTGGTATGGTCATTCTTTTTCATTTTAGCCACTAAATAGATGAGTAGTGGCCTATTCCTGTGGTTTCAATTGGCATTTCCCTAATAGTTACTGATGTTGAACATTTTTTCAGATCCATATTAGCCATTCTCATAGACTGTTCGGTGAAGTGTCTGTTCAAAACTTTGCCCAGTTTTTCCTATTATTTTGTTTTCTTTTTATTGAGTTTTGGGAGGGTTTTAAAAATATATTCTGGATACAAGCATTTATCAGATATATGATGTGCAGAATTTTTTCCCTTCAATCTCATTCTTTTAACTTTGTCTTTCAAAGAGCAGAAGTTCTTAGTTTCGATAAATTTGAATTTATCAACATTACCTAAAGCCAAGTAGGTAAGAGAGTTAAGTAAATCAACAATTACAATATAATATGATAAGTCCTATGATAAGGATTTGCACAGGATGCATGAAGAGATGGTGTTTGACTCAGACTTAAGATTAATAAGGGATTCCCTGGTGGTTCAGATGATAAAGCATCTGCCTGCAATGCTGGAGACCCGGGTTCGATCCCTGGGTCGGGAAAATCCAAAGACTTTGTGAAGGAGGAGATACCTGAGGAGGAGCTAATTGAGTACAGCTGGAAATGGAGTTCCAGGCAAGATAAGAACATGGGCACAGAGAATTATATTTTTAATTATGAAATCTGTATAAGTGGAGCATAGTATATATATGAGGGCAAAATAGAAAATGAAATTAGGCTGAAAACTGAGAAAATAGTCATGAAGGATCCTGTGCATTAAGGGGTTATGACTTTATGCTAATAATTATGGTCATATGTGCATTTTTAAAAGATCTTTCAGTAGTTGTTGCTGAAAATGCACGGGGAATGGATGGGATGAATACTGGGGGCTAAGAGACCAAATAAGAAGTATGAGAAGGACCTAGGACAAAAGTAATGATTCCTGGGGGACAGAGAAGGTTCAGTTCAGTCATTCAGTCATGTCCAGCTCTTTGTGATCCCATGGACTGCAGCACACCAGGCCTCCCTGTCCATCACCAACTCCAGGAGTTTATTCAAACTCGTGTCCATTGAGTTGGTGATGGCATCCAACTATCTCATCCTATGTTGTCTCCTTCTCCTCCTGCCTTCAATCTTTCCTAGCACTAGGGTCTTTTCAAAAGTGTCAATTCTTTGCATCAGGTGGCTGAAGTATTGGAGGTTCAGCTTCCAAATCAGTCCTTCCAATGAATATTCAGGACTGATCTCCTTTAGGATAGACTGGTTGGATCTCCTTGCAGTTCAAGGGCCTCTCAAGAGTCTTCTCCAACACCACAGTTCAAAAACATCAATTCTTAAGTGCTCAGCTTTCTTTATAGTCCAACTCTCACATCCATACATGACCACTGGAAAAACCACAGCTTTGACTAGACAGACCCTTGTTGGCAAAGGAATGTCTTCGCTTTTTAATATGCTTTCTAGGTTGGTCATAACTTTTCTTCCAAGGAGCAAGTGTATTTTAATTTCATGGCTGCAGTCACCATCTGTAGTGATTTTGGAGCCCCCCAAAAAGAAGTGTGTCACTGTTTCCACTATTTCCCCATCTATTTGCCATGAAGTGATGGGACCAGATGCCATGATCTTAGTTTCTGAACGTTGAGTTTTAAGCCAGAGAAGATGGACAACTATAAATAATTGGAAGATAGACTAAGAAAGATTTGACTATCGCTGAATATTTCCTATGAGACTGTGGAAGGAGCTAAATGTGAAATTTGAAAAGAACATTTTTAAGCATAAATGACCTAAATGGTGTAGCCAAGAAACAGGGATGCATAATTTGAAATTTCATTATTTGTTTTATATATTTTGTTCTCTGAGAAACTAGCGGAATGGGATTGACGAGATGGCTGGTAGATCAACATGGTCATTAGCTTAGTAATGGACACTAGTAGTCAAGGAATAGGTGGAGCCACATACTCAAGGGCTTCCCTGGTGACTCAGAGATATAAAGAATCTGCCTGTAGTGCAGTAGCCTCAGAAGACATGGGTTCAATCCCTGGGTGGGGAACATCCCTTAGAGGAAGGCATGGCAACCCATTCCGGTATTCTTGCCTGGAGAATCCCATTGACAGAGGAGACTGGCAGGCTTCAATTTGTAGGGCTGCAAAGAGTTGGACATGACTGAAGCGACTTAGCACACACACATTATATTCAAAATACGTCCCCATATGTTTTGCAAGTTGAAGATTATTTGGGATTCAAATCTTTATAGAATAATCAAATCTTTCCAGGGGAATAATATAATTAATACCCCCTATGTTTGTATTTTAAGATTAATTATTAAATAGTCAGAACAATCTCAGATGAGACAACAAATTTGCTAAGTGACTTGGGAGACAATTAGACTATTCAGGTTGGAGTTCAAGTGAACGGCAGGAAGTGGAACTGACAGATTTTTTTTTTTTTTCTGTTCAGAGTTCGTAACTATAGAGATCAGTGAAGTCAGAGAATGATAGGCAAGTTTTATGTGTTTAGTTGGGCAACTGACCAAATCCAAAAGGTCAGCCCAGATTGGAAGTAGTACTTTCCTGTTCCAGGCTAAGACAAGTTGGTTAGTATTAAAGAAACAAGAGCTTTCAGGACAAGGCTATCCTTATACAGTGGGAGAATCCTGAGCAAAGAGCCAACCAATGCAAATTAATGATTCAGGCAAAATGTCTGAGCAGTGATACATCTGTGGTGGAAACCAAGCTAAGAATATAGCTTAATAGTAAACCAAGGTCTGTAGCTTCCCTGGTGGCTCAGCTGTAAAGGATCAGCCTGCCAATCCTGATCTGGGAAGATCCCACATGCCGTGGAACAACTAAGTCTGAGCGCCACAACTATTGAGTCTGTGCTTTAGAGCCCAGGAGCACAACTACTGAGCCCATATGCCTCAACTACTGAAGCTCATACTCCCTAGAGCCCGTGCTCTGCAACAGAAGAAGCCACTTCAATGAGAAGCCCACACACTGCAATGAAGAATAACCCCCTCTTGCTGCAACTAGAGAAAAGCCCACACAGCAATGAAGACCCAGCACAGCCAAAAAAAAAAAAAATCTAGAAAACCGAGATCTGAATTGTTCTCAACATATTGGAAGGTCCAACAATGCACAGGTAGAGAAGGAAATGTGACCAGAGTCAGAGACTCAGGGAATGAGAAACATGGTCAGATAATAACAGTCACAAGGGGATCGAATCAAGTACTTTTAAACTACATGAACAAGTACAGTTAAGTGGTTAGGAGAGGAAGAAGGAAGTATGTCACTTTAACTAGTGATCATCACTCCTGCTGAAAGGAGAACTCTTGAGGCAGTGTTTTGAAAGTGATGTAAAATAGAATTACAGAATTCACTCAGATTACAAAGTAGGACTTCCCTGGTTGAGACTCTGCCTGCAAATGCAGGGCACATGGATTTAAACCCTGGTTCAGGAGGATCCCACATGCCTCAGGGCAACTGAGCCCATGTGCCACAACTCCCAACTTGTGCTCTGGAGCCCACGTGCTGCAATTACTCGAGTCCAAGCTCCTAGAGTCCATGCTTCACAACAAGAGAAGCCACCACGAGAAGTCTGAGCGCTGCATTGAAGAGTAGCCCCTGCTCACTAAAGCTAGAGAAAAGCCTGTGCAGCAGCAAAGACGTTGTGCAGCCAAAGAAAAAAAAGCCAGTGTATTTTAAAATATTACAAAGTACTAAAAGATTTATTCCACTTCACAAAAATTCAGTTATGTACCATAAACTTATGCTTCCCCCCACCCCCCGCAAAGAAAAGCACAAGCCAGAGAAGGTTAAAAACAAACAAAGAAGTTAAAAAAACAACAACAACAACTTAGAGAGCTGAGGACACAGGTAAACTTTAATAAACTGAAATCCAAAAGGTAATGACTTCCTGAGAGGGAATGACAACTGCTTTCCTTTCTTACAGAACAGTTAATGGTGTTTATGTGCCTCAAGTAGCTTTTACTACATGAGTGCACTAAAAACAGGAGTAAAGGGAGGCCAGCCAAATGTTTAATGGCTGTGTGTGGGCTGCAATTATATAATAGATCATAATCTCATAGCACTTCAATCATCAGGGGCGTCTGTGCCCACCCTCTAACTCTTTCCCAAGGCCTGAACTAAATACTCAAAAGTAATATGTGAAAGGCCATGAGTAAGGCAGGATTACTGGGAAAAATCCCTTTAAGGCTGCTAAGCTGTCTTCAAATGCACTGCAGCAATGCTCTGAAGACTAGGGGCAGGCAGCAAGATGGAGGAAGTTCAGCTCAGGCAGCAGAAGGCAGGCAAGACTGGGTTGTAAAGAGAACAACCCACAGACATACTGGAAGCTAAGCTTCTGAGCCAAGAGTTAACAATTCAGTGGATGGGCTGTCAGGTACAAAGTCATCTCCAGAGTTTTGCCAGTGCTTAACACCCAAGCACTTTTAAAGGACATAGTGAGCTGAATCGAATTAATTTCAAAAAGCCCAGACTCAGCAAATTTAAAGATTCAGTTTATGCAGGCTTCCAAACAAGAAGCCTAGTTAGAAAAAAAAAATGTGGTAAGATACTTTTTAGGGTAAATATTACTTATTGTTCTGTTTTATATAATATCTAGCACATAATAAAAATTGTGAAATAAGTGAAGGCACAAGAAAATGTGAGCCATAGTCAAAAGAGAAAATAGTTAAGAGAGGCAAACACAGAAATGGCCCACATATTGTTAATGGCCCACATAGCTGAAAGGGAAAGGAACTTTAAAATCACTATAATAAATGTTAGAATCTGTAGGAAAAGTGAACAACATGAATTAATAGGATATTATGATGAAGCAAAGGGAACTGTTTAAAAAAGCAAATGAAAATGATAGAAATAAAACAGATAAAATATCAGGCATAAAAAGTCCACTTGGTAGGATTATTAGCAAACTGGATACAGCAGAAAAATAATTCATAAATTTGAGACAGTTCAATAGAAATTATACAAATTTAAAAAGCAAAAAAAAAAAAAAGGGGGTGGCGGGGACAGATGGAAGTGTCTGACGTTTGCAGGACAATATCAAATGGTCTAGCATACATGTAGCTTAGAATTCAAGGAGAAGAAAAAAGAGGCCAGAAGAAGTATTTGAAGAGCGAAAAACTAAGAAATCTCCAAAACAAATGAAGATATCAATCCAGAAATCTCGGTGTAATCCTAAAAAACATAATATTGAAAGAAAAGCAAACTTAAGAGATCATAGCAAAAAAATCTTAAAACCAGTCACAGAAAAATGATATGCCATACATGCAGGGAAAAAAATGTTTTTAAAAATCATTAGTGATTTTTTAATGTCAATAACAACAGATGCCATAGAAAATGAAATGGAATTTTTGAAGTGTCTTAAGACTATAAAAAACATACATCAATTTAAATTTTATGTCTAGCAAAAAAAAGCCCCAAATATTTCAGCCAAAGCAAAGCTTTTTTTCAGACAGATAAAAGCTGAGCAAATTCATCTCCAGAACATTTCCAGCAGAAATTCCAGAAGTTCTTCAGGCTAATGTGAAATGATATCAGATGAAAGTTTTGATATATAACAAATATATAGAGAAATTTTCTTTTTCTAAAGCTACACATACCTTTAAAAGATTATTGACTAAAATAGAACAAAGTGGTGGAGGAGTATGTGGACGTGGAGTACGTCCCTCTCCATGGATACATCAGGAATACACCTTCAGACTCAGAAAACCAGCTGAGAGCAGACAAGAATACCTGATCTGAACCATGCAAAACTCAGTAGGAGGAAGGAACTAGCAGGGAAAACAGGAGTGTTAGTAGGACTGGACCTGCCTTTGGCAGGTGGGGGAACTGAAACAGGGATCCGAGCTCCACACTGTGGCAATTGTCTGAATCAGAGGAGAAATGTTTAAGGCTGAGAGTGAAACAGCTGATCTGTGGCAGCCTAAATGGAATGAGAATCAGACAGTCCTTGCTGCAGCCATACATACCTGGCACAGGGACATGGATCAGCTAGAAGGCGCAGCAGCTGTGAGCTGGAGTTTGGGGACTGTGGAGCGATCCCAGGGTGAGGGCTGCTGTTGACGGTGGAGAGACAGATTGAGGGGAGGTGAGGAGGGAGATTGTGATGGGAAATGCCTGTGGAGGAAAGCTGGGCAGCCATGGAAGCAAGGTGATACTTCTGGGTCATGCATAGGGGGTTGAGCTGGTACCATAGCCCCTCTCTCCCCACACGCCAGCATCAGCAGCTGAACAATAGAGAGGCTGGTCCACCAAATGCCTGATGCACTGAACTACAGAGCAGGACCCCACCCAGGGTGCCCCTTTAAATGCCTGATGTGCCAATACACAGAGTAGGACCCCAGCCAAGGGGGCCCCTCTATGTGCCTGACTCGCTGAACAACAGAGAAGGACCTCAGGTAAGGGAGAGCTGTAAGTGCCTTATATCAACTACAAGAAAAAAAACTAAGAGACACAAACACATGGAGATTAAATAACAGGTTATTAAATAATCAACAGGATACTGAATAAATCAAAAAGGAAAACAAAAAAATTCTAGAAACAGATGACAGTGAAAACACTGTTTTGAAAACTCAAAACTTTGGGGATGCAACAAAAGGAGTCCTAAGAGGGACGTTTATAGCAATACAATCCTACCTCAAGAAATAAGAAAAACATCGAATAGACAACCTAACTTTACTCCTAAAACAACTGGAAAAAGAAGAACAAAACACCCCCAAAATTAGTAGAAGGAAAGAAATCATAAAGATCTGAACAAAAATAAATGAAAAGGAAATGAAATAGTAAAGATAAATAAAACTTTGACAAGCCTTTAGCCAGACTCATCAAGAAAAAAAGAAGAATCAAATCAACAAAATTAGAAATGAAAAAGGAGAGGTTACAACAGACAGTGCAGAAATACAAAGGATTATAAGAGACTATTGTGAACAACTGCTGCTGCTGCTGCTGCTGCTAAGTCGCTTCAGTCGTGTCGGACTCTGTGTGACCCCATAGATGGCAGCTCACCAGGCTCCCCCTTCCCTGGGATTCTCCAGGCAAGAACACGGGAGTGGGTTGCCATTGCCTTCTCCATTATGAACAACAGTATGGCAATAAAATGGATAACCTGGAAGAAATGGACAGATTCTTAGAAAAATGCAATCTTCCAAGCCTGCCAGGCTCCTCAGTCCCTGGGATTCTCCAGGCAAGAACACTGGAGTGGGTTGCCATTGCCTTCTCCAGTGCATGAAAGTGAAAAGTGAAAGGGAAGTCGCTCAGTCGTGTTGGACTCTTAAGCGACCCCATGGACTGCAGTCCACCAGGCTCCTCTGACCATAAGCTGTTACTATTGTGTAAACTGTTGTACATAGGACTCTGTCCTATGGTGAACATGTGAAGCAACTAAAATGCTCATAAATTGCTAATGAAAATTGAAAAGTAAATTCTTTGGAGAACCATCTGGCAGCTTCTTATTAAGTTAAACATACATCTATACTATGACCCACATACTTGAAGGAATATCAAACATGCCCATAAAAAGACTTATACAGGAATATTCATGTCAGTCTTATTCTTCCTACATCAAAACTTGAAGAAAAAACCCAACAAATATCCATCAACAGGGTAAAGCAAATGATATATATTTGTATATTCAGATAATAGATTACTACTCAGTAATTTTTAAAAAAGAAAATTACTGATAAAAACAGTGTGAAAGACTCCCAAGAATATTTTGATGTGCAAAATAATCTAGATTTTTTTTTTTAGTCTGTCATAAATGGCTTTTATTAGGTTGAGGAGGGTCTCCTCTACACTGACTCTGTTAAAAGATTCTATCATAAATAGATGTTGAATTTTGCTAGAAGTTATTCTTTTGTCCTCTTAACTTGTGATTTATTATTTTTACTGTTATGTTTGGAATTTCTTTTTAAAATTTATTTATTTTTAACTGAAGGATAATTACAGAATTTTGTTGTTTTCTGTCAAACCTCAATATGTGTGTGTGTATATATATATATATATATATGTGTATATATATATATATATATATCCCCTCCCTTTTGAAACTCCCTTCCATCTCCCTCCCCATCTCACACTTCTTGGTTGTCACAGAGCCCCTGTTTGAGTTTCCTGAGCCATACAGCAAATCCTCATTGGCTACCTATTTTACATATGGTAATGTAAGTTTCCATGTTACTCTTTCCATACATCTCACCCTCTCCTCCTTCTCCCCATGTCCATAAGCATGTTCTGTATATCTGTTTCTCAATTGCTGCCCTTTAAATAAATTCTTCAGTACCATTTTTCTAGATTCCATATATATGTTAGAATATGACATTTATCTCTCTCTTTCTGACTTACTTCACTCTGTATAATAGGTTCTAGGTTCATCCACATCATTAGAACTGACTCAAATCCATTTCTTTTTATGACTGAGTAATATTCCATTGAGTATATGTACCACAACTTCTTTAGCCAATCATCTGTTGATGGGCATCTAGGTTGCTTCCATGTTCTAGTTATTGAAAATAGTGCAGCAATTAACAGTGGGATTACATGTGTCTTTCTCAGTTTTGGTTTCCTCAGGGTATATGCTTGGGAGTGGAATTGTGGGGTCATATGGTGGTTTTATTCCTAAGTTTTTAAGGACTCTCCATACTGTCCTCCATAGTGGCTGTATCAATTTACATTCCCACCAACAGTGCAAGAGTGTTCCCTTTTCTCCACACCCTCTCCAGTATGTATTGTTTGTAGTTTTTGATGATGGCCATTCTGACCCGTGTGAGGTGATACCTCACTGTAGTTTTAACTTGCATTTCTCTAATCATGAGTGATTTTGAGCATCTTTTCACGTGTTTGTTCATCATCTATATGTCTTCTTTGGATAAATGTCTGTTTAGGTCATTTCCCACTTTTTGATTAGGTTGTTTGCTTTCCTGGCATTGAGTTGTATGAGCTGCTTATATATTTTGGAAATTAATCCTTTGTCAGTTGTTTCACTTGCTATTATTTTCTCCCATTCTGAAGGTTTTCTTGTCACATTGCTTATGGTGTCCTTTGCTGTGCAAATCTTTGAAGTTTAATCAGGTCCCACTTGTTTACTTTTGTTTTTATTTCCATTACTCTAGGAGGTGGGTCATAGAGGATCTTGCTTTGATTTATGTCATCGAGTGTTTTGCGGTCTTACATTTAGGTCTTTAATCCATTTTGAGTTTATCTTTGTGTGTGGTGTTAGGAAGTGCTCTAATTTCATTCTTTTACATGTAGCTGTCCAGCTTCCCCAGCATCATCTATTAAAGAGGCTGTCTTTGCCCCCATTGTATATTCTTGCCTCCTTTGTCAAAAAATAAGCTACCCATAGGTGCATGGGTTTATTTCTGGGCTTTCTATCTTGTTGCATTGGTCTATATTTCTGTTTTTGTGCAAGTACCACACTGTCTTGATGACTGTAGCTTTATAACAATCTGAAGTTGGGAAGGTTGATTCCTCCAGCTCCATTCTTCTTTCTCAAGACTGCTTTGGCTATTTGGGGTCTTTTGTGTTTCCAAATGAATTGTGAACTTTTTTGTTCTAGTTCTGTGAAAAATGCCATTGGTAATTTAATAGGGATCGCATTGAACCTGTACATTGTGTTTGGTAGTATAGTTGTTTTCACAATATTGATTCTTCCTACCCAAGGACATGGACTATCTCTCCATCTGTTTATGTCATCTTTGATTTCTTTCATCAGTGTCTTATAATTTTCTGTGTACAGTTCTTTTGTCTCCTTCAGTTCAGTTCAGTTCAGTTGCTCAGTCGTGTCCAACTCTTTGCGACCTCATGAATTGCAGCACGCCAGGCCTCCCTGTCCATCACCAACTCCCGGAGTTCACTCAGACTCATGTCCATCGAATCAGTGAGGCCATCCAGCCATCTCATCCTTTGTCGTCCCCTTCTCCTCCCGCCCTCAATCCCTCCCAGCATCAAAGTCCTTTCCAATGAGTCAACTCTTCTCATGAGGTGGCCAAAGTACTGGAGTTTCAGCTTTAGCATCATTCCTTCCAAAGAAATCCCAGGGCTGATCTCCCTCAGAATGGACTGGTTGGATCTCCTTGCAGTCCAAGGGACTCTCAAGAGTGTTCTCCAACACCGCAGTTCAAAAGCATCAATTCTTCGGCACTCAGCCTTCTTCACAGTCCAACTCTCACATCCATACCTGACCACTGGAAAAACCATAGCCTTGACTAGACGGACCTTAGTCGGCAAAGTAATGTCTCTGCTTTTGAATATGCTATCTAGGTTTGTCTCAGGTAAGTTAATTCCTAGATATTTAATTCTTTTTGTTGCAGTGGTGAATGGGATTGGTTCCTTAATTCCTATTTCTGATTTTTCAGTTAGTATGTAGAAATGCAAGTGATTTCTGTGTATTAATTTTGTATCCTGCAACTTTGCTAAATTCACTGATTAGCTCCAGTAATTTTCTGATACTATCTTAGGGTTTTTTATGTACAGTTTCATGTCATCTGCAAACAGTGAGCACTTTACTTCTTATTTTCTGATCTGGATGCCTTTTATTTCTTTTTCTTCTCTGATTGCTGTAGCTAAGACTTCCAGAACTATGTTGAATAACAGTGGTGAAAGTGGACACCCCTGTCTTGTTCCTGATCTTAGGGAGAACGCTTTCAGTTTTTCACTAATGAGAATGATGTTTGCTGCAGGCTTATCATATATGGCCATTACTTTGTTGAGGTAGGTTCTTTCTATGGCCACTTTCTGAAGAGTTTTAATCATAAATGGGTGCTGAATTTTGTCAAAGGCTTTTTCTGCATCTATTGAGATGATCATATGGTTTTATCTTTCAATTTGTTAATATGTTGTATCACATTGATTGATTTGCATATATTGAAGAATCCTTTCATTCCTGGAATAAACCCAACTTGATCATGGTGTATGAGCTTTCTGATGTGTTGCTGAATTCTGTTTGCTAAAATTCTGTTGAGGATTTTTGCATCTATGTTCATCAGTGATATTGGCCTATAGTTTACTTTTATTGTGTTGTTTTTGTCTGGTTTTGGTATCAGGGTGATGGTGGTCTCATAAAATGAGTTTGGAAGTGTTCCTTCTCTGCAATTTTTTGAAGGAGTTTTAGAAGGATAGGCATTAGCTATTCTCTACGTGTTTGATAGAATTCTCCCATGAAGCCATCTAGTCCTGGGCTTTTGCTTTTGGGGGGATTTTTGATTACAGCTTCTATTTCAGTGCTTGTAATTGGGTTGTTCATAATTTCTGTTCTTCCTCATTCAGACTTGGCAGATTGAGTTTTTCTAAGAATCTGTCCATTTCTTCCAGGTTATCCATTTTATTGCCATATAGTTGTTCATAATAGTCTCTTATAATCCTTTGTATTTCTGCATTGTCTGTTGTAACCTCTCCTTTTTGATTTCTAAATTTGTTGATTTGATTCTTCTCTTTTTTCTTGATGAGTCCAGTTAAAGGCTTGTCAATATTGTTTATCTTTTCAAAGAACTAGGTTTTAGTTTTATTTATTTTTACTATTGTTTCTTTCATTTTTTTTCATTTATTTCTGCTTGGATATTTATGATTTCTTTCCTTCTACTAATTTTGAGTTTGTTTTCTTTTTGTTCTTTTTCCAGTTGTTTTAGGAGTAAAGTTAGGTTGTCTATTCGATGTTTTTCTTATTTCTTGAGGTAGGATTGTATTGCTATAAACTTCCCTCTTAGAATTTCTTTTGCTGCATCACATAGGTTTTGAGTTGTGTGTTTTCATTGTCATCTGTTTCCAGAAATTTTTTTATTTCCCTTTTGATTTCTTTAGTAAGCTGTCAGTTATTTTGAAACATGTTTAATCTCTATATCCTTGTGTTTCTTACCCTTTTTTTCTTGTAGTTGATATCTAGTCTCATAGTGTTGTGGTCACCAAAGATGGTTGATGTGATTTCAGTTTTCTTAAATTTACTGAGGTTTGATTTGTGACCGAAGATGTGGTCTATCCTGGACAGTGTTCCATGTGCACTTGAGGATAAGGTGTATTCTTCTGCATTTGGATGGGATGTCCTGAAGATATCAATGAAATACATCTCATCTAATGTATCATTTAAGACTTGTGTTTCCTTATTCATTTTCTGCTTTGATGATCTGTCCAATGGTGTGAGTGGGGTGTTATCATCTTCTACTATTATTGTGTTATTGTCAATTTCTCCTTTTATGTCTGTTAGTGTTTATCTTATGTATTGAGGTGCTCCTGTGTTGGGTGCATAGATACTTAAAATCGTTATGTCTTCCTCTTGGATTGATCATTATGTAATGTCCTTCCTTATCTCTTGAAATTTCCTTTATTTTAAGGTCTCTTTGGTTTGATATGAGGATTGCTACCCCAGATTTCTTTTGCTTCCTGTTTGTATTTTCCCATCCTCTCACTTTCAGTCTATATGTGTTTTTAGGTCTAAAGTGGGTTTCTTGTAGACAGCATGTATATGGATCTTGATTTTGTATCCATTCAGCCAGTCTTTGTCTTTTGTTGGATCATTTAATCCATTTACATTTAAAGTAATTATTGATATATATGTTCCTATTGCCATTTTCTTAATTGTTTGGGGTTGATTTTTCTTAATTGTTTGGGGTAGATCTTCTTCTTCTCTTGTATTTCTTGACTATGTAAGTCCCTATAACATTTGTTGTAAAGCTGGTTTGATGGTTCTGAGTTGTCTTAATTTTTGCTTGTCTGAAAAGCTTTTTATTTCTCCATCAATTTTGAATGAGATCCTTGCCGGGTACTGTAATCTTAGTTGCAGATTTTTTCCTTTCAATACTTTAAGTATATCCTGCCATTCCCTTCTGGTCTGCTGAAAGATCAGCTGTTAAGCGTATGGGGTTTCCCTTGTATGTTACTTGTTGCTTCTCCCTTGCTATTTTTAGTATTCTTTCTTTGCATTTAGTCTTTGTTAGTTTGATTAGTATGTGTCTTGCTGTGTTTCTCCTTGGGTTTATCCTGTATGGGACTCTTTGTACCTCTGGATTTGATTGACTTATTTCCTTTTCCATGTTGGGGAAGTTTTCAACTATAATCTCTTTAAAAATTTTCTCATACCCTTTCTTTTTCTCTTCTTCTTCTGTGACCCCTATAATTCAAATGTTTGTGCATTTGATATTGTCCCAGTGGTCTCTGAGACTATCCTCAGGTCTATTCATTCTTTTTTACTTTATTCTACTCTTCAGATGTTATTTCCCCCATTTTTTCTTCCAGCTCACTGTTTCATTCTTTTGCTTCAGATATTCTGCTATTGATTCCTTCTAGAGTATTTTTAATTTCAGTAATTGTGTTGTTTGTCTCTGTATGTTTATTCCTTAATTCTTCTAGGTCTTTGTTAATTGATACTTGCATATTCTCCATTTTATTTTCAAGGTTTTTGATCATCTTTACTATCATTATTCTGAATTCTTTTTCAGGTAGTTTTCCTATTTCCTCTTCGTTTATTTGGACTTCTGTGTTTCTAGTTTGTCCCTTCATTTGTATGTTATTTTTCTGCCTTTTCATTATTTTTTTTAACTTAGTTTTGTTTGAGGTCTCCTTTTCCCAGTCTTCAAGGTTGAATCTTTCTTCCTTTTGATTTCTGCCGTCCTAAGGTTGGTCCAGTGGTTTGTTTAACCTTCGTATAGGGTGAGATTTGTGCTGAGTTTTTGTTTGTTTGTCTGTTTGTTTTTCTTCTGATGGGCAAGGCTGAGTGAGGTGGTAATTCTGTCTGTTGATATTTGGGCTTGTATTTTTGTTTTTCGTTTAGATGAGGCTTCCTGCACAGGGTACTACTGGTGGTTGGGTGATGCCAGGTCTTGTATTCAGTAAGCTTCCTTTGTGTGAGTTCTCAATTTTTAATACTCCCTAGGGTTAGTTCTCCTGCAGTCTAGGGTCTTGGGGTCAGTGCTCCCACTCCAAAGGCTCAGAACTTGATCTCTGCACCACCATGCACCAGCCCAGCTCCCAGATCCTAGTCCCAGCCAAAATAATCTAGATTTTAAAAAATGTATACAATGTAATTCTGTTTACATGCATCTCAAGAAAAGGCAAAGCTAATATATGATTATAGAGGTTAGAAAGTGATTGTCTCGGGTAGAGGTAGAAATGGATAAAAGTGGCATAAAGAAACTTTCTGGGATTATATAAATGTTCTTTTATTTTAATTTTGAGAAAAAAGTGTTGCATGCAATTACACAAACTCTTTGAACTGAACACTGTAGATCTTTCTTGTATTATATGAAAATTATACTTCAATAAAAAAAATTTTAATTTATACCTTAGGTGTACTTTTCTTTATCTTACTTCGTCTTCCATCCTGGAGGTTTCTGTTTGTCTTGACGTTTCATTGTAGAGGCTTATTATTCCATACTTTTTCCCCATGAGACAATAAGGTCATATTCATTAGTTTGGAGCTCTATTTGATGTTTATATCTTGTTACTCTCATTAATATTTAGTTGGGCTCTAAATTCCTGTTGTATTGAGGGTGTGCCTTTGTCTGGCCTGTGTTGCCCAGTCTTTTTGCTGCTTTATTTCCTTACCTTGAATTTTTCTTGAATTTTGAACTTATTACCAATTCTGACCTTCAATACCTGTATAAACTTTAAAGTTCCTCCTTGTGTCTATGTTTTGTTTTCATTCATTGTACTATCTCTATAATGCTGTCCCATGAATTGGAGGAATGAAATACTTTTTTTGAAATAAATGTTAGCATTGCATACAGTACATTTGAAATTACTTTTAAGAAAAGTAAATTAAAATAATGAAACAGCAATAAATGAGTTGATTCTTTGACTGTATTTGAATAGATGTATTTTCTTCTGTATATCTAGCCTGATTTGATCATAAATAATTTGGATGAAATTTTAAAATTCAATACATGTATTGTGTCATGGAAATCACTTTGTATTATATATCTTAAATTATTTTTTAATATTTGCTATTAAATAATTGTTTTGTGCTTTATTTTTAAGGCTTTTCTGGTCAAAAACTAGGAAGAAAGTGAAGATAGGCACAATTAATTATATGTATTGATTATTAATAATAAATCTTGTTAAATAATTAAAATTAAATAATGAATACTATTCAGAATTTTGAAATGGACAATAGATACAGGTTGAATACTCTAAACCAAAGAGGCAAAGTTGACAGTAGCTTTGAAGAGCTGTTATCAGATAATAATAGTGAAATGCTATTTGCATTTTAATCTAGAGAAAGAGTTAGGGAAGGTTGTCAGATACTGGAAAAAAGAAATGAAAATTGTGTCCTGCAGAACTGGCTCATTAATTCCACTCAAGTGTGCCCTTTTGTACATCTAGTCACATTTGAGCAGCTTAGCCCCTCCGTGTCTGACCCCAGACGTGGGCTTGAGTATTTGATAGGATGGCTGTTGAACAGGATACTGGTGCCTTCTGCAAGGGAATTCAAGTGTAAACACTGCCAGGAGTCTGCAGTCAGTCCTTGGTCTTCTGCCTTTCCTGTCGTGTTCTTTCTGTCACCTTGATTTCATTCCTGCTCTGCTTCTAATGTACTCATCACCTTGCAATCGAAATTTTATATGTTTTTACGGCTTAATCATTATTTCCCAGCTAATGTTAAATGCTTAGTATATCATCAGTGCCTTACTTTTATTATTCTCATTATATTAAGAATTAATGATCTACATGGAAGTACTTCCCCCTACCCCAACTCCCCAGCAGATGTATTTAACCTTTTCCCCTAATATAATCATTCCTATGACATTTGCCAACCTATTTTCATTGAATTATTTTGGAGAGTTCATAGAATACTTGGCAGCAATACTTTGAGTCACAAATACAAAACTAAACAGCAAACAGGGAACATTTGAACAGGCTTTGGCACCAGCTAAATAAACCAGTTGGAAGACACAATCTGTTGCTTGAATCTAGTACTTGATGACTAATGGAAAATTACAGAGCCTCACTTCTAACCTTGACATTGTTATAGGATGTGTTTCACAAGAGATCAGGCGTGTATATGCAATAAGTAGAACACCCAAAGACAAGCTCTGTTAAAGACAGCATCTATGAGAACATTCTACTTATTTTGCTTCTCCTATCATGGCACTAGAACTTGACTAGAATAATTACGTAGAGGTCACTGTCGCAAATATGCCTGCAATAATTCTTTTATTAGGACTCTAAATTATTATGTGCTTGTCTAGAATCACTGAACTCACTATGGAGTGAGAACTATATGAACTTTACTATTCAGTCAACTGGGAACATAATTATGTGTAACAAACAGTGGATTTCCGTATTCCTTTTTCACTGAGAAATTGCCATAAAATTTATCCTGAAGTATGAAAAGACATCACCTTCTTTTAAATCAAGCTTTGGTTCACTTCTTCTGTTCTCTAATTATGGTAGGTATGCTGTTGTGTCTCTATGCTTATGTTTCCTGTTTGTTTTGTAAATTTTTCTAATTCTTACTCCAACTCTTCAAAGTTTAATTGTCTTTAATAGTTATATTTTTTAAAGGTTGACATCTTTCTTATCTTTTTCATAAAATACGTAATGCCAGTTTTATATTTCCAGGTACAGTGTGTTTTCCTTTTTAGAGAGAATGTGAGAATGTGTTGCACCTCTTTTTTTTTTTTAGGGATATCCATGTTCTTTGGGTAGCTGACTAAGTGGTTTCTTCAAAAGAGAGGAGTGGGGTGGGATACAGAATTCTGATTTTGAAGAGAAGAATCCAAGTTGGAAAGAGCAGAAATATACATATGTTTTTGTGTAATGCCAAAGAATAGCTTCTTAAATATTCACTGTAAACTATTTTATACTGATAATGTAGATTTTATACAAGTAATTTTAAGCATAGTAATACAGATTGTTGAACCTCAGCATTTTTGTCTACAGTGTCTGAAAACAGGGGGTCTTAAAAAAATAGGTCTTAAAAAACAAACCAAAACTGCTGAGGGATTTCTTCTTAACTATTAAGACCCATGTGCCAACAGATGATATGGTTGATGATAATTGTTGGCATACTTAGTTATATAATTTTTACAGTGAAAGCGACCTTTTTCTCTTGATACAGATCATTGTAAACTTCCACTGGTCCTTTTTCCACATGGGAACCTCACATAGAACATAGATGAGAAATTACAATACATACACAACAACTTGCCAATTGATTTTTTTTTCACAAAAAAATAAAAATTAATTTCATTTTCACAAATTACCTCAGGAAAGAATTTTTGATCACCGTGGTGGTTATCAGTTCAGTCCCTCAGTCATGTCCAACTCTTTGCAACCCCATGAACCAGGGCACGCCAGGCCTCCCTATCCATCACCAACTCCTGGAGTTCACCCAAACTCATGTCTCTTGAGTCAGTGATGCCACCCAACCATCTCATCCTCTGTCGTCCCCTTCTCCTCCTGCCCTCAATCTTTCCCAGCATCAGAGTCTTTTCCAATGAGTCAGCTCTTCACATCAGGTGGCCAAAGTATTGGAGCTTCAGCTTCAACATCAGTCCTTCCAATGAACACCCAGGACTGATCTCCTTTAGGGTGGACTGGTTGGGTCTCCTTGCAGTCCAAGGGACTCTCAAGAGTCTTCTCCAACACCACAGTTCAAAAGCATCAATTCTCCAGCACTCAGCTTTCTTTATAGTCCAACTCTCACATCTATACATGACCACTGGAAAAATCATAGCCTTGACTAGACGGACCTTTCTTGACAAAGTAATGTCTCTGCTTTTTAATATGCTGTCTATGTTGGTCAAAACTTGCCTTCCAAGAAGTACACGTCTTTTAATTTCATGGCTGCAGTCATCATCTGCAGTGATATGGAGCCCCCAAAAATAAAGTCAGCCACTTTTCCCACTGTTTCCCCATCTATTTGTCATGAAGTGATTTCTAGACCTATGAAATTGCTAACAACAACATAGCCTAGACCTCTCTTGGGTGTGGCAAATGGGTCAACAAACAATGTGTTTTTCCAAAGTGAAAAATGTAACCTTGTAAGCATTAATCTGTTTTCAATATTAATGTTTTAATTAAGATTTTACTCATATATTTTAAGGGATATGAATGTTCTTTTGTTAGAGTTGTCAACTTAAAAAAATGCACAGTGTGAGAGTTGTGAGTTAAGTTTTATTTGGGGCAAAATGAGGACTGCAGCCTGCAAAACAGCACCTCAGATGGCTCTTTGAGACTGCACCAAAGAGGTAGGGGTGGGAGAAAAGTCAATATATATGTGATTTTGGTGTAGGGGGATGCAATCAAGCATTTATCTTTGCCAAGGTTTTCTGCTAGTCACAAGGAGCTGATGTCACCATGAAGGATTCAGTACTTTTCTAGATATGAGAATATTCAAGGATTGGGTTAATAAAATCAGTTCCTGAAAATATCTAACTATCTGAACATCTGTTCTGCCAGTTTTCCCATTACATGGAGTGCCTCCTTCTTGATACTCACCATGAACTCTCTTCTTGGGGAGTTGAAGGTCAGCTCCTGCAGCAGTATTTGTCATTGGCACAGTGTTTTATTCACCTGTTAAAAGTTTTTCACAAGTTGAAGTCAGAAGGTACTTATCTTGTATAAGTTCAAAAGGCAAGGACCTAAAATTCATTTTTATCATGACATTTAAAAAAATAATTTTATCTCCAGACACCATTGCCAGAAATATCACAAGTAGACAGTAAATAGTTGTTGAGTGCATAAAGGAATATCAAGGGAGGAACAATACTTTACTGTAATTTGAACCATATATATTTTATCCAGTTAAATGGTGCTAAAGCCTGAGATACAGAAAACAAGCCAGCTTCACTCATTATTTAGCCTTTCATTATTACTAGTTATCCCCATTTGTGTTGGCTCCTATATTGTGTACTCCCTCCCCACCAGTATCAATTCTTTGCCTCCCACAAAACATTTTACTGCCCTGAGCTCTTGTAAGCATTTGAACTTAAGACTTGAAAGATACTCTGAAAAAAATGGAGAAACTAAGGAACCAATTATAAACTATAGAATGATAATAAGACATTATGTAGTAACATGCTAATTAATAGGCACTCAGGAGGACTCATTAAAGTGGACCACCTGGTCTGACTGTAGCACTTTATTGATAGCATGTGTACTATAGAGGCAGGAAAACAAGGATCTATCTGCCCCTCCTTATTTGGAACACGCAACATCTGGCAAACATTTTCCTCCTCTGTTTCCTCCACCTTCCAGAGGAAAAGGGACTATTTATTTCAGAGACTGAGTTTAAGATTAAAAACTCATGTGATTGCAATTTAGATTTCTTACTATTCTCCTGCTCTCCGCCTCTGTGTCCTGCGGCCCCACAAGCCTCTTCTTTCTAAAGCCTCATCTTCTTGTTCTAAAGCTCGCTGACTATAAATCTATCTCTGTCTATGTAGATTGAACTGAAATACTCTCTCAAAACATATACATTCACAAGTTTATTTACATCAAAAAATTTAAAATTTGCACTAAGAAAACTCAGACCATTTTGGTGCAGTTAGAAATGCCTTGAAAGTGCCCTCCCTGCACTCACCTTGGAAATTTACAAACACTATGTTCAGTAGTGATGATAGTATAGCAAGATAACACTTCCTTACTCATATTAACATCAGTATGAAGTAAAATTAATATCAGTGGTAGACAAAAAGTATACAAAGTCAGAGATAAAAAATTTTTTAAGGACAATGCAAAGTATAAACATGAAACATCATGGCATATGTTTTTTAAAATTTATTTTTAGAGTATAGTTGCTCTACACTGTTTCTATGTTTCAATTTTGAGGAGAGAAATGTAAAAATATCGTCTTTTAACATGACATTGCGTACTTGAAACATTGCACACTTTCCATGTTTGTCACACAGAATAGGTATTCTAGTGTGAACAAATGTAGGTTTATTGATGACAGTTCTAGAAAGAAATCTCCTTTAACAGGATCATAATTCTTCTGAGAAGCCCTATTCATGCTGTTTCACTGTTCTGTCTGAGCTTCCCCTATGGATTTAATTTACCAATCATATTTGGTTTTCTAAACATCTCCAGAAGGGAAGAGAGTATTTTGTTTTACTACAGCTGTTGTATTGCTTAGGTGTATGATACTTTTGTAATATAATATAATAAGATGTATTACAGTTTAATTAGTGTTGTTGTTTTTTTTGAGTTAGGAGATCACATGTAATTGAATCAGACTGAATTGAACAGGTTGGTTTAATTCCTGGAATCAGTAGTGCTAGATCTGCTGGGAAAGCCCACCAAAATTATTTTATCAATTATAGAATTGCACATGAAATAATGGAGACCATAATAGACTCCAGATTCAGAGGATGTTATAACTTAATGACCAAGCAATACAGTTAAATGTCATTTTCAAATAAATAATACTATTGATCCAATGTCAGCAGCATATATACTTATAGCTTTTCTTCCTGATATCCAGATCATTTACATTAATCTGTATTCCCTCTCTCTCTCTCACTCTTTCTGTCTTTCATATACAGACACATACACAGTCTTCACAGTCTTAGCATTTAAGAGGTACGAAAGATCCTGAAATTAACTAATGTTATAGAGGAACCAAAGTCTCATTAGCACACTGCTCTTATCAACTGGTTAGTCCATCACTTATATCCTAAAATCTTTCCAACAATTATTTAAAAGCCTAAATAATTAAGTTTCAGTCAGAATGTTTCATATTCTAAGTATCATCCATATTTTATATGGATATTAAGTAGTTTATGTATTTTAAAGTAAATGGTAAATATATTTTCATTGTAACCTTCAGATTAAATGTGCCATGTCTCATTTAAAATGTCATGCAGAAAAAGAATTTCTTTATCATTTATTAGAGACTACATCAGCCTACAAGTGTTGTCACTTTAGGTTTACTTCAAAATATTGTGGGTTTTCTTACAATGACATATTTGCACACAGGTACAGACTATAACTTGGTCATTACTTTCATTAATGAGGATTTTAAATAATTATTGCCTCTTAGATGTAGTATATAATAGTTTGAAAACAAGAAAAATAAAAAGTGTTTATTTTCATGCTTTAGTCATTCCATATGCAGAGAAAACAGAGTGGCTGGAAAACACAGGGCTGAAGATTCAGACGAAGAGTCTGAATCCAGATGTGTGGATTTATGTATGTATGTGTGCAGGAATATATTAGCATAAACATTATAATATTTTACTTTTTAAAAAATATTGTTTCTGTGTTTTGATTTTTTTTAAGTTTTTAATTATTTTTGACTGTGCTGGGTCTTAATTGGTTTGTGGGCTTTTCTCTAATTGTGGCAAGGGGGGTTGCTACTCTCTAGTTGCTGTGTGCGGCCTTCTTATTGCAGTGGATTTTCTTGTTGCAGAGCACAGACTCTAGAGTGTTCGGGTTTCAATAGTTGTGGCTCCCAGGCTCTAGAGCCCAACCTCAAAAGTTGTGGCTCCTGGGCTTAGTTGCTCCATAGCGTGTGGGATCTTCCCAGACCCCACCCCAGATCCCCACTGGGATCAAACAATGTCTCTTGCATTGGCAGGCAGATTCTCTATCACTGAGCCACCAGGGAAACCCTAATTCCCATTTTAAACTTAATTTTTAGCCTGTTAATGAAAATTTATTTTGTCAAATAATAATTATGTTGTTTACTAATGATTAGAAGGTTTGGATTAGCACACTGGTCGAAGAGACATAGAAATCATTTCAAGAGTGTCATAGCATTCCTAGAAAAATGGATAGTTTCTTTCTGAAAACAGGAATTAGAACCTAGAGGCATAATTTATAAATTTGTCCTCAGTACAGGGGCCAGTGGAAGAATTTTTTACCATGTTGGAGTAGCCTTTTCCAAAACTTTGCTATACCCACAGACCCAGTTATTGTATCAGAAGCCCAGTTTCTAGACAGTGCTTTCCCATAGAACTTTCTGCAGTGATGGAAATGTCCTTTATCTGTACTATCAAATAGGACAGTCATTAGTAGCCACATTTGGGTACTTAAAAGGTAGAGACAGTGGAGATGAATTTTACATTTTCTGTAATTTTTTTTAATTTAAATAATCACGTGTGCCCAGTGAGTATTCTGTTGGACAGCACCCTAGAACTTAATCTTTATTGTGGTGTTCATTTTAGGAGATATTTTTAATAATTGCATTTTGACCCTTACTCTGATAATCTGTGTTACTGTGGTTCATTGTGTCACAAGCAACAGAAGTCAACTTTAAATCAATTAAGAGGGGAATTTATTAGAAACATATTAAGTTAACTCATGAATTAAAATACGAATTGATCAACTAAGCTTCAAAAAGACAGACAGAAAGCCAGCTCCAAGGACCTGAGTATCAGGAGCCTGAGACTTCTAGAGGGGCTACTACTAAAGTGACTTAAGTTTTAATAATCATCCAGAAAGAATCTTACTGTCTTAATGGATCAGGTGTCTAATTGGATCAATTTATCCTTGATCTGAGCTCAGCTGGTAAAGAATCCTCCTGCAGTGAAGGAGACACAGGAGGCGCAGTTTACATTCCTATGTTATGAAGATCCCTTGGAGAAGGAAGTGGCAATCCATTCCAGTATTCTTGACCGGGAAATCCCATGGACAGAGGAGTCTGGTGGGCTACAGTCCATGGGGTTGCAAAGAGTCGAATACAACTGAGTGACTAAGCACAGCACAGGGGTGGAGGTAGATAGGAAATTATCTTGGTACTAAAGTCAGTCAAAAGATCAGTGTAAGCTGGGTAGTCACTCCAACTTGTGCCTAGCATAAGTACTAATTTAGATCAATATTCAGGAGGTTAGCATGACCTATAGGAAAAGACTATTTACAATAGATCAACTATAGTGTGTGAAGTATTTCCTAAAATCTTCCCTTGCTACTCAGAGTGTTGCATATATGGTCTCTAAGCTCTGGCATCGCTGGACATTATTAGAAATGCACAATCTCAGAGTGCAACCTAGGGCTACTGAATCAGCATGTGCATTTATTAATAAGACATTCTAAGTGATTCATATGCACATTAGGTCGGAGGAGACCACATAAAATGTTTGTCAGGTCAGCTTAATGAAAGCTTTCATGTGATAATTTTTAATAAGATAGTACATATTTATTTACTATAAGTATATATGGATATGGATAAGGGCCACATGGCAGGCCACTGAAGGTACCTCTGGGGCCCAAGAGTACCATCTGACAGCAGCTAGAAGCTGGGCCCTAAGTCAGCTGCAAGGAAATTAACTCTGCCAAAAACCTGGAGGAGTTCGAGAAGAAAACTGTTTCTTACCTGAATTACAGGTCAAGAGCTCAGCTGTAAACAGAGTGAACCTCGGTGACATGGTGATTGCCGTCTTTTGAGAAATCAGGAGACTCAGCTAAGCTATGTCTGAACTGCTGGCACACAGAAACTGCTAAGCTACTAGGTTTGTGGTAACTTATTATGTAGTAGTAGATAACTGACAAAATTCTCATGACCCATAGATGCTGTTTGGTATGTAGAATTGGATGAAATCACTTAGAATATAATGCCCAACAACTGTCAATCCAATACTGTTTTATAGGTCACTTTTTAGTCAACTTTTAAAAGCATCTAAGTGCTGTGCTAAGTCCCTTCAGTTGTGTCCAACTCTTTGCAGTCCCATGGACTGTAGCCTGCCAGGCTCCTCTTGCCATGAGATTCTCCAGGCAAGAATACTGGAGTAGGTTGCCATGCCCTTCTCCAGGGGATCTTCCTGAACCAAAGATTGAACCCTGTCTCTTAAGTCTCCTGCACTGGCGGGCAGGTTCTTTACTGCCAGCGCCACCTGGGAAGCTGTCTAAGTGCTATGTCTAAGCCTAAATCCAAGTTTTCAGGAAAGAAACTATTATTTGGCACGCTTAGATGAAGTGTCTAATCCATGAACTAAATCACAGTATCTAGGAAGAAATCAGGGCACCTAGAATGAACACTGGCAAGGCCTCCATCTCTGTGAGTAGGGGGAAGGAAAGTGCAGTTGTCAGAGAAGAAAGCCACGGGCTTGGCAAACACCTTCACATTTGTCTGCAAATCTGTCCCCTTGAAAGACTGTAGAATGATACATTTTAATTTTCATTTCTTGGCTACTGCATTTAGGGTCTGTACCAATCAGAATTCTGCATAACAGTTTTGCTGTTTCAAGACCTATTTGTGAAGGAGCTTAGATTCATTTCTAAAAACCACATTTGTCATAGTATTATGTATCAAGGGAGACTTTGTACTGATGTTTTTAAAAGCATGTCTGACATTCTCTGACATGTAGTGGTTTTATTTTACTTAATTATAAGAACAAATGACTGAGCACACACAAGCACACACACACAAAGTGCATATACCAGATTGGGAGCTGGCCACGCTTCTTTCTCCTTGACCTATAAAGAAAATGATCAGGCTGCCTTCATAAGATGCACTTGATCTTCCAAAATCATAGAATGCAGTAATACTGAATTTCTAAAGAGGTCAGAGAAAGGATAATCTATTTAGCAGGAGGACTGGCTGATACCACAGCCCGTCCTTTAGAAGATTACTGTCACTCTATATAAGGTTTACTAGAGATGTTATTGGCCCTCTGCTCTCATCTTCTATGAGACTTTTCGCTTTGTCTTCAGTCTAGGAAGGGGCAGGTGTATATGACCAAGAAATCCTTGCCTCCTGACCTCAGTGATACGTTCCTGAGGTATGTTTGTTACTCTGGCTAGATCATTCCAGTTTTCTCTTGTGCCAGTGAGTGGGGGAAAGTTTTGGAATTGTAATATGCAGGAACTATTGGTTTAGTTAACTGTGGATATCAGAGAGGGACACTCTAAAGAACTGGTGCTGAGGTTATTCTTTTGACATGGCCTCACAGAATTTTATGATGAAGGAGATGATACTGGTTTTTGGAGAAGGCTGATGTACTGGTTAAATGGAGGTGTTGGTGGTAAAGCATAGATCAAAATTACTTTTGTTTCAGAGAAAGGGAACAGCTCTTGGCCAGAGAGAAATACCCCCAGAGGATATAAGGGTTGATGGTCTAATCATTCTTCATCTTATGAAACAGAAACATCTAAAAAATTAAACTGTCGTATACCTTAAAGAATGGAGTAGGAAATGGCAACCCACTTCAGTATTCTTGCCTGGAAAACCTCATGGACTGAGGAGCCTGGCAGGCTACAGTCCATGGGGTCACAGAGTCGGACATGACTGAGCATGCACACACGTACCTTAAAGAATAGGTCAAAAATTATTTTAGTGTCTTTAGAATAAAGGAGGATTGCCTCAAATTTTGTCCACCTGCAAATTATTCAAAATAAAAGCAGTACATTAACTATTTTTACAGATAGTTTTCTTTTGTGTGTGTGAAATTCTCATCAATTAATTTAAATGTTCATTTGAAAATGCTTATGAAGTGTGTGGTAATTAATCCTAAAGTTGAATATTCTTAGCTTTTCTTTCTAAGTAATGAGATGTTTTGTGTCTTTAGAATTCTTCATTTTATTTTGTTATAGTTTAGAAATCTCAGAAATAATGAAGTCATAACCAGAAATATAGGATAATCTTTAGTTTGAAACATTCCTAAACAAGGAAAGGCCATAAGCAAAATGGCCATACAGGAATTCCTAGGACCTGTTGTTATCCAGAAACTTCAGTTTGTGTAACTATCCACACAGGAAAGTGTAACTATCCCCACTTCGTAAGTGCTAAGGATTCCAGGTAAGGGATTTCAGGCCTCTGACTTATTCCAGCACCTGCTCTTTCCAGGAAATCAAAGAGATATCTGCACTCTCTCATTCATGGCAGATTGTACTCACAGTAGCTGAGACACAGAAATAGCCTTAGTGTTTGTTCATGATGACTTCATATCTATGATGAATGGGTAAAGCAAACGTGGTTTATATACCACATATGAAATATTATTCAGCCATTTTTTTAAAAAAGGAAATCCTTAACTTTTGTTGACAATATGGATGGACCTTCAGGGCATTAGAATAAGTGAAATAAGCCAGAAAAAGAAAGGCAAATAACCATATGTTGTCACTTAATAAGTGGAATCTGAAAAAGCTGAACTTACAGAGATAGAGAGTAGAATGGTATTTGTTAAAGACTGAAGCGGCTGGGAGGGGATGGGAGATGTTGGTTAGAGTATATATTGAATACTGCCAGCTGGATACTGCCAATACTGGAGAAGGAAATGGCAACGCACTCCAGTATTCTTGCCTGGAGAATCCTGTGGATGGAAGACCCTTGTGGGCTGCCATCTATGGGGTTGCACAGAGTCAGACACGACTGAAGCGACTTAGCATGCATGCATGCCAGCTATAAGATGAATAAACTGTGAGGATCTAAAGTACATCACAGTGGCTATAATTACCAATGTGTATTATGTGGCAACCGAAATGTGATAGTACTGGGAAAATCAATAAACCACTGAATCATTTTCTCAACCAAAATTACCAGGCGATTCTGCCCTTTAGAGGAATACTCAAAATTCAGTTCTCAGAAAGAGTGGTCAAGGATGTTTGTGTTGAATAATACCTTACACCCTACATTGAGGACTTTGAATTCTTTCCAGTTTTGCACTGTGTCCTAACTGTTATTGCCGAGGTGCCCGATTACACTCACTTGGTTTGGATATTATGCCAGCTTTATAAGTTATCACACTGAAGCTGAGATGAATGATATGTTCATCCTTGTCCTTCTCAAGTTAGTGCTAATATCCGAAATGATCTTAGATAATTGCCTTTTATATCCTTCAAAACATATCTATTATATGGGTGATTCATAACTTAGAATTCATTATAGGTGTTCATTTTCTTAATATACAGGCAGCTCAAAGCTACTCCAAAACCTTTGACGTCTCATAACCCATTACTGGTCACTCCACTGCACTCCAGAGAGAAGAAACCCAGCTCCACCCACCAGAACTCCAATACAAGCCTCCCTAACCAGGAAACCTTGACAAGCCACTGATACAACCCCACCCACGGTGAGGAAGCTCCATAATAAAGAGAACTCCACAAATTACCAGATTATTAAAAGGCCACCCCAAACGCAGCAATATAACCAAGATGAAGAGACAGAGGAATACTCAGCAGGTTAAGGAACAGGAGAAATGCCCACCAAATCATTTTCTTAATAAGGGCTTCACTGGTAGCTCAGACGATGAATCCACCTTCAACGCAGAAGATGTGAGTTTGATCCCTGGGTCAGGGAGATCCTCTGGAGAAGGGAATGGCAACCCACTCCAGTGCTCTTGCCTGGAGAATTTCATGGACAGAGGAACCTGGTGGGCTACAGTCCATGGGGTCGCAAAGAGCTGGACATGACATAGGTTTCTTAATAAACCTATGCCAGATCACTCCCTAGGCTTCAGCTAGAATAGATTCAGGTGTAAGATATCACAGATGATCTTAGTCCCTACAGTATACTTTTGAAATCAACATCATAAAAGGGTGACACTATCCTGTCATTTGCAACTTTTAAAGAAAAATAAAGGATTTCTTCTTTTGCAAATGCATTATTAACTTTTGTAAATTATAATCAGAATTATGCATTCACTGTGCTTAACTATGCAGTGTTGAGTAGAATATTTCAATTAATTATTATTTAAAATTTATTTTACAGAAGTAAGCACATTGATTTACATTGTTGTGCTAATTTCTACATTATAGCAAAGTGATTTAGTTATACATGCCTTCTCTTTCATATTCTTTTCCATTATGGTTTATCACAGAATGTTGAGTATAGTTCCCTGTGCTATACAGTAGGACCTTATTGTTTACCCAATCTGTATAAAATACTTTGCATCTGCTAATGCCAAATTCCCAATCCATCCCTTCTCCATACCCTTACCCCTTGGCAACCACATGACTGTTCTTTATGTCTGAGCGTCTGTTTCTGTTTCATGGAAAAGTTCATTTGTATCATAGTTTAGATTCTACATGTAAGCGATAATCATGTATTATTTGTCTTTCTCTTTCTGATTTACTTCACTTAATATAATCTCTAGGTCCATCCATGTTGCTGCAAATGGCATTATTTCATTGTTTTTTTATGACTGAGTCGTGTATCATTGTACATTTGTACCACATCTTCTTTAGCCATTCCTCTGTTGATAGGAATTTAGGTTTTATCGATGTCTTGGCTATTGTAAGTAGTGCCACAGTGAACATTGGGACACATGTATCCTTTGAATTTTAGTTTTTTCTTGATATGAATGTTTTATTAATCTCTTATTCATTAGATGACTATTTATGACACCAAGTTAAAGTGTAAAATTCACAAGTCACATGTGAATTGATTGTGTAAACCTCATAATGCTTTCTTTATATGTAAATTTAAAAAAATGAAAGAGCTATCTGGATGTTAATATTTTATTCTGTTATTCCTAAATTGTTTTGTTGAATATAACACATTAAAGAGCCCTGTCTTACCTTTACTAAGCCAGTATTCTTTATATTTTCTTTCCTTTCCTTATTTCAGTTTTTTAGTTTTCTTGCTCATACAATTAGGTTGAACCATATGAAATTACAGTTTCTGCCTTTTCTTTTATTTGGCTTAACATAAGAGAAATTGCAATAGAAAATGAATAAATTTTTATGATACCAAGAGCATGTATCTTTGAAGATTTAATGAATAGTACCATATATCAAAATTTTTTCTTGGGAAAAAAGATAACCTGGAATTTCCAGACAAAAATGACATTTAACTGCATCAAAATAAACATTATACTTAGTTCCATTATGATTCTAAGAACAATTCATCTGGGGTTAATCATGTTGTAGACATTATTATCTATGAAATAACATTTATCTTACAGAGACGATGTATATTTCTACCTGAAAGCACACAAAGCATATTCCTTCTTGAGTAATGATCTTGTCTTCAAAACTTGATATATGACCAGTCATTCAAACTACTGACTTGTGGATTTTGTGTAAATTCTATTTATTATTACAAGTAACCTACCTTAGTAGGAGGAGCAGTTTTCTCCGAACTACAGAGATGCTGTCTCCCATTATTAAATCCTAGAGTGCTTTCATTGTAAACAACTGTTTTGTTGGTACCTATAAAACAAAAGTCAAATTAACCTAAGAACTTCTTTGAACAAGAAAAAGCAGTTTTGGAAGCTTCATTGAGGCCTTCTCAATGGGCCTTACCGATGCTAATATGAGCAATTAAGAATATCAACAAAAAAACTGGAAAAAAAACAAAAAAGTTCTAGCTATTATTTCAGTGAGATAAAATTTTTTTTTTAAAGGAGTTGCCACTAACGAATTTAAAAATATTCTTTGGATGGTTATTTAGCATGGGATAACAAAAATAGACATGTATGTGATTAAAATAAGATTTGATAATACACACCTAAAGCTGGCGTCCCTGTTGGGTCAGACTGTAAAGAATCTGCCTGCCAATGCAGGAGACCCAGGTTTGATCCTTAGGTTGGAAAGATCCCCTGGAGGAGAGAATGGCAACTCACTCCAGTATTATTGCCTGGAGAATTCCATGGGCAGAGGAACCTGGCAGGCTACAGTCCATGGGGTCACAAAGAGCTGGACACGACTGACTAACACTTTCACTTTCACCTTGGCAGGATGATTCTGCAATGTCTTTTTCTTGTTTTACAGTCAAGCTGTGAAACTGGTAGCCTTGTAAATAAATAAATAATAATAATAATATGCTACAGTTATATTCTATCTTAATATAAAATAATAAACAACTAGGTACCTCACTGTTTGCTCATGTTTTGTTCTAACATGATGGACTATTATACAGCGACGATGCAAACAAAATAGAGTCAGTATTAAAAACAGTATCTACTGTTAATATTATTTTCTACTCTAGTCACATTAAGATTGAGTGAAATCTTTTTTAACTGAAAATGACTTTAGTTCTGTTTTTAAGTATTGGAACTGTTGGTAGATGTATCAAGCTGTTTGGGATTTGGTGGCAAATCCTTAGATATCAGGACAGATAAGAGAAAGCAATATAAATATAGAATAAAAGAAATATAAATTTTTAGTGTTTTAAGAATATTGTTTGAAGTTAGAAGAACAACAGAAAGTTTGTCTATAGTGATCCTTTATAATACTTTAAAAAAATTATGGACATTGACTGAATATAGTCATTATTAATATCTAACTAAGTGTCTTAAGTATTTTTCAAAATGGGCCTTTCAGATATTGGCTAAATTGTGTTTTGGTGAAATTAAAGGAAAAGAAGGTACAAGATTGGCCAGTAGTTTAGTTTTTATCTTGTAGACTAGAGGTCAATGTGAATATTATTCTATCACAGAAAAATTATGTTCCATTCCTCCTCTGCTAACCTTTTTCCTTTTTTGCCTCCCTTCCTTCCAGCCTCCCACCTTCCTTCATTTTTTATTTTCTCTCTTCTCCTCTCACTGAAATTAAGACAAGGGGGGAAAATGAGTTGAGAGGAGAGATGGGAAATGCTCTTAATACCACAAAGAATTTCATTGACAAAGCAACAATCTTAAAGACAAGGAATGATCTGTTAATTCCTTTGTCCATGTGCTTTGGAGGCCTTTTCTCCCCAGTAATGCTGTTTGTGAGATGATGATGATCTATCTTGGATATCCTTAGTGTTACTCTGGCCATCGTGCCCACTGTAAGGCTCTTTATCCAATTTTACAGAAGATAATTTCTAGTTTGTAAACCATTGGTTATCAGTTAAAAGAAATCATGCAGAACTAATGCTTTGGCTACTGTAATTAATCTTTATACAGTTTAATCCCTGTTTGATGAATTGATCTGCATCAAAGAATGGAGTATTTATTCCAAATCATATCCTTGGTGTACTGATAATCAATTTTTACTATCATCATAGTCATCTAGAAGAAAGGAGGAAGAAAATGATATATCTTGCATATAGACCATTAGTCATCATGTTGCATATCATAATGTTTTACTAAATGAGGAATTCTGAATTCTTTGCCTTCCTACACAAGGTCAACTCTGGATATGAAATAGCAAGGAACAATTAAGAATAATAAATGAGTAATGACAAAAGTTGAGCTTCCCAGGTGACTCAGAATCTGCCTGCCAATGCAGGAGACAGTTTGGGTTCTATCTCTGGGTCAGGAAGATCCCCTGGAGTAGGAAATGGCTATCCACTTCAATATTCTTGCCTGGTAAATCTCATAGACAGAGGAAACAGGTGAGTTACAGTCCGTGGGGTTGCAAAAGAGTCAGACACGACTCCACGATTAAACGACAACAATGACAAACGTATTAAAGATTTAGCTCTTGTTTAGTTTATAATCTATCACATATTACATTCTAACTCTTAATTTACTTATTTGGACAAATTATTATATGTAGTAAAAAATATAATTAGTAAATCTTGCTTTAAAGTCTTTTAAAATTCTGTAGCTACTCCAGGATTGGATATGTTGTTGTTTTAACCCAGTGGCTCTCAAATGGGGATGATTCATTCTCTTGGGGGGACATTTGGCAGTGTTTACAGATATTTTGTTTGTCATGATTTAGCGTTTACTCTTGGCATCTAGTAGGAGGCCAAAGTTACTGCTAAATATCCTGCAATGCACAGAAAAGCCCCTTTTAACAAAAAATTATCTGGTCCAAAATATCAGTAGTGCAGGTTATGAAATCCTGAGTTAAATATACATTGAGCACTTCCTGGGTCCTTGATATTGTACTTAGGAATATCTGGGATACAAAATAGGCTAGGTAATCGATACACTCAAGAAGCTTGAAATTGCAGAGAAGAATTGAGTCGAAAGTGCAAATAATTATAACAATGATAAATTGATTAATATATCACAAAAAGACAAAATAAAGTCATAACGACTCAGTAGAGTCAACTCACACTTATTTGGGAACTTATTTTTACAAAGAGTGCATATCTGGAAGATTGGCTAGAAGTTAAACTTTGGTTCCAGAATTTCTATGAAATTGTTATTTTTAAAAGTATTTTCCAAGTTTTCCCCCTAGTTGTAGCCAGTCTCCAAGATGATCCCCAGTTATGCTTTTGTCCTGAATGATGTGCTTCTGTGTAGGCCCCTCCCACACTGAATGGTGCTGACCTATGTGACCAATAAGATATGGAGAAAGTGATATGTAAACTACAGGGTCCAGTCATAAAAGGTATCGCAGCTCCTACCTTGCTTTCTTTTGGATCTCTAACTGTAGAGGAATCCAGGTGCCGTGTCATGAAGACATGCAAGCAGCCTTGGGAGAGGCATATATGCGGAAGAACTGAGGATTCCCACCAACAACCAGCACCAAATTGCTAGCCAGGTATGTGAGTGGATCACTCAGCTATCATCAGGCCTCAAAATGACCACAGCCCTGACAAACATCCTGGTTGCAGCCTCCTAAGGGACGCTGAACCAGGACTGCCCAATATAAGCAGCTCCCAAATTTCTAATGCAGAGAAACTGTCAGAGAAAATAAATGTTTATTGTCATTTTTAAGCCTCTAAGTTTTGGGGTAGTTTGTTATGTAGCAATATATACCTAATATATTCTTAATGAAAGTTGTCTCATTTTATGCTTCTAATAACAGTGTATGAGAGCGCCTGATGTCCTCTGTCTACACTTTCTAACACAGTGTGGTGTCATTTTTTTTTTCTTTGCAATGAAATAGGTTAGTTGGATTGCATTTTCTTAGTGTGGTTAAACATATTTTCACATATTTAAGAATTATTTAATTCAATATGGTATCTATTCACATACTTTACTCATTTTCTACCAGGTATCTGTTATTTTCCTATTTATGTTTAGGGACTTGTCATATATTGAGAAAATTTGCAATTTGTGTTTGATACAAGTTGCAGATTTTTTCCTCTGGGTTTTAAAAAATGATTTTTCAATAAAAACATTTAAATATTTTGTGGTAAAAAGTTTCAACATTAAAAAAATTACTTTTAGACTTTGTCCTACAATTATAAAACTCATCCCATTTCTGAGGTGACTCAAAATCCTACCATGGATTTTTTAGCATTTCTTGGTATCCTTTTTATATGTAAATATTTAATTCATCTGGAGTTTATTTTATATTTAGGTATAAAGTAAAGATTCAGCTTCATTGATTTTCTTGTTCCAAATAGTTACTCAAGTCAAAACAACAATCATTCTGAACCAATCTTTCTCCTAATTTCAAATATTTTCTTTCTTTTATACTAAATTTTGTTTGTATGTGGGTAAATTTCAGGTTTTAAATCTATCTAGTATATTCTATTGGTTGAGCTCTCTGCCTATGTTATGTTACTATAGAGTTACATTATTTTTATGATATACTACTTTGCAGAATGATTCTATTTACTAACTCAATTCAATATTTTTTGAGCACTTGCTGTATGTCAGATATTGTTTTAAGTGTTCAGGAAAAAGAGTGAAAATATCTTTGTGAAAATATACTTCTCAGTGGAGGAAACAGACAATCCTAAACCAAATAAGTTTATGATATGAAAAAAGCAAATTGGTATAAATACTATATTTTATATAGGATTTTCACTGGCAGTTTCTCTGAGAAGGTGACATTTCATGTGGAAGTAAAATGAAAATGATTTAATAGAGTAAAAGCATTGCTGGCAGAAGGAATAATGAGTGCAAAGCTGATAGGCAGTAGAAATGCACATTTGAGGATTATTACTGGAGCAAAGTGGGCTTCCCAGGTGGTGCTAATAGTAAAGAACTCGCCTGCCAGTGCAGGGGACAAAAGAGATGCAGATTCGATCCCTGGGTGGGGAAGATCCCATGAAAGGGCATGGCAACCCACTCCAGTATTCTTGCCTAGAGAATCCTGTGGACAGAGGAGCCTGGTGGGCTGCTGCCCATAGGGTCGCTAAGAGTCGGACGCGACTGAAGCTACTTAGCATGCATACATGCACTGGAGAAGGCAGTGGCAACCCACTCCAGTATTCTTGCCTGGAGAATCCCAGGGATGGATCCCAGAGTTGGACACGACTGAAGAGGCTTAGCAGCACCAGCAGCACCAGAAACAACTGAGGTGCTCATCAATGGATGAATGGATAAAGAAGATGTAATACTAAGTCAACCATAATAAAGAAGAAAATTTTGCAATTTTTTTACTATATGGGTGGATTTTGAAGGCACAATGCTAAGTGAAATTAGACAGAAAAAAGACACACTGCTTGGTATCATTTATATATGCAATCCAAAAACAACACAAAGAATACATATAAACAGAGAGTAGAAAAGTGGTTCCAGGGGCTGGGGAGTGGGGGAAATATCGAGAGGTTGGTAGAGGGGTACAAACTTTCAGCTCTAAGATGAATAAGGTCTGCTAGTGCTACTGCTAAGTCACTTCAGTCGTGTCCAACTCTGTGCAACCCCACAGACGGCAGCCCACCAGGCTCCCCCATCCCTGGGATACTCCAGGCAAGAACACTGGAGTGGGCTGCCATTTCCTTCTCCAATGCATGAAAGTGAAAAGTGAAAGTGAAGTCTCTCAGTTGTATCCGACTCTTAGCAACCCCATGAACTGCAGCCTACCAGGCTCCTCCATCCATGGGATTTTCCAGACCTAATATAAAACATGTGGGCTGCAGTTGATAATACTATACTATACAATTGAAATTTTCTAAGAGAGTAGGACTTTAGTGGTCTCATATTTTAAAAAGAAAGCAAGGAAGAAAGAACAAAGAAAGGAATTGCCAGGCACCTGGAGTGGAGGACTCCTGTACTGAACTATCCTGTTCTCAAGAAGGTCACAGTATGGAGAGAGCAGTAGTCACTAGGATTTGATGAAGTCATGAGTGATCATGAGGCTCAATTTAGCAGTTTTATGTTTATTTGCTTACTATTCATATTTTTTCTTTTGGTGAAATATATGTTCCAATATTTCATTCATTTTCAATGAGATTGATTTATTTTTATAGCATTTTAAGTATTATGTATTCACGAAATATTCATTTATAAAAAACATATTTCTCCTCTAGTGTCCTTTTTTTATTTCTGGATATAATCCAAGATTTTGCAATGTATTTAAGCATCACATCTCCTAGTTTCCTCTAGTTTGTGGAATTTTCTCTATACTTTCTTGAAAGTTTTAAAGATTACTGGTTAAATGTTTTATAGAATATTGCTCAGTTTGGGTATAGACGATATTTTCTCATGATTTCCCTGAGATTGTGGGTCTTGAGGAAAAATATCACATAGATGAAATGCCCTTCTCATTGCATTCTATCAGAGGCACAGAATAGAAACATGTATTCACTGGTGAGCTTAACCTTAATCACTTGTTTGACAGTGTATCTGCAAAGCTTCTCCCCTGTAAAGTCATTATTTTTCCCTTTACATAGTCTATTCTTTACAAGTGAGTCATTAAGTCTAGCCCAGAGAAGGAGAACTGTTGTTACTGTTGTGTTCCAATGGTGATTTTCTGTTTCTCATACTTGTATATTTAATCTTTGGAATTCTTCTGTAAGAAGGATTTGTTCTTTCTCTCCCATTTGTTTCTTTAATTCTAGGGTTTGAAAAACTTTTCCTGATAAGGTCCAGATAGTAAATATTTTAGACTCTGAAGGCTGGATTTTGAAGGCAAAATCCAAAGTATCTATTACTCTAATAGTTGCTCTAAGACATTGTTCCAAACTTTGCAGTCACTTTTAACTAAGTTGTGTCTGAACTCATGGACTGTAGCCACCAGGCTCCTCTGTCCATAGGATTTCCCAGGCAAGAATAGTGGAGCGAGTTGCCATTTCCTTCTCCAGGGGATCTGTAGTCTACTGTTAATTGTGTATGTGTAAAAAAACGTTTCATAATGAGACAAATATTTAAAAAAAAACTGAGACATTTGGACATTGTCTTCTGGATACATTTTAATTAATGGAACATAAAATATGCTCTTGAGAGAACTTGGAGCTGTTTAAAGATTTGACAATTGGAAGATACTTTTTCTTAGTGGAAATACAGTCTCTTAAAACTTCAGCCAACTTCAGACATAGGTTGCTATATTTTATAGATAATAAAACTGATGCTTAGAGGACTTAAATTTTGTGAGGTCCTATATAGGGCTGAGACCAGAGTCTATACTCTAATACTAGTGAGTGTTTTTTTCCCATTATCCTTTGCTGCCACGTACAAGGAGATATGAATATGTCACATTAAAAAAATGTAGAGTTAAACTAGTCTTTTAAAAAGTTTTACAACTATAATGATTTAAGAGTGACCATTACCTGTAATATTGGAAAAAGAAAATCCTTGTCTATTTGGTGTTTATGACTGCTCACTGCCGGGGAAGGTGGCAAGCAATAAAAGAAGTGCACAAACATAAAACAAGTGCTCTGGCTACCATTTGTTTCAGCAATTGTCAGGGAAGATAAATTAGTCAGCACAAATTCCCCAGAGGTGGCATGATGTGTAAGACTAATAAAACCATACCTGATGATTCCCTTGGAGAACGAAAGAATAACCTCAAAGAAGAATCAGAATTAACAAGAAATGAGACCAATCTTTCACAGCACCATGAAGGTTAGAAAGATAAAGCTATAGTACTCCAAAAGCCATGAAATTACTTCTAAAGGCAATAATCGATTTAGTGGGAAACATTAGAAAACTACAAGTCAAAAGCAACATCAACAAGAATGGTAAGCCCTGGAGGTCACAACCATCCGACAAAATGCCAGCTAAGCCCTGTTTCCCTCCGCCTGCTACTCAGTTAAGATTGATTCTGTCCTGAATCCTGAGCCTGAAACAACTGTTTCCTGGGGAGAATTCTTTTCACTTACTAAGGATTACCTTTCCTTCACTGCTTTTACAAAAAGGAAGTAAGGAGGGAAGGTGGAAGGAATGGAGGGAAAGGGGAAAAAGAAGAGCAGAAAAAATCTTGCATTTGTCTGTTTTCTTCCTTGATTATTTGCTTTACTTGACTGGTTGATCAGGAGACCTTCAAGGAGATAGATTAGTTCTCCATTTTTTGTTTCTCGCAATAATATGAGTTTATTATAATAATAAGTAATGATTTTCTCGATCATTTCAAGTCTCTTCTGAGTAATATGCATTGCTCTGTGCTCTGATAGGGCTTCCCAGGTGGCGCCTGTCAATGCAGGAGACACAGGTTCAATCCCTGAGTCAGAAGATCCCCTGGAGAAGGGAATGGCAACTTGCTCCAGTATTCTTGCCTGGGACATCCCAGTGGCAGAGGAGCCTGGGAGTCCATGGGGTCACAAAAGAATCGAACATGACTTAGCAACTAACAACAACAATAATTTTACTTATACATTTAGTTTTTGTCGAATAGCTATACTTTCTTGAAGAAACAATTGATTCTTTCACATGCTTTTCCTGTTTCCTCTCAAGTGCCATTACGTAGAGACAAGCACTTCCAATCACTTAATTCATTGTTCTAGTCTTTAGCTCATACTTCTGAATAACATGCGCATGCTGATACTCCCTGATTTTCAGTTACAGATGTCTGTTGAATTCCTTGGATGAGGTTTTACTTCTCTTTGCCTCCTCCCTTCCCATCACAAATACTTTCCCTCTTCCTGTATTTTCATTGTACATATTCATAACTGTTGACTAAATCAACATTTAGCATCTGTAATATTTATACATACCTAAATATTAATCACAACAAAGGCTGTATATTTTTCTGGCTACATAAAATATACTTTTGATTTTCTGGGAAAAGTTATGTTGACTGTCTCCCATCAGTAGCTTCTTGTTTCTCTCTATAATAACATGGAATTTTTTTTTCCAGTCTCCCAAAGAAAATACACTCTACAGTGAAGCAGTTAGTGAAAAAGATTTTTCTAAAGACCTGTTAAAAGAGGAGACTTCAGAAGAACATGGATCATATATTGTATGCCACATAATATTTTTATATCTTTAAAAATCTCCCTGAAGAATCATTCCCATGTCTTTTTTTCTCAGTTGCCTGATAGTGAAGGGCAACTTTTCTCAGTTGCCTCCCTCCTCAGAAGTCATGTAATTCCCTATGCATAGAGCTCTCTCTAACTCTCCCATCTTTTGATTTGCCTGAATCTTTTTTTTTTTTTTTCTTTTTACTTTATGGCTGTGCTGCAGGGCATGCAGCATTTTAGCTCTGCAACCAGGGATCAAATCCACATCTTCTGCATTGGAAGGCAGAGTCTCAACCACTGGACTTCTGGAAAAGTCCTGCCTGAATCCTTTCTGATGCCATGTATTGTAGTCCTCCTCAGGCTTTTCATCCTCAAAAACAACATATGACATCAGCGGTATGTCTGTGAAAGACCTTTGTGTCAGACAGATTAGTCGGTTATTTCCTGGTGATGTTGTTGTTAGTCACTAAGCTGTGCCTGATTCTTTATGACCACATGGACTGCAGCATGCCAGTCTTTCCTGTGCTTCACTGTCTCCTGGAGTTTGCGCAAACTCATGTCCATTGAATTGGCTGGATAGAGTTTGCTCAAACTCTATCCAACCAGCTCATCCTCTGTTGCCCCCTTCTCCTCCTGCCTTCAATCTTTCCCAGCATCCGGGTCTTTTCTAATGAGTGGGCTCTTTCCATCAGGTGGCCAAAGTGTTGGAGATTCAATAGCAAACGAAGCAACTGACAAACAACTAATCTCAAAAATATACAAGCAAATCCTGCAGCTCAATTCCAGAAAAATAAACGACCCAATCAAAAAATGGGCCAAAGAACTAAACAGACATTTCTCTAAAGAAGACATATAGATGGCTAACAAACACATGAAAAGATGCTCAACATCACTCATTATCAGAGAAATGCACATCAAAACCACAATGAGGTACCATTTCACGCCAGTCAGAATGGCTGTGATCCAAAAGTCTACAAGCAAAAATGCTGGAGAGGGTGTAGAGAAAAGAGAACCCTCTTACACTCTTGGTGGGAATACAAACTAGTACAGCCACTATGGAGAACAGTGTGCAGATTCCTTAAAAAACTGGAAATAGAACTGCCATACAACCTGGCAATCCCACTCTGGGCATACACGCCGAGGAAACCAGAATTGAAAGAGACACGTGTACCCCAATGTTCATCGCAGCACTGTTTATAATAGCCAGGACATGGAAGCAACCTAGATGTCCATCAGCAGATGAATGGATAAGAAAGTTGTGGTACATATACACAATGGAGTATTACTCAGGCATTAAAAAGAATACTTTTGAATCAGTTCTAATGAGGTGGATGAAACTGGAGCCGATTATACAGAGTGAAGTAAGCCAGAAAGAAAAACACCAATACAGTATACTAATGCATGTATATGGAATTTAGAAAGATGGTAATGTTAACCCTGTATGCAAGACAGCAAAAGAGACACAGATGTATTGAACAGTCTTTTGGACTCTGTGGGAGAGGGAGTGGGTGGGATGATTTGAGAGAATGGCATTGGAACATATATATTATCACATCTGAAACGAATTGCCAATTCAGGTTTGATGCATGAGACTGGGTGCTCGGGGATGACCCAGAGGGATGGGATGGGGAGGGAGGTGGAAGGGGGGTTCAGGATGGGGAACACATGTATACCCATGGCAGATTCATGTCAATGTGTGGCAAAACTACTACAATATTGTAAACCAATTAGCCTTCAATTAAATAAATTTATATTAAAAACCCAAAGTATTGGAGATTCAGCATCAGTCCTTCCAATGAATATTCAGGATTCATTTCCTTTAAGATTAGCTAATTGATCTCCTTGCTGTACACAGGACTCTCATAAGTCTTTTCCAGCACCACAATTCGAAAGCATCAGTAGCTCCTAAACATAAAGTGGTGGTGGTGCTGGTTTAGTCACTAAGTCACTGACTCTTTGCAACCCCATGGACTATAGCCTACCAGGATTCTCTGTCCATGGGATTTCCCGGGCAAGAATACTAGAATGGGTTGCTACTTCCTTCTGCAGGGTATCTTTTGAACCCAGGGGTTGAACTTACATTTCCTGCATTGCAGCTGGGTTCTTTACTGCTGAGCCACCAGGGAAGACCAAACATCAGGTACTTAATATAAAAAGATTTCTTGTTTACAACACATGCCCAGTGCAAGTTGGTGGGATAACATGTACACACTGGTGTATTTAAAATGGATCACCAGCAAGGACCTGCTGTGTAGCTCAAGGAATTCTACTTACTGTTATGCATCAGTCTGGGGGAGAATGGATACATGCATATGTATGACTGAGTCCCTTTGCTGTTCACCTGAAACAACATTGTTAATTGTCTATACCCCAATACAAAATAAAATGTTTAAAATGAAAAATGAAAGAAAGAGATGACTGTTAAGGCACTGGTGACTCCTTTTACATGCCATCAGATTGAGCTAGTCTCTTTCTGGAGTGCCAGCCTGTTACTCTAAAGTCTCCTCTTTAGTCAGGGATCTTAGTTGGATTATGGGGCCAGGAGAGGACTCTGCAACTTCCCTTATGTAGTTAAATATTAACTGTGAGGCCTAAGAACCAAAGTAAAGTACCACTCATTTGGGAAGTATTTACATAATGTGCTAAAAAAGTTTCATCTTTCGTGTAGATAATTTGTCAATATTTTATCACCCCTTAGTGTCTGGGGTCTGTCTCCATGTTACCAGTTTTATAGCATATATTTTAAAATTATCTTTAAAAAAATATGTATATTTTTAAAGGTAAAAATAACATTTCCCATTTTATATATTTTGATAGCTTCTAGGAAAAAGGAGGGCCCAATTAGCCTGACTCACTTCTAACTCATCCATTCTGACTCACTTCCAACTCATCCATTATGGAATGGAGTTAGATCCATTTCATCTCATAGAGGAAAATGTAACCTCCCTTATCTTAAAATGTCTAAAGAAAAACATTCTTCTGTGAGTTTACTTCTAAATTCATTCATTATTACATTAACTTAAAATATTGTAAAAGCTATTTAAATTTTCCAAAAGGTGACATACAAACTTATGAGAAGTGAAAATAAACCTAAGGCAAAACCTTAATTATTACATGCATATTTGATTTGTTATTTTAATACATTTTAGTTTTAATTATTAAAGTCTAAAATAAAAATTATTTAATGCTGAGCACATTGAAAACACTAATGTAAATTTATCTCAAAGAGTAAAATTCCAGTGAGAAACTGAATATCAACTATTAAATATTAACTTATAGTGTCTTGAGAAAAGGATATTAGCATAATGACAATCTAGGCATTTACTCACAGCAGAATATATTTCTGATTATAGTATTATTTCAGGCCCAGTAAGCCAACTGAAAGCACCCATTCATTTCATGCAAACCTCTGACTAGCTGCCTATGGAAACAAATGTTTCTTGTTGCTCAACTAGGCTGGGTTCAAACTGGTGACCTGGAGGTGAAAGGTTGTGGATTCTGTTATCAATCATCTAAGTGACCCATTCCTCTAACAGCAAAGCACTGGCTCAGACAAGAGAGGGGAGAATTATTTGATTCAACTCATCAACACATTATGCCAGTCTGTTAGCAAATATCATCTTGTATAAAATATGAACAGCATAAAAAGTAGCTTCCTTTTATTGGAACATATGGAACATATGTGAGGGAAATGTGCCAAATCCAATATTCTGCAGATTGCTATGAATTGTTAGTGAGAAGATTCATTTGCAGTTCCAAGGTATTTCTTGCCTGTGACTGTCAAACAACGCCAGTATGATGGATTGAGTTACCCCAAGCAGATCTCCTGTGAATAGTCTCTGGCCTCTGTCGAATAACATTACAGACATGACTTTTACACTCACTGTTAACATATGTGGGGAATAAGTTATTTCACTTTTCTATCACTATTTTTTATTTCTTTGTATTAGATAACATAATAGAGAGTTAAAAAATGATTGTGGGTATATAGCTAGCAGAGAAGTCAAGAACTGCAGTCTGGAATACCCATTGCTTCATAAAGATCACTCACATACATAATTTCTGAAAACAGAATATAAAAAAAGTGGAGACGGAATGTTGTCTTATGATTACTTAGCAATAAATAGTCAATGCAAATATGAAATGTACTCTTGTGCTTTTGTCTGAGATAACCTGACTCCTAAAACACTGTAGCAGAATGTCTTTTCTGAAAGGATTCCAAAATGGTTTCAGCTGTAATTTTATGGCCAATTCATCAACGGCTTACTTTGTGCCACATTGTGTTCTAGAATACAGAAATGGACAAAGCCAACAAGTTACCTAGCATTGTGTGGACATAACTGATACCCTTCTGAGAAGAGATAATACACAGAGAGAAACAAATGATACTGACAGTTTTAGTAAGCAATAGTTTAAAGAACCCAAAGCAAAGTAAGTGAAATGGGAGTCATGTAGTTTTATATCATTAGATAAGTTATTCATAAAAGGTCTGTGTGAGCAGATAACATGTGGGAAGAAGTATGAATAAAAAAGAAAGCAAGTTTAAGGTAAAATTCATTTCAGGCAGAAAGGACAATTAAAGGGCCATGGTAAGGAATTTGCGTGGAATGCTCAAGAACTGACACGAAGATCAGTGTGTCTGGAGAAAATTGGATGAAGGAAGGAAAAGCAGACTAGGGAATGAGAGTTATCCATGGGCTAGATCATTTGGGACCAGAAGTTATATAAATGCTTTGGGATTTGTTCCAAGTGTCATAGGTATGTTTGGAGGGCTTAAACACAGGGATAGATTATTTACCTGTTAAAGAACTTCTCTGGCTGGGTATGGAAATAGACTCTAGAGGGTTAAGAAGTGAAGAAAACAGTTCATTGCAGTAGCCCAGGCAAGAATTCCTGATGGATGGAACCAAACGATTATAAGTAGTACTCCTACTCTGGACATAATTAATGCTGATAGGATTTTGAGTCTGAGAGGACCAAAGGCATCAAGAGTACTTATAAGAGGTTTACCTGATAAGCTGAGTGAATGGCTGGGCCATTACCTTAGATATAGAACATTAGAAGAGATGCCATTTTGAATGGCAAAGGGATCAACACTCTATTTTGGACGGGATAAATGTATGAGAAAATTCCTGTTGGATAGCTGTATTTATTTTCTATGCTGCCTCACAAATCATCACAAACTTAGTGATTTAAAGCAACACAAGTTTATTATTTCACAGTTTCTGTGGGGTTGGAGTCTGGCTGTGGCTTAGCTGGATTCTCTACAAGCCTGGAAGCAAGCTACCAGCCATCTGGGTTCTCATCTGGCAGTTTGATTGGGGGAGGATCAGCTTCCAAGCTCATTCAGATTGTTGGCAGACTTCTTTTCCTTGGAGCCATTGGATTTATGTAGTCTTGCTTCTTTAACATCAGCAAGGAAAGCAAATGCAAGGAAAGCAAGACTCTAGAATAATCAGCTAGCAGGATGGAGACTTATATAATACCAGAGTTGGAGAGATCAGTTTTAGAGTTGTCAAAACATTGGTATTTCACAGTCTTGGGTCTGGAGGAAAATATAGTCAATGGTGACATGGAAATGGTAGTTTATTTCAGTGGACATATAGAGGGAATATTCCAGTCAACTAGAGTTTATTAAAAGGTGCAGAAAATAATCCTAAGATCAATTTTGCTACTTAATGGGTCAGTTCTTATCTGCCTTCACATGGCTATTACTCTTAACTAATTGTTGGCTGCTATAAGAGAGTTGTGTGCTTAGTTGCTCAGTCATGTCCAACTCTTTGCGACCCATGGACTGTAGCCCGCCAGGGCCCCTGTCCATGGGGGTTCTCCAGGTGAGAATACTGGAGTTGGTTGCCATACCCTCCTCCAGGGGACTCTTCCCAACCCAGGGACTGAACCCATGTCTCCTGCATTGCAGGCAGATTCGTCACCATTTGAACAAGCCCACCAAAGGTTTAGGATGTGCTTCCAGGTGGCTCAGTGGCATGCATCTGCCTGTCAGTGCAGGAGACATAACACAGATTTGATCCCTGCATCAAGAAGACCACCTGGAGCAGGAAATGGCAACCTGCTCCAGCATTCTTGCCTGGAAAATTCCATGGATAGAGGAGCCTGACAGGAGCAAAGGGGAGCTCCTCCTTTGCTCCCCATGGGGTTGCAAAGAGTTGGATATAACTGAGTAACTGAGCATGCACACATACACACACACAACAAATCCCAACACAAATACTGTTCTAAGAGCTTTTAAAAGGTCATCTAATTTTATCCTTATAATAAACTAATGAGATAGACAATATTGCTATTTTAATTGATGAGAAAGCTAATGCTCAAGATCATACAGTTACTAAGTTCAGTTCAGTTCAGTCGCTCAGTTGTGTCTGACTCTTTGCGACCTCATGAATTGCAGCACACCAGGCCTCCCTGTCTATCGCCAACTCCCAGAATTCACTCAAACTCATGTCCATCAAGTCGGTGATGCCATCCAGCCATGAGGTATAACTAATGGATGTGTTGTGACTTCATAATCTACACCTTTAGCCACATCCTTCATAGTGTCTCCCATTGTGTCCAAATTGCCTGGGTCCCAATTCCAATTCTCCACTTCTGATCACTGCCTGGTATTCTTTATGCCTGCATAAATATTTTGATTTGTTTTCTCTCATCCTCCATCCAGATAGTGTCTAGTTACTTCCTCCTTCCCTTAAGAGCTCTCTACATATACTTAGTAGACTGCAGTTGATTCGATATTGTGTAATAGAGGTTATCTTTCACAAACTTTAGTCTCATCACTAAAGACTGTTATCTAACAAATTCAAATCTGAATTAAAGTAGTGCACAAGAACAAATTAGTTAAATCTGTTAGTTTGAACCTAAAGAAGGAGGAAGTCCAAGAGAAAGGAGGAAGATGATTTTGAGTAGGAGAGAAAGAAGTAAACACATTCATCATTCTTACAATTATTATGCAAGTAGGCTATATGCATTATACATAAGAATAAACCAGGAATTATGACTTGAGAAATAACTTAAATATTTTAAAAGAGATGGTGCAAAATATGTCTCTCAATCATAATGGAATGCATTATAGTAGAAATTTTAGTTGATTCCTTTTTGTCTTATTGTACTTAGCTCCTGGTGAATGGTTATAACTAATACATCTTATACAGCACATTCACTTATTTTTGTTCAAATTATATAGAGGATACGGCTTAGCATATCTTTTTCACTCTAAGCATTTTTATCCTTGATCCAGTATTAGCATTAAGGTATATTTCTATTGCATATTCAAATTGAGGGGTACAACTATATAGAAGATCCTTTTTCTTACTGAAAAACAGTCCAAGATAAATTATTACTTAAAAAGATCTGATATTTATAATAGTTTTTACTATGGAAAACCCCAATCTAATTTTCCTGGATAGATGTTTTAAAGAATACAACTTAAATGATTCTCAGTTCAGTTCAGTCACTCAATCGTGTCCAATTCTTTGCGACCCCATGAATCGCAGCACGCCAGGCCTCCTTGTCCATCACCATATCCTGGAGTTCACTCAAACTCACGTCCATCAAGTCAGTGATGCCATCCAGCCATCTCATCATCTGTCATCCCCTTCTCCTCCTGCCCCCAATCCCTCCCAGCATCAGAGTCTTTTCCAATGAGTCAACTCTTCGCATGAGGTGGCCAAAGTATTGGAGTTTCAGCTTTAGCATCATTCTTTCCAAAGAAATCCCAGGGCTGATCTCCTTCAGAATGGACTGGTTGGATCTCCTTGCAGTCCAAGGGACTCTCACGAGTCTTCTCCAACACCACAGTTCAAAAGCATCAATTCTTCGGCACTCAGCTTTCTTCACAGTCCAATTCTCACATTCGTACATGATCACAGGAAAAACCATAGCCTTGACTAGACGGACCTTTGTTGGCAAAGTAATGTCTCTGCTTTTCAATATGCTATCTAGGTTGGTCATAACTTTTCTTCCAAGGAGTAAGCGTCTTTTAATTTCATGGCTGCAGTCACCATCTGCAGTGATTTTGGAGCCCCCCAAAATAAAGTCTGACACTGTTTCCACTGTTTCCCCGTTTATTTCCCATGAAGTGATGGGACTGGATGCCATGATCTTCGTTTTCTGAATGTTGAGCTTTAAGCCAACTTTTTCACTCTCCTCTTTCACTTTCATCAAGAGGCTTTTAGTTCCTCTTCATTTTCTGCCATAAAGGTGGTATCATCTGCACATCTGAGGTTATTGATATTTCTCCCAGAAATCTTGATTCCAGCTTGTGCTTCTTCCAGCCCAGCATTGCACATGATATACTCTGCATATAAGTTAAATAAACAAGGTGACAATATACAGCTTTGATGTTTTCCTTTTCCTATTTGGAACCAGTCTGTTGTTCCATGTCCAGTTCTAACTGTTGCTTCCTGACCTGCATATAGGTTTCTCAAGAGGCAGGTCAGGTGGTCTGGTATTCCCATCTCTTTTAGAATTGTCCACAGTTGATTGTGATCCACACAGTCAAAGGCTTTGGCATAGTCAATAGAGCAGAAATAGATGTTTTTCTGGAACTCTCTTGCTTTTTCAATGATCCAGCGGATGTTGGCAATTTGATCCCTGGTTCCTCTGCCTTTTCTAAAACCAGCTTGAACATCAGGAAGTTCACCATTCACATATTGCTGAAGCCTGGCTTGGAGAATTTTGAGCATTGCTTTACTAGCCTGTGAGATGAGTGCAATTGTGTGGTAGTTTGAGCATTCTTTGGCATTGCCTTTCTTTGAGATTGGAATGAAAACTGACCTTTTCTAGTCCTGTGGCCACTGCTGAGTCTTCCAAATGATTCTAGATATAAACAAATCACTTTTCATATCAGAAGTATAGAGTATGTGCCTATATAAAATTGCATGTTCATAAAGTCATTGTTGATCCTCTTAAACTTGTTCATCATAGTAATCTGATCTAAAGACTTAGGTATTATGTGTAAGGTTGACTGTTCCTGAGAGGGCTTCTGAATAGCAAGCCTAGTTCCAATAATAAGTATTATTGATAGAATATATTCCCAACAAAACTAGGTCTTTATTTTACTCATTCTTTATGTAATAGAATCTGCTGTCATTAAGGGGAGAAGAATTATAGTCTCTAAATGCAAGTTATCTCAGTTTGTATGATATCTACCTATGCTAATTAATTCTAATATTTTACAGTGTTTACTTGTAGTTTCTTTTACATTTTATTATGAAAAAAACAAAGTTGAATATCTAGCCTTATTTTTAAAAAATTAGAGTTATCTTTTCCTCATTATTTCTACTTAGAGTACTTATATAGAACTTTTAAAAATGTTAACTCAGAACTATGCATTTGAGAGCTGACCCCTCAAAATACATAGGGAACAATCCTCCATAAGTTCACACTGCCCTGGGCAAGGATGTGGTTGGCTGTTACTCACTTTGCTCACCTTCCAGTTCCCTGAAAGAGCAGAATGATGCCAAATACTACTTGCTCACACTTTCATGTTTCCTGTGAATCAAATTGTAGGTACTTTCTAACAGTTTATTGAGAACATAGAAGCAATAACAAATTTATCAATAGTGAATAAAACAATGACCAGTTGTCTCATATTTTTGTGTTCTGTAGGAAAACATCAGTGCAAGGAACCCAGGCTTGCTTCTCTGGACTCATGATTTTTTTTTTTTTCCCCTGAAAGGAATTATAATTTGTGCTTTAAAAAGAAAATGTAAGTGGCTTGAAGAGATTTCACCTTTCTGGGACTTAGTTATGCAGCCTGAAGGAAAATTGAATTTAGACTACAGGTAAAACTTAATCTAAACTGTTTGGCTGGCCAGATGGGCTTCCTACTGTTTATACTTCACTTCATATTGAAGACAGCCTACATTTAGTAACAGTATTCTACAGAGTTTTCCTTAATCTTCCTGCTTGCATGCTAAGTTGCTTCAGTTGTGTCCAACTCTGCGCGACCCTACGGACTGTAGCCCTCCAGGTTCCTCTGTCCATGGGATTCTCCAGGCAAGAATGCTGGAGCGGGTTGTCAGGTCTCATGTGCCTTTTGGTGGGAACTTTAAAGATTCTTTGTATCCATTTCTAGTACATACGGAAACATAGACAACCTCAAAAGTTGTATCAGAGGTTTTAACAGGAATATACTTGTGACTTAGCATCACATATTCTATATGTTGAACCAATCAGGAGTTCAAACTGGAGGATAAATGCCAGTAACTGAAACCCCACCCAGTTCATTCAGAAGAAATTTCCTAGGTGACAGAGCCCTATATTCCTCAAATGGAGCAGAAATCTCAACTAAACATTTGGGACTCTGCCCTTTATATACACGCAAGAATACTGGAGTGGATTGCCATGCCCTCCTCCAGGGGATCTTCCTGACCCAAGGATCAAACCCACGTCTCTATCTCCTGTACTGGCAGGTGGGTTCTTTACCACTACCGTCACCTGGGAAGCCCATATACATACATATGGTGGCTCAGCAGAGTTCAAACCGGAGGATAAATAACTGGGAAGCCCCCAGTTATTTACTGGGCAGGTTTCAGGGTGTGGGGAGGGGGAATGGGGGAATATGCATGTGTGTGCTAAGTCGCTTCAGTTGTGTTCAACTCTTTGTGACCCCATGGACTGTTGCTTGCCAGGCTTCTCTGTCCATGGGGATTCTCCAGGCATGAATACTGGAGTGGGTTTCTGTGCCCCACTCCAGGGGATCTTCCCGACCCATATACCCATATATATAAATATTTTTATTGTGGTAAAAGTCACATAATATAAACATACTATTTTAACCATAATCAACTATATGGTTATAGTGGCATTAAGTACATTCATGTTGTTGTGTAACTCTCAACACCATCCAATCTCCCAAACTTTTCACCTTCCTAAACTGAAATTCTATCCCCATTAGACACTAACTTGCCATTTCCTCTCCTCCGGCCGCCTACCCCACAGCCCCTGGCGTCTACCAGTATACTTTCTAACCCTATGAATTTGACTATTCTAGGTTCCTCATATAAGTAGACTCAGTATTTGTCTGCACCTACTGTATACTGGAATGCATTTTTAAGTTTAACTTAATATGTCCTATAAACAGATTGCACCTTCTTTTTTTCTACCTGTGCTATACAGTAGGTTCTCAAAAGTTATCTATTTTATACACACTCTATATATGTCAGCCTCAATCTCCCAATTTATCCCACTCCCCCTTTCCCCCTCGGTCACCATACATTTGTTCTCTATGTTTCTGTCTCTATTTCTACTTTACAAATAGGTTCATTTATACTATTTTTCTAGATTCCACATATATGCGTTAGTTTACAATATATTTTTTCTCTTTCTGACTTAATTCGCCCTGTATGACAGTCTCTAGATCCATCCACACCTCTGCAAATGGCATAATTTTGTTCCTTTTTTATGGCTGAGTTATTCCACTTCATACACAGACCACATCTCAATCCATTCCTCTGTTGATAGACATTTAGGTTGCTTCCAAGTCCCAACTATTGTAAACAGTGCAGCAGTGAACATTGCAATACATGTGTCTTCTGGAATTATGGTTTTGTCCAGATATATGCCCAGGAGTGGGACTGCTGGGTCATATGGTAAGGTTTTTGTTGTTGTTGTTGTTTTTAATTTTTTTAAGGAACCTCCATACTGTTCTTTATAGTGGCTATATGAATTTACATTCCAACCAATAGTGTAAGAAGTTTCCCTTTTCTTCACACCTTTTCCAGCATTTATTGTTGTAGGTGTTTTGATGATGACCATTCTAACCACTGTGAGGTGGTACTTCATTGTAGTTTGATTTGCTTTTCTCTAATAATTAGTGATGTTGAGCATTTTTTTCATGTGCCTCTTGGCCATCTGTACGTCTCCTTAGGATAAGTGAATATTTAGGTATTCCACCTATTTTTGATTGGGTTGTTTATTTATTTATTTTGGTGTTGAGCTGCAGGAGTTTTTGTATATTTTGGTGATTAATCCCTTGTCAGTTGCTTCATTGCAAATATTTTCTCCCATTCAGAGAGCTCTTTACATCTTATTTATGGTTTTTTTGTTTTTTTTTTTTTTTTGTCTGTGCAAAAGCCTTTAAGTTGAATTATGGTCCCATTTGTTTACTTTTGTTTTTATTTTCATTACTCTGGAGATGGTCAAATATTTCAGATTTGTTAAAATGTTGAAAAGAATGTACAGAGAGTTCCTGAATGCCCTTCACTTATTTTCCCTTTATATTGACATTGTACATAACCAAGGCACATTTGTCAAAATGAACAATTAGCATTGGTATGGCATCACCGACTCGATGGACATGAGTTTGGGTAAACTCCGGGAGCTGATGATGGACAGGGAGGCCTGGCATGCTGCGATTCATGGGGTCACAAAGAGTCGGACATGACTGAGCGACTGAACTGAACCTCACTATTAAAAAACAAAAACAAAAAAACTACAGACTTTATTCAGATTCTTCAGTTTGTTTTCTAGGATCAAATTTCCATTTCAGGATACACAGTGGTGATAGTCAATGTTTGCAAACACCAGGCTTTTATCCATTGTCTTCCTCCATCATACTCTAGTCGGCTTGCTTAATGGTCCTAAGAATGTCTTCCTCTACTTGATGTTCTAGTTAACAGTATACTCATTTGAATTCGCTGACCTTAGTGACTCCTGTGTCCATTTTGTTGAATTTCTTTTCATGGTGGAATCCATAGCCATCAATGATAATAATGCTAGGAGGAAGATGATGATGGCATAAGGAATATAGAGAAAGAGGTTTAGTTTAACTGTTTTTGGTAGAAAGACCTTTTTTATTTGTGAAATCTCAGCTTACAATGTAGCTTCATTACTACAGTGACATGAAAAGACCTAGGACATGTTAAACATTCAAAGGCTACAAGAATCAGGACAATTAATAGCACACACATTAAGCCTTTGAAACTGAATGTATCAGTTTAGTTTTCCTAACCAATCAAAATAAGAGGTCATTATTATATAAAATTTGCTCTTTAAACTTATTAGATTAAAAATCTTAAGAATTAGACTTTAATATATATTTTAACTTTTATTTTATACTGGAATATTAACAATGGTTAACAATGTTGTGTTAGTTTCAGGTATACAGCGAAGTGATTCAATTATACATATACATGTATCTATTCTTTTTCAAATTCTTTTCCCAGTTAGATTGTTATGTAATGTTGAGCAGAGTTCCCTGTGCTATGCAATAGATCCTTATTGGTTAGCAGTGTACACATGTCAATCTCAGACTCCCTAAGTATCCCACCTCTCCTTTTTGCCCTGATAACCATAGATTCTTTCTCTATATCTGTGAGTCTATTTCTGTTTTGTAAATAAATTCATTTGTAACATTTTTGGAATCTGCATATAAGGGATATCATGCTAGATCTCTCTATTTTAAAAATATATCTAATTTATGTATTATATATAGATGTCTACATAATACATATACATATGTACACATATACATAATACATGGCCATATATACATTATATATATATAATTTAGATGCACGTTAAAATATTTTAAAGTGTGATACTTAAGATCTTTAATCTGCTAAATTTCTAAACAATTATATATGTGACATACACACACACACAAATACATACACATTCAGTGTCAGGAATTTTATTCTCGGCACTACTTTAGCTGTCTTCTTAAAATTTTGATGTTTTATTTGCATTTTTAGAGTACCATTTATAATAGATTTTTCTGTGTTGTTTTGAGTGTATTCTATATAACTCTTTTATGATTGCTCTATTACATTATACATACATATTTTGTGTGTGCATGTATATATATTTGTGGTAAATCTATATTGTTGTTGTTGTAGAATCATATGTTTCTGTGTTGTTGTAGAAGCAGAAAAACATCTACTTCTGCTTTATTGACTATGCCAGAGCCTTTGACTGTGTGGATCACAACAAACTGGAAAATTCTTAAAGAGATGGGAATACCAGAGTGCCTTACCTGCCTCCTGAGAAATCTGTATGCAGGTCAAGAAGCAACAGTTAGAACCAGACATGGAAAAACAGACTGGTTCCAAATTGGGAAAGGAGTATGTCAAGGGAAAGGAGTACATCAAGTCTGCATATGGTCACCCTGCTTACTTAACTAATATACAGAGTATATCATGCAAGATGCCAGGCTAGATGAAGCACAAGCTGGAATCAAGAGAAATATCAGGATGCCAGGAAAATATCAATAACCTCAGATATACAGATGACACCACCCTTACGGCAGAAAGCAAAAAAATAAAAAATAAAGAGCCTCTTGATGAAAGTGAAAGAGGAGAGTGAAAAAGTTGGCTTAAAACTCAACATTCAGAAAACTAAGATCATGTAATTTGGTCCCATCAGTTCATGGCAAGTAGATGGGGAAATAGTGGAAACAGTGATAGACTTTATTTTGGGGGGTTCCAAAATCACTGCAGATGGTGACTTCAGCCATGAAATTAAAAGACACTTACTCCTTGGAAGGAAAGTTATGACCAACCTAGACAGCATATTAAAAACAGAGACATTACTTTGCCAACAAAGGTCCATCTAGTCAAAGCTATGGTTTTTGCAGTAGTCATGTATGGATGTGAAAGTTGAACTATAAAGAAAGCTGAGCACCGAAGAATCGAGGCTTTGAACTGTGGTCTTGGAGAAGACTCTTGAGAGTCCCTTGGACTGCAAGGAGATCCAACCGCCAATGGTAAAGGAAATCAGTCCTGAATAGTCATTGGAAGGACTGATGTTGAAGCTCCAATACTTTGGCCACTTGATGCGAAGAACTGACTCATTGGAAAAGACTCTGATGCTGGGAAAGATTGAAGGTGGGAGGAGAAGGGGATGACAGAGGATGAGCTGGTTGGATGGCATCATCCACTTGATGGACATGAGTTTGAGCAAGCTCCAGGAAGCAGTGATGGCAGGGAAGCCTGGCGTGTCACAGTCCATGGGGCTGCAAAGAGTGAGACAGGACTGAGTGACTGAACTGATAGTTAACTATGTTGTTTTTGTTGTTTAGTCACTTAGTCCTGTCTGACTCTGCAACGCTATGGACTGCAGCCTACCATGCTCCTCTGTCCATAGGATTTTCTAGGCAAAAATGCTGGAGTGGGTTGCCATTTCATCCTCCAGGGAATCTTCCCTACTCAAAGATTGAACCTGTGTCTCTTCCTTGGCAGATGTATTCTTTACTACTGAATCACCAGGGAAGCCTGTGATATATCTACATATTTGTATTGTATCTATATATCTATATCTGTGTCTATACTATGATATTTCTTTTTTTTTATTGTTAATCTTTTTATTTTTTTTATTAAATTTTTATTTTTACTTTATTTTACTTTACAATTTCTAACCCCATCATTTTTGTCTTCTCCTGGGACCCTGATGACAAGAAAGTGAATCTTCTGTTACATTCCTGCAAATCCACAAGGGTGTGTTTGTCTGTTCATCTGTCTGTCTATTTATTTATTGATATGTAGCTTACTCTTTGTTGTTTGAACTGGTTAAAGAGTTAGATATGAAAGTCTTTTGAACGTTCTCTCTATGAAGTGCAAATAGAAAAGGATATAATAATAGAATATAATATGTCTATGTAATGAACAAATATTTATATAGTTATAATGAGATAAATGCTGTTATGGGCTATAAACTTTCATAATTAACCAATATTCCAAAGACAGGAAATTTTATTATTATTATTGAATGGGACATAAATATTACCAATCTTGCAGTAAAAATACAGTGTATGGGTGGCAGAAATTGGATGATAGGCTGAGGAGAGGTGGGAGAATTATAATACTGTCATCGTCCAAAGTAGGCCATCAAAATATCATATATGTAAATAATGGAGTAAAAAATAAGATTTTAAACTGTTACTATTCCACAGTGACTGGGTAATATATAAACTAGATGCTCATCAAACTTTTAAAATACAACTAATCTAAATTTCTGGTTATTACTACAGCTTCCTAAAACTGAATTATGGCCAGTAAATTGGAAAAAGAACTAATATACACTGATTACTGATTTCTGAAAATCAGAACATGTTTTGTTTTTCTACATTCTCCCCCATATGTTTCTTATGCAGCTTTATTTTCTCCAGAATATTTATTGTCTTTCATTTTTCTTTATGGAAGAAAAAGTGTTTCCCTTCCTCACTATATTTTTATTATTTCTTTATGGAAGAAAAAGTGTTTCCCTTCCTCACTATATTTTTATTATTTTCAGCATCTCATTCATTCATTCAATTTCTTGGTATCCAATCTGTTATTCTTCCTTAATCCTGCTGACTTCTTATTTTGGTTTGAACACTCACTTCATACTTGGACTACAAACTTTCCTATATAGCTTTTTAATTTTTTTCCACAAGATTCTGGTTTGGTTTGTTCTGACATTCTATGCTTTTCTAAAATCTACAAGATGTTCTAACTTATGAGTAAGAAGAGGTATTACTGTGCCAATTTTTTCATCTTAAACCAGAAGTTCATGATAGCATTATAAATTAGTCATGATTCAAATTCATAGCAAACACCAGGACAGGAAATAAATCATAGAAGCAATAGGTATATATGATCCATGAATGCATCTAAAGATTCTACCCCATTTTTATGTTTGAAAAGGTGACAGTTTTTAAATAATATTTATGTAGATTTAGTATAATTGTCCTAAAATCTGAACAGAATTGAATAATCACTGAAAAACAACTTTCAAATTTGAGCAAGACAGAGAGATATTTTCATTTAGAATTGTTAATATTTTTCTTTCTCACAGTTTCTAGCTTAACTCTAATGCATTTTAATTGCATGTTAACTCTACTGATCACTCAAGGCTAGTAAGAAGTGAATGTGATGATGGTGAGGAGACATTTTATTGTAACTGATAGATTAATTAACATTTAAGTATTTGAGTGTACATAAATCTTGTGATCAGGTTCTGTATCAAATTAGTTAAAATTTTCAGTGTTATTACTAAATTAAGATGCTGAAGTCTCTTAGGCTTTATTTTATCATTTGCTCCTTTATTACTGGAAAAGGCAATTGTGATAGCCTGTAAATTTTTGTAAGCTAATATTAGAAATGTTTAATAATAGCATATCATTTAGTTAATTTAAAACTTGGTGCTAATAATTTTATACTTGTCAAAACTTCCCAAAAGTATATGAAGTGTTCTGCTATCAATTTAGCAAAATTTAAATCATTGTGAGATATAACAAGTTCAATACTTAGCAGACTGCTTTGCTCAAAATAGGTGTTACCCTAAGCTTGAATGAATGAGTAATTTTGGGATTACTGAACCAAAACCTGTGGTTTCAGAATGAAAATATTTTGAGATAATAGAACTGGCTTTGTTTTATAGAAAGAATACTCAAAGCAGCTTTGGATAATCATTTGACAGCTTTGGGGTTTGTGTGTCTGCGAAAGAGATAAATCGCAGCCTGTTATGTAGAGAACACAGAACTGTAAGCCCAAATTGAAATGTTCAGTGGCAGAGGGATAGATGAGAAAAAAATGGTTTAAAGTTCTTACTCCTTCCTGATGGTATTACTTCCACCACTAGAAATTCCTCTTATAATTGTGAGTACAGCAAGAAGTGAGACATAGTTTTCAACCCTTCCTTTAAGCATGGCTTCTTTTCCTTCATGAGAAATAAATTACTGGGCACACCCATACTTGAAAATAATTGTGATATTTATTTTAAGTACCTAGATTTTCATGAAAAATTGGAAATGTTTTAGTAAGAAATGGACTATTCAAATCATATACCCAGAACCCTTATAATCCCTAATAAGGGCAATTATTAATACAATTATTGATAATTAAATATTTAATATTCACTTAGGAGTTAAGTTTTAGGTCAGCTTTGTGATCCAAAGCTATATTCATACAGTCCATCTAAGAAATGTTTTCCTAACTTCATTTTCCCCAGTTAAGTAAAACTCTCTACTATCTGTCATCAGTTCAGTTCAGTCGCTCAGTTGTGTCCGACTCTTTGCGACCGCATGAACCACAGAACGCCAGGCCTCCCTGTCCATCACCAACTCCCAGAGTTTATCCAAACTCATGTCCACTGAGTCCGTGATGCCTTCCAACCATCTCATCCTCTGTCATACTCTTCTCCTGCCCTCAGTCTTTCCCAGCATCAGGGTCTTTTCAAATGAGTCAGCTCTTCACATCAGGTGGCCAAAGTATTGCCGTTTCAGCTTCAACATAAGTCCTTCCAATGAACACTCAGGACTGATCTCCTTCAGAATGGACTGGTTGGATCTCCTTGCAGTCCAAGGGACTCTCAAGAGTCTCCTCCAACACCACAGTTCAAAAGCATCCATTCTTCAGTGCTCAGTTTTCTTTATAGTCCAACTCTCACATCCATACATGACTACTGGAAAAACCATAGCCTTGACTAGATGGGCCTCTGTTGGCAAAGCAATGTCTCTGCTTTTTAATATGCTGTCTAGTTTCATCATAACTTTTCTTCCAAGGAGTAAGCATCTTTTAATTTCATGGCTGCAGTTACCATCTGCAGTGATTTTGGAACCCCCTCAAATATATGACTATCTGTCATATATTTAATTTTAAAAAAGTAATGCCAGATTCTTTTCTCCTACTCCCCAGTTTAATCCATTGTACCACCTAAGTAACTCTCCTAATTAGTTTGCGTCTCTCTATGCTTATTGTTAGAGTCCTCAACTGGGCTGTAGTCACTGCAGCCATATTCCCACTGCTCTTCCTCTCCATTCTCCAAACAGCAGCCAGGATATGTTCTTTTTAAACCGTCTCCTTCACACTGCTTATTTCCACCCTTCCCTGGGATCCTTAGGAACTCTTGGAACACAGTAGTCAAATGAGTAATTTTAGGAATAGATAAGCTAAAATATATAAACACCAACTTTCCTAGCTCTTCGAATAAGGTTGGTTTAATTAACTTTTTGTTGTTGTTTGGTTGCTAAGTTGTGTCTGACTCTTTGAGATGCCATGAACTGTAGCTGACCGGGCTCCTCTGTCTATGGAATTCTCCAGGCAAGAATACTGGAGTGGGTTGCCGTTTCTTTCTGCAGGGGATCTTCCCAACCCAGGGGTTGAACCCTAGTCTCCCTCATTGCAGGTGGATTCTTTACTGAGCCACAAGGGAAGCCCCTCCAAGCTCATATGTATGCACAGTTCTACTGTGTGCTCACTTCATGTAAGCCACTCTGATTTTCTATTTCAGCATACAATGGTTTCTCCTGCCGCACAGATTTTACATATATTGTCCCCTCTTCCTGGAATGTTCTACCCCTTCTCTTTGCCTTATCTAAATGGTGATCCTCTTTCAAATCACAATATGGATATTGCTATGCAGGTAAACATTTTTTAACTCAAATAAGCTCCATCCCCAAATTGTGTATTTCCTTAGCACTAGATAGTGAAAGACAGGGAAGCCTGACCTGCTGTGTTCCATGGGGTCTCAAAGAGTCAGACACAACTTAGCAACTGAACAATAGCAAAAACCTAGGCTCATAGTTTACTGTGAAAAGCTAGGTTCTAACGCACAACCTCAATTTTGCACATAAGAGCTTCTTGATAGTTAGTAAATATTGGTTTAATACTTTCTTCTCAATTAATTACTGAATGTGAACTCTACAAAAAAAGAAACTATTTTGTTAACTGTGTCCAACATCTGAATGTATGATATTGTCTGGTAGGTAGTAGGCATACAAAAAATATTTGTTAGCTGACTGACAAATAAAATGATTTAGAATTTACTATATAGTGTCATATACCTAAAATATTTTTTTCTAAATCTATTTGCACCCCTTATTATGTTGAACTTTGTCAGGCTAGTAGGTAAGGTGAACAGAGGAGAAAGTGGGAAAAAAGATTGTCTGAAGAGCTAGAGGGGAAATTGAAGAGAAGGTGAAAGGCAAACGCGGACAGTAGAGAATAACATCAAATCTTAGAACATAACAAAGCATATCCAGAAGTCTTTCCTGTTTTTTTTTTCTTTTTCTTTCAACACAAGTTTTGCTATTTAGAGGCTGATTAACTAGAATGGTGTCTCTGTATCTTTACCACTGTTAACTTTTGACATTTATACAGGCCATTAACGCTTCCTCTAAAGTGGCCATGTGAAGGGAGTGGGGTGAAATTTAAGCCAGGCAATTTGCTTCCTGTTGACAGAGTTTGTAATATGATTGATGGGGGCAGAAGGTGAAACTATCTGGTAAAATGAGTTTTTTTGCATTATCTGTGTATTTCATATATCAATGCCAGTATTTCTCAAACTGTAGGTCAAGACTCTAGAGAGAAGGGTTACAATATAATTTAAGGGGTTTCATGTATGGGAACTATTTGGAGGTGGAAATTGTGGCTTATATTGAGAATATGAGTCATCTTTTTATTCCTCAGTGCTCCACAATTCCTCCTTCCTAACCTGTTAAAATTTGTTTTAACAATATTCTGCCAATTAGAGGATATAAATCTTTAAGTTGCGTTATTCATAGTGTAAGCACTTTAAAAGAAAACATTAGAGAGTGTTGAAATCACCTGTCTGTGCAATTCTGCCTGCAGCACCTTGCATAGTGCCTTAAAACCAATTTATGTCTATAGGTTGATTTGCTTTCCATTTACTCACAGGAAAAAAAAATATGATTATTATTAGAGAAAATAACCAAAATGTGGAATTGATAGGTACCACCCATCATATTGAGTATCATAGAGAAGAAAAAATAGAATGTGCAGAAAATGTTTGTTCTTTATAAATTTGTTTTGAGCTCCTGATATATTAATAATATTAAACCCTACATTAACTATATTTCCCAAGGTCTCTTTTATATATTTCATGTTTGATTTCAGGCCTTGGTTATGCTTTTGTGTCCCATCTGTCCATTTTCTTTTACATCACCTTTCTCTATTTTACCCAAGAAAAGGATCCTTTTACTTGTGGACCATGAAGATTTATATTAGTACCTAGAATTTTACTGCCAAATTACATTCATATTGATTCAAACAACTTTGGTTGAATATTCAGTTCAGTTCAGTTCAGTTCAGTTGCTCAATCGTGTCTGACTCTTTGCGACCCCATGAATTGCAGCACCCTGTCCATCACGAACTCCCAGAGTTCACTCAGACTCACGTCCATCGAGTCAGTGATGCCATCCAGCCATCTCATCCTCTGTCGTCCCCTTCTCCTCCTGCCCCCAATCCCTCCCAGCATCAGAGTCTTTTCCAATGAGTCAACTCTTTGCATGAGGTGGCCAAAGTACTGAAGTTTCAGCTTTAGCATCATTCCTTCCAAAGAAATCCCAGGGCTGATCTCCTTCAGAATGGACTGGTTGGATCTCCTTGCAGTCCAAGGGACCCTCAAGAGTCTTCTCCAACACCACTGTTCAAAAGCATCAATTCTTCGGTGCTCAGCCTTCTTCACAGCCCAACTCTCACATCCATACATGACCACAGGAAAAACCATAGCCTTGACTAGACGGACCTTAGTCAGCAAAGTAATGTCTCTGCTTTTGAATATGGTATCTAGGTTGGTCATAACTTTTCTTCCAAGGAGTAAGCGTCTTTTAATTTCATGGCTGCAGTCATCACCTGCAGTGATTTTGGAGCCCCCAAAAATAAAGTCTGACACTGTTTCCACTGTTTCCCCATCTATTTCCCATGAAATAGATTGAATATTAATATTAATAATGAATAGGTTAAATATTAAGCCCCTGTAAACATTTTTTTAAAATTTTCAGTATATGAACATGGAAAATAATGAAAGTAAATTGTTTACCTTATCTAAACAATTGCCAGAAGAAATAAGGATTACAATGATAACATTTTATATTAGAGTTGCTTGTTATAGATGATTTTATTATAACTGACCATCCAACTTAGAGTCATAAATAAGTAAACTGATATCTGCAGTCTTATATTTTATTTTTCTATTTGTTGTTGTTGTTTAGTTACTAAGTCGTGTCCAACTCTTTGAGATCCATGGACTATAGCCCACCAGGGTCCTCTGTTCATGGGATTTCCCAGTCAAGAATACTGGAGTTGGTTACCATTTCTTTTTTCAGGGAATCTTCCTTACCCAGGAATAAAACCCACATTTCCTGCATTGAAGGCAGATTCTTTACCACTGTGCCACTGAAGAAGCCCTGTTTTTCTATTAGTTATCATTAAAATTAAATAAAAGAATTCTTCATTTTCCAGTAAGATATTCCTCTAAAAATACATTGCAATACTTTAATATCAATATTTAAGAACAGTTTTTGACTGCAAGTAACAGAAACAAATTATCTTAAGCATAGCGGGCATTCATTAGTTAATATAATTTCTAAGGGCCTGGGTGTGTCTGAAGATGACTGACAGTTGGAAGCTGTGAGGAGCACCAAGGCATTTTTTCAGTTTACCTTCTAGTATCATTTTACTTATCAGATATTGCTTTCTTCATAAAACCAAAGCCATGATATACGATATCACTTCTCTTACAGTTTTGCAAGAAAGAAAAGCAAGAACCCTCTTTTTCCACACCTTGGGAGAGATTCTCGCTAACATGAAAGGATTAATATCCATAGCTTGACATGTAAGGAAGTGGTTGCATTATACTGGCCCTGTTTGCATTTCCTGCCCATCTAAAATAACTGAAGATGACAAGGTAGCATACAATGGAGATATTATTGTGAACCCAGCATGTCACCCAAATGTGCATAGGCAAAGTATTAATATGCACTTAAGCCAAGTTATATAATATGCACACACATGCAAACACATACAATATAACTGTGCATACTAAAATCTTAAAATGGATTATCTGAAGTTATTTAATTGTATATTTGATAACTGTTCATTTAATTGAGATATTAATTTTAAAAAAAAGAAAGGCTACTTATGATTGCCAAGAGTGGAGGTTGTGGGAGAGATGAACATGAATTGGGAATTTGGATTGGGTAGATGCAAATTATTACAGTTACAATGGGTAAAAAACAAGGTCCTACTGTACAGCTCGTGGAACTATATTGACTATTTTGTGATAAACCATAAAGGAAAAGAATATAAAAAGAATGTATATATGAGTATAACTGAGTCACTTTGCTGTACAACAGAGATTGGCACATTAGAAATCACCTATCAGTTCAGATCAGTCGCTCAGTTGTGTCCAACACTTTGCAACCCCATGGACTGCAGCACACGAGTCCTCCCTGTCCATCACCAACTCCCGGAGTTGATTCAAATTCATGTCCATTGAGTCGACGATGCCATCCAACCATCTCATCCTCTGTCATCCCCTTCTCCTCCTGTCTTCAATCTTTCCCATCATCAGAGTCTTTTCCAATGAGTCAGTTCTTCGCATCAGGTGGCCAAAGTATTGGAGTTTCAGCTTCAACATCAGTCCTTCCAATGAACATTCAGGACTGATTTCCTTTAGGATGGACTGGTTGGATCTCCTTGCAGTCCAAGGGACTCTCAAGAGTCTTCTCCAACACCACAGTTCAAAAGCATCATTCTTCAGTGCTCAGCTTTCTTTATAGTCCAACTCTCACATCCATACATGACTACTGGAAAAACCATAGCCTTAACTAGATGGACCTTTGTTGGCAAAGTAATGTGTCTGCTTTTTAATATGCTCTCTAGATTGGTCATAACTTTTCTTCCAAGGAATAAGCATCTTTTAATTGCATGGCTGCAATCACCATCTGCAGATTTGGGAGCCCAAAAAATAAAGTCTGTCACTGTGTCCACTGTTTCCCCATCTATTTGCCATGAAGTGATGGGACCAGATGCCATGATCTTCATTTTCTGAATGTTGAGTTTTAAGCAAAATTTTTCACTCTCAAAGCTCTTTCACTTTCATTAAGAGGCTCTTTAGTTCTTCACTTTCTGCCATAAGGATGGTGGCATCTGCATATCTGTGGTCATTGATATTTCTCCCAGCAATCTTGATTCCAGCTTGTGCTTATCCAGCCCAGCGTTTCTCATGATGTACTCTGCATATAAGTTAAATAAGCAGGGTGATAATATACAGCCTTGACGTACTCCTTTTCCTATTTGGAACCAGCCAACATCTGCCGGATCATTGAAAAAGCAAGAGAGTTCCAGAAAAACATCTATTTATACTTTATTGAGTATACCAAAGCCTTTGACTGTGTGGATCACAATAAACTGTGGAAAATCTTGGAAGAGATGGGAATACCAGATCACCTGACCTGCCTCTGGAAAAATCTGTATGCAGGTCAGGAAGCAACAGTTAGAACTGGACATGGAACAACAGACTGGTTCCAAATAGGAAAAGGAGTACATAAAAAAAATCAACTATACTTCAATAAAAAAAGAAAGCCTACTACTAGCTTTTAAATTTGGTCATTAATTTTTCACATGTAAGTAAATATACTTTTAATCAAAAGAAGAGTTGGAAAATATAATTTATTTTTATAAAATATTTTTAAGATCCTTATGTAAGACTAAACACTTAGAAAGTGTTAAGACAACATCTAAACAACATGTGAGTCAAAGAAAAAGATCAAAGGAGGACTTAGAAGTTATTTTCATTTGAACAAAAAATGAAAATTCAGTGTATTAGAATTTGTGTGATGCTACATGCTACTAAAGCAGTAGTAATGGGGAAATTTGTAACAGTAAATGCCTATATTAGGAAAGGAAAAAAAGGTCTTAAATCAGTGACTTTAGTGTCCACCATAAGAGACAAGAAAAAGAAGAACAAAATAAAACCAAGTGGGAAAATGAAATAAGATCAGAGCAGAAATCAGTGAGAATAAGAGCAAGATGGCAGAATAAGTAGACCCAGCCCTTGTCCCCAAAGACATTGACTTAACAATCAGTTCAGTTCAGTTCAGTCCAGTCCAGTCGCTCAATCGTGTCCAACTCTTTGTGACCCCATGAACCGCAGCACGCCAGGCCTCCCTGTCCATCACCAACTCCCGGAGTTTATGCAAACTCATGTCCATCGAGTCAGTGATGCCATCCAACCATCTCATCCTCTGTCGCCCCCTTCTTCTCCTGCCCTCAATCTTTCCCAGCATCAGGGAAAGATTTCAAATGAGTCAGCTCTTCATATCGGGTTGCCAAAGTATTGGAGTTTCAGCTTCAACATCAGTCCTTCCAATGGACTTAACAATATATGGGCCAAAATATGGGTACTCCAGAAATCAAGAAGTTGTGGAACCCTATGCAGGTGAAAAGTTGAGAACAGCCACACTGAAATTAATGATAAGAACTAGTTCACTTTATTCCCAGTTGCCTCACCCTTAAGTCAGCAGAACTCATTGCTGTTAAAGAGAACTTCAACTGGTGGCTTCTTGGTGGTAAAGAGAAAACTGGAATAAGTGTCCAACATGCAAGATTTTCAGAGGACTGCCTGGAGAACTTTATTTCCTTCTTATATGACTTGGAACATTGCCATGGTTGGAAACAGCAGAGTTTGGATTCCTCGGGCCACTGAAAGTAAGAGAGAATAGGAGTACCTTGCTTTTATACAGAGGATCTGCAGTGCAATAGACAGGGGCCAGTGTGAGTTGGCACTATCAGAATGCACCCAGTTTATGGCTTCTTGGGTGGGAACGATAAGAGTAGGGCATTCATCCAGGTATATCAAGGATTGCCAGAGGGAGTGGTTTCTGACTGGCCTGACTTCTAGCACTGACAGAGAACCAGGATACTTTGGATGCCTGCAGGCCACAGAATAAAAAGGAGCTGGACAACTTCATGGTGCAGTACCACAGAACCTGCGGTATTGCAGATAGACACTAGAGGGAGTAAGAGATTATGAGCTACTGAAAGAGAAACTATTAATAGCAAATCTCTCTAGTCGGGAAATTACAGGTACAAGAACAGAGAAATTGCATCCCCCCGAAAAAGGTTTCAGGGGGCCCCAGAATCTCTAGCTGTGTTAATTGGTGAAAATCTTCCCCTGTAAAAAGCCAGCCTAAAAGTACTGAGGGAAATGCTATTTTTTTCAAATGAAAAATAGCACACACATACACAAAATCATGGACACACAGAGACAGGAAGCTGTACAATCAAAGGAACAAAATAAATCTAAACAAACAAAGATCTATGAATTAGCTGGCAGATAATTCAAGGTAATTGTCTTAAAGAAGATCAGTGGTCTACAAGAGAACACAGATAAACAACTAAACAAAATCATGAAAATACATGAGCAAAAAGAGACTATCAATGAAGAGACAAAAAGTACAAAAAAGAACCAAATAGGAGTTCTGGAGCTGAACAATACAATAACTAAATTGAAAAGCTCACATGAAGGGTTTAACAACAGATTTAATCAAGCAGAAGAGAAAAATCAGCAAACTCAATAATAGTTCATTTGAAATTACTGAATCAAAGGAGCAAAGAGAGAAGAATATAGAAAATGAAGAAAGCTTAAGGGGCTTAGGGATATGATTAAGCAGCCATTACATACATTATAGGAGTTCTAGAAGGGGGGAGATTAAAAAAAAGGGACAGAGAATGTATATGGAGACATAAAACTGAGAATTTCCCAAGCCTGAGAAAGCCTCTTGATGAAAGTGAGAAGGGAGAGGAAAATGTTGGCTTAAAGCTCAACATTCAGAAAACGAAGATCATGGCATCTGGTCCCATCACATCATGGAAAATAGATGGGGAAACAGTGGAAACAGTGTCAGACTTTATTTTGGGGGGCTCCCAAATCACTGCAGATGGTGACTGCAGCCATGAAATTAAAAGACGCTTACTCCTTGGCAGGAAAGTTATGACCAACCTAGACAACACATTGAAAAGCAGAGACATTACTTTGCCAACAAAGGTCCGAGTAGTTTAGGCTATGGTTTTTCCAGTAGTCACGTATGAATGTGAGAGTTGGCCTATAAAGAAAGCTGAGCACCGAAGTATTGATGCTTTTGAACTGTGGTGTTGGAGAAGACTCTTGAGAGTCCCTTGGACTGCAAGGAGATCCAACCAGTGCATCCTAAAGGAGATCAGTCCTGGGTGTTCATTGGAAGGACTGATGATGAAGCTGAAACTCCAATACTTTGGCCACCTGATGTGAAGAGCTGACTCATTGGAAAAGACCCTGATGCTGGGAAAGATTGAAGGCACGAGAAGAAGGGGATGACAGAGGATGAGCTGGTTGGATGGCATCACTGACTCAACGGACATGAGTCTGGGTAATCTCCAGGAGTTGGTGATGGACAGGGAGGCCTGGCATGCTGCAGTCCATGGGGTTGCAAAGAGTCGGATATAACTGAACGACTGAACTGAACTGAACTGAGAAAGGAAATGGGCACACAAGTCCGGAAAGCTTAAGGAACTCCAGGTAAAATAAGTCAAAATAGGTCTACACTAAGAGACACAGTATTAAACCATCAAAAGAGAAAATCTCGAAATCAGTAAGAAAAGCAGCTTGTCATGTGCCAGGGAACTCTCATAAGCTTATCAGTAGATTTTTCTGGCAGAAACCTTTCAGTCTGTAAAAGAGTGGGATGACATATTCAAAGTGCTAATAGGAAAAGAAAACTACAAACTAAGAATAGTGTATCCAGCAAAACTGTCCTGAAAAGATGAAGGATAAATAAAGACTTTCCCAGATAAACAACAGCTGAGAGAATTTATCATCATTAGACCTACCCTACAAGAAATTTTATAGGGAGTCCTGCAAGTTGAAATGAAAGGATACTATACAGCAATGTAAAAGTATATGAAAATATAAATTGCTGGTAAAGGCAAATGTATAGCTTAATACAGAATGCTGTAACACTGTATTGGTAGATTAGAAAGCTTCTAATTTTGATACAAAATTTAAAAGATAAAAAGCATAAAAATTAACTATAATTACAAAATTATGTTAATGCATCCACAATATATAAAGATTAATTTGTGACATTGATAATAAAAGTGGGGGTGGGATATGTTAAAGAGTAGTTTTACATATGATTGAAGTTGTTATCAATATAAAATAGATTTTTATAGCTATAAGATGTTTTCTATACACCTCATGGTAGCCATAAGAATATATCTATAGAGGATATATAAAAGAAAATGAGAAAGAAATCAAAGCATGTCAGTACAAAAAAAAAATAGCGAAAGCTTCAGATCTTTCACAGCAAGTACTGTCAAAAAACCGTGGAAAAGTGAAATGGAGAGGTACATCTACTCTTTATTCCATCATAAATAGGGATTTTATAAAATCATAAATTTTTGGAACTTTGAATCAATCATAAATTGTTTTAAGACTTTAAGAGGAGTTTTAGGTTCACAGCAAAACTGAGAGGATGGTATAACAATTTCCCATATACCATTTGTACACATGCATAACCTCCTCTTATCACCATCCCCCAAGAGGATGCTGCATTTGTTACAATTGATGAACCATCATATCATTATCACCCACAGTGCATAGTTTACATAGGGTTCACTCTTGGTGCTGTGCAATCTAGAAATACAATACACAAATATATTCATGTATATAATACAAATGTTTAATAATATGTATCCGTAACTATATCATCATTAATCATCAGAGGATTTTCACTACCCTAAAGCAATGGCACCCCACTCCAGTACTCTTGCCTGGCAAATCCCATGGACAGAGGAGCCTGGTGGGCTGCCATCCATGGGGTCTCACAGAGTCAGACACGACTGAAGCGACTTAGCAGCAGCAGCAACAAGAACTTTTTACTTATTCGTCACTGTCCTTCCAGCTCTAGCAACCACTGTTTCTCCTGTCTCTATTTCTTTGTCTTTTTCAGAACGTCACTGTTGAAATCATACAATGTGGCCATTTCAAATTGGCTCATTTCACACATTTAAGTTTCCTCCATGTCTTTTGTGATAGATCATTTGTTTTAGTATTGAATAATGTTCCCTTGTCTGGATGTCCCACACTTTATTTATCTTTCTACCTACTGTTGGACATCTTGGTTGCTTTCAAATTTTGGCAATAAGGAATAAAGCTGTCTACATATAGCTTTATTATAAACAATTATAAACATTTGTGTGGAAGTTTTTGTGTGGACATGCTTCCAGCTCCTTTGGGTAAATATCAAGGAGCTTGATTGCTATATCATATGATATGAGTGTGTTTAGTTTTGTAAGAAACTGTGGAAATCTTTTCCAAAGTGGCTGTAGCATTTTGCACTTCTGCCAGCAATGTATGAGAGTTCCTGTTGCTCCATGTTCTCTTTGGCGTTGTCAGTGTTTTGAATTTTAGCCATTCTAATAGTGTGCAGTTGTATCTCATTGTTATTTTAATTTGAATTTTTAATGGCATATGATGTTGAACATCGTTTATAGCTTTGGCATCTTTATACCTTTTCTGGTGAAATGTCTTTAAGGGTACGGGCCCACACAAATTGATTTTAAGAGATGGTTAGATAGCATCATTGACTCAGTGGACATGGATTTGAGCGAACTCCAGGAGATAGTAAAGGACAGGCAAGCCTGGAGTCCTGCAGTCTATGGGGTTGCAAAGAGTTGGACACAACTTAGCAACTGAACAACAGCAACTTTTTTATTTAAAAAAATTTAGTCTAAACTTAAAGTCCTCAAAATATGTGCTTTTTACCATTAAATATGTTAGTCAATTGAATATACTTTCTAGCCATTCAATATGCTTTCTAAAATATTTTGCTCAGTTGTATCTGACTCTTTGCCACCCCATGGACTCTACAGTCCGTGGAATTCTCCAGGCCAGAATACTGGAGTGGGTAGCCTTTCCCTTCTCCAGGAGATCTTCCCAACCCAGGAATCAAGCCGGGGTCTCCTGCATTGCAGGCGGATTCTTTACCAGCTGAGTCACTAGGAAAGCCCAAGAATACTGGAGTGGGTAGCCTAGCCCTTCTCCAGGAATCTTCCCGACCCAGGAATCAAGCTGGGGTCTCCTGCATTGCAGGCGGATTCTTTATCAGCTGAGCCACAAGGGAAGCCCTCTATATATAAAAAAAATACATTTAAGTAAATATTTTAATAATTATTAACTTTGAAAATTTATACTTTCAGTTATAAAAATTATCATGGTTCATAATTAATATAGTTTTCGGTGCAAAAAAATCTGAATGGTGTATATAAGCCTAAGGCTTTTGAAATTGTATGCACTTTAACATATGAGGTGCTGCTGCTGCTGCTGCTGCTGCTAAGTCGCTTCAGCTGTGTCTGACTCTATGTGACCCCGGAGATGGCAGGCCCCTCTCTCCCTGGGATTCTCTGCCATTTCCTTCTCCAATGCATGCATGCATGCTAAGTTGCTTCAGTCATGTCCGACTCTGTGCGACCCTATGGACAGCAGTCCACCAGACTCCACCGTTCACAGGATTCTCTAGGCAAGAATACTGGAGTGGGTTGCCATTTCCTTAATTATATGATGATAAATTATCCCAGGAAAATAAAAGACAATTATTAGGAAAAAATAGGGTAAAGAGTAAAAATAGATTTCATACCTCTGTTGCTAAGATATAAGGAACTTACCACTGTTTTATGAAAGTACATCAATAATAGGATCTCTATATGCATTGTGCTTATTATAGATTGTCTACAAAAGAGAGTAGCATCTTAGTGATCGAAAATATAATCTTTAAATATGTCACAATAAAGTTTTTAATAGGCAATAATCATTTTTCTAAGTTGTTAACTTACTATATGGAATTAGTAATTTTAGTTTTCAATAAACATAACATTTGATATCCAATCAATATTTAACTTTATTTTAATGAAAATTATAAACTTGGTGACCTAAATTAATCTTGCATTGCCTGTATTTGAAAAACACTGAGGAAATTGTATGATTAGGAGAGACAAATTTGTTTTCCTGTTAGTAGTGATACATCCATTGCTGGGGTCCAGCCCGGGTGGATCCCGGGTGATTCGAAGGTGGGGGGACGGCGTCGGCGTCTTTGGAAAATACATATTTAATTAAAGATATATAGAGAGATTAGAAACAGATAGTGTAGTAGGAGATACTGTAGTGGAGAAAAGGAGGCTGAATCCAGATGGGAATTCAGCCAGAGAAACGGAAGCAAGAAAGAAGCGACATGGGGGAATCAGTCTTTCCGGAAACTGATCAGATTTCTTTATTTTGGGGTTTGCTTATATACCTTTTGTTACACATAGGGATGAATACAGAGTCACGCAGGGGTCAGCAGTCCTGACCTTTATCAAAATCAGGTGCTTTACATAAAGAGGTCTTAGGGATTTTATGATCCTTTCCTTCTGATAACCAAAAAACTTATTTCTTCCAAAGGTGTTTTTTCTTAAACCAGGCTCCACCCTCCAAATAAAGTTACATTCCTATAGGGTGAGGGTGTAGTGAGTTACAATCAAGAAAGGAATTTATTTAACCCAAGGTTAACAAGATTAATCTTAAAGGTTAATACTTATTTCTCCTATATGCTTAAAGGTTAATACTTCTTCCTATATGCTAGTTGTATTCATTATAAGGGTAGGGAACATGGAGATTTAGCAGCAAACATCAGCCCAACAAATGAAAATCCTTTCACCAATGCTCCCCTTAAGATCTATTTAGTCTTAAGATAGTGATAAAGTTACATTTTTACATAACAAGGACACAGTGATTTATAACAAAGCACAGTGATCTATTACAAAAGAAAAAATCCATTAACTCAAAAAGTCTAGTATTGCTAACCTTAAAAACTACTATATTTCCTTTTCTATATTTCAGATGCATTGAGTAATATATTCCCAGGTGCCTAAGGATATGGAGGCCTGGCAGCAATCATTGACTTAACAAGAAAAAGCCCTGTGCTAATTAAGACTCTCAAAATACTCCAATGCTCTCTGTGCTGTTTATGGTTGAGAGGTAGTGAACAATCATGTGCATAGTGGCAGGAGTATGGATAATCCTGTCACACAAGCTAGTCTGTCAGCAGAGAGGTTTGACCTGAGACATCCTTGTCCCACCCAGGGGAGGGAACTAGCAGCAATTATTGACAGAACAAATGAGAAACCCTTCACCAATATAATTCCTAACCAACCCACTATACTAATAATTTCCAACTCCCCAAGAGAATTTGCCTTTAGTAAGTCTAAAACATCTCGTGCCTCTCAGGTTGGGAGGCTATAAACAATCACATGTTGCCAGATGAACCTATACGGGTGGGCTAGATAACCTTCAGAGGGGTCCATAAGCTGAAACACTCTTGTCATGCCCAGGAATTTTTATTGCCTTGGAGCTGCACGTTTACTCCTTCTCCAAGAGAAACGGTTATGGGGGAGAGCCCCGGGTAAAGTCAGAGGCGTAGGTGAGAGCATAAAACAGACTCTGGCTTTGGGGTTAGATGCTCGGGAACAGGGGGTTTCCTGAGGCTTGATCACGCCTTTGCGTATGCCAAGCCTCCTTCCTCATGACCTTTGCCATGGGCGGAGTTCCTCACGCTGGCCCCTGACAATCCATATTTTCCAGAAAGCGAAAGAACTGTAAAACTATTTGAAGGGTTCGGGTCCAGGTTCAAGAAAAGAAAAAAATTTATTTCCTAGATGTTAGAAAGTTCATATGTCCCTCATAGTGAAATCTGGAGAAGGAAATGGCAACCCACTCCAGTATTCTTGCATGGAGAATCCCAGGGACAGAGGAGCCTGGAGGGCTGCTGTCTATGGGGTCTCACAGGGTCGGACATGACTGAAGCGACTTAGTAGCAGCAGCAGCGTAGTGAAATCTTGCATATGAGAATAAGCCAGTTACTGCAGGATATTATTACCTATGACATGGGAGAATTGGTACTACCCGTTATGTATCCCAACCCTGTAGAAAGGTTTTCCACCTTCCTGCTTCCTCTCTTGTCTGAGCACTCATATCCCTGGATCTCCTTATTCAGTATCACAGAATCAGTGGGGCATGGGTGTCATTATTGCCAAATATGGGTCCTTTATGACACGACAATGCAGTCAACCCTTGAACAACATGGGTTTGAACTGCACAAGTCCACAAATACCCAGAATCTTTCCCAATATATACATGCGGTAGTACACAATCTGGAGGCTGTTTGAATCTGTGAATGCAGAAAGGCAGTTGTGGAGAGCTGATTCAGTGACTTGAGCATCCACAGAGTTTGATGTATTTGGTGGTTCCTGAAACCAATCCTCTGCAGATACCGAGGAACAACTGTATCACTGTTGAATATCCAGAAAAAATACATTGGTGGTCACCACTAATGTACAACCCACAATTTTCCAAATGTGTTTCATTTTTTTAACATGAAGTTTGCCCTTCTACAGGCAATATCTTAAAGCTCTACTCATGTGATATGTAAATACATATAGGCATACCTTGGAGAGCTTATGGTTCTGTTCCAGATGACTGCAGTAAGGCAGATAAAGCAAATCTCACAAAGGTTTAGGTTTTATAGTGCATTTAAAGGTATGTCTATATGATACTGTAGTCTACTAAGTGTATGATAGCATTATGTCTAATAAAAAGCAATGTACATACCTTAATTTAAAAATTGTTTACTAATTTAGAAAATGCTACCATCATCTGAGCTTTCAGTGACTTGCAATTTTTTTTGCTACTGAAGGGTCTTACCTCCGTGCTGATGGCTGCTGACTGATCATGGTGGTGGTTGCTGAAGACTGGGGTGGCTATGGTAATTTTTAAAAATAATACAGCTATGGAGTTTGCCACATCGATTGACTCTTCCTTTCATGAATGGTTTCTCTCTAACATGCAACTGTTTGATAGTATTTTATCCACAGACCTTATTTCACAGTCAGAGTCAGTCTTTAAAATCCTGCCACTGTTTTATCAACTAAGTTTATGTAATATTTTAATTATATGCTGTCATTTTGTCAGTCTTCATGACATCTTCACCAGGAGTAGTTTCCATCTTAAGAAACCATTTTCTTTGTTCATTCATAAGAAATAACTCTGTGTCTGTGGAAGTTTTATCATGAGATTGTAGCAATTAGTTACATCTTCAGGTTCCATTTCTAATTCAAGTTCTCTTGTTAATTCTACCGCATCTGCAGTTACCCCCTCCATTAGCAATCTTGAAACCCTCAAAGTCATCCATGAGGGTTGGATCAACTTCTTCCAAGCTCCTGTTAATGTTGATATTTTGACCTCTTTCCTGAATTTCCTTAATGTCATCTAAAATGGTAAATCCCTTCAAGAAGGATTTCAATTTACTTTGCCCAGATCCATCAGAGGAGTTAGTATCTATAGCAATGATAGTCTTAAGAAATGTATTTATTAAAGAATAAGACTTGACAGTTGAAATTATTCATTGGTCCATGAGTTACAGAATGGATGTTGTGTTAGTAGGCATGAAACAATATTAATCTCATTGTACATCTCCATCAGAGAGAGCTCTTGGTGATTAGGTGCATTGCCAATGAGCAGTAATGTTCTGAAAGAAGTCTTTTTTTCTGAGTATAGATCTCAACAGTGGACTTAAAATATTCAATAAATTATGTTCAAAGTAGATGTGCTGTCTTGCAGGCTTTATTGTTTCATTTATAGAGCACAGGCAGAGTAGATTTAGCATAATTCTTAGGGGCCTTAGAATTTTTGGAATGGTAAATGAGCACTGACTTCAACTGAAAGTCACCTGCTGCATTAACCCTTAACAAGAGAGTCAGCTTATTTTTTGAAACCAGATGCCATGCACTAACTATGACTATCTAGCTTATGAAAGTCCTAGATGGCATCACCTTCCAAGATAGGCTGTTCTACCTATCGAATAAGCTGTCCCACCTACATTGAAAATCTGTTGTTTAGTATAACCACCTTCATGAATTATTTTAGGTAGATCTTCTGGATAACTCATTGCAGCTTCTACATCAGCAGGGGCAGATTCACTTTGCACTTTTTTTTCATGGAGATGGCTTCTTTGCTTCAACATCATGAATCAACCTCAGTTCAAAATTTCCTTTTGCAGCTTCTTCACCTCTCTCCGCCTTCATAAAATTAAAGAGAGTTATGGCCTTGCTCTGGATTAGGCTTTGGCTTAAGGGAACATTGTGCTTAGTTTGATCTTCTACCCAGACCACTAAAACTTTCTCCATATCAGCAATAAGTTTGTTTTGCTTTCTTATCATTTGTGTGTTCATTGGAGTAGCATTTTCAAATTCCTTCGACAACTTTACACTCACAGCTTGGCTAACTGGTGCCAGAGGCTTAGCTCTTGACCTATTTTGGTTTTCAGCATGCCTTCTTCACTAAACTTAATCATTTGTAGTTTTTGATGCAAAGTGAAAGGTGTATAACTCTTTCGTTCACTTGAACGTTTTGAAGTCATTCTGGTTATTAAGTGGCCTAATTTCAATATTGTTGTGTCTCAGGGAATAGGGAGGTGTGAGGAGATGAAAACATTTGAAACACTGTGAGAATTACCAAAATGTGACACAGAGACATGAAGTTGAAAAATACTTTTGGAAGAATGGTGCCAATGGACTTGCTCAATTGTGAAAAATATAATATCTACAAAGTGAAGCAGAATAAAACTAGGTATGCCTATACCTGGGGCTTCCCTGGTGGCTCACATGGTAAAGAGTTTGCCTGCAATGTGGGAGACCCAGGTTTGCTCCCTGGGTTGGGGAGATCCCCTGGAGAAGGAAATGGTAACCCATTCTGGTACTCTTGCCTGGAGAATCCCATGTACAGAGGAGCCTGGCGGGCTACCAGTCCATGGGGTCACAGAGAGTCGGACATGACTGAGCAACTAACACTTTCACTTTATGCCTACACTTGTCTTCTTTCCTCTTTGAAAATGTTATATTAAAGTATATTAGATAACATAAAGTTATAGGTACTAGTTATAGTTCTAGGTAACTGTACAGTTCAGTGACTTTTTCACAAGATGAATACACTGATGGTACAACATGTGCGTGTGTGCTCAGGCATGTCCAGCTCTATGGACTGTCATCCACCAGGCTCCTCTGTCCATGGAATTCTCCAGGCAAGACTACTGGAGCAGATTGCCATTCCCTCCTCCAGAGGAACTTCCTGACCCAAGGATCAAACCAGTGTCTCTTACATCTTCTGTACTGGCAGGCAGATTCTTTACCACTGAGCCACCTGGGGAACCCATGCTTATGGTAACCATCACCCAAATCCAAATACAGAACACTGTCCATCAGCCAAGAGGACTTTTTTACCTTCCTATCAGTCATTAACTCTGTCTATTAAAAAGTCACTGGTATGCTAGCTTCTACTACCATCGTTTGGCCATTTTAAGTTTATATAAGTAAAACCACACAGAGTGCACACTTTTCTCTGGCTTATTTCCCTCTAGACATTATGTCTGAGAAATCTGTCCATGTTGCTGCATATAGCAGTAATTTGTTATTTATATTGCTGTATAGTATTCTATTGCATGGACATGTGACCGTGTAATTACTATACAGCGGAAGGATATTTTTACCATTTTGCCTATTTTGAATAATGCTATACTTACTAGTTGTGTGTGAGCATCATTTTGGGGATGGTACCTAAGGGTAAAATTGCCAGCTCATAAGAATGTATACATTCAGTTATGCTCAGCTTTTTTAGAAACTGAAGTAGTTTTCCAAAGTGTTTTTGTGTAAGTATGAGCAGTGTAAGAGAATGTTAGTTCTGAATTTGCTAGCCACCACTTTTTGTGGTCACACTATCAATCTTCTCAATGTGTAGCAGTGTCTTATTGTTGTGCATATTTGCATGCCCTTATAACTCATGATATTGCCTATCCCTTGATTTTATCATTGGTCACTTAGGTAAGTGAACTATCATTAATGAAATGCTTGTTCAAGTCCTTTGCACATTAAGAAAAAAATTCTTCCACTTTCTTGCTAATTGGCAGGAGTTTTGTTACATCATAGATGAGTACTTTGCCAAGTATATATGTTTAAAATATCTTCTTCCAATTTTGTCTTTTGATGAACATTAGTTCTTCATTTAAATCCAGTCTAAATTGAACACATGTTTTCATTTATAGCTATTGCTTTTTGTGTCCTATTTAAAAACGACCTTTCATTTGGTTACAAAATTATTCTCCTATGTTATCTTCTGAGTTGGGGCTAAAAGTAAAGATGATTAAAATGGAGAAAGAACAGAGGGATTAGAGTATTAGACAGATTATCTGCATCATTAGTTTTCCAACTTTGCTGTACACTGAGACAGGTGGAAAGTTTTCAAGCCCCCGATGCCCCTGCTGTGCCCCAAATCGACTAATAAAGAATCTCTTGGTTTGGTACCTAGGCACTGGTATATTTTAACTGGATTAGAGAGCATTTAGGTGGGGAAAAATTGAGCAAAGAAAGAACTGCATGGGAGCAAGTACTGTGAATGTCAATTTGAGCTAGACTATGGGCGCCACAGAGTGAAGTAATGGTGACTATCATGGGAATTAAAGCCATGGCTTGTAGAATTTTGAGTCCAGAATAAAGATTCATATTGAATTCAGCAAATAGCAGGGCTGAACAAGTTTTTTGAGGAAATTAATATGATTCACTAATCCATTAAGAGGATTAAAGTGGCATGGGATAGAGGTGGATTGTAAGTGAGGGAAACAAGAAAATTTTCAAATTAGTACCTGTGTCTGGCTCTTATAACTCTGGTAATTATCAGAAACTGTGTGGTGAATTTCACATGTATGGGATTTTTCTGACAAGAGGATCTAAAGCTACCATCAGATTTTCGAAGGAATCTGAAATTCCCAAAGGCTAACAGCAAGTAAGTTAGAGAAGGAAATCAGTTAGTAGCTATCATGTTTTGCCACTTAAAAAGTTATTGAACACCCAAACCATGAAAAGGGAAGACTGATGGCAGAGATGTTTATGGGTGGACTAAGAGGTGTCAGAGGCTGAGTGTGTGTGTGAGAGAGAGAAAGAAAAGGGAAGAGGCAGAGGGGAGGGGAAAAGAACAGTGAAAACACAACATGAATTAAAAGATAAGACAACAGGAAGAATAGATACATGATTAAGAGGAAAATAATGAGTAATGGAAGAGGTATTAAGATTTTATAATTTTATTTATGTTTTAAATTTATTATTATTATTATTTACTTTACAATGTTGCATCAGTTTTGTCACACATCAACGTGAATCCGCCACGGGTGTGCACGTGTTCCCAATCCTGAACGCTCCCCCCGCCCGCCCCCCCTCCCCCGCCAACACACCATCCCTCCGGGTCATCCCAGTGCAACAGCCCCAAGCATCCTGCACGCTGCATCGAATGGCTGTACCAGGTCTCTGTTGCTGTGGCAGGCTTTTCTCTAGTTGCAGCAAGGGATGCCTACTCTCTAGTTGGCAGAGCACAGGCTTTTCGTTGTGGTGGCTTCTCTTGCTGTTGAGCATGGGTTCTAGGGCATGCGGGCTTCAGTAGTTGAAGTTCCTAGGCTCTAGAGCACAGGCCTAATAGTTGTGGCACACAGGCTTAGTTGCTCCACAACAAGTGGGCTCTTCCCAGACCAGGGATTGAACCCACGTCTCCTGCACTGGCAGGCAGATTCCTTACCATTGAGCCCCAGGGAAGCCCCCTGAGGTTAAGATTTTAAAACTTAAGTTTGACAGACAATTAGATATATAGACTTGAACTTCTAAATAAATTGTATTGAAATGATCAGAAAGAAAAATCAATAATCAGTTCATGAACGTGAAAGTGAAAGTTGCTCAGTTGTTTCTGACTCTTTTCGACCCCATGGACTATACAGTCCATGGAATTCTCCAGGCCAGAATACTGGAGTGGGTAGCCTTTCCCTTCTGCAGGGGATATTCCCAACCCAGGGATTGAACCCAGGTCTCCCGCATTGCAGATAAAGATCAGCTGAACCATAAGGGAAGCCCAATCAATCTACGGTCCTTATATTTTTACTGTAACTATTCAATGGGTATAATTTTCATTTTAGCCCTTTGTTCTTTCTATCAAAAACTTGTTCTTTTATTTTCTGCTTGGTGATCTACACATTAAATAAATTTAAAAATAGGTATTGAAAACAGAATAAGATTCTTTAACAGATTTTTTAAAAGTAATTATTTTAAGTGATAAAATTCTGTGCTAAAAAGTTTAGATTTAGATGCAACTATCAAAAGAGCTTAGGAATTCATTATAATTATGAAGGAATACATTTTTAAAACTCATTTTCTCACATAGAGGTAGGAAAGAATTATTGCACAAAGAGCTGATAGATAAGCTGAATCATGTCACTACTTCACAGGTAAGGCTAGTGTGAATGAAATAATGTGTTTGATGGGAAAAAGTTGACAGGTTCCTAACTTTAAACATATTGCATACGTGTAGAGACAGAATAATGGCATTTGGTACCCTTGGGTTCAATTAAAAAATCCATGAGAAAAATCATTGACTTGGTTTTTGGCAGGTTGTGTTTGTAAGGTAAAACCACATTCATTTTATAGTAATAAAATAAGCTGAGCATTGCTTGAGTGTAGTCTTTGCAAATAGCCATCATTTCAGAGACTGGGTCATCATAAAGTCTACAGTGTTTATCATTATCTTACCACTGATAGCTTGATAGCTACAGCTCCAATAAGTCTTTTGTGATAAAATTAAATTTTTATTTTCTAAGACTTGACAATCTGATAACTTCCATAGGGCTAAATATACTAGGTGATAAAAGCTTAGTTTTCTATATCCTCTGTCCTCCTGTTTTTGATGTTATGCCTTCAGGTTATCTACTGGGCATTCTTGAAATTACTGAAATTGGAAAACTTTAATTTGCATCCTGCCGGGGGCCAGCGTGAGGAACTCCGCCCATGGCAAAGGTCATGAAGAAGGAGGCTTGGCATACGCCAAGGCATGACCAAGCCTCAGGAAACCCCCTGTTCCCGAGCATCTAACCCCAAAACCAGAGTCTGTTTTATGCTCTCACCTATACCTCTGACTTTACGGGGGGCTCTCCCCCATAACCGTTTCTCTCGGAGAAGGAGTAAACGTGCAGCTCCAAGGCAATAAAAATTCCTGGGTGTGACAAGAGTGTTTCAGCTTACGCAACCCTCTGAAGGTTATCTAGCCCACCTGTATAGGTTTGTCCGGCCACATGTGATTGTTTACAGCCTCCCAATCTGAGAGGCATGAGATGTTTTAGACTTACTAAAGGCAAATTCTTTTGGGGAGTTGGAAATTATTAGTATAGTGTGTTGGTTAGGAATTATATTGGTGAAGGGTTTTTCATTTGTTGTGTCAATAATTGCTGCTAATTCCCTCCCCTGGGTGGGACAAGGATGTCTCAGGTCAAACCTCTCTGCTGACAGACTAGCTTGTGTGACAGGATTATCCATACTCCTGCCACATGATTGTTTACTACCTCTCAACCATAAACAGCACAGAGAGCATTGGAGTATTTTGAGAGTCTTAATTAGCATAGGGCTTTTTCTTCTTGTTGAGTCAATGATTGCCGCCAGGCCTCCATATCCTTAGGCACCTGGGAATATACTAATCAATGTATTTGGAATATAGAAAAGGAAATATAGTAGTTCTTGATGTTAGCAATACTAGACTTTTTGAGTTAATGGATTTTCTCTTTTGTAATAGATCACTGTGCTTTGTTATAAATCACTGTGTCCTTGTTATGTAAAAACGTAACTTTATCACTATTTTAAGACTAAATAGATCTTAAGGGGAACATTGGTGAAAGGATTTTCATTTGTTGGGCTGATGTTTGCTGCTAAATCTCCATATTCCCTGTCCTTATAACGAATATAACTAACATATAGGAGAAATAAGCATTAACCTTTAAGCATATAGGAGAAATAAGTATTAACCTTTAAGATTAATCATGTTAACCTTGGGTTATATTCCTTTCTTGATTGTAATTCACTACACCCTCACCCTATAGGAATGTAACTTTATTTGGAGGGTGGTGCCTGGTTTAAGAAAAAACACCTTTGGAAGAAATAAGTTTTTTGGTTATCAGAAAGAAAGGATCATAAAATCCCTAAGACCTCTTTATGTGAAGCACCTGATTTTGATAAAGATCAGGACTGCTGACCCCCCCGTGACTCTGTATTCATCCCTATGTGTAACAAAAGGTATATAAGCAAACCCCAAAATAAAGAAATCTGATCAGTTTCCGGAAAGACTGATTCCCCCATGTCGCTTCTTTCTTGCTCCCATTTCTCTGGCTGAATTCCCATCTGGATTCAGCCTCCTTTTCTCCACTACACTATCTCCTACTACACTATCCGTTTCTAATCTCTCTCTTTATCTGTAGTTAAATATGTATTTTTCCAAAGACGCTGACGGACCCCGGCAGCATCCCTATTGTTGGTTATTTTTCCTAGCAGATTTCAGCAACCGGGAAGCAAGCTCAGAAATGGTAGATAATTATTAGGATTTTTGTAGATGAGTGGGTGGGAAAACCAAAGAGGAAGGTAGGGAAAGATATTGAGTGTATTTGAATTGATAGGTAATGGGATCTGAGCTGAATAAGAAAGTTAGTAAACATAGGATGAGGTCACCAAGCAGCAAAGAGGTAAAGAAAGACCTGCCCATCTCAGATGTGTTGTAGAACCTTGAAAGTGGGAATAATTAAACAGGATAATAAAAATATAGTATTTATATTTAGAGTATATAGATTTTTATACAGTTGATACTCAATAAGTACTCCTTCTAGTGCCCACTATCTCCTCCTTACTCTGAGGATAAAGGGAATTTTATGTGTGATATTATTTAACTTTGTTGATTTATAAAAATAAAAAAATATGTTGTGCTTTAAAGTAATTCTTAATGATAAAAATAGATACACAATGGCTATATCATGTTAGGAAATGAATGTAATAGAAGATAGTGACTTTTAAATGATGAAGAAATATTATTTTTACTTTAGTATTCATTTTTAGAGTCTTTGTAATGATTCACTGTAATTATAGTGTTCATATTTTTGCAATGTACTGGCTAAGCCCAGTTGAAATTAGAGGATATGAAGTACTAAACCACTGTAAAAGAAATAATATCACATTAATAAGTTTGGTATTCCATGTAGATTAAGCAAGCTAAGGTGTTAAATTATAGATATCCAAATTATCTTTATTATCATTTTATAAGAAAACCTACTTAAAGGTAGTATACAAATATACCTACAAATGTAAATAAAATGTGCCATAGTAAATTAGCTTATGATACCAAGCCTTCTTATATAATGTATTCTATTATTCTTAATAATATTCTATTATTAATATAAAAGTAATAAGAAACTAATATATCATAATGACTTTTGTAAACATAACTACAACTGCTTTTGTAAAATGCAGGATGATAGAATAAAAACATTAAAATGCACATCATTAATTTATAATGAATTATACTGCCTGGTATGTTCCAATTAATCCTTGGTCAAATCTATTTTTAGCTTTGTTAAAAATTACTTAAACTTTGTCAATTTTGATATCTTTATTTCCCCTTACCCACCCATGGTGTGGTTGCCTACCTTTTAATGAAGAAGAGAGAAGGACAAATATTGAACAAATAGACGTGAAGAGAGGTTTGCTCTGTCATTTACCTCTACCATTGACAAGAGTGTCAGAATTTGTGCATGGATTTTGTGTCAGAATTTGTACGTGGATTTTGGTCAATAAGAATAGACTGAAATTTGTGGCAAAGTAAAATGTGCTGAAACTCAGATGGAGTGTCTGCATGAAACTGATGCCCATGCATGTGTAGGACTCATGAAATTACTAAATTTTTTAATCTACATCTTTACTCAGAAAATAAATCGATAGTTCCTACCCTCAAGGACCTTATTATCTAGAAGAATAAGGCAAGGCAAATGTATGTTCAATAAGTAAAATGATATTCAGGGTGTATGAAGCTGAGAATGTTTTCCTCAGACTAGGGAATTCAAGGGAGCGTCGTAAGAAAGATAATACTTCAATGGAAGCTAGGTGGGCAAGTTGGACTGAATTCATTTGGGGAGGGTGTGTGGACCAGTGTGAATAGAGACAAGAGTTGTAGGTGGGGCCAGGATAGTCCAGATAGATCAGATCCTGCAAAGGTCTGGAGGTGTGAGGGAATATTTCACATATTCAATATTAAATATTATTAAGTATGGCCAGGAGTGTAAGAGAATTATTAGGGATGATGCTAGAATGTTGGGTAGGGGCATATTGTGCAGGGATTTTTATGCAAAGGCAAAGAGTTAAGATTTTATTGTTCCACTGGAGAAGAGCCATTGAAGAAAAAACAGTGGAAAGATTTTTAAAAAGGCTCCTCTGGTGGCAAAGTGAAAATGGATAGGGCAGTGTATCTGGATGAAAAAGAAAAATTTAGAGACTTAATAGAAAATGATGTTTTCAAATACCTTATTGCAACAGAGGAAAGAATCTTTTTCCTCTCATCTTGTCCTCATGATCTTTCTTATTTTTTTTTTAAATGGTAAGCTTTTATTTATTTATTTATTTTAAATATAAATTTATTTATTTTATTTTATTATTTTTTCTCTCCTAGTAGAGCAGTTTATTTTATTTTTTTTTAATTTAAATTTTTATTTTTACTTTATTTTACTTTACAATAAGTGGAGGTTAATTACTTTATACTATTGTATTGGTTTTGCCATACATCAACATGAATCCGTCACAGGTATACACATGTTCCCCATCGTGAACCCCCCTCCATGCTCCCTCCCCATACCATCCCTCTGGGTCGTCCCAGTGAACCAGCCCTAAGCATCCAGTATCATGCATCGAACCTGGACTCGCGATTCGTTTCATATATAATATTATACATGTTTCAATGCCATTCTCCCAAATCATCCCACCCTCTCCCTCTCCCACAGAGTCCAAAAGACTGTTCTATATATCTGTGTCTCTTTTGTTGTCTCACATACAAATGATGTATGTGAATTTGTATATGTGAAATCAGTGTTTCCTCTAGAGACTCCACCAGGGAGGAATCCACTTAGAGGGTCTTTCAGGTTGTAGGCAGGATCCATTTCCTTGGGCAAGGAGGGTTTGCATGGCTGCTAAGTTGCTTTAGTCGTGTCCAGCTCTTTGTGACCCCATGGACTGTAGCATGCCAGGCTCCTCTATCAATGGGATTCTCCAGGCAAGAATACTAGAGTGAGTTGCCATGCCCTCCTCCAGGGTATCTCCCACACCCAGATATCGAACCCATGTCTCTTATATCTTCTGCATTGGCAGGCCAGTTCTTTACCACTAGCGCCTCTACTGAGGACATCAGGTTCTTACTGGCTGTAGGCTAAAAGTTGTTCTCAAATCCCAGTGGCTGCCTGTAGTTTCCTGCGCTGTGCTGGGTACATGACAGTTTGCATATTGAAGTCCAGCAAGAGAGCCTCTCTCCCATCTGTGGACTAATGTAATCCAATTGTATATAATTTAAGGTAATTATGAGAGCCTTTGACTGCGTGGATCACAACAAACTGGAAAATTTTTAAAGAGATGGGAATACGAGACCACCTTACCTACCTCCTGAGAAATCTGTATGCAGGTCAAGAAGCAACAGTTAGAATTGGACATGCAATAATAGACTGGTTCCAAATCAGGAAAGGAGTATGTCAAGGCTATATATTGTCACCCTGCTTATTTAACTTATATGTAGAATATATCATGCAAAACGCCCAGCTGGATGAAGCACAAGCTGGAATCAAGATTGCCAGGAGAAATATCAATAATCTCAGATATGCATATGACACCACCCTTATGGCAGAAAGTGAAGAAGAACTAAAGAGCCTCTTGATGAAAATGAAAGAAGAGAGTTGGCTTGAAACTCAACATTCAGAAAACTAAGATCATGGCATCCAGTCCCGTCACTTCATGGCAAATAGATGGGGAAACAGTGACAGACTTTATTTTGGGGGGCTCCAAAATCACTGCAGATGCTGACTGCAGCCATGAAATTAGAATATGCTTACTCCTTGGCAGGAAAGTTGTGACCAATCTAGATAGCATATTCAAAAGCAGAGACATTACTTTGCCAACAAAGGTTCATCTACCCAAAGCTATGATTTTTCCAGTAGTCATGTATGGATGTGAGAGTTGAACTATAAAGAAAGCTGAGTGCCAAAGAATTGATGTTTTTGAAATATAGTGTTGGAGAAGACCGTTGAGAGTCCTCGGACTGCAAGGAGATCCAACCAGTCAATGGTAAAGAAAATCAGTCCTGAATATTCATTGGAAGGACTGATGCTGAAGCTGAAACTCCAATACTTTGGCCACCTGATGCAGAGAACCGACTCCTTGGAAAAAAGACCGTGATGGGGATGACAGAGGATGAGATGGTTGGATGGCATCACTGACTCCATGGACATGAGTTTGAGCAAGCTCCGGGAATTGGTGATGGATAGGGATGCCTGGCGTGCTGCAGTCCATGGGGTCGAAAAGAGTAGGACCCAATTGAGTAACTGAACTGAACTGAATCATGAGAATGATATCCTATCGTCTTTGCCACTTTTCTGTTGGTTTTTATTAGTTGGGAGGAAGCCACAAATTCTGCTTGTATCCAAAAGAATGGGATTATAGAAGGATATGCCTCAGGAGGCCATCTTATACTGTATCCTCCATACATACATTCATGAAACTTTCAATCAAAAGTGAGAATCTAATAAGTAATCCTGTTAAAATGGAACAATCTGTTATGCTTTGGGGGCTTTCCTAGTGGCTCAGATCATAAAAAAATCTGTCTGCAGTGGAGGAGACCTGGTTTCAATCCCTGGGTTAGGAAATTCCCTGGAGAAGAAAATAACTACCCACTCCAGTATTCTTGCCTGGAGAGTTCCATGGACAGTGCAGCCTGGCAGGCTACAGTCCATGGGGTCACAGAGTCAGACACAGCTGAATGACACACACACACATACACACACACACACACACATACACACACACATACCTTATGTTTCAGAGAGTGAACTTTTAAAAATACAATTGGAATCATCGTCTGTAACTGTACACTATTTTCCTCCTGCTTATAACATTCTGTAATTTTCTAACACACTTGGAGTAAAGGCCAAAGTCCTCATCAAGGTTTATAGACAAACTTGAATTGGCCCCTATTAAATCATTTCCTGTGATTTCCCCCTTTGCCCTTGTGCTCTAGTCATATTCTGAATTTTCCTAGATGTGTGCTTTTGAAATAATTATTCCCTTTCTCTCCTTACCTTCTCCTTGTCAGTGAGAACTCAAAGTCAATGTAACTTTTCCAGAAAGGCTATAATCTAGAATTTTACCAGTCATCGTTGAGTATAACCTGGTTTCTGTTGTCTTTTGGAATCAATAATTTATGGTATTTTCTTCTGGTCTATACTGGTTTTGCTGGTTAGCCTCCACCTCCTCTACAGTTGAATATAAATTCTACAAGAACAAAGTCTTAATGTGTGTAGTTCATCTTATTATTGCTGGCACCCAGAGCAGTTTGTCTCATTGGTGGGGATCAATATTTATTTGTTGAATGAATGAAAATCCTCCATAAATCTTCTCTGGAAACAGCTTTTGTCATTACTTAAGAAATCAGATTTGAATTATAAAAAATGCTTATTTTACTTCATGTCTTTTTGGTTTGACTCTCTACATAAATTGTCAAAATCTTAGCAAATACTGTAAGTTGCATTTCTTTAGTAATCATCATAAAAACCTCATGTTCTGAGAACATCATTTTTAATGCTGAATATATGTTGGATGTTTGTCCAGACATAACCATTCTTTTCATTGCGTTGTAATTGTGAATTAACTATTTGCCTTATTTACTGATTAGCAAGTCATATTGTTGCTAACTAAATGTATTTCAACCATGTAAATGATTTCTTATTCCAATAAAAAATAAGGAAGAAACTGATTGCAGCTATGATTCACCTGCATTCTTAAAGAAATCCGTTAATGGTAATGCTATAAGATTCAGTTAGTCAGTCAGTTCAGTCGCTCAGTTGTTTCCGACTCTTTGCGACCCCAGGAATTGAAGCACGCCAGGCCTCCCTGTCCATCACCAACTCCCGGAGTTCACTCAGACTCACGTCCATCGAGTCAGTGATGCCATCCAGCCATCTCATCCTCGGTCGTCCCCTTCTCCTCCTGCCCCCAATCCCTCCCAGCATCAGAGTCTTTTCCAATGAGTCAACTCTTCGCATGAGGTGGCCAAAGTACTGGAGTTTCAGCTTTAGCATCATTCCTTCCAAAGAACACCCAGGGCTGATCTCCTTCAGAGTGGACTGGTTGGATCTCCTTGCAGTCTAAGGGACTCTCAAGAGTCTTCTCCAACACCACAGTTCAAAAGCATCAATTCTTCGGCCCTCAGCCTTCTTCACAGCCTAACTCTCACATCCATACATGACCACAGGAAAAACCATAGCCTTGACTAGACAGACCTTTGTTGGCCAAGTAATGTCTCTGCTTTTCAATATGCTATCTAGTTTGGTCATAACTTTTCTTCCAAGGAGTAAGTGTCTTTTAATTTCATGGCTGCAGTGATTTTGGAGCCCCCCAAAAATAGTCTGACACTGTTTCCACTGTTTTCTCATCTATTTCCCATGAAGTGATGGGACCAGATGCCATGATCTTCGTTTTCTGAATGTTGAGCTTTAAGCCAACTTTTTCACTCTCCACTTTCACTTCCATCAAGAGGCTTTTTAGTTCCTCTTCACTTTCTGCCGTAAGGGTGGTGTCATCTGCATATCTGAGGTTATTGATATTTCTCCCAGCAATCTTGATTCCAGCTTGTGTTTCTTCCAGTCCAGCGTTTCTCATGATGTACTCTGTATAGAAGTTAAATAAGCAGGGTGACAATATGCAGCCTTGACATACTCCCTTTCCTATTTGAAACCAGTCTGCTGTTCCATGTCCAGTTCTAACTGTTGCTTCCTGACCTGCATACAGAATTCTCAAGAAGCAGGTCAAGTGGTCTGGTATTTCCATCTCTTTCAGAATTTTCTTAGCTATAAGATTAAGACTACCCAAATGTATTTTAATACAAATACTCCAGAAATTTTAGTGATTTTAGGAGTATACTACTACCTTTGAAAGGGATGTGATAATGCCATTACCAATAAAAAGAAAGACTCTTGATCAAGTAAATATATTCTGTGACTGCTTCTAGCTTGTGCAGTGCTGCCTGGTGACGAGCTTGATTAAGAGGTTGGTTTGTGTTTGGAGTGTAATCTATATTACTGATGATGTGGACTATGTGGACTGGAGAATGTAGAAATCTGGAGAGGAACTGGATGAATAATGAGTTGCATAGAGCTTTTATCAGGGAAGCTATTCAACATTGGAAAATGTAGTTAAATTTTTTTAATATCAAGAAATTAGCTTTAATCAATTCCTCTAAGATTAAGAATAAAACAAGGCATGTTTTCTTTTCAGGAGACAAGACTGAAGCTTGAACTTACAAAGCATACTTAAATATGCAGAGATTCATAGGCACACTCATTTAATACCTTGTAACAGTAGCTTGAAAAAAAGTATGCAAAAATTTATATATAATTAAGATCAAGGTGTAAAAATGCTGGCAGTGGACTCTCCAGTAAATGCCTATTATCAGAAACTCACCTGAAAGAGCAAAGCTAGAGGCAGGTAATTAATCTTCAAGATTGAAAGTGTTATAATAGCAATTGTCCTTTTTGAGGTATATAATTGAATTTTCAAGAACATAGAATCATCTACTTTTAAAGGTGAAAACAAAGAATGTGTATGGATTTATGACATTTCCTAAGCATCATTTTTATTTTTTAAGGAATAGATTCAAACTATTAATCTAGGTGAGATGTGTATAATGACCGATCAAATTGTATTTTGGAACAGGCTGTCTAAATAGCTTATGATCACACACAATGACAAAGAGTTTTACTAGGTTTCATCAGCAAGGACTTCATGAATGAAAGGAAGGATAATTTCTCTTCCTATATGAGATAGGTTCTTTTCTTTCTGATGCTACCACCTCAAAAAATCTTTTCATGAATTATACAAAGCTTACAGCACCGCTTGCAGTCAGATAGTACTTGCATGCCCTTCAGTGATGAAGTTTCAAAGAAAGTCCTTCTTCTTGGTGAAAAAGGAGGGAGGGGAAAGACAGCTTCATTCAGTGTTCAGCACAGCATACAGGGCCGAGCATTGTGATGCATTGTAGGTTTTGTGTGCGTGCTCAGTTACTCAGTCGTGTCTGACTCTTTGAGACTCCATGGACTGCAGCCCACCAGGCTCCTCTGTCCATGGGATTTTCCAAAAAAAAGAATACTGGAGTGGGTTGCCATTTCCTATTCCAGGGGATCTTCCTTACCCAGGAATTGAACTTGAGCCTCTTCCATCTCCTGCATTGGCAGGTAGATTCTTTACCACTGAGCCACCTAGGTAGGAAGCCCACTATAGGTTTACATAGATAATAAAATACAAAGTTTTCTTGCACTTTGGTGTTTTCCATCTGTTGAATAAACAAACAGGTTTTTTTGTTTTTGTCATTTTAAAACAACTTGTGCTAAGTCTCTAAATGAACAGTGTTCTCAATGTAAAGCAATGGAAAACTTGTTTAGAGAGAATGTTTGGAGAGGGCTTCTTTTGAGGGTGGGTGGGTTGGCTTTTAAGCTAAGATTTAAAAGACATGGCAGAGAAATCACTGGGTGAAAACAAGTGAATATGTCTTTATATGACACAAGAGAAAAAAGAAGGAAGGTCACTAGAGAGATGAGTCACCCCCTGCAGATGAGTCAGTTAAGAACAAGGACACATAGTCATTAGATTAGGAACAGGAAGGGTTATAAGTTGCTTTGGCAAGAGCAGTTTCAGTTGAGGGTAGAGAATGAAATTCAAGTTGCTCAGAATTGAGGAATGAATTAGGGCAAGGCTGGTGGTAGTAAAAGGAAAGCCATGAATACAACCAATGTCAAAAGCAACTTATATAGCCAATTTCATGTTGTTGTATGATCTCAACACTTGACAACACAAATGGTAAGTTAGTAGCATTATTCCATGGTAGGTTATCATAAGAGTATTACATAACCATTAGATGTAATGTGAGAGAATATTTAACAATATATGAAAAAGCTCACTCATTTATAAATTGAAAAGTGGAATGTAATATTGGCTGTGCAGAAATCTTTTAAATATATGACTCTAACACATCTGCCTATGAATATGTAGGTATAAAAATAGATGGAACTTTCACAGGGGTCCAGTGATTAAGACTGACGATGGTGGTGGCTCAGTTGCTAAGTGGTGTCCGACTCTTGTGACCTCATGAACTATAGCCCACCAGGCTCCTCTGTCCATGGGATTTCCCAGGGAAGAATATGAATGGGTTGCCATGCCTTCCTCCAGGGGATCTTCCCCACCAGGGATTGAACCTAATTGTCTTGCATTGCAGATGAATTCTTTACCCACCAGCCACCAGGAACTCCCCATGGTTAAGACTGCTGCTGCTGCTGCTAAGTCTCTTCGGGTGTCTGACTCTGTGTGACCCCCAGAGACGGCAGCCCACCAGGCTCCCCCGTCCCTGGGATTCTCCAGGCAAGAACACTGGAGTGGGTTGCCATTTCCTTCTCCAATGCATGAAAGTGAAAAGTGAAAGTGAAGTCGCTCAGTCGTGTCTGACTCTTCGTGACCCCATGGACTGCAGCCTACCCGGCTCCTCCGTCCATGGGAGTTTCCAGGCAAGAGTGCTGGAGTGGGGTGCTATCGCCTTCTCCGATGGTTAAGACTATGCACTGCTAATGCCAAGGGGAACTTGGATTTGATTTCTGATCAGGAAACTAAGATCCCACATGCCATACAGTGCAGCCAAAATGTAAAACAAAAGAAATAGAGAAAGATGTCAATATTGGATACCATTATTTTATATTATGTCCTATATGTGTGTGTGTATAAATGTAACTATAAGAGTTCATATTCATTGACTATAAACAGGTATTATATAAGTATATTATATAAGTATAAACAGTTGTCATCTCTGTGTGATTGTTTTATTGACAATTTTTAACAATGAATGTGTATCTTATAATCACAAATTAAAGATTAAGCATCATTAAAAAAATGTAACAAGCTCTAAACTCACATAGACTTGCTTCAAATCTATGCTCTGGTAGTCACTAATTTATCTTCCCCAAGTTACTCTTTAATCCTCTGTGAAAGCAGAATTAAAGTAGATGCCTTGTAAGATTTGCAAGATCATATTAACAATATATTAAAAGTTCTAGCACTTTAAAAATGATTATGCTGTCAATAATTTACTGCTACAGGCTGAATGTTTGTGTTCCTTCCAAATTCATATGTTGAAATTTAATCTTCAATGCGATGGTAATTGGAAGAGGGACTTTTGGGAGGTGATTAAATTTTGAGTGTTGAGCTCTCAAGAATGGGATTAGTGCCTCCAGAGAGCTCCCTGCCCACTCTGCCATGCGAAGACATAACAAAAATATATCTGCCCATGAATTAGGAAGCGGGCTGTTACTAGATGCCAGATCTTCCAGCATGGTGATTTTGGACTTTACAGCCTCTAGAACTATGAGTAATAATTTTTTTTAAATGACCTGATTTGTGCTGTTTTTGTTGTAGCAGTCCCAACAAACTAGGGCACTTCCATAGATTTTTTTTTTAAGTTATATATTCTTATATGTATATATGGGCTTCCCTGGAAGCTCAGTTGGTAAAGAATTCCCCTGCAGTGCAGAAGACCTTGGTTTGATTCCTGGGTCAGGACAATTCTCTGGAGAGGGATGGGTTACCCACTCCTGTATTCTTGGGCTTCCCTGATGGCTTAGATGGTAAAGAATTTGCCTGCAATGGGGGAGACCTTCATTCGACCCCTGGGTTGGGAAAATCCCCTGGAGGAGAGCATGGCAACCCACTCCAGTATTCTTGCCTGGAGAATCCCCATGGACAGAGGGAGCCTGCAGGCTACAGTCCATGGGGTTGCAAAGAGTCTGACATGACTGAGCGACTAAGCACAGAACAGCACATATGTATATATACTACAAAATGTATATATAATTTTATTATGTATGGAAAAGTGAAATTGAAAGTGTTAGTCACTCAGTCTTCTCTGACTGTTTTTGACCCCATGGACTGTAGCCCACCAGGGTCCTATATCCATGGAATTCCCCAGGCAAGAATACTGGGGAGGGTAGCTATTCCCTTCTCCAGGGGATCTTCCCAACCCAGGGATTGAACCTGGGCCTCCTGCATTGCAGGCAGATTCTTTACCATCTGAGTCACTAGGGAAGCATGTATCATATATATCATATACCTTCAGTAGGATGTATTAAAAAGAACAGCGGTGCAATAAACTAGGGAAAGAAGAGAATTTTAAGTAAACTAATGGAATTATTAGGTAAGCTAGTTGGTACAATTCTATATGGTCTTATACTTTTAGAATAAAAATAGTAATTTTTACTTTTTAATAGGAGAAAGGTTTTATCACCCATACTATATATCCTTCAAGGATTTTTTGTATTTTTAGGTATATTCAGGAAGTATCCTGTCATCATTGACTATGTGCATACATAGTCTACAAAACCCAAATGTGATTCATTGAGGTGTTAAAGGTATAATTATGCTTCTGGAATTTGGAGTGTTGAAGGATCTAAAAGTGAAATGAAAAGACCCATTATAAATTGGGCCCACAAAAATGAAAAGCAGTGATTTTTCTGCACTACTTTATAAAAATAGGAATCAGGTCATTCGGTTATTTTTACTCTAAGGTTAGGTTAAAAGATTAACTCCTTTTCTTCTTGTGATTAAGTTTGTGCAGGTTTTATAGTAAAATTTATGTCTTCTTTAAAAGTTATAGCAAAAGAGAATAAAGTTTTCCTCACCTAAGGCTACTATGAAATTGCAACTCAGAGGGAATTTCTCTTTCATATACCTTCTGTCATCAATGCAGGTTCATAAATTTCAGCTCTTTGTTTGAGTGTTCTATAAAAATGGAAATCTAGGTTGAGTTTGGTAGATGCCTATTTATTTATATAAAAAGCTCTGTATACCACATATGTCCATTAATGATCTTTTCCTCTGTTTATTACTGCTAAGCAAGTCTGATATTTTGGCACATAGATGAATGTGTTGGCAGACACATTCCCTTCCATTAAGGTAGTTGTAATCTGTGACAACATGGATGAAAACAGCCACATAAAGAGTATTCAGGCAAAAATATGATACCAACTTTGAATAAGAAACAAAAGTAATAAACTGAGGGTTTATTTGGTTTATTGGTGCATTTTGGAAGAAATCAGCAAAGTAGTAATAGATGCATATGTAAATAAGCTCAGAAAAAGATTGTTATCTTCTCCTGTGTTCCTGGGGAGAAATTCAGGGAAATTATGGGACTTCAATGATTGTTTGAACAGTAAAAGGAAATACATCAGAGAGAGCTTTGGGGTAGATACTGTTGATATCACACAGATTTCCCACGGTACAGTGATGAGTTTCATTCACTGAGGATAAAATTGGATTATATATCAACTCTCAAAGTACAGTTATATGATGGAGTTATTATCACCAACCATTAAAAGTCCCATTGCTGGATTTGCTAAGACAGCAGGGAGCAATATGGACAAAACATCTGGTATTTAAAAGCACATCCTTTGCTGTCAGGAGATTCCATTACTGGCTTGGCCACTCCATCATAACAATTTCTAAGCCTTCTTTTTCTTATCTGCAAAACAGATAGAGTAAATAGTCCTTGCAAATTCTCCTGTACTGGTTTACGGTTTATGGTAATGGTCTATGGTTTATGGTAATGGTTTATGGTTCAGATTCACCATCAAACCCATGAGACACAGTATCTTTTAACCAGTGCCAATTTTTGTTTGTTTGTTTGTTTGTTTAGCTTTAAGGACGCTTCACACATAGCAACATTATGGCAGAGGCTATGGATTCCGCATGACTACTTTTTTTTTTTTTTGCATGTACTACATATATTTATACATGTATTTCCTTGTACCAGGTCTTAGTTGCAGCACATGGGGTCTTTGATCTTCTTTGATGCATGCAGGTTTTTTTTTTTTTTTTCTATTTTGGCGTGTAGGATTTTTAGTTGCAGCATGCAAACTCTTAGTTCCGGCATGTGAGGTCTAGTTCCCTGACCAGGGTCACACTCAGACCTCCTGAACTGGAAGTGCAGACTCTTAGCCACTGGACCAGCAGGGAAGTCCATAACATGTACTGCTTCTGATGTCCCAGTCATTTCACACTTGGGACGGTGTGATCATAAGATGCTGGACAACCTAGGCTTAGAGAGTAATCAGCGCTGCAATCCCTGTAGCTTTTTCCTTGGTCACAGTCACCTCAGGTGCTCATAATTAGCTCTATCTTCGGAAAACTTGCTTCTTATCAATAGAGATTATTCATTACTTGCTGTAGACAACAAAGCAAGTGTTTGGTTCAATACGTACTTCTTGGCTGGATTCTCACTTGTTTTCTATGTGGCATCCAGTTTTTCTCTAAATCTTGTGAAATATATTGCTAGGAGAATTGACTGAGTCAAATTCTCAGGCATCCCTGATAAGTATCAGCCAACAATTACCCTTCTTAATAAGATTCAAAATATGAGATTGATATTTGGTTTTCAGGTGTTTTCTGACCAGATTCTATTTAGGAAATGATATCTATAACTGCACTGCTGCTGCTACTAGACACGCACACCTTTAAAGCTTTTCTTAGTATCAAACCTGGAAGCAATTTTTACATTGCTTTCTAGTCAAGAGTTGAAGGTATTAATTTTCTTTATATTTTCATCAGTAAATAAACATTTAGACATATACTTAAGAAGCTATTATAGAGAAGTGATCCCGTTTTGGTATCAAAACTGTTTTTTCCACAGCATTGGATTTAATTCTAAGTCTCCACTCAAGCAAAGTTGCTAAAGATCTCTTTCTATTTTGAGCATATTACTGGAATTGTAAATTTTGGTGAAATTTACAAATATAAATGAATGTTCCATAATGTTTATTTATATACTCATGAACATGTGCTCAATTGTATCTGACTCTTTGTGAGTCCACCAGGCTACTGTCCATCAGATTTCTCAAGCAAGAATACTAGAGCAGTTTGCTATTTCCTTCTCCCAGGGGATCTCCCTGATGCAGGGATTGAACCTGGGTTTTCTGCATTGCATGTGGATTCTTTACTGCTGAGCCATTAGGGAAACCTGATTTATGTACATTCTTATCCTTCAGTGTTACAGCTCAGAGGTGAAGCAGATGGACAGATGATTGTATTTTGCACTGTTAGTCTTCAGAGGACCATATAAGTAGAGCAAGGAAGGGAAGCTAATCATGTTGCTTTGTCTGCTTTCTTCAGGGCTGCTTTTCTTCCACTACTTTTTGAAATCCATTAAATAGAGAAATATCATATTTTTAGTATCTTGGGGTCCTTTGGTCCACAGTTCTCTTAGTTTTCAGATTTTAAACCTTTTGGAGAAAGTTGTGAAGAAGAAAATGTACTTTTAATTATGACATTGTTTCTTGTCTCTCTTCCATTTCTGCCACTTCTCTTCTCTCCTCTTGTTTCCAACTTAGTCTGATAGTATGACAGCTTGAACCAACCAGTTCAATTTTGAAAAAAAAATACAAGGAAGGTATAATATTAAAAAGTACAAAATAACACTAACCAACCAAAATCAAGCAAAACCAGAACAACTTCCCTTGCATTGTCCATCAGTTCCTAAGTGTGTCTCTTCTTAGAAAGGTTGTTTCTTTCCCTACAAGGAGAATCTCTTCTCTGTGCTATATTTGTTTTGGTAAATAGTGTAAGAGTTTCTGTGTGAGGAGAATAAATATTTTTTAATGTACAGGCAAAAACTACCTTTCAAAGGAAATGTACCAGGAGATCAACAGGGGCATCTCTTCTGTCTTCAGTGATTTTGGGCTTAAAGGATGTGACTGTTTATTTCCCAGCAAGAGTTAGGACTTTCAGACTCTCAGTAACAGACAATGCATTAGTTTCCCAGTTAGTTCATAACTTATCAGGACTTATTTCCATCCTAGCTCATGCAGACATGATAGTAACGTATGCTGAGGCCTTTGCATCCTAGTTTGATAAAAAGAGGAGGAAGTTATGATCCAGCTTTATGGGAGCAAGAACAAGAATACAGCTACAGAGCTGTATCTTGCAATGAATAATTATCTGTATATTATCTGAATGGTTTAGAGAGAAAAGTCATGGATATGTCAGTGGTGGCTAAATGATAGAGCTGTATGCTTCACTTGGGTACAGCAACATGAGAAGTCTAACTCACACAATATAAAATTCAGTGGCATTCTGGTCCAGGTAATCTGCCCACCATGAAAGAATCCTGGCCAATGATTGGTATTGGGAAAGGGGTTACAGATAGTACTGTTCCCATCATAATATGACAACAAGATTTAAGACAAGACAGGATATCAGAACCAAGCAAAGGTGTGATTCAGAGACATGTTCCTTCCCTATTTGAAAGTTGGTACTCAAGTTCTGAGATGGAGTTAGAATCACAGATTTAATATATTAGGCGATGCCTGCTGAGAAGTTGATATAAACTGTGGCTGTACAGGGCTGGACATCACGTACTGTGTGTATGATGAGAAATCAGTTATCATCCCTATAGAACTGTAGGCAGAGGAGACTGGCGATAAGCCAGTTCAACATCTCATTTACAAGCTCATTCCCACCCTTCCCTGGGATCTTTAAAAACTCTTGGAACACAGTCTCAAAAGGAGTAATTTTAGGATTAGATAAGCTAAAATATATAAACACCAATTTTCCTAGCTCTTCAAATAAGATTGGTTTAATTAATTTTTTTGTTGTTTACTTGCTAAGTTGTGTCCGACTCTTTGCGACCCCATGAATTGCAGCACGCCAGGCCTGCCTGTCCATCACCAACTCCCGGAGTTCACTCAGACTCACGTCCATCGAGTCAATGATGCCATCCAGCCATCTCATCCTTGGTCGTCCCCTTCTCCTCCTGCCCCCAATCCCTCCCAGCATCAGAGTCTTTTCCAATGAGTCAACTCTTTGCATGAGGTGGCCAAAGTACTGGAGTTTCAGCTTTAGCATCATTCCTTCCAAAGAAATCCCAGGGCTGATCTCCTTCAGAATGGACTGGTTGGATCTCCTTGCAGTCCAAGGGACTCTCAAGAGTCTTCTCCAACACCACACTTCAAAAGCATCAATTCTTTGGTGTTCAGCCTTCTTCACAGTCCAACTCTCTCATCCATACGTCACCACTGGAAAAACCATAGCCTTGACTAGACGGACCTTAGTTGGCAAAGTAATGTCTCTGCTTTTGAATATGCTATCTAGGTTGGTCATAACTTTCTTTCCAAGGAGTAAGCGTCTTTTAATTTCATGGCTGCAGTCACCATCTGCAGTGATTTTGGAGCACCCCCCCCCCCCCACCCAAATAAAGTCTGACACTGTTTCCCCATCTATTTTCCATGAAGTGATGGGACCGGATGCCATGATGTTTGTTTTCTGAATGCTGAGCTTTAAGCCAACATTTTCACTCTCCTCTTTCACTTTCATCAAGAGTTCCTCTTCACTTTCTGCCATAAGGGTGGTATCATCTGCATATCTGAGGTTATTGATATTTCTCCCAGCAATCTTGATTCCAGCTTGTGTTTCTTCCAGTCCAGTGTTTTTCATGATGTACTCTGCATATAAGTTAAATAAGCAGGGTGGCAATATACAGCCTTGACACACTCCTTTTCCTATTTGGAACCAGTCTGTTGTTCCATATCCAGTTCTAACTGTTGCTTCCTAGCCTGTATACAGATTTCTCAAGAGGCTGGTCGGGTGGTCTGGTATTCCCATCTCTTTCAGAATTTTCCGCAGTTTATTGTGATCCACATAATCAAAGGCTTTGGCATAGTCAATAAAGCAGAAATAGATGTTTTTTTGGAACTCTCTTGCTTTTTCCATGATCCAACCATGTTGGCAATTTGATCTCTGGTTCCTCTGCCTTTTCTAAAACCAGCTTGAACATCAGGAAGTTCACAGTTCATATATTGTTGAAGCCTGGCTTGGAGAATTTTGAGCATTACTTTACTAGCGTGTGAGATGAGTACAGTTGTTTGGTAGTTTGAGCATTCTTTGGCATTGCCTTTCTTTGGGATTGGAATGAAAACTGACCTTTTCCAGTCCTGTGGCCACTGCTGAGTTTTCCAAATTTGCTGTCATATTGATTAGATAAGCTAAAATTTATAAACACCAACTTTCCTAGCTCTTCAAATAAGCTTGGTTTAATTAATTTTTTGTCGTTGTTTAGTTGCTAAGTTGGAGAAGGCAATGGCACCCCACTCCAGTACTCTTGCCTGGAAAATCCCATGGACAGAGGAGCCTGGTAGGCTACAGTCCATGGGGTCGCTAAGAGTTGGACATGACTGAGCAACTTCAATTTCACTTTTCACTTTCATGCATTGGAGGAGGAAATGGCAACCCACTCTAGTGTTCTTGCCTGGAGAATCCCAGAGACGGCGGAGCCTGGTGGGCTGCCATCTATGGGGTCACACAGAATCAGACACGACTGAAGCAACTTAGCAGCAGCAGTTGCTAAGTTGTGTCCAACTCTTTGCGACCCCATGGACTGTACCCTGCCAGGTTTCTCTGTCCGTGGGATTTCCCAAGCAAGAATACTGCAGTGGTTTGCCATTTCCTCCTCCATGGATCTTCTGGACCCAGGGATTGAACCCACATCTCCTGCATTGGTAGGTAGATTCTTTACCACTGAAGCACTAGAAAAACCCTGGTTTAATTAATTATTTCAAAATTTGAAATATCACCAATAATTCTGCCAGGGTTTATTTCTCAAGAAGCAAAGACTTTAGTCCATGATATAAGCACTGCAGTAGTTTTCAATATCTGACACTCATACAGTAAACCCTTCTACCTGATTTTTTTCAAAACATAGAGTTCTAGGGTTCTCACTGCAGGAATTCTAGGGTTCCTTGGCCTGACAGGTTTGGATGCTATAAGGATATTATGGATACTCTTATGACTTTAAGAAAATGGATCATGCTATTTAATTGAGATTTTAAGTTTATAACTTGGTCAGTTAGCATCACTGACTCAATGGATATGAATTTGAGAAAACTCCGGGATATTGTGGAGGACAGAGGAGCCTGGTGTGCTGGTCCATGGAGTCGCAAAGAGTTGGACATGGTTTAGCAACTGAACAATAACAACTTGCTCCCCCACATGTTACAAATACCATTAAAACTGTAGATGTTACATTTTAAACTTGATGGTAAGCTTTTATACTTTATTTTGCTGTATTTACATAAAGTTAATTATATATGTTATTTTATGGAAAATATATCCAGTTTTATATTATTCCTCTACTTGCCCACTTTTTTTCCTATTGGAAACTCTTCAGTAGTCTGTCTCAGTTCCCAAACTTTGCTGTCAAAATCATCTCCAATACTTACTTAAAAAGCTGATATCTTTGTCCAACTTCAGATCTACTTCACTAGATGACTTTAATCTAATGCAAAATTTAGGAAGCAGTTAATTGTAGATCTGTTTCTCACCCTGCCACTTCTGCGCTCTATAATTGAAGAAGTTCATTCAGAATTCAGCAAACATTCATTGATTGCCGTCAAAGTGCTGGAAACTGTGCTAGGTACCAGGGGTCCAAAATAAGCAGGAGATATTTCTGTCTTCAAGAAGTAATCATACACCAGAGAGTTCTAAAGCACAACACAATACATAGCACAATAGTTAAGTGAAAAGTGCAATAGTAGCAAAGAAAAAGAGCCACCGCCCTTTGTACAGAAAAGGAGGGTACATTATTTCACAAAAGATATGACTTGTGAGATGGGTTGAAGTAAGTTTCTGAAGAAGTAGACAGACACCCTAGGGAGAGAAAAAATAAATACCCCTAAATGCTCAGAGAGAATGAAAATTTCTGGTGGTTGGGGCCTAACATGCATAGGTAGAAATCTAGGGGCTTGAGAAGGGCCTTGTGAATTACAGTAAGCACACTCTTTTAGTCTACAGGTGATGAGAAATACTGAAAGATTTTAAGGAAAATGATAAGACCAGGTGAAGGTCTGCAGCTGCTTATGTATTACAAGGCAAATCATCTCTTAAAAGGAAGATTGTACCTTAATATCTCCGCTGCACCAAAACAGCAAAATAGCATTGGTTATTATGAATGAATGTACAATGTCAAATAATCAGCTTTGATTTTTAAAATGGAATTGATTGGATTACTTTCATCCAGGGCACATAATAATCAAAGATTCTAGTGATCTTGCTATGGGCAATGTTCCAAAGGACAAAATCTCTGTATTTTTATATAAAGTTTAAAAAGCAGTTATTAAGTTTGTAAACATCTGAAATGAAATGGTGTTATTTTTTAATTCCCCTCTTTCCTATTGGAACTTTTTGCTTGCGTAAAGAATTCTTAAATGCAGTAAAGCTGTGACAGTCACAAGTACTGTCACAAACCAGAGTCCTGCATCAGCTCAGAAAGTTCTTATTCAATCTTCAGGGACAAAGGAGAAATGAAAAAAAGTCTCAGGACAGGCCAAGGAGATTCACTTACTATTTATAGAATAACCTTATGTTGGAGAGGATCAGCTTTTCAAAGAGAGGGAACTAAAGCTTTCAGTATATGTTTAATAGGAATGACATCATTGTGAAATATAAAGAAATAACTCCAAAATGAAAGGAATCTTTTTTTTTTTTTTTTTTTACTATTTTTATTATTTTTTCTTTTTGGATTGCATTTATTTATTTTTTAAAATATAAATTGATTTATTTTAATTGGAGGTTAATTACTTTACAATATTGTATTGGTTTTGCCATACATTGACATGAATCCGCCACAGGTGTACATGTGTTCCCCATCTGACCATCCTCCCCCCACCTCCCTCCCCATCCCATCCCTCTGGGTCATGCCAGTGCACCAGCCCCGAGCACCCTGTATCATGAATCGAACCTGGACTGGCGATCCATTTCACATATGATAATATACATGTTTCAATGTCATTCTCCCAAACCATCCCACCCTCGCCCTCTCCCACAGAGTCCAAAAGACTGTTCTATACATCTGTGTCTCTTTTGCTGTCTTGCATACAGGGTTATCATTACCATCTTCCTAAATTCCATATATATGCGTTAGTATACTGTATGGTGTTTTTCTTTCTGGCTTACCTCACTTTGTATAATAGGCTCCAGTTTCATCCACCTCATTAGAACTGGTTCAAATGTATTCTTTTTAATGTCTGAGTAATATTCCATTGTGTATATGTACCACAGCTTTCTTATCCATTCGTCTGCTGATGGACATCTAGGTTGCTTCCATGTCTTGGCTGTTTTAAATAGTGCTGCAATGAACATTGAGGTACACATGTCTCTTTCAATTCTGGTCTTAAACCAATTTTAAAATAATTTTTTGAAGATGAATATAATTAAAAAAATTTAAGTGCCCCATACTGTCATTAACTGGAGACAGTCAGTTAGCATTCTCTTTTATTTCATGCATTTCCTTTTATATATACTGTTCTGCTGAATGCTTTGCACAATGTTTTCCTTTTAGTTTATTTTTTTTTTTAATTTTTAGTTTTTTATTTTTTAAATTTTAAAATCTTTAATTCTTACATGCATTCCCAAAAATGAACCCCCCTCCCACCTCCCTCCCCAGAACATCTTTCTGGGTCATCCCCATGCACCAGCCCCAAGCATGCTGCATCCTGCGTCAGACATAGACTGGCGATTCAATTCACATGATAGTATACATGTTAGAATGTCATTCTCCCAAATCATCCCACCCTCTCCCTCTCCCTCTGAGTCCAAAAGTCCATTATACACATCTGTGTCTCTTTCCCTGTCTTGCATACAGGGTCATCATTGCCATCTTCCTAAATTCCATATATATGTGTTAGTATACTGTATTGGTGTTTTTCTTTCTGGCTTACTTCACTCTGTATAATCGGCTCCAGTTTCATTTTGTAATTCTAAAAGAAGAATGTAAAGAATAAATATAAAATTATCAATGAGCTAAACTTAATGATTCTGTCATCTATTGTTTCATTTATTATTCTCTCTGGATGTTTATCTTGAGAATATTTTCTTAGGCAAGTTTTGCTATCCCCTCAAGACGTGTGCGAATACTAAGATATTACAAAGTTAGCATCACCTTTGCACCCTGAATATCAGCTCTACACCCATGTTGAATTTTTGCAACTGTAAAAATTGATGTGTTAATGCATAGTGGCTTTAAAGTAATTATTCTAAGTAATATTTAAAATAATTTTTAAAAATTCTACTCTTGTGGATCATTAATCCTGCCCAGTTTAACTCTAGAAGTGTGAGAGATACTCTGTTCCTTTTTTGTTTGAAACCAATTTCATGGAGCTGTAGTTTTTTGCAGCGCTTTTATTATATAACTGGGCCCAGAAGATCCCCATCCCCCATCTGTTCACTATAATGTTTTCTTCCCATTTTATTCCAGAAGATGCCAAGACAGCCTCCTGGTGGGTTACCTTGGCAACCTCATGTGTCATGTTTTAGAACGTCCTGGGGCTGCAGTTTTATTTCCATTTGCATGCACTTCAGTCAGCTAACTGTAAATTATAAAGGTCTTTTGTAGTATCAACCTCTTTTATTCTTACAGAGTGAAAAACAGATAATTAAGATTACTGTTCAGTAAAATCTATTTATATTTAGGACTATATATAGGAACACTTAGGTTACTCTTACCTAAAGTCATGGTATTTTTCACAAGCATTTCATAAACTGATGCTGTAACGGCATGTAATATAATATGCAGTGTATTATACACATAATATAATACCCAGTGTGACTGCTTGATCTCATCTTTGAAAAGCATGTCACTTTACAATCTTTTGATGACAACGTAGTTTTATTATATCAAGCTACAGATTTCCAATCAATCAAATATTGAAAGTACATCATTTAGTGTTTCTCATCCGAATAGTCCCATCTCTTTTGCTATATCTTTTAAAAAGTGTCATAATTTTTTTGTAAGCTTAAAATACTTTTAAGATATTTTTTGCAGAAAATAGCATACAATTTTTGTTAATCTTTCAAAGGTAGACTTTTGCATTTTTATAAAAAGCAAGAGACATAGGTCTATAATTTGAGCAAAGTTATATACAAAATTGATAACAAAGCTAAAATGAAAAGTAGTTCTCTTTGAAACTCCAGCATTTGTTAGGTATCAAAGTGAGGGCAATGAATCAATGCTTTCAGTTCAGGAAGAAAGCTACAATCCTGCATGCTCCACCGTCTGCAAGATAGTTTTTGCTTCCTTGTGAAGAGTTTAGGCATTCCATGATGACTGATAACATTCCAAGAAAACATTATGCTATGAAATTGTTACATTTATTGTTTGACCCAGCCTCAATGTTACTTTGAAATTAGTAACCATCTCTTTCAAAGAAAGGACCTCTGAAGAGCTTTTCTAGGTAATTTGGAGGACCATCATAAACTGGGCTAGCTATATTTTCTCCGTTCCTTTGTTAGGGGGATATACTGAATACGCATCAACATGTGCAGGGTGATTCAGTTTGTATTCTCTTTTATAGTGCTTCCTTTAAGGCTTCATTATTCTTAGCACGTCATATATTAGCTTTGAATTTGATGAAGATGGTCGAAATAGATCGATTATCTTTGTTCATAAACTTTTTATTTGCCCAAATCCTCCCCATCCTGAAAGTGTTAGGAGAATCTTCTAATATGGTGCATCCATTAAGGATGTCTATATCTGAATATCATTTTTTTGGTCAATATCATTAAAGCAATATGGTTTCTTTAAATATGAATTTGTATTGGACAATTCAATACCTAATAAGGGCCTGGAGTAAAAGATGATTTTTTTTAACTCCAAAGAGGAATAAAATTAGCTTGATATTTTATTTATTGGTTTGGAAATCCTTTGGAGATAAGAAGGAGACAGAAGGACTGGTGCCCAGACTAACTTTGACAGTGTCATTCAGCTTGTTCATTTTAGATCAACTACCAATAAACAAGTCTTGTTCTTATAACACTATTAAAATCTTCTCCAGACTTTAGCTGTTTGTGATACCAATGATTGCTTCCAATTTTTTTTAGGTGAACAGTTTTAATGTTTGCATATCAAAGGCAGATTGTTTCTCCTATAGCCACAGTAAGGTTGCATGAGGGTGTATATATGCTTAGTTGTGTCTGACTCTTTGTGACTCCATGAACTGCAGCCCGTCAGGCTCCTCTGTCCATGGGATTTCCCAGGCAAGACTACTGGAGTGGGTTGCCATTTCCATCTCCAGGAGACTCTTCCTGACCCAAGGATTGAACCTGCATCTCCTGCATTGTTGGTAGATTTCTTACAACTGATCTTCCTGGGAACCCCACAGTAAGGTTCAGTTCAGTTCAGTTCAGTTCAGTCGCTCAGTCGTGTCCGACTCTTTGCGACCCCATGTTAGCTAGCACTAAATGACAGGTCCAATAGTTATCTCTGGTTCTAAGCAGCCATGACTGAGATCATTGAGCAGATCTTCTAGTCAATGAAATGGTTTTTCATTTTAAATATTTTCAGATGAATTTATGTGCAGATGGATCAGGTAAACATCTTTTTCAGTTCATGGCATATTGTCAGTCAACACTGTTCCATGCAAAGCTTCTTTCTTGTTTTCATTCTTTCTCTTAATTTTTTATAATTTCATTGTGGTATAATTTACATATGAGAAACTGAACCCATTTAGATTGTATGATTTATAAGTTTTGACATGTGGAAACATCTATGAAATTACCATAGATATAGTTTTAAAGTCCATTATCAGAAGAGCCTCTTCGTGTATTTTGATCCTCAAAGTTTTTTTGTTTTTTTGTTTTTTTTGACAATAAAGACTCCTGAGGTGCCCAGAGTCAAACAGTGAATTGCCTCTAGCCTGAATCTTAAATTCAAGTTTATCAATTTCTGGTCTTCAAGTCTCAACATGGAATATAGAGTTTCTTTATTAAGTGTCTTGTGTCTAACTGTGTATTCTAGACAGGTCATAAACCATCATCAGGTCTGATCCAGGTGAGTGAAGTAGAGAAAGGCATACCAATTATGAATCAAGTTGGATGGCTGGAAAGAATATAAGCCCCCAAACAAACAAGGCTTTACTCTTGTTTATTTGTGGCTGTTGAGGAAGGACTTTATGTTTTCAGAGCTTCAGCATCCCTTTCTTTAAGCTGGAAGGTCAATTCTTTGCCATGTATTTCAGACACCTATGAGTAATAAATAAGGTGATAGATATGAAAATTCTTTGAAATTTGCAAAGTGTAAGACACATGAAGAATTTATGGATGGTAAAGTGAAGTCTCTGGGAGGAAAGCAAGTGTGTTTGTGGGGTGCCCATAGAAGTAAGTCAAAACTAGGGCTCTTACATAGTCTAGTTGATAATCCCATGATCTTCATTGAATATTTTTATTTTAGTTGCTTAGTAACTTTGTTTCATGACAACATTGCTTCCCATTGCTACAGATAGAATTAATCTCTGAAGTAACATGAATACATTTAACATAATTGTTTTAGGGTAGTTTTTCCTCCATGGTCAGGAAACTAAAGGCTGGAATTAGAACTTTTATCAGAAAATAAGATATATGCATGCTAATTCAGCATATAGCATCTTTTCATTAAATTGATTTTATAAACAAAAATTTGTCTGACAGTTATGTCGTATTTGTTTTCCATTTTTGTCAGATTCAATCTACAAATTTTTCATGCATTTACATTTCAGGCAACTTATAATTCTCTTGATTAGTGTATCTATCCATTTCCCCATGTACAGGACAGTTAATCTTATTTTTTCCCTGGAGTCTATTTTTAATATTTGTTAGAGAAAAGAAGTAGAACATGAAATGCCAGTAAAGAAATTACCATGTGTGTCATTTGCTTTCAGTTTTGAATAATATAGATGAAGTATGTTAGCCTCAGGAAAACCGTATATGTCTTCTTACTACTTAAAGCATATGAGGACTAACTTATAATGTAAAGAAGTAGATTTTTTTTCCAAGTTACTTTTATGATAAAACTCACTTCTGGAATAATTCAGAGCGGTGGTTCTTCAGGGGGAAGAGGAGATGGTTTTGCTCCAAAGGAAGTTAAAATATTAGTCCCTCGGTCTTGCCTGACTCTTTGTGACACCCATGGACTGTAGCTGGCTAGCCTCCTCTGTCCATGGGATTCTCCAGTCCAGACCCTGGAGTAAGTTGCCATTCTCTTCTCCAGGTGATCTTCCCAACCCAGGGTTGGAACCCTGGCCTCCTGCATTGCAGGTAGATTCCTTACTATATGAGCCACCCAGAAGCCCTTCGCTCCAAAGGAACCTTTGGGAATATCTGGAGATGTTTTGGTTTTAACAAGTGAAGGGGTGCCGCTAGTATCTAGTCAGTAGAGGCCAAGGATTAGGCTAAACATCCTACAATGCACAGGACTGCCCCAACAACAAAGAATTGTCCTGCCCCAAATGTCAATAGAGCTGATATTGAAATCCTGGCTTAGATTCAGTGGGTGACAAAATCTCATAATTGGTTGAAAGACTCACTGAGGGTTGGGAAAGGGAGAAATTTTACAGTGGCAGATTGAATAGGCATAAAAGAAAGTCATGATTTCAGCATCCAGTGCTATGGTTTTCACATTAGTTTAAAAAATTAGAGACTTTCAAACGTTAGAGAAACAACCCACGTAGACTTAAAAATAAATCACACCTGAAAGCTGTTCTATCAAGGGTGTTGGGAGATCAGCTTGGTTGGTCGTTTTGCCCTTCATAGATCACTAAGGGTGGCCAGGAAGAAGGAGAAAAAAATGGAAGGGAAAATGTAGTAAAAGCAAAATCCAAAAAGGTAAGCCTGTGAAGGGAATAGCAATACTGTGGTGTTCTTTGTTATTGATTTTTTGTGTGTAGTTTATTGGGTGGGTGGGGGGAAAGAGCGAGTGAGTGGGAAAGTATTCGCCAGTCTCTCAACTTTAGACGGTGCGGTGGACCCCGTCACAGGATCGGAGAGGGGGCTGGGACCCAGGGTTTGGGTTCTGAGCATGGCCACTGGTTGCAGGATGAATATCTCCGGGCTCTGGCGGACGGGACAGGGGCTGTGGCTGCGGCCGGGTGCGCACCAGCCCTTTCTGAAGGCAGGGATGTGTTGGGCGCACGGAGAGAGGAGCGCAGCCCATCTCACTCCTGGGGAGCGCGGGTCTTGAGCGCGTCCTCTGCCAGACTCCGGCCTCCATGCCGCGCCCTCCCGGTGTCTGCCTATTCCCAGCCGCTGCGCCCGCAGGCTGAATGAGTATTTGTTGCTCCTGTCCGTCGCGTCTTTCAGGACCCCACGGGGAGCTCCCTGTGCCGGCTCCGGATAGTTCACGGAGAGGGCGGCCCGCAAGGCCTCTGCCCTGTGAGTTTTCCGCCAAGAAGCATGCAACAGTGTTGCTTCGAAGTTTTTTTCTGTTTAGACAACATCCCAAGAACTGAAAGTTCCAAAATAGTTCTCCTTACACCTTATTATGGCACCCGACTCCAGTACTCTTGCCTGGAAAATCCGGAGGAGCCTGGTGGGCTACAGTCCATGGGGTCGCTAAGAGTCGGGCACGACGACTTCACTTTCACTTTTCACGTTCATGCATTGGAGAAGGAAATGGCAACCCACTCCTGTGCTCTTGCCTGGAGAATCCCAGGGATGGGAAAACCTGGTGGGCTGCCGTCTATGGGGTCGCACAGAGTCGGACACGACTAAAGCGACTTAGCAGCAGCAGCAGCACACCTTATTACTATTATTATTATTTTTTGGAGGAGAGGTGGGGAAAGGTGGACTAGGACATGGAGAAACTGGGGGAAATTTGACCCAATGAAAACAGTAAATATTTTAATTAGCGTATTTATCCTTTACTTTCCTCATTCCAAGCTGTTATCTTTTATTCCTTTGAACAAATATGACCGAAAGTTAGACTCAGTGAAAACTCAGGCAATTTGATTCCAGCTTGAGCTTCATCCAGCCGGTTTCTTATGAGATACACTGCATATAAGTTAAATAGGCAGGGTGACAATATACAGCCTTGACATACTCCTTTCCCAGTTTGGAACCAGTCTATTGTTCCATGTCCAGTTCTAACTGTTGCTTCCTGACCTGCTTACAGATTTCTCAAGAGGCAGGTCAGGTGGTCTGGTATTCCCATCTCTTGAAGAATTTTCCACAGTTTGTTGTCATCCACACAGTCAAAGGCTTTGGCATAGTCAATAAAGCAGAAATAGATGTTTTTCTGGAACTCTCTTGCTTTTCTGATGATCCAGCGGATGTTGGCAATTTGATCTCTGGTTCCTCTGCCTTTTCTAAATCCAGCTTGGACATCTGGAAGTTCACAGTTCACATACTGTTGAAGCCTGGCTTGGAGAATTTTTAGCATTACTTTACTAGCATGTGAGATGAGTGCAACTGAGCATTCTTTGGCATTGCCTTTCTTTGGGATTGGAATGAAAACTGACCTTTTCCAGCCCTGTGGGCACTGCTGAGTTTTCCAAATTTGCTGGCATATTGAGTGCAGCACTTTCACAGCATCATCTTTCAGGATTTGAAATAGCTCAACTGGAATTCCATCACCTCCATTAGCTTTGTTCATAGTGATGCTTTCGAAGGCCCGCTTGACTTTGCATTCCAGGATATCTGGCTCTAGGTGATTATCTGGGTCATGAAAATATTTTTTTGTCTAGTTCTTGTGTGTATTCTGGGTTTCCCTGGTGACTCATATGGTAAAGTGTCTGCTTGCAATGTGGGAGACCTGGATTTGATCCCTGGGTTGGGAAGATCCCCTGGAGAAGGAAATGGCAACCCACTCCAGTACTCTTGCCTGGAAAAATCCCATGGACCGAAGAGCCTGGTGGGCTACAGTCCATGGGGTTGCAAAGAGTCAGACACAACTGAGCAACTTTACTTTCACTTTCTGTGTATTCTTGCCACCTCTTCTTAATATCTTATGCTTCTGTTAGGTCCATGCCATTTCTGTCCTTTATTGTGCCCATCTTTGCATGAAATGTTCCCTGGGTATCTCTAATTTTCTGGAAGAGATCTCTAGTCTTTCCCATTCTATGGTTTTCCTCTATTTATTTGCACTGATCACTGAGGAAGGCTTTCTTATCTCTCCTTGCTGTTCTTTGACTCTGCATTCAAATGGATATATCTTTCCTCTTCTCTTTTGCTTTTGGCTTCTCTTCTTTTCACAGCTATTTGTAAGGCCTCCTCGGACAGCCATTGTGCTTTTTTTGCATTTCTTGGAGATGGTCTTGATCCCTGTCTCCTGTACAATGTCAAGAACCTCCGTCCATAGTTAATCAGGCACTCTGTCTATCAGATCTAATCCCTTGATCTAATCCCTTGAATTATTGTCAAATTCAGACTTGAGTTGAAGAAAGTAGGGAAACTTACTAGAGCATTCAGGTATGACAAAGACCTTATTGAGGGTAAAATACAGAGGGGTCTAATTAGACAAGTGAACCTAGTTTAATGGAATAATCCTGTTCAGCTGAAACTAGGACTTGGTAACAAAATGGTAAAGTTGTTTCAAAAAATTTAAAAACGAATTCCCATTGTCTCTTACCTGCATCTAGAGTTACTGTTGATGTTATATGAAAATAAAGTTTAAGGTTAATTTTGCTAATTGTTTTTAAACCCTCCCTGGCACTGTGCTTATCTTACTGAGAGATACTTAGGAAGAATTCTGTGAATGTAATTTATTTGAAAGAGGAGAATTTGTAGGGTGGGGGGAGCAGAGTGGGGAGCATAAGGCCACTTATTATTTCATTATTGAAATAAACTAATGCCAAATCTGTAAGCTAAGCTACTTTCAAAAAAACTTTAGTTTCATGTATGGTAGGGTAAAAGGAGGCTGAAAATTTTTGTTGGAGTTTTGCTAACTAATTGGGTAGTCTAAGACCAGTAACTTAACAGTTTGGGGGCAGTTTCTTCAACCTTAAAAGATAGTCAGTGGTTTGATTAGTGGGAATATATAAGTGTTTTCCAGGCTGTAACATGAATAATCATCTTCCTCACTCCTAACAGCCTTAGGTGGACCCGGTGAAGGTGGGATGATGCTTCCCAGGTGCTTCTCATCATGATCTTTTCCCCTACCCACCCTATCAGGAGATTCTTGAATCCTTATAAGACTAAAGACTGGGTAAGTTGTCTAACTTTACAAACTGCTGAGTATTTGACTATTCTGCCAAATATTTTCTTTAGTCATAATGTTTTCTTAAGCAAAAGTAGTAACAACATAGGTTTAAATTGGGTTGAGTGGTGAATGATTTACCTTAGAGTTGTATATGAAATCTTGTTGTTAAATTGAAATATGTCTAAATGTGAGTGTGGCACATACATGTTAAAGGTACTGTGTGTAGGCCTAGACATTCAAGAATGAATACTGTTGAGGTCTTTCTGGGCTACAGAAAAATACCTTTATAAGTTAATTAAACCTTTAATTTCTAATTTGGTTCACTTGTATCTCCGAGCTCCTGGATAAGGTCCTGTGTAAATTGGGCTCATTTGAGCCCCTTCTTGGTCTTAAGATGTGCACTGTTTTCACTAAAATTTACCTTGAATCATTATTTGCAATGAATTTTTATTTTGAGTACCTGAGAATTTTTTATGATTGATATGCCATGCAAATAAATTAATCTAATTTATTTACATGGATTGCTATAGTATTGAATGTAGACATGTTAATATATGTGAAGGTGAGTATAATATTAAATTTGCTGTCTGATTAGATCATGAATATATATATGTGTGTGTGTATGTATATATATAATTTTGAAGGTTTGGGGATTTGGTACTGCATTTCCTGGTAGATATTAATAATTTGAGTCAAAAAAGACCTCAGCCATTGATGAGGTGTTACTTGGAATTCCTTAGGTGGGACGAATAATCTACGTAGATGAGATTCTATAAACCTGTTCATCAGATATTTCCAAGATTATATTTGGGTAAATTCTCCTTTATGTCTTTAATCTCTAAGATATAACAAGTGTTAACATTGGGGAATTTGAACTAAGGAATACAAGAATTGTGCCAGTGTGTTGGGCACATTTCAAGTCAGATCTGTACCATTCACATAAGACTTGGAAACAAGATAATTAAAGTGTAGTTTTCAACCGAGTTTATCAGTTACTAGGAAGATAAATTAGGGGTAGCTAGAGGTTTGATGAAAATGTTAAGATCTATGGAGAGGCTTGTTTGGGTCAAATTAACGGTGCTTCACCCATTTTCTATGGAGGAATGGAATGAAAGCATTTTTGAAGAAGGGAATGTTTTCCCATCACCTGAAATTAAGTTGGGGAAAGTTCACAGTATCTGTTCATAGGGTTTGGTAATGTTTGTTGGCATTTGGAGGTTCATAATTACATGTATTTAAAAAGATGACACAAATGTCCCTGCCTGAGCAGAGTTAGGAAGCTGCATTAGGAGTAAACTGCAGTGACATCTTTCCTGGTAGCTCAGACGGTAAAGCATCTGCCTGCAATGTGGGAGACCTGGGTTCAATCCCCAGGTTGGGAAGACCCCCTGTAGAAGGAAATGGCAACCCACTCCAGTACTCTTGCCTGGAAAATTCCATGAATGGAAGAGCCTGGTAGAGCAAAGCCTGGTAGATCGCAAAGAGTCAGACATGATGGAGCAACGTCACTGGCAGTGACATCTGTCGTGGGAGAAGGCTGTATACATTTGATTGATTCTTGGGAAGAAGTTGGCCTGAAAACATTTGGAAAGTTTTTCTAACCAGGAAGACCAAAGGTGGACCTCTGGAAGTGAATAGAAGCCACCAGCAGCGAGGAATATTTCATGTCAGAACAAGTTGAGTGTTCTGTTGGGTGTCCTTGGAGAAATAGACAGATGTGTTCCTTCTCACCCCAGTCAGGATTTGTCCTCTGTTGCCCAGAAGACTCAGCCTCTATATGACATTGGCACCTGTCCCTTCCTCCATGTGACCCCTAAGGGTGACTGTCTAGTGAAGGGGGAAGGACTCAGAGAAGAAAGCACCTAACCTGGTCACTGCTACAGGCTTATTAGCCTGAAATGGGCTCAAGATGGGAAAAGCAGAGGTTTCACCTTTATGAAGTTTGAAATTTGATTATTACATTAGGTGGACATTTTAGCTAGTGAAATGGGATGATCCTTTTGATTAAAGGGAATTGGAAAAGTGTGGATACTTCTTAAGGTTTTATCTAGGAACAGGAAAAGAATTATCCCTGAGAAGAAGATTGAAAGACAGTGGGAGAAAGTTTTTTATATTTACTAGGGAGTCTAACTTCCTCAAAGAAATGATTATTCTGTGATTCCTTTGTCTTTGGCTCAGCTGTGGGATCTTGGCCAATGTGCTTAATTTGTCCAAAGCTTTGGCTTCTATAGCAGTACACGGGCATAATATTCGTACTTATAAAATCTTATTGTGAGAAGCAAATGTTACTAACACAATGCCTGACACAATGTAGAAAGTGAAGGTGAAAGTCTCTCAGTCATGTCTGACTCTTTGCAACCCCATGGACTGTACAGTCTATGGAATTCTCCAGGCCAGAATACTAGAGTGGGTAACCTATCCCATTGCCAGGAGATCTTCCTGTCCCAGGAATTGAACTGTGGTCTCCTGCATTACGGTGGATTCTTTACCAACTGAGCTCTCAGGGAAGCCTGATGGTTCAGTATAGGCTCAGTTAGGTGCTAATTTATCTGTTTAGGTGAATTATTAGAATGACTTGGCTGAGGCAATAGAAATCAACAGATTTTGAGCCTGGGCTGAAGAAAGTGGTGACCAAAGGCACAAACTTGTCTGATGCCTTGATTCTGGCTACTACTCCTAGATGTGAGGAAGGAAGCATCAACTTGCCTAACCAGGTTTTTCCAACACCTTTAAAGGTAAACACAGTAAAACAGCTTCTTAAAGATACAACTGAATATATATCTGTCAAAATAGGGGCACAAACCAGGGCTTCTCTGGGCCATTTATATAAAATAGTTTTAGGGGAAAAATAAAGATTCAGGTGAAGTTGAAAATGGAGTCCAGTTGTTGAAGGCAAAGGTAATACTTAAAAGTCAGATCGCATAGAAGTCTAAATCCAAATGCCAGTGAATTATTTTCAGATAATACCACATTAAAGGCACTTGTGGCTGTGGATAATATGTAAACATTTGAAATCTCAGAACCACTACTTTGGCTTCAAACACCAGGAAGGTGTTTAAATGGTGACCAAGGAATAGCATCACTTTTGCTTTCTTTGAGTTTATATGTTCCAGTTGTTTGTGAAAAATAAACCAATGTATTATGAAATTAAAGACATACACTAAACTCCAGAGGAGTAACATGTGGTTAGGAAAGCACTAAGAGAAGGCGTCCAGCTCACTGTGGCTTGTTCAACCACACAAATTGAGCTATAATATGTATAGATGTATAAAAGAATACCCATGGTGCATTTTTCTGTTCTTTAAAAGAAGTAAAAGTACCTGGCTCTTTGATCTTGTGTCTAGTCTCTCGCCTTTTTAAACATGGTTCCAAGGACACTTATTTCTCCATAAATATGTAATCAGTGGGAGCTGACAAAATAACTTTGTGCAACTCTGTGTTCATTTTCCCTCCACAGCTTCGTAGCTCTTAAATTAGAGATTAAAAATATTCGAAGTGTGGGAGGCAGAGGATCAGTGCAAATCCATCTGAACTTGAAAGAATCTTTTGATATTTTTAACAAAGTGTCCATATTGGGATGAACAGTATCATTATCTTCTCGTGGAATAAACTACTGTTTTTAGAAACGAACCCAAGTTATGAAGAGCAGTAAATATTATAGTTTTAGTGACAATGTTGTTATAAATATAGAGTTGGGTATTTTAAAACTCATTTCATTTCTGTCTTGTCTTCTGAAAGCAAGTGTTTAAAACAAGCCTGGAATGTAATTTTGAATCAACAGTGTGCTCGCAGGTCCTTCTCCCTCATTTTATAACTGAATCTTAGATTGAGATTCTACATTGATTAGTAGGACTTGGACTGGAACATAAACCTTGCTGTACATCTTTATGATAAAAAGAAGTCCAGGAAAATTAAGATTCTGTGACAGTGACTTTTTTTTTTAGAGGTTTGGATTTTGGGGAACAGATTTAGGTAAGTGAGAATAACTTAATTTGATATAATATTAGTCTCATTTAATAAAGGACTAGGAAATAATAGTTTTAAATCATTTATCTAAATTATTTTAGTTTAGAGATGTAAAACCATAGTTTGAAAATATCCAAGAATATTTGAGAGAACATTTACCTGGATAAAGCCATAGCAATTACTGTTTATCATTCTTTCCTTCTTTAGTAGGATATGGCAATCTTTCTTAAAATTCTCAATATTTTTCAACATTTTCTAGATTGTAACTTTTGTTGAATTAAAGCAAAATTCTCAAGGAATTTGAACCAGCTTTTTCATTTCAATTATTTAGTTATTTTTAATAGTACTCATTTTATAACATTAATTTCAGTGCTTGATGTATTGAATATTTTATTATGTGCTGCTGTATGTACTTGAATGTTCAAATTCTGGTAAACTCTAGTAGTTCTGAGCAACATCATGTTTGTCAAATTTACTAACTGCTTGGCATACCATTTTTCTTAAATAGCCTTATAGGCATTTACTGAACTGTGTACTAAAAATAGTTTATTCATTTGTAATCCGTATGATACTATATTGGAAAAGGGAATGGCAACCCACTCCAGTATTCTTGCCTGGAAAGTTCTATGGACAGAGGAGCCGGGCAGGCTACAGTCCATGGGGTTGCAAAGAGTTGGACATGACTGAAGCGATTTAGCATGCACACACACGTGACACTATATATGTATAGAAATTTATTTGCCAATAAAAATCCCACCTATCTGATAATTTTTATCAATAGAATAATAATTGTTTAATAAATAACATAATTGGCACTCTGAAAGGAATCAAACTGTGGATGAATTAAATCATTTGTTATTTTTAGTCTAGGCTATCTTTAAACCTTAATTAAAGAGGATGTTAAACTTGTTAACTTAAATGATTTGTAAGGCAAATGATTGTGTTGCCACTTGTTATGAAATCAGTAGATTTTGATATAAAGCAATGAATTAAATAACCACTCCATTTTCTTTAAAAGCGCTTGACTTTCTGTAAGTTTTAGAATTGCATCTACTCTTCAAACTTCTTTTCATTAAATTTCTCTTCAACCACCATGATTTAAGGTAAAATACCTTTTGTAGTGGGTAAGAAGTGATGCCCTTAATTTAACCAACCATGTGACAGACGTGATGTGAAAATAGTTAAGTAACAGTGAAAGCTATTCCTAGAGACAAGTCAAACACACTGCATAGTTTCACAGGAAGTTTCATCTGTTTAATGTATAGTGACGTTTGAATCATTGGGAGTATTTGAAGAAAGGTTTGGGTCATTAAATAAAGGGTAGATGGTAGTTCATCCATGTTGGTTTCTGAAATTGGCTATAAAATGTTTCATGAAATAAATTCCTCCCACTTGCTATTTTGTCCCCCGTATGTTTGATACTGTGCATGTGAATATCAGGCTGAATTAGTGGGACTTAAGTACTTAATTAGGTGACTCAGAATTCGATATTAAGTATAGGAGTATGGGTCATCTCTAAATATTTTAAACCTTGTGGCTAATATATCATAATATATTTAAGGCATGGTTGAAACTGGATTGTCTTCTAGTAAAAGTTCAAGAATCCAGAGTTGGATTTGACTGTTTTAAAATTACATGCTCATTAACTTGTAATCAGTGCTGTTGGTTTATCACAAAACAGTATTCTTGTTAGCAGAAATCATTGTCACCATGAGAGTACTTTCAATCACAAGCACTAGAGATTTGATACTGACACATGTTGAGAGGATGTCGCATTCAATTAAAACAAAACTAGCCCATTAATGGTGAAAAATGTGTTTTCTGGAGCCAGACTGACTCTATGCAGATCTTGGCTTCACCATTTCCTAGCCATGTGATTTTTGAACAAATGGCTATCCTCAGTTGTCCTCCCATGAGGCTGAGTTTGTGAAATGGCATATTTATACATTCTTCAAAGTCTTGCTCTAAGGGTTGAATGACTTAGTATATATCAAGTGCTTAGAATGTTGCCTAGCACATTTGAATTATCAACAAATATTAGCTATTAGTTAGTTCTCCCCTTCCCACCCTCCCACTATTTTTGTCTAGCTGCGTGCATTTCAGACTACTTTGTGCTAAATTCTCACCTCTTGCTTTCTCCTGCTAGATTCATATCTTTTTGGTTTATGGAAGAAAGTAACTTCTCTAAGACTGAATTATGTGTGTATGGTTATATAAATATATGTAAAGATGTGTGTGTGTGTGTGTGTGTGTGTGTGTATGAGAGCCATATAAGTAATATTTTGGACAGTATATCAGGAGGATTTATAAGATTTCTCTTTAAATAGCCATATTCTTGTTAAAGACAGGAGTTTGGATCATTCTACATATGTACTTAACGTTTACAGACCTTAATAAAGCACTGATATGACATGTGCATCTTTCACTGAGTATATTAGATCACTTGCTCCCAAACTTCTTAGAAGATGCCTTTAATGATGACAGATCTCTGAACCAGCACATGATAGTCAAAGAAGTTTTTTCCTCAGAGGACACCAAAAAGTTGATGTGGGAAGCTTTCAGTTTAGTGGTTAAGACTGACTGAGAATTGCCTTTGCTACTCAGCAGCTGTGTAATCTTACACAAGTTACTTAGTCGCAAGTCCTCTTTAAAACAGCTTGAATTTGACATTCTTGTAATCCATATAAATGCTTTATTATATTTCAGACAATGTTGCTCATAGTTCAAATGATTAAAACAGAAGCTGGCAAAGAGCAAAGCATGCAAAATGAAATTGCAATTCTATAACTCTTACCAATTGTTTCAAATGTTTACCTTTATTTTATGAAGAGAATGAATAAAAAACCTCACAATTATTTCCTCCTAAATGAAGCGTTCTGTAAGGACATCTCTGGTAGTGGACCTCTACAGCATTTTTACATATGAACAATAATTTTTTTTAGTGAAAGTAGCATTTGCATAACAGCTTGTCTTAACTTTAATTTGGAAACATTAAAAATTAATGTCAAGGTACAAAATTGGGTTGTATCCCACACTTGAAATATTTTTTGAGAACTTGAAAAAACCTCAATGTCACATGATTTGTCAGTTCTATAAGTGTTTACTTCCCAATTTTTCTACAGAATAATCAATCAACTCAAAAGTCGTGAGAAACTGAATTTTGCTTTGGCTATGGAAACAGCCTCAGAAATACCAATTCTAGATATACCTAACCACATCTTGTCTGGCCAAGATCTAAACAAAAAACGGATCCTATAATAAAAGCAAATTTTTGACTATAGGAAAAAGCAATTTATGACTTCCCCAGTGGCAGATTGAACAAATGTTGAGACTTTGGAGGAACTATTAATGTGGGAAAAATAAAAAGACATGCTTCTTTCAAAGATCCGCTCCCTTAAGGTTAATCTCAGCAAATGAGTCACCACATCAAACCCCAACCCAGAAAGTTGTGTTTTTAATAAAAGGTTGGCAAAATAGAAGTTTTATTCTCCAAATGTGCAAGTCCACATTTTACTAGTTTTTCAGAACATTAGATAAGAGACCCATGTAAAATGAAAAGAGGTGGGTTTTGAGCTAAAAATTAATTCTGAATGAGCCATTATTAAAACTTTCATCCTTGTGATGGACCAGCTGCCGGATTGCAGGCTCACACTGAATCACTCAAGGCTTACAGAACACCCAGTGTGTGCTGGGCACTCAATAGTGCAGTACCATCTCTGGGATATATTGAAGAATCACAGATCTCCTTTTAGACATAAATCATTTTACTCCACCCAGGACCTTTTCAAACAAAGCGGAGGAAAGTATAAAATGAATCATTTACTGGAGTTGGCTTTACTGCTTGGAAAGGAAACTTATTTGTAGGCTCTACTTATAACTGTGACACAATAATTATGAAACCCCTTTCAGTTAAATAAAACAAATGCTAAAGGCTTTTTAAAATATTCTCACCAAGAAATAAAGGATCTTTTAGAAATACTTTATAAGACATCTTGCCAGAGTAGTGACATGTAAAGAAGTTTATAGCAGCTACAAGTGTCTGCATTGTGCAAAGTCACTTTAGTCGTGTTCGACTCTGTGCTACCCATGGACTGTAGCCCACCAGGCTTCTCTGTTCATAGGATTCTCCAGGCAGGAATGCTGGAGTGGGTTGCTGCGCTCTCCTCTAGAGGACCTTCCCAACCCAGAGATTGAACCCACATCTTTTAAGTCTCCTGCATTGGCAAGTGGGTTCTTTACCTCTAGCACAACCTGGGAAGCCCACAAGTATCTAGGGAGCTGCAAAAACAGTTATGTTATTGTACCTGTTTTAAACCACATTCTGCCAAGAAGTAGAAAAGCATAAGAGAGGAGTGTTTTTTAATTGCTTGTTTTAATTAATTAAAAAAAATTTTTTAACTCTTTTTTCAAAGGTTTGTTCTGGTAGGAAATGGAGAAGCCTGATAAAAATTTATACTTATTATAGATAAGTCCAAAGTTGCCTTGCCCCTTCTCCTTTTTGATTTGTATTGGAGTGTGGAAGAACAAGGGAGTAGAAATGAGAAGGGAATAATCTGGCAAGCGAGTACCTACAAGATGGAAGTTGTAGAGACTAGAGAACAAGGAGATAAAAGGTTTCTGTCATTTAGAACACAGAAAAATATTAAATTAAAATTATGAGATTAAGTAGAGCTAACAATGGTGTAAAAGGTATTCATTTTATAAAGAAAATATTTTTCTACATAATTATCTAATTTAAAAGTTAAGGTTCAAAAAGATCCTGTGCTCAAAAGTATAAAAAGAAGTAAATTAACTATTTTAGGTGCAGACAAACATTCATCTTACTTCTTTAAACAGATTCTTATGTGTTGCTAATTTAAAAAACTTATTTTGTAATAGTATTTTAAACTAGTGATTAGCAAAGAAGTAATAACTCTCAATTTACTATATATTTGCCGTCTCTAACTTTGCATCTCTTGCTTCCTGTTAAAACCATTCCTGTCAAGTCCCATCACTCTTAAAAAACTACCCCTGTTCACTTTTATCTTTTTATAGTTAGTTTTGTTGGATTTTCTCTCCTCTGGCTATTTTTTATGCATCTCTATTACCTCTGTTTTACGAATATGACTTTTTTCTCTTTTTAAATGGTTGAGCACACAAATCTCCCTTTTTCTCCCCAGCTTTATTGTGATATTATTAACAAAATTGTTGAGATACTTAAAGTGCCCATTATCATATACATTGAAAGGATCCCCCCTAGTTAATTATCACACATTTGCCTCAGAGATTTATCTTTTGGTGTGTGAGAACATTTCAGTTTTCCTCTTAGCAAATTTCAGTTAATAGTATCACACAGTAGTGTTATCAGCTGTAGTTGCCATGCTGTTTGTTAGACCCTCAGATCTTATAACTGAAAGTTAATACCCTTTTGCCAACATTGTCTTATTTCCCCCAACCCTTAGCAGCCACTTTTCTACTGTTTCTGTGAGTTTGATGTTTTATTTATTCCACATAAGTAATGCCATGTAGTCTTTGCCTTTCTGGCTCTGATTTGCTTCACTTAGCATAATGTTTTAAGGTTCAGTGCAAATTGCTGCAAATTTCAAGATTTCCTTCTTTCTCATGGCTGAATGATATTTCACTGTCTATATATACCACATCTTGTTATCCCTTCCTCTGTTGATGGGCACTTATGTTGTTTCCATAGTTTTCTGGCCATTTAAAACATCTCTAAGTGAAGTGAAAGTTGCTCAGTTGTGTCTGACTCTTTGCGACCTCATGGACTATTCAGTCCATGGCATTCTCCAGGCCAGAATACTGCAGTGGGTAGCCTTTCCCTTCTCCAGGGAATCTTCCCAACCCAGGGATGGAAGCCAGGTCTCCCGCATGGCAGGTAGGTTCTTTACCAGCTGCGCCACAAGGGAAGCCCTAGAATACTGGAGTGGGTAGCCTGTCCCTTCTCCAGGGGATTGTCCTGACCCAGGAATAGAACCAGGGTCTCCTGCATTGCAGGCAGATTCTTTACCAACTTAGCTATCAGGGAATATTAAGTTTCTGCCTCTTCGATGATGTCCTTTAAATTTTTTTCTTCTGCAGCCCTCACCCATTTCACTAATTAAATTATGGATAATTAAAGTTAAAGAATGAATTGATTATTATCTATGAGTACATTTTGTGATTTATAATCATAAAAGAACTCCAACCAGAATGCATGTCTCAGGCATGGATGCTGTTTTCCACTCTTTTTTCAGTGCCCATAATAGTGACAGACACAGCACTGGAATAGAGATGAGGATCAAACAGTGAGAAATTATGTTAAAATACTACATTGTAGTTGTTGTTAAGTTGCCCTGTCATGTCCAACTCTGTGATCCCATGGACTACAGCATGCCAGGCCTCCCTGTCCCTCACCATCACCTGGAGTTTGCCCAAGTTCATGTTCATTGCATCTGTGATGTTGTCCAGCTATCTCATCCTCTGATGCCCCCTTCTCCTTCTGCCATCAATCTATCCCAGCACGAGGGACTTTCCCAATGAGTCATCTGACCAAAATACTGGAGTTTCAGCATCAGTCCTTCCAGTGAACATTCAGGGTTGATCTCAATTAAGATTGACTGGTTTGATCTCCTTGCTGTCCAAGGGACTTGCAGGAGTCTTCTCCAACACCACAGTTCAAAGGCATCAATTCTTTGGCGTTCTGCCTTCTTTAAGGTACAGCTGTCATAATCATATGTGACTACTGGGAAGACCATAGCCTAGACTATACAGACCTTTGTTGGCAGAGTTATGTCTCTGCTTTTCAACACACTGTCTAGGTTTGTCATTGCTTTCCTGCCAGGAAGCAGTCATCTTCCGATTTCATAGCTGCAGTCTTTGTTTGCAATGGCTTACTAATTAACTATTTTTAAATATGAAGGTACTCGAGACTTAAAGGTGGGGAGAAACCAGTGGAAGGTGGTTATTAATAGGTTTCCTTGAAATATTTCCTCAAAATTTATGAATATGACAGGTGTTCACAAGTATAGGGGTGATTATGGGAATCTTATCAAACTATAATAATAATCAGAAAAAGTTAATTGTGCATACATTAAAAGAATCAAAATGTCATAGTAGGTAGTGGAGAGGTGGACATAGGACATTATCTTAAAAAATGAAAGAAGAACTTACGGAGGTATTTTCCTCTTACTTTTTTAGGGTATTTTCTTATGATTTTCCAAACAAAATGACAGGATGTTATGATGTGATCCTTTAACTTTGAATCCTACATTGCAGTCAGTATAAGAATCTCTTTTAGAAACAGGCACTACCCGTTTTCCCAAAGATTTTTAAAATTAGTGCTTTGATATTAAAATTAATCTTTTCTGAAACTTACCATGGTGGATTCTTTCTTCAGCTTTTAATTTGTTTAACTCTGATATATCACCATTTGTCTATGGCTTTCCGATTTATTGTAAACAATACACTACTTTTAACATTTTACTTTGTAAATGATTTAAATATTGTTATCACAGTATTTTCAAATATGAATATTTGAAATATTCACAGTATTTCATAGTATTTCTTTCAAATATTTCACAGTATTTTTAAATATTGTTACCACACTCTAATTGACAGTGAGGGACTGAACAGTAAGATTGAGCAATGAAGATGGTAAACAGTAAATTGGGGGAGGTATGACTGCTAACCTGCTTCACAGGTCATCAGTTCACTTATAAATTAGTTTGGGCAGTGATATTTTGCTTTTCTATCCTACTTTATGAGTTCACAATGTTTTGGAAAATGAATGTTAGAGTAATGGGAAATCCTGATAAATATTTGAAGCTAGAGGTGTATCAATTCAGTCGTTCAGTCATGTCCAACTCCTTGCGACCCCATGAATCGCAGCACGCCAGGCCTCCCTGTCCATCACCAACTCCTGGAGTTCACTCAGACTCATGTCCATTGAGTCTGTGATGCCATCCAGCCATCTCATCCTCTGTCATCCCCTTCTCCTCCTGCCCCTAATCCCTCCCAGCATCAGAGTCTTTTCCAATGAGTCAACTCTTCGCATGAGGTGGCCAAAGTACTAGAGTTTCAGCTTTAGCATCATTCCTTCCAAAGAAATCCCAGGGCTGATCTCCTTCAGAATGGACTGGTTGGATCTCCTTGCAGTCCAAGGGACTCTCAGGAGTCTTCTCCAACACCACAGTTCAAAAGCATCAATTCTTCGGTGCTCAGCTTTCTTCACAGTCCAACTCTCACATCCATACATGACCACTGGAAAAACCATAGCCTTGACTAGACGGACCTTTGTTGGCAAAGTAATGTCTCTGCTTTTGAATATGCTGTCTAGGTTGGTCATAACTTTTCTTCCAAGGAGTAAGCGTCTTTTAATTTCATGGCTGCAGTCACCATCTGCAGTGATTTTGGAGCCTCTCAAAATAAAGTCTGACACTGTTTCCCCATCTAATTCCCATGAAGTGATGGGACCAGATGCCATGATCTTCGTTTTCTGAATGTTGAGCTTTAAGCCAACTTTTTCACTCTCCTCTTTCACTTTCATCAAGAGGTGTATAGAAAGTATTCTTAAGGGCAAATTGTGACTTGACTAAGGATCAGGTGTGCCGTTCAGGGAAGCTTTCTATCCACCAGTGTCAGACTTCTCTGCCATTGGCAAGGTGGACGATCAGGTCTCTGAAGGTATTCGTCTGTGGGTGCATACCAACCATGTTTCATATAATTTCACCCAGTTTCACACGTCACACACTATTCATTCCCTTTTCTCCCATTCTCTTCCCTCTCCCCCTTTCATGATTGGTGCTGTCTTTTAAAACAGTTTCTAGCTGCTTTCTTTTTGAGATATCTTTATTTTTATTTCAAGATAGACTTTTTCCCTTAACTTTTAATTTTGTATTGAGGTGTAGCTGTGATAGTTTCAGGTAAACAGGAAAGGGACTGAACCACACACACACATGTATCCTTTCTCCCCAGATGCTCCTCCCATCCCGTCTGCCACATAATATTGAGAAGAGTTGGATGTGCTATATAGCAGGTCCTTGTTGGTTATCCTTTTTAAGTATAGCACTGTGTGTACATGTGTACGGGTCCATCCCAAACTCCCTTTCCCCTTTCTTCCACCCAGAAACCATAAGATCTTTCTCTAAATCTGTGAGTTTCCTTCTGTTCTGTAAGATCATTTGTATCATTTCTTTAGATTTCCCATATAAGGGATGTCATATGGTATTTCCTCTTCTCTGACTCACTTCACTCAGTAGGACAATTTCTAGCTCCCTCCATGTTGCTGCAAATGGCATTATTTCATTCTTTCTAATGACCGAGGAATATTCCACTGTATGTATGTACCATATCTTCTTTACCGACTCCTCTATTGATGGACATTAAGTTGCTTCCATGTCTTGGCTCTTGTAAACAGTGCTGCAGTGAACTTTGGGGTGCGTGTATCCTTTGGATTCTGTTTTTTCTCTGGATGTATGCCCAGGAGTGGGATTGCAGAGTTAGACAAACAATTTTGAGTAACTTATGCTTATAGAAAAATCAATTAGAATGTACAAGATTTCCATATATCCCGACCTCCACCTTCCTGCAGTTTTCCCTATTAACATCTTGCATTGGTATAGTACATTTGTTAAAATTGATAAATGAATGTTAATACACTAACTTTATTCCACTGTTTATATTAGGATTTGCTCTTTTGGACCTTCTGTGGGTTTCACAAATGTATAATCATATATTGGCAATGAGACTGTTGTGCAGAGTAGTTTTATGCCCTAAGAGTTGGCTGTGCTCTAGTCATCCCTCCCTATCTTCCAATCCCTGGAAACCACTAATCCTTTTGCTGTTTTCATACTTATTTCTTTTCTAGAATGTCGATAGTTGGCATTATAAAGTATATAGCCTTTTCACTTGGGCTTACTCATCAGTTTTTTTGGTGAATCTCCATTCTGATTGTTTGGCTGAGGTCTTCACACCTCTTCCAGTGTTCTTCATGGAAAGGATCTTAAATGATCCCATACATGCTCTCTCATTTATGTGGCCTTGATCGTGTCTATGGAAAATTCTGATAAATACATTTTATTTACAGCTGAGTACCAGCTGACCAGTGGGGATTAGTTCTTCACTGTGCTTTTTATCAAAAAGGTAGCTGTTGTTTGACCTTAGCCTGGAAGATGGAAAGATGACAGGCACTCATTCAGGGGATCTCCTTCCCTTACAGAAGCTCCTCTTTGCTGATATGGAGTTGGCAGATAGTGCTTCCCATCCTTCCATTCTTCAAAAAGACTCTACTGTAAACCCTCATTAGTGTAACTGAGGGGTTTAAGAGTCGTTTTACTGACTGTTGATCCCCATAAAAAATTCTTGTCTGGAACTTTACTTTGAAAGCTCAGTTTAACATCATACAGCAGAAGCAACTCAGAATATATTTTTTTCTTCAAATATTCAGAAATTTATCACGAATCCTACTTTTTCCTTTGTATGCCAAAATGACACTCAAGGAGTGACTTTCCCAGACCCCTTAATGTCATTTTTCCTGTTTTCACCTGGATACCATCTAATTGATAGTTCTAAAATATGTGGAATAAAGCAAAACTACCAGATCAGCAAATACTACAAGAAAAGGTACATGTTTGTGACATGTATACATCAAATGAAAATAATATAAACTTAACAGTTTTAACATTTTACCTATGAGAAGAATGGATCATGGGATTCTTGAATAAAAATAGTTATGAACCAAGAATTCTTTGACTCCCCCAAGGAAGTAGTCTTCTATAAGATATCAGAAGAAAATAATTTACAAATTATTATATATATATAAACAACTTTTTAGGTTTCTATACTGTTTTCCTCTTGCTAAGTATGAGAGCATGACCTACTTTTCTCCAACTTGTGCCTCATTGGGTATTTGGTCTATTTTATACACAGCTATTTTCTCTTTGAGTTACTCTTCTACAGAAAGCACTTCCCAAAATGACTCATTAAAAACAGTTCTGTGAATCTTAATCAGACATTCGTAGTTTGTATTCATCCAGTTCACAACTCTGTGAATTGCCAATTTCTGTTGAATTATTTACATAGAAATGAGTACACTTTAACTGTTCATTAATTGGCAGTATCTAATATTATCTTCTATTTGCTACTTGTCTTGTGGACATTAGGAAAATGATTTTGAAATTCAGTTGGCATTTTGGGAGTTTGGCCTAGATAATCCTATTTCTGGAAAATCACTGATTTATTGCAGAACATACCTAAAAAAAAAAAAATCTCTTCTTAAAGGTATATCACTCTTTTCTTTAATATCCTTAATACAGTCAGTGGACTCTTTTTGTTTTAAATTGTTTCCCTTCTAACAGCTGATTATCTGGAGAAACAGGCTAACATTAGCCAACAGAAGGAAGTGAAATAAAGTCGTTCAGTTGTATCCAAGTCTTTGCGACCCCATGGGCTGCAGCCTACCAGGCTCCTCCGTCTGTGGGATTTTCCAGGCAAGAGTACTGGAGTGGGGTGCCATTGCCTTCTCCAGAGGATCTTCCCCACCCAGGGATCGAATCCGGGTCTCCCGCATTGTAGGCAGATGCTCACTGTCTGAACCACCAGCGAAGTAAAGGTGACATGACATAGCAGATAAGAACGTGGAACTGGGAAGCCAAACTGAGGGGATGTGAGTCCTTCTTTGTCATCTCCTGAGTTACTTTGAGTATGTTTCTTGACCTGTCTGTAACTTAGTTTTTTAATGTATGAAAACCGAACACAAGTGAAAGTGAAAGTGAAGTCGCTCAGTCGTGTCTGACTCTTTGCAACCCCATGGACTGTAGCTTACTAGGCTCCTCGGTCCATGGGATTTTCCAGGCAAAGCTACTGGAGAGGGTTGCTATTTCCTTCTCCAGGGGATCTTCCCAACCCAGGTATCTAAGCCGGGTCTCCTGCATTGCAGGCAGATGCTTTACCATATGAGCCACCAGGGAAGCCATGAAAACCAAACAGTAGCACACATCTCATAGGGTAAAAATGAAGATTAAATGAGTTAATACACGGAAAGGGCTTCTCAGTGTCTGGGACATTTAAAACGCTCAGTGAATGTATGCATTTTAGTATTTGTAAAGTCATGAGGGGAAAAAAGCCAAATCCTATTCTTTGTCTAGCAGTATGAGGAAATGTCATATTTTCAGTTTTTTCCCCTACATAAAGAACAAAGGAAAGTTAATCAACTCAAATTCTGTGATTACCCTTCCCACCAACCTGGCTTGAGAAACTATTGGCTTAAGAAAGCAAAAAATATGAAAAATCCAACACAGGACACTAGAATTTGAATTGACAAGGTCTTTTAAGAGGTATTGGCCATGGTTTAAACCATGCGGAAAGGGGTTCAGAAATCTCCTTTGCTCATCAGAATGTTTAATCTTCTACCTTAGGGAAAGAAACAATAGTCCTCAGTAAGTGTACATTCTATTCTGAAAAGAACTTTTTCCAGAAGGAAATAGTGTGTCAGCTTCTGATGGGTTTCCAGAGTTTGCCTCCTTCACTTGCCTCTCCAGAGGGGCCTCTGTTTGAACCCCTAACAATGAGGAGGTTCTATGCAGTCCCAGAATCTATAGCTAAGAACTGGTGCCCTTGATCTTCTGTTAGCTTAAATTACCGTCTTTGATTTTATAACAACTTAATCTGAAGGATTACTCACATTCTGGCATTCTATCTACTTTTCTTTTACATGTTTTCTTTTCCCTGGTTTGCACTTGTTACAAACCTAGAGATGGAAAGCACAGGGAGCATGGGTTCACACAGAGCATTGCAGTGAGGGAGAAGCTGAAGTGTTTTCCAAGCTCTCTACAACCAACCCCTGCAGGCCTCCTGCCGATACTCATGCTATACAGAAAGGTTTCAGGATAAAAATTCAAAGTGATATCCAGAAATTGTTTAAAATCTCAAGTGACTAAGTCGATAGTTACTTTTTCTATATCAGTGTAACTTTAAAATGGTGAATGGTTTCTCCTCATAGGTATCTTTTTCTAACAATATATATTTAATAAACAATATCCTATAAAGTCAATAATGTTGCACATTTAGAAACTAACTGACCCTCAGATTTCAATACTGGTCATAGTTCTACATGAATCAATACTACATCTCAAGTTAGTCTTTACATTGACCAGAACAGAGTCACCATATGCATAGTAGTTAGGTGTCACAAAATAAATCAAATTAAGGAGTGAGTGAAGAATGTACAGCTTTTTATATAACGTGATATGTGATACTTCCAGTCTTAGTTCTCTATCACGCTTTGACTGTTATCAAATTATTCCAATAGCTAAACCATTAGCCACCTGCTCGTTAAGTGAAATAAAACAGATAAAATGTCTTGTACAGTGTCTGGTATATAAAGGCATTCATTAAATATTATAATCTTACCTTCTTCAATTTCTGTCTTTCAGAATAGGGGTATTAAGAACTTAATCAGTTCCTTTATGTATGTATAATACTAGCAAATTTGATGTTGGAAGCAAGTACTAAAAAGCTATTTTATGATGTAGCTGGTTTATTCATTGAGTGGGGAGTTGAATGAAGGTTACAAATTGGGAAAGTCCTGAAATATTCTACAAGAGCATTTTATTAAAAAAACAAAAAAAAGTCCCTCCCTCTTCTGCCCTCCTCTAGGGCACTGCCCATATAATTCTGGAGGTGTGAATGTGGGAAGTTTCCTTTCCCAAGTTTCCAAGTTTACCTTAAGACTTAATCACAAAAGGGATCCTGGTGACTCAGATGGTAAAGAATCTGCCTGCAGTGTGGGAGAACTGGGTTCGATCCCTAGGTCAGGAAGATCCCCTGGAAAAAGAAATGGCAACCCACTGCAGTATTCTTGCCTGGGAAATCCCATGGACAGAGGAGCCTGGTGGGCTACAGTCCATGGAGTTGCAAAGAGTTGGACACAACTGAGCAACCAACATTTGCAGTCACAAAAGGAAAAGTACAAGTGAAAGTTGTTCAGTCGTGTCCGACTCTTTGCGACCCCATGGACTATACAGTCCATGGAATTCTCCAGGCCACAAAAGGAGATCTCACTTTATTTTTCAGGATGTCCAATATCCTTGAAAAATGTTTGGGATTAGTTGGGAAAGTAGACAAGTTTGGACAGGGTAGTGCCAAGAATGATGACACATCTGTAGTTTTTGAACTCAAATCCCTTACTTCTCCTTCTCTCTGTCCTTGCTTCATTATTTTTAGAAAAACTGCCTTTTTAGCTGAAATTGTCAGAAATTGCCCTTCAATGATTTTGTCATTGCTTTAAGGCCTAAAGCTATTATTCTCCAAAAGAACTCATAATTATATCATGCATATATTCTCAGTTGCCCAGCCGACTCTTTGTGACCCTGTGGACTGTAGCCTGCTAGGATCCTCTGTCCATGGAGTTTTCCAGGCAAGAAAACTAGTGTGTGTGTGTTCAGTCACTTCAGTTGTGTCCAATTCTTTACAACACCATGTACTGTAGCCCTCCAGGGTCCTCTGTCCATGGGATTCTCTAGGCAAGAATACTAGAGTGGGTTGCTATTTCCTCCTCCAGGGGGTTTTCCTGATCCAGGGATCAAACCTGCATATTCTTTTCTCCTCCATTAGCAGGAAGATTCTTTACCACTGAGCCACCTGGGAAGCCCTTATAATAATATATAAGGGTTGATTATTATAACTTCGTGAACTTTAATATAAGGGACCCAACATCTATTTCTGCTTTATTGACTATGCCAAAGCCTTTGACTGTGTGGATCACAATAAACTGTGGAAAATTCTGAAAGAGATGGGAATACCAGACTACCTGACCTGCCTCTTGAGAAACCTGTATACAGGTCAGGAAGCAACAGTTAGAACTGGACATGGAACAACAGACTGGTTCCAAATCGGAAAAGGAGTACATCAAGGCTGTGTATTGTCACCCTGCTTATTTAACTTATATGCAGCGTACATCATGAGAAACACTGTGCTTGAGGAAGCACAAGCTGGATTGCCGGGAGAAATATCAATAACCTCAGATATGCAGATGACACCACCCTTATGGCAGAAAGTGAAGAACTAAAGAGCCTCTTGATGAAAGTGAAAGAGGAGAGTGAAAAAGTTGGCTTAAAGCTCAACATTCAGAAAACGAAGATCATGGCATCTGGTCCCATCACTTCATGGGAAATAGATGGGGAAACAGTGGAAACAGTGTCAGACTTTATTTTGGGGGGCTCCAAAATCACTGCAGATGGTGATTGCAGCCGTGAAATTAAAAGACGCTTACTCCTTGGAAGGAAAGTTATGACCAACCTAGACAGCACATTAAAAAGCAGCCGCATTACTTTGCCAACAAACTTGTCTAGTCAAGGCTATGGTTTTTCCAGTGGTCATGTATGGATGTGAGAGTTGGACTGTGAAGAAAGCTGAGTGCCAAAGAATTGATGCTTTTGAACTGTGGTGTTGGAGAAGACTCCTGAGAGTCCCTTGGACTGCAAGGAGATCTAACCAGTGCATCCTAAAGGAGATCAGTCCTGGGTGTTCATTGGAGGGACTGATGTTGAAGCTGAAACTCCAATACTTTGGCCACCTGATGTGAAGAGCTGACTCAATTGAGCAGACCCTGATGCTGGGAAAGATTGAGGACAGGAGGAGAAGGGGACGCCAGAGGATGAGATGATTGGATGGCATCACCGACTCAATGGACATGGATTTGGGTGAACTCCGGAGTTGGTGATGGACAGGGAGGCCTAGCGTGCTGCGGTTCACAGGGTTGTGGAATCAGACACGACTGAGCGACTGAACTGAACCGAACTGAAGAGTTAAGAATTCTTTTTTTTCCCCCAATATTTGAATTTATGGGTTCTCTTTCTGAAAAGCCTAATCATTTTTTTCTGGACTAGATTTTCTTTAAAATTAATCATCTGCAATAAGTACTAAGTTGCTTCAGTCATGTCTGACTCTTTGTGACTCTATGGACTGAGACCCACCAGGCTCCTCTGTCCATGGGGATTCTCCAGGCAAGAATACTGATGTGGATAGTCTTTCCCTTCTCCAGGGGAGATTGGGATCTTCCCAACTGAGGGATCAAACCCAGCTCTTCCGCACTGCAGGCAAATTCGTTACCATCTGCGCCATCAGGGAAACCCAGGAAAACTGGAGTGAGTAGCCTGCCTCTTCTCCAGGGGAGCTTCCTGATCCAGGAATTAAAACCTGGGCCTTCTGCATTGCAGGTGTTTCTTTATCAGCTGAGGAACCAGGCATACTTGCTAGTCTGGGATTTTGTGCTAGGTTTCTAGGAAGTCATGTTACTGTCTGGTTTTATCCTCACCTACCTCAGTTTCCTTTCCCTACCACTGCCAATGTGATTATAGTCATACCATTATCCTGGTTCAAAATTCTAGAAACCAGCTGGGTATTTTAGTCATTAAGGAATTCATTTTTTTTTTTTTTTAGTTTGCCGTTGGTATTGTGATCATATTACAAAAAAAGGAATTCTTATTTTGTATTTATCATAAAAATGAAATAAAAATTAATGTTGATCTTCTTAAGAAAGATATGTGATTTTTATTTGCTTTGGCTTTTTTTTTTAGTATTAGATGTATTTTTAAAATATTCATTACTTTATGAAAATCCTTCATGGTACCCCAGTTTTGTTTATAATATTTTGTAACTTTTTACCAATGTTAAAAACTACTTGCTTTTCAGATTCATTGTTTTATGTTTGCTCACAGCTGTTTCCAGATGTACTGAGGTATTTGCTAGTAAATGAATGCATAAATTTGTAGCCCAAGAGCATTTTTTCATGCAAAGTGGGCCTCCTTTACCATATTTAACTCTTCAAAGACCAAAGTTTCTAACTAGGAACAAAATCTCCATTCCTGAAACTGAGGCAGGTGCTTTCCTCTATTCCTTTTCCTCCTTCCTTGCCAAGATGTTCCTTCCCCACTTCCTCTAAAAAAATTCAAAGCTGGAGGTTGGGACGAATAAACATGAATGTATTTATAGATGCTCTGTTAAGAAAACAAAACAAAAAACCCCAATGCCCTCCGAGACTTTTCGGCACTAATGACATTCCTTCTGTCATTTCTTATTGTAGGCTAGAGTAGAGTGTAATTTGAAATCTGTAATTTAAACAGATTTCCCTATTCAGAGGAATATCTGGAATATTGTTTTAGATGAAGTTAATATCATATATTGTGCCTATCAGTTTTGACATAATTTAAGAAATATTAAAAAGATATAACTTGTCTGTGTTTAATATAGATTATAATCTTACAACACAGAATAGTAACATAGTCTCACAAGGGGGCTCTTAACTGTATGCATTGCTGCATTGGAAGTTTATTAGAAGAAATGGAAGAATTTGATCACTCTTTGGAAATCAGTTCAACTGTTTTGCAGGGTTCCCTTACTTAGAAAGAAAGCCCTTATTTTCCTTCAAAACAATGCCATTTTGTCTCCTATTTTATCTAACTAAGGAACATTTTATTTGTGAACCAAAAAATAATTCCCCATACAACAAGTGCAGATTCATTAGTGTAAATTTAGTTAATTCTTGTCAACTATGAGTTTGAAATATGAAAATAAGTGGTTGTAGAATAATGAAAAGGCATGTTTTTCCTCAGGTTGTTTTTTTCTGCTACACTTAGAAAATGGGGAAGAGGAAAGAGAGGAAAACTGAGAATGAGGGGGAGAATGAGAGGGAGTGGAGAGGAAAGAGGAGCGGGAAGTACCTCATTCAGTTGTAACACATCAGAAGGTGAGAAGGCAAACATGCATTTCTGAGCTCTAAATAATATCAGCATCTGATGGGAATTCTGATATGACAGTGATAGCTTCACTAAATCGTTGTGATAACATAGTGCTTGGGATTTGATTTCAAGGACTTCAAGATGTTTCCTGTTCTTGTATCTGAATTTTTATATAGTTTATTTTCCTTCAGAATACCAACCATTATAAGAAATGAAGCCAATTTTGGTGACAAGTGTTTTAGTCATAAAACAAAAAACCCCACAAATGTTAGTAGTAAGCTACTTGAATGACCTGTGTTGGTTGAACAAGCAAGGAAACAGTTTTCTTTCACTGATTCATTTCATGTTCTGTTGAGTTGGGCACTTATATTTTTCCATTATAGTACAATATTTTAAAAAATTAGCATAAATATTATGCAGGGGTGGAAAATGTTTCCCTTCTAGTTTCTTTGATTGATCTAATAATTAAATTGATATAAGACAGACTAAGAGAAGAAACAAATTTAGTTATATACATATGAGAATCTCATAAAGACATGAGACTTGAAGGCAGTCAGACAGTTTAGGCTGACATGCTGGCCTGAGCTAAGGGTAGAGGTAGGGGCTTGGAGCTTCAAAGGAGAGGGCTGATTCATAGGAGGAGGATGAAAGCAGATGTTTGGTAACCAGGTATTTATGCCGCTGTGTAGGTAAGTCTTTCAGATAAAGTTTTCTTTGGTAACAGATCTCTTCCTGGCCATTTTCTCTCTTGTTGATGTTTGCTCGCTAAGTCGTGATCGACTCTATGACCCCATGATTTGCAGCACGCCAGGCTTCCCTATCCTTTACTATCTCCCAGAGTTTGCTCAACTCCTGTCCATTGAGTTGGTGATGCCATCCAACCCTCTCATCCTCTGTTGCCCCCTTCTCCTCCTGCCCTTGGTTGAGCTACCTATTATACCTTGGAAAGAAACAAACAAAAAAATGTGTCATGTCACAAGAATGGAGATACTCAAAGTCCTGATATTTGAGCCCGATGTCTTCTAGTGTTAGTTGCTCAGTCATGTCCAACTCTTTGTGACCCCATGGACTGTCCCACCAGGCTCCTCTGTCCATGGGATTCTCCAGGGAAGAATACTGGAGTGAGTAGCTATTCCCTTCTCCAGAGGATCTTCCCAACCCAGGAATTGAACCCAGGTCTCTTGAATTGCAGTTGGATTCTTTACCATCTGAGCCACCAGAGAAGCCAATGTCTTCTAGAATTAAGCTAACTAATCCCTAGGATTTTTCATTTACTTGAGCCAGTCCATTATCTCTTCTGTTAAAATATTATTCATTTATTATTTGGCTGTGTTAGGTCTTCATTGCGTCATAGGAGATCTTTCGTTGTAGCACAGGAACTCTGTACTTGTGGTGTAGGCTTCAGTAGTCATATGTGGGATCTTAGTTCCTAACTCGGGACTGAAACCACCAGGGAAGTCCCTTATTACCTTTTCCTTTAATCACTTTCGTTTTCGTACTTACATCATCCATTCCTAATGGATGGTATCTGTAATCTTGATTTTAAATCTCATTGTCAGACCATAACTTTATCTTTCCAGTTTTCTGCCACATTACTTCACTTCTTCAACTTCTCTGAAATTGCTGTTTCCTTGACTCTTCAATGCCTAACTAGATACTTGCACATAGTAGGTCTTGATAGCTATCTCAAGTGAATGAGTGAATTGAAGAAGTTAGTGATATGACTCTTCTGTTTAGCTCTCTCTTCTCTTTAGATTTATTTAATTTCATTTATATATGTCATAACCATTTTCCTGGCAGTACCCTCTACTTCATTATCTACCATTTTCATCTCGTGTCCTTGGTAAAACATTAATGTTTCATCAGTCTAATTGTCCCGTCTTCATGATTCCACATAGGACCATGCTGCCTGCTATTGTAGGAAATGAACTCTATCACAAAGGAGCTCTCTTAATTCTCACCTACACACCTAAAATTTAACTTCACACGATACTTTCTTTTTACCTTCTGATACAATGAAAAGACCCATGTGGGCTCTGGGTTCCTTGTCTTCCCAGCTAGTTTGAGATCTTTTATTTATCAGTTATTCCTTTGTAATACTATATCTTTAACCTCAGCCTTCCTATTTTTAGTTTTTGATACATATTTGTTTTCTGATTGTTTCTCCTTCAAACTCATATTCCCTTCTAGTTATTTCTCCCCTCTCCCTCCTCATATACAGACTTCTTGGAAGAGTTGTCAACAGATCTTACCTGAATTTTTTTTCACCTGCCATTTTATTCAGTTCAGTGAATTCCAGTTTATTCCTGTGTTCTTACCTGATAATCCCTTTGACAAGAAAACCTAATAACTTTTCCCCACCATTTAATAGATCTTACAGATGAAATACTGGACAGTTTTCATTTTACTTTTTTATTCTCAGTTTGATATTATAGGCCTTAGTTGATCTTCCTCTGTTAAACTGTACAAGTTTTCTGCACTTTAAATTCAGTTTCTTGATCTGGATAATAAGTTTCCTGTTATACTTACACAAATAATTGCATATTTGCTCGATTGACTAATGTCATTCTCTTCTACCAGCTTGTGTGTACTATTTTGTTCATCCTTTTAGCTACAGCATCTCATGTTTCTCTTGCTGTATAGAATTGATTAAAATAGATATTTTTAAATGAGAGTAGAGTGATTATCTAACTCAGTATGGTAGGCAGAATAGTGGCCTCCATAGATATTGGTGTCCTCATCCTTAGAACTTGTGAGCATGGCATTTTTCATGGCAAAAGGAATTTTGCAGGTGCAATTAAATTAAGGATGTTCAGATGGGGAAATTAATCCTGGATGATCTGGGTGGGTAAAATGTAACAAAAAATAGTCCTTCTAAGGGAAAGAGCAAAGAAGGAGAATCTGAAAACATGACAAAGATGGTGGAGTGATAGAGCTACAAGCCAGGTAATGCAGGTAGCCTCTAGAAGTTAGAAAGTCAAGGAATGATTTTTCCCTTACAGCCTTCAGACAAAAATGCACCGGACACCTTGATTTTAGCTTTCGGAGACTCATTTCAGACCTCTGCCTCCAGAGTTGTAGGATAATAGATTTGTATTTTTACCACTAAATCTGTGGTAATTTGTCATGATGGCAGTGAGAAACTAATGCATGGACCAATTTGGTCTGCCCAGTACTGTCAGAGACTTGTGTTCTCCTAAAGATAATGACCAGATTCTTCACATGAATGACATATAGCATCTAAAATTGGCTTTTAAAAATTGCATCAGCTTTATTTTGATCATATACTAATAACCTTAATAGAATTTTACAATTCTAAAAAACTTCCAGTTCCCCAAATAATTACATTCTCCTTTGCTTTGCCCATTCTGATCCGTGGCCTCAAAATTCCTCCCGTCAGATCATTTCCTCTAAAATCGAGTATATATGTATAGTATAACTATAGGAAATATTGCATGGTCATTTCATGTATTATTTACAAGATGCATATAATTTAAAATAATTTTTATATCTGTATATCTGTTGAATATCCGTCTTATTGTTGTTCAGTCAATAAGTTGTGTCTGACTCTTTGCAACCCCATGGACTACAGCATGCCCGGCTTCCCTGTCCTCTACTATCTCTCAGAATTGTTTGAACTCATGTTCATTGAATTGGTGATGTCATCCAATCATCTCATCCTCTGTCGCCCACTTCTCCCGCTGCCCTCAATCTTTCCCAGCATCAGGGTCTTTTCCAGTGAATTGGCTTTTTGCATCAGATGGCCAAAGTATTGGAGCTTCAGCTTCAGCATCAGTCCTTCCAGTGAATATTCAGGGTTGATTTCCTTTAGGATTGACTGGTTTGATCTCCCTGCAGTCCAAGGGACTCCCAAGAATCTTCTCTAGCACCACAGTTCGAAAGCAATATTTCTTTGGTGCTCAGCCTTCTTTACAGCCAGCTCTCACATCTGTACGTAACTACTGGAAAAACCATAGCTTTAACTATACAGGCCTTAGTTGGCAAAGTGATATCTGATTTTTAGCACTCTGTCTAGGTTTGTTGTAGCTTTTCTTCCAAGGAGCAAGCATCTTTTAATTTCACGGTTGCAGTCATTGTCCGTAGTGATTTTGGAGTCCAAGGAAATAAAATCTGTCACTGTTCCCACTGAATATCCTAAACTGGTTAATATGAGGTTTAACCATAGTAAGTAAACGCCAGAAGGACTTGGAGTTTATCCATTCCTACCTTATTCACATAAGACAGCTGAAGCTGAGGAGTCATCAATAATGTGACCAATATATTTTATCTGATTGAGGATAGTAAAGTGAGGGAGATGATAAACCAGCTATTGTAACCTCCTTCATTACTTTTGAAAGAACAGACAGAGAGGCATAAACTTTCCTATGAAATACACATATTCCAATAATTCTGACAGCTCAAATATTATGATAGATGTTAAAAGGGATAGAAAAAAATGGGGATTGGAGTTTTTTCAATGGTCTTTCTTTCTTAATTCTGCCTTGACTGTATTGGAGACGGTGATGATACAGATGATGAATGATGATGGTAGAGGTCTTGATTCTGGGATGGATCCAAATTTTGTGTGACCTAAAATCTGGAGCAATTTGGGGAGTTCTCTATAAAAAATATCTGTGTCTGTAATCACAAATGCAGGTTTACTTGTAAGATAATTATTTAGACTGAGAAAAGATATCAGAGTTATGTCTTCAGAAGCTGATAGATACCATGGACATTGCAGTATCCTAAAAATAATGTAATGTTATCAATTAACTGTCTAAAACACTTTTAGAACATATTTTTCTATGTTTTGAGTGCATATTCTGACCACTTATTCATATGACAATAATTTCATATCTTTTTCTATAAAAAGAACAAAACACCAAAGTATTTTCTCTAGTATGATTGTCTGAATTTTTATTTGAAATTGACTGTATAGAAGAGTTTCTTTCAGCCCCACAACTTTTTATTGATGTCATGTAAAATTTTAGGATTGTCAGAGTTGAAAGAACCTCTTAATGAGTAATTTTCCAACAGCCGTTTTGTGACTACATTTAAACATGCTTCTCTTCTAATACCCACATAATTTTAGTCCTGAGCTCTGCAAGGAACATTTGAAATAACTTGATCTCTGTCTGTGTACATCCATGAGAGAATCATTCACTGAGTGGTCACTAGGAATATGCTTGAAAGTCATTCCTAGGGCTAGATGGTTAGCAGTTACATAATGTAGGAATGACTAAAACTCATGTATGCTTGTCATATTTGTTCCCAAATCAATTGTCCCTTAGCTGAATATCAAAACAATGCTTGTAGCCAGTTCAGTGGCACCCAAACTATGGGAAGAATCATGGAGCAGAAGCAAAATGAAAGAAACAGTGGTCTTAATTGAAAGTGAGTAAAATCTAATATGTAAAATATTTTGCATACCACACGACCATGTGAACATCCTTTTTGACATCTGTAGAATTTGGGAAGAGTTTGATGTCATAGAGAGCCTAGACTGTTTATCTCATTAGCCCTGTTGCACATTTAACTTTGATAATATTTTCAGCAGTGTTTTAGAATTTGCATGAGTCATGGCCAAAGATAACAAAATTACTTTCTTGGGAGAAAATATTTCAGAATTCTCAAGAGTGGAAGCTAATTTTGAATTTTGAGGAAATAAGGTAGGAATAGTGGTATGGTGATAGAGTTAAAAATGGAATAAGTCACAGATGTTGGCTTCCAAATTATTGCTGAATAATTAAACACATGATGCTTGCTTCTTTTTACACTTTGTCTATGCTCTTTTTCATCATGAGTTTGAGTACTACTTTTATATCAGTTTAGATAAAAATGTGGAAAAACACTAAATAAAATGCAGTGCTGTGATTTCCCACTAGGTAGCTCTTCCACTCTAACACCATGTAAAAATATTATTTGAATATCTGATTCTTAAAAGCTATTCTGTTCTAATGAGATTTTAATAGTGTTTTCTTTGATTGTGTATGCTTGATAACCTGATACAATACTGCTGAGTTTGCTGTAAAACAAACAAAAAACTATATATATTTCCATTACATACCTAGACCTAGAGTGCTATATTAGAACTCAAGATACTTCACAGAGATGGAGTCCAGTCATCATTCAATAAGAAATAGGGAAATGCAAGTTTAAGTATCTTGTAGTAGGAAAACTTAAAGATATCTTTAAAGCTTGGAGAACAGCTACCTCTGAGCTTATGAACTGTAGGAGTTTCATAAGTGTTGATTGATTGTATCAGTATACTGAGCGTAATTATGAGTCGCGTATGCTGAAAGTAGTCTCATTTCAAACTATTTGATTTAGGAAAACTATAATTAAAAGAAACAACTTAAAAAGTAATGTCTTTTTGGTATGAGATCTTTTTCCTGACATTTTCAACTAAATAATAATTTTACAATAATCTTTTGGGAGAAGAAAATAAGAAATTGAAGATGAAAGACTTTGAGGAATAGTTTTGATGATATATATTCTTAAATTGAAAAACTATACTTCTGTGTCTATAGCATGGATGCCTGCAGTAACTACTGCCGTGCTTGGCATGTATTTGACCATTATTTTGATGATTAGTGCTGTTCACCGAATGTTGTCGACTCCCTGCTTTCTGGGCATTTCGTAGGACTGACGTTCTCCATAAGCTGAAGCAGTCAGATGTCATGCTGTTTGCTTTGGCCAATGGAAAGTGAGCAGAGGGAGAAACCTGAGAGCTGGCAAGTGGTACAGAACTGTCTGCTCTCCTTCCTTCTCCCCTCTCTCCTCTGTCTTGGCAATTGTCATAACGTGGAATTGAAGCCTTCCTCAGCCTGAGTCCCTGAAACAATGGGGAATTGTTTGTAACTACAGCATAACCTAGCCTATTCAGACTGCTGTAACTATAGAAACAGATAAAGATTCTGTTTTACTTTGTATCATATTCCTGTTAGTTCACATCATCAATGTTGTTTGGTTTTAAAACGTACAGACCATTCAGGCCTTGGGGTTGAATTTGAGCAGTCTTCTCTGAATTAATAAATTACCCAATAATGTAAACCATATTACCCAAACAGTCTATATTGTATAAATATTAGTAGCTAAGATAAACTTTGTATGTCTGTTTTCTCCCCTATTCCAAGCATGAATAGAAATATTTAAAATAATTATAAAAGTTATGCACATATGTACATACAATTTTAATCTGCAAAGTTAGGCAGAAGTTCAGTTAAATAGCATAGGAGAACCTTTACTGTATTAATGATGCACCGACTACCCTGATAGCTTTATGACTGATTTAATAGAAATTTTTGTCAACTGATTGATAAATCTTAGGCTACACATGGAGATACTGTGATGTCATTTAAGATAAAATATATTTAAGCTATGAGCTTTGCAAATTCAGTGGTTAAGAATCCACCTGCCAATCCAGTAGAGGTGGGTTCAGTCCCCGGTTGGAAGATCCCGTGGAGAAGGAAATGGCAACTCCCTGCAGTATCCTTCCCTGGGAAATCCCATGGACAGAGGACCCTGGTGGCCTGTTGGGCATGACTTAGTGACCGAACAACAGTATTTAAGCTAGTGGTTAGTACTTTTGGAGACAGAATTTTTAGGAGATGACCTTTTAAAAAATTCTGTGCTTTTAATAATGCATAACAGTAAAACAAAACTGCTAGTTATGAGTGGTCATTTATTCATATATTTTCTTCATGTTTATACAAATTTGTCTCTTTCATATGGATACTGAGTTCAGTCATGTTTTTGTAAGAAAGTGGAAGTGAAAGTCGCTCAGTCGTGTCTGACTCTGGGATCCCATGGACTGTCCATGGAATTCTCCAGGCCAGAATACTGGAGTGGGTAGCTTTTCCCTTCTCCAGGGAATCTTCCCAACCCAGGGATTGAACTGAGGTCTGCCACATTGCAGGCAGATTCTTTACCAACTGAGCTAACAGGGAAGCCCTTTGTAAGACAGGTGTTATTAAAAACTTAGCTGTAATTTCAGATGATCTACAGCTATTGCTGCTGCTGCTGCTAAGTCGCTTCAGTCCTGTCCGACTCTATGAGAACCCCTAGACGGCAGCCCACCAGGCTCCCCTGTCCCTGGGATTCTCCAAGGCAAGAACACAGGAGTGGGTTGCCATTTCCTTCTCCAATGCGTGAAAGTGAAAAGTGAAAGTGAAGTGGCTCAGTTGTGTCAGACTCTTAGCGACCCCATGGACTGCAGCCTACTAGGCTCCTCGTTCCATGGGATTTTCCAGGAAAGAGTACTGGGGTGGGGTGCCATTGCCTTCTCTGGTTCTACAGCTAATCAAGAATAATTTTCTACATTCTGATTTTCTTTATCCCAATATTTAATACTTTCAAAGAAGACAAACTTCAAAGAGCTCAATTTTATATAAAGCCTTATAAGAGTGGGAGTGTGCAAGTTATTAAATCATTTATGATTGTCGGAGTTACTCAATATTTTCTAGTAAGTTAATTGGACCAGGATAAGAAGATATATTTTACTAAATCCATACAAATAAGCTTATCACTTCTTTCAAAAACAATTATTTATTTGCGTTTCTCAGTGCTGTCTTTCAAATATAGTGAACTGTATTCTTTTGGAGCTTGGAATAATTCCTTCTCAGTTCCCCAGTGCTTCCAGATTACTATCTGGGGCCCAGATTCTTCAAGTCATCTCTCTAGATGGACTGCAGACCTCTAGTTCAGTGAATCCTAATTTGCTTTGAAAGTAGACTCCAATGGAAATCTGTTGGAAGCTGTGCATCTTCTCTCTCCCCCTTCCTCCCTAACCTCCCTTAAAATCCCTGCTCCCACCTAGGCTCCCAGTCAGCTGTCTTACTTTGTGGTGGGCTCAGGGTATAGCTTCAGTCCCACTGTTGGTAGTGAGGTTGGCCCACAGGTGAAACCCAGCTTTCATATTTGATTCCAACTCACAGGTTTCTATCCTGGTTTCAGGATTCGATTTGTATACTTGCTTCCCTCCTGCCCCCTCCAGAAAGGTGTATCTCCCTTAATTTCTGAAAACCAAGAAAAAACAAAGCTTGCTTTATATCTAATTCAGTTGTTTTGTAGCAATAAGACTCTTTATGAGCTTCCCTGGTGGCTCATTGGTAAAGAATCTGTCTGGAATGAAGGAGATGCGGGTTCAATCCCTGGGTTGTTGATCTTCAGTTGCTTAGTCATGTCCGACTCTGTCACTCCATGGACTGCATTTTTGCCAGACTTCCTTGTTCTTCACTATCTCGCTGAGTTTGCTCAAACTCATGTCCATTGAGTCAGTGAGGCTATTCAACCATCTCATCCTCTGTAGACCACTTCTCCTCCTGCCTGCAATCATTTCCCAGCATTGGGTCTTTCCCAGTGAGTTGGCTTTTCTCAACAGGTGGCCAAAGTATTAGAGTTTCAGCTTTGGCATCTGTCTTTCCAATGAGTATTCAGGACTGATTTCCTTTAGGATGGACTGGTTGGATCTCCTTGCAGTCCAAGGGACTCTCAAGAGTCTTCTCCAGCATCACAGTTGGAAAGCATCAGTGCTTCAGTGCTTAGCCTTCTTTATGGTCCAGCTCTCACATCTATACACGACTACTGGAATAACCATAGCTTTGACTTGATGAACCTTTGTTGGCAAAGTGATATCTCAGCTTTTTAGTGGGCTGTCTAGGTTTGCCATAGCTTTTCTTCTAAGGAGCAAGCATCTTTTAATTTCATGGCTGCAGTCACCATCCACAGTGACTTTGGAGCCAAGAAAATGAATCTCTCAAGCTTTCACCTTTTCCCCATCTTTTGCCATGAAGTGATGGAACTGGATTCAATAATCTTAGTTTTTTGAATGTTGAGATTTAAGCCAACTTTTCCACGCTTCTCTTTCCCTTCATCACAAGGCTCTTTAAATTCCTCTTCGCTTGGTGCCATCTGCATATCTGAGGTTATTGATATTTCTCCCAGCAATCTTGATTCCAGCTTGTGCTTCATCCAGCTCAGCATTTCTCATGATGGACTCTGCAGTAAAGTTAAATAAGCAGGGAGACAGTATACAGCCTTGACATACTCCTTTCCCAATTTTGAACCAGTCCATTGTTCCATGTCTGGTTCTGTTGCTTCTTGACCTGCATACAGATTTCTCAGAAGGCAGGTAAGGTGCTCTGGTATTCCCATCCCTTTAATAATTTTCCACAGTTTGTTGTGACCCACACAGTGAAAGGCTTCAGCATAGTCAATGAAGCAGAAGGAGATGTTTTTTCTGGAATTCTCTTGCTTTTTCTATGATCCAACAGATGTTGACAATTTGATCTCTTGTTCCTCAGCCTTTTCTAAATCCAGGTTGTACATCTGGATTTTCTTGGTTCATGTACTGTTGAAGCCTAGCTTGAAGGATTTTGAGCATTACTTTGCTAGTAGGTGAAATGAGTGCAATTTTGCAGTAATTTGAACATTCTTTGGCAATGCCCTTCTCTGGGATTGGAATGAAAATTGACCCTTTTTCGTGCTGTGCGCACTGCAGAGTTTCCCGAATTTGTTGGCATACTGAGTGAAGCACTTTAACAGCATCATCCTTTAGGATTTGAAAAAGCTCAGCTGAAATTCTATCACTTCCACTAGCTTTGATGGTACTAATGCTTCCTAAGGCCCACATGACTTCACACTCCAGGATGTCTGGCTCTAGGTGAGTGACCACACCTTCGTGGTTCTCCAGGTCATTAAGACCTTTGTTTCTGTACAGTTCTTCTGTGTATTCTTGCCACCTCTTCTTAATATCTTCTGCTTCTTTTAAGTCCATACTATTTCTGTCCTTTATTGTGCCCATCTTTGCATGAGATTATCCCTGGGCGGGGAATACTTTTCAGAATATATTAACTAACATACTGTCCAAAGCTGAACCACAAATGTAATTTTGGACATTGGTTGACACTTTATGAAATGTATTTTAATTGAAACAATTATTTGACTCCTGAGAATATTGAAATATTTAATTATATAAAATTGATTTTTATTCCTGTCAGTATTGCTATAATTGTATGTGTGTATATATATATATATATATATACTGTGTACAGCTAGTTCTACATATTTCTTTATACAGCTGACTTTCCTACCTGATTTCATCCATTTGATACCAGTGTATCTTGAAGACCTAGTACAATACATATTGCAGTGTGTATAGAAAAATGCTTAAGATGAATGTGTTCATTATTAGCTGGTATTATGGTTGCATTATAAGTTATGAGATTTGACCAGTTGGGTTTATTTTGCTGTTAACATTATTTCATTTGGTAGCGTAATTCAGTCCAGGTTACACAAATAGTTACTGATTAAATTTTATGTGTTAGGCTCTTGGGCAGGAAAAAAAGTCTTTCTTGCAAGACTGGACCTTGACTGACATTTGGGAACTTAACTACAAAATAGTTCCTTACAGTGATATGAAACTTTAGCTAAATGAGAAAAGGGGCTCACTGTGCCTAGACTGTATAAACAGTGTGATTTATGCAGAATATCTGTTTTTCTTTTGCGAGTCTGGGATTTTGCTATTAGTCCTATGGACAGAAGAGCCTGGTAGGCTGCAGTGCATGGGGTCGCTAAGAGTCTGACACAACTGAGCGACTTCACTTTCACTTTTCAGTTTCATGCATTGGAGAAGGAAATGGCAACCCACTCCGGTGTTCTTGCCTGGAGAATCCCAAGGATGGAGCCTGGTGGGCTGCCGTCTATGGGGTCGCACAGAGTTGGACACGACTGAAGTGACTTAGCAGCAGCAGCAGCAGGCAGAGAGTACCTTATGTGATGAACCCCCTGTATAGACTATTCAGCCCTGAAGTTCTAATGAGCTGCCCTGGTAGACAGTATTTTGCCTGTGTTATCGCAGTTTCATGCTGGAGGGAAAAATAAAAGCATGTCCTGTGACTCCAAAGGGAGAGTACTCTTTTTTTTTTTTTTCCTTGCCACCCTGCACACTGTGTGGCATGTGGGATCTTAGTTCTCCATCCAGGGATCAAGCTCATGCCCCCTGCACTGGAAGCGAGGAGTCTTGACCACCGCGCTGCCAGGGCAGCCTGAGCAGACTCAACATCTTACCTTGGTTTCCTCTGGTCTTTGCCCCATACGCCTTTTCCCTTTGCTATTCTGCTTTGTTTTCTCTGTGATAAACCATAGCCATGACTCAACTGTATGCTGAGTCCTGCGAGTCCTCTAGTGAACTACTGACCATGAGGGTGTCCTTGGGGATCCGTGACACATAAGTTGTGCATCAGGTCTAGGGAACAAATAAAGAAGGGACACTTGTTCTTCAGGAACTTAGTGGGAGGAAGGAGGCAAGTTTGTATGGGTGTATGACATTGAGATCGATAATATCAGTATAATTTTGTTAATAAGTATAGATATCAATATTGTTACGATAGCATTGAAAAAGGACATTGTTTTAAAGGTTCAGGATAGGTTTTTTTGAGTCAGATTTTGAAAAATGAGAAGTATTTTGCCAAAGAAGGAAGAAAGAAAATAATCCTGAGCAGAGGGACTAGAATATGTAAATAGCAATGGTAGAATAATGGTCACAAAAATAACAGTAAACACACAGTGCTTACCAAAACCTGTTTTAAACCCTTTATATATGTTATTTAATCTTAATAGTAATCATGTGAAGTAGGTGATAACTGCTTTATAGAGGAGGAAACTTTAGCACAGAGGTATTAAGCACATTGTACAGACTTATAGCTGGTGTATAGTACCCTAGAATTGAATCTCAAGCAGACTGCCTCTTACTCCATGCTATTGTTCTAAGGAAGGAAAGCAAGTGGCTATATTTAATACACTTTTTTTTCAGTTCCAAGCTTTAGACATAGAAAAGGCTTTCTGAATTATAACACGTCTTTGAATTGAGAGTTTCGCAGCATAAACTTCTAATTTCAATAGAGAAGTACAATTGGAATCGTAAAATAATAGAAAATAATATAGAAAAGCATGTTTAAATACGTAATGCAATCTGAAAGAGGCAATGTAGATATTTAGCGTTACTTCCTTTGTGCATGTGTGGCCCAGTGGTATCCTCATGTTGTCTAGATCAATGATAAAAGCCTGTTTGTGGCTCAGTAATTGCTTTAGTAAATAACGTCTATCCTCCCTTTGGATCATCTTTAGGACATTCTTTATTGTTATAGCTGACTTAATATTTTCAATGGTGAATGACTTATTTTTTTATCTTCGTTTATATCTGTGTGTGCATACATATATATGCCTTCAGACTTGTTAAATAAAAAGTGGTGAATATAGCATTTTATCCAACTTTTTTCCCAGTTGATGAATAATTTCTTGAAGTTTTAGAAAAAAATGAAGAGAATTAACATGCTACTTTTGGTGTAAGCAGTATCTTTTTTTATATGAGAAATTTGTTTATTACACTTCCTTATTAGTTTTAGTTTTAATTGGAGGATAGTTGCTTTACAATGTTGTGTTGGTTTCTAGAACATATCAACATGTAGACAATATGTCTCCTAAGTAGGTGACAACTCTCAGGAATCTCTCCATGTAGATGAGAAATATTTTAAAGCAGTAGACAAAAATGGAGAACAGAGAATAAGGGAAAAAGCAATATGACTGACACTTAAGTTTGGGGGAAAACTGTTCTTAATTTAAAAGAATAGAAGTTTTTCATAAAATCATTCTCTGAAAGCTTTAGAAAATAAAGTGCTACCTTTTAACTTATTCTCTCTCAAAACCGTAACAAGGCTTAGAGATACATATCAAAAAGATAGGCATATTGCATGCCGAAAACCTAAATATCTCTAGATACATTTTGTATTTCAGCATTCTTTGCTTAATTTGACTGCAGTATAATCCTGACTCGTTGTTTAAAATTGCATTTCATTTTATCTATTATTGAATTATACTTAATCTACATATATTTCTTGTGTACAGCATAGTTATCCAGCTCTTATATATGTTAAGATTACCATGATAAGTTGTTATACTCTGTCACTGTTTAAGCTTATTACAGTACCATTTACTGTATTTTCTATGATGCATATTGCATCTCCATGACTTATTTTATTACTGACAGTTTGTGTCTCAATCCTCTTCACCTCTCTGGCAACCAGCAGTTTGTTCTCTGTCTCCATGTGTCTGTTTTTCTTTATTCTCTTTTGTTTTGTTGGTTCATTGTTTTGATTTTAGATTCCAAATATAAGTAAAATCACAGAGTAATTGCCTTGGACTTATTTCACTAAGCATAATAGCCTCTAGACCCATTTGTGTTATGGCAAATGGCACAGTTCATTCTTATGGCTGAGTAACATTTCACTGTATAATATATACCACATCTTCATTCATTTATCATTGGACACTTCAGTTGCCTCCATTATCACCGGATGCTTACAGTTGCTGCTATAAATAATAATGCTGACAAAGGAGTGCATATATATTTTTAACTTAGTGTTTTCATTTCTTTGGATATATAGCCACAGACGGAATTTCTGGATCATATTGTAGTTCTATTTTTAATTTTTTGAGGTGCTTCCATACTGTTTTCCATAGTAACTGCACCAATTTGCACTCCCAGCAACAAGGAGTTTTTTCCTCCACATACTGACACTTGTTACTTTTGTCTTTTTAAAATGGCCTTTTTGACATTGTGCTTTAAATTTGCATTTCCTTTTTTTTCAATGACTTTATCATTTTTGACTGTGCTGGGTCTTGGTTGGTGCACAGGCTTTTCTGTAGTTGTGGCGAGTGGTGCACAGACTTCTCCTTCCGGTGGCTTTTCTGGTTGTGGGCTGTAGGGCATGGGGGCTTCCATAGTTGTGGCACGTGGACTCAGAAGTTGTGGCTTCTGGGCTCTAGGGCAGAAGCTCATAGTTGTGGCTTGCAGGCCTAGTTGCTCTGCAGCATGGGGCATCTTCCCAGATCAGGGATTGAACCCATGTATCCTGCATTAGCAGGTGGATTCTTTATCACTGATCCAGTGGGGAAAGCCCTGCATTTCCTTTAAACATTTTTAAAAATTATTTTTGGCTGCACTGGGCCTTCCTTGCTGCCTTTTTTCTCTAGTTGCGGCAAGTGGGGGCTGCTCTTTGTTGCAGTGCAAGGGCTTCTCATTACAATGGTTTCTCTTGTTGCAGAGCACAGGCTCTAGGTCAAGTGAGCTTCAGTAGTGGCAGCACACAGGCTCAGCAGTTGCAGCACGTAGGCTTAGTTGCTCCACAGCATGTGGAATCTTCCCAGACCCATGTTCCCTGCATTGGCAGGCAAATTCTTATCCACGGTGCCACCAGGGAAATTCCCTGCATTTCCCTTTTGATTAGTGATGTTGAGCATCTTTTCATGTACCTGTTGGCCATCTATGTCTTTTTTGGAAAAATATGTGTTCAGGTTCTCCACTTATTTTTTCAGTTGGATTGTTTGTTTGATATTAAGTTATGTTATTTAAGTGTTCTGGGTATTACCCCTTAGTGGATGTAGGATTTGCAAACATTTTCTCCCGCTTTGTTTTTTGCCTTTTCAGTTCTCTGCTGCTTTTCTTTGCTGTGCAAAAGATTTTAAATTTGTAGTCTTGCTTGTTTCTGCTTTTGTTGTACTTACCTGAGGATATATATCTAAAAATATATTGCCAACACTGGTGTCAAGTAGCTGACTGCCTGTGCTTTCTTCTGCAGGTTTTATGGTTTCAGGGTTTACATTCAGGTATTAATACATTTGCATCCATCTTTGTTTATGGTATAAAAAAAGTGGTCTAGACTTATTTTTGCACATGTTCAGTTCAGTTGCACAGTCATGTCCAATTCTTTGTGACCCCATGGACTGCTGCACGCCAGGCTTCCCTGTCCATCACCAACTCCCAGAGCTTGCTTAAACTCATGTCCATTGAGTCGGTGATGCCATCCAACCATCTCATCCTCTGTTGTCCCCTTCTCCTCCCACTTTCAGTCTTTCCCAGCATCAGGGTCTTTTCCAAGGAGTCAGTTTGTCGCATCAGGTGGCCAGAGTATTTGAGTTTCAGCTTCAGCATCAGTCCTTCCAATGAATATTCAGGACTGATTCCCTGAACTGAGCACTGAGCTAGATAGGTAGAGGCATAGTTTGAAAAATGGCACCCTCTACTGCTTCAGTCCCTGGAGAAAGTTCCAACAGATCATTATCTCTTTGGCACTTTGCCTACAGTTCGTTTGTCAGTCCTTTTCTTGTGTGGCCCTAGTACTTTTTAAACTCCTGCCTTCTGTGCCAGGTCTCAGAGCAAGTGAGTTTGTGCACAAGCCCTTTAAGAGTGAAGTCTGTTTTTCCCCAGCACTTAGGCTCTCCTGAAAGTAGGTCCTTCTGGTTGTCAAAGGCAAATGTTAACAGGGCTCATCTTCCTGATGCTGGTCCCCAGAGCTGGGGTGCATGATGTGGGGCTTGAACTCCTGCTCCTTTAGAGGGGACTCTGCCCTCATACCTCCCTTTTGCTTGTGGGTTGCTACACTGGGGATATGGGTCCTGACTTGACTTCATCTCTGTTCCTTCCACCCATCTTGATTATTTTCTTTTTTCATTATGTCCTTAGTCGTAGAAGAGCTTTTCTGCTAATCTTAAGGTCATTCTCAGAGTTTCTCTAGAAGTAGTAGTAGTTTTGGTGTGTGTCTGTGGGAAGAGGTGGCGTCAGAATCTTCCTACTTCACCATCTTGATCCTGCCTCAGAATTCATTTTTAATATACCTGGGAAAATGAAATTTTCAAGTGACCTGACACATATGTATGAAAAATGACACTTTCATAGATAGAGAATGAAAACCACAACCTACATTTGAGCATAAGGATGAAATTCATTTACCAGTAGAGTAATTTTTAGGAAAATTTGCTTAATTTATAGTTATTAAAAATTTATACTTATGTATAAAAAGGATGGTATTAGTTTCATTTGGTCTAATTATTGAGTCTAATGCTCAATATAATTATATGCCTGGAGTCACAGTGTGTTTTTTAAATTTCAGTCACTGTTAAATTTTTATTCCTAGAATGATCATTTGGTTAATTTTTATAGTTTATACCTCTCAACTGAAGACCTCCAGCTTGTTGTGTAATCACATGACAATACTCAAAATATTTATTTTAGTAGTTATATCTTTTTCTACCATGGGTTTGTTTCCGTTGTCTTTTTCCCACTTGGCCTTGAGTAATTTGTTCTTTTTTCTTGATGTGCCTGAAAACTGTCAATGAAATATTCTCTTTCCATAATGTACGAAAAATTTAGGGGTAATTTTCGTCTCTGAATATTTCTTTTTTTGAGTGAATTCACTTTTGCTTCAGGTAGAGAGAACGGATTAATTATATTAATTCAATTCAACACAATTGTAGAATTTCAGTTCAGTCTTAGAGGTACTGATCGGTGTCAGCTCTGAAATAAGTACGTTGCTTATGTGTGTGCATATACACACAAATATCAATGTAAGTGTTTGATATATAGTTTTGTTTGGTTGTGTGATTGATATCAGCATTCATGGGTCCTAACTGGGTGTTTATCAGGACCACTTCTCCTTGATGTCTTTGACTCCAATTTGTTGCCCCAGTCCCAGTAGAAGCTCTGTTCAAGTTTTCAGCCCCTACCCTCTGCTTCCCAGGTGGCTCAGTGATAAAGAATCCACCTGCCAGCGTAGGAGACACAAGCGAAATGGGTTAAATCCTGGGTCTGGATGATCCCCTTGGAGAAGGAAATGGCAACCCACTCCAATATTTCATGGACAGAGGAGCCTGGCAGGCTACAATCCACGGTGTCGCAAACAACCAGACACTACTGTACACAACACCACCATGCTTTGCTTACAAATTGGCAAATGATTTTAAAGGGAAAAGCAGTAATGAGTGGTGGGCTCTGTCCTTTGTACTTCATTCTCTCTGAGACTAGGACCTCTCAAGCCCACAGCCTTGGTAATTCTTAAGTGCTTTCAAAATGATGTCATTTGGATTTTAGACAGTTCTCCCAAAATCCGTGCTCAGGAACTTTGTTCTGCAAGTGTTTCTGCAGAGAGCACCATACGTTAGAGAAAAGGAAAAATATAAAGCATGCTTAAGTGTGTTATTTTTTGTAGAATTAGTGATAATTTGAAACACTTGACTATTAAACATACTGTGCAGTAATACCATATTAATCTGTGAGTGAATAAGCTATTGTACTTAACAGATACTTAACATAGAATGGATAATTTCATTCAGTAATTGCTTTAACCTGGCTTTCCTAGCCTAGATTATAGTTTATATTTTAAAGTACAGTATCATGCCATTCAGAGAGTTAAATGCATAACCTGTGCCTCAAGCTCCCTGCTATAGCTAGAATCAGATGTCAACAGGATTCCTATTGTGAGTCATGCCTGAAATTAATCTTTTTCTCTTTTCATTATTGCGTTCAGTTTGTTTCTTTCTTGTAATGAAGTGGTAATAAGTAAAATGCTTAGGGTTGAGTGACAGTGAATGTAATGATGACAAATATTAAAAAAACTGAAAATATATATGTGTATTCCTAGCACTTGACTGTTAGTCTCAGTGCAAGTTCACATTTTTTATGAGAATGTCATTTATTTCAGTTCCTAATGAGTCCCCTGTCCTTCAGTGAATTAGAGGAAATGCTGTTTTATTATTTCACTTAACTCAGCACAGTGAATTACCATAAATGCACATTAGTGTACCGTTTCCCTACAAGCCTATTTCATATAGCTTGGCAAACAAATGAGAAAGACACATGAAAGGAATTACATAGTATTTTAATCATTCAGCAGCACTTTTGACTTACGACTCTGACATAACATTTTAGCGAAACAATGAGGTAATGATTGAAGAAAAATAAACTACAAATTACTCTTTGAAATATTTGATTCCAGAATTTCAGATGTGGTTATTTTTACCATAATCTGTAGGCCTTGATGCTTTTTATAGATGGTGTGTGTGTGTCAGTTTAAAAGGAAATACTTTCCTCCTCATGACCACCTGCAAACCACAACCATCAGGGTTCAGGGACCATTCACAGCAGGAAGGGCTGGAAGGCCAGTTAACACCAGTAGCATGTATGCATACTAGAATAATAGAACATTGCTTAAGCCTGAAAAGTCAGCAGTGGCCCAGCTTTCACTTGTAACGTATATAACGACTAGTACCGTCTATGGGGTCGCACAGAGTCGAACACGACTGAAGCAACTTAGCAGTAGCAGCAGCAGCAGCAGCATTCTACATGAATAATTTGTTGAGGCTATTTGTCTTTGACAGGTAGCCCTTTTTAATAAATAAATTAATATTACCATTCTTTATTTCCCCATACTGATCATCATCCCCCAGAGCTGAATAATTAAAACATGCAGTTCTGTATAAATCTCCTTGTTTTATTATTTGCTTTTGCATTTATTCATATACTGAGTAAATTCTAAAAAATGCAGCACATTCTTATTAAAATGGATTTTTTGTTTTCATCTTTTAGTACTAAGTAGCTTTCAGTTATATAGAATTTCTTACGGGCATGTGAACACATTTGGTGCTTTGAATACACTGATTACTTTAACCATGCTTTGCATTCTGTTCTTTACACATGTTCGTAGTTACATGCATACAGTATGCATCAATTGTTGAATTAAGACTTACAGAAATAGATGCTAGCCACCAAGAAGCTCTGCATCCAGAAAAGAAAGATAAACATTTTAAACAGGATAATTATGATCATCACTATTGTAATTAACTAAGACATATTGAATATACAGAAATATATTGAATACACTGAGATATATCAAATACCCTGAGATACATTGAATACACTGAGATATATTTGTATGCAATAAAGTGCTTAGAGTTCCTGCCATCTTAGCTTTACAAGATGAAGATCATAAAGAACAGGGGTGAAAAAAAGTTCTTTACAGTCTTGGTCTAAGAGTATTTTATAATATGTGACTCCCAAGTCCTTACATTTAAGCAATTTGTATTCATAGCTTTTTAAAATGATTTTATTTATAAGATTAATTATCTATTGGGAGTTAAGGTACTTTGACCTTATATATATCAAAATATATGGGCTTCCCTCATAGCTCAGTTGGTAAAGAATCTGCCTGTAATGCAGGAGACCCTGGTTCAATTCCTGGGTCAGGAAGATCCTCTGGAGAAGGGATAGGCTACCCACTCCAGTGTTCTTGGGCTTCCCTTGTGGCTCAGCTGGTAAAGAATCCACCTGCAATGTGGGAGACCTGGGTTTGAACCCTGGAGAAGGGAAAGGCTACCCACTTCAGTATTCTGGCCTGGAGAATTCCTGGGACTATACAATCCATGGAGTTGCAAAGAGATGGACATGACTGAGTGACTTTCACTTTCACTTCAAAATATGTTTATAATATACTTGGTTCTTATTTCCACATGCCAAATACGGGAGGCGACACCTGCTGGCAAAGGAGCTTCCATTCATCTCTTCTACTTTGAGATGTTCTGAGTAAATTTTTCAGATATCTTATTACCTACCCTGAACGAAGCAACTGACGAACAGATGGAAACATACTGAGAGTTAGGCACCATAAGGCTGCACTAATCAATAATATGTGATTTCTGTCTTCTGAAACCTTACAACCTGAAACTAAATAATTTGCTAAATTGCAGTTAGAGAGAATAGAAAGGGTAGAGGTGAAGTTTCCCTCAGAGAGCTTTTGCTCTTAGAACAGAGAAGGTACTGAATTTCAAGGACATCCAAGAATTAATCTGTCCTCAAGGAGACCCTCGAGAGAATGAACTTCTGTCTTCTTTCACATTTCAGAATCATCCAGTGATCTCTTTCACCCTAGACTAGACACACATCAGACCCAGACTTTAACATTGCTTTCTCCCTGTGAGCTCCAATATGTTATCTGCTCCTTTTTTCTGCCCCTGTTGCACAGAATTGACCTCTTCAAGTTACATATTTAAGGTAAGAAAATAGTTTATTTACCGAGTAAACTTTGTCTTTTCCAGACTTAATCGATGTTTCAAAAATAAACCCTTCTTTGGCTTTAAGTTTTTCAGCTTCCTTTGACAGGAAAAAAGTGGGGGCAAGTGGGGAGCTGCACCAGTGTATCCACATTTGGGGAAAGGGCTTGGTGCTTACTTTGAAGTCAATTTGTATGCTGATGTATGCCAATCAGTACAATAGAATTCTCTAATAACAGAATTATCATGCTGACTCAGGTTAAATTGTTAGCTCCTGTGGTATGTTTATCTTGTCCTCCAGCACTGGTGGTATAAAGGGGTTGATTTCACCATACTGCTAGTGAATATGATGAATGTTAAAAACCAGTTTATTGTTTTAGTCCAAGCCCAAATGTCTTTATAAAAAAGGAAAACATTGCTAAAAGTGGGCTTGAGGTTGAATTCCCATAGGGTTTACATAAATAACATGAGTAGACCAATAATTAAAATATGAGGACGTAAATGCCCTCAAGCACTGTTTTAATGATAGACACATTCCAAGAGGGCTCTTACCTCCTCAGGGTAAAGACTGGAAGCCCCTTTTCTGACTCTCAGACAGAGGAGGGCATGGCATCTCATTTCAGTTGTCAAGTGCACATTTTAGGAGGAAAAACATCTAAAAATACACAGAAGCCTACTACTTTTCAGGGTGGAAAAATAGTGCAGCTATAAGGATCAGCTGCTTAGATTTTTTGGTTTTACTTTGTTTTTGCATGAAATGAACTTGTGAACATTTTGGCCAGTAGCAGCTTTTAGAAATTAAATGCTTTTGATGAATTTTAGGCAGAAGGCTTATATTATGCCTTGGATTGAAGCTGTAAAGAATTTAGGGCATATCTCATTGTTTGCTTTTCATAGGCACTTATATGTGCTATTAAGTCACAACCGTTTTGTGATAATTCATTTTGGGATATACTTCATTGTAGCCATCAAGTTATGAACAAGTTGATGCCGTCTTTTTCTGCTATGCAGTGCTAAGCCTCTCCTCTGAACTGGCTTAGTGCCTAGGCAGCTCCCTCCTGACATGGCTCCTGGTGACCTTACCAGCTTTGTGCACATGCCCCTGGGAAGGTTTGGTTGCAGGGAATTCCTTATAAGAACCTACATTTCACCATCAGCATTTCCCTGAGTTAGATAATTCTTGCTAGTAAAATTAGTAGTTCTAAATGCTTGTGTTTCTTGAACCCCTACCATGCATGCATGCTCAGTTGCTTGCTGCTGCTAAGTCGCTTCAGTCATGTCCAACTCTGTGCGACCCCATAAACGGCAGCCCACCAGGCTCCCTCGTCCCTGGGATTCTCCAGGCAAGAACATTGAGTGGGTTGCCATTTCCTTCTCCAATGCATGAAAGTGAAAAGTGAAAGTGAAGCTTAGTCATGTCCAGCTCTTTGTGACCCTGTGCACTGTAGCCCACCAGGCTTCTCTGTCTATGGCATTCTCCAGGCAGGAATACTTGAGTGGGTTGCCATTTCCTCCTTCAGGGGGTCTGTCCAAGCCAGGGATCAAACCATGTCTCCTGTCTCTCATGCATTGCAGATGGATCCTTTACTGCTTGAGCCATTGGGGAAGCCCCCTTTGAACCCCTAGAGATTCTGACTAAATTGGTCTCAAGTGAACTGAATGTATTAGTATTTTTTTTTTCAAAGTTCCTGAGGTGGGGAACCCAGCATTAGGTGATTTAGGGAGAAACCCCAAATCAGTTCCCTCAGAGGAGGGGAGCATGGTGCCCTCTAACTTTTCCGTGGACTTGGCCATTCCACTTACTGCTTTCTGTCCAGAGGTATTTGCCAAGTCCCACCTTTTGACTAAGCCTTGCTTAATTTTGGGTATTGAATCTTGCTTTTGCGTGTTTTGTAGTTGTTCAGATTTCTTCTGGTTTCCTAGGCTGTGGCAGTGCAAGCTTTAAGACAATTCACTTGGGCTTCACATCCTGCAACTGGAGGCCAGCCTGATCTTGGGTGAAGTCAGCCTGCAGTGGCTTGAAGCTCAATTTCAGTTTCGCAACCAGAGACTGAAGTCAGGCCACAGCAGTGAGAGTGCTGAATCCTAGCCGCAAGACCACGAGGGCCTGTGACAACACCTTGATCCATCGCTTCTATAAAGAGATGAAAAGTAGTGAAACAAGTTAAGTGTTTATCATGAGGGAAGAGTATGTGTCAATAGACTCACAGGGGCTGGCTCAGAGACAGTGAGTTGCACCCTCAGGGTAGTATGAATCACTTTTGTGGGGCACTTTCCCAGGCTTCTTCTGGCCAGTCATCTGGCTTTGCCTGTGGGTGGGTTGACATCACCTCCTATAGGTGACACCCCCCACCCCCCACCATTTTGGTCCCTGAGGAGCCTTTCTGTTCATGTGTAGTTGGTAAGGTTTCCTTGACCTTGAGAATGAGAAATATGTGATCTCTTTATCTTTTATCTGGACAAGTCTTAGCTCCTCCTGGCTCCTGCTATTATCTTCAGCTTGGAGTATCAGTCCACAGGGTCCAAAATCCAGCTGCTCAACCTGGGGCCCACCTATCCCCTGCCTCAAGCCTACTCTCTCAGCCAAGAGACAAGGCTGGACTGTAATCCATACTGTTACTAGATAGACCGGCTCATGAAAGCAGTGTGTGCATTTTACCCCTTGTATTGTGTACCCCCCAATTCAAAGTGTTTGAATCCCCTCTGCCCACCATCCTCTTCACTAATCCAATGAATGTATATTAGCATTTGAGTGTATGTGCTCTGCTGTGCTGAGTCACTTCAGTCGTGTGTGGTCATTAAAATAATAAAAATGTATATTGTGGCATTAACCTTCCTTTTGGATTTTTTCAATTATTCTCATCAAAACAAACCAACAACTAAAATATAAGGATTAAAACAAATTAATGCATTGCTTACTTGGCAAACAATGTAAAAAAATATGTGTGTATGTATTTACAAGCTTCCAATAATCTGGACTTTAACACTGCATGGTGTGACTCCCAATGATACTAAGATTGCTCAGGATATTTTAGCGGATTTTCAGATGGCCCAAATTATTTGAAATCAGATTTGTGATACTGTTATCTCTATAAAGTAGTACTGACACACATATAAACCTTTAATGACTTAAGTTTACACTCTTGTAGTTATAATACTTTCTGCCTATTACTCACTATTCAAGAGGAAGTTTTGGTAATATTTTCAAAATGAGCTAGAGTGTAATCATTGAGGCAAAAATCCACGATTCAGTAGCAGAGGTTATGTGATTAAGTTGTTTGAATTATTTGATTTGAAGTAAGGAAAACCAACTTGAGATCCTTCTAATAGTGAGGGCGTGGGGCCATAGCCATTACTTTACATAAACAGGAAAAACCATTGTGACTTTCCATCCTTCCTTTTCATTCCTCCATGGATGTCTTGTTTCACTGTGTATTTTTGCAAACAAGGTCTCTCTTCTGCTACATCCACTTGGTGGGATATGGTTACTCCTCTTTACTTACGTCACATGTGGTAGATTGAACCATATTCGAAGTGTAAGTGGCTCTGGAGAAGATGGTTTGTTTCAGCTTTGCTCAAGAGTCCACTAGTCACCAGTGACGACTTGGTTTCAGTGTACTGAGCACTGACTTCTGGGGGCTTGGACTATCACGAGAAAGGGGTGTGACCTAGGACACACAACCAGCTAGTGTTAATTCCCATTTTGGGAATGCACAAAACGGTCAGATTTTATTTGTGTGTGAGGTTTAGCATTATTATTTGCAGCTAGATTTTCCTTGGCCTAGGGATCAAGACCCTTGTCATCCAGCTCACCAATTATACACAGGGACCCCGTTCACCTTCTTTTCCTGTATTTACATAGTTGAAAACCAGTCTGCTACTTCCTATTTTGTCCCACAAGAACATGACTTGGTATCTTTCATAACCCAAGTCTGGACCAGCTCATGATGTACCTTGGTTTAAAAAAAAAAAAACATGACAGAATAAGATAGCATGGGTTGTTCCTTTTCCTCTGCCTTTCCCTCAACTATGACCTATGTTACTTTAGCATCAGGGCCAGCATAGTCATCAGTCATCATTGTAACTTTGATAATATTTAATGTTACTGAATGTTCATTACATGTGCAAGACTAGGCAGGTACTTTGATTGTCCCATTTAATACTGATGACAGCTATATAGTGAGACACACATCTCCATCCTCCAGACTGGTAAACTGGATCTTTGAGAAATTCTAGACAAAGTATGAGGTGATCATTCTATATTCCAACCCTGGACAGTCTGACTTCCAGTCCAGTTTTCTTTACATAAGGATTGTGAAATCCTGCTGGTGTACAGGCCAGTATCCCTTGCCTCCACATTCTTTATCCCAGATACATGTCTCAAGACCCTGTTGGCCTGCATAATGTTCCTCGAGGGTAGTCCACTTGGTCCCACAGTTAAAAGATTCGTTTCATGAAACACTGACTTTGCTAGGGAGGGTATAATGATTGAATATTTATCCTCTGCTATGGGCTGAATGTTTGTGTAATACCCCATTTATATGTTGAAATCATAAGCCCCAGTGTGATGTTACTTGGAGGTAGGGCCCTTGGGAGGTAATTAAGTCGTGAAGGTGGAGCCCTCTTGAATAGAATTAGTGCCCCTATGAAAAAGACTTGGGAGCTTTCTCTCTCTACTCTCTACCACAGGAGGATACAGTGAGAAGATCACCGTCTGTAAGCAACTCAGAAATACTTCTGTCTAGTTTGTAGAGAAACTACAAACTAGAAACTACAAACTAGAAACAGCTTAAACCTCTTTGTAATCCCATATTTTGCCCAGTTCGTGTTCCTGTTTGTACTTGAGATATTTCCATTATAAATCTTGAAAATAAAAAAGATCCTGGTTGTTTGCAGTCCTAGCAAAACACAGTATCAATATAATATATTTCAATTTCTTTTCAAAACTATTAGGATGTATTTCCACTGGTAAAGCAATTGGGTGCATTTTTTTTTTTTTTTAATCAAGAAGCTCATGGTTCATTCCTTACATATTTTCTTACAATGTAGGCAAACACGACGAGGCAAACACAAATCCTCCAGGCACTTTCAAAAAACTCATTGTTCCACTATGCTAATTTCTGATTTCTCCCTAGGGGAACATAATGGTAAGTATAGCTCTGTATTTTGGTGGCTAGGGCAGCTAAGACTCTGTATTCAACTTTTGCAAAAGACAGAGAAGAAACATTCTTCTCAAAAGCAAATTGGAAAGTTCAAAGGCCCAGGTTCATTCCCAAATGGTGATTTGACTGTTTTCTTAAGATGAGTTACTCTCTGATTCAGTGAAAGGAGGATACATAATGCTTACCTCTAGTAACTGCCTTGCCAATGTTTTTTAAATGATGCTTCTGGGATGCAGTTGGATGTCAGTGGTCCTTTTATGCTTATGCGTGGGGCACACCCCAGTTTTACATCTTAAAGTAGCTTAAGAGAGAATAAATATAGGAATATTAGTTTCCCACTACTGCCGTAGAAAAGTAACAATTTTAGTGGCTTAAAATAACACAAATTTATTATCTTACATTTCTGAAGGTACAAAGTACAACCTGAGTGTCACTGGTATAAAATCAAGTTGTCAATGGGGCTGTAGTCTTTTTAAGAGGTTTTAGGGAAATATTTATTTTGTTGCCTTTTCTAGCCTCTAGAGGCTGCCTGTATTCTCTGACTCATGACCCTCTTCCTTCATTTACTCTGTCCATCTCAAAGTCCTTAAGCACGTCTGCCAAGTCACTTCTGCAGTGTCAGGTAATGCATCACAAATCTGGGTGTTACCATGTGGATAACTTCTACGGAAAGGTGGACATTCTTCTTGCCACAGAATAGTTTAAGACAGCAGTGAAAGTGAAAGTCAATCAGTTGTGTCCAACTTTTTGCAATCCTTTGGACTATACAGTCCATGGAATTCTCCAGGCCAGAATGCTGGAGTGGGTAGCCTTTCCCTTCGCCAGGGAATCTTCCCAACCCAGGGATTGAACCCAGGTCTCCCGCATTGCAGGCAGATTCTTTACCAGCTGAGCCACAGGGGAAGCCCAAGAATACTGGAGTGGGTAGCCTATCCGTTCTCCAGTGGATCTTCCTGACCCAGGAATCAAACCAGGGTCTCCTGCATTGCAGGCAGATTCTTTACCAACTGAGCTATCAGGGAAGCCCTGAGACAGCCGAACACAGAACTGTTAGGTAAAATGTGCAGATTAATTTTGGGTAGGATTTTTCTCCCTCGCATAAATGATCTTTCAGTTATCACCATGTGAAGTATTTTTATTTCATTTTACTTTATTATTTCTACTTTATGTGAAAAGTGAGACTCATAAAATTGTCATATCTTGCTTCTAGTTATAGGAGAAGCCAAAGACTTAGTTGAGCCCTCTAATTTAAGACTTCTTCCTCTTATGGCTATTCTAGATTGTTCATAAGGTAACAGAAAATGGATGTCCTGGAAAATTATAGGTTCATTTTTGGTTCAGAACACCTCTGGGAATGTGGACTGTCTACACAAGTACTTCAGATTCCTTTTAATGAGACTGATAACAAATGTTCCCTCTAACTTTTAAAACTATGAGTAAAATATGCAGTCAGGCCAAGGCAGAATGTATTTGAATAAACACTCAGGACAAAGACAATTGAATCTGAAAATCTTAATGGTATACCGATCATAGGACTACCCACCAGTTTAGGAAAAAATGAGTGAATAGGTCACGTGCTTCTCAAACTTTGAGCTATATATCAAAATCATCTGGAGGGTTTCTTACAATGATGATGGGCAAGCTCGACACTCAGGGTTTCCGATTCAGTAGCTCTGGAGTTAATTTGCATTTCTGAAATATTCTCAGTTGATCTTAAAGATGCTGGTCTGGGACCACACTTTTAGAACCTGCGGTGATGACTTTTAATTTAAGAGAGAAGTTTATATTTCAAGAATGAAATCAAGATGCTTCTGAAGGGCTCCTTTGCAATCTGCTAATCTTCTTGGCTTCTTGAGTTAGGAACTCTTCTTTTATGCTGGATGTAAGTCCGGACCAGTAGTGGGAAGGGAAAGAAACATTTATGCCTGCCAGTTCCTGGAAGGGAAAAGGAATGGGGCTTTGATATAAACAGATATAAACTGCAAATCTTTTTGAAAAACTTTAGCTCCCTATCTTAAAGGAAACTGCTCAACATCCGTTCCTCAAATAATTTTCCCATCAGTGATTCAAGGACACAGCAATATTTGAAAACTAAGGGACTAAGGAATTCTTTTGTGGTATATGATTTTATACCTTTATTACCATATTTATCTTCAAATCTTAGATTTGATTCTTATCTTTACTTCTCTGGAGTTATACCGTGAACTATGATCATTATCTTCATAAGTTGAGCCTCCAGACTGACTCCAGCCATATGTCTGCAGGTCTCTGGTGTTGATCTTTTGCTCCCTAAATTGACTGTGATTAGAGGGCATTGGGCTTAGGCACTGTCAGCTACCTTGGGCTAGTTCCTTCCTGGCTTTCTGGACCACAGTCTCAGGCAAGCTATTGTCAGGCAAGCTAAAGCGTACTCTGTTCTCTCTCCAAAATACTTTTAATTGTGCCGTTCAGAATAGCATCTGGAAAATAATGCCTGATCATCTAGGTAAGATTTACTTAAGTGATTTAGTATAAATTTTGTTATTTTAGCCAAGTTGTCCAGTACTGAGAGTTGCTACTAATACTAATGTTTACAGAAGTACTGATGGCGTTTGCAATAGGGTGAGTTCAGATGAGATAGTAATAGTTACAGAAAAGAAATGGAATTAGTTATATAATTTGAGTGGTTCTGACTTCCGCTAGAAGTGGATGTCAGGATGTCATGAAACAAGGCAACATGATGGACAGTTCACAAAGTTGTGCAGATCAGACTGAACTGCACAAACAGTGTGCTTAATTCCAGAGCCATGTTTTTAGAGACCTTCTTGAATTCCTATTGTTATCAAGAAAATAATCACATGGTTGATCCACATCTGCATTTCTGACCACCAGTCTAGCTAATCAGTACTTGGCACCACACAGCTATTTTATGAAAGTTTCAAAGCTTCTTTCTTAAAGGCATAAATGAAAACTCAAATGTTGGAAACCTGGTGGCCATTTTGAAAACTTAGCACTGACTATTTATTTTCACTACAAAAATGGGAAAAATGCAGTCCTAATGGAAAAACTTACATACATCATTAATTCTTATAAAACTGACCTGGATATGAAATAGGATTTTGCTTTTTCTGATGTGATCTTTAACAAGAACAGAGTAGCAGAAGGTCTGAGCATAATTCTAGAGCACCGTATGATCCAACAAGTAAAATGTCATAAAATTTTCAGTACTGGGTAGAATTCTCACCACTCATTAAACTGAAAAATGAGAGAAGCAAGACTTCTGCTGCCACACACTTTGATAATGAGCCTAGTTTTCTTGATACAGAAATAAAATACCCATTCTATTCTCTTTTGAGCAATATCTTTGAAATATTACTAACCTCCATGGCAGAGGTTGCTTAATCTGCAAATATATCAGCTAGCAAACCATTATTATTGCTAATAACCTTTATTCACATTACTCAGAGAACTGCTACTTATACCATTCTTTAACAAATGGAGTTACAGCATAGTAGCCGTACTGAAGCTTATTAAATTTTTATACATCACTAGTCCCACCTCCCTTAAGGTTTAGCTTGTATTTTTTCTCTTGTCTTTTTATCCATGAAGGCATTTTCTTTCTACTAAGGACAAATATTAAGTGAAAATTTGATGTTGTTTAGTAATTCTTATCTGTCATTTTATTTAAAAAGTCATTAAACCATGAACTCAAAGTGGATATGTGAAAATATGGTGACTCTGTTAACAATATTTTAAAAGTGCAAATTGTTTTGGTTGTATGAAAGTTGCCAAACTCACTATATAGTATATAACTTAAAAATAGCAACCCTCCCCCAATCCTTTAGCTTGACCTGCATGGTTCATCATGACTATATCACAACAAATTCTTTTCAACATGGTTATTTTTCAAAGTTGAGTTTAGAAAACATAGATTTTTTAAATCCTCTTCCATTCATTAGTTTTTCAAGGTCATTTCTTTAGCTTTTGCTATGCAGTGTTTTGGGCTTCCCTGAGGGCTCAGTGGTAAAGAATTTGCCTGCCAATGTACCAGATGCAGATTCAATCCCTGGGCCAGGAAGTTCCCCTGGAGAAGTAAGTGGCGACCCACTCCATATTCTTACCTGGGAAATCCCGTGGACAGAGGAGCCTCTTAGGCTACAGTCCCGGGGTCATAAAAAAGTTGGAAACCACTTAGTGACTAAATAGCAGCAACAATGCAGTGTTTTGGTATTTTCTACCAAAATTTCTGCCGAATAGTATAAAAGTAGTTTCAGGGAATGACATATAAATAAAACAGAACTACTTTCAACTTCTAATAATTTGCCATTTCTTTCATAAATTTCCAGAGGGAAAGCAACCTTTCAGTTAGCAGTAACTATTTGGCCTTTGGCCAAATATGGTAAAAGAGGCTTGCTAATCACATTCATAGTAAAATAATTTACTTATTATTCATATGCTAGTGAAGATCAGGTGTGTCTCAAGTCACAGATAGACCTTTTAGGATCAAGGCTTGAACCAGAAGTCAGGATGTATGTTGTGAAGATCAGGAGAACCAGTTCTGTTTTCCAGCAGGTCAGGAAAATAAAGTCTACATGTTTTCACAGTAGCTGAAATAACTGGTGACTGATGGGCAGGAAAAAGCAAAAGAGTTCCAGAAAAACATCTATTTCTGCTTTATTGACTATGCCAAAGCCTTTGACTGTGTGGATCACAATAAACTGTGGAAAATTCTGAAAGAGATGGGAATACCAGACCACCTGACCTGCCTCTTGAAAAATCTGTATGCAGGTCAGAAAGCAACAGTTAGAACTGGACATGGAACAACAGACTGGATCCAAATAGGAAAATGAGTATGTCCAGGCTGTATATTGTCACCCTGCTTATTTAACTTCTATGCAGAGTACATCATGAGAAACGCTAGACTGGAAGAAACACAAGCTGGAATCAAGATTGCTGGGAGAAATATCAATAATGTCAGATATGCCAATGACTCCACCCTTATGGCAGAAAGTGAAGAGGAACTAAAAAGCTTCTTGATGAAGGTGAAAGAGGAGAGTGAAAAAGTTGGCTTAAAGCTCAACATTCAGAAAACAAAGATCATGGCATCTGGTCCCATCACTTCATGGGAAATAGATGGGGAAACAGTGGAAACAGTGTCAGACTTTATTTTTTGGAGCTCCAAAATCACTGCAGATGGTGATTGCAGCCATGGAATTAAGACACTTACTCCTTGGAAGAAAGCATATTCAAAAGCAGAGACATTACTTTGCCAACTAAGGTCTGTCTAGTCAAGGCTATGGTTTTTCCTGTGGTCATGTATGGATGTGAGAGTTGGATTGTGAAGAAGGCTGAGCGCCAAAGAATTGATTCTTTTGAGCCGCAGTGTTGGAGAAGACTCTTGAGAGTCCCTTGGACTGCAAGGAGATCCAACGAGTCCATTCTGAAGGAGATCAGCCCTGGGATTTCTTTAGAAGGAATGATGCTAAAGCTGAAACTCCAGTACTTTGGCCAGCTCATGTGAAGAGTTGACTCATTGGAAAAGGCTCTGATGCTGGGAGGGATTGGGGGCAGGAGGAAAAGGAGATGACCGAGGATGAGATGGCTGGATGGCATCACTGACTCGATGGATGTGAGTCTGAGTGAACTCCGGGAGTTGGTGATGGACAGGGAGGCCTGGCGTGCTGCGATTCATGGGGTCGCAAAGAGTCGGACACGACTGAGCGACTAAAACTGAAACTGACGGGCTTATGTCCCTGAATAGTCAGATTTTTGATGATTAAAGAATATTAAGTACTTAAAAGCAAATGAGGATGAATAATTCGGTAAAGTAGCATTTATAAAGCCAGGTTCAACATGTAAAGAGCTTTGAGGTTGTAACTCCCATCCTTTTAACAAAAGCTGAACAAATTGAAAGTTAATAACTCTATAGATTCATCAAAGCATTGGAACCACAGGGCAAACTGCTGCCCCCAAAGTGTAAACACAGGCAAACACAGAGAATCAGTTTATGGGAAGCAGAATCTCTTTCTGTACCTTGGTTGGAACACTTAAAGTGTAATTAATTATTGGAGACTAGCTTGACAGAGAGAACATTTTGTGAGCTTACCCTTAGGAAAGCCTCCACACTTCCCCAAGTTTTATCACCAGGAGCCCACCAGTTTCTCAGGTAGAAATTAAAGTAAAATTCCCTCCATGCTTTAAAAAGGGAGAAGGGGGAACTAACTATTTTGAAATAAACTGAGGCTTATACTCATTGAAAACTATTTTACTAGAGTCTAATTGACTTGAGTTTTACCAGAACTAAGTTCCTTGGAGGAAGGGAAATATCTAAATCTGGCCCCCTCTAGCCTTCCTGTCACCTAAAGGGATAGGAAAAGATAAAAACTGACAAGCAGTTGTGAAGGTCATCGACCAGGGACACAACCTCAATTAAAAAAACTGAAGCTTGATGTTCTGGGGAGGGAGGTGGGAGGGGGGTTCATGTTTGGGAATGCATGTAAGAATTAAAGATTTTAAAATTTAAAAAATAAAAAACTAAAAATTAAATTAAAAAAAAAACAGTATCTCAATAAACCTGGTAAACTCTATAATTTTCAAAAGTTAAAAAATAAACTTGTCAAAATATAAAAAAATAAAAATAAAAAAAATAAAAAAACTGAAGCTTAATCATAGGAATATAGAATGCCTGTCCCTATCTGCCACATACCTAACCACCACATCAATAGGGCTCCTGTAAAACAGTGAAAGAACTGTAAGCATCAGGCCCTATTTAAGAAGGAATCTCTAGGGAAACCGGTAGACAACAAGGGATACAAGAACAAGGACACCAGAGGAAATTTTTGCCTCTGCAATCACATGCAGCAGAGAATAAAGAAAACTCTTAGCCACACACTAAAGAATTATTTACCTCCTTTTACCTGATACATCATATCTGGCTTTCAACAGAAAATTGAAAAGTATGCTAAAAAGCAAAACATAGTCTGAACAGACAAAGCAAGAGTCAGAACCAGACTGAAGGATAACAGATTTGAAAATTATCAGACTGGGAACTTAACTTTCATTAATATGCTAAGGGCCCAAATAGAAACAGTTGGCAGTATACAAGAACAGCTAAAATAATCAGATTAAAACTTAGAGATTCAAAAGGAAGGGCTAGAGATCACAAACGCTTAGTCAAGGAAAAAATTACATTTAGTAGGCTGATCAGCAGTCTGGAAAGAATCAGTGAACTTAAAGGCATGTCCATAGAAAGTTGAACTAAAGGGCAAACAGAAAAAAAAGGAACTGAGGGAGAGTAAATATTTCTTAAGCTACAAAAATAATGTCCATTGAAATTGTGTAATTGGTGGGAGGGTATATGTGTATACTTGTGTGAGTTAATTTTTAAAAAAAAAACAATCATGATGTCCATACAGTTTTGGAGCTTCATTTATCCAGAATGGTGTTTTGTGGGAAATTTTGCATGCCACTATATCATACATTATTTTATTAAAGTCTGCTATTTCCTACCTCCAGCCTTCTATGCCTTCTTAGTCTCTCAAGTGTATTTGTTTATTTATTTTTTTTTTCATATAGAGAATGCATCATCATCTAGTATGGAAATGTGTCTGTATGAGTTTGGTAGGGGGAAATTGTGAATCTCACCAAAATGTTTAATACTAATGTGCATCTCCTGAGACAATCTGCTTTACATATGTAGGTTTTTTTGTCTGATGATTTCCTCAAAACAACTAAAAAGGGACTTTGGAGGAAGTTTAGAGGTTACTTTTTAAGGAAAGAAGAAAAACAAAAGAAGAAAAGTGGAAAGGGTTATATTAGGGTAAAGGAAGTAAAAGAAAGTTCCAGGATGAGTGTTTTAGGGAGAAAAGGACAGAAAAAATAAGGAAATAATAAGGAAAATGATACTTTCAAAGGCATAAACCCAGGTTCCCATGACTTTTTGTCTCTTCCCTAATTATATGGTATTGTCACTGGATCCTTAATAGGCCAGGAAAAACTTAACTTGGGAAAAAATGGAGGGAACATGTTAGGAGATGTTCTCAGTTCCTTTTTTACTTGCATTGGTATTAATTTTCCTATCTTGTTCCACTTGGCCTTTGCAAGACAGAGGGGATACAGACATAGCTCTGAGTTAGTATGTATGACAACGCTGAAATTAATCACATTTTCTGAGGCAGTAAAAATTTATTTTGAAATAGTGGACTGCAGTGTGCAGTATATCATAGTGTATTGCTTCCTTGTTTTTACATTACCTGGGTTTTAAGTTGTTCTTTTTGTTAGTTTCTGTTTACTTTCAAATTATGTTTCTATGACAACAACTTATAGATATAAAATTAAACTTGATTTTTTAAACTGGTATGCCTTAAAAATAAAACCTTTCAACTTTTCATCTTCTTCATCTCTTTTATTCAGTAGAAAGAACATTCGAACAGTATCATAGCCCTAGGCATATTATTCATGAATTCCAACGGCTTGAGCTCATGATTAACAAAGAGAAACCTTAACACTGAGTTTTTGCTATGATTTCTTTTTGCTGAGATGTTAAAATATAGATCTAAATTAAATTTGATTACATACATACATGTGTGTGTATTCTATGTAAATCTTTTATATAGTCTACACATGACATGAAGAGTGGGTCTATAGATGGTAATTGTCAAAAATTTTAAAAACTTATATTGCTATCTTCTCCAGTATGCACTTGCATCTCTACTAACTTGAGTGGAGTTTTATAAGATTGGTTGTTCAAATTAAAAAAAATTTGCTAGTCTCTCATTTATTTCATACTCCATTCATTCTAGGTTCTTTTTTTTTTTTTTTTCAGTTCAGTTCAGTTGCTCAGTTGTGTCCAACTCTTTGCGACCCCATGGACTACTGCATGCCAGGCACCCTGTCCATCACCAATTATTGGAGTTTACTCAAACTCATGTCCATTGAGTCGGTGATGCCATCCAACCACCTCATCCTCTGTCGTCCCCTTCTCCTCCCAACTTCAATCTTTCCCAGTCTCAGGATCTTTTCAAATGTCAGTTCTTCGCATCAGGTGGCCAAAGTATTGGAGTTTCAGCTTCAACATCAGTCTTTCCAATGAATATTCAGGACTAATTCCCTATAGGATGGACTGGTTGGATCTCCTTTCAGTCCAAGGGACTCTCAAGAGTGTCCTCCAACACCACAGTTCAAAAACATCAATTCTTTGGTGCTCAGCTTTCTTTATAGTCCAACTCTCACATCCATACATGACTACTGGAAAAACCATAGCCTTAACTAGACAGACCTTTGTTGGCAAAGTACTGTCTCTGCTTTTTAATATGCTATCTTGGTTGGTCATAACTTTTCTTTCAAGAAGTAAGAGTCTTTTAATTTCATGGCTGCAGTCACCATCTGCAGTGATTTTGGAGCCCCCCAAAATAAAAATCTGTCACTGTTTCCCCATCTATTTGCCATGAAGTGATGGGACCAGGTGCCATGATCTTAGTTTTCTGTAAGTTGAGTTTTAAGCCAACTTTTTCACTGTCCTCTTTCACTTTCATCAAGAAGCTTTTTAGTTCTTCTTTGCATTCTGCCATAAGGGTGATGTCATCTGTGTATTTGAGGTCATTGATATTTCTCCTGGCAGTGTTGATTCCAGCTTGTGCTTCATCCAGCCCAGCATTTCTCATGATGTACTCTGCATATAGGTTAAATAAGCAGGTTGACAATATATAGCCTTGACGTACTCCTTTTCCTATTTGGAACCAGTCTGTTGTTCCACGTCCAGTTCTAACTCTAGCTTCTTGACCTGCATACAGATTTCTCAAGAGGCAGGTCAGGTGGTCTGGTATTCCCATCTCTTTCAGAATTTTGCACAGTTTGTTGTGATCCACACAGTCAAAGGCTTTGGCATAGTCAATAAAGCAGAAATAGATGTTTTTCTGGAAGTCTCTTGCTTTTTTGATGACCCAGCAGATGTTGGCAATTTGATCTCTGGTTCCTCTGCCTTTTCTATATCCAACTTGAACATCTGGATGTTCATGGCCTGGCTTGGAGAATTTTGAGCATTACTTTACTAGCCTGTGAGATGAGTGCAATTGTGTGGTAGTTTGAGCATTCTTTGGTATTGCCTTTCTTTGGAATTGGAATGAAAACTGACCTTTTCCAGTCCTGTGGCCACAGCTGAGTTTTCCAAATCTGCTGGCATGTTGAGTGCAGCACTTTCACAGCATTATCTTTTAGGATTTGAAATAGCTCAACTGGAATTCCATCACATCCACTAGCTTTTTTTTTTTTTAATTGATTGGATATAAAAAATACACACTGTGCTAAAATATTTCACCTAAAGTCTTTGCCTTGGAGCAACTGACTCTGGGTATAACCTCTCATGGAATATTAACAGCATATAAGAATACCCTGAAAAAGTGTTAAACTTCCTGAAAACCTAGAGAGTGTTATAGTTTTCAGTTTTGATCGTGTATTTTTCTTATTATATACATTTATATTTCTTCTATTTGCTCTTAATCCTGAGGAATCTTTCCTACTTAAGGTTTTATGGTAATTTTATTGATTTTAATCTCTCAATGTAGATTCCACTTGCAACATTGTAATTGTGATATTTTGAAGGCCATAGACAGAGAAGAAATCTTTCTGGTGATTCCCATTTTACATTTTAGGAATCTAATATTATTGAGAGCCATATTTCAAGAGAAATAAAATGGTTTGTAATCCATGAGGTGCTCTGTGCTTTACTTGCCCATCTACATACTTCTGTCACCTCAAGTCAATTTTGAGGAAAAATATGAAACTAGGGAGGCCTGACCCTTGTGACTTGGCCTTGTGGGTATTTCCCACTCATTTTTAGTACATCACATTTAGAATGCTGTTGAAATTTGCCATTGACTGTGGCATGGGGGTGGGACTATAGCTTCTCTTGGCTAGATTCTATTATAATATTTTGTTCCCAAAGTGAGTATATAGACTATTAAGGGAAATTTAATGAATTTACTGTAGGCTTCAGGTAGCTGACCCAAAGTTCCCATTGCTTGGTTTGATAGATTGAAGATGAGGTGGCTTAGCTAGCTGACTGCTGCTTGTCACATCCACGTTGGTAATTTGAGGTAGGTGTGTGTTGTTGGGAGATGTCATAACTGAACATTTTAAACTTCATTCTTCATTTCTGCCCCTTTCTCTAGTGCTCTCAGTCTAACCCCTTTGGGAGGCCCTCCTCGCAACCACACACATACACAAATACACAGAATTTCCCAACCCCTCTTTCCGGTTATCCCACGTGTCTTTCAAATTTTGTAGCCTAAAGCACATACTAAAGTCTTTTCTCATCTTGTTTTTTATCTGCTGGCCTTGAATAAGTGGATGCTTTGTACTAGTGTTTGTCTTCTGACTGTTAGAGGAGAATAATGAAGACTTTTGTCTCCCATTTAGAGGAAATAGATGTTGTTGTGGGTAAAGGGTTTTTATTCCAGGCTGAAGCTCATTTTCACCCAAAGTATTTGAAATCAACACACTCCCCACTGTGACGACTCATTTATTTCTAAAGGTCCCCATCTGGTCTCTGTGAGAAATTCATATTCTTCCTATTAACATAACTTTGACCTTACTTGTAACAAACAAATAGCTAATAACTCTGGACTTACCAGAATGCAAGAGCACCGGCCTTTCCCTGCCCTGGGCTATGTTAAAAAATTGTCTTATATTAATAGGCGGTGAAAGGTGGTATGCATATTTGCCTGTCTTCAGTTTCTATATTTCTTCATGAATATTAGGGATGAGAAATAAATTCAATCCAGCAAGTCAGTTCTTAAGAAATAATTGGTCCAGTGTTGTTCTAAAATTAGTAAGCTAGGAAACATAACCTCTAAGACTCATTTTCTTCATTCCCACTGTCATCAGTATAGATTTTATATCCTCTGTCCAATATAGGAATATTTCCAGATGGCTTTATGGAACTTTCATTTTATTTTATTCAAAATTTCATGATAAACTAGAATAAAATTATAAATGCTTTTGTTTATGCAGGAAGACTAACAGGATAATCTAAGAAACCTAATTAAGCATCTATGCTATGTGTTTTTCTGAGGATAATTAAGATTATCATTTCAGTTACTTAGATCTCTGTATCTTTTGGGAACTGTTTTTGGTTAATGTTGAAAAAAATACAAAAGCATTCATGGCAGTCATCCTCAAAGGATGAATATTTTCACAAATACTATGTTTTGTAAATAGCCACCAGATACTGGAATTTCTTATGAAAATGAACTTCATGTAAAACTTTCAGACTTTTACATTATTTGTAATATTTTGATAAGTAATATATATGTGAGAACTTTAATTTTTCCAAATGTTCTCATATCTTGTCTTTTACCTGTGCTGTGATATCTGCTTCTTTCTCTGGTTAGCTGAAGCTTTTTATTTTAGTCCTAATCTTTCACTAATGTGTTACTGTGAGATGTAGCAGGTAGAACCTATTCCTCACCCTGGTATCTACAATTTGTTTCACTCCCTTTCACTTCATCTGTGTATTTCTAGATAGCTTTTTTCTTTTCTTCTTTGCCTTTTGTCTTGACTCTGTCATTACCAAATGTCTTCCTCTTTCTTTCTATTTTTCTAAAATTATCTACTCTAGCTATATTTTCATCATTTTATTGCTGAACTTCACCTCTTTTCCAAGGGTCTTATAATAGGAAGGAGAATGATCTACTGATACTATGTAGAGTAAGAAGAATCACATCTTGTCCCTTCCCTGTTCAAATGAAATACCTATATCCATTTTATGAGTTTATTGATTACCTACAATGTCATGTGCCAGACACTGCTAGGGGCCCTAGGACACAAAGATAAGCACGCTGTTGTTCTTAAAGTCAAGAACCTTTTAAAGTAAATGCCAGAGAAATGTCTGATTCAGGTATTGCTTGTTTTTTGACGACAGATAATTCAAAGCCTTCAGACTATTATGATGGCAGATTATTGTAGATCTCCATATCCAGATTTAAATCATGTATACTAACCAGTTCTTTTGCATTACTGCAGTGTGAATGTAGTCTGAACTACTGTTTCTAAATAATTGAAAATTTTCTAGATTTTTGACCTGTCTTATTTTGGAGTAGGAAAGTATCTTAAATAAATCACATTTTCTCTTCTTAGTCTTTTATGATTGATTTGATTTAGGATATCAGAAACAGTGGGGAATACGATTATCATGTCACAGCAGTTGGAGGGTAACATTACAAAATAGTGGCCAAAGTTAAAAGTCATTTTTATATGAAATAATAGAGTGAATATTATGGTCACATTTTTTCAAATTGTGCTTATTTGGGAAATGCAATTAATGGTGACTTAAGAGACACAGATTTGATCCCTGAGTCAGGAAGATCCCCTGGAGTAGGCAGTGGCAACTCACTTCAGTATTCTAGCCTGGAAAATTCCATGGACAGAGGAGCCTAGCAGGCTGCCATCCATGAGGTCTCAAAAAATTGGACCTGACTGAGTAACTGAGCACACAATTAATGATATTTTTATATTATCAGGAAAAAAATTAGTTGACAATTTTTTACTACATGACAGTTGCTCTGCCTTGCATGTGTTACCCTATTTAACATTCTAGCTGAGCTACTACTTTGATATCAAATACCTCACCATTTTATTCTACTATGTTCCATATGATGTCAGTAACTTGTGTTAGAAATAGTTCAGTTCAGTTCAGTTCAGTCGCTCAGTCGTGTCCGACTCTTTGCGACCCCATGAATTGCAGCATGCCAGGCCTCCCTGTCCATCACCAACTCCCGGAGTTCACTCAGACTGACGGCCATCAAGTCAGTGATGCCATCCAGCCATCTCATCTTCTGTCATCCCCTTCTCCTCCTGCCCCCAATCCCTCCCAACATCAGTCTTTTCCAATGAGTCAACTCTTCGCATGAGGTGGCCAGAGTACTGGAGTTTCAGCTTCAGCATCATTCCCTTCAAAGAAATCCCAGGGTTGATCTCCTTCAGAATGGACTGGTTGGATCTCCTTGCAGTCCAAGGGACTCTCAAGAGTCTTCTCCAACACCACACTTCAAAAGCATCAATTCTTTGGCGCTCAGCCTTCTTCACAGTCCAACTCTCACATCCATACATGACTACTGGAAAAACCATAGCCTTGACTAGACGGACCTTTGCTGGCAAAATAATATCTCTGCTTTTCAATATGCTATCTAGGTTGGTCATAACTTTCCTTCCAAGGAGTAAGCGTCTTTTAATTTCATGGCTGCAGTCACCATCTGCAGTGATTTTGGAGCCCCCCAAAATAAAGTCTGACACTGTTTCCACTGTTTCCCTATTTCCCATGAAGTGATGGGACCAGATGCCATGATCTTCGTTTTCTGAATGTTGAGCTTTAAGCCAACTTTTTCACTCTCCTCTTTCACTTTCATCAAGAGGCTTTTTAGTTCCTCTTCACTTTCTGCCATAAGGTTGGTGTCATCTGCATATCTGAGGTTATTAATATTTCTCCCGGCAATCTTGATTCCAGCTTGTGCTTCTTCCAGCCCAGCGTTTCTCATGAAATAGTTAACACCAATAAAATTTTGTATTGTCTAAGTATTTTTGTGCATAGATAGTCTTTTCTTTGTGATTAATTTATGTGCATATCTTAAAATTAAATTTCTTTAGAAATAATTGATTCAGCCAAGTGTCTTCTCAAATTCTTCCCATCTTCCAGATGCTGCAATTTATAATATGCTTTCCTATTCATTTTCTGTTCAAACTTTGGTCCTCATGTTAACATTTTTTTTCCCACAATATCAATACCTGCTTAAGAATATAATATAAGGACTAGAAATCATACGAGTTCATGGAGAGTAGTAAGAGAGTACTGCCATTTCCCACTCTGCTGTTCTCTGGTATATTTTACTTGGACCTTATCCTTCTGTTCTGCTCCTGTGATTCTCAAAGTCCTTGTTTTTCTCTCAGTTTGCTTGGGAGCCTGCTGAGATGACAGGTTCTAAAATAAGGTTTAAATTTACTTCCATCTCTTATGTTTTCAAGAACTCTTCATTATATCCTCTATGTTTTCCTTGTAAGTGGAGATGAGATGGAATGTGAAATGAGTGACATAGCTGTCGGTAGTAACCAATCTTAGAAAACACCAAGAAAAGATTTTCATTTAGGGAAAGGATTATACAGAAAAAAAAAAAAAAGTAAAAATATACAGATGCAGTAGACCAAGAAGGAAATTCTAAGTAAAAAATAATCCAGTATCTAGGCCAAGGGGGAATAAAACTGATAACCTAATTGCTTGGATACATAGAAGAGGGTGGTAGATAATCAGTCAATTCAGACATGTTCCACATGTCTTTATAAATTATTTTCCTCTAAACTCCCCAAAATGTACTCCTTGTCCTTTACTCTGTCCATTTGGTACAGCTGCCTTGCTGGATCCCTTGCCTTAAGACTTGGAATCCATCAACATGAAATTGGCTTTGTTTTCCTTTCAGGAGGATCGGGAAGGGGTCAGATTATTTCCAGCTTTAAAAGTATATCAGGAGCTAGCTGGCTTTGTTGCCCTGTTTGTTACCAGATTCTTTTTCTAAAACATAGTCTATTACATAACACCATGCTGATGTGTTCACAACTAGAAAATTATTTCTTAGAGGTTTTCTGGGTTTCTTTCATTTCACATTTTATTAGAAGGAAAATTTCCCCAGGCTTATTAGCATATATGAGTGATTGTGACATACCTAAAAACAGATTCCCAAGCTGTATTATAAGATCTGTGACCAGAGAATTCATGTCAACTCCCAGCTCTAACAACTTTACTGATTTTAATAAATTTATTTTTTTACATAATTTGTTATAAGTTTATTTGTTAAAAGTATAAACTATGTCCTGACTACTAATACTGATGTCTGTTTAAACATAAAAATAGAACAGTATTTAGGCATGACCTTAATTCCCTGAGGGCTTCCCTGGTGGTTCAGATGGTAAAGCGTCTGCCTGCAATGTGGAAGACCCAGGTTTGATCCCTGGGTCAGGAAGATCCCTGGAGAAGGAAATGGCAACCCACTCCAGTATCCTTGCCTGGAGAATCCCATGGACAGAGGAGCCTGGTAGGTTACAGTCCACAGGGTTGCAAAGAGTTGGACATGACTGATTGACTTTACTCACTTTAATTCCCTGAAAAAATTTCAAATATTACCTAATACTTTATATAGCTCAGTTTTCCTTAATGAATTAACTGTGATCTATTTCTAGTGTGATCTGTTATCAATTGTTTTTCTTTTATCATGAAAATTTTTAACCATTCATTCACTTACTTGATAAAAATTGGATACTTACTTTGTTGTAGGTAATGTTATAACATAGCTTTAAACAATACATATCCAGGCTCTGCCTTCCACAAAACCAGGGAGTTAGAGATTCTTTTTTTTTTTAATTTTTAATTTTTTGACTACTTGTTAATAACTACATCCTTATCCTGATAATTTTTCTTTGTAGCTAGATAAAATTGCTGCAATAATTTCTATTAAAATGTCTCTTGTTTAGGGAATATACCACAGTATAATAAAGGCTGTATATGACAAGCCCATATTGAACATCATACTCACTGGTAAAAAGCTGAAAGCTTTTCCTCTATGATCAAAAACAAGATAAAGATGCCCACACTTGCCATTTTTATTCAACGTGGCACTGCAAGAGCAGTTAGTCAGGGAAAATAAATTAAAGGAAAGGAAGAACTAAAACTCACTGTTTATAGATGACATGACAGTACATATAGAAAACTCAAAATTTTACCAAAATTGGAACTAAAAAAAGGGCTCAGTGAAGTTGCAGGATACAAAAGAGCATACTGAAATCTGTTGCATTTATATACTCCAATAATGAACTAACAGAGAAATTAAGAAAACAGTTGTGTTTACAATTGCATCAGAAAAAATAAAATACTTAGGAATAAGCTTAGCAGAGGAAATGAAAGCCCTGTACTCTGAAAGGTATGAGACACTGATGAAAACAATTGAAGACACAAATAGAAAAGTATTCTGTGCTCATGGATTAGAAGAATTAATATTGTTAAGTATCCGTACCACCTAAGGAAATCAACAGATTCAGTGCAATTCCTATCAAAATTTCAATATCATTTCTCACAGAAATAGAACAAGCAATCCTAACATTTTTACAGATCCACAAAAGACCCTAAATAGTCTTAAATAAATAAAAACTGACACATAGATCATTGTAACAGAACAGAGAGCCCAGAAATAACCTCACGTGTAAATAGTCAATAATTTACAGCAAAGGAGACAAGAATATACAATGGGGAGAGGTGAATGTGGATTAAAGACTTGGGCCTCAGTCTGAAGCCACAAGATTCCTAAAAGAAAACATAGCCAATAAACTCCTTGACATTGTTTTTGGCAATGTTTTCTTTTGATCTGACAACAAAAACAAAGGAAACAAAAGTAAAGATAAAAATGTGAGAATACATCACACTAAAAATTCTGCACAGGAAAAGAAATCAATAAAATGAAAAGGCAGTTATCTGAGTGGGAGAAAATGTTTGCAAATCATATTTCTAATAAGACACTGATAGCCAAAACAGGGCGCTTCCCAGGTGGTACCAGTGGTAAAGAATCCACCTGCTAATACAGGAGATGTGAGAGTTGCAGGTTTGATCCCTGGGTTAAGAAGATCCCTTGGAGTAGGAAATGGCAACCCACTCCAGGACTCTTGCTTGGAAAATTCCATGGATAAAGGTGGGCTACAGTCCATGGGGCTGCAAAGATTTAGATGCAACTGAGCATGCATCCAAAATATGCAGAAAGCACACATAGCTCATAGGGCCCACCTGCAAAAAAAAATTTAATTTAAAAAATGGAGAAGGAGGATCTGCATAGATATTTTTCCAAAGAAGACATAGAGATGTGTCCACCAGGTACATGAACAGATGCTCAGTGCCACTAATCGTCAGAGAAATGTGAATCAAAGCCTCCATAGATATCACCTCACACCTGTTAGAATGGCTATTTACAAAAAGAGAAAAGACAACAAGTGTATGGAAGGATGTGGAAAAGAGAACCTTTGTGTGTTATTTTGGGGAATGTAGATTGGTGCAACCACTATGGAAAATAGTATGAAATTTCCTAAAAAAATTAAAAATATAACTACTGTATGATCCAGTGATTTTACTTATGGGTATTTATCCAAAGAAAATTAAAATACTATCTTGGAAAGATATCTGCACCACATGTTTATTGCAACATTATTTACAACAGCCAAGTTATGGAAACAACCTGTGTCCCCCAGTGGATATATGAAGACAATATGGTATGTATGTATAAAATGGAATGCTATTTGACTGTAAGAATAAAATTTTTCTGTTTAAAACATCATGGATGTACTTTGAGAGCATTGTTGTTGTGCAGTTGCTAAGCTGTGTCCAACTTTTTTGCTATCTCACTGACTGTATAACCAGCCAGGCTCCTTTGTCCTTGGAATTTCCCAGGCAAGAATACTAGAGTGGCTTGCCATTTCCTACTCCAGGGGATCTTCCCAACCGAGGGATCAAACCTGCATTGGCAGATGGATTCTTTACCACTGAGCTGCCAGGGAAGCTTTCTTGAGGACACTGGGCTAAGTAAGTCAGAGGAAGACAAATGTGTTATCTCACTTATATGTGGAATAAAAAGAAAACCAAAACAACAAAAATGAGCCTCATGGATACAGAGGACATATTGGTGGTTGCCAGAAGCATGGGTGTGGGGCTTGGGTAAAATGGATGAAAGGAGTTAAAAGGTATAAGCTTCTAATTATAAAATAAGGTATGCAGATGTGATTTTTATCATGGCAACTATATGTTACAACAATATATTGCATATTTGAAAGGTACTGAGAGAATATATCTTAAAAGTTCTCACCACAAGAGAAAAAAGTCTGTAAATATGTATGGTGATGGATCTTAACAGACCTTATTGTGGTGGTCATTTCACAGTGTATAGAAATGTTGAATTATTTTGTTGTAAACCTGAAACTTGTATGATATATGCCAATTATACCTAAATAGAAAATGTAATAATATCTCTTTATATTATAAAAATATATATTAATAACAAATAAGTTATACCAACTCAATGGTATACATATATCCTTCTAAGTTTCCTATGCATTAAAGTTATATTTTACATACAAGTGATCATACTGGCTTTCCTGTTCTACAGTTTTTCTCTCAAAAGTATGTTAGATATTTTAAAAATTTCAATTTACTTCATTTCTTTCAATTACAATATTTTCATTTTCATTGGTTGGCTAATGTCCCATTGATTGGATTAATCATGCTCCAGGAGGTGAATATTTGCATTTTTTCTCAATTTTCACTGTTTTAGACAATAATGAAAAACAACACCACATTTCATTGCTATTTTAAATCTTTGTCAACAAAGGTCCGTCTAGTCAAGGCTATGGTTTTCCAGTGGTCATGTATGGATGTGAGAGTTGGACTGTGAAAAAAGCTGAGCACTGAAGAATTGATGCTTTTGAACTGTGGTGTTGGAGAATCTTAAGAGTCCCTTGGACTGCAACAAGATCCTACCAGTCCATCCTAAAGGAGATCAGTCCTGGGTATTCACTGGTATAACTTATTTGTTTTCCTCTGACTTACTTAGCCTCATGTCCTCAAGAGAGCTGAAACTCCAATACTTTGGCTACCTTATGCAAAGAGTTGATTCATTGGAAAAGACCCTGATGCTGGGAGGGATTGGGGGCAGGAGGAGAAGGGGACGACAGAGGATGAGATTGTTGGATGGCATCACCAACTCAATGGGCATGAGTTTGGGTAAACTCCGAGAGCTGGTGATGGACAGGGAGGCCTGGCGTGCTGCGATTCATGGAGTTGCAAAGAGTTGGACATGACTGAGTGACTGAACTGAACTGAACATTTGATATTCTTTGATTATGAATAAAGCAGAGCAATTTTTCTCGTAGATCAAATGCTTTATTTTCCCATATGTGCAAGCACTTCATCTGATGGGTTTCTGTTATAAATTTGGAATCCTTCATACTCACTTCTACATTTTCCCTGTATTCTCCAAAAGAATTATAAAAACAAATTGCCCAGGATCCTTTTTTCCTAACTGTTCTCAATTGTATCAACGAGAGACATTGAAAAGATATTAGTTTTTAGAGAACTAAAATCAGAATTGAAAACTGGACCATTTTGGATTGACTTGTGCTTAACTCTGGGAGTTGGTGATGGACAGGGAGGCCTGGTGTGCTGCAGTCTGTGGGGTCACAAAGAGTCAGACATGAAAGAGACTGAACTGGACTGAACTGAAACTAATCTGTTGTACAGATTTGGTTTTGGTGAACTAACTGACCTGATTTGGTTGGTTTAGGTCAGTGGATTACCACCAAATATTTGCAACTGTTCTACTGAACTCAGTCCATATGAACGTTATGCAAATAATTTTCAAGCAGCAAGCAGCTGCCATAAACATGAGAAGAAGTGATTCAAATGTATAAGTGACTCAGTACTATTCAGGAACAAAACAGCAGTTTCTGTAGTTTCTCTTTGGTAGTCACATTTCTGCTGGTGCCTGTACGAGTTGTGCTTTATCAGTTGATAGAGTAACTGAGCATGGAACCTGGATGCATGCTGCCTTTTAATATTGATCTCCTGTTTTGAAGTGTAGTGAACTTGATCATTCTGAACTTCAGACAGCAAAGACCAGTAACATAAGAATTGATGGAAACCAGTCTGGGTGATAATATTATCAAAAAGGCAAAGGATTTCATCAGAGATGGTAACTAGTTCTTTAAACTAGCCAAGAGCACAGTTTAGAAATGTGAATCCTAGAAATGTATTGGTTTAGGACAATTGATATATAGATTTTTAGTATATTAAAGTTTTATGAAGATGATTCTTTATCTTCTTGATAAATATAACTCCTTTGCTAAGAGGACACTGTCATAATGATAGAAGAGTTTGCATAAGGGTATGTAGAAGAATTCATGCTGCATATATCAACATATTCAGTCCTAGGTGGATATCTTGATCATTTAAACACATGGTAAAAAATGAAATGTCCATGTAAATATGACTTGAGTGATTTTCAGGATATGTATTAACCAGAAATCTTATCTGGAATGGTATATGTGTGTGTGTGACATGGGGTTTTCAGAATTTTTGAGAAACTTCTTTGGTGAATGTTTCTTAAGATGATGAATATATTATAGTTGGGATTTTGTATCTGACTTACATAGTCTTGACCTGCTTATCTGTGAAGCAGAGTGAATAATCAAAGTCTGTCTTAGAAGTGTCAATCCTTTTTGCATCAGGGATCAAAGAGTCTAGAGGTAAGCAAAATACCAGGATAGTGATTGTTTCTAAAGATTGCCTAGCCAGTCTAAAGAGAGTCATGGATGGAGAAACACAGAATAATGTAAATATAGTTCTTTTTCCAATTTCAGATTCCATTTTTGTACTATTTCTGTTTTATTCTGGATATTTCAGGATAGCCTGTGCAGTCAGATATTGTATTTAAGAATTGAAGAAGCATTAGCTATCTTTAAGTGAATAGAACAGTTTTCGTAAATAGAAGTATATTTTATTTATTCTTTTTTCTTCTAATGAAAATAATTCAGATCATAGCTGACTCTAAATACCAGAATATTATGACATTTTAAAAGAATCACTTCATTGAGTATTAGAAGCAATTAAGTATAGTCTTGGTTTTGGTCAAGTCAAATGAATTATCTTTTTATCTTGGTATTCTTGGTGAGCAGAATTTTAAAGTAAAATTAAAAGTGATCATTTTATGAACTCTACCGAGTCTTCATATTTTATTAACCTTATCATAAATAACTAGTTCTTATATTAACCCTTCAAATAAGAATTATTAGCAGTGTTCCATATGTAGGAAAATTCAAGCTTTGAAAGACACAGTTTGTATGAGCTACTAGGTGTCTGAGAACTTCAGGATTTGAACCCAGTCCTTAAACCATCCAAAGCTTATGCTCAGGAATAATAGTCATTACCATTACCCATTTTGTAAGAGTATTCATAATTTTGGGACTCTCTTTTCTTAGCATTGTTTTTTCCTACCATCCACTTAGATGTTTGTTAGAATAAAAGAAATAAATGTTATCAATTGAGTTTTTTGTTACTTTTGATTTAAAAATACTATTTTTGATTTTTCTTGCAGTAATGTGAAATCCAAGCACCAGTAGTGATTGGACTGAAAAGTGTCCCCCATCGTTCCTTCCTCATTTCAAATAACCAACAGATATCATTCTTTGAAAATTTACCTTAGTTCCATTGATAGCACTTGGAAGCAAAGGTGGAAATCGCTAAATAGGACTTTTATTTGAATAGTGCATTGACTAAAAGATGGAATCGAAATGTTAAGTAACTTATCCTTGATTAACACTAAAATTTAACATTTAAATGTTTCTTGTGAGGACAGCATTGGGGGACAGCAGAAGTTTTTGTCTACTTCCGTGGTATTAAATACCACCGCCATGCTTGAATCTCACCACTTATGCTCTAATATAGCCCAGACTAATGGATCCAGTTGCCTAATTGATGTTTCCACTGAGATTTATCAATATTTTAAAACTTCTTAACGTGAAGTAAATACACGTATGGAAGAGTGCCCTCCACCCCAGTAACTATTATCTTAATGTTTAACTGCTGCCCTAACACTTTATAGTAGTCATCAAGATTTTAAATATACATTTATATATTAGTGATGGATTATTAGCTTAATGCCTGTTGGCATAAGCTCTGTTTTATTCAGCATATGTATCAATCATCTAGCAGACTGCCTGATACTTAGTCTAAATAATACATTGAGTAATGAAGGGACTATGTAAAATACAGCCAATTTGTATTATGTACACAGACCAGTTTGCTGATACATATAGAATTTTCTGATAAATTCAAGGGATAGGGAGAAAGGGAGAGTTAATTCTTACTGGTTATTGTACCCACTTTTTTTGCCACGCTATGTTGCATGTGGGGCTCTTAGCTCCCCAAGCAGGGATCGAACCCGTGCCGCCAGCATTGGAAGCATGTAGTCTTAACCACTGGATCTCTGGGGAAGTCCCTCTGCCCACATTTTCTAATAACAGGGTTTAGTTAAATGTCTACATTTTCTTCTGGTCTTTCTGCTATTATTCAGCAAAATGAAAAATAGTATTTTCTTTACGTGTAACAGATAAAAAGCCCATGTACAAAGCCTACAGTATTTTTATTTACTTTCTCTTGAATAAAGGATGGAGAGATTTGTAGTTTTAATTTATGTAACAGCCAGCCAGGCGTGAGCATTTTTATGAAAACGCCATCAGGCTGGCATCGGAAAATCATTCTTTCAGCATGTGTCATTAGTTGGATCTCTCATCCTTTCCAGTTTATTTTTCTTTCCTGCTTAACACTTTTGTTCCCTCTCTCCTTTCTACCTGCCCTTCTTTCTTTCTTTTTAATGTCTACCAAGTCTCTAGGTCTTTCAAGAGTACCCTTGGGGCTTGCTCAGCACTGGTGGCCCTTGGGGCTGATGAGAAATAGAGCAGCATATAGTTGATCAAGACCATGTTGTAACTACTGGCAGATATCCTATGTGTATAATTGCTGTTTAGGGCTTTTTTTGGTTTTTCTGTTGAATGGTCCCTATTGTGCCTGATTGATTAGTTACTGGTTTGAACACTTACACAGTAAGCTGCAATTCTGTAATTTAGAGGAAAGAACCCTCATGTGCCTATTTGCAAGTTTTTGTAGTTGAAGACTTCCCTTCAAAAAGGATACTGTAGATAAGTCTTTGAAAAAACACACAGAGTATTCTATAATACTATTACCCAGGCTAAATGTCACTAAAGCAAATTAACAATAAAACAGCAAAAGGAAGCCATGCCTTCTGTTCTTTCTGCCTATAGAATCTCTTTACTGAAGAGTGAAACATTATCACATACTCTATAGTAACATGACTTTGTATGTTTGATTCTGTTCTGTGAATGACCCACAATTGTATGTGAAACCATAGAGAGTAAAATTATTTTTTATATTAATGCTTGAATATAATAATTCATCAAGAAAACGTACTATAAACTATATTTTATAAACAAATGCTTAAATTTCATCCTTCAGTTTAGTTCAGTTCAGTCGCTCAGTCGTGTCCGACTCTTTGCAACCCCATGAATTGCAGCACGCCAGGCCTCCCTGTCCATCACCATCTCCCGGAGTTCATTCAAACTCATGTCCATCGAGTCCGTGATGCCATCCAGCCATCTCATCCTCTGTCGTCCCCTTCTCCTCCTGCCCCCAATCCCTCCCAGCATCAGAGTCTTTTCCAATGAGTCAACTCTTCGCATGAGGTGGCCAAAGTACTGGAGTTTCAGCTTCAGCATCATCCCTTGCAATGAAATCCCAGGGCTGATCTCCTTCAGAATGGACTGGTTGGATCTCCTTGCAGTCCAAGGGATTTTCAAGAGTCTTCTCCAACACCACAGTTCAAAAGCATCAATTCTTCTGCACTCAGCTTTCTTCACAGTCCAACTCTCACATCCATACATGACCACAGGAAAAACCATAGCCTTGAATAGACGGACCTTTGTTGGCAAAATAATGTCTCTACTTTTCAATATGCCATCTAGGTTGGTCATAACTTTCCTTCCAAGGAGTAAACGTCTTTTAATTTCATGGCTGCAGTCACCATCTTCAGTGATTTTGTAGCCCCTCAAAATAAAGTCTGACACTGTTTCCACTGTTTCCCCATCTATTTCCCATGAAGTGATGGCACTCATCTCACATGCTAGCAAAGTAATGCTCAAAATTCTCCAAGCCAGGCTTCAGCAATACGTGAACCATGAACTTCCAGACGTTTAAGCTGGTTTTAGAAAAGGCAGAGGAACCAGAGATCAAATTGCCAACATCCTCTGGATCACGGAAAAAGCAAGAGAGTTCCAGAAAAACATCTATTTCTGCTTTATTGACTATGCCAAAGCCTTTGACTGTGTGGATCACAATAAACTGTGGAAAATTCTGAAAGAGATGGGAATACCAGACCACCTGACCTGCCTCTTGAGAAACCTATATGCAGGTCAGGAAGCAACAGTTAGAACTGGACATGGAACAACAGACTGGTTCCAAATAGGAAAAGGAGTATGTCAAGGCTGTACATTGTCACCCTGCTTATTTAACTTATATACAGATTACATCATGAGAAATGCTGGGCTGGAAGAAGCACAAGCTGAAATCAAGATTGCCAGGAGAAATATCAATTACCTCAGATATGCAGATGACACCACCCTTATGGCAGAAAGTGAAGACGAATTAAAAAGCCTCTTGATGAAAGTGAAAGAGGAGAGTGAAAAAGTTGGCTTAAAGCTCAACATTCATAAATTCATCCTTAGTCATCCATTATTTTAAAAATAAATGCTAAGTGAATGACAGTAGCTATTTTGATGATCAATGTGTCATCTGATTGCACACATTAATTTTTTTTAAAGAATCAGTAACATTATTGAAGTATCTTTTCTGTAACCTTCAAATTTAACAGTCAGATTGATAGTCTACTGTAAGTTAATATAACTACAAAGTACTTATTTAATATTATTGCTCTAGTTTAAATGTATGCATGTGTACAAGTGCCTGTGTATGCTTATACTATATAACCTGAAGTTCTTAGGTTTTGATTATGACTCTTCTAATTTAAATAGCAAAGATGGTAAAAGCAGAGCATCATAAATCTGTCAATGGCTTTACTTGAGATTATTTTTACTTGAAGCTTCAGCAATGTTTTTTCGAAACGAACATTTAAAGAAGATGGCCTTCCATACACTTTGTACCTGACCCAGTGCAATTTCTGCACCTGTTGCCCAGGGATAACTTTGGTTGTGGATGCTGTGGGAGTGATGGACAGCGACATGATGAGTTCAGGACCAGCTGAATAGCTATCTCTGTGGTACAGTGTCAGTGTGAATGAGAGAATGGTTCCCTGACTTCTATGTGACTGCTCTTTTAAAATAAATTTGACTTTAATTTAAAAAAAAAAATGAAAGTGGGAATGTAGGGAAAGTATGGTCTACTACTCAGGGGTAAAGCATTTTTTCTTTTGCATTATTTATTTTCTAAACTCTTTAATGCTAAGTACTAAGTGGTGTGGGAAAGTTACTAAGGTGATATCTTGAGGCTTGGCAGTTCAAATCAGTTTAGAGGGAAAACATTTTAGTTCCTTAAAAATATTTTTTGGTAAATAGTAATTGGTAAGTTAATGTTTTTAAAGCACTCACAACTGCTAAACTGCCATTTTTTTACAGTCCATCATGTGACTTCCAGGATGAGTACATGCCAAACATTTATGCAACTGATTATAGAAAGAGAGCTATGTTGGCATCAGAGAAAGATTATTGGGGAAAGAATGGCAAGGTTAGTTACATAACTGATTAATGTCCTGTAGGGTGTACATGCTCATTTGTCCAGTCATGTCCAACTCTGTGCAACCCCATGGACTGTAACTGCCAGTCTCCTCTGTCCAAGGAATTTTCCAGGCAAGAATCCTGAAGAGGGTTGCCATTCCCTTCTCCAGGGGATCTTCCTGACCCTGGGATCAAATGCATTTCCTGCACCAGCAGGCAGATTCTTTACTAAGCCACCTGGGCAGTGGCCCATAATCTTGGGAATTCCCTTTTCTACCAGGCAAGTCATTTGCATCACTATCAGATGAAAATCTACCAGTTAACTGGTAACTTTACCTCCTCTGGGCTTTTAATTAATGAATATGTCAAATACATATTCTCCTTAGGCTGGTTAAAGAATGCTGTAGTGTGATGCTCAAAAACCCCTAGACTGTTTTCCCTTTGCATTATTTCCAAGTGTGAATATTTTTTTCTCAGCGGCAGTCATTGATGTATAAAAAGCAACCTATAAATGTTTAAAAACAAGGGAAAATGTATTATGTTTAGGGTGAAATTTAGAGACTAAAACTCCTCTGCATCAAATAGAAATTTATTTTATTCCCAAGAGTTGGGTGTGGGGAGGAGATGAAATAACAGAGAAGGGACCAGAAATAAAAAAACATAAAGAAAAAAGGAGATTGAGCACTGCATAAGGGAAGGCTAAGGAAAACCTATAGTTGTGGCACTACCAAAAGGGATTTTGAGAATGGAGATAGCTAGGATTTGAAGTTACTTGTACTGCTCAGTGGATGATATAATTTATCTCTTTGTCTTCCATTCTTTAGTAAATTCTGTGCTCATGAATATTGTGTGTATGCTTTAATTTGTAAATTGGTGAATGATTTTTTTGTATTGTATTAAGTTGCTTCTTTGGTGTCTGACTCTTTGGGACCCTGTGGACTATAGCTCACCAGGCTCCTCTGTCCATGTAATTTTCCAAGCAAGAATACTGGAGTGGGTTGCCATTTCCTACTCCACGGGATCTTCCTGACCCAGGAATCAAACCAGCATCTCTCATATCTCTTGCATTGGCAGGATTCTTTACCACTAGTGCCACCTGGGAAGCCTGAATGATTTTATAAAGAGATTATTTATAAATAATATTTATAATAATAGATTATAAATAAACAAATTTATGAATATATTTATGTATTCAACAACGACTTTTGAACCCAACTATGTGCTGGCCATGTATGAGTTGCTGGACATACTGAATGTAATTGAACAAAGAAAATAAAAATGAGCCTTTATAGAATTTATAGTTTAGTGTGAAAGTCAGATAGTAGTAGATGAACACATCAGTATGTAATTGTAATTTTTGGTGAAGACTATGAAAATAGGATACAGTGATAGAGATTGATAGGTTTAGAGATCTATTTGAATAGTTTGGCCTAAGAAAGCTCTTCCTCTGAGGAGGCCTTCAGGCAGACCTGAAGTACGGACCATCGATGAGGAGGGAAGACATGTCCCTGGGTGTTAGTTGCTTAGGGCTGCCATAACAACCACAGACTTGGTGGCTTAAAACTACAGTATTTACTCTCTCCTAGTTCTGGAGGCTCTAAGTTCAGAATCGAGGTGTCAGCAGGGACGCTTCCTTCTGGAGGCTCTAACAAAGATCCAGTCCCTGCCTGTCTCCTGGCTCCCCATAGCACCTGGCCAGCCTTGATGTTACTTTGCTGGTAAACGCAGTCCTCCAGTTTCCACCTCTGTCTTCACAGTGCCTTCTTGAGAGTGGCTGTGTTAAATCTCCCTCAGCCTTTTTCTTAGAAAGAGACAGTCACTGCATTTAGGGATACCCTAAATCCAGGATGAACCCATTTGAGAGTCTTGATTGCCTCTGTTCAGCACGAGGCAGAGTCTAGTTTCTCCTGTGCTGAGATAAGCATGTGCTAAAGAGTTCAAGGAAAGAGGATGTTTTGGGGGAGAGGGAGAATGGGTCATTATCCAGTTGACGTGGTGGGTGATGCTGTCATGTTGCCAGCTATGAAAGTGAGTAGAGCTGGAGAATAAGCCTCATGTGAATTTTCAAAAGCATGAGGAATAATTTGGGCTTTACAGGGCCTAAACAGGGATTGAAGTTGTCTGTGAAATCCATCTGATGTTCAGCTCATTGTTAACTTTTCTCACAGTATTGTCAAAAGTCTTGTGACTTGATGAGCTTATTCTAAGTGGGTATGCTCTTCTGCCTTATGTATAAATTGTCTGCATAATTACTGCTTGTGATTTTCTTGTCTCTTCCGAAAGGGTCATTTTTCATGGTCCTTGCCTCTCTTGTTTTGTTACCACATTCCATTTCTGAAATCATCAATGCCTCATGATCTATTTTCCATATCACATCTTTGACAGAGTGAATCAAAGCCATAGTGCAGTGGTATTATACAGGTTGTCCAGACCGGCTGAGTCTTCTCCTATGATGTCTAAGTGTACAATATGCATATATCACCACTTTGAAAAGCAGTTTTAGGTTCCTTCACTAAGATATGCCAATAGAATTCAGCTTGGGGTATAAGATAACTGGTTTTGAAATACTGAATCTGAAGAACTCTTGTTCAAGTAGACCGGTTCCACTAGTGTCGATTTTGTCTCATGTTAAGGGAATGGGTTTAAACTCTACTCCATGAGCATCATTTTATATAATTGAAGACAACTTATAAAAAGGTTGTACTGTGAAACCTTAGATTATAGCTGCTGGCTTCCTTAGATACGAATAATAAACAGACTTCCTTTAACCTCTCTCTCTTTTTTTTTACTGGTCATTTTGTAAAACTTATTTTTGGTTGCGCTGGTCTTCATTGCTGCACGTGGGCTTTCTCTAGTTGTGGTAAGTGGGGGCTACTCTTTGTTGCGGTGCTGGGACTTCTCACTTTGCTGGCTTCTCTCGTTGTGGAGCCTCAGCTCTGGACGCACAGGCTGCAGCGGTTGCAGCACACGGGCACAGTCATTGCAGCTCCCGGGCTGCATGGGCTCAGCAGCTGTGGTGCACGGGCTGCCCTGAGGGGTGACAAGTCTTCCCAGACCAGGGATTGAACTTGTGTCCCCTGCATTGGCAGGAGGATTCTTGTCCACTGCACCACCAGAAAAGTTCATTTCTTTAACCTCTTACATGTGGCTTTCCAACTTCCTTTCCAAATAATGTGAATGTCCCAGTAGCATACTGGCCTGTAGGTAGGGTTATAATCATTGTTAATCATTCTTCAGCATCTTACGGTGGATGCCTTTAACATTTTCAGCCACTAACCTGAATGCTGAAATAGTAACATTAATAAGACCCCGTTTAGGAAAACTTTTGATCAAATGAATTTTTTGCATTTCTGACTAGTTTCTCCTGCTTATAGTTTCCTCAAAGTAGTTTAACAGCAGCATCCCTGTAAAGGAAACCAATTGATTACTGGTGTAAGTGTGGGGACTGTAACACTGAGAAAATAATTGAGAAGGACAGAACAAAGTCAATTCACTCATACATATCCTGCATACCTTCCTTCTGCAAGGCAAAAGGAAATAAACATTAGAAAGGTTGAAGTTGGTCTTTCTGTCAAGCAATTGAAGGACATACTTATATTTAAAAAAATGTAAAATAGCAATCTGTGCTTTGAGAATGTTCCCCAAATGTGTGCTTGGATCCAATGTGGAATATACACTGAAGGACTTTGGGGAGCATACAATAATTTTCAGTAGTTTAACTGGAAAACTATGTCAGATAGCAACTTAAAATTTAAAAGCAAAGCAGATGAATTAGGGTTATAGATAAATGAAGAGAGCAAAAATACAGCTTTTCATGCGGGAGCAAACGAGATGTGCCTCACTGCTAAAATGAAATGTGACCCAAAAAAGCAGTTTGGAAAATAAGATTGTTTGTTGGGATTGCATTTAAATATGCTTAAGAAAATAGCTATGCCTTGTGACAAATGTGAGGTGGTGTAGAATAATTTACTGAATACTGTTTTGTGGGAACATTTTGTAAATCATCATGTTAGATTTATTTTTCCCATTAAAATATAAAAAGCTCCTCACAATTTATATCCCTTAAGAGAATTATAAGTTATTGGTTTATTGCATTTCTTATATTTAACTTGAAGCTTGTTTGGTTGTTGTATTTGACCTTGAATAATGAGAAAATAAACCTAAGATTAGAGTACTATTTTCTTTGTTTTATTGCTTTTATTTTTTTCCCCCTTTTGGGTAAACTAATGTATGTTTCTAGTGTGGGGACAAAATTTAGAGCAGGGGAATAAATCAACAGAAGGGAGACTGTCTTTTTTTTTTCCTGTAAATAAGGGTGTTTTTAGAAAAATTCTAGCAGTATGAGGACAAAATGACTAATTTTTGATAAGAGAAGCAAAAATCAAGACCAGAAGTCTTTATTTTTTATTAATTAATATCCTTTGTATAAAAGTTTTAAAGATGTGTCTTTTTCAGATAATTATATATTAAAATTCATCTAATGTTAAAATTAGGACAGTAGGTATTATTAGATTTTAAATAATAGATGATATAAAGTGTATTCTTATAGAGTTTCCTTCTAAGCTCTAAGTAAAGTTCTCTAGTCTACCTTTCTGGCAGAATTGGTTGATTAGCTTAGCATGTTCCTCAGAGTGAGGGAGAAAACCTCAGCTCAGACTTTCATCAGTTCCCCTCTCATTTTTGTAGCCTCACTTTCCTCTTGGTAAAAATGTATGAGTTTTCATACTTCTGATGATAGCTATAAAATGTGCTGCTCAGTAAGATAAGACTGTAGGATTTACCATAATTTGTATATCTTATGGATTTTGTCCATACTTCTGTTCAGAACTGTGAAGGAAAGTTGGACTGAGCGATTTGACAGGGAAGACCTAGTTAATGGCTGTTGCAGTGGCCGGGGGAGGGAGATGGGACTCAACTCTGCTCAAACAAAAGTCTGGAGGAAATTGTAAGCTGTGTAGTGAGCTAGTGAAAAACTAGGGAGAGATGTATAGAGTAGTGAGGAGGTTGGTCAGAGTGACTAGGCCAATTATTTGCAATTTGGTGATTATGGCTTCTAACTGGAGCACTGTCTTTCTGGCTGAAAATAGTTCAAAGGGATGGCTTCCATGTCTTCCAGAGAGGCATTCTGGGTCATCAGAATGGCAAGAGGCGGGGAGAAGATTTATATCTCAAAGGGGCAGAGAAAGAATACAAAATAGCAAGTAAGAGAACTCATGTCACTTTTCTAAAGTGAAAAGAGAAGTCAGAGGCTTGTGAAAATGATTGTAAGTCACTCAGTCATGTCCAACTCTTTGCCACTCCATTGACTGTAGACCCTAGGTGACTCTATCCATGAAATTCTCCAGGCAAGAATACTGGAGTAGGGTGCCATTCCCTTCTCTGGGGATCTTCCCGACCCAGGGATTGACCGAGTCTCCTGCATTGCCAGCAGATTCTTTACTGTCTGAGGCACCTTATAGTCAGAAGGAAACCTGTCTCAAGTTGAGTCAAATTTGGAAAACTCAGCAGTGGCCACAGGACTGGAAAAGGTCAGTTTTCATTCCAATCCCAAAGACAGGTAATGCCAAAGAATGCTCAAATTACCGCACAATTGCACTTATCTCACACGCTAGTAAAGTCATGCTCAAAATTCTCCAAGCCAGGCTTCGGCAATATGTGAACCGTGAAATTCCAGATGTTCAAGCTGGTTTTAGAAAAGGCAGAGGAACCAGAGATCAAATTGCCAACATCCACTGGATCATGGAAAAAGTAAGAGAGTTCCAGAAAAACATCTCTTTCTGCTTTATTGACTATGCCAGAGCCTTTGACTGTGTGGATCACAATAAACTGTGGAAAATTCTGAAAGAGATGGGAATACCAGACCACCTGACTTGGCTCTTGAAAAACCTATATGCAGGTCAGGAAGCAACAGTTAGAACTGGACGTGGAACAACAGATTGTTCCAAATAGGAAAAGGAATACGTCAAGGCCGTATATTGTCACCCTGCTTATTTAACTTCTATGCAGAGTACATCATGAGAAATGCTGGGCTGGAAGAAGCAAAAGCTGGAATCAAGATTGCTGGGAGAAATATCAATTACCTCAGATATGCAGATGACACCACCCTTATGGCAGAAAGTGAAGAGGAGCTAAAGAGCCTCTTGATGAAAGTGAAAGAGGAGAGTGAAAAAGTTGGCTTAAAGCTCAACATTCAGAAAACGAAGATCATGGCATCTGATCCCATCACTTCATGGGAAACAGTGTCAGACTTTATTTTGGGGGGCTCCAAAATCACTTCAGATGGTGATTACAGCCATGAAATTAAAAGACACTTAATCCTTGGAAGAAAAGTTATGACCAATCTAGATAGCATATTGAAAAGTAGAAACATTCTTTTGCCAACAAAGGTCTGTCTAGTTAAGGCTATGGTTTTTCCAGTGGTCATGTATGGATGTGAGAGTTGGACTGTGAAGAAAGCTGAGCACCGAAGAATTGATGCTTTTGAACTGTGGTGTTGGAGAAGACTCTTGTGAGTCCCTTGGACTACAAGAAGATCCAACCAGCCCATTCTAAAGGAGATCAGCCCTTGGTGTTCTTTGGAAGGAATGACACTAAAGCTGAAACTCCAGTACTTTGGCCACCTCATGCGAAGAGTTGACTCATTGTAAAAGACTCTGATGCTGGGAGGGATTGGGGGCAGGAGGAGAAGGGGACGACAGAGGATGAGATGGCTGGATGGTGTCACCGACTCGATGGACATGAGTTTGAGTGAACTCCAGGAGTTGGTGATGAACAGGGAGGCCTGGCGTGCTGCGATTCATCAGGATGCAAAGAGTCAGACAAGACTAAGCGACTGAACTGAACTGAACTGAACTGAGGGATGCTTAAACCAAAACTAAAGTCAATATCAGTTCATTGGCTATGCCTCCAGAGGTCATCAAAGAAAGTATTCTTTTTATGAAGACTGTTTCATTTCCAAGTACAGTTAGCCCTCGAACAACACAGGTTTGAGCTGTTCAGGGCCACTTCTATGCAGATATTTTTCAATAAACTAAAGTACTACACAGTTCATGGTCAAATCTGTGGATGTAAAAGTGTGAGTCCAGAAGACTGTGTGCTAATCCCCTAACACTTAGGCCTATTAGCATCTTAAAACATGAAAATAGTCATATTGCTGCCATCACAGGTTCCTGGGCTTTTTCTGTATATTCTAAACATATAAAATAAAAGTCCTGTGGATGCAACTGTGCACCGCTCCCAACCCCAATTCATATATTGAAGTTCTAACTCATAATGTGTCTAATGCTAATAATACTGTATGTGGAGAAAGGGCTTGTAGGAGGTAATTAAAGTTAAATGAGGTCATGATGGTGCAATCTTAAACCTGTATACTTGGTGTCCTTAATAAGAGAGATTTCTCTCTCTGTGTGTACTACAGTACTACACAGTCCATGTGGGGACATAGTGGGCAGCCATTTGCAAGCCAGGAAGAGAGGGACGCGTAGAATCTGATCATGCTGGCACTCTGATGTTGGACTGCCAGCCTCCAGAATTGTGAGAAAATAAGCGTCTATTGTTTAAGCCACCCAGATCCTGATACTTTGTTACAACATGCTGAATGACTAGTACAACAATAAATATAATGAGGTAGAGATAGTTTGACATATTCTGAAGCTTGGTCTTAGGGGAAATTTACCTAATACCTTCAGGTTCAAAATAACTTTTTCTTTGCAGGAGGATTGATAGGGATTTTCAGTGACTGAGGGCTATAACCCACCTGCTAATTTTTCAGTTTTCTGCATGTATTTGTTAGACAGTGCATCATTTTTTTGGCACCACACATCACACCTGGGAATTAATTTAAAGTAAAGATAAAGGCAGCTAACAGTGGCTTTTGAATCAGGACCTACAAGAGAATCATTGGAATCCAGTCCTGCTTCTCGAATACCTCCATGTGGTAGAACTGGGATATTCATACAAGTTCCTGTATAACTTTGACTACCTTGGCTACCTTATAAGAGCTTCTCTCCCTTCTTAAATTTACCATGTTTAACACATGTATTAGTTAGAATCAGTTTCAGCTGCATATAGCATAGCAAAAGCATCTTCTAAATTTTTTCCACTGGCCATGAGTAAGTGATGGTGGGGCTAGGGTTGAGAGATGAGAATGTAGACCCCATGTATTTAGTTTCTTCTTATTATCAATAAATTTCCATTAGATTGTGATCCCACTGGATAAAGGGACTGTGCCTCTCATTTACCTCTGTAGAGATTAACTTCTAAAATGTTGCCTGGGACATAATCTCAATATGCGAATGAATGAAATCATGAGTAAAAAGATTTGAATTTTGAAAGACAAATGAAGTTCCATTTTGTGTACAATTTTTTAAAAGTCACAAAAAAGAAAAAGCCCACAAGCCTTCCCCTTTAGGTAATAGAGAACTATTGAATGTTTTCGAGATAAAACATGATAAAGATTTTTCATACTTATCACATATCTTGTTATAAATGCTGAAAGATATAATTAGTAGAGAATGATTACTTAAAATTTTTTGATTTTGGGAACTTTTAAACTTTCATAGATTTTAAAACTTAGTTTTACTAAGAAAAAATAGATTATTTTTATGGAAATGGCTAAGAATAAGGTAAAAATACTTAGGCTAATAATAAAAGATATACAGCTATATGCATTGTTATTTTATTTTTTGGTTTTGAACAAAACTGAAGCCCCTTTCATGCATCAGTAACCATATTCTTACTTCTAACACATAAATTAGTTTAGCCTTGTGTGCCTGCATGCTAAGTCACTTCAGTTGTGTCCTACTTTTTGCGATCTGCTGGACTGTAGCCCTCCAGGCTCCTCTGTCCATGGGATTCTCCAGGCAAGAGTACTGGAGTGAGTTGCCATGCCCTCCTGCAAGAGATCTTCCCCATCCAGAGATCGAACCAGTATCTCCTGCATTGATAGGTGGCTTCTTTACCATTAGTGCCACCTGGGAAGCCTCATATAGGCACGATCAGTTATTTTAAAATTTGCAGCCCCTGCCCCTCTCTGGAGGCTGATGGGTGGGACTCAAAAATCCCAAGCTTTTAATCAGAGCTTGGTCTTTCTGGTGACTGCCATCCATTCAGGAGCCATCCAGGACCCTATTCAGAGTTGTGTCAATAGAACAAAGGATACTCTGAATACTCTTATCACGTAAAATTTTTACAAGGGTTTTAGAGCCCTGTGTGAAGAATGGATTCAAAGACAATATTAGAACAAGAGATTGTCCTAGTATTCTTTTCACTTAAGATGTTACAAGGGTTTCAAGGGTTCTGTGCCAGGAACCAAAGGAAAAATCAATACATATATATTTTCTATTACCTCAAAACCTGGAAAATATTTATTGTGTATAAGACAGGTTCACTACCACCCCCCACCCATGTTCTTTCAAATCTTACCTTAGAGAAATAAGGGAAAGCATTTTATTGGAATGCTCTCACCTTCTCCAACCCGTATACACTTGCTTTGGGCCTGAATCTCCCATGTTTCCTCTTTATAGGAGGGAAAGGAGAGGCTCTCTTTATGGAGTCAGTTCCTTCTCCTGTGCTCCAAATCCCAACACATCATTCAGTGTCTGAGACCTTAAGCATGGATTTTTCCTTTTCTATAATGGTAGGTACCTTCAGTTTTTCCCTTTCTGCCGGATTCTTGCTCATCAGCATGTGTACGTATGTTAAAATATCTCTCATCTTTAAAAACTCTTCACAGATCCATATCCTCATCCAGTTAGCACTGCTAACAAACTCAAGAAACAAGGTTCTTCTTTTAGTCTCAATTACCCACTTATTTATACTGTTTCTGATTTAATATCAGTAGCTCTCAAACTTTGCTGACAGAATCATCTTAGGAGCTTTAGAAGAATTACTAATGACCAAATATCTCCCTCAGAGATTCTGATTTAATGCATGTGTAAGGAGTCTGATTCTGCAGTTTTTTAAAGTCATAAAGTGATTCTGATGTTCAGCCAGGTCTGAGATTCAATACTTTAAATTCCATCTTCAGTTACTTTTCATCCACAGCTGTAGCTTTATTTTCTTTGTAAATAATATACGTCTATATTTTAGACTTGGGGAACTTTTGGCATATAGTTATTGGAGTTTTTAGGAAATCTGAAATCTTGAACTTGACCGTGAAACACTTGGCATGGTTCAGTGTAAAAAAAAATGAGGAGTGTTTTAGCTGGAGAGATGGGTCTAGCTGTCTTCTTCATAGATCATGTCCCAAGAGTCCAAACTTGGGCAGTGTTTGGAGTTCTATAATATGGAATACAGCTTGAAAAATTGTGACCTTAGAAGGAAGGAGCCTAAGAGGAAGGGAGAGCTCTAAGAAAGGAAAGAAACAAGATTTCAAGAGAGGAAATTACAGAGAAGAAAAAATTTTAAATATTTTTTCCTCTAAAAGCTTGTTGCCTTTCTCCCTCAGTCCCTTAATGTTTCTTAGGCTACTACATTATGAAAGGTTGGCAACCACAGGAGTAAAATGAGGCTGGTATAAACCTTTCTTGGAGCTTTAATCTGATTTCAGCAAGAAATCTGATGGGTTTATAGAGGGGAAAATGAATTACGTGAATGAGTCTGATACAGTGCTCGACAGAAAGTATGGGTTTGCCTTTCTTGAAGAAATATCTATGGGCAACTTCTTCTGATGCTCTGGACAGTAAATTTTAAAATTCATAAGATGTATGTCTTCTATACATATCATAGAACAATAAACTTTCCTTTTCCTTTTCCATCTTCTTGTGAAGGATTCTTTGTCTTAAAGATTTTCACAGAATAAATAATGGAAGACAGGTAAAGGATTTTCAAAATTATGTGTTAGATAACTTCTTTTACTTTAATGCAGTTTAATTAGTATATTATGTTTGCAACATTGTTTTTCATAAGGCTGACCTTAGTGTCTTGAGAATGCCAGCTAATTAAATATGTTTACCCTAGTCACATGTTCTCCCTTAAACAGTACAAAACAAAGTCTTCCATGCTGTCTCGTCATTATGACACAAAACAATTCTGTTTTTTCAAAATCCAAAATCCTTTTATTTTAAGAAGTATAGGTACTAAAAAAACAAAAATCAGCATTTTTTTTAGGTAAATGTTCTTCCACTAAAAGTTTTTTTCCTGGAGAATTATTTTAGACTAAGGACAATGTTTTACTTAAACAGCAAGAGAGATTTTAACAGTTTTAATTTCTTTTTTAATGGTGTCAACTTCATTCTATAAATGGTAATGTAACACGATGTTTACCTGTGATACAAAGTTTAATGTATAGATTATTTGACCTTAAATTCAATTGTAGTTAAAATTAATGATTATATATCTTGAAAATTGTGTTCAATTTGAACTTCTCATGTATTTATTTATATTAAAATGTTGTTAAAGTAAATGATTTAGAGTGAATCTCTATAGTCTTAGGAACAGTAAGTGCTCTTCCTTGAAAATACTCATGAAAAATTCCATGTCATTCTAGTGTTTAATTTTAGTTTGCTTGTCTAACCCCATCTTAACTAAACAAGGAGTCTAATTTGCTTATTTAATTGTTTAATTATTACTTTGCTGGCAGTTTCTGTGTTGACATGTCTTATAAAATTCTGACTACCAACTGAATTGAAATACATGCCCCCATATATTTTAATGTTCTCATATATTTCTCTGTATTAATGTTTTCTTCAGTTCTTAGCATTTAACTATAAAACATTTAATAAGATTTAGAGGAGAGACCATAATCCTGAGAACACAGTTTTCTCTGTTATTACTCTTGAGTAGGCAGCTGCATGTCAACACTCCTGACCTCAGAAGGCCTCAGCCGTCCTCCTCCTGCTCTATTTCCCTTCTCTTGCTACCCCCCACTCCCACATTTTCTTCTAAATTAAACTGTCATGAGTATTATTACAACCTTTGAATCCTTCATGGCTTTTTCCACAACACTTTTAATAATATGAATTCCTCCTTTGTCAGCAAAATTTTCACAATTAAGACACAGATACTTTGAAGGCTCTCTAAGCAATCTTCTAAAACAAAGCCTGACTTTAAAGCAGTTTATGTTTGTACACACTGGATAGAAATATATTTGTTGCCAGATTTTCCCAAATGCTGTTCTCATTTCTCAGTATGTAACTTTCCATTTTGCACAGAATAGACAATTTCTAGTAATTTAGGGATCATTAATATGATTTTGAATATAATATGTAGCTATGACTGTTTTTCAAATATGTTGTTTTAGTTTATGATGGTTGACTATCAACTAATTGAATAAGTGCCTGAGGGCATCCTTCTCCAACAAACACAAGGGGAAAAAAAAAGATGAAATAAAAAAGAGGATGTTGATGTTTTATGAACAAGTTATGAATACATGATTTCAGTACAACTATGTATAGTAAAACTTGAATAGATGCTAGGAATAATTTTATTGTTGTTTTTTATGTTACTGTGTTTTTAAAAGAAATCTGCAGGAACAAGCTAAGGTTATTGTGTGTCTAGTTATAGATCTTTTCTAGTTGTCCTGTTTCCTGATTTTAGGAAGACAAAACCTCTGTAAGCTTTATCTTCATAATATTTTTGTGACCTACTTGCACCAAACTGAATACTTTCTGCTTATTTTCTAGCTCTCAAGTTACTCTGGTTTCAATAATAAAATCAAAACTTGAAGCAGAAAACTTATTGGTAGCTTCTTACAAATCTTGGTTGTAAGTTTGACTCAGGTTGTTGTTGCCTTTATTGCTCATGATCCATGGAAAATCTTTTAAAATGATATATAATATACTTTATTATTGTATATTTGAGTCAATCTCTTCTTTCATGCTAATAGTTTACTATTTTGTTTTATCATATGTTAATTCAAAGTATGTTAATAATTTTAATAAAAATTAAAGTGATGGAAAAATTAGATGAAAAGTCACTGTAGCGTTACATACTAAATTTCATCTTAAGTTTATTTTTTAAACTGGAAATTTACATCAAGCATTTAAAACTTTGGTTACATTATACTGAGAAATATTTTGTCCCCTACTGAAATGAGAAAGAATGAGAATATTTAACTTAAAAAATAAAGTGTTTTATTTCTTTTATTTCAGTATTTCTTGTGTCGCACCTCAAAAAATATTTTTACTATTAATTTAGAAGATCAGACAAAGCATCTTAGACAAAAATTTATAAGTGTTTTGCATTTAAATTAGTAAAAATTAAATTTCATAATTTTTAAAAAGGAAATTCTAGCTATATTCATTTGGAAAAAAAAATGTATGAAGACTAATGATTTTAAGGTATATCTAATTATAATCTGGGCAGGGAATTAGAATTCTTTTTGTGATGTAATAAATCACTTATTTTTGTAATCTTCAATATAAAGGAGAATTTTTCTCCTGATATTCTTGTGGGCCTAAAAATACCAGTTCTTAGAATGTGACATCACTTGGCTAATTAAAAATGTCAGCCATACTTAGCTGTGAGAGTACTATATTTATAATTTGTTTTAATTGAGTATAGTTGACTTATTGTATTAGTTGTGTCCAGTTCTATGCGACCCCATGGACTATGGTCTGCCAGGCTCCTCTGTCTATGGAATTCTCCAGGCAAGAATACTGTAGTGGGTTGCCATTCCCTTCTCAAGGGATCTTCCCAATCCAAGGATAGAACCCAGGTCTCCTGCATTGTAGGCAGATTCTTTACTGTCTGAGACACAAGTTTCAGGCATACAACATTATGCTACCTTATATAAACTTATTATAAAATATTGACTATATTCCCTGTGCTGTAATATATCTTTTAGCTTATTTTATACTTGTTTGTTCAGCTTAATCCTCTACCCCTATCTTGCCCCTCCCATCCTTCCTCTCCCCCTGGTAACTGCTAGCTCATTTTCTGTATCTGTGAGTCAGTTTCATTATATTCATTCATTTTATTTTTCAGATTCCATATATAAGTATTCAGTTCAGTTCAGTCGCTCAATCGTGTCCGACTCTTTGCGACCCCATGAATCGCAGCACGCCAGGCCTTCCTGTCCATCACCAACTCCCGGAGTTCACTCAGACTCACGTCCATCGAGTCAGTGATGCCATCCAGCCATCTCATCCTCTGTCATCCCCTTCTCCTCCTGCCCCCAATCCCTCCCAGCATCAGAGTCTTTTCCAATGAGTCAACTCTTTGCATGAGGTGGCCAAAGTACTGGAGCTTCAGCTTTAGCATCATTCCTTCCAAAGAAATCCCAGGGTTGATCTCCTTCAGAATGGATTGGTTGATCTCCTTGCAGTGTTAACATATAGTATTTATCTTTGTCTGATTTATTTCACTAAGCATAGTACCTCCACTCATGCCATCACCAATGGCAAAATGCAATTTCTTTTTTATGATTGAGTAGTATTCCATTGTGTGTGTGTATACCACATCATCTTTGTCCATTCATCTGTTGATGAACACTTAGGTTGTTTCCACATCTTGGCTATTGAAAATAATGTTGCTATGAACATCAGGGTGCATGTGTCTTTCCAAATTAGTGTTTTTGTTTTCTTCAGATATATGCCCAGAAGTGGAATTGCTGGATCAGATGGTAGTTCTATTTTTAGTTTTTGAGGAGCTTCCATACTATTTTCCACAGTGGCTGCACCAATTTACATTCCCACCAACTATATTTATAAAATCATATACAAAGAAATATAACTGTACTCTTCTTTTTGGATCTCCCAGAGAAAAACATCAGGCCAGAAACCATACCACACTTGACTGTAAATGACTGGGTGTAAGACCAACTTTCCTTAATAACTGTAAGAATTCAGATTTGCATTTGATGGCACAGAAGAATCTCTATGTTAGAAGGTACTGTACTTCTGCTACAGCATAAATTCATACTCTGTGATAGGCAGTTGTCTTATTGCATTGTTCCCATAAGAATTCTACTGTGTGTCATTTAGTAATAAGAAAGATAAATTAAGAGTTGTTTTTTTTTTTTTAAATGGAATGGTGGGACATGTGAGAAAGTATATGGAAACTTTGATATCATTTCCTGTATATTTATTCTGAAGATGTCTTGCGGTTTTTTACTTGTAGCCTTAGGAGAGTCCCATCTTTAAGCATTCCTGCCTTATCACTGAGGGAGAAAAGCATATATTAAGCAACCTTGTTCCCACTCTTTAGACATTTTTGTTGATTATCAGATATTTTATTTCACGTTAATATACAAATGCATACAGCTCTGTGGTTCACAGTATTCTCAAGAGGAACAAAGATGAAGTTAAAAAAACAAAAACGAGCATGGCTTCTTCCTGAGATACTTATAGGAAAGATGTTCAGTTTTGCAGTTCCTTTCTGTCCCCAAATGCCTTTTTCTTTACTCCATAAAAATATGGACACTCTAACTGAAACACAGTGTATCAAGTGATATCATCAGTCTCAGACAGAAAACAATTAGCCTGGCATAACTTTTGGAGAAGGAAATGGCAACCCACTCCAGTGTTCTTGCCTAGAGAATCCCAGGGACGGGGGAGCCTGGTGGGCTGCCGTCTATGGGGTCGCACAGAGTTGGACACGACTGAAGCGACTTAGCAGCAGTAACAGCAACTTTTGAAGAGGAGAAAGCATTTAAAATCCACAGTAGTACTTTGTACTCACAAGCAGCATTTGAATTATAAAAGCCTGGGGTGAGCATGGCTGCGTGTTACTGATGAGCTCAGCATCACTTTTTTAAGATTCACTGTAATCAGGTAGATTTGACCGTTTTGCAATTACAGATTAAATGCTCATCTCACTCCTTCCCCATCCTCACCAACAGAGAAATCTAGAGAGTGAAATATATCAGCTCAAGTCCAGCAACCCTGCTGAGAGAAATATCTTGCAGTTCTCACTGTGAATTAGTAGCATATTTGTACAGAGAAGACAGCATGCTTTATCACACAAGATGGGTACTCATTCTATTTCTGATTAACTTGAGTGTTTCTGCGTTATTAGGTACAAATCATCAGTAATTTAAATTGTCCCACGAACTAACAAGGAAATGAGATCTCTGTGCCTTTAGAAACATCACAATGGCTTATGAAGTTAGATAAGTAAGATTTTAGCAGAGATTCCTGAATATTTTAAACTCTGAGTGCTGCATTTGCTGCTTTTTATGTAGTGAATGCGCAAGTAGACTGTGCATTTACTTAAACATTCAGAATTTATAGAATCTCTTACATGCAGTCAATGTTGTGTTAGGTATTAAGGATATAGCTCTTTGTCAAGATAAGATCAGTTTCTTCAACAAAAAAGTAAAATACAGTTGAATGAAAATTGAAAACAAGTAAAAATATTTACTTTTTATTTAATAGAAAGGAAAGAACTTAGGACTGACAAAATAGCCAAGAAAAGCAGCTGCAAAAACATTGTCATCAGGGAGAAGGAAAAGTATTACTCACTCTCCCACTTCAGGAAAAAACAGCACTCAGGAGGTGTCAGGGTATTCAATCTGGCCAGACAGTGAGTGCAAAGAGAAAATAAATGGGAACTGTTTAAGTCAAGTTAAAAAAAAACTCCATGAGAATATTTAATTGGAGGCCAAAAGCCTATAGTTCTACTTGCTTGTAAACAGTGTGTTCAAGCAAACTCCTTCTAATTAATGTATACTTTGAAGACTCACCACTCTTTTGATTTATATAGAGAGAGTAGCTTAATGTATTTCTCTCTGATGGTTAAAATAGCTAACTTTACTTTAGCTATGACATACTTTATTTCTGTATCTTAACTGAGTACCAGAAGGTATTTATAAAGTAATCATCTAGCAATCATCAGTAATGAGGTAGTAAGTATGCTGTGTGAATGGTGTAGGTGGGAGTTCTTTGTCTTTTCCATTATGTCTGTTAACATTCATAGAGATTATTTTTTTATTACTGAAAAAATAATTGGTCATTTATTATTGGCAGTTTATTTCAAAATGAACGTTTTTGCAGCCAAGTAAGGCAGATACGGCAGTTAGAAGTTATAATTTTAAAAATTAACCGTTAATGCAGTTTTATATACTGTACATTTGTTTTATTTCTCCTGTGATTGTGAAATAAAAATCTGCACAATTGTTTAAATGTGATAAAATATAGAGACATACAAAAGTGAAATTAAAGGCCAATTTGGATTCTAGGACGTAGGGTCATTGCGAATTTTTTGGAGAGCTTCCTTGCAGATTCAACCCAACACACACAAGCACTAAAACACTTAAAAACATACTTGGCATCCATTAGCATATGTAAGATTCATCTGTGAGCAGCTTATCCTGGAAGTCTTAGCTCTCTTTACTTTTCTATTTCCCCATTAGCACTGGCAATATTGTGATAGCCCAGGCAAGCGTTTTTGAAATAGTGTTTTCATATTGTTTTTGTTTAACCTTGTGTGTGTAACACAAACTATTGTTTGTCACTTTTTCTTTACACTTAGAAATTTTCAAGCATCTAAATAATGGAGGAATGGAATAGTCTCTTCTAATACCTTTGTGTATGTATGTGTGAATATTGTAAAGAAAACCTTAGATGTTTTTGTACCCATAAATATTGATACCTCATATAAATATCTCTACCAGAGGATTTTGAAAATATAACCCTTATATGTAACAATAAAATAGTTTCTTAATGTTAAATCCATACTTTTCCCTAGTCATCTCAGAAATGGCTCTTTACTGTTGGTTTGTTCCAATTTAGGTCCAGAGTCCAAACGATACATTCAGTTGGTGTGACCTTCCCTTTTTTCTTGCCATTTATTTGTGCGTAAACTGTGAGAGATGGTTCCAACAGTGACTTGTCCCACCTCTGAATGGAAATCACAGCTGGAAGTGCCATAAACTTCAGTTATTCACCAAGTTGAGAACACTGTGTGACTGATTATATAGTTAAAACCCATGCACTGCAACTACTTAGAGCTCTGGAGCCCAGGAGCCACAACTGCTGGGCCCACACGCTGCAGCTACTGACGGCCGTGTAGCTAGAGCCCGTGCTCTGCGACAAGAGGAACCACCATGAGAAGCCCACACACTGCAGCGAAGAGCAGCCCCACTCACTGCACTGAGAGAAAGCCCACGCAGCAGTGAAGACCCAGTGCAACCAAGTAAATGAATAGAAATTCTGAAAAAGATATAGAAGATTGTGACTTTGCAGTGGGGAAAGACTTCCTAATAGAACCATAGAAGCACAAACTATAATGAGGAAAAATACTAATACATTTGATTGCATCAGTCATGGTTTTATTCAAGCCCAAAAAAGTTAAATTGGGAGAAGATACCTGCAGCATCCAAGCCAATAAGAGATTGTTATGGAATGTTCTCTCCAATTTATATTGAAATTGACATTCCCAGTGTGACACCATATGGAAGGCAATGGTGTTTAGAGTGGGTCTTGAAGCAGGGGGCGCTGCTGATGGGGTTAGTATTCTCATAAGAGGAGGAAAAGAAGCCAGAAGTGCTCTCGCTACCATGTGAGGACCGAGGGAGAAGGGCTTCATCAGAACTGGGTCTTACTGGCACCCTGATCTTGGACTTGAAAACCTCTAGCACTATGAGACATGTCTGTTGCTTAAGACACCCAGTCTATGGTATATTGTAATAGTAGCCCATACTGAGTAAGACATGGATAAATCTGAAAAAGTTTTGAGGGCACTAATTTATATTAGCAAGAGAAAACAGGTAACACAGAAGAAAGCGAGGTATATAAATAGGTAGTACACAGAAAATGGCTAACAAATATGTAATGATTGGTGAATGTAAGCTAATCAATAATGAAAAAATTACAAATTAAAGTAACTGATATATTACTCTATATGGAATATATTTTTAAACATTAGAAAATTGAATTATTAGACTGTTTAGGAAATAGGGGATACAAGTTTTCATGTAGTTTCGATTGATATATAAACTAACAATTGGCTCTCTGGAAGGTAATTTGAAGGTTTTGTGAAATTAAGCATGTTAAAATTCCAGAATATCGCAATTGTATTCTTAGTGCTTAGAGGGTGGAGAATTTCTCAATAGATCTATAGGGGAGCTAGTATAAATACATTTAGAGCATTGTTTGTGCTGTCAGTTCAGTCACTCAGACATGTCCGACTTGTTGCGACATCATGAACCGCAGCACACCAGGCACCCTTGTCTGTCACCTCCCGGAGACCACCCAAACCCATCTCCATTGAGCCGGTGATGCCATCCAACCATCTCATCCTCTGTCATCCCCTTCTCCTCCTGCCCTCAATCTTTCCCAGCATCAGGCTCTTTTCCAATGAGTCAGCTCTTCGCATCAGGTGGCCAAAGTACTGGAGTTTCAGCGTCAACATCAGTCCTTCCAATGAACACCCAGGACTGATCTCCTTTAGGATGGACTGGTTGGATCTCCTTGCAGTCCAAGGGACTCTCAAGAGTCTTCTCCAACACCACAGTTCAAAAGCATCAATTCTTCTGTGCTCAGCTTTCTTTATAGTCCAACTCTCACATCCATACATGACACTGGAAAAACCATAGCCTTGACTAGACGGACCTTTGTGGCAATGTAATGTCTCTGCTTTTCAATATGCTGTCTAGATTATTCATAACTTTCCTTCCAAGGAGTAAGTGTCTTTTAATTTCATGGCTGCAATCACCATCTGCAGTGATTTTGGAGCCCAGGAAAATAAAGTCAGCCATTGTTTCCACTGTTTCCCCATCTATTTGCCATGAAGTGTTGGGACCAGATGCCATGACCTTAGTTTTCTGAATGTTGAGCTTTAAGCCAACTTGTTCACTCTCCTCTGTCACTTTCATCAAGAGGCTCTCTAGTTCCTCTTCACTTTCTGCCATAAGGGTGACAGTGTCAGTGAAGTCGCTCAGTCGTGTCCGACTCTTTGCGACCCCATAGACTGTAGCTTACCAGGCTCCTCTGTCCATGGGATTTTCCAGGCAGTAGTACTGGAGTGGGCTGCGATTTTTGTCTCCAGGGGGTCTTCCCAAGCCAGGGCTCGAACCCGGGTCTCCTGCATTGTAGACAGATGCTTTACCGTCTGAGCCACTAGGGAAGTCCACAAGCTCCTTAGACACTGCTAAGTCTGGTCTTGGACCATATTTTCTACCACATTCAGCCAAGGTGAATTCATGTGATAAGGTGCACACAGCTCATCAAGAAATGGCTAGAAAAAGGTGAAACTGTTTTCATGTTCCCATCAGTAAAAAGCTCTGTAACACAACAAGCACTGTACTTAAAAGTTTTGACTCAGTCGAAAACTAATACACAATTTTGATGCTGTATAAAAATTAACCTGGGATGTAATCATTGATTCAGTTTTCTTTTTATTCTGAAAAAATTAAAAGAAGAAAAAAAAATCACTGCTTTTCCTTAATTAAGCAGATACTTTGTGGATAAGGGTAGTGTCATCTGCATATCTGAGGTTATTGATATTTCTCCCGGCAATCTTGATTCCGGCTTGTGCCTCCTCCAGCCCAGTGTTTCTAATGATTTACTCTGCATAGAAGTTAAATAAGCAGGGTGACTAAATACAGCCTTGACGTGCTCCTTTTCCTTTTTGGAACCACTGTGCTGTTCCACGTCCAGTTCTGACTGTTGCTTCCTGACCTGCATATAGGTTTCTCAAGAGGCAGGTCAGGTGGTCTGGTATTCCCATCTCTTTCAGAATTTTCCACAGTTTGTTGTGATCCACACAGTCAAAGGCTTTGGAATAGTCAATAAAGCAGAAATAGATGTTTTTCTGGAACTCTCTTGCTTTTTTGATGATCCAGTGGATGTTGGCGATTTGATCTCTGGTTCCCCTGCCTTTTCTAAAACCAGCTTGAACATCTGGAAGTTCACAGTTCATGTATTGCTGAAGTCTGGCTTGGAGAATTTTAAGCATTATTTTACTAGTGTGTGAGATGAGTGCAATTGTGCAGTAGTTTGAGCATTCTTTGGCATTACCTTTCTTTGGGATTGGAATGAAAACTGACCTTTTCCAGTCCTGTGGCCACTGCTGAATTTTCCATATTTGCTGGCATATTGAGTGCAGCACTTTCACAGCATCATCTTTCAGGATTTGAAACAGCTCAACTGGAATTCCATCACCTCCACTAGCTTTGTTCGTAGTGATGCTTCCTAAGGCCCACTTGACTTCACATTCCAAGATGTCTGGCTCTAGGTGAGTGACCACACCATCATGATTATCTGGGTCATGAAGATCTCTTTTGTACAGTTCTTCTGTGTGTTCTTGCCACCTCTTTGTGATATCTTCTGCTTCTGTTAAGTCCGTATCATTTCTGTCCTTTATTGAGCCCATTTTTGCATAAAATATTCCCTTTGTATCTCTAATTTTCATGAAGACATCTCTAGTCTTTCCCATTCTATTGTTTTCTTCTATTTGTTTGCATTGATAGCTGAGGAAGGCTTTTTTATCTCTGCTTGCTCTTCTTTGGAACTCTGCATTCAGATGCTTATATCCTTCCTTTCCCCCTTTGCTTTTTGCTTCCCTTCTTTTCACAGCTATTTGTTAGGCCTCCTCAGACAGCCATTTTGCTTTTTTATGTTTCTTATTCTTGGGGATGGTCTTGATTCCTGTCTCCTGTACAATGTCATGAACCTCCATCCATAGTTCATCAGGTACTCTGTCTATCAGATCTAGTCCCTTAAATCTATTTCTCATTTCCACTGTGTAATCATAAGGGATTTGATTTAGGTCATACCTGAATGGTCTAGTGGTTTTCTCCGCCTTCTTCAATTTAAGTCTGAATTTGACAATAAGGAGTTCATGATCTGAGCCACAGTCAGCTCCTGGTCTTGTTTTTGCTGACTGTATAGAGCTTCTCTATCTTTAGCTGCAAAGAATATAATAAATCTGATTTCGGTGTTGACCATCTGGTGATGTCCATGTGTAGAATCTTCTCTTGTGTTGTTGGAACAGGGTGTTTGCTATGACCAGTGCGTTCTCTTGGCAGAACTCTATTAGTCTTTGCCCTGCTTCATTGTGTACTCCAAGGCCAAATTTGCCTATTACTCCAGGTATTTCTTGACTTCCTACTTTTGCATTCTAGTCCACTATAATGAAAAGGACATCTTTTTGGGGTGCTAGTTCTAGAAGGTCTTGTTCAACCTCAGCTTCTTCAGCATTACTGGTCAGGGTATAGACTTGGATGACTGTGATATTGAATGGTTTGCCCTGGAAATGAACAGAGATCATTCTGTCGTTTTTGAGATTGCATCCAAGTACTGCATTTCTGATTCTTTTGTTGACCATGATGGCTACTCCATTTCTTCTAAGGGATTCCTGCCCACAGTAGTAGATATAATGGTCATCTGAGTTAAATTCACCCATTCCAGGCCATCTTAGTTCGCTGATTCCTAGAATGTCAATGTTCAATCTTGCCATCTCCTGTTTGACCACTTCCAGTTTGCCTTGATTCATGGACTTAACATTCCAGGTTTCCATGCAATATTGCTCTTTACGGCATTGAACCTTGCTTCTATCATCAATCCCATCCACAACTGGGTGTTCTTTTTGCTTTGGTCCATCCTTTCATTCTTTCTGGAGTGATTTCTCCACTGATCTCCAGTAGCATATTGGGTACCTACCACCTGGGGAGTTCATCTTTCAGTGTCCTATCTTTTTGCCTTTTCATACTGTTCATGGGGTTCTCAAGGCAAGAATACTGAAGTGGTTTGCCATTCCCTTCTCCAGTGGACCACATTCTGTCAGACTTCTCTACCATGACCCATTCATCTTGGGTGGCCCCACACGGCATGGCTTAGTTTCATTGAGTTAGACAAGGTTGTGGTCCATGTGATCAGATTGGCTAGTTATCTGTAATTGTGGTTTCAGTCTGTCTGCCCTCTAATGCTGGAGAAGGCAATGGCACCCCACTCCATTACTCTTGCCTGGAAAATCCCATGGATGGAGGAGCCTGGTGGGTTACAGTCCATGGGGTCGCGAAGAGTCAGACATGACTGAGCGACTTCACTTTCTCTTTTCACTTTCATGCATTGGAAAAGGAAATGGCAACCCACTCCAGTATTCTTGCCTGGAGAGTCCTGGGGACGGGGAGCCTTGTGGGCTGCCATCTATGGGGTCGCACAGAGTTGGACACAACCGAAGTGACTTAGCAGCAGCAGCACCTCTCTGATGCCCTCTCTCAGTGCCTACTGTCTTACTTGGGTTTCTCTTACCTTGGATGTGGGGTATCTCTTCATGGCTGTTTCAGCAAAGCATAGCCATTGTTCCTTTGGACGTGGGGTAGCTCCTCTCAGCCGTGCTTGTGTGCTGTCTCAGCCGCGCTTGTGCACCATCGCAGCTGCCTGCGCTTGTGTGCTGTCAGGAAGAGACAAAATAGGTATCATCACTACGAGAATAGATAAGAAGTGACAGAAGTAACTGTGCAGAAGAGAGTTGTAAAGAACTAGATGCATCCTGATTTTATGAGTTGATTTTTAAACATCAGTCTTGAATGGAACAGAGGGAAGAGCGGAACCATCCCTTTTATATATATATAAATGCTTACATGCACCAAATAATATATGTTTTTTAAAAGACAAATACTTCTCAAAATACACATAATAAATATTAAAGTGACTGCTTATGGTAGATAGTGAGATAAGAAAAAGAACTAGAACTGGAAATTTAAATGGAAGGACCTTGGGTTGCAAAGAGTCGGACACGACTGAGCGACTTCACTTTTCACTTACTTTCATACCAACTGATGATTAACATAACATGACACGACATAAAGAGTATGAGTCATTCATTTATATGCTTCTGAAATTCAACGAAAAGTCACAGCATCTCAGAGGCAATAACATAGGACCCTGGAAGGGGAGAAATTTGAGTGCTAATTATTTAGCCCAAAAGACCCTCTCACATTCCAATAAATTAGTGAAATCAAAGCGAAATAAAAAGAAATACAAACCTGGATCTATCTTGTCAAGATTGTTTTTAAGTTAAAAGAAAGTGTGGGGGAGATTAGTAGTTTTATTGGGTGGGGGGTGGTATTTTTGTGTATATAAAGATGCTTAATATTATGTACAGTGTCAAAAGTGTATTATAATCTGTTTCTGTTGGAAAAGGGAATGGGAGTTGGAATTGGAGATAAAAACACAAAATCTTTCATTTCAAGTACATTTAAGGATGTGTACTAAAATGCAGACAGGCATCATTTCTAAGAGGTTGAAACAGTTCAGTCACTCAGCCATGTCCAACTTCTTTGCCACCCCATGGACTGCAGCACACCAGCCTTCCCTGTCTATCACCAGTTCCAGGAGATTGCTCAAACTCTTGTCCATCGAGTCGGTGATGTCATTCAACCATCTCATCCTCTGTCATCACCTTCTCCTCCTGCCTTCAATCTTTCCCAGCATCAGGATCTTTTCCAGTGAGTTCATTCTTCACATCAGGTGGCCAAAGTACTGGAGTTTCAGCTTCAGCATCAGTCTTTCCAGTGAATATTCAGGACTGATTTCCTTTAGGATGTCCTGGTTGGATCTCCTTGCAGTCCAAGGGACTCTCAGCAGTCTTCTCCAACACCACAGTTCAAAAGCGTCAGTTCTTCGGTGCTCAGCTTTCTATGGAGAAGGTGATGGCAGCCCACTCCAGTACTCTTGCCTGGCAAATCCCATGGATGGAAGAGCCTGGTAGGCTGCAGTCCATGGGGTTGCGAAGAGTCAGACACAACTGAGCGACTTCCCTTTCACTTTTCACTTTCATGCATTGGAAAAGGAAATGGCAACCCACTCCAGTGTTCTTGCCTGGAGAATCCCAGAGACGGGGAAGCCTGGTGGGCTGCCGCCTGTGGGGTCACACAGAGTTGGACACGACTGAAGTGACTTAGCAGGCAGGCAGGCAGCTTTCTTTACAGTCCAACTTTCACATCCATACCTGACTACTGGGAAAACCATAGCTTTGACTAGACGGACCTTTGTTGGCAAAGTAATGTCTCTGCTTTTTAATATGCTATCTAAATTGACCATAGCTTTTCTTCCAAGGAACAAGAGTCTTTTAATTTCATGGCTGCAGTCACCATCTGCAGTGATTTTAGAGCCCCCCCCCCCAAATAAAGTCTCTCACTGTTTCCCCATCTATTTGCCATGAAGTGATGGGACTAGATGCCTTGATCTTAGTTCTCTGAATGTTGAATTTTAAGCCAACTTTTTCGCTCTCCTCTTTCACTTTCATCAAGAGGCTCTTTAGTTCTTCTTCACTTTCTGCCATAAGGGTGCTATCATCTGCATATCTGAGGTTATTGATATTTCTCCTAGCAGTTTTGATTCCAGCTAGTCTTCATCCAACCTGGCATATTACATGATGTACTGTGCGTATAAGGTAAATAAGCAGGTTGGCTATATACAGCCTTGACGTACTCCTTTCCCAGTTTGGAACCAGTCTCTTGTTCCATATCCAGTTCTAACTGTTGCTTCCTGACCTGCATACAAATTTCTCAGAAGGCAGGTCAGGTGGTCTGGTATTCCCATCTCTTTACGAATTTTCCACAGTTTTTTGTGATCCACACAGTCAAAGGCTTTGGCATAGTCCATAAACCAGAAATATATGTTTTTCTGGAACTCTCTTGCTTTTTTGATGATGCAGTTTGATCTCTGGTTCCTCTGCCTTTTCTATATCCAGCTTGAACATGTGGAAGTTCATAGTTCATGTACTGTTGAAGCCTGGCTTGGAGAATTTTGAGAATTACTTTGCTAGCAAGGGAGATGAGTGCAATTGTGCAGTAGTTTGAACATTCTTTGGCATTGCCTTTCTTTGGGATTGGAATGAAAACTGACCTTTTCCAGTCCTGTGGCCAAGGCTGAGTTTTCAAAATATGCTGGCATATTGAATGCAGCACTTTCACAGCATCATCTTTTAGGATTTGAAATAGCTCTACTGGAATTCCATACCTCTACTGGCTTTGTTCGTAGTGATGCTTTCTAAGGCTTACTTGAGTTTGCATTCCAGGATGTCTGGCTCTAGGTGAGTGACCACACCATCCTGGTTATCTGGGTCATGAAGATCTTTTTTGTCTAGTTCTTCTGTGTATTCCTACCAACTCTTCTTAATACCTTCTGCTTCTGTTAGGTCCCTACCATTTTTGTCCTTTATTGCGCTCATCTTTGCATGAAAAATTCCCTTAGTATATCTGTTTTTCTTGAAGAGATCTCTAGTCTTCCCCATTCTTTTGTTTTCCTCTATTTCTTTGCATTGATTACTGAGGAAGACTTTCTTGTCTCTGCTTGCTATACTTTGGTACTCTGCATTCAAATGGGTATCTTTCCTTTTCTCCTTTGCTTTTTGCTTCCCTTCTTTTCACAGTGACTTGTAAGGCCTCCTCAGACAACCACTCAGCCTTTTTACATTTCTTTTTCTTGGGGATGGTCTTGATCACTGCCTCCTATACAATGTCACGAACTTCCATCCATATTTCTTCAGGCACTTTGTCTATCATATCTAATCCCTTGAATCTATTTATCACTTCCACTGTATAAACATAAGGGATTTGATTCAGGTTATACCTGAATGGTCTAGTGGATTTCCGTACTTTCTTCAGCTTATGCCTGAATTTTGCAGTAAGGAGTTCATGACTGAGCCACAGTCAGGTCCTGATCTTATTTTTGCTGATTGTATAGAGCTTCTCCATCTTTGGCTGCAAGGAATATAATCAGTCTGATTTTGGTATTCACCATCTGGTGATGTTCATGTGTAGACTGTTCTCTTGTGTTGTTAGAAGAGGGTGTTTGCTATGATCAGTGCGTTCTCTTGGCAAAATTCTATTAGCCATTGCCCTGCTTATTTCATTTATTTTTATATGGATGTTTTCATCTTCCAAATTTCTCACAATGTATACATACTTCTTTTAAAACTAGAAGAAATATCTAATTTATAATATTAATTTCTTCATTGTTTAATGACTAAGTCATGTCCAATTCTTGCCACCCCATGGGCTATATACAGCCACGCTTCTCTGTCCATGCAATTTCCCAGGCAAGAATACTGGAGTGGGTTGCCATTTCCTTCTCAATTAAATACTTAATCATAACCTAAATAACAGTTTGTGAGATTCCTTGCTCAGGTAGGTTAAGCTAGTACAGTTAGAAAAATGACAGAAGAAATATGAAAATTACCCTAAGTATAGAACTGATGCTGCTGCTGCTAAGTCGCTTCAGTCATGTCCGACTCTGTGTGACCCCATAGATGGCAGCCCACCAGGCTCCCCCATCCCTGGGATTCTCCAGGCAAGAATACTGGAGTGGGTTGCCATTCCCTTCTCCAAAGCATGAAAGTGAAAAGTCAAAGTGAAGTCGCTCAGTTGTGTCTGACTCTTCGCGACCCCATGGACTGCAGCCCACCAGGCTCCTCCATCCGTGGGATTTTCCAGGCAAGAGTACTGGAGTGGGGTGCCATTGCCTTCTGATATTGAGAGCCAATTCTTGCTAATTATATGGCCCAAGTATATACAGATATCACCAGACCAAGTGAAAGGAACTTAGGACAGTGGTTTCTCTTGGAGATTAGTTCTGACACACAGATTATTTTTAACATACTAAAGCTTGTGTTTCAATACCATGAGTGAATGGAACATCAAATTATACTTAATTCTCGGTACCAGATCTCGTAAGGAATTTTCTTGAGTTCCGCTTTCTAAAACTGCTTTTAGAAGTTTTTATCTTATTAATTGCTCTTTTGAAGAGAGTACAGTGCCATATTAATTAATATAAAATTAATCATTTGAGCCTCAACATATGCATCACTACTCCTGGGTTTTGTATTCTCTCTCCATTAATATCCACTGTACCTTTTGTGGTTATACTCCAATTCAGTTCAGTTCAGTCACTCAGTTGTGTCCGACTCTTGGTGACTCCATGAACTGCAGCACACCAGGCCTTCCTGTCGATCACCAACTCCCACAGTTTACTCAAACTCATGTCCACTGAGTTGGTGATGCCATCCAACCATCTTATCCTCTTTCGGCCCCCTTCTCCTTCTGCCCTCAATCTTTCCCAGTCAGAGTCTTTTCAAATGAGTCATTTCTTCACATCAGGTGGCCAAAGTATTGGAGTTTCAGCTTCAGCATCAGTCTAATTAGATGGGAAAATTCTTTATTTGTGTTACTGTTGTTGCTGGGGCAGCTGACATTACCAGAAACCTCTGAAGCCTAGGATTTTTCTTTCTTTCCTGGAGGTGCCTCAGGTCTGTGATGAACTGAGGTGATTCTGAGGGACTTAATATCAATGAATACTTCTATATGGACAAACCATTTAATATCTCTTTTTGGAAACACTTTTTCTCCATTCCAAAGAGTCCTTCCATGTTTGGTTCTATTTCACGTTTATAACTTTAAGAGAATCAGAGGTATCAGAAGAAAACTGTGACAGTAATGGTTAAGTATACACATGAATTCTGGTTTCAAAAAACAAGAAGTAAAAAAGGATTGAATTCAGTGTGTCAAGTGGTCTACTGAATTTTTGAGGATTATCAATTGTTGAAATTGAGGATGTTACTATTAACCACATAGGTATCTAGTATTTCTCAGAATTGAACCAAACTATAAAAGCAGGGTGATCTCTTAAAATGACCTCTCCTACCCTGGGGCTTGACATTCTTTTAAAAAGCTTAATTGCTAGAGATTCACAATGACTTTTTTCTGTCTCCAGATGTTTCTTTAGAATACTTTCTTCTACATTCTGCGTTATTATTCAGCTCCTTTGCTGTTGGCTTTGTCTGCCTTAGCTAACAAATGAACCCAAGAATGAAGCTGATACTGTGAGCAACAGCCTACTAATTAAATGGCCCAGGCATTTGCAGACCAAGAGAGAACTTAGGATAATGGTTTTTCTTAGAGGATTAGATTTATAAAGTGCTGTTTTCTTAGCACATTTGAGAATTAGGGCATTAGTGATTCTAATGCACAAATTATTTTTAAAATACTAGAGTTTGTATTTCAATATCATGAAAAATATCTTGTAAAAGATTTTTGTTGCATAAATGCTGCATACTGGGAAGGGTATACTAAAAAAAAATTATATGGTCCATGGACTCTTACCTGTTAACACTGAAACAGTGTTCTTTGAGTGTGTGAAACTGTTAATTGAGAGTAAATGTTCACACATTTTCATGGCAATTTGACATTGTCATGATGTCTGATCATGTGGTCAGTGATGGTCATGTTGAACAAGGTATAAACCATTTAGGGCACTGTTGAGCTTGAATGTTTAGTCACAGAGAACAGAAATTATATTCCAGTCACATTAGGGCATGTAATAGTTTAAGATTATTGACAAATACCACCTAGTAAAGTACAAAATTTGGAATCCACTCACAACTCTTATTTAAAGATGTAAATTTAATTAAAATGCAGGCTAAATTGTTGAAACTGGCTTCTGATGAAATTTTGAAGATTAATTTGGAAAATAAACAGTATTATTTTAGATAGAAGTTAATAACCTAAGCTTGCTGAACTTGCTTTAAATGCTGTTCACTCCTTGCTATCAGCATGCCTGTCTGAGAATGCTTTCAAATGCAAATGATATTTAACACTTAAAAGTATTTTATATATACATTACTGCACACAAATAGCTTTTTTGGCAATTCAGTACAGATTAGAAAAATAAGCAAAAAGCAAGGATGCCACATAAAATATTTAAATTTTTTAATATACGCTGTTTATTCAAATTGTGTGTATAGGTATTTAGTATGGGGAATTACTGTTTCCTGTTAACGTTTAAATGCCAAAAAATGTTTTAAGAGTCAGATGATTTTTTTACATTAATGACCCATATGTATTAATATGTTTTCTTTCTATTTTTTAAAATTGGAGTATAGTTCCTTTACTCCAGTTTATAGCCAAGGCTGTGTATTGTCACCCTGCTTATTTAACTTACATACAGAATATATCATGAGAAATGCTATGCTAGATGAAGCACAAGCTGAAATCAAGATTGCTGGGAGAAATATCAATAACCTCAGACACGCAGATGACACCATCCTTATGGCAGAAAGCAAAGAAGAACTAAAGAGCCTCTTGATGAAAGAAGAGAGTGAAAAAGTTGGCTTGAAACTCAACATTCAAAAAACTAAGATCATGGCATCCATTCCCATCACTTCATGGCAAATAGATGGGGAGACAGTGGAAACAGTGACAGATTTTATTTTGGGGGGCTCCAAAATCACTGCAGATGATGACTGCAGCCATGACATTAAAAGACTCTTCCTCCTTGAAAGAAAAGCTATGATCAACCTAGATAGCATATTAAAAACCAGAGACATGTTACCTGAGATCTTCTAACCTGGAGTGGACACCACTGGGACCCTAAGCTGTTTGTAATCTGGGAACCGTCTTATCACTACATCTGGGGAAACTGTCCCTGAGCCAGGCAGAAGGGTAGTTGAAGATGTTTAACATCAAATTCAAGGCAACCAAAGCCTAGTTTTACCATCCTACTTCATCTCTCTCCATCATCTCCAGAGGAATGAAGCAATCTGTCAGCTGTAGTCTTTATCATCATATCGACTCTCCTTATCATTGATTCACTTTGTGTTTTTCTTCAGGTCACTGTCCTAGTGAACCTCGCTGGGTATCCCCTCAGTGTGGAGAAACTTTTCATCTTTAACCTAGATGTTTTATCATTGGTGCTGTATAGATGGAGAAGTCTTGAGGCTACTGTAAAAGTAAAACTGAAAACCAGAAGCAGGAGGCTTAAGTCCAAATCCTGAGAACATCAGAGAACATCAGGGAACATTAATCGATAGGAGCTCATCAAATGCCTCCATACCTACACTGAAACCAAGCACCACCCAAGGGCCAGAAGTTCCAGAGCAAGACATACCACGCAAATTCTCCAGCAACACAGGAACACACCCCTGAGCTTCAATATACAGGCAGCTCAAGTTACTCCAAAACCATTGACGTCTCATAACCCGGTACTGGTCACTCCATTGCACTCCAGAGAGAAGAAATCCAGCTCCACCAACCAGAACTCCAACACAAGCCTCCCTAACCAAGAAACATTGACAAGCCACTGATACAACCCCACCCACAGTGAGGAAGCTCCATAATAAAGAGAACTCCACAAATTCCCAGAATATAGAAAGGCCACCCCAAACGCAGCAATATAACCTAGATGAAGAGACAGAGGAATACCCAGCAGGTAAAGGAACAGGAGAAATGCCCACCAAACCAAACAAAAGAGGAAGAGATAGGGAATCTACTTGAGAAAGAATTCTGAATATTGATAGTGAAAATGATGCAAAATCCTGAAATCAAAATGGAATCACAGATAAATAGCCTGGAGACAAGGATTGAGAAGATGCAAGAAAGGTTTAACAAGGACCTAGAAGAAATAAAAAAGAGTCAATATATAATGAATAATGCAATAAATGAGATCAGAAACACTCTGGAGGCAACAAACAGTAGAATAACAGAGGCAGAAGATAGGATTAGTGAAATAGAAGATAAAATGCTAGAAATAAATGAATCAGAGAGGAAAAAAGAAAAATGAATTAAAAGAAATGAGGACAATCTCAGAGACCTACAGGACAATATAAAACGCTCCAACATTCGGATTATAGGAGTCCCAGAAGAAGAAGACAAAAAGAAAGACCATGAGAAAATCCTTGAGGAGATAATAGTTGAAAACTTCCCTAAAATGGGGAAGGAAATAATCACCCAAGTCCAAGAAACCCAGAGAGTTCCAAATAGGATAAACCCCAGGTGAAACACCCCAAGACACATATTAATCAAATTAACAAAGATCAAACACAAAGAACAAATATTAAAAGCAGCAAGGGAAAAACAACAAATAACACACAAGGGGGTTCCCATAAGGATAATAGCTGATCTTTCAATAGAAATTCTTCAGGCCCTGAGGGAATGGCAAGACATACTTAAAGTGATGAAAGAAAATAACCTACAGTCCAGATTACTGTACCCAGCAAGGATCTCATTCAAATACGAAGGAGCAATCAAAAGCTTTACAGACAAGCAAAAGCTGAGAGAATTCAGCACCACCAAACCAGCTCTCCAACAAATCCTAAAGGATATTCTCTAGACAGGAAACACAAAAAGGGTGTATAAACCCGAACCCAAAACAATAAAGTAAATGGCAATGGGATCATACTTATCAATAATTACCTTAAACGTAAGTGGGTTGAATGCCCCAACCAAAAGGCAAAGTCTGGCTGAATGGATACAAAAACAAGACCCCTCTATATGCTGCTTACAAGAGACCCACCTCAAAACAAGGGACACATACAGACTGAAAGTGAAGGGCTGGAAAAAGATATACCACACAAATAGAGACCAAAAGAAAGCAGGAGTGGCAATACTCATATCCGATAAAATAGACTTTAAAACAAAGGCTGTGGAAAGAGACAAAGAAGGCCACTAAATAATGATCAAAGGATCAATTCAAGAAGAAGACATAACAACTATAAATATATATGCACCCAACATAGGAGAACTGCAATATGTAAGACAAATGCTAACAAGTATGAAAGGGGAAATTAACAATAACACAATAATAGTGGGAGACTTTAATACCCCACTCACACCTATGGGCAGATCAACTAAACAGAAAATTAACAAAGAAACACAAACTTTAAATGATACAATAGACAAGTTAGACCTAATTGATATCTATAAGACATTTCACCCCAAAACAATGAATTTCACCTATTTCTCAAGTGCCCATGGAACCTTCTCCAGGATAGATCACATCCTGGGCCATAAATCTAACCTTGATAAATTTAAAAGAATTGAAATCATTCCAAGCATCTTTTCTGACCATAATGCATTAAGATTAGATCTCAATTACAGGAGAAAAACTATTAAAAATTACAACATATGGAGGCTGAACAACACACTTCTAAATAACCAACAAATCACAGAAGAAATCAAAATATGCATAGAAACTAATGAAAATGAAAACACAACAACCCAAAACCTGTGGGACACTATAAAAGCAGTGCTAAGAGGAAAGTTCATAGCAATACAGGCATACCTCAAGAAACAAGAAAAAAGTCAAATAAATAACCTAACTCTACAACTAAAGCAACTAGAAAAGGAAGAATTGGAGAACCCCAGAGTTAGTAGAAGGAAAGAAATCTTAAAAATTAGGGCAGAAATAAATGCAAAAGAGACAAGAGACCATAGCAAAAATCAACAAAGCCAAAAGCTGGTTCTTTGAAAGGATAAATAAAATTGACAAACCATTAGCCAGACTCATCAAGAAGCAAAGAGAGAAAAATCAAATCAATAAAATTAGAAATGAAACTGGCGAGATCACAACAGACAACACAGAAATACAAAGGATCATAAGAGACTACTCTCAGCAATTATACGCCAATAAAATGGACAACGTGGAAGAAATGGACAAATTCTTAGACAAGTACAACTTTCCAAAACTGAACCAGGAAGAAATAGAAAATCTTAACAGACTCATCACAAGCACGGAAATTGAAACTGTAATCAGAAATCTTCCAGCAAACAAAAGCCCAGGTCCAGACGGCTTCACAGCTGAATTCTACCAAAAATTTCGAGAAGAGCTAACACCTATCCTACTCAAACTCTTCCAGAAAATTGCAGAGGAAGGTAAACTTCCAAACTCATTCTATGAGGCCACCATCATCCTAATACCAAAACCTGACAAAGATGCTACAAAAAAACAAAACTACAGGCCAATATCATTGACGAACATAGATGCAAAAATCCTCAACAAAATTCTAGCAATCAGAATCCAACAACACATTAAAAAGATCATACACCATGACCAAGTGGGCTTTATCCCAGGGATGCAAGGATTCTTCAATATCTGAAAATCAATCAATGTAATTCACCACATTAACAAAGTGAAAAATAAAAGCCATATGATTATCTCAATAGATGCAGAGAAGGCCTTTGACAAAATTCAACATCCATTTATGATCAAAACTCTCCAGAAAGCAGGAATAGAAGGAATATACCTCAACACAATAAAAGCTATATACGACAAACCCACAGCAAACATTATCCTCAATGGTGAAAAATTGAAAGCATTTCCCCTAAAGTCAGGAACAAGACAAGGGTGCCCACTTTCACTGCTACTATTCAACATAGTTCTGGAAGTTTTGGCCACAGCAATCAGAGCAGAAAAAGAAATAAACGGAATCCAAATTGGAAACGAAGAAGTAAAACTCTCACTGTTTGCAGATGACATGATCCTCTACTTAGAAAACCCTAAAGACTCCACCAGAAAGTTACTAGAACTAATCAATGAATATAGTAAAGTTGCAGGATATAAAATCAACACACAGAAATCCCTTGCATTCCTATACACTAATAATGAGAAAGTAGAAAAAGAAATTAAGGAAACAATTCCATTCACCATTGCAACGAAAAGAATAAAATACTTAGAAATATATCTACCTAAAGAAACTAAAGACCTATATATAGAAAACTATAAAACACTGATGAAAGAAACCAAAGAGGACACTAATAGATGGAGAAATATACCATGTTCATGGATCGAAAGAATCAATATAGTGAAAATGAGTATACTACCCAAAGCAATCTACAGATTCAGTGCAATCCCTATCAAGCTACCAGCGGTATTTTTCACAGAACTAGAACAAATAATTTCCAGATTTGTATGGAAACACAAAAAACCTCGAATAGCCACAGCAATCTTGAGAAAGAAGAATGCAACTGGAGGAATCAACTTGCCTGACTTCAGGCTCTACTACAAAGCCACAGTCATCAAGACAGTATACTGGTACAAAGACAGAAATATAGATCAATGGAACAAAATAGAAAGCCCAGAGATAAATCCACAAACATATGGACACCTTATCTTTGACAAAGGAAGCAAGAATATACAATGGAGTAAAGACAATCTCTTTAACAAATGGTGCTGGGAAAACTGGTTAACCACTTGTAAAAGAATGAAACTAGATCATTTTCTAACACCACACATGAAAATAAACTCAAAATGGATTAGAGATCTAAACGTAAGACCAGAAACTATAAAACTCCTAGAGGAGAACATAGGCAAAACACTCTCAGACATAAATCACAGCAGGATCCTCTATGATCCACCTCCCAGAATTCTGGAAATAAAAGCAAAAATAAGCAAATGGGATCTAATTAAAGTTAAAAAGCCTATGCACAACAAAGGAAACTATAAGCAAGGTGAAAAAACAGCCTTCTGAATGGGAGAAAATAATAGCAAATGAAGCAACTGACAAACAACTAATCTCAAAAATATACAAGCAACTTATGCAGCTCAATTCCAGAAAAATAAACGACCCAATCAAAAAATGGGCCAAAGAACTAAATAGACATTTCCCCAAAGAAGACACACGGATGGCTAACAAACACATGAAAAGATGTTCAATATCACTCATTATTATAGAAATGCAAATCAAGACCACAGCGAGGTACCACTTCACACCAGTCAGAATGGCTGCGATCCAAAAGTCTGCAAGCAATATATGCTGGAGAGGATGTGGAGAAAAGGGAACCCTCTTACACTGTTGGTGGGAATGCGAACTAGTACAGCCACTATGGAGAACAGTGTGGAGATTCCTTATAAAATTGCAAATAGAACTGCCTTATGACCCAGCAATCCCACTGCTGGGCATACACACTGAGGAAACCAGAATTGAAAGGAACACGTGTACCCCAATGTTCATTGCAGCCCTGTTTATAATAGCCAGGACATGGAAACAACCTAGATGTCCATCAGCAGATGAATGGATAAGAAAGCTGTGGTACATACACACAATGGAATATTACTCAGCCATTAAAAAGAATACATTTGAATCAGTTCTGACGAGATGGATGAAACTGGAGCCGATTATACAGAGTGAAGCAAGTCAGAAAGAAAAACACCAATACAGTATACTAACACATATATATGGAATTTAGAAAGATGGTAATGATAACCCTGTATGCGAGACAGCAAAAGAGACACAGATGTGTAGAGCAGACTTTTGGACTTTGAGGGAGAGGGAGAGGGTGGGATGATTTGGGAGAATGGCATTGAAACATGTATACTATCATGTAAGAAATGAATCGCCAGTCTATGTCCGATGCAGGATACAGCATGCTTGGGGCTGGTGCACAGGGATGATCCAGAGAGATGATATGGGGTGGGAGGTGGGAGGGGGGGTTCATGTTTGGGAACTCATGTACACCCATGGTGGATTCATGTCAGTGTATGGCAAAACCAATACAGTATTGTAAAGTAAAATAAAGTAAAAATAAAAATTAAAAAAAAACAAGCAGAGACATTACTTTGCCAACAAAGGTCCATCTAGTCACAGCTATTGTTTTTCCAGTAGTCATGTATGGATGTGAGAGTCGGACTGTAAAGTAAGCTGAGCACTGAAGAATTGATGCTTTTTGAACTGTGGAGTTTGAGAAGACTCTTGAGAGTCCCTTGGATAGCAAGGAGGTTCAACCAGAATATCCTAAAAGAAAATCAATCTTGAATATTCATTGGAAGGACTGATGCTGAAGTTGGAACTCCCATACTTTGGCCACCTGATGTGAACGGACTTATTGGAAAAGACCCTGATGCTGGGGAAGGTTGAAGGCAGGAGGAGAAGGGGACAATAGAGGATGAGAAGGTTGGATGGCATCACCGACTCAATGGACTTGAGTTTGAGTAAACTCAGGAAGTTGGTGATGGACAGGAAACCCTGGGATGCTGCAGTCCATACGGTCACAAAGACTGATGACTGAACTGGATTAAACTGAGTATTACAAAAATGATCAGTTTCTAAAATTTCCCAGAAAACTAGTTTTCATTTGCTGCTTGTGTTCTTTTTAAAACTGTAAATTTTAGGATTAAATTTTAAGTTTGGCTAAGGTAAAATGAAAAATTAAGTCACCTTGTGATTTTTCTTTTAAAAGAGTTCAGTGAGTAAACTTTATTTTAGCCCCAGACTGGTTATTTTAATTGTAACAGAAATGACTGTGATGCTGTAAAGGATTTGGCTTTTTAAATAAAGATGACAACAATCAACAAATGGCATCTTGAATGCTCTTCTGGGCTGAGTGTGCTGAATTTCAATGATGTAAAGTAAAGGCATAACTCCACTCCCAGATTAGTGGGATTTCAGCTTTAGATGAAGCACAGAGAGAACTGTGGATACAATGCCATGGTCAGAGGATAATTAGGGAAATCTGGGATGGAAATACCCAAGGTGAAGTGGAAAAGCACAGTTGTGCTAAGAATCCAGTGTTGAAGGCAGGAAAGATATAACTTGCATAGATATAATGGGTAAGTCAAGAACAGGAATGGTTCAAAAGGAAATAACATAGCACTGTAAATTTGAAATATGATGTAAGCCTCAAGTGTGAGCTACACACATACTTTTAAATTTTCTAGTAGCTATTTTAAAGAGTAAAAAAAGGTGAAATTCATTAAACATTTTTACCAATATATCCTGAATGTTATTATTTTGTAATTATATAAACATTACAAGTGAGATACTTTATATTTTTCACCAGTCTAAGTCTTCAAAATTTGGTGTGTGTTTTTTTTTAATCAGTGTGTATTTTTGACTTTGTATCTTATTTCATAGTAGCTGCATTTCATGTGTCTACTGACCATTGTATTAGGTTGTTTCTTTGGAAGTGAACAATGAAATTATTTAACTTGTAATTTTAACAAACTAGAAATTTTGAAGTAGAATGATTTTGGTGTATCAAATATGTCACATCACAAAATTAAATTTTGCCTATATTGACCTGTTAGGGTAAAGATGGGAATTTCCAGCGCTCATTAAATTCTGAGTAGTCTGTGTTTATAGGTGTGTTTATGTTTGTCTGTATAAATAATGGTGTAGAATGATATATGAAAACCAATTTCCTCAATGAATTAAGGTTTTTAGTGTGACAGGGAATAGAAGCTATTTTTCTTCATACATTTTTGGATTATTTAATTTGTTAGAATTATTGTGTTTTGAGTGCTTACAAGGATTGGTCACATAAGCTAAATTCTTTACTAGTTTTCATTAGTTTCGATCTGAAAACAAGACAGGAATTTAAATACAAAAATTAGGGACTTCAAAAAAGTTGCGCAATACTTGGCTGACTGGGCTTTAAAATAGTTTGTTTTGTTTGATCTTTATTCCAGTCATTTAAAAAAGGATTAGATGAACAATATTATTGTAATAGAATCAACTTGCTTAATTTAGTCACTGTAACTCATTATATATTTTTGCAATAGGTTTCAATTCCGTTGTAGAATGAAGTGAATTTTGTTCCTAGCTCACATTAAATGCCAGTGAGAATAAAACCAACCAAAAATTTCCGTGAAACTCTTCTTTGAACAATAGGTAAAGAACCAAGGGAAATCAGTGCATTGGTTTTTTGTGACTTGAGAATACCTTTCAGTGTATTCTCTCATTTGATAAATAGTTAATGTGACTTTTTACCTACTGCGTGGGACTGACAGACACTAAAGAGTTATAAACCCCACCCTACTCCTACGTTTTTTTCCTGAAACATCCTTTATGGTCCTTGAATAAAAGATAATCTGCAAAATGCTGAAAGCTTTTGTTTACGAATTGACTATACTCTGGAGATAAATGTCTATAGTAAGTTCTACCATCTGGTACACCTGTTTAAAACAAGAAAGCGTCTTATATACAATGGTTTTGACAGACACTCATTTTTTAATGGGCAAGTCAGGTTATCCTCAAAGGAACTGAATAGGGAAAGCAGTCATGTATTCAAGGACTTGAATTTTCCTTCTTTTAATTTCCCATTTCTCCATAACTACTTACAATTAGCATTCATCTCTTTCCTAATGCTTTGGAAATTAGAATGTTATACTCTGCAGTTATTAGATTGCCTAAGACAGAGTGAATTTTAACTTTAAATAATCTCAATAAAATTATCACTAAAATGCTAGCATTTATAGTTCTTTGTTCATTTTTACTTGGTAGAATCTATATTCCTTGAAGGAGATTCTGATATGCTTAGAATATAATGGAAACTCTTGTCTCAACTTAGCTCTTAATTATATTAATTTTTATGATTTTTTAATGTATGCTCTACTCTAGACCTTTTGGAAATAGTGTACATTGTAGATTAAAAATTGATTATGGAAATTTTCTACAGTAAGGACAGTAAAGAAACACATATTTAAGAAAAATTAGGAGATAGGAAGATCTGAGTTTCAATTTGTATTAATCCCACAAAGTAATACTGAGCTTGTGAAATTTTATTACCATCATGTGATAAATATGCAGAAGGTATAAAATAGCTTGATTGAAGCTTTCTTTTTACATATTTGCCACAGGGCTCAGGTCGGTATTTAAAAACATTAAAATCTTTGTGTGACCATTTCAGGCATGTTCACAAGTATTCTTCTGAAAATAAACCTCACTTCTGGACAAAAGAGAAAAACAGAAAGGTATCATAGAATATTATTACCTGAATTGATTGATTTTTAAATCATGTATTAAAATATTAATGGCTCTACTGACCTAACAAATTTACACTTACAGATTCAGATGACCTTAAAAATAGAATTTTAAAGGTAGATTCTTTCATTTTTGCTTTATTTTACTCAACCACAATATCATATTTTTGCCATATAAATCTTTGAATACATTAAAGAAAGAATTTTGTCTTAACACAGATTTTTTAAAAATACTTGAAATATTTCATCATTTTCACTAAATAGAATAAAATTCTGAAACACTTTAAGTGAATTGAAAGTTGCTCAGTCATGTCCAACTCTTTGTTACCCCATGGACTATAGCCTGCCAGCTCCTCTGTCCATGGAATTCTCCAGGTCAGAATACTGGAGTGGGTTGCCATTCCCCTCTCCAGGAGATCTTTCCAACCCAGGGATCAAACCCAGGTCTCCCACATTACAGATTCTTTTACCAGTTGAGTCACCAGGGAAGCCCCACAATGCATTAAGATATATTCTAAGTTAATAATTTTATGTAACTTTTTATTAATAAATATTTGATCCCTAGAACAATGCTCTGAACTAAGGAAAATAAGTACATGGTTATTTTTATTTTGTAAATGAAGAAATTTAGGCCCAGGGAGATTAAGTGAATTTTTTAAGGGTCTGAATGGGTCCTCAACTGTTGTGAATATTATATATTATAAAACATTGGTCAAAAATCAATATAAAATTATAGAATGAATAATCCTATACTTAAAGCATGAGATTAGAGTTTTATATGTGTAGGCATTTTTTCCTAGCAGTGTAAGATTTTTTAGACTGCACACAATGAAAGAGACATATGATACAAGAAAGATATACATTTGAACAAATGTAACAAAGTTTCATAAGTTAAAATGGCAATAAAAAGCCTTGTAAAATAAAAGCAAAATAATTATGTTCTAACTAATACATAGCATAAAATTGCATGTAGATGATTGACTGGTTTAATCATCCTTTCATGGCAAAGATATTTATTGAGTGCCTACTGTACATTAAAGACCTATAGTAAAAGCTTGGAACACTAGAGTGAATGTCTTCTAGAAAGTCTTAGAAAGTTGTCTTGTATAGTTATATGCAAATTGTATAGTCAACTTGTATAGTCTCATCGATCCCATCAATATATAATGAGGATACGTACTGACCATTTAAGGGCTTCTCTGGTGGCTCAGACAGAAATGAATCTGCCTGCAATGCAGCTGAGACCCAGGTTTGATCATAGGGTGGGGAAGAATCCCTGGAGAAGAGAATGGAAACCCACTCCTGTATTCTTACCTGGAGAATACCATGGACAGAGGAGCCTGGTGGGCTACAGTCCATGGTGTTACAAAGAGTCAGCCACGACTGAGTGACTAACACACACCCACCATTTAAATGCTATGTAGTCCCTTCATAATAAAATTTTTTCAACATAATATAAATGTGAATTATGAACAGGAGCATAGTAATGATTACAACTGTTATAGTTTAATGTAAAACAAATTGAGTATGTTTGGTGACATGAAAGAAAAAACCCTGCCACAACATCAACAAAATATAAACTGGCAAATAATCTACGGAGTGATGAGAAAGAGAAGTTGGAATGAAGATACTTTGTCAGTTCTAATTATCCTAATTTGAAGAACCAAATAGGCTCACCAGATGTTACTACATGAGTTAATTCTGTCTTCAACATTAAAAGTAATTAACTTACATGCTTACACTTGTGCAATTTCTTAGACTGGAATTAAATTCACATGTTATGACTTTGTATAATGCTGTCTTAAAACAAAGCTCTTATTAGAATAATGTAAATTCCTTGTAAATGAGAAAATTCTGGTTATCTGCTCATAGGCTGTCCTCTGAGGAGACTGTCCAGGGCAGAGTTCACCTCTCCCAACGTTTGTAGCAGAGGGTGGGGCTTAAACCTTGCCATCCTGCTTCTGTTTGTGGCAAAATGGCTGCTGCTCATTGGTTCCCTTGACGTACTTTCTTCGTCTTATCAATGCCTCCAGAGCCTCATAAAGAGAAAGCACCATAAACTGAGGTGGTGATGTTGTAGCTGTATCTTCTACCCGCTGGTCATCTTATTGACTGTAATAATAGCAGCTAACCCTTATTGAAAGTCAGGAAATTGCCTTAGTGCTTCACATGTATACCCAGCTTTTTAATCCTTACTTCAAGACTTTTTGTTAAGTTTACTCAAGACCTGTATTTTACAGAGAAGCATCCTGAGGCCCAGGGTGGTCAATGGGCCAGTAAACGCCCAGTGATCTGAGATTTGCACCCAGGCTATCCAGATTAGAAGCTATGCTTATAACAAGTCATGACTGTGGGGCAAAAATATTTTATGATTTCAGGTTTCCTATACTCATGTTCGTGTTTTTGACCTAATCTTCCTTAACCCGGACTTTTTAACTCATAAAATATGAAAATGAGTCTGTGTCCTGCTTCTGTTAGGTAGTTAGAGTAGGAAAAAGGAGTCCAGGGTAAATAGAACTGAGCTGTAACCGAGCTGTAACACTGGTCCGCCATTTCAAATTTTTGCTGTGTCAAGACAGAACTGAGGAAATCACACTCCCCCGACATATCTGGTGCCGTTTCTCAGATTTAACCTGGCTGAAACAACCTTGTCTTGGCTCCTGTGAGGCAGAGGCCAGGCACAGCAGAAGCCCAAATCGGTGAAAGCTCCTGTGGTGGAAGCTGAATGAGAATAAGAAGAAAGCCCAGCACAGTGGAAGTGACAAGAAGCTCAGAGTGCCGGAAACCCAGACAGCAAAAACAAACTTGGCAGAAAGCTCATGCGACTCGGTCTCAGATTCCAGGAGACCTCGGGTTAAGGTAGGAGGTCCTCACTCCTATGGCTGGAAGGACATATGGCTAACAAAATCTTAATTCCTTTACAATCTCTTGTTTCTTGTTTCAACTTCAAATTGGCATTTACCGAGAGCATTGCCAATGCCTGAACAACAAAGGCATTTGCCATCTGCCTCTATAGAGACTGAACCCCATGCTGCTGCAGCTGTAGACCTTCAACAAACCCTGAGGGAATTCAGGGTGGAGTGAGGTGCTCTTGCTCCAAGGAATCTGGTGGGAGAGGTCTTTAGGTAGTTGGATGTTTTTAGGAACAGATTTTATTATCTCAATCCTTACATCTCCTCATTTCTAGAGAAACACTAAATCCCTTCATGATGACATCAGATCCTCATAACTAACAAAAAACTTCTGTAAAATGAGTGCTTCATGGTATTGAACTCCCCCTTCACCAAAACTTCATAAATTAACTTTCCCCCACGGCCACTTTGGAGCAGTTTCTCAGAGCTATCTGAGATGCTGCCTCCTGGGCTGCAGTCCTCATTTTGCCCCCAATAAAACTGAACTCGCAACTCTCAAGTTGTACATCTGTGTTTTAGTTGACACTTGTTTCCTCAAACTCCCTGCAAACAGTTGTGCAGCAGTGGGTACAATTGAGAAACTCTGGCAGGGGCTACTTACTAGCTGTTTCCCAAGGGGGGTGGGGGTTATTTTGTCCTTAATTTTCTTTGTGCCAAGGATCAGGCCAAAGGAAACTGAGCACAGGTCAGGTATTCAGCAGATCTTCCAGAAGGTTATGAAGGGGATTCCTTGGCATGTTTTTCCCACTGCTTTTTCCTCCCATCCTCCAGCTCCTCTCTTAATCTATGCCACTGCTTACAAAGTATTGGGCAGGTCATCATCTTTTCATTTCTGAAAGTTGTTCTTGAGATAACTTACCTAAGATTGTGACTCAAACCCACGTGGCAGGGAGTCTGTGCTATGCTTGCTCAGTCATATCTGACTGAGATTTCAGCCCAGCTACAATCCACAGTGCCTGGTTTTAGGATCTAATGAAGCTCAGGTTCTTGATGCCTCATTGCAGAAAATTCAGTGAGAGACACAGCGATATGTAAGAGGTGGATTTTTTCCAGTTCAGAGAGAAGCACATTCTACAGGGTGTGGCCATCTCAGAGGGCAAGTGCAGTGGCCATGGAATGTGGTGTGGTTAATTTGGGCAAGCTGGGTGATTTCCTATGCTAATGAGTGGGAGGATCATTCCAACAATTGGGGAAGCACCCACTCCTTGGTCTTTTGACAATGCCTTGGAACTATCCTGCCACCTCAGGGTGTGTCATGTAGCTTGCAGATTGAGGATCAGAGTTTAGTTGAATTTGACTTGTCATCTTGGACCCATTTGATTTTAATCTGTTTATATTGTGCCCTTGGACTATGTCATTCTTTCAAAAGTTGTGCCCTGCCCCCTTCCTTCCTGTTTCATGCTCTTTTCCTGAGCCCCCTTCAGTCCCACAGTGTTGCCTCTACAATCTTCTGGAGGGACAACCAGAAAATAGTTGGCCTTTGGGAGGGAAATACTGTATAATATCCGATCCCTCTAGATATTCAGGGCTTCATCTTCCATGTTTCCTATAACATGTGCAACAACAGCATCTCTCAGTGGACCCACTAGGGCAGGTGACAGGCACACAGTGCCTGCTAGAAGTCCATCTGTTGGTGGCATCCCTTCTAGGGCAATTGGGCTTCAAGGGATAATGTTTGCCACTTTGGAAGTTAGCCCTGCTAGCCATTTGGGCCCCAAACCTTGCCACCCTTCTCCTAAAGTTACAAACATAACCCCAGATCAAATCTACACTCCACTTTTATGAAATATCTGGTCTGTTGCCTCTAATCAGTTTGTTCTTAGTTCAGTTCAGTCACTCAGTCATGTCCTACTCTTGGTGACCCCATGGTCACATGCCAGGCCTCCCTATCCATCACCGACTCCCAGAGTTTACTCAAACTCATGTCTATTGACTCACTGAAACCATCCAACCATCTCATCCTCTGTCTTCCCCTTCTCCCCCCACCTTCAATCTTTCCCAGAAACAGGGACTTTTCCAGTGAATCTGTTCTTCCCATCAGGTGGCCAAAGTATTGGAGTTTCAGCTTTAGCATCAGTCCATGCAATGAATATTCAGGACTGATTTCCTTTAGGGTTGACCGGTTTGATCTCAGTCCAAGGGACTCTTAAGAGTCTTTTCCAACACCGCAGTTCAAAAGCATCATTCTTCAATGCTCAGCTTTCTTTATAGTCCTACTCTCACATCCGTACATGACTGCTGGAAAAACAATAGCTTTGACTAGATGGACCTTTGTTGGCAAAGTAATGTCTCTGCTTTTTAATATGCCATCTAGGTTGGTCATAACTTTTCTTCCAAGGAGCAGGAGTCTTTTAATTTCATGGCTGCAGTTACAATCTGCAATGATTTTGGAGCCCCCCAAAATAAAGTCTCTCAATGTTTCCATTGTGTCCCCATCTATTTGTCATGAAGTGATGGGACTAGATGCCATGATCTTAGTTTTCTGAATGTTGAGTTTTAAGCCAAGATTTTCACTGTCCTCTTTTACTTTCATCAAGAGATTCTTTAGTTCTTCTTTGCTTTCTGCCATAAGGGAGGTGTCATCTGCATATCTGAGGTTATTTGTATTTTTCCTGGCAATCTTGATTCAAGCTTGTGCTTCATCCAGGCTGGTATTTTGCATGATGTACTCTGCATGGAAGTTAAGTAAGCGGGGTGACAATAAACAACCTTGACGTACTCCTTTCCCAATTTGGAACCAGTCTATTACTCCATGTCTAGTTCTAACTCTTGCTTCTTGACTTGCATATAGATTTCTCAGGAGGCAGGTCAGATGGTCTGGTATTCCCATCTCTTTATGGATTTTCCTCAATTTGTTGTGATCCACACAGTCAAAGGCTTTGGCATAGTCAATAAAGCAGAAGTAGATGTTTCTCTGGAACTCTCTTGCTTTTTCAATGATCCAAGGATGTTGGCAATTTGATCTCTGGTTCTTCTGCCTTGTCTGCATCCAGCTTGAACATCTGGAAGTTTACTCTTTATGTACCATTGAAGCTTGGCTTGGAGGATTTAGAGCATTACTTTGCTAACATGTGAGATGAGTGCAATTGTGTGGTAGTTTGAGCATTCTTTGCCATTGCCTTTCTTTGGGATTGGAATGAAAACTGATCTTTTCCAGTCCTGTGGCCACTGATGAGTTTTCCAAATTTGCTGGCATATCGAGTGTAGCACTTTCACAGTATCATCTTTCAGGATTTGAAATACTGCTAACTGCTGCTAAGTCACTTCAGTCGTGTCCAACTCTGTGCGACCCCATGGACAGCAGCCCACCAGGCTTCCCCGTCCCTGGGATTCTCCTGGCAAGAACACTTGAGTGGGTTGCCATTTCCTTCTCCAGGAGATCTTCCCAACCCAGGGATCAAACCCAGCTTGAAGGTGTGCTACGGGGCTTCAAATGTCAAGTGATAAATACCTAGTGGTGGAAACTGTGGTCCCTTCCTCAGGTCCTAATTGGAATTGTAATGACCCTGAGCACATCTGGGAAAGGGATCATTTTCTGATCTGTGTAAAGGAAGGACTAAAAGCAGCCCAGCAAAAAGTAATCAGCTGTGCCCAACTCTCAGCAATAACTCAACAGCCCAGTGAGAACCCCATTGCCTTTCTGGAAAGGCTACCAGAGGCCTCCAAAAGTTTACCAATGTGGACTTAGACTCTTATGAGGGGACAGGTGATTTTAAAGGACAAGTTCCTGTCCCAGTGTGCATCAGACATCAGGATAAAGTTACAACAGCTATAGCAACAGGGCCCTGCTGCCCCTTTAGGTGGTCCAGACAGCCACCAATACCTTTTATAACAGAGAACAGGAGAGGGAGGCCAAGGCCTGGGAAAGAGAGAAAAGGAAATAGACAAGATATGCCCAGATGCTGGGTGCCCTCCAGGGAAGCCCTATGGCAAACCCTGAGTCATTGAAGGACAAGGCACGAGGCAGATGCCTAGTCTGTAGACAGGTGGGACATTGGGCCAAAGAGTGTCCAAACCATGACAAGCCTCCTGAAACTGCTTGCTACAAATGCCATCAATTTGGACATTGGGTGGCACTCTGCCTAGGGACCCAAGAGCCTCAGGGTCAAGCACCAAGCCTTCTCTCATGATTGTTCAACAAATGGTAATCTCTTGTCTCACTTGCCAATTAAATAGCCAGATGACACCACCCTTCTGGCAGAACGTGAAGAGGAACTAAAAAGCCTCTTGATGAAAGTGATAGAGGAGAGTGAACAAGTTGGCTTAAAGCTCAATGTTCAGAAAACTAAGATCATGGCATCTGGTCCCATCACTTCATGGGAAATAGATGGGGAAACAGTGGAAACAGTGTCAGACTTTATTTTTGGGGGCTCCAAAATCACTGCAGATGCTGACTGCAGCCATGAAATTAAAAGACGCTTACTTCTTGGAAGGAAAGTTATGACCACCCTAGATAGCATGTTGAAAAGCAGAGACATTACTTTGCCAACAACGGTCCATCTAGTCAAGGCTATGATTTTTCCAGTAGTCATGTATGGATGTGAGAGTTGGACTGTGAAGAAAGCTGAGTGCTAAAGAATTGATGCTTTTGAACTGTGGTCTTGGAGAAGACTTTTGAGAGTCCCTTGGACTGCAAGGAGATCCAACCAGTCCATTCTAAAGGAGATCTGGGTGTTCTTTGGAAGGACTGAAGGTAAAGCTGAAATTCCAAAACTTTGGCCACCTCATGTGAAGAGTTGAATCATTGGAAAAGACTCTGATGCTGGGAAGGATTGGGGGCAGGAGAAGGGGACGACAGAGGATGAGATGGCATCACCAACTTGATGGACGTGAGTCTGAGTGAACTCCGGGAGTTGGTGATGGACAGGGAGGCCTGGTGTGCTGCAATTCATGGGGTCGCAGAGTCGGACACGACTGAGCAACTGAACTGAACTGAACTGAACTGAACTGAACTTATCTGAAGGAGCTCGAAGATCCCAGCTGGCCCAGCCCACCCAACGTGGTGGGAACTACCCAGTAGAGGACCAGCAGATGGATTTTATCCAGATGCCAGTTTCTCAAGGGTATAAATACATATTGGTCATGATAGTTACATTCACAGGATGGATTGAAGGCTTTCCCACCTGGACTGAGAAGGCTGAGGAGGTAGTAAAAAAAACTGCTCCATGAAATCATTCCGAGATTTGTTCTTCCCAGGTCATTACAAAGTGACAATGGGACATCATTTACTTCTAAGGTCACCCAAGGGGTCTCTAAAGCATTGGTCTTAACTTATTATCCCCATTGTGCCTGGAGGCCTGTCTTCAGGAAAAGTAGAAAAGCCAACCAATTCTTAAAACCAGTGATAGAAAAGATAACCCAGGAGACCTTCCTGGGATGGAAGGAGGCTTTACCAATAGCTCTCCTCTGCACCCGCATTTGCCCCTAAGGAACAGGTTGGTGTCTTAGTCCTTATGAGATGCTATATGGGAGACCTTTTGTTTATGTCAATGACCTCTTCCTAGATCCAGAGGCTCAGACTGTTTGGTCTTATACCATGGCCACTGAGCAATTCCAGCAAGATTCCACACTTGTGGGATGTCAACCAGGACCCAAAAGATTCTAAAGAGCCACCACTGTGTGCTCCAGGGACTCAAGTTCTAATTAAAGTCTGGAAAGATGGGTCCCCTAAAGCTCAGCTCCAGCCCACATGGAAGGACCCCTACCCTATAATACTTTCTACCCCCACAGCAGTAAAGGTAACAGGACACGACTCCTGGATTCACTACTCACAAGTCAAGCCAGGGAAGAAGACAGAAGAGGACACTCAATACCTCTGTGAGCCCCTGGAAGAACTCAGATACCTATTTAGGACTACAGATGAGTGCCATTCTAGTGAACACCCCCAAAATTAAGTTTCTGGGGATAAGATTTCTCAGAATAGCTCTAAAGATCCAACACAGCTTGGCAAGGGTTGTACTCCAAAATAGACAGAAGGTAGAGATCCTGATCCCTGAACACGGAGGGACCTGAGGCATTTAAATTAGACATGTTGTTTCTGGGTAAATACCTACAGCTAAGTTAAAGAAAGTCTCACAGTCCTCAAGAAAAACATTCAGATCCTTTGGGATCTCAAAGAACAATCTGGAGAGTCCTCAGGGTGGCTACAATCTTTCTTTGGGGGAATCCTTCCCCTGGTAAGGGAATTTGGAGTTGCCTAATGCCCCTCCTAATCCCTGTTATCACCATATTGATGCTGCTTATACATGTATTGCTGCTGCTGCTGCTAAGTCGCTTCAGTCATGTCCGACTCTGTGTAACCCTACAGACGGCAGCCCAGAAGGCTCCCCTGTCCTCTTCTCCATGTATAATCCATGCATTATCAATTGTCTAACCAGTTTTTTCTCTGCCCATGTCAACAAGCTACAACATGCAGTGCCAGTTCAACAAGGATTTATAAAACTACCGCCAACCATGGAAAATGTCTCTTACCCTTAGTTGGATACCGCTGTAGGGACTCTGAGTCTTGAGACTAGCCAGACAGGGAGACCCAATGCCCCACACCATCCCAGTTCAGCCAGGAAGTAGCCAAAGAGAACTTGACGCCCATATTCCCAAAGAATTGGGCCTCCCGTCTCTTTAGGGAGGAATGTTAGGTAGTTAGAATAGGAAAAAGGAGTCCAAAATAGTGGTGGCCAAAAGACAAAGAAGGGAAAAACCCATGAAAATAGAAAAAGGAACGTCCGAGGATCAGAGTGAGAATCTTGGGAGAAACAAACAGCCCTCCTGGCTAGCCCAGTTTACGTAGGTTAGGCTCAGGGGGAGGAGGAAAAGCATATAAAAAGAGGAGCCAAAATTGAGCTGCTGACTTCTCTTCACTTTTTTGGGGTCAGCCCACCCTCATGCCTCAAGGATGTATTTTCCTTTGCTTGCCAAATAAAACTGAGCTGTAACACTGGTCTGTCCGTTGCTTCAAATTTTTGCTGTGGCACGACAGAACTGAAAAAATTACACACTCTCCCAACACTTCCATCACAGAGTTTTCATTGATGACAAATTTTAATGTATGAAAAAATACTTGGAATACTTGGATACTATATTAGTGTAAAGATTATTACCATTTGGACTGTTGAAAACCTCCTTCTTTATTCAGCTGTTTTCTTTTTGGCCTTGTGACAGTGATCTTTTTCAGCTTTTCTAACTGTTCCTTTTCTTTGTCTTTTTCTGGCACCATTTTAAAACCCACAGGAAGGTGTAAAAGCCAGGGTCTTATCCTTGACTCTGAGAAATTGAGATGTCACCTACTCTGACTTCTATTTCTTTTTTTTTTTTTTAATTACTAATGGGGTGTATCCAATTAACAATGTGATAATTTCAGGTGAACAGCAAAGGGACTCAGCCATACTTATATGTGTGTCCATTCCCCCCCAGACTACTCCATCTTCTAGGCTGCCACATAACACTGAGCAGAGTTCCATGTGCTATGCACTAGGTCCTTATTGGTTATGCAGATTAAATGTAGCAGTGTGTACATGTCCATCTCAACCTCCCTAACTATCCCTTCCCCTCATTCTTCCTCCTGGCAACCATAAGTTCTTTCTTGAATGAGTCTTTTTCTATTTTGTAAGTAAGTTCATTTGTATCATTTCTTTTTAGATTCCATATATAAGGGATATCATGATCTTTCTCTTTTTCTGACTTACTTCACTCAGTATGAGAATCTCCTGGGTCCATCCATGTTGCTGCATGTGGCATTCTTTCATTCTTTTTAATGGCTGAGTAATAGTCCACCTACTCTGACTTCTTAATCTTGCAGATAAAGAAACAAGTTTTCAGAGTAGTTATCTGATGCCACAGGTTAATTTTATCAGAAATGGCATTTATTCATGTATTTTATTATCTTATCTGAAGTCCTTCCAGAACGATGCTGGACTGATTCATTGGCAGAGGTGGGGCCACATCTTGCTTTCACATCAAAGGATACTAAGTTTGAAAGTTTGTAACTAAAACATAATTTCAAGTTTAAATGTTTTAAAACTAGTTCTGTATGAGATTGCAAGTGGTAGTATCAGTTAAAAGCAGAAAATGGAAATCGAATTGATTCCATAATAAAAAGATATGTAGTATCAGGGGAGAATAACAGGAACATCTGTTTTTACATCTTTTGGGAAAGGTGGAAAAAAAAAACTGATTAGTTTGGGACTGATCCAGATAGATGTCATTTTAAATTGCTTTCTTCTGTTTACCAAAATAATGCAATTAGTTGGAGTAACTAGAATAAAGATAGTTTCAGAACAGATGTCTGGCAATAGACATTCACATTATTAAAAACTGTATATGAAACTTCCTGCTAGGCACATTCATGCAGAAGTAAATGTTGGGTCATTCTCAAGAAAAATGAGCCTTGATTGAAGTGCACAAATCTAGCCACACATTTCATTTTTAATCAATAGAGAACATCACTTGCTTCAGCTAGGCAGAATGATGTGGTTTGGACTTGGAGGGAGAATAGGCTGAATTACTCTAGAGATTGACACAAATCTTTCTTTTTTCAATTTTAAAGATTTTGTTGTTGTTGTTGTTGTTATTTGCTTTATCTTTCTTTCAGTTTGGATTGTGAATATACATCTCTCTACTTCTGTATATATATTTACACACAGATATACATCCCCTCATAGAGTTAAGCTATAATATATATAGTAGGTCTAATTTAGAGATATTTTCACTAAAAACTTAATCCTTTTTTTTTTTTTTTTTTGGTCTAGATTTTTTGAGTAAGGAAAGGAGAGTGGTTGTTTTTATCAAGTCCAAGCTGTGTTCATTGCACTACAGGCCATTAAATTGGAGACTAGGTGTTGAGACAAGGATTAATGACTTTATTTTGGAAAGCTGGCAGACCGAGAAGATGACAGACTAATGTCTCAAAATAACCATCTTGTCAGAGTCTGGATGCCAGGTTCTTTTATAAAACACCGAGTAGGAGGAAGTAGTAAAGTAAAAAGGGCATGAGTCTTGCAGAGGTCTCCTGGAATGGCCAGCCTCAGAGAGGGAATGTGTTAATTTCGTCCTCCAGTAGCCATTCACAGTGGACAGGATCAGACTATTTCTCTGAACAAAGGCACTTTGATTTAACATTCAGGCAGATGGGCACTGTTCCCTGAGGCAGTTCATTATGTATAGACAGTATCCTTTTAGTAAACAAAGGCAACTGGAAGCAGAGGTTAAAATAAAAGAAACAGATTCAACAAAGAGTCAGATTTTGTAACAGTTACAAGGTTAGTCTGAAATGGCAGCAACAGATTCTAACCAAAACATAAAGGGATTTTTATTTGAATTAACAGAGTAATATAAAAACAAAGTGCTAGATTTAAACTCAGCCAACTATCTGAGGACCTTTGGGCATTTTCTTAGTAATATGACTTCACTCATAACCTGCAAAGAATACATATTATAGAAATTATATTCATTCTTTTAAAATATTTCCTGTATGTCTCTACAGTGTATGGGGCAAACATTGTAAAGGATGAATATAGTCTCATCTTGCAGAATTTGTGTTTTAAAGGATGCAGATTTATAACTTAAAAATCCAGGTGATTTGGGCCTGTGGGCAGGAAAATTTTAGTTTGTTCTATGAAGACAGAATCTATTCAGTGAATCCACTCTAGTGTGGGTGAGGATCTGGGCAATATATAGAGGTTAAGGGAGGTATTATGTGGCTACAATTTGAAAAGCTTGGAAGGTCAGCAGAACCAGGTTATGAATTGTCTAATGAATTATGCTAAGAATTTTGAAACTCATCTCATTGACAGTGGCAAGCTGTAAAATGGTTTTGATATGGAAATGAATGAATAGATTTGCATTTTAGAACATTGTTTGAATTGATTTGTCAATTAGGATTCTTTTAAGACAGGATTTATTCCCTTTAAATCTTGATAAAGCTCCATGTCAATAAAGTCTAATCAGATACTGCAAAAAAAAAGCGGGGGGGGGGGATTCAGTCTTGTTCATTTCTGTTTGAGAGTTATTTATTTTGTACCTAATTAGCTATATTGCAGCTTGCTAGTTTCTATGAAATGTAAGACTCCTTGAGACCACACTGAAGATTTCTGAGTTTTTAAAGATAACACTTTGAAGAAGAATAATTAAAGAGTAACCCCAGGGTTAGCACAAGTTTGCCCGACATATAGTGAGGCCAAACAACCAAAATGTCAGAGTTTGGGGTAGAGGAAGGTTTTATTGCAGGGCCATGCAAGGAGATGGGCAACTCATGCTCTGAAAATCCCAAGCTCCCTAAAGGGTTTCAGGCAAAGCATTTTTGAAAGCCAGGTCAGGGAGGGGAAGGTTGCAAGGTACATGATCAAATCTTGCACAGTTCTTTTGTTGGCTGATGGTGAGGTAACAGGGTGGTGTCACAGGGTTTAACTTTATCAATCCTTAGGCTCCAGGAAGTCTTCAGGGAAAGAAAAACTAGTACTTAGTTACAGAATATAATTTCTATAATATTTATTCTTTGCAGGTTATGAGTGAAGTCATATTACTAAGAAAATGCCCAAAGGTCCTCAGATAGTTAGCTGAGTTTAAATCTAGCACTTTGCTTTTATATTACTCTGTTAATTCAAATAAAAGTTCCTTTATGTTTTGGTTAGAATCTGTTTCAAGTCATCAAGTAGTTAACATCTTCCATCTGGAGTATGTGTGTGTGTGTGTGTGTGTGTGTGTGTGTGTGTGTGTGTGTGAGAGAGAGAGAGAGAGAGAGAGAGAGAGAGAGAGGAAGGGAGGGAGGGAGAGAGAGAATCTGTAAAACAACGCAATAAAAATCTGCATCAAATACTATCCTTTAGGTACTTCAGAGAAGAGCTTAAGCAGAGGATATGGGGAAACACCCCTATGGGCCTGCTTGATTAAAACCATATTCTCTTGATTTATAGGATTTTTGATCATTTGTTGATTTATAGGGTGGTGTGATCATTGGTTGACTGTTTTCTTCCATTTCCTTTTTAACCAATGCAAATCTTCTTACAAAAGTGCCTTGAAACCATCCTCTTGATCTCTCTTTCTCCTATGGAGTTTAATCTCCTGACAACCATGGGTTTCTCCAAAAAAATTCTGTTTTGTGCAGCTGTCTTTTGAATTTATGTCTACAACACCCAGTTGCCTTGGATCTTCAGTCTAAATAGCATCTAGCAGACAAATATATTTCTTTCTAGAAATCAAAGATGACATAAACAGATGGAGAGATATTCCATGTTCCTGGGTAGGAAGAATCAATATTGTGAAAATGACTATACTACCAAATGCAGTCTACAGATTAAATGCAATCCCTATCAAATTACCAATGACATTTTTCACAGAACGAGAACAAAAAATTAACAACTCATATGGAAACAGAAAAGACCCTGAATAGCCAAAGCACTCTTGAAAAAGAAGAATGGAGCTGGAAGAATCAAACTTCCTGACTTCAGGTTATACTACAGAGCTATAGTCATCAAAACAGTATGGTACTGGCACAAAAACAGAAATATATATCAATGCAACAAGATAGGAAGCCCAGAAATAAACCCATGCACCTATGGGTACCTTATTTTTGACAAAGGAGGCAAGAATATACAATGGGGCAAAGACAGCCTCTTCAATAAATGATGCTGGGAAAACTGGATAGCGACATGTAAAAGAATGAAATTAGAACACTTCCTAACACCATACACAAAGATAAACTCAAAATGGATTAAAGACTTAAATGTAAGACTGGAAACTATAAATCTCTTAGAGGAAAACATAGGCAGTACACTCAATGACAGAAATCAAAGCAAGATCCTCTATGACCCACCTCCTAGAGTAATGGAAATGAAAACAAAAGTAAACAAGTGGGACCTGTTAACCTTAAAAGCTTTTGCACAGCAAAGGAAACCAGAAACAGGTGAAAAGAGAACCCTCAGAACGGGAGAAAATAATAGCAAATGAAACAACTGACAAAGGATTAATTTCCAAAATATACAAGCAGCTTATACAACTCAATGCCAGAAAAACAAACAACCCAATCAAAAAGTGGGAAGAAGACCTAAACAGACATTTCTCCAAAGAAGACATACAGATGGCTAACATATGAAAAGATGCTCAACATTGCTCATTACTAGAGAAATGCAAATCAAAACTACCATAATATATCACCTCACACTGGTCAGAATGGGCCTCATCAAAAAGTCTACAAACAATTAATGCTGGAGAGTGTGGAGAAAAAGGAACACTCTTGCACTGTTGGTAGAAATGTAAATTGATACAGCCACTATGGAAGATGGTATGGAGATTCCTTTAAAAAACTAGGATTAAAACCACTGTATGACCCAGCAATCCCACTCCTAGGCATAGACACGAAGGAAACAAATTGAAAGAGACGCATGTATCCCATTGTTAATTGCTGCACTATTTTCATTAGCTAGAACATGGCAGCAACCTAGATGTCCATCAACAGATGAATGGATAAAGAAGTTGTGGTATATATACACAATTTTAGTCATTAAAATGAATGGATTTGAGTCAGTTCTAATGAGGTGGATGAACCTAGAACCTATTATACAGAGTGACGTGAATCAGTAAAAGAAAGATAAATACCATATTCTAACACATATATACGGAATCTAGAAAAATGGTATTGAAGAATTTATTTACAGGGCAACAATGGAGAAACAGACATAGAGAATAGACTTATGGGCATGAGGAGAGAGGAGGAGAGAGTGAGATGTGTGGAAAGAGTAACATGGAAACTTACATAACCATTTGTTAAATAGATAGCCAACGGGAATTTGCTGTATGGCTCAGGAAAGTCAAACAGGGGCTCTGTGTCAAGCTAGAGGGGGTGGGATGGGGACGGAATGGGAGGGAGGTTCAAAACGGAGGGGATATATGCATACCTATGGCTTATTCATGTTGAGGTTTGACAGAAAACAGCAAAATTCTGTAAAGCAGCTATCCTTCAATAAAAAATAAATTTTAAAAATGTATTTCTAAATATTACTGATTGGTTTTCATTGCATTACTTTGATATATCATCACACTAAAACTGGCTATACTGATAAATGTTTAACAACTGACTCTTAAGAGGGAAAGCATGCCCTGATTTGTAGCTCCTGTCCCTGGTGCAAATAATTCCATCATTGCAGATCCACACTTCCAACTTGACATCACTGTGAAGTGATGTTCAGAAAGAGATATTCACAGTGGATGGTTTTAAGTTGGTATGAGCCAGCTCTGGCACACTGCTGAAACATTTCCTTCCCGCAACACAAGGTGATTGAGTGGGACAAAAAATGTAGAGGGCAGAGAACTCTGAAACCCCATCATGCCTCAGATGCATTAAACAAGAGTAAAATGACCCAAGAGAAAATGAATTTGAAAAAATTGTTCCAATTTTAAAATATTAACAATGTTCCTTCACTTCTGGGCTTAGAAGCTAAGAATATAGTAGTAGTTATCTCTTAGTCCATTAACTTGCTTTCAGTTTTGAAATCTAGCCCATAAATCTAGCCATTAGAGAGCTATTTCTAAAGTACTAGTGTGGGGAGAAAAAATAATCTTCCCTCTATCCGTCTAAGTTCTTGGCTGGGACCCACCTCTTCACTCCACCTTATAAAAAACGGATTAACAATACAAGAACAGAAGTTTAATAAAATGTATATATGTCTTGTATATGTGGGAGTTACCCAGAAAAAGTAGCTCATTCTATGGCCCAAGCCTTTATGTCAAATACTATTGCAAGGAGAAGGAAGTGTTGAGATTGGGGTGAGGGGAGATTCAGTTACGGGAGATGAGTATGCAAAGCAGGGTAAGGACAGGTATGATTGTCATGAAGACTTAAGTCCCTGCCCTCTTCATTGATAAAAGAGTTTCTACAGTTTTGCTAATCCCCTTCTTCCTGAGATAATGAGGAAGACATTCTTACAAAGGGAAATTTCCCTCATAAATGTAAATTTTTCTTAGAAAAGGGTAATGTCTCAGTTTTCAGAGTTTTTGCCAGATCCGCTGTTGATTAAAAATAATTTCATGCCAGAGAAGCATACTTTGGAGTGACAAATTCTGCTTCCCTTCACTATTATAATATGTTCTGCTCTTCTGCCCACTTTTTAAATTAGTCTGTTTAATTGGTATTGTGTTTATTTTACTTTTTCTTGACCTGCTTATGTTATATTCGAAAATTAGAAATACATAAAAATAAACATAAAAATATCATAGTTCTCTAACAAGTAGGTCAATACTATAAATATTTTTGAGTCTCCTTCAAATCTATCTGGTCTCTGATTCTGTGTGTACATTTGTATATGCGTAAAATGTATTTGCAGATCAGATTATACTGTGTACAATGTTTGTATTTGTTTTTTCTTAAAAACAAATGGGTATTTTCTATATGAAAAATTTCTAGTAAACCATCTTGGTAGTAGTTAGATCATATTTTGTGGTAAGTATCATGTTAGATAGAATAGGATAAAGGAGTCCAAAATGGTAGTGGTTAAAAGAAAAGGAAAGGGAGAAGCTCTAGAAAACAGAACAAAAGAAAATCCAGGAACCAGAGTGAGAACTTCAGGTGAGACAAACACGCCCCCTTCTTGACCAGCCCAGTTGGCTTAGGGCAGGCTCAAGTAGGGGAGGAGACAAAACATATAAAAAGAGGAAACTAAGATGGATTGAGGCCTCTCCTTTGGGGTCAGCCTGCCCTCACACCTCGAGGGTATACTAACCTTTGTTTTTTGAATAAAATTGAGCTATAACCGAGCTGTAACACTGGTCTACTCTTTCAAATCTTTGCTGCAGTGAGACAGAATTGAGGAAATGAAAAGTTATGACCAACCTAGATAGTATATTGAAAAGCAGAGATGTTACTTTGCCGACTAAGGTCCATCTAGTCAAGGCTATGGTTTTTCCTGTGGTCATGTATGGATGTGAGAGTTGGACTATGAAGAAGGTTGAGCGCCGAAGAATTGATGCTTTTGAACTGTGGTGTTGGAGAAGACTCTTGAGAGTCCCTTGGACTGCAAGGAGATCCAACCAGTCCATTCTGAAGGAGATCAGCCCCGGGATTTCTTTGGAAGGAATGATGCTAAAGCTGAAGCTCCAGTACTTTGGCCACCTCATGTGAAGAGTTGACTCATTGGAAAAGACTCTGATGCTTGGAGGGATGGGGGGCAGGAGGAGAAGGAGACGACAGAGGATGAGATGGCTGGATGGCATCACGGACTCGATGGGTGTGGGTCTGAGTGAACTCTGTGAGATGGTGATGGACAGGGAAGCCTGGTGTGCTGCAATTCATGGGGTCGCAAAGAGTCAGACAGGACTGAGTGATTGAACTGAATGGAACTGATACACTCCCCTGACAATCAGAATAAATTATTTGTGTATTTTGAAATTTAAGAAAGGAGTTTACAGTTATTCAGTATTATGAATAATGCTTCTGAAACTATAGACCTCAGATTGGGACTAAACCCACACAGCCCAGACTCAAACCTGGCCAAAACCCGTGTTTTCCAACTGAGATCACATACTTTGTTTTAGGACTTAATGAAGCTCAAGTTCTTGATGTCTCATTGCAGAAAGAATTCATTGAGAGATAAAGTTGTTAGGGGAAGCACACTGACTGAAACTGCCCACCCTGGTCAGGCACCATAGTAACCATTTGCAAGAGTTGTTTTATAGCAGGAGGTCCTGGTAAGGAACATGGAACTAATAAGCCTCCACCAACAGGGAGAGTTTCGGAAAAGTCAAAAATGACACTACGTGTCCAACCATGTGACAGAATCCTCACTGCCATCCATCTTGGCTGAACAAGGCATGCACCACCAGGAAGGACTCTTGAGTCAGAACAACTGGCTAAAAGACAACTGGAAAATTTAATCCCATCACCATAAAAGCCAGGGTTGGGAGACGAGGTGGCAGAGCAGTTCTCCTGGGTTCCATTACCCTACTGCTGTCTGCCCAGGCAACCCTTCCCAATAAATCTCTTGCTTTGTCAGTATATGTGTCTTCCTGTACAATTTATTTCCGAGTGTTAGACAAGAGCCCACTTTTGCACCCTGGTAGATTTATTTGCAGAGAAGCATATGCCACAGATAGAGTGTGGGCCATCTCAGAAGGTGAGAGCAGGCTCAAATATGGGGTGGTTAGGCTTTATGGGCTGGCTAATTTTATAAGCTAAAGAATGGGAGGATTATTTCAACTATTTCAGTGAAGGGGCAGGGAATTCCAGGAATTGGTCCACCACCCACTTCTTGGTCTTTGATGATTGGCCTCAGAACTGTATTGGTGCTGGTGGGTGTGTCATTTAGGTTGCTGATGTGTTAAGAGTGTGTTCTCGGGCTCAAGGTCTCATAGAATTTGTCTTGTCTGCCATCTTGGACCTCATTGGTTCTAATCAGTTTATGTCATGTCTTTGGGCAATGTTGTTCTTTTAAAGTTTATGTCCTGCCCCCTTCTCTCCTGTTTCACCTTGAAAATACAATTCTTTATATGCTTTTAAATTATTCCCCCCCTGGCATAGCATTTCACAAGTTACATGAATGTTTCAAAAGAAATCAGTTGACAAGAACTTAGATACAGCTTTCAAAATGCTCAGAAGAAAGTAAAGTAACCCCCCACCACCACTCCCCACTAAGCTGGGCTTTACCTTTTCCTCAGACTCCTTAAACTGTAGACAGTCTTCTTCTTGACCCTGGATCCTTGAATTACCTTTTCTTAGAGTGTTTACTATAGAAAATTTGTAATTGTTCGTTCTTTCTTTTCGCATTGAGATGTAAATCTTCTTAAAGATCTTTGCCAGTTTTTTCTTTCAGGGCTGTGTTTCTCAAAGGCTTGGGGGCTATCCCTCTAAAATATAATCATCATGGAAAATAGGTGCTCTGTCTCCTGTCATAAAAATAATTGAAGATATTTTTCCTTTGGGTGAAGCCAGTTAGTAGACAAAGGTGGCCTAAGATCCTCTTGCTCCAGCTCTTAAAATTCTCTAGCACTTCCTTTCGGAGGAGTTGAGTTCAGACTAAACTGTGGCCTCTATTCTGTTATGAACGCCTTGATCACAGTTTTCCTTGGCCAGTGTAATTTTTACTTTGACACAACATATAAGCTGAATTGTGCCTCCATCCCCTAATTCATACACTGAAATCTTAACCCCAAGTATCTCAGAATGTGATTATATTTGGAGATTGGACATGTAAACTGGTCAATAGGAAAGATGAGGTCATATGAGTGGCCCATGTTAAGATACAGACATACAGCAGGAAGACCATTTGAAAGCACATAGAAATGATGGCCATTATAAGCCAAACCTGCTAATACCTTGATTTCTGATGTTCACTTTTCAAAACTGAGAGATTATAAACATCTGTAGTTTAAGTCATTCATGCTTGGTAACCATAATAAAATAATAATACCTCACTAGTTGAATATGAGAGGAACTGTCTTGTTACATCATCAGTGTTTAGTGCTAAATATTTTAAGTGAAAGTTGCTCAGTCATGTCTGACTCTTTGAGACCCCATGGACAAAACAGTCCATGGAGTTCTTTAGGCCAGAATACTGGAGTGGGTAGCCTTTCCCTTCTCCAGGGATCTTCCCAACGCAAGGATCGAATCCAGGTCTCGGGCATTGCAGGTGAGTTCTTTATCAGCTGAGCCACAAGGGAAGTCCAAGAATACAAGAGTGGGGAGCCTATCCCTTCAACAGAGGATCTCCCTCACCCAAGAATCAAACCAGGGTCACATGCATTACAGGCAGATTCTTTACCAACTAAGCTATCAGTTCAGTTCATTTCAGTCGTTCAGTTGTGCCCGACTCCCTGCGACCCCATGAATCGCAGCATGCCAGGCCTCCCTGTCCATCACCATCTCCCGGAGTTCACTCAGACTCACGTCCATCGAGTTGGTGATGCCATCCAGCCATCTCATCCTCTGTCGTTCCCTTTTCCTCCTGTCCCCAATCCCTCCCAGCATCAGAGTCTTTTCCAATGAGTCAACTCTTCGCATCAGGTGGCCAAAGTACTGGAGTTTCAGCTTTAGCATCAATCCTTCCAAAGAACATACAGGGTTGATCTCCTTCAGAATGGACTGGTTGGATCTCCTTGCAGTCCAAGGGACTCTCAGGAGTCTTCTCCAACACCACAGTTCAAAAGCATCAATTCTTCGGCACTCAGCTTTCTTCATAGTCCAACTCTCACATCCATACATGACCACTGGAAAAACTATAGCCTTGACTAGACAGACCTTTGTTGGCAAAGTAATGTCTCTGCTTTTGCATATGCTATCTAGGTTGGTCATAACTTTTCTTCCAAGGAGTAAGCATCTTGTAATTTCATGGCTGCAATTACCATCTGCAGGAAGCTATCAGGGAAGCCCAAACATTTTAAACTATTTACTAAATTAGTAAATTCAAAATTTTTTTTGATCGACTTTCTTTGTATTTGCATTAGTTAGCAGTAAGGTTTTCTTTTTCCTGTGTTTATTATTATATTTATCCTTGTATACATTAATTTTTATACATTATACATTTTATACATTAATCAGTATAATTAATGACTGACCCATTTTTCTTTTGTGCTTCTAAAGTTATTGTTCCTAAAAATCTTTCTGAATGATTGTTTGTATTTGAGTGTCAAATGATTCCTCAGTTTGTCATTTTTGCTATTTTCTTTAAACATAGATTTCTGTGATTTACTGGTTCCAAATAGGAAAAAGAGTACATCAAGGCTGTATATTGTCACCCTGCTTATTTAACTTATACCCAGAGTACATCATGAGAAATGCTGGGCTGGAGGAAGCACAAGCTGGAATCAGGATTGCTGGGAGAAATAGCAATAACCTCAGATATGCAGATGACACCACCCTTATGGCAGAAAGTGAAGAGGAACTAAAAAGCCTCTTGATGAAAGTGAAAGAGGAGAGTGAAAAAGTTGGCTGAAAGCTCAACATTCAGAAAACTAAGATCACACATCTATTCCCAACACTTCATGGGAAATAGATGGGGAAACAGTGGAAACAGTGTCAGACTTCATTTTTTTGGACTCCAAAATCACTGCAGATGATGACTGCAGCCATGAAATTAAAAGACGCTTACTCCTTGGAAGAAAAGTTATGACCAACCTAGATAGCATATTCAAAAGCAGAGACATTACTTTGCCAACAAAGGTCCGTCTAGTCAAGGCTATGGTTTTTCCAGTGGTCATGTATGGTTGCGAGATTTGGACTGTGAAGAAGGCTGAGCAGTGAAGAATTGATGCTTTTGAACTATGGTGTTGGAGAAGACTCTTGAGGGTCCCTTGGACTGCAAGGAGATCCAACCAGTCCATTCTGAAGGAGATCAGCCCTGGGATTTCTTTGGAAGGAATGATGCTAAAGCTGAAACTCCAGTACTTTGGCCACCTCATGCGAAGAGTTGACTCATTGGAAGACTCTGATGCTGGGAGGGATTGGGGGCAGGAGGAGAAGGGGACAACAGAGTATGAGATGGCTGGATGGCATCACCGAGTTGATGGACGTGAGTTTGGGTGAACTCCGGGAGTTGGTGATGGACAAGGAGGCCTGGCGTGCTGGCTTCATGGGGTCGCAAAGAGTCGGACACAGCTGAGTGATTGAACTGAACTGAACTGAAGCAATACACTCTGTTTATTGACTTGGTGGTTTATCAACTAGTTAATGTTTTATAGTGTGTGTTCAGATGTTTCTGACTCCTGTGACCCCATGGACTGTAGCCTGCCAGAGTCCTCTGTCCATGGAATTTTCCAGGCAAGAATACTGGAGTGAGTTGCTATTTCCTACTCCAGAGGATCTTCCCAACCCATGGACTGAACCCACATCTCCTGAATCTTTTGTATTGACAGGTAGATTCTTTACCACTAGCGCCACCTGGGAAGTCCAAATTTATATTAAAAACATATCTCTAATTTATGTCTTGCTCTCTATGTTTATATAAATAGCATGCATATAGCATGCATGCTGCTATACTATAATAAAGCTTTTTTATTACTTAAATATGATAATGCAAATACTTTCTCAAGACTTTTTATAAAAATTCTTGGCTCATTGTTAATTTTCTACTTGAACTTCTTTATCATTTCATTAAATTTATTTTCAATTCCCAGCCCCATTGGAGTCTTATTTTGGGAAGAATACAACTTTTTAATAAATAATTTTTTCCCTTTCAATTAACAAGGTATTTTTTTTTTGTCTCTGATAATTTAGTTATTTTGCATGTATTTCTATAAAAATGTAGTTTATTTAAAAGCATATTGCAAGTTAGTCATTCTTTTCTTTCTTTACTGTTGTTAATGATTTGGTTAATGGTTCCCATATCCATTAAATAATCCATTCCTTTGGTGCCTGAGAACAGTCATTTAACAAACAATAATGTAAATATTTTTCAGTTGGTTGTTCTCTTCTACTTTTGTTTTTTTAAGTGAATATTTTTGAAATGTGAATTTCTAAAAAACGATAGTTTTTTTTTTTTTTTTGCTTCATCACTTCTCTGCTTTAGGACTTGAAGAATGAAATTATTACTGATGCTATGAAACATAGTGTTCCCACCTTTAGCAATGAATTTCTAATGTTTTGTTTTTCAGTATAAAGCTGAACAGTAATTATCTCTGCAAGTTTTTTTTTTAACTAAGGAATGGTATTGAATTTTATCAAAATTATTTGAGAATGGTATTGAATTTTATTAAAATCATTTGAATTAGATCACATTGGTACTCTTCCTTTGTTCACAGTTATACCTATGACATGATACTGACACCTACTGCTAAGATATTAACCTATTCCTCTAATCAATAACTGTTCTACTATACACTTGAATTCCATTGATTTGCTAGTAGCTTGTTTAGCATTATGACATTCAGGTTAGATCATTGGTTGTTTTATTTTATGTGGCTTTATTACTTTATTAACAGGCACTAGAGGTTTGACTCTTTTGAAAAACTCAAGTTGTATACATTTATTGCAAGTTAATAATGAGGTTCTTAAAAATCTCAACTTGACCTTATAGGAAAAAACTGAAAAACTTTTAAAGCTGTATAGAGAAAAACTAGGCTTAAAATACGTTTGTTTTTTTCCAAAAAGAAATATCCGAGTAAAAATAACTCTGTGTTGCATAAATAATTTTTGTATCAAAATCCCATTGGCTAGTCATATTGATAGTATTGTCTACATTGAATGATTTTTTGACTTTCCATGTTTCTTACCTGCTGCTGCTGCTGCTGCTAAGTCGCTTCAGTCGTATCTGACTCTGTGTGACCCCATAGACGGCAGCCCACCAGGCTCCCCCGTCCCTGGGATTCTCCAGGCAAGAACCCTGGAGTGGCTTGCCATTTCCTTCTCCAGGGCGTGAAAGTAAAAAGTGAAAGTGAGGTCGGTCAGTTCTGTCCGACACTTAGCGACCCCGTGGACTGCAGACTACCAGGTTCCTCCATCCATGGATTTTCCAGGCAAGAGTACTTATGGATGAGTGAATATTTCTTGAATGTTTTATATAGCATTGTAATTATACCTTTTTTCAGTACTGTCAGTTTATAATGTGACACATATTCTTAAAAATCACCTACTATGAAAAATGATTCAATAAAACACTGTAAAGATTATGGGGAAAAGTTGAAACTTCATAAAAGTGGAAGCATAGTTTTATATAAAATATATGAATACTGCAATAAATATTGCATTTACACATTTGAAGAAAAGACTTGAGGCTTTGCTTATGGCATGGAAGTTAGAAATTCCGGATATGCTAAATTTTTCTCCTTAGTGTTTCAATCATGTTGGAACAAATTCACTGTTTAAAACAAGTGTTACAGCAAAACTGACTTTATGTGGTAAACTCAAGTACCTAGTCTGGTAATTCTTTTGGAACAAATCCTTTTGTGTAATTTTTTTTTTCCTCTTTTGGATCTGTTCAGGTTATCTGCTTTTGGAATTATTTTTGGTCATCTCATTGATTTTTATCTGCAGTCTGAGTGTGCTTCTGCTTCTGCGGTCTGATTTTAGTCTTTGCCTTGGCCCGATGCCCAGCTCAAATCTTTGTATATGAGTCAATTGGGAAAAATAGGATGAAACCAACAGTTCCCAAAGGAAATTTTTATAACACCTTCTTCCTCATTTCTCTGCTGTGCTCGAAGTCATGCCTGCTTTGAAGCAATTTTTTTTTTTTTTGCCAAAACATGCAGTGTAGAGTTTGTATAGCTACTGTTTTCTGTGAAGCATGACCATGATAGTCTATAAAATGAGGATTCTTCTCTTGCTGCCATTAGGAGTGTATTCTGTAATATGACAAAAGTTTTTACAAGAGCTTCAAGTAAAACAAATCATTTAGTATTGTTATTTTACCAAATGTCTCAAAAATGAAATGTAAATATAGGGAGTTACTTTACAGCCTCAAAAATTTTATTTGCATGTTGAACAATTAGATCCATCATTTATTCAAAATCATGTTAAAATGTGAAACATGCTTGCTTGAAAATGCTGAAAGTAGCTTTCAAAATAACCACAATTGCTGGACTGAGAAATACAAGCAACTCGCTGAGGTATATAATTCCTTGAAAAGACTAGAAAAAAGATTTGAGTGCACTTCACAGCTAAATAGTGTTGCTTGTGTATTGCTTATTCTTATTCAACCATGGACTTTGGTAAATGGTTGCTCACTTCTCATGGTAATGATAAGAGTTATTAATAATGTTATTAATTCCTATTGACAGTTCTATCAATGGTAATAATTCAAACTAGTATAATATAGTAAATTGTAATTTACAAAATATTCTCACTTATTTATTTTAAGAAGCAGGCTTATTGATGACAAATTCTTCCATATAACCATCCTTCCTACAGAACCAGTGTCTATTTCTCAATTAATATGGTAGAAAATGAAAGGGAAGTCGCTCAGTTGTGTCTGACTCTGAAACCATGTTAATTTGTTCAACTGTAGTAGTTGACAGTGGTTATACAACATAATTCCTTAGAAAATCAGATTCCTTGGGTATTTGTCAAAATATCTGTGGTTGCAAAGCAATTTTAAAACTATAAAGTTAGTAGATTTTCAAGAAAAGAAAGCTTAACTTAATAATATAGGCAACTTGAATCTTAATCCATAGCAGCTGGATGTGATGTTAGCAAGGTAATGAAATAAGAGGTCCCCTACTTGTATTCCACCATAAGAACAGTAACTTGGTAGTCATCTGTGGACAAAAGTGCCTTTCTGGGAACTTTGGGATCCACTGGGAGGTAGGAGGCTGTGAAAGCCTAGCAGAACTGAAGACTGAAAAGGGTCATTTTGAGAGGCCAAGTCTGCATCCAGGTGGCAGGCTTGCTGACCATGGTCCCAGTTACTAGCCTGATGTAGTCTTGTCACCTTGTAGACTCAACCATAGCCCCATTTGGGCTGGATACTCCCACCAGCACCATCTCCCAAATTTTTGTTTCAATATACTTTTTAAATTTCACTTTTGATTTCTTTTTGACTCATGGTTGTCCAGGAGTATGTTATTTAATTTGCACATATTTCTGAATTTTCCATTTTCCCTTTGGCTGTTGATTTTGTTTCATACCAGTGTGTTTGGAAAGGAAACTTGGCACCATATTTTAATTGTCTTAAATTTACTAAGACTTGTTTTGTGATCTTACATATGATCTATCCTGGAGAATATTTTGTGTGTGTTTGAAAATAATGTGTGTTCAGGTCCTGTTGTGTGGAATGTCACAGACATGTCTGTTAGGAATATTTGGTTTAAAGTATAGCTCAAGTCCAAAGTTTGGTTAGGCATATTGTTTTGAAATTATCTATCTGTTGTTGAAAGTAGGGTATTAAACTTGTCTACTACTGTTGTATTAGTTATTTCTCCTTTCACATGTGTTAGTATTTGCTTACTAAATTTAGGTGTGCTGATGTGGTACATGTCTATTTATAGTTGTTATATGCTCTGGATGAATGAATCCCTTTATTATTATACTGCTTTGAGTAATTGAAATTTGGCAAGAGACTCTATCTTGGGAGTTTCCCAGTGGTCTTATGGTTAGGATTCAATGCTTTCACTCTGTAGTCTGGATTTGATTCCTGGTTGGGGAACTGGGATCCTGGGAGCGGCAGAGCATGGGCAAAAAAAGAAAAAGAATAGATCTTAGCAAACACACACAGTAGTTATGTGAGCTGATGGTTGTGTTAATTAGCTTGATTGTGGTACTCTTTATAAATATATACATATATTAAATCATGTTCTACATCTGATATATAATATATACATTTTTAATTTGTCAGTTATACTTTAATAAAACTGAGAAAAATCATTATCACCTAATTTAAGAGTTCTAAATTTGGAAAACTCAGCAGTGGCCACAGGACTAGAAAAGGTCAGTTTTCATTCCAATCCCAAAGAAAGGCAATGCCAAAGAATGCTCAAACTACCGCACAAATGCACTCATCTCACATGCTAGTAAAGTAATGCTCAAAATTCTCCAAGCCAGGCTTCAGCAATACGTGAACCGTGAACTTCCTGATGTTCAAGCTGGTTTTAGAAAAGGCAGAGGAACCAGAGATCAAATTGCCAACATCCACTGGATCATCAAAAAAGCAAGAGAGTTCCAGAAAAACATCTATTTCTGCTTCATTGACTATGCCAAAGCCTTTGACTGTGTGGATCACAATAAACTGTGGAAAATTCTGAAAGAGATGGGAATACCAGACCACCTGACCTGCCTCTTGAGAAACCTATATGCAGGTCAGGAAGCAACAGTTAGAACTGGACATGGAACAACAGACTGGTTCCGAATAGGAAAAGGAGTACGTCAAGGCTGTATATTGTCACCCTGCTTATTTAATTTATATGCAGAGTACATCACGAGAAACGCTGTACTGGAAGAAGCACAAGCTGGAATCAAGTTTGCCAGGAGAAATATCAATAACCTCAGATATGCAGATGACACCACCCTTATGGTAGAAAGTGAAGAGAAACTAAAAAGCCTCTTGATGAATGTGAAAGAGGAGAGTGAAAAAGTTGGCTTAAAGCTCAACATTCAGAAAATGAAGATCATGGCATCTTGTCCCATCCCTTCATGGGAAATAAATGGGGAAACAGTGGAAACTGTATCAGACTTAATTTTTTGGAGCTCCAAAATCACTGCAGATGGTGACTGCAGCCATGAAATTAAAAGATGCTTACTCCTTGGAAGGAAAAGTTATGACCAACCTAGATAGCATATTCAAAAGCAGAGACATTACTTTGCCAACAAAGGTCTGTCTAGTCAAGGCTATGGTTTTTCCAGTGGTCATGTATAGTTGCTAGAGTTGGACTGTGAAGAAAGCTGAGTGCCAAAGAATTGATGCTTTTGAACTGTGGTGTTGGAGAAGACTCCTGAGAGTCCCTTGGACTGCAAGGAGATCCAACCAGTCCATTCTAAAGGAGATCAGTCCTGGGATTTCTTTGGAAGGATTGATGCTAAAGCTGAAATTCCAGTACTTTGGCCACCTGATGCGAAAAGACTCTGATGCTGGGAGGGATTGGGGGCAGGAGGAGAAGGGGACGACAGAGGATGAGATGCTGGATGGCATCACTGACTCGATGGATGTGAGTCTGAGTGAACTCCGGGAGTTGGTGATGGATAGGGAGGCCTGGTGTGCTGCGATTCATGGGGTCGCAAAGCGTCGGACACGACTGAGCGACTGAACTGAACTGAAGGGAATAAAAACCACAGCAATGACCGTAGCTTTCTCTCGACTATAACAAAAGTGATCTATAGGAGCAATAAGTACAGTATCAAGTTGATTTTGTCTTCATTTGCAGATGGTCATGTAGTTTTTTTTTTTTTTAAAAAAAGCTTTTTATTTTGTATTGGGGCATAACTGTTATGATTTTCAGGTGAATAGCAAAGGAACTGAGCCATATATGTACATGTATCCATTTTCCCCCAAACTCCCCGCCCATCCTGGCTGCCAGGTAAAATTGAGCAGTTTCCTGTGCTAAACAGTAGGTCCTTGTAACCAACAGGGTTATGTAGTTTTTATGCCATGCTTTCTCTCTGGTGGCTGAAGAGTGTATGTATAGAAAGACATGCCTTTTGAAAATTCATTTTAGCTAAAGAGAAGGCTAGGGAAATAATACATTGTCTAAAATAGCTATTTTTTTCCTGAAGTTTGTTAAGTTTCAGTCGTTGAATATGTGATGTTTAAAAATATTTTAGACAATAAATTTTAGGAGTACTTTATTGTGGTACACTTACCAGTTTATGATGTCTCTCTCTCTCTCTCTCTCTCTAGTCCCTCATTCATGTCTGACTCTTTGCAACCCCATGGACTATAGCCTGACAGGCTCCTTTGTCCATGGAATTCTCCAGGCAAGAGTATTGGAATGGCTTGCCATTCCCTCCTCCAGAGGATCTTCCTAACCCAGGGATCAAACCCTGGTCTCCTTCATTGCAGGTGGATTCTTTACTGTTTGAGCCACCAGGGAAGCTCTTAATGATGTCTACTCTTACGATGTACCAGAAAAAGTATATTATAACCTTGACACTGACATAGATGTCTCATGGAAAGAGTTCTGATGCCCTCATGCCAGAAGGAGAGGGAGGAGTCAGTCTGGAGGGGAGAAGAAATATATTGAGCCAAAACAGCTTGCTTGATCCCAGAAGCCAGAGTGTACTTAACTGATGAGATCAAGACTTGAACGTGTTCCAAGTGTACCTATACGGTACTCACATGTAATGACTTCAAGGTCATTTGAGCTTATGGTTGTAACTAGTCCTGAATACTCATCTTAATATCTGAGTTTCCATAGTTGATAAACATAATTTTTTCAGAATATATTTTTAATGTTTATATGGCTTGAAATTATGAAACTGGATAGAATTAAAAGCAGCTTGCAGAATAGTGTCACTAAATATTATTGCCTAATGTTATTAACAGATCTTTCCACTAGTCCCTAGGCATATGAAGTGAGGGGGAATTAAACCTATTTATTTTATTTTCAATGTGTGACATCGTTATTTGTGTAAGTTAGTCATTGTGATTATTGTGATTACTGAGATTAATGTATCACTTTAGTGCCTAACTGAAGGGAGTTAGACACTGCTGTGGTTTAAAGCCCATAGTGGGTTCAGTACCTATTCTCAATTCTAAAGAAGCTAAATTTAGATGAAGGTGAAGAGGTCTGCCTGGCTTTCCCAGTGGGTAGAGCAGAGGAAACCTTGGAGAAGATTAACTGAAAGAAAACTGAAAGGCATTTTTCTTCTTATTTTATATGTACCATCAGTTCAGTTCAGTTCAGTTGCTCAGTCATGTCCAACACTTCACGACCCCATGGACATAGCATGCCAGGCTTCCCTGTCCATCACCATCTCCTGGAGCTCGCTCAAACTCATGTCCATTGAGTCAGTGATACCATCCAACCATCTCATCCTCTGTTGTCCCCTTCTCCTCCTGCCTTCAGTCTTTACCAGCGGCAGGGTCTTTCTCAATGAGTCAGTTCTTCGCATCAGGTGGCCAAAGTATTGGAGTTTCAGCTTCAGCATCAGTCCTTCTAATGAATATTCAGGACTGATTTCCTTTAGGATAGACTGGTTTGATCTCCTTGCAGTCCAAGGGACTCCCAAGAGTCTTTTCCAACACCACAGTTCATTTCCAAATTTTGGTGAGTTTTACTGCTAGTGACTGATATGTATATACTTGCATGTGTTTTGATTAAAAAGTCAGGATTCCTTTTATTAGTATCTTGAAAGTGAAAACGGCATTTGCTCTGTTGTGTCTGACACTTTAGGTGACCCCATGGACTATAGCCCTCTAGGGTCCTCTGTCTATGGGATTCTCCAGGCAAGAATACTGGAGTGGGTTGCCATGCCCTCCTCCAGGGGATTTTCCCAACCCAGGGCTTGAACCCAGGTCTCCTGCATTGCAGGCAAATTTTTTACCATCTAAGCCACCAGGGAACTGTGGTCAAAGCACTTTGGGCTTTTAAGGTTTCATTGTTTCATATGTTAAACAAGGATTAAAATATTTTTGTGTACTATGAAAGATTGTGAGAGTGAAATGAAAGAATGTAATAAAAGTATTTTGTAAGCTGAAAGGTATCAATAATGTGTTAAGTAATAGTATTGTGTGTCCATGTGTCCATATAATGCTGAAAGAACTTAAGCATACGATACTTTTTCCCACTTATTTACTTATTTTTTTCAAGACTTTTTCTTTTCAGAGCACTTTTATTTCACAGGAAATTGAGGGGAAAGTACAGAGATTTCCGATATGCTCCCTGCCCGCCATGTACATGTACCTGTTAGTCGCTCAGTCATGTCTGACTCTTTGCGACTCTATGGACTGTAGCCCTCTGGTCTTCTCTGTCCATGGGATTCTCCATGCAAGACCACTGGTGTGGGTAGCCATTCCCTTCTCCAGGGGGTCTTCCTGACCCAGGGATCAGTCCTGGATCTCTCACATTACAGGCAGATTCTTTACTGTCTGAGCCACCGGGAAGCCAAGTACTCATAGCCTCCTCCATTTTTGACATCCTCCACAAGGGTGGTGCATTTGTTATAACTGATGAACTTGCAGTGAGATATTATTGACACCCAAGATACACGTATTACCAGAGGGGTCGCACTTTGTGTTGTACATTCTATAGGTTTGGACAAATATATAAGGATATGTGTCTGTCGTTATGGTATCACACACAGTATATTCACTGCCCTAAAAAATTATCTCCACTCTGTCTATTCATCCTTCCCTACCTCCTAACCCCTTGCAACTTCTGTTTCCTTACTTTTGTGTATTCCAGAATGTCATACATAAGGAATGAAACAGTACATTGCCTTTTTGAATTGGCTTCTTTCACTTAGTTATATTCCTTAAGTTTTCTCCATGTCTTTTCATGGTTTGATAGCTCATTTCTTTACTGTGTTCAATATGTTTTAATAACCTATAAGGGAAAATAATCTGAAAAAATATATATGTATGTTCAACTGAATCACTTTGCTATATACATGAAACTAACACAGCTTTGTAAATCAACTCCTTTCCTCACTGGAAAGGAGTCATGAGATGGTAGATAATGTAATAATAGCTTTATGAAAAATGACAACACCAAAAACTGTATGCCAACATATTGAGTGGTCCCACCTAATTCAGGTGTAGGGGCAAGGCTTGAGTGGTAGAATGCTCAGAAAAATCCGGTAAAGAACAAGACTTCAGAGATAATAAAGAGGATTATTCCATAGCAAAGGCCTTTTTGAACGGTTGGGGTATAATGTCCTTGAAAGGTACTCTCTAGGACAATGTCTCATCATCATTGGTATATTGTGAGCATATTTGTTGTTAGGCCGAGCATTAGTAAGTTTGTTGAATTGAAGTGAAATCATATGATTAAGCCGGATGTTATTAAGAGGGCAGATAAGGCCCCTGTAAGGGGTCAGGGGCGTTTACTATGTGATAAGCATGGGTTTGGTGTGTCATTATGTGTTGTCATGCAAGTATAGGCTAACTAGAAGGGTAAATACGTAGGCTTGAATATAGCTACTGCGAATTCAAGAACTGTTAGTAGAACTAGAATAATAAATGTAATAAGAGCTGTTGTAGTGCTATTTATTAGTATGAGTGTGGCTCCTCCAATTAAGTGAATCAACAAGTGTCCTGCAGTAATGTTAGCTGTTAATCGTATGGCAAGGGCAACTGGTTGAACGAAGAGACTAATGGTTTCAATAATAACTAGCATTGGAATTAGTGGGGTTGGTGTTCCTTGTGGTAAGAAATGGGCAAGTGATGCTTTAGTTTTGTTGCGAAAGCCTGTAGTTACAGCTCCTGCTCAGAGAGGGATGGTCATGCCTAAATTTATTGATAGTTGTGTGGCTGGTGTAAATGAGTGAGGTGGTAGACCTAGTAGATTTGCTGATCCAATAAATAGGATTAAGGATATTAGCATTAATGTCCATGTTTGTCCTTTGGAATTGTGGATACCCACCATTTGTTTTGATACAAGTTGAAGCATTCATTGTTGAAGGGAGATGAGGCGGTTATTTACTAGTCAATTTGATGTTGGAAATAATAGACTAGGAAACAGGACAATAAGAGTGACAAGGGGGAGGCCTAGGATTATAGGGGTAATGAAAGAGGCAAATAGATTTTCGTTCATTTTGTTTCTCAGGGAGTGTTTTGTTTTGGCATTTTAATTGATGTTAATTCTGGGTTATAGTAAAAATTATGTTTTGAAATTTTTAGTTGAAAGATAATGAAAAGGACTAGGAACATTGATAGAATTATTGTAAGTCATGTTGATGTATCTAGTTGGGGCATATCACCAAGGAGATATTATGCTCTCAGTCTCTAACTTAAAAGGTTAGCGCTGGTATAGCTTCTTGGTGATTTTATAGTATTGACGCAGATCATTTTTCAAAGTATTTTAGTGGGACTAGTTCAAGAACAATGGGCATGAAGCTATGATTTGACCCGCAGATCTCTGAGCATTGGCCGTAATATAAGCCTGGTCGGGTTGATATAAGGGTTGTTTGATTTAGACGACCTGGGATTGCATCTGTTTTTAGTCCCTAAGAGGGATTGCCAGGTGGGTCAATGGTAAAGAATCTTCCTGCCAATGCAGGAGATGTGGGTTCAATCCCTGGGTTGGGAAGATCCCTGCAGAAGGAAATGGCAACCCACTTCAGTGTTCTTGCCTGGAAAATTCCATGGTCAGAGGAGCCTGGCAAGCTATGGTCCATGGGGTCGCAAAAGAGTTAGGCACGACTGAGCAGCTGAGCATGCATAGCATAAACAAGGTGCACAACCTAAGTGTTGGAAGAAAGTGATAAAGGAGAAAAGAAGAAAGAAGGGAAGGAGCAAAAAAGAAAAGGGTGGTTAGATTTTGGTTATACAGGTTGGTCATTGTTTGCTACTGTTCGCTATTAATAGTAAGCTAATGTATTGCTTGAATATTTGGAACTGATTTTCAAAGCATCTAAGGCTTTACTAAATGCTTTGTGATTTCTGAGACTGTCTTATGTATTCCATGTATTTAAATGGATATGGATATATATTTCTAATATATCTAATTACCTATATTTTTTCTGTTATTCAGGGGCTTTCCTGGTATCTCAGCTGATAAAGAAACCACCTGCAATGCAAAAGACCCCAGTTTGATTCTTGGGTCAGGAAGATCCACTGGAGAAGGGATAGGGTACCCACTCCAGTATTCTTGGGCTTCCCTGGTGGTTCAGCTGGTAAAGAATCTGCCTGTGATGTGGGAGACTTGGGTTAGATCCCTGGGTTGGGAAGATCTGCTGGAGAAGGGAAAGGCTACCCACTCTAGTATTTTGGTCTGGAGAATTCCATGGACTGTATAGTCCATGGGGTCCCAATAAGTTGGACGTGTTGAATGACTTTCACTTTCTGTTATGCATGCCTTCTTATGTGTGGGTTATCTTTCATTTCACTACATTAAAACTGAGCAAATTGCTGCTGTATATTTTCCTTGTATATCAAAAAAGAATAAAAAGTTATCAACAGTGCAACAAAAAGTTTTACTGTGGTAGGCATTTCTCCTTTAATAAATATGAGTGAAAGGTGATTTTTATTGTTGGTGTTGCTGCTAGTTTACTTATGCTTCAGAGAGACTAGCAGGCAGCATTATTATTATAGCTGTCCACAAAAGCTGATTGTGGTATTGATGGTAATATGTACCGTAGTAAAATAATGGAATTCAATATGCATTAAATTTGCTGGCTATATATTCTATTGTAGATATATTTTCATAGTTAATGACTTGACAGTTAATAGATAGATCATAAACATTGCTATTTAGGTTTATAATAATTACCGTGGAGACCACATTGGTAATTATTGCCATCCAATGCTCTTATAGCTCTGTTCTTCTCTAGAGATACAGACTTCATTGTGAGAATCAATCACGAGGTTTCCCTACTGTGGTCTAATGCAATAGATATTAAATCATTATATTTCTCCATTCACTAAGGTTGAGGGTGAGTTTGGACTTGAAGGTAGTTCCTATTCTGTAATAAGCTATTGGTCTCAATTATAGGTAGATTTAGAATCTCATTATCCCTCTACTGCAGAGAGGGAACCACTTCTGAGTGTTTACTCTGCGTTTTATATGGCATATGTTAACAAGCTATACATCTTGTTTTGTGTGTCATGATTCTTCCCTCTTAATATTCCTTTGAATCACATTGTTAGGGAAGAAAAAAACTCTTTTCTAGATATTTTGCCAGTATAAAAAATGCTTGTTAATCAGTTTAAAACTTGAAAACAAATATAATCAGTCTCAGATTGTTAGCTCTTTACTGTTAAAAGACAATTCCGAGAGCTTTACATGGTACGAATATTTTATTGAGTGAGAAACAAACTTTTCAAGAGTAGGGTTCCTTCAAGTCTTAACCTGACATGTTGCTCATAATGTTACAAGATGACTTATAAAGTGAAAATCAAAGTTTTTTAAATTTTACGAAGATTAGTTATTACTGTGGGGGTTTCCTCCAGAGAGCAGGGGGTTGGAAAAAATGATTAACTTGGAAGATGTCTGAAGTTTCTTTTATGATTATCAGAGGCATTTATAAGAAATGAGCTAAAGTAACTTTCCATTATATCTATGAAATTAGATAGACTTGGTTTTCCTTATGTGGCTTAAGTGATCTTTTGTGTGCTTGTGAGTTTTTAAGCTTGATCTCTATTTTATTTTAATACTACTATATATCATATAGTTTTAAAAAAATTTAATTTTTTAATTGAGGGATAATTGCTTTATAGAAATTTGTTGTTTTCTGTTAAATCTCAGCATGAATCAGCCATAGGTATACATATATCCCCTCCCTTTTGAAACTCCCTCCCACCTTCCTCCCCATCCCACCCCTCTAGGTTGATACAGAGCACCTGTTTGGGTTTCCTGAGACATACAGCTAATTCCCATTGGCTATCTATCTTACATATGATAATGTAAGTTTCCATGTTATGCTCTCCATACATCTCACCCTCTCTTCCCCTCTTCCCATGTCTGTAAGCCTATTTTCTATGTCTGTTTCTCCATTCAGTTCAGTTCATTTCAGTCGCTCAGTCATGTCCGACTCTGCGACACCATGAATCACAGCACGCCAGGCCTCCCTGTCCACCACCAACTCCTGGAGTTCACTCAGACTCACGTCCATCGAGTCAGTGATGCCATCACTGCCCTGCAAATAAATTCTTCAGTACCATTTTTATAGATTCCATATAAATGTGTTAGTATACCGTACTTATCTTTCTCTTTCTGACTTACTTCATATCACGTACATTTTGTTGCCTCACTTAAACCTGTAAGATCTAGATTAAAACAATTTTCAGTAAGTTAAATGAGATAGCCTTTCCTAATTATATTGTTTAAAAGATCAAAATAATACTCAGAATTACTATGCAAACTAATTTTTGTTAGATATAAAATTTTAAGCATTAAATTGCATAGTTCATTAAAGGATCTTTTTTTATTGAATGCTAGGATGTTGATACTTCTCTGTGTTTTTTTTTCCAGGAAAATAATTTCTTATGGATATTTCCTAACACTAGCAATAACATTTTATCTGCAAACTTTCAAATTTACCAAGAAGCATTTGAAGTACTAGTTAGTATTTTTATTTTGTGTCATAGTAGTATAGTATGATCCACATGTGAAGATATTTAAAAGTTTTCTCAACTTTTAAATTAGAGCCTAAACTTAATATGCTGTCTTCCACAGAAATATTACTGAAGTAAATCTATAGAATTATATAATATTGAAATATGGATAACTGACAGAAAGCAACAATATTTTTACCTGAAACTCCATTTCAATTTATGAGAACGGGCCATTTTAATATTCTTTCTACTTCTCCTTAAATATTATGGTGTGCTTTCTGTTTTATCCCAGTATAACATTTGCTGAGAGCAAAGGCAATGAATTCCACCTATACTGGAGTAAATTTATGTGCCCATGGATTTCATCAGCCTTGTGAAGAATATCATGACTCTACAAAATGTAAAAGCTGGTACTCTAGATGGTATACAGAATTTTGCGTATAATTTAGGGGTTCACTGATTTACCAGAGCCCATTTATATTTAGGTATATTTTTATTTTGTCACATGAAATATTCCAGCATTCAGTAGTCCATATAAAAACCCAAGATTATAACATTTTTCTTGCAGACTCAAAAGAAGGCTGCACTTAACCTTCAGTTTAGAATCCTACCTTCAGTCTTGACAGCTAGTGCTTATACACGGCTCATCACTCCTCCAAAGACAGCAGGGCCACTACTGGACAGTGAGAAACTTCTTGTATTTCTGAGGTCATCAGCTGTGGGTGTTTTTCTAGAATACCTGAAAATAGTATAGTAAAATGTGAGTTGTCAACAAGATGATCATATTAATAGAATATTAATAGTTCAAACACTTTAGTATGAAGGTTTTAAAAAAGCATGTTCCCTTGATATCAGGCCTCTACTCTGGGAGAAATTAATTTTAATTAACTTCTGTATATTTTAATTTTGCTAAGCTATGCTACATAAATATTTTTTATTCCTCTGTCCTTATGGTCTCAGTGGAAGAGAAACTCTTGTCTACCCTTAAAAATTTACTCTATCCCCAGTACTCTGACTTTTGCTCAGAGACTTTGTTTCCATGATTATTCCTACAAATCTCTATATGATATCCCTCTCATTTTCCTTCAGATTATAAAATGTTTTTCTTATATTGTAAAAACTTATATTTAGTTTCTAATCCTGCAGTCTTTCTAGTTCCAGTGTCTTAATCCCTTCACACCTGAGCTCCTTGAAGAGGTAATTTATTATCTTTGTCTCCAACTTATCTCAATTTACGCTTCAAATTCGTTGATCAAGTCAACTTTAAAAATCTCCTCATCTTGACTAAACTTTAGAAAGGCTTCTTCTTAATTCTAGGCCCTTAACTTACCTTTTCTTAGAGCATTTACTTTAGAAAAAATGGAATTTTCTGTTCTTCCTCTCCCCTTTAAAATATAAATCTTTTGAGACCTCTTGACAGTTTGGGCTTCCCAGGTGGCACTAGAGTTAAAGCACCCGCCTGCCAGTGCAGGAGACATGAGAGGCAGGTTCAGTTCCTGGGTCGGGAAGATCCCCTGGATAAGGAAATGGCAACCCACTCCAGTATTCTTGCCTGTAGAATCCCATGGACAGAAGAGGCTGGCAGACTGCAGTCCATAGAGTCACACAGAGTCAGACGTTTTTATGGATAAAACAAGAAATGTTTTTTCCAAAACCTGGGAGCCATGCTTCAATCATTAAGGAAGATAGGGCCCCTGACTGCCAGTTTCTAGGTAAGAGTAGAAAACCTACATTGGGGAGGCACTTGGCTCCAGATTGTAAAACTATCACCTGTCATGAAGATGGGAGAAAATTTATCTGTAAGGCCAGGTAGCAAACACAGATGACCCAAGATGCCTCCACTCCATCTCTTAAAACTCTCCAGGTCTTTGTCTCAGTGGAATTGATCTCAGGCTGAGTCTGGCCTTTCTTCCCTCTGGTAATAGCCATGAATAAAGTATTTCTTGTCTTTTTAACTTTGTCCAGTACAATTTTTGCTTCGGCGCGGTACAATCTCTTTTCTTCCCTAGACACTCCTCTTTATCTTCGTCGACTAAGATCACAACAATTCTCTTAAATTAACTCACTTTTGAAAAATGTTTCATTAATTGACAACCTCTAAGACTATTCCATAGTGATAACCATGACTTTTTTCTTAAAATTAGATTAGAGCTCTTTGACTTTTTCTGATATTGTTCCTGATCTCACAGTTCTTTAGCCGTAACTGTTGGTAATCCCTATGTATTCTTCCTTCATTCTTTACCTATATATCTCTACTTGGTTAATTTCAAATATATTTGGATTCCCAAGTACATGTTTATGGCTTTGAAATATTCTTCAGGCCATACTTCTCTTGAGTTGCTAGGCCATGTTTCCAACTTCTTCCATGTATCTTCACCTTATGCCTCATAAGCATTTCAGAACTTCTATTTATTTAGAAGCTCACCTTGCAGCTTTTTCAATATCCTTTTACTGCATGAGTGCACATCTATCCACACAGCTGGCCAAGCCAATAACTTGGGCCTTGACCTAGAGCAGATTCATTAATTTACTTTTTCTGATACAAACGAAGTGCCTAATAAATTTTGTTGAGTAAAACAATATACGGATAATATTTTACAGAATCTTATTTTTTAACCTGACTTTTTATCTTCTCTCTGGATGATGGCCAGGGATTGCGATGTAACCAGAATGAGTAACAGCTTACAAAACTTAACCTGAGGGCAGGGAGGCTGATAGTGGTGATGATTGGTTGCATTTTGAGATAATAAAAGCCTAGCTCAAAGCATGACAATAATTAGTTTATAACAACATTTCTGCATATGAGTGCTGCTGCTGCTGCTGCTCCTAAGTTGCTTCAGTCGTGTCCGACTCTGTGTGACCCCATAGATTGCAGCCCACCAGGCTCCTCTGTCCACAGGATTCCCCAGGCAAGAATACTGGAGTGGGTTGCCATTTCCTTCTCCAATGCATGCATGCATGCTAAGTTGCTTCAGTCATGTCCGACTCTGTGCGACCCCATGGACAGCAGCCCACTAGGTTCCTCTGTCCACAGGACGCTCCAGGCAAGAATACTGGAGAGGGTGTATATGAGTGCAGTATAATTAATACCAGGACAAACTTTCTGTAAATTGTCATGTAAAGACAGTTTAAACTTTGTGTGCCAAGAAGGAAAACTAACTGTTATGTAGGTCCTTATATCATCTATTAAAATGTGATCATATAAAATTGTGAAAAAAATATTCTAATCTCTCCACTGATATAAAACCAGTTAGAAGGCAGATTTAGCCCACAGGCCATAGTTTGTCAATTGATACTCGGTAACATATTATAAATGATAGTATCAAATTCATGATGCAATGAGCCTGACTAAAGCTTTTTAAAAAATTAATTCCAAATCTGCCACCAGTTATACTGTGTGGTGCGGATGCATGTGTGTGTGTGTGTGTGTTTGTGTGCGTGTGCATACGTATTTTTTGCTGTGTTCAGGGTTTTTTATCGGGACACAGCCTTTCACACCTTGGGCTTAATTTTTATTCCTCTGTGTTATAGTTTCTTGGTAGATATAATTGGTAAAGAACTAAGTAAATTATTTAATTGAATTTTTATTGTGGTTGCATGTGAAAAACTAATCTGTGGCTCAGCTGGTATAGAAGCTAACTGCTATGCAGGAGACCCAGGTTCTATCCGTGGGTCTGAAAGATCCCCTGAGAAGGAAATGGCAACCCACTCCAGTACCCTTGCCTAGAAAATTCCATGGACAGAGGAGCCTGGTGTGCTCCAGTCTGTGGGATCGCAAAGAGCTGGACATGACTGTGCAATTAACACTTCTACTTCCAATCATTAGATGGAAAAGAGATGAATTATAGTCATTTCTTGTCATAAAGTGTGAAACTAGTAGTAATCTAATTGGCAAATGCTAGGAGAAATGGTAATATTTGTATTTATCACAAGATTATCTTATTCATGATGTAAATTTCATTGAGAAGAGGTATTTGTAAGTTAGTTTCTTTCTAGTTTTATGAAACTCAGACATGCTGGTTGTTGTTTTCTTTCACTTAAGGGGAGCTGATTGTGAGCATACCTTGCAGACCAAGGGAGCTCAGAGGCTTTTACATCTGTCAACACTTCTGGTAACCCAGTGGGAGTCTGAGTTCTGTCTTGGTTTGGCTCCCTCCTGTCTACTTGCCTCCTGTGCTACCGACTTCCTCCTGCGTTGCCTTCCTCTCTAAACTCTCCGATCAGTGTTGTGACTTCTATTCCGTGTAGATTTTGCTTACTTTCTTCTTAATGCATGTGTGTGTTTGGCTTTTTTATTGTTGTTTTTTAATTAGTAACATTGGCAGCTTCTAAAGGAATCCCTAATCAAGAAGGTAGGCATATTTCCCTGGTTTCATAACACTGAGGTTTAGTTTGAGGGTGTGATCAATTTCTTCTCCCCCAAAATGTGTTTTGTGTGGGATTTTCCTTTTTATTTATTAAAATTCTTTTAATTAAAAAATTTTTTGGCTCTTCATTTTTAAAGGTGTTCAAAATCAAAGTTTTCAGTCTAAAACACTGTCATTTAAACAAGAGGCTAGTCAATACTTCAAATAAAAGGACACATTGTGATTTGAATGCTGTTTCCACAAAGGGAAAATGAAATCTGATTTATGAGCTTGACAGATGATAATAAATTTTTTTAGAAAGGCTGTTTTTCTTTTACTGCTTTTTGGTTGTTCTGTGCCTGCCATGTAGTTAAAGGGAAATAAGACTTGTAGTTCCTAAATCTATGAATTCAACCAGTTTATTTAGATCCATCTTATTATTTTGAATAGTTGCTCTAAGTGGCTTTGACCACTTAATAGTCCAGTCTGCACGTATCACATGCTTGATCCAATAATCACTTATACATAAAAGAAAGATGGCTGAGCTCAAGGCAGCCGTGAAAGACTAGTTTTAACTACTTCCATTCAGTGGAGGCACCATGGCTTCCCTGGTCTCTCAGACAGCAAAGAATCTGCCTGCGATGCAGGAGACCTGGGTTCAATCCCTGGGTTGGGAAGATCCCCGGGAGGAGGAAAAGACAACCCACTCTGGTATTCTTGCCTGGAGAATTCCATGGACTGAGAAGCCTGGCTGGCTGCAGTGCATAGGGTCACAAAGAGGTGGACACAACTGAGTGACCTACACTTTCACACTTTTGACACTAGCAGTACAGGAAGTTAACTGTTCTCATATTACTCAAAGAACAGAAAATCCTCAAATAGTCATTGATATTCATAAGTTTACAGTTGACAAGTAGTAACCAGAGATTAAGAAATTAAGAGACGAAGACAACAGATAAAAGAGAGCAGGGCATGCAGGAGAGAGTAGTTACAGTTCAACTCATGCTGACAGAGGCTTTGCAGGAATGCAAGCTCACAGCCGTCAATTCCTATGATTTCCTTCTTTCAATTAAAGCTAAAAATCTGGAATTTATTATTAGAGTGTTTTGGGTTGAGTAGTGTTTCCCCACTGCCAACTTAAAATTCATATGTTGAGTCCTCACACCCAGTACCTCAGAATGTGACTTATTTAGAGTTAGGATCATTACAGAGAAAATCAAGTTAAAATGACTTTGTTAGTTTAGGTCATAATGGAATATGACAGGTGTCCTTATGAAAATCTAGGCATAGACACACACAGAGAAAATGATGTGAAAAGACCTAGGACAAGGAGGCCATCTGTAAGACACAAGAGAGAGGCCTGGAACAAAACCTTCCCTCACAGGTCTCAGATAAAACCAACTCTGCCAACTCCTTGATTTTGGATTTCTAGTCTTTTTGTGACATAGTAAATTTCTATCATTTAAGTATCCAGTTTGTGATACTTTATTGTGGCAGTCATAGTACACTAACACATAAAGTCTTCCTGGGTTTCAGATATTGGTAACCTACTGAATTCAAGTTGAAACTAAAACATTATCTTCATCCTTTTCCCTTTTGACTCAGAATTATAGCTGATTTCAACAATTTTATCATCAGAGGCAAAGGCAAGTGTACCTGCCTATCTAAGGCTGTTGAGTGATGATTGAACATTTAGTAGTATATTTGGGATTTGTTTCAATCATTGTTGTTGGGTAATAATTTGGTTATTAGGTTATGTTATTAGGAAATAGGGCTTCCCAGGTGGCAGCAGTGGTAAAGAACTCACCTCCCAGTGCAGGAGACGTAAGAGACGTGGGTTTGATCCCTGGGTAGGGAAGATCCCCTGGAGAAGGACATAGCAATCCACTCCAATATTCTTGCCTTAAAAAATCCCATGGACAGAGGAGCCTGGTGGGTTATAGTCCATAGGGTCACAAAGAATCAGACATGACTGAAGCGACTTAACACACACAACAATAATTGCTTGCTAATTATTACTTATTTTTCCTTTATAAAGGCCTCAAATTCAATTTATCCAAGAGAGAGGATTCAGTTGGTTGAAATCACATTGGATCAAATACTTTTATTATTTAGCAATGTTCAGTTACTTTTATTTTTCTTTTTTTTTTAATTTTAAAATCTTTAATTCTTACATGTGTTCCCAAACATGATACTTTTATTTTTCTTAAAGCAGATCATCTAAATGGTTGAATACCATTTAGGCTAGCATTTATAGATGAGGGAGCAGGTCATGAGCACTCACCTATGGTTGTAGGTATAGAAGGTAATCAGTCTTTCATAGACTGCTTTCCACAATAGTTCAGTTCATTGACAAATGCATGTAAGGTTTTGGTCACATAAAATTTGTCCAGAAATTTATAATATTCACTCACTGAGTTATTGAAGAGAGAAAAGTTAAGCTCAAATATCTTTATGGTTGGTTCAGTCTTATGGCATCTGTGTTCATCAAACATTTATCCAAATCCAGAACAATATATAATCATAGTTTCAGGCAGAGAATAGGATGCTTTAAAAAATAATTTAGCTTTCAAACATAGTATCATTCTCAGCTATATTTAAATCCCATATTATAACAGTATAGTCTTGTTGGTTCTGCTAGTTAAATGACAGTTGAAATCAACTGATACACATTGCTAGCAGTTCTAAATAGTTCATAATCACAAACAAGTCTATTGTTAAACTATTTTCTTTCACTATTTTATACTAAACCAGATCTTAAATCAGTGTCAGTCGGTCAGTTTAGTCGCTCAGTCACTCTTTGCGATCCCATGAATCGCAACATGCCAGGCCTCCCTGTCCGTCACCAACTCCCGGAGTTCACTCAGACTCATGTCCATCGAGTCGGTGATGCCATCCAGCCATCTCATCCTCTGTCGTCCCCTTTTCCTCCTGCCCCCAATCCCTCCCAGCACCAGAGTCTTTTCCAGTGAGTCAACTCTTCAATCAGTGTATGCTATGATAATAAAATTCAAGAAAGAGATAAATATGTATTTCAATAAGCGAAGACTTTTTTGCATAGTAAACATTAAAGAGATATGACTAAGTCAGTTAGATACAACATTACTTTATGTGTCTCATTTTCTCAATCTTTGAAATTAAGTTAAAAGAAATGAATTATAAGGACCATTTTAGGACCAAGAGATAAAAGCAGAAGGGTAGGTAGTTTTGTCTCCGTTAGCTGTGGAAAATGTGTTTTTTTGATGGTTAGAAGAATATTATGAAAAAGTAATATTCGTGTAAATATTAAGTTCTTTGGTATAATTTTTTTCTTTACATCCATTTGTAATGGCCCAAATGGGCTAGAGCATACATTCGAAGAAGTTACAGCCTGGTTTTTCCCCTATTTTAAATTAATGAGCATTTATCGAAGAAATTTTTTTTTAAAGAGAGAGCTGCCCACAGACTTTAGCATATACCTTAGAAGGCACTGGTGTCAGAACAAGGCCATGTCACTTGCAAAAGAAAGTCTGCTAACTGTAACTACTATTTTTGCCTGCTTAATGAGCAGCAGACCTCCTGAGTGCAGATAAGTAAGCTCATTGTTTAGGCATTAAGAGAACTTAGGAGGGCAACTGTGAGGACCAGTGAATAATACAGAATCTATTCTCCTTTGAAGATTCTATAACTCAGAAAATGCACGAGGAAAATATGATTTGGGGAAGACAAACATAGATTTTAGTAACATTTAACTACACTGGAAAAACTGATATTGGAAGAGTAATGCCCTATACTTTCTCTGGAGAGCTTGTGCAACTGTCTGCCACATCATGGCATCCTATGGAGCGTTTATGCTCTGTTTGGTAAAACCCCTGGTGACAGACTTGTTGTTTCTCTCCCAGTGCTGTGTGCTGATGACCCTAAATAATATATAACCCCAAATTCTAAACTGTGTATTTGCCATTAACTTTATAGGAGGGACATATATCAGAGTAAGGAAAAAGAGCAGGGTTTAGACAGCATGATTTGTTTTTGAGTTATAGGACTCAATTGTGATTGATATATGTGTAGCAGCTGGCTTTTGATATGAAATACAATTTAAACCTTAGGGATCTGTTAACCAAAGGGTCATTGTTGACATTAAACAAAGTTACTCCATACAGGGAAGTAAACTCACAGAATATGGCATCATTTCTGAAAGCATATTGTAAACATCTGGGCAACATATTAAAATGTTATGCCCCATTTTAATAGGCTGATGTGATACACAGTGCATGGTACTTTTTTCTTTAGGTGATATGAAGATATATAGAAACTCTTGCATAATTGCTTTCTTTCATTTACCAAGTACCCTTAACTCAGTTTTTAAAAACCCAAGCTATTCTCACTGTAGGGCAGGTTAAAAGCCTGGTAGCATCCTGAGTCATGGCAGCATTCAGTTCAGTTCAGTTGCTCAATCGTGTACAACTCTTTGCAACCCCATGGACTGCAGCACGCCAGGCCTCCCTGTACATCACCAGCTCCTGGAGTTTACTAAAGCTCATGTCCATTGAGTCAGTGATGCCATCCAACCATCTCATCCTCTGTCATCGCCTTCTCCCTCCTTCAATCTTTCCCAGCATCAGGGTCTTTTCAAGTGAGTCAGCTCTTCACATCAGGTAGCCAAATTATTGGAGTTTCAGCTTCAACATCAACCCTTCCAATGAATATTCAGGACTGATTTCCTTTAGGATAGACTAGTTGGATCTCCTTGCAGTCCAAGAGATTCTCAAGAGTCTTCTCCAGCACCATATTCAAAAACATCAATTCTTTGGTGCTCAGCTTGCTTTAAAGTCCAACTCTCACATCCATACATGACTATTGGAAGAACCATAGCCTTGACTATATGGACCTTTGTTAGCATAATATGCGGTCTAGACGAAAATAGGTAAGTGGAAAGTGTGAAACTGTTAGTCACTCAGTTGTGTCCAACTCTTAGCAACCCTTTGGATTGTAGCCTGCGAGGCTCTTCTGTCCATGGAATTTTCCAGGCAAGAATGGGTTGCCATTCCCTTCTCCAGGGGATCTTTCCAACCCAGGGATCAAACCCAAGTCTCCTGCATTGCAGGCAGATGTTTCACTGTCTGATTCACCTTTGCTTTCAGATAAATGATGAGTGAGTTTGATTGCAATTTATAATACACATTGATATTGTAAAGTCAGTTTAATCATATTAACATTTGTTAACCTATTTCATTTTCTTTTATGTGTTACTAAAGATGATGTCAACTATGCTATTTTTTCTTTGAAATACACAGATAAACACAATAAAAATTAGCAGGAGACTGCAGGAAAAGTAATTTATTACTGTGCTTTTTAAAACACTGGACTGCCAAATGTCCATCTCATTTATGAGATCTTTTGCTTCAATGGCTCAGACAGTAAAAGTGGTGAGAAAGGAAATTTTCTGGAATTAGTATATTTTTTATCTTCCCAGGTGCCTGGGCTTCCCAGGAGGCACTAGTGGTAAAGAACCCACCTGCCAATGCAGGAGACATAAGAGACACAGGTTTGATCCCTGAGTTGGGAAGATCCCCTGGAGAAGGAAATAGCAACCTACTCCAGTTGCCTGGAGAATTCCATGGACAGGGGAGCCTGAGGGACTACAGTCTATAGGGTCACAGATAGTTGGACACAACTGAAGGGACTTAGAATGCACTCAATAAATCTTAAGTACAGAAATCTCATGTGTTTTCAAATTAGAGTATTTTCAGAAGCTTTTAAAATGACAGACTTGGAAACCCCACCTGCAGCTCCTCTGCTAGATCTTGTTAACAGCCCCTGTCTCATAGTGGTTCTAATGAAATGCTCCTGAGAGAGGAAGATACTAAAGCAGCAATAGTTGATCTAATCATATGAATCAATTATTATTTTTTCTTACATCATTAATTGATATTTATTCAATATGTATGATTAGTGGTTCAGTATAAGTTTATATAATATTTCTATTGGAAGAGAGCAAACAGTTCAGTCTACTTATTTATTGATTTTGTTGTCATTGAGGTCATTTGTTTAGGACACTAACATTTTTCAAAAAACATTAAAGTGAAAGCCACTTAGTCGTGTCCAACTCTTTGCAACCCCAGGGACTGTACAGTCCATGGAATTCTCCAGGTAAGAATACTGGTGTGGGTAGCCATTCCCTTTTCCAGGGAATCTTCCCAACCCAGGAATTGAATCCAGGTCTCCCGAACTGCAGGTGGGTTCTTTACCAGTGGAGCTATAGGGAAGTCCAGTTAGGTTTTCCACTAATATATTTGAATTTTTTTCGAAAAGGAAACATCAGGACTATAGAGGAGTGCTATAGTTGATTTCACTTTTTTGGTGTCAGATTGTTTGAAATCTGATCTTTATCCCTAAAACCTATGTCACAGAGCTTATCAGCTGTTTTCTTCTAGAAGTGTTGTGGCTTCAGAGCTTAATCTATTTCAATTTGATTTTTGTGTGCATTGTAATATAGTGGCTGAGTCTTATTCTTTATCAAGTGGTTGTCCAGTTTTCTCAGCACCATTTGTTGAAGAGATTGTCCTTACTCTGTCGAAGAGATTACTAAGGACAATCTTCTTTGTCATAAGTTAATTGATATCCATGTGTGGATTTGTTTCTGGACTTATTTTTTCTGTTCCATTTATCTGTGTATCTGTTTTTTTTCTAACAATATTTTGTTTCAATACTATAGCATTGTAAGATAGAGGGAGCACAGTGCCTCCAGCTTTGTTTTTTCTTTGGATTTCTTTGGCTATTCAGGGTCTTTTGTGTATAGGATTGTCTTTTCTAGTTTTGTGAAAAATGCATTCAAATCTTGATAGAGATTGCATTAAATCTGGAATTTCCTTGGGTAGTATGAACATTTTAACAAATTTGTTTTTTCCCATCTTGTCTTTCTGTGTATTTGTGTCTTGTTCAGTTTCTTTCTCCAATGTTTTATCGTTTTAAATGTACAGATCTTTCTCCTCCCTGGTTAAGTTTATTCTCAGGTATTTTATTTTTTCTGATAGGATTGTTTTCTTGAATTTTCTTTCTGATACTTCATTATTAATGTATAGAAATACAGCAGAGTTTGACGTAATGATTTTGTATCCTGCAACTTTTTTTTTTTTTTGGTAGAAACTTTATGGTTTTCTTTATATAACGTCCTCTGAAAATAGTGACAATCTTACTTCTCCCTTTTAAATTTGGCTACCTTTTATTTCTTTTTCTTGCCTAATTGCTCTTTAGCTAGAATGTCCAACACTATGTGGAATAAAGATGCTGATCGTGGACATACTTACTGTGTTCCTGATGTTAGAGGAATAGCTTCTAGCTTTTCACCATGGAGTATAGGATTAAATGTTGGCTTGTCATATGTAGCCTTTTTTATATTGAGGAACATTCCCTCTATACCCCCTTTGTTGAGAGTTTTTATCACAAATGAATGTTAACTTTTGCCTCTCTTTCTGTGTCTGTTGAAATCATCATATAATATTTATTTTTCATTTTGTTAATATTGAGGGTCACATTGAATGATTTGTGGATGTTAAATAATCTTTTCATCCTTGGAATAAATTCCAGTTGATCATGGTGGGAATTTTTACATTTTTTCTTATATATTTTTGAATTTTCTTTGCTAATATTTTATTAAGAATTTTGAGTTATTGACTTGTAATTTTCTTACAGTGTCTTTGTTTGAAATCAAACATCAGGGTAATAATAGCCTCTTAAAATGAGTTTGAGTTTTTTTCTGTTTTTTTTTTTTTTTTTATTAATTGCATTTGAGAAGGATCAGTATTAACTCTGTTTTGAATGTTTGGTAGAGTTCACTAGTGAAGCCGTTTGGTCCTGGATGTTTGTTTGTTGGGAGGTTTTTGCCTAGTGAATCTGTCTCCTTACTATTAATTGATATGCTAATACTTTCTATTTCTTCCTAGTTAAGTCTTAGAAGGTTGGGTTTCCAGGAGTTCATTCATTCTTTTTCCTAGGTTGTCCAGTTTGTTGGCTTGTAATTGTTCATAGTAATTGCTTATAATCCATTATATGTCTGTGGTGTCACCTGCAACATCTCCTTTTTTATTTCTGATTTTGTTTATTTGCAGTCCCTCTTACCTTTCAGTTTAGTTAGAGGCTTGTCAATTTTATTTATCTTTTCAAAGAACTGTTAGTTTTATTGATAATCTCTATTGTCTTTTTATTCTTTATTTCTACTCTAATCTTTATTTCTTTCCTTCTACTAATGTTGGGATTTGTTTTTTCTGCTTTTTCTAGTTCCTTGAGGTGTAAAGTTAGGTTGTTTGTGTGAGACTTGTTCTGTGAGATAGGTATTTATTGTTATGAACTTCCCTCTTAAAACTGCTTTTTTTATTGCATCACCCAAATTTTGGTATGTTATATTTTCATTTTTGTTTGTCACAAGGTATTTTCTAATATCTCTTTATTTCTTCTTTGATCCGATTGGTCATTCATTGTCATGTTTTCAATCTCCACATTTTGTGAATTTTGCAGTTATTTTAATTATTTTATAGTTTCATACTATTGTGGTTAGAAAAGATGCTTGACATGATTTCAGTGCTTTAAATTTATTAAGGATTTGATTTATTCCTTGACTAAAACTTAGAGGTGAGATGAACTTACCAAAAATAATACTGCTGCTGCTGCTGCTGCTAAGTCACTTCAATCATGTCCAACCCTGTGCGACCCCATAGCCTGTGCAGCCCACAGGCTCCTCTGTCCCTGGGATTCTCCAGGCAAGAATACTGGAGTGGGTTGCCAGTTCCTTCTCCAATGCATGCATGCATGCTAAGTTGCCTCAGTCGTGTTCGACTCTGTGTGACCCTATGGACAGCAGGCCACCAGGCTCTTCTGTCCACAGGACTCTCCAGGCAAGAATACTGGAGTGGGTTGCCATTTCCTTCTCCAAAATAATTCTAGTTGTCTCTAAACCTCTCAATTATAATATATTGCTTTCACCTCAGACTTAATTAAAATAGTTTTCTTTCTTCTGTATCCATAGATATAAATTAAGACTTAGAATACTAAATGAAGTACAGGCTCAATAAATCTTGAAGATCCTTACTTGGCATCGGCATGAGACATAGTTCTCTTTATTTAAAAAAACCTTCCATCAGTCAAGAAAACAGACAGGAACCATCAGAGATTTGCTATTATAGTTGACTCTTCAGTGTTTTGTGTGTGTGTGTGTTTTTAAACAAACTAAATTTTCATAGATTAGAACATTTAATATAATTTTCTAGGGATGAGCAGAATAATACCTTATAGAACTAAGGAGAAGCATTTTAGTACTACTTTTGCAGGTAAGCAAGCAAACAATTAAAAAAATTACATAAAGTCGAAAGAACAGAAACTTACTAAATTTTTATATCTTTTTCCAGCTATTTTTAAAGAAAAAGACCAAGGAAATGTATTAATATTTTAATAAAATTCTGCTTTATAATTCTAGTCACAAAAGCATATGTAAATACTCATTTAACTGTCATTTTAAGTGAGCGTAGTTTCTTCTCACCTGGTAACATTCAGGAAACTATTTTGACATATATACCAAGGAGCTATCTCTGATAAGTTGTATTTTTTGTTCCTGTTACCATAAGAACTTTCTGGTCTCAAGCTGGCTGATTTTGTTTTTTTTAAGTAACAAAGTTAACACATTATCTTGTCAGAGGATTAGGAAAAATATATCTCTGCAGATATATGAAATCATCTAAATTATGGTGTTTATCAAGGATATGGAAACATTGGTGGGAGCTAGTTGAGTCCATTCTGAGTAATTGTCAGTAGAAATGAGTGTGGCCATTTTCTTTTTGCACTAGGAAAGTTAACCAATATTGGTGAGTAAGTATTGATACTGCATTTCTGCATTCATTAAAATGGAAAAGCTTCTCATTTTGAATTCCATGGGTGTGGATTAGATGGAATAGCCTGCAGTGTAAACATATTCATGGGATACATAATTTCGATCTAAGTAGAGCTGGATTTGCACAGGAATCCCCATATACTCCTAGTGGACTTTGAGATGATACACCATTTGGGGAGAAGAGAATTCCTGGTTGACCATGATTAGAAACATCAGCGAATACTTTGTTCATAAACAATTGTTTCATGCCATAATTTATATGATAACTTGTTAACTGATTATTTGCCCTTTCAGTTCAGTTCAGTTCAGTCGCTCAGTCGTGTCCGACTCTTTGCGACCCCATGAATCGCAGCATGCCAGGCCTCCCTGTCCATCACCAACTCCCAGAGTTCACTCAGACTCATGTCCATCGAGTCGGTGATGCCATCCAGCCATTTCATCCTCGATCGTCCCCTTCTCCTCCTGCCCCCAATCCCTCCCAGCATCACAGTCTTTTCCAATGAGTCAACTCTTCACATGAGGTGGCCAAAGTCCTGGAGTTTCAGCTTTAGCATCATTCCTTCCAAAGAAATCCCAGGGCTGATCTCCTTCAGAATGGACTGGTTGGATCTCCTTGCAGTCCAAGGGACTCTCAAAAGAGTCTTCTCCAACACCACAGTTCCAAAGCATCAATTCTTTAGATAGCTGTAATAATGAATGACCCATCCTTATTTTAACAGCCTTCATGAGTTTTTCTCTGGGTCTTAAAAATGATTTCTTTTCACATTAAAAACCATAGCATTAAAGCTACTTTTTCAAATGTTGCTGTCTACCAGCACCAAATTTTATAATATGTTGTTAATATTGTATAGACATAGCTTCATTTATTTTAAGGTATGTTTAGAGATATAATGTACACTATGCATTTCTTTTTAGACAAAAATGTACAGGTACCACCAAAAAATTGTCAAATACCACTTATTCAGAAATTGCCTTGGATTACATGAAGAAGAAAATGTGTAATTAGGAAAGCTATGTGTTTAGAATAATATATTCTAAACCTAATGCTACCTTCAAAAGGGGTGGGACTGCAGAGGTGGCAGTGTCTTTCTCTGTCAATAGGCCCAAAAGGAGATAATTTAATATTTTTGTGCTGAACTCAGGTGCCTTGAGAGTAATAGTGTGGCTACTGTATATGTGCTTGCTTGCTTACTTAACAGTCATGCACTAGCTTGGGCCCTGGTAACAGCCATGCTTCTCCATGCTAGATTTTGTCTCTGCCTGTGCTATATGGATAAACAAGGCAACTGTTCAGAGTTTCCTCAGTTAAATTCACCAAACATTTATTGAAACTGTACCATGTGGAAGATATTGTTCTAGGCATTATAAGGGATAAAACTGAAGTGATCTGAAAGGCATCAAAGAAGAGCTGTAAATTACTGCTGAATAAGGATGAGTTTAGGAGACACATGAATGCAGAATGCTTGGTTTCATTTTGGAACACTGATCCAGTGTACTGATATGGAGTTGGTAGGGGAATATAGTCAGGATAGGTTAAAAGTTAAAATGGAAGATTGGTTCAAATTTATGGGAAACTTAATTCTCTTACCAAGAGTTTGGGTCTTAGGTCAGTAAGGAAGCATACTTTGGTTCTAATAGGTGACCTCCATTCTCACTGCGTAAATTCAGAGTATCATCTTTTCTTATGTGATGGCTTCAGTGTTTTTCCATCTACACCTCCTGTGTATGAACCCTCGATTTCACTCTGCTGCTGCTACTGCTAAGTCGCTTCAGTCGTGTCCGACTCAGTGCGATCCCATAGACGGCAGCCCACCAGGCTCCGCCGTCCCTGTGATTCTCCAGGCAAGAACACTGGAGTGATTGCCATTTCCTTCTCCAATGCGTGAAAGTGGAAAGTGAAAGTGAAGTCACTGAGTCATGTCCAACTCTCAGAGACCCCATGGACTGCAGCCCACCAGGCTCCTCCATCCATGGGAGTTTCCAGGCAAGAGTGCTGGAGTGGGGTGCCATTGCCTTCTCCGCGATTTCACTCTAAGTACAGTGAGATGAGGGCTTCCTAGGTGGCTCAGTGACAAAGAATCTGCCCGCCAGTGCCGGAGATGCAGGAGACATGGATTCTATCCCTGCTTCGGGAAGACTGCCCCTGGAGAAGGGAATGGCAACCCACCCTAGTGTTCTTGTCTGGAAAAATCCATGGAAAGAGGAGTCTGGCAGGCTACAGTGCATGGAGTTGCAAAGAGTCAGACATGACAGAGTGACTGAGTGTGCGCATCCACGTACACAGACACACACTCTGAAATGAAGGAACTTTCCCTTCGTATTGTGAAAAATCCAATACATGTTGTTTTACCTCTCAAGATAATTTAAGTCGATTTCCATTGCTTATAGGATAAATTCTAATCTCAGTATAAGTCGATTTCCTTTGCTTATAGGAGTATAAGTCGATTTCCATTGCTTATAGGATAAATTCTAATCTCTGAGTATAGCCTACAGTATCATTTATGACTTCTCCTTTATTCCTTCCCTGGTTGTTGCTTTGTCTTTCCAAACCTGTTTACTATGCTAATTCAGATACACCTGATCTTACACAAATTATTCCTTTTGCCTAGAATACTTTCGTTTTCATTATGTTGCTTACTCAGGGAGTGTCTATACAGACTTCAAACCAGCTTAGTAATCATCTTCTCTATGAGAACCTCTGTGGCCTCCTCTCTTCTCATCGTGGCATTGCTCATGATGAGTGTGACATCACGGCATTACTGGGCTACTGTTGTTTCATGTGCCCCCTCCACTTGTTGGACCTGAAATACTGTTATTTGTTCAAATCTCTTTTCCCCATTATGTGGTCATTCTTGAGAACAGGAATTGTATTGTGTTTTAACATTTTTCATTTTTTGGTTTGAGATTTTTCATCTTGGTATTACTTTTTGAGCAGTTCTGGGCTCAAAGAGGTCCTCTATAAATAAGTGACAAAGTATCACTGTAGATAGATCCATGTTAATTGTCTCAATTACTGTCACTCTAGGTTCTAAACACATTTCTAAATGGAAAAAAACACATTAACTTGCATAGTTTAGGGGGAAAAGAGCTTATCTAAAACAAACAAAAAAATCAGCGTAAAGATTAGTTCACTCTTTTGGAGGCTTTAGAATATTTTTATATCTTTTAGTTAAAAAGCATTTTACTCTGTTTATAGGAATTTTTAGAAACTATATATTGAATCATTTTTATAGTCAGATGCACACTTGTAGGTTTGCATCACCGTTTGTTTCCATCACAATTTAGGACCTTCTTCTACTAGCTCATTTATAGAACTGGGACATCTGTTACTCTTGGACATTCAAGCTCATGTAAGAGCCAGCTGCAGCATACATTATTTATTTGAACAGCTGGTTGATTTGTAAGTTTGTAAAAATTCTTCCTCTAAAAGCATCAGTGTATGATTTATTTATTTGGTATTTTCCTTTTTTGCTCAGTGATTTTCAATATCTACAAGATTCTATGAACAGGATCTGGGTAATTGAATTAATAACAGTAAGAAATCTCTGAAACAGTGGCATCAATCCCTTAAATAAGGGAGAAGGATACATTGGATAAATGAAAGAGATGGCATTATTTTATGTCCTGGGAGGTACTTATTAATGTATCCAACTTATATATTGAAAAACTATTTTTGTTTATATAAGTACTCATGAGTGGATCAGTCAGTAAAATTTATGCATATATATGCAAAAGTTTAACAGGTGAGCTTTAAAGATTTATTTTCTAGTTGGTTCCTGCAAACTTTATCAAATTATTGAATTAAGTAGTGACTGAATTACTTGTAAATCCTAAGATTTCAATAATTAAAATTACAGAAAACTATTTCTGAAACTTACTATATACTTTTCTTCCTAAAATGGTAATGTCATTTGTGTTTGTTGTTGTTATAAAAGTGTAAGGCTGATACTGTCAAAAACAAACTGATGTTACAGTGGACTATATACATATTTATCCTGTGTATTTTTTTGGAATGTTCACTGAAGCACAGAGAATGAAAAAAGACTTAAATACCACACAAAGAACACTTGAGAAGCCTTAGTGTGTTGTATGAATGCTTACTTATTTGTGACACATTCACTTGTATTCTTAATTAGCTGAAGCTTAGATCCTAAAACAGTAACTTTGATGGCTAATTCATGTTGATCACAACACTACATTATGGGTTATTTCATTACAATGAGTACCATATTATGTGAGTTTTGATGTTTTTAAACCATGGATTTTTGATTGTATGTGAAAATTAGCATTAGTATTTTTTGTGCAGTGAATGTGATGTTATATAGTCAAATTATAGATTCGTTTGTCATTATCTCATTACATAGTTATAATACAGAACTATTATAGACGATTTGGAAAGCAGAAAATTCCTAAGAACATATAAAGAGTCACTTTTTGCCTTGTGTCACTAGTGGTGTATCATGTAGTATATATACTCTTAGGAAATTTTCATTTAATGTGTATTAAACGTTTCCCATGCAATGGAAAATCTATGATACATTATTTTTAAAACATTTATTGTGTTCATTCATTAAGAAAATCTATAGTTTATTTGACCAGTTCCTATATTTGAACATCCCTATATGTTGAAGAAACCACCTCTTGTGTTGTGTTCTGATTGTTAGAAGGGGGCCAGCAGAATAGAGTGTGTAATGAGGAATATTGTTAAAAGATATTTGCTATTTGTAAGTCAGGAACCATTTAAAAAGTGAATCTTTTGTGCTGTATGATAAAATTATAATTAAACATTGCTGTAAAGAACAAGGGGAACCTCCATTTTGAGTGATATTGATACTGTTGATGTATTCACCAGAAATTTTACACCTGTTAATCCTCTTAGCTATAGCTATAAAACAATTTGTTGTATATTTTTATAATTTCTTTAGTAAACAAGTATGTTAAATGTATGAAACATTTTAAAGTATCTCAAAGAGTAGAAATTCACCCAAACATAATATAAAAATCAGAGCTTTCCCAGTCTCATTTCTTGGGTATACAAAGTTCAAAACAATTAATGGGCACACCAGAGGTGTAACATGATACTTTGTCCCAACCTCACTGGATATCTTGGAGGATTTTTGTGTGTGTGTATCTTACACAGTTGTGTTTTTTATCTATTGAATATATTTTCCCATCCATTCCAGTTTATTTCCTTAACTAACTTTGAAGGTGCACACTTTTTTTTTTTCATTTTTTTTCAGTTCAGTTCAGTTCAGTTGCTCAGTCGTGTCCAGCTCTTTGCGACCCCAGGAATTACAGCACGCCAGGCCTCCCTGTCCATCACCATCTCCCGGAGTTCACTCAAACTCACCACCATCAAGTCAGTGATGCCATCCAGCCATCTCATCCTCTGTCATCCCCTTTTCCTCCTGCCCCCAATCCCTCCCAGCATCAGAGTCTTTTCCAATGAGTCAACTCTTCACATGAGGTGGCCAAAGTACTGGAGTTTCAGCTTTAGCATCATTCCTTCCAAAGAAATCCCAGGACTGATCTCCTTCAGAATGGACTGGTTGGATCTCCTTGCAGTCCAAAGGACTCTCAAGAGTCTTCTCCAACACCACAATTCAAAAGCATCAATTCTTCAGCGCTCGACTTTCTTCACAGTCCAACTCTCACATCCATACATGACCACTGGAAAAACCATAGCCTTGACTAGACGGACCTTTGTTGGCAAAGTAATGTCTCTGCTTTTGAATATGCTATCTAGGTTGGTGATAACTTTCCTTCCAAGAAGTAAGCGTCTTTTAATTTCATGGCTGCAGTCACCATCTGCAGCGATTTTAGATTTTCATTCTTTTAGAAGTTAGTATTAAAACAGGTGTTACTAGCTAGGTTTACATTCGGTCAGCATGTTTCCTGTTTCTCAAAGAATCCAAGTGCTACAGTGTGCCAACACTGGTCTCTCTTCTCATACAAATGCTCTTGTTCAGTATAATCATTGTCCCATAAAACAATAATTGATTTAGATTTACATATATACTTACCACTTTCTCAGCTTAATATTTTTCTTGCTTCTCCAACATTTCTTTTCCTCATTCCTGAAATGTCCATGTCAAATATGTGCGTATACTGTATCTTCCATGTACTAGTCTTGATGCCTTTTATTCTGCAAGTATTTCAGGGTTTCCATTTGGATTTTTTTGATAGCTGTATCATCATTTATAAGGTAAGAACTGTACAGACACAGTGTTTCTCAGAAAGTGTGGTTAATTAATTGTCATTGTTTTCCAATTTCAGCCTTCTTTTGTGCAGGTCACTATACAGTGGAGATCAGCTTCATTTACATAGCTGCCAGTGATATTCTGGCTTTAAATAGGATTCTCCTTGGTCTGTACCCTCTCAATCAAAATCATATTTCTTAATTCTTTGCTCTTCAACCTCAGTCTTGTTTGGGGGAGTAGGTTAGGTAATGGAATACATGCAAAATGAAAATATCTAGAGTTTAATTCTATCAAAATTCTTCATTTATATGAAGAATTCATTTATTCTTCATTTGTAATTCTTCATTTATTTTCTTCATTTATATATCAACCTATTTTAGGCAATAAATGGCATCCTTCATTTGTTTTAAAATCATAAAACCTGATTCAGAATGTAACAGTATGAAATATCTTTGTATATTTTCCAGTATGAAAAATTTTTTTTCATTGAGTATTCTCATTATTTTGCGATGGTATGTAGCAGCGGAGGGGGAAAGTCACTTACTTTACCATGTTCCTTGAAAGTCTCCAGACTTGAGAATTTGTGAATAACCTCTGAGGCATCATAGTAGCATAGCTTCCAAGATAAACTGCATTTTAATGTTTATCTCTCTGCTCTGTCTTTTCCTATTTTCTAATCGTGGAGACTTTTGCATGTGAAATTCTTCATGGTTCTACTGGATTTTTCCCTCCAATGTCTTATCTCTCATTTGTCTCACCAACTTTCATAATTCTAACGTCTCCTGTTAACTGTACAATTGTCAGTTCTGTGGTCTAGTCATGATATTAATGTTCTGAAATATACTATTGAAGGTCACATCCACTTATTTTTCTGTTTCTCAATTTAATCTGAACTCTTTTTCTCTTATGCGTGTCTTATTTCATTATTTTTTTCATTAAATTTCTTTCAGAAATTTGCCATTTCTGACTTTTTTGGTGACCTTATTTTCCTGACTTTACAGGTTGATATATCAGAATCACTTTGGTAGTAAACTTTTGCTTGGACTCCAAGGACCTGTTATTCTATAGGTTCAACACTGGTCCCCCACACCCCCACCCCATACACACTTTTTTTTTGCCCAGACACCAGCGCTGCTATTCAGTTCACTTATTAAGGAATTAGAGCCTTCAAGCTGGCTTCTATAGACTTGACTATCCTAAAGTCACCTCCAGGGACACCAGAAATACCCTTTTAGCCCCTAATAAATCCAGCTTCTTACATAATTTGCTGTTAAAACTGTGGCTAGATAGATACTAGTCACAGCAGAGCAACTTTAATCATCAAGAACTATCCTTGGTAGTCCAGATGGAAACTTTCTACCTTTTCTGAGTTCCAGGAGCACCTTAGAGATATTGGCATATTAATGATATGTTTTTGTACATGTCTGGCTTTCTCTGTAGTCTAGTGTGGTGTGATTCCTGTAGTGGCAGTTAGTCAAGTGTGGCTGCCGAACACTTGAAATATGCTTAGTCTGAATTGATGTGCTGTATGTGTAAAACGCATGCCAGATTTTCATGACACAGTATGAATAAAAAATGTAAAACATATTATTTTATCATGAACCGTAACAGCTACAGGCATGTTGTGACTTGTAGCACACATACACAAATGTTTGCAGAAATCTTTACTATGTTAATATGAAATCAGTTCTGAAATCACGTAGTTTCTGGAAAAATATCCTGGTTAAAAGGAAACCTGGATCATCTGGCCTGTAGACTTACCATTTTTCCTTTCAGTTCTGTGTATTGAAAGGAAATACACAGAACAAGAAGCCTACTGAATCATCTTCCCAAGCTAGAGCTCACTTCTAGTTTTTCACACCCCTCTGTGGCCTTGAGGTAGAGCAGTAATAAAGAGCAATAACTAGTTAAATCATGCCTTTGAGGCCTGAGCTGTGCAGCTTCCTATGTGATAGGGATTAACGGAAAGCCTGAGATTACTTAGGTAAATACGTGTTATCTGATAATGATCCATTCTGGTTGCTTTGTGTCACTTGAAGTCATGACTTTGGCTTATGGTGCAAAGACTGCTGATGATCTGACATAGACTTGCTTTCAAATTGGCCTTGTGTCTTTCCAGTGTAAAATGACCTTGCAGCACTTGATGGACTTCCCCCACTCCACCTCTAAAGCTGGGAGCACAGCAGTGTCCACTTGAATGGCAAATTGTGATAAAGTAGCAGGAGCGAAATTGCATAGCATAATCACTGCAATTTTTTATTGAATTGAGCCCTTTGCTCTTTTTCTTGACAGAACAGTTTATTGAATGTGCGTGTGGAAAACAAAGAAAGGCAGTAAAGAAACGTATCTTTTTTTTTTTTTTTTCTGCCTGAGAATAGAACAGAGAGAAAATGTCTGCTTTCAGAGTGCACTTCTTAAGTGGAAGAACATTTTCAGGTGCAAACAGACTCTTTAGAAATATTATAAAACTGTGCCGCTCAAGGGCAATTCAGTGACTGATGAGGTTTGTCTGGCAGCCCTATCAACTTGAACAATGGAAGTTTCTTGTGTCCTTTATTCCTGGGAAATAGAGAAATTCTACCGACTAATAAAAATTTTTCATTAAAAGGTAGAAAGAAAATTTGAACAAATGGCTAATGTTTTATTTTGTACATTCAGTAATCAAATGTCTGTCAGCTGCAGGTTGAAGTTTTATAATGAACATGATTTAATGGAAAATCGTTTCTTCAGATTTTCAGATAGAAATTCACAATGGAAATTTCTAGTTTGACTCATAGGATGAGCGTGGGTCCATTTGACATATTTCAGAAGCTTCCCAGCTTTCCTTAGCACTCTTGAACTTAATAACCTTTGAAAATAAAATACTGAAATTGTTTAATTTCACAGATTCTTCAGTTCAAAATGGATACAATGGTGTTGTCACAAAATGTTTTGGTGAAACTTATTAATAAACTTAAAGGCTCAAATTCAGATACTGGATTTTATTATTTTTTTACTGCACATACCAATGGGCTTCCCAGGTGTCTCACTGATCAAGAATACCCCTGCCAGCATAAGAGATGCAGGAGATGAGGGTTCTATCCCTGGGTCACGAAGCTCTCTTGGAGGAGGAAATGGCAAACCTGCTCCAGTATTCTCGTCTGAAAAACTCCATGGACAGAGGAGCCTGGCAAGTTACAGTCCATAGGACCACAAGGGATTGAACGCGGCTGAGTGTGCGCGCGCACACACACACACAAACACATACAGTGATAGATGACTTTGCTAGAATATTTTCATCGGTACTGTAATCTCAGCATATTCTAGTTATGAAGTGTAGGCTTTTGTCATATATTTTAAATATTCTTGAAAAAAGTAAAAAATTGAAGTGAATATCAAGGGTCTTGGGACTTTCATCCTTTTGTTAAGTTTTATTTACTCTTAATAGGATTTTTTGTTAAGAAAATTAGAAACATATTTTGCAGTTAAAAAAACCTCTCATTTAATACTAAATGGGAGTTTCCCTGGTGGCTTATATGATAAAGAATCCAGTGCAATGCAGGAGACCTGGGTTCATTCCCTGGGTCGAGAAGATCCCCTGGAGAAGAAAATGGCAGCTCACTCCAGTATTCTTGCCTGGGGAATCCCATGGAAAGAGGAGCCTGGTGGTCTCAGTCCATGGGGTCACAGAGTCAGACATGACTGAGTGACTAACATTTAATACTAAATACCATGATCATGATATTGTTTTTCTAAAAGTTACTTAGCATGAATACCATGTTATTAAGTGTTTTGCTTTGGAATTCTTCCAAGGCGAGGAATATTATACTTAAAACTTGGAAAAGTTTTAGTAAATATACTGTAGAGAAAAAGTCCTTATTTAGCAGAATGGCTCAAAAAAGCTGGCAGATATTTTTTTGTTCTCTGGGAATTCCCTACTATCCATATGAACTTCCATTATTACTGATAAGTCTTAAATGCAAAGTTGGTGATGGACAGGGAGGCCTGGCATGCTGTGATTCATGGGGTTGCAAAGAGTCAGACACAACTGAGCAACTGAACTGAACTGAACTGAATAAGGTCTTACTTCAAAAACAGTTGTACTTACAGAGTACAACAAGAGTTGTACAATAGTAGTGGCTAAAACACTGAAGTTTTGTCACTCTTGAATACCCCTTAGCTGTTTTTCACATTTCTTTTACATTGGCTTTCCAGTGTACACATTTGCTAACTGAATGAAACAGTTTATTATTAAGCATTAGTGTAAAATTAAGAATTTAAATAAATTTAAAATTTAAGAATTTTAAACAGCAGAAGATAAGAATTTCATCCCCCTCCCATCCCGCCATCAAAGGCCTTCCTTTATGGCTCAGCTGGTAAAGAATCCACCTGCAATGCGGGAGACCTGGTTTTGATCCCTGGGTTGGGAAGATCCCCTGGAGAAGGGAAAGGCTACCCACTTCGGTATTCTGGCCTGGAGAATTCCATAGTCCATGGCTTTGCAAAGAGTCGAACACAGCTGAGCGACTTTCATTTTCACTTTCCCCATCAAAGTCTTTGGTTTTATACATTTATATGATTTTGACAATTTTATTTTTCAGTCTTCAGAACTATTCTTACTTGGAGGTAGGAATGCTATAATGAATTACACTCTTCGAGATGATCTCTTTTAGCACTCTGGGTCTTCAGTTAAGTAACACGTATGTAGAAAAGAATTGAATGGTGTTCAAAAAGGAGTTGTGATAAAAAATAATGTTATACTTGTCTAACTGTTGATATAATGATTCACAATGTATAAAGAAAACAAGATACTAAAGTATATTTGATTTAGCAATTCATATATTATATCAGCTTTATTAGAAATTACAGTTTGTTTTCTGGGCCCAGGTTTTATTAAGATACGTATTACACAAATAAAATGGAAAACACTTCCTCATGCAGTGTAAAAATGACCCAATCTCTGAATGGCTTATTAAACAACAAAAATGTGAAATTAATTTTACCATTTTAGTTAGTACATGTAGCAATCATCTTGTACCTGACTTTATACCATCTGCTTGGTATTTTAAAACTCCATACTGGTTTACAAGTTCTAATTTGAAGAATGAGTAGTACTAGATAATTTTCTTATCATTCCTTTTCTCTTGTAAATCACTGTGAATGAACAGAAAACCATGATTTATTGCCACTCCTGTGCCTTTTATATCAAAGGTGCTGGTTCCTGGTGGCCCAGATTGTGTAGGATGCTTCTTCTGGCGCAGTGTTCCTCAGATCGTGTCCTTAGGCTGGCTTCCTCTCTGAAGTGAGTTTCTTTCCCTGGTAGCTCAGTTCCCTTCTCAGCCTGGAAGCCTACAGTTGCTAGGGTGCCCCTGCAGCTACTGTTTTGGCACTGATGGGCTCCTGCTGTTTTGGCATAAATGTTGCATTTATACACTGAGAATAGTTTTCTTGGCATTTGGGAGAGCTGTTATCATGAACATGATGAATTCATGAACCAGAGTGCTTTTGCACTCTCTATTCTATTTTTCATATATTTAGTATCACTTGTTATGGTGCTTCAAATAAGCACTCATGATTTATTTTCACAGTTTTACTAGGAACACAGTGTGCAGTCAGATATGCATCCCAACAGATTTTGTTTTCCTATGAGGTTATGATTTATCTAGTTTATATTTTTCACTTAAAAACCATTTTCATATATGTTTAGATTTCTTTTTAGAAGATATATATGTAGTTAAAAAGTTCACACTTTGGGAAAAGACATAGTTGAGTTTTACACTGAGCTCCATTTCTTACTCTGTGATTTTGGAAAAGTTATTCTATACCTAAAGACCTAGTTTCACTTTCTGTAAATGAGAATAGTACCTTCTTTATAAAGTTGTTGTGATTAAATTTAATAACGCATCTAAAATATACAGCACATCAGAACTGATTCAAATGAATTCTTTTTAACGGCTGAGTAATACTCCATTGTGTATATGTACCACAGCTTTCTTATCCATTCATCTGCTGATGGACATCTAGGTTGTTTCCATGTCCTGGCTATTATAAACAGTGCTGCGATGAACATTGGGGTACATGTGTCTCTTTCAATTCTGGTTTCCTCGGTGTGTATGCCCAGAAGTGGGATTGCTGGGTCATAAGGGAGTTCTATTTGCAATTTTTTAAGGAATCTCCACACTGTTCTCCATAGTGGCTGTACTAGTTTGCATTCCCACCAACAGTGTAGGAGGGTTCCCTTTTCTCCACACCCTCTCCAGCATTTATTGCTTGCAGATTTTTGGATCGCAGCCATTCTGACTGGTGTGAAGTGGTACCTCATTGTGGTTTTGATTTGCATTTCTCTAATAATGAGTGATGTTGAGCATCTTTTCATGTGTTTGTTAGCCATCCGTATGTCTTCTTTGGAGAAATGTCTATTTAGTTCTTTGGCCCATTTTTTGATTGGGTCGTTTATTTTTCTGGAGTTGAGCTGCATAAGTTGCTTGTATATTTTTGAGATTAGTTGTTTGTCAGTTGCTTCATTTGCTATTATTTTCTCCCATTCCGAAGGCTGTCTTTTCACCTTGCTTATATTTTCCTTTGTTGTGCAGAAGCTTTTAATTTTAATTAGATCCCATTTGTTTATTTTTGCTTTTATTTCCAGAATTCTGGGAGGTGGATCATAGAGGATCCTGCTGTGATTTATTTCTGAGAGTGTTACAGAGTGAAGTAAGCCAGAAAGAAAAACACCAATACAGTATACTAACACATATATATGGAATTTAGGAAGATGGCAATGACGACCCTGTATGCAAGTCAGGAAAAAAGACACAGATGGGTATAACGGACTTTTGGTCTCAGAGGGAGAGGGAGAGGGTGGGATGATTTGGGAGAATGGGAATTCTAACATGTATACTATCATGTAAGAAGTGAATCGCCAGTCCATGTCTGACGTAGGGTGCAGCATGCTTGGGGCTGGTACATGGGGATGACCCAGAGAGATGTTGTGGGGAGGGAGGTGGGAGGGGGGGTCATGTTTGGGAACGCATGTAAGAATTAAAGATTTTAAAATTAAAAAAAAAAAAAAAAAGTAAAAATAAAAATTAAAAAAAATAATTAAAAAAAAAAAATAAAATAAAATATACAGCACAAGGAAGATGTTGAACAAATTATACCATCTCTATACCAGAAGGAAATAAATCTGCAAATTACATTTCTGACAAGGAATTTGTATTCAAGTGTATAAAGAAACTCTCAAACCCAACAAAAAACTAATATTAACTTAGTTTCAAAATAAGCAAAATGATTTATGCTTCTGGAAAGGCAAAGTTGATAATACATTCCCTTATTCTTCTTATGCAGCAAAGCAAAAAACCCTGGACATTATGAATGATGTACATGTGTGTATATATCATATGTGTGTGTGTTTGTCTGTGTGTGTGTGTGTGTGTGTGTATATCTCATATGATAACTTTTAATGGTGGAGAGAACATAGACCCTCTAGGGACCTTGGGACCCAAGAAGCATGATGGTGAATTTCTTGAGTTTTTATTTTGCTATGTATTCCAGACTAGGCCCTAAATTTGGAAACCTAGAAACACCAATAGGCACAGACAAAAAAAAAAAAAAAATGTCCTAACAGAAAGCTTGCCCTCTGTAGCCCAAGGACTAGACAAGCAAAGACAATCTATCAAGATAGACAGTAATCACTCTACAGAAGCCAGACACTAAAGAAGACAACTTTGATCCCCTCTCTCCCACTTTCCACTCTGACCAAGGTATAACAGAATGCCTCAATCCTCCCACAGGATAGGTGTCAAGCAAGGCCCAATAGGGAGCCACGACTTCTCATCTCCAACAGCCAGCTATCTCTAAAACCCCCATTATGTCAGTGGAGATCACCTAAAGAGCTTGGACTTTCATCCTTACCAAGAAGTAATGAAGAGTCCCTCCCCACCTCCCTGGGACCTTTTCAGAGAAGGCACAGTGGAGAAGGAAATAGAATTGTGCGATTAGAAAAACACACAAATTATCTCCATAAGATAGGTCCATGGATAGATGTTAGGACTAGTAGGTATCAAACAGACAGGCACAAATTATCTACATCATCTCCAGTGTCCTCCTCCTCCAAATGTATTTGGTTATTAAATAAGGACAATAGTTGCTATAGAGTGCAGAGTCCTGGCAAACACCACTTTAACCAGGTCTTTGAGTTTAACATCTCAGTAATACTGATACCTACCAACCTCATATATTCCCTGATACAATGCACTGTGAAGGACATGGCGTCTCTGTATGACTTTTCCCAGTAATGTAAAGTCTGAGCCTAATTATGAGAGAATATCAAACACTCTAAATTGGAAGAGGACATTCTAAAAAAGTAACCAATCAGTAATCTTCAAAAGTGTCAAGACAGACAAGGGAGGGCTGAAGAAATCACAGATAGGTGGAGACTAATGAACCCTGTCATAAAATGCTGTGTGAAATCCTGAATTGGATCCTGAAACATAAACAAGACATTAGAGGAAAAGTTAATAAAGTCTGAGCAAGTTTAATATATTAGTTAAAACAGCAAAATACCACACCAAGGTGAATTTCTTAGTTTTGATAAATACCCTGTGGTTAAAATGTTAACATAAGAAGCTGAGTGAAAGGCTCTTCTTGGGGTGTAAGCTGTACTGTTTTCAAAACCTTTAAATATGAGTCTGAAATTACCGCAGAATAAATTTTAAAAATTTGGATGTTTGCATCTGAAGCGAGTGAAGCAGAACATATTGATTGTGGTCAATAAATTACTTTCTGCAACCATGTCACAATTCACTGTTTAGTCCCCTTTTCACACTGTTTTTCCAGCCTGCTTAACTGACATTTCCTAGAAATAGCTTTGCTTCACAGTGCAAGTGTTATCCGTGTAGACTGGACTCCTGAAGGTTACAGAGAAATATTTGAGTAGCATGATTCCCAAGGACCATATAGTTTTTGTGTGTGTTTAAGAAATATAAAAGATATATCATATAATTTTAAGGTTATTCAAAAGCATTTATTTTTAAGGAAAATTAAAATGATAAAAAAGAGTGCTTGTCTGAAAGATGGTATTTTGAGTGTCAATTTGAATTTTTTTAGTTTTGCTTCGAAGAAATATTTATGTCTTGTATTTGTGTGACTCTGAGGTAATGTTGTATAGACATTTAGGATAAAATTTAAAAACCATTAAGGGCTGGATTACATTATATTAACATAGAAAGTGAGAAGATAGCATTTTCCTTGATCTGTAAGAAGTTGTGTTTGTAATATCTGATAGATTATTTTTTTTATTTTAAGCAGATCCAGAAATTTGTCAGAGCTCTTCTTGCACAGTGAGAAATGCTGGAGATACATCTAATGGTGAGTGATAATCCTGCAGTAACATTTGGTGGTTTACCTAATGCTTTCATGTACATCTCATTTAATTCTCATTAACAATTTCTGAGTAGCTTAAAAGTATGAAAAATCAACCCCACTATCATATTGGAGTAAAGGAGTTGGGGAAGATGCTACCTTTTTGCTAGAAAAAGAGCTCTTCTGACCAGTCAGTATCAAAATGAGTAAAGTGAATCATGTGCAAGGAGCTAAGGTGATTTTCCTTTGAACTGTTTCTTTGTAATAAAGACAAAGAGTTTAGTATGGATAGAACCTAACTTTTTATGGCTTATACATGTTTGTTGGTTTACCTCTTTTTTTCCTCAGCATTGTGTCTGTGATTTTGTATTTTTGTCTGAGCTTTCTACTATGTTGTGGAGAACAACCAGTACAATAATATAAGCCTCAAAAAATATACATCAGTTTTGAGTTTTGTTAAATTAGCTTAAGAAGTTTGTTTCATTTTATCACTGTCCAGCTGAGATAAAAATTTACAAGAAATTTTAGAGTCTTTCTGCTGCTGCTGCTGCTGCTGCTAAGTTGCTTCAGTCATGTCCGACTCTGTGTGACCCCGTAGACGGCAGGCCACCAGGCTCCCCATCCCTGGGATTCTCCAAGCAATAACACTGGAGTGGGTTGCCATTTCCTTCTCCAGTGCATGAAAATAAAAAGTGAAAGGGAAGTCACTCAGTCGTGTCCAACTCTTAGCGACCCCATGGACTGCAGCCCACCAGGCTACTCTGCCCATGGGATTTTCCAGGCAAGAGCACTGGAGTGGGTTGTCATTGCCTTCTCCTAGAGTCTTTCTATGTAATGGATCTCATTTGGGGTTTAATTTGCATTTCTCTGATGACCAGTGATATTGGACTAATTTTCAGGTGCTTATTTGTCATTTTTGTCTCTTATAGAAGTCTGGTCCAATCGTTTGTCTCTTTTAATTTGGGTGTTTTATTATTATTGAGTTCTGAGTTCATTATTCTGTCTACTTGTTCTTTGGCAGAAAGTACATTAAGAATATTTTCTGTTATGTGTGATTTGCCATGTTTTCTAAATAGCCTTTCAAAGAGTAGAGTTTTAGATTTTAACATCCAACTTATCACTTTTTGTGTCTTTTAGTTTGTATTTCTTATAAACTCTCTTAAAAGTCTTTGCCTGCTCCTGGGGGGCATATGCATCTGTTGAACTTAGGAATCTGCATAATTCTAGTTTTTACATTTAGTTCTATAATTCATACTGAGTGAATCTGTGGACATGGTAAAATTAAGATTCAATATTTATATTTTCCTATGGATAATTAGTTCTTGCACTACTTGTTGAAAAGGGTATCTGCCACTGAATTGCTTTGGTACTTCTTTTGGAAATCAAATGGCCATGCATATGTGTGTTCATTCTTTTACCAGCTGAGGTACAAGGGAAACCATTTTTTTTAACCCCATGGACTATACAATCCATGGAATTCTCCAGGCCAGAATACTGGAGTGGGTAGCCTTTCCCTTCTCCAGGGAATCTTTCCAACCCAGGGAATGAACCCAGGTCTCCCACATTGCAGGCAGATTCTTGGGTTCATTTTTGAACTCTCTGTTTGGTATCACTGAACTTCAGCCTTTTTTCAGTCCCAGGCAATGGAGATTACTGTAGATTTATAGAAATTTTTTTCAATCAAGTATTATTAATATAAGATTTCTTTTTTTAATGAACTGGTTTATCTTTTCTAGATTCTTTATTTCCTTATATATTTTAGAATAAGCTTGACAATTATAAGAATAAAAGCCTGCTGCATTTTGGATAGGATTGTCTTAAACTTACAAATCCACTTGGGGAGAATTTGCAATTTAACAATATTAAGCCTTTCTATTAGTAAATATTATGTGTGTTTGTATGTGTGTATAATATAGTATATAACTATATAAGAGGATCTAATGTATATAATTGCTATTTAGAACTTCTGAAAATGTGTTTTTGAGAAAATATCTGAGTAGATTTGAGAGAAATTCAATATAAAGCAAATTGGTAAGCCGTGTTCCCCGGAGGAGGCAATGGCACCCCATTCCAGTGTTCTTGCCTGGAGAATTCCAGGGACGGGGGAGCCTGGTGGGCTGCCATCTATGGGGTCACACAGAGTCGGACACGACTGCAGCGACTTAGCAGCAGCAGCAGCGGCAAGCTAGGGTCCCGTGTCTTCAGCTTTTCATATCTGAAAAAAGTTGCATTGAGGTGTCTAATCTCAGTGAGTAAACGTTTCAAAAATAGGACAAAATGGGTAAAATTGGCTCATTATGGGGAGTTAGACCTGAAAAGAACTAGGGCACAAGAAAGGTCATATTCTCAGAACCTGACCCTAAACTATTACTACATTTTGACTTTCCACCCCAAGAACTTTCCTATTTAAATCTTTTTCCACACACTGGTTTGCTCAGTCTCTCTGAAATTTTTTTTTGTTTTCCTCCCTTCATATATTTTTATTGCTTTGTGACATATATGGAATACCCGACTTTTTTCAATCTATTTAAACAGGGCCTCCAGGTCCATCCTGTGCTTACTCTTCCCTGCCCTTTCTAGTCTCCAGTTGGTATTTGTGTATTCATAATCACAATTCTGTGTCATTACAGTAGAATATGATTTGTTTGGCTGAGACCTACGTGTTCATTCATATTAGCTTGGCTATTCCATTATACATTTTCACTTAAGTGAGTTTGTTATATGCTGTCGTGTACATGTGTTTAATTGTAAAGACAGGAAAAAATAAGACTTGAATAGGTCTTTTTATTCTTTTCATAGTTTTTCATTTCTCTGTGCGGCAGACTGGTTTTAATGTCAACACTGATCAATTACAAGTGGTTGTCTGCCGTGCTGCATGGCAAAAAGACTGAAGCTACACCTCTACTTACTGGTTAAAAAGTAGCATAATCAATTAGCAATGTCTACCAGTGTTCTGGGTGGGAGCTGCCAGTGGGTCAAACCTGCATTGTATTAGTCGCCCTGAATGTGGGCCTATCCCTTTGCTAGTCCTCACATCATAAACGTGGTTTGGAAAGCAATTGTACTGTTATTATCTCATTTTAGGTGTACATTTCTAATATTCTTATAGCATATGATGATGTTGTAGTCATTTATTTTGGTTTCGTATGAGCATTTTTTTAATCACTGCATTTCCATTTCAAACCAAGCTTATTGTTTCTCTTTCCTCTGTCTGTTTGTCTGTCAGTCTATCTCCTATTTATATTTCTTTCTGTAATCGATAGAAAAAAAAATCAGTCCTTCATCACAGATAGCTTGTGAAGACCTGGGCCAAAGAGCATTGATTAACTTAAATGGCACCCTGCATTTGGAAAAGGATTATAATCCAAGTATGAAATCTTTGAAAAGTGCTTTGTAGTTAACCCCAATTATTTCATGTTAAAAATTTGATGTTATGTGGAAGTAATTGTTAGGGACTGTTTTTCCCTTTACCTTCTTGGTACCCACATTGTTTCAAGTCTATAGACTGCGTGCTTTGGCTTTGGTTTGCTGTTTATATGCATGGTAAGTTTAAGGCTTGACTACAGATTTTAAGTGTGTTGTTAAAACAAAATACTGGAGCAAAGACTTTAATTATCAATATTCACACATAAGTTTTTACTGAATTGCTTGATTCTAGGGATAGGAGTAAACAATAATGGCACTCTTTAATGGCCAGTTTATACTTAATACTTGTCTAATTAAAAACATTTTATCTATCTGAATGATTTTTCTGACAAGTAAATTATGTGACAGAGGTCTATGGACAATTATTTATTTCTTTGCCTTATCTCATAATTAATGATTACTTGATTCAAATCTTATATATTTATTTATTATTAAGACAAAAATTAAATATATTTAAGCAACCTTGGCAAGGATATTTTTTCATTATTATTATTCAATACAGTTTTGTATTAAACATTTGATTTTAAGTTAAATCATTGCTCTGATTTCCTGTTCAAATAAGTGAGAAAAAAGGATATTCTGTGTAGGCCTTTCTTACTGTCACTTCCATATTAAATTCAGCAAACTGCTGTACAGAAACTGCCTTTCCTTATGAACTAAATTTATTAGGAGCGATGTTCTTTTTAATTGTGAAGTGCTTAGATAGAAGTTAGCTTCATTAAAATTTCAATTTTCTGTATTTCTCACTAAGAGAGTAAAAACATGTTGTCAAATAATTTAGTTCATTTTAAATCTCAGCTGGAAGAAAGCTGGGCAGATTGGTCTCAATGTTATTATTCCTTCTTTAAATCGTATTTAGTGTGATTTAGCTCGTCCTAGTATGATTTCTTTTTCTCTTTAGTAAATCTGGTATTTCAGTCACATTTTCTCATGTAGTATACAGAACTGACATATTTATTGGTCTCTTTTTATATCTATTATGATACTTCTATTGAATTTTTAGGTAACATGAAGTTCATGTATCACTTGACTATATATTGATCTACTTTTAAAATCCATTACATATAATATTTTAAATTATATAAATACTTTTAAATATCTGAATCATTTACAGTTGTTACCATATATTATAAATTTTTAGTTTTTTTAGGATTTATGATGGGAAAATTCTCATATTTACTTGTGTGTATCCTTTCCCTTATCTTCTATTTTATTATATGTATATTGTTAAAGGAGATGATGGTAATCATTGATAGCTATAGTTTGTTTTTTATTTTTATTGAACAGTAATTAAGATCAATTATCAGCATCATTACCCATGGGATGAACTCTGGAGAGACATGGGTGGGGGAGAGGTAGACCTGAGTGTTATCAGCCGACAGGTGATCAAAGAAAACTTGAAAATGAACGTATTCTTCCACAGATAAAAGGCAGAATAAGTTGAGGGCTGAGGTATTCTCTCTACCACTCAAAGAGCAGATTGCTTCTTGAATAGCAGATCTAATTCTTATATTGACTGTAGGGTAAATCTAATCAGACTTTTGCAGAATAACTATAAAGCAGTTTGCTAATTTAACCTACTATCTGTGTTGAACAGTCCAGCCCAATTTTTAACTGATGTCCAGAGGCCAGAGAATAAGATTTCATAATAGAAAGATTTCAATTTTCAAAATAATTACTTGTTAGACCTTTCTGAGAAAGACATCTATTCTTTTAAACTTTGTATATACTTGACTGAACATGATTGCTATTTTCTTTTTTCTCAGATTTCAAATAGCTTATTGTAAACTTTGGAACCCATAATAAACTTGTATTGGCACTACCTCTTTTATTACTTGTATTTTATGTATGTAAACTATTGTTCATTCACTCAGTCATATCCGACTCTTAGCAACCCTATGGATTGCAGCATGCTAGGCTTCCTTGTCCATCTCTATCTCCTGGAGTTTGCTCAAACTCATGTCCATTGAGTCGGTGATACCATCCCACTATCTCATCCTCTACCATCCCTTTCTCCCCTTGTCCTCAATCTTTCTGAGCATCTGGGTCTTTTCCAATAAGTTGACTCTTCACATCAGGTGGCCAAAGTACTGGAGCTTCAGCTTCAGCATCAGTCCTTTAAATGAATACTCAGGACTGATTTTCTTTAGGATTGACTGGTTTTATCTCCTTGCAGAGTCTCAAGAGTCTTCTCCAGCAACACAGTTTGAAAGCATCCGTTCTTCAGCAATCAGCCTTCTTTATGGTCCAACTCTCACATCTGTACATAAGTAGTGGAAAAACCATAGCTTTGACTATTCAGACCTTTGTAGACAAAATAATATCTCTGATTTTTAATATGCTGTCTAGGTTTGTTATAAGTTTTTTTCCAAGGAGCAAGTGTCTTTTAATTTCATGGCTGCAATCACTATCCACAGTGATTTTGGAGCACAAGAAAATAATCTATCACTGTTTCCATTGTTTCCCCGTCTATTTCCCATGAAGTGATGGGACCAGATTCCATGATCTTTATTTTTTGAATGTTGAGTTTTAAGCTAGCTTCTTCATTCTCTCCCTTCACTCTCATCAAGAGGCTCTTTAGTTCCTCATTGCTGTCTGCCATTACAGAGGTATCCTCTGCATATCTGAGGTTATTGATATCTCTCCTGGCAGTCTTGATTCCAGCTGTGCTTCATCCAGCCTGGAATTTCGCATGCTGTTTAGCATATTAGTTGAATAAATAGGGTGACAATATACAGCCTTGACGTACTCCTTTCCCAGTTTAGAACCAGTCCCTTGTTCCATGTCCAGTTATAACTGTTACTTCTTGACCTGCATACAGGTTTCTCAAGAGGAAGGTCAGGTGGTCTGGTATTCCCATCTCTTTAAGAATTTTCCACAGTTTGTTGTGATCCACATAGTCAAAGGCTTTCAAGTAGTCAATGAAGCAAAAGTAGATGTTTTTCTGAAATTCTCTTGCTTTTTTTATGACCCAACAGATGTTGGCAGTTTGATCTCTGCCTTTTCTAAATCCAGCTTGTACATCTGGAAGTTCTCTTATTATGAAGTCTAGCTTAAAGGATTTTGAACATTACCTTGGTAGCATGTGAAAAGAGTGCAATTGTGTAGTAGTTTGAACATTCTTTGGCATTCCCCTTCTTGGAATGAAAACTGACCTTTTCCAGTCCTGTGGCCACTGCTGAGTTTTACAAATTTGGTAGCATATTGAGTGCAGCCCTTTAATCAGCATCATCTTTCAGGGTTTGAAATATCTCAGCTGGAATTCTATCACTGCCACTAGCTTTGTTCATAATAATACTTCCTATGGCCCACTTGACTTCACACTCCAGGATATCTGGCTCTAGGTGAGTGACCACACCTTCGTGGTTATCTGGGTGATTAAGACCTTTTATTTGGTACAATTATTTTGTGTATTCTTGCCACTTCTTAGTATCCTTTGCTTCTGTTAGGTGCATACAGTTTCTTTCCTTTATTGTGCATGAAATATTCCCTTCAGTTCAGTTCAGTTCAGTTCAGTCGCTCAGTCGTGTCCGACTCATTGCGACCTCATGAATTGCAGCACGCCAGGCCTCCCTGTCCATCACCAACTCCCAGAGTTCACTCAGACTCACATCCATCGAGTCAGTGATGACATCCAGCCATCTCATCCTCTGTCATCCCCTGTTATCTCTAATTTTCTTGAAGATATCTCTAGTCTTTCCCATTGTGTTGCTTTTTGCTGTTTCTTTGCATTGTTCACATAAGAAGGCTTTTTTCAATCTGTCCTCACTCTTCTTTGGAACTCTGCACTCAGATGGGATATCTCTCATTTTCTTCTTTGCCTTTTGCTTGTCCTTTTTTTTCAGCTAGTTGTAAGGCCTTCTCAGATGGCTGTTTTGCCTTGTAATTGACCATTCCAATTTACTTCTATTAAATCTTCCTCCCATAATGTACTGTTAATCAGAAAGCCAGTGACACTAGTCAAAGAATTGAAAGACAGGTGCAAAGTGTAATCCAAAACACTCATTCGTCAGTCACCCTATTGATTTCCATCTAAGGGTATGTTACCTACCAGAGGTAGGTATGGGTATGTTACCTACCTTCATTACCATTGAAGTAATGGACTTTATGTCCCGAATTTGGTGATTAAAATTTCTAGGTACTTAGGAACTTCAGGCCATGTGTTTGTCCCTTTTTTTCCCTTTACCTCTGCTCAGTGTCTGTGAGAAAATATTGTAGAATTCAAAAAGCTGTCCAAATTGCCGCTGGGGGCCCATTCCCAAAGATTTTTCCTTGAGCGAAGGAAGACTTTGCACATGCCCTTCACTCCAGGGATTTATGCCTTGGAGAACGAAGTGTCAAAGTGAAGCTAAGTGAGAGGATAGAGTGTGGTGAACTCCAGGAGTGCCAGGTAAATAGAGATCACAGCACGCTTTTGGGTAAATTTCTTTTTTTTCCCAAATTTGTTGTAGTCTAAAGTTAGTTTTAGAAATCCTAAATTTAAAAACAATTTTTTTCTTGAAGCTATTATACTATTTTCATTTGCACTCCACTTATTTCACATTTGCAAAGTTGATACATCCCAGGATAATATTGCATTATAGCACTAATTGCTTACTCTTTAGATATTTACTTAGGAAAAGTAAATTTTTTGATATTGAATAAACTCAAAATTATCAAGTTGTTTAAAATAATTTATTTGTAATAACCAAATTTATTATGCAAATCTAAAAAATCATCATTTCAGTGCTGCCAACATCCAGTTTCTTTTTACCTTATTAGCTGGCTTTATGGCATTTTTCTGTCTTTTGTTGTTGTTGTTTTGTTTTTGTTTTTCTGCAGACCTCATTATTGCAACTTTTAAAATGCAACTTTTATATAAAAATTATATAAAATATTTAATCTAGATTAAAAGTCAACATGACTGATACTATAGAAGTAAAATATATGGCAATAACTGACTGGTGGTTTCAGCAGTGAATTATTGAACACTATTATTGTTCTAGGATTTCACCTCTGGGTACTTGGTCATAGTTCTATCCGGACAGCAGTGTTTTCAAGCTTTCTGGGCCAGATGGTAAAACAAATAATTTTAGGGAGGAGAAAGAAACAATTAACAACAAACATAGAAACTTTTATTTAAAAATTTTCTTATTTGTTCATTTAATTAGAGTAACGATTAAGTCCTGATTAGATTTATGTAATCACAGATTGCCAGTTTCTTTTTTTTATTTCAGTATAGTGGTTCAATTAGGTTGAAAGATCCCAGAAAAATGAAAGAACTCATGATTATCTTTAAATTAAATTGTTTTTTATTTATAGGTGTGGAAATTAACAACGTTTAAATGACTTTTAGGAATATATATAGTATTTTGAAAGAAATGAAATCTAGGTATACATGATAGCTGAGTAAATTGAATCTTGTTTTTTTGAGATTTCACTTGTCTTCTAGTCTAGTATAAAGAGTGTCCTAAACTGAGCTTCAGATAACCACAGTTTTACTCCTAATTCTGCTTCCAAATAAATCACTCCTTTACCAAGTATATTATCAAGTTATTCAACACAAAGATATTGTCTCCCCCAAATTTTGTAAAGTTGATACAATATAATGCAAAGGATAGGAAGCCAAGGCTCTATCTAACATCTTAATTTTGAATATTTACTACTGGTACTTTGTTTAAATAAAACCAATGTAGTTTGTTTTACTTTTAATAATAAATAATATTTAAAGCATATTAGTGATAAAATGATTTTTGGAAGGCAAGATATAAGAAATGTATTTAATCACAGTAGGCTTTTATTTTAAATTTCTTTAGTAAATTTAATTGTGCTTTTATCTAACCTTTATATTTTGAGTAAATACAAATGCAAAAGCACATTGGTTACTTTTATTAAAATTTTGAGATCCTGAAGATGAAGTAATATGAAAATAGAAGCTGACACTACTGGCATAAATTTTCAGTGCTAATTAAGTTGTGGTCTACTGGTTCCTATATGTTTTGCTTCGTTGCTATGATCGTGTTTTGAGCCATGAAAATAAGTGGAGGTCCATGTGCCCATGGCCTAAGGAGGGCAGTTAGCTAAAGTGAAAATTTAGCACTTCTGTTTTCCTTTGTCATTATTTTTATTCTGCCTTGGTATTACATCAAACTTTCTCCTTTAAGCAAATGTCTTTGCCTATTGATAAAAATAAACTCAAGAAATATTAATAACAATCTGTTATACATAATGTGGTATGCAAGGTTGTGGGGAAACCACTAAAATGGTCCTTGTTCTCAAGGAGGATCTAGTAATATAGATAGTATAGGTATGTAAACAATCATTTTATATACTAGATCATTGTTTTCAAAGTGAGTGTAATCATGTTTGCCTTGGCGAGTCAAGTAATAAATGGAATGATATTAATACACATTTAAATTCACATCCACATCTCTTATAAATTACTAGTTCATTGCTGATATACTGTCAATATTTTGCACTTGTGAAAATGCCTTAGAAAATGGTTGGAAAATGCATAAAAATGGGGAAACTGAATTTTTCATGAGAGTCAAATAGGAATGTTATACCTTCCTTATTTTAATACTATTTTCCTAAACCCATTATATCAAAGATAGTTATTTTAGAAATGCAGCATAAAGACAATATCACACAACTCAGACAAAAAATAATAATCACTCATATTTAAATTTTAAGTTATAAAACCTATGAGGTATTTGCTTCATATTGCTTATTTTTTAAAAGATGCTATATTCCTATAGAGAATATTCTATATTCATAATTATTTTATTCAATCTGCATATTAATGAGAGGTATGAATTAGTTGTATGTTACTGATTTTTAAATATATATTTTGTCTTATATCACTTACTACTTTTGATTTATGAATGTTAGTATCATAATGTCACATTCATACAGATATTTGTCTGTTATATTAATTTATACTAGGAAGTCAAAATAAATTATAAATGCTGTTTTCTTTGTAGAATATTCAAATGCTCTACTATATAGGTCTAATGATAAAGTATCCTCTTTCTACTTCACTTCCTTTGGCATATATCTCCCTTTAATCAATTATATTTTTTATTAGAATTTACTTATATACTATTTAATAAGCTACTGAGTTCTTGAGTTCTAGGCTTTAAAATATGCTTATTGATATAATATGCACATAAGAGATAAAACTACTACATTTGCATTATCTTCATCTTTTTACATTCTTCCCTTTTTAGGTGTTTGTATGTGATACACCCTGTTTCGCTCTTTGCGTGTGTCATCATAGTGCATTCCCTTCAGATGTGTTATGGGAACACGATGTTGGTATAGATTTAGACTTTACTGCTGCACCAGTTATTATGGGACCATTATTCCCAATACTTTTACATGTTTAAAACTTTTACATATTACTTGGGTACACATTTTTGGATTATACTAGGTTTCACTTAGGAATTTGTGGAAATTGTCCAGTGTCTTTGGACACTAAAAGTTTTTTTTTTTTTTTCCCAGTCAGACAGGTCTTTATTTATTTATTTATTTTTTCTCATTCAACATATTTATTATTATTATTATTACTACTACAGAGATAACTTTAGAATTGCTATTAAAAATCAAATAAGGATGTAGGTGGCATGCTGTATTGTAAATTCTGATTCAACCAGCCAGTATACATATGACATTCATATCAAATTGTCACCACAGAGCACAGTACTTAAGGAAAAAGTTTTGGCTTTAAATCTTTTTTTTTTTTCCTCCTTGCATTCATTTTATTTTATTTTATTTATTTATTTATTTATTTATTTATTTTTTAAACAAACAAATGCTTTTCATTTTAATGAAGTTCAATTTACCAATGATTTTCTTTCCATGTTTTGTGCCTTTGGTATTCTTTTTTTTTTTTAATTTTAAAATCTTTAATTCTTACATGCGTTCCCAAACATGAACCCCCCTCCCACCTCCCTCCCCATAACATCTCTCTGGGTCATCCCCATACACCAGCCCCAAGCATGCTGTATCCTGCGTCAGACATAGACTGGCGATTCAATTCTTACATGATAGTATACATGTTAGAATGCCATTCTCCCAAATCATCCCACTCTCTCCCTCTCCCTCTGAGTCCAAAAGTCCGTTATACACATCTGTGTCTTTTTTCCTGTCTTGCATACAGGGTCGTCATTGCCATCTTCCTAAATTCCATATATATGTGTTAGTATACTGTATTGGTGTTTTTCTTTCTGGCTTACTTCACTCTGTATAATCGGCTCCAGTTTCATCCATCTCATCAGAACTGATTCAAATGAATTCTTTTTTACAGCTGAGTAATACTCCATTGTGTATATGTACCACAGCTTTCTTATCCATTCATCTGCTGATGGACATCTAGGTTGTTTCCATGTCCTGGCTATTATAAACAGTGCTGTGATGAACATTGGGGTACATGTGTCTCTTTCAATTCTGGTTTCCTCGGTGTGTATGCCCAGCATGGACATTAAAAGTTGATATGAAGAATTCTAAGACCGTTCCAGAAATTTCTCCATTTATTTCTCTATTTATATTTTGATCTTTAATCTAGCTGGACAAATGACAGTTTCTTTGATTTCAGTTACTGGTAACTTTAGTAGGGTATGTTTGCATGTTGTCTAATTTGGCCATTTCTTTTCCAGTAGTATTACATGTTTCTACCAAAGTTTAGATTCAAATATACTTGTATTTTAATGCTTTACTTATTTGTATATCTGTAACTATTAATTTTGTTCCACTGTTTACTTTCTTCTTTAATAATATTCTATTTTCATGTTCTTTAGTTTGTTTCTGTCAGGCTCATTTTATTTTTGCTTTAATTTTTCTGATATTTAATTTTAATGTCATATCTTCCCTGAACTCTTTACCTTTCCATTACATCTATTTCTGTTTTCTCACCATCTCATCTCTAAATTCTTATATTTTTGTTTGGCATGCTTGATCATAAAAGCAGCAACTTTATTCATTTTGTAAATTCATAAGAGAAGTTTTTGGACTAAATGTTCATGTATTCCATGGTATACCAGGTTGAATAGTGTCCCTTCAAAATTTATGTCCCTTCAGAACCTCATAAGGTGGATATTTGGAAATAGGGTCTTTGCATACATAAGTTGGTAAAAAGAGGTTTTGGGAATTAGGGTGGTCCTTAAATCCTGCAACTGATGTCCTTGTAAGAAGGCCATGTGGAGACATAGACACTCTGGGAAAATCCATGTTACAGTGGGGGCAAAAGTTGCAGTAATGCCGCTGAAAGCAAGGGAATGCAAAAGAAAGCTAGCAACCATCGTAAGGAATAGACAAGGAAAGATTCAAAGAGCATGGCTTTAGAGAGAGCATGGCTTCAGAGAGAGCATGGCTCTGCTCACACCTTGATTTTGGACTTCAAGCTTCTAGATCTAGGAGAGAATATATTTCTTCTGATTTAAGCCAACCACTTTCTGGTAATTTGTTATTAGGAAGCTAGTATAATTGGTAAACTTGCTATAATGAGTTTTCTTCGTCTGCCACTTTTCTTTTTGTGTCTTACAGTGTTTTTGTGTGCTTGTTATATGCTCTATACTAATCAGTCCCTTAAAGAGGTGGTGTTTCTGTTTCTTTCATTTTTTTAATCGTGGAGAACCAGGGGTGTTTTCTAGCCAACCAGATTTTTGCTAATGACCTAGGGATTTGTGTTTATATTTATTTATCTATATTCTAAGCCAGTGGAGATGCATAATTGTAATTTTGCACACAGTAAAAGATGTCTATTCTGCCAGAATAATTTTTTTAATGGTTTGTATATGTGCTCTCATCTTTAGCATATGCATCTCATTAGTGCCACTGAAGACTTGAATTTTTGATTTTACATCATGGTTTGTTCCCTTTGATCTATTCTGTGGTTTCCAGTTATAAAGCTAGTATCTACTTTTCTGTATAATCTTTCATTGGCTTTAAGGTATTTTTCGAAAGACAAAAGGTGATGCCAATATCCTACTACCATTTTCATGCAGAAAGTTCTTTAACTAATTATATAAATGGCAGTCCAAGTTTAATTTGCTTTAAGTTATCCTAGTAGGAGACAGTTTAATACTTTGAGTTGAGTATATGGGATCCAGAACCTAGTAGCTCAGATGCAAGTCCCAGCTCTGCCACTTTTTATATCTTTGGGGAAGTTACTTTTATCTATTTCAGTTTGCTTGTCTATAAAATATAGTAATAAATAGGTGTCTTTTAAAGTTTCTGAGAACACAAAGTTATCTCTGTAAAGTGTCACATATATAAAATTTTTAGTACTTGTTAGTATAATTTCCTGTTCTATTTCATTCTTGTTCACAGATAGGTTTGCCCAGATAAGCAAAAGATCTTATTCTTGAAACCATCCAGATATTTGCAAGTAATTTTTATAGTTTAATTCTGTCTTAGTCTTTACTCAGTAAAAAATGCCTATTTTGATATCATTGAGATTACTTTATCAATCCTTAATTTATTCTTAGTGTTCATTTCTGAATTTCCATAATTATCTTAATCTTTCCTTTAAGGATTGTGAAATGGCTGATTTCTGTCAGAATCATGAACCAGCCTAGCAATATGTAATTAACTGGAAAAAAAATCTTGGAAAATATTTCGTTTTTCTGAAATTTGCTGGAAGAATAGCTAACAGTGTAACTCAATTTTTTACTAAAAGTAAAGGGGGCTTTTATGTTTGAATACTTTCTATAATATTTAAAAATCCATTGTCCTCCTGGTAAAATTGTCTCATCTCATCATCTGAGATCATCTTTTCTGATCCTTTTAACATTCTTTTAGCATAAAATTCTAGCTTTCAAGCATCAGATATTCTTGGTACATCAGATATTCTTGGGAAAAAAGCTACTACTAAATGTCTTTGAAGGAAAAGTGAATTCCCAACATGAAATAAGCTGAGTAGAACCGGGAATTTTTCTCTGTTAATTTCTATGGCTGATGTTATGGTGAATGTGAAATCAGGGCAGGTCATCCTTCCAAATCAGAATCTTAGAAACATGGACTGCATTACAGACTAGGAACTTTTCTGCTTCTTAGGTATTCATTTTCCTTTCAAGTAAATGAAGGGATAATGTCAGTCTTGAGTCCTTTCACTAAATCCATTTACTTTTGACTTGATGAAGACTAGTTTAATTATGATTAGTTTAATGTGAGTGAAGAATGTGTTATGATGATTGAGTAATATGCTCTATATGATGCTAATATTGTAGAAATGTGAGCACTCTGACATTATGGCCTACTTCTTGTAAATCAGTGTATATGAAGTAAGGAGAAAATTAGCTAGTTTATTGATTTTCTTCAACTTGTATGTAATTCCTAAACAATACATATCCATGTTTAAATGCTTATGCAGTAGTAAGATTTAAATCTTCTTTTTAATTGATTAAATTTCAGATATTTAGGAGAATGTCTTCAAACTTTGCATTTAATTGAAATGTCTTCTTGAAAAGTCACATTTGTAGATGTCCAAAATGTAAGACCTTAAGTGAAAAACTTGGATTTTTTTTTAAACTTGAATTTTTATTTTCTGTTTCAAGAATATATTTTTGAAAAATATATTAAAGAAGATAATAGAATAAATGTCATACTTGTCTCTTTGTCTTAGCTGGCAAGAAAATCTAGAGATAAACTCAGGACCTAGTTTTAACACTGTCCTTAAATATATATCTTGTGGTCCTTTTACTCACTTAGGTGGCCTGTGATTTAATACATCCATATATCCATTCATTTTACATTGCTTTTGAACTTCTAACCTTCTTAAATTTCCTTGAAAGGAGACTGAATATTTGTTACGGATAAAGGATACTCTCCATAACCATGTGTATTTAAAATATCCCATTTAAATTTTCCTTTAGAAGTATTCTCAATACTTCTTATGTACTTACAATTCTTAAACTTATGATGATGCAGTGTTTGCTTATACATGTAAATGTAACTGGTAACAGAGCTTTTATGTTGACATATTTGAATTGAATTTTAGTCTCAAAATGAAACTCACCCAGGAAGCTATTTGAAGAAACATGATTAATCTTTGAGTAAATGAGAGTGGACCAGGTAGCTACTATCAAAGACATCACAAATATGGTAGCTTACAAAGAAAGAAGCTTCTTTCTATTTCACATATAGCCCTAGGTAGGTAAGTTCTACTCCACTGAGTTACTCAAGGGCCCAAGCTAGAATGGTGGCTCTGACATCTCACTATACACAGGGCTTCCTACCTAGGTCATAAGGTGGCTGCTTGGTGGTCAGTCTGCACTGCCTAAGGAGGTGGACCAGAATGTCCACTGAAAATGTGCTGTACTTTTATAGCCAGGCTGGTGAGCCAGGTTGGTAATGCAGTTTCAGTCTTCATTGTACCTTTCGATGTTACCTGTATCCACACTCCCATCTCCAGCCCGTTTATCCAGCCTTCTCAGTTGCTACTTCCTCAATCAAATCACGTTCTACCCACAAGGAGCAAATCATGGTTCCCAAATGCACAATGTCATGTTCATAATATTTATACATCATTTTCCATGTTTTTTTCCTGTACCTCTGACACCTTTTCTTTTTCTCAGAATGCTTTATCAGTCTTCAGTACACAAATCTCTGTGCCCTTTGTTCAAAATACATTATATATCCCAGTTGTATTGTAAACTCTTTGTAGGCAGCTACCATGACTCACAATCATAGTTAGGCCATTTCTGAGCTGTATGACCATGGGCAAGTTATTTAAAGCTTCCATACCTCATTTTCCTTACATGAAGTTGTGATATGTCCTTGGACAGAGGAGCCTGGTGGGCCACAGCCCATGAGATCACAGAGTTGAACATGACTGAGCCACTAATACCTACTGCTACTGCTGCTAAGTCACTTCAGTTGTGTCCGACTCTGTGCGACCCCATAGACGGCAGCCCACCCGGCTCCCCCGTCCCTGGGATTCTCCAGGCAAGAACACCGGAGTGGGTTGCCATTTCCTTCTCCAAAGCATGAAAGTGAAAAGTGAAAGTGAAGTCGCTCAGTCGTGTCTGACCCTTAGCGACCCCATGGACTGCAGCCTACCAGGCTCCTCCGCCCATGGGACTAATACCTAGGGGTTAGGTAAAGATTGAATGAAACAGTCTAGGCAGAGCTCTTTAAAGAATAGCTTTTTCATCAAAAATAGTATAAGCACTCAACAGACGTTAGTTATTCATAGTTTTCACTGTCTTTTGTGCCTCTAAGATACATAGCTTCCCCATAGGTTTCCAAGGACATTTGTTACTTGATTTTATTTGAAAATCGCAACCTACATAGTGTATTTCATAAGTTCACAAAAGACACACAGTTGGTTTGTGACAGAGGCTATAATGAGAATTAGAAAGTGAAGTGACTAGAAGGCCTGGAAGGAAGGATAAACCAGGACCAGGGCAATAAAACATAACGGCTTATATTCATCGAGTATTTTTCGGCTGATTCATGTCAATGTATGGCAAAAACCGCTACAGTATTGTAAAGTCATTAGCCTCCAACTAAAATAAATAAATTAATTTAAAGAAAAGAGTATTTCTCTCTTAGGCAGGCAAAAATACCATTCTAATTGCATTTTGTGTGCATGGCTGAAGAATGGAATTTATTTCTGTAATGAATGTCACCACAAATTGTATTTTCTGTGTTTTGTACTATTCCACCAATAGCTTAGACAACTTGAGTTAAGAATTCATTGTTCAGTGCATTCATACATGTACAGCTGTGCAAATGGGTACATACAAAGATGTCTACTAAGTATTATTTGTAATTTTAAAATAAAAGAAATAACATAAGTGCCTAAAAATAGAATATTGAGTAAATCACCACTGTTTAATGAAATATTACATAGCTATTAAAAAGAATAGAAAAATCCATATTTATAGGCATAGAACAATATGTTGAACGGTTACATGACAATATAATATAATCATGCTGCTGCTGCTGTTGCTAAGTCGCTTCAGTCGTGTCCGACTCAGTGCAACCCCATAGATGGCAGCCCATAACATAATATTAATCATATTCAATATAATAATTTATGATTTTCATGTCATTTCCTAAATGTTTTTAAAAATTATATACATTTTAAAATTTATATGTGCATTTTTACATCTAGAGGGATACCTATTTGAGCTGTAAATAGTTCTGGACAACAGTTTCAAATTTGTATGCTTTTCTTACTACTTGAACTGTTTAAGTGAGCATATATTGTTTTCTAATAAAACAGTAATTTCCACCTAGGAATATTTTCCTCTCAAGTATCAGGAATGCAACTTACAGTTCATCTTTGAAAAAGGAAAGGATGAAAAAGAAAAGGTATAGGTTTATGGGACCATCCACAGATTTGCAGCTTGGCTAGACACACATACCAAAGGAACATTATCTTCTTATCCATTGCTTAATTTACTGGTTATCTTCTGGGTTGACCTTATTCTTAATTCTGAGTCGCTTGTCAGCTCCAGATTTCTCTGATCCTTTCATTGGCAATGCTGTTGAGAAGAAAATGCTTTTGTTTTTTACAGTTTTAATAGTGATCTTAGAGCTGAGTTTTACTCTTCTGGCTTTCTTTGTGAGCCCATCCCTGAATCAATCATTGTGATTTATTGGAAGAGTACTTCATCTATGTCAGGCCAGACATGCTATATTAGAAAATTTGCAACATAATTGAAACCTTCTATTATATAAGGTAATTTTATATTTTACCTTAATACTTTCCTTCTGTATTATATGTAGAAACAAATGCCCATTTTACAAAAAAGATTTTCATAAATGTTTGTTTATATTTTGTTTCAGTATGCTGATGGTCTCTTGGTGTTTAGCTCTTCACCTATTTGGTATTATATTGAGAGAAAATAATAAACAGTTATTTCAGAATGATTACTTTCCTTCTTTCCCCATCAATTTAAGTTGGCATTTTTATACCTCTCTCTCTCACTTGCATGCAAGTATTTCTAGACATGCACACATAATCTAGAAATACTTTTGTTTTTGAGAGTTTTTGCCATTTGTTATAGAACGTTGGCTCTTTCACATATTTTTTCTGGTCATAACAATATAACTTATTTTACATTCGATTTCTATTTGTATATATGTGTTTTGCTGTGTATATGTGTTGTACTGTGCTAAGATGCTTCAGTCATGTCCAGCTTTTTGCAACCCTATGGACTATAGCCCACCAGGCTCCTCTGTCCATGGGATTCTCCAGGAAAGAATTCTAAAGTGGCCATGCCCTCTTACAGGGGGTCTTCCTGACCCAGGGATCAAACCTGTGTTTCTTATCAAACATTACACTGGCAGGTAGGTTCTTTATCAATATCGTCACCTGGGAAGCTCTGTCTTTTTCTCTTTTGTGGTCTCCTTTTGTAACCTTTGTTACTGTTATATGACATTATTCCTTTATATTTTGTATGTATGTTAAAAGTTTTTTTTTGTTATTCTGAGGCTTACATGAAATAACATGTATTTATAATAGCATTTTAAACTGATAATAAGTTACATTTAATTTCAAACAAACACTCTACATTTTTATTTCTCTTCCCTCCACATTTTGTCAATTGATATCACACTTTTATTGGCTTCTCAGGTGTAGGAGGGTCCTGTGATGGTAAACTCCTGAGCTTTAATTTTTGTCGTGCAGTGCTTTTCTTTCATTTCTGGAAAACACTTTTTCTGGGTATAGTATTCTTGGCTGGCAAGTTATTTTTTTTTTCTTTTAGCACTTTATAAAACCACTGCTTTGCCTTGGTGTTGCCGTGTTTTGTTTTGTTTTTTTTGTCATCCACGTAGCCTTTTGTTGGTATCTGTGCATCTGAATGAGCAGACCTTTCCTCTACTCTTTACAGACTGGTTTCAGCAGGGAATGACATTCTTCTGTTGGTTCCCCAGGCTGATGGAATTATCTCTGAACTTGCAATCAGCCTAGATTGGAGCTGCGTCATATGACTGTTGCTGAGTCTGCAGTGGGTTCCACAATTGGTGAACCTGTTACCAGGGGTTTGGGCAGACTGATCACTCGGTGAAGGAGACTGACTCCAACACCTTGTTCAGTAGGGTTTGACACTGAGTACAGGGCTGCTTTAGGGCTCACTCATATTTGGATACAGAGAAACTGTGTCACAGATATATAAGCAAGGTATACAGATGGCCTTGACTCCCACCAAGTCCTTGAGAGAGCTCCTTTCAGATCATTTGGGGAGTTGGTGGTCAGTCAGGACTGTCCTCTGACTGTAGCTGAGAGAGGAAGGAACCATTGCTGTTTAAGTGTCCACAACCAGGACGAAGTCCTCCAGACCTCTTCTCTGAGTTATGTATAGATGGGACTCCTCCTGGGTCACTTAGTATATATGATGCCAGTGGTAGACTCAAAGGCCACTGGGGCTGTAGCCAAGTCCATAGGGGTCAGGGTTTTACTAAGTCCGTAGCTGGGAGTCATCCATCTTGGCATTGGGCTGTTTTCCCAAAACACTCCTCCTCAGGTTTAGACTCCACTGGGGTTTCACAGTTTTCCATCTGGATCCCAAAGTTCCCACAAAAATCACTGTTGTCTAGACAGATGGCTGCAAAATTATTATGTTGAGGGGGGATATGAGCAGGGGACCTTCTAGTCTATCATTTTGTGGCTCATTGTTTTGTTTTTCTTAATCAATGTCTTTCTTATTTTGTGAACTTGGCAAAAAGTCCTGTAATTTCTTACTTTTTCTTGGTTATTGTTTTCTTCCTTTCCTCTCTTGTGCCTCTGAAATTTCTACTGCAGATGGAAGGAACTTTTTTGAAATAATTGACATAACTCGTATGATTTCACATCTTTGTATTTTAATTTTAATATGAGGGAGAATTGCTTAAACTTCATTTAACTTCATATATTAGGGTTTATAAAAGTTGGTTTAATGCAGTCTGATGTTCATTCTCTCTACTGCAGCTTTTTATTCAACTGTATTTAAATCCCCATTTCTTGATCTCAGATTTGTTCTTTTCATTGAGTTCCAATTCTGTTTGAATAGAGGCAGAATATTTTTGAATCCTATCATAATAATGTTAGATGTGTTTGAAAAATTCCTTTTTTTTTCAGTAGTTTTATTTCCTTGACAACACATATGCTCTAGCTTCCACTCCACACTTCTTTAAATATTGTTGCACATTTTCACATGTTTTGTAATGGTGCTCCTTTTTGTTGGTATTTATGGGTAAAGCCATGTACTATTGAAGCCTGGCATGGAGAATTTTGAGCATTACTTTGCTAGCATGTGAGATGAGTGCAATTGTGCAGTAGTTTCAACATTCTTTGGCATTGCCTTTCTTTGGGATTGGAATGAAAACTGACCTTTTCCAATCTGGTGGCCATGGCTGAGTTTTCCAAATTTGCTGTCGTATTGAGTGCAGCACTTTCACAGCATCATTTTTAGGATTTGAAATAGCTCAACTGGATTCCATCCAACAGAACATGAACCATGAATTTCCACATGTTTAAGCTGGACTTAGAAAAGGCAGAAGAACCAGAGATCAAATTGCCAATATCCATTGGATCATTGAAAAAACAAGAGAGCTCCTAAAAATATCTTCTTCTGCTTTATTGACTACATCAAAGCCTTTGACTCTGTGGATCACATCAAACTGTGAAAAATTCTTAAAAAGATGGAATATCAGACCACTTTACCTGCTTCCTGAGAAATCTATATGCAGGTCAAGAAGCGACAATTAGAATTGGACATGGAAAAACAGACTGGCTCCAAATCAGGAAAAGAGTACATCAAGGCTGTATATTGTCACACTGCTTATTTAACTTATATGCAGAGTACATCATGTGAAACACTGGGCTGGATAAAGCACAGGCCGGGATCAAGATTGCCAGGAGAAATATCAATAACTTCAGATAAACGGATGACACCGCCATTTTGGCAGAAAGCGAAGAAGAACTAAAGAGCCTCTTGATGAAAGTGAATGAGGAGAGTGAAAAAGCTGGCTTAAAACTTAACATACAGAAAACTAAGATCATAGCATCCACTTCTATCATTTCATGGCAAATAGATGGGGAAATAGTGGAAACAGTGAGAGACTTTCTTTTCTTGGGCTCTAAAATCACTGCAGATGGTGACTACAACCATGAAATTAAAAGATACTTGCTCCTTGGAAGAAAAGTTATGACCAACCTAGAGAGCATATTAAAAAGAAGAGACATGACTTTGCCAACAAAGGTTCATCTAGACAAAGCTATCGTTTTTCCAGTAGTTATGTATGGATTTGAGTGTCGGACTACAAAGAAAACTGAGCACCAAAGAATTGATGCTTTTGAACTGTGGTGTTGGAGAAGACTCTTGAGAGTCCCTTGGACTGCAAGGGATACAACCAGTCCATCCTAAAGGAAATCAGTCCTGAATATTCATTGGAAGGACTGATGCTGAAGCTGAAACTCCAATACTTTGGCCACCTGATGCAAAGGATGGACTCATTGGAAAATATCCTGATACTGGGAAAGATTTAAGGCAAGAGGAGAAGGTAAAGATAGAGGGTGAGATGGTTGAATGGTATCACCAACTCGACATGAATTTGACCAAGCTCCAGGAGCTGGTGATGGATAGGAAGCTTTGCATGCTGCAGTCCATGGGGGTGCAAAGAGTTGGACATGACTGAGTGACTGAACTGAACTGATGGGTAAAGCCACAAGTTTTAATCATACCTGGTAACTTAGATGAATCCTATTAATATCTCATTTGCATGTTCTTCAAAGTTTAGTTCCAGATGAGAGAACAAACATAATTTTTTCTATGTTGGATTTACTTTGTCAGATTAGTGGTCCAGCAACCTGGACAAAGTAGGAAGGTAGGACACATCCAAAACGACTATGGCAGGAGAGAGCACCACTTCCTATGTGACAAGTAGAACAAGAGGCCCCATGCATTTTCCATGCAGTGTGTTAGTAGAAAGTAAGCACAGTTCAGTGGTACTTCCATTTGTGGTGACTTCTGACAATACATCTGTTCCTCAGGGCTTTGAAAAAGATATAAGGGTGTTTCACCAGGGCCTTATCTCCCCTGGGTTAGGGAATATCAATGTGGTTCAGCAGTGATTTCTTTTTTATTTTTCTTTCTCTCCTTCCTTCCTTCTTTTTCTTCCTTCCCCTCTCTCTTTTTTTCTTTCTACCAAGTAGCATCTTTAAGTCTGGCCTTCCTTCAGTTTCTATCATAACTCCTTTTTGTGGAGGATACATTCCTTAAACTTTCAAGTACGTCCCTATCAGCCCTCTCTAGTTTCCAGGCCTCATGCCAAAAATTAAGTTCATTTATCCCTTCAGGTAAAATTTAGGGAAAGGGGAAGAGTTGGAAATGTTTCATAAAATTTGCTTTCTCATTCAGAAGTAGAATTGATTTTTTAATCTATCAAAAAACCTCACTTTTCTCCATTAATTATATCTTATTACACACAACATATCATTTAAGTCTTTCCATATAAAGTACTTAGATATATTTTTGTCTGCCGTCTGATGTATTTGATATCTCTGCAGTTTAATTAATGTGATGAACATCTATCCCATGTATTCATCCAGATTTTTAATGAAAGAATGGAAAGGAATTAGTGTGTTGTTTGTCTCGAGAACTTACTTGCAGTTGTCAGCTCTCATATTATGATCACTAATATCCTTAATTGTCACTGTTCTCAATTTAATATTTTACCATATTGTTCTTAAGAACAGGTTGTGTTGTGTTAGTTGCTCAGTCATGTCATACTGTTTGTGACCCCATGGACTGTAGCCTGCCAGCCTCCTCTGTCCATGGGAATCTCCAGGCAAGAATACTGGAGTGACTTGTCATTCCTTTCTGCAGGGAATCTTCCCAACCCAGAGATTAAAGCCAGGCCTCCTGTATTGCAGGCAGATTCTTTACCATCAGAGCTACTAGGGAAGCCCAGGTTCAGTCAGTCAGTCAGTTCAGTCTCTTAGTCATGTCTGAATCTTTGCGACCCCATGGACTACAGCACAGCACCCCAGGCCTCCCTGTCCATCACCAACTTGGAGTTTACTCAAACTTATTTCAGGTCATGATTAAGTATGACCTAAATCAAATCCCATACGATTATACAGTGGAAGTGAGAAACAGATTTAAGGAACCAGACCTTATAGACAGAGTGCCGGATGAACTATGGACGGAGATTCATGACATTGTACAGGAGACAGGGATCAAGACCATCCCCAAGAAAAAGAAATGCAAACAAGCAAAATGGCTGTTTTAGGAGACCTTACGAATAGCTGTGAAAAGAAGAGAAGCGAAAGCAAAGGAGAAAAGGAAAGATATACCCATTTGAATGCAGAGTTCCAAAGAATAGCAAGGAAAAATAGGAAGGCCTTTCTCAGTGATCCATGCAAATAAATAGAAGAAAACAACAGAACTGGAAAGACTAGAGATCTCTTCAAGAAAATTAGAGATACCAAGGGAACATTTCATGCAAAGATGGGTTCAATAAAGGACAGAAATGGTATGGACCTAACAGAAGCAGAAGATATTAAGAGATGGCAAGAATACACCAAACTGTACAAAAAAGATCTTCATGACCCAGATAATCATGATGGTGTGATCACTCTCCTAGAACAAGACATCCTGGAATATGAAGTCAAGTGAGCCTTTGGAAGCATCACTACAAACAAAGCTAGTGGAGATGACAGGATTCCAATTGAGCTATTTCAAATCCTGAAAGATGATGCTGTGAAAGTGCTGCACTCAATATGCCAACAAATTTGAAAACACAGCAGTGGCTACAGGACTGGAAAAGGTCAGTTTTCATTCCAATCTCAAAGAAAGGCAATGCCAAGGAACGCTCAGACTACCTCACAATTGCACACATTTCACATGCTAGCAACGTAAATCTCAAAATTCTCCAAGCCAGGCTTGAACAGTACGTGAACTGTGAACTTTCAGATATTCAAGCTGGTTTTAGAAAAGGCAGAGGAACCAGGGATCAAATTGCCTACATCCACTGAATCATCAAAAAAAGCAAGAGAGTTCCAGAAAAATATCAATTTATGCCTTATTGACTATGCCGAAGTCTTTGACTGTGTGGATCACATCAAACTGTGGAAAATTCTGAAAGAGATGGGAATACCAGACTACCTGACCTGCCTCTTGAGAAACCTGTATGCAGGTCAGGAAGCAACAATTAGAACTGGACATGGAACAACAGACTGGATCCAAATAGGAAAAGGAGCATGTCAAGGCTGTATATTGTCACCATGCTTATTTAACTTCTATGCATCATGAGGAACGCTGGGCTGGAGAAAGCACAATCTGGAATAAAGATTGCTGGGAGAAATATCAATAACCTCAGATATGCAGATGACACCACCCTATGACAGAAAGTGAAGAAGAACTAAAGAGCCTCTTGATGAAGGTAAAAGAGGAGAGTGAAAAAGTTGGCTTAAACTCAACATTCAGAAAGCTAAGATCATGGCATCTGGTCCCATCACTTCATGGGAAATATGTGGGGAAACAGTGGAAACAGTGATAGATTTTATTTTTGGAGGGCTTTGAAATCACTGCAGATAGTGACTGCAGACATGAAAGCCCAGGTTGAGAGATAGTACTCAAAAAACCTAATTTGCTTAAGATTTAATACATTTTATTAATATATTCCACCTTTTCTAAATTTATAAGATTAAAAGTTTTACAAAGAAAGTGAGGATAGTCTATGTTATTATTTGCTAATGAATTTTGCTGTCTGTAGTTATCATTGCTTGCTTTTTAAGAAAGTGCTCACAAACCATGCCCTTATGTTAGGCAGACCTCAGAAATATTGTAGGTTTTGTTCCAGACCACTGGAATAAAGTAAGTTACATAAATTGTTTTGTTACCCAGCTCATATTAAGGTTATGTTTATACTATAGTTTGTTAAGTGTTTACTAATGTTTTGCCTTAAACAATGTGCATACCTTAATTTAAAAATACCTTATGGCTAAGACATTCTAAGCATCATCTGAACCTTCAACAAGTTTTAACTTGCAGATCACCATGACAAATGCAATAATAATTAAAAAGTTTGAAATTTAGCCTCATATTACCAAAATATGACACAGAGACATGAATTGAGGTGTTGGAAAATGTGGCACTGATAGGCTAGCTCCAAGCAGGGTTGGCACAAACCTTCATTTTGTGAGAAATGCTGAATCTGTAAGGTGCAATAAAAGGAAGTATGCCTATAATTTATTTTAGGTTCTCAAGTAAAATTGACGTTAGATTCTCTTTCTAGACTGTTCAGTATCAAATTATCTCCCTTATGAAAATGCACCCAATTGCTTACACTAAATTGAAAATGGAAAAAGTCTGAGACGCAAATGATCTGTAAAATGTAAATAATTTTAGCCCCATCTGCTTCAGATATTCTTGGAAAATGGGATTTTGAAGCACTAAAAGTGAAATACCATTTTCATATTTTCAGAACGTATTACTGTAATGTTGCAGACACTGTAAAATCTTATACCTATTTTCGTGTTAGGATTCTGAGACCACTTTACTAAGAGTTTCCTTGTATGTAGAAAAAGCCATGTGAAGATACAAGTACCTACATGCCAATAACTTGGAAAGAGGCATTAGAATGAAAGAGGACAAAGAATTTGGTAACATAATTTTTAGGATGTATGAAATTGAATTTGATTTAGCCATTCATTCTTTTGTCTTTAACAGTCAAGTCACTCAGTGAAATGGATAAGTAGAATTAATAGTCAATAAATTCCTAATATGCTTCAACTCTGAAAATTCTTCAAGTTTCTGTTTCTACCTTTGTGGTGATAGCTGTCCGGATGTTTTGTTACTCAGGAGCCATTTTGTTTGTTTACATTTCAAATGCTCTGCTTGGGATAGACTTGCTAAATAATTAAGCCTGAACACCATTTGGATCCTCCATGAAGATCCTCAGTCAAATGACTGTCACATGATTATTGCTCTGCTTGAACAAATCAGTATCTAAAAAAGAGATCTCTGACTAACCTGGGGAAATAACACTGTTCCCTTTAACTGTTTGCTTTGCTGTCTGCTGTTGTTTTCTGTTGTGACTGTTTGATGCTACAAAGATGTAACCTTATAGGTTCTAGTGTCACTATATACGTGAATTAGTTTTTTTTTGTAAAAACATTTTAAAATTATGGAACTCAGGAGTTACAGAAAATAAATCCATTGAAAATTTAAAATCTCAGTTTATTTGAATTATTTAAATAAAAAGTCATAAAAAATATTGGAGATTTTGGAAATAACTGAAGAATAGATGGGTTTTCTGGGCAATTTGGGTTTAGTGATTAAAAAGCCCATCTCTCTCACTTTAGGGAAAATGCTAACCACCCTCCCCTCCCCCAATAGTGCATACTAATGCATGTTTTGTTAGCCCTTGATGCCTGGAAGAATCATTTTATTCAGTAACTGAAGTCTCATACACCCTTGCTCCTGTTTACCCCGCCTTGTAACACAGATGGACTAAATGGGCCTGCAGTTCCTCAGGGTTTTAAAAAATGCACTGTCGTGGTTTAGAAATTGGGGCTGCACCATTGGCTTCCTACTAAAACAGCCTATCTCAGTATGACATTCTAGATGTAAAGCCTGCATAAGATGAAACCATATCCATAACATCTCTTTATGGACTGTTAATCACCAAAGCAGATAATATAATGGATTACAAATATTTACTAGATTTTCACTTCTATATTTAACTGAGACTAGATAATTTAGTTAAGGTTTGCAAGACATTTTCTTCTGAAGAGTGTTGTAATTCTGAATTTAATAAGGAACAATTCCAAGAAAAATACTATGCATTATAGTGATTTTGATTGTTGGCCATGAAATAAAAATATGCTTTCATTTCTGACATATTATGTAAAAACAATAAAGCAGACATAGTATTATCTATTAACAATATACAATTGCATCCTTAGGTTTAAAAAAATATGGCTCCATAAAAGCTCATTGAGATTTTCCCCATGGGAAAGCAGAAAACAGACAATTCTGTTCGAAGGGCAGAAAAACAGAATAAAATTAATATAAATCTTAGGGAAAAGGATATCAGTTTCATTGATGCTTTACTGATGAACAGTATTCATTTCAAATGCTTAAATAAAAACCTGTCTCACAGATAATCTCCTTCTCCCCAAATGGGCATTGCTTTATTCTATATTTTAAAATTTCCTGGTGAGAATCTTTACAGGGGAATATTCAGGCCCTGGTTTGTCATTTTATTAAGTTTGCTTCCTTCTTTAGCCCATATCTGTTTTGCAAATGCATAGCCTCAAACACAAGCCAGCTGTGTAAGCAAATCATATAGGAAAACCCATATGAGGAAACAAAAGGCAGTAACAAACATTTATCAGTGATGATGAAAATGAATTCTGCAAGAAGATGTTTCATTGAAACTCATTAAGAAAAAAATCAGTGTTGGGATATATTTGTTAGAATAGACTCTAAAATAATCACAAAGAAAAAGAAACTTTGTACTTGAAAAGATAATAAAGCCCTGTGATTTTCAGACTGAAAACCACACTGTTTAGGAACTAAGCAGTGCAAGTGAAAGATTCAAAGATTAAGTGAGAATAAATTTAAAACTGTGCAAACTGCTCTAGGAGGCCTGTGAGACACAGGCTAAATATTTAATGATCCTGTTTCTATACTATAGAGAGATCTAAAATGCCAAGTTGAAAGTCTTTATAATGGGCATATCTTGAATAAAATGTAAGAATCAATTACCACAACTTTGTGGCACATTCAGCAATAAATGTGCTAAATCAAGAAGAACAAGTCAGGTTAATTTGTGTTAATCTGTTCTTACACTCTGGCCATTTATTTAAAGTATGCTGCAGAATAATATAGGAATTATAACTATTTTACAAAGATTCTTCATATGGAAATAAAAAAGAGACTGTGTAATTAAGGCCTAGGGACACTGTATTAGGGCCTTGAGGGATGAGATAATCATGGGAGCAGGGAGGCTTTTATGCCACTTCCAAGGGAAACAGCACGTGGTGTGGTAAACCCCTGAGGTGGCTGATGATGACTACAGAATTAAACCCCTGGGACATTTTGAGGGAAGGGTAGGAAATTGTATGGGGACTGTTGGAGGCTTGTCTAATACTGCTGCACATCCTTAACCCTAGCTTAATTTTATCATCTCTAACCTCTAAAGCTATAACACCAGGTGTGTGTAAAACTAATTTGCTTAAAAGTTCGGTCTGTGGAAAACAAAAGCTTCAAAATGTGAACAAACAAAGCTTAGGGATGGATGGAATATTTTTAAATGTAGTATAAGGTGATTGAAACACTATTGGATTGACTTTTTCTGATGGGAGTGAATGGGGCAAACTATATTCTAACACTGAAAGGATTAAGGATCATATTTACTCTTGAATGGCTCTATTTAAGTTTGTGAGAACTTTCCATTTTTCATACAATCTATTGATTTCTTTTTGAATTAACTCATATCTTAGTTTTTACCTTGTTTGTAAGGCTGAAGAAACTGTTGAAGATGGAACTAAAATAATCTTGGCAAAAACATACTGTGGTTCTCTGGAAAAAAATAACACAGTAATTTGAAAAGATGAACACAACCCAGTGTTCATAACAGCATGGTTTACAATATCCAAGATATGGAAGCAATCGAAGTGCCCATAAGCAGAGGACTGAATTAAGAAGATGAGGTATATATTTTAAAATGGAATATTACTCAGCCATATAAAAGAACAAAATGCTGGCGACGGAATGAAACACCAACACTGCAGAGTGGTTTGAATCTTTGTATTTTAACACTTGCTTCTTACAGCTGCTTTATTTTATATCCCTTGCACAACAACCTACAGGGCAAGCTGCCAAGCACTATGATTCAGAGACTATACAGTGCGCAGGCGCAGGGCGAGATAACCTTTACCTTGACTTATTTACTGCAGCTAAGACTTTGTTTTGGGGAACTTCCTTATCAACTTAGAATCCATTTTGCCCCTGGGTCTGTTCCTTTTGAGGAATCAGAGAAACATCCTTGTGTGCAAGAAATGTTCTTTTCCCACGGGAACAAACAGAGGATTCTTAGCTGAACATCTCGTTTGCAAGAATGTTCAGCCCTGGTTGAGAGTCTCGTTTGCAAGCACTTCTCAACCTTCCTTATACCTAGTTCCCTACACTGGGCAGAACATCTCATTTGCAAGAATGTTCAGCCCTGGTTGAGAGTCTCGTTTGCAAGCACTTCTCAACCTTCCTTATACCTAGTTCCCTACACTGGGCAGAACATCTCATTTGCAAGAATGTTCAGCCCTGGTTGAGAGTCTCGTTTGCAAGCACTTCTCAACCTTCCTTATACCTTGTTCCCTACAACAAAATACTGCCATATTCAGGAATATGGAAGAACTTAGAGAATATTATGCTTAGTGAAATAAGTCTGAGGAAAACAAATAGTTTGATATCATTTACATGTGTAATCTAAAAAATAATACCAAATGAATGTATAGACAAAACAGAAACAGAGATACAGAAAAACACACTTCTGGTTATCAAAAGAGAGATGGAAGTGGAGATGGTATGGGATTAACAGATACAAACTACTGTATAGAACAAAGTTACAAAGATGTATTGTATAGCACAGGGAATTATACCCATTATTTTACAGTAGTCTACAATGGAAAATAACCTGCAAATATACTGAATCACTATTTTGTATACTTGAAACTAATACAATATTGTAAATCAATTATGCTTCATTAAAAACAAAATAATAGCAAAATAAAGTCAGGGGTACAAGCACAGACATGCTAATATACTGTATCTGTATTCTCAGAAAAAATAAAAAGAAAGAAATGTTGGCTTTTTTCCAGGATTGGGAAGTTGGGAGGGATTGTTGTAGAGGCTAAAGAGGCATGATGAGCCTTGACTGGATCCAACTTAAAAAAAAAAACAAACAAACAAAACAAAATGAAACAAAAGCCACCAAAGTTGCTGCTGCTGCTGCTAAGTCACTTCAGTCGTGTCCGACTCTGTGCGACCCCATAGACGGCAGCCCACCAGGCTCCTCTGTCCCCGGGATTCTCCAGGCAAGAACACTGGAATGGGTTGCCATTCCCTTCTCCAATGCATGAAAGTGAAAAGTAAAACTGAAGTCACTCAGTTATGCCCCTTAGCGACCCCATGGACTGGAGCCTACCAGGCTCCTCCATCCATGGGATTTTCCAGGCAAGAGTACTGGAGTGGGGTACCATTAGTTAGTTATTGCTAAAGTTATTAGGATAGTTATTATTGTTGTTATTGAGTTGCTAAGTCATGTCCAACTCTTTGTGACCCCATGGACTATAGCCTGCCAGGCTCCTCTGTCCATGGGATTTTCCAGGAAGAATACTGGAGTGGGTTGCCATTTCTGTCTGCAAGAGATCTTCCTGACCCAGGAATTGAACTCACGTCTCTTGCATTAGCAGGTGGATTCTTTACCACTGAGCCACCAGCAAAGCCTTTGAATAACAGACCTTACATTTAATTGCCCATTTAAATTGTTTCCCCACATGTTTACATATTATACTTGTCAAAATGGAACTCTTGGTCATTGTTTTCATACCACATTATCCATCTTGGATAGCATGAAAAATGAGTATGATTGTGGATCAACAGGAAAAATAATACCAGTTTTAGAATAGAAATTTCATAGCATCTTATTGACTGAATGGAACATAGTCTTTTAAAAATTCTTTATATGTAGACATGATATTAATAGAGATATTAGTAGACCTGATATAGAAGCATTAATGTGAGGGGATTTATACAATTTATTTCTCCTAGTTAGACGTTAGTATCTATGAAAATTGCAAAAAGTCATTAATGTGATGTGGCTATTGACTTACCTGATGATGAGAGAAATGTTTCTCTAAAAATATGACTTGCAGATAGATCTTAACCCAATAGTCTCTTTTTAAAATGATTTTTCAGAGCTAATTATCCAAATTGATAAAACTTTAGTTGAGTATGTAACATCTTTTTGTAAAGATATATTGTTAATTGGAAACTTTGGCTCTCATTCCAAAATTTAACTGTCCATCAGACTCATCAATAAAAATATTTGACATAAAATAATGTAATTCTTTCTTTTCTTCCAAGGACTCTTTTTGTCTGTTCCTCTAAATTATGTCATATGTTAGCAGTTAATTACCACTTGATATTTCCCCCCTTTTGTATAGAGAATGACTTCCATAATATATTTGTCTTTTCTTAATAAACTAATTTGAGAGTTCGACATATAAAGTGTAGTTTAAAAGTGAAAGCGAACAATGGGTAGGCTAAAATGTGGTGAGTGTTAAAGTGGACTATAGAGGGATGTTTTTATTAGATTTGAAATACTATATCTTACAACTGAAAATGCAAATTAGGCTGTACCATAATGTTCCTTTCAAGCACACAAGATAAAATTTGCATATCTAAATTGAATCAGGCTGAATGGGTTTCCCTAGTCTCTTTCCCTTTAGCAGCAGTCAGCCTGGAAACCCTTGCAAGTGGTCCCAATAGTGAGTTTTTAAAGTCCACATTCCAGAGTCTTCTTGTGTGTGTATGTCTTTTGAGGTGTATCTACATTATCTGTGATGTATAAATATCAATACATTCATACTCTATTTTTATTTTAATTTCTTAGGGATTTACAGCAAAACTTTTCCACCTTCTGATAATTAAATGCTTTACATTTTATGTTATTTTGGTATATTTTTCAAAATCTTTCTGCCCAGTGTCCACATTGCATTTTTCTTTTACTGATATTATTGTTAGTTGATGTTTTAGAGCGTGATAAATACTTAAAACTTTGAGGTTTTTTTTTTAATTTTAAAATCTTTAATTCTTACATGTGTTCCCAAACATGAACCCCCCTCCCACCTCCCTCCCGATAACATCTCTGTGGGTCATCCCCATGCACCAGCCCCAAACATGCTGTATCCTGCGTCAGACATAGACTGGCAATTCAATTCTTGCATGATAGTATACATGTTAGAATGCCATTCTCCCAAATCATCCCACCGTCTCCCTCTCCCTCTGAGTCCAAAAGTTAATAAAGTATGTTCTCTGCTCCATTCATCTTTAAGGAAATACCTTAAATATTTAATGAAAAAGAATAAAGTTTTATGGGGCTATTTGTTATCTGAATATATCCTACATTTTATTTTTTAAGTACAAAATTCTTATTCAAATTACTTTTTCAGTCTCTTTTATTTATAGGTATATACTGTAACTAAATTTTGCACACAGTCAACTGTTCAACAGATAAAAAGTTCAATCAACAATAGAAGTTACTTAAATTTTAATATTTACATATGTGCTAGTTTATTTTAACTTTCTTCAGTGGAATTAAAAATGTGGTTCAAGAACTTTGAAATATTGTCATGGTTAATTACCTTAATACTTTTATGTCTGTATGTGTGTTTACATGTTGAGTCATCCATGGACTGTCCACATGGACTGTAGCCTGCCATGGAATTTTCCAGACAAGAATACTGGAGTGGGTTGCCATTTCCTCCTCCCGAGGATTTTCCCAATCCAGGGACTGAAACTTTGTCTCTTGTATCACCAGCATCTCCTGCAGGTGGATGCTTCACCACTGGACTAATAAGTTTAGATAAAATGAATATAATGTGGAAATTTTGGATGTAATGGACAACTACATCATTGTCAAGACTTCAGCATTCCAGATCAAACCCCCTGGCTCTAGATGCTATTAATAAAAATCAACTTTCAGTCAGTTCAGTTGCTTAGTCGTCCCGACTCTTTGTGACCCCATGAATCGCAGCACGCCAGGCCTCCCCGTTCATCATCATCTCCCGGAGTTCACTAAGACTCACGTCCTCTCATCCTCTGTCGTCCCCTTCTCCTCCTGCCCCCAATCCCTCCCAGCATCAGAGTCTTTTCCAATGAGTCAACTCTTCACATGAGGTGGCCAAAGTACTGGAGTACTGGAGTTTCAGCTTTAGCATTATTCCTTCCAAAGAAATCCCAGGGTTGATCTCCTTCAGAATGGACTGATTGGATCTCCTTGCAGTCCAAGGGACTCGCAAGAGTCTTCAACACCACAGTTCAAAAGCGTCAATTCTTTGGCACGCAGCCTTCTTCACGGTCCAACTCTTACATCCATACATGACCACAGGAAAAACCATAGCCTTGACTAGACAGACCTTAGTCAGCAAAGTAATGTCTCTGCTTTTGAATATACTATCTAGGTTGGTCATAACTTTTCTTCCAAGGAGTAAGCGTCTTTTAATTTCATGGCTGCAGTCACCATCTGCAGTGATTTTGGAGCCCAAAAAAATAAAGTCTGACGCTGTTTCCACAGTTTCCCCATCTATTTCCCATGAAGTGATGGGACCGGATGCCATGATCTTGATTTTCTGAATGTTGATCTTTAAGCCAACTTTTTCGCTCTCCTCTTTCACTTTCATCAAGAGGCTTTTTAGCTCCTCTTCACTTTCTGCCATAAGGGTGGTGTCATCTGCATATCTGGAGAAATCTGTATGCAGGTCAGGAAGCAACAGTTAGAACTGGACATGGAACAACAGACTGGTTCCAAAAGGAAAAGGAGTTCCAAAAGGAAAAGGAGTACGGCAAGGCTGTATATTGTCACCCCAAATCAACTTTAGCTATGTTTAACATATTTTCAACTTTAGAAGTTTTTAAAAATTAAAATAAATCCCAAGTGTTAACAAGTCAACAATAACCTTATGCCGTTTGTGTTTAAAAAAATTGGCAGTGCTTCTATTTTTATAATATGTCAGATTCACTTCTAGTATATTTGCATCCAGAGGATTGTATATTTTATCCAAATGTCATAGAAGTATTTCTGTGATGTTCATTCTTTTCCATTGTAGGTTATTTACAAGATACTGAATTTATTTCCTTGCGCTATTCAGTAGATCCTTGTTGTTTAATGTATCACAAGAGAAGACTCTACACATGGACATCACCAGATGGTCAACACCAAAATCAGATTGATTATATTCTTTGCAGCCAAAGATGGAGAAGCTCTATACAGTCAGCAAAAACAAGACCAGGAGGTTGCTGTGGCTCAGATCATGAACTCCTTATTGCCAAATTCAGACAGAAATTGAAGAAAGTGGGGAAAACCACTAGACCATTCAGGTATGACCTAAATCAAATCCCTAATGACTATACAGTGGAAGTGATGAATAGATTTAAGGGACTAGAGCTGATAGACAGAGTCCCTGATGAACTATGGATGGAGGTTCGTGACATTGTACAGAAGACAGGGATTAAGACCATCCCCAAGAAAAAGAAATGCAAATAGCAAAATGGCTGTATGAGGAGGCCTTACAAATAGCTGTGAAAAGAAGAGAAGCAAAAAGCAAACGAGAAAAGGAAAGATATTCCCATCTGAATGCAGAGTTCCAAAGAATAGCAAAGAGAGATAAGAAAGCCTTCCTCAGTGATCAATGCAAAGAAATAGAGGAAAACAACAGAATGTGAAAGACTAGAGATCTCTTCAAGAAAATTAGAGATATCAAAAGAACATTTGATGCAAAGATGGGCTCGACAAAGGACAGAAATGGTATGGACCTAACAGAAGCAGAAGATTTTAAGAAGAGGTGGCAAGAATACAGAGAAGAACTGTACAAAAAAAGATCTTCATGACCCAGATAGTCATGATGGTGTGATCACTCACCTAGAGCCAGACATCCTGGAATGTGAAGTCAAGTGGGCCTTAGAAAGCATCACTACGAACAAAGCTAGTGGAGGTGATGGAATTCCAGTGGAGCTATTTCAAATCCTGAAAGATGATGCTGTGAAAGTGCTGCACTCAATATGTCAGCAAATTTGGAAAACTCAGCAGTGGTCACAGGACTGGAAGAGGTCAGTTTTCATTCCAATCCCAAAGAAAGGCAATGCCAAAGAATGTTCAAACTACTGCACAATTGCACTCATCTCACAGGCTAGTAAAGGAATGCTCAAAATTCTCCAAGCCAGACCTCGGCAATATGTGAACCATGAACTTCCAGATGTGCAAGCTGGTTTTAGAAAAGGCAGAGGAACCAGATATCAAATTGGCAACAACCACTGGATCATTGAAAAAAGCAAGAGAGTTCCAGAAAAACATCTATTCCTGCTTTATTGACTAGGCCAAAGCCTTTGACTGTGTGAATCACAACAAACTGTGGAAAATTCTGAAAGAGATGGGAATACCAGACCACCTGACCTGCCTCTTGAGATATCTGTATGCAGGTCAGGAAGCAACAGTTCGAACTGGATATGGACCAACAGACTGGTTCCAAATAGGAAAAGGAGTACATCAAGGCTGTATATTGTCACCCTGCTTATTTAACTTCTATGCAGAATACATCATGAGAAACGCTGGGCTGGATGAAGCACAAGCTGGAATCAAGGTTGCTGGGAGAAATATAAATAACTTCAGATATGCAGATGACACCACCCTTATGGCAGAAAGTGAAGAGGAACTAAAAAGCCTCTTGATGAAAGTGAAAGAGGAGAGTGAAAAAGTTGGCTTGAAGCTCAACATTCAGAAAACTAAGATCATGGCACCCGGTCCCATCACTTCATGGGAAATAGATGGGGAAACAGTAGAAACAGTGTCAGACTTTATTTTGGGGGGCTCCAAAGTCACTGCAGATGGTGATTGCAGCCATGAAATTAAAAGACGCTTACTCCTTGGAAGGAAAGTTACGACCAACCTAGATAGCATATTTAGAAGCAGAGACATTACTTTGCCAACAAAGGTCCATCCAGTCAAGGTTATGGACTTTCCAGTTGTTATGTATGGATGTGAGAGTTGGACTATAAAGAAAGCTGAGTGCCAAAGAATTGATGCTTTTGAACTGTGGTGTTGGAGAAGACTCTTGAGAATCCCTTGGACTGCAAGGAGATCCAACCAGTCCATCCTAAAGGAAATTAGTCCTGAATATTCATTGGAAGCACTGATGCTGAAGCTGAAATTCCAATACTTTGGTCACCTGATGCAAAGAGTTGACTCTGGAAAAGACCCTAATGCTGAGAAGGATTGGGGGCAGGAGGAGAAGGGGACGATAGAGGATGAGATGGCTGGCTGGTGTCACCGACTCAATGGACATGGGTTTGGGTGGACTCTGGGAGTTGGTGAGACAGGGAGGCCTGGTGTGCTGTGATTTATGGGGTCACAAAGAGTTGGACACGACTGAGCAACTCAACTGATGTCTGTCAATCTCTAATTTATCCTCCCCACTTCCCTTTATGTAACCATATGTTTGTTATCCATATCCGTGAGTCTGTTTCTGGTTTTTTGAGCTGTATGACCTGTTTGTGTTTTTTAAAAATTAGCACTTGCTGGTTGGACCCTTTGCAAGTATTTTCTCCCAATCAGTAGGATTTTTTTCTTTTGTTTATAGTTTCCTTTGCTGTGCACAAGCTTATAAGTTTAATTATGTCCCATTTATTTTTGCCTTTGTTTCCAGTACTCTAGGAGATAGATCCATACAAATATTACCACAATTTATGTCAAAGGGTGTTCTGCCTGTATTTTTTTTCCTTTATGATTTTTATAGTATACTGTCTTATATTTTAGTCTTTAAACTGTTTTATTTTTGTATATGGTATTAGAGAATATTCTCGTTTCACACATGGACTTGTAGCTGTCCAATTTCCCTAGCATCATTTTTTGTAGAGAAGGTTTTCTGACTTGTCTATTATTGCCTCTTTTGTCATAGATTAATTGACTAAAAGTGTGGATTTATTTCTGGATTTCTATCCTGTTCTGTTGATACATGTGTCTATTTTTGTACCAGTACTCATACTGTGTTGACTACTCTAGCTTTGGAGAAGGAAATGTCAGCCCACTCCAGTGTTCTTGCCTGGAGAATCCCAGGGATGGAGGAGCCTGGTGGGCTGCCATCTATGGGGTCACACAGAGTCAGACACAACTGAAGCGACTTAGCAGCAGCAGCAGCTTTGTAGTATAGTCTGAAATCAGGGTGTGTAATACCTCTAGGTCCATTCTTCTTTATCCAGATTGCTTTGGCTATTCAGAATCTTTATTGTTTCCATACAAAATAAAAAATTTCTTCTATTTCTGTGAAAAATGCTATTGGAAATTTGATAAGAGATTACATTGAGTCTATAAATTGTCTTGGGTAATGATTCTTCTAGTTCAAAAACATTTCTCTTTCCATGTGTTGTGTCAACTTCAGATTTTTTTTTTTTAAATCAGCATCTTCTAATAATAATTGTTCAGAGTACAGGTCTTTATCCTCTTCAGGTAGGTTTATTGCTGGGTGTTTTATTCTTTTTGATGGATAGTAAATAGGATTGTTTCCTTGATTTCTCTTATATGTCATTATTAGTGTATTGAATTACATTCAATTTCTTTATATAAATTTTGTATCCTGCAACTTTTCCGAATTCACTGATGGGCTCTAGTGGCTTTCTTGTGGTATTTTTAGTATTTTTTATGCATAGTATCATTTCATCTGTAAACACTGACAGTTCTACTTCTTCCTTTCTAATTTGGGTTCCTTTTATTTCTTTTTTTTCTCTGACTGCTGTAGTAGCAAGAAACAGTTAACAAAATGGCAGCAATAACATACATATTAATAATTACCTTAAATATAAGTGTACTAAATGCTCCAACAAACAGGATAGCCTAGCTGATTTGATGGAAAAAAAAGACCTGTATAAATGCTGCCTACAAGATACTCACATACTGACAGTGAAGGAATGAAATAGGTATTCCATACAAATGGAAATCAGAAAAAAGCCAGAGTAAAAGTACTTATATCAGACAAAATAGCCTTTAAAGACTGTTGCAAGAGACAAAGACAAAGACAAATTACTACATAATTATAAAGGGATTAATCCAAGAGCTATAACAATTGTTCATATATATGCACCCAACATAGGATCATCTCAATATATAAGGCAGGTATCAACAGACATAAAAGGAGAAATTGACAGTAATAGAATAGTAGTAGGGAAATTTAACACCTCATATCAATTGGCAGATCATCTGGACAGACAATTGATAAGGAAACACAGGCCTTAAATAACACATTAGACCAAATCAACTTAATTCATATTTATAGAGCATTCCATCTAAAAGTAGCATAATACACATTCTTTTCGAATACACTTGGAACATTCTCCAGGATAGATCACATCAGTTCAGTTCAGTCATTCAGTCATGTCTGACTGTTTGCAACCCCATGAATTGCAGCACGCCAGGCCTACCTATCCATCACCAATTCCCGAGTTCACTCAAACTCACATCCATCAAGTCGGTGTTGCCATCCAGCCATCTCATCCTCTGTTGTCCCCTTCTCCTCCTGCCCACAATCCCTCCCAGCATCAGAGTCTTTTCCAGTGAGTCAACTCTTCTCATGAGGTGGCCAAAGTACTGGACTTTCAGCTTTAGCATCATTCCTTCCAAAGAACACCCAGGACTGATCTCCTTTAGAATGGACTGGTTGGATCTCCTTGCAGTCCAAGGGACTCTCAAGAGTCTTCTCCAACACCACAGTTCGAAAGCATCAATTCTTCGGTGCTCAGCCTTCTTCATAGTCCAACTCTCACATCCATACATGACCACTGGTAGAGTTTTCTCTTGTGTTGTTGGAAGAAGGTGTTTGCTATGATAGACCACATGTTAGGCCACAAAATGAGCCTCAGTACATTTAGGAAAGTTGTAATATCTTTTCAGTCATTCTTTTCTCAGATTCAGTTTTATCTAGAATTTCACTGGAGTATATGAATGTTAAGACAGTTTAATAGTTTGAAAAAACATCCTAGAAAATAAAAAGATGAAATGCAAGAATACACCACCAGTACTAGTTTTACTCCAGTAAAGTAATGCTCAAAATTCTGCAAGCCAGGCTTCAGCAATACGTGAACCGTGAACTTCCAGGTGTTCAAGCTGGTTTTAGAAAAGGCAGAGGAACCAGAGATAAAATTGCCATAATCTGCTGGATCATCGAAAAACCAAGAGTGTTCCAGCAAAACATCTATTTCTGCTTTATTGACTATGCCAAAGCCTTTACTGTGTGGATCACAATAAACTATGGAAAATTCTTAAAGAGATGGGAATACCAGACCACCTGACCTGCCTCTTGAGAAACCTATATGCAGGTCAGGAAGCAACAGTTAGAACTGGACATGGAACAACAGACTGGTTCCAAGTAGGAAAAGGAGTACGTCAAGGCTGTATATTGTCACCCTGCTTATTTAACTTCTATGCAGAGCACATCATGAGAAACGCTGGGCTGGATGAAGCACAAGCTGGAATCAAGATTGTCAGGAGAAATATCAATAACCTCAGATATGCAGATGTCACCACCCTTATGGCAGAAATGAAGAGGAGCTAAAAAGCCTCTTGATGAAAGTGAAAGAGGAAAGTGAAAAAGTTGGCTTGAAGCGCAACATTCAGAAAACTAAGATCATGGCATCTGATCCCATCACTTCATGGCAAATAGATGGGGAAATAGTGGAAACAGTGTCAGACTTTATTTTGGGGGGCTCCAAAGTCACTGCAGATGGTGATTTCAGCCACGAAATTAAAAGATGCTTACTACTTGGAAGGAAAGTTATGACCAACCTAGCTAACATATTCAAAAGCAGAGACATTACTTTGCCAATAAGGTCCATCTAGTCAAGGCTATGGTTTTTCCAGTAGTCATGTATGGATGTGAGAGTTGCACTGTGCAGAAAGCTGAGTGCCGAAGAATTGATGCTTTTGAACTGTGGTGTTGGAGAAGATTCTTGAGAGTCCCTTGGACTGCAAGGAGATCCAACCAGTCCATTCTAAAGGAGATCAGTCCTGGGTGTTCTTTGGAAGGAATGATGCTAAAACTGAAACTCCAGTACTTTGGCCACCTCATGCGAAGAGTTGACTCATTGGAAAAGACTCTGATGCTGGGAGGGATTGGGGGCAGGAAGAGAAGGGGACGACAGAGGATGAGATGGCTGAATGGCATCACGGACTCGATGGACGTGAGTCTGAGTGAACTCTGGGAGTTGGTGATGGACAGGGAGACTTGACGTGCTGCGATTCACGTGCTGCAAAATTGGGACATGACTGAGCAACTGAACTGACTGACTGACTAGTTTTACGATGGAATTGACCATGACAAAGTTGCACATTTTATTATTTAAGTGCATTTGCCACTATGTTGTAAACATGACTTCTAAAATTTTGGCTTTTAGTGATTCCTACTATGATCTATCTCTCTCATGTTCCCTAGTTTTAGTTCCTTTCTATTTGCACTTCTTTTCTTCTAGGTAATAAGAGGATTTAACAGAGTAAGCAATCACTATTTGAAGATATTTGGGCCATTAAGAGGTAACCATTTTATGAATATGGCAATTTTCCATGATATCCTATAATTTTAGATTCTGTGTAAGGGCTATATACTTGATGTATATTATTCATGATAAAGATATATATATGTATGTATATATATTTGTACAGTATATTAATTTATAGATATGTGCACATATTCATACATTTATATTGCCTAGTTGGAGAACATATGCTAATACTTGTATGGTGGTGATGGTTTAAGTCACTAAGTCATATCTGGCTCTTGTATAGTTGTGTACGACTCTTAGTATGCTGCTGGGGCTGCTAAGTCGCTTCAGTCATGTCCGACTCTGTGCAACCCCATAGACGGCAGCCCACCAGGCTTTCCCATCCCTGGGATTCTCCAGGCAAAAATATTGGAGTGGGTTGCCATTTCCTTCCCCAATGCATGAAAGTAAAAAGTGAAGTCCTTCAGTTGTGTCCGACTCTTAGCAACCCCATGGACTACAGCCTACTAGGATCCTCCGTCCATGGCAAGAGTACTGGAGTGGGATGCCATTGCCTTCTCCGCTTTTTTAGTATAAGCAAATGTATTTTTATATATAAACATTTTCCTCACATGTATTTATATCTGTTGAGTTGCTTCTAATTCATGTGAGTACTAACTTTTAGCTTGGTTGTAGTTTCTTGGACAGAATTCTCTCACACAGAATTCTCTCTTTTTTTTCCCACTTTCTCCACTGGAATAAATGGTTAATTCTATTTGTTGATTCTTTGAAGAAATATGTAGGAAAAAAATGAGATTGATGAAATTTTTTAAACTTATGAAATCAGTTTTTGCTCTAATAAAATTTTATTAAATATTTTGAAGTATAATTTGGCAGTATCTGAGTAAGTGAAGACATATATGCTTATGATGAAGCAATAGTATCACATGGGGTGTTTAAAGGAGAGAAACTTGCCTGTGTGCCCAAAGATGGTATACAGAGATGTTCATGGCAGCCTAATTTTTAATAGCAAAATAGTGAAATCAATCTAAATGATCACCAAAAGAGGAATACATAAATAAAATAAAATATGATATGTTTATTCATTAGATTTTAAAGTGAACAAGCAGTGTTTGTCATCTGTGTTAACATAGATTGGGAGATACAATAGTTTGCGTTGCACTGAAGCATATCCTGAGACAAGACTTTAAGTGCAGATAGTTTATTTGGGAAAGCGTGCATGCTAAGTCACTTTAGTAATGTCTGTCTCTTTGCGACCCCATGGAGAGTAGCCTGCCAGATTCCTCTGTCCATGGGAGTCTCCAGGCAAGAATACTGGAGTGGTCTCTCATGTCCTTCTCCAGGGGATCTTCCCGACCCATGGATCAAACCTGGGTCTCTTAAGTCTCCTTTGTTGGGAAGCAGGTTCTTTACCTGCTAGCACCATCTTGGAAGCCCTATTTTGGAGATAATCACAAAGGAAACCAATAGGTGGTGGAGAAATGAAACAGAAGAGAGAAGAAATCCAATAAAGGATGCGTTATCAAATGATTCACAACTGTGAATAACTGGGACAAGTACAGTCCTGCTGGAGAACTCTGGAAGACTGAATAGGCTCACTTCAGGGATGAGGGGTATCAGCATCCATCAGTTGCTTGTTAAGGGCTGCTGTGGAGGAGGAGAGGAGCTTATTTTGATCCTTCTGGCCTGATGTGCTGGGATGGGTGGACTTTAGTGGTCAAAAATAGGGATAGGCAAAGAGATGCAGGTGCTTAGCTGTATCTGAGTAAGTGAAGACATATATGCTTATGATGAAGCAATAGTATCACATGGACTATTGTGATACTAGTCCACTGTATTAGTACTAGTCTATTGTACTAGTCTATTGTACTAGTCTGTACTAGTCTACTCTACTAGTCTGTTGTGAAAGTCAGGACTATTGGTAAGTGCCTGGGGAAGACCTTGGTCCCTACCAGACTGATGGCTGTGCTTGTTGGTGAGGATTAGTAGGAGGGTAAGGAATAAAGTTGGGGATGCAGGACAAATTCCATTTACATGATTTCCTTTCTGCCTCTACTAAGTAAAAATATTTCATGTAAATATTATAATATATTAATGTCTTTCAGTTCTGATATGAGTGCAAAGATGTTTGGGATAGCATTTTTAAAGTTTCCTAAAATTAAAAACAAACTAAAAATAATGTATAATGAAAAAGCCAATTAGCCTTTTATTAGCACACACTCAGTTCTGAGAGTAAAGATACATATTATGAACTCCTTGAGATCAGGTATCATAAAATTTCATTTACCAGAAGATATACAAAGAATCTTGGAGGAAATTTGTAAAACAAATGCCAGAATTAATTAATTCTGGATTTTAGTTTATGAAGTCGTATCTCTACAGGTATTCTAGGCCAGCTGTGAGTTAGCCTGTTTGGCTTTAACCATTATAAACATAATTGTCTCATACTTCTCTGATGTACTTTGGTGTTGGCTAGGCAAGAAATTTAATGTCCATCTTAACTGATCTTAGTTTATGATGTAAGTGCTCAGCCGTGTTTGACTCTTGTGACCCCATGGACTGTAGCCTGCCAGGCTCCTCCGTCCATGGAATTTTCTAGGCAAGAATACTGGAGTTGGTTGCCATTTCCTCCTCCAGGGGATCATCCCTTTCCAGGGATTGAACCCACACCTCTTGAGTCTCCTGTATTGATCAATAAGTGTATTCTTTACCAACTGTACCACCTGGCAAGCCCCTTGTATAGAATACTGGCATCAAGAGAGGTAAGGCCCTGGGTATTAAAGGCATCTTCCAGTGGATGTGAATAACCAAGACAACAGAAAATTTAAGAAGCTGGTCATTTGAGAGTCTTGATACTCCTCTATGTAGATCATAGTAAGTCTGTGTAGATGGGTTTTCCATTTTTTTAGTATCTTGAGAAAATTGTCTTAGATGCAGTTGTGAAGACAGTAAATCTCAATCCTTGTATAGTATCAACAAAGAACAGTAAGATATGAGTTTTCTTCCCTTTATTATGATTACAAAGGTACTGATACCACCAGATGTTCCCTGTGAATGTTAAGAAACATGTTGGGAAATAAGTGAAGTGTGTATAACCCCATTCCAAAATATATCAGCTCATGAGGCAAAAACTTACTTGTGATGAGCCAGTTAAAGGCTGTATTGTCTAAACATCATGAAATGAATTTTATCAGCCTTGCAAATAGCTGCTTTCTTAGTAACCAAAGGCTGTTAACAGTGTTTGGTAAGTAAGAAAGTGTGTGTCTAATTTGTTCTTTTGCCGGTTGTAAGAACTAATAAAACTAAAATGAAAAGGCAGAAGATGGAAATGGTTAAAGTCATACAGATAACTATACTTCACAGAAAATATCACTTGCACTAAAATTATGAAATATTGATTGAAAAAGAAACTTGCCTTCTGTTCCTAACATAATTATAATGTGAAAAAATAGAACTCTTCTTTGAAAATGAAAAGTCCTTTGTGATACCAATACTGAGTAATTTTGAGAGTTGTAAGGATGTAGTACTTTTCAAGCTACTGTCCAAAAATAAAGTATGGCAAAATAAAATCTCTAAAGTCCACAAGGCATATAGCATTTTGTTGTTGTATATAATTTATAGGTCTGAAAAGTCACTGCTTGGCTTGCTTAAATCCTAGACAAGATAATCTTGCAAAAGTATAGGGCCAAATACTAACCCCAGACTTAATACTGATTCTGCTTTTGCCTTAAGCAGTATGTAATGCCAATATGTTTCAGGTTTTGTTTCTGAAGCTTGATGTCTAAGTACCACCATTTTTCAATTGCTTGTTGTGTGAGCTCTAACCAGATAGAGCCTGCTAAGCATCCTGAAACAAACTGCTGTGTTTGTGTATCATGCACTCCTTTGCCTTCGTGTTTGTCAACTGGAAAGGCTTAGTTTCTCCTACTTTCTGGTAGGTTCACAGCACATGGTTTAAAGTTGCCAAAGTATTAGAATTGAAAGTGTGGATAGATAATCTTTTAAAAGTAGATACTCATGGTTCACATTCTGTTTGTGTTTTCACCTTGGTTTTAAGTGAGATTGCCTGTTATGAAAGGCTTCCCAGATGAAGCTAGTTGTAAAGAACTCGCCTGCCGGTACAGGTAGATGTAAGAGACGCGGGTTCGATCCCTGGGTCCGAAGATACCCTGGAGGGGAGGGCACAGCAGCCCACTGCAGTGTTCTTGTCTGGGGAATCCTGTGGACAGAGGAGCCTAGTGGGCTGTAGCCCAGAGGGTCACACAGAGTGGGACACAACTGAAGCGACTTAGCACACACGCACCTATTATAAAGTGTGAATTTTATCTCGTGAAAAAAATTTTAACCTGATAACACCCACCCATTCCTTGAAGAAAAAAGTTTAGAGAAGACAGCTTTGACTGCTATGAATGAACAACAAAGCATGTAGACAAAGAGTCCGAGAAGCTTGTCAAAGCAAAATCTAAATTTTCTTTAAAAGATTATTGAGGAGAATCTGTATGATCCTTCATTAAAAATGTTCGTCAAAAGTAAAGTTTAATTTTCACAATATTTATCAGTATTATTATTTTTCTTCTTAATCTTACAGTGTATTATTTCTTTGAATGGATCATCATTTCACTAATTATATGAAAAAATTCGAATCAGACTTTCAAAATGGAGACTCCTTTTTTGAATTTTAGGAGATTCCCTTTTTCTTTCTAAGGTTAATTAGTTATTTTGTTCCAATTATCTGTTTCCTCCTCAAGAGAGCTGTGCTGGCACTGTATCACTGAGATACCATACACACCGTGACTTTGGTTATTATATTTCAGGGTCTTTCTTGTGATATTCTTTGTATGTTAGACCATTTATTTTGTTCTGCACATTTATATTTCTGCTTACTGCTCCAATATGAATTTTTAATTCTCTTGTTATTGATTTAATTTTATATGCTTTTAAATAGATTAAAAAGAATTCATACAAACAGTACTTACTTATTTTGAAACAAAAGTCAACTATCCCTGGAGGACAAAAACCAAAGGGAAATGTCTCCTGTATCTTATATCTTTTATATTTTATATATTGAAGATGAATTTCTAAAAAGTTCAACAGTTCAAAGGATATATTACCCTTTAAATTTTAATGAATATTGCCAAACTGCCAAGATGTTGTACCTAAAATCTCACTGTAGAGTGTGAGAGAGCAGGCTTATACACAGTATCATTTAGAGCAGCCTAGAACTGGGGGATGATGGGGCTGTTAACCATCTTGTGGGAAATAAATAAGTGCATCCCTGTATGGTGGTGTTCCTTCACCAGAAGAACTGCTGGATGCACAAAATGTAGGTGTCTACTAAATGCTATTAAGCATACTTAAATCTTACTAATACTAATATAACAGGTAAAAAATTGGCTTCTCATTGCTGTTTTGAATTTAATTTTTTTTTTAAATTTTAAAATCTTTAATTCTTACATGCGTTCCCAAACATGACCCCCCCTCCCACCTCCCTCCCCACAACATCTCTCTGGGTCATCCCCACGCACCAGCCCCAAGCATGCTGCACCCTACGTCAGACATGGACTGGCGATTCAATTCTTACATGATAGTATACATGTTAAAATTCCCATTCTCCCAAATCATCCCACCCTCTCCCTCTCCCTCTGAGTCCAAAAGTCCGTTATACACATCTGTGTCTTTTTTCCTGTCTTGCATACAGGGTCATCATTGCCATCTTCCTAAATTCCATATATATGTGTTAGTATACTGTATTGGTGTTTTTCTTTCTGGCTTACTTCACTCTGTATAATTGGCTCCAGTTTCATCCATCTCATCAGAACTGATTCAAATGAATTCTTTTTAACGGCTGAGTAATACTCCATTGTGTATATGTACCACAGCTTTCTTATCCATTCATCTGCTGATGGACATCTAGGTTGTTTCCATGTCCTGGCTATTATAAACAGTGCTGAGATGAACATTGGGGTACTTTTATCCCAGGGATGCAAGGATTCTTCAATATCCGCAAATCAACCAATGTAATTCACCACATTAACAAATTGAAAAATAAAAACCATATGATTATCTCAATAGATGCAGAGAAGGCCTTTGACAAAATTCAACATCCATTTATGATCAAAACTCTCCAGAAAGCAGGAATAGAAGGAACATACCTCAACATAATAAAAGCTATCTATGACAAACCCACAGCAAACATTATCCTCAATGGTGAAAAATTGAAAGCATTTCCCCTAAAGTCAGGAACAAGACAAGGGTGTCCACTTTCACCGCTACTATTCAACATAGTTCTGGAAATTTTGGCCACAGCAATCAGAGCAGAAAAAGAAATAAACGGAATCCAAATTGGAAAAGAAGAAGTAAAACTCTCACTGTTTGCAGATGACATGATCCTCTACATGGAAAACCCTAAAGACTCCACCAGAAAATTACTAGAGCTCATCAATGAATATAGTAAAGTTGCAGGATATAAAATCAACACACAGAAATCCCTTGCATTCCTATACACGAATAATGAGAAAGTAGAAAAAGAAATTAAGGAAATAATGAATTTAATTTTTTAAACTATAAGGTTGAATGCTTTTTTCTTGTTTCCTGGCCAGTTGTATATGGCTTTCATGAACTGCCTATTGATAAACTTTATCTGCTTTCTTATAGTATTGTTAAATATTTGTCATGCTAAGGATTTTATATGTTAAAAAAAACTGAAGGAAAGTATAGAAAAAGCTTTCTAGTTTTTCTTCATCATGGGATCTTACTCTTGATGTGTTATTTTAATTATTTTAGTTAAAGTATTAGTAATTTAATAATTTTTGAATCATAATTACTAACTTAGTAAGTAATTATTAAATTATTTTAATTAATTATGTTGAAGCCACAAGTCATCTTTCGGCTGCTGAGTTTTTGACTATGTTCAGTTCAGTTCAGTCGCTCAGTCATGTCCAACTCTGTGACCCCATGAATAGCAGTGTGCCAGGCCTCCCTGTCCATCACCAACTCCTGGAGTTCACTCAGATTCACGTCCATAAAGTCAGTGATGCCATCAAGCCATCTCATCCTCTGTCGTCCCCTTCTCCTCCTGCCCCCAATCTCTCCCAGCATCAGAGTCTTTTCCAATGAGTCAACTCTTTGCATGAGGTGGCCAAAGTATTGGAGTTTCAGCTTTAGCATCATTCCTTCCAAAGAAATCCCATTTCTAAACTCCTTTAGAATGGACTGGTTGGATCTCCTTGCAGTCCAAGGGACTCTCAAGAGTCTTCTCCAACACCACAGTTCAAAAGCATCAATTCTTCGGCGCTCAGCTTTCTTCACAGTCCAAATCTCACATCCATACATGACCACTGGAAAAACCATAGTCTTGACTAGACGGACTTTATTGGCAAAGTAATGTCTCTGCTTTTGAATATGCTATCTAGGTTGGTCATAAGTTTTCTTCCAAGGAGTAAGCATCTTTTAATTTCATGGCTGCAGTCACCATCTGCAGTGATTTTGGAGCCCAGAAAAATAAAGTCTGACACTGTTTCCACTGTTTCCCCATCGATTTCCCATGGAGTGATGGGACCAGATGCCATGATCTTTGTTTTCTGAATGTTGAGCTTTAAGCCAACTTTTTCACTCTCCTCTTTCACTTTCATTAAGAGGCTTTTTAGTTCCTCTTCACTTTCTGCCATAAGGGTGATGTCATCTGCCTATCTGAGGTTATTGATATTTCTCCCGGCAATCTTGATTTCAGCTTGTGTTTCTTCCAGTCCAGCGTTTCTCGTGATGTACTCTGCATAGAAGTTAAATAATCAGGGTGACATATACGGCCTTGACGTACTCCTTTTCCTATTTGGAACCAGTCTGTTGATCTATGTCCGGTTCTAACTGTTGCTTCCTGACCTGCATATAGGTTTCTCAAGAGGCAGGTCAGGTAGTCTAGTATTTTCATCTCTCTCAGAATTTTCCACAGTTTATTGTGATCCACACAGTCAAAGGCTTTGGCATAGTCAATGAAGCAGAAATAGATGTTTTTCTGGAACTCTCTTGCTTTTTCGATGATCCAGTGGATGTTGGCAATTTGATCTCTGGTTCCTCTGCCTTTTCTAAAACCAGCTTGAACATCAGGAAGTTCACTTATTGCTGAAGCCTGGCTTGGAGAATTTTGAGCATTACTTTACCAGCATCTGAGATGAGTGCAATTGTGTGGTAGTTCGAGCCTTCTTTGGAATTGCCTTTCTTTGGGATTGGAATGAAAATTGACCTTTTCCACTCCTGTGGTCACTGCTGAGTTTTCCAATTTTGCTGGTATATTGAGTGCAGCACTTTCACAGCATCATCTTTCAGGATTTGAAATAGCTCCACTGGAATTCCATCACCTCCACTAGCTTTGTTCGTAGTGATGCTTTCTAAGGCCCACTTGACTTCACATTCCAGAATGTCTGGCTCTAGATTGACTATGTTAGCTCTCCTCAGAGAAGGCAATGGCAACCCACTCCAGTACTCTTGCCTGGAAAATCTCATGGACAGAGGAGCCGGGTAGGCTGCCGTCCCCGAGGTCATGGCAAGTTGGACACGACTGAGCGTCTTCACTTTCCCCTTTCACTTTCACGCACTGGAGAAGGAAATGGCAACCCACTCCAGTGTTCTTGCCTGGAGAATCCCAGGGATGGGGGAGCCTGGTGGGCTTCCATCTATGGGGTTGCACAGAATCGGATACAACTGAAGCGACTTGGCAGCAGCAGTAGCAGCAGCAGCCCTCCTCACTCCAAATTTATCAAAATATTCTCCCACATTTTGTATTAGTACTTGTACAGTTTTGTTTTTATTCATGATTCATTCATCTGTAATTTATTTTAAATTTTGAGGAGAGATGCATTATTCCTGACTTCCAAATGGCTGGCAGTTTGTTCAAACAACATTTTATGTTTTCTTTATTTTTCTTTGCTGATTTGAAATGTCACTTTTGATCTGTTCTAAACTGTCACAGATACTTTCTTTTGTTTGGAAACGTCTATTCATTGATCGGTGGGCGGGTGCACGGCTGTGCACACCTCCAGTTGTGCGACTCTCATGTTGTTTTTAACATGGTGAGTTTATCTTGTAGAATGAGAGGCCGAGGCTGTTTCCATAGCTGTATATTTCCATTTAAGTACTAGAATCCATTTATCTGATTTAATATTTTACTATCACTTATTCATATGGAGTAATGTGAGGAAAATATGTATGAAGTGGATTGCATGAAATCCAGTTGAGCTATGTCAAATCCTGAAAGATGATGCTGTGAAAGTGCTGCCCTCAATATGCCAGCACATTTGGAAAACTCACCAGTGGCCACAGGAGTGGAAAAGGTCAATTTTCATTCCAATCCCAAAGAAAGGCAATGCCAATGAATGCTCAAACTACCACACAATTGCACTCATCTCACACACTAGTAAAGTAATGCTCAAAATTCTCCAAGCCAGGCTTCAACAGTACGTGAACCGTGAAATTCCAGGTGTTCAAGCTGGTTTTAGGAAAGGAAGAGGAACCAGAGATTAAATTGCCAACACCCACTGGATCATTGAAAAAGCAAGAGAGTTCCAGAAAAAACATCTATTTCTGCTTTATTGACTATGCCAAAGCCTTTGACTGTGTGGATCACAATCAACTGTGGAAAATTCTAAAAGAGATGGGAATACCAGACTACCTGACTGGCCTCTTGAGAAACCTGTATGCAGGTCAGGAAGCAACAGTTCAAATTGAACATGGAGCAACAGACTGGTTCCAAATAGGAGAACGAGTATGTCAAGGCTGCATATTGTCACCATGCTTATTTAACTTATATGCAGTGTACATAATGAGAAATGCTGGACTGGATGAAGCACAAGGAGGAATCAAGATTGCCGGGAGAAATATCAATAACCTCAGATACTTGGATGACACCACCCTTATGGCAGAAAGTGAAGAAGAACTAAAGAGCCTCTTGATGACAGTGAAAGAGGAGAGTGAGAAAGTTATCTTAAAATTCAACATTCAGAAAACGAAGATCATGGCATCCGGCCCCATATCTTCATGGCAAATAGATGGGGAAACAGAGGCTGACTTTATTTTTTGGGGCTCCAAAATCACTGCAGATGGTGATTGCAGCCATGAAATTAAAAGACACTTACTTGTTGGAAGGAAAGTTATGAGAAATCTAGACAGCATATTAAAAAGCAGACACAATACTTTGTCAACAAAGGTCCGTCTAGTCAAGGCTATGGTTTTTTCAGTAGTCATGTAAAGATATGAGAGTTGGACTATAAAGCTGAACACAGAAGAACTGATGCTTTTGAACTGTGGTGTTGGAGAAGTCTCTTGGGAATCCCTTGGGCTGCAAGGAGATCCAACCAGTCCATCCTAAAGGAGATCAGTCCTTGGTGTTCATTGGAAGGAATGACCTTGAAGCTGAAACTCCAATACTTTGGCCACCTGATGCGAAGAGCTGACTCATTTGAAAAGACCCTGATGCTGGGAAAGATTGAGGGCAGGAGAAGCGGACAGCAGAGAATAAGATAGTTGGATGGCATCACCGACTCAATGGACATGAGTTTGGGTGAACTCTGGGAGTTGGTGATGGACAGGGAGCCCTGGCATGCTGCGGTTCATGCGGTCGCAGAGTCGGACACGGCTGAGCGACTGAACTGAACTGAAAGTCACTTAGGGAAAAACTTGCCCTTTATATTTAAATTTAAACGTAGTTTTTTCCTTATTTTGGAAAATCCCCTGAGAAAAATTCAAATTTTCTTTTCCTAACTGTCTTATACAACTCTTGTTAATTCTGAACTTCTTTAGCTTAGTTTATTTATACATAGGAATTCCGTTTACCATGTTTTCCAGCTGATTATTCTTAGTTTAGGAAATTAATGATCATTTTACATACTAAAAATTTAATTTTTTGACTTCTCAGTCATTTAAAAGGCTTTTCTGTTGATATCTTTATTTTTCTTGCTATTGCTATTGCTAAGTCACTTCAGTTGTGTCCGACTCTGTGCAGCCCCATAGATAGCAGCCCACCAGGCTCTCCCGTCCCTGGGATTCTCTAGGCAAAAACACTGGAGTGGGTTGCCATTTCCTTCCCCAATGCATGAAAGCGAACGGTGAAAGTGAAGTCACTCAGTCATGTCCGACTTAGCGACCCCATGGACTGCAGCCTGCCAGGCTCCTCCATCCATGGGATTTTCCAGGCAAGAGTACTGGAGTGGAGTGCCATTGCCTTCACTGTTGGTTTTCTTAGATATATGATATTATAAATTTAGTTACTGATAGTTTTCACTCCAATAGTTGTTTATTCTTTCTTTTTTCCAATTATATTTTTGTACTATTAGAATATTGAAAACTTAATTAGCAACATTTGTATTTGTATCTTGTTCACTAATTTAGTGAGAATATATTGAAATGTTTTGTGGAGAATGTAATTACTTTGTGGTAAGGGACATATATCTTTTATCATTATGAAAATATCGGTGTATCTTTTGTTAAGAAACTTTATCTAATTTCTCTTTGGTATATTATAATGATCACAGAATGTGTCTCTCTCTCCCTAGGAATATGAGGAAATATATAAGTCCTGATATTTAACTATTTGCATTCTGGGCATAACTCTAAATAATGTTTTATAGTATTTTATTTTTCTACTAAGTAACTCAGTTTAGTTCAGTTGCTCAGCTGTGTCCGACTCTTTGTGACCCCATGAATCGAAGCACGCCAGGCCTCCCTGTCTATCACCAAGTCCCGGAGTTCACTCAGACTCACGTCTGTTGAGTCAGTGATGCCATCCAGCCATCTCAATCTCTGTCATCCCCTTCTCCTCCTGCCCCCAATCCCCAACATCAGAGTCTTTTCCAATGAGTCAACTCTTTGCATGAGGTGGCCAGAGTACTGGAGTTTCAGCTTTAGCATTATTCCTTCCAAAGAAACCCTAAGGCTGACCTCCTTCAGAATGGACTGGTTGGATCTCCTTGCAGTCCAAGGGACTCTCAAGAATCTTCTCCAACACCACAGTTCAAAAGCATCAATTCTTCGGTGCTCAGCCTTCTTCACAGTCCAACTCTCACATCCATACATGACCACAGGAAACACCATAGCCTTGACTAGACAGACCTTAGTTGGCAAAGTAATGTCTCTGCTTTTGAATATGCTATCTAGGTTTGTCATAACTTTTCTTCCAAGGAGTAAGTGTCATTTAATTTCATGGCTGCAATCACCATCTGCAGTGATTTTGGAGCCCCCCCCCAAAAAAAAAGTCTGACACTGTTTCCACTGTTTCCCCATGTATTTCCCATGAAGTGATGGGACTGGATGCCATGATCTTCATTTTCTGAATGTTGAACTTTCAGCCAACTTTTTCATTCTCCTCTTTCACTTTCATCAAGAGGCTTTTTAGTTCCTCTTCACTTTCTGCCATAAACACGGTATCATCTGCATATCTGAGGTTATTGATATTTCTCCCAGCAATCTTGATTCCAGCTTGTGTTTCTTCCAAACCAGCGTTTCTCATGATGTACTCTGCATAGAAGTTAAATAAGCAGGGTGACAACATACAGCCTTGACGTACTCCTTTTCCTATTTGGAACCAGTCTGTTGATCCATGTCCAGTTCTAACTGTTGCTTCCTGACCTGTATATAGGTTTCTCAAGAGACAGATCAGGTGGTCTGGTATTCCCATCTCTTTCAGAATTTTCCACAGTTGATTGTGATCCACACAGTCAAAGGCTTTGGCATAGTCAAGAAAGCAGAAATAGATGTTTTTCTGGAATTCTCTTGCTTCTTGCATGATCCAGCGGATGTTGGCAATTTGATCTCTGGTTCCTCTGCCTTTTCTAAAACCAACTTGAACATCAGGAAGTTCACGGTTCATGTATTGCTGAGGCCTGGCTTGGAGAATTTTGAGCATTACTACCAAGTAACTCAATTTGCCAATATTTTATTTCAAAATTTTGCATCCATATTTCTAATGAAATCTTCTTTAAAATTGAAGTATAGTTTATTTACAACATTGTGTTAGCTTCTGGTGTGCAACAAAATGACCCAGTTATATATATATGTATACTTTTGCAGATTCTTTTCTATTATAGGTTATTAGATTATTGCACAGTATTAGCTATAATTTAGGACCTTGTTGTTTATATGTTTCTTATCTAGTAGTGCATATTTATTAATCTCAAGCTTCTACTTTCGCCCCCTCCTGCCCCACTTTCCTCTGTGTGACTGTTTCTGTTTTAGAAATACATTTATTTGTAACTTTTTTTTTTAGATTCCACATGTAAGTGATATACTGAGTTTGTTTTTCTCTGACTTAATTTACTTAGTATGATAATGCCTAGGTCCATCCAAGTTGCTGCAAAAAGAATTATTTCATTCTTTTTTGTGACTAAGTATAAGATCCTCTAGAGTGGGAAGTGGCAACCCACTTCAGTATTCTTGCTTGGAAAGTTCCATGGACACAGGAGCTTTGTGGGCTACAGTCCACGGGGCCATAGAGAGTCAGACACAACTGAGCAACTAAGCACATGCATACACTGGATATACACCAGAGCTTCTTTATCATTTATCTGTCGATGGCCATTTAGGTTGTTCCCATAGCTTAGCTGTTGTAAATAGTGCTGCTCTGAACATTAGGGTGCATATATCTTTTAAATTAGTTTTCTTTGAATATCTGCCCAGGAGTAGAATTACTGGATCATATAATATCTCTATTCTTAGTTTTCTAAGGAACTTCCATCACATTCTCCATAGTGACTGCATCTATTTATATTTCCACCAACAGTGTAGAAGGGTTCCCTTTATCCACACCTTTTCCAACATTTATTATTTGTAGACTTGTTGGTGATGACCATTCTGACAAGTGTGAGATGATACCTTGTAGTTTTGATTTGCATGTCTCTACTATTTAGTGATGTTAAGCATCTTTTCATGTATATACATGCCATCTGTAGGTCTTCTTTGGATAATTATATCTATTTAGATCTTCTACCCATTTTCTGATTGGACAGAAAATTTGTTGTTTGTTTGTTTGTTTATGTATATGAAGTGCTATATGTGATATTTGTATGGGGCTTGTATATTTTGAAAATTAATTCCATGTCGGTTACACCTTTTGCAAATATTCTCTCCCACGTATCTTTACATTTTGTTTATGGTTTCTTTTGCGGTGCAAAAACTTAAAAATTTAATAAGTCCAGTTTGCTTTTATTTCTTTTGCCTTGAGAGACTGACTTAAGAAAACAGTGCTTGGATTTATGTCAGAGAATGTTTTACATATATTCTCTTCTAGGAGTTTGGCATCATGGCTTATATTTAAGTCTTAAATGATTTTGAGTTTATTTTTGTGTATGGTTGAGGGAGTGTTCTAACTTCATTGATTTACATGTGACTGTCCAGTTTTCCCAACACCACTTGCAGAAGAGCTTATTCTTTCTCTATTATGTATTCTTGCCCCCTTTGTCAAAGATTAATTGACCATAGGATGTAGATTTACTTCTGGACATTCCATTCTTTTCTATTTATCTATATGTCTGCTTTTGTGCCAATATCATGCTTTTAAAATTACTGTAGCTCTGTAGCATATTGTCTGAAATCTGGGAGGATAATGCCACCAGCGTTGTCTGGCATAAGAAGAACTTATATGGACCTTTCTGAAATTCTTCCAAAAGACTGCAGAGAAAGGAACACTGCCAGAGTTATTCCATGAAGCCATCATCACTCTGATATCAAAACCAGATAAAGACATTTCCAAAAAAGAAAGTTAAAAGGCAGTATCACTGATAAATATAGATGCAGAACTCCTCAACAAAATATTCACAAAATGAATCTAGCAATATGTAAAAAGGATCATTCATCATGATCAAGTTGGATTTATTCTGGATTCACAAGGATGGTTTCTGCATACTCAGTGTGACACACCATATCAGCAACAGAAAAGACATAAATCACATGATCACCTCAGTGGATATGGAGAAAGCTTTTGATGTAATATTCAGTATCCATTCATGATAAAACTCTTACCAAAGTGGGTATACAGGGAGCATATCTCAGCAAATAAAAGCTGTTTATGACAAACCTACAGTCAGCATAATACTCAACAGTGGAAAACTGAGTGTCTTCCTGCCAAAATCTGGGACAAGATAAGGATGCCCACTTTTACCACTTCTATTCAACATAGTGTTATAAATCCTAGCCACTGCAATCAGACAGAAAAAGGAAATTAAAAGGTATCCAAATTAGAAGAGATGTGGTAACATTGATGACATGATACTCTGTATGGAAAACGCTAAAGACTCCACACAAAAACTATCAGCTCTAATAAACTAATTCATCAAGGTAGCAGGATACAAGATTAACATACAGAAATCGATCGCATTTCTTTGTAAATATAGACTATCAAGTTTAAAACGTTTAAGAGGATGGATCTGTTTGTAGTGAGTTTGGAGTGGTTGAAGGAGTCTTGCATGCAATTAGATGTGTCAAGCCAGTGATATATGGAACTATAAGATTTTCAGTGTCTCTATGTAATTCAATGGCAACTTAAGTTTCCTGCAGTTGTGTAGGGAAATTAAAGTCAGGTTTAATTTCAGAGCAGTATGTATTCATGACCTTTTTGCTGTGCAGTGAACTCTGTTTAATGTTTCCAGTCAAGGTGCTGCAGTAATTGTTAACTCAACAAGAATCTTAACTAAAATATAAACAGTTGAATGAAGCCTTCAGTGCAGATTTTACTGGTTTAAGATTAGCCTCTTAACTGTAAGAAATTATAATGATTTTTCTGTTGCTATTACTCAATGACTTCTCTTTTGTATTAATTGACTTGTGGGATTTAATTACCACATTTATATTTTCTCACCAAAATTAAGTAGAAAATTCGATGAATCTGGCTGTTTTTAAGTGCTTTGCTATTAGATTAATAAAAGATTTTTAGAATATCAGGGTGAATTGGGCAGGAGAGATAGCCTATTACCATTCCAATAGCCACAGCCAATAATGAACTTTTGCATGAATTATGACTAGATCTAAATAATATTAATAAATGATATTTTATATAAATATTTTAATGAAAACTGACAAATCAAATGAATCATATCAGTGTCTCCTCACCTCCAGATTTCAAAAGCAACACTTTATGATAATCTCTGGGTCACATAGTTATTAGGGAATTAAGATTATAAAAAATATTAATTAAACTCAAAGTAACCAGTATCCTGGAAATGCCAAGATAGCTTGGAGCTCTGAAGTTATCTTTGTTGAAACACAGACTTGGTGTTTTGCAAAGAAATCATTTGTTCTGCCTTAGTGAAGCTAATTATTCTCAGCATGCAACCACTGTTTCAAAAAGGCACATCAGCCTTTGCTGTATGTTGCAGGAATTAAAACCCAATCAAATGAGATAATGAAGTGCATACAAAGAATATGATCTCACTTTTGCAATGCAATAAAAATGAAAGCCATTAAAAATCTTGCAAAAACCATAATTTAGAGAGGAAAAACATGCTATAAAGCAAATGTTTACCATTGATTTTAATTACCTACTGCTTAGAGGTAAGCATTAGGTTTATTTATAGTGCGGTTAAGACTCTTCTTTTCAATGACTTAGGAATATGGTGGCTAACAGTCCAATATGAAGCAGCATAATGCAGGAGCTTTTTAAATTTCATGGAAGACTAAAAGGATATAGTGCATATTATTCAGGGATAAAGCTATATACTTGTAGGAATTTCATGATAAAATACTAAGAAAGTGGTTATAGTAGATAGTAATAGGCCAATATCGGTGCTCCTTTGTACCCGTTTGACCTGAGAGAACGAAATACATTAGTGCTCCTATTCATTAAAAAATAATAATAACATCTATGTTAATATCAGCAACATATTACCTATTTAAAAATCTATACTTCCTCTCTTTTTCCTGTGAAACTTACCTTTTTTCTAACAGTATATAAATCATTAGTATCAGTTCAGTCAGTTCAGTCGCTCAGTTGTGTCCGACTCTTTGCGACCCATGAATTCCAGCACGCCAGGCCTCCCTGTCCATCACCATCTCCCAGAGTTCACTCAGACTCATGTCCATCGAGTCAGTGATGCCATCCAGCCATCTCATCCTCGGTCGGCCCCTTCTCCTCCTGCCCCCAATCCCTCCCAGCATCAGAGTCTTTTCCAGTGAGTCAACTCTTCGCATGAGGTGGCCAAAGTACTGGAGTTTCAGTTTTGGCATCATTCCTTCCAAAGAAATCCCAGGGCTGATCTCCTTCAGAATGGACTGGTTGGATCTCCTTGCAGTCCAAGGGACTCTCAAGAGTCTTCTCCAACACCACAGTTCAAAAGCATCAATTCTTCAGTGCTCAGCGTTCTTCACAGTCCAACTCTCACATCCATACATGACCACTGGAAAAACCATAGCCTTGACTAGACGGACCTTATTGGCAAAGTAATGTCTCTGCTTTTGCATATACTATCTAGGTTGGTCATAACTTCTCTTCCAAGGAGTAAGCGTTTTTTAATTTCATGGCTGCAATCACCATCTGCAGTCATTTTGGAGCCCCCCAAAATAAAGTCGGCCACTGTTTCCACTGTTTCCCCATCTATTTCCCATGAAGTGATGGGACCAGATGCCATGATCTTCATTTTCTGAATGTTGAGCTTTAAACCAACTTTTTCACTCTCCTCTTTCACTTTCATTAAGAGGCTTTTTAGTTCCTCTTCACTTTCTGCCATGAGGGTGGTGTCATCTGCATATCTGAGGTTATTGATATTTCTCCCTGCAGTTTTGATTCCAGCTTGTGTTTCTTCTAATCCAGCATTTCTTTTTTTTTTCTTTTTTTTGGCTTGTTCAATAAGTTTATTATTGTCTCATCTGAAAAATCTTGATAGAAAATTGTGGTTTGGTTTAACTCTCAGCAGCTCGTTCCTGAGCTCTAAGGAAGCTTGCCTTCTTCTGAGCTACCCGATCTTTCTTCTGGGCAAGTGACATTTTGGGACAGTTCCACCTCTTCTTTTTAACTTCTTTCTTAGGCTTCTTCTCATACACTGGATTCTCTCGTATTGCAACATGAGCTGTCTTATACATCTCCTCCATCATGTCTGGAGTTACGTTGTTCTTTATGTACTGAGAGAATTGTTTCTTGCAAGCATCTTCATCTTCTTCAATCAGGTAACCCATGTAATCTGCCACGTTTTGCCGCATGATGTGCTTTCGGTGTACCTCAGCACTGAATTCTTTGCTTTCTGAATCATAACCAGGGAGCCGTTTGGTACTGTGAGGGATAGACAAGCCTCCATCGACAGCTCCCTTTAGGGCCCCCAAATTTTATTCCCGGTAGTAGTTCTGGCAAGTCCTGCATCCAAGTAACAGGTGAAGGCACCAGGTTGACCATCAATGCTTTCCACATTGTATTCATCGCCAGTCACCTCGACTTGGCCTTCATAAATTTTGTCCATACCAAACCTATTAAGAAGCCTGCGGGCCAGCAGCAGGCCAGTACAATATGCGGCAGCATAATTTGTCAGGCGAAACTTCACACCATATTTTGGGAGTTCGTGAGCATAAGCTACACAGACTATCGTATCTCCTTCTCTACGGGCATAAGCCATCTGACAAATGATATCTCTGTTCGTTACACGAACAATCATTCTGTATTTAGGTGTGTTGTACTTATTTTTATCTTGGATTACCAATCGTTTCCAAGCATAGTAGTCAGTTTTGCCCTCTCGCCTTCTTCTGAATTTCACTTGGTATCTCTTGAAGTAGGCCTTGTTCTTGACAGCTTTAACAAACCCCATCCTGCAGAACAGAACCCCAACTGAGCAGCTTGCCACAGGGCTCCAGTCCAGCGTTTCTCATGATGTAGTCTGCATAGAAGTTAAATAAGCAGGGTGACAATATACAGCCTTGACGTACTCCTTTTCCTATTTGGAACCAGTCTCTTGTTCCATGTCCAGTTCTAACTGCTGCTTCCTGACCTGCATATAGGTTTCTCAAGAGGCAGATCAGGTGGTCTGGTATGCCCATCTCTTTTAGAATTTTCCACAGTTTATTGTGATCCACACAGTCAAAGGCTTTGGCATAGTCAATAAAGCAGAAAGAGATGTTTTTCTGCAACTCTTTTGCTTTTTCGATGATCCAGCGGATGTTGGCAATTTGATCTCTGGTTCCTCTGCCATTTCTAAAACCAGCTTGAACATCAGGAAGTTCACAGTTCACGTATTGCTGGAGCCTGGCTTGGAGAATTTTGAGCATTCCTTTACTAGCCTGTGAGATGAGTGCAATTGTGCAGTAGTTTGAGCATTCTTTGGCATTGCCTTTCTTTGGGATTGGAATGAAAACTGACCTTTTCCAGTCCTGTGGCCACTGCTGAGTTTTCCAAATGTGCTGGCATATTGAGTGCAGTACTTTCACAGCATCATCTTTCAGGATTTGAAATAGCTCCACTGGAATTCCATCACCTCCACTAGCTTTGTTCATAGTGATGCTTTCCAAGGCCGACTTGACTTCACATTCCAGGATGTCTGGCTCTAGGTTAGTGATCACACCATCATGATTACCTGGGTCGTGAAGATCTTTTTTGTACAGTTCTTCTGTGTATTCTTGCCACCTCTTCTTAATATCTTCTGCTTCTGTTAGGTCCATACCATTTCTGTCCTTTATCGAGCCCATCTTTGCATGAAATGTTCCCTTGGGATCTCTAATTTTCTTGAAGAGATCTCTAGCCTTTCCCATTCTGTTGTTTTCCTCTATTTCTTTGCGTTGATCGCTGAAGAAGGCTTTCTTATCTCTTCTTGCTATTCTCTGGAACTCTGCATTCAGATGCTTATATCTTTCCTTTTCTCCTTTGCTTTTCACTTCTCTTCTTTTCACAGCTCTTTGTAAGGCCTCCCCAGACAGCCATTTTGCTTTTTGCATTTGTTTTCCATGGGGATGGTCTTGATTCCTGTCTCCTGTACAACGTCACGAACCTCATTTCATTGTTCATCAGGCACTCTATCTATCAGATCTAGGCCCTTAAATCTATTTCTCACTTCCACTGTATAATCATAAGGGATTTGTTTTAGCCCCCCATAATTGCATAATGAGAGCGGAACACGATAGGGTGTAGGTCTGTCATTCGATTTTACTGAAGAGAAATCTCTTGTGATTTATACCCATTGAGTTAGTACTTTTTTCAATTGATTGTTTTGATGTTTGTTTTCTTCCACACTCACCATTGTTAGTGATTCTTCCTGCTCCCACCAATACTACCTTTTTAGTTACTTAAGGCAATGGCACCCCACTCCAGTACTCTTGACTGGGAAACCCCATGGACGGAGGAGCCTGGTAGGCTGCAGTCCATGGAGTCACTAAGAGTCGGGCACGACTTGAGTGACTTCACTTTCACTTTTCACTTTCATGCATTGGAGAAGGAAATGGCAACCCGCTCCAGTGTTCTTGCCTGGAGAATCCCAGGGACAGAGGAGCCTGGTAGGCTACCGTCCATGGGGTTGCACAGAGTTGGACACGACTGAAGCAACTTAGCAGCAGCAGCAACAGGGGTGAAATTAGAATGGATTCTAGGTTTTGTCCCTCGCTTATTATGGGAGAGACCAGAGTAAGCTTTCCTTTCAGCTGCCAACACAGTGCAGTCATTGCCGCAGCCCAGAATGTGAAAGCAGCAGGATCCAGGCATCAGCAATGACAACACTGAGAGCCTGAAGTTTCTGCTCATTACACACTATGGGGGCTACCTGTCTGGAGCAGTTTACCCTGCAGAGTATTGATTGAGGATAATGCCCACTGTTAGTTATTTCCATGTCTAACAATACCTGGGGTATCAATATGTTCGTGGACTTTTCTCTTGATTCTGCATTCTGTCTTCATTTTACACTTTAGCTTGGTTTACATGATGCTGTCGTATGTATTATTTTGTCCTAGGGTTGAGGAACATGGCAGTTTGGTAGCAGGTACACTTCCAAGCTCATTAACATGCACACAGGAAGACTCTGAATGATATGTGGTGTATATGTACGTCACTGTATCTCCAGAGCTTCACAGTGCTTGGCACATAGTAGGCACTTAGTAAATATTTTCCCATTGGTTGAATGAATGGGTCAGTTTTCATCAGAGGTTTGATTTGGCAGACATAGTGGAGATCACATAAGAACTGTGATGAAATTAACTTTCCACGGGCACATCTGGGTTACAATTTAGCAAGCCCTGGGAAGAGCCTTGGTCTAGGTGCTTAGCTTGTGTGATGTTGAGAGTGTTGTACTTGTCAGTATTTATATTCTTATTTTGGGCTAAAAATGGAACGATTTCAGAATATTCAAACAGCTTCAAAATGTGGTTTCTGTCACTTTTAAGTTAAAGACACGTGTTTATAAGGGCATTTTGTCCACACTCTCAAAAAGCCGTAAAACACCTGGAAATCAGGTATGTTGTAGATTAAGTAGTCATGTTTGCTAAGACACTTTTGCAGTACTGCTTTTATTCACATCCCAGTTTAGATGCTTATGTGCATTTCTTTTCAGTTGAGGAAAGTAAAATTGGATAGTGAGCTGTTGTTCAGCCACACTTGGCTGTTCTTAGCCCGTTATTCAACTTAGAAAGGAAAACAGGTTTTGAGTACCTTTTTGTCCCCTTTATCATCTGCTGGGATCTGCAACATTTTTTTGTGTCACAGATTAGCAAATGAAAGAAAAATTATTTTCATTGTAAATTGCAGAAGGATGCTATTGTCATAAACTGAGACAGGTTAGCATCTGTATCTCAAGGGAAAAACTTTTGGAAGTAGCAGGTCTGCCAGTAGCAATTAATTAGAAAGCTTTTCATACTGTTTTCAGCTACAGACGTGTACTAGCAGCTAGAGAAAATTGATAGTGACGTCCGCTGTCACCACAGGATAGTACAAAGGATGGAGCTCATTTACTGACATTTGCTTTTTTCTCAAAGTATCCTGTCTTCATCTTTTGTTGAGCTTGATTTTCATTTTCAAATGCTGAATTCAACCTAACTATAGATTTTTTTATTGCGTTGTAATGTGCAGTGTGTAAGATGTAAGCATATCTGTCTCCATAAGAATGAATACATCTTACATTTGTGAATGCCAAGAATCGGTATTGAACAGTTGATCTCTATCACCACCTACTAAGCTGAAGTATAAAGAAAGGCCACCCTTTTAGTAAACAAAGATATATCAGCTTAAAATACCAGTAGCAAGATTGTCAAAAATTGTCATTAAAAAAATAGACATGACTTTTATATAACAAATTGTTTTATCTCAAGGACAAGCTTGAGTTTTTAAGTTCCTTTATGGATAATCATGTATACCAAGATTCATTTTTCTTAGGAAAATGTTGCCATTGAATTCATTCTGTACATCTGGTCCTAGGACATTTGAGTACAGTTGTTTATCTCCAAGTCTAATTATTAAAAAAAAAAAAGTTACTTTGAAATTTTAAGCATGTGAATTATTTAAATTATTTTCCTTTTTTTCATAAGCACTTTTCATGCATTTATTTCATGGACCTTGTACTACTTAAGTAAATTCAAGTCATACAAAAAGGGGCTTCCCCAGTGACTCAGCAGGTAAAGCATCTGCCTGCGATGCAGGAGACACAGGAAATGCAGGTTCGATCCCTCGGTCGGGAAGATCCCCTGGAGAAGGAAATGGCAACCTACTCCAATATTCGTGTCTGAAAAATCTCCGGGACAGAGGAGCCTTGTGGGCTACAGTCCATGGGGTCCCGAAGAGTCAGACATGACTGAACGACTAACACTTTCACTTTGTGTTTATTGTATTTTTAGTGGAGATATTCTCTACAAAATCGTTGATTTTCAGAAAGTTGTCTCTAATTCAGCAAGATAATGTATAGGGAGATCATGGTATCTTACTACTGTTTTTTTGGCCATGCTGCCCTCATGGGGAACTTCTGCGATGAAGTTCCACAACTCTTGCCGTGGAAACTAGCAGTTTTAGCATTGGACCACCAGGGAAGCCTGATATGCTACTACTTTCAAAACCATCACTAAGCGCATGGGCAAATTGTTAAACTTTTGTGTTTCTTTTCTTTTTTTTTTTCTGTTGTCACATAATGATGCGATTTCCATTTCTGATGTGAAAGGTTTAATGGACATTTAACGTATGAAAGTACTGAACATCAATTAGTCTTCATAGTTGATTCAAAATATAAAAGAAAAATGAAACTAGAAAATGAAATTATTGACTCCCAGTTAAACATTATGGGTTGAACATAAGAGATCTCTGTGCTTCATCTTCAAATGCTGCTAAAACAACAGTAGCAGAATTTTAAATGTATTAAAACAGGGCTGTCTGGTGATGAAAGTAAAATCCAATGCTGCAAAGAACAATATTGCATAGGAGCCTGGAATGTTAGGTCCATAAGTCAAGGCAAATTGGATATGGTCAAGCAGGAAATGGTAAAGAATAAACATTGACATCTTAGGAATCAGTGAACTAAAATGGATGGGAATGGGTAAATTTAATTCAGATGACCATTGTATCTACTATCGTGGGCAAGAATCCCATAGAAGAAGTGGAGTAGCCATCATAATCAACAGAAGAGTCTGAAATGCAGTACTTGGGTACAGTCTCAAAAATGACAGAATGATCTTGGTTTGTTGCCAAGGAAAGCCATTCAACATCACAGTTATCTAAGTCTATACCCCTGCCACTGATGCCAAAGAAACTGAAGTTGATCAGTTCTATGAAGACCTAGAACACCCCCTAAAACTAACAACAACAACAAAAAAAGAGATGTTCTATTCATCATTGGGGATTGGCATGCAAAAGTAGGAAGTCAAGACATACCTGGACTAACAGGCAAGTTTGGCCTTGGAAAACAAATTGAAGCAGGGCAAAGGCTAACTAAATTCTGCGAAGAGAGTACATTCATCATAACAAATACTCTTTTTCAACAACACAAGAGACGACTTTACACATCAGTTCAGTTCAGTTCAATTCAGTTGCTCAGTCATGTCCTACTCTTTGAGACCCCATGGACTGCAACACGCCAGGCCTCCCTGTCCATCACCAATTCCTGGAGTTTACTCAGACTCATGTCCATTGAGCTGGTGATGCCATCCAACCATCTCATCCTCTGTTGTCCCCTTCTCCTTCAGCCTTCAATCTTTCCCCAGATCAGGGTCTTTTCAAATGAGTCAGTTTTTCACACCAGGTGGCTAAAGTATTGGAGTATCAGCTTCAGCATCAGTCCTTCCAATAAATATTCAGGACTGATTTCCTTTAGGATGGACTGGTTGTATCCCTTGCAGTCCAAAGGACTCTCAAGAGTCTTCTCCAACACCACAGTTCAAAAGCATCATTCTTTGGTGCTCAGTATTCTTTATAGTCCAGCTTTCACATCCATACATGACTACTGGAAAAATCTTATCTTTGACTAGATGGACCTTTGTTGGCAAAGTAATGTCTCTGCTTTTTAATATGCTTTCTGGGTTGGTCATAATTTTTCTTCCAAGGAGCAAGGGCCTTTTAGTTTCATGGGTGCAGTCACCATCTGCAGTGATTTTGGAGCCCCCCCAAATAAAGTCTGTCACTGTTTCCACTGTTTCTCCATCTATTTCCCATGAAGTGATGGGCCTAGATGCCTTGATCTTAGTTTTCTGAATGTTGAGTTTTAAGCCAACTTTTTCACTCTCCTCTTTCACTTTCATCAAGAGACTCTTTAATTCTTCTTCGCTTCTGCCATAAGGGTGGTGTCATCTGTATATCTGAGATTATTGATATTTTTTCTGGCAATCTTGATTCCAGCTTGTGCTTCATCCAGCCCAATGTTTCTCATGATGTACTCTGCATATAAGTTAAATAAGCATGGTGACAATATACAGCCTTGGTGTACTCCTTTCCCTATTTGGAACCAGTCAGTTGTTCCATGCCCAGTTCTAACTGTTGCTTCCTGACCTGCATACATATTTCTCAAGAGGCAAGCCAGGTGGTCTGGTATTCCTGTCCCTTTACAAATTTTTCACAGTTTATTGTGATCGACACAGTCAGAGTTTTTGGCATAGTCAACAAAACAGAGGTAAATGTTTTTCTGGAACTCTGTTGCTTTTTCAGTGATCCAAGGATATTGGCAATTTGCTCTCTGGTTCCTCTACATTTTCTAAATCCAGCTTGAACATCTGGAAGTTCATGGTTCATGTACTGTTGAAGCTTGACTTGGAGAGTTTTGAGCATTACCTTACTAGCATGTGAGATGAGTGCAATTGTGCGGTAGTTTGAACATTCTTTGGCATTGCCTTTCTTTGGCATTGGAATAAAAACTGACCTTTTCCAGTCCTGTGGCCACTGCTGAGTTTTCCAAATTTGCTGGCATATTGAGTGCAGCACTTTCACAGCATCATCTTTCAAGATTTGAAATAGCTCCACTGGAATCCCGTCACCTCCACTAGCTTTTGTTTGTAGTGATGCTTAGGCCCATTTGACTTCACATTCCAGGATGTCTGGCTCTAGGTGAGTGATTACACCATTGTGGTTATCTGGGTAATGAAGATCTTTTTTGTACAGTTCTTCTGTGTATTCTTGCCACCTCTTCTTAATATCTTTTGCTTCTGTTAAGTCCATATCATTTCTGTTCTTTATTGTGCCCATCTTTGCATGGAATGTTCCCTTGGGATCTCTAATTTTCTTGAAGAGATCTCTAGTCATTCCAATGCTATTGTTTCCCTCTATTTCTTTGCACTGATCACTGAGGAAAGCCTTCTTATCTCTCCTGGCTATTCTTTGGAACTCTGCATTCAAATGGGTATGTCTTTCCTTTTCTCCTTTGCCTTTCGCTTCTCTTCTTTTCACAGCTTTACACATGGACATCACCAAATGGCCAATACCAAAATCAAAGTAATTACATTCTTTGTAGATGATATGAATAAGCTGTGTACTGTCAGCAAAAACAAGACCTGAAGCTGACTATCGCTCAGATCATCAGCTTCTCACAGTAAAATTCAGGCTTAAACTAAAGAAAGTGGGAAAGACCACTAGGCCAGCCAGCAACAACTTAAAATCTCCTATGAAAATGCAGTGGAGAAAAGGAGTAGATTCAAGGAATTGGAACTTGTAAACAGTGTGTCTGAAGAACTGTGGATGGACATCCATAATATTGTACAGCAGGCAGCGAACAGAACTATCCCAAAGAAAAAGAAAAGCAAACGTACAAAGTTCTTATCTGAGGGGGGTTTACAAAGAGCTAAAAAAGAAAAGCGTAAAACAAGGGAGAAAGGGAAAGGCACATCCAACTAAGCACAGATTTCCAAAGAACAACACGGAGAGACAGGGCCTTCTTCAGTGAACAATGTATAAAACTAGAAGAAAGCACCAGAAGGGTAAAAACTAGAGATCTCTTCAGGAAAATTGGAGATATCAAGGGAACATTTTGCCCAAAGACGGGCACAATAAAGGACACAAAAGGTAGGTACTAGCCACCTAGTCGGAGAAGGCAATGGCACCCCACTCCAGTACTCTTGCCTGGAAAATCCCATGGATGGAGGAGCCTGGTGGGCTGCAGTCCATGGGGTCGCGAAGAGTTGGATACGACTGAATGACTTCACTTTCACTTTTCACTTTCATGCATTGGAGAAGGAAATGGCAACCCACTCCAGTGTTCTTGCCTGGAGAATCCCAGGGATGGGGGAGCCTGGAGAATCCCAGGGACGGAGGAGCCTGGTGGGCTGCCGTCTATGGGGTTGCACAGAGTCGGACATGACTGAAGTGACTTAGCAGTAGCAGCAGCCACCTAGTAGATGGCTGAACAGATCAAGAAGAAATGGAAAAAATACATGGAAGAACTATATAAAAAAGATACAGATGAACCGGATGACTATGATGGTGTAGTGGGCCACCCAGAGCCAGACATTCTGGAGAGCAAAGTCAAGTGGGCCTGAAGAAGCACTGCTGTTAACAAAGCTGGTGGATGTGAAGGAATTCCAGCAGAGGCATTCGGAACCCTAGAGGATGATGCCATCAAGGTGTTGCATTCATTATGGTCAGCAAATCTAGAAGACTTAGCAGTGGCAACAGGACTGGAAAAGGTGAGTCCTCATCCCAGTTCCTAAGAAGGGTAGTCCTAAAGAATGTGCTAACCATCAGACAATCGCACTTATCTTCCTTGCTAGTAAGGTCATGCTTAAAACCGTGCATGCTAGGCTTCAGTACTATGCAAACCAAGAACTTCCAGATGTCCAAGCTGGATTTAGACAAGGAAGAGGAACCATAGATCAAACTGCAGATATTTGCTGGATCATGGAGAAAGCTAGGGAATTCCAAAAGAAACATCTACATCTGTTTCATTGACTATGCAAAAGCCTTTGACTGTGTGGATCATAATAAACTGTGGAAAGCTCTTAAAGAGACGGGAATACCAGACCATCTTACCTGTCTGTTGAGAAATCTGTATGTGGGTCAAGAAGCAGCGATTAGAACCATATATAGAACAAGTGATTGGTTCAAGATTGAGAAAGGAGTAAGACAGGGCTGTCTGTTATCACCATGTTTGTTTAATCTATATGCTGAATGCTGGGCTGGATGAGTTACAAGCAGTAATCAAGATAGGCAGGAGAAACATCAGAAACCTCAGATATGAGGATGATACTACTCTAGTGGCAAAGTGAAGAGGAACTAAAGAGCCTCTTGATGATGGTGAAGGAGAAGCGTGGAAGAGCCAACTTAAAACTAAACATTAAAAAACTTAGATCATGGCATCTGGTCCCATTCAGTTCAGTTCAGTCGCTCAGTCATGTTTGACTCTTTGCAACCCCATGAATCACAGCACGCCAGGCCTCCCTGTCCATCACCAACTCCCGGAGTTCACTCAGATTCACGTCCATCAAATCAGTGATGCTGTCCAGCCATCTCATCCTCGGTCGTCCCCTTCTCCTCCTGCCCCCAATCCCTCACAGCATCAGAGTCTTTTCCAATGAGTCAACTCTTTGCATGAGGTGGCCAAAGTACTGGAGTTTCAGCTTTAGCATCATTCCTTCCAAAGAACACCCAGGGCTGATCTCCTTCAGAATGGACTGGTTGGATCTCCTTGCAGTCCAAGGGACTCTCAAGAGTCTTCTCCAACACCACAGTTCAAAAGCATCAATTCTTCAGCGCTCAGCCTTCTTCACAGTCCAACTCTCACATCCATACATGACTCCTGGAAAAACCATAGCCTTGACTAGATGGACCTTAGTCAGCAAAGTAATGTCTCTGCTTTTGAATATGCTATCTAGGTTGGTCATAACTTTCCTTCCAAGGAGTAAGCATCTTTTAATTTCATGGCTGCAATCACCATCTGCAGTGGTTTTGGAGCCCAAAAAAATAGTCTGACACTGTTTCCACTGTTTCCTCTATTTCCCATGAAGTGATGGGACCGGATGCCATGATCTTTGTTTTCTAAATGTTGAGCTTTAAGCCAACTTTTTCACTCTCCTCTTTCACTTTCATCAAGAGGCTTTTTAGTTCCTCTTCACTTTCTGCCATAAGGGTGGTGTCATCTGCATATCTGAAGTTATTGATATTTCTCCCGGCAATCTTGATTCCAGCTTGTGTTTCTTCCAGTCCAGTACTTCTCATAATGTACTCTGCATATAAGTTAAATAAGCAGGGTGACAATATACAGCCTTGACATATTCCTTTTCCTGTTTGGAACCAGTCTGTTGTTCCATGTCCAGTTCTAACTGTTGCTTCCTGACCTGCATGGAAAAGGCAGAAGTAGTGACAGATTTCCTCTTCTTGGGCTCAAAATCACTAATAGTGACTGCAGCCATGATATCAGAAGATGTTTGCTTCTTGGCAGGAAAGCTATGCCAAACCTAGACAGCATGCTGAGAAGCAGAGACATTACTCTGCTGACAAAATTCTGTATAGTCAAGGCTATGGTGTCAGTGGTCAAGTATGGTTGTGAGAGCTGGACCATAAGGAAGGTGGAGCGTGAAAGAGCTGATGCCTTCAAACTATGATGCTGGAGAAAACTCCTGAGAGTCCCTTGGACAGCAAGATCAAATCAGTCAATCTGAAGGGAAATCAACCCTGAATATTCATTGGCAGAACTGATGCTAAAGTGTAAACTCCAGTATTTTGGTCATCTGATGCGAACAGCTGACTCACTGGAACAGTTCCTGATGCTGGCAAAGATTGATGGCAGAAGGAGAAGAGAGAGCATCAGAGGATGGGATGGCTGGATGGCATCACCAGTGCAGTGGACAGGAGCTTGGGCAAACTTCATGAGATGGTGAAGGACAGAGAGGCTTGACGTGCTGCAGTCCATGCGGTTGCAGAGTCAGACACGACCGGGTGACCAAACAACAACAATACAGGGCTTCCCTGGTGGTTCAGTGTTAAAGAATCCACCTGCCAATGTAGGAGACACGGGTTCAATCCCTGGTACAGGAAGATCCCACATGCTGTGGATCACCTAATCCCATGCACCACACTACTGAGCCTATGTTCTAGAGCCTGGGAGCCTCAACTGCTAGACCCCATGTTCGGCAGCAAAAGAAGCCTCCACAATGAGAAGTCCAAGCTTGGCAACCAGAGAGTATCCCCTGCTCGCCACAACTAGAGCAAAGCCTGTGCAGTAACAAAGACCCAGCACAGCCAAAAGTAAATAAATAAAAATGTTTAAAAATGTATAAATGCATGAGAGGAAAAGAGGAGTTAGTACAGATAGTGTTGCATCTCCAAACTTGCATCTCCTGCTTGTTGTTTTAAATTTTTTCCCACCAATGAGAGCTACCTGGGAAGCCCATAGCTCTCTAGAGAGCTGAAAACATGTAAGAGGGTTATATCATCTAGGTAATCAGACAAAGAAAAATCATAAGGCTTTTGGGTGACACAGTTGTCTGAATGCAGTAATTTATGGTTGAGATATTACTATTTATTTATTAAATCTATTCCATTTTCTTCATCTTGAGCCTACAGGGAGATAAATTTCCCAGCTTCCCTTGCAATCAGATTGTGATTATATAATATCTTTTTGTACAATGGTATACAGAGATAAGTAATGTAGACATCTCATAGAACTGCAGCACTCTCTTGCCCTCTCCTTTCTTTCAGAGGCAACCATGTAGAACACATGTTGAAATACTGAGTCAAAAGATGGAAGCACTCTAGGTCCCTGGAAAGTAGAAGAGTTGAATCAGTAAACTTGAATATAGATCAATTGAAGTGATCTAATATGATGAATATTGAGGGGAAAAAAAGATAACATGAGCAGTGCCTCAAAGATCTGTGAGACAGCATTAAACCTGCCAGCAAATAGGTTGTGGAAATTCCAGAAGTAAAGGAAGTAGAAGGGAACCCGAAAAAAAAAATGTATTTGAAGAACTGGCCCTCAAATTTGACGATAAACATTAACCAAATACCTAAGGAACTCAACAAAGCCTGAATAGAGTGAGAAATCTACATCAAATACAAAAAGAATTTATTATAAAACAAGAGAAAAAAAGATTCATCAAGTCCAAGGGAACCACAATTGAAACGTGGGTTAAATCCATCTCATCTTCCTTCACTAATCAGAGGCATTTTAAGATTTACATGTTCTCCAAGCAGCATGTAACCTGGACAGTAAGCCATTTGACTGAGTTATTTTCTAGGAACTTGGAGTAAGCTGCTTCTAGTTCCAGCTGAGCTGGTTGAGATGGGATAGACCCACTGATCCTTTAACTGGACAAGTCTGAGTATTGTCTCCATGACATTTTGAACATGCATAGTCCTGTAGCTTAGCTATGTATTTCCAGAATAACAATTACCACAGCTTTTTTTCCAGTCAGCTTTTCTTATGCTCCCCATGCCTCAAACTGCCCTGCTCCATTATTCATTATCCCATAAATACCTGGAGCTCCTTGCCTTTAGGGAGGCAGATTTGAGATTTGGAAATTAACAAATATATGTAAAAATGACTCACAGAACAAGGAATTCATCCTAAGGGAAATTAAAAATATATTTTGAACTGAATGAAGATGAAACAACATGTCAGACTGTATGTAATGCAGAAGAGCAGTACTTAAGGAAATGTTTTGGTTTTAAGGCCTACGTCAAAAAATAAGAAAGGCCTATGTCAAAAAACAAGAAAGGCTTGCATAACTTCAGTAAGTAAGTAACCTAAGTACCTAAGTAACTTAAGGCCTCAGTAACCTAAGTTTCCACCTTAAGAAGCCAGAAAACAAACAAAAAAAAAAGGCAATTAAGCCTTTGGCAAAAGAAAAGAAATTATAAAGTTAGAGTATAAACCAATGAATTTAAAGAAAATCAGTATTGAAAAATTGGAGAAATCAGAAGTTCTACAAAAAGACTGGAGAAAAGGACAAACTTTTAACTAGGATGATTAAGAAAAAAGAAAGCAGATGAATAACCAAAATCAGGAATGAGAGAGGAGAACTCAGTATCAACTTTATATAATACTTTTTGGCTTAGAAAACAGAAAGTATTTTAATTAAGGTATGTATGCTTTTTTTTTTTTTTAAGACATGCTGTTTCATACTTAATACACATTATAGTATGAAAATAACTCTTATGCCCTGGGAAAGCAGAACGTTCCATGACCCCCTTTATGGTGACATTTGTTTTATTACGATAGTCTGAAACCGAACCACAGTCTCTCTGAGATAGACTTCAGAGTGGAACAAAAGTAAACCATCTGATATATGGTCAGTTGATTCTTGATTACAAAATGCTGAGACTTTTCAGTGAGAAAAATGACAACCTTTTACAATTTAGTGTCCACATGCCAAGTAATGAGTTTAGAACTTTACTATCATACCATGCATAAAAATTAGCTCAAATGGATCAGACTTAAACCTATGTGACCACTGCACCTATTGGTGGTGTGCAAAGACCCACCATGGAACTCAATGATGCTGGTGTCTTTTTAGCCTGTACATTTCTTGGTGATTCGTGTGGTCTCTGTGTGTTCACTTGGACATAATCTTTTCTTTGGTCTTCCTTTCCCTTACATAATGTATCTAATCCAGCAGTGTCTCTTCCTGCCCTGTCTTCCTTCCCTGTCATTTCAGTTTTCATAAGTGTTTGTCCAGGCTTCTAGGAACCATCAGTTTGCATTACCCATTTCAGTCTTTGGCAGAGTATTAAAATTTGTAACCTTGGTATGTTTCTCCAAGTTAATAAATCTCTTATCCCCATGGGTTCTGAACCCTAATCACACATGCTCAAAAGCAAGCCTCTTGAATCATCTTCTGGCTCCTATCAGTAGTTGCTAGCTAATTCTCATAGCTACTTTGCTATTTCAGATTTTTATTCTGTTAACAAACTCAGCATGACTAGGCTGAATTAATGCTGCAATTGGGTTTCCCTGGTAGCTCAGCTGGTAAAGAATCCATCTGCAGTGCAGGAGACCCAGTTCATTTCCTGGGTTGGGAAGCTCCCCTGGAGAAGGGATAGGCTACCTATTCTGGTATTCTGGCCTGAAGAATTCCATGGAGTCCCAAAGAGTTGGACATGACTGAGTGACTTTCACTTTCACTTTCTGGATTTTGAGCATTACCCTGATAGCATGTGAAATGAGTACAGTTGTGAGGTAGTTTGAACATTCTTTGGCATTGCCTTCTTTGGGATTGGAGTGAAAACTGACCTTTTCCAGTCCTGTGGCCACTGCTGAAATTTCAAATTTTGCTGACATACTGAGTGCAACACTTTTACAGCATCATCTTTTAGGATTTGAAATAGCTCTGATGGAATTCCATCACCTGCACAAGCTTTGTTTGTGGTAATTCTTCCTAAGGCCTACTTGACTCCAGGATGTCTTGCTTTAGGTGAGTGACCACACCATCCTGACTATCCAGGTCATTAAGACCTTTTTTCATATAGTTCTTTTGTATATTCTTGCCACCTTTTCTTAATATCTTCTGCTTCTTGTTAGGTCCATACCATTTCTGTCCTTTATTGTGCCTATCTTTGCCTGAATTGTTCCCTTAATATCTCCAATTTTATTGAAGAGATCTCTAGTCTTTCCCATTCTATTGTTTTCCTCTATTTCTTTGCATTATTCACTTACGAAGGCTTTCTTTTCTCTCCTTGCTATTCTTTGGAACTCTGCATTCAGTTGGGTATTTCTTTTCTTTCCTCTTTTGCCTCTTGCTTCTCTTCTTTTCTCAGCTATTTGTCAGTCCTCCTCAGCCAACCACTTTTCCTCCTTTCATTTATTTTTCTTTGGGATGGTTTTGGTCACCACCTCCTGTACAATGTTACAAATCTCTGTCCATAGTTCTTCAGGCACTCTACCACATCTAATCTCTTGCATCTATTTGTCACTTCCACTGTATAATCATAAGGGATTTGATTCAGGTCATACCTGAATGCCATGGTGGTTTTCCCTACTTTCTTCAATGTAAGCCTGAATTTTGCAATAAGCGGCTGATGGTCTGAGCCACAGTCAGCTCCAGGTCTTGTTTTTGCTGACTGTATAGAGCTTCTCCATCTTCAGCTGCAGAGAATATAATCAGTCTCATTTTGGTATTGACCATCTGATGATGTCCATGTGTAGAGTCATCTCTTGGGTTGTTGGAAGAGGGTGTTTGCTATGACCAGAGCGTCGTTCCCTTGGCAAAAGTCTTAAACACTGCCCTGCTTCATTTTGTACTCCAAGGCCTAACTTACCTGTTATTCCAGGTATCCCTTGACTTCCTGTTTTTGCATTCTAATCCTCTATGATGAAAAGGACATCTTTTTTTGGTGTTCTAGAAGATCTTGGAGGTCTTCATGGAACCGTTCAACTTCAGCTTCTTCAGCATTAGTGGTTGGGGCATGGACTTGGATTACTGTGATGTTGAATAGTTTGCCTTAGAAACGAACTGAGATCATGCTGTTGTTTTGAAATTGCACCCAAGTACTACTCTTTGGACTCTCTTGTTGACTATGAGGCCTACTCCATTTTGTGAAGAGATTCTTATCCACAGTAGTACATATAATGGTCATCAGAATTAAATTTACCCATACCTGTCTCCATTTTAATTCACTGATTCCTAAGATGTTGATATTCACTCTTGCCGTCTCTTGCTTGACCACGTCCAGCTTACCTTGATTCATGGACCTAACATTCCAGGTTTGTATGCAGTATTGTTCTTTACAGCATTGGCTTCTAGGTTTAGATTCACCACCAGACACATCCACAACTGAGCATCTTTTGCACTTGGGCTCAGCCTCTTCATTTTTTCCCGAGCTATTTCCCTGCTCTTCCCCAGTAGCATATTGGACACCACTTGACCTGGGAGGCTCATATTCTGACATCATATCTTTTTTATCTTTTCATACTGTTCATGGGGTTTTTTGAGGCAAGAATACTGGAGCAGTTTGCCATTCCCTTCTCTAGTAGACCACGGTTTGTCAACTAGGCTGACTTAGTGCTTACTCCTAGCTATCAAACCAAACACTAGGAGTGGTGGTATATGGCATCTCTTAACAGGGAGAGGTGGGCTGCCTCTCAACGCTTTAAGAGGAGTCTGGGGAACCAGACATGGGGGCATTGACTCATATATCAGGTTCCAGGTTTTTCCAAGCAGATCCTAATGTTAGCTTAACACATGGGTCTCAGTTGACCATTCAGTTATCTTTGAAGCTGTCAACTCTTAATGATTAAGTTTTCGGTTTGATCTTCAGCTTCGTTTCCACTCTGCCACTGTAGGAGATAAACAGTCTCTTTTTCAGGGCTCCTGGCTTTCATATTTAGTTTTCAATTGTTTCTTAAAGTGCAGTACATTTTCATTATCCACCTGTAGGCCACTAGCATGCTAGTGATAACTAATCAATTCTGTTGCCTCTGTATACATTATTCCTCTGTACTTTTGAACATCTGAATCATTGCATTGGCTTTAGTGTTGTGTATGGAAGCATTCTCCCAAGTTAGGTGAGGTGAAGTCGCTCAGTCGTGTCCGACTCTTTGCGACCCTGTGGACTGTAACCTTCTAGACTTCTCCGTCCGTGGGATTCTCTAGGCAAGAATACTGGAGTGGATTGCCATTTCCTTCTCCAGGGGATCTTCCTGACCCAGGGATCGAACCCAGGTCTCCCGCATTGGAGGCAGACGCTTTAACCTCTGAGCCACCAGGGAAGCCCTCTCCCAAGTTAACCCCTGGTGAAATGTTTTAATGATTGGGGTACTAAGTTGTATCAGGACTATTGATGCCTCACATACTACCCAGTTTAGGGTCCTTATTGTAAGGTTTACAGTGAGTGATCCATTCTTCAAACCTGGAAGGATCTGAACCAAAATACTTTACATTTTTACCTGATACTCAAAACAAGGAGCCTGAAATATTATAGCAGATCTTTATTGTTTCCAGAGTTCGTTTTGAGTGAAATGGAGAAATTCTGATGTTTATTTTCTTTGTGTAAAACTATTTAAAATTTAGAATCTCCTCTCCTTTCAGCATATATACGACAAGCCAGCAAACTAATCAACTAACCAACCAACAAACAGACAAAGCAGTTATAAAGAAAAAGGAATTAGAAAGAAAATAGATGATTAATATTAGAGACAGAATTGGGGAAGTAAAATTCATTGTTACTTATTGCAAAGATAAAAAGTGAAATATTTCATTTTTTGATAGCCTGGTGGGTGTGGCAAGAAGGGGGAAATAGAAAGAAGCCCAAAATTATTTTTTTCTTCCCCAAATGTTAGTCAAGTATGACACCTAGAGGCCACACAAACAGAATTCTTTTGGGTAACTTTTTTTTTATAAGGCAAGATGTGTTTATGTAGAGAATTTCTTTAAAGTTATTTCAAAATGGATATTCTTAGATAGTTTGCCATGTAGTCCTGAATAACAGATATATTCCTTCATTTACTCATTATTTTTCTTCATAAAAACTGATGATATTAAAAGTTATTTCCCTCTCTGTCAAGTAAATGAATTTTTGATTGATTTTAAGTGCTGATCCTAATCACTGAAAGTCATTGTCTGTATGTCTTTTGGGTCATCAAGTATGGCTATATACTTATTTATGTTCTACTGAAAGAGAAAACACATGTATACATCTGTGCACACTCACCCTCTCTGGAATTTGGAAATGAGAGCAAAAATAATAAAGACAGATACAAGAGTAACGAATGAGAAGTGATGGGGTCAGAACTGTCTTCTTTCTAAAAATTAAAAACACCATAAATTCTTTGCATATTTTCATCCATTGCTTTGAATATTTTTATTGCCTGCCTGGCTCATTAATACTTGAATAGTTCTTCGTGAAAAATGACGAGTGATTGACTTCAAGGCAGGCTGTGCAGATGGTCAGTTTGATCTGCATCTTTGAGACTTCTCATGACTAAATTTTGACATCATGTCATTAAAACATTTGTGTGTTATTTATGTCATTTGCTAGAAAACAAAGATTCCCATGTCTTTCTATCTCTTGCTGTTTATCAGTTTTATTGATAGGATTTATCTAACTGGATACTAGAGCTTTCACAAAGGAACATGTATCTGAATATATATATCCTTTATCTGTCCTCAGAGACCCATACATTTTTGTCTTCAAGTGCAATAATGACATTGTTATAGAACACATATGTGACAGTGGTGGAGACAAATGTTTCTATGACTTAGTTTCTGTAACCTTGTCCAGAGGTATCTATTACTAATTGTGCATGTGCGTGTATCTGAAGTAATTTTTTTAAACCCTTTAAAATTAAAAAAAAAATTTTAATTGAAATATAGTTGATTTACAAACATTTCTGGTGTCCAGAAAAGTGATTCAGTCATACACATGCATATATATCTATTATTTTTCAAATTCTTTTCCGGTACAGGTTATTACATAATAGTGACTATAGTCCCTTGTGCTTTACAACTGGCCCTTGTTATTTATCTATTTCATAGATAGTAGGGCTTCCCTGCTGGCTCGGACGGTAAAGAATCCGCCTGTGATGTGGGAGACTTGGGTTCAATCCCTGGATTGGAAAGATCCCCTGGATCAGGGCATGGCAACCATTCCAGTATTCTTGTCTGGAGACTCCCCATCGGCAGAGGAGCTTGGCAGGTTATAGTCCATGGGGTCATAAAGATTCAGACACGACTGAGCAACTAAGTACAGTGTATATCTGTTAATCCCAAATTCCTAATTTATCCCCCCTTTCCTCTTTGATAACCATAAGTTTGTTTTCTATCTATGATTCTATTTGTTTTGTAAACAACTTCATTTGTGTAATTTCTGTGGATTCCATATATAAATGGTATCATGTGATGCTTGTCTTTGTCTGACTTACTTAGTATGATAATCTCTAGGTCCATCCATGTTGCTGTAAATGGTATTATTTCATTCATTTTTGTGGCTGAATAATATTATTTGAAGTAATCTTTAAGCTTTGTGTAAATTGAAATTAAAAGAAGGAAACCAATTGTTGGCTGGTTTCAAACATTACAGCAGAATATGAGCCCTAGTCATGTATTTTAAGTGGCAGCAAATTTGGAATTGGCACCAATCCTTTGTTCTTCTATATAATGCTTGAAATCGTAGCCATGATGTTTTAACTCTCGAACAGTTGAGGAATTATTATACAACTATGGATAAATATAAAAAGCCTTACATTTTCTTTTGACATTAAGCTATTAAGTATAGCATCTGATGGCTTTTCAAAGGGTTAGGTCATTAGCTTGTACATCAAATTGTCCTAGCTTGAATCCTTAGATTCTCTGTCTTCTGTTATTTAATGACTTTCTACTTGGTGGATTGGTTTGGGAATTCCCAAGATTGCTTAGAATGGGCTGATTAACTGAGTACTTTGTTTTAAAGGCTGTTTGTGCCAGAAGTAGAGGAGTTTAGGGTTTATCACCCCAACATCTGAGAAATGAAAACAGGATAGGAAAACACTGCCTTTGTAGAATGGTATTACAGGGTGTTCTCTAAGAAGACAGACCCAAGGAAGCTATAGCAAATCCTATTCTCTTCTTTGGTCTAACTGTTGAAACAAGTGCTCTTCCAGGCAGCCACACACAAGTTGGAATCAGGCTTTTTAGTATCCTTTATCAATCTCTAATCTCTTGATGGTTGCCTACTATTTTTCACCAGTGAAGAAATAGTAATCCACACTAGCTTATCTCTCCTAATCACAGACTCACAGAGCGAAGGCTCTCTGAGCTTTTAATTCCCTCTTAGAGGCCTAACAGAGTGGAAAGTAAACAAAGACCAAATTTGCAACCTTCAACATTGCTAATTTCCTCTGATGTCAGAATGCTTAAATAGGCAGGACCTAGAAATTATTTGATCAAACCTGCTTTTAATCTAATGCATGCAGCAGGGCTGTGTCTGGAATGATCTGCAAAACGACAGGCGTCCCAAGAGAGCTTTATGGAAGGTTTCCTCTTCCAGGAACAGTAGCTTCCTCATTTTAAACTCTGCTTGGCAATGCTGATGGAGTAAATTCATAAAGAGTAGTTTTCCTGCTCTTTAGATTTTGTTTTATTTGGCCAAATATTGCTGACTGGATGTTAATAGTTTTCTTTGGCTTTCTTTTTAGCCTGGTTTTTAATTGGCTAAATGCCTTGATATTATTTTAGCTTTACTAGGAAATGAATTAGTAGAGGTTATTATTGTGGAGAAGAGAGAAAGGGCAAAGCATTATCAGACTTCGCACACATTTCTTTATTACTACTGGTTTAAGAAAGAGAAAACAAAGAACAAAAGGTCCAAACCCATTAAGTTATATAAAGACACTTTTCCTACAGTAGTGTTATGAGAAATCAGTGTCAAATATTTTTAAGCAAAGAATTTACTAATGTGGAGATACACAAATAAGGAAAACTCAATTTGTCCTTTAATTTTACTCAGAACTGTGTGAATCCTTAAAAGTAACATAATTTTGACAGAGAATAAAGGGATAACACTTTTATATTTATTGTTATATAAATATCTACTATTTTATAAAATATAATTTTATATGTGAAATATAATTTTACAATTAGTTTTTGTAAAATGTTATCCATATAATTAGGTATCACTGTGGATACTTATTAATACTAATTCAGTTTTAAAGGCTGTTAGAAGACAATGTACTTTGATTTCTAACAGATCAGTACTGCTCATATTTTTACTGAGGATAGAATTAAGTTAAAAAAGAAAGATTTTTAAAAGTTTAAGGGCCTTTCAACAGCAAGTAAATATTTCTGCCTTTTTCCTATGTTTTTCACTTCTGATGGTAAATACTGCTCCTCACATAAAGTAATTCAGAAGCACTGATGCTTTGTGTAAATAAATATATAATAAGAACATGCCACTGGATCTAGCATTTGACTCCTTGGGTGACGATGAATTTCAATGCCTGTTATTTGTCATGCCGAAGCCTGTCGGGTGATGATTCTTTTTATTGGTGTATCCCTCCAAACATATTTCATCACGCCATGTGCGCTGGAGTTCCTTGGGTGTGTTGGATCCGGGTGTCCCCTCTCCGGAGCACTCGCCTCCTTTCTCGCCCTGGCGCTCTAGCCGCCCCCTGCCTCCAGCGCCCCCGGTGCCGGGTCGGCTCACGTCCCCTCCTCTCTCTCCAGCTGGCTGAGGCGGGGGCGCGCTGCCTCCCGGACTGCAGGACCTGCTCAGTCAGCTGGGGCCCCCTGCGGACGGCTGCCTCCCTCGCCGCCAGGACCTGCCACTCTGCGCGCAATGGCAGCGGCAGCAGCATCCCCGCCAGCGGCGGCGGCGGCGGCAGCCACGGCCACCGCAGACGCTATTGTTCCCCGGTGTTAAACGCGCTTTCCCTCCTTTTCATCTGCCACGAAAACGAACAATAGCGGGAAAGAGCTTTGCGTTGTGTACTTGGGAAGACATTCCGAGGGCGAAGGAAAATTCCCTGCCCGCCGCGTCCCCTTCAGGGATCTGGACCCTGGAGCGGCTGCGGGCGGCATGGGGCTGCCAGCGGGGCGCTCGGCGTCCCGGAGCCGGGGCACTGCGGGCCGGCGCCCGGCCGTCCTGCCGCTCCTGCTGCTGCTGCTGTGCCCGGGCGCCTACGGGGCTGCGGCGCCTGGCGAGGCGGAGGCACCCATCCTCTATCTGTGGAAGACTGGTAAGTGGAATGGAGTCCCCCAGTGCTTCCCATCTTCACATCTGGGTCCACATCACGAAACTGCTGGGCTTCAGGAGGGACCCCTGTGCTTCTTGATGACCTGGGTGTGCTGGGATCCTAAGGTAAAAAGTATGATTCCTAGGAGGCAAATTAGGTCGTGTCCGAGGCTGTTAGGAAAGGAGAACCTAATAACTAAAAGGCATTAGTGAGTCACTGGAATGATATTTCCCTCACAGCTTCATAGTTAATGAGGGCAACCAACGCTGCACTTTCATAATTAAGTGCATTATTTTTAACCTCTGTGTTCTCATTCTGTTCGAACTTTCTTAAATGTATTTCTGGCAAAGAGCAAGCAAACATTTAGCCCCGGTTTTTATTCTGTGTTAAGGCAAACAGTTCACTCCATGCCATGATGTATAAGGATACAGACTTAAATTTGTTAAGTGTAGCTTATGTGGGACACGTGGAAACAAGCCAAGCGAGGGCATGTCTAACAGTTAAAGGCAAATGGGGCGCCAATGAGCTGGCTGAGACCTTGTGAAGCTCAATTCTTAATGAGTGAATTCCGGGGCTCTTAAAGTGTGTTACTGTTAGGATGTTTAGGTTTAAACTTTTCCTGTCCTGAAAAAAAATTTTTTGCTTTGTTTTCAACCAGCCAACAAAAGCAAGCAACTAATTGCCCCTTGGAATCTCCCAGCAAAGTGCTGACTAGAGGTCCTGGTTGGGCAGTGACAGGCAGGAAAACAATACCAAATGAGGAATTACCACTCCTCTCCTGGGGCTCCTCTCTCCTCTAAAGGACGCTGAGAATTCTTCAGCTGACCTGAAACTTCTTGTTTATAGGAAGAAAGTGGGAAGCATTATGCTTAGTGCTTCTGGCTAGGGATGAATTAAGAGTTTCTTGGCAGTGCCTAAACATTAAGAGAAGGATGCACTAGATATGAGGAGGGAAGGTATATTATTGGTCATGGGATCACAAATGAGTTGCGGAGAGTGTCTCTGACCTGACTTCAGCTGTTTTTAGAGCTCTAAGGCAGAGACAAATTAGTCTGTGCTACAATAACATTGATATCCTGATTTTTTATAAAAATAATTGTTGCATCTGTGTAGCAACTTAGTGAAGAGATTGAATAGAAACTTATCTGAAGCCAAAGTACATAATTTGCCGCAGAATGTTGCATGAAATAACACACATGTACACATTTAGAAAAGCCTTTTGGATATTAGTGTGAGTCATTCTTGTTACCACTTGAAGTTTAAAGATCAACAGATTAGTTGATAAAGATGAAATCAAATTAATTTTTTTCAATTTAAAGAGTTGAAGATCTCTGATTTAGCTGAAGCCAGGGTTCAAATTTATACTTTTAAAGTACCAAGAGCCGAGCAGTAATTCAGATCAAAGATGAGTCTAAGAAGCATTCACTGTACAGAATCTGAGGTGCCAATATGTGTCAATATCAATGTCATGATGGAAATATAAGCCAATAAACTAGTGGAAAGCTCAGAAGAGCAAGGATATGGAGACCTGGATTCCAGTGTCTGTTCCAACTCTTACTCCCTTCAGGAACGTTGGAATGTCACTTAACTTTTGATCTCCAGTTTACCCATCTGCCTGTAAATATGACCTTCTCCTGACTTTCCTCGTATTATGAAGATGAAATGAGTGAGTGATGAGAATGTGATCTTTAAACTTTAGAGTTATATGCATGGGAAAATATAAGCTAGTATAATGAGGATAATGTAATCTCTTTTATGGTGAGCCTTGGTTTGGTGAAAAGAAAATGGTGAATTAAACAGGAGAGCAAGATAAGAACCTTTTAATTTTTTTCTGGAGGGAAAGTAGACTTTACTATATCTATGAAGGAACTGAGAGTAGTTATCAGAGGAAATAGGGAATATTTAAAAAAGAGGGATACACTGTAAATGAAAATATAGAGATGATAGAATCATAAGTGTTCCTCATTTGATGGCAGTAAGGAGACAGGCAGGGATTTGGGAGAGAAAATGAGGTGAGATAGTCTTAAGATTCTGGTGGGATAAGCTTGATCTTGGTAGAACAGATTATTTAGAGTGACGTTATTGGTGAGATCATTGAATTAAAGTGATTTAGTGAAAAGTACACTGGATGAAGAGCTGAGAGAGGAACTCAACACTGTGTTTGTCACTATCAAGTTTTAGAATGTTGGCAAGGTCATTCAATGACCTTAGTTCTTGGTTTCCTGTTTTGTGATATTTACTGATTAGGAAAGATGATATTGAAAGGCTTTTTCAACCCTAAAGTATGTGCACATGCTGCTGCTGCTGCAGCTGCCAAGTCGCTTCAGTCGTGTCCGACTCTGTGTAACCTCAGAGACGGCAGCCATACATACACCATAAACACAGCTATATGCATATATGCACACATATATTAACATGTATATATACATATAGGGTATATATATATATATAATGTGTAAGGTTTAGGATACATAGTATATATTATATGAAAGTTTAATCTATAAGGCATTTTTAATTAATTTTTTTAAAGTCAGTTCACAACAAAGAGTGGTTGAGGACTCACTGTGTGACTTACATGAAGTCATTGTGGTGGAAGATTAAGGTCCTGTTTTCCCTGCCCTCAACAAAGTCCAGTTGAATAATATACAACAGCTGCAACAGGGCATACCATACTCATGAACGGAACACTATGAGAGCAAAGAAGTTGTGTAGCTGATAGAAGGAAACAACAAAAATGTAAGGCATGAGATACAATATTCATAGGTCTTATAAGTATGGGAGCTCAAGTCTGGAATATTTGGTGGCAATGAATGGATTTAGTGCAAAATGAGAAGAGTTGGGCCAGATTGTAACAAAACTTTCAACCTATGATAAAGATGTTAGAATCTAACCTATAAGCTGGTGGAATCCATTCTAACTTAGAGCAGAGTAGCTGTTCCCGGTAAATTTTAAGTTCTTGCCTCATGGCCACAGAATTTAATGAGATACAATTGATAGGTAAGAAGTGGATTTGTTTAGAGAAAAACACACTCCACAGACCAGAGTGTGGGCCATCTCAGAAGGCAAGAGGCCTTAAAATATCACTTGGTTAGTTTTTATGGATTGGGTAATTGTATAGGCTAATGGGTGGGAGGGGGTTTCCCTGGTGACTTCAGCAATAAAGAATCATCCTGCCAGTACAGGAGACTCTGGTTTAGCGCCTGGGTTGGGAATATCCTCTGGAAAAGGAAATGGCAACCCTCTCCAGTATTCTTGCCTGGGAAATCCCATGGATACAGGATGCCTGGTGGGCTATTGTCTATGGGGTCGAAAAAAAGGAGGACATGACTTAACTACAACAACATCAATTAGAGAGAAACTGTTGAAAGAGCCTGACAAAGTGTGGTCAGAACAGGTCCAGAGAAAATGCCAGTAGGTGCTAAATGAAGAAGATATCTTTGGAAGGGGATGGGGACACAAAGTATAAGACATTTCTGAGAGTCTGAAAAGGGATTATGAAATATTTCAGAAAAGATTAGTGGAAGGAGGAACTAATAAGATAATTCTTTTGGGAAAATACATTTTAAGTAGAATAGTAGAGAGAGAATCTTGGTTGAATAATAAACCAGATAGTGGGAAAGTTATATTGATATAGTGAGTAACCAACTGGTATTTAAGTCTCTCTACAACATTGTTCTTTTCAACTGAGAAAAAACCCAAAATATAAGATATTAAATTATAAAAGTAAATGTTTTAACAGTTTTATGTACAGTTAAAAGGTAATTTTTAATACTTGAAAAACATATTTCATACATGCAGAGTTAGAGAACTTACATTATTCAGTTCGGCTCAGTTCAGTCACTCAGTTGTGTCTGACAATTTGCGACCCCATGAATCGCAGCACACCAGGCCTCCCTGTCCATCACCAACTCCTGGAGTTCATTCAGACTCACGTTCATTGAGTCAGTGATGCCATCCAGCCATCTCATCCTATGTCGTCCCCTTCACCTCCTGTCCCCAATCCCTCCCAGCATCCGAGTATTTTCCAATGAGTCAACTCTTCGCATGAGGTGGCCAAAGTCCGGGAGTTTCAGCTTTAGCGTCATTCCTTCCAAAGAAATCCCAGGGCTGATCTCCTTCAGAATGGACTGGTTGGATCTCCTTGCAGTCCAAGGGACTCTCAAGAGTCTTCTCCAACACCACAGTTCAAAAGCATCAGTTCTTCGGTGCTCAGCTCTCTTCACAGTCCAACTCTCACATCCATACATGACCACAGGAAAAACGATAGCCTTGACTAGACGGACCTTAGTCGGCAAAGTAATGTCTCTGCTTTTGAATATGGTATCTAGGGTGGTCATAACTTTTCTTCCAAGAAGTAAGCATCTTGGAAGGTGAATAATTTACTGTTATTGATAAGTGTTAGACAGTTTTTCTTTTTAATATTCTTGAGTATAGAATTGTTTCAGTAATAATTATGGCTAATTATATTTACCTAGCAATTCCAAATGAAGTGCATTAAACAAAGTACGATTGACTTAACATGAGTCAGACAAAAAATGGTAAATACATCCAACTTTAATCAATTTAGGCTGCAGATATATATTTTCAAAAAAGTTTTAATGAAATAATTGAATTTATTTTTATAATAATGAAATTACATTAAAATCCAAGAAATAGATACACACTTCAGTTCAGCTGTTCAGTCATGTCTGACTCTTTGTGACCCCATGGACTGAGCATGCCAGGCTTCCCTGTCCGTTACCAACTCCCAGAGATTATTCAAACTCATGTCCATTGAGTCAGTGATGCCACCCAGACATCTCATCCTCTGTCATCTGCTGCCTTCAATCTTTCCCAGCATCAGGGTCTTTTACAGTGAGTCACTTCTTTGCATCAGGTGGCCAAAGTATTGCAGCTTCAGTTACACCCTAGCTACCCAGCTTCAGATACACACTAGCCATTTTTCAGAATCAGGTGATGAAGATGTATATATAACTAGTTCTGAGTTTTTCTTCAAGGAAATTCTCACATTAAGCACTTTTGACCTGGGTTCATCCAATGCAAGACAGTGCTATTAATGACTGTCACTATGTGCTTTACACAGTTAATTGCACATGAAAAAACTGTTTCATCAGTTTAAAATAAAAAAAGGTATTATCTTTTTTTCTTTCGGTGCTAATGTAAAATATTCTGCAATGTATATGAAAAAATAGCCATCTTAGTCTTAGAAAGAAAGAAAGTGAAGTCACTCAGTCATGTCCAGCTCTTTGCGACCCCATGGACTGTAGCCCACCAGGCTCCTCCATGCATGGAATTTTCTAGGCAAGAGTACTGGAGTGGGTTGCCATTTCCTTCTCCAGGGGATCTTCCCAACCCAGGGATCGAACCTGGGTCTCCTGCATTATGGGCAGACGCTTTACTGTCTGAGCCACCAGGGAATAACATAGGCGAGAGGAATGTTATTCTAGGTAGTGGGAACATAAGGTTGATATTATCTTTAAAAAAAAAGTTTTGCATTTCAGTTGTGATTATAATTTGTCTTAATTTGGAATGTGACACAGTTTACTTATTAAATGAAGAATAGAGAAGGAGCAGAGGGAGGAATGGACACAGGGTCCAGGGATGGACAGGATGGACAGATGATCAACACCAATTAATTTGGAATAACATAGATCAACATGTTTTTTTCATGGGACCTATGGAATTATTTCATCACCCTGAATATTTTTTATCATCCCCAGTATGGATAAACACCTTGTATTCTGTAGGGGTTTTCTGAGGATTAAGTATAATAACAACTGTATATACTTGTAGAATACTTCATACATATTGAGACTTCAATAAATGTTAAGGTATATTATTACTATTATTCTATTATAAAATAGAATGGTTACTTAATTTTATGACCTGTAGTAAGTCTAATAAAGTGCCATAGCTTTCTGTAAAGGATCTGTTTTTTGTAAATGCACTAGAAATTGCACATTGATACAATTATAGTGCTAGATATTCCAGCAAATTATAAGAGAAGCATCATTGTGGAATGGAAAGATCATGGATTTTGAAATCCGACAAATCATTTTAAATCTTGCCTCTTCCTTCTTGTTGAAATTACTTAAACCCCGACTTTTTTTCTTACCTTGGACTGGTGACAGGGGTTCTGAAATTAGAGGGCATTTGTAGAGTTTTAAAAGGTAGTAACTAGTGTTTAGCACAGTACCTAAAATATAGTGACTATACTTAAAAAAAGGTTAGTTCTTTTCCCATTCTTTACCTTTTGCTCTCCTAAAAATGTCATAACTTGAAGGAGTTTTACTGATCCAACACATTTATCCGTTTTCTCCAACTAAGAAACACCAGGGCAAACAAACCAAATCTAGAAAGAAATGTTTTATTGTAGACTTGTCTTTTTTTGTTATTTAATTACTTTGCCTTTTACATGTAGAGAGCATGGACCAAAGACCATCAAAATATTCTGAGCTGCAAATTCAGGGTGAATTATATAAATATAATTTCTATACTTTATTTTGTATAGTGTCTTAAGATTTCTACGGAATCTGAACTTTCACATTCTTGCAGTTATCATTGTCACCAGTGCTTTGCCAGTGCTTGTGGTGTATGATTTGTTTAACATCCTAGGTGATTATTTAAATTAAAAAAAATCTACAGTTTGTATCCTATTTTCCTGCTCATCTTTCTTAGTATACATAGCACAGTTAGTGTTCTAATTTTATTACGAGCTTATTGATTATCTGGTCCAAAAATCATATGCTCAGGATGTGTGAAGGTTTAATAGCTCAATGGACTGTGGTAACACTGATCACTCCTAAAAACACACGCTAGTAAAGTAATGCTCAAAATTCTCCAAGCCAGGCTTCAGCAATACGTGAACCGTGAACTTCCTGAGGTTCAAGCTGGTTTTAGAAAAGGCAGAGGAACCAGAGATTAAATTGCCAATATCTGCTGGATCATCGAAAAAGCAAGAGAGTTCCAGAAAAACATCTATTTCTGCTTTATTGACTATGCCAAAGCCTTTGACTGTGTGGATCACAATAAACTGTGGAAAATTCTTAAAGAGATGGGAATACCAGACCACCTAACCTGCCTCTTGAGAAATCTGTATGCAGGTCAGGAAGCAACAGTTAGAACTGGACGTGGAACAACAGACTGGTTTCAAATAGGAAAAGGAGTACGTCAAGGCTGTATATTGTCACCCTGCTTATTTAACTTATAGGCAGAGTATGTTATGAGAAACGCTGGACTGGAAGAAACACAAGCTGAAATCAAGATTGGAGAAATATCAATCACTCAGATATGCAGATGACACCACTCTTATGGCAGAAAGTGAAGAGGAACCAAAAAGCCTCTTGGTGAAAGTAAAAGAGGAGAATGAAAAAGTTGGCTTAAAGCTCAACATTCAGAAAACTAAGATCATGGCATGTGGTCCCATCACTCCATGGGAAGTAGATGGAGAAACAGTGGAAACAGTGTCAGACTTTATTTTTTGGGGCTCCAAAATCACTGCAGATTGTGATTGCAGCCATGAAATTAAAAGACACTTACTCCTTGGAAGAAAAGTTATGACCAACCTAGATAGCATATTCAAAAGCAGAGACATTACTTTGCCAACTAAGGTCCATCTAGTCAAGGCTATGGTTTTTCCTGTGGTCATGTATGGATGTGAGAGTTGGACTGTGAAGAAGGCTGAGCGCCGAAGAATTGATGCTTTGGAACTGTGGTGTTGGAGAAGACTCTTGAGAGTCCCTTGGACTGCAAGGAGATCCAACCAGTCCATTCTGAAGGAGATCAGCCGTGGGATTTCTTTGGAAGGAATGATGCTAAAGCTGAAACTCCAGGACTTTGGCCACCTCATGCGAAGAGTTGATTCATTGGAAAAGACTCTGATGCTGGGAGGGATTGGGGGCAGGAGGAGAAGGGGACAATGGAGGATGAGATGTCTGGATGACATCACTGACTTGATGGACGCAAGTCTGAGTGAACTCTGGGAGATGGTGATGTACAGGGAGGCCAGCCGTGCTGCGATTCATGGGGTCCCAAGGAGTCGGACAGGACTGAGCGACTGAACTGAACTGAACCCTCGAGAAGGAAATGGGAACCTACTCCACTATTCTTGCCTGGATAATCCCATGAACTAGAGAGCCTGGAGGGCTACACTCCATAGGGTCACAAAGAATTGGACACAAGTGAGCAACTGAACATGCATCTGGTTTGTAAAATAATAAAAGACCCAGTGCGAACTGAGGTTAAGAGTTCTGTGGAGCAGCACATACTGAGGTCTTTTTCTGCCTTTTGTTGTTACATAAGAAAAGGTGGGAAGAGACGGATAGGGTGAGGTGCTGGCGTTCTGATTAGGTTATTGGGGAAGTGTGATATGCTTTGAATCCTTTTAGGAGGAAATGAAGCCTCTCAATCTCTGATTTAAGTTTGAATGAGGACACTGGACAGTGGGTCTTTCTGGAATGGGAGAGTGGAAGCCTTCAGGCTTCCTAATATAAAGGCACATTAGCGAGTTCTTTAATAACAGAAGCGCTGGGGAAGTGGCATCCAGGAAAATACATCTTTCCTATCACAAGTGTATCATGGGGTGTGAGTTAGAGGTGCCAGTGAGCCATAAGGTAGGGATTTTTTTCTAATTTTCTTTGTTGGAACTTTACACTTGACACTTTAGAATGAATTAAAATGATGAAAAATAAAGGAATTTGCATTTAATTCCCAAATACCTAAGCAATAAGAAAAGTACTTTATTTAAAGGAAGAGATATTCCCTTATAGCTCAGCTGGTAAAAAAATCCACCTGCAATGCAGGAGACCCCAGTTCGATTCCTGGGTCAGGAAGATCCCCTGAAGAAGGGATATTCTTGGCCTTCTCTGGTGGCACAGACAATAAAGAATACGCCTGCAATGCAGGAGATTCGGATTCTGTCCCTGGGTTGAGAAGATCCCTTGAAAAAGGGAACAGCTACCTATACCAGTATTCTTGCCTGGAGAATTCCATGGACAGAGGAGCCTGGCAGGCTACAGTCCATGGAGTCGCAAAGAGTTGGATATGACCAAGCCACTTTCACTTCCCTTTGCTTATAACAATTAAAAATAACTCAGTAAGGAGAGTGGAGAAAACATGAATACTTAAAACAGTGATACCAAAAGTAACGTCTGTTGCTGCTGATATGTGCTTGCACCTAACCAAATGGATATCTTCTCATCTTCTAGAAGAACTGTTGAGCTAATTGGTATTTTGCAGAATTTAACATGTGAAATCATCATCTTTGGGAAATCATTTTTATTGGCTCTATATTATTGAATCAGCTGTACTATGAGAAAAGAAATAAGGGCAGATGGAGAAAATCATAAATAAAAACAATATAAAGATAATCATTTTCAAATGGCACATATAATCGAGTAGTGTTCAGATGGGCTCTTGTTCCAGGATCCATCAGAGAGAGAGAGATGGTTCACAAAGCAGGTGTGACATCCGTTAATTCAGGAGAAGCTATGAATGACAGTTAAAACTTGGAGAGAAGATTAGATGCAAGCGAGGCCAACAAAACAAGGAGAGAAAAAACAGGCAAATCATTTGCATTCTTTTAAAAGCTATTTTTAATAGGCTTTATTTTTGAGCAGTTGAGATTTATAGAAAATTAAGTGGAAGTTCAGAGTTCTTATATACCCGCCTCATCCTCTCTCCAATTCTCCCTATTACTAACATCTTACGTTAGTGTGGTACATTTGTTACAATTGATAAGCCAATATTGATGCATTATTATTAATTAAAGTCCAGAGTTTGTATTATAGTTCATTTTATATGAGGATTCACTCTAATTTACTTTGGGTGATTTTAAACAAATGCATAATGACATGTATTCTCTAAAGTAGGTATGGACTATTACAGTGTCATCCAAAGTAGTTTCACTGCCCTAAAATATCCTTTGTGCTTCACATGTTCATCTCTACATCTGTCCGTCTCTCCTCCCAAATTGCTGGTAACCAATGATCTTTTTGCTGTATCCATACATAGGCTTTTTCAAGGCTGTCATGCAATTGGAAGCTTACAGTATGTGGCCCTTTCAGATTTTGTCTCACTCAGTAATGTGATCTAAGTTCCTCCTTTCTTTTCACGATTGGAGAACTCATTTATTTTTTAAATTTCTATTTAATTGAATGATCATTGTTTTCTAATGTGGTGCTGGCTCCTGCCATACAACAGCGTGAATCATCCATAAGTATACATAGGTCCCCTCTCTCTTGAACCTCCCCCCACCAGCCATCCCCACCTCTAGGTTGTCACCGAGCACCAGGTTGAGCTCCCTGTATTTTACAACAGGTTTCATTAGCAATCTATTTTACAGATGGCAATATACATGTTTCAGTGCTATTCTCTCAATTCATCCCATCCTCTCCTTACCCCTTTGTGTCCCAAGTATGTTCTTTATGCCTGAATCTCTATTCCTGCCCTACAAATTCATTTATCAGTACCATTTTTCTAGATTCCATATATATGTATTAATATACAATACTTTTTTCAATATTCCATTGTGTGGATATAGCACGGTTTATCCGTTTACCTATTGAATGACATCTTGATTGCGTCCAAGTTTTAGAAATTATGAATAAAGCTGCTTTATCCATCTATATCCATATGCAGATTTTGTGTGGACCTGATTTTTTAGCTCTTTTGGGTAAATACCAGGGAGTGTGATTGCTGGATCATATGTTAAGAGTATGTTTAGTTTTCTAAGGAACTGCCAAACTGTCTTCCAAACGGTATCATTTTGCATTCTTGCCAGCAGTGAAAATCCCTCTTGCTCTGCATCCTAGCCATGTTGTCAAAGTTTTGAGTTTTAGCTATTTAAACAGGCATGCAGTTGTACTTTCTTGTTATTTAAATAGGCGTGCAGTTGTCTTTTCTTCTTATTTTCACTTGCCATTCCTTAATGAGAGATATGATGTTGAGCATTATCTTTTCATCTTGTCATCTGCATGTCTTCTCTGGTAAGGGATCTGCAGTCTTTTCATCACAAAAATGAAAATAGTACAAGTCGGTAGAACTCTTATTTAATGGGGTTCAAAGCCTCAATCCAGCCTGTGCTGCACGTACTCCATTCTTCTTGTTGCTCTGATGAGGTGTCCCACAGGGAAACACAATTGTTCATATAAACAGAAAACATATATAGGAATTAAATAAAGAATTAATGGAGATGTGTGTACACTTGGTCGAGTTCTGCCTTGAATGGGAAACTTTGGGAGAGAGTTTGACAGCGACGGACAATACCTTGAAAGAGAAGCAAATGGCCTGATATAGCAGCCTGCAAGCTTGTGAGATTTTTAAGTGTACTGTGAATGTCTTATATCTCTAGCTCACTCTGGTCTGGTTCATAAATTACATACATAGCTACCTATCCACTCGTTCTTGTGTGGAGGAAGCCAGGAGCTGGCAGAAAGTCGAGGTGTAATATCCTTCTGAACTTCTGGGGAAGAGTGGAGGTCCACTGTCCTGAAGCCATGGGGAAGCTGACCTGAGAACCAAGTTGTCAAAGTTGGTCTGCCAGTCAGATTACTCCCACAGACCTTCCCATGAACACAAAGTGCTGAGCACCACCAGAATGGGAGTAGCAGGGTGATGACTCAGAAGTGGGTAGTTTGTGTGCACAAGAGTAGAAATATAGCCACCAAATTGCTCTGGTGAGACAGCCTGATAGAAAATTAGCTTTTCCAAGCAAATGTATCAGGCACAGGTGTGGATTATGTAGTTGGAATAATTTAATCTATGGTATATGGCCAATGCGAGGCTATCTAATTGTGGCACAGTCTGGATAAGAAGTTACCCCTTAGATTATTACAGCAGTAGCAATAGCTGGTGACTGCAGCCGTGAAATTAAAATACACTTACTCCTTGGAAGGAAAATTATGACCAACCTAGACAGCATATTAAAAAGCAGAGACATTACTTTGCCAATAAAGGTCTGTCTCATCAAGGCTATGGTTTTTCCAGTAGTCATGTATGGTTGTGAGAGTCAGACAATAAAGAAAGCTGAGTGCCGAAGAATTAATGCTTTTGAACTGTGGTGTTGGAGAAAACTCTTGAGAGTTCCTTGGACTGCAAGGAGATCCAACCAGTCCATCCTGAAGGAGATCAGTCCTGGGTGTTCATCAGAAGGACTGATGCTCTTGCTGAAACTCCAATAGTTTGGCCATTTGATGCAAAGAGCTGACTCATTTGAAAAGACCCTGATTCTGGGAAAGATTGAAGGCAGGAGGAGAAGGGGATGACAAGTGATGAGATGGTTGGATGGCATCACTGACTCAATGGACATGAGTTTGAGTAAATTCTGGGTGTTGGTGATGGACAGGGAGGCCTGGTGTGCTGTGGTCCATGGGGTCATGAAGAGTTGGACACAACTGAGTGACTGAACTGAACTGAGCAATAGCTGGGCATTCTGAGTATTGCAGATGGATAGGTTTGCAAGTATGTTCTATAGCATGCCTGCTAAAAAATGGCATCAGAGCACAAATGGTGCCTGTTTGGGTTCCAGTATGTAAAAATTATTTTTAATTTTCTTTACCAAAATCAAAGAGTGTGACTGTAAATGTCAGAGGGACCCTCTGTATTCAGTACTTCCCTTTGACAGTGAGCGAGAGTGGTTGCAGAGAGTTGAACCTATATCTTTTTTTTTTAATTGGTTGATTTCGTTTCTTTGTATTTACACATTTTTAATCGAGTTAGAGCTGATGTGCAATATTACAAAGTTCAGGGATACAGCATAGTGATTCACAGTTTTTAAAATTATACTCCATTTATAGTTATTATGAAATATTGCTATATTCCATGTGCTGCACGATATGTCCTTGAAGCTTATTTATTTCATATATACTAGTTTGTTACCTATCAATCCGTTACTCCGATCTTGTTCTCCCCCCCCTTTGTCTCCCCACTGGTAACCACTAGTTTGTTCTCTATATTGGTGAGTTTCGTTTCTTTCTCTGGGTCATATTCACAAGCTTGTCCTATTTTTTAGGTTCCACATGCAAGTGACATCATGCAGTGTTTGTCTTTCTCTGACTTGCTTCACGAAACATAATACTCTCCAAGTCCATGCATGTTGTTGTAAAGGACCAGATTTCCTTCATTTTATGGCTGAGTAGTATTCCATTGTGTATCTATATGTATATTTCATCTTGAAATAAACACTGATTGCTCAGCAGCTAAATAAATATATGTGTGTGTGTTTGCATGTGTATGTAATAAATAGAAAGATATGTTCCTGAGGAGACTTTTGAGCTGGATAGACGTGAATCTTGACCTAATTTTGTTTTTTATTAAGAATGTGATCTCTGATCTCTCTGTCTCTTGTTCCTCAGACATACCATATGTATGAGGTTGGTATCTACCCCTCCAGGTTATTTTAAGGGTAACTTGAGAGAAACCTGTAGTGCACTTAGGTGATGCCTGGCACACATCACTGCTCATGCACGTTCTCTCTTGCTTGGCATGATCCTGCTGTGAGCTATGAATGCCTCCTGTCTGGGGTGGAGTTTGCTTCCTGGATCTCTCTGCATTCTTTCCTTCATCTTGATTCTTCTTTCTTCTTGCATCTGCATTTCATGATTCTCTGCAACCGATGTTGCTCCCCTTTCTCCCTGCTGTCGGAGCCACCCATGTAGTTGGAAAAGCCTCTGTTTTGCTCTTTGCAGAGTTTTCAAAGTAGTTTTAAAACAGAGTCATTCTACCGTAGCGTTTTAATTTTATTGTGATGGTGCGTGTCTTTGCCGTGCAAAGAGTGCTGGAGGTGTGGCTCTTTAACTGGGGTGGTGTGTTCCAAAATTCCTTTGTGTGAAAGCACCTGAGAATATTCTTGGCAAGACTTTCCTGGTCTGTGATGCTGTGAGTGAAAGGGTGTAGGAAATGCACAGTCAACGCTGAGGCTTCCTTTCTCAAGGTTCTCTTTCCTCTCCTATAGTACATTGTCTCTTTCGTTCCCTCCTTTCGTCCCTCCCTCTGTATGTAAATGGAAGTGTCGTGTATATGCTCTGTGTATGTATGTGCACATCTTGTGTATATATAAATATCCTACTTACACACCTCAGTATATGTGGTTCAAAATCTTCTTAAGGAAATTAAATGGTTTCTCAGTTTGGAGAAGAGATGGTTATTCTACAGTTTTATGCCAATTACAGCCTGTTTAGCTGTATATTCCCTAAGTTTTTATAGCATTTATAAAATTATGATAGAATTACAATAAAAATTTAATGTACCATTACAAGCATACATATGCATGCACACACATACCTAGATACATAAATGCATGCAACATAACATACACATCCTAATAGCACAATCATTTATGGTTAAATGCACAGAACTTCACCTGTTATCTGGTATCACGGAAATTATTATACCTCCTCACATGTGTTTTATATCTAGTATTTATAGAGGTGAGTTTTAAAAATGTATGCAAAGAATACTTCTCACTAAAATATTAATTACAAAATTTATATTAAAACTTTATTTTAGAAAATTTTGCCAATTTAATATTCGTCAGGAGCCAACTCATGTATAAGATCTCATTACATGAGTCCTTGCATTACTTCCCACTAACTTGTAGCTTTTATTTTAAGATTCTTTTTATGTCTCATCATCTTCCTGTGTTTGCCTCTCTGGTGCCTGAGCAGGCTTCAAACTGCAATCCCTGTGCAGATTTCCAAGAAGTACTTTTCTTCTAATAGCACTGCTGGTGAGAATGTCCAGTCACGTTGTTTATATGAAGTATTTCTTATAGATAGTTTACACTGATTGGGCTATCATTAAGGCAGTACACGTCACAACCTCAGGTGGAATGATGCAGATTAATTATTGTTTTATTCTACATGTGTATATGTAAAATGTGTATATCCAATGTATTTTTTCTATGGGAAACATAGTTTACTCAGAGCCACTATATTACACAACTCCAGGTGACTCTTTTCTTCATCAATTTGTGTTGATCGGGTTCAATTAAGTAAAACTGGCAAGTGCCTAGAGCCTGTCTTATGCCAAGCTCTGTGCTAGGTGCTGGAGCTCAAACATACACAGCACATAAACCCATTTCTTCTGAAGTCCCCTATCATGGATGTGCTTGTGCTGAGTTGCTCAGTCATGTCAAACTCTTTGCAACCCCATGGTCTGTAGCCCACCAGACTCCTGTGTCCATGGGGACTCTCCAGGCAAGAATACTGGAGTGGGTTGCTATGCCCTTCTCTAGGAGATCTTCCCCACCCAGGGATCAAACCCAGGTTCCTGCATTGCAGGCTATTTCTTTACCATCTGAGCCACCAGGTAAGCCCCCCTATTGTGGATAAATAAGTAATTAATTCTTAGTGAACTTATTGTAAAAACAGAAGCATATAAAAATATAGAATGAGAAAGGGGTGATTATCTTAGAGGAGACAGGGAAAGGAAGATTCGCATAATATACAAATTGAAAAATAAACAATTTACAAAGTGAACAAGGCTATAGAGGGAAGTCCAGGTCAAGAGGAACAGTTGTGAAGAAAATATATGACGCACATGTCCAGGGGCAGCAGGAAGTTCTGAGGCATGAGGAGAAAGAAGGGAGTGCGTGGACCACAGCAAACAGCCTGTCATATGGAGCTTAGCTGCTGTTTTTAATTGTTTGGAATCTAGAAGCCCAGCTCAATTTGGATGGATAAAATATTACTAAGAATAAAGATATATTTGCAAATAAGTCTATGTGAATTTATGGAGTTAAGAAGATTGTTGATCGTATGATTTAACTGTTCTAGTTCTTATTGGAAACTTGCTATGAGCGTTGCTGTCTTTACTAAGTAATGTTGATTAAACACAGTTACTTCAAGAGTGGAGTATCTTTTCAGGTTTATATATTAGGGTGATTTAATATTTTATCTTTTCCTCTAAAGTTTTGATTCAGTTCAGTTCAGTTCAGTCGCTCAGTCATGTCCGACTCTTTACGACCCCATGAATCGCAGCACGCCAGGCCTTCCTGTCCATCACCAACTCCCGGAGTTCACTCAGACTCACGTCCATCGAGTCGGTGATGCCATCCAGCCATCTCATCCTCTGTCATCCCATTTTTCCCTCCTGCCCCCAATCCCTCCCAGCATCAGAGTCTTTTCCAATGAGTCAGCTCTTCACATGAGGTGGCCAAAGTACTGGAGTTTCAGCTTTGCATCATTCCTTCCAAAGAACACCCAGGGCTGATCTCCTTTAGAATGGACGGGTTGGATCTCCTTGCAGTTTTGATTAGACCAATGTTGAAATGAATAAACCTGAAATCTATGTATTTTTGTCTGAGAAGTCAGTGACAGAGAATATGAATGACTGAAGTGGACCAGCCATGGTGTAAAGGCTGGTTAAGCTCACTCTTCTCTATGGAGACTTGGTTAATTAAAGAAGCTACACAGCTTCTCACTCTGCTGTGGGTCTGTCTGTTGAGGTCCATCATTTAGAGATGGGGTTCAGTTGAAAAAGTTCTCGTAAGGGACAATTTCCAATTAAGTCATGTCCAACTCTTTTTTGACCCCATGGACTATAACCTGTAGACTCCTGTCCATGAGATTTCCCAGGCAAGAATGCTAGAGTGGGTTGCCATTTCCTTCTCCAGGGAATCTTCTCGACCCTGGGATTGAACCCGTGTCTCCTGCATTGGCAGGCAGATTCTTTACCACTGACCCACCAGGGAAGCCCATAACAGACAATAATGTATGCCAGATACAGTGTCTAGTGAGCCAGAATTGGATTATGGGGCACTAGTTCACAGTCTTTGTTGGACCATCATATCAAGTCTTTAAACATGTGAGGTTTAACCATAGGATGGAAAAGATATTAAACAAAATTGTTTTTGAGTTTGAGAATGACTAAGATGAGAATATACGAAACTCCAAAATCAAAGTATCTGAACAGTCCTGTTTCCAGTGAGCATCAACATTTCCCTCCACTTAACATGCTGTGTGTCATTCATTCTTATTAATGAACATGCCTCATGGAATGAAAGAGACTAGTAGGAGCAAGGCATTTGCTGCCTTGCGCTGGTGTGTATAATCACAAAAATGCAGCGGAGATCATAGAGTTCAATCTCACTATAAAGCAGCTTCTTCTGACAGCTTGCAGTGGTGACTGTACACCTCTAATTGGTGCGCCATCAGACTGCATTTGGATTTATGGAATCACATAATTCATAGGGAAAGCTTTGAGTGCTGCTAAGATACATTTCTCTCCCTGTCTCGTACTGCAAGATTTAATATAACTTCTTTAGTTCTGTTGGCTTGTTTTGTACAAGCACTGGCTTTAGACTGCTTGAGCTGTGGAAAGTCCACTGTAAGAGAATAAATATTAAAGAGCAGATAACGTGGCCTTTCAAACGTGGTGATCAAGCTCTCCATACCGTGGGCATCATGATGTCCCAAACCATGTCCCAAATCTCAGAGCTCTCAAGATCATTCTTCTCAAAGTAATTTTGTCTCTTAATAGAATCATCTACAAGCTGAATCAAGTTGATGATTTAATGAAAAATGTGAATATTAGAGGAAAGAATGATTCTTGTACTCGTCACTGTAGATAAGACGAATCACTTTTATTGGCCATATGCTGAGTATTAGAATTGCTGTCACAGAGCCATTTTTAACAGTTGTTTTTGGACATAATTCAGATGCCATACAGTTCACCCATTTAATGTGTGCAATTCAATAGCTTTTGGTATATTCACAGAGTTGTGTATCCTTCACCACAAACAGCTTTAGAATATTTTCATTTCTCCCAAAAGAAATCCTGTACCCCTCAGCCCTTGCTCCCAAACTTCCATTCTATTCTGTCACACCCAGCCCCAGGCAAGTACTAGTATAGTTTCCATCTCTTTCTGTTTACCTACTCTGGACGTTTTATATAAGTAGTCATACTTGATGTGATCTTTTGTGACTGGATTCTCTCACTTAACATATTTTAAGGGTTCGTCCATGTTGTAGTATGTAGTAGTACTTCATTTTTAATATTCCATTTGTATGGATATACCACATTTTTAAAATCCATTCGTCAGTTGATGGATATTTGAGTTGCATCCACTTTTGGTCTATAGTGCTGCTATGAACATTCATGTACAGGTTTTGGTGTGGCATGTATTTCTGTTTCTCTTGAATATATACTCAGGAGTGAAATTGTTGGGTTTTATAATAAATATATTTAATCATTTGAGGAACTGCTGCCGCTGCTACTGCTGCTAAGTCACTTCAGTCGTGGCCGACTCTGTGCGACCCCAGAGACGGCAGCCCACCAGGCTCCCCCGTCCCTGGGATTCTCCAGGCAAGAACACTGGGGTGGGTTGCCATTTCCTTCTCCAATGCATGAAAGTGAAAAGTGAAAGGGAAGTCGCTCAGTCATGTCCGACTCTTTGCAACCCCATGGACTGCACCCTTCCAGGCTCCTCCATCCATGGGATTTTCCAGGCAAGAGTATTGGAGTGGGGGGCGATTGCCTTCTCCGTGAGGAACTGCTAGACTGAGCCATATTATTTGTAAAATTATTTTTAACTCTTTGTTTTATATTGGAGTATAGTTGAGCAGTGTTGTGATGAACAGTTCAAGTGTACATACACATGCATCTATTCCTTTTCAAATTCTTTTCCCATTTAAGTTACTACCTAATATTGAGTAGAGTCCCCTGTTCTATACAGTAGGTGCTTGTTGATTATCCATTTTAAATATAGCAGTGTGTATATGTTAATCCCATACTCCCAAACTCTCCCTTCCCCAACCTTTCCCCACTGGTAACCATAAGTTCATTCTCTATGAGTCTGTTTTTATTTTGTACATAAGTTCATTTATATCATTTCTTTTTAGATTCCATATATAAGCAATATCATATGATATTTCTCTGAATTTCTTCTTCACTCAGTATGACAGTCTCCAGGTCCATCCATGTTGCTGCAAATGGCATTATTTCATTTTTTTAATGACCGATATTCCATTGTATGTATGTACCATGTCTTCTTTATCCACCCCTCTGTTGATGGACATTTAGGTTGCTTCCATGTCTTACCTATTGTAAACAGTGCTGCAGTGAACATTGGGATGCACATATTCTTTTGGACCATGTTTTTCTCTGGATATATGCCCAAGAGTAGGATTTCTGGAACATATGATAGCTCTATTTTTAGTTCTTTAAGGAACCTCCAAACTGTTCTCCATAGCGGGCTGTACCAATTTACATTCCTACCACAGTGTAGGAGGGTTTCCTTGTCTCCACATCCTCTCCAGCATTTGTTTGTGGATTTTTCAATGATAGCCATTTTGACTGGTGTGAGGTGATATCTCATTGTAGTTTTGACTTGCATTTCTCTAAATATTAATGATGTTGAACATCTTTTCATGTGCTTCTGGCTATTTGTATGTCTTCTTTGGAGAAATGGCTATTTGGGTCTAATGCCCATTTTCTGATTAGGTGTTTGTTTTGATATTAAGCCACATAAGCTGTTTGTAAATTTTGGAGAGTAATCCCTTGTCAGTCACATCATTTGCAAATATTGTCTTCCATTGTTTGTGTTGTCTTTTTATTTTGTTTATGGTTTTCTTTTCTCTGAAAGAGCTTTTGAGTTTAATTAGGTCCCATTTGTTTGTTTTAGTTTTTATTTTCATTATTTTCATAGACGGATCAAAAAAATATTGCTGCAATTTATGTCAGAGAGTGTTTTGCCTATGTTCCCCTCTGAGAGTTTTGTAGTGTTTAGCCTCACATTTAGGTGTTAAATCCATTTTGAATTTATTTTTGTGAATGGTGTTAAAACATATTCTGATTTCACTTTTTTTACATGTAGCTGTTCAGTTTTCCCAGCATCGTTTATTAAAGAGACTGTCCTTCCTCCCTTATATAGTGTTGCCTCCTTTGTCATAGATTAATTGACCCTAGGTATGTGGGTTTATTTCTAGACTTTCTATCCTGTTCCACTGATGTATGTTTCTGTTTTTTGCCTTTACTATGCTGTTTTAATGACTGTAGCTCTGAAGTATATAGTCTGACATCAGGGAGCCTCATTTTACTAGCTCCATTTTTCTTTCTCATGCTTGCTTTGACTGTTTGGGGTCTTCTGTGTTTCCATACACATTTTAAGATTTTTTTGTTCTAGTTATATGAAAAATACCATTGGTAATTTGATAGGGATTGCATTGAATCTGTATCTGTAGATTTCCTTGGGTAGTACAGTCTTTTTGACAATATTGATTCTTCCAATCCATGAATATGGTATATGTCTTTTCATCTGTGTTGTAAAACTTTAATCCAGTTGTCTTCTGATTGGTGAGGCCGTGTTCCCTCACTGTTGGCTGTTTGACCTGAGGTGACGCAGCACTGGAACCTGTGGGCTGTTTGGTAGGGCTTATGGTGGCTTCCAGAAGGCCTCTCTCCAGTGAGTGCTTCCCAGACCTGCTCTTGGCAGGCTTCTGTCCCCACCTTGTGCCACAGCTACCCCAACAGCTCTGCAAGAGACCCACCAGTGCCAGCAGGCAGATCTGGCCCAGTCACTGAAGGCATGACTACTCTTTTCTCCTGTGTCCTGTTGCACACAAGATCCCGTGTGTGTCCTCAAAGAGTGGAGTTTCTTTTTCCCCAGGCCTGTGAAAGCCCTGCAGTCAGATCTCTCTGACCGTCAAAATCAGATTCTTTGCAGACTCCCCTTGTTGCCCAACCTGCAGGCTGGGAAGGCTGCTATGAGGCTCAGCACTTTCTCTCCAGTGGGAGAACTTATGTGTGCAGTTGTTTCCCATTCTGTGTGTCACCCAGTCAGTGGGCGTGGGACTCGATTGTATCATGGTTGCACTTCTCTTACCATCTTGCCCTGGCTTCCCCTTTGTCCTTGGATGTAGAATATCTCTTTTGGTAGGTTCCAGCATTTCTCTGTCAGTGGTTGTTCAGCAGATAATTGTGATTCCAGTGTGCTCCAGTGAGCACAAGTCCTTCTTCTCTGCAATCTTGAGCTAATCTCCTGAGCTATATTATCTTTAACTTAGCACAGCACACTATGTATTATGTTTTCCAGGAGCTTAAATTATGATATAATTATCATTTGAGAAAATACATTAAAATTCCAATAAAAATGTATTATGTAATTAGAATGTAAGTAGTTGAGAAATACAAGAAAGTGCTTTCATGAAAATAAAATCACATTTAGGAGAAAAATCTTGAGTACACTTGATAGGATGCCTTGGAAGAAGCTTCTCTTGGGGTTTTAATCTGATCATATAGTGAATCTTCAGTAAAGGAAAAGTACTTGGGATGGGAAAGCTGCGATGAGTTAAAGAATGAGTGGATAACTTAATCATATGTATTTAAAATGCACAGAAAAACCTAAGTGATGCTAATGAAAAATTTTAATGTTAATGAATTTTAGAAGTTGCCCCTTTGGTGGTTTTTGCAACTTAGTGGGTGTAATAACAATCCCTGCTTGTATTCTCATGGTACTCTACAGTTCTCTAAGCACTCATACTCAACATGTCCTTTTGCTAAATTCTTATGATTTCTTCATTAGTGTTGGGCAGGACATAATGTTCTTCTGTTTTAATGAAAGAATAAACCTGTGTTCCTAAGGTCAAGTGATTTTCCCCAAACTGCACTCTTAGTATAATACTAGCAGTCAGGATAAATATCTTACTGTCTTTGATATTATGACATAAACAAAAATAAAAATTTTATACAAAATACTTTAAATTATATGCCCTAATATTTTAATTGAATAAGAGATAGGGAAAATATTCTTGAGTATGTTAAGAGTAAGCTTTAAATATTTAAAGTAGCATTATGTAGGATAACATGTAGCATTAGGTAGAAGGAAGTGGCAACCTACTCCATTATTCTTGCCTAGAAAATCCCACGGACAGAGGAGCCTGGCGGGCTGTAGTTCATGGTGTCGCAGAGAGTCAGACACGACTGAGCAACTGAGAACACATGTAGTATAAATATGAGACAATAACAGACATTTAGTTTGAATACTTTCAGACAAGCATAGGGAGATGCAGTAAATGATTACAGACTTGGATATTAATAACTATTTTGTCTATTTTGTATCTTGATTGAGCATTTGACAGTTTCCTTGAGATTTTAACATTTACTCTAATAATTTTCTTCCATTTTGTAACAGAAAATAATGACATGTTTTTTTCTAAATAATTCATTATCCTGTAATCAAATGGAAACATATTGTCATATTGTTCCACAATGCAAAGAATCTTAACATTGTAAAGTTTAACTACTGCTTCAAGTCATAACTCAATATTTAATTTCAGTGTATTGGTGGTATCCTTTTTTATTCCTCTTTTTTTAGAGTCTTATATGGATTTTGACTGTAGGTTTCCTTGACAGTGTAACACAGGAGTTTATACTGAATACCATTAAACAAAATATCCCAAATCTTCCTTGCTGCTGCTGCTAAGTCGCTTCAGTTGTGTCCATCTCTGTGCAACCCCATAGACGGAAGCCCACCACTCCTCTGTCCCTGGGATTCTCCAGGCAAGAACACTGGAGTGAAAGTGAAAAGTGAAAGTGAAGTCGCTCAGTCGTCTCCGACTCTTCGCGACCCCATGGACTGCAGCCTACCAGGCTCCTCCATCCATGGGATTTTCCAGGCAAGAGTACTGGAGTGGGGTGCCATTGCCTTACATCTCCCCAAATGTCCCACAGAACTTCTCTCTCTGTGTTGTAGTCTCTCACAAACATACGCACACACATGCAGGCACTTGCTGACACAGTCTCCTTTCCCTCTCCTAAGTAGTCTCAGGTTGCTTTCATTCTCTTTTTAAGCTTTTCTTTACTGCTGGACTCTTTGTAGCCCTTCTCTTCTATTAATTTCCACCCATTCTGTGGTTCCTTATAGCTTAAGGATCAAAATATATAGATATATTAGTGATTTGATTTATAATATGTAAAATATAATGATGTATTATAGAAGTATCACAGTTTGTAGTCTTCCTTAAGGAGTGAAGATTTGCCTTTAAATTTAACTGGATTTTTTTTTTTTTTGGCCATAGTTTAATACAATAGAAAACAGTAAAAGTAGTCAGACCATCTGTGTTGTGTTTTGGTACAATATTACACTCTACCTTTAATTTCAGGGAATGGTTTTCCAAATATATAAACTGATGCAATTTCTTGAATAGGCTTATTATTGACAATAGAACTGCTGACTTGCAGTGTCCTGTACAGGGAGACTGTCTTTCCAGCTGTAGAGTTCCTTTCCTTTTCTTCCCATAAAGAGACAAAGTGAAAACCTGCCAGCATCATTATATTTGCCTGCAGGCTGTGAAACTATGATACATTCATTGTGGACTACTGTAAGGGATACAGCTGTGAAATGAGCTATAATTTAATACTGAAAGTAAAAGAACTAGTGTAAATTTATTCAAATGAAATTCTTTGCAAACATTACAGTAAATAGGCTTGGAAACATTCTCATTCTGTCTCTTGTACTTCAAAAATAACTTTTCTGAAGATACTATATTTTATGACATGTGATGAAAGAGATGAAAATTAGGGCTGTAAGTGTTCATTAATTTATGTGGTAGGTTTCTCCTACTAGTATAGTAGGTTTTAAAATTCAAATTTAGATCTATGCTTCAGTTCAGTTCAGTCACTCAGGTATGTCTGACTCTTTGTGACACCATAGACTGCAGCACGCCAGGCTTCCTTGTCCATCACCAACTTGCGGAGCTTACTCAAACTCATGTCCATCGAGTCAGTGATGCCATTCAACCATCTCACCCTCTGTTGTCCCCTTCTCCTTCCGCCTTCAATCTTCTCCAGCATCAGAGTCCTTTCCAATGAGTCAGTTCTTCGCATCATATGGCCAAAGTATTGGAGTTTCAGCTTCAGCATCATTCCTTCCAATGAATATTCAGGACTGATCTCCTTTAGGATGGACTGGTTGGATCTCCTTGCAGTCCAAGGGACTCTCAAGAGTCTTCTCCAACACCACAGTTCAAAAACATCAATTCTTCGGTGCTCATTTTTCTTTGTAGTCCAGCTCTCACATCCATACATGACTACTGGAAAAACAATAGCTTTGACTAGACAGATCTTTGTTGGCAAAGTAATGTCTCTGCTTTTTAGGTTAGTCATAGCTTTTCTTCCAAGGAGCAAGCATCTTTTGATTTCCTAAATATAGAACCAATGTCAAAAGTCTCTCTTGACAGAGTGGATGGTTAACTCCTAAATGGATCATGAGCACATTGAAGGATCGTTTTAATCCTCAAGTATGCAGCCAGATAGAAGTTTTTCTTGGAGGAAAATGTGGAATATTCTAGAATGTTCTATTTTGAAGGTCTATACTAACTTCTGTACAGTACATGTCCTTATTTTAAGTTGTGGTGTGTGTGTGTGTGTGTGTGTGTGTGTGTGTGTATTTGATAATTCTTTTGGTTAATGTGCACAGGAAATTTTGGTATCTTAATCAAAATCTGCTTAATGGATAGAAGAGACATTATACACAAATCACCAAGTTTTAAAATATTATAATCCAATAAGATGTACTTAACAATAACATCATAGTGCACATAATTTAATCTGCAGTTTATCGTGATGCATAAATGTCTTCAGAAGGTTGAAGTGCACCAGAGTCTTCATTATGAACAAAATTTTATTACTGAATAGAACTATGAGGAAGTTCTATGAGAAATGTTTCATTGGTAGAATGCTGATATTTTTGTGGTCTTTTAGTCTTTCTGATTTAGTGATCTTTTACATTCAAAAATTTACAGACATATCATTCTACTCACATTGAAAACTTTGACAGTTGAAGTCATTCTAGGTCTGTGCTAATATTGTCAACGAGTATGCCTACGTGTACATGTGTATGTTTCTTTTATTATATGTTGCATCATATTAATGCATCTAGAATGGGCAGATGAATTCAAGTGGTAGACAGACTGTTGTTATTTCATATTCTAAACAAAGCTATTCTCCCCTGTTCCATTTTAATCTATTACAAACATGCTAGTGATATCAGCATGAGCTACGGTGCCCTCTGAGCCCCAATATTTACTGCACAAACATTTTCCTCTACTCCTGTCTAGATCCTTGTCTGACAGTGGGGAAGTATAGACTCATAGGACTGATCCTTTGGTCACGGAGCTCATGAGAGGCAGACACAGGGCAACCATAAATCAGTGTAACTGGGGCTACAGAGAAGGCGTGTTTGAAGTGCTCTAAGAACACTGAAGAGGCAGTGATCAATTTGTCTGGGCTGGAGAAGGGCGAGGATGAAGAGGGAAAGGCTTGACAGAAGCGGATGACTAAAAAGCTGAGAGTTGAAATGATGGGAGAGCATGCATACTAAAGGCAGAAAGATATGAATTAACAATCTAAATGTATTTTATATTGTGAGTAGCTTTCTCTCTGCCTGTGAAACTTGTAACAACTCCCTGTTGGTATCTTCAGCAACCTCAGTGATTCCCTTCAATTTTATTTCTTCTTTCATAAACCTGCCAGCTTTATGCAATAGCTACGACTTCTACCTTGTTTCTGATTCCTTGTTTGGTCTCTTATAATGTCTACTTGAAGTCCAAATTTTGACCCTAATCCTAGCTAGTTACTTTTTCACATTCTTCGCTTCACAGTTTAACCAAACATTCAGTTTAGATCAGCTTCTTTGTCAAGCCCACTGTTCCACAAACCCCAACTTCAAAATGAACCCAGAAATATCAAATGAATGTAATTGGTTGTTATATCCAACTTCCAGCCGTATTTACCTTGAACCATGTGTTATAGCATTTACGCTTTGGTACAAATAAACTTTCTTTGGGGCTTTAGTGGGAAAGCCAATGAAAATTTGTGCATAAAAGTGTGTTGCATATCCATTAGATCCAGGAATTAAGCAAGTGAGCAAGTTCAAGATTTACATTAAGTAGTTCATTTGTATTTAAAAGTGTCCTAGCTCTATCTTACTTGATGATATAGACTAGTGCTTACTTTAAATATTCAGTTGGTTAAGTCTTAGGGCTCCTTTTCATGTAAAATACAATTTGATACATTTGTAACTCTATAGTGATAAGGTTGTGAAAATCCTGCTATAGTAAGTGAGCTACTCTTAAGCAACCACTCAGAAAGAGAAGGATAGTGCTATGTAGTAAAATGTAATATTTGAAGTTCTTGGTACATAAGCAACAGATAGCCGTAACTCTAAGCGTAAAAGATTATGGGATCCAAAATTTGGTCTCCTGTGAAGACCCAGCTCAAATACCACTTCCTTGTGAAGCTTCTGTGATTTTTTCTTCCTGATGGGTGGTAGTACTTTAAAAGACAATATTTCCTCTTCTTTGCACCCTGCTGAGGAGGTGCCTTCCTCAAATACCTATAACTTTCTTTTTGATACTTTATGTGTCTCTTACTCTTGAAATGTGAACTTCTTTGCTGCTGCTGCTAAGTCACTTCAGTCCTGTCCAACTCTGTGTGACCCCATAGACGGCAGCCCACCAGGCTCCCCCGTCCCTGGGATTCTCCAGGCAAGAACACTGGAGTGGGCTGCCATTTCCTTCTCCAATGCATGAAAGTGAAAAGTGAAAGGGAAGTCGCTCAGTCATGTCCGACTCTTCGCGACCCCATGGACTGCAGCCCACCAGGCTCCTCCATCCATGGGATTTTCCAGGCAAGAGTACTGGAGTGGGGTGCCATTGCCTTAGTCAGGGGTTATTTTAATCACCTTTGTTACTCAGTATCTATTACATTCATGATATCAGTATATGGCTGATGAATGAATAAATTACCTTATTTTAGATCACATAATTTTTATATCACTTTTGTTTTACTTCATAACATTCATGAACAATTTTCTTATTTTATTAAATAACTTTAGAAAAGTTGAAATTTTTAGTGGAGTATTTTTCTATTATGTTGGCCATTTAGGTTGTTTTATTATGGAAAAGATGCTAAGAATTAAATTCTTGTAGGTATGTCTCTTTTGCACACTCTGAGTACTTCTTTATGATGCAGTCTTGGAAAGAAAGTCATTCGGTTAGAAGGATGAATTCTTTTAAGAGTCTTGGTACAGATTGTCAGATTATTCTAACTACTAGTAGAGAAAGGATGGTGCCTCTGTCACGTAACAAACTGGGCATAAAAGTTTTACAAACTTTTGCCAGTATAACAAATCTCTTCTTCTATCTCAATATTATCGTTATTTTAATCGATAAATTTAAAATATGTTAAAATCTATTTTTCCATTTTAATATATAATTGTTTTTGTTAGTTTTGGTTTCTTTTGAAACTGCCCTGAAGATGCTGGAGCTGGCTGGAGGTGTTTCAGCCTGGCATAATCAGAACATCTCACAAGAGGGAAGGAGGGTTCTGTGGAGCTGTGCAGGGATAGACAAGTAGATAGATAGGGGAGGGTCAGTGAGAGGCCCTCCAGGGTGCTTCGGCAGGAGAACAATGAGGCATATAGGAGATGCATATGGGGGTGGGAATCAGTATTGTTCTGACAGTTTATTGTTTGTCAGTTTTTTAATTTGGAATTATTGATCTTAGCTGAGATTTGGGAAAATAGGCTTAAAAAGTTAGCTTTATAAGGGGCAACTCTTTTTTTCATTAAAAAAAATTATAAAGAATACAGGCTTGTGTATTATAGTTGTAGTGAAATATTCATTGATTTAAAAGTCACGTCAGGTGAATTTTTACAAGATCATGTCAACATGATCATAACTATGTCTTTTACTACTCATGTCATGAATTTTTAAAATCTATTCTTTTTCAGATTCTCTTCCCATATAGTTATTACAGAATATTATGTAGAATTCTCTGTGCTATACAATATGTCCTTGTTGATAACCTATTTTTAAGATAATCATTCATAAATGGTTTTGAATGTAACATATTATCACCACTTCTGAATAAAATTATTGTGGTTTTTAATATTGCAAATGTTTAAGATTGCATATGATTATGAATTATCTTAAAGCTGAAATCACTATGACTTATTTTACATTATGTTAACTAGCTGACATTTCCAAGCCATAAAAACAGATGTGGATCAATAAAATTTATCATCAAATCTTTGCATCTGTTCATGATGCAAGGGAATTATGTTCTCTAAAGAAGTTTTAGAGTAGTGTTAACGATTTCCATGATTATTATTAGGGATAATTAGAAATCTGTGGTGAAAAACACAATGGCAACCCATCCTGGACTCTTGCCTGGAAAATCCCATGGACAGAGGAGCCTGGTAGGCTGCAGTCCATGGGGTCACGAAGAGTCAGACACGACTGAGCAACTTCACTTTCACTTTTCACTTTCGTGCTTTGGAGAAGGAAATGGCAACCCTCTCCAGTGTTCTTGCCTGGAGAATCCCAGGGACAGCGGAGCCTGGGGGGCTGCCATCTATGGGGTCGCACAGAGTCGGACATGACTGAAGCAACTTAGCAGCAGCAGCAGAGGTCTGTGGAGATTTTTGTTTATATATATATGATATTTATATATGTCTGAATGCATTGCATTAATAAGCTAAAAAACCATAGCCACAAGTGAAATAGCAACTATATATACTTTTATTTAGTAAGCAAAAGTAATATTATGTAATCACATTATTGTGCTTCTTCTCTAAGTACTAACACTAATAAATACAATGTAGTATTTCAGTTAATATTTTGATGACTATAAGATCAATCATTGGAGTGTAGAAAAGAGACAGTCTCCAATTCCTCCAAATTCCTTTGGGAATGAGAAAAAATATTGCAGAGGAAGCATGAACCAGGATGAATGGAGGAAGTCTGGATGTCTGAACTAAAAGTTTAGAGACTTGCCATGAATAGAAGTGTAGGTAGGTAATAGGCTGAGATGGAGTGGCTATGAGATAGGTGCTGGCTTAATGACAGTCCCTGGAAGGAAATCAGCGCAAGGATTCAACTTGTTACTCAATTCCCATAACTGGGAGGGAACCTGAGGGTTTGAGGATAGTGAATAAGAGAAAATATTTATTATCAGGCTTAATTATCAAAATTAACAGAATTAATGTTGTTTCCTTATGGAGTCACCAAATTTGTGTAAAATCTCTCTGACTTTTCCACCGTCTCAGTCAAATGATCCTAGAACCAGGGTGGGTGGGCTCAGCCTGCAGATGGGGCCTCTCAGGCCCCAGGTGTGGGGACTGAGCACCACCAGGCAGTCCATTAAACAAACAATGGAAGTGTTCAAAATGAAGTCACAATAGTTAAAGCATTAAAGGTGGTATCAGCCAGGTTTCCATTTCCTCTGTGAAAGGAAGGAGAAATTAGCCTTAACCATTAACTAGGAATTGACACTCACGTGATAGTATAAACTTATAATTTATCCGCCATAAGCACTGTCTTGGCCAGTGTCATTCATGCACATTGAAAAACTGTGAATAGCATTTTGTGTAGCACATTGAACACATCTCCAAAAGCCTCCTAAGTAACTGTCAGTGTTGAGTTGGAAGTTGATATGTATCTCTGGAATTTTCTGTTTATTTTTACATCATGTATGTCAGGAAATCTGTTCTTCATGTCAGTGTTTATCAGTTCAGTTCAGTTCAGTCGCTCAGTTGTGTCTGACTCTTTGCGACCCCATGAATCGCAGCACGCCAGGCCTCCCTGTCCATCACCATCTCCCGGAGTTCACTCAAACTCACGTCCATCGAGTCAGTGATGCCATCCAGCCATCTCATCCTGGGTCGTCCCCTTCTCCTCCTGCCCCCAATCCCTCCCAGCATCGAAGTCTTTTCCAATGAGTCAACTCTTCGCATGAGGTGGCCAAAGTACTGGAGTTGCAGCTTTAGCATCATTCCTTCCAAAGAAATCCCAGGGCTGATCTCCTTCAGAATGGACTAGTTGGATCTCCTTGCAGTCCAAGGGACCCACAAGAGTCTTCTCCAACACCACAGTTCAAAAGCATCAATTCTTCAGCACTCAGCTTTCTTCACAGTCCAACTCTCACATCCATACATGACCACAGGAAAAACCATAGCCTTGACTAGACGGACCTTTGTTGGCAAAGTAATGTCAGTGTTTATAGGAAACTAATAATTTTGAAACATCTTCACAAATCTAGCTGAGCATATGTTTTCTGGATAATAGTCAAGAAATCTGCTATTTTTCTTTTCATATATAGAATAAATCCAAGAACCCACAAAAAGAGAACTTTAATCATGTAACCAATACTGTACATAAATATCTTGCTTAGAAGGAAAGAATACCTAAATGTATATTTCTAAAATCTAATTTTACTAATTTGGAATAAAAATGAATGATAATTACAAATAAGTTCTATTTAATAACAGAATAGTCTTCAGTAGCAGAGAAGGAGATAGGTTGGAAAAATGATTGAATATTTATTTAAATTTCTGAAATAGAAATTGTAAACCAAAATAATTTTAATAACATTCCAATTGCCTTCTGAACAAGAAAATTTAATAATGACACATTTACTATTCACGCAGTGTCTCTAAACTGAATCTGTTGTCTTCTAGTAATGATACTTATGAGACAAATTCCTCTTTACCATTTCTCCTCCTTGTCTCCTCACTCCTACTGTTAGAGACCTAGTTGCTTCCTGATATCTAACTCATATTCTGGAGAAGCTTTTAGTTTTACACTTTGAAACACATTCGTACTCAAATAGAGTAAGAAATCATAGACTTTGAACTGACTGAAATTTCTACTTTTAGGTCTCTTTTTACATTTTATGTGACTTGCTTAACTTTTTCTAAGTTTTCCACTCAACTAAAAATATATTGATTGTAGCTCCTAGTGTAAAAAACTACAATGACTTAAGATAAAACCCCCAGCCAAGTATGGTCACTCAAACTGAGGCATTTTTAGTAGCCACAAGGCCCAGCACTTGCTGTTCTCTGTCCCAAAGATACCATTTGTCCCTGCTGTCTTCATGCCTGCTCTTCCTTCAGATTTTTCAGGAAAACATTTACGTTATCTTATCATATTATATGGAGAAGGGAATGGCAACCCACTCCAGTGTTCTTGCCTGGAGAATCCCAGGGACGGGGGAGCCTGGTGGGCTGCCATCTATGGGGTCACACAGAGTCGGACACAACTGAAGCGACTTAGCAGCAGCAGCGGTAGCTTCATATTATATAGCCTGTAAGCTCCATCTGTCTTTTTTTAGATACAGGCACATTTTTAAAATATCTGAGCAGTTATTTGATTAATATATGTCTTCTCACAATATTTTAAGCTTTCTAAATGGAAAGGTGCTATGTCTAGATTTTCTCATCTTTGTATTTTGATAACATAGCACAGAGCTTGGCACATTTTATGAGGCTGGTGCTAGTTAAATGGATAGATGCATGGGTGAAAGAATGAATAAATATATGGCAGTGGCAATATTTAATGAACATTTAATATGTCAGATATCGCACATCAGACAACACATGCATACACAAAAATCTACTAGGTACTTTTATATCCTCAATTTAACCACAGAAAGTGTGACTAACTTAACAATGATACACAGATGGGAAAGAGCAGAACTGGAAAAATAATTTATTTCCCATCCGGCTTGAAACTCAGCCTCTCTCCATCCTTCCCTTTTATTTTTTCCATTTACTTCCTAATGCATATAAGGTGTCCCAGTATTAGTACACACACAGGATCCAGAGATTTTTTCACTCTGTCCTTCCCTGGCTTCTCCCACCATGTGGTGATCACACATTTACAATTTCAGATTCAATAGTCTCAGGCCTTTAACACAAAGTCGATGTTTCTTAAACTTTGTTCTGGATCAGAAGCATGGGAGGAGATGTTCATAACGCACATACCGTTTCCCCACTCCTGGACTGTTAATTGAATAATGATATGGCAGTTGCCATGCTACATCAATGTTGAGGAACTTAAGCCTGAGGAAGTCTGATTTGGGAACAGAAACAGATTGTGTGGGTTAGGTATAATGCAAGAAAGTAATACAGTCAAAAAGATTCCTCTGCTCTAAAAACAAGAAGTTTCACCTTGGGAACATGAACTCCGTATTGGAGACTAAAAAGTTCTGTAAAGAACATAGATGTGTCTTTATGGTTAAGAGATAGTGATATTATACATAATAGGCAGAAAAACCATCAATATTAAATGGCTTTAAAAATCAGATGGAAATACTGCCTGTGAGATGAGAAATTTTCATTTTGTAAAAATAACAGTAGAACAGTAGAAGCACTTACATGAACTGATTTAAATGTGTTCCTAATAACCATGCCATGTGAGATTGCATATATATATTGTTAAATATGTATCACTGTAATTTTATAGAAAGTTTGCCTAATTAGAATAATACACTATGTACTACAGACTTTAAAAATTTTTGCTCTTAAACAAGTCAGAAAAGCATGATCATAACTTAGAGATTTATTGTGTTTGTTTTTGTCATTGTTCTGTATTTTTGTATTTTTATTATTGGTTTTATTGTTTATTATTGTTTTTTCCTCCCCTTCTTGCACAAAAGAAAAAGCATGTAGCCACTCACTTCTCCAAATATAAACAGAGCTTACTTATTTTTCAGATTCTTTAGAAAAATATTTTATAAACTTGAAGTAATATGTGTTAAAAGTTTATAAGGTTAGGTTTGAGAACTTGAAATTAAAACTCACAAACATAGATTACATTAATTTGGAATTCATAATATTTTGAGGAGTGATGAAAGTTCTAAACTCAGACGTACCTGCTTTCTTTGTTTTAATTGAAATACAGCTGATTTACAATGTTATGTTAGTTTCAGGTGTACCACACAGTGATTTATTTGCGTACATTGTGAAATGATCACTGTATCAGTCTGTCTGCATACAAAGTTATTAAAATATTATTGATGACATTCCTTATTTTATGTACTACATTTCATGACTTGTTTACTCGGTTCAGTTCAGTTGCTCAGTTGTGTCTGACTCTTTGTGACCCCATCGACTGCAGCATACCAGTCTTCCTGTCCATCACCAACTCCCGGAGCTTACTTGAACTCATGTCCATTGAGTCGGTGATGCCATCCAACCATCTCATCCTCTGTCATCCACTTCTCCTCCCGCCTTCAATCTTTCCCAGCATCAGGGTCTTCTCCAAAGAGTCTGTTCTTCGCATCAGGTGGCCAAAGTATTGGAGTTTCGGCTTCAGCCTCAGTCCTTCCAATGGATATTCAGGACTGATTTCCTTTAGGATGGACTGGTTGAATCTCCTTGCAGTCCAAGGGACTCTCAAGAGTCTTCTCCAACACCACAGTTCAAAAGCATCAATTCTTCAGCTCTCATTTTTCTTTATAGTTCAGCTCTCACATCCATACATGCCTACTGGAAAAACCATAATCTTGACAAGATAGACCTTTGTTGGCAAAGTAATGTCTCTGCTTTTTAATACGCTCTCTAGGTTGGTCATATCTTTTCTCTAAGGAGCAAGTGTCTTTGAATTTCATGGCTTCAGTCACCATCTGCAGTGATTTTGGAGCCCCCCAAAATAAAGTCTCTCACTGTTTCCATTGTTTCCCCATCTATTTGCCAATAAGTGTTATGTAACTGTAATTTTGTATCTCTTAGTCCTTTTCAGCTCTTTCACACCCCCCCGCACCCACCCCCAGCCTTTCTGCAACCATCCATTTGTTTTCTTTGTCTTTGTTTTCATTTTATTATTTAAAATTTCCATATGTGTAAGATTATATGGTATTTGTGTTTCTCTTTGACTTACTTCACTTAGTATAAAGCCCTCTAGATCTGTCTGTGTTGTCACAAGTGGCAATTTTTTTTTTATGGCTAGTGCTGCTATTCATGGGGTCGCAAAGAGTCGGACACGACTGAGTGACTGAACTGAACTGAACTGAATGTTCCATTGTCTGTATTTTTTTTATTCACTCCTGTATCAGTGGATACTTAGATTTCTTGCATATCTTGCCTACTGTGAATATGCTGCAGTGAATGTTGGAGTGCACATATCTTTTCAAATTAGGGATTTTGTTTTCTAATGCACCTGGTGTAAAATACTGTTTCTGGCACTTTGTATTATTATTTTGGACATGTTTCGTAAGCACTTTATCCTCAATTCAGCCATTTGCACATCACAAATTTTCTATCAGCATTAGTAATTAGTATACATTAGTGATGTATGTTAAAGACTTAGCATGGTACTTCCTGTACTTAAAATAATGCAGTGAGTCAGTGTTGACTCTCAGTACCACATCCAGCAACTGAACTTTCTGAGCTGCTGTAGGAACCTCTTGAGAATCCTGCAGTCCTTACCTTTAGACCACTCATACATACTCCTCATTGCGCTCTACCTGGGATCCTGGATCTGCTGCATGAGTTCTAGACACATATAGTGGAGCCAACGGCTAACATGCCTGTTGAGTCAGTGCACCATCTGCATGGGTTTTCATACGTCAAAGTCAGCACAACTGTTTCATTCTATATAATTTTATATATGTCTACTGTAGTATCAAATTCTGTAATCTTGCTGCTAAATAATCTTCAGCTTCAACAATGGTAGCAAGTGGATTGGATTTTTCTTTATACTCACTTTTAGCTGTTAAAATCTCTGTCATGATCCCTCAAGTAACACTCTTCCTATCCCATAACAATTTGGGTCTGGTTTTGTTTATTAAATAATTATTAAATAAAAGACAATTTTTTCAATATTCATAGGAACTTTCAGTATGAGAGATGAAACCCTAAATAATTCTTTTTTCTTTTGCTACCAATAAATAATACAGATAAATATTTTAGAATGGCAACCAGAAATTTCATCTAAGGTATGACTGCATTTATACTGTGGTTGTGCCTGTGTGCTAAGTCACTTTAGTTGTGTCCGACTTGTTGCAACACCACGGACTGCAGCACACCAGTCCTATAGGCATACTTTTATTTAAGAAGATTGATGCAGCTTCTTAGAATTAAAAAAAGTCTTTCTTTTCTAATGAAATATGTTCTTAGTTCCTCTTGTTATACAAAATGGAATAGTTTTATTAACTGAACATTAATGTTTTCCTGATGCAATTATGAAGTAATTTAACTTGGGGTATGATGTAGTCTAAAAATTAGTGTAATTGAAAACAGTGTATCATATTAAGTCCATAAAAATAAAAAGGTCCTAAGTGCTGCAGGATTTTCTTCACTGGACACTTAAGAATTTATTTGTCCAAATCCATTTCCCTATTTTAACCATTCTGATAACAAAAACAAAGTAGGAGACAATGTAAGGGACATAACTAGATGCAAGTTCAATTCCTGAGTGGGGAAGATCCCCTGGAGGAGGGCATGGCAGCCCACTCCAGTATTCTTTCCTGGAGAATCCCCATGGACGGAGGAACCTGGTGGGCTACAATCCATAGGGTGGCAAAGACTCGGATGTGACTGAAGCGACTTAGCACACAGGAGTGCAAAGTGCTTTTTATATTATTTGCTAATATGTTTCATATTATTTCTTTACTACATCACTATTTTACCAAAATTATGAATGTTACTGCTAATATATATGCATGTGTAATTCTTGATTTTTCAAAATAAGTAAAATGATTTAAAGAGGATTATCTGATTTATCAGTTATATATTGACTTCATGCACTAATAACATATGTTCATATTTTTATTTCCATCTTTGTGTATACTTAAAAAACATGAAAATGTTATTCCAATCACCTAAATAATGGTTACACAAAATGCTCAATTTATGAATACTCATCAAGGATACATGATTTATATATGAGTGCATTTTTGTGTGTTTTATTTTTCAAAAAAGTAAGAAAAAAGAACATAATTCTATTATAGAAATAAGAAGATACTGTGAATAGTTATACCTTTACCTGTTCATCTTAATAGAACATAGATGGTTAGATGAATCCTATACAAACTTTTTGTCTTAACTGTGCATTAATTCAGATTGATGCTTCTGCCTTTGCCTCTGCCTGTGTGTTGCTCACACTATCTGTATGTCATATATTTTAAGATGAAGGTCTAGGTGACTGAGTTAAGTTTTCTCTTATCAATTATTAAAAATATTATTAGTTTCTCAAGCAATAATTTAAATTGAATGCAAGTAACCTTAATAACTATTTTGAGGTCATTCAGAGTAATGCATCATTGATTATCTATTGAAGTGATGTCTTAACATGTGAAAGTGACAGTCAGTGAGCCTCTACACTTAGAGTAAAGCAGAAAGCAAATGAGTGATGTAGGAATTTAAATTGCCCCAAAAAACACTGACTTAAATGTGTTATTTCAGTGTTCTGAAATATAAACAGTTAATCAGTTAAATATAAAAGCAAATTTTTACATTTTTACTAGAGGTAAAAGGTAAGAAAATATGCATAAAAGCATAGAAAGTATAAATATTTATTCAGAGTCACTTTGATTTACACAGTTTCTGACTGACAAGTTTTCTATATTGTGGAGTCTAGCTAGAATTTACCTCAAATAATATTATCTATTAGTGACTTCCTTTAGAGAGCTTTCATCAGGCTTAGAAGTAAAAACAAAATTTTTTAAAAAAGACTCTGTGCCATATTCAATTTGTTATTCACATTTGAGCAGGATCTTGGATGGTGGCTCAAATGGTAAAGCATCTGCCTACAGTGTAGGAGACCTGGGTTTTTTCCCTGGGTTGGGAAGATCCTCTGGAGAAGGAAATGGCAACCCACTTCAGTACTCTTGCCTGGAAAATCCCATGGACAGAGAACATGGTAAACTACAGTCCGTGGGGTTGCAAAGAGTCGGACACGACTGAGCCACTTCACTTCACTTTTAGATGAAATGTTATTTTAGTATGCATACATTTGAACCATATTACACATGCTGTGACTGTACCTACAGTCACATAGTATAGCAAACATAATATAGCAAACTATTACCATTAATGGGAAAGTTTGCTAAGTGACTGGATGCAAGAAAAATATACACAAATTAGTAGTTATATTTAAAGTAACTAACCAAACCACTGGACATGGAACAACTTCCAAATCAGGAAAGGAGTACATCAAGGTTATGTATTTCACCCTGCTTATTTAACTTATATCATGAGAAATGCTGGACTGGATGAAGCACAAGCTGGAATCAAGATTGCTGGGAGAGATATCAATAACCTCAGATATGCAGATGATACCACCCTTATGGCAGAAAGCGAAGAAGAACTGAACAGCCTCTTGATGAAAGTCAAAGAGAGTGAAAAAGTTTTCTTATAGCTCAACATTATTAAGATGGCATCCAGTCCCATCACTTCATGGAAAATAGATGGGGAAGCAATGGAAACAGTGACAGATTTAATTTTGGGAGGCTCCAAAATCACTGCAGATGGTGACTGCAGCCATGAAATTAAAAGACGCATGCTCCTCGGAAGAAAAGCTATGACCAACCTGGACAGCATATTAAAAAGCAGAGACATTACTTGGCCAACAAAGGTCCATCTAGTCAAAGCTATGGTTTTTCCAGTAGTCATGTACAGATGTGAGAGTGGGGCTATAAAGAAAGCTGAGCACCAAAGAATTGATGCTGTTGCACTGTGGTGTTGGAGAAGACTCTTGAGAGTCCCGTGGACTGCAAGGAGATCCAACCAGTCAATCCTAAAGGAAATCAGTCCTGAATATTCATTGGAAGGACTGACGCTGAAGCTGAAACTCCAATACTTTGGCCATCTGATTCAAAGAACTGACTCCTTGGAAAAGACCCTGATGGTGAAAAAGATTGAAGCCAGGAGGAGAAGGGGATGACAGAGGATGAGATGGTTGGATGGCATCACTGACTCGATGGACGTGAGTTTGAGCAAGTTTCAGGAGTTGGTGATGGACAGGGAAGCCTGGTGTGCTGCAGTCCATGAGGTCGCAAAGAGTTGGACATGACTGAGCGACTGAACTGAGCCATATTCTGAATAGGAAAAGTATCATAAAAATTATAACAACTTCCAGTTTAATATATGTGTGATATAACCACATTACCAATGGATTTCTGTAGAATTCTATGCAAAATTATCTTAAAGATGATCATAAAAGCTAATGAATGCATGCTAAATGTTGACTTCTAGGTGTCATTCCGTTTTAAAAAAACATTAAAGTTGCTCAGTCCTGTCCACCTCTTTGTGACCCCATGGACTGTAGCCCTCCAGGTTCCTCTGTCCTTGGAATTCTCCAGGCAGGAATACTGGAATGGGTTGTCATTCCCTTCTCCAGGGGATCTTCCTGACCCAAGGATCAAACTAGGTCTCCTCAGTGGCAGGCAGATTCTTTACTGCCTGAGCCATCAGGGAAACTTGCTTAAAAAAAAAAAAAAAGGTATCCTGCATTTAAATTCAAAAAAATACCCGACACATATTTTAGCACAGTTCTAGGAAACAGTCAAGGTATAATTACGAGTATTATAATTTATAATGATCAAAAATTTTTTGAAAATAGTTGATGGGATTGACCTTATAAAAAATGTTGAACTAGGTGAAGTTTTATTTACTTGTGTTCTGACTCTTCTTTTGAGTCTTTCTTGAGCCCATATTTTTACTCCTCTCTACTCAAATATCTTTTATGTTTCTTAGGGCTTTTCATTCCAGCAATTCTTTACACACTAAGATTCATTGGTTCCAAAATTTTTGGTCTCTATCCTGGTCAGGAAGCAGAAAGAAAGGGATTCAAAGAACAATTCAACAAATGTGTATTTATTTATAAATTAGTACAAGTCTTCTGTAGTAGTATATATTTATTGATATGTATTTGAAATATAAGTAAGTATTCTATTTCAATCATATAAAAACTTAAATCTATGGGCTAGTGAAATGAATTATGATGATTGAGACTACAAATTGTATTCGATTTTAACAGTCTTTGTTTTTTTTTTTAAATCAAGCCATTACCAGAAAAGTAATTGAAGGCCATCTGCTATTTGTAAAGCCTGGTTTCCTGTATGTAGAGGGCATCATTTTCTGATAAATCATAAATGGCTTGTAAATGCTACTAGGGATTGAGTTTAGGATTATTAGGATATTATGTGACTCTTGAGTTTCTAAAATCATTTTTCTTTCCTCTCCAAAAAGACAAAAAAGTTTTCTGTTTGTGCTTGTATGTGTGCTTGTGTGTGCATTTGTGTGTGTATATTCACATATATTTTTAAAATTTAGAATATAGCTAATTTTTGAATGCTGTAATTCGTTAAAATGATTATCCATCTAATTTTGTGCAAAATCCAAAGTTGGGTATTGCTGTAGTAAAAATAGAAACAAAAACCCCTTACAAGTGTTCATTAGATATAATCTGTTTAAAAAAACAGCAGCTACTAAATTCTCTAACTTCTAGGTGTAACAGCATTCAGAATTAACATGTATAACAATATTATACATATTAGAAACTGTTCTAGAGGACAAAAAATCTTCAAGGCCAATGCTAGTATTTATGTGGCGGATAATTTGTTTTGTTGTTCTTGATACTTTGAAAACGAAAGGCCTATTTCTACTCTGTTGCTGTATCGTCCCTAAATATGGCACAGGTTAAATAAGTTACCTTCTGGTGCCTAGTGCTCTGCCATACGTAATTTGCTTCTGTTTTGAAGAAGACAAAGATGGCATGAGTGCTTTTGTATGATAGGCGAGTGGGTGGGAGGGATGTTGAAAAATGTTTCACTGTCAAAGAGACTTATATTTTAAGTGACTTTATGAAGTTGAGCTTATCATTATTGATTCTTAGGTCTTAGGTGACGATATTAAAGCTTCCTGGGAAATTAAGCAAGCTTAATGCTGGTACAGACCCCTTAGCTATGCTGCTTTCTCATTCACGCTGTGGATTAGCAAGAGATTGACCTGAATTAAATCCTTATATCATATTGCTTGTTAGAAAAGAAGCAGAGGGGGAGAGAAGGAAGTCGATGTATAGAAGAGAAGAGATTTCCATTTTCCTTTATATTTGGTCTGAAGGACATCACTAATGAACATTAATTCCTGAGCCTAAGCTTGATATGGATATAATTCTAGACCAGAGGGATGCTATTCAGTTTGACTTAATAAGAAATTCTCAATTGAATTATGCAGAGAAACAGTAATGAATGACTGGATAAGCTCTGAAGTACTGACTATAATTTTTCAAGTTATAAGTAAAAATGTTTTTTATGTTTTTGTTCTTTCTAAAAGTCATGTGGAAATGCTATACTTTTCAAGTAAAAATAAATAAAATTTTATAAGCAGACAATTTCAAACTTTAAAAAATAGCTGAATAAAACAAAATGAAAATACTCATGCTTAATGTTAACTATGCTGCCTTGGACTTCTAGTATAATACTTTTCTGTCTATATATTCCTTGCCTTTTCCAAAAATTTTTAGGAAGAACACATAAAAAACAAAGAAAAACTAAATGTGCAGACATTTTTTTTCAATCTGGTGATCAGATTATTCAACATAAAAACAAATAAAATTGTGGAAAGTTTAGGAAGAAAAACAGAATGAATCTTAGATGATGTTTTCAAAAATAAATGTGATATAGTGAGGAAAAAGGTAGAGAAGAATCAGGAAAGCGGGAATTTTTAAGGGCATGAAGATTTTCTAAATTATATTTTCATTTATGTAATTATATTCTAATATATTTCACTTACATTAAAGCCAGTAAAACACAGAGGGTATAAGATAAGTAAGTTTGTGAGGTCAAGATACATGAGCTATCACATTTTTCTTCAATAGTAAAATAAAGAATATGTTACACAGATATGTTCCATTTTGATGACCTGAAACACTTACGATCTCCTCAGTCTCTCCTTTTACCCTTATTATTGTCTTACCATTTCAGCCTGTTAGCTTCATTTCTCCTGTGGTTGTCCCTTTTTCTTGCATAGAGACTCTATGATTCTTTCATTCTTTCAGTGATACCAAACAGTTCAATGTAACTTTTTTCCTTTCCAGTAATAACTCATTAAACACACAACAACAAAATTTTAATTGATCCATACGTACCTAATTTTGAAATTATGGGTCTCTGGTACAATGCAGAGATTGAGAAACTGCAGCCCACAGGCCAAATCTTGCTGCAGACCTTTTGAAAGTAAAATTTTATTGGCACAGAAACTTGTCCATCAGTTTACACGTTGTCTATGGCTGCCTCTCTACTACAGTGCAGAGGTGAGTAGTCACGGTAAAGACTATGTGAATCAAAAGCTCTCAACTGTTTACTAGCTCGCCCTTTATAGAAGATGTTGCTCATTTATAACATAGCAGATTTTTTAAAAAAAGTTTTGTTATGTTTGCTTTAGGCTATCCATGTATTTCCCCTCTCTATCTTTTATTGAAATCACAGAAACTTTATTAGATACAGTTTGGAGCTATTATATTTACTCGATGCAGAACATATAACCTTGGCTAGTTTATTCACATGTACTTCTCCTGGAATTTGTATTTGAATAGATTGCATTTTGTGGTGAAGTTCTGATTAAACTGTCCCCACTACAGGACTGCTGCAGATATATTGTGGGAGAGGAGAGTTGATAATAAACTCAGGAAGATAAGAGTTTGGGGTTAGGAGTCAGGTTGTTAAGGATACATATACCATGAAGAGTAGTTTGCAATGGGCAGCAGCCATTAAGGACTTTTCATCAGGAGAATGACATTCTGATTTATGCTTTAGAACAAGCAGATTGCCCTGCTCCTGCAGAAAAGCTTTACTGTAAAGTAGAAAAGCTTTTCCATTATCAGCAGAATGATCCAAGCCAGAAAGGGTAAGAAACTTCAGTCAAGCAGTGATGATGAAGAGGTAATGGAGTGATGTTTAGAGAGTAAAAGCAATGCCACATAAGATGGAAAGAGTGAAATGGGGGAAGTGGGAAAGACAGTTCCAAGGGTTCTAGTCTGCATTACTGTTAATGGCAGGAAATGCCCAAAGAGAGGTACAGAGTAATGGTTTACTTTTCAGACATATGAAGGTGAAGGTGTTTCTGGGAAATTTAAGTGAACTTATAAGGTGAATCGGAGAAGGCAGTGGCACCCCACTCCAGCAGTCTTGCCTGGAAAATTCCATGGGTGGAGGAGCCTGGTAGGCTGTAGTCCATGGGGTTGCTGAGGGTTGGACACGACTGAGCGACTTTACTTTCACTTTTCACTTTCATGAATTGGAGAAGGGAATGGCAACCCACTCCAGTGTTCTTGCCTGGAGAATCCCAGGGATGGGGGAGCCTGGTGGGCTGCCGTCTCTGGGGTTGCACAAAGTCGGACATGACTGAAGCGACTTAGCAGCAGCAGCAGCAGCAACATAAGGTGAATAGACTACCAATAAACAAGAATAAAATTAGGAAAAAGCTTCCAGGGATAGCACCAGAAAATGTCCCAAAGCAAGGGATAGGCAAGGAAGAGGAGGAAGCAAACAGGAGGAAGCATGAAGCATCTACAGAAAGGAAATGGTGCTATGCATCATTCATTTACACACTTCACTCATCTTATGCAATTCCTCTGTGACTTTACAATGTAGAATTTATTTTTCATTTGCTCATATGAAAGAACAAATAGCCATCAGTACCAAAAGTTGAGATTTAAAGAACTAGACTATATGGGTTTTGTGTTCTTTGTGCATGATCAGTCACTCAGTAGTGTTTGATTCTCTGTGACCCCATGGCAAAGAGCACCAGCCTTCTCTGTCCATGGAATTCTCCAGGCAAGAATACTGGAGTGGGTTGTCATTTCCTCCTTCAAGGGATTTTCCCAGCCCAGGGCTTGAACCCTTATCTTCTGCGTCTCCTGCATCACAGGCAGATTCTTTACCGCTGAGTCACTGAGCCCTGTGTTCTCTTTATGACTAAATATTTTCTTAAAAGGGAGACAACAGTAAATACCTAGGCTGCCATAATTTGCCAAGGAATTTTCTTTATGAAACTTTTGTTCGTGTGAGCAGACAAAGGTTCACCATGAAATATACTTTACAAAATTTACTCAACTGTCAAAATCAATTCAGCTTTGAGAAACTGCAGTTGTTCCCTGGTTCTTAATAGAAGGTAAATATATCTGATCTAACTGCTTATATTCCACAATTTCCTAAGAAAAGGAGATAATGATGTGGGGGGAATAATGTGTTTATTGGTAGGAGAGCAATACCAATGAAGTTGCCAGAACTATCTATAATAAGAGATAACAAAAGCCAGCTGCCAAGTGAATTGGATGGAGGACACTTGGTGGTAATCAGAACAAACTGCTGAGACATACAAACCAGAAGGTTTTAGGCTGTAATGTCAAACTATACTTGTTTATATACTAGTTATTATATTTATGATTACTTTTAATTGTATGTTACTACATATTTATTTACCCAGGGTATCTTCCCAACCCAGGGATCAAACCCAGGTCTCCTGCATTGTGGGCAGATTCTTTACCAGCTGAGCCACAAGGGACGCCCATATATTTATTTATACTATATTAATTAGTATTGACTAGGCTGTGTCCCACCAGGATAAGTACTAATTGTTAGAGTTGTCTGCAGAAGTAAAAGTTTCAAATATAGTTTTACTTTGATCTTGTAAATTTATAGTAGACCAGAAAATTATGCATGGTTAAATTTTCAGCCCTCCTAACTATTTTTTATTCTTTATAATACTAAAAACTTCATAGCATATTACAATAGAATACAGGGGGATATCTAGAATGGTTTTTTTCCTTTAAAAACATTGTGAAAGCAGTAAGATTTGTGAGTAGTCAACCTGGTGGAAAAAACATGTTGATTTAAAACTTTATCTCTTGAAGGAAATTGATAGAAATTAAAACAGAATCATCTATTGTCTCACTGATTTGAGGGAATGACTATGGTTTTTCAGTCTTCATATTTTATTTTTATAAGTTTGTAATACATATTTTTGGCATTTATATGTATCTACATATATGTGTGTACTTGAATCTAAAAAATCTTAAAAATCATTTGGGAAAAGCTTTTCTAGGCATTAGATAACCATATTTTTATCAGTGTTGATCAGCGTAGTATTCTTCAAAATTTTTACAGTATTAGGAAATTTCAAGTGAAAAAAATTCCTTGTTTTTAATGTAATTTTAAATTTCATCAGGCAGAAATGCTCCTACTATCTCCCGCTAGGAAGATCTTACTTCATAAATTTAAATTTTTTGTTGTTGTTATTGTACCAAAGCAGACAACGAACCAACATAGAGGAATTTGAAGGACTGTGTATGAAGTCATTCTATTGCAAAGTAGGGAACTGATTGTTCTTTACTTAGTCACCCCCAGATCTCTGTATAGTTGCTCTTATTGTTCCTTCTGTGTAAATGTTGCCAATCTGAAGATATGTTACAGCTTAGCTCCCTAATATCAGTTCAATTCAGTCCCTCAGTCATGTCGAACTCTTTGCAACCCCACGGACTGCAGCACGCCAGGTTTCCCTGTCAATCATCAACTCCCAAAACTTGCTCAAACTCATGTCCATCGAGTCACTGATGTCATCCAACCATCTCATCTTCTGTAGTCCCCGTCTTCTCCCACCTTCAATCTTTCCCAGCATCAGGATCTTTTCCAAGGAGTCAGTTCTTTGAATCAGGTGGCCAAAGTATTAGAGTTTCAGCTTCAGCATCAGTCCTTCCAATGAATATTCAGGACTGATTTCCTTTAGGATGGACTGATTGAATCTCCTTGCAGTCCAAGGGACTCTCAAGAGTCGTCTCCAACACCACAGTTCAAAAGCAGCGATTCTTCAGCACTCAGCTTTCTCTATAGTCCAGCTCTCACATCCATACATAACTACTGGAAAAACCATAGTTTTGACAGACAGACCTTTGTTGGCCAAGTAATGTCTCTGCTTTTGAATATGCTGTCTAAATTGGTCAGAGCTTTTCTTCCAAGGAGTAAGCATCTTTGAATTTCATGGCTTCAGTCACCATCTGCAGTGATTTTGGAGCCCCAAAAAATAAAGTCTGACACTGTTTCCACTGTTTCCCCATCTATTTGCCATGAAGTGATAGGACCAGATGCCATGATCTTAACTTTCTTAATGCTGAATTTCAAACCATCTTTTTCACTCTCCTCTTTCACTTTCATCAAGAGGCTTTTTAGTTCCTCTTCACTTTCTACCATAAGTGTGGTGTCATCTGCATATCTGAGGTTATTGATATTTCTCCTGGCAATCTTGATTCCAGTTTGTGCTTCATCCAGCCCACCATTTTGCATAATGTACCACTGGGATCGGTATGTACTCTGCATATAAGATAAATAAGCAGGTGACAATATACAGCCTTCATGTACTCGTTTCCCAATATTTGAACCAGTCTGTTGTTCCATGCCTGGTTCTAACTGCTACCTGTTGACCCGCATACAGATTTCTCAGGAGGCAGGTGAAGTGGCCTGGTATTCCTATCTCTTTAAGAATTTTCCACAATTTGTTGTGATCCACACAGTCAAAGGCTTTGACGTAGTCACTAAAGCAGAAGTAGATGTTTTCTGGAATTCTCTTGCTTTTTCTATGATCCAGTGGATGCTGGCAATTTGATCTCTGGTTCCTCTGCCTTTTCTAAATCCAGCTTGAACATCTGGAAATTTACTCAGCAATATTGGCTGTCATACAGTTAGCACTGTTATAATACAGTCAGCACCATTCCTTTTCTATTTATTTATTTTTAGTTTCTGTATAGTTTAGCAGTATTTGAGGTGCTTAATTGGATTTTCAACCCCAATAATTTGGTTGCCCTCATTATAGAACACTGAGAAGTTTTAGCCTAGTCATGTAGGCTTTTATTTTCACTTTGATTGAGAAGTCCATGAATACTTAATTTGCCCATTCTAGACTTCAAAAAGTATCTTTATTTCAGTTAAAATCTCTGTTTCAGTACATGTCTTGTATCTCTTGCCTCCAATCTTATCTCCACAGATTTAGTTTTAAATAAATATTGGAAGTAAATTATCAATGCAGAACAAAGATTTTGTTATTCATATTCTATAAAATTTTAATACTGATTCTAGATATGCAAAATTGCATGTGCAAATTTACTTTCTCCAACAAATAATTATGACAACAAATTGGACTCCCAAAAGTCTGTATCACATAATCGCCCATAAGGAGCTTAGAAGATGCTTAGGAAGAAGTGCACCCTATGAGTAATTATTCACGAACTGCCATTAGGGAAGTACAAATAAATTGCAATTTAACAGAAGATCAAGAGAGTTTGTAAAACAAAAGTATTTTTTGTGTTGGGTTTTAAAAGATAAGGAAAAAAAATAAAATAAAAGATAAGGATTTATCTACTTGGAAAAGACAGTTGTCGGGTCCACAATTTGCCTGTTAGACTAGAATGGCCTCCTAACCGGTCTTCTCACTTCCATTCTTGTCCTCCATACAGCAGTCCAGGTGATCAGGCCTTCTCTTAAAAATACCCCGAGGGCTTCCCTTTCCCCTTGAAATAAATCATAGCCATTTATAGTGACCTGCAGTCTCCTACATGATTGGTTAATCCATCTTTCTGATCTAATCATTTGTGTCTTTCTACTTTGCTCAACAAAGTCCCAGGCACCAAAGACATCACTTCAGGCTCTGTACTTTGTTATTCCCCTTCCTCAGAAAGCCTCTCTGCATCTGTAGGGACTGGGTGCATTGGAGGATTCCAGTCAGTGCTCCAACATCACCTCTTCATTGAGCCTTTCCCTGACCATGCACTCTGTCTCCTCGCCCTGAAATACTATTTGACAAACCACTCAGTTAATATTCCTCATAGCGCTTATTGATATAAAGCTTCTTACTTCTTGTAGATTTTACTCACTAGACTGTAGTAACAACAGCTAACATTAAAGTGACAACTTATTTTCTGGTACTTAGTCTGTTACAACTCAGTGGTAAGTATTAACTCATTTAGTCTTAGAACAATGCTAGTGGTTCGTTAGTGGTTTGTTATCGGAGAAGGTGATGGCACCCCACTCCAGTGCTCTTGCCTGGAAAATCCCATGGATGGAGGAACCTGTTAGGCTGCAGTCCATGGGGTCTCGAAGAGTTGGACACAACTGAGTAACTTCACTTTCACTTTTCACTTTCATGCATTGGAGAAGGAAATGGCAACCCATTCCTGTGTTCTTGCCTGGCGAATCCCAGGGACGGGGAAGCCTGGTGGGCTGCTGTCTATGGGGTCGCACAGAGTCGGACACGACTGAAGTGACTTAGCAGCAGCAGCAGCAGCAGTGGTTTGGTATACTGTTATCTGAATTCTATGAATAATGAAATCAGTCACAAAAGACTTAAAAACTCCAGGTGAATAATAGAATTGAGATATGACTAAAGGAGTCTTAACTCCAGAGATGTGAGTTTACCTACATTTCGGTGTTACACTCCTGCCTCCGCACTAAGTGTTCTTTGTTAGTATCTAAGAAAAAGCATTATTTGTACTCAAAGAGTTGTTGAAAATTTAAAAAGACAGGTTATAACTTGAATAGTATATATATATATGGACCTACATGGCTTGTATAGAAGCTGAAGGGAAAACAGTTCCCCAGCAGTGAATAATACCAAGAGTCTCTCAGTTAGGAAAAAAAAAAAAAAAAAAACAGAGGGCTACGCAGGGACTATTGAATACCTTAGAAATATAATTCCGGTCAGTAGATTTGGACCAGACTACAGAAGATCACATGCCAGATAAAATTAAGCAGTTGAAAAGCAGTTGATTTATTTCAGTAGGAGAGTAAGTATCAAATTTGTGTTTTTAAAAGTAGCAGGATCATTGAGAAAGAACAGTAGAATGGCTATACAATGACTGCAGTAACAGAGGCAAAAGATACTGACATAAATAAGGTGGGCTTATAGAAATGATTGGGATGGATTAGAGGCAAAAGATTGCTCAGATGCTCAATGAAAACTTGTAAGAGGGTGGTGTCATTCAAAAAGAGAAGAAACAGAGAAAAAAAACCTGCGCCATAGAGAAGATGATGAGTTTGGATTTGGATGTGTGGACTTAGCAGTGACTGTGGGACATTCAGCTGGACATTTCAGCAGGCACTGGCAACCTGGAACTGGTGCTTCAAAGTGGTCATGAGTAGTGAGAATGGAAATTATGTGTGTGGAAACACCATTCCACGCGGAGTCATTCTCTAGTACAGCAAATTGAGAATGAATAGAGAAAAGACAGATGAAAGATCCTAGGGCAGCATCTTTGGAGGAAACGCAGAAACAGAAATCAGAGAAGATCCCGAAGGATACAGCCTTAGGGAAGACTGAGGAGGAGAGTGTATGCAACAGAAGATAGGGGTGCTCAGGAGTGACATTGTTCCTAAAGAAACCAATAAGATTAAGAGCTAAGAACAGTCTATTAAGATTAGTTGATCAGTGAAGACAGTATCCAGACTGTAAGTGGTAAATGCCCAAGGAGGGCAGGCATGTGATTTAAGGGGACAAAGCTGACTCGACAAGCACGGTAACAACCTGGAGAAAACTGCTCACTTTAATATTTTTTTCACAGATTTGTCTTTTTTTTTTTTTTCCCCAAAGACTTGTCTTTTGCTAGGTTCACAGCAAAATAGAGTGGAAAATACAAAGATTTCCCAAGTACCCCGTGACTCTCAGGGATACACAGCCTCTCCCATATCAACATCTCCCTGTGGGAGTGGTTACATTTCTTACAGTTGATGAACTGACATTGGCCCATCATAATCACTTGAAGTGCATAATTCATGTAGGATTATGTTAGAGTTTACTCTTTTTGTAAAGTCTATGTATTTTGATAAATGTATAATGACGTGTGTATAGTATTATACAGAGTATTTTCACTGCCCTAAATATCCTGTGCTCCACCTGTTTACCTAACCTGTGGCAACCACTGATCTTTTTACTGTCTCCGTAGTTTTGCCTTTCCCAGAATGGCATATAATTGGAATCATACAGTACGGTCCTTTTTCAGACTGGCTTCATTACATTAATGAACATTTAAATTTCCTCCATGGCTTAATAGGTCATTTCTTTTTTTATTATTATTTTTTCTAGTTTTTTTAGTTTATTATTTTTTTAATTTTAAAATCTTTAATTCTTATATGCATTCCCAAACATGAAACGCCCTCCCATCTCCCTCCCCATAACTTCTGTGGGTCATCCCCATGCACCAGCCCCAAGCATGCTGTATCCTGCGTCAGACATAGACTGGCGATTCAATTCTTACATGATAGTATACATGTTAGAATGCCATTCTCCCAAATCATCCCACCCTCTCCCTCTCCCTCTGAGTCCAAAAGTCCGTTATACACATCTGTGTCTTTTGTCCTGTCTTGCATACAGGGTCTTCATTGCCATCTTTCTAAATTCCATATATATGTGTTAGTATACTGTATTGGTGTTTTTCTTTCTGGCTTACTTCACTCTGTATAATCGGCTCCAGTTTCATCCATCTCATCAGAACTGATTCAAATGAATTCTTTTTAACGGCTGAGTAATACTCCATTGTGTATATGTACCACAGCTTTCTTATCCATTCATCTGCTGATGGACATCTAGGTTGTTTCCATGTCCTGGCTATTATAAACAGTGCTGCGATGAACATTGGGGTACATGTGTCTCTTTCAATTCTGGTTTCCTCGGTGTGTATGCCCAGAAGTGGGATTGCTGGGTCATAAGGTAGTTCTAGTTGCAATTTTTTAAGGAATCTCCACACTGTTCTCCATAGTGGTTGTACTAGTTTGCATTTCCACCAACAGTGTAAGAGGGTTCCCTTTTCTCCACACCCTCTTCAGCATTTATTGCTTGCAGATTTTTGGATCGCAGCCATTCTGACTGGTGTGAAGTGGTACCTCATTGTGGTTTTGATTTGCATTTCTCTAATAATGAGTGATGTTGAGCATCTTTTCATGTGTTTGTTAGCCATCCGTATGTCTTCTTTGGAGAAATGTCTATTTAGCTCTTTGGCCCATTTTTTGATTGGGTCGTTTACTTTTCTGGAATTGAGCTGCATAAGTTGCTTGTATATTTTTGAGATTAGTTGTTTGTCAGTTGCTTCATTTGCTATTATTTTCTCCCATTCAGAAGGCTGTCTTTTCATCTTGCTTATAGTTTCCTTTGTTGTGCAGAAGCTTTTAACTTTAATTAGATCCCATTTGTTTATTTTTGCTTTTATTTCCAGAATTCTGGGAGGTGGGTCATAGAGGATCCTGCTGTGATTTATGTCTGAGAGTGTTTTGCCTATGTTCTCCTCTAGGAGTTTTATAGTTTCTGGTCTTACATTTAGATCTTTAATCCATTTTGAGTTTATTTTTGTGTGGGGTGTTAGAAAGTGATCTAGTTTCATTCTTTTACAAGTGGTTGACCAGTTTTCCCAGCACCACTTGTTAAAGAGATTGTCTTTACTCCATTGTATATTCTTGCCTCCTTTGTCAAAGATAAGGTGTCCATATGTGTGTGGATTTATCTCTGGGCTTTCTATTTTGTTCCATTGATCTATATGTCTGTCTTTGTGCCAGTACCATACTGTTTTGATGACTGTGGCTTTGTAGTAGAGCCTGAAGTCAGGCAAGTTGATTCCTCCAGTTCCATTCTTCTTTCTCAAGATTGCTTTGGCAATTAGAGGTTTTTTGTATTTCCATACAAATCTTGAAATTATTTGTTCTAGTTCTGTGAAAAATGTGGCTGGTAGCTTGATAGGGATTGCACTGAATTTGTAAATTGCTTTGGGTAGTATACTCATTTTCACTATATTGATTCTTCCGATCCATGAACATGGTATATTTCTCCATCTATTAGTGTCCTCTTTGATTTCTTTCATCAGTGTTTTATAGTTTTCTATATATAGGTCTTTAGTTTCTTTAGGTAGATATATTCCTAAGTATTTTATTCTTTTCGTTGCAATGGTGAATGGAATTGTTCTCTTAATTTCTTTTTCTACTTTCTCATTATTCGTGTATAGGAATGCAAGGGATTTCTGTGTGTTGATTTTATATCCTGCAACTTTACTATATTCATTGATGAGCTCTAGTAATTTTCTGGTGGAGTCTTTAGGGTTTTCCATGTAGAGGATCATGTCATCTGCAAACAGTGAGAGTTTTACTTCTTCTTTTCCAATTTGGATTCCGTTTATTTCTTTTTCTACTCTGATTGCTGTGGCCAAAATTTCCAGAACTATGTTGAATAGTAGCGGTGAAAGTGGACACCCTTGTCTTGTTCCTGACTTTAGGGGAAATGCTTTCAATTTTTCACCATTGAGGATAATGTTTGCTGTGGGTTTGTCATATATAGCTTTTATTATATTGAGGTATATTCCTTCTATTCCTGCTTTCTGAAGAGTTTTTATCATAAATGGATGTTGAATTTTGTCAAAGGCCTTCTCTGCATCTATTGAGATAATCATATGGTTTTTATTTTTCAATTTGTTAATGTGGTGAATTACATTGATTGATTTGCAGATATTGAAGAATCCTTGCATCCCTGGGATAAAGCCCACTTGGTCATGGTGTATGATCTTTTTAATGTGTTGTTGGATTCTGATTGCTAGAATTTTGTTGAGGATTTTTGTATCTATGTAGGTCATTTCTTTTTAACACCGAGTAATATTCCATCGTCTGGATGTACCACATGCTATTTATGTATCCACCTACTGAAAGAAATCTTGGCTGCCTCCAAGTTTTGGCAATTATACATTAAGATGCCATAAACATTCACCTGTGGGTTTTTGTGTGGGCCTAAGTTTTCAACTGCTTTGGGTGAAAGTACCAAGGGGTATGATTACTGGATCATATGCTAAGAGTTTGTTTAGTTTTGTAAGAAACTGCCAGACTATCTTACAAAATGAGTGAACCATTTTTCATTCCCATCAGCAATGAGAGTTACTCTTGTTCCACATTCTCACTAGAAATTGGCATTGTCTTTGTTAGTGTTTTGGATTTTAGCTATTCAAATAGGTGTGTAGTGGTATTTGGTTGGAATTTCAATTTGCAGTTTTCCTAAGGACATATGATGTGGAGCATCTTTTCATATGCTTATTTGCCATCTGTGCATTTTTGGTGAGGTATTTGGCTCATTTTTTAATCAGGTTTTTAATTCTTAATGCTGAGTGTTAAGAGTTATTTGCATATTTTGAATAATAGTTCTTTATCAGCAGTGTCTTTTGAAAATTTTCTCCCTGTCTGTGGCTTGTATTCTTTTCCCTTGTCATTGTCTTTCACAAAGCAGACATTTTAAATTTTAATTAAGTTCAGCTTATCAATTATTTCTTTCATGGATTGTGCCTCTGATGTTTTATCTAAGAAATCATCACTGTACGGAGGGTTATCTACACTTTCTCCTATGTTATCTTCTAGGAATTTTATAGTTTTGTGTTTTGCATTTATTTCTGTGATCCATTTTCTGTTCATTTTGGGGAAGGGTATAAGGTCTGTATCTAGATTCATTTTTTTTCCCTTGTCAATATCCCAGCAACATTTGTTGAAAAGACTGTCTTTTCTCCATTGTATCGCTTGCTTCAGTTTCAAAAGCAGCTGTTATACAACTGCATGTGTTTTGCCCTCAGGAAGTCCTAGTCAGTCCAGTGTTCCCTAATCATTTTATGGTTCAATGAATCCATAAATCCCAAAAGTTAACATTTTCTAATACTTAAGTGTTGGTGATTAATTTAAAATTTATATAAACTATTGGGAGCCATGCAGGTAACTCTTGCCACTAATGTGCCCTGAGGGCCACTAGTTTGTAGCCACTGTGTTGTGTGAATGGTTGGTTATAAAAGAGAGATTAGCAAGCATAATTAGTTGTTTCATGTTTTAATTTTTGTCAGCTGAGTGTGGAGGGAGCTATCAAAAAGTCAAACTACATTTTTTGTTTGTGTGTTTTTTAATGAGCATTCCTTTGAGAAGAACTCTGGCAACAGAGTTCTGTGGTTGAAAAATAAATCAAGGTCTCAGGTGCCTTTTGCTTTTTTTAATTTTACCTTTCTTAGCATTTTTTGTAAGGTCACAGCAATTGCAAGACAGCTAGCTGATGCACCTCTAGACTTAACCACACTCCAGGCAGAAAGTGGGGGAGGCAAAGAAAAGTTACTTCTTGGAAGGGTTACCCTTTGTAATAAGAGAAGCTCTCCTCCAGGGTTTTCTAGCTATATTTGTTGTTTGGCCACAGCCCTGTAGCTTGGCTTTTCATGACTGCAACGGAAAATGCACAGTTGGTAATTTCGCTTGCTTCTCTCTATTATTGAGGAAGGTAAGACAGAAGAGGATTAATGATGGCTCTTGTATGATTGGTCCAGTGTCTGTCACAGTGTAGAGGTGGGAGAAGAGTGAATATAAGTAGTAAACAAAACATTCTAGAATGTGATAAAGGATCTGCTGGAGAAGGAACAATTGAGCATTCAAAATAACAGGAATTAATAAGTAAAGCAGATTATTTTTTTGAGAAGAGAGAAAGAAATTAACTAATATGCAGGGCTATCCCATAATGGATAAACTGGGTTAAAGGAAATTATTTCAGGTTGAAATTGGAAATGAGATTGAGGGGAAAGCAGAAAAATGTCTCCAAGATTTAGTGAAAGATGAATTAAAGATTACAAATTAACTCATTTGAGTTTTGAGAAAGGGTTTTTGGTGTTATTTTTGGCTATTTTCTTCATTAAATATTACTTTCTTTACTAAGTATTACTTTTTTCATTAAGGCTTGACAAACTGCAACTGTATGTTGAGGGCAGGATATATTAAATGTTTGGGATATGATATCAAATATTAAAACTAGGTGAATGAATTTAAAGTATTTGAATTTAAAGTATTTATTAGAACATGATTTTAATAATCACAAAAGTGGAAGAAATAAAAGCATAGTGGGACAAATACTGTGCCAAAAGGAACAGGAGATGTTTTAGGGACAGGATTAAAACAGTAAAGAGTCGGTAAAAATGGGAATGAACAGATGAATCAGAGATAATATTTCACACACTGTGAAATACTGCATATCGTGAAAGACCTCCTTATACCGAATGTTAATGCTCAATAAAATGTACTTTCCAATACTGAAAGTAGGAGTGAGCTTACAATAATAGAAAGGAAATTTGAAGGATCAAAAATAGTAATATTAAATCCAGAGTCATAAACCCCACAGTGAAGCCAAGGCTGACCTGGAATGTGTACAAATTATCAGGGAGCTGGGATTTTTCTAAGAAGCTGAAGACAGGAAAAAAGACTGTGGAACTAGAACAGGTAGGCAGTTGGAATTGAGATTCCCTCATAAAGTTCAGACATGTGAAGAGCCATGTACCCTTGCAAAAAAAAAAAAAAAAAAAGAAAGAGGGCTATAATCATAGGTCTCCATTTGTTTAAAGTTTAAAAGTGTCCTATCTAAATAATGTGAGAAGTTAATTCATAGTGGTCCCTTTTGGGTTCCTTGAAGTACTTGGCAAAAATCACCACAAACCCACAATTTACAATATTCCTAGAGTCTGAATATTTGCTCACAGTATCCTATTTGTAATACACACACACTCACACGCACATTGACTAAGGCTCAAGAGAAACTATAGACCTTATTTTACTACATGAAATTATTGGCCCCAGTCTGTATAAGTATGTTTAGAATGACTGAAAAATTCAATATGGAATGGAAACTTCTGAGAACAGAAAAAGTTACTATCTAAGAAAAGGAGGAATATTTGAAAGGGAAAAAAGTAAGCTAGAAACAAACAAACAATAATAATTGATCTTGAGAATTCAGTGGATTAGGTATGGATGAATAAAGAATTAGTTACCTGGAAGATGAAGAAATTAAATTTAATGGAACAAAAAATTGCAAATTATGGAAGAAGTTAAGGGGCATTGGAAAGAAAAATGATATTATTTAACTGATGTCCCATTGGAATTTCAAATGATAATATTTGAAGAAATGTTCATTGGGAATTTTTCAAAGATGGTGAAAATATCTCCTAAAATTATCTCTGAAAATTCTCCTAACATTCAGGAAGCATTAAAAAAACTCATTCAGAATCATATATATATATATATATATATATGTATTGATTTCTAGAAAGAATAACAAGCAAGTATTAACTATAGCAAGATTAGGGAGAGAGCCCAGTTTCAGAGGAGAAGGTATTAACTTTTATTTTGTAACTTTCTGTGCAATTCGAATTTGTTAATGCTGTAGTTTTCAGTCAACAGGGATTTTTTTTAAAACTTTATCTTAAGAATAATTAAATTTTATAAACAACAGATAATAAGTGAGTAGTTATGATTTATATCAATTAATTGATCAACCAAAGGGGAATTGTTTTTCATTTTTTAAATTTCATTTGGATTCTCCTAAAAGGACGTTTTTATCACATCTTTAATATGGAGAGACAGATATTTCCTGTTTGCTAATATGCAAGAATATCTAATTAGGAAGGCAGTGTTGCTTTGACATTTCTGTACTATGATATTTATATTGTAATATAGACATTGTGAATACAGATGCAGACAGTACCCTACCTCTTTCTTCTCTACTTTATTAGCTATTTGGCTTCTAACTGCTCAACTTTGTATTTATTTGTTTGAGGGCCTTCTCTGGCCATTAAAGCCTGCTTTCTCTGCCTGGGAAATTAAAATGTTGTTGTAGTAGCCCCCAAAAAATAGCAGGTGAGAGTTTGAGTATAAATGCCCCAGCTCCCTTGCCCCTCAGCACTGTGATAATGAATTGTCAACTGCATATTGGCTCTCAGAGTTTAAGCTTCTGTTGCTTTCTGTGACAGCTTTTAACCATGTGCCCTTTATTGACTCCCCCCTTCTTTTGGGTCTCACTTTCGTATCCCTCTGGCAATGTTTCCTTTCAAGGAAGTAAACTATACACACTCAAAGCATTGTGTTAGACTTTGCTTCTGCGGGAATTTTAACTAAAACAAAAGTAGTTATCTTTGTTTATTTTCATAATTGAGATTTCAATAAAATAGATGTTCCTCAGTCATTAAAGTGGAAAATTTACGTAATTTGATCATTCCTTATGGAAGAGTATTTCAGAAACCTAACAAAGAAGTCCCTGTTACTGCAGGAATAATTCCATCTCCTTTTTAGAATAGCCACATGTGCCACAGCAAAGCATTTCATGGCAGAAAGGTCTATAAATCTAAAAAGTAGGAGAGAATCACAAACACAGTTTTACATATTACATGTGTATTTTATTTTGCATGTGTACTCCTTTTTCAAGGCCATTATTAAAGTTTCTCCCCTCAAATTTATTTAAGACCTTTGACTTGTTTAGGTGATGAATATTGCTTACTCAACTCTGAAAGTTTCAACAAAAGAGACCTGAATTGTGATTTCTGTCATCCCTATTGCCTAAAGGTCGTTACTTTTCTTTTTTCCTAAATAATGTTTAAAATTCATTTGGGAAACTACTAAAAGTACTAGGAATGTAAGATTACTTTTTTGCTGAGTACATGTGTGTATGTGTGTGTGCGCTTAATTAAAAGCTGTCTTTGTCTCCGGCAATGAAGACATCATACCCCCATCTTTAAAAATATATTTCTCATGTTGATTCCTAACATCGGGCTGATCATTTGTGACAGTCTGGCAGATTATTATAACCATGGCAGATGGCCTTAAACTTTAATCAGAAAATCCAAACTGAAGGTCCTGGATTTCCTTTATATTTTGTCCTAAAGTAGGAAGTGCTACAGAACAGATGGGAACATTCCTACTTGTTGAAAAAAAAATGTTTTTACAGTAAATGGTTATAAATTACCTTCCATCCTAGAGACTAAAACTATGGTCATTAGCCAAGGGTGATTTTGCCCTCTTGGAAACACTTGTCGATATGTCTGCAAACATTTTTTATTATCTTGATTTGAAGCAGTGGAGAGAATGGTGCTACTGGCATTTGGTGGACTGAGGCCAAGGGTGTGCTGAGCACCCTACAGCGCAGAGGAAAGCCCCCTTAACAAACGATGTAGAGCCTGGGAAATCCTGGTCTGTATGTTGGAAGAATTTGCACGTTTCTTTTGATTTACAGCTTCTTGAGACACTCAGATATTATTTTCTCCTTAAAGTTTTGAAGATAGAACTCTTTAACAACTGGATTTCAAAATAGAGAAGAGGGATTGTTTTGTTATCAATATAGAGCCAAATCATTTTTGTTAGTATCTCAAACAGATGTTCAATAAATATACAAGAGTAACATGTGACTTGCAGATCTTACTTATTTAAGATCCACCCAGATTTTGATAATAGCTCTTTCACTTGTAGCAAACACATTAACCATGTGTGGAATAAAACAGACTCTGAGAAATTGTTAAAGTGGGTTTGTACATGGAAATGCAGGTTGCAGAAGGGTCATCTCTATCTCCTGACCTCGTAGAGTACTTGCTACAGCATATGTTTCTATTCTCTCATACCTAGCACCCATGTTTTATTTCTCTATCCAGGATATCTTTTTGCTACCTAGTGCTCCCTATGAAATTAAAGCTCTTATTGTATTAATTATCCATAGCTGTGTAAAAAAAAAAAATTCTAGAAAACCTAGTGGCTTAAAATAGGCATTTATTATTTCACACAGTTGTTGTCAGATCAGAAATTTGGGGAGTAAATTACCTGGCTGATTCTGGGACAGGATCTCTCATAAGATTGAATCAAGATGTTTGTAGAACTACAACCATCTGAAGGCTTGACTGATGCAAGAGAATCCACTTCTGAGATGGCTCATTTGCATTCCGAGCCTGGTAGACCTGGCTCTTGGCTGGAGACCTCAATTTCTTACCATGTAGACCTCTGTGTAGGGCTGCTTGAATATCCTCAAAACATGGCAGCCAGCTTCCATTGGAACTAGTAATCTCGGGGAAAGCAAGGCAGAAACCAGAATATTTTTATGACCTCATACCTAAAGTCATTCGCTATCATTTCCACAATATCTGGTTGGTTACAAAGATCAGCCTTATTCACTGTGGGAGGAACCTGTATAAGACACAGAACCCAGGGGGTGCAAACTATTGGGGGGCACCTGTGATTCTGGTTCCCACACCTTTGATATATTCAATCAAATATTTTACTAAGACTTGCCAAAGTCTTTTCTTCCTTCTGCATGTTATAGAGTATGTTCATAAACGATTTAGCTGTATTTTATATTAATTCTGCAGCCCATTGATTGACTTGAAAAAGAAAGAGACTAGAAGGAGAGAAATCAATAAGCAAGTTAATATAATGGTTCATTCAAAGTAGGATGAGGACTAGCCTTATGAAAGCATAAGTGAAGAATGGTGGGAAAAGAACGGGGAGATGTCAGGTTGGGTACATAAACATTAGATGTCAGAGACCTAGACTGCAGATGAGTCGGAGAAATTTTACCTCCGCTTGTAGATAGAACATGACCTTAAGTAAGATAGCAAAACAAACAGGTAAAGAGTACTTTTAGATAATGAATCTAGTTTTGATCTTTTGGGCCTTGATATGTCAGACAAAGAAATTCACATACAAATATCCAGGAAGGAGTTGGAAACTTGGATTTGTTTTATGGGAGAGGGTACCTAATTAGAGCTGTTGTCAGGGAATTAACTGCTAAAAGGTATAGTTAACATGGATGAAGTTGAGATGGGTGTGGGGGGGGGGGGGTGGAAGATTAACCTTGAATGGAAGTAGATCGTCCTTAAAGATCGATGAAATACTTCTTGATGCCTGCATGCTAAGTTGCTTCAGTCATATCTGACTCTTTGCTACTTTATGGACTGTAGCCTGCCAGGCTCCTCTGTTCATGGGATTCTCCAGACAAGAATACTAGAGTGGGTTGCCATGCTCTCCTCCAGGGGATCTTCCTGACCAGGGATTGAATCCACCTCTCTCACTTCTCCTGTATTGGCAGTCAGGTTCTCTGCCCACTAGCACTGCCTGCTGCTGCTGCTAAGTCGCTTCAGTCATGTCTGACTCTGTGTGACCCCAGAGACGGCAGCCCACCAGGCTCCCCCGTCTCTGGGATTCTCCAGGCAAGAACACTGGAGTGGATTGCCATTCCTAGGAAGCTCCAAATACTATTTTCTAATTTAACTAACTTGGTATAATGAAAAGAACATCACATTGTGTTGAATCTCTCTCTGGCACTAACTAGTAAATTGATCTTTGAGAAATCATTTAATTTCTCTTATCCTTACTTTTCACATCTATTTAAGACTTAACTTTATAGTACATATATAGTACTATATAGGTATCTCTATAGTACTCTATAGTACTATATCTCTATAGTCCTATATAGAAATCTATATAATACATATATAGTACATCTCTGTCAAAAACTTAATGACGCATATATTCACATTTGTTTTATGTGAATATTAATATTAATATTAATATTCATAGGATTGGAATAGGAACAAAATAAGATGATGTATGTAAAAGTACTTTAAATTATTGTTCATGTAGAATCTGCATGATGTTTAAAAATAAGGATATTATAATTTTGTTTGTGCATAAAGTTGGTAGAATCATTGGGTATATTTCTTAGTATATGATTTCAGTGGTGACAGTTTCTGTTCTCATGAGAGTAGTTTCTAAAAAAATCAGTGTGCAGTTACTCTCTTTTAATTGTCCATCTAGGTATAAAGCTTGAATTGCGATCTCTGAATATAAATATCATTCTTCATAATTAAAAGTATTTATTTAGTTTCTAAACGTTTATTTTGATCTCTTCAAAAATAAGAACTTGGTTATATTGAGCTTTATTTTTGTTGACACAATTAACTACATTCAAATCTTTAAAAATGGAGAGATTAACATGGAAACATATACACTATCATATATAAAATCAATAGCCAGTGGGAATTTGCTGTATGACTTAGGGAATTCAGAGTTTGAGTTTGTTACTCAAACTCTGTAACAACCCAGGGAGGTGGGATGATGTGGAATGGGGTGGGAAGTGGGAGGGAATTTCAAGAGGGAGGGGACATACTTACACCTATGGCTGATTCATGTTGATGTATGGCAGAAACCAACACAGTATTGAAAAGCAATTATCTTTCAAATAAAAATAAAAAAATAGGTGTGGAACCCCAGCTACCCATTAAATAAGTGTTACAACTTGGCTAGTCATAGTTAAAGCATTATCTAGGGAGGAATAATGAATGGCTTTATGTTTGAATCAAGTGTTAAAATGTGTGACAAAGATGTTTTTATCTTTTAGGAACTCCTAGGAATCTGTTTAGTGATTTATCATTTCAAAAGCCCTATGTAGAAAATAATAACTAAACTCTGTTAATGTGTTTACTGCACAGAGAAGGGTTTTGTTATTGTTGGAGAAGATACAATTTTAATAGCTTTCATCATGGGATATGTTAAAGATTATCATAGAAAAAAAACTACCAGACTTAAAAGGAAACCAAGCCATAATTCCCATATCGGCTGTTTCATTCCTATTCAGTTTAGTTTAGTTCAGTTCAGTCACTCAGTCATGTCCAACTCTTTGCGACCCCATGAACCACAGCACACCAGGCCTCCCTGTCCATCACCAACTCCCAGAAGCTACCCAAACTCATGTCCATTGAGTCGGTGATGCCATCCAACCATCTCATCCTCTCTTCTCCCCTTCTCCTCCTGCCCTCAATCTTTCCCAGCATCAGGGTCTTTTCCAGTGAGTCACCTCTTCGCATCAGGTGGCCAAAGTATTGGAGTTTCAGCTTCAACATCAGTCCTTCCAATGAACATCCAGGGCTGATCTCTTTTAGGATGGACTGGCTGGATCTCCTTGCCATCCAAGGACTCTCAAGAGTCTTCTCCAATACCACAGTTCAAAAGCATCAATTCTTCGGCACTCAGCTTTCTTTATAGTCCAACTCTCACATCCATACATGACTATTGGAAAAACCATAGCCTTTACTCGAGGGACCTTTGTTGGCAAAGTGATGTTTCTGCCTTTTAATATGCTGTCTAGGTTGGTCATAACTTTCCTTCCAAGGATTAAGCGTCTTTTAATTTCATGGCTGCAGTCACCATCTGCAGTGACCTTGGAGCCCCAAAAATAAAGTCAGCCACTTTTCATTGTTTCCCGGTCTATTTGCCACGAAGTGATGGGACCAGATGCCATGATCTTAGTTTGCTGAATGTTGAGCTTTAAGTTAGCTTTTTCGCTCTCCTCTTTCACTTTCATCAAGAGGCTCTTTAGTTCTTCTTCACTTTCTGCCTTAAGGGTGGTGTCATCTGCATATCTGAGGTTATTGATATTTCTCCAGGCAATCTTGATTCCAGCTTGTGCTTCCTCCAGCCCAGCGTTTCTCATGATGTACTCTGCATAGAAGTTAAATTAGCAGGGTGACAATATACAGCCTTGATGTACTCCTTTTCCTATTTGGAACCAGTCTGTTGTTCCATGTCCAGTTCTAACTGTTGCTTCCTGACCTGCATATAAGTTTCTCAAGAGGCAGGTCAGGCGGTCTGGTATTCCCATCTCTCTCAGAATTTTCCACAGTTTATTGTGATCCACACAGTCAAAGGCTTTGACATAGTCAATAAAGCAAATAGGTTTTTTTCTGGAACTCCCTTGCTTTCTTTATGATCCAGTGGATGTTGGCAATTTGATCTCTGGTTCCTCTGCCTTTTCTAAAACTAGCTTGAACATCTGGAAGTTCATGGTTCATGTTGCTGAAGTCTGGTTTGGAGAATTTTGAGCACTACTTTACTAGCATGTGAGAGGAATGCAATTATGCCGTAGTTTGAGCATTCTTTGGCATTGCCTTTCTTTGGGATTGGAATGAAAACTGACCTTTTCCAGTCCTGTGCCCACTGCTGAGTTTTCCAAATTTGCTGACATATTGAGTGCAGCACTTTCACAGCATCATCTTTTAGGATTTGAAATAGCTCAACTGGGATTCCATCACCTCCACTAACTTTTTCATAGTGATACTTCCTAAGGCCGACTTGACTTTACATTCACATTCCTGTTAAATGTTGTTAATTTAATGTGGATCTGCTGAATTTGACTTCATTAATGCCTTCCTTTGCATCTGGACTTTAAGTGCTAGGGAATTCTATAGGATTGTTACTGCAGAGGGACATTGGAAATTTGGAAGACACAGAAATAGGTAAGATCTAGGAGCCATTTTCATTCCCTACTCTAGGTCCTCAGTAATGGGGATGATCTACCCACATAGGTAGACTTTGAATCATATTAGAGTACACTGTACAGTGGTTAATAGCCACAGTTGGCTTAAGTCTACAGGTTAGTGTGTGTGTGTGTGTGTGTGTGTGTGTGTGTGGAGGGGGTGAAATTAATTTACATTTGTTACTGGTTTTGTTGCACCATTATGGCAAAATGATGGCCTTATGAGTTTTATTGGGTCTATCAGCTTTAACATTCTCTCTGTTGTTGAACCTATTATCATTACTGAATTTTGGCCTTCTTGTGGAGTAAAAAGTGTAATAAATCTTTTGAAAATGTTATCAAATGCCACAAAGTGTCCCCTTCTGCTGAGAAGAGACAGCTGTAACTTTGCATTCTCTCAAGGAAATGGGCTTTTCAGAAACTGAGCTGAGCCATTTATATTGCTTTTTGTATTTTTCCCATTGCACATTATCTCTGGTGATGTGCTGTCATACAAAATATGCATTGCTCTCCATTCTGTTCTCAAAAATGAGAAGTTGTATATTGTAATGCTTTTATAACATCTAGGAATATCCACATAATGAATGCCTAGATGAACAAATGTAGTATGGTTAGACTTCTTCATATTAAATTAACTGAAACATCTATAGCAGTGTTTTAAAAGTGATAGCCATTGCCACACTGATGGCTGAAATACCTTAAATTTAAATTGGCCTGATGAGAGATGACCACTAATAGTGGAATTTCACTTTTTTCTTTAAGCCACGGAATACTTTCAAGCTCTCCAATGTTAGGACTTTGAAATGAAAACAATTTTATTAATTTATTAATTTGGCCCCTTTAGAACACTTCTATAATGTTTCATCCATCAGTTCATTCAGTAGATATAATGTCCACATTTTCAGAGGCTGATCTTTTAAAAAACTTTTACAAATTGGGTATGACGAATAGAATAATATAATCCCATGTCTTATGAAATGTCAGACATTAAAACAGAAGAATCCAAAAGGGACAATCATGATGTAATTCTTCACCTACCATAATATGCATTCAAAGTAAATTCTGTATAAAGTCGTGAAACAGAAAATGAGATCTGATCATAGTGGACCACCCACTCTATTAAGGTTGTGAATAGTGACCAGATAATAAAGGGAAGGTTTTTTTTTTTTTTTTTTTTTTTTTTTCTAAATTTTCTTTTTCTCTCTAGGGACTTCTGAAAAAATATAAAGCCTTCAACATTTTCCTTCCGGGCATTGTAGTCTCAGCAGCTTGATGTGTTTCATTATTGGAACTGATTTTTCATCTGCAGATTCAGTCTCTGGGGCAGAATTTCATATGTGAGCTTAGAACAGCTTCTTCTACAAATTTGTTAGCTGCCCTGGGGGAGAAGATGAAACATATGCCCTAACAGCCATGTTTCTGATCATTGGTGGTCTGGAAAGATGCAATTTCCCCCCCAGGAGAACCTATCCAGAGAATCATTTTCAGTTTGCTTCACTGAAATTGCAATTCCCTTGGGCCAATTGTGCCTTAGGGAACATCTGCTTCACCATCAAAAGAGGTCTACAGAGGGAAACTACTCTCCTTAACTTACCTTTTGAAAGAATACCAGATCTCATTTATTTTACTTACCAAATGTGCCCAACAGTGGGGACATTTGGGGAGAATATTAGAGAATATGTAAATATTTCATTATATGAATGTTCATGGTTATTAATTTATAGAAAGTAATTTTATCCTTTTTGTTTTTTAAAATTGTTACATACATAACAAAATTTACCATTTTCACCATTTTTAAGTGTACATTTCTGTGGCATAAGTACGTTCACGTTATTGTGTAACTAGTACCATCATCCATCTCTGGAATATTTTTCATCTTGTTACCCTGAAACACTGTACTCACCGAATAACTCCTCATTACCTCCTCCCCCCAGGCCCTGAAAACTACCATTCTACTTTCTGTCTCTATGAACTTCCTACTCTAGGTACTTCATATAAGCTGAATCATACAATATTTGTCCTTTTGTAGCTAAACTTGTTTCACTTAGCGTGTCTTCAACATTGTATCAGGTGTCAACATTGCCTTCTTTTTTAAGATTGAATGACATTCTGTTCTATGTCTATACCATATTTTATTTATTCACTCATCCATCAATAAACACTTAGGTTACTTCTACTTTTTTGTTTGTTATGAATAATGCTGCTATGAACCTGAGCATACAACTATCTCTTCAAAACTCTACTTTCATTTCTTTTTAAAACAATTTTTATTGGAGTGTAGTTCAGGTGTAAGGCAAAGTGAATTAGTTAGACACATACATATTCCATTCTTTATTAGATTATTTTTCCATATAGGCCATTACAGATCATTGATTAGAGTGTTCTGTGTACTATCAGTTCAGTTCAGTCACTCAGTCGTGTCCAACTCTTTGCAACCCCATGAATTGCAGCACGCCAGGCCTCCCTGTCCATCACCAACACCCAGAGTTCACTCAGACTCAAGTCCATCGAGTCAGTGATGCCATCCAGCCATCTCATCCTCTGTTGTCCCCTTCTCCTCCTGCCCCCAATCCCTCCCAGCATCAAAGTCTTTTCCAATGAGTCAACTCTTTGCATGAGGTGGTCAAAGTACTGGAGTTTCAGCTTTAGCATCATTCCCTCCAAAGAAAACCCAGGGCTGATCTCCTTCAGAATGGACTGGTTGGATCTCCTTGCAGTCCAAGGGACTCTCAAGAGTCTTCTCCAACACCACAGTTCAAAAGCATCACTTCTTCAGCGCTCAGCCTTCTTCACAGTCCAACTCTCGCATCCATACATGACCACAGGAAAAACCACAGCCTTGACTAGATGGACCTTAGTCGGCAAAGTAATGTCTCTGCTTTTGAATATGCTATCTAGGCTATCTAGGTTGGTTATAACTTTTCTTCCAAGGAGTAAGCGTCTTTTAATTTCATGGCTGCAATAACCATCTGCAGTGATTTTGGAGCCCCAAAAAATAAAGTCTGCCACTGTTTCCACTATTTCCCCATCTATTTCCCATGAAGTGATGGGATTGGATGCCATGATCTTCCTTAGGTCCTTATTAGTTATCTATTGTATATATAGTTGTGTGTAAACAAATGGACTTAGTTACTTTCACTTCTTTGAGGTATATACCCACTTGGAATTTCTGCTCATATGGTAATTCTATTTTTAGATTTTTGAGGAACCACCATACTATTTTTCACAGCGACTGTACCATTTTACATTCCCATCAAGACTACACAAGGGTTCCACGGATGGACCTGGAGATTATAATACCAAGTGAAGTAATTCAGACAGAAAAAGACAAATATAATAATGTGATATTGCTTATATGTGGAATCTAAAACATTATACAGTTGGACTCATTTACAAAAATAGAAACGGGCTCACAGACTTAGAGAAGGAATTTACAGTTACTAGAGGGGAAGGGCGAAGGTGAGGAATAGATTGGGAGCTGGGGATTGACATGTACATACCACTGTAGTATTTAAAATTGAAAACTGATAAGGATCTACTTTATAGCCCAGGAAATGATCAATATTCTATAATAACATAAATGGGAAAATAATTTGAAAAAGAATAAATGCATGTATGTGTATAACTGAATCTTTTTGCTGTACATCTGGAACTTATACAAGATTGTTAAATCAACCATACTCCAATATAAATTTTTTTTAATGCCAAAATTTTTGAAAAGTGAAAGGTTAGCAAACACATACACACACATATATACACATACGTATAATGAGTGATCCAAAAGTTTTGTATAATATTTGGTGGTGATGTTTTATGTAATATTTCTATGTTTCCAAATATTAAATGGAAATATAAAAAATAATCCTAGTACCACAGGTTATCATTCCTAAAAGGATTCTAAATCTAGAGTACTAGAAAAGTATATGTGTATATGTTTCAAGTTAAAAAAAATAGAACAGCACCCAAAGGGTTCAGTTATTCCACATACTCATGAATACTTGCCATTTTCTGTTTCTATTTTAAGTTAATAGTCATCCTAATGGATGTGTTGACTTCACTTTTTATTACATGTAATAGTGCATTAAACCGTCTTTTTATTTCCTTAGACTACATTTCTAGATAAAGATTTATTGGCATAGAGGCAAGGCTAATTGTATGATTCTTGTAAATTGCCTTGCAAATTATTATTCTCTTATATTTCACCTATTGGTATGAGTGCCACTTTCAACAGAGACTTACCACTACTGGTTATTATTATTATTTAAGATTGAATAATTTCTTATTGAAACTTTTTTTTTAAATAGTGAAGTTTCATAACACTATATTTATTAAAATATTGTTTATTTACAATATTTCAGGTATACAACAAACAGGGTCTTTATACATTATATATTCTTTTCAAATTCTTTTCCCGTATAGGTTATTACAAGATATTGGATATTGTTTCCTGTGGTACCTAGTAGGCCCTCATTGTTTTATTTTACACATGACAGCGTGTGTCTGTTCATCCCAAATTCCTAATTTATTCCTCCGTTGCTCCTTCCTCTTTGCTAACCAAGTTTGTTTTCTCTATCTGTGGATCTGTTTCTGTTATGTAAAGTTCATTTGTATCACTTGGTTAAGATTCCACATATAAGTGATAAATATTTGTCTTACTCTGACTTGCTTATTAACATTATTTTACTTTTAAGATGCTTGAGTTAATAATTGCTATATGAGTGCCAGCATGCTCAGTCATTTCAGTCTCGTCCCACTCTTTGTGACCCTGTGGACTGTAGCCCGCCAGGCTCCTCTGTCTGTGGGATTCTCCAGGCAAGAATACTGGAGTGGGTTGCCATGCCCTCCTCCAGGGGATCCTCCCCACCCAAGGATGGAACCGTCATCTCCTGTGTCTCCTGCATTGCACGTGGATTCTTTACCCCTGAGCCACCAGGGAAATCCAATAATTGCTATATATTGCAAGTAGTCATAAAAATGTTTTTAGGTTAAAGTTAGAAAGACTCATTGAAATATTTATCATTTAGAATTAAACTACTGGTGAACAAAATTAAATTTGTAAGTATTTCTTGGATATAAGTAAGTGAACTGGCTATAAATAAATAAACAGAAATGTTCATTTGCTATATGTATATTGAAAAACTACATGTAGTACTTTATAAGTAGTACAAACTCAAGAACTATTTGCCAAAACTAATAAATCAAGTAAGTTATTTAGAATTACATGGGGAATGATAAGGACCTTAGATAAAATTATCAGAAGTGTTTCTAACTAAACGTACTAAAAAAATTTTGCTTACAAGAGTGTTTCCCTAATGACTATGTTTTTGGAGAATAGATCCTGCAAAAGAAAGATAATGTCCAGTTAAACTGATTTACATCACATGACAATGTTAAACGGCAACCCAGTGATAACCTTACAAACTCTCTCAAGTCCCAATCAAGGGACCACCTGAACTGATTCTTTAATAATTAATGCTTGTTTGGTTACAGATATATTAAAAGTGAATTTTATGGAATAACTTGCTCTGCAAGTGATTATTTTAAAGTCCATTAAATGTACTATAGTAGGTCATGTGATTGAGAGCGTAAAGGATTGTGATGCTTGTGATGTTGAGGTTGATTGTGTTCTAGAAAACTTGTAAGCCAAGTGATTATAAGTCAAAATATATTTTTTCATTTAAACATTATGTTTTTAGATAAAGCTTCAAAGATGAAGTGTTCTGTATTGTAATTTAAGAATGGCTCATAAGTTGTCAATCTTTTCTTTTAAAGAACTGAGATGTATATTAAACACTTGGAAAACCTCCCAGCATTTTTGAAATAAAACCATGGTCTCACTGTCATTGTTCAAGAAGTCTATTCCTGTGCTCAGAATTTCTAAGGTAGAGTTGGAGATCACTTTTGATTATACGCATCACTAATTTCCTAAATAATACCACTAAAATACCCAGGAATAGAAGAGTGACTAGGTAATGCATATCCTGAAAAGAAGTTTGAGTGCCATGCCCTGCAACCTGAAGATTCCTATTCACCTCTCCACTCTCAGAGAGCGGATTCCATAATTCCATGTTGCCACAGTATGAATTACATGCCATTGGTTGTTTATTTTCTTTGGTATTAAGGTAGTTTGTGATTACATTGCTGATGTTAGAATTTGAAATATGAAAACCTTACCAGGTGGTTTTGCCTCCTGACAGGAATATATGCTTTCATTCGCTATTGTCCTTAAAGTAGTAGCGGCTTCTCAGGTGGCTCAGCAGTGAAAAATCTACCTGACAATACAGGAGACCCAGGTTTGATTCCTGGGTCGGGAAGATCCACTGGATAAGGAAATGGCAACTTACCCCAGTATTCTTGCCTGAGAAATCCCATGAACTGAGGATCCTGGTGGCTACAGTGTGTTGAGGTCTCAAGAGTCAGACACGACTGAACATGCATCCATGCCTTTAAATGCATTATAGGACAACAACCACCATTGGTAGTAACCCAGTCAGGTCATAGTCTCAGCATGTCGTCGTTAGGATACTATATAGTTTGACAAGTATAGTGTTCTTACTCCAATTCTGATTAAATACTTCTTGTACGTTACTAATCAAATACTTCATGAACATCCGACTGGATTATATTTATTCTGAATCATTTGATTGTAAATGAGCTTTCTCATATTACAAGATATCTAGAGGGTAGTCAATATATTTATTTTATTTTCCTTTCAGTTCCTCGTTCAATTTGTAAAAGTGAGCAAATATCTCAGTTGCCTTGAGGTCCTTTCTCATTCTACCTCTTTATTGCTTTGTTCTCCTCCCAGATTTCTGTGTCTCTATGCAGAATTGTTTCTTCCTTGCAGTTTTACTTTCCACAACCCATTGTGTTCTACCACAAAACTGCACTAAAATCTTTCATTTTCGAAGTAAAAAGAATGCCATAAAGTTTTTTTTTTCTTTCGTTAAACTTTCAACAGGGTTAGTTAAGAATCTTTTATATGCTTTTATATGGTATGAACTCTCCCAGGTCCTTCAGTGAACATAAAACCCTACAGTCCAATCATCTTGGAGCTTACTTTGGGGTAATGCATGCAATAAAAGTGAAAATACTATGTAATCAGATATGTAACAATTTGAGAAGTTTAAAAAGAAAATGTACACGTTAAAAATGTGTTGCAGCCAAGTTACAATTTTAAATAAGGGGGTTACACTAGATCTCCTTGAAGTGCCTTTAGATAAGGAATTAATACATCTAGAGGAATGGCGTTTCAGGCTGAGGCAACAGGCCAGTGCAAAGGCGTGCCTGGTATGTTTGAGAAGCATCAAAATTTCCAGAGTGGCTGAAATGAATTAACAAAACAGGGAGAATTATAGGCAAAGAGATCAGAGAGATTATGAGGAATTAAATCATGTTGGGCTTTGTAGGTCACTCTGATGAATGGCCTAATTCTAAATAAAATGGCATACCAGTACAGATTTTTAAGCAAATGAATAACGTGATCTGATTTTTTTAAAAAAATTAAAATGTCTTAAACCCACATAAAAGTTGCAATAATATGCAATGTATCTATGTACACTTTTTTCCTGGATTCATGAACTCCTTACCTCTTCCCACAGTTGCTCAGTATACACACACAGACACACACTCTTCCACTTAGGGAGTCATCACATGTTGTCTCCAGACAACATGACACTTCCCCCTAAACATTTGGTTTGCCTTTCCCAGAAACAAAGACTTTCTCCTACAGAGCTCCATGACCATTATCATACTGAGTGCAATCAGCAATAGCTGCGAATTTCCCCAGTTTCTCTCAAATATCCTTTCCACTACCTGGCTATTCTGTAATCCTGGATAAGCTAATAAGGCTCACTCATTGCATTTGCTGAGCTCATTATTATTCCCTATTTCTGAGTTCTCCTTCCCGTCTTCTTCATGGCAGCTAATTTCTGGTTAGCTTTGTTTTTTTTTTTTTAATTTTAATTTTTACTTTATTTAACTTTACAATACTGTACTGGTTTTGCCATACATTGACATGAATCCACCACAGGTGTACATGCGTTCCTAAACATGAACCCCCCTGCCACCTCCCTCCCCACAAAATCCCTCTGGGTCATCCCCGTGCGCCAGCCCCAAGCATGCTGTATCCTGCATCGGACATAGACTGGCGATTCGATTCTTACATGATAGTATACAAGTTTCAATGCCATTCTCCCAAATCATCCCACCCTCTCCCTCTCCCTCTGAGTCCAAAAGTCCGCTATACACATCTGTGTCTTTTTTGCTGTCTTGCATACAGGGTCATCATTGCCATCTTTCTAAATTCCATATATATGTGTTAGTATACTGTATTGGTGTTTTTCTTTCTGGCTTACTTCACTCTGTATAATTGGCTCCAGTTTCATCCATCTCATCAGAACTAATTCAAATGTATTCTTTTTAACGGCTGAGTAATACTCCATTGTGTATATGTACCACAGCTTTCTTATCCATTCATCTGCTGATGGACATCTAGGTTGTTTCCAAGTCCTGGCTATTATAAACAGTGCTGTGATGAACATTGGGGTACATGTGTCTCTTTCAATTCTGGTTTCCTCGGTGTGTATGCCCAGCAGTGGGATTGCTGGGTCATATGGCAGTTCTATTTGCAATTTTTAAAGGAATCTCCACACTGTTCTCCATAGTGGTTGTACTAGTTTGCATTCCCACCAACAGTGAGCAAAAATAAACAAATGGGATCTAATTAAAATTAAAAGCTTCTGCACAACAAAGGAAAATATAAGCAAGGTGAAAAGACAGCCTTCTGAATGGGAGAAAATAATAGCAAATGAAACAACTGACAAACAACTAATCTCAAAAATATACAAGCAACTTATGCAACTCAATTCCAGAAAAATAAATGACACAATCAAAAAATGGGCCAAAGAACTAAATAGACATTTCTCCAAAGAAGACTTACGGATGGCTAACAAACACATGAAAATATGCTCAACATCACTCATTATTAGAGAAATGCAAATCAAAACCACAATGAGGTACCACTTCACACCAGTCAGAATGTCTGCAATCCAAAAATCTGCAAGCAATAAATGCAGGAGAGGGTGTGGAGAAAAGGCAGCTAATTTCTGAAAGAATTCTGGTCTCTTGTCCTGCAGATCACCCCTCATTCTGTATCTGTGTGACAGGCTCCTGATTATATTAGATTTCGGTTATAGTATCATACTATGCTTCTTTCTATATTCATTGGCTAGTTTGGCAGAGTAAGTTCACATGACATTCACTTGTGTAATCTCTAGAAGGACAAACATTGAACCAGTAGCGTTATTTCGATAAGTCATATTCATTTTAAATGATAAATGAGACTCCTGGTGAGATAAATTATCTTGGGATCAATACCTTTGAGTTTGCCTTGAAAAGTTGTGTCTTATTTACCTACTTTGTTTTTTTCTCATAGGGCAGACAGTTGATTTCTAAAATTTGGAAATTTCTGGTTAGATGTGTTATTGATGAAATTGCTGTTCAGATCTGATGACATTTTAATATAGAACAAAACTGGATTAAATGACCTTTGCTGCAGTCGATGTTGGCCTTTCTTCTTGTTAAGTGACTGGGCAATTTATCTAAGTTAAGGGAAATGTTGTGATTGCTAAATCAACTGTCATAGATAAAGATATACACCATTCATCTTAAAAAGGTTCGCCAGGCAATAGTAATAAGAGAAGGTCAAGGGGCATGGCACTTCATAAACCTTCTTTTAAAATTCATTGTCCTTCCACACTTAAGTAGTCGCATTTTTTTCACTCAATTCTGTATTCAGGGTTTAGTATCACTGGATAGACACTGTACACACCCAGTAGTTAGACCAGATTTTGCTGGATCGTTGCAAAGTCAAACTGTTAGATTTTGGTCCAGGATATAAAGTAATCTGTTTATTTTTCTTGATGGGAAAGCAAGTCCGAATAATTTTGACTTTAAGTTGCTTAGGTTCTGGCCTATTTCTAAGAAAAGTGGGATTTATTTCCTTATAGTGTTGTACATGTTCATGGTATATAGATTAGAAAGGACAGAACCATAGATTCATAACCAACTTGGGTATAAAATGGAAGACTGCTGCTGTGTACTTGGCACGAAACTATTCAAGAGAATTAGACCTTCTTCAGGAGAACTAGAGCAGGTGAAGTGTTTAATATTCTCACTTCGTGACAGAATGTGTGACTAAAATAAACCAAGAAAATGTGGTTGAAAAACAAAATTTCAGTTGGCAATAGCTGAAGTTCTTTCTCTAGAAATGACTATACTAACCATGTATATTTTAATCACTCATTGGCCTAAGCAACTTTTAAGTAGTGAAAGCATTTATTAGTTCTGATATTATTTGCAGATCTTCATAGGTAGCTGGTTACCTGTAGGACTAATGAAAAGTGACATTCATATTGTTGTTCACTGGTATATCTAACTAACACATGCCAAGGCTGGGCAAGTTTATATATGGTTATGCACTTTCAAATAATTTCTCCCTGTGTTACAATGTGACTTATTAGCCTCTTGAAATCCTTGTCTTACATTTTTATGGCTTTTCCTACCTTAACATTTAACTATATGAGCAGAGAAACTGACTTAAATTTTCTGAAATTTAGTTGCTTCATTACAAATACCATATTTGCCAAAAGGCTGGAGTTGAATAAATTAAATTCCTAAAGTCCCTTCGAAGTACTATGATCTATTAGTTTACTATATTTGTTTACCCATAATTACTCAAAATTATGAAATCAATATTTAGATTTTAATAACATTTCAGGATATTGATCTGACTCTGTGATCTTTACATGACAATCTACATAAGATCATTATAATTTCATTCCCTTTTATTTTCTTATTTATCTATTTATAGTAGAGATAATTTATAAATATTGTTTAATTTCAATTTATCTGTAATATCAGAGGCATCTGTGCTGTCAAACACTGATATAACCTTTTTACTGTCGTGTGAATCATTCAGCTTTTGAGGTTTAAGTTGAGATAGAATAATTGTGTTGGACTGAATTAAATCTTTTGAAACAATAGATTAGTACTAATATATTTTCAATGAAGAATTGCAGGATTTATTTATGTTCTTTTTCTGATTCCCAGTTGGAAAGAAGAAATTAAAAATGGTAAAGGGAGGAAAATATTCAACAATATAATGAATAACTAACGGATCGTAAAGTTTAAATTCTTTTAAGAATTTTGCAAAATCTGACTGATCTCCTTTTTATACTAGTCATAGTCTATGGTAACTATTCCACAAAGCAAATTTTACATTATCTTTCCAACTGACATTTTAAAAAAAAATACATCATCTTTAAATTCTGATAAAATGAGCAGTAGAGAAGAGCTTTGAAGAAGAACTAAAGCAATTACTGAAATATGTTTTCTTCTGAAAAGTCAGAAACAATATTAATGACCAGGCAAAATAGTGCTATAATCATTAAGGGAAATTATGTTCCAAGGATAAGGTGATAAAAACTGATTTTTCATTGATAAACTAAATTAGAAGAGCTGACAAGCTTTATTAGTACATCTATTTGACTTTTTTGAGTAAGACTATTTTCAGATACCATGCCCTATGTTAGGTGTATTTATATAAAAAGTATTCATATGCATATGCTAATATAGATATCTGTGTTTATATGTGTATATACAGGTACATATATATCTGTCCAGGTATTATGTGCATATATGTATATGTATACATACATATGTATATACACATTACAAATAAAACAATATGTAGTAAGAATAGTTTTAATTTCTATGAGCACAAAAGGAGAAAGCATCTCACTCAACCTAACGGAGATCTAGGCAACCAAAAATTAACCCAAAGAATGATGTTCTAGCTGAGGCCTGAAAGTCAAATAGAGTTGCTAAGGTGGAGGAGGACAGGATGGGAGGAGGCATCTGAACAGAGAGAACAGCATGACTGTGTTTCTGACTGTGAGATGATGTGGGTACCAGTAGGGTCTATGGGGTCGCTAAGTCGCTCACGACTGAGCGACTTCGCTTTCACTTTTCACTTTCATGCATTGGAGAAGGAAATGGCAACCCACTCCAGTGTTCTTGCCTGGAGAAGTCCAGGGACAAGGGAGCCTGGTGGGCTGCCGCCTATGGGGTCACACAGAGTCGGACACGACTGAAGCGATTTAGCAGCAGCAGCAGCAGCAGCAGCAGGGTGTGTGTGTATGCTGAGTTGCTCAGTTGTGTCTGACTCTTTGCAACTCTAAGGACTGTAGCTCACCAAGCTCCTCTGTCCATGGGATTCTCCGGGCAAGAATACTGGAGTGGTTGCCCTTTCTTTTTCCAGGGGAAAAGGAAAAGGTGATAGGAATCACCTGCGTTGGCAGGCGGATTCTTTATCACTGAGCCACCTGGAAAGCGAGTAGGAGCATAGTTTGTTTGGGGGAAAAAAAGATAGTTGTAAAGGAAAGTATTAAAACTATTCAGAATGGCTTTATCTGTCATTAAAAAAAAAACTGTTATTTTCATTTTATTTTGTGATCAGTGCTAGGGACACAAGAATTTCGAACAAGTATTTGGGATGACTTTAGTTAGAAGACTATTATGACATCAAAGGGGGAAATGGTTTGAAGGCTGTTTGTAAAAAAAGTTTTTGTTGTTGTTTACAGTTGCTCAGTCATGGACTGCATCCTTCCAGGCTCCTCTGTTCATGGAATTTTCCAGGCAAGAATACTGGATTGGGTTGCCATTTTCTTATCCAGTGGATCTTCCTGACCCAGGGATCTATCTCGTGTTCCCTGCACAGGTGGATTCTTTATCACTGAGCCACCAGAGAAACCCCCGTAAAAACAAAAACAAAAACAAAAAAATAGAGGATTTTAGAATTCGTCAACTTCCAGCTCTTTCATAGTGTATTGGACTTCCCACATGGCACAGTGATAATCTGCCTGCCAAGGCAGGAAACTTAAGACTCTAGTTCAATTCAATACCTGGATCGGGAAGATCCCCTGGAGTAGAAAATGGCAACTGCTGCAGTATTCTTGCCTGGAAAATTCCATGGACAGAGGAGCCTGGCAGGCTGCAGTCCATGGAGTCACAGAGAACTGGACAAGACTGAGCAAACATAATGAATTACTGCTCATTCACATGTTAATACAGTCTTTTCAATGGTGTACTTTTATATACAAGGAGATAATGCCCCCTCTTATAAAAAACATTCATTCTAAAAGCATCTTTGGGAAATAAGCTCTAAGAAAGTGTTTCTAATAAGTCATTCTATCTGCAAATATGTGATATATTGACCAAAATTGTGATGGTCAAAAGTATTATTTCTTTTTCAACAGATTTTTAAAACAGATTTTAGATTTCCCTTTTCCATGAAAAAAAAAAACCTGATTGTTAAATATCTTGTTTAACCAATAATTAAATATGTTTTATTAATGAACACCAAAGACAATTTTTGGATTTAGAAATACTTTTTTAAAAATGAGTATAAAACTCTTACATAGTGTTTGATGTGATTGAAGTCTTCCTCTGGTTTCACAAATAGCAATTAAACTTTCAAGGTCTGCCAGCAGTTTTTGTTTGTTTGACATGTTTGTAATTTTGCATTACACGTTTGTATTTTATCACAATCTTAACAGCATGACAAGTTTGTATTAGAATAATAAGTTAGAATAGTATAGTTGAGTAGTTTTTGTTTTCCAAAATATGTGAAGTCAGTGGATAATTAGTTTTTAAATACATAAAAAATGATTAGTATCACATTAAAACAAGTTGAATGTCATAAATTGTTTCCAGTTGAAAGTATTAATTTTGATTATCTGGTTTTTAATTGGTTATTTGCTGATATTATTAGCACAGTATGTGCTAAAACCTCTGGTACAAAGCAATAATAAAATCTGTAAGCCATCTATGAAGGGGACTCTTGCAAATGTTGAGATTATGTGAGCCTGCAGGCTACATGGCTGTAATTGACCTTCTGTGAGGCTAGAATTCTGCAATCCTTCCTGTATGCTCAGCAAATAAGATTGGATTTCTCAATGTTTATATTTGTTGACTGATATTTTTGAGTTAGCAATGTTCCTGCTTGTATCATTGTTCTTTGGATATGAAATGCAAAATTACATCTTAGTTTCTCTTTTTTTTTTTTCTGCTAGGGATTTAGCTACATAGATATTTTTGAAATGACTATCCAGTAAATATTGCTGAATGTTCTTCGTTTCAACACGTTTATTCCTTCCTCTGTGAAAATATACTTAACTCTACTTGTAGTCCTGTGAATCTATGCAAATTTAATTCAGTTAATTTTTTTCACCTTCTAGTTTGGTAGTTTTACACTTCTTAGCTAGTTAGTGGTTATAATAGATATCTTATCAGAAATATTTAAATTTATAAATCCTGAATTTAATTGCTGTCTCTTCCTTCTGCAAAATACAAGTGCCTTCAGTTCAGTTCAGTTCAGTTCAGTTGCTCAGTCGTGTCCGGCTCTTTGCGACCCCATGAATTGCAGCACGCCAGGCCTCCCTGTCCATCACCATCTCCCAGAGTTCACTCAGACTCACGTCCATCGAGTCCATGATGCCATCCAGCCATCTCATCCTCAGTCGTCCCCTTCTCCTCCTGCCCCCAATCTCTCCCAGCATCAGAGTCTTTTCCAATGAGTCAACTCTTCACATGAGGTGGCCAAAGTACTGGAGCTTCAGCTTTAGCATCATTCCTTCCAAAGAAATCCCAGGGTTGATCTCCTTCAGAATGGACTGGTTGGATCTCCTTGCAGTCCAAGGGACTCTCAAGAGTCTTCTCCAACACCACAGTTCAAAAACATCAATTCTTCAGCACTCAGCTTTCTTCACAGTCCAACTCTCACATCCATACATGACCACAGGAAAAACCATAGCCTTGACTAGACGGACCTTAGTCAGCAAAGTAATGTCTCTGCTTTTGAATATACTATCTAGGTTGCTCATAACTTTTCTTCCAAGGAGTAAGCATCTTTTAATTTCATGGCTGCAGTCACCATCTGCAGTGATTTTGGAGCCCTGTTTTAAATCAAATCACATATTGACTTCTAACCTAATTCCACAGTGAAAAGTGAACAGACTCTGGTGTGATTTCAACAATGTTAGACTATGAATGTTTTGCACCTTGTTTTATGTTCCTAGATATGTTCCAGCTCCAGTGTTCCCTGGTTCATAGTCTATGGGAACTTGAATAGAACTTGTATCCTATTGTGTGAAAATTTCGGAGAAGGCGATGGCACCCCACTCCAGTACTCTTGCCTGGAAAATCCGATGGACGGAGGAGCCTGGTAGGCTGCAGTCCATGGGGTCGCTGAGAGTCGGACACGACTGAGCGACTTCACTTTCACTTTTCACTTTCATTCATTGGAGAAGAAAATGGCAACCCACTCCAGTGTTCTTGCCTGGAGAATCCCAGGGACGGGGGAGCCTGGTGGGCTGCTGTCTCTAGGATTGCACAGAGTCAGACACAACTGAAGTGACTTAGCAACAGCAGCAGCAGTGTGAAAATTGTGTAAATCTTAATTATGGTGAATTGGTTGAATTGGTTCATGGTGCTTTTCAGATCTACTATATCATTCTACTTTTCTGTCTGTTCATTCTGTTAATTTTGGGGAGTGTGATATTGAAACTCCAGCTAAAATTCTTTATTTATCCACTTAAAAACATTGTGATATACACACACACACATAGTGAAACTATAATCAACTATGTTCTGTATTTTCCAAGTCTCCTGTAAATGGGTTATCATAGTTTTGTAATTTAAAAAATAAAATAGAAGAAAAAATCAAGTCACACCTTTCCAACTTATCTAAAAAGGTGTGATTTGATTTATCATATTTAATTTTTGCCTTTTTATCCTCTAAATATTAGATATTCTTACTAATTCTTTATACACGCATATGCTGTTTTGATATTACAAGTTCAGTTCTGGATTGCCAAAGTAAGGCAAACATTGAAATAAAGCTAGTCACAGAATTTTTTGGCTTCCCAGGACATATAAAAGTTATGTTTATACTATACTGTAGTTTTAAGTGCAGTAGCGTTCTGTCTATAAAATAATGTACACAACTTAATTAAAAAGTAACACTATTGGAAAAAATGGTACCAGTGGACTTGCTCACTGCAAGGTTGCCACAAATCTTCATTTTGTAAAAAACGCAGTGTCTGTGAAGTGTGGCAAAGCAAAGCACAATAAACTGAGAGGTATGCTTATACAGTCAATTATACCTTAAATCCATCCACTTCTATGGATGATTTCTCAGATTTTGAAGCTCAATAACTTCTTTATGAAGTATGTTCTTAAGAAGTTTTACTTGTGAGAATATGTAGTTGGTCAATTGTCTCAAATTTTGAGTATCTGAAAATGTCCTTAATTCATCATTGTTATGAAAAATAATGCTTTTCCTAGTGTATGGTTGGTTGGAAGATGCCAAATACTTCATCTTAGCACTTTGAGAAAATTTAATATATTCTTTTGTTTTATGTTATGCTTCTAAATGTGAGTTTTGAAAAACTTCTACTTCTAAAACTTTGCTAGAATCCTAAATCTGAGAACTCATATTTTTGATCAATTGTGAAAAAAATTTAGCCATTCCTCTTCTGAAACTACTTTCTCTAATTCTCAGAATACTAATTGAACGTATTAGAACTTGCTATTTGTTTTCTCTTTGTCCTGATGTCTGTGTCACACTATGAATGATTTCTACAGACCAGTATTTCAATTCATTAATGTTCTTGTGTGCTGTATCAAATCAGCTGTTTAACATCCTCACTGAATTTATATCCATAATTTGAATTTTATCTTTTATTTGTAATTATTTTATTCTTTTTCAAACTATTACTTAGTTATTTTATAGCCTCTTTTTATTTCAGCATACTTTTATTACATGCATATTCTTTTCAGTAAGTGAACATTCTTACATTATAATTCTGTTATCTGCTCTTTTTGCACATATTAGTTGCAGTGTGATAGTTATTGTTGACTTTTGCTCCTGGTTGTTCCTTTCCTAGTCATTGATATGGCTCAGACAGTAAAGACTCTGTCTGCAATGCAGGAGATCTGGGTTTGATCCCTGGGTCAGGAAGATCCCTTTGAAAAGGGAATGGCCACCCACACCAGTATTCCTGCCTGGAGAATTCCATGGACAGAGGAGACTGGCAGGCTACAGTCCATGGGGTCGCAAAGAGTTGGACACAACTGAGCGACTAGCACTTTCTTTTTCTATTGAACTCGTGTCCTCAGAACATTACTGATGGGAATTCTTTGAAGTTTGGGTTTGAAGTATTTTCTTCAAAAATGATTTGTGTTTTTTTTCCTGCCAAGTCCCTGTATCATAACCAGCAAGGTGTCTCTTAAAGCTGATACTTTCCCTTAAGGTACTTTTGGCCAAGAATCAGCAAACTACAGCCTTAAGAACAAATTCAGCCTGCCTGCTGCCTGCTTTTATGATTAAAGTTTTATTGGAAATACAACCACAGTTATATTTTGTTCCTGGCTGCTTTTACTACTGTAATGGCAGAATTGAGTGGCTCCACAAAAACCATATGATTCACAAACTCTCAAATATTTACTGTCAGGCCATTTGCAAGAAAACTTTGTCAACTATGGTTTTAGGGCATAAAGGTAGTATGAATTCCAGCCCCAACCCTAGAGGAAGATTTGTGGTTATGAATTATCACAGTATTTAGAGTACTGACTAATGAGTACTGACAGTATTTAGAGTACTGACAGTATTTAGAGTACTGACCTGGTGGCAGTCTTAACATCCTGCACTGGTTTTTCAAAAAAAAAAAAAATCTTGATTTATTTTTTAATAGGAGGAAAATTGCTTTACAATGTTGTATTGGTTTCGGCCACTGTACAATAGCACAATGTGTACTGGTCTTTAATTTGACTTCTCATTTTGAGCTGGTTTAAGACTTTGTCATATGTCCAGTATATCTTTAACCATTAAATCTGAACCGTGTACCATCAAAGAGGAATGAAAAGATACCTCTGGCAAATACAGATTTTAACATCTTGTCTCACTGAATTAATGTGAGAATAAGAGAATAAGAATGTTAATATTCTGGATAATCAACAGTCAGCTTCTATTTGGTCAGTAACAAAAAAGTACCTCTAATCTCAGTCCATCAGTCTACTCACTCTGGCAAGTTTTATTTAACGCAAAAGACAAGGAAGTGAGAGTTTAGATTTCTGTGACACCACTCTTACTCTTCCCCAAAATGTATTATCAACAAAGAAACAAGGGTGCTTTTTTTAAGAAAAAAGTGTAATTAAATTATCCTTTAGAACTTCCAGTGGCTTCCCATCTCTCATGGAATAAAATCCATATTCTTTATCATGATTATCTAAGCCCTGCATCACTTTCCCTGCATGACTTAACTCTCTGATCTCATCTGCCATTTTCCTATCTATTTTATAGTCTATAGTCACACCTGCTCTTTTGATATTCCTTGGTATAAGAAGGATATGTCCATCTCAGTGGGTTTACAACTCCTGTGCCTAAGTATTTTGGTCACTTAATGTTACCCTTTCAGAAAGGATACTGCATATCCTACTCAAAATAGTACCTTCACCCATCACTTGCTACACTGAGCCTGCTTTATATTTCTTCCTCTTCCCTACAGATGTTACTATATTATTTATTTGATACTGGTTTCAATTATCTACTAAATTATCTACTCTCTTTCTCTCGCTACTAAAGTATGTTTCATGAGATTTGTTGTTGTTCAGTCGCTCAGTCGTGTCCGACTCTTTGTGACCCTAGGCTCTTGGCAGCACTCCAGGCTCCCTTGTCCTCCACTATCTCCCAGAGTTTGCTAAAGCTCACGTCCACTGAGCAGATGATGCCATCCAAACATCTCATCCTCTGTCTCCCCCTTCTCCTCCTGCTCTTAGTCTTTTCTAGCATCAGGGTCTTTTCCACTGAGTTGGCTCTTCACTTCAGGTGGTCAAAGAATTGGAGCTCCAGCATCAGTTCTTCCAATGAATATTCAGGGTTGATTTCCTTTTAGGATTGACTGGTTTGATCTCCTTGCTGTCCAAGGGACTCTCAGGAGTCTTCTCCAGCACCACACTTCGAAAGAATCTGTTCTTCAGCTCTCAGCCTTCTTTGTGGTCCAACTCTCACATCTCTACATGACTACTGCAAAAACCATAGCTTTGACTATATGGACCTTTGTTGGCAAAGTGATGTCTCTGCTTTGAAATATGCTGTGTAGGTTTGTCATAGTTTTTCTTCCAAGGAGCAAGTGTCTTTTAATTTCATGGTGGCAGTCACCATTCCCAGTGATTTTGGAGCCCAAGAAAATAAAGTCTGTCACTGTTTCCATTGTTTTCCCATCTATTTGCTGTGAAGTGATGGGACCGGATGCCATGATCTTCGTTTTATGAATGTTAAGTTTTAAGCTAGCTTTTCACTCTCCTCTTTCACATTCATCAAGAAGCTCTTTAGTTCTTCTTTGTTTTCTGCCATAAGGGTGGTGTCATGTGCATATCTGAGGTTATTGATATTTCTCCCATCAATCTTGATTCCACCTTGTTTCATCCAGTCAGGCATTTCACATGATGTACTCTGCATATAAGTTAAATAAGCAGGGTGACAATATACAGCCTTGACATACTCCTTTCCCAATTTTGATCCAGTCCATTGTTCCATGTCCAGTTCTAGATATTGTCCAGTTCTTCTTGACCTGCATACAAGTTTCTCAGGAGGCAGATAAAGTGGTGTGATATTCACCATCACTTTAAGAATTGTCCACAGTTTGTTGTGATCCACACAGTCAAAAGCTTCATTGTGGTCAATGAAGCAGAAATAGATATTCTTCTGAAATGTCTTTGCTTTTTCTATGATCCAACCTCTATGATTCCTGAGGTTAGGGACATTGTACTTGTTCATTGTTGTATACAAGTACATGGTCAAGTTCTTGACATACAAAGGGGGTTCAGTTAATGTTATTCGAATAAGAAGATGAATTCAAACTCAAACTTACACAGACTGCAAAATAAAAATTTACCCTTTCCACTGTACCACACTCTTCTTATTCCTAACTTCTGTTTAAAGCCTTTCCTCACTTTTCAACTGATGCTTGATATTCATACTATTTATGTTCTTTTCTCCACAGACATGATTTTGGATTTCATCATTGACTATTACTCAACAACACAGCCTAATAGCACCCTTCCTCTACCCCTCATAGTTTTTTTTTTTTCTGGATTCATGAGTGAGATCTAGATACTCAGTGTGTATCAGAATTAGTCTAAACTTCTGAAACTTCCTTGAGCACTCTATAGGCTTCAGCCTCTAGTACTAAAGTGGTGAAATCTGGGAGCTGGGTGTCTTAGACTGGGATGGAGGTTGGCAAGTTAGGGGAGAAGCTGACAGCAAGTTGACAAGTAGGAAACAACCTGCCTAGTTTGAAGGACAATAAGTACTTTAAAAGTTGTGTCTACATTGTTTTCTCTATGGACTTTTCCTCAGACTCTAATATAAGCTGCAGGGGGACATGGACCTTTGCCTCTGTGTCTGATACATGTAAAATGATATCTGCTACATAGTAAGGGCTTAATACATATTTTTGAGTGTATAAAATTGATATTTTTTCAAGGTAAATTCAATAGCATTAGCTTATGTACTAGATGTGATAAAATGAGAAGAAAGAGAAGTCAGTAATTTAAAGAATGAAGTTTTCATTTGTGAAGGAGAGGGAGGACTATGAGAACAGATTTATGGGTGATAGGAAGGGTTTATTTAGGATATATGAAGTTAGGGATGTATATTATATATCAAAGTGGAGATGCCAAGTAGGTAGTTAACGTGTGATTCAGAAATTCAGGGAAAAGACTACAGTTGGAGATATCAATTTGGAATTTGTCCATGTTGGGCTGTCAAATGGCTGTACTGGACCGCAAAGGATTCTCTGAAGGGTACTTATAAGGAATGGCTTATGCATTCAAAAGATTATTTTGGCAACAGTGCAAAGAATGAAGGAGAAGTGTAGAAGAAACTGTTAATATTTGAAGTGGGAAATTAATATTTTATGCAATATAAATGAAAAAGATAAATCCTTAACAAGAATAGAAACAAGAGGAAAAGGAAGGCAGTAATGGCTTTATGTGCATTTAAGGAGGTGGGATGTTTAGGTTTCATTAACATGGTGAATATGGAGGGAAGAAAAAGAAAGGAATCACAGGGGCCTGAATGAATAACTGAGTGCTTTGACTATGTAAGAAACTGGAATATAGGGACATTCAGAATCATATGCAACTATAATGAGTTTGAGATAGGTTGAGTGAAGTAGACCATTCAGGTATGGCCTCAATCAAATCCCTTATGATTATACAGTGGAAGTGACAAACAGATTCAAGGGATGAGATCTGATAGACAGAGTACCTGAAGAACTATGGATGGAGGTTCATGACCTTTTACCGGAGGCAGTAATTAAGACCATCCCCAAGAAAAAGAAATGCAAAAAGGCAAAGTGGTTGTCAGAGGAGGCCTTACAAGTAGCTGAGAAAAGAAGAGAAGCTAAAGGCAAAGGAGAATAGGAAAGATATACCCATTTGAATGCAGAGTTCCAAAGAATCGCAAGGAGAGATAAGAAAGCCTTCCTCAGTGATCAGTGCAAAGAAACAGAGGAAAACAATAGAATAGGAAAGACTAGAAATCTCTTCAAGAAAATTAGAAGTACCAAGGGAAATTTTCATGCAAAGATGGACACAATAAAGGACAGAAATGGTATGGACCTAACAGAAGCAGAATATATTAAGAAGAGGTGGAAAAAATAAACAGAACTATACCAAAAGGATCTTCATGACCCAGATAATCATGATGGTGTGATCACTCACCTAGAGCCAGACATCCTGGAATGAAAAGTCAAGTGGGCCTTAAGAAGCATCACTATGAACAAAGCTAGTGGAGCTGAGGGAATTCCTGTTGAGCTATTTCAAATTCTAACAGATCATGCTGTGAAAGCGCTACACTCAATATGCCAGCAAATTTGGAAAATTCAGCCGTGGCCACAGGACTGGAAAAGTTCAGATTTCATTTCAATCACAAAGAAATGCAATTCCAAAGAATGATCACACTACCCCACAATAGCACTTATCTCACATGCTAGTAAAGTAATGCTCAAAATTCTCCAAGCCAGGCTTCAATAGTATGTGAACCACAAACTTCCAGATGTTCAAGCTGGATTTAGAAAAGACAGAGGAACCAAAGATCAAATTACAAACATCCGCTGGATCATTGAAAAAGAAAGTTCTAGAAAATCACCTGTTTCTGCTTTATTGACTAAGCCAAAGCCTTTGACTATGTAGATCACAAAAAAACTAGAAAATTCTGAAAGAGATGGGAATACCAGACCACCTGACCTGCCTCCTGAGACACCTGTATGAAGGTCATGAAGCAACAGTTAGAACTGGATATGGAACAACAGACTGGTTCCAAATCAGGAAAAGAGAATGTCAAGGCTGTATATTGTCACACTGCTTATTTAACTTATATACAGAGTACATTGTGCGAAATGTCGGGTTGGATGAAGCTGAAATCAAGATTGCCAAGAGAAATATCAATAACCTCAGATACTCAGATGACACCACCCTTATGGCAGAAAGTGAACAAGAACGAAAGAACCTCTTGATGAAAGCAAAAAAGGAAAGTGAAAAAGTTGGCCTAAAACTCAACATTCAGAAAAAAAAAAGATCATGGCATCTGTCCCATCACTTCACGGCCAATAGATGGAGAAACAATGGAAACAATGAGAGACTTTATATTTTTGGGCTCCAAAATCACTGCAGATGGTAACTGCCACCATGAAATGAAAAGACGCTTGTTCCTTGGAAGAAAAGCGATGACCAACCTAGGCAGCATACTAAATGCAGACATTTCTTTGCTGACAAAGGTCCATCTAGTCAAAGCTCTGGTTTTTCCAGTAGTCATGTATAGATGTGAGAGTTGAACCATAAAGAAAGCTGAGCACTGAAGAACTGGTGCTTTTGAAATGTGATGTTGGAGAAGACTCTTGAGAATCCCTTCGACTGCATGCGATCCAAGCAGTCAGTCTTAAAGGAAATCAGTCCTGAATATTCATTGGAAGGACTGATGCTGAAGCTGAAACTCCATGACTTTGGTCCCCTGATGTGAAGAACTGACTCATTGGTTAAGACCCTTATGCTGGGAAAGCTTGAACACAGGAGGAGAAGGGGACAACAGAGGATGAGATGGTTGGATGGCATCACCGACTCGATGGACATGAGTTTGAGTAAACTCTGGGAGTTGGTGATGGACAGGGAAGCCTGGTGTGCTGCAGTCCATGGGGTCACAAAGAGTTGGACCTGACTGAGTGACTGAATGGACTGAACTGAGTGAAGTATCTTTTAATCATCATTAAGTAGTTTTTTAGCTGAAACATGAAAATGTAGGTGTATATCCAGATTTTTGAACGTGTCATTTTTTTCAGACTGGTTTAAAAATGTATCTGTGGCCTATTTTTATCTTTATTTGTCTAAAGAAAGTGAAAGTGCAGTTTGCTCAGTTGTCTCTAACTGTTTACGACCCCATGGACTGTACCCTGCTAGGCTCCTCTGTCCACGGAATTCTCCAGGCCAGAATACTGGAGTGGGTAGCCGTTTCCTTCTCCAGGGGATGTTTTGACCCCAGGTCTCCCGCATTGCAGGCAGATTCTTTACCATCTCAGCCATTAGGGAAGCTCAAGAATACTAGAGTGGGTAGTCTGTCCCTTCCAAAGCACTGTTCCCAACCCAGGAATCGAACCAAGGTCTCCTATATTGCAGACAGGTTCTTTACCAGCTGACATGAGAGGGAAGCCCTTCTATTTATCTAAAGGTTGTTATAAATGTATAATTACACAGCATTTTTTTCCCTTTATTTCAAGTTATTTAACTGAAAACACCTATATGTTTTAAAGGAGTATTTCTTTGAAACTTAAACATATTAAAAAGTTTAACTTCTTTTTATAACAAGTGAACTGCACAATTCGTATGCCTGTAATAGATACATTTGTTAACTCAGATATGTGATTACATTGAAATCTCAGTCCCAAAAGCGAATGACACAGATGGTTTCCTTAATATAACATCCTCTTTTTATCTAGCCTATAGATAATATTCCCTTAACTGTGTTATTTAAGCTAGTAGACAAGTCAAAAGAAAAGGATTTCATATTGAATTGTTTCAAATAACTTTGGTGGTGCTCATGAGCTATATTGCTCAGTTATCTGAGAAAACCTAGTATTAGAAGCATACTTCCCTGATGGTCTCCAGGAGCCACACCTTTAGCTCCACTAGAAGTGGGTAGTAGTGGTGCTGATGCCAGGACCATGCTTCCCCTGGCCTGTTCCCAGCCATTGGCTGCCCCACAGCAGGGGTACCAGAGCTAAGACAGTCTGCTCAACAAGAGATCTCATTTGTATTTTTGGTCCAATCACTTCCCATCAGCCTGAGACTTCCCAGAATTGTACCGCCATCGGAGGCTTTGTCCTCTCCATCCTTTCTTCCCTATCTCTGTCATAGGTAAGACACCGCATAAGGGGCTGAAAGGCTCCGCATTACTTCTGCCCCTTCCCTTTCAGTCATTTAAAAAAATGTTTCTTTCTTTCTGGCTGTGCTAAGTCTTCGCTGCTGCACTGGCTTTCTCTAGTTGCTATGAGTGGGGTCTCCTGGTGTGAGGGTTTCTCATTGCAGTGGCTTCTCTTGTTGCAAAGCATGGGCTCCAGTCATTGTGTGGTGGGCTCAGCAGTAGTGGCTCAGAGTTTCCAAAGATCAATCTCATTTGTTGTGGCCCGTGGGCTCAGTTACCCCGCAGCATGTAGGATCTTCCCAGACCCGGGATCAAACCAGTGTCCCCTGCATTGCAAGGTTGATTCTAGCCACTGGACCACCAGGGAAGCCCCCCCTCCCACCCCTGCTCCCACCCCACCTCTGCCTATACACACACACACTTTCAGTCTTGATTAGCATTTTCTCCATAAATATCTTACATGTCCAATCCCATTGTGGCATCTGCTTCATGGAGGACATAAGCTGTCATCCGTATATTATGGTGTTCTTGGGTTTAAGATTTTTCATATGACGTTATTATTTTCATATTCATACTTTTAGTTGGAATTACGATAATTCAGTGTGGACACTTGCTATTTGGAGAAATGCTTTATTGAAGATTTCTGTGAAGTGTTCACCTGTTTTATAGCATGTACCTAAACCAGAGTTTGTCAGTGTTGCCACTAATGAAATTTTTGGATATCTCTTTGTTTTGACAGCTGTCTTATTCATTGTATGAAGTTCAGCAGCATCTGTGGCCCCTCTACCCACAAGCTGTCAGTAGTGCCATCTTCCATGCTGCAGACATTGTCAGATGTCTCCACTCTTTGCCAGTGGCCTTTCATAGGCAAAATCATTCCCAGATGTAGAAATACAATATCTGATAGAATCAATTATACCCTAGGAAACAAGCGAAGATTTGATCATTACAGCTGAAACAGTAGGAAAGGTTTTTAGAAGATGGCACTGAGACAGATTTTGAAGAAGGGCTAGGATTTCCTTACCTTCTAGGCAATTTTAATTGCATGACTTACAACATAATAGCAGAAATAAAAGCACATAAAAGAAAACCCTTTCCAAGGAGACTGTCTTGATATAATCAGAAGAAATGTCCTTTACTGGCAGTGGCACAGTAATAGATATGTAACTTCTCCAATAGTAATATTCCGTAAGGTAAAAGCTATATTTCTTGTTTCATTCCCTTTATTCTCTCAGTTGGTAGCTAAATGCTGCGTGTGGCCTCATCATGTGACTTCAGTGTATCTTTTCTCCATTGTAGTGCAGGCTCCTAAACCCACGAACTTTGTGCCACCATAACGTTTCCTTACGTGAAGCTCCTACTCCCAGCTCTTTCCTACATTTTATTATTTCAGTCTCTTTATTGCTGTTCTGTATTTTGTGTGACATTATTCTCATACTTTCCTTTAGTTCTTTAAACATGTTTTTTTTTTCGTTTCTTTGAACATATCTATAATATTTGATTGAAAACTTTGTCTACTAAGTCCAATATTAGAGCTTGAGGTAGCTGCTACTGACTTCTTTTGTCTATAAATCGGTCAAAGTTTAAAATTTCTTTTATGCCTTATAATTATTTTTGTTAAAAGTAGAAATTTAATATAATGTGATAGCTCTGAAAATTATACTCCTCCCCCTGTTTGTTGCTGTTGTTATAGTTGTTTATATCATTCTATATCTGTTCAGTGACATTCATGAACCAAGTCTGTAAAGTTAAGATCTAATTCTCTTAAAATCTGTACTAATGCCCCTTCTTTATTCTAGATATTGATCATTTATGTTCTCTCTCCCTCTCATCCTTCTCTCTCATCAGTTTTGCTGGAAGTTTATAAGCATATGAGTGTTTTCAAAGAGAGCTGTCTTGAGTGTTTTTCCCATTTGTGATCTCAAACCTCAGAACAGTTTTAAGGAGGGATCCAGTTCTATGGTGGGTTCTAAGTTTTAAAATGGGTCCATCCTTAATCTGGAAACTGGGCCCAGATGACCCATGGTGATAGTGGCAGCTACAGCTGAAACAGTGATGGTGACAATGACTGCAGCCATGAGAGGGAGAAATGTTGTTACATTTTTAATTTCCCGAACTCCACTTTTCCATTATTGTTGTATTGGAAAGTAATTGATTTTTATATATTGCAACTTTGTATCCTGCAACTTTGCTAGAATTGCTCATTAATTTCAGGATATTATTGTTCATTCTTTCAGATTGCCTTCATAGATGATCGTGTCATTTGCCGACAAAGACAGTTTTAAGTCTTACTTCCTGATCTGCATACCTTTTCTTTCCTTAGTGCATTAGCAAGGACTTCTGATGCAGTGTTGAAAAGAAGTGGTGATAGGGAACATCCTTGCCTGGTATCTGATCTCAGAGGGAGCACTTAGTTTCTCACCATTAAGTGTGACCCTAACTGTAGGTTTGCTGTAATGTTCATTAAGAATGTTCCCCCATATACCTAGGTTACAGAGAGTTTTTACTATGAATGAGTATTGGATTTTGTCAGACACTTTTTTATCAATCTATTGATTTGATCATGCAGTTTTTTTAATAGTGGTTATTTTAATTGATTTACCAGTGTTGAACCAGCCTTGAATACTTGGGATAAATCCTGCTTGGCTGTGGTATATCTTTTAAAATATTTTTTAGATCTGATTTGCTAACATTTGTTGAACATTTTTGTGTCTATGTTCATAAGCAATACTGATTAGTAGTTTTCTTATAATGCCTTTTATCTGGTATTGGTATTTAGGTTAATTTCCTATAATGAGTTATGACTACTTCTGCTTCTGTCTCCCGAAAGAGATGGTAGGAAATTGACATAACCCCTTTCTTAAATGTTTGGTAGCATTCACCATTGAACTCATGACTCACTTGGGCCTGGTAATTTCTGTTGTGGAAGTTATTAACTATTGACTCATTTTCTTTTGTAGATATAGGCCTATTCACATTGTTTGTTTCTTCTTGTGTGTGTTTCAAAAGATTGTGTTTTTCAGAGAACTGGTCCATTTCATCTAAGTTATAAAATATGTGGACACAAGGGTTGTTCATAGTACTCCCTTATTGTCCTTTTAATTTTTGTGGGATATATGGTCATGTTCCCACTTTCATTTCTTATATTAGTACTTAATCCTTGATTTTTTAAAAGGGGCCCTGAATTTTTATTTTTCACTGGACTCAGCAAATTATGTGTTAATCCTTAACTCTTAAGGGTGTACATAGTTTGGAAATTTATACTTTAATAATCTAGTATATCATTTGCCTACCTTTAGATGATTACTTTTGGCTTTGTGCTGAGTTTTATTTTGGACAGAGAGAGAATTAAAGATTAAATCACAGAAATATCAAGAATATGTGTTTGCTTTTCTGTTCAACTATTTGCATGTTAACAATTTATATGGCAAATACTTTTAAAAATTTCTTCTGACATTTTGTCCTAGAAATGTTTTCAAGAGAAAATGACCTTTCACAAATTAGGAAACAGCTTCATTTCCAATAACCTGCTAAGTCATATTATCTGAAAGCTCCATTATCTGAAACAACCTTGATCTCATTCTCCTCCTATTGAAGCTTTTCCCAGAAAGAAAACTGTTCTTCAGTCCTGAGATTTAGTCAGTTCACCAAGTCTTACCAGTTTTGTCTTCTAAACAATTTAGCTCACTTCCCTCCATTTCCACTTCTATAATCAGATCCTGTGTACTTCAGTTCCATTCTACCAGACCTTTCTGTCTTGACACTGTGCCAGGCTGCTCTTAAAATTAGTAATGATATTGTATCAGTTCAGTTCAGTTCAGTCACTCAGTCATGTCCAACTCTTTGAAACCCTATGAACCGCAGCATGCCAGGCCTCCCTGTCCATCACCAACTCCTGGAGTTCACCCAAACCCATGTCCATCGAGGCGATGATGCCATCCAACCATCTCATCCTCTGTTGTCCCCTTCTCCTCCTGCCCTCAATCTTTCCCAGCATCAGGGTCTTTTCCAATGAGTCAGCTCTTCGCAACAGGTGGCCAAAGTATTGGAGTATCAGCTTTAGCATCAGTCCTTCCAATGAACACCCAGGACTGATCTCCTTTAGGATGGACTGGTTGGATCTCCTTTCAGTCCAAGGGACTCTCAAGAGTCTTCTCCAACATCACAGTTTCAAAGAATCAATTCTTCGGAGCTCAGCTTTCTTCACTGTCCAATTCTCACATCCATACATGACCACTGGAAAAACCATAGCCTTGACTAGATGGACCTCTGTTGGCAAAGTAGTGTCTCTGCTTTTTAATATGCTGTCTAGGTTGGTCATAACTTTCCCTCCAAGGAGTAAGCGTCTTTTAATTTCATTGCTGCAATCACCATCTAGACATATTAGGTAATCATTTTCTTACAGATAGAGGCTGTCTTCTCTATATGCATTTCCAGCACCTAGAACAGGGCTTGACATATGCTAGACTTAAAACTTATGGGATGAAAGAATTAATGAATGAACCCAAGAAGCTAAATTGATAAAACTAGTTTAGATTATGTTATAGGTGTGTTTGTAGCCATTCAGTAACTTAGTATGGACAAGGAAAGATAGTCACTTTCTGATGGAGAATCCTGGTAAACACTACCTTAGCCAAATGATTAGGGTTAACATCCCTAATCAAGATCAAGATTAATAAGCCTGATGATGTCAAATTGAAACAATGTATACCTTACATATTAGGATGAGAAAGCACTCCATCTCTGAGGTATTTTTTCATAAAACCAATAACTACAAGCTTATCATGAGAAAAACATCAGACAAACCCCAATGAAGGAACATTTTATAAAATATTTGACTAGTCCTCCTCAAAACTGTCAAAGTTATAAAAAAAGTGAAAATCTGAAAAATGTCATAGTATAGAAAATACGAAAGAGACATGACAACTACATGCAAGGAATCTTCAATTAGATCTTGAAACAGTAAAGATATTAGGGAAAAAATACTGATGAAATACAAAGTCTGGGATTCAGGTGGAAGTAGTTTACCAAAGCCTGTTTCTTGGTTTTGACAAATGTGCTTTCTTTCATTTCTTTGAGTATAAGATGTTAACATTAGGGAAGGTTGTAAAGGCTATATTTAAACTCTGTATACTATCTGCGGCTTTTCTGTAATTTTGTAGGTATACCAATATAAATGTTCATACACAAAATATAAGGACGAATGCCACAATTGAAAATACTAACAAGTGAATAGAGTTTCCAGTTAATGGTTAGTTAAACATGGTATGGAAATTTATATCAACACTATTAATCTACATATTTTAATTGAAAACAAATATACATTCATTAGTCTTTTGATGTCAGGAAAAGGCTTGCCCTACAAGTTTATTGCCTCATGTGTTGGTACATTAGTCAGTATGAACATAGGGCTTAATTTTAATTCAATAAGTGAGTTATATTAAGGTCAAAAAAGATATGTCCTTCTAAGAACTTTTTTTTTAACCATAAGAGATTATTAATAATAGGACAGTGATTGTATTAAAGACCTTTATCTGCAGTACCCAACCTACTATGTGAGAAATCATGAGATGTTAAATTTCTGTGAAAGCTGTGGATTCATTTTGTGTTCTTCAACAATGAGGGGATCTCTAGAAGGAAGGTGCAAGACCCTTCAAAGAGCTATGTAGTGTCAGGCCATGTCAGCTTTGTCCGTATTAAATGTCTGACAACATTCTGAGTGGTTGTGCTCAGAACAAGTGGTAGGAGCCTTCAAAAGTTAACAAAGTGAAAGTCACGCAGTCGTGTCTGATTCTTTGTGACCCCATGGATTGTACAGTCCATGGAATTCTCCAGCCCAGAATACTGGAGTGGGTAGCCTTTCCCTTCTCCAAGGGATTGTCCCAACCCAGGGATTGAACCCAGGTCTCCTGCATTGCAGGCAGATTCTTTACCAGCTGAGCCACAGGGAAGCCCCCAAAGTTAACAAGATTATAGTTTATTTTTGTTGTTGTTTAGTCCCTAAGTTGTGTCCTACTCTTTGAGACCCCATGGAATATAGCCTGCCAGGCTCCTCTGACCATGGGATTTCCAAGGCAAGAATGCTGGAGTGGGTTGTCATTTCCTTCTCCAGAAGTTTATTTAATGATTGGATATTCAACTATTCATTAATTTTACCTAAAACTTGAATTTTTAAAAATTAAGATCTTTGTAATTCTTTATAGACCATTTGAATATCACATAAAATAGGCAAGAAGTGCTTTTTGGAAAGATGTCTAAGTGGACTATAGAATTATTGGTTGGTGACCATACCGTGGGATTGGGCAGTCAGATCTCTATTAATTCAGCTCTGAGTGTTTTATAGATGATAATAAAAATTAGTGAGTTTTCACACTACTTTGTACTTAATCTTCATGTGACCGTGGTGTAGTCTTTCTCGGGAGTGAAAAAGCAGTTTTCAAGAGGAACTATATCACTGAGAAAATACATTATATACTAAGAGGAACTAAAATGCAGTAACTGAAAATAATATCTGAAACTAGAATGGATAGGATTAGATTACAAAAGAGAGTGCAGTGTTTATTCTTAATTATTTAATATTCTCACAGAAATACTGCTCTCCATTGAACTCATCACCAAATTGATGAGACATTTGAACATGCAGAATATAAATTTGATCTCTCAGACTTAGATGAGTATCCCCAGTGGATGATAAATTTATTTCCAGTTGCCATAAATTTCAGGTCTAAGAAATAAGGAAATACAATACCATAAAAGTAGGTTCAGAGTTACATTCTAAACACCTTCACTGTTTATTATTGAGCTGATTTGTAAAGATAACCAAAGTCAATAAAGCATTGCTTTGTATCTTATCTATTAGGGCTATAAAATATTTGTGTGCTTTCATAAATGTTAATGAAAGAGACTAGGTAAGCAAATGTCACTGACTGCAAATTAGAGTTTGGAAAGACAGTAATATGTAGCACAGTAGTTTAAATCATAAATTTTCTTGATCTTTACCCTTTGAATAAAGGAGAAGACCACCTTGATGTAGCTGAAGTCTTCAGTAAGGAAAAGGAGTCAGGTCTCTTGATTGCAGGCACACTTCTAACCTTAATGGTAATATTTTTGAAGAATTGTATCAGAAAGTAGCAGATGGTATTGCAAACCTCAATGAACAAAACCATAATGACACAAAAGACAGCCATTAATTAGGTATGAATTACTGTGTTTTAAAGTGCTGGCTGTGGAAGGAGAAATGCCACCTTTGAATGAATAGCTTCCTCTGTCTGACCTGACCTCCTCCCACTTAGATGGGAAGGTGATAAATCACAAAGTGCAGCAACAGCAGGGATCCTCATTAATAGCCACATCCCAGTCATCTGGCAATCACTGCGAGTGCCAGTGACATGCACAGAGATTTTCCTTCCTGGCTGAAAGGATGTGAATTTTCTATGAGAATCTGTTAGGAGTGAATGGGATGTGGAATTCTCTGGGTTGTGCATCTGAGCACTTCATCTACTAGACAAGGTAGAAATTCTTAGATCGTGCTGTATCAACACACGAAGGCATTATCACAGTGATTTGAATTGAAAATTTTATATTATTAAAGTAGGTATATTCTTGAAACAAAAAAATGACTATTCAGTTTCTCTTTAATGAAAATAAAATTGAAGCAATGAGCAAAGTATTTGATTTTTTACTAATCATCTGAAAGAGGAATCAAATTTTTAAATGACAACTTAAAACAGCAACTGGATTTAGTTGTTTCCCCTCTCCCAGCCTAATTGTTACAGAAACAATTGAATCTGATCATTTCTTTTTAAAATATGTTTTTCAAGTTTTCTTAAGTTCAGTTATTCTGGTACTGCCTCTGAGTTTGGCAGCTTTTACTGAAAACCATAACCAGATGACAAGTAAGAAGCAGTGAGGTTTAATTTTGATTTTACAAGTTTTCAGTGCTCCCAAAGTTAAAAGTTAAAGACTTGCTTGAAGGACTAGAAGGAGTTTGAATTTAAGAAGCCTGAATGTAAGCCCCAGATTAACCCTTGTGTGGCTTTGGACACATTACTTATCCTTGAGACTTAGCACTCATATCTATAAAGGAAAAATTAGCATGCCAGCATTATCTAGCATAAGGATTTTGGGGTGAGTACCATATTAAAAATGTATACATGTGAGCTTTGGAAATAGTAAACTTATATATAGTTTAGAAGTAATATGAGAACTTTCTTCAACTATATTCTTTGTTTCTGTCATCAACATAGTTATTAAAAATTGGTTTATATAGACACTGTATACCTTTGCCTTTCATTTTCCTTTTGCCTTCCTAGAGGTATTAGCTTTATAATTTAAAAATATTTATTATCTCAGATTTACTTTAACCAGTGAATACTCAAGTTTTCATTTATCTATCTAGTATTTTATCTGTTATAGAGATAATAATACAACATTAGATGAGATCAAGTACATTCAGGGTGGTGTGGCCATAGACAAAGATAATATAATATTAGACAATTTGACTGAACAATTGCTCATGAGTTTATTTCCAGTGTTCATATATATATACATACACATATATACCCACTCCAGTGTTCTTGCCTGGAGAATCCTAGGGATGGGGGAGCCTGGTGGGCTTGCGTCCATGGGGTCGCACAGAGTGGGACATGATTGAAGCATCTTAGCAGCAGCAGCAGCACACACATATACACACACACACACACACACACACAAATATATATGTACAAAATATATAGCATATCTATCCCTGCAAAATTTATCATTAAGTGTTTTAATACTTTAGATACAGAGGATGGGCACAGGATAAAGAATAAACATTCACTCAGAAGTTGGTATCACATGAATGCTTTAGATGAAGAGACGTTTGGGTTCCCTTTGTATCTGTTAAGCAGGGACTAACTTTCCTGCTAGAGATTAATTGAAATAGTCTTTCTTATAAAAATATTGAATCCCTATATTGTATACTTGAATAAGTCAACTATACTTTAAATTTTGGTCTTCCCAGGGAGCACTAATGGTAAAGAATCTGCCTGCCAGTCAGTATATATAAGAGTCATAGGTTTGATCCCTGGATCGGAAAGATTCCCCTGAAGCAGGAAATGGCAGCCCACTCTAGTATTCTTGGTGGCAGAATCCCCGGACCGAAGAACCTGGAGGGCTACAGTCTATGGGGTTGCAAAGAGTTAGACACGACTGAGCATCTGAGCACATACTTCAATTAGAAAAAAAAATCTTTCCTATGTCATGAGTGCAAAGCAGGGTGATGTTATAGAGAGTCAGACATTTTATATATCAGAGGGGAAAGCCATAGTACATTTAAACACCTAGCAGATTTCCTCGGACACAAAGGCAACCATGCCTGCTATTCTGGTGTAATTATTAATAGCATCTGTCTGTTTGGACAAAGGATTATATAATCATTTACATAATAGGTACTTAGCAAATGTTAATATTCTCTTCAGTATCCTAATTTGAATAATAATGTATATGCGCTCATGCATGCTCAGTCATGTCTGATTCTATGCGACCCCATGGACTGTAGCCCACCAGTCTCCTCTCTCCGTGGAATTCTCCAGACAAGAATACTGGAGTGGGTTGCCATTCCTTTCTCAAGAGGATCTTCCAACCCAGGGATCGAACCTGGATCTCCTGAATTACAGGCAGATTCTTTACTGTCTGAGCCACCAGGGAAGCCTGATAATGTATATGGTCACCATTTAATAAATGGTAATTTCTTTTTTTTAACAGAAACAGTATTATGGCAAAACTAAATTCATCTATTTATTTATTCATTCATTCAGTTATTTGAGTGCTTGCTGTGTTCTGGGTACTGGTAAAATTGTAGGGAACAAGATAAGTAAACTTCATGACCTCAGGGAATGTGTATTTTAGTGAAAAAGAAGAGTTTTTCCAGGAGAGAAAACACCTTTCTTAAGTGTTCAGCCACAGACTTCCCTGGTGGTCCAGGGGCTAAGACTCTGTGCTCCTAATGCAGGGGGCCCAGGTTTCCTACACGCTGCAACTAGAACCTGCTGCAGTCATATAGTGTTCAGCCATTGAGTTGGAAAAGATACTTGGCATATTTGACTAGCAACAAGACCAGCATAGCTGGTACAAGAGAATGGATGGGGTTGGAGGGAGGTTGAGCGTCACGGTAAAGGGTCTGAATTGTCTTCAAAAGACACTGGGAAGTTACTGGAGGAGGACACAATCTCAATTTAGCTTCTAAAATGATCATCCTGTGTGCTCTGTGAAGAAAAGTCTGCAGAGAAGTGTATCACATTCCTCAAATGCACATCATCAGGTGTTGTCAGCTGCACACCTATCTCTGAGCTCATTGATCCTCATTTCACCCACTCACCATGGTTTCCAGTTAGTGTGAGCATGACCTGAGATTACATTTTCTCATGCCTCTCTCCTTCCATTATAGGGCCTCACTGAGGTGTGAGATGCATGAGGTCTTACTAGTCAGTGTCCATGCAAGTACAATCTGGAATTATAAGGGAATTAACTCTAGAAGAGAGAATGTGGACAGATTTTTTTCTCTCTTCCTCAGAATAGTCTTGAGTTAGAGTAGCTCTTGTGGTCTGTTAAACATTTGTCTTGAAAGAGTGAGCAATGTGTTATTCTTGGTGTCAATCCATGGGCAGCATTGTAGTGTACTCTGCTATTGGCTCAATTCTCTATCTCACCTATCATTTCCATTATTTTGTATCCTTTGGGAGTACACTTCCTAACACAAGAGAAACATAAATTCTTTCCCTTCCTCTACTTTCTGGGGAAAGCAGGCTAAGATAATGAAGAAGAAGACAAGTATAAAGACCAGTTGACAATATATTAAAGTCATCCAGGCAGGAGATGCTGGTGGACTTGGAATCCAGTGTTTGCTACTTGTCTGGTAATCAAGAATGTGATTTAATTATATTTTTTCAATTTCTTCTTTCTTCATCACCGTATTAGTTACCTGATATTTAATCCTTGCAAGAAAGAAATACTGTTGAAGATGGTTTTATTTTGATCTTTACCCTCCTCCAGCAACTTTTTTCATTTTTATGTCATTCTAGTACTTGAAGGCCTTTGTCCTTCAGTTTATCACCATATTAAATTTTGATTCTTTTGTTTATGTTTCATGCTCTTCCATTAGTTGCCTCATTAAAACTATCCAAATTTATGTTCAGTTCAGTTCAGTTCAGTCCCTCAGTCATGTCCAACTCTTTGCGACCCCATGAATCGCAGCATGCCAGGCCTCCCTGTCCATCACCACCTCCCGGAGTTCACTCAGACTCACGTCCATTGAGTCAGTGATGCCATCCAGCCATCTCATCCTCTGGCGTCCCCTTCTCCTCCTGCCCCCAATCCCTCCCAGCATCAGAGTCTTTTCCAATGAGTCAACTCTTCACATGAGGTGGCCAAAGTACTGGAGTTTCAGCTTTAGCATCATTCCTTCCAAAGAAATCCCAGGGCTGATCTCCTTCTACTTCTTAAAATATAGTAATCTCCTTACTGCTCAAAGTGTGTTCTTATTCCTAGGATTTTCTATATGTTACCTTCTCCATAGCCAAACAATATCAAATAGTGACAGTTTTACTTCCTCCCCTTCAAGTTGGATACTTTTTCTCTTTCTTTCATGTCGTTTGTTTGTTTGTTTGTTTTTCCTTTGTGTTAAATAGAAGTGGCAAGAGTGGGCAGTCATGTCTTGTTCCTGAAAACTAGAAGAAAACTTTTCAGATTTCCACTGCTGAGTGTGGTGTTAGTTGTGGATTTGTCATCATCATGTGTGTGTGTAGTCGATCAGGCATGTCAGACTCTTTGCGACCCCAGGGACTGTAGCCTGCCAGGCTCCTCTGTCCATGAGGATTCTCCAGGCAAGAATCCTGGAGTGGGTTTCCATGCCCTCCTCCAGGGGAATCTTCCCAACCCAGGGATTGAACCCAGGTCTCCCACACTGCAGGTGGATTCTTCGCCATCTCCACAAGGCAAGCCCATGTGGGTTTGTCATACTACTACTACTACTACTACTACTACTACTACTACTACTACTAAGTCGCTTCAGTCATGTCTGACTCTGTGCGACCCCATAGACGGCAGCCCACCAGGCTCCCCAGTCCCAGGGATTCTCCAGGCAAGAACACTGGAGTGGGTTGCCATTTCCTTCTCCAGTTTTCCTTTAAAATTGGAGGAAGTTACAGTTCAGTACACACAGGCAAAGTCGTATCCGACTCTTTGTGACCCCATGGACTGTAGCCCACCAGGCTCCTCTGTCCATGGAATTCTCTAGGCAAGAATACTGGAGTAGGTTGACATTCCCTTCTCCAGGATTTGTCATAAATGTCCCTTATTATGTTAAGATATTTACCTTCTATATCCAGTATGTGAAAGTTTTTATCATGGATGAATATTGAATTATTGAATGCTTTTCTGTATCTCTTGATAGTGTGATCTTTATCCTTTTGTTAATGTGATGTATCACATTGATTAATTTGCAAATATTGAACTGTTTTTACATCCTTGATATAAATCTCACTTGATCATATAGTTATTCCTCTTTATATATTGCTGGATATAAGTTACTGATCTTTGTTGAGGACTTCTGAATGTATACTCACCAAAGATATTGCCCTGTTATTTACTTTCTGCCCTGTTGTATCTTTGTCTAGTTTCAATACCAAGGTAGTGATGGCCTTGTAGAATGAATTGGGGAAATGTTCCATATTCTTCAATATTTTGAGTAGTTTGGGAAGAATAACTCTTCTTTATATGTTTGACAGAATTATCCTGTGATGTTATGTGGCCCTAGACTTTTGTTTTCTGAGATTTTTTAAACTACAAATTCAGTTTCACTACTAGTGATCAGTCTGTTCAAACTGCCGATTTCTTCTTGATTCAGTTTTGGCAGGTTGTATGTTTTAGAAATTTCTTCATTTTTTTCTTAGTTGTACAGTTTGTTGGCATGTAACCATTTCCTTATGATTATTTTATATCTTTGAGGTTTTCAGTTGTTATTTCTCCTCTTTCATATCTTATTTTGTTTAGTTGAGTCCTCTCTTTGGGTGAGCCTGGCTAAAGTTTTATCAATTTTGTTTTTATCTTTTCAAAAAAACTCTCTCTTGGTTTCACTGATCTTTTCTCTTGTTTCCATGGTCTATGTTTTATTTATCGCCTCTCTGATCTTTATTATATCTTTCTTTCTGCTGACTTTGGGCTTTTTATTTCTTTTCCTAATTCTTTCAGCTGGTATGTCAGGTTGTTTGAGACCTTTCTTGTTTCACGAGGAAGGCCTTTATCACTGTAAACTTTCCTCTTAGAACTGCTCTTACTGCATACCATTGGTTTTAGAAAGTTTCATTTGCATTTTCTGATTGCATCTTTGGTTTCATCATTGACTCACTGGTCTTTCCATATGTTATTCCAGTTGCTATATACATTTAGGTACTCCCTGTATTGGGTGAGTCTATATTAATGGGTGCAATGCCCTCTTATTGTATTGGTCCCTTAATCACTATGCAATAACCTTCTTTGTCCTTTTTTATAGTCTTTGCTTTAAAGTCTGTTTTGTCTGATATGAGTATGGCTACTCCTGGTTTTTTGTTGTTACTGTTTGCATGAAATATCTTTTTCCATCCCCTCACTTTGTCTATGTGTGTCTTTAGTCCTGAAATGAGTCTCTTGTAGGCGGTATATTGAAGAGTTTGTTTTGTTTTTCTCATTCAGCCACCCTATATCTTTTGATTGGGGCATTTAATCCACTGACATTTAAATAATTATTGATAGCTATGTACTTATATGGACTTCCTTTGTGACTCGGTGGTTAGAACAAAACAAAACAAAACACCTGCCAGTGCAGTAGATTCTATCCTGGGTCAGGAAGATTCCCTGCAGAAAGAAATGGCAACCCACTCCAGTATTCATGTCTGGAGAATTCCATGGAATTCTTCTGACCGGCTACAAAAGAATCAAATACAATTTAGCAACTAAACAACAACAGCAATGTACTTGCATGTCATTTTATTACTTGTTTTCCAGTTATTCTATAGTTCTTTTACATTTATTTCTAATTCTTTTTTTTTTTCTTATGGTTTGATACTTTTCTTTAGTAGTATGTTTAAATCATTTTTTTTTTTGGTTTTTGCTTATCTATTGTAGGTTTTCAGTTTATGGTTACCATAGGGTTCATATGTTGACCCATAATTATATCCACTTGCTCTCAATGGTAGTCTTTTAAGTTAGGATACATTCTAAAAGATCTACATTTTTAAATCTTCTCCCTAGGAGAGGATTTTTGTATTTTTGATGACATGTTTTATGTCTTTGTGCTTATCCCTTAGCAGTTTATTATGGTACTTATAGTGATTTTTACAGTATTTTGTCTTTTAATCTATATACTGGCCTATTTAAGTAATCATCAATCCTTACTGCATATTTGTCTGTCTTTCCTAGTGGGATTTTCTCTTTCCTGTAGATTCTATTTTTCCATTTAGAGAAGACCCTTCAACATTTATTTTAGGGTAGGTTTAGTATTGATGAAGTCTTTTAGTTTTGCTAATCCAAGTTCTTCATCTTTCCTTCTATTCTTAATTATAGCCTTTCTTGGTAGAGTATCCTAGGTTGCAATTTGTTTCCCTTTCAGCACTTTGCATATATCATGCAACTCCCTTCTGACCTTCAAAGTGTATGCAGAGAAATCAGCTGATAGCCTTATGGGGATTCCCTTGTTTAAGACTCCCTGTTTTACTCTTGCTGCCTTTAGAATTCTCTGTATAATTTTGTCTTTTACCATTTTGATTCTGATGTTTTGGTTTGGGTCTTTGGGGGTTCATTTTGTCTGAGTCCCTCTGTGTTTTTCCATACCTGAGTGCTGTGTCTGTTTCCTTCTTCAGGCTTGGAAAGTTTTCAAGCATAGTTTCCTCAAACACGTTTTCAATCCCCCTCCTCTCTTCTCCCTCTGAGACACTTACAAGGTGGATGTTGGTATGCCCAATTTACCTCAGATATCTTTTTGAAAATCAGTTTATTATTTTGACTACGCTGGGTCTTTGTTGCTCTGCAGGCTTTTCTCCAGTTGTAGTGAGTAGAAGCTACTCTCTAGTGGTGCATCGGCTTCTCATTGTGATGGCTTCTCCCGTGGAGCGCGGATGCAGCATGTCCAGCCTATGCGGCATGTGGGCTCAGTAGTTGCGGTTCCCAGGCTCTGGAGCACAGGCTCCCTAGTTCTGGCACGTGGGCTTAGTTGCTCTGCAACATGCGGGATCTTCCTGGATCAGAGATCAAACCGGTGTCTCCTGCATTGGCAGCCAGATTCTTTGCCACTGAGCCACCAGTAAAGCCTCCCAGAGATCTCTTAAAGTATATTAATGTTTAAAAGTTTGTTTTTCTTTTTGCTTTTATGAGTGGATTGATTCAATTATCTAATCTTCCAAATAACTTATATATTCTCCTGTATCAGTCTGTTAGTCCCTCTAATGTATTTTTTATTTCCTTCTAATGTGAAAAGACTCTGATGCTGGGAGGGATTGGGGGCAGGAGGCAAAGGGGACGACAGAGGATGAGATGGCTGGATGGCAGCACTGACTCGATGCACGTGAGTCTGAGTGAACTCCGGGAGTTGGTGATGGACAGGGAGGCCTGGCGTGCTGCGATTCATGGGGTCGCAAAGAGTCGGACATGACTGAGCGACTGAACTGAACTGAACTGAACTGAATGTGTTTTTTTATTTGAAACTTCATTTCTGATTGAGTCTTTTTTACATTTCCTAGTTCCTTGTTAAATTTTTCACTGTGCTAATTTATTCATTTCCCTAATTTAGTTAGCATTTTTATCTTCAAAGCTTTGAATTCTTTATCTGATAAGTTATTTCTGAGGATTTTTAGGGACTTTTTTTTGCTCTTTCCATTGAGAGCACTTCCTCTGCCTCTTCATTTTGCTTAATTTTCTCTCCCTCTCTGAATTTAGGTTAAACAGTTACCCACTGAGATCCCCAAAGGGGTGTTCTTACATGGGAGCATCATTATACAAATTGTGTGTACCCAGTGCATTTGGTGGAAAAGCTGGCTTTGACATGGATGCAAAGTACATCTTTCCTCAGGGTGTACTGGTGGTTACCACTTTGGTACAGGGTGTGACTGGAGATGGAGGGAGCCAGGTTTGAGCTGGGACTTTCCCTCTGCTCAGTGGCCTCTGTCAGGTGTGGGATCCGCTCCCAAGCTATTGTAGCAGAAGCCCTGGGGGTTGAGCGCAAGCTGGCTCTGTTCCCTTGATGTGTGTGTTTTCTTCTCTCCCCACACTGGGACCCTTGCCCTGGAGTCAGGGAAGTGCTAAAGCAGAAGGGGGCTCGTGTAGGCTCTCGGCTCGTGTTAGCCACAGAGAATTGTCCAGGCTGTGTGCAGTGCACTGCCTGTTTAGACATTCACAACTGTTCTCTCATTTTGCGCAGATGCAGCTTTGTGTGCAAGCTCCCTTTGTCACTCACAGTGGGTCACTCACCCCAGCTGTTGCCGCCCCTGCCCTCTTGTGGATCCACACTGCAGGACAGGCAGGGCCCACATGGGCTTTTTGCCTGTATTGGGGCAGAAGCAGCTGCTGCCAGGGTTGCAGGCTGCTTCCAATGTTCTACTCGAGAAAGTGCCAATGATCACCACCCTGCCCCACCTGAACTCCGCCTGAGATATGGGCACCTCTCCATCTATCGGCTGATCTTCACATTCTGGCATGTAAAATATTCTTCTCATTATGTCAGCAAAATGAAATAAATGTCGGTATCCTTTTTTGAAGGTCAAAACTGTCTTTTAAAGTCATTTAGTTCTTAGTGTTCCATTTGCGTATATAAGTATCATAGGTGTACTTAGCCCGTTCCTTTAAGTATCAAGAAAAATGATGGCTTTCTTTTATGATTTTGGTTCCAGAAGAATAAAAGCAATATTGAGGTTTCTGATGGCAGCTTTAAAATAGCTTTGAACAGCCCTAGGTATTAGAAAAGAAGGAGAAATTTGTTCTGTTATCATGTAGACCTAGTTTAGTGTTATTATTCAGAACACCTTAGATGCATCTATGATATTAGCCAAGTGACATCTGTATTTCCTCTATGTGTTCACCATTAGAAAATAATTCATTCAGTGTCTATAAACACTGTATTTGCTGCTTCTTTGCCTTGATATTAATATGAAAATTTAGCTGTAAATTAGATATATTAGAAAAAGGATTATTGAACTTTAAGTACTGTGTATTTACCATGTATATGTTTAGAACTTAATAAATTTAATTGTGTTTAACACTTGAAGTAATATGCTGCCATTTGAGTATAAGAAATCAGGTCATATTGGTTCCATTTATCTGGTCATAAATTTTTCACTTTAATATAGAATATTTTATATATACATCCATTTTACATCCATACTTAAGAATATAAAAACTAGATATTTATAGTTATAAACAAAGTACTTGGTTTTGCTTTCCCATGATTCAAAAGTGTTTTTATCCATCCAGGAATGAATACTTAACAATTTTAGCATCATGTTACACTATGTCAACATGAATACCAGCATCAACATGGAGATGTATTAGTCACTGTGTGTAAATCAATATATGATTTCTGACTTTTGGAACTATCAGTCAAAATTTAGCAATGGAGGTAACATGGCTGATGCTGACATAGTGTGAGTGAAGTACCTCATATCTATAGTGCATGGATATCTCATTTATGTTTTTCTGTTACTCCTGTGTGCATTATTCCCATAGAAAATACAATTCTCCAAGGGATTTTTTTTTTAGAGGACAAAACCTGGCATGGAAAGGTCTTGTCGAGAAGTTGAGATGGGATTGGTTTGTTCGGTTGGTGACAATAGAACTGTCATCAGAAATTGTCAGTAATTTTTCTCATACAAGTATATTTAATTACAATTCTGGATAATCAACAGTAGCCTATGCTTTTTGAATACTTATGTTCCAAGGGTTATGTTTACTAAAAGTTCATAGTTATAAATAGGTAGCTCAGTGTCACTAAATATGTTCAAGGTCATCCCAACGTACATGTGGTCTTTGAAATTACATTCTTTGAAGGCATTTAGAAAAAATCTGTGTGAGATAAATAGGCTACAAACTTTGAAAAGGATTCATCTGAAGAAATAGGCCTTCAATCATGGTTCATATGCCCTCACCTCCATTTGATAATCTTACAGTAAGGTCACTGCCATGGGCCTCTTACATGTACTTTCAAAGCTATAAAGATAATTAACTCTGGATCCAAGGTTAGGCAGAGTTGAATAGATGGAGTTGAAACCACATTTACTGTTGTTGTTTTTTTTGTTGCCTTGTAAATAACTGAAAGGTCTTCATGCATGAGTAAATGTGTTGCTTTGTGTAAACTATATACTCTAGGTACAGTGTAAAATATATTTGACTTTATAATGTGCTGAAAACATTTTAAAAGATGAAAGGACATTGATACTTAAGGTTGGAAGAGTAATCCCTTAGGATTAAGCTCATGAATAAGAATTAATTTCATGTTTAACGTGGTTTCACTCACTTTGCTCTCTGTGTTCTGCAGTATGCCACATGGCTGACTGCACTTGGTTTTCAAAATTTTATTTTATGTTTCTGAATTGTGGCTTATCTATTTAATGATTACGTATTATCATACTTGAAGCAGTACATGGTGAATTTTTCAAAATCTTACTGTCAGGGTATTACCAAAGGGTGTTATGTGAATCTCTATCAAAATAAAAATGTGTTCATGTTTTGAATGATTAAATATGTGCCCATGTATTTGATGCTTACTTAAAGAAAAAAAAACACCCTCTCTTTTGTGCAGATAAAATCATACCTCTGCTGTGAGGATTTTTCTAGAGAAATACTTTTTAAAATCCTTAAGTAATGAATGGTATTGGTCTTAACATATGTGTGATTGTGTGACTATTCACTTACTACTTTTGCTGAAATGCGTGAAATGCATAATAACATACATAAACATTAGTATATTCATTTAAATTGTAGTGTCACACTAAAATAAGCTGGACTTAGGGCACCATTATTTATGGTAATGATTAGGATGATCAAATATATAAGGCTTTTTAATAGCATTTTTAAAGGAGAGGACTGGAAGGCCATGTGTCAAAATACTTCTTATATCAACAAGATTTCTCTGTTTCCATGGCACAAATTAGATTCTTTTGTAAAAGTTATCTGAGATTTAGTCTATACTTTGATTTCCTTTGTGATTTCAACCACATTACATTTCTGTTTTACATGTGGATTGATTTCTGTCTGGCTTCTTGCTTTTATTATTTATTTAGATCAGGCAGTTGAACTTTAACTCCACAAATGAAATAAAGTAGATAATAATGAAATAATAAAAGAAAAAATGATCTTGAGATAACAGAACTAGACCAGTTTTGACCCAGCAATTGACTTTAAGAATTCACCATAAACATGTAATTTCTATTCATCTCTCCAGGGCATAATGAAAGTACTTAGGACTCTTAATTTAATGAGTCAAACATATGCATTATACATAGTTGATGAATCTTTCCTGTCAGGCTTCCCTGGTAGCTCAGCTGGTAAAATCCACCTGTGATACAGGAGACCCGGTTTGGTTCCTAGGTTGGGAAGATCTCCTGGAAAAGGGACAGGTTGGTTACCCACCCCAGTATTCTTGGGCTTCCCTGGTAGCTCAGCTGTTGTATTAAGAAGCACTTATTCTCTGTCAGCAACAGGGTAGGCACTCTTACACGGTAATCAGAGGTTATCTTCCCTCCAGGGTTTTCAGAATTCATAGATACAAAGCTTATTTTTATGAAAGGTAGCAAAATAATTAAATAGAAAAATGCTTCATTGTATATAATGGAACATCAATACAATATTATGTGACATTGTATATAGTACAAGACAAATAATCAGCATAGTTAATAAGATTACAGGATTTCAAGAAGAAAAATAGATTCAGTTTATTGAAAAGGGACAAAGTTAAATATGAACTGTCTTGAAGGGAGTTAATTAGCTTGCAGAGAGGCCCCAAAGAGCATTTTTAAGCATATAGTAATCAAAGCAAATTGCAAAGTGAGAGCATGTGTGTGTGGTATGTCCTGGGGAAGGTGGAGAAGCTGTTTTAACTGTAGTAGAGAGTTGGTGACGGAGAAGGCAATGGCACCCCACTCCAGTACTCTTGCCTAGAAAATCCCATGGATGGAGGAGCCTGGTGGGCTGCAGTCCACAGGGTTGCAAAGACTCGGACACAACTGAGTGACTTCACTTTCACTTTTCACTTTCATGCCTTGGAGAAGGAAATGGCAACCCACTCCAGTGTTCTTGTCTGGAGAATCCCAGGAACAGGGTAGCCTGGTGGGCTGCCATCTATGGGGTCGCACAGAGTTGGACACGACTGAAGTGACTTAGTAGCAGAGAGTTGGCGTAGGAGAAAGAAATATGAATGAAAAGATCAGCCAAGATTGCCTTGTGGAGGGTGAATGAGTGCACTACCAGATAAACATCTGAGGAGCTATCAGTGGATTGAGAGAGACTCAGGAGACAGAAAAGAAAATATAAAAGGGAAATTCAGTGATAGAGATGACTTAGAAATGGGTGGGCAGCAGGCTACAATAAATGAATAGTATTGCTCCAAAGATAAAAGAACTGAACATAGAGTTATAACTACTGACCAGTGTTCAGGAGGATAAACATTTACTTAGCTGAAATGTTTGGGTGAAGAAGAGAAGTTGTGGACAAAAATAACCTGTATTTAGTTGTTTTTGAAAAAGGTGAGGAAGATAAAAACATGGTAGTCAAGAAGTAACTTTAAAATATTTATTTTATGATAATATACTGTAATGTATGATATAGATTAATACTTTGTGCTTTAAAACATTATGTTTGTATAAGACAAAAATATAAATTGAAAAGAAGGGAAAGTAAGATTAAAGAATTTAGAGTACCTTTAATGTCTTCCAGAAGCTCCATTTGTTTTTATTTTATATATTTTAAGATAAACACAAAAATATAGAAAATATTTCTCAGTTTAATTAATCACTAACATTATTATCCACTAGTATTGCTTTTAAAAATGCTTCGCTTCTTTATTTTAATTCATGTTAAGCATATTAAATATAAAATTCCAAGTTCTGATTCTAAGCTCAGTAAGATTTAATATTTGGTGCCATGTCTAGGTGCAAAATAATTGTGCAACAAAAATAGGTGAATCCAAAAAAAGAGACTGTATTAATATTCGTGCTTACTAAGTCATAATAGTCATTTCAAATCTGCTTACTAATGAGAGAAATTAGGCTACTGTTGTTGAATACTCCAACATTAATTATTGACTGGTTATATCTGTGTCTTCACTAATGTCAATCAGTTGTTTGGCAGACTAATTGAAAGTCTTTTTTCCCTATGCCATCAATAAATAGGTCTAAAACCTACTGAAGTTCTTTATTTCAAATATTTGAACAAGTGAGCAAATTTTGAGTCCAAATATCAATGTGCATTGTGCCCATGGGTAATTCATTTGCTTAAAATACTACCTTGAAAAGACAGACAAATATATTTATGTTTTCCAAACCATCTGCTAGGCAGAATTCTTCTCAGTTCAGTTTAGTTGCTTAGTTGTGTCCAACTCTTTGCAACTCCATGGACTGCAGCATGCCAGGTTTCCCTGTCCATCACCAACTCCTGGAGCTTGATCAAACTCATGTCTATCGAGTCGGTGATGCCATCCAACCATCTCATCCTCTGTCGTCCCCTTCTCCTCCTGCCTTCAATCTTTTCCAGCATCAGGGTCTTTACCAATGAGTCAGTTCTTCGCATCAGGTGGCCAGAGTATTGGAACTTCAGCTTTAGCATCAGTCCTTGCAATGAATATTCAGGACTGATTTCCTTTAGGATTGACTGATTTGATCTCCTTGCAGTCCAAAGAGAATTCTTGTAGAATTCTTCTAGAAGGCAGTAAATTTGGATTTCATTTTTTATACACAATGGAGTATTACTCAGCTGTAAAAAAGAATTCATTTGAATCAGTTCTGATGAGATGGATGAAACTGGAGCCGATTATACAGAGTGAAGTAAGCCAGAAAGAAAAACACCAATACAGTATACTAACACATATATATGGAATTTAGGAAGATGGCAATGACAACCCTGTATGCAAGACAGGAAAAAAGACACAGATGTGTATAATGGACTTTTGGACTCAGAGGGAGAGGGAGAGGGTGGGATGATTTGGGAGAATGGCATTTTAACATGTATACTATCATGTAAGAATTAAATCGCCAGTCTATGTCTGACGTAGGATACAGCGTGCTTGGGGCTGGTGCATGGGGATGACCCAGAGAGATGTTATGGGGAGGGAGGTGGGAGGGGGGTCCATGTTTGGGAATGCATGTAAGAATTAAAGATTTTAAAATTTAAAAAATAAAAAACTAAAAAAAAAATGAGCAATAAAAAAAATAAAACTGTTCAATGTACTTTAAATCTGATTCTTCTTGGAAGTGTTTTACCTGAGCAAACCAGCACAACATTTGGTAGTATAAATGATATTCAGGGTAAGTGTCCATATATCATTACAGAGTATTGTTAAGAATTTACTGTAGATCTTAGTCTTGTATTTACTTATGTGCTTGCCTGCTTGCTTCTGAAACTAGTATAGAATATGTGGCCCTTCATGCTTCTGCTTCTTTCTTGCATTGCACTAGGAAGAATGCAGTGAAAGAAATTCACATGACATATTATCTGTTCATAACCTTACTCTAGAATCTGCTTGATCAGTTATTACTCTTACAGAGCGTGGTTCCTCCTCACAAAACACCACTTTTGCTAAATGTCATCTAACCATGCACAACATATCTTTATCCATACATATTCTTATATACTGTCTCAAACTAAACTTTTCATGAGCTATGACAGAATACTTCCATGTTTGTATCTGTCTATGAGCAACATCACCAAATTACAGAATTTGACATCCCTCTTCTATCAAGTCATTAGCCGTGTTCTCTGTGTGATTCTTCCTGAAGGTTTGCTGACGAAGCAGTTCATTTCAGTTGTCACCTTTTTTGTTTAACATGTATTATTTCAGTCATTTTCTTTGACCAGGGCAGAAGAAAGCTATATTCTTCTAATAGTACAATTTCATTTCATTATTAAGTTAGAAATTTCAAGATACTTCAAAATGCTGTTTAATTTAGAACATTTCTATTAAGTGATAATTCATAACTCAATATTGCTGGAAAAGAGAAGTTTGTCATTATTAACAGAATCTTTAGTTTTAAAATATCTTATTCACCATGAAGCCTGAAGGTACTGGAAAATAAACACATTGTACTGGTATTTAGTGTACATATTGATAGGGGCAATCTTTGATACTGATACTGAGTACCTGTAATATTTTGAGGGAAGTTTAGGATTTGATCAATGCAAATCTCAAAATATAGAGTGCAGTTATGCTAGTTAGTAAGTGCTTTGTGAATTATAATTCAAATAATATTCTCAGTCATTCCATAGGCCAGTTTCTTATCAGATATGACTATATTGTCATTCTACCCTGAATAATGGAGTGGGTATTCAGGGTAATATCTTCTCCAGCAGATCTTTCCAACCCAGGAATTGAACCAGGGTCTCCTGCATTGCAGGTCGATTTTTTTTTTTACCAGCTGAGCTACCAGGGAAGGCCATACCCCCTGCAAACTCCCAAATGACTGAAAAAGAGTCTGTAATAGGAAAAGGAAAATCATCATTGTCAGTTTCTTGTTCATTCATGTTTGCATACTTTGTCCTATCTTTAATTCATGTTCACACTTTCATGCCATATATTTATTTTGGGAAAACTGATTTATGCTACTCTGGATTGTGTAATGGACTTCCCTGGGGACTCAGTGGTAAAGAATCTGCCTACCAAAGCAGGAGACACGCGTTCAGTTCCTGGGTCAGAAAGATCCTTTGAAGAAGGAGATAGCAACCCACTCCAGTATTCCCTGCCTGAGAAATCCCATGGATAGAGGAGCCTCTTCTTTTATAGTTCATGGGGTTGCAAAAGAATCAGAAATGACTTGGCGACTAAGCAGCAAGATTATATAATACTTCAATCAGTGTATTAATGTACTAGGAAACTCCAATATGTTAAACAAGTGAAAATGTAAGAGAAAAATTAAATATGCCTTTGCTTGATCTAATTCTGACTTTCAGAATAGCATAGGTAGCTAGTGAAGTAAGTAAGGCACCAGTATTGATTGGTACATGAAATATTAGCAATTCTTAATGTGTTCTTTATTTTATAGATAAAATATAATTTGACTAAAAATTAATAAAGTACCTGGAGAACTTTTTGTAGATTCAGATAAAACAAGTCTGGAGTAGAATCTGAGAGTTTGCATTTTTAACAGGCTTCTGGTAACTCAGGCTTCCGGTCCTGGACCGCACTTGGAATAACAAGATTCTACAATATTTTAATGCATCTTCTCACAAACACCTTTAGGACAATAGGGTGTCATCTAAGGGTTTTGTAAGAGAAAATAAGATCAGGTTTATTTTAAGAACAGAATAGCGAATCAGGTTAGTAAGTTATTGCAGCTGTTCAGTTGTGTCTGACTCTTTGCAACCCCATGGACTGCAGCACACCAGGCTTCCCTGTCCTTCATCTCCCAGAGCTTCCTCAGACTTGTGCCCAATGAGCTGGTGATGCCATCCAACCATCTTGTCCTCTGTTGTCCCCTTTTCCTCTTGCCTTCAGTCTTTCCCAGCATCTCGGGTATCAAATTATTGCAGTAGTCAGGTAAGAAGGGCTAGCATTGTTAATGGAAATGAAAAATACTGGCTGTATCCTAAGGGAAAAGAAAATCTCAGTCATATGAATGACCAAACCCTATTGATATTGGAATAACTTAAAATGTTAAGATGATTTTCTGTCATCAGTATAAAACAGAAATAGCAAATCTCCTTCTAGGTAAACAGGAAAATATAAAGAACACAATGTTAGCTTTCATTTTTTAAAAGCATGAAACCCTCATTGGTGTTCCACATCTATTCATTGTGCTTGATTTGGGAACTGTGTATTTCAGTTATTTCAATATTTTGATCTCAAAATAAATTTAGAGAAATGTAGTATATAAAGTATATACTATAGAAAATGTAGTATATAAATGTAGTATATAAAGTAAAAACACCTTGTCATAGGTATTTGTAGAGATGATATATTTATTAACTTACTGCACCACTGGATCACTGTTTTAAATCGCTCCTTCCCCTTATTTAGGGTATTAACCATTTCGGATTTTACACTTTCTTTGTAGGAAGTAACAGAACAGGAAGGGAATCGCTTCAATTAGAGAATGAAAATATGATAGCCTAGAAAAAAATGTCAGTGAAAGGAAAGACTAAGAGATGGTAGGGGAGAAATGAATGAGGAGTTCAAGAGAGTTGAAAATGAGTATCTGATGATATTGGTAAGAACCTCGAGGTAAGAACTTCACAAATATGTATCCATTGCCTGCTGCTTTCCTGGTAAAATGGCAGAATATGGTCAACTGCAGCCTACATTTTCATTAGCAAGACAGTACCTATCATGTAATAGAATATCACACTGGGGTTCAAGATTAAAATAAAAAATAATTTGGTGCCTTTAACAGGAATCTCAGAACCTCTGTCATCTAGCTCCTGGTTGGCGTATCATGTAGCTCTCATCCGAACTACAACAACCTTGTCAAGAAGTATTCCCCAAACCTCTGGTTTTCATTATAAGACAGGCAGGATAGATACGAGAAATTACTCTTCGGTGACTGAAAAGTAATTTAGAAAACATGCAACCAACTAGGTATGATGTATTTATGTTTTATGATTCCCAAGTCAGTGTTCTTTCTTCAGACTATGGGAAACGGTGTAAAGAGAAAATAAGTTAATTTCAGCATTACTCACACACTGGTCAGAATTCATGTGGTACTCACAGATGAAATAGCCAATGTGAAAAAAATATTGGTCCAAACTGTATTTCTCCTTGATTCAGGTATCCCATGGGGGAGTCACAATCTGTTTAGGATATCAGCACAGTCATTGTCCACCTCAATCAATTTAATGCAAAGAGGGGAAGGGGAGTCATTAGGACGCAAAAAAAAAAAAAAAGAAAAAGAAAAAAGAAAATCAATTCTAAGCATCTGTCTGCATACAGACCTCAGGCCAAAACAGATTGAGTACCAAAAAGTAGACAAAGGGAAATCCCAGATTTCACTGTGCAGTTCTTTGGTGCTGCTCCTGTTATGTGACTAATAGACCTTTCGTTTTGAATCACTGTATTTTACAGCTGCGTGCAATCATTACTCCTAAGACTAAAACTATGATGTGTGGCAGAAGCTTTAGATGAGGTGAGGCATGATGGATTGTCATGGTCAAATTATTCATAGAAAGGTTCATTTTCTAATAGAAGTATAAAATATGGCATTTTATTTACATCTCCCTTTTGAGCTCTGGTTCTAGCTGCCAAAATGAACTGTATCACTCAAGACTACACAACTTTGCCAAACGATCCAGGGCATTTGGCAGAACATCTATCAAATTTTATTTTACTCTGAAAGTGAAAAGTGAAGTCACTCAGTCGTGTCCGACTCTTTGTGACCCCACGGACTGTAGTCTACCAGGCTCCTCCCTCCATGGGATTCTCCAGGCAAGAGTACTGGAGTGGGTTGCCATTTCCTTCTCCAGGGGATCTTCCCAACCCAGGGATCGAACCCTGGTCTCCTGCATTCCAGGCAGACACTTTAACCTCTGAGCCACCAGGGAAGTCTATTTTTTTTTTTTTAATTTGACTCTAGTTCTTATGAAGACTGTTTCACATCACCTTGTTTCTCTAGAAAGCAGTTTTTTCTAAATACTGTTAAATCATGATCAGACCACAGTGTGATAACCGCAATGAAAGAACAGTGCAAATTAGTGTGCTAATTGAATTATTTCTGTTGAAACATTAAGATTTTATGTCACTTTCAATATATTTATACTATAAATGTAAATTTTCATATTGAAACACTATTCATTTATTGTCTCTTTTTTATAGATTAAAAAAAAGAGAGAGACATACAGGATAAAGTCATTCATGAAGGACACCTAGCAAATAATTATTGAACATACTGTTTGAACAAAATTATGAATCTAATTGGGCTTCCCTGGTGGCTCAGTTGGTAAAGAATCTGCCTGTGATGAAGGAGACCCAGATTCAATCCCTGGGTCAGGAAGATCCCCTGGAGAAGGAAACGGCCGATTACTCCAGTATTCTTGCCTGGAGAATCCCATGGACAGAGATGCCTGGCAGGCTACAATCCATGGGGTCAGACACGACTGAGCAGCTACACCACTACATGAATCTAGACCTAGCACTCTTGATAATTAAGGTTCAGAAAAAGTGAGATAGGTTTACAGTAGAAGTCATGCAAATATTTTCAGATGTTCAAGTAAATGTAATATGGATGTCCACATCTATTTCATGCACATATATAAACATGGAAAAATAAAATGTACATCACCACATGTACAAATAAAAGTCTATATATATCAAATGCATGCATAGATTATTTTAAAAAACTCATTAACCGCATAATACTCAGTCATTAAAAAGACAAATAATTTTCCATTTTTATGGCCCTATTGACATTTTGCTTTCCAATCTGGGTTCTAAACTAATGGACAATAGTAGAATAATACAGTATGCATCTTAGTAAATCTAGTACCATTCAAAGCCAAACAAGCTAAACCTTTCATAACTTTAATAACAAAAATGTTTTAAAGAACAATATATCTGAAAATGTTTGATACAAGTTTTTAATCATAGAAAATGTGTGTGATGCTTAAGCAACCTCAGTTCTTATATACAGTTTCTGTTAAGAACATCTCAAATTTAAGAATACAAATATAATCTTGTTAATCCTGTTTCATTACATATGTAATCAAGTTAACAAGTGTTACCAAGGCATCCTGGGAATTAGAAAGTAGGATTTATTTTAAATTAATGCTTCTACTGGTTAAAACTTCAGCATTTTTTCAAATAAAAGTAAGAAAGATTGAAATTAAAACTTAAAGCATGTTTTGCGTTGAATCATGTTTGAGTAGGATTTTAAATTTTACCAAGAAAGTATTGATGAGTTAAATGGCTTTTCTGCTGTTCTTTATTCTTAATGTTGAGACGTTTCTTTAATTTATTCATTGTTCTTATCTTAGGCCCTATAGTGAACGGTTGTATTTAGGAATTTTTAAAAATTCTATTTCCCTGATTTGGTCTGGGAGGAACATCTCAACATTTCCTTTTTTGATTACTGCACTTACAGCTTACACAGCAGGCTTGATCAGTAGTTTTTAGCTGTTATGTGTACCTATGCATATGTATATCCTTATGTTCATGCACTGATTTGGGTATTCAGATATACACACACACACACATATATATAGGTATATAAGAAAGAAGAGAACTGTTTTTCTGTAACTTTTTTTTCCTTTTTAAAAATTTAGCTTCCTTAAATGTTCACAATAAATTGAAAACTGCATTTAATATACCAAGTATCAAAATATCAAAACAGACTTAAATAATGCATTGCTGGAATTCCCAGGTGGTTCAGTGGTAAGGAATCCACCTGCAATGCAGGACACTCAGGTTCAGTTCCTGGGTCAGGAAGATCCCTGGAGAAGGAAATGGCAACCCACACCAGTATTCTTGCATGGAAAATCCCATGGACAGAGGAGCCTGCTGGGCTACAGTCCATGAGGTCACAAAGAGTTAAACATGATTAAGTGACTAAACAATAGCAATACATTGCTATGGTGGGGAAAAATATATACACATATATATGTATATATTGTTACACATTTTTTCATTAAATTTTGCCTAGATTTTGATCCATACTAATATTCCATGTGACCTGTTGTAAACAGTCAAATTAATATAGAGGGAAGCTGTCTATGCCAGAGAATAAGATCAGGGGAGTGTTACTTGAAAATGTTTAATAAAAATGTGTCTGTTGCAAATACCAAAAATAGAGCCATCCTGGCTTGATTTCAGGGATACTTTGCACTCTATAGAATTCTTTACTAAAAATTATTATAGTTTGGCTCTAGAACTTTCAAATTGTGGTGCTAGAAAAAACCCTTATGAGTCCCTTGGACTGAAAGGATATCAAACCAGTCAATCCTAAATGAAATCAACCCTGAAGATTCATTGCAAGGACTGATGCTGAAGCTCCAATACTTAGGCGACGTAATGCAAAGGGCCCAATCATTGGAAAAGACCCTGATGCTGGGAAAAATTGAGGGGAAATGGAGAAGGGGGCCGCAGAGGATGAGATGGTTAGATAGCATCACCAACTCAATGGACATGAGCTTGAGCAAACTCTGGGAGATAGTGAGGGATAGGGAAGCCTGGCTTGCTGAAGTTCATGCAGTTGCAAAGAGTCAGACAAAAGTTAGTGACTAAACAACAACAAATTATCCAGTGTATCATTTCATTTACTTATTTATTGCTTTATTTTTCTATCTCTTCAATAGAACCAAGCTCTATAATGCCAGGGCCTTTTTTCTTTCCTTCATTGCCCTGTACAGCATACTTTGAACAGTGCCTAAAACCTAGTAGGTAATCAGTAAATATTTGTTGAAAGAATGAATGAATTTACTTCAAAAAGATAATTCTTGGGGATGGAAAATACACAGGTTTTATTTCTGCATTTATTTTTGTACACAATCAAAACTCTTACCATGATGTTTCGGAGAAGTGATAAAAATAACAATTGCATGGATATTAGAAGAAAAGTTTGGCATATGTAAGACATTTTAAAGACATATGTTTGTTTCTCCAGACCAGTATTTTAAATTCAGATTATCTGTATATCCAAATATCAAATGAATAGCAACTTCATGTTTTCAAAGTCTTAAGAAAAAAAGCACATCAACATGATTAACATAAAAAAAAATGAAGCAAAGAGAGAGCAATGTACTACCTAGAAATGTAAACTGGCAAGAAAGCAAATTAATTTTATTACCTCAGGTAAATTACAGACTTTGCATCAAGTCTTTCACATTTTAAAGTGAGAATGATAAAATAGATTACTGCTTGGATCCCTTATAGCTCAAAGATCTTTCATTAATGTATATGGCATATAAATGTGTTCTTATTTAAGGCATATAAAGTTTTTACCACTTCACACAGTTTTATCAAAAAATGTTTATTGATACAAACTGAGAACAGAGAAGGCGATGGCACTCCACTCCAGTACTCTTGCCTGGAAAATCCCATGGATGGAGGAGCCTGGTAGGCTGCAGTTCATGAGGTCGCTAAGAGTCAGATATGACTGAGTGACTTCACTTTCACTTTTCAGTTTCATGCATTGGAGAAGGAAATGGCAACCCACTCCAGTGTTCTTGCCTGGAGAATCCCAGAGATGAGGAACCTGGTGGGCTGTCGTCTATGGGGTTGCACGGTCGGACATGACTGAGGCGACTTAGCAGCAGCAGCATGAACTGAGAATCATGAACAAAATCTATGAAGACAGGCATATTATATGACCCCAGTGAGTTTACAATTTGATTAAGAAGACAAAGTAGTATGGAGAAAAAAATGCAAATGAACCTGATCAGTGGTATGATGAGAGTATATGGTGCCAGGGTGTGTGCCCTCTGGGGGAGAACCTAACTGGGTTGTGAGAGACAAATAGGACTTTTTTGGAACAAAATGTAGATTAAGCCATTAGTGTAAATAAGAGGACAAACTAACCAGGCAAAGAAGATGGGAAACTGTTTGAAGCTGGGAAGAATTAAAGAATAATATTAAGGAATCTTAGGGGTAAAAAATAATAAGAGTTCAGTATATTTGGAGCACAGAGAACAAAAGAGAGACTCCAAATGAAATTGAAATGGTAGAGTGGGGCAGGGTAATAGAAAGTCTGAAACAGCACATGAATTTTGCATTTTGACCAAAGGCCATTGTGGAATGATTGAAGAATTTAAAATAAAAATGTAAAAATCAGTTTTCCGGTTAAAGATCACTAGGGCAGTAGCTTGGAGAATGAATTAAAGAGGAAGAAGACTCAGGGTAAAAAAGGTTTCACTGACTCTCAGTAATCAACATGAGAGATGCCCATGGCTGCTTTAGGACAGGAAGTATAAATGGAGTTTGTTGTTCAGTAGCTCAGTTGTATCCAATTCTTTGCGACCCCATGGACTGCAGCACACCAGGCTTCCCTGTCCTTCACCATCTCCCAGAGTTTGCTCACACTCGTGTCCATTGATTCGGTGATGCCATCCAACCATCTCATCCTCTGTCATCCGCCTCTCCTCCTGCCTTCAGTCTTTCCCAGCATCAGGGTCTTTACTAAGGAGTCAGCTCTTCACACCAGGTGGCCCAAGTATTGGAGCTTCAGCTTCAGCATCAGCATCAGTGAATATTCAGGGTTGATTTCCTTCAGGATTGACTGATTTGATCTCCTTGCTGTCCAAGGAACTCTCAATAATCTTCTCCAGCACCACAGTTCGAAGGCATCAATTCTTTGACACACAGCCTTTTTTATTGTCCAGCTCTCACATCCATACATGACTACTGGTAAAACCACAGCTTTGACTATATGGACCTGTAAGGTTCTTTAGGGTTATTTAAGGAAAAATGTATTTGGGGCATGAGGTTTGTTTTGTCTTGTACATGTGGATTATAGAAGTAGAAAGTGGAGTGAGGTGCCGTTTCCTTCTCCAGTGGATGTTCCCGACCCAGGGATCTAACCCGGGTCTCTTGTATTGCAGGCAAATTCTTTACTAATGAGCCATCTGGGAGCGAATCCTGCTAATTTAGGTTTTATATAGGTAACCAAAAGGTTTGCCTTTTCTTGAAAATGAAAGATGTGACACTTGGCTGTGTATGAACTTTAGAAAGAACGTGTTGGCACTCACACAAAGATAATATGTTTGTACAGGAAAAAATAAAGTCCAGCTCTTCTTTGTGCAGTAACAGTTACAAATTCCTCAATGACTGTAAAGTGATAAATTTGTCGACCCTTCTTTGATATCCTTTTTGCTTTCAGTCATTTCCCCATTTCAACATTGGTGTCTATGTTTAAAGCCTATTGAGACAAAAAAGAAAATTTACAATCAAACCCAAAGTTTTACATGTCCAAACTTACTTTGTCTTAAATTATTTGAACAAAAATAGGACCAAACTATGCCTCTGAATGTGTTGTTTTGCTTTCTGTGTTTTTAAGTTTGCTTTAGAGCTTTATAAATTACTCTTTAAGAGGATTCTAATTGTGTGAAGATTTCTTAAGTTTTCTGGATATTTTAAATTTTAATTTTTATTTCATATTGGAGTATAGTTGATTTACAGTGTTTTGTTAGTTTCAGGTGAATAGCAAAGTGACTCAGTAGTATATATACATATATCCATTCTTCTCAGATTTTTTCCCCTACACGATATTACAGAATATTGAGTAGAGTTCTTATGCTAAAAGTGGGTCCTTGTTGATTATTTTATATGTAATAATGTGTGAATGTTAATCTCAAACTCCCAATTTATCCCTCTTTCCCCCCTTTTTCCTTGGGTAACCATTAATTTGTTTCTGAAGTCTGTGAGTGTATTTCTGTTGTGTAAATAAGCTCATTTGCATCATCATTTTTAGATTCCACATAGAAGTGATATCATGTGATATTTGTCTCTCTGTGACTTATTTCACTTGGTGAGATAATCTATGGGTTCATTCACGTTGCTGCTAATAATGTCATTTCTTACTTTTTTGTGACTAATACTCTGTTGTATATATATATGCCAGTTCTCTGTTGATAGACATTTAGGTTCCTTCCATTTCTTGGCTATTATAAATAGTGCTGCACTGAATGTTGGGGTGCATGCATCTTTTTGAATTGCAGGTTTTCTCAGGATATATGCCAAGGAGTGGCATATATCTGGATCGTATGGTAGCTCTATTTTTACTGTTTTAAGGAACCTCTATTCTGTTCTTCACAGTGGCTGTACCAATTTACATTCCACCAACACTGTAAAGGGTTCCCTTTTCTCCATACCCTCTCTAGCATTTATTGTTTGTAGACTTTAGGATGATGGCCATTCATCCTAATGAATGTGTGATGATGTGTGAGGTGATATCTCATTGTAGTTTGATTTGCATTTCTGTAATAATTAGCAAAGTTTGGCATATTTTCATGGATTCTTTGGCCATCAATTTGTCTTCTGCAGAGAAATGACTATGCAGATCTTCTATCCATTTTTTGATTGTTTTTTTTTATACTGAGCTACATGAGCCATTTGTGTATTTTGTAAAGTAATCCCTTGTCAGTTGCTTCCTTTGCAAATATTTTCTATCATTCTGTGGGCTGTCTTTTCATTTTCTTTATGGTTTTCTTTGCTATGTGAGAACTTTTAATTAGATCCCATTTATTTTTGTTTTTATTTTCACTACCCTATGAATTGGATATTACTGCAATTTATGTCAGTGTTCTGTCAATGTTTCAGGTGAAGATTTCTTACTAGCTAATTCTTTAGTCAATTTCTTATCCTCGATAGGGTTGGCTGATGCTGTATTAGGACCTACTGATTAGAGCAATTTAGGCACAGATTGATGATTCACTTAAAGGAAAAAATGTGAATACTTATCACAGTTGTACTCATTGTTTCATAGTAGACCCTAGCTTGAATGTACTAGCAACTAGTTCCACACAACATGATCTTTTAATTATCTGTAAAAACTATAGAATGTGCCAGTGTTCAAACTGAAGATATTTTAATAGGTCAATATGAATGTGAAAATATTCTTAATAATTTATCAGAATAGACATAGTAAACAAAACAACTATTGTTCAAATTGTATATACGTATATACTTAGGTTGGAGAAGGCAATGGCACCCCACTCCAGTACTCTTGCCTGGAAAATCCCATGGACAGAGGAGCCTGGTAGGCCACAGTCCATGGGGTCTCTAAGAGTGGGACACAACTGAGCGACTTCACTTTCACTTTTCACTTTCATGCATTGGAGAAGGAAATGGCAACCCACTCTAGTGTTCTTGCCTGGAGAATCCCAGGGATGGGGGAGCCTGGTGGGCTGCTGTCTATGGGGTCGCACAGAGTCGGACATGACAGCAGCATATACTTAGGTATGGTAAGCAGTTTGGTAGAAAGAATGAAGTCTAAATATATAAAGTTGTTGAGAGCATCTCTTTCCAGGTGGCACTAGTGGTAAAGAACTGGTCTACCAATGTAGGAGACACAAGAGACGAGAGTTCGATCTCTGGGTTAAGAAGATCCCCTGGAAGAGGGCACAGCAATCCACTCCAGTATTCTTGCCTGGAGAATCCCATAGACAGAGGAGCCTGGAGGCTATAGTTCATGAGGTCACAAAGAGTTGGACACAACTGAAGTGACTTAGCATGCACACACACATGATCAAAAAAGCCCCCATATAGAGAGACATACAAACAGTATTGCAAAATACAAGCTTGCAAATCCTTGTGTAATTTTACATCTCTTGTGCTGTAAATATATATCAGAGAAAATTAAAGTACTCTCATGAGGATGCAGAGTGTTCTTCACAAACTTGTGTTTAGGCTCTGGTCCAAAAAAAGTGTATATATCCTCTTATGTTGATTAGTAACAATTTCAGATATATTGTTGACTCTGTTTTACAGTACATAAGGTTTTTTGTTTTAAAACTTATTTTTAAGTAGAGGATAATTACTTTGCTATATTGTGTTGGTTTCTGCCATAGAGGATAAAGTTTTGAGAACATGGTTGTCTTAAATTTCATGGAGTCAATTTTGGATTTTGGAAGGTGCAGATGGGTAAAGATCTTGGAAGAGATTATATAGAAGGCACTCTGAAGGCTCTACATGAAATAAATATCATAGGGCCCACATGAAGATATGTATGTGGGACTATAGGCACAAAAGTACTGGTTATAGACCAGCCAGGAGACCAACAAGTAACACTTGATATCCACATAGTTAGTTTGGAATCAAATAAGAGACAGATTGAATAATGCCCGTCCACATTGGAGAGGGCCGTCTTTACTAAGTTCTCCAATTCAGAGGCTAACCTCATCAAGATAGCCCTTTACATTCACTCCCAGAAATAATGTTTAACCTGGGAGCTCCATGGCCCCGTTAAGCTGGTGCATAACATTGACCATCAGATTTAAAAGCCAATTTGGAGAATACTGTAGGCAATAGTGATGTAAACATAAATATGATTCATGACAATAAGAGCAAGATACATTGAATAATACAAGGCATATACTGAGTTAGACTATCCCTACTGAATAATCTATTGAGTTTTGTGATTTTTGTTGTTGTTGTTTTCATTGTTGAAGAACTTAGTGATAGAAATTTCACAGGGTCACTGTTAAGTTTCAAGATTTCAAAGCCTATACTCTGAGCAAGGAAAGCAGGAATCTGTGGCTTAAGGGAGAGCATGGGTGTCTGTGGGAGGGGTCAGGCAGCTTTAGTCACCTTTGTGCTCTTCCCCATAGGATTCTGTGTTTCTGTATCCTCCTCCTTGAATTCTTAATCTCTTAATTTTGGAATTTCTCTTAATGTTGTAATTCTCTTAATCTCTGCTTGTTGTAATTTCTCTTGATTGTAATTTGTAATTTTTCTTAATCTCTGCTTCATTATTATTGTCTGCTGTGTGCTGGCTGCTGAGATGAATTAGATGTGTCTATTCAGAACTGAAGAGTCACAAAGGATTGAAGAGGACCAGGGTTCAATCCCTGGGTTGGGGAGATCCCCTGGAGAAGGCAGTGGCTAGCTGCTCCCATATTCTTGCCTGGAGAATCCCATGGACAGAGGAGCCTGGTGGACTACAGTCCATAGCGTCGCAAGAGTCAGTCACACTGAGCGATTAACACTTTCACATGAGGAAAAATAAGAATAGCGTGCTTGCCTGGGTCCCCTTCTTAACGTGATTGTTCTTGGGTTTGTTCAGCTAACTTGGATACTCCTCTTTCAGTGGTCATGCTAAACAATCTGTTGTAGTTTGCAAGCTTAGAATTCTTTGAACCTGACTGAGGAGATCCATGTAGGCACAGGGGCATCAAAGAGAAAGAATAATGATGCAGAGTACTCTGTGTACACTGTTTGCTGGCAAATTTAGTCAAATGGTATCTGTTGGCTCCAAATATTCCTGTAGTTAAACTGTTATTCTGGAAAAGCTCCTTCCTCATCCCCAGCACCCCACCCCCCCCCAACCTGTGGCATATATAAGAAAATACTTTCATGTATTTGCTAAAAAACTAAAAATAATGTAGGGTAAAAAAGATGTCTTTAATGGTACCATCAGTGTGTTCTGATAGATGAAGAGTCACAACCATTTATTCACTTATGAAAAAATGCATTACTTAATGCTAATTCAATCAAAATGTTATTGCGAGAGTCTCAAATAAATGTCCCAATAGCTCAGTTTATACAGTGTGGAAGATAAAAATGTCTGCCTTGCAGGGTTAATGCAAGGACTAATATTAAAAATGCACATACACCACTATGAATGTCATCTGGCACAGAGCACACACTTTAAAATATTGTTATACAATTATTTTTTAACACATTTGGATATTTCAGTACTGCAGGATTTATTAAATCTATGCTTTCTGAAATTTTTTTTACTGTGACCTTCATTAAAAAATATTTTTAAAATTGAAACTCAGTATACACACACATATTGGTAAAGAATCTGCCACCTGGTTCGATCCCTAGGTTGGGAAGATCCCCTGGACCAGGGCATGGCAACCCATTCCAGGATTCTTGTCTGGAGAATCCCCGTGGACAGAGGAGCCTGGCAGGCTACAGTCCATGGGGTCACAAAGAGTTGGACATGACTGAGCAACTAATCACACACACACATACATACACAACTTTAAAATTTTGAGAAATAATACCTTTGTCATATGTGATGCACTCTGATATTTTTCCTCTTTTCCTTTTCTAATCTATTATCTTCTACTCTATTCTGTTCTATTTACTTTTTTTAAAAGGATTGATACTGATTCATCTATTGGTTGTCACCATTTGGGAAAAAAAAACTGTGTGGCCATTTTTTTCCATTTAATAAAATCTGAATCATGTTAAATACTCAGGACCTGTTAGTAAGAGTCACAGAGTTTAAGTGACATAGAAATGTTTGTCATCAGCGTACCTGTTGCACTTGTAGAGATTTGCCACTAGACTGAGAAATAATGATCATCTGACCTCTCTAATATAGGTTGAGGGATGGGTGTGTGTTTTTCTTACTCCTTAGAAAAAGAATTTCACACATAAGACATGTTTAAAATTGCTTCCTGACGTGTATATAAAGAGCTTCTGTCAATTACTCTGTCTAGGAAGTTTCCCTGTTTAGTACGTGAGTAATCTGCTAAAGGGGCAGAATGACAGTAAATTCATACCTTATGGTTAGGGCTTAAGTGAGCAGAGAGTCTTATTTATGACAAAGAGATGAGCAATTAGTTCATTTATTTTTAAGCTGTTGGCCACCACTGTAACATGGCATGTTTTATAAGCTAAGCTGAAAGAGGCATTTAGAGAGGAAAGGATTATAAGAATAAACTTGAACCCTGTAATGTAGGTTCATCTTTCTTTTCTTTCTTTGGCCTATTTTATAGTTTCTTCTAGTCTTTCCTTGATTTGAGGAAGAGAAGTGAAATGTAAAATACCAGTCTCAAGAGTGGAGTTTTGCATAACTTCACCAGGCAACTGGTTCAGCAGCAGTGTGCTATGTAGAACTGCTAATTGATGAGCCATAGCATTGGAGCTATAGGTAGATTACCACATCTGTGTTTGGAAGAGTTAAGAGAGATTATCTGTCCTATCAATCACTCTTTACATAGACATGGACACACAAAGATGGGCAAATAGAGATGGAATACTTTGGAAGTTCAAAGGAATGGGAAATTTGACACTTATTCCTGGCCTTAGAATGTTCACATTGGAAGGAATTTAAGTTTATCTGGTTCTCAGATTACTGTCTGCTCTGTGTTCTGAAGTATGCCCTTTTAAGAAGCCTTTTTAGAAAATTGATGATTTCTGAGTGGGAAACAGAACAGCTTGACTCCTATAATAGCTTACAACCAGCCACTTATTACCTGATACTTGGACATGAGACTTGATGTTAGGATTAAAGAGAAGACTCTTGTAAGTAAATAAATGCAGCCTGAATTTGTGGCAGCAAATTTGACATTCTGCCTAGGTTACTAGGACATGAGGTTCATCTGGATCATGGATACCTAAGATCTGGCCGGTAACTGTGCCCATTCGAAGGGAAAATAACTTCTAATATTTGAAGGTGAGGGGGATACTTAAAACCTAGCACCTAGATTAATAATTATATTTGTGCTATATCAAATTGTTGACTATTTTCAAAAAGCAAATGACTATAGTAGAGGTTAGGTGATATCTGTATGATTTGCACACTCCAAAGCTAAATGGCATTTTATATGATAAGAGGAAAAAAGTTATCTGTTCCTTTCACTGGTTTATTATTACTTATTTATGACTTAGAAGCCCAAGCACAAACCAGTAATGAATAATATTTAGCTACTGTAGTAGACTGTGGACAGGAATATTAGAGTTTAATATATAGGATCAGCCCTTCACCCAGGAGGTCATTTTGTATGATGCTGTCATCATTCTCTTGGAGTAAATTCACTCTTTATAGCAGCCCCAGTAAATAGCTGCAATATAATCTGGAAACATGAGGTCTTCCCTGGTGGCTCAGTGAGAAAAGAAACTGCCTGCCAGTGCAGGAAACACAGGTTCAATCCCTGGATTGGGAAGATCCCTGGAGAAGGAAATGGCAACCCACTCCAGTATGCTTGCCTGGGAAATCCTGTGGGCAGGGGAGGCTGGCGGGCTATCGTCCAAGGGGTCAGACATGACTCAGCGACTAAATAACAGCAGTCTGGAAACAGACACCATAAACACAAATTCTGTGGTTTTTTCCCTTCATATTATGTGGTTCCTTGCAAGAAGGTTGCTTTTCAGCATTTCTCTTCATGTGTTACTTGTAAGAAGATTTCAGCTGAGCATTTTTATTTGTTTGTGGGGACAAAAAGAGAAATCCAAATAAGTGAGCCCCTGAAAGATAGTCTTAAGGTTTTTGTTGATAAGAATACAAAGATGGTAAGTAAGTATTTTTTTTTAATCTCAACTGGGATATTGCCATATTAATTGGAATTTGACCACATCTCTCTTGTTCAGAATGGTTACCCAAACAATGAAATTGGAGCACAGGTGAATTGTCTGTTATTGGGATCACAGACTTATATCAGTTCTCACTGAGGTCCAACCAGTTAGCCTTTTTTTTTTTTGCCTTAAAAAGATTACTACATTTAGTACCTACATTGTTCCATGTCTTATAGCTTCACATTTATTATTTCACATAATCCTAATAGTCTCATCTGCTAGCTAATTAAAATGCCACTTTCCTGATGAGGAAATTGAGGATATTAAAGCATGAAAGTACAAGTGTGAATTTATATGTAGAGGAGAAGAAACATAGGAATGAAGATACTGGTTTTATAAGAAATAATTGTCTGATTGAAGATTGAAGTGATATTTCAAAACCTTCATTTGGATCTGAGAATGTCACGTTCACCTGGAGGAATTGACACAACTCATCAGTAGGACAGAGATTTGAACTCTGGGCTGTGTGGCTCAGGAGTAGGCAGTTTCTGCTCTTCTGTAAAATCTTTCATGTATATAACATGGAGTGGAGGACAGAACCATGGGTGCAAATTCTGGAGGCACAAAATCATCAAAACTTTCTTGTCTGTGTGTTCAATTAAATACTTTGATTTATTTGTATTCCTTCAACTTTCTAAGACTTTTTAGCAGTCCTTGAAAAGTAAGTAAGACAGCATTAGAAATATTCCTGCGCTTTTTCTTCAAGAAAAGTAAGCCAAAGATTTTTTGCTGAATTAAAACTCTTTTATACACATGTTATTTAGAAACATCTTAAGGTCATTTAATACATAAGTCTTTTTTGCTCTCTTCAAACAATCTGAGCTATATGTTATATTATCATATTAGGTAATAATCACAATCATCACTTGAATAGCAAAAATATGAGGTAATTAGATCCTAGAACTTACTTATTTCAGCTGTCTATTGTTCTGTTCTCACTTTTTATATAGCCTGCATAATACTGTGATCATCTAAAGCAAATGATAGTCTTTAAATAGGGACTTGTAATGTAGACCTTTTTTAAAATAAATTTATTTATTTTAGTTGGAGGATAATTGCTTTACAATATTGTGGTGGTTTTTGCCGTACATCAACATGAATCAGCCACGGGTACACACTGTGTGTTGTTTTTTTTTTTTAAATCTTAGGTCAAATAATAAAGCACTTATCCTCCTCAGAGCATTATGCAAACTTGATCAATCATGCTTTCTTGAGAAGTAGGTCAGCACACAGATTCTCTCTGCCTTAGAACTAAAGAAGAGCTTTTTAATTCTGCAGGCAAGAATTTAGCAGGGGCTATCCACTCTGGATTTTATGGCTACCCTCAAATGATTCTAGCCTCCACTCGCTTGGGACTTCACGGTTAAAGTTTTCTTGTATATTATTTTAGGTGAAAACTTATACTACCTGATGTTGAATTTCATATCTGAGACTTAGCCTTGATGAGTCAATGGAACAAAATCAAAGTTACTGAGAAGCTAATTCCTGTTCCCCAAGTGATCTGAAAGAAATATGTGTTTTAGGAAGTACATGTATTTGAAATTAGAAAAGTCACTGAGCAATAACTGGCAAAGTTTTTTTTTTTCCTCTGTGTGTGCATGCATATAAAACATATTTAACTGATCCTTGGTACACTGGTTCCAGAGACTTATTCCATGGTCTACCAGCATCAGTGTGAACTGGGAATTTGTAAGAAATGCAAACTCTTGGGCCTCACCCCAGACCTACTGTGGCAGAAACTCTTGGGGTACGGCTGTACGATCTTTGTTTTAATAAGCTTCCAAGGGATTCTGATGCTTGTTAAGGCTTTGAAACTACCACTTTAATGCATACAACAGATCCCTCAATTTTCTTGAATAATTGAATAAGTATTTTCAGTAAAGTGACACTGTAAAGCAGTTGTACTGGATATTCACAAGCTTTTTAACTACAGTGGCATTAAAGAAGTTATAGATAGCATGTATAGTTTACTTGCCCTTCTGAGAATTCGCAGTCAGTCAGATGAGTATTTGCATCCATCCTGTACAGAATTCAGAGTACCTTCAGCTTTTCTCCCAGGGGAAGGCTTTAACTGGCAGGAAATGCTACATTTCTTGTCAAACTTGCTATGTGACTTCCTAGTCATGTTACCTTCTAAAAAATCTTTCATTTTTCTGTTTATAAAAGACCTTTTTTTTTTTTTTTTGCAATGTCCAAGTACTGGTTCCTTCCAGAAATTTAATGTAACATTATCAAAGCTAAGTTAAACTACTTGTTATATGTCTGTAAAAAGCCTTACTATATTAAAAATATATATATCAGGTGCAGACTGAAATATAGACCAAAGGAAACAGCAGCTGAAGATGGTTAGAGAAGAGATTCCTTCAGGTTCCTTCCATCCTAGCTATGAGTTATGGCCATAAAATCAAATCTGAGTCACAAGGGATTCAACTGCCCGTAACTCATTTACCAGGCCAAATCATGAGACTGATAAGTCAGAAAGCACAGCAGCCGTGACACTCAGGTGGTATGTAAATCACGTCAGCAGATTTTTATTATCTCAGGCTGATCTGGCTGTTGTAGGGTATTTGTGAGTATAAATTCATGTGGTTAAGAGAATCAATCATTTATGAGGTTTCATTGGGTGTGCCTACTGTGCGCAAGACACTCCGGGGACTATAAAGATACATGTCACATTGAACTTGTCCTGGTTGAGCAGAGAGCCTACATAAAGTAGGAAATTAAATATTCTGAGTAAATGATTCAGAAACCCTCCAGCTTTGTCTTCTTCATAGACTAGGTTGGGTTTTACTAGTGATTTTCACGAAAGCAGGGGTCTTATCTTACTCATTTTTACTTTTCCAGGGCTTAATACAGAGTTTAGTGCACGATCATTTCCGAGTAAATCAAGGTTATTAAATTTCTTTCTTTTCTGAATTTTCCTTATGATAATTTTCTCAACCACTCATGTAGTATCTGGCAAATATTGCTTAGATTTCCATTATGTTTCCTATGTTGATCTACTTCATTTGCCCACATATTATACAATGTCTAGACATGCATCAGTCACATTAAATGAAATTCCATATACCTAAATACCTAAAGATTATGCTTAGTTGATCCACAGTGACTATTTGTTAATGATTGTGGACATAGCATATTGAGGTACAGCATGTTAGACCACAGTACAAGAGATGACAATATAATACTGCCAACTGAGTGAGTGGTCCAAAACTTGAATTCAGAGGAAACATGAATCCCTGGGCTGGAGTAAAAGGAGAAAATATTAATGGTACAACAGTTTGGAGCTAAGGTGGGATTTAAAGGTATTCTAATCAAAAGTCTCCATGTTACAGTTGAGAGAATCTAGCTACTGAAAGAGTAAATGATTCATTTTGAAGGTCCTATGGTTTTATGTTTATATGTACTTTGTTATCTTGAGTTGTTGATAAGATCTTATTAGTTATTGATTTTATTATAAATTTTGTGCACCCTCAGTAGAATGTAATACAGTTGTACCAAATATATTAGAAAGCAAATAGTAAGCATTTATAATTTCTGTCTATGATTGCTTATTTTATTTTTAGATCTATGGAAACACTTTCAAACCTGTGAGAAGCATGAGCAAAATCCATTGAATTTTTCTAAGTTAAATATGTTTTAATAGCATCTATAATTATGAAATATTGCTGATTTATGACAAGCATTTCAACATGAGTTGAAGGAATAAGTATAAATGTTTAACACTGAACACTAACTTATGACATTGTCCCTGTATTATCTCTATAATATGTAAAGTATCAGTTTAACTAGTTTTAATTCTAGGCTTTGAGCCAGGCATTTTGAAAATTAATAAGTTGTGATTAGGCAAAGAAATTGGAATTCACTTCCAGGTTAAAAGGAATGAGGAGAAAAAGAATTTAAAGTGGGGAAAATTGCTAGAAATGTTTGAGGAACCTCTTGACATCCCTCAGCCTGATTCAGCTATGTGCTGTTTTCATAGGTTTAAGAAATCATGGAGAAGGAAAAAGATAAAATGTGCATATTCAAACTTATGACAGTCTGTTAGAAAGCAAATGAGAAAACAGAAAGTGATCCTTGAATAAAATATTTTATTTGTATGAGCATCTTTCACTTTCAAGAGTTATTTTGGCCCAAGCCAAATGAATTTCAAAGGGATATCAAATAAGCATTGAAAAATGCAGACATGGAAATGAGAATATACTGGAGAATGCTGAAGGCTTTAGAACAGATTCCTTTGGGTCTCTCAGCCTCTGGTTTCTGTGTGCATTTTATATTAATTAAAAATAAAAATAAGATTTCTCTACTGCAGGGGAAGATCTTAGTCTCTCTGATGGTTTTGCCTGCCAGGCATACACATCTGTGGTTTTGCAGAGATTATAATGATAGAATGTATTGATTCTAGCTAACAAATAGCAAAACAAAAAATCATTTGGGGCTCCCCTTAATAATAAATGCCCAGACTTTTCTGTGATTTCTGAACCCAACAGAATTATATGGACTGGGTCAGGAAGCAACCAAAGTACGTGGTGTATGAGACAGGGTGTGGTGGTAAACAGAAGGTCTGTAAAAAATTAATAGCTCCATAACAGAGAAGCAAAACCAGGAGGCCAAAGAACTTTTGCAAAGACAAACACTGTGCTTACCTTCCCACTGTGCTTCACTGAGATTTACAGCTGCTTGGGCATGAATTCAAAGAAAAGCAGTGGAAGGAATCAGAAATATTCATGGTGTCATGGCTAGAGACAGGAATTCAGAGGTCTGTTTTAAAGTGGTTGTTCTGCCTCATGGACAGAGAGGATGATCTCATTTCCTAAACTCAGTGTGACCCCGTTAGTTCTAATGGCTAAATCATTTTGAAAATTCATTCCATTTTATATGTAAGCCAGTTGCATGTTCTATGGAGAAAGTTTTCTCAACTTCACCTTTGTCTTCCTCTTCAGTTTGTTTTAAAAAATAAAGAATATGACATCAAGGAGACTCTCTTCTTGATTCTACAAAGAATCAAGCAAAGAACAAGAACAGGCTGAGAAACCCTCAATCAGAGTTGAGTGGATTCCTTAGTATCTGTTCTGTTCAGATAATGACAAGAAGGTGACTGATCACTCATTTACCAATAAGTCATTGGTTCTTTAGGCTCTGATAAATGGATCTTAATGATTTTCTGTTAAGCTTAGGCCTAATCTTTGAAAGTGATTAGAACATATTTCTTCTGTTTTGTGTTATTTAACCTGGTTTATAGATAGAGCTTGTTTTAAGAAGCAAATGTGTTCCTGCCAAGTAGTTGATATTTTTGTTTTTAAATAATATCCTTTTAAGAACTTTAGACAATTTTCAAAACTCAAGTGATGGAAACTTTTAAAAAGAAAGATGAATCTAAATTTATAGGATTTAAATGGATGTTAATATACTACTGAACACAAGTGAAACACATGTCCTGTCTTAATAGATGTCTTATGAATAAAAGTAGATTGTATAGCTGCTAAAATATAAAGGATATTTTTGCAGACTAATGGCATTTTCTTTATGTTGTGAGGGATTTTAGCCTCTGAAATTCCATTGTGTTCTTTCCCACTTGCAAGTGTAACGTGCAGTCCCTGCTTGAAAAGTCATTTGCATCTCAATGAAAGTAACAGTTTGATAAATATTTAGTGTGCATTCACACTCAAGACCATAGCCTTTAGACTGACGCTGGAGCATTATACATGTAGCTAACTATTACGAAGAGAGAGATGTACAACTCGCAGTGTGGTACCCTTTTAGTAGCACATTTTAATATAGATAAGGTGGATGACAATATTGCATTTATGTATGATGTACATGGAATAACAAACCTTATATAAATTTTCAAGTGTAAAATTACAGTAATTCTGAGAATTGTGTATGAGACAGATCAATGTGGCTTCAAAGTATATTAAGAAGTATAAGAAGGATAACCTGGATTATTTATATAGCATGGAGACTGTATAATAGAAATGTTATTCTTGCTAACTGTGTGCATTTATATGTTATACCATATTATGTGGTCACTCATTTTATTCAAACAGTCTCTATTATAGACTATCGAGAAGCCTTATTATGTGATAGGTATTCTAAGAGATACTGGATAATGATAAAATTGGAATACAGAAGATGAGGTTTTTGAACCATGAAAGACAATGAGTTATTTTGGTAACCCCTAATATGTTCAGATAAATTTATAGAAACTAATTTGTGATGGGTTCTGTTATTCCAAAAACATTTTCCCATAAAAAGGGGATCCTTTGCCCACTGAACCAAGTTAGTTTAAATGTGCTTAAAATATAGTGCAAATCTTATTATAAAACCTGATTTTAAAAAAAACACGTAAAAATTAAAAATCCTCCTGTATCCCTCAATCCCCTGTTTGAGGGCATATCTCCTTCTGTCCTTTTTTTGTAAAAGGAATTTTTAAAAAAGTGGGAGTACAGTGTAAACCCAAGTGCAATAGTCTGATTGAAAGGGAAATGAGGAGGAAATGAAAGTCCCAAGTGCCTGTGAAAAGAAACTAGGACTCCTGGAATCACTGTAACACTGAATCAAATCCAATGTCCCTGGGTCATCACCTTCTGGAAGCAGACCTTGTAGCTAGGCCTGGCTCATTTAAATTTGGAAACACTTTTATATCAGATTACCAAAATGTATAATAGGTACTTTAAAGCTTTGTATATATTTCCTCACCTCAGTAGCTCAAACATGCTTTTAGAATGTTAAATTATTTCTCTTAATTCTGTTAGGCAAATATAATCATGATGAGGCTTTATATTTTACGTAGGATGCCATCCCTATAGGTTTGAGTCAATTTCCCATTATTTGATAATATTATCTCAAATTGTCAGTGTAACAATGACAAATACTTTTAAATTGCATACAGTAACCCAACAGTGCCTTTATTCTTCCCCTCTGCATGGGGAATTAATCACTTCCTTAAATCAGTCATAGTACTTTGAATGTATTTTTTTAAAGTCACTTAGTTGTGAAGTGTCAATTAATGATTAGCATTTCAAATATGGTGCAGCCATTAAACTTATCTTGGGTGAAGCACCCATTGACAGTGTGTTTTCTCTTTGGAGAGCCATTTCAAATGAGGCATGTTAAATTATTTGATTTTCTTTATGGTGCCCCATAATATAGTTCCCAAGCCACCACTTAATATGGCAAATTATGCCTCCAAATGTCTCAAAAGCTATAGAGCAATTGTTTCTTAACCTTTTCTTGGTCATGAACCATGACTAGACTATAAGCTAAGCATATTCTCCTCAGGAAGTGAGTGAGAGGAGAAGCAGCACGTCCGTGAATTCACATATAATTCCTGGACCCCTGGCTAGCCTCAGGTTAGAAATCCCACTCTGGGGAACAGGATTGGTGTAAATGTTTCCCAAGGGTTGTAAGAACTGCTCTTTATGAAGCCCTTCCACAGCTTCTGTTTGACCAAGAGCACTGTTGACAAATGGGGGAGGAAGCACAGAAGGATTCAAAAGCTGTGTGAAAGTGCTGGCCTTTGGGAGGAGAAAATTTTGTCTGTTGAAACAGAAGGGAAGGTAAGAGAGAGAAAGCAGTTCCATAAAGTAATAGTAATAACAATAACAAAATAATAATGATACAGTAATAGTTATTATTTATTTAAGCCTATCATGTGGCAGACTCCATTATAAAGCACTTTACATGCATAATTTAATTTGATCCTTGCAACAACTCAATAAAATAGAGACTATTAAAATTTCAATTTTGCAGAGGAAGGAACTGAGGAACTATTTTTCAGAGGATAACTAGCAGGTCAATGCCACCATTAGCAAAGTGTTGTAGATGACCCCGGCTCCAAAGCTCAGTATCTTAATCACTATGTAATATTTTTTTTTAATTTTTACTTTATTTTACTTTACAATACTGTATTGGTTTTGCCATACATTGGCATGAATCCACCACGGGTGTATACAAGCTCCCAATCCTGAATCCCCCTCCCACCTCCCACCCCATATCATACTACGCAATATTTAAAACAATGGCAGCTTTGTTGGTTTGGTAGCAGAAAGTTGAAACTCATGCTGATGTTCTTTCTGATCTGAAGTGTGAGATAAGTTTATATCTGGGAACTAAGGGGTAAGTTTGGTTTGGGAATATTTAAAATGCTTTTATTTTTTGATGGAATATGTGTCTCAGAATTGACTAGGGAAAGTGATATGATTTGCAGAATTTATATGAAGATAAGGATCATGGATTTATAATGAAAATCATGTGGCTGATGAATAGATTTTTTTTTTCGGTAATTCTGGGAAACTTCGGTGTAGGTATGGAGAAAGTGAAAGCCACTCCGTCATGTCCAACTCTTTTCGACCCCTGTGTAGCCTGCCAGGCTCCTTGTGCATGGAATTATCCAGGCAAGAATACTGAAGTGAGTAGCCATTAGCTTTTTCAAGGGATATTCCCAACCTAGAGATCGAGTCCAGGTCTCCTGTATTGCAGGCAGATTCATCTTCTGAGCCACCTGGGAAGAGAAAGCATAAACAAAAAGATGTTAGGGTACTGGTAGGACCACTACTGAAATTATAGGGCACCGTGTCAAAGACAAATAAGGCAAAATGTGAGAAAATCAAAGAAGTAATATACTCATGATGCCAGTGTGAAGTTGAAAAAAAAATGTTGTAGTGGGTATAGTTGAATAATCTAGTTGTTCAGAAAGCACAATCTCACAATAGAATTGATGATTTTATATGAGGATTGCTTTCTTACTACAGTGTGACTTTGGGGTGATTGGATGAAAGAGATGAAATTCTTTTAGGTGCAAGTGACAGAAAGTATACCTCAACTGATTTAAGCAAAATTAGCACAGATGTGGAGGGTGAGAAAACTCTACATAGTAGGCTAGAGGTCGAACTAGCCACGTGTAACCTTTTGAGGCTCCAAATACCACTGACATGCCCAAGGATCCCTATCTCCTCCCTGCTTTGCCATCAGAGAAATTCAGTCAGAAAGAAACTATACCAAAACAGATATTCTATTGATTGCCTGTAATCCTTAGTCCCTATGAGATTAAGTCATTTAAATCATATCTTGTGCATAAATGAGAAGAAAATCTTGTAATTCTGTTAGCAGCAAGACATATTTAGGTATACTAAGGTATGCTGTTATCTGTCCACTATTAACTTACTATGTCTTTAAAATACTGTATTTCTTATATATCCTTATGTTCAGTTTGAAAATGCTGAGGATTTTGTATTTCAGGCAGCCTAGTGTTATTAAGGGTTGATTAAATCAGACTTATTTAAAGTTTGATTAAAAGTTCAAATAACTTGTTGTAGGTAGAAACTATCTTTTCCCCACTTGTATTAGGGGATCCTAATGAGGATTTCCAGTGCTTTGTTCCTCTCAATTAAATACTTGTTCTGTATGTAGAATTAGTGTAAAGATTGGTTTATGGTTCAAAGATGCCACTAATTAAGCGATAATCTAATATATTCTGAAACCTGTTGTGTTTCCAGCTCAAGTCTATGTTTGTTGCCAATTATACTTCCAATTAATTCCAGCTTCAGTGTGTGAAATGGTTTTTGCTTCACTGCACTGAGTAGAGGGGATGCCTTTAACTGAATCTTCTCTGATGTTCCAACTTTGCTCTTCTTTCAGAAAACATAGGCTTTATGAAGCATGTTAACTTGTTCAGTGCATTTCAGAAGGTCCTTTTGTCCATCAGTGTCCATTTAGTTAGGGCATTAGGAAGATAGAATAGGTATAAGTGAAGTCAAAGGTAAACAGAAGGTCAAAGCATAGTCAGACACCACTAGATTTAATTTTAATATTCTCTGAACAAAAATCATTTTAATGAACAATTCATATAAGATATCATGCCTGGCACTTTGCTGGCACAGAGTAGTTAATTTTTGTAAACATTTAAGACTACAGATACCTTCAGATAATGGCAAGTATTAATTCCAGGAGAATAGCAAGTTTTCAACCATGATTAATGAGGGAGGCAGTACAATAACTGAAAAAACTATGGACATTGGCTATACACTGGCACAGTTTTAATCCTGGTGCTGTCACTTATTGGGTGTGGTGGAATTAATTTTATTTAGTAAAATAAATTATATTTATTCTGAAATGAGATTTATCTGATCCTGTTATTTCTGAATTACAGCAGGAAAAATAACTAGTAAGCACAGGTGTGTGTGTGTGTGTGTGTGCGAGAACTTGAAGCTATTTCTCATAGTTTACAGATGGGCTCCTTTGTCTGTAATTAGCAATTTAACCAGAGAAGGCGATGGCACCCCACTCCAGCACTCTTGCCTGGAAAATCCCATGGACGGAGGAGCCTGGTGGGCTGCAGTCCATGGGGTCGCTAAGAGTCGGACACGACTGAGCGACTTCCCTTTCACTTTTCCCTTTCATGCATTGGAGAAGGAAATGGCAACCCACTCCAGTGTTCTTGCCTGGAGAATCCCAGGGACGGGGGAGCCTGCTGGGCTGCCATCTATAGGGTTGCACAGAGTCAGACACGACTGAAGCGACTTAGCAGCAGAAGCAGCAGCAGCAGCAACAGCAGCAGCAGCAGCAATTTAACACAATTTGGGGAAGGGTTTTCTAACTTTTTTGACATGCAAGCTTTGAACACTGCCAGTAAATTTGAATATGTGCAATAGATGGGGAAAAAATGGGAACAGTGTCAGACTTTATTTTGGGGGGCTCCAAAATCACTACAGATGGTGATTGTAACCATGAAATTAAAAGACGCTTACTCCTTGGAAGGAAAGTTATGACCAACCTAGATAGCATATTAAAAAGCAGAGACATTATTTGCCAACAAAGGTCCGTCTCATCAAGGGTATGGTTTTTCCAGTGGTCATGTATGGATGTGAGAGTTGGACTGTGAAGAAAGCTGAGCACCGAAGAATGGATGCTTTTGAACTATGGTGTTGGGGAAGACTCTTGAGAGTCCCTTGGACTGCAAGGAGATCCAACCAGTCCATTCTGAAGGAGATCAGTCCTGGGTATTCATTGGAAGGACTGATGCTAAAGCTGAAACTCCAATACTTTGGCCACCTCATGTGAAGAGTTAACTCATTGGAAAAGACTCTGATGCTGGGAGGGGTTGGGGATAGAAGGAGAAGGGGATGACAGAGGATGAGATGGCTGGATGGCATCACCAACTCAATGGACATGAGTTTGAGTGAACTCCGGGAGTTGGTGATGGACAGGGAGGCCTGGCATGCTGCGATCCATGGGGTCACAAAGAGTTGGACATGACTGAGCGACTGAACTGAACTGAACTGAACTGAACAGTGTACATTAGGTTACTAGGGAGGAGTGAGACCAATGAGACAACCATTCAGAGTTTACCTAGAGAAAGGCAATAGCCAAGAGTGCTGTGCATGTCTTCCCTGAGCAGGAATTCTCAGCTTTGAGTATGTCCACTCGAAGAGTTGTTTGTGTGTTTGGATTATTTTTTGCTTAAAGGTAGTTGATTTACAATGTTGTGTTAGGTTCAGGTGTACAGCAAAGTGATTCAGTTATACACACACACACACACACACACACACACACACACAAACATATACACTTATGCTATAGGGTCTTTTTTTCAGATTTCATTGTAGGTTATTGCAAGATATTGAATAGACTTCCCCATGCTATATAATAGGTCCTTATTTATCTATTTTATATATAGGAATGTATATATGTTAATTTCACATGTCTAATTTATCCCTCCCCTCACCTTCCCCTTTGGTAACTATAAGCTTGTTTTCTATGTCTAAGAGTCTATTTATGTTTTGTAAAGTTCATTTGTATCTTTTTTAGATGTAAAAAAATGTAGGTATTATCCTATATTGTCTTGATTAATTTCATTCAGTATAATAGTCTCTAGGTCCATCCATGTTGCTGCAAATGGCATTTTGGTTTCCTTTTTTATGACTGATATTCCACTGCAGGTATACACTGCATCTTCTTTATCCATTCCCCTGTCAGTGAACATTTAGGTTGCTTCCATGTCTTGGCTATTGTAAATAGGCTGCTGTGAACATTGCGGTGCATGTATCTTTTTAAATTATGATTTTCTCCAGATAAATGCCCAGAAGTGGGATTTCTGAATCACATGGTAGGTCTATCTTTAGTTTTTTAAGGAACCTCCATACTGGTCTCCTGTATATAACTGTATGTTACAGGAGTTACATATATAACTTCTATATGTAAGAGGATGTAACTATTTACATTCCCACCAAAAGTCCAGGAAGGTTTCCTTTCTTCCACACCCTCTCCAGCGTGTATGATCTATAGACTTTGCGATGGTGACCATTCTCACTGGCATGAGATGATACCTCATTATAGTTTTGATTCACATTTCTTTCCTAGTTAGTGACACTGAGCATCTTTTAATGTGCCCGTTGCCTATCTGTATGTTCAAAGAGTTGTTTAATGGAGTGTCTTCTTTGGAGAGTTTCCAGAGGGCTGAGCAGGCATGATTGTATTTTTCTGTCTAGAGAAACTAAGAAGAATTACACTGAGCTAGCCTAGTCCCAGAGCAGAAATAAGTTTGAAGGGGAAAAAAAGATGTCACTGACCATAATATTGATAGTAATAATTGTAGCTAATAGGTACTGAATGCCTAGCCTGAGACAGATGGTGTTCCAAATGCTTCACATATACTGTAATATTTAAGTGCCAAAAAGATCTTATGAGATAGATATTTATATTATACTCATTTACAAATGAAGGAGCTGAAACATAAAGAATTATTTAATTTGCTCAGGCACAATTTTAAGATGACTCCCCATGATTCCCAGCTCCTAGTTATTCAATCAAACACTAATCTAGATATTGCTATGAAGATATTTTGCAGATGTGATTCAAATTCAAATTCAATTGACATTAAGATATGGAGATTTATCCAGGTGGGCCTGACTGACTGAATCACATGAGCCATTTAAAACAGAGAGTTTTCTTAAACTGATGGCAGAAGTCAGAGATTCAAGCCACAAAAAGGTCTTGAAGTGCCATCACTCCTTTAGTGATGGAGGAAAAGATGGGAAAAGACCTGAGAATGACCCCTACCTATAGCTGGCAAGAAAACAGGGACCACTGTTTTGCTCTCTAACTCTAATTGTGACATGAAGAGCAACATTACCTGAGAGCTTGTTCAGTTCAGTTCAGTTGCTCAGTCGTGTCCGACTCTTTGCAACCGCATGAATCGCAGCATGCCAGGCCTCCCTGTCCATCACCAACTCCCAGAGTTCACTCAGAGTCACGTCCATCGAGTCAGCGATGCCATCCAGCCATCTCATCCTCTGTCGTCCCCTTCTCCTCCTGCCCCCAATCCCTCCCAGCATCAGAGTCTTTTCCAATGAGTCAACTCTTTGCATGAGGTAGCCAAAGTCCTGGAGTTTCAGCTTTAGCATCAGTCCTTCCAAAGAAATTCCAGGACCGATCTCCTTTAGAATGGACTGGTTGGATCTCCTTGCAGTCCAAGGGACTCTCAAGAGTCTTCTCCAACACCACAGTTCAAAAGCATCAATTCTTCGGCACTCAGCCTTCTTCACAGTCCAACTCTCACATCTGTACATGACCCCAGGCAAAACCATAGTCTTGACTAGACGGACCTTAGTTGGCAAAGTAATGTCTCTGCTTTTGAATATGCTTTCTTGTTAGAAATGCTGAATATTGTTCCTACCCAAAACGTGGCAAGTCAGAATCTGCATTTTGATGAAGTAGCTTATTTACACAGTCACGTTTTTGAAACAGTGCGCTAGGGAAAAAGAAAAACACAATAGTTTCTGCTTATCAGTTCCTGTCATTTTCCAAGTAGAGTGTAGCTGAGGAAGATATTAAGGGAATTTGAAATACTTTTCTTCATTTTCTAGTTTTTAGTATCCTTCTAGTGGAGGCTTCCCAGGTGGCTCAGTGGTAAAAAGAAATCCACCTGCCGACGCAGGAGACATGAGTTCAATCCCTGGCATGGGAAAATGCCCTGGAGGAGGAAATGGCAACCCATTCTGGTATTCTTGCCTGGAGAATCCTATGAACAGAGGAACCTGGCAGGCTACAATCCATGAGGTTGTAAAAGAATCAGACACAATTGAGTGACAGAGCACGCATAACACACACACACACACAGAGTGAACTGTAGTGATCTGTATGGCTTAGAAAACATTGTTCAGAATATTCAAAGGATGAAACAGATTGCTAAACTAAGAAGGAAAATAAAAACTCACATCTGTGAGTCTTCAGATGGTTTACATACATCTTCAAAGAAAGATCTGCAGTATTAGCAATCTGTATGCATTGTATATGAAATCCTGATAAGATATTTACTACCTGCTGCTTGCCTTGTCTGATTCATCTGGATATGCAGCATCCTTCATAAAGAAAAGAACCCAAACATTGCATTTATTACCAGTTTGAGTGGTGTGCACGTATTGAAACATACAAGTGGAGTCCTAAAATATTTTACTGAATGTTCAAATTTTAAAGCAAGCATCACTGTTTTAAATCATGCATGCCCCCTTTTTAAGTAGTAAGAATAACAAAAATAATTTTTAAATACCACTATATGAAAGCTATGTTGCTTTTTGTGTTCTTGTAGAATAAAGTTAATAATCAAACTGAAGATTGCCTCACTAGGGAGGACAGTGCAAACAACCTAGGCATATGGAGTGGATAGCCTAGCCCTCTCCAGCGGATCTTCCCGACCCAGAAATCGACCTGGGGTCTCCTGCATTGCAGGCAGATTCTTTACCAACTGAGCTATCAGGGAAGCCCATAAATTTACATAGAGTTGTTTTAATGTTGCCATTTTTTTTTCCAGTGTGAAGCTGGAATTACTTGTAGATGAAGTCTGTTCTTTTTCCCTGGGTTATGAAGCAATCATGAATACAGAAATACTTTATTAGGTAGATAAGGTCGTGAGAGCAAACAGGCATAAAATCCAGGGCACTATAGTCTCAACAGGAGATTGCCATTAAGATCAAAGTAAATTATTACATTTCCTAGAAATGTTTGTGAGAGATAATTTAGTCTCTCACCTGCTTTCAGGAAGAACCACATGTAAACAGGCAAAACATAAAAACACTCCAACTACAGTTTTAGCAATAAGATGATTTTTAGTAGAGGCTTTATATGTGAAATTCTTGCCACTTGGTTATACATTGAACTGTTGATTTTTTCTACTGAAGCCAATATATGCACTGTTAATTTGCATTAGTAACCTATGTTAGATTTGAATTTTTTTCTTTTAAGTGGATTTGTTTTTTCAGTTGAGAAAAATAGAATTACATAAAACCCAACTACTTTCCAAAAGTCGTAAGAAATTTCCAATAACATATGGTTGATTGGTATTTGAAATGAGTGCCCTTTACTATGTTTTGCACTATTGTTGTAGAAAAGGAGACTACATTATTGAATCAGTTTCCCTTTAATTATCCCATGAGTTGAAAAGTCTGCCAGAAATTGATCCAGCAAGTACTACCCATTTAACATGATCTACAATCAGGAGAACATCTGTAAAAGAGTTCACATATTTTAGCACATTGTATTCCTTGTGGTTTTCAGAAAATAATGATTAAAATAGTGAACCTCCGATAATTATAATTTTAATATGGACTTCTCAGTATGGCTCTACTAGTAAAGAATCCACCTGGCAGTGCAGGTGCCTCCAAAGATGCAGGTCAATTCCTGGGTCAGGAAGATCACCCGGAGAAGGAAATGGCAACCCACTCCAGTTTTCTTGCTTGGAGAATCCCATGGACAGAGGAGCCTGGCAGGCTGCAGTCCATGGGGTCACAAACGTCAGACACGACTGAGCAAGTAAGTACAGCACAGCAAAATAGTTAGAACCTTATAAAATTTTAAACAAATAAATACTATTTCCATATACTTTTAAGAATATTCTTCTTACACACTGTTCTAACTCAGCTTCTAAGTAAGTGAGCAGATTTTGTTTAAGATTTTGTTTAGAGCCACCAGAGACGTATTGGGACAAAGTAACTGTCTGGGTGTACATTTTCAGTGCCCTTTTTTGATATTTCTGTCAATACAAATTATAATCACTTTTATAACACATTTTGTTTACGTGAGATCCAAGAAATCATTTATGTGAGACTGTCACACTTAAATTACACAGGTGGAGAAGTGCTGTCATCAAGCAGCAAACCTAGCTTGTTCGGAAATTAAGTGTGAGTTTGAAGAACAATAACAATTTTTAACAATTTTAACAATTTTTAAAATGTTACATGCAACATTTATTTATTTAGAATACTTTTTTATCACCATAACTAACTTTGAAGGTAACACACTTGCTCAAATTTACAGAATTCTTTCTGCACTGTGCCTAATTTACTTATAATTCATATATTATTTTTATGCATAATTTAAGTGTGCTGAACTCAGTGATTGTAGTCATAGAATCAGAGAATTTGCAAACTGATGAGAAAATTAAGGACCAGTGATAATAAATAGCTAGACATCTGAAATATACAGTTTACATTAGTACTTTTTACTAGGAAGACATTTCTAGTGGGATTTCTCTTTTCTCTTTCCCAGGGAAAAGGCATTAAAAGGATCATCTAAGTAGAGCAGTATTTTTACAGTATGGGTTTAATTTTACTTAAAGTATAGTCAAGTACTTCATTTTCTCTATGGCAAAAGGACATTAAAAAAAGATGTGTTTTAAAGAGTGAGACTGCATAAAAGTAATTAAATAATTACATCTTCAGCTACATGGATGGACCTAGAGATTATCAAACTAAGTGAAAGTCAGAGAAAGAAAAATATATGATATCTCTTATATGTGGAATCTAAAAAATGTTACAAATAAACTTATTTACAAAACAGAAATAGACTTAGATAATAAACTTATGGTTGCCAAAGGGGAAAGGTGAGAGGAAGTATAAATTAGGAGTTTGGCATTAACATATACATTCACTACTATGTATATAATAACATATAGATACAGTAAGATAGGTAATTGACAAAGACCTTCTGTAAAGCACAGGGAACTATGCTCAATATTCTGTAATAACCTATATGGGAAAACACCTTGAAAAAGAATGGATACATATGTGTGTGTGTATATATATATATATAACTCAATCACTTTGCTATGCACCTGAAATCAACATAGTGTTATAAATAATGTAAAATAAAACTTAAAAAAAAAAGAGGCTGCAGTGCTTAGATAGAATATGAAATTCCATCCCTCAAGGTCAGCCACAAACTAACCTGAAGTCACACTGTCTTATCAGTATGATAGAAGTTCATTTATTTTCTTGCTGCAGATTTGCTGTATTGGGCTTTTCTGTCTCTTAATTAGTTATCTGCCTCTTAGCAATGTTAAGGAACCTTGACATTGTAAATGCAAAAGCAAAACAATCAGTAACATTTCAAGGCACCTATGTATAGATATGTTTATTTTTTTAGTCCCTTTATACAAGAAATAAACTTGAGTTACATAGCTGACTCAAAACCTGGTCTGATTCTCTAATTTTAGGTACCTATTTAAAATGATTACAGCTGTTAGTTTCTATAATTAACGTTTCTCTCTCTTGACATTACTATTTCTGAAACTAGCGAATTCCTTAATCTTTGTACTTCCTTTCAATGTTGGATGATTTCCAAGCTGAAGTGTTGTTTTGAACCTAAATAAAATCAGTTCAGAACAGCTCAATGATACATTGAGAAATAAAGGCGTCTTTGGAGAGAGATCTTCAAGTGCAAATTAACTTGAAATAATTTAAACTGAGTGTGGAATAATTTGCAGTCTTTCTTCTGTGCAGCTATGGGAACTGCTTGTATAGTCCTGGTTGGGGGAGTTACCCAACTACTTGGAATTTTATCACATCTGTCAGCTGTAGCTAAATGGAAAATATAGTAAAAGCTAACATTACATAGATTTGGAAGGTTCTCTAGAGGGTCTTGTCTCCTTGCAGTGGTGAATAAATTATGTGAGAGCTGAAATGAAATACAATGTTGTTGATTTGCAATTTGAAAGATTGAAAGAGAAATCATTTCTTGGATTCACTGTGTAAATTCTTCACAGTCAGAAGCTCCTGTCTATTGTGATCACATCTTCTAATCCCCAAATCAGCCCAGGATTATCTAGGAAGGTTTTGGTTTTCTTCTGGTTTGTAAATTTTTTATGAAAATATTTTACAGAGAAATAATCATTAGATCGTATTTGGATATATACAGTCAGCAAATTTCCATTTTTTTGAAAAAAAATTTACATGAAATCAGACATGCTGGCAGACCTTACAATATTAAGTGTCAGATACCACCAAAGCTAATTAAATATGATTATGCAGTTAAGAAAAACAGTAGCTTTCCAGATCAAGTGGTGGCACTCATACAATGAATATATTAGTTGAAACCCCAGGTTTCAGCAGTAGTCTATTAGAAATTGGCACTGTGAAGTGATTATTTACATGCATTTAATTGGTATTAATTTTAGTGGAGAAACTTTATGTTTTTCAATTCCTATGAAGGCTCTTAAGTATAGCAACTAGATGACCTTCAGTTTGGTCTTCTTACTATACATGTTACTACATTCCTACACAGAGATCTTTAACTAGATAGGAAATTGATAACAAAAACTTTCTGCATCATCTTGAAGAGTTCTTGTGAAGGTTAATGAGAAGACATTTGAAAGCTATTTATAAACTGTAAAGGATCAATAATGATTATTATTATCTTTTGAGGTTCAATAAGCAGCTGAAGAAAAAGAATTGTGCACTTCTCTTACCTGTGTATTCATATAAAATGTTTAACTCATTACATAATCTCAAGATTTGCCTTGATCATGCAGAAATATTTACTACACATTAAATTTATACCGAATACCACATGAGCTATAAAACTGTGAATCATAAGCATCCTGAAGGGGGTTGTTGTCCAAAAATATGACAACATGTAACAAACATAAAAAGAAAACTGTTAGCTGAATTATGGAAAAATAATATTTTGTTTATATTATATAATATTTTGGACAGGGATGCCTGGTGTGCTGCAATTCATGGGATCACAAAGAGTCAGACATGACTGAGCGACTGAACTGAAGTGAACTGAATATTTTGTTCTTCCTGAAGGAACCTGTGAGGACTTTTGCACTTAAGTTAGACCTTAAAGAATTAATGAGCAGTCAACTGTCTGAGTAAAGTGGGGATGTTATTGTAGGTATAGGGGATGTCCTGGGATGCAGGATGCAGAAAGGTTTTGGAAGAGTCAAGGCAAAAGATAGATTGGTCAGTGACAATACAGTTAGACCCAAGAATAGGAAAACATTAAACTATTATATATTAGAACATTTATTTGGAGTTGTTTAGGTGCTGTTGTGTCCAACTCTTGCAACCTCATGTCAGCAGCCTCTGGTGGGCTACAATAACAGCTCCAAATAAATATTGCAATTTCCAGTGTTTTAATGTATAATAGTATATTTGACTTTAAAGTTCATAAATCTTTCATCATAGAATTGTTTTCCTGTTCATCTCTTACTGATCTTAATATACTTCAAAAGAGATACTGGCAAAACAGAGAATATATCAAGAGCAGTCAGGATAATGAATCATCTTAGAAAATATGACAACATAAAGATGATTAACGTAGAAGTAGTCATTGATTCATTTATTCAATTAACATTTACTGAGTGCCAAGTGTGTGCCAGACTCTCTGCTAGATGTTACAGTTCTAGGAAATTATGAAGATATTGTCTGTATCCTCAATAGACTACTTAGTATTAGAGAGAGAAAAAAAGAGAAAATACTGATTACCATATAGTGCTAACTACATGCATAAGGTACTATGGAAAGATAAAACCAAGTACCCAATTTGTCTCAAACATGATAGAGCAGAATGGCCTAACCAGGGAGATTTTAACTGAACTCATGTTACAGGACCCAAGAGAGTCAGACTGTCAAATGAGATGGGAAAGATATTGAGAGAAGGGTTATTTGATAGATAATATGGGAAACTAACTGTTGGTGTGACAGTATGTTAGAACATAGTAGTAAATAATACTGGAAAGTAAATGGAAACAGATTCAGAATAGCAAGCTAATAGTTTGAACTTCATTTTGAATATGGTGGTACTCCAAGGCATTTCTTTTTTTAATTAGAGGAATAACCACACAAATCCATGTTTTGGAGACACTTTGTGACATCACTGCAAAGAATACACTGAACTGCGAACAACGGGACTAGAAGGCTATCGGATGGTCCACAGTCTTGAGAAAAGGCTGAACTAAGTTTCAGTGCAGTTTGGTACATGTTAACAGATATAGATGTGAAGTAATGCAAGGAGTTTAGGAAGACTATAGTTTCTAGCCTGTGTCATTGATGAATACTGGGGTCTATTACTAAACTAGAGAATATAGAAATAAGTAGAACCTGGTTTGGTAGGGAAGATGATAAATTCAGCCTCAGTTCAGACATGTTTTGAACTTCTGTGTGAGACAAAGATGATATTCCATGCTCAAGAAATTGGAATAATTAATGTTAAATTATCCGTACTACCCAAAGCAAGATACAGAAGTCCCTATAAAATTTCCAGTGGCATTTTTCACAGAAATAGAACAATTCAAAAATTTGTATGGAATCGCAAAAGACCCCATATAACCAAAGCAATATTGAGAAAGAATAATGGAAATATCACATTCCTTGATTTCAAACTGTATTGCAGTTCTATAATAACCTAAGTAGTATGATATTGGCATGAAAGCAAACACATAGAATACAGAGCCCAGAAATAAACCTACGAATATATGGTCAATTAATTTACAACACAGGAATCAAGAATGTAAGAAGGGGAAAAGGTAGTCTCTCCAGTAAATGTTGCTGAGAGCTGACCAGCCACAGGTGAAATAATGAAACTGGACAACTATCTTATACCATACATAAAAGTTAATTCAAAAGGGATTAAAGATGTGAACATAAGGCCCAATACTGTAAAACTCTGAGAAAAGACTATAGACAGCAAGCTCCTTGAGAGGTATTGGTGATGATGTTTTTAAATCTGACACCAAAAGTAAAAGCAACAAAAGAAAAAATTAAAAAATGGGGCTGTATTAAACTAAAAAGCTTCTGTGCAGCGAGGAAAATCATCAACAAAATGACACAACCTATGGAAAATGGGAGAAAATTTACAAATCGTATATCTAATAAGGGGTTAATATATAAAACATAGAAACTCATATAATTCAATAGTAAAACAGCAATCTCAGTTAAAAATTAGCAGAAGATCTAAGTACAGTTTTTTCAGAGAAGACATAAAGAAGGCCAGCAGGTACATGAAAAGGGTGTTCAACACCATTATTCATCAGGGAAGCCAAATCGTAATAAAGTATATCACCTCACACCTATTAGAATGGCTATTATCAATAAAACAAAGGATGACAAGTGTTAGTGAGGATGTGAAAGAAAGGAAGCCCTTGTACCCTGTTGATGGGAACCTAAACTGATGTAGCCACTATGGAAAACAACCAGGAAGCTCCTCAAAGTTTAAAATATAACTACCGTGTAATCCAGTAATCCCACTACTGGGTAAATAGCTAAAGGAAATGAAAACAAGATATTTGAGATATCCATATCCCCCATATTCATTGCAGCATTATCTGCAATAGCTTACACATTGAAACAACCTAAGTATCCACTGATGGATGGATAGATAATAATATTGTAGTGTGTGTATATACACAATAAAATATTATTCAGCCAAAAATGAGTGAAATCTTGCTATTTGCAGCATCATTCAGGTTCCTTCAGGGCATTAAACTTATAAGTCAGAGAAAGACAAATATGATATGATCTCTCTTATATGTGGAATATAAGATAAAAAAGGTTAAAGATACAGAGAACAGATTGGTAGTTGTCAGAGGCAGGATATGGGGGTTAGGAAAAAAGAGTGAAGGAAGGCAAAAGTAAAATATGCGATTTAACATTTTTAGAATAGTTACAGTTTTCAACTTATGGCAAAATCTGTTTAACAAAATAGAATGAGTCTAGTGAGCTGTCATGAAACATGGCCAAAAGCATTAACTAAATGTAGTGTGACTTCACTTTCACTTTTCACTTTCATGCATTGGAGAAGGAAATGGCAACCCACTCCAGTGTTCTTGCCTGGAGAATCCCGGGGACGGGGGAGCCTGGTGGGCTGCCATCTATGGGGTCGCACAGAGTCAGACACAACTGAAGCGACTTAGCAGCAGCAGCAGCAGTGTGAGCTCATTCATACATATATACTTGTTCCCATGCAAATAAATAGCTTTAAAAGATACATATCATTATTAACTATGGTCACCTCTTAGAACGAGTAGATACATTTTTAAAAGGAAAAAAGAATCATTTCTCTACATTAGGTTTATATTCCAGAATACATCACATCACCACAATATATCAGTTCAGTTCACTTCCGTTCAGTCGCTCAGTCGTGTCCTACTCTTTGAGACCCCATGAACCGCAGCACGCCAGGCCTCCCGGTCTATCACCAACTCCCGGAGTCCACTCAAACCCATGTCCATTGAGGCTGTGATGCCATCCAACCATCTCATCCTCTGTCGTCCCCTTCTCCTCCTGCCCTCAATCTTTCCCAGCATCAGGGTCTTTTCCAATGAGTCAGCTCTTCGCATCAGGTGGCCAAAGTATTGGAGTTTCAGCTTCAACATCAGTCCTTCCAAGGAACACCCAGGACTGATCTCCTTTAGGCAAACTAAAATTTTTGCCAAATAGTCCCCTAGAAGTAGACTTTGAACTCCCACTCGTATTCCATTATTGATAGGACATTCTCTCCATATTATATTACTGCTGACTCTTCAATTATTGTGCTTCTTATCAAGTTCCTTTAGGTATGTGAGTTTGCAAACCCTTATCTACTAGATCAGGAAATCCCTGTTTGACATTCAGAGCAGTTATACTTATGGAGCCACAAAGATAGCAGTTTAATCTTCTTTCCTGTGGTAAATATTTAAAACAATATGTTATATCTTGATAATTTCATCCTTATTTATGGATTTAATTACCAACCATGTTGCCAACTCATTATTTTCAGCTGCCTACGAAACACTTCTCAATCTTTGTCTCTTTTGCTAGATAAATAAATGAATTTATATTTCTAAGAAATGAAATATAACAGTTTAATGCATTTAGGTTGAAAAATTGGAGTAGAAAGCCTATTGCATATTTCAGTTCAAATATTGTGGCTATGTTCAGAGTAACACTGCTTAAATAGAAACCACTTGGGCCTTTTCTGGTTGCTATAGACTGTTTAACAAACTTCCTGAGCAGTGAGATGAACAAGCCCCACACTTGTGAAAGCTTTACCACCTCATATTCAGTAGTTGGGCTCACAGTCAGCTGCTCTGTCTGCAAACCAGCATCTGTCATTTCAGCTCTTTCATTGGTATTCTGCCCTGTATCTGAAAATGCTCAGTATTCAGCGTAACTAGAAAACTCCATAATGGTAATGTAGTAGAGCTTGAAATTTTGATTTGGAATAGACATAAAAATGCAGGATATTATCTCTGAATCTAATTCTTTGCCAGTGAATATTGGTCCAACTCTGGTTTCTGGTGGCCTGGGAAGAGCCTAGAGTTGGTCTAGTTTTCACCTTTATTTAAAATGTATGGAAGTACATATGAATCCCAAACTCCCTAACTATCCCTCTCCCATCCCCACAGGTAACCGTAAGTTCCTTTTATAAGTCTGTAAGTCTGTTTCATAAATAAGTTTATTTGTGTTATTTCTTTTTAGATTCTACCTATAAGTGATATCATGTACACAGTGCTATATTTAAAATGGATAGCCAACAGGGACCTACTGTACAACGCAGGGAACTGTGTTCAGTGTTATGTGGCAGTCTGGATGGGAGAGGAGTTTGAGGGAGAGTGGATACATGTATATGGATGGCTGGGTCTCGTCGCTGTGCACCTGAAACTGTCACAGCACTGTTAATAAGCTGTACTCCAATATCAAATAAAAAGTTTTTAAAAAGTTTGGAGGTAATTGCAGTAACTGAAAATGGCATATCTAGAGTGACATTGTAAGAATTCCAAGATGAAGTCACTAATCATATATAGAGTCAGGCTTAGAAAGATAGCCAAGAGTTTCAGCCAAATGAGATTCTGGGAATCAATGAGAAATGAAGTAAGCACTTTAGAGTGGCAAAACGTAGCTATGCTAACTTACATCTTTATCAGTTGAGTTCAGTTCAGTCACGCAGTTGTGTCTGACTCTTTGAGAACCCATGAATCACAGCACGCCAGGCCTGCCTGTCCATCACCAACTCTGGGAGTTCACCCAAATTTATGTCCATCGAGTCGTCTCATCCTCTGTCATCCCCTTCTCCTCCTGCCTCCAATCCCTCCCAGCATCAGCGTCTTTTCCAAAGAGTCAACTCTTCGCATGAGATGGCCAAAGTATTGGAGTTTCAGCTTTAGCATCATTCCTTCCAATGAACACCCAGGACTGATCTCCTTTAGAATGGACTGGTTGGATCTCCTTGCAGTCCAAGGGACTCTCAAGAGTCTTCTCCAACACCACAGTTCAAAAGCATCAATTCTTCGGCGCTCAGGTTTCTTCACAGTCCAACTCTCACATCCACATGTGACCACTGGAAAAACCATAGCCTTGACTAGACGGACCTTTGTTGGCAAAGTAATGTCTCTGCTTTTCAATATGCTATCTAGGTTGGTCATAACTTTTCTTCCCAAGGAGTAAGCGTCTTTTAATTTCATGGCTGCAGTCACCATCTGCAGTGATTTTGGAGACCAAAAATATAAAGTCTGACACTGTTTCCACTGTTTCCCCATCTATTTCCCATGAAGTGATGGGACCAGATTCCATGATCTTTGTTTTCTGAATGTTGAGCTTTAAGCCAACTTTCTCACTCTCCTCTTTCACTTTCATCACGAGGCTTTTTAGTTCCTCTTCACTTTCTGCCATAAGGGTGGTGTCATCTGCATATCTGAGGTTACTGATATTTCTCCCGGCAATCTTGATTCCAGCTTCTGCTTCTTCCAGTCCAGCGTTTCTCATGATGTACTCTGCATATAAGTTAAATAAGCAGGGTGACAATATACAGCCTTGACGTACCCCTTTTCCTATTTGGAACCAGTCTGTTCCATGTCCAGTTCTAACTGTTGCTTCCTGACCTTCATATAGGTTTCTCAAGAGGCAGGTCAGGTGGTCTGGTATTCCCATCTTTTTCAGAATTTTCCACAGTTTATTGTGATCCACACAGTCAGAGGCTTTGGCATAGTCAATAAAGCAGAAATAGATGTTTTTCTGGAACTCTCCTGCTTTTTCGATGATCCAGCGAATGTTGGCAATTTGATCTCTGGTTCCTCTGCCTTTTCTAAAACCAGCTTAAACATCTGGAAGTTCACGGTTCACATATTGCTGAAGCCTGGCTTGGAGAATTTTGAGCATTCCTTTACTAGCGTGTGAGATGAGTGCAATAAACCTGCATGTTTAAAATCTCAAACACAAAAGTTATTTGAGTGCTCCTGTAAACCTAATTACTGAGATGTTTGGGAAAAATAAGGGAAATTTTTCCTCTGAGTTTTATGAAATAAATTACTCCAAAAATAGATATATGGAGCTTTCATGAGATAAGTATAATCGAGAGGCCTTAATGAGTTGCAAATCTGATGTATTTCAGACTGGTTTTTCAAAAATATGCATGTAATAAAAATAACGTGAGCTATATATAAGCAGCTACCATTTATCATGGTACATGAATGAGTACATAGAGTTTCCGTGCACATGAAGTGAAGTTGCTCAGTTGTGTGCAACTGTTTGTGACCCCATGGACTATTGCCTTCCAGGCTCCTCCATCTGTGGGATTTTCCAGGCAAGAGCACTGGAGTGGGTTACCATTTCCTTCTACAGGGTATCTTCCCATCTCAGGGATCAAACCTAGGTCTCCTGCATTGTAGGCAGATGCTTTACCTTCTGAGCTACCAGGGAAGATCTTCTATGCACATATATTTTCTAATTTGTTCCCCTGGAAATATTACTTTCCTTATTTTCAAGATAAGGAAGACAGAAAATAAAGCTAGTCAGTAGCAAAGGTATTCCTCTTCGTGGATCACAGCCTCATCATGGCACAGGGGGTTGCATAACTCATTAAAGCTATGAGCCATGCTGTGCGGGGCCACCGAAGATGAATGGGTCATAGTGAAGAGTTCTGATAAAACATGGTCTACTGGAGGGGGCAGGGAATGGCAAACCACTCTCTTGCATCGACAACCCTGTGGACAGTAAGAAAGCACAAAAAGATATGACACCAAAAGATGAGCCCCCCAGGTTGGAAGGTGTTCACTATACTACTGGAGAAGAGAGGAGGGCAATTACTAATGGCTCCAGAAAGAATGAAGTGGCTGGTGCAAAGTGGAAATGATGTGCAGTTGTGAATGTTTCTGATGGTGACAGTAAAGTCTGTTGCTTTAAAGAACAGTACTGCATAGGAACCTGCAATGTTAGGTCCATGAATCAAGGTAAGCTGGGTGTGGTCAAGCAGGAGATGGCAAGACCGAATGTTGACATCCGTCTTAGGAATCAGTGAATTAAAGTGGACAGTAATGGGAGAATTTAATACAAATGATCAATATAATGCAAATGATCATTATGTATATTTTTTCCCTAAGGGATATAATGATCCCTTAGAAGAAATGGAGTAGTCTTCATAGTCAACAAAAGAATCTAAAATATAATACTTGAATGCACCTTCAAAAATGACAGAATGACCTCAGTTTGTTTCCAAAACCAACCATTCAACATCATAGTAATCCATGTCTGTGCCCAACCACTGACACTGAAGAAGCTGAAGTTGAATGGTTCTATGAAGACCTATAAGACCTTCTAGAACTCACACACACACACACACACACACACACACAAAGAAACCCAATGTCCTTTTTCATCAGAGGAGATTGGAATATAAATTTAAAAAGTCAAGAGATACCTGGCATAACAGGCAAGTCTGGCCGTGGAGTACAAAATGAAGCAGGGCAAAGGCTAACAGTTTTTCTATGAGAACACACCGATCATTGCACACAAGCTTTTCCAACAACCCAGGAGGTGACTCTACACATGGAAATCACCATATGGTCAATACGGAAATCAGATTGATTATATTATTTACAGCCAAAGATGGAGAAGCTCTGTAGAGTCAGCACAAAACAAGAACTGGAGCTGAGCTGACTGGCTCAGATCATGAGCTCCTTATTGCAAAATTCAGGCTTACATTGAAGAAAGTAGGGAAAACCACTAGACCATTCAGATATGACCTAATCAGATCCCTTATGATTACATAGTGGAAGTGATGAATAGATCCAAGAGATTAAAACTGGTCAACAGAGTGCATGAAAAACTATGGAAGGAAGTTCCTAACACTATACAGGAGGCAATAATCTGTATAGAAAATGTAAGAAGGCAAAGTGGATTTCTGAGGAAGCTTTACAAATAGCTGAGGAAGTAAGAGAAGCGAAAGGAAAGGGGAAAGGGAAAGATAAACCCTACTGAATGCAGAGTTTCAGAGAATAGCAAAGAGAGATAAAAAAGCCTTCTTAAGTGAGCAATGCAAAGAAATAGAAGAAAACAGTAGAAAGGGAAAGCTAGAGTACTTTTCAAGAATATTGGAGATATCAAGGGAACATTTTATGCAATGATGGGCACAATAAAGGACAGAAATGGTAAGGACTAGAAGAGAATAAGAAGAGGTGGCAAGAATACACAGAAGAACTATGTAAAAAAGATCTTAATGACTGGATAAACAAATGGTGTGGTCACTCACTTAGAGCCAGATGCTGGGAATATAAAGTCAATTGAGTCTTACTAAGTTGGCCTAAAGCTCAACATTCAGAAAACGAAGATCCTGGCATCTGGTCCCATCACCTCATTGAAAATAGATGGAGAAACAGTGGAAACACTGTCAGACTTTATTTTTTGGGGCTCCAAAATCACTGCAGAAGGTGATTGCAGCCATGAAATTAAAAGACGCTTACTCCTTGGAAGGAAAGTTATGACCAACCTAGATAGTATATTCAAAAGCAGAGACATTACTTTGCCGACTAAGGTCTGTCTAGTCAAGGCTATGGTTTGTCCTGTGGTCATGTATGGATGTGAGAGTTGGACTGTGAAGAAGGCTGAGCACTGAAGAATTGATGCTTTTGAACTGTGGTGTTGGAGAAGGCTCTTGAGAGTCCCTTGGACTACAAGGAGATCCAACCAGTCCATTCTGAAGGAGATCAGTCCTCGGATTTCTTTGGAAGGAATGATGCTAAAGCTGAAACTCCAGTACTTTGGCCACCTCATGCAAAGAGTTGACTCATTGGAAAAGACTCTGATGCTGGGAGGGATTAGGGGCAGGAGGAGAAGGGGACGACAGAGGATGAGATGGCTGGATGGCATCACTGACTCGATGGACGTGAGTCTGAGTGAACTCCGGGAGATGGTGATGGACAGGGAGGCCTGGCGTGCTATGATTCATGGGGTTGCAAAGAGTCAGACATGACTGAGCGACTGAACTGAACTGAACTGAAGCATTATTATGAACAAACCTAGTGGAGGTGATGAAATTCCAGCTAAGCTATTTAAAATCCTAAAAGATTATGCTATTAAAGTGCTGCACTCGGTATGTCAGCAAATTTGGAAAACTCAACAGTGGCCACAAGACTGGAAAATGTCCGTTTTTATTCCAATCCCAGTGAAGTACAATGCCAAAGAATGTTCACTACCCTACCATTGAGATCGTTTCACATGCTAGCAAGGTAATGCTCAAAATTCTTCAAGCTAGGCTTCAGCAGTGTGTGAACTGACAATTTCCAGATGTACAAGCTGGGTTTAGAAAAGGCAGAGGAACCAGAGGTCAAATTGCTAATTTTCATCGGATCAGAGAGAAAACAAGTGAGTTCCAGAGTTTCAGAAAAACATCTACTTCTGCTTCATTGACTATGCTAAGACTTTTGGCCGTGTGGCTCACAAGAAAGTATGGAAATTTTGAAAGAGATGGGAATATCAGACCACCTTGCCTGTCTCCTAAGAAACCTGTGTTTGGATCAAGAAACAACAGTTAGAATCGGCCATGGAACAACTGACTAGTTCAAAATTAGGAAAGGAGTATGCAAAGGCTGTACATAGCTACCCTGGCTATTCAAAGTACATCGGCAAAATGCCAGGCTAGGTGAATCACAAGCTGAAATCAAGGTTTCAGGGAGAAATGTCAATAACCTCAGATATGCAGATGATCCCCCTGTAATAGCAAAAAGTGAAGAGAATCTAAAGAGCTTCTTAAAGAGTGTGAAAGAGGAGAGTGAAATAGCTGGATTGAAACTCAACATTCAAAAGACTAAGATCATGACATTCGGTCCCAGCACTTCATGGCAAATAGAGAGTAAAGTGTGGAAGCAGTAACAGATGTTATTTCATGCACTCCAAGGTCAGTGCAGACAGCGACTGTGGGCATGAAATTACAAGGTTCTTTCTCCTTGGAAGGAAAGCTATGAGAAACCTAGACAGTGTGTTAAAGAGCAGAGACATCACTTTGTTGACAGAGGTCCGTCTAGTCAAAGCTATCATTTTTCCAGTAGTCATGTACAGATGTAAGAGCTGGACCATAAAGAAGGCTGGGTGCCAAACAATTGATGCCTTCTAACTGTGGTGTTGGAGAAGACTCTTGAGAGTCCCCTGGACAGCAAGGAGATGAAACCAGTCAGTCCAAAATGAAATCAACTCTGAATACTCACTGGAAGGACTGATGCTGAAAATGAAACTCCAGTACTGTGGCCACGTGATGGGAAGAGCTGACTCACTGGAAAAGACCCTGATGCTGGGGAAAATGGAAAGCAATAGGAGAAGAGGGTGGAAGAAGATGAAATGGTTAGATGGCGTCCCCGACCCAATGGACTTGAATTTGAGCAAATGCTAGGAGATAGTCAAGGACAGGGGAGCCTGGCATGCTGCAGTCCATGGGGTTGCAAAGAACTCAACGTGACTTAATGAATTAACAACAGCAGCAGCGTTAGAAAAGGTACTTTTTATTATGGAAACATTACATCTAACTCATTAATCTTCTCTTATGAAAATGAAATGATATGATATCTAAATATGGTTGACCTTTTCATTAATATTCTGACTGGACAGCTCAATGATGCTAATTTTGAACTCAAGATTAAATGTTAGCCTCATTTGATCACCTTCCAACTAACTTGGAGCAATCACTTTAAACTCTCTGAGTTTACTTGAAAATTACAATATGTAGTGATTATATGTTACTACTATCTATCCTAGGTTATGAGACTCTGTCTAGTTAGTACATCAATTACTCTGAGAGTTGTGAAATGGTATACTTATTTCTGATAGTGTTCTAGATCAGAAAGTTTGCTAGATTATAAAATTCATCTAGATTTCACATTTCACAAGGCTCTATGTAACCTTTGTTAGAAATGTTTCTTATATGGAAAATTTAAATGTACGACTAAAATAGTTAAAGTCCATTCTCTTTTTCCTACTCTAAATTTTTATTAATGTTTCCTACAAATTTTGACTGGTTTATAGTCTGAAAAGTTCACTAGTTTATGATTGGCTTAAGGACAGAGGCCAAAATTATGAGGAATACATTTAATATTTTAACAGCATACTCTCTTAGAAAAATTGTGATAGCTTGAGATTCCATTTAGTTAGCAAGATATAAGTTAGCACTTGAGAACATGACTCAAATAAAAGCTTAAGTGCTAATCTGGGAGCCATAGACATGATCATAGTTTCTTTTCCTGAAGGAATAAATGATTAGGCTTAAATCATTGTTTACAGTATAATATTATTTTTAGTAAAATATTATATAGTACATGAACTGTGAACTTCCAGGTGTTCAAGCTGGATTTAGAAAAGGCAGAGGAACCAGATATCAGATTGCCGACATCCTCTGGATCATCGAAAAAGCAAGAGCATTTAAGAAAAACATATATTTTTGCTTTATTGACTACGCCAAAGCCTTTGACTGTGTGGATCACAAACTGTGGAAAATTCTTAAAGAGAAGGGAATACCAGACCACCTGACGTGCCTCCTGAGAAATCTGTATGCAGGTCAGGAAGCAACAGTTAGAACTGGACACGAAACAACAGAGTGGTTCCAAATCGGAAAAGGAGTACATCAAGGTTGTATATTGTCACCATGCTTATTTAAATTATATGCAGAGTACATCATGTGAAAAGCTGGGCTGGATGAAGCAGAAGCTGGAATCAAGATTGCAGGGAGAAATATCAATAACCTCAGATATGTAGATGATACCACCCTTATGACAGAAATCAAAGAACTAAAGAGCCTCTTGATGAAAGTGAAAGAGGAGAGTGAAAAAGTTGGCTTAAAGCTCAACATTCAGAAAACGAAGATCATGGCATCTGGTCCCATCACTTCATGGCAAATAGATGGAGAAACAGTGTCAGACTTTATTTTGGGGGGCTCCAAAATCATTGCAGATGGTGACTGCAGCCATGAAATTCAAAGATGCCTACTCCTTGGAAGAAAAGCTATGACCAACCTAGATAGCATGTTAAAAAGCAGAGACATTACTTTACCAACAAAGGTTCCTCTAGTCAAGGCTATGATTTTTCCAGTAGTCATGTATGGATGTGAGACTTTGGACTATAAAGAAAGCTGAGTGTTGGAGAATTGATGCTTTTGAACTGTGTTATTGGAGAAGACTCTTGAGAGTCCCTTGGACTACAAGGAGATCCAACCAGTCCATCCTAAAGGAGATCAGTCCTGAATACTCATTGGAAGGCCTGATGTTGAAGCTGAAAATCCAATACTTTGGCCACCTGATGTGAAGAGCTGACTCATTGGAAAAGACCCTGATGCTGGGAAAGATTGAAGTCAGGAGGAGAAGGGGACAGCAGAGGATGAGATGGTTGGATGGCATCACTGATGCGATGGACATGAGTTTGAGTAGGCTCTGGAAGTTGGTGATGGACCGGGAAGCCTGGGATGCTGTAGTCCATGGGGTCACATGCTGTAGTCCAAGAGTCAGACACGACTGAGTGACTGAACTGAGAGTGACTGATACATCTTACAAGATCCTTTGTTTTCAGAGTTCACCTAGACCTAAATATGTCTAGAAATTCATATTGAAAAATTAATTCCAGGGTTCACGTTTCACATGTTCAAAGGTTTACCTCAAGACTATTTCCTAAAATGTTCTTGTAATTTTAAGGGAAGTTGTTTCCCTTAAACTGATTTAAAGCCATCTTGTTTAAACTGTTTTGCAAGGATAGCTGAGATACTTGCGTGGAATGGAAGGATGGAGAGGCAGGCAAGAGAGTTTGAGCTAACTGAACTCCAGCATCTTTTTCAAGCTAGTTCAGCTTTATCCTTATTTTTTATGTACATGGTGTGTGTGTGTGCTCTGTTGTTCAGTTGCGTCCAACTCTTTGCGAGCCTACGGACTGTAACCTGCAAGCTCCTCTCCCCATGGGATTTCCCAGGCAAGAATACTCAAGTAGGTAGCCATTCCCTTCTGCAGGGGATCTTCCCATATCAGGGATTGAACTCGTGACAATGCATCTCTTGCACTGGCATGTGGATTCTTTACCACTGAGCTATTTGCTAAGCCTTTATGTACACTGAGCATCTGCCTAATATTTTAGCTATTTTAAAAAATAAATACTCAGCTACTGAATCTGAAGAGCTGAATTTCAAAACCAATGGCCTAAAGTTGTCCTATTTTCCCATGGGAGGTAGAGAATTACTTTTGAAATAATGCACCCATCATATAGTTCTGAGGATTGATCACCTTATTCATTTTATTTATGTAAATTATGATCTTCTTGTTTACATATATCAGAACCACTGTAAGCACACACTTCAGTAGGAACTACATGAAGGTATTGCACAATAGATAGGATTATGCCCAATCCAAGTACTCACTATTTTCAGATTTCAAATTTTGTAATTATCATTTCTACTCCTACCTTACTGCCACATATTTTGGTTGTTATTCCAAATATCATCATATTTTATTAAGCTAGACTCCTTGGATCCATTTTTCTCTACTCAAGCCTCTCACATGCTACTCCCCTTGACACTGGTAACTCCATCATCAACACAGGCGTTTCTGTGAATTGGGTTTTGTTAACAGAATTTGTTTTTAGTTTCTCTGCCTGCTGAATGACAGAATATTTCTCTAATGCTACGTGTGATTTTTAAATATTCAGTTTTAGTTAAATTATTCTTTTATGTCTGAATATCATATATTTTGAGAATAGCCTTTAAGCTTAGGAGAAATGTGAACGTTTTCTAATATCATTTATATGTTTATATAATATCCCACAGGAAACTATATATAGGAAATTATATCATTTATGGATCACTCTTGCAAAAGGACCTAAAGAGTATGAATTTTGGAAGAGTTTCAAAGGCAGCTGTAACCTAATGGGAAGGGAGATCTCTTTTTGCCAAATTATCCTCTCTTCAGACTTTCTGGCAGCGTGTCCTCTCATTCGAAGCCTCCACTGACCACCTGGGTCAGATTAAAGACCTCTCTTTTACTCTCTTATTATCATGTACTTTGCTGGTATTTATGCAATTTCCATGCATTTTACTATGAACATGTGATTAATGTCTGTTTCCCCATTGGACTGTGAGTTGCTTGAGGGCCAAGGGAATCAATCTTTTTGTTCATCATTGTACCTTCAGTGCCTACCCTACTATTGGACCTAGCAGGCTCAAAAAATAAGTGCTGAATAAGTTTAAATAAATTCATCCATGTGAATCATTTCCTTCATTTGGAATTAGTTTCACCCTAAACTTTAAAGGATATGAAAGTTTAACACATGCACATTTTGTTCATATGTAAATCATTTCTCCCCAACATATAAAAATTTTCTTTTTTTTCCCACTTTTTTAAAGTGAAGAATTGCCTAAGTTTTATGACTCTATGACTTCAATATTCCACTTAAATTTATCGCTGATACCTATCTACCTTAGGTAACATTTTATTAGTTAGAAAATACCACTAAGAATGTAAAGGAAAACTGAAGACTGATTGAGTAAATATCATCTGGATATCCCAATATTTGAACACTTGTGTTCAACCCAGCTTGCATTTTAAAAGGGAATATTTCAGCTAAGGAAGGAGGTTTGGTGTATCAGTACGAAAACGCGTATAGTTTTAGTCTCCCCCATACATATATATATAAATATGAATATGTACACACACACACACACACACACACACATATATAAAGGATTCTTATAGGGAAATTGTTGCCTTGTTTTTCCCCTGGGGAAAATTTGAGAAAGCATGAGTTGCTTGGGGAGTGGCATGAATTTGCCTTCAGGGAGCTAATATCTCCCCAAAGGGCACTCAGGGTGGATCAGCCTATCTATCATGGAGCAGGAACCTCAGAAAAACAAATATGTCTCAAACTCCCATCTTCTGAAATACTGGGGAAACTTCCTTAAATAATATAGCTAAAGGGAAAACACAAACACCAGCCTCAGCACAAATTTCATGATAGATCACTCTAAGAATTTCAGGAGGATATGCAATGCTGTTTGTTTTCTCCGTTCTTAGAAGAATATGTGGTAATATTGACAATTTAGGTTCATATTTGGTATTTAATATGAATTCTTTATTTGCTAGAAGCTAAACAAGTCTCATAATATTCTCCTTGAAATAAAATGAAATGTATAATTGGCAGTATTTTATTAACAGCTGAAGCTTTAAATTTAATGCAGGCAGGTAGAAAACTCTGGAGCCTGGCTTGGCAGCAATGCTCAGTGGTCTTTGTACAAAGCTAAACTTTTTTCTTATTCATTCCAAATGGGTGAGAGATTTCTTAGTTGGAGTAGGTTCCATACATGAAAAGCTATCTTTACTCCATTTGCTACTGATTTCTAAAGGTTTGACCTCTTATATTTTTTGAAATTGTGGGTTAACCTTCTGGCTTCAAGGAAAATGGCACCTGGGAATGACATTTCCATTTTCTAAAGTAATATGAACATAGAGGCAGGACTAAAATGGCTCATGAAATTAACCTGTGACTCTTAAGGGGATAGCATCATTTACCTGGTTTGGTAAAAGAAAAAAGAAAACCATGATTTCGTGTTCAATTGACCAAAAGAAAGAAATGAGCATAGACACTGCTTTTCAAAAAGATCCTCAAAACATTTTCTCAGTAGGATGTGTCAAGGTCAAGGTTACAGAAGTCATGTCTACTCTCTGCACTGTTAGTTACTCAAGTCATAAGCCTATTCCAGTAAAAGTTACTTCTTTATTCCTATCAAATTAGGGAAAATAACAGTTAAGATAGAAGTATTTTATTGCATACTGAGATATAGAAAGCAGTCATTGAACCGGCAAGTACTTTGACCTGACATAATAGTTTTCATTTTAGCAGCTTTAACCTATTTGGCCATAATTATTGGCCAATAGCTTGTCAAATAAAGAATTTCACAGCTCAGACTCTGTAGCTTAATCTTTTACGACATAGCCCTACCATGGCCAGAGCTTACGTTGTTGTATCTTGAATGATTTCTCCATATTGTATAGAAATTCTTATCCATATTTTAATCTTAGAAAGAAGGAAAGCCTACAAAAACTGATTTCTACTTGAGGGAACAAATAGAGGAGAAAGAGACAAAGATCATGGAGGGGTGGGTACTACTTTTAAAAATACTTCTCCTTTCTATGTACATGGCTTCAGTGAATTCTGTCTTTCCTAAATTTCTCTTTGTAGTGGAGCCATTACATATTACTTACTATAGACCTCAAAGTGCTGTTAAGTGAATTAACTGGGGTAATGCAAACCAAGCGTGGGGTGGTCAACTCAATGAAGCGTAGGCACCCAAAACTATTGTCTCCTGGCCACTTTCCTTCTCCAGCACCCCCATTTCATACCCGCCTGACTTCCCATCTTGTCCGTCTCCCATCACTGCTCTGTAATCCTACACAGGCGCTCCTCCTTTCACATGAAGGGTATTTGCTCATGTTTCTGGCTGCCTGAAACGTCCTATCCTTGCCTGCTTACATGGCTGCCGCCTCATCATCTGTCTGTGTTTAGGTTTTACCTTTCAAGAAGGTCTGTCTGTTGCATCCCGCGCAGTAGTCCCTCTGCTTTGCTAAAGCAGTATCCCTTTGTTCTCTAATGGCATCTTGTCATTTTCAATGTACGGGTGAGTGATAGTGTGCAATGCTTGTATTCTCACCATTAGACTGTGTGCCAGTGAGTTTCAGTTCAGTTGCCCGTTAATGTGTCTGGGGAGCACGGAAACAGTGTTGGTGCTTGGGCTTCATCTTCTTGAAATTTCCAGTAATTGATCTTGAGTAAGACCCAAGTATCAGTATTGTTTAGAAGTTCCCCAGATGATTCTAACCCACAGCGGAGGTAAGGAGATCTGCCCTGCACTGGAGAAAAGCACTGGTTAACTTCCCTGGTCACTAGAGGAGACCCATTCTGACCAACTATAGAAAGACATCTTAGAATTAATGTCTGGCTATCACTGGCATTCTAGTTCTCTTTGTCTGTCAGAATATTCTTTGGAGATGATAAAAATATTCTCAAGCAGTGATATTCTAAAAGTTGAAAAGAAAAAGATATCTGCAAGTATAAGAAACTCTTCTGAACTTCAGAATACTAATTAATCCTGTTTTCCCTTCCAGTGATGAAAAGGAAATGTTTTCCTTCAGTTTTTTTTTTTTCACACTGAGAAGAATGTTTTAAGAAAGTCTGCTATAAAATGTGACGATAAGCTGTGTGTATGTATATTTAATTTTTCTTTCTTTTGAGAATCTATCCATAGGTCTCTAGAGCCATAAACCAGTATCTTTATCATAGGACAGTCATTCTGACTTATTTTGATAAAAATGATTAAATTTTAAATGTATAGACTTTGAATTACTGCTTATTAGGAAAATTCATTTTGTTTTTTAACTATTATCTGTATTTTACTGCACATTTTATTCACAGATGATGATTTCCTTATATAATCAAAGCCAGAAATGGAGTAAGGCAAGTGAGGCATTTTTCTCACTTCAAAATTTAAGTGAGGGAGTCCCACTCAGTAATCAAAATAGTAACATTTTAATGTAATACATTTAGAAATGCAAATTAATGCAAAAAATTTATCATGAAGAAAATATCAAAATTGTAAAGGAAGATTACTGCCATATTGAGCCATAACACAATTTGAGGCAAAAGGAAAAATGTGCAGCTCTAGATATATAGTTTGATGTATTTTTAAATAGATAATTTTTTCAGAACATTATAATTGAAAAATGTTTAAATGATATTTATGCTAAATATTTAATATAAAATTATTATAATTTTAATTCAGCTGAAGCTAAAATCATTTTAGGTTGTCTTTTGGTCAAGAGAAAATTGTCAAATGTGACAATGTTATCGATTCAGTAAAAGCTAGAGTTGACATATTTCCTTTTGCTTCCTATATGTCTCCTCCACCCTGCATAGTGACTCATATAATGACTTTTCATTTATAAAATAATTTAACTGTCCACCAAAGGTAAATATGTGGCACTATTAAACCAAATTAAAATTGTTACAAAAGTTAAAAGTCAAACGAAGATGATTGTTCTGTATTAATAATGAAGATTTAACATTTATGCCCTTTGAAATGTAACAATATGGTACAAGCATAAATATGCGATATTGGTTCAAAATGGAAGGGTAATAGAACCATTTATAATTTTAGGATTAACACCTTAATTTAATCTAAGATAGTACAAAATACAGAGAGAGAATTTTAATAATAGAGTATAAGGTACGTTTACTGGCTAGATATCAGCTTGACCATTTTATTTAAAACAGGGCATCTTAAATAACAGTTGTACTTGCTATCAATTCAGTTCAGTTCAGTTGCTCAGTCGTGTCCGATTCTTTGCAACCCCATGGACTACAGCATGCCAGGCATCCCTGTCCATCACCAACTCCCAGAGCCTACCCAAACTCATGTCCATCGAGTCGGTGATGCCATCCAACCATCTCATCCTCTGTCGTCCCCTTCTCCTCCTGCCTTCAATCTTTCTCAGCATCAGGGTCTTTTCAAATGAGTCAGCTCTTTGCATCAAGTGGCCAGAGTATTGGAGTTTCAGCTTCAGCATCAGTCCTGCCAATGAACACTCAGGTCTGATGGACGGTTGGAGCTCCTTGCAGTCCAAGGGACTCTCAAGAGTCTTCTCCAACACCACAGTTCAAAAACACCAATTCTTCGGCACTCAGCTTTCTTTATGGTCCAACTGTCACATCCATACATGACTACTGGAAAAACCATAGCCTTGAATAGATGGGCCTTTGTTGGTAAAGTAATGTCTCTGCTTTTTAACATGCCGTCTAGGTTGGTCATAGCTTTTCTTCCAAGGAGTAAGCATCTTTTAATTTCATGGCTGCAGTCACCATCTGCAGTGATTTTGGAGCCCCAAAATAAAGTTTGTCACTGTTTCCATTGTTTCCCCATCTATTTGCCATGAAGTGATGGGAGTGGATGCCATGATCTTAGTTTTCTGAATGTTGAGCTTTCAGCCAACTTTTTCACTCTCCTCTTTCACTTTCATCAAGAGGCTTTTTAGTTCTTCTTCTCTTTCTGCCATAAGGGTGGTGTCATTTGCAAACCTGAGGTTATTGATATTTCTCCCGGCAATCTTGATTCCAGCTTGTGTTTCTTCTAGCCCAGTGTTTCTCATAATGTACTCTGCATAGAAGTTAAATAAGCAGGGTGACAATATACAGCTTTGATGTACTCCTTTTCCTATTTGGAACCAGTCTGTTGTTCCATGTCCAGTTCGAACTGTTGCTTCTCCACCTGCATACAGATTTATCAAGAGGCAGGTCAGGTGGTCTGGTATTCCCATCTCTTTCAGAATTTTCCACAGTTTACTGTGATCCACACAGTCAAAGGTTTTGGCATGTTCCCTTTAGGAATCTGTTAAATATACAACCACAGAATGAAAAAAAATTAAATTGCTATAGAAATTTCTGATTAGCCTTACTTGGATTACATGTGTTAAGATGAAATTAGTATTTTGTATTTCATTGACCCAGTAAGATTTCATGATAATCCAAAACACATTCTTAATTGAACCTTTTCCTTGTTTGTTTTTTAATGTTATATGCATTATATATGTCTGGTCATTTACCTGTAAAGCTAAGCATCGCAATTTAGAAAATTAAAAGCAACGACAACAAAAAAGATTTTATGTGATCATCTTTTGAAAGGTTGTGTAAAACTGTAAATGGGTTTTGCAGCTATTCAGCACATTGGAAATTACAATGAATAATAAATGAACGAAAGGTGGCTCTATGGGATTATTTCTAAACATGAGAAATGTTTTCTAAGCTTCAAAAACTCATGCCTATAAAATCATTTTACTGTTGTTTTTACAGTTTAAATAGTCAGGTATTTGATTATTACTAATAAACTGTTTATAGCTCAGAATTGCATCTGGAACCGAAAAGTAAACTGTTTTAACCTATGAGTTTGTAATGTCTAGTAAATAAAAGCATTTCATGCTACGGGCACAACCAGAGGCTATCAGTGGAGCTGGTTTCCTTCTCACTTTGAAAACTGATTTCACTAGTACTGGACGCATCAGAAAGGCAACTAAAAGCATTTGCTACTTTCCCTTCCCACTGTTTACCACTGAAGGTCCATTAATGTTCCTTTTTAGCCTTTAGATATTCCATAGACAGGACAGAAGAACTCTTCATTATCTGCTGCTGCTGCTAAGTTGCTTCATGTGACCCCGTAGACGGCAACCCACCACGCTTCTCTGTCCCTGGGATTCTCCAGGCAAGAATACTGGAGTGGGTCGCCATTTCCTTCTTCATTCATTATCTGTTCTTAATCTATAAAGCTGCACACATGAAAATCACCTATCAAACATCTTAGGAAACTTGTTAAATCTTATGAAAAGTAGCATTATTTTTATAGACGTCAGGGAGTCTTACCATCTAAGACCAGTTGTGTGCAGTGTGTTGGACTATTAGGAAAATGTGAGCATTTAAGAAGAGATTTCAGTTTAACATCATTGTAGTAAACAGGGAGAATTATTGAAGAGGGGATAATTTTGAGTATTAGGACCCAGTTTTCTTAAGATATTCTGAAAGCAGCATGTTCTTCAAAAAGATAGGATTGAATCCCTGTGAAAAATAAATTTCTACAAAGGCCTTTGAAATATATGAGTCCTGTGCTTTTTCTGAAAAAGTTAAGGCTTCCCTGGTGGCTCAGATAGTAAAGAATCTGACAGCAGTCCAAGGGATTCTCAAGAGTTTTCTCCAACACCACAGTTCAAAAGCATCAATTCTTTGGCACTCAGCTTTCTTTATAGTCCAACTCTCACATCCATACATGACTACTGGAAAACACATAGCCTTGACTAGATGGACCTTTGTTGACAAAGTAATGTCTCTGCTTTTTAATATGCTGTCTAAGTTGGTCATAACTTTTCTTCCAAGGAGCAAGCGTCTCTTAATTTCATGGCTGCAGTCACCATCTGCAGTGATTTTGGAGCCCAATAAAATAAAGTCAGACACTGTTTCCACTGTATCCCCATCTATTTCCCATGAAGTGATGGGACCAGATGCCATGATCTTCATTTTCTGAATGTTGAGCTTTAAGCCAACTTTTTCAGTCTCCTCTTTCACTTGCATCAAGAGGCTCTTTAGTTCTTCACAGTCAAAGGCTTTGGCATAGTCAATAAAGCAATGTCTGTTTACTAATTTCTGGGAAACTGTACTGATAATAGATAAGTTTAGAGGTAGTATATCTCTGAAGGGAGATCATAGATTCTGGTTATGACTTGTTTACTTATATTAATTTATATTCATAAATCTTCAGCTATAATAAGCCTTTTTAAAAGTCAAACGTTTTACTTCTTTTTAAAGAACCAATAGTTTATCTAGAATAATGACAATTACAACCAACAATAAAGTGGTCTGATCGTTAATTTCCTGAAGAATTTTGACTATTCATTTATTTGGGGATCGTGTAACACTTTGTACATTTAAGTTACAGTATTCCAGTTTCAAAGTGTCTGTTTCAAAGAGTTCTCTCACATTGGTTATTGTATTACTCAAGGAAAGGCCAAGCATCTTATTATTTTGTGTCTCTACACATGGTATAGCTAAAAGAAAAAGAAATCTTTAATTACTTAAAATACGGATTTTTGAAAACCACCTTTTAAGTGTTATATTTTTATCACACAAATATTTCTAGTTGGTCAGAGGAAAAGAGGTATTTCTTCTCTAGTGAGATAGGTTGGGTGTGCATATTAACAATAATTAATTATTTATGTTATAAATCAATGAATTGATATTTTATTCTGTTCTTTCATATTCCATGTGGGATTTCTACAGCAGAGACCCTCTATGTACATAATGGCTTGTGGATTAGTGAAATAGAAATATTAATTGATAAATAGCTTGAACTGGGAAAAATGTTAAACGCTGACTCTGGGGGAAATGCTGGGGCGTCCCAGGTGGCACTACTGGTAAAGAACCTGCTGCTAATGCAGGAGATGTGAGAGATGTGGATTCAATCCCTGAGTTGGGAAGATTCCCTGGACTCACGCACATGCCATAGACATAGAGGAGAACTACTCATCTAAATTGATGCTTTTGAACTGTGGTGTTGGAGAAGACTCCTGAGAGTCCCTTGGACTGCAAGGAGATCCAACCAGTCCATCCTAAAGGAGATCAGTCCTGAATATTCACTGGAAGGACTGATGTTGAAGCTGGAACTCCAATACTTTGGCCACCTGATGTGAAGAACTGACTCGTTTGAAAAGACCCTGATGTTGGAAAAGATTGAAGACAGGAGGAGAAGGGGACAACAGAGGATTAGGTGGTTGGATGACATCACTGACCCAAAGGACATGAGTTTGAGTAAACTCCAGGAGCTCGTGGTGGACAGGGGGGCCTGGCGTGCTTTAGTCCATGATGTTGCAAACAGTCGGCCATGACTGAGTGACTGAACTGAACTGAAATCATCTAAAAATACTATCCCAGCTCACTTTTCTTAAAACTTGGATTTAATTAGATGGAGAATTCAGAACAGTGGGGAAAATATGCATACTTACACCATATATATAATAACCAGTCATGCCCAGGCTCTGATTTAGCTTGAGATGTAAATGTTTATCTTAATGAAATAATTGGACCATTCAGGACAGAAGGCTGAATTACATGTGCCTTGCTCTGTGTTCCACTTTCCTCGATCTGTGCCTCTATTTTAAGACTTGACATTTATAGACATCATAAAATTGTGGGGTTTCCTGATAGCTCAGTTGGTAAAGAATCTACCTGCAATGCAGGAGACTGTGGTTTGATTCCTGGGTCGGGAAGATCCGCTGGAGTAGGGATAGGCCACCTACTCCAGAATTCTTGGACTTTCCTTGTGGTTCAGCTGGTAAAGAATCTGCCCACAATGCGGGAGACCTGGGTTTGATCCCTCGGTTGGGAAGATCCCCTGGAGAAGGGAAAGGCTACCCACTCCAGTATTTTGGCCTGGAGAATTCCATGGACTGTATGGAATTCTGAGTCCATGGGGTCACAAAGAGTTGGACATGACTGAGTGACTTTCACTTTCTTGGGCAGCTCTTTAACTCTTAGTTGTGTCTTCTAAAGATATACTGTTTGTTTGATTCATTTATTCTTGTTTAATTATGCTGGTGTATTGTGAGGTTAAAAGCAATACTTCCATTTCTTATGGGGAAGAATGGACTTCACATCCAGAATAGAACACTGCACTGAATTCAAAGACCTATACTTCTTGGTCCAATTTGCTATCATGACTTCCACCTTGATCTTGGAAATACCACTTCAGCATTCTAATTTCACTATACTCAAAGTGAAGCATTTGAGTTCAGGGGTCTCTGAAGCCTCTTTTAACTTTAAAAGAATATGCATTTATTAGCTCTTAATATTAAAATTTTACATATTGTTTTCTCCTAATTCACATGCTTTTATTTAATGTATGTCTTGAAAAGTTTTTCTGAATGCTTTTAATAAAGCAAATGAACAATTCCTTTCACATTTTTTTCAAGGTTGTTTTATGTAATTCCGTTAAAGTAATTCATAGAGAGTTATTTTTAAAAAATAGGGTAGATTACTCTGTGTCATACATTGATTTATGAATGAGTTACTGGTAACAAAATATTTATTTAATCATTTATATTTTTGGGCATTTACACTGTGGGCCCATAGGGAACATCATTTTTTTGTTTTTTTCAGGAGTATGTTTATTGTAGTGTGGCTGTAATCTAGGACCAGTGCAGTTGCATTGGAGAGGAAAGATGTCTTTCCTCTCTCCATTTTGCCCTGCTTTTAGTATTAATTTAAAACATTAGTATATAACTGGTCCTATTTGGAAGCTAAGTTTTTGATAAAAAATGGTCCATGATTAATAATGACTATTAAGAAGAAAGGGGAAGCATAAGAAACACTACAAATGTTCATGTTTGTCGGTTAAAACAATATTGATTTCATAGCAAAATGTAAACAGAATTGTTAGCAAAGCTGAGAATACCTCCTATATTGTTCAATCACTAGACCTATATCAATTCAGACAATTAACACTTAATATAAAACCTGCTTTTTAAAGTAAGAGTACCATTTAGCTTCTATAGTATATTAGTATTTTAGTTTTTCTGACTTAATATGCTTGTATTAAAGTAGATACCATTTTTAAATGAAGCAATCAGTAATGAAATTTCAAATGTTTTAATTCCTCCTTTTCCTGAATTGTTAGCTAATTCCTCCTATAAAATAGAGTATCATTTTTCATAGTTTTGAAAAGAAAACTTTATTTTATATTCTTTTTGATATACTTTGTAAAATATAACTTTAAGTATTTTTAGCAGAACGTTGCACTATAGATTAGCGTAATATTTAAAGGAATAAAGTTTCATCACTACTGGACAGCCAAATGTACTATGTGTTCCTTGATAATAACTTCATAAAAATAATATTCAATAAAATTGATCTCTAATATATACTAGTTGTTGTAATAGGCAGTATGTAATAGGCAGAATATAAATTATAATAATATTAATTATTTCCTGCTATCCATCTGAAAACCCACAAGAACTACCCAGGATAATTTATAAGTGTGTGTGTGTTTTTCACCCATTCCTTGCAGCCTTTTGAGGTCCAAATAATTAATTAAGAATCAATGAGGTAAATAACCTGGTCATCTTAGCTGGCTAATTAGAGGAGGGTTTACTTTGAAGAGAATAAAGCCTTTCACTTGCAAAAGACCTCCTAAAGCCCTAGATAGTCAAGTAATTTTTAACATTTGTTGTCTGCTTTCTCATTCTGTATAAAAATTTACTCCTGGGGCTTATTTTGTGCCTGTAATTTTGTATTCTTTTTCTTTAGCAAGGGTTCCCAAATTGTACAAGCTTCAGATCCCACAAAACCTGGATCTGTTCCTGCAGCTATAAGTGTCTGAAGTGGGTTGCTTGTCTTTAAGACTCTCAAGACTGCTTTTTTAAATTGGACCCCATTATCTAATTTACTGGACCTTGCCCCTCTAGTAAAGTAAAATTCCCTTTACACAGGGAGTTTTATCTGCAAACAGCTAGAGATTACAAAAAGAGTGAGGTCTCCGAACCCCTACATCCCAATATTTTGAGGAGGGGGATTGTAATGGCAAATTACAGAAAGTTTTGTTGAAAAGAGATGAGAACAGCTTTTAAATGTGGGATATGTGTAGCTGACCAAGAAAGGTTCAATTGAGGACACAATAGAAACCCAACTCACATTTGCCTTATTTTCCTCTGAGGTTTTAGGTCTCAACCTTAGCACTTACTGGTTCTCATCATACCATATTTATTGAATTTATATGCCTGCAAAGCTGTTCTAGCTGGCAGGGTCTGAAAATTATTGGTAATTAACATTAATGGGCAGGAACAATTTCAGTGGAAATTGGCATCATAGCATAATAACTAGTTCAGAGGGTTGGCCCTTCCACTATTCACATTTCCTCCTTAGAAATAAGCTTTGTTGCATCATCTTATATATGCAGAGACAACTGGGGATTTTTCCTTCCTTTTATTTGAAATCTAAACGTGCTTATGCATCAAGGAACAGTCAAGTAAACTCTGCTTGACATCACAGACAAAGCCTTTGATGCTACTTTACCTGTGGATCAGTATTGATGGCTCCTGAATTGTGAAATTCTGCTACAAGTAATAGACCTGTCAATTTGATGCCTAAGTCACCCTTTTCCTTTTCTTTGATTTGCATCCATCTTATTAGAAAGCGACACTCTTATTGATTCTATTCAACCCTTGAGAGAGGAGATAAGAAAAATGAAAATGTGACAGAGATAAGAGGCCGTCAAGGTGATCCATGGGTAGAGTCTAAAGGGAAGAATTGTTCCTGAGGAAAATTGGGATCTTAGTAAATGCTATTAAGGGTACAATATTTAGAAGTTAGAAAAAGCCCTTTAAAGGTTACCATCATGTACTAAAGAGTCAGTTCTGCTCTTCTATCCTTGGTTGTAATTTAAGTGCATCAGAAAGCATGTATCTCTTTTATGTTTCTACGTGCAAAGGTGTTTAAAAGGTACATTGATAGCCATATGCAACCAGGCATCAGGTTCAGTGGCTATTTGCTACTCATTGCTGAGTAACCAAAATGTCAAAATATGTCTCTGAAACTTAGACAAATATAATTTCTGATCTCTAGGTTTTTACTTCTCAGTAATAATAATGCTAAGTGATCAATTTAATACTCATAGCATCCCAATGAGTTGTATCTTCTTACTGTCCTCTATATAAAAATGAGGAAACAGATGCTGACAGATTAAGTAATACAAAAGAAATATAAGACAAGCATCTACACAAACACAAATTAAACTGAAACCATGTGTACTATTCGCACTCAGTTCTTCTGACTGCCACAGATTGTATTTTGTTATAAATGACTGCTTTGAGGTACTTCAAACTACTATGACTCCAAAACTCTATTGTCTTAGCTAATTTCTTTACCTTAAATTAGAAAAAAATTTGAGTCTCTTCTCAAATTTTCTTATCATTTGAATTCTCTTGAATTCAATGTTAATTATTTATTTTTATTCATATATTTTTGTTATATATATATATATATATATATCTTAATGTCATCTGTGATACATTTTCTGTTTTTCTAGGAATTCAGTTCAGTTCAGTCGCTTAGTAGTGTCCAACTCTTTGAGACCCCATGAACCACAGCACGCCAGGTCTCCCTGTCCATCACCAACTCCCGGAGCCTACCCAAACTCATGTCCATCAAGTCGGTGATGCCATCCAACCATCTCATTCTCTGTTGCCCCCTTCTCCTCCTGTCTTTAATCTTTCCCAGCATCAGAGTCTTTTCAAAAGAGTCAGCTCTTCTCATCAGGTGCCCAAAGTATTGGAGTGTCAGCTTTAACATCAGTCCTTCCAATGAACACCCAGGACTGATCTCCTTTAGGATGGACTATTTGGATCTCCTTGAAGTCCAAGGGACTCTCAAGAGTCTTCTCCAATACCACAGTTCAAAAGCATCAGTTCTTCAGTGCTCAGCTTTCTTTATAGTCCAACTCTCACATCCATACATGATTACTGGAAAAACCATAGGTTTTACTAGATAGACCTTTGCTACTTTATTCTTTTCTGATTTCTACAGATCAGTACTTAGATCATACTTTCTACAGTTGTTTTCTTTAAGTACTTTAATTTAAGCATTTAAAATTATAAAAATTTCTCTAAGAATTAGTTTAGCTTTATCTCACAAATTTTGACATCACATTTTTATTCTCATCTGCCATGAAATAGTTTTTAATATATGTTGTGATTCCTTATTTGATTCATATTTAAATGCATATCGCTAATTTTCAAGCACTCAAGGAAATTCTCTTCATCTTTTTGTTACTGATTTATAGCTTAATTCCACTGTGGTCAGAGAGTATACGCTATTTGATATTAATCCTTTGAAATTTGTAGAGATTTGCTTTGAAATCGGCATGTGGTCAATCTTAGCTCTCGTTTTGTGTGTATTCAAAAGAATGTATTTATTGTACAGCTCTGGATGCAAGGTTATGTATATATATCAATTATGTTGTATTTTCTTAATCATGTTGTTCAAATATGAATTGCTAGTGGTGTTGTCTATAATTCTTCTACTATCAGTTAAATAAGAGATGTTTGTTAATGTCTTGACATTTGTCTGTTTCTACTAATTTTATCAATTTTAGCTTTATATGTTTTGAGCCTGGATATTACTTAGGTACATGGAAATATTTTATTATTCTGGTAGATCAGTATCTTATTATTGTTAACTATCTTTGTGTCTTTTCTTAAAACAGTTTGTCTGGCATTAATATATCTGTTCCAGCTTTCTTTTCATTAGTGTTTGCATTGGCTTCATCTTTTGACTATAACTCAATCTCCTTGTATCTTAGGTATTACTCTTAAAAGCAAGAGTTGGACTTCAGTTTTATATACAGTCCGACCACCTTTGTTTTTTGCTGAGAATATTTATTTAATTTACATTTGCTATCTTATTGTTTTTCCATTTTTCAATTTCTTCTGCATATATTTTTCTCTCCTTTATTTCAGTAATTATTTTTACTATCACTATTTCTTTTCTGACAGCTCATTAAGTATATGTTGTTTGGATATTCTTTCAGTGGCTTAACTTTATATTCATTAAAACTCAACTCTAAATTAGTAGTTCTATCTAATCCCAGAAAATTTAATGACCTTAAAACTCTTTGCCTCTGTTTACCCCATGTTCTATTGTAAACACTCACCTGGATCTAGCTTTTCTAGCTTTATTACTTCCTGAAGGATTTCTTCTTGGATGTTTTTTTCTCCTGTTAACTTGTGTGAATTTTAAAGATTTTTTCATGTCCCATATGTTCTTACTTTTTTTTTTCAATCTTTGCATCACTTTAGACATTTTAATTGAATATCTTCTATCTCATCAATCCTCTTGCTGCTAAATCTCTGGTAAGTTTTAATTGCTGCTGCTGCTAAATCACTTCAGATGTGTCTGACTCTATGCGACCCCATAGATGGCAGCCCACCAGGTGCCCCTGTCCCTGGGATTCTCCAGGCAAGAACACTGGAGTGGGTTGCCATTTCCTTCTCCAATGCATGAAAGTGAAAAGGCAAAGTGAAGTCGCTCGGTTGTGTCCCATTCTTCGCGATCCCATGGACTGCAGCCTACCAGGCTCCTCCATCCATGGGATTTTCCAGTCAAGAGTACTGGAGTAGGGTGCCATTGCCTTCTCCATTTTAATTAGATTGTTATATTTTTCACTTCTACATTTTGTATTTGATTGTTTTAAAAATAGATTTCTGCTCTCTGCAGATATTGTTCGTCATGTTTTCCACATTCTGAAAAACATTCATCGTAGTTAAACATGAAGGCTTGATAACCTTGATAATACAGATCTCCTATATTTTGATATCCAAAGAAATTTTTGGCTGAACCCCCGCCATTGCAAATCTTTAAATTTTTTGTGTGTGTAGGGGGGGATGGTGACTCTGTATATTTGATGCGATCTTCCAGATAGGATCTTTGTGTGTCTCTGGTGTTAGGCTATGAAAATATCACCTTAATCTAGCCTGAAATTCAGCTGGTTAGAAGCTGAATTTCAGCCTTCTTAAAAGCTTATTTTCCCCCTTTATCCACAAGTATATCCTTTAGAAATTATAACTGACAGCTGAGGTTTTGTTGTTTCTTTTTTCTTCCTGGTCAATCCTGGATATAGTATTTTCTTCCCAGGTCCATAAAACTACTAAAAGTTCTAATCTGCTTCACCTTTGATTTAGCAGACAAATCTCCAACTACCTATTCTGCGCTTCATTTTTGTCTGGGATATTGGTCCTTTAGGCTCTTGCTGCATTCATATTTTTCTGATGACATCAAACAGATTTGTTTTTTAAATTAGCTTTTTTAATTGTTCTCATTGGAAAGATTGGTCAGACAGAAGCAAATATGTAAGGGTCAGTGACAGAAGATGTATTTCTTTGTTTCAACAATTTGCACATATTTTTCTCAATTCTGTTTATAATGGTTTTCTTTTCTTTTTTTCCTTCTTTTTTTAATTTTTTTAATTTTAAAATCTTTAATTCTTACATGTGTTCCCAAACATGAACCCCCCTCCCACCTCCCTCCCCATAGCATCTCTCTGGGTCATCCCCATGCACCAGCCCCAAGCATGCTGTATCCTGCGTCAGACATAGACTGGCGATTCGATTCTTACATGATAGTATACATGTTAGAATGCCATTCTCCCAAATCATCCCCCCCCCCGAGTCCAAAAGTCCGTTATACACATCTGTGTCTTTTTTGCTGTCTTGCATACAGGGTTGTCATTGCCATCTTTCTAAATTCCATATATATGTGTTAGTATACTGTATTGGTGTTTTTCTTTCTGGCTTACTTCACTCTGTATGATCGGCTCCAGTTTCATCCATCTCATCAGAACTGATTCAAATGAATTCTTTTTAATGGCTGAGTATTACTCCATTGTGTATATGTACCACAGCCTTCTTATCCATTCATCTGCTGATGGACATCTAGGTTGCTTCCATGTCCTGGCTATTATAAACAGTGCTGTGATGAACATTGGGGTACATGTGTCTCTTTCAATTCTGGTTTCCTTGGTGTGTATGCCCAGCAGTGGGTATAACAGTTTTCTTATTTTTATACTGAACTCTGAGATTTAGCTTCTTTTGTCAAGAGTTCAATGTTACTTATTATTTATTTTTATTCATATGTTTTTATTATGTACTATTAATGTAAAATGCCCCTTCATTATATTTTATTTGCATATATTTGCTTCTGAATATTATACTATGTTCGGCTGAACTATTCTTCAGTTCTTACTTGTCTGTCATTTATTTGTTTTTACATCATGTTGTGACAATATAAAAGCAGACAAGTCCCAATAGCATTGCTTGTATTCATGTTTATTTTACATAGAGTTGATTATTTAAAACAATATGAAGTTTGGAATCATTTTCCCTTTCAAAATTGTTTCGTTAGTGTTTTTATTTGACATATGTTAACCTGAATATCCTGTTAGCCTTTGCTCTACTTGTAAATGTATGATAGTTTTTGTGTGCTTTGTATAAGCTGATCTTCTGAGTAGATGCAATGCTACATGAGGGCAGGAAATTCATTACTTGGAAACATCATGGTATATCCAGATCTGGCACACAACTTAGCAGATGGTTGCTACTCATTATCTCTTCATTGAAAGCATGAGTGAATTTATGAATTATTCTTGGAAAAAAACCTGACTTTTTTCCATATTAATTCTTCATACCTAGGAGCACATGCCTCTCTGCCTTCACTAATATAAAGTTCTCTTTTATAAATTGGTATAAAATAATTAGTGATCTGTACCTTCCGAATCTTAATATACATACAAATTATCTAAGCATCTCCTAAAAATGTAGATTCTGAGTAAGTAGGTTTTGGTTTGGGTTTGCACATTCTGAATTTAGATGGGGAAACAGTGGAAACAATGGCTGACTTTATTTTGGGGTGCTCCAAAATCACTGCAGATGGTGACTGCAGCCATGAAATTAAAAGATGCTTACTCCTTGGAAGGAAAGTTATGACCAACCTAGACAGCATATTCAAAAGCAGAGATATTACTTTGTCAACAAAGGTCCGTGTAGTCAAGGCTATGGTTTTTGCAGTGGTCATGTATGGATGTGAGAGTTGGACTGTAAAGAAAGCTGAGTGCCGAAGAATTGATCCTTTTGAACTATGGTGTTGGAGAAGACTCTTGAGAGTCCCTTGGACTACAAGGAGATCCAACCAGTCCATCCTAAAGGAGATCAGTCCTGGGGTTTTCATTGGAAGGACTGATGTTGAAGCTGAAACTCCAATACTTGAGCCACCTCATGCGAAGAGTTGACTCATTGGAAAAGACCCTGAAGCTAGGAAAGATTGAGGGCGGGAGGAGAAGGGGACAACAGAGGATGAGATGGTTGGATGGCATCACCGACTCAATGGACATGGGTTTGGGTGGACTCTGGGAGCTGGTGATGGACAGGGAGGCCTGGCGTGCAGGGCTCACAGACTCGGACATGATTGAGTGACTGAACTAAACCCAGGCATTACTGATATTCCCGTATCCTAGGTCGCATACTCTAAGTAGAAAGGGTCTAAACTCTTAAATATGACTTATGTGAAAATTTGTATTTTAACTGAATTAAGGTGTTGTGCTCATTAGGATAAGTTTCTCCTCACTAAAGTATAAATAGTAATAAATCTTTCTAATTAGGCAGCTGAAATTTTATTCATTAGTACGTATTCATTATACAAGTATTCATATAGTAGCAATTAATGTGATATGCATTATCTGAAGCATCGGGGATAAAAAAATTAAAAAGAGAACAGTTAGAAGTGTTCCAAGTAGACTTTTAGAATTCCAGGTGTGACTGTAGGTTGCTTCAGTGCCTTTAAGTACATTATAAGCCCCTCTAATGTAATGGACATATGCAGATTGTGACTGCAGCCATGAAATTAAAAGACACTTACTCCTTGGAAGAAAAGTTATGACCAGCCTAGATAGCATATTCAAAAGCAGAGACGTTATTTTGCCAACTAAGATCCATCTAGTCAAGGCTATGGTTTTTCCTGTGGTCATGTATGGATGTGAGAGTTGGTCTGTGAAGAAGGCTGAGTGCCGAAGAATTGATGCTTTTGAACTGTGGTGTTGGAGAAGACTCTTGAGAGTCCCTTGGACTGCAAGGAGATCCAACCAGTCCATTCTGAAGGAGATCGGTCCTGGGTGTTCTTTGGAAGGAATGATGCTAAAGCTGAAACTCCAATACTTTGGCCACTTCATGGGAAGAGTTGACTCATTGGAAAAGACTCTGATGCTGGGAGGGATTGGGGGCAGTTGGAGAAGGGGACGACCGAGGATGAGACGGCTGGATGGCATCACGGACTTGATGGACGTGAGTCTGAGTGAACTCCGGGAGTTGGTGATGGACAGGGAGGCCTGGCGTGCTACACAGTAAGGGAATCAACAACAAATAACCAGCAGAAAAGTCAAAGTGTTAGTCACTGAGTCATGTTGAACTCTTTGCCGGCCATATGGACTGTAGCCTGCCAGGCTCCCCTGCCCATGGAATTCTCCAGGAAAGAATCTGGAGTGGGTAGCCATTCCCTTCTCCAGGGGATCTTCCCGACTCAGGGATTGAACTCAGGTCTCTCGCATTGCAGGCAGATTCTATACTGCCTGAGCCACCAGGGAAACCAAACCAGAAGAGCTAGAGGTAAATGAAAGACACGTTTTCTGTAGTTATTGTTTTTCAATTTGAGTAAATTCAAAACCCCAAATGTGTCAAATATTTTTCCTTTGGAATACTTTCAAAAAGTGCAGTTGAAGTCCTAAGAAATATATCTTTTCTTGATCAAATTCCCATTTTTTTTTCCCATTCATCCTCTTAGGCATCTAGCATTCTATGGAACTCTGCTGAGAATCTTAAAATATTTTCCAGCGCATCTTACATGCGTTCATTTTCTTTTCAAAACAAGCAAAAATTATCATGTTTTTCGGGAGCTACCAAGAAGTCAGAGATAAAGGAATTCCCTCACCGGTATAATTCCTTATGTCATGGAAACTGCAAGATATCAAATAACAATTCAATTTTTATGGCATGAAATTCTGAAAACTGCTTACGTACAGTTAAAAAAATTCAGCCATTGGCAAATGAGTTTAAAAAACGTCTACAAGATGGATATTTCTTGTGAGAACTGTGACTCTCAAATCTAAGGGGTAGTGTTTGTCACATTGAGAAATCAGAATGCTTGGGGAAGACAGCAATTATGAAAATGTAACAGATCCTCAGAGAGACTTCTGACATTGAAGAAAATGCCATTGAAATAATGAGTCAACTATTAACACCATTAGGGTGAAAGCAAGCCTATGTGAAGAAAATAATTTGAATTCCATCACTTCTTGTCCTTATCGTCACAAGCATATTAGCAAGTGACAAATAAGACTAAAATAAAATACACATGATAAACATGCATCTTTCTGATGGCAGTCTCAGGGGAAAAAAATAGAACAGAAGGCAGAAGGTTAATAATGGTCAAGTTTACTGAGTAAAATCTCATTTTCGACAATCCTGGGTGGCTCGCTCTTAAAAAGAAATAGTCATGCTTTACAATTTAACTGTCTAATGTTCTTGAGGCTTGAGTCAGCTTTTAGGCACAAATTTTCTTAAGCTATGTTTATTTTACTCACCTATTAGGCCTGCAATTAATGAATTTTTGATGTTGAAATCACAGACTGCAGGTCCCCTGTTGATGCCGGCAGGGTGGCTATCCCATCTAGTGCTTGACTTTCATTACTGTCACTTTCTGAGTGTAAGATAACCTTGACCTCCATAGTCAGGGTAGTCTATTTTCTAGCCTCTTGATAATTCACACAGGATGTCAAACTATTTATTTTAATTCAGAATCTTTTCCTTTGAGGATTTCTAGAAACAGCCATCCTCTGCTAGCTCTTACAGCTCACCAAGCATATATTTAGGAGGAAACCCAGTTATGTCTTAAGTAAATGTGTGCTGAAAAAATCTTTTGTATCAGTTTTTATTGGCAGTCTTGCATTATAGTGGGAACTACAAAATGAGTGGGCTTCCTAGGTAGGGAAAAAAAAAAATTCACCTACCAATGCAGGAGACGCAAGTTTGATCCCTGGGCTGGGAAGATCCTTAGGGGAGGAAATGGCAACCCATATCAATATTTCTTTCCCAGAACATTCCATGGACAGAGGAGCCTGGCAGGCTGAACTCCATAGGGTCACAGAGTCAAACATGACTGAGCACACTCACAAAAGTAACATAACGAAGCTCCTGTCCTTGAGTAGTTTAAAATCTTATTGGAGAAGTAGTTGTACATAGGCAAAATGCTTTGTAAGTAAAATAGGACCCAAGGTAACAATAGGTTAGGACATGTGAGACAGATAATGTAAGAAATTCATGCAATTAAAGCATATTTTTGAAAGGAAGTTGAGATTCATTAATACCTGTAGTAAAGTTTTATAAGCTATATTAAGCTAGGATACACTTATGGAAAAGTTGCCCGGGACTCCCCAACCTGGCCCCAAGCTCCCCTTCCTTTTCAGACCTATGTCCCATGTCCTTATTTATTTATACAGTCTTCATTTCCTGGTTTTGTTCATGCTGTCCCCTATTCCTGGCACTCTCTTTTCCCACAGTAGTATCTGTCCAACCTTATGTCCTGTGATTGCCATTTCTATCTCTCCAACTGAAATATCACTGTTTCCGTCAAACTTCGTGTTCCCCAGTAGGAGTAGAATATCCTTCTTTAGGCCCCCGGTGAACTCATTTCCCTCTCTGATTGTAATAATAAAATTCACTCTACTATTTAAAAGAATTCAGTGTTAACTTATGATATATGACAAGGAACTGGGATTTAAAGCCCGTCATTAAGGCTATTTTGCTAACGTGTGTGTCTCCACAGCCCCACTCTTTGAAATAATACCAGCAGATTACATAAATTTATTGCATGGTGGTTTTAACAATTGTGTCATACTGAACTTCAGAATTTGTTACAAAAAGTCAATAGTTGATTCTTTTTTCTCCATCATATTTTAAAAAGAAGATAATAATGTTCATTTATGTTTTCTACATTAAAAACTACTTGAATTTTCCAATAATGACTTTTCAATAATGTGAAAGAAAATTCCTGAATATCCATCAATATATGAATGAATAAACAAAATGTGATTCACAATGGGCTTATCTAAAATAGTTAAACTCGTAGAAGCAGAGTGTAAAAATGCTGGTTTCCAGAGGCTGGGAGGGGGGAAAATATTAATCCATGGGCATGTTTTAAAAAGTTCTAATGATCTGCTATACAACATTATACCTATAGTCGATAACGTACGCTTAAAACTTTGAGTGTATATCTCATGATAAGTGCCCCTACCACAGAAAACTGAAATTTTAAAAATTTAAGATTAAACCCTGCTAAGGAGGAACACAGTCTAAGTAATCCGAATGCAAGTTTCCTCTATCCTGCTGGTGTGTCCTATTTAGCCTAGAGACCATCTGTGATCTGTGAGCCCCTGTGACCTTTGTACTCTAGCAAATAATGAGCATTCAGTATAGAATGCTCAGAACATTTTTAGCACTGGAATTGCTTCCTATAATGAGAATTTCATTTATGAGTGTAATTTCTATTTAAATAATCCTTATTTTTTCCACCAAAAGAATACTGAATTGATGCAGATAGATGTGTGAAGTGTTTGCCTGGTAATTAGTCTTTATTTCTTTGTAGCATTATATGTACACCATATCAAAGCATGCAGACATATATTATGAACACTAACCTTCAAATGTAAACTAAAAGGTTACCAGTTCTGGGTAATGCAGGGGAATTACAGCCTTCTGAGGGTAACCTCTCATGCATAACTGCATGCATGGCACCTCAAGAACCTGAATCAGAGTTGCTGATCAAGGAATCTGGAAGAGCTCAGAGGTAAAACGTACCTCTAGTTCCTTGAGTCAGCCTCTGGGTAAGTCTTCACTGAATAAATAGGTGTTCAGGGACAGGAGTTTCAATGTGCATCTGTCTTAATGGGGCTGAGTTAGCCAAGCAATTACCAAAGGAATAGCCATAGTGAGTAAATTCATTACATAGCATGGTATAAACTGAAAAAGTCTAAATGTTGACAGACCATGCGTGAGATGAGTTAGCAGAGTTAAGAGGCTTGGTAAAGACTCATCATGTGGAAATGGATATGAGGTTATTATTTTTTATCTCAATTAGAATAAAAGATATGTGGATGTTGTCAGATATTTTATTTGTCTAGTCTGTTTTGTTTTCTTTGCTAGTTTCCAGATTGCTCTATCGTATTATGGCACAATCTAACAATGCCACCAAAAAGCTACAAGCCTAGTGACCAGACCAGATGTCTTATTAGGAATAAGGAGGGGAAAGCAAGCAGATTAGTATTTAGTTTGGAGTCTTAGAATATTTGGAAAGTCATCAGGGAGAGTTTAGCTTAGAATTCTTAGATTCTTTTATAGAAATATTGGGAAGAAATCTCTAATAAATAAAGCTCTCTACCAGCAGAATGAGTGACATTGCTAAATGATGAGCTCTTGTCACCAGAAGTATTCCACCTGAGGCTAAAAGAACCAAAAAAAGATTATATTACAGGGTCTCCATGGATCCTTCCAAGCCACAGATTCCAAGATAATGATACTTTTCGTTTGTAAATTAATGAATTATTTCTGAAGCCTGAAGTCACTTTGATAATTTACTAAATAGAGTTTAAGAAATAGAGTCCCACTGTGAGCTGTTCATCTGAGATGCAGTCTCCCATGGTAGAGTGTGAGAGTAGAAAGTCAGGGAATGTGAGCTGGGAAGTTGGGACACCCGGGTTCTGACCCAGGCTTGGATGATAGCTGTGTAAGCTGCACTTAACTACTGATGGTTTGAAGATCCCTGGCTACAAAATGCTGTGCTGTTTATCACCGCGGTGTCCTCAGTTTGAAATTTTACAATTTCCATGAATGCGCAGCTGTCAGCTCTCGTATTCCTCATCTAACCATCTGCCTTAGTTGATTCACTATCATCCTCTTGGAACCAATTAATCAGTGAAGCCATGTGAAATTATGCCCTGAGTTAATTTCAATTGATACATATATTTTTAAATGCATCCTTACTGTGATTTTTAATCAAGCAAAAGAAGTATCACATCTACATGTGTCTTCAAGAAGACTAATGATGTGTCTTAAAGTATAGATTGGCCTGATAACACTGGTATTAATGTAATAGATTTTAAAATTATAGTTATTTAATACTTATGGAATTTGTCAGCCATGGAAATTTAATAATCAAAGAGAAATGTATACCCAAACACAAAAATGTGCATAGAAACAAAAATCAGAAAATGGATGTTTATTTCTGACTCCCTAATTCTGAATAAGATCTTAATGTTTTAGGGTAAAATTAACACTTCCTAAAGATGTAATGTTCACAGTTATTAAAAAACAATTAATGGAACTATATGCATCTTCAACAGTGCCTTATTGGTCATATTTCTTTGAAGATAAAACTGAATATCTGATTTTTTTAGGAAATGACATGAATTGTGTGTGTGTGAATCGCTCAGTAGTGTCCAACTCTTTGTGACCCCATGGACTGGAGCCTGCCAGACTCCTCTTTCCTCGGAATTCTCCAGGCAAGAATACTGGAGTGGGTTGCCACTTCCTTCTCCAGGGGATCTTCCCGGCCCAGGGTTTGACCCTGGCTCTCCTGCATTGCAGACGGATGCTTTACTGTCTGAGCTATTAGATAATTAGAAATACTCCACATTGATCAAATCCCGTTATGGCTCTGCTTTATACTTAATTTGGGGCTGTCTTACATGTGCTGTATTTTACAAAATGAAATTATTATGTGAAAGATATTGATCAACTCTAATTTTTGAGAAATTTGTGCATGTTTATGGATAACATTTTATTGTCAGAGTTGGGAAGATCCTTCTAAAAAATCAAGATATTCTTCATTTCTTTTTTGGGAAACTTAAGCTTTTACATTCAAATCTTTAATTACATACTGATTATTTTTCATTGCATCTTATAATTATGGACTCGTGCTTAACTTGATAAATTCACTTGACTTTATCCATTATGGAAATAATAATAGAAGGTCTCCTAGACATTTCCAAGTCACTGATATTGCAAATTACTGCCCTAAACTATAAACTCAAGTTCATTGGTTATATAGGGTTTGGAAAGATTAACTTGGCTTCAGAGGAAATATTCTGGTAGCAAAAATTTGATGTTTCAGGTACTTGAATTGCTTACTTTTCTTAATTACAACATTTAGTGCAATGGCAATTATGTGGAAATTATGAAAATATACAGCAGTGCATATGGACATTGATTAAAAGGTAACCATGAAGGAAAGCTTCAAGTCTCTTTTAAAAAGTAATACTTCCCAGTTTCCTAAATGTATAACATTTTAAGTAAGAAGATAAAAACTGAATTTATTGTTATCATTAATAATTGCTTGTAATTAGTCCTGCCCCAGTGAGCAAGAGAAAGAAATTAATACTTATTGCGTGTGAGCCTTATTAATTGCTATATTATATTAAAGGGAAAATCTACTTTGGTCTTGTTTTCCTAGAGTGGTTTATTATATGCAGAAGAATAGTAAACTGTAAAGTAAACCTAAAATATGCTTTACAAGAAAGTAACAGACATGCCGTCTAAGGGGTCGCACAGAGTCAGACACAACTGATACAACTTAGCAGCAGCAGCAGCAGCAACAGACATGCATATATTTGTTAATCAAAGTAGGGGCAAAACATATCCTAAATAATCAAAGAATAAAATGTTTCTAGATGAATAATGAAAACAGCTCTGATGCCAAAAGGTTATTACTTCCATTCATTTTGATCTTTACATTTTGTGAAGATCATATCCATAATCTCACATGAATGGCTAAAACTGTATTGTAATTATTGTATGTAGTTAATAGTGTAACATCATCAGAAGAATGTGAAATATATTTTAATGATAGCTATGTATTTAATATGCTAGGCACTAGACCTAAGATAATAATGGTGGCGTTTGTGAGCTACTGTCTCTTTTCAGTGTTTAATAAAACAAGGAAAAGTCTATTCAATCTAAAATTGCCTCTTCCCTTTTTGCTTGACGGTTTCGAATAAATTGCCTCTAGGCCCAAGGAATTTAAGAATTCCCCAGTGCTTTGAACTGGACAGTAACTTCCTAGAACCTTGACACTATGCTGCTATATCCAGAAGTGTCTCGAAGTTTCATAAGATTATAGATTGAATATAAAAAGTGTGGGCTGAAGTTTGTTGTAACATTTTTTTTTGAGGCAAAATGTACATAATATAAAATTTGCCATTTTGCCATTTTCAATTGAACAGTTCAATGACCCTAAGTATATTCATATTGTTACACAATTATTACCAGTGACCATCCCCACATTTTCCTTATCCCAAAAAGAATGCATGCATCTCTGCACGCATCAAACAATAATTCCCCATTTGCTTCTCCCTTTAGTCTCTGGTAACATAATTTGGCCACCTCAGTGCCTCATATAAGTGAAGGCATACAACATTTGTCTTTTGTGTCTTACCTACCTCACTTAGCCTGTTTTCAAGGCTCATATATCTTGTAGGACATATCACAATTCCATTCTTTTTTAAGGATGAATACTATTCCCTTCTATTTATATGCCATATTTTCTTTACTCTTCCATTTCTGATGTTTCCACCTTTTGTAGTGCTTTCTTAATGAATGTCTACTTTCTCGCCTATCACAGCACCTAGCACATTGTAGGCCCACTAAACACTAAATATTTATTGAATGAATAAACATGATAAAAGTTCAGGTATCTTCAGCCTTCAGCAATTTTGTCCTGAAGGTATACTGTTCTTAGACAGATGTTTTTCATTTGGCATTTTTAGAAGAAAAACAACACAGCCAAAAAAATCCCCATCAGTTGCTAAGCATGAGATGCCACTTATATGCCATCTGAAATCCCCATGGCTCCACCTCCACCTCTAGTTACTCCTGTGACTTCAAATTATGCACAACTTTAACTAGATTTCTGTGACTTCAGCTCCCCAACATCTGAGCAGCCTGATTTCCCAGAGCTTCTCTGAGAATGCGTGTAGAAACCCACTTGGCACTCACTCATGAACAACTTGACATTGGGAGAGGGTTACCAATCATGGGGTCATTCTTGACCAGTTGGGAAAAGGGGCAAGAGAATATTTATTTTGTAATATCAAAATATCACCTGCTTTGTGATATCATCTGCTAGGCTGACATACAGTAGCTTACTACTGAGTGTTATTAAGACTCTGACTATCTGAAAGATTGAGATGAACTGTAGATAGGAAGTGAAGCATTTTATGTTATCTAATATCCTTGGAGGAATTAGGACCACATTAAACATTCAAAAAACACTGGAGACATGGCTCACATCATATTCCTGTCTAATTGGTTGGTTATGTTTCTAAAAAAAGGTAGAACTTAATGGATTGTAGAAGATGACAGCAAGTTGCTCTAAACTAAACCACATGTTAGGCCCATTTGCAGATGGTATGAGATATGTGGTATTTAAACTACAACAAATCAACAGGACCTTGGTAGTCAGATACTGATCTAAAAAAGGTGTTTTCCTCAATTCTCATTAGTAAAATGAATCAAAAGATCTTTGCTTTTACCTGAGTCTATATAACAGACACAATCACTCCCTCATCCTGGAGACAACATTTATGCATTTAAGAAAATCCCACTCAGTTTAGTTCAGTCGCTCAGTCATGTCCGACTCTTTGTGACACCAGGCTTCCCTATCCATCACCAATTCCTGGACCTTACTAAAACTCATGTCCATTGAGTTGGTGATGCCATGCAACCATCTCATTCTCTGTCATCCCCTTCTCCTCCTTCCTTCAATCTTTCCCATCATCAGGGTCTTTTCCAATGAGTCAGTTCTTTGTATCAGATGGCCAAAGTATTGGAATTTCAGTTTCAGTATCAGTCCTTCCAATGAATGTTCAGGACTGATGTCCTAAAGGATGGACTGGTTGGATCTCCTTGCTGTCCAAGGGACTCTCAAGGGTCTTTTCCAACACCACAGTTCAAAAGCAGCAGTTCTTCAGTGCTCAACTTTCTTTATAGTCCAACTCTCACATCCATACATGACTGCTGGAAAAACCATAGCTTTGACTAGATGGACTTTTGTTGGCAAAATAATGTCTCTGCTTTTTAATATGCTGTCTAGTTTGGTCATAGCTTTTCTTCCAAGGAGCAAGTATCTTTTAATTTCATGGCTGCAGTCACCATCTGCAGTGACTTTGGAGCCCCCCAAAATAAAGTCTCTCACTGTTTCCATTATTTCCCCATTTGTTTCCCATGAAGTGAATACCACTGTATTCATGACATTGCTAGTTGGATTTGGTGACTAGGAAGTGACAATTAGATATATCCTAATTAAAAAAAAAAAACCAAACAGGTGGCACCCTCAAAACTCTGACTGGGAATCTTAGATTACCGAGTTCATAAGGTGTATTTTCTACTTTATATTACTGCAGGTGACAGTATTGCTTAAACTCTCTGTCATGATATAAGAATCCCCTTTCCTCAATCTCCATAAGATTCTCGCTTCTTCTTTTTTTTTTTAATCTTTACTGGAGTATAGTTGCTTTCTCCTGTAGAGCAAAGTAAATCCATTATACATACATGTGTATCCACTCTTTATAGATTCTTGTCCCATTATAGGCCATTCCAGAATATTGAGCAGAGTACAGAGTTGGACACGACTGAAGTGACTTAGCAGCAGCAGCAGCAGTGTGCATATGTCTAACCCAAACTCCCAATTTATCCCTTCCTCCACTTTCTCCCTTGGTAAACGTAAGTTTTCTATATCTGTGACTCTGTTTCTATTTTGTAAATAAGTTCATTTGAACCATTGTTTTAGATCCCACATTTAAGTGATATCATATGATATTTTTCTTTCCTCTTTCTGACCTACTTCACTCATGGCAGTCTCTAAGTCCATCATGTTGTTGCCTTAGTTCATTTTTTTATAGTTGAATAGTATTCCATTGCATATATTACCACATCTTTACTGTTGCTCTGTTGATGAACATTTAGATTGCTTCCAGGTTCTGACTATTATAAATAGTACTGCAATGAACATCAGTTCAGTTCAGTTGCTCAGTCGTGTCCGACTCTTTGCAACGCCATGAATCGCAGCACGCCAGGGCTCCCTTTCTGTCACCAACTCCTAGAGTTAGTACTTATATCTGTTTAAAAGTATAGTTTTCTCAGGTATATGCCTGGTAGTGGAATTGCTACGTCATATGGGATTTCTGCTTTATTTACTATGCCAAAGCCTTTGACTGTGTGCATCACAATAAACTGTGGAAAATTCTGAAAGAGATGGGAATACCAAACCACCTGACCTGCCTCTTGAGAAACCTATATGCAGATCAGGAAGCAACAGATAGAACTGGACATGGAACAACAGACTGATTCCAAACAGGAAAAGGAGTACGTCAAGGCTGTGTATTGTCACCCTGCTTATTTAACTTATATGCAGAGTACATCATAAGAAATGCTGGGCTGGAAGAAACACAAGCTGGAATCAAGATTTCCATGAGAAATTTCAATAACCTCAGATATGCAAATGACACCACCCTTATGGCAGAAAGTGAAGAGGAACTAAAAAGCTTCTTGATGAAAGTGAAAGAGGAGAGTGAAAAAGTTGGCTTAAAGCTCAACATTCAGAAAACGAAGATCATAGCATCTGGTCCCATCACTTCATAGGAAATAGATGGGGAAACAGTGTCAGACTTTATTTTGGGGGGGCTCCCAAATCACTGCAGATGGTGACTGCAGCCATGAAATTCAAAGACACTTACTCCTTGGAAGGAAAGTTATGACCAACTTAGATAGCATATTCAAAAGCTGAGACATTACTTTGCCAACAAAGGTCTGTCTAGTGAAGGTGATGGTTTTTCCAGTGATCATGTATGGATGTGAGAGCTGGACTGTGAAGAAAGCTGAGTGCCGAAGAATTGATGCTTTTGAACTGTGGTGTTGGAGAAGACTCTTGAGAGTCCCTTGGACTGCAAGGAGATCCAACCAGTCCATCCTAAAGATCAGTCCTGGGTGTTCATTGGAAGGACTGATGCTAAAGCTGAAACTCCAATACTTTGGCCACCTCATGCGAAGAGTTGACTCATTGGAAAAGACTCTGATGCTGGGAGGGATTGGGGGCAGGAGGAGAAGGGGATGACAGAGGATGAGATGGCTGGATGGCATCACCGACTTGATGGACATGAGTTTGAGTGAACTCCTGGAGTTGATTATGAACAGGGAGGGCTGGCATTCTGAGATTCATGGGATCACAAATAGTCGGACACGACTAAGTGACTGAACTGAACTGAGCTGATGGTAGTTCTATTTTTAGTTTTTTAAGGAAGGTCCACACTATTCTCCATAGTAACAGAACAAGTTTGCATTCATTTGTAGGAGGGTTCCCTTTTCTCCACACTCTCTCCCGCATTTATTGTTTGCGGATTTTTTTGGTGATAGCTGTTCCTCTTGCTGTGAGATGGTATCTCATTATAGTTTTGATTTGCATTACTCTAATAATTAGTGACGTTGCACATTTCTCCATGTGCATCTTGGCCATCTGCATATTCTTTTAAGATCTTCTCACTTCTTTTTCTTACTGGCAGCTGCCATTAGGCTTCTTACAACAGCCTTTTTAAAAAAGCACCTTTGGCTTTTACTAACACTTTCCTCATTGCCCTTTTAACTCTGGCCACTGCCTGGCCCCAGCATTCCATTCCCATGTTTTGGCTTTTTGGTTTTGGCAGTATATGTCTTTTAGGACCATAGTCTGTGTTAGATATCTATTACTACATAACTAATCACCTCAAAATTTAGCTGATTATAATCAATAAAATTATCTTAGTTTCCATGTTTCAAATTCAAGTTTCAAATTTCCATGAAATCTGGAAGCAGCTTAGCTGGGTAGCTCTGACTGAGTCTCTTATATGGCTGTGGTCAACACTGGCCAGGCCTGCAATTTTCTAAATATTGACTGGTGCTGAAGAGACTGCTTCCAGGGAGATCATGGGTCAATGGCCTTTCAAGGAGTCTAGCCTAAAGAAATCATCTCTGATGCATGCAGAATTTAAAAGATTGTCACACAAAAATGAAATCTTTCTGTGTGAGAAAAAAGCATTTCACAACTTTATCACAAATTTTCCTCATAATGTTGGGTCTCAGCTTATTATTTCTAATAGTGATATGAGATGATGGAAGTTAATGACATGGTACATATTATATTATGTTTTACAAAGGGAAGAAATCAAGATTCAAAGAGGTTAAGTAATTTTCATAAGAGAGATCAAATTGATAGGGCCTGAAAATAGATTGCTATATTTGGTAACTGTGAAATCAGCTTTCCTAGTCACTGATTCATCATTCATTGTCTCATCAGATTTAAAGAGCTTGTTCTAATTTTTGTACACTTAATTTGATACTCTTATATAACTTCTTATTAAAGTTTAATTACTTATTGAAGATGAAAGCTCAGCTTGACTTCACAGTGATCTTTCCTTATCCACCAAACTGATTTGTCATTTGAGAGTTATATTTTAAATTACAACGAAATTAAAACTCAAATCAAAAAAGTTATGAGCGCTCCTATTTTTTTCCTTTAAAAGGGAAATTTAATCAGTTTTAGGTCAATAAATATTCAAAATTTAATTGTTTATGCTCATAAATGCACACAAAGGGGTCCTCTTGACAGAGTGCATACTTATAATTAAGTCAATTAATATAATATAGAGTGGCACGATATACCAGGCATTTGAATTACCAATCTGTGGGATTATTTCAAGACAGACATTTAAGATCACATGTTGGCTTCTATCCACAGAAAAAAAAAATCCCTTGAAATGACCAAATCAATACAAAATAAGCAAAATTATTTTTCAGTGTTGGAAAAAAGGAAAGACACTAGAATTCTTCAAAAGCTTTGAGGTCTTTCATCGACCACAGTACACAAAGGATTGGATTTAAGGGAATAAAGACTATCTGCATGTTACAATAGTCAAAGGATGGACTCTGAGGAAATAAGCACATAACATTCCCCTAGTAGGAGCCCAGATTTAAAAACAATAGCAGTCTGTAAATTATCAGGAAAGTGTATATATTCGTAAATGGCTGTCTGGAGGACAAACTGGTATATTTGGATGGACACATCTGCAATACTGATGTATCAAAAGCTTGAAATTTTGAAAAGCTTTTGACTAAATTACCTGACCAATATAAAACAGTTAATGTTTACTGTAACATTGTTATAGTTTGGAAACAATTTTTTTAAAAACTTAAATTTCCACAAATAGAATATCAATTAGATAAATTGCTGTAAGTTGATACAACTTGCCACACAACCAGAGTATAAATCTAACTGGGCAAATATGAAGAGTATCTGACTTTAAGTATTTAGTAGGATCAGTCTTTGTATTTCTGTGTGTGTGTATGTGTATGTGTGTGTGTGTACCTAAGCCTGCCCACCATCAATTGAAATGGAGTGACTTTTATAGCAGATTGTAAAGTAAAAATAGCAGATTATAAAACAAATTATAGCATGACCTTAAATTTATTTAAATATAATTTTAATTGCCTAATAGAATGATAGCAAAATACGAAGACTAGTTACCTTTAGTTTATGGGAGTTAAAAGAATTTTTTGATAGTTGGCAGTCATTTCTAGTTATTTTTTCCCTATGTATTTACTCAAGTATAAACAAATAGAATTTTTTTTAATTCTATGACTTGTATATTTCAAAAATAAAATATAGTGCAGCAGTCATGAGACAGAATACAGTATACTACAAAGCTGTGCACTCCTTGATCTTGGTAAACGAGGACACGCTGTTCCATAACCAAATCCAGGAGGGAAAATGCACCATCTCATCTGAAGGATACAAACATATTTAGTCAAACAAGAAACTGGCTCATTTGAGAGTTTTATAGCAAACAAGGACAGAAAGTAGTTTGCATAATTTTCTTATGCTCCTTTTATAGTGTTTATCTTTTATAAGACTCTTTGGAACAGTTGCTAGCCACCTGTCAATAATGTGGCCTTTTATAGACTCAACCTTTTATTGTTCTCGTGCCCTTGACATATTAAAAAAAACAACCTTAGAAGGAGTCTGTGTTGAATATGGTGGGCAACATACTAATTTTAAATTTAAAAGACTGTCTTTTGTAGACTGAAATAAAGAGAGAGTTTTGAATGGCATGAAGAGAATAGGCATGCTATGAAATCCTCTTTAGCAGGAATAAAAATAAATTCATTATTTTATAAACATTTTTTGAAAGTTAGTTAAGAATCATATTTAAAGCACTAGCCAGTGGAAAACTAAGCTACATAGAATTCATTTAAAGTTGTTGTAACAAATTTTGCATAATTTTGCATCAGTTCCAAGTGAAAATATTTGGATTGTGAATCCAACAATTACATAAATATTTTGTATATGTAAACAGTTGTTGAAACTTCTTTCTGCTGAAATAAGACATCCAGTGTTTTTTCTCAATTTACATAAAATCTGTCAAGCTAAATTTTCTACATATATTTATTGACTTGCATCCTAAAAGCACTTTGCATGATACTGAATGAACACAGTCCTATAAATCTGTATGCAGGAATACATTTCCATTCATAAAGGAATATTATCCAAGCCCTTAAGTAAAAAGCTACCTACTTTTTATTTTGTACAATTAGATTCCTAGTTCTCTGATTATAATCATGAACAAGAGCAATAAATGAAGCAAGTTTCAAACCAATGTAAATTCTTTCTACTCTTGTTAAAAAATAAAAAACCAAACATCCTGATACACAAACACAACATTTCCAATACCACCATTTCCCACTCTTAGTAATATAAGATGTGGGGCTACAATTTAATACTTATGCAGAGACATATGAATTAAAAATATCACATCTCATACTGTATTTGGGAGACAACTTCATGTTCTCCTGGATAGAATTTGAATGTCGTGCTTTCAAATTGCACTTCAAAATATTTATAGTTCTTAAAACAGGATACCTAACTGGGCTGACAGTTCTTAGCTGCCAAGAACAATTTTAGATGTGGTCCCCTTTCTGTTCAATGTGTGATTATTTTAATAGTACATGGAGGACAGAGGTAGATAGCTCTTTATCAGGTATACATTGGTGAAGATCTGGTTTTTCAATTGGACACAAGTGTAATACCCAAGGTGCAATGAGAAGATAAGAAAACAGGTAAGATAGCCTGCAAAGTGAATGAGCTTTATTTAAGTTCAATTGTGATTACATCACCACCTCTACTTTCACTGGTACCCTCATGCATTTATTTTCCTTTAGCCTAGTGAGTATTTTTATAGATCTTTAGAATTTTCTTTGGGTACCTCCTGGTTCTCAGTGTAAATATACATGGAATAAAAGAAACCCAACAGTGCTATCTATAACTAAATGATTAATAGGAATCTATGATAATATTTTTGGAATAAAAATTGAATTTGTATATAGAATATATGCTGTTTCTAGTTATCTAAGTAAACTTTAGTAATACTTGAGCATGTCCAACCCTTAGCATGGACTGCAGCCTACCAGGCTCCTCCGTCCATGGGATTTTCCAGGCAAGAGTACTGGAGTGGGGTGCCATTGCCTTCTCCTTTTCATTATCACTATGTATGAGATAGTGTAGACATTTTCTTGAACTCAATTCTTTTCCTGCTGGCATTGATATTAAGCATGTATTGCTAAGTCATTTCAGTCATGTTCAACTCTTTGTAGTACTATGGACTGTAGATCACCAGGCTCCTCTGTCTATAGGATTCTTCAGGCAAGAATACTTCAATGGGTCACCTTGCCCTTCTCTAGGGGATCTTCCCAACCCAGGAATTGAATCCATGTTGCTTAAGTCTCCTACATTGGCAACTGGGTTTTTTACCACTGGCACCACCTGGGAAGCCCTAAGCGTGTAACTAATGCCTTGAATAAAAAGATCTACAAAACAAATTCTCTCTTTCCTGAACAAAATAATTGAGGAAATTCATTCAGAAGCCAGCCATAAAAATTAAAAAGATATGATCAAGCCAAATTTTACAAAAATATGCAGAGTTCTATTGTTAAGGGGCCATAGAACCAGTCTAATGTGATAAACAAATATTGCCAAACTATTATTTAGTAAATTAACTGAAATTGTAGTAAACATGATGTGAGAAACATGCAGGGCTTCACCCATCTTTATTTATCCTAGAGTAACTTTCAAACTTAATAGTTAACTGCCCCTGCTGCTGCTAAGTCGCTTCAGTCGTGTCTGACTCTGTGTGACCCCATAGATGGCAGCCCACCAGGCTCCCCCGTCCCTGGGATTTCAGGCAAGAACTCTGGAGTGGGTTGCCATTTCTTTCTCCAATGCGTGAAAGTGAAGTCGCTCAATCGTGTCAGACTCTTAGCAACCCCATGGGCTGCAGCCTACCAGGCTCCTCCGTCCATGGGATTTTCCAGGCAAGAGGACTGGAGTGGGGTGCCATCGCCTTCTCCTTATAGTTAACTAGCAGTGTATATTTCTGCTTCCTAAGTTCAGATGGTTTGTTTTTTAGTATGTGTGTTTGCTTACTCAATAATCACATACAAACTTAAAGCCAGTTAACATTTTGTATAATCAGATGTCTGTAATAAAATATTTTCATCAATTAGTTGAAGCATACCCATTACTAGTAGTGCAACCTACCTAAGGAGTACAATTAAATATTCTTTTTTTTTTTTTTTACATTTAATTTTAGTTTTTTATTTTTTAAATTTTAAAATCTTTAATTCTTACATGCATTCCCAAAAGTGGCAAATCTGAAACTTCTATATTTACTTGGAGGATAAAAGACTAACTTCTTAATAGTCTTAATCTGATTTGGTCTATTCAGTCTAATTTCATATTTATATCAAGAATTAGAAAACAATGACTTATTAAGACGTTCTCCTGAATTATACCTGGGTTTTATACTTTGAGTTAGTTCAAGACTCTTACATTTTGAAATTTAGATTTAATGGTATATAACTCATTTTGACTGTGCGGATCACAATAAACTGTGGAAAATTCTGAAAAAGATTGGAATACCAGACCACCTGACCTGCCTCTTGAGAAACCTATATGCAGGTCAGGAAGCAACAGTTAGAACTGGACATGGAACAACAGAATGGTTCCAAACAGGGAAAGTTGTATGTCAAGGCTTGTATATTGTCACCCTGCTTATTTAACTTCTATGCAGAGTACATCATGAGAAACGCTGGGCTGGAAGAAGCACAAGCTGGAATCAAGATTGCCGGGAGAAATATCAATAACCTCAGATATGCAGATGACACCACCCTTATGGCAGAAAGTGAAGAGGAACTAAAAAGCCTCTTGATGAAAGTGAAAGAGGAGAGTGAAAAAGTTGGCTTAAAGCTCAACATTCAGAAAACTAAGATCGCGGTATCTAGTCCCATCACTTCATGGGAAATAGACGGGGAACCAGTGTCAGACTTTATTTTTGGGGGCTCCCAAATCACTGCAGATGGTGACTGTAGCCATGAAATTAAAAGATGCTTACTACCTGGAAGGAAAGTTATGACCAACCTAGATAGCATATTCAAAAGCAGAGACATTACGTTGCCAACCAAGGTCCGTCTAGTCAAGGCTATGGTTTTTCCAGTGGTCATATAAGGATGTAAGAGTTGGACTGTGAAGAAAGCTGAGTGCCAAAGAATTGATGCTTTTGAACTGTGGTGCTGGAGAAGACTCTTGAGAGTCCTTTGGACTGCAAAGAGGTCCAACCAGTCCATCCTAAAGGAGATCAGTCCTGGGTGTTCATTGGAAGGACTGATGCTAAAGCTGAAACTCCAATACTTTGGCCACCTCATGCGAAGAGTTGACTCATTGGAAAAGACCCTGTTGCTGGGAGGGATTGGAGGCAGGAGGAGAAGGGGATGACAGAGCATGAGATGGCTGGATGGCATCACCGACTCGATAGACATGAGTTTGAGTAGACTTCGGGAATTGGTAATGGACAGGGAAGCCTGGCGTGCCGCGATTCATGGGGTTGCAAAGAGTCGGACATGACTGAGCGACTGAACTGAATTGAAATGAACTCATAACTTGATGGTCCAACATAAATGTGTCTTTATGTGCTGTGTTTAGGTTGAGAAAGAAAGATTACTGTTGTTCAGCTACAATAAGGACTTCCCTGGTGGCTCAGACAGTAAAGCGTCTGTCTACCATGCGGGAGACCCGGGGTCGGGAAGATCCCCTGGAGAAGGAAATGGCAATCCACTCCAGTACTATTGCCTGGAAAATCCCATGGACAGAGGAGCCTGGTAGGCTACAGTCCATGGGGTCACAAAGAGTCGGACACAACTGAGTGACTTCACTTCTACTTCAGGTACAATAAAGAAAATGAGTAGATAGCAAAGATGTATGTAAGTAACTAAAATTATATATATATACACACATATATATATATATATCACTATGTTCCCTTGAGAGAGTCTCAGATTTTGATTCTCAAACTGGTTATTTAGAAAATCTCCAAGTGAGCATCAACAGGTTTCTAAATACATATTTTCCTTTGATAAGTTGAAAGTAATATTAAAACACTATCAGGTAGTCTGTGTTTAAAAATGTAATAAATTCATTGACCTTCTTGGCTCATAAAGTTTTGACATCAGTGCTGTGGAAGGACTGTTTCCATAAATGCATTTTAAGCCCCTTTTGACTTGTTACATATGCATATGAAGTTCATAAAGTAATGATATGGGTATGCCACAGATCAAATTCTTATTTTCATGCAACTGTGATTAGTTAGCATAATATTTTCAGTCAATCTCTTCTCTATTTACAACTCCACTATTCCATTTGTAATGAAGTTAACATCTTCCCAAGTTGTAAACATCTTCCTAGTTAAAAAAATTAAACATTTAAATAGAAGCACATTCTTCATATCTCATTCTTTGTAGATTGATTTTGTACAGGAGTATTTAAGTCTCAAGCTCTAAAATCTAGGATAAATCATAAAAATAAAAGTCAGAACTGGAATCTGAAATCCAAGATGGTTTACTCATTCATTTAAGATGTGAACTTGGCAAGTGACTTCTCCTTGGCACTGTTTTCTTCATCCATAGAGTGAACCTGCTGGCCTAGTTTAGTGGTCTTTCACTTTTCAGACAGAAGTCTCTTCTCAAAAAATATATATATATATATAATCTCAACCTGCATAAAAATGAATGATAATAGTGGAGCTTTTCTTAGGGAAGAAGCTATGAGGAAGGAGGACAGTGGGGTGGGGCTGAGTGACCCGAGTCCAACCCTGTATGCTGCCTGTCCCCTTCCCATATAACCTATTGAAGATGCTCGCAGTTCAGTTCAGTTCAGTTGCTCAGTCGTGTCCAACTCTTTCTGACCCATGAATCACAGCACGCCAGGCCTCTCTGTCCATCACTAACTCCCAGAGTCCACCCAAACCCATATCCATTGAGTCGGTGATGCCATCCAACCATCTCATCCTCTGTCGTCCCCTTCTCCTCCTGCCCTCAATCTTTCCCAGCATCAGGGTCTTTTCAAATAAGTCAGCTCTCTGCATCAGGTGGCCAAAGTACTGGAGTTTAAGCTTCAACTTCAGTCCCTCTAAGGAACACCCAGGACTGATCTCCTTTAGGATGGACTGGTTGGATCTCTTTGCAGTCCAAGGGACTCTCAAGAGTCTTCTCCAACACCACAGTTCAAAAGCATCAATTCTTTGGCACTCAGCTTTCTTTATAGTCTAACTCTCACATCCATACATGACCACTGGAAAAACCATAGCCTTGACTAGACGGACTTTGGTGGCAAAGTAATGTCTCTCCTTCTTCATATGCTGTCCAGGTTGGTTATAACTTTCCTCCAAGAAGCAAGTGTCTTTTAATTTCATGGCTGCAATCACCATCTGCAGTGATTTTGGAGTCCCCAAAAAATAAAGTCAGCCACTGTTTCCACTGTCTCCCCATCTATTTGCCAAGAAGTGACGGGACCGGATGCCATGATCTTAGTTTTTTGAATGTTGAGCTTTAAGCCACCTTTTTCAATCCCCTCTTTCACTTTCATCAACAGGCTCTTTAGTTCCTCTTTCTGCCATAAGGGTGGTGTCATCTGCATATCTGAGGTTATTGATACTTCTCCCTGCAATCTTGATTCCAGCTTGTGCTTCTTCCAGCCCAGTGTTTCTCATAATGTACTCTGCATAGAAGTTAAATAAGCAGGGTGACAATATACAGCCTTGATGTAGACCTTTTCCTATTTGGAACCAGTCTGTTGTTCCATGTCCATTTCTAACTGTTGCTTCCTGATCTGCATATAGGTTTCTCAAGAGGCAGGTCAGGTGGTCTGGTATCCCCATCTCTTTCAGAATTTTCCACAATTTATTGTGATCCACACAAGCTTTGGCATAGTCAATAAAGCAGAAATAGATGTTTTTCTGGAACTCTCTTCCTTTTTCAATGACCAGCGGATGTTGGAAATTTGATCTCTGGTTCCTCTGCCTTTTCAAAAACCAGCTTGAACATCAGGAAGTTCACAATTGATATATTGCTGAAGCCTGGCTTGGAGAATTTTGAGCATTACTTTACTAGTGTATGAGATGAGTGCAACTGTGTGGTAGTTTGAGCATTCTTTGGCATTGCCTTTCTTTGGGATTGGAATGAAAACTGACCTTTTCCAGTCCTGTGACCACTGCTGAGTTTTCCAAATGTGCTGGCATATTGAGTGCAGCACTTTGACAGCATCATCTTTCAGGATTTGAAATAGCTCCACTGGAATGCCATCACCTCCACTAGCTTTGTTTGTAGTGATGCTTCCTAAGGCCCATCTGACTTCACATTCCAGGATGTCTGGCTCTAGGTTAGTGTGAGTGATCATACCTTTGTAATTATCTGGGTCATGAAGATCTTTTTTGTACAGTTCTTCTGTGAATTCTTGCCACCTCTTCTTAATATCTTCCACTTCTGTTAGGTCCGTACAATTTCTGTCCTTTATCGAGCCCATCTTTGCATGAAATGTTCCCTTGGTATCTCTAATTTTCTTGAAGAGATCTCTAGTCTTTCCCATTTTGTTGTTTTCCTGTATTTATTTGCATTGATCACTGAGGAAGGCTTTCTTATCTCTCCTTGCTATTCTTTGGAACTCTGCATTCAAATAGGTATATCTTTCCTTTTCTCCTTTGCTTTCGCTTCTCTACTTTTCACAGCTATTTGTAAGGCATCTTCAGACAGCCATTTTGCTTTTTTGCATTTCTTTTCCATGGGGATAATCTTGGTCCCTTTCTCCTGTACAATGTCATGAACCTCCGTCCATAGTTCATCAGTCATTCTCTCTATCAGATCTAGTCCCTTAAATCTATTCTCACTTCCACTGTATAGTCATAAGGAATTTGATTTAGGTCATATATGAATGGTCTAGTCTACATCAAATAGTTCCTCAGATGCCATGGATGGATTTTGAAAATAATGTGATTGTATGATTTTTACATTTCTTTAAAATTCCAAAATAATGTAATCTCAAGTACATAAATTGATATTTGTCTGGTAAAGCCCTGAGAATCCTGTCTTTAAAAAACAAATGATATATGCAAATATAAGTTGGTTTTAATCTATGATAAGAAGGATTTTAAGGTTAAGAGCCCACATTTCTTATTAAATCCTCTGACTTATATATTCCATAAACTTGCTCCATAATGTCACCATAGTTCATATTTAAGAAATGAATACATTGATAAAATGCAAAGTAACCCTTTAAGATGCAGAAAATTAGAAAAGTCTTTTAGTTAAATTTTTATTTTTTTGTCCATCTGTACATTTTACTGTGGAGATGAGAAAGAAAATTTTTTTTGGTAAACCTAAGGGCAGATTGTGCTATAAAATGAAGAAGATTCTTCACTCCCCAGCTTTGGTTACCAGAAAGAGGACACTTCTGTCAACACATGTGTACAACTAATAGATTGTTGAGGTCATAGGAGGTAGAGCAATGGAGAATGAGGGAGAAGAGAGCACACTGTACAAAATAGTTAATTACTCAGGAAAAAAAGCCTGCAGGAGACAGAGTTCTTCACAAGATGTCATTTTCTTTGCCAGTTTGTGAAATGAATGTGATGGATGTAAGGCAAGGGGAACAGGTTTTCACTGTGACTAGTTTCTGGTGACCTTTATGAGCAAGGGTTCTCTTCTACCTCACATTAAGACAATTCATAAAATTAAGTTTTCAGTAATCCCAAAAGGACTCACTTAACCTGTCCCAGCAGTTACCTTATATAAATTCTGTGGCACAGTTCACCTTCCGCAAGAATAGAGTTTAGATCATTACTTTCCATCAGCCCTGTAAAGAGACCTACTTTACCACACTTCAGGGAAGTTAACATTCTAGATCTTGAAGTGTCTTTCTGAGACATGAAATAATTTGTGGTTTTCTTCTAGCAGCGCTGTTAACTCTCGTAATTTTTTTTAGGTCCGTGGGGCCGATGCATGGGAGATGGATGTGGCCCAGGAGGCATTCAGACCCGAGCTGTGTGGTGTGCACATGTGGAAGGATGGACAACGTTGCATACAAACTGCAAGCCGGCCGAGAGACCAAGTAACCAGCAGAATTGTTTCAAAGTCTGTGATTGGCACAAAGAGTTGTACGACTGGAGGCTGGGGCCGTGGAATCAGTGTCAGCCGGTGATTTCAAAAAGCCTGGAGAAACCCCTGGAGTGCGTTAAGGGAGAGGAAGGCATTCAGGTGCGGGAGATAACGTGCATCGAAAAAGAGAAAGATGTCCCTGCGGAGGATATCATCTGTGAGTACTTCGAGCCCAAGCCGCTCCTGGAGCAGGCCTGCCTCATCCCCTGCCGGCAGGACTGCATCGTGTCCGAGTTTTCCGCCTGGTCCGAATGCTCCAAGACATGCGGCAGCGGGCTCCAGCACCGGACGCGTCACGTGGTGGCGCCCCCCCAGTTCGGTGGCTCGGGGTGCCCGAACCTGACGGAGTTTCAGGTGTGCCAGTCCGGCCCCTGCGAGGCCGAGGAGCGCATGTACAGCTTGCAGGTCGGGCCCTGGAGCACGTGCTCGATGCCCCACTCGAGACAAGTGAGACAGGCCAGGAGACGGGGGAAGAGTAAAGAGCGGGACAAGGACCGAGGGAAAGGGGTAAAGGATCCAGAGGCCCGTGAACTGATCAAGAAGAAGAGAAACAGAAGCAGGCAGAGCCGCCAAGAGAACAAATACTGGGACATCCAGATTGGATACCAGACCAGAGAGGTTATGTGCGTGAACAAGACGGGGAAAGCTGCTGATTTGAGGTAAGGCATCTCTCTGTCAAGACCACGCGTTAGAGAGTATTTAAGACCTGTGGTTGGAAGTCCTGAAATTCGTATATGTATCCATCCAGGGTGAGCCACCCCCAAGGGGGGCGTTTTTCATTTTAAAGCACTTAAATGTTTGTGGGTTTCCTGAAGTAATTTTTGTTTTGTTCATACTTAGGCACTCTACCACTAGAGTTCATTTAAATGTTCTTGTCAAAATCTAAAGCTTAAGAGATTCTCTATGAGATGATACTGCTGCTTTAAGTCAGCAATGCTGTTTTCCACCTATAAGAAGGAGGAAAAAAAAGACTTACATAAAGGGCTGGAATTTAGGAATGTTCAATTCAGGTGCTTATTTTAGTGAGACTAAGGCACACTTGCAATTTCTAAGTTCATAGCATTTTCAGAGTTACCCTATAAACAAAATCTAAACCACCACCCAGGGAGCTATTTGTAAGAATAATTCCTTTCACATTTTATAAAATGGAATAACTTTCCCCAGAGAAGAAAAGGGGGAACCAGCAGAAAATAAGGTAAGTAAAAGTTATTTAATCCTGAGTAGCTTAGTTTAGAAAACATGTAATTAATTGGCTGCATTGTCTAGACAGAAATTATTTGTCAAATTATCTCTGGGTAAACAAGTACTGTATTATGAAATACTTTCTCATGTGTGATTTATTTCTTGTGAAAATATTCATTGAGGATTATCTGAAGGATATGAGGTTCTCTGGATATTCTAAATTTTGCTCTTGGATAAGCCAGACCATCTGGGAGTGGCTTATCTGAATCATTTGCATAATTGCTTCTTCTGAAATATTTACGAAGCTATGATTTGGAGTGAACTGAGAGAAATTATGGTAACATCACTCGGAATTTTATATCATATTTATTGTAGAAATGACATTGAAAGTGTCATCTCCATCACACAGTCTGTTCTCTTGATTAAAAACACATAAGATAAATTTCACAGAAGTCTCAATCCATGTGCTTCTGGTGAGCATCTGGATCATTTTCCTTATGGCCCCTGGAAATCTTGTAATAGATCATGTTTTCCTGTTTACTTTGGCTCTTGAGAATATAAATAGAACTGTGTGCATGCCTATTATTTACTAACCACTGCCCCCGCCCCCGCCACTGGCTTCTTTTTCTTCTCATCCTGATTATTTTCCTTCATTCATTCCTGTCTAATGATTTTACTGTCTATGGATTTTGAAAGCTGACTGAAAGCCTTTTTGAAGCAGGATACAATTGCAATAAGTGACAAAACAGACAACTGATATATCTGCCTAAGACAATTTCTTTCATCATAGTGTTGCTCTGGTTGCTATTTTTAGCATATTGGCACTCCCTTTTTTTACTTACACAGCACAGTTGTATTTTCTTTCAGCCGTATAGTAATTTGCTCTTTCTGTCTATTCAGAAGTTGTTTGTCTAACTATTTTTCTGGTCTTACTAAAGTATACTTCTCTTGCCTTCATAGCTCAGGTTCCCTATACCCCCGTGTGTGTGCGTGTGTATGTGTGTGTGTGTGTGTGTGTGTTTACCTCTGATGCTGTGTCATGTACATTTTCAGCTCAGTCTCTGTTTTTTCTTTTCTGACTGACCTTTTCCTGGTGATTTCCTGATCTCTTTTCCTAAAGTATTAGTTATATTAGTTATTTGGCTCCCAGCATTTAATTGAATGAGCCTCCAAGGCAACTTGAGTTTTCACCTGCTGTCACTGGGCTAATATACTATAGACATTTGATTTCATGTTGACTACTGAGTTAAAAGTATAATTAGAATAGTAGCTACCACTGCATGGAACCTGGTATTCCCAACCAGTTATTTGGAAGTAAATAGATTTAAAAATCTGTAGATCTGTCAGGTTCTTATTTCATTAGACACATCATATCTATTCCAATAAAATGACAGCTGCATGTATGCTACAACTTACTTAGTTTATACTAGGGTATAAATTAAACTTTATGTTGAAACAAATTGCTTCATAATATTTATCTTTTGAAGACTATACAGACTATATGAATATCTCTGGATAAGAGAGTTAGTTTTAGTAAAGAACAGACAACAATTAGCTATTTTGCCTCCATTTTTCTCAAGTATTACACAATATCAGTGAAGCTAATAAAGTGTAAAGAGTAGATGGATAACTCCAACAAAGAACAAGGCCACAGGTGCAAGACTTGATGATTAAAGTGATTTATTTTATATCAAATTCAGAAAAAGTTTTATTATATAAGAGAATAAAAAGTTATTTAGTAAAGCTAAAAAGACCTATTATAAAACCTAAATAAACTTAGCTAAGTAAATCTAAGAATCTTGGGTAAGCCTTGATAGTGCAAATAAAAATTTTAGTAGAATTGCTGCTAGAAATTCAAAGCTAAAGAAGATAGATTTGCTTTCTGCTTCAAACAGATTAAAATTAATAAGGATGAAAAAAGGAATGAAAGTACATCTTTTATGACAATAGGAAATAATCACAGTCCCAAATGATAATTGATAGAGAAGATTTGGCCAATGCAGAGAAATTAGATCTAATTGAGAGAGGACTTTCCAGGCCCCTATAATGAAAAGGACATCTTTTTTGGGTATTAGTTCTAAAACGTCTTGTAGATCTTCATAGAACCGTTCAACTTCAGCTTCTTCAGCGTTATTAGTTGTGGCATGGGCTTGGATTACCATGATATTGCAAAAGTAGGAAGTCAAGAAACACCTGGAGTAACAGGCAAATTTGGCCTTGGAGTATGGAATGAAGCAGGGCAAAGGCTAATAGAGTTTTGCCAAGAGAATGCATTGGTCATAGTAAACACCCTCTTCCAACAACACAAGAGAAGACTCTACACATGGACATCACGAGATGGTCAACACCAAATCAGATTGATTATATTCTTTACAACCAAAGATGGAGAAGCTCTATACAGTCAGCAAAAACAAGACCGGGGGCTGACTGTGGCTCAGATCATGAACTCTTTATTGCCAAATTCAGACCTAAATTGAAGAAAGTAGGGAAAACCACTAGACCATTCAGGTATGACCTAAATCAAATCCCTTGTGATTTTACACTGGAAGTGAGAAATAGATTTAAGGGACTAGATCTGATAGACAGAGTGCCTGATGAAGTATGGATGGAAGTTCGTGACATTGTACAGGAGACAGGGATCAAGACCATCCCCATGGAAAAGAAATGCAAAAAAGCAAAATGGCTGTCTGAGCATAGCTGTGAAAAGAAGAGAAGCGAAAGCAAAGGAGAAAAGGAAAGATATACCCATTTGAATGCAGAGTTCCAAAGAATAGCAAGGAGTGATAAGAAATCCATCTTCAGTGATCAATGCAAAGAAATAGAGGAAAACAACAAAATGGGAAAGACTAGAGATCTCTTCAAGAAAATTAGAGATACCAAGGGAACATTTCATGCAAAGATGGGCTCGATAAAGGACAGAAATGGTATGGACCAAACAGAAGCGGAAGATATTAAGAAGAGGTGGCAAGAATACACAGAAGTCCTGTCCAGAAAAGATCTTCATGACCCAGATAATCACAATGGTGTGATCACTCACCTAGAGCCAGACACCCTGGACTGTGAAGTCCAGTGGGCCTCAGAAAGCATCACTACGAGCAAAGCTAGTGGAGGTGATAGAATTCCAGTGGGGCTATTTCAAATCCTGAAAGATGATGCTGTCAAAGTGCTGCGCTCAATATGCCAGCACATTTGGAAAACTCAGCAGTGGCCACAGGACTGGAAAAAGGTCAGTTTTCATTCCAATCCCAAAGAAAGGCAATGCCAAAGAATGCTCAAACTACCACACAGTTGCACTCATCTCACACACTAGTAAAGTAATGCTCAAAATTCTCCAAGTCAGGTTTCAGCAATACATGAACTGTGAACTTCCAGATGTTCAAGCTGGTTCTAGAAAAGGCAGAGGAACCAGAAATCAAATTGCCAACATCCGCTGGTCATCGAAAAAGGAAGAGAGTTCCAGAAAAACATCTATTTCTGCTTTATTGACTATGCCAAAGCCTTTGACTGTGTGGATCACAATAAACTGTGGAAGATTCTGAGAGAGATGGGAATACCAGACCACCTGACCTGCCTCTTGAGAAATCTGTATGCAGGTCAGGAAGCAACAGTTAGAACTGGACATGAAACAATGGACTGGCTCCAAATAGGAAAAGGAGTACTTCAAGGCTGTATATTGTCACCCTGCTCATTTAACTTCTGTGCAGAGTACATCATGAGAAACGCTGGGCTGGAAGAAGCACAAGCTGGAATCAAGATTGCCGGGAGAAATATCAATAACCTCAGATATGCAGATGACACCACCCTTATGGCAGAAAGTGAAGAGGAACTAAAAAGCCTCTTGATGAAAGTGAAAGAGGAGAGTGAGAAAGTTGGCTTAAAGCTCCACATTCAAAAAACTAAGATCATGGCATCTGGTCCCATCATTTCATGGGAAATAGATGGGGAAATAGTGGAAGCAATGTCAGACTTTAATTTGGGGGCTCCAAAATCACTGCAGATGGTGACTGTAGCCATGAAATTAAAAGATGCTTACTCCTTGGAAGGAAAGTTATGACCAACCTAGATAGCATATTCAAAAGCAGAGACATTACATTGCCACCAAAGTCCGTCTAGTCAAGACTATGGTTTTTCCAGTGGTCATGTATGGATGTGAGAGTTGGACTGTGAAGAAAGCTGAGTGCCAAAGAATTGATGCTTTTGAACTGTGGTGTTGGAGAAGACTCTTGAGAGTCCCTTGGACTGCAAGGAGATCCAACCAGTCCATCCTAAAGGAGATCAATCCTGGGTGTTCATTGGAAGGACTGATGCTGCAGCTGAAACTCCAGTACTGAAACTCCAATACTTTGGCCACCTCATGCGAAGAGTTGACTCATTGGAAAAGATCCTGATTCTCAGAGGGATTGGGGGCAGGAGGAGAAGGGGACGGCAGAGGATGAGATGGCTGGATGGGATCACCAACTCTATGGACATGAGTTTGGGTGAACTCCGGGAGTTGGTGATGGATAGAGAGACCTGGCATGCTGTGATTCATGGGGTTGCAAAGAGTCAGACACGACTGTGCAACTGAACTGAACTGAACTGGGAGAGGACAATAAGAGGAACGTCATGTTTTTTACATCTTGCATATGCACTTGAAATCTCCAAGAGTAGCTTGAAATTTCTGAGGTGCCAAGTCAATGGCACATCTTACAATGGCATGAACTGTGTTGGTGAAAGGGCTTCTGGGGCATCCTTGGGTTCCCCTTGAAAACAGAATGACATAATAGAAGGACTGGAGGAAACTCAGTATGCTATTAGTTTGATGGACAAGGGGATTAAAATTTTGATGACCAGTAGGCAATGGCAACCCACTCCAGTACTCTTGCCTGGAAAATCCCATGGACGGAGGAGCCTGGTGGGCTTCATCCCATGGGGTCGCGAAGAGTCGCACATGACTGAGCAACTTCACTTTCCCTTTTCGCTTTCAGGCATTGGAGAAGGAAATGGTGACCCACCCCAGTGTTCTTGCCTGCAGAATCCCAGGGATGGCAGAGCCTGGTGGTCTGCCGTCTATGGGGTCGCACAGAGTCAGACACAACTGAAGCAACTTAGCAGCAGCAGCAGAAGAGAGTTATAAAGCATTACACACACTATGACGTAAGGGGCTTCCTTGTGAACCTGTGATTTCCAGCCAGGCTTGAATAGAGTCTTAACCTAGGTAAAGAATTGTTAGAAAAGTATTGACAAACAGCTCTTCAAGAAACCAAACATATTAAAGGAAATATGGTCTTCTGAATCAAAACCAGAGTTTAGTGATCAAAGAAGAGTCAAGAAAATAGAATTTTAAAACTGACTTGTCAGAGCTCAGAAAAGAATTATAAAACGAGAAAGTCAAGTTTATATTGCATACATCAGTAAGCAGAAGATATTCCATGGTACAAGGTGTCAGTGAGATGGAAAACAGTTTTAAGACCATCAAGTAAGTTGCAATTAAAAAAAAATGATGGATCTGGAAACAAAAGAGATCCCTATATGAAATACTGGGATTCCTCAAGATAAAACCAGAAAAAAAAATAGATCAGAAAAAACGGAAGCAAAAGAAGATAAAACCCCCAAAATATCATCGAAGACTTTCCTGAGCTTGAAAGGCTTTAATCCACAGATTGAAATTGCAAAGGGTCAATATTCTGCTAGAGGAGACTGAAATAATGTTCTTGTGGAAGAAGTAATACAGAACTTCTTATGAAGAATTTTATGAAGACAATACAGAATTTAATGAAGAGAGATAGACAATGAGAAACTAAACCAAAGAAGAGAATAAAACCCAATTCTGAAAGACTAGAAGCATTTCCTTTGTAGTGAAAAATAAGATAAGGCAGCACATTATCTCCACGGCTAACATTGATCTGTTGGTACTAGTCAATGTAGTTGAAAAGAGCAAGAAGTGAAAACTGGAAAGCAGGTGGAAATATTAAGATTTTTTTCTAGATGTTTTAGAAAACTCAAAATATTCAACTGAAAAAACAGTATAAACAAAAAAAATACCTCAATAGGATGGATGGACACAAAGATAATATCCCCAAATCAACATCTCTCATAGATGCAAACTGCAATTAGCTAAATATGATAGAAACAAAGTACTAAAATATCCCATTTACAATAGTAAGTTCAGTTCTGTAAATAAACCTACTTATAAAATTTCTGCACAGAGTACCAGACTTGGAAAGTTACCAAAGTAGATGTGTGCCTGTCCAGAACATCTAGTAAATATATCAGCTATTCCTACAGTGTTACTGTAAAACAAACAAGAGAAAAGTAAGTAGAAGCCAGGAAAATTCTGAAAAATCAAAGTAGAGAGCAAAGACTAATGTCACAATATAATTAAATGCATTTTGTTCATTGAATAATAATAACAATTTTATGTTAGTTCATGAACAGTCAGGTCAGAAAACAGTCTAGAAAAAAAGATCCTCAAAACCCTACAACATGGTGCCTGTGGTGAAGGAGCATTTCCAAGCTGGAGGAAAAGATACAATGTAATATTTGTTTTGTTTGTGGGCAATTGCCGCCCCATGTAAAGAAGTGGAACAGGGCAGAAAAATCCTATCCCCTTTTCCGTTGTATACCAAACAAAGTCCAGATTCATTTAATATTTAAAAATGTTGTCTTTTTAAGTACTTGAAGAAAGGATGGAATTTTTAAATCTTAAAATAAGGAAGGATGCCTTAGGCCACAGAATCCAGAGGGTGTACAGGAAAAGATTGATCTATCCTTTTTATTGGAATAAAGAAAACTTTGCTTAGGAAAAATTGTTATCAATTAATATACAAATAGATAAACCAAAAAAAAAATATTTGTGATATGTAAAACTGACACAGAGCTAGTTTTCTTAATGCTAAAGAACTCCTACAAATCATTAGGGGAAAAGTCCAAAATCTAATGTGGAAATTGACAAAAGTTCAAGAGAACAAAAAGACAAACCACACTGAGGACAACATCTGCAAGACACATTTGATAAAGGGCTGCTATCCAAAATATATGAAGAACTCTTAACACTCAGCAGTAAGAAAACAAATTACTGGATTAAAAAATGCACTGGAAACCTTTAAGAAACACCTCACCAAAGAAGACATACAAATGGCTGATAAGCATATGAAAGATGCTGTATGTCATATGTCATCCAGGAGATGCAAGTGAAAGCAGTAATGTGATACCACCACAGACGGATTAGAATGGCCAAAGCCCAACACACGGACACCACCAAAAGTCGGTGAAGATGTGGGGCAACAGGAACTTTCCTACATTGCTGGCAGGAATACAGAGTGGCACAGCCATGTTGGAAGACAGATTGGCAGTTTCTTACAAAACTAAGTCTACTCTTACCAAATGATTATGCTTCTTGGTATTTACCCAAAGGAACTGAAAACATATGTCTACACAGAAATCTACACATGGATGTGTATAACAGCTTTATTCATAATTAGCAAAATCTGCAGGCATCCAAGATGTCCTTCAGTAGGTGAATGGGTAAAGAAACTGTGTTACAGTCAGACGACAGAGTATTTTTCAGTGCCTAAAAAGAAATACACTATCAAGCCTTGAAAACACATGGAGGAAACTTAAATGCGTATATTACTTTGTGAAAGAAGCCAATCTGAAGAGGCTGCATAGTGTATGCTTCCAACCATGTGGCATCCTGGAAATGGCAAAACTACGGAGACAATAAAGAGATCAGTGTTGCAGGGGTTAGATGGAAGGGTAGGGTATATAGGCAGGTCACAGAGAATTTTTAGGGCAACAGAACTACTCATTGGTATCATGCAATCCTGTGATGACTGACAAATGTCCAAATCCATCGAATGTACAACACCAAGAATGAGCCATAATATAAACTACAGGTTGTGGGTGATAATGATGTGTCAAGTAGGTTCATCAGTACCACTGTGATGGGGGATGATGATAATGGGTGAGGGTATGCATGTGTCGAGGCAGAGGGTATATGGCAACCCTTTGTGTTTTTCACTCAATTTTACTGTGAACTTAAAACTGCTCTTAAAATCATGTCTATTAAATTCAGCAAAGGACAGGATCAGGTCAGAGAAAATATGCTAATCCTCAATCATAATTAAGAAGTATAAAACATTGTTCCATCTCATTTTCACCTGTCAGATTAGCAAATAAAAATGTTTGGTGGTGTATCAGGAATTATAGCCTCCAGGTTTGGTGATTCATTAAAAGGACTCACAGGAATCAGCATATAACTGCATTCGTGGGTAAGATTTATTACAGTGAAAGGATACAGAGCAAAATTAGCCAAGGAAAATGTGCATGCAGAGAAGATGAGAGGAAACCAAGAGGCAAGCTTCCAGGGTCCACTCTCTGAGGAGTTTCAGCCTATGCCCCTCCAGCACAGAACTGCAACAACACGGGCAAGGTGGTGTCCCCTGGAGAAGCTCACTAGAGACTCAGGGCCCCCAAGTTTTAATTGGAGTTGATCACATAGGTACTCTCTACCTAGCATGTACAAAACTTGCAAACTCCCAGAGGGAAAACAGTGTTCTCCATAAATCAAATTGTAGACAAACAAATTAGTCACTGAAAGCCACTTTATAATTTAGAGCAGTTTTATCATTTAGACAAAATTTGATATCAGTGTAGGGAACTGCTTACAAGTTAAGTTACCAGATGCCAGCTAATGGCCAGTCCTGCAAACAAGGCCTTTGTTTGGATAGAAGCCTGAGACTTGCTGTTGTATCACCAGTAGCATTTAATCAGGGAAAGAAACCCTCTTATACACTGTTGGTGGGGAAAAAATTGGTGAAAAGTATCTGAAAATAATTTATAAAATGTGTCAAAATTTAAAATACATGTTCCCTTTGGCAGTGATTTTATTTCTAGAATTTAAAAAAAATGCGTCTGTGTGTAAATATATGTATAGCTCATTATACCATGATTTGTTACAGAAAAACAATCTAAAACCCACCAGTAAAGGGCTACTTAAATCATGGTGCTTCCACATGAAGAGGGTTTCCAAGGTGGCATCTGTGGTAAAGAACCCGCTTGCAAATCAAGAGACACAGAAGATACGGGTTTGATCTGCTGGGTTGGAAAGGTCCCTTGGAGGAGGGCACCACAATCTACTCCAGTCCTCTTGCCTGGAGAATCCCATGGACAGAGGAGCCTGGTGGGCTATACCCCGTAGGGTCTCAAAGAGTCAAACATGGCTAAAGCAACTTAGCAGGAATGCCTCATACGGAATGCCATTGCCGTTATTACCAAGTGAGGTTATGTATCTCAACGCAGACTGCTATAACAAAGTATCATAGACTAGGTGCCTTATGAATAACAGAAAAGATTTTTTTCTCACAGTTCTGGAGGCTGAGAAGTCCAGGATCAAAGCATCAGCAAATCTGGTGTATGATCAGAGTTCTCTTCCTGCGTGCAGGCTCCTGACTTCTCACTGTATCTTCTCATGGCAGAATCGGGGAGAGAGCTCTCTCTAGGGTTCCTTTATGAGGGCACTAATGCCATTCATGAGAGCTCCATCTTCATGATTATCTCCCAAGGTGCCAACTCATACAATCACATGGAGGGTTAAGGTTTTCATCATCTGAATTTTAGGGGGACACAAGCATTCGGTCCATTGCAGTATGTGACTTCTCTTTAAACTTAAGAGAGTAAGGGGTTAGGGTTTTAATTTCCTGCCTTGAAATTAGCCAGAAACACCAATAAAAGAAATAGTCACTTTTATTTATAGTATTAAATAAAAGGAAGTTGAAAAAGTATCTGCATGAAAATTCTAGATGTAAAGGAAGGAGGAATCTCGGACTTAAAGGTGGGAAGGAGATTCCTTTAATTAGAACCCCATCCAGGAAGATCCACTCAAGAATCTTTTCCTCTGAAGTATCTCAGTCCTGCTAGGTGGGCATGGCCCGTCCACAGAGGAGAGGGGGAAAGTCCCTTAGGAGCCAATTCCACATCCATGTACCACAGGCGAAGTGTAACCCTAACCCCTCATCTCCTGGCTGAGTTAAGTTGTCAAAAGTTAAGTGGAGAAGAAGGGGGTATAGGAGGCAGACATTTCTAGATTGTTGCAAGCATAGTTTTAAATCTCTTAAGATTTAAGCCTTGGCTGTAGGTCACGCTCACCTCTGGAAATCTTTTAGCTGTCCCAGTTTACCAGTTCCTGGGTCTGCATTTCAAAGGCATATATTTCGGGAAGAACTATGAAATCTTCTATATGTAATACAAAGTATTTAGTCAAAGTGGGACCTACTTTTGAAAATATCTTCCATCTGAACATGGCTTGTTTCATTGTGTTGTCCAACAAAGGCGATTGGTTGCAAGTATAAATCCAATAGAAGCAATGCTAAGAAGTGTGGGAAATTCAGCCCAGTAAATTCCTGAGGAAATAAGATTTAGGGTTTAAAATTTCTGTTGGCTAAGCCAAGAAAAAGTAGATTTATCAAGCTTCTAGATAACTCCATATATCAGATATCTTAGGCACAAATATAGAGGATCAAAAAAAAATCTCAATCCATAAATATAGTCAACTCATCTCTGACAAAGCAGCAAAAGCAATACACTGGAGTAAGGATAGTCTCTTCAACAAACGGTGCTGGAACAACTGAATATCCAAGTGAAAAAAAAAAAAATTCTAGACATAGACTTTTTACACCCTTCACAAAAATTAGTTCAGCCTCCAACAAACAAGATTCCCTTTCATAGGTGAATGGATGAGCAAACTTGTTTACATTCAGACAATGGAACATTATTCAGGGCTAAAAAGAAATGAGCTATCAAGTCATGAAAATACATGGAGGAAACTTAAATGCATATTACTAAGTGAAGGAAGCCCATCTGAAAAGGCTACATACTATGTGATTTTAACTGCATATGTCATATTCTGGAAAAGGCAAAACTGGAGACAAGGAAAAGATCAGTGTTGCCAGGAGTTAGATGGGAGAAAGAGATGAAAAGGGAAGGCTTTTAGGGCAGTGAAAATACTGTGCATAATATGATAGTGATAGCCATTATAGTGAAAGCCATTATGCTTTCATTCAGACCCATAGAATGTACACCACCATGAGTGAACCGTAATGTAAACTATGGACTTTGAGTGATAATGATGTGTCAAAGTAGGTTCATCCTTGGTTAAAAAAATAATGTACCTTTCTAGTGAGTGATTTGATAATGGGAGAGGCCTTGCATGTGTGGGGGCAGGGAGTACATAAGAAATTTCTGTGACTTCCTCTCAATTTGTGGTAAATTTAAAACTGCTCTAAAATAAGTAATCTTTTTTAAAAAGAAAAACTGCCTAATACATGAAGAAGAAAATAGTAACTCCCAGAAATACTGACACATTGGAGTATTTTTCTCTGAGTTTGTTACCAATTTTCTTTTTTTTAGTCTCTGTATAAATGCATCTTAGCATTTCAGTAGTGATGAATCATGCTCAAATGACTGATTTTTTTTTTCTAAACTCATGCTTTTTTTTACATACCCTCTCAACTTCAAAATTAAATCTTATTGAGCAGGAAATTGTATTTCTTCTCAACACAGTCTCTTTCTGCGTGATTCCTGTTTTACGTTAGAATATTTGTTAACTACTCCATCCTTCTCTTTTAGGCTTGCTGTCTAGAATGGTCATATAAAAGCTACTGGCTTTACAACAGTCTGAACATTGCAAAATTTAAGTAATGGATAATTAAGAGAAATATGTACTTAATAAGAATAGGGAAAACTATGCCCTCATGGCTACACACCATTGCACAAGTCATTTAAAACTTTGTGGGACTTAAATTTTTTCCCCCATAAACCATATGTGTGGACATTGTTAGGCAGTGATGAGTGAAAGAAGGAGGGATATTAAAAATTCTCCAATAGCCTTCCAAGTTTTGTGATGACAATGAACCTTGAACCAAAATCATGCCTAAATTGTGGGTGTCAAACCGTATATATCTTTCTTAGCAGAAAGTTAATTTTCAACATGTTCCACAAATCACTTGATCGTGAAACATGGAAATGAGTATCTATGCAGGGCTTGTGGAATAAGACAGCTGTCCTGGTCTTGAAAGTATCTGCATGGCTTTTACTTGGTTGGTGTGCTATATGGTTCCTGAGGCCTGTTCCCAAGCTGTGAATCAGTGAAATTGAAAATCTTATCCTAAGCTTACCAAAAAGGAGGTAGTAAATTGCCCACTTTTTAAAAGTAATACTGACTATTTTTAGGTTACTCAGAATCCATTTATAAAATTACCACTTTTCATGCATAAATATCAGGCTTTTAGATTAAAAAACTTTCTGTAATATCCCATGTTGATTTGCCTGCCAGATACTCACCAGTATTTCTCTCTATCTTGCCTCAGCTGCATTCTGGCCACATCTTACTAAAGAAATAGTTGATGTGTCCACATTCTTTTGTAGATAATATATGGCTAACCAGAAAACCTTGACTTTTCTCAAGCCGACCGGGTATAGATTATATTTACTCTCAGAGAGTCACTCTTAACCCTTGCAGATCCCACTTAGGTGCCTGGAGATTCATCTCTGAGCAGCATATTAATAAGACTTCCCAGTGTTCTTCTGGTTGAACTCGACCCACAGGAGTAAGTGAGGTCTATCAGAAAGTGGGAAGAGAGGATGATTGGGGTATTCATTCTGCCTTCTTGGGTCAGCAGTGGCTGAGTTTTTCTAAAAAAATACTTCAGCCTTTGCCTAGCAGCCCTTTCCTACGGCTCTCCATCTGTCTCAGTGCTGCTAAAATCCTTTTCTTGGTCTCTTGATAAACCTTGGGATGATAAATTTCTTCGTTGTTTAAGCCCCAGGGTGCTTCACCATGCCTTGACAATATAACACTGCCATGCTGTTGTTAATAATCCTTGTATTGAACTCTTATTAACTCCTTTAAGTCTGCAGTTTGCTTTCTTGCTACCCCTGAATACACTGAGAGAGAGAACTACTTCTGTGTCTTTGCTGATTTACTTGTTAATTAACTTAGTCTTTATTTACTCCCATTCAACTAAGTGCCTGGCCAATAATCAGCCTCCAATACATGTTTGTCAAATATTAAAATTTAAGTAAGTATTCAGTCTTAGAACATGAGCCTTTTAGTGGATAGTAGGGAGTCAAGTAAGGCCAATAGGAAAATGGAAACTTCTGCAGATTGTTGAAGAAAATAACCAAAATATTCAACTAAGAGAATATAGAATATATATAATATAGAATATAGATATTAGGCCATTCAGGTGACATCCCTTAGGATATATTTCAATATCATTGTGCCTGTTCAACAGCAAAGAATTACTGTTGCATAGTTAGATAAAATATATTTCTATAAAAGTTTTAAAATGTACCATTCCTAATACTGTAAATGTATTCCTATAGGTTATAGGCATTAGTATATTTAGCTTAATCTTTAGTCCACTTATTAGCATCTTTACTTATACTATAAGCATATTATTTCTGTTTACATCTTGAAGCCACTAAGCTATTTAAACTTATTCTTACCTATCAATTAGTTGGTGTTGATAACAGCAAACTAAAAGGCTGATATAGTCAATATCTGCATATATCAGATTCAAAAATAGCAATGTGGCCCTTTGGGTCACTTCTCATATCCTAAGGTACCACTGTCTCATCATGCCTGGGTATCTTCACCTCTTGTACACCTATCTTTGTTACCTCCCAGGAGTGTTTTTTTTATTTAAATGATGATCCTATCATGGGAAAAAAAATTTTTTTTTTAAGGCAACTCTTAGGTAGCTTTTAAAATACGTTTAACTTAAAGGAAAGCATTTAAGGCCAGGGGCTAACCTTAAGCCACATTGTAGACATCACTGCCTCATGCTCCTTCATATAAACTTTACATAAAGTTCATTCCAAATGCCCTTCCTCAGAGCTTTGTTAATATCTCTCATTTGATTGTTCTAAGTTTAGCTTTCTCCCTTGAGCTGGTGTGAGAGCTTGTTTCCTTGTGAAACTTCCTGGAGCGGGCACTTCCTAGGCAGCATGGCCACGGATTGGCAGTGACCTTGTGTCTCCTTGGCAGCAATTTTGATTTCAACCATTGTTCTCTTTTATTTGCTGGAATTCTACCAGCTTTATATGGGTAGTATTGAATCCCTCTCTGACTGGAATATAACAAGAATTTCAATGGGAGGAAATAACTTTCAAAGGAAAAAAAAATCCATGTGGGATAAAGATTTTAGCAAACCATTAACGCCATTATTTGAATAACCTAATTAAGAATATGCTCACTCTTAGAATCTACTAACACATTGTGTTAGTAACTTCATGTTTCTATCTTATTTCCTCCTTAAAATTGTTGCTTACATACTAGGCATTATTTTAGGCCTCTTATCACACTTTCACCTTGCTATGTTCTTTATTGTTCTAATTTTATATTATTTTATTACAGTGCAGCTATCCAATTTTACCCCAAAGATTTTTTGACAACTGATTTTTTCTCTATGTAGTATAAGTATCTGGTTATTGATATTACATTTTGAAAGAATGTCATCATGGAAACTTTGTTTGGGTACTGTTTACCAGGATAGCGATTGAATTGTAAATGAACAAAATCACTGCACTGTGCTTAATACAAATAGCCATTGTAGTCTGAAGATCTTGAAATGTTGGTACAATTATATTCAGTATAAAGAGCTGGAACAAAGAAACATGTTTTTGATTTTAAAAAATCAATCTTGACCACTGATAGACAAGAATGCATTAAATTTTGCTTTGATATTACCAAAAAAGTAATAAATAAAGCTTTAAAAAGGCCTCTAATATCTTAAAGTCAGATTACTAATTGACGTATGTCATATATGTAGTGTTGTTCAATTGCTAAGTCATGTCCAACTCTTTGCTGTGCCATGAACTCAGCTTCCCTGTCCTTTGCTATCTCCCTAAGTTTGCTCAGACTCATGTCCATTGAGTCAGTGATGCCATCCAACCATCTCATCCTCTGTCACCCCCTTCTCCTCTTGCCCTCAATCTTTCCCAGCATCAAGGTCTTTTCCAATGAGTCAGCTCTTTGCATCAGGTGGCCAAATGTGTGTGTATATAGACAGATAGATAGATAGCACTCCTCTTGACAGATAGATATAGATAGAAATCAAGAATAATTATTAATTTATCAGAAATTTTTTTCAATAGTACAAAATTTGTATACTTTCAGATTTCATACAAGAAATGATATACTGATACATTTTGGATTTTACATAGAATTTTAGAAAGCTCATCTCTAGCAATTTTAGAAAGCTGTTCTCTAGCAAGTTCACATCAATCAAGGATCCTGTAGAGTAAAAATTAAAAAAGAAATAGGTGAACTAAAATATGGTGGACACTATATAGTTCCAACTCTATGTAAAGCATTGTCCTTTACTTGATATCTGGACTTTACGCATGAGAAACAAGAAAAAAGTAAAAAACGAAGCAAAATTATTTTAAGTTACTATAACTCAATAAAGACTCGAGACATTTCTGTCCTTTATGAGTTGTGTAATATATAGATCATAGTGGCTAAAAAAAAAAACACCTGATGAAAAGATAAATCTGAGATAAAATGACTATAGTTTTCAAGAGAAAGCTGCATCTATATTGACTAGAATAATTTGATAAGACAACAAAACTTAACAAAGTTCCCCAGAATGAATTGTGTTTATCTAGGTTTGGTGTGATGAGAAAAGTGAGCATTCTAAGTAAAGCATAGTTTTTTGAAAAAAAATCTCAGAACTGGGAAGGAACAGATCATCTCTAGAGGGTGGTGAAGATAGTAAGACAAAAAATTTGAAGGGCTTTTTTAGTAAGCAGGAGCAGAATTATATTCACAGACATAAGTGGCATGCAGAATGGATTGGAGGGCCCAGGTGTTAGTCTATAGGAGGCCTTGACTAGGTCATGTTAATAATCCAAGAAGGGGTGAGGAATGTCTGAATCATGGTATCAGTGCTGGTGATACTGAGGTCAAACAGATAGCACAGAATTGGTTTAGGAGGAATTCAGTCTTGGCAATTTCAACTGAAAAGTCTGATTGTATCTTCAATCTCTGCCTTCTACGAGCCTCTGATTTCCACAACTCTGAACAATAAATAATAACATGCTAGGATAGCTAGGTTAGCTAAAATGAAAACACTGGCAAGTAGTAGAAACAGGAAGAAAAGAAATTACCTTTACTGTTTTGGTGGTCAGCTATTTCATGCTCCTCAAATAATATATGGAGAAGGCAATGGCACCCCACTCCAGTACTCTTGCCTGGAAAACCCCATGGACAGAGGAGCCTGGTAGGCTCCATGCAGTCCATGGAGTCAATAAGAGACGGACATGACGGAGCGACTTCACTTTCACTTTTCACTTTCCTGCATTGGAGCAGGAAATGGCAACCCACTCCACTGTTCTTGCCTGGAGAATCCCAGGGATGGGGGAGCCTGGTTGGCTGCCGTCTATGGGGTCTCACAGAGTCGGACACGACTGCAGCAACTTAGCAGCAGCAGTATTTGGGGTACCACCTGCAAAATGGATCATAGCCAAGAATGCTATGGTTGATGTCAAACCACTGAAGCTGATCCCTAACTGTCCTATGTGCATAAATTTTCATGATGATGATAAGTAAGGTTTTCCTCCACTTATCTTTGTTCAATATGTCCATGTCAACATGTCACTTTGATCCTTATAATTATGTATGCTAGCCAAATTCTACCTTCTGCAGGCTCAGTCCTTTCAGAAAGGAAGAGAAAGGGATGCAGAGATTCCTTTTAAATAATTACTTCATTCTACTTATTCAGTTCAGTTCAGTCACTCAGTTCGACTCTTTGCAACCCCATGGACTGCAGCACACCAGGCTTCACTGTCATTCACCAACTCCTGGAGCTTGCTCAAACTCATGTCCATCGAGTCAGTGATGCCATCCAACTATCTTATCCTCTGTCGTCCCCTTCTCCTGCCTTCAGTCTTTCCGAGCATCAGGGTCTTGTCAAATGAGTCAGTTCTTTGCATCAGGTGGCCAAAGTATTGGAGTTTCAGTTTTAGCATCAGTCCTTCCAATGAATATTCAGGACTGATTTCCTCTAGGATGAACTGGTTGGATCTCCTTGCAGTCCAAGGGACTCTCAAGAGTTTTCTCCAACACCGCAGTTCAAAAGCATCAATTCTTCGGTGCTTAGCTTTCTTTATACTCCAACTCTCACATCCATACATGACTACTGGAAAAACCATAGCTTTGACTAGACAGACTTTTGTTGGCAAAGTAATGTCTCTGCTTTTAATGTGCTGTCTAATTTGGTCACAGCTTTTCTTCCAAGGAGCAAGCGTCTTTTAATTTCATGGCTGCAGTCACCATCTGCAGTGATTTTGGAACCCAAGAAAATCAAGTCTCTCACTGTTTCCATTGTTTCCCCAATTATTTGCCATGGAGGGATGGTACCAGATTCCACAGTTTTCTGAATGTTGTTTTAAGCCAGCTTTTTCACTCTCTTCTTTCACTTTCATCAAGAGGCTTTTTAGTTCTTCTTTGCTTTCTGCCGTAAAGGTGGTGTCATCTGCATATGTGAGGTTATTGATATTTCTTCCAGCAATCCTGATTCGAGCTTGTGCTTCATCTAGCCTGGCATTTCCCATGATATACTCTTAATATAAGTTAAATAAGCAGGGTGACAAAACACAGCCTTGACTTATTCTTTTCTCAGTTTGGAACCAGTCTGTTGTTCTGTGTCTGACTCTAATTGTTGCTTCTTGGCCTGCGCACAGGTTTCTCAGGAGGCAGCTAAAGTGGTCTCGTATTCCCATGTTTTTACAAATTTTCCGCAGTTTGTTGTGATCCACATAGTCAAAGGCTTTGGTGTAATCAATAAAACAGAAGTAGATGTTTTTCTGGAATTCTCTTGCTTTTTCTATGATCCAACGGATGTTGCTAATTTGATCTCTGGTTCTTCTGCCTTTTCTAATTCCAGCTTGAACATCTGGAAAGTTCATGGTTCACATACTGTTGAAGATAGTTTGGAGAATTTTGAGCATTACTTTGCTAGCGTGTGAGATGGGTGCAATTGTGTGGTACTTTGAGCATTCTTTGGCATTGCCTTTCTTTTGGATTGGAATGAAAGCTGACCTTTTCCAGTCCTGTGACCACTGCTGAGTTTTCCAAATTTGCTGGCATATTGAGTGCAGTACTTTCACAGTATCATCCTTTAGGATTTGAACTAGCTGAACCGAAATTCCATCACCTCCACTAGCTGTGTTCATAGTGATTCTTCCTAAGGCCCACTTGACTTCACATTCCAGGATGTCTGGCTCTAGGTGAGTGATCACACCATCGTGGTTATCTGAGTCATGAAGATCTTTTTTATATAGTTATTTTGTGTATTCTTGCCACCTTTCCTTAATATTTTCTGCTTCTGTTAGGTCCATACAGAAGGACCCTTTCCTTTATTGTGCCCATCTTTGCATGAAATGTTCCCTGGGTATCTCTAATTTTCTTGAGGAGATCGCGAGTCTTTTCCATTCTATTGTTTTCCTCTATTTCTTTGCACTGATCGCTAAGGAAGGCTTTCTTATCTCTCCTTGCTATTCTTTGGAACTCTGCATTCAGATGGGTATATCTTTCCTTTTCTCCTTTCCCTTTATCTTCAACTGATTCTCCACCCTAAGTCTGCCAAAGAGTGTGACTTGGCTATTTTTATGAGTGAGAATGAAGGACTTCAATCAAGGCATAATAGACTAGTGGGAATGGAGACAGGACCAAGCCAGCAGGAGGCAAGAGAGACTCCTGAGGCACAAAATTTGAGGATACCCTCACTTCCAGAGTCCTGCCAGTGTCCTTCAGTTTTGCTCCATAGGTCCTCAGCCTGACCTTGCCTCACCCTTCATGAGTCGGGGATGAATTGACTAATGGACCAACTGCTCTCTTCCAAAGGCTGATCATCATCTGTATCTGTATATTTATTCAGCAAATGAGTCCCTATTATGGGCTTGGTTTTCCCTGGTGGCTCAGCAGTAAAGAATCTGCCTGCCGATACAGGAGATGTGGGTTCGATCCTTGTGTTGGAAAGATCCCCTGGAGAAGGAAATGGCAACCTACTCCAGTATTCTTGCCTGGAGAATCCCATGGACAGAGGAACCTGGCGGTTTAGAGTCCATAGGGTTGCAATAGCCCATAAGGTCACAAAAGAGTTGGGCACAACTTAGTGACTAAACAACAATTATGTGCTTAATCTTTTTATTTGAAAAGTAGTTTTACTAGCTTTGACCTTGGGTATCCCTCCCTTATAACTTAGCTGTTGTAGAAATCTAGCAGAATTTTAGGAAGGTGCAAGGCACTGTGGAATAAAGTTTGAACTGATGCAAAATTATGAATTACTTTTTATTTGAGCCAAAGGGTCTTCCTTTGTGAGAGGCCTTTTGAGTCTATTTTTGCTTTGTGTCTTTCTTCTCTTCTGTAATTAAATGCATATATCTAAAGCCTTTCTAAACAGATCCATGTGATGGCATTTTGGAGACTTTCTCTACTCAGTCTCATTTCATCTGGCTTTGATTTTGTTCCTCTACAGATACTGATTATTTAACGTAACATACAACTCATATAAGCTGTTCATAATAACACATGGCTCTTCACTCTGTTATTAGAAAAGAATAGTGAGGGGAAAAATTTTAGGTATTCAGACAGGTTATTAAAAGAGAGAAGTTAAGGTAGATGAGTCTTTGGTGGACCTTTTAAAGGAAACACTAGTTTGAAAAAAGGAGGTAGTGTCACTATCTGCTAGGAGCATACAAACTAACTAGTATTATACGTTCAATGAATAGTTTAATGGGGGGAAAAGAAATCATTTTATGCAACTGATGTAACTGACAGAACACCAGCATCAAACTTGGACTGCCTGGATGTAAGTCAGAATTCTATCATTTATTTTCTGATTCCAAAATGGGGATAATATTCCTGCATTATATATGTATAAGGATTTTTGTGAATATATTAAAAGCTATCTATGTAAAGTTGCAGTGTAAATTGAAGTGGCTGAGCAAAATCTGAATTTTTATTAATAGTTAAGTATGGCTTTAAAATAATCAGATGGCAAAGATCACTGAAAACAAAACAAAACAAAACAAAACTGAAAAGAACCACAGCTCTTTCCATCTTAGATTCTTAAAATCCCTTTCAAAAGGGCAGAGTTATATTACATAAGAAGAAAGAAATTAATAAACAATGATTTACAAAATAAACACCTTGTAACATTTATTTGTCTTTAGTATGGTAGGATAAGACCAATATTCACGGTAATATTTACTTTGTAAATTACACACATTTTACTGTGAATATGTTTTTCTGATAAATTCACGGAATCTTGGGTTCTACTTACACATGACAAAAAAACTAATTTAAAATCTAGAAGGATCCAAAATATAATTAGTAAGATATTACCTTTAGCTATATCCTACTAAGCATGAAATAAAACTATTTTTGTAAAAATTATAAGATTATAGATAGCCATACTACAAAGGATATTTAAAGATAATTTTTGTATGATTTGTGATATTCAACAAATGTTATATATATATATATATATATATATATATATATATATATATGTGATAGCTAATGTCATTGACTATTTTGGTCTTCAAATAAATCCATGATTTCTGGATTTACTGCATCACAGATTTCCACTGAAAAATATTTTAGTGACCCACCATTTCTTAATTATTTTGTCTTTGTTTCCTAAGACACTGCATTCAACATAAAGCTAGATATAAAAAAGGTACTACATTTATGTATTGTATTGCTAAATGTCAGGGGTTAATGTCTTCAGCAACCTGTCCATAGAGACAAAGTCTGGGTATTAGTTCAGAACGCTGTGGGATTTTTCTATATAATACAGATAAATCAAGGAAAGCAAATTAAAATAAATCTGCAATTAAAAATTAAAGTATGAAAGTAAGGATTGTGTTAGAAAATTGTGAAGAAACAGTTACTAAAGCTATGTCATAATTAGAATCATATAAAGTTTATATCTTAGCAGGAGGAAAGGAAGGGGTAGTAAAGAACTGAAAGAAATGGAAGCATTAAAGTGAATCAAAACTGGTTTTAACTGAATTTGTCATGATTTGGATGAGACAGTATTGAGTGAAACACATAATAGATCATGTCATGTAATGTTAATTTTGACAACTGTAAATCAGACTGAGAAATACTGTGAAATCATCATGAATGATGCATATACTCTGCTGTGGCATCTCAGTTTTAGACTTGCAAATTTGATTTCTGGAACTGTTTGCATTTGCACAACCAAAGCAGAGTGTTGAGAAATAAATCCATTTGAAAAGAAAACATTTCCTAATGTGATTTGCGGAGTTTCTTGGTAAGAGTGCACTGCTGACATATTTTGCATAGCTTCATTCTCTCTTTCATTATGAAGCTGACAGCCTGGAGTCCAGGGGAGCCAAAGGAACAGGAGAAGCTGAGAATGAGTTGGGAGTAGGGTCAGGGTTGGGGAGTAGGTCCTATTTTGTTGCTAGGGTCAGGGCTGTATAATCCACAGTGAGCATTTATTGCTTGTCAGGGACATTTGTGGAGAATGGAAAGATGGAAAGGTGTAGGTTGTATGAACAGTAATGACGAAAAAGGTCTGGTTCTCTCTTCTTGAGTCTGAATGAAGTGCCTCAGTTGTGCTGTACATTAATTTGCCTTTGATGATAAGAACGTGTTTTGTATCATTCACGTGCTGTGTTTTGTCAGCTATAATGTGGACTACTTGAGAGTGTTACTCTGATTGTTGTCCCCTATCCCTCTACTGTGAGAGGGCTTTGAGGAGGTGCTTAGTACTTGACAGCTTCCAAAAGATGAGGGAGTGTAATAATCATTAACCTAGTAAATGCAGCCCCTGAAACTGCGTCCATTGTTCTGCATGGATCCTCTCTATTAGAAATGACCACGTTGGCAGCATCAGTTTTAAAAGTTGAAATTTAAGATATGTCTTATGCCTGTAATCTCTTTATATGCATTATATTTATTATATTAGTATGTAAATGCATGACAATACTTATGTAAATTAAATACATTAATCTAGGACAGTAACCTTAATACCATAGGTATATCATTGATTTAAAAAAAGTTTCTGATGAATAAAGTCCAGAAACTTTTTAAAAGGGAAGATGAAATTTTAAAACTTTTAGACATCTTAAAAACACAATATTATAACTATCCTACAATTAAAAATAAAATAGTAGAAAAACTTTTAAAAGTACCATTAATAATTTTATAACATACTTCAATAAAAGAAGATGTTGAGCACTTATTGGAATTACGATTTTAAGGTATGCATGGAAGAAGAAAGGCATGAAGTACAAATAGAATTGTTTTGCTTAGATAACTAGTTTTCATTGAGAAAAATCATCACATAATTGATCAGAGGTTTGTCATCCCCATGGTTTGCTGTTACCAACTTATTCTCTTATTGCAGTCCATGGGGTCGCAAAGAGTCGGACATAACTGAGCGACGTCACAACTTCACACACCTTCATTGCCTAATTGGGATGTGCTGTGTCAGTAACTCTAGCTTATACAAAGGTGCAAATAATGTGAGAGCAGCACAAATAGAGTATTATAAAATTGTCACATTATTCTAGGCAGACAACAGAGATAAATATTAATTATATAATCAGATATTCATAAATATTTAAACTGGACAAATTAGGATCACTTGATACTCCTATTTCCTCGTGCCTTTCTCCGTATCCCCTATGTCCTTGAGAATACAAAGACTGTAAAATAAAGAAAAAAAATTCTTCTTTATTCACATGGCTATTTTAATTTAAAAATCTAGATATTCTGTATTACATAAATATTCAATATTATATAAATCATATCAAAATTTATCTTTGAAACTTAGTTGTTAATGCCTAGATATGGCATTCAGTTCAGTTCAGTCGCTCAGTCATGTCCGACTCTTTGCGACCCCATGGATTGCAGCACGCCAGGCCTCCCTGTCCATCACCAACTCCCGGAGTTCACTCAGACTCACTTCCTTTGAGTCAGTGATGCCATCCAGCCATCTCATCCTCTGTCATCCCCTTCTCCTTCTGCCCCCAATCCCTCCCAGCATCAGGGTCTTTTCCAATGAGTCAGCTCTTCACATGAGGTGGCCAAAGTACTGGAGTTTCAGCTTTAGCATTATTCCTTCCAAAGAAATCCCAGGGCTGATCTCCTTCAGAATGGACTGGCTGGATCTCCTTGCAGTCCAAGGGACTCTCAAGAGTCTTCTCCAACACCACAGTTCAAAAGCATCAATTCTTCGGCGCTCAGCTTTCTTCACAGTCCAACTCTCACATCCATACATGACCACTGGAAAAACCACAGCCTTGACTAGATGGACTTTAGTCGGCAAAGTAATGTCTCTGATTTGAATATGCCATCTAGGTTGGTCATAACTTTCCTTCCAAGGAGTAAGCGTCTTTTAATTTCATGGCTGCAATCACCATCCACAGTGATTTTGGAGCCCCCCATAATAAAGTCTGCCACTGTTTCCACTGTTTCCCCATCTATTTCCCATGAAGTGATGGGACTAGATACCATGATCTTAGTTTTCTGAATGTTGAGCTTTAAGCCAACTTTCTCACTCTCCTCTTTCACTTTCATCAAGAGGCTTGTTAGCTCCTCTTCACTTTCTGCCATAAGGGTGGTGTCATCTGTATATCTGAGGTTATTGATACTTTTCCCTACAATCTTGATTCCAGCTTGTGCTTCTTCCAGCCCAGCATTTCTCATGATGTACTCTGCATATAAGTTAAATAAGCAGGGTGACAATATACAGCCTTGACGTATTCCTTTTCCTGTTTGGAACCAGTCTGTTGTTCCATGTCCAGTTCTAACTGTTGCTTCCTGACCTGCATACAGATTTCTCAAGAGGCAGGTCAGGTGGTCTGGTATTCCCATTTCTTTCAGAATTTTCCACAGTTTTATTGTGATCCACACAGTCAAAGGCTTTGGCATAGTCAATAAAGCAGAAATAGATGTTTTTCTGGAACTCTCTTGCTTTTTCCATGATCCAGCAGATATTGGCAATTTGATCTCTGGTTCCTCTGCCTTTTCTAAAACCAGCTTGAACATCTGGAACTACACGGTTCACATATTGCTGAAGCCTGGCTTGGAGAATTTTGAGCATTACTTTGCTAGCGTGTGAGATGAGTGCAATTGTGCGGTAGGTAATTGGCATTGCCTTTCTTTGGGATTGGAATGAAAACTGACCTTTTCCAGTCCTGTGGCCACTGCTGAGTTTTCCAAATTTGCTGGCAAATTGAGTGCAACACTTTCACAGCATCATCCTTCAGGATTTGAAATAGCTCCACTGGAATTCCTTCACCTCCACTAGCTTTGTTCATAGTGATGCTTTCTAAGGCCCACTTGACTTCACATTCCACATGTCTGGCTCTAGGTGAATGATCACACCATCATGATTTTCTGGGTCATGAAGATCTTTTTTGTACAGTTCTTCTGTGTATTCTTGCCACCTCTTCTTAATATCTTCTGCTTCTGTTAGTGAACTAAAATTGAGTGGAGTGGGTGAATTTAACTCAGATGACCATTATATCTACTACTGTGAGCAGGAATCCCTCAGAAGAAATGGAGTAACCATCATGGTCAACAAAAGAGTCCGAAATGCAGTACCTGGATGCAATATCAAAAATGACAGAATGATCTCTGTTCGTTTCCAAGGCAAACCATTCAATATCACAGTAATCCAAGTCTATGCCCCAACCAGTAGCACTGAAGAAACTGAAGTTGAATGGTTCTATGAAGACCTACAAGACCTTTTAGAACTAACTCCCAAAAAAGATGTCCTTTTCATTATAGGGGACTGGAATGCAAAAGTAGGAAGTCAAGAAACACCTGGAGTAACAGGCAAATTTGGCCTTGGAATGCGGAATGAAGCAGGGCAAAGACTAATAGAGTTTTGCCAAGAAAATGCACTGGTCATAGCAAACACCCTCTTCCAACAACACAAGAGAAGACTCTACACACGGACATCACCAGATGGTCAACACCAAAATCAGATTGATTATATTCTTTGCAGCCAAAGATGGAGAAGCTCTATACAGTCAACAGAAACAAGACCAGGAGCTGACTGTGGCTCAGATCATGAACTGCTTATTACCAAATTCAGACTCAAATTGAAGAAAGTAGGGAAAACTGCTAGACCATTCAGGTATGACCTAAATCAAATCCCTTATGATTATACAGTGGAAGTGAGAAATAGATTTAAGGGCCTAGATCTGATAGATAGAGTGCCTGCTGAACTATGGAATAAGGTTCGTGACATTGTACAGGAGATAAGGATCAAGACCATCTCTATGGAAAAGAATGCAAAAACGCAAAATGGCTGTCTGGGGAGGCCTTACAAATAGCTGTGAAAAGAAGAGAGGTGAAAAGCCAAGGAGAAAAGGAAAGATATAAGCATCTGAATGCAGATATGGCATTAACAACTGGCAAAAAAACATAGTTTAATGGCAAAAATCATAGTTTATGGCAAAAAAACCCCATAGTTTAATCACTTGTAAGCATGTTTTTCAGATGTCAGAATTATAAAATTACATTGAAGTTTATATCTCAAAGTTTTCAAAATCTAATATATTTCAGTAACAGTAAATAGAACCATCTTTTTGTTTCTTATTTGCTGATCATGTTCCCTTGCTTAGTGTCCTCTTACTTACATATTAATATTGCATAATGTGATTACTTTAAAAAAATTAATTTATTACTCTTCATACACAATTCAGTTCAGTTCAGTCATTCAATCGTGTCTGACTTTTTGCGACCCCATGAACTGCAACTTGCCAGGCTTCCCTGTCCATCACCAATTCCTGGAGCTTGCTAAACTCATGTCCTTTGAGCTGCTGATGCCATCCAACCATCTCATCTTCTGTCATCCCCTTCTCCTCCTGCCTTCAGTCTTTCCCAGCATCAGGGTCTTTTCTAATGTCAGTTCTTCACATCAGATGGCCAAAGTATTGGATGTTCAGCTTTACCATCAGTCCTTCCAATGAATATTCAGGACTGATTTCCTTCAGGATGGACTATTTGAATCTCCTTGCAGTCCAAAGGACTCTCAAGAATTTTCTCCGATACCACAGTTCAAAAGCATCAGTTCTTCAGTGGTCACCTTTCATTATGGTCCAACTCTCACATCCATAGCTGACTACTGGAAAAACCATAGCTTTGACTAGACAGACTTTAGTCAGCAAAATAATGTCTCTGGTTTTTAATATGCTGTCTAGGTTGGTCATAGCTTTTCTTCCAAGGAGCAAGCTTTTAATTTCGTGGCTGCAGTCACCATCTGCAGTGATTTTGCAACCCAAGAAAATCAAATCTGTCACTGTTTCCGTTGTTTCCCATCTACTTGCCATAAAATGGAACCAGATGCCATGAAATTCATTTTTTGAATGTTCAGTTTTAAGCCAGCTTTTTCACTCTCTTCTTTCACTTTCATCAAGAGGCTCTTTAGTTCCTTTTTGCCTTCTACCATAAGGATGGTGTCATCTGCATATCTACTGCTGCTGCTAAGGCGCTTCAGTCGTGTCCGACTCTGTGCGACCCCAGAGACGGCAGCCCACCAGGCTCCCCTGTCCATGGATTTGCCAGGCAAGAATACTGGAGCGGGGTGCTACATATCTAAGGTTATTGATATTTCTCCCGGCAATCTTGATTCCAGCTTGTGCTTCATCCTGCCTGGCATTTCTCATGATGTACTCTGCATATAAGTTAAGTAAGCAGGGTGACAATATACAGCCTTGACGTACTCCTTTCCCAATTTGGAACCAGTCCATTGTTTCATGTCCAGTTCTAACTGTTGTTGCCTCTTGACCTACATACAGATTTCTCAGGAGGTAGGGAAGGTGGTCTGGTATTCCCATTTCTAAGAATTTTCCATCATACACAATGGAAACAGACTTATTTTTCTGTTAATGTAAACAATAATACCTTTAAATGGAGAACAATATATTAAAATATAAAGAAAAAGTAAAAGCCACCTAGAATCTAACCACCCTGAAATAATCACCATTAATATTCTGGTGTCTGTGCATGACATTATGTATGTATTGTGTATCCTGTAATTGTGCTTACATTGTATTGTATCATACATACTAAATTTATTGTTATTTCTGTCCTTGCTCCCTATTAAAACATCATGCACATCCCCATTCCTCCATGGAGTGTTGTTTAACAAGCTATATTCATACGTAAGACCTACACATATTGGTCTTACGTATGCATACAGATGCACAATTAACTTATTTTTCACATTTAAAAAAATAGATCATATTGTATACATTTTTCCATTTCCAATTTTTTGCTAAATAAAATCCCATAAAAACCCTTCCTATATATATAGAAGAGCTCTAAACCATTCTTTTTAAGCTCTTAAATTCCCTGTTGATACTACTAACTTTATTTCTGGTTTATGACTACCAGGAACCAACATACAATAAATATCCTCATATATATGTCCTTTTAAATTAGTATTTTTATTTCTATAGGGCATATTCCCAGGTGGAAGATTTCTGGGTCAATTTTTACTTTAAACTATTTATAGATGATTTCTGAAAAGATGGTAACATCTAACATTTCCATTACAAGTGTTTAAGATTACTCTTTTTCTCACATTCCTCTAAATAAAAGCCCTGAATTATTGACTGTTCCGTGCTTATGGATAGTATTATTATTTGAATTTTCAATTCACTGGCTACCAAACCTGAGCATTTTATCATTCGTTTCCTCTTCTCTGCATTTGTGTATATAATAAACAAAAGATATGTATTTCTTCTCTTTTATGTGTGTTGTTCTTAGTAGTTTATAGTAACTCTTGTTATTTTATGGTAACTAAGTCTTCATAACATTCATTAATTTTTTTTTCAAATTTGTTATCTACTGACTAGCACAAGGTTTAAATTTTGAAAACATCAGGGTTTTTTTTTTTTCTTTTAAAAGTTCCACATTTTCAGTTGAGGTTAAGATGGCCTTTCTAGTTAAAAGTTACATATTTAGTCTCCAAGATTTTCTCGTAAGACTTGTATTAATTTTCCCTTTACATCTTTTTCCTTCCTTTGGACATCTATCTTTGTTGGCACCATTTTAAAAGGTCTTATTTTTCTCATTTCCTTGACCTTTCAATACCTCAGATTTTTCAGATTCTAAATCTGGATTCTCCACTCTATACGACTAACCTGTTTATCTTCTCCTGTTCAGCACCCTGTACGTGTTTCTAAAGGGAATATATAGTGTATTTTTCCATATTTGGAATGGAAAGTGTGCTCCTTCCTACTTTTAAAATGATTTTCTAGCTATTTTAACACTGAGATCTTTAATTATAGGACAAACTGTGTTGTGATTTTAACTGGAATAATTTATATCTGAGTATAATTATAAACTATCAGCAAGGCTGTATTATAGCTTTCTGTTTCTTGTGCTCTTCTGTTGTGTATCATCCTTTGAAATAATACATTATAATTTGTATATCAATTCTGAATATTTCTAGCTGTCTTTAGTCCTAAATATTTTATAGGTGATTTTTTTCTTACTGATATAAATAGAATTTTTAATATTTCCATTTCTAGGTGGATAAAGCTGTTGATATTTATGTCTTTAACTTATATTCATCCACATTGCCAATTGTCTTTTAATTCTAAAAATGTTATATTAGAATCTCTTGATTTTTCATGATATACAACGGAACCATTAACAGAAGAAATATTTCTCTAATCTCTTCCAGTGTTTATGTCAGTTATTTCATTTGAATGGTATTTTTACTTTGGTGAAAAAAGAGTTTCAACTATAATAGTGATCAGTAAAATTTTTTCCCTGGGGAATTTATTTATGTTCACTGAAATAATTATTTTTAATTATTAGTACAGACGAAGAAAATGTGATTTAGAGGCATTAACTAGTAATGTAGTATTTGAGTTCTCTTTTATCTTCAGAAGTCTTGCAAATAGAAAACCTCAAATTTATTCTGTACTTTAGATTGGAATTAATATATGGTAAAAATAATTAGAGATGATTGGCCTTATAACACTGATTGTGCTATACAGTCCATGCACATTGAATCGTGTCTAAGGAAGTGCACAGTTTTATTAGTTAAGAGCTCTTGTTCCAGTAATTCCCGCCGGAGCTGGAGCAGGTAGTGAGACGTGTGGTCTTCAAATACAGTAATATGTGTTCTACCTCAATAATTGAAGAGAGACTCTTGATAATGGCAATTTTCAATTAATTATATGTCTTAAATTGCCTCTTACTTAAAGAAGAGTAGTTAAGTATTGAAACAAAGCATTGTAGTTAATTTACCTTTATCCTAGTTCACTCTCTAATTAGACCAGAGATTAACATCCAAGGTAAATTTAATATAACAACAAAGGAATTGGTGATTGTTGATATTTGTGATAAATAAAATACTAAATAGTGTGAGCTATCAATGTCATTTGCCAACCATGAAAGCATTAGAAATTCATTTCATGTCCCTTTTAGCATTCGTATAATGTAGTTATAATCTATCTACTTCCAATAAGAATTTGAGGCTGGTTTACAATAATAAAGCAAAGTGAATTAAAAAATGAATGAATTATATGTATATAATGTATATCAGAGAATATATATATATATGTCAGAGAATCAAAACCCATCTTTGAGAATTTACAACCATCTACTCATTTCATTATTTAATACTTTCCCCTTTGCCTGTTGTTGTTGAGTTGCTAAGTTGTGTCCGACTCTTTTGCCACCCCATTGACTATAAACTGCCAGGCTTCTCTGTCCATGGGATTTCCTAGGCAAGAATACTGGAATGGACTGCCATTTCCTTCTCCAGGAGCTCTTCCCAACCCAGGGATCGAACCCATATTTCCTGCATTGACAGATGGGTTCTTCCCCACAGAGCCACCACAGAAACCCTCCCCTTTGCTTATTTTCCCTTAAAATAACAAGGGAAAGAAGCTGCAGAGTTGTATTCTCTCGAGAAAAGTAATAACAGCAACAGAGGAGCGAGATATTCCAGAGCCCTGTGGGCTACGGTGAAACAGACCTTGGGGAGAGCTAAGAAGGGAATGGCTCAAGTGAGAATGAGAGAGAGGAAGCAAGAGGGAAGGGCTGAAACAATTTAACAGTGAGCCACTTCCTAGGATTTAAGTGAATAAAAGACAACAAGCAATTTAGCCACTGCTGCTGGGAAACAGCAGTTTTACAGACTCCTTTTAATGCGTGAGAGAAATTAAGGAAAGACTGAATTTCAACTTTGATTTTTAAACATCATATTTGGATGAGATGAGGCAGTGCCCTCCAGAAATTTATTTCTGCTTCTCCTGATAGCCTTGGATCAAAATTGTCAGACCATATGGCTGTTTACAGGACCTGTGCCTTAATCTGTTACTGGCATTTTCACATATGTCATCTTGACTTATAATAAAATTTATATGTCCAATTTAGTGGGAAGATTTGAGACAGAAATCTGAACACCACTCTGAAAAATTCCAGGTACATTTTGTAATGATGCATTTTCCCTCTTAAAAGTAGAGAAAGTGAGAACTAGGGCAACTTCATGAAGGTGGGAGTAGTGAATGTGTCAAAATTTACAGTGAGTAGTAATTATGTTAAAAATGTGCTTGCACTGGCTCAGGGATATACATATAAAAAGTAAACTGTTAAGAGGTTTTAATCCAGATTTACTGTGTAGCACAGGGAATTATATTTGATATCTTATAATAACCTATAATGGAATATAATCTGAAAAAAAGATTTTGTCTATTAAAAATTTTTGTATATAACAATGGAAGTATCACAAGTAAGGAAAATTTATTCAATAAATGGTACATTGACATTAGTTATAGATAATAATTTAGTAACAAAAGATCATTTAAAAAATAGATTTAAAACCTACTGTATGCCATACAGAAAAATGAATACTAATGAGATATTTTTAAAATGTTAAATAATGGAGGAAAGTTGAAGAAAACAAATATTATCTAATTTATGGATGGTTTCCTCCATTAAAGTAATTAAAATAATGGAGGAAATCACAGAGGTCAAAATTATATAATGTGGTAGATAAAGTACACTGTGTGAGACCAGACAAATCTGGATTAAATCAATGTTCTTCTACTTACTTCAGACAGACTACATTGACCATAATTGCACATTACAATTAGAAACTGGCAACTGAAAGATAGCTAAAAGAAAAATATATACTCTCCAGCTAAAGAGGGGATGAAGTTAAAAAATTGAAAGCCACTTATAAATAATAGAAATTGAGTACATTATAAATGAAAATATATAATTTGGTATTTGGCCAAAAGTGTAATTACAGACCTAAGTGAATTTATTAGAAAGCTAGTACTGTATACTGGCCAGTTATCTTATCTGCAAATAATTGAGTCCATAATAGCTAGTTTAAAAGCAGAAAGAGGTTTATTATTGACAATGGACAGAGCACAGATTTCCAGGGAGAGCCAGGGAAACAAGTTTTGATGCCACATGGCCAGAAGTACCCAGTCCCACAAAGGAGAGCACCAGCAGAGATCAGTGCCTTATTCATTACTCCCTACTCAGCATCCCGGAAGCCAGAGTCTGCATTGTAGCTGGTGAAGAATAACCAGACATCTCTGTGGCTACTTGCCTTCCTCTCAGGATGATCTCGTTTTTTCTTATGTTGCTTGTGTGGGCACGGGGGGGGTGGGGGGGGGAGGAGGGGTGATCGTGCACTCACGAGTGTGTGCACATTCAGTTGTGTCCAACTCTTTGAGACCTCGTGGACTATAGTCCACCAGGCTCCTCTGTCCGTGGGATTTTTCTGGCAAGAGTACAGGAGTGGTTGCCATTTCCTACTCCAGGGGAATCTTCCCAATCCAGGGATCGAACACACATCTCTTGCATCTCCTGCATTGGCAGGAGGATTCTTTACCACTGTACCACCTAACTTGCCTACAGTTGTGTTCATAATACTACCAAGCTGCATACAGTTTTTTTTTTTTTATGAACTCTAGTTCATATGTGTTAACACAAGCTGCAAGGGAACCAGAGATATGTGGTCTTCATCCTCCCAGTCTCTGATGTACATGAGATATGCTCCAAGGAGACTGGAATCAAGTGAAGTAAGACAGTCTGTGCTATTTGCCTTAGTAAGTCATCCTCTTTTTCGGATGCTAAATATTTATACTTTTATTCCATTCTGATGTTTCATATATCAATATGGCAACAATATGCTACTGAAATTGAACTAGCCCTCTGACAAAGGAAAACAGATTTGCCTTTTCTCCAAATTCTAAAAAGTACTTAATTCTATCCCTTGTAATATTTATTCCTCTAAATCAACTATAGTCCAAAATTTAGGTAAATGTGTATTGTGATATTATCCATCACCAACATGCCATATATAAAATGGAAAGGACAATAGGTAGGGAAATTAATATGATTACTATAAATGAATACATATATACATAATAAAACAAGAAAGAAAAGTGAGCCCAAAGTTTCTGTAATTGTTACAAGGCTCTAGTTGTGATATGTAAGTTAATTCTTTCAGTGTGTATTGAGTTTTCCTTGCACTTTCACCTAGAATTGCAGCTGTTGGGGATCCTTTGCTTGGGGAAATGACACTCACCTTGGATGCCCTGTTGTTTTGAGATTAGTAGATCTGCCTATAGAACACTAGACATTGCAGTACCAAGTGTCCAACTCTGTGTGACCCTATGGACTGTAGCCCGCCAGGCTCCTCTGTCCATGGGATTCTCCAGACAAGAATGCTGGAATGAGTTGCCATGCCCTTCTCCAGGGGATCTTCCCAACCCAGGGACTGAACCCAGCTCTCCTGCATTGCAGGCAGATTCTTTAATGTCTGAGCCACCATAAGCACCTCCATTCTGAAGCTGCATCTCCAGCTGTCTGTGTTGAATACAGGATCAATTATCACAACCAATTAAGTAAGCCTTCCTTTTTATGCTGACTGATTTAGTGGCACAAAGAACCAAAACAGCCTATTGTTTACTCAGCTTCCAAACCACTAAGAATAACCTCCTAGTGGAAGAATTCATGATTTGTAAGCTAAAACCTCTTTAGCAGGATGTCCAAAGTCCTGCAAATGAAAATTTTTTCAAGTGGATCACTAAGTGTAGCTCCTTATTCTACCCTTTGGTTCACAGAAACATATACATTGCCTCTGGGGAAAATAGCACCATATATTTGCTGCTGGTTCAGGTAAAATATCCCAACTTCACCAACCGTTATTTCCCAGGTGGTACCTTAACTGAAACATCCTTTGACCATTTTGTCTTTCCATAGGGCGAGTTACTTCTGAATGGTGGGGCTACATGTTAAGACCAGTGGATTCCATTATGTTCATTTCATTACTTTCATTCATTTGCTATAAAATAGATTCCCTGTTCAGAAGCAATAGGGTGCCATGACTGAATAAGGCATTTAAATAAGTCCTAGAGGGCAGTGCTGGCAGAAGCATGGTGAACAACGAAGGCAGATTCACAGACCAAGGACTTGTCTGTTCCCTTGAGATCAAACTGCACCCTACTTCTAAGATCAAAGACTTTATCTGCAGCCAATCACAGAACTGTTTTCACAGAATATGATGCTGTACCAGAGTCCAGGGTTGTCCACTGCTGCCGGCAGAATAAACATTCAGAACAGTGGTGTCATTTATCTTTGATGAAGCGAAGTACATATTTTGAGCTTATGCAAAACCTTCATCCTTGCCAGCCTGTCCACCTCTTCCATGAACAAGCACTGAGGTAACTGAAGAAACTGCCTGACATCATGGAGCTGAGGTTCAGATAAAAAGAGCAAGCATGACTTTGTGCAAATCTGAGATTCTCTTTTTTATTAATTTATTTTTAATAGGAGGATTAAAAAGTATTTAATAGGTATTACTAGGATTTAATAGATAAATTTGTTCCTAAGTATATTATGCTTTTTGTTGCCGTAGTGAATGGGATGTTTCCCTAGTTGTCTATATAAAGTATTATGTTATGAGATGCTCTTTGGCTCCACCACTATTCTTTCTACTGGGCCATAACAGCCAGGTTCAGAGTACTTGGGGCAAAAGTCTGAATGAGCTGGAGGAGCTGAATTTCTTTGTTTGCTTCTGTGCTCACTTGTTTTGCTCTTGGCCTCACTCGCAGCTATGCATTAACTTACTTTACTTCATAAATGGATCAGATTAAAAGCGCTGCATGTTGTGTATATTTCCTCTATTATCCAGAGGTTTGCTTTGCACTTTGGGTGCCATATGCCCAAGACTGTGGAACACCTAGAAACCTCTCTATGGTGGGAGTCCTTGAATTTTTTATCACGTTCGTTTGCCACTTCTAATGGCTATATATTTCACAAGAGAATCTCGAGTACTTGTCACTGTCTGATGACAAGATTTTATGGGCATAGTCATCCGTATAGCTGTTCTGTGGGATGATATGGGAAAAATCCCTGCAGATTAAACTATGGCATGGAGAGTGATGCAGCCCTAAGTTGTAAGATACTGAAAATGCCCTGTTGCCCTTACCGCGTGACGGCAGAGAGGACAAGCAAACGGTCAACTGCTTTATAAACAGATATTCATCCTCACTAAAAATCGGAGAAATATAAAGTAAGACAACAAAGAGTTAACCACTATCACCTTTCAGACTTAAAAAACTACTGAAAACTTTGATAATACCAAGTTTTGGTTCAGATATGATGAAACAGGACTCATCCACTGCAGATCAGACTATGAATTAGGATTTTGGCCTTGGAAGATGATGATCTTGGAATACCATCAAAATGTGCAATCAAAATATATGACCCATAAAGTCACTTCTGATGCTTTTCCAACTGCTACACTGCATACATGTATTTAAGTACATGTAAATGTCCGTTGAAGGATATTTGTGTTTGCAGATATGCAGTGTATCTTTAGGCACGTATATGACTAAAAAGTAAATATCTGGATACTTGTTTGACAGATTTTGACCCTGACACCCACTTCAAGAATATAAAAAGAAATTAAAGTACTGAGCAAGAAGGATTTATCAACTGATTTCTTGGGGAAAAAAAAAAAAAAAAAACGACTGCTGTTCTTTACCTCATACCTAATGAGGGGCCTTTCCTCAGGATGTTTCGATTACCTGTGTTGTAGCCACGTGTTCCGGGAAACAAACTCACTCAGAAGGATAATGCAGATAGTGGAGTGCAGTTTATTACACTGGCAGGCCCAGGGCAGAGTCTCCTCTTAAGGACCCCGACCAATTTTTGTGAAAACCTTATATACCCTAAGTGTACTTGCTCAAACCCACCTCCCCAAATTCCTTGAAACTAGTCTGGACAAGGTAAAAGAGGGATATGATCAAAGTTAATCCATGATTCATGTGTCACAAGCCTAGATAAACAGTGGACATTTATCAATAGGACTGTGGTCATATCCCTATAAACATAATGGAATTTACGGCTTTGTTCTGTTACAGAGATAATTAGCATATTCTTTTAGGCAACGGAGAGTCCAAGTCCTGAGGCTCTTTTATCTGGGGGGGTCTGGTTTCCCAGTGGTATGCCGCTTCTATAGACACCAGGCACAAAGTTCAGAGTCCATTGGAAGGGTGACCATGTGTGTAGCCTAATGTTCGCATCCTGGCCTAAGACAGAGTCCAGCACTGTCTGTTTCCTTCTTCATTCCCCTCTCTTGACGCTCTTAACTCATATTCTGAGATCATTCATAGGGCTATATTGCACCCTGGCTCTCCAACCACCAATTTGGGAGAATGACATCAACCTTCGGGTTACAAAGTTTATAATACATTCTAAAATTCAGGGTCCACAAAGCAGAACTCTCAAGGCAACTATAACAGTGGTAAATAGTTTTCCACCAATCGCCCTTCACCCAAGATAGGACCGAAGTCCAGAAAGGAATGTTTTCATTTGACACTGCTTTTACCTGGTTTTTCATGTCATCTAAAGCATTCGATACATTGCCAGATAAGTCAGGAATGTATACACAACATTCAGCCTTAATTATAGCACAGGTCCCTCCTTGAGCAGCTGTATGTCCAAAGCCATTCTATTATGAATTACTGCTTTTCTCATTTGGATTTGCTCTTCATTTAAGGCTTGGATGGCTTTTGTTCTATCTAGGAGGGCCTGTTGTGTGAAATTAGTCAAGGCCTCTATTTTAATCATGATATCTGTTGTTCCTATAGAGGGTACGAATAAGGCAGCAATATACTCATACCATTGAAACACAGATCTTGTCCACCTAGCATGTAAATAAGATAGATTTACCGGGGCTTGTTGTAGGTTAGGCTTTTGTTCCACTGGCATTTATATCAAATGTAACCCCATGCCCTGAGTCTATTGACTGTAGGTCTTACACCAAGAGAGCAAGGAGAGGTTATGATTGACAAGAGAGAGGAAAGTCTCTTTTTGTCATCCCAGAAAAGAGCAGAGTGGTTTAAAATCTCTTAGGCAGAGCGGTGACACCCACCAAGGAAGTCCATCCATCACTGACAGAGGCATAGCCCCACGTACCCAGCAGCTGGAAGTGCTGTGGAAGACTGCGTAGGAATGTGCCCATGAGATGAAAACATTGTCCTGAGTTGAAACAGATGTTAAATTCAAAATCAAGTCGATGAGGCCAAGCAGCAGGAGTTGATTGTGCGGCTTCATCCTAAAGGGGCTCGTCCGGGATCTTCTTTTCCTTCTTCTTAAGGATGGTCTTAGTCTCTTGAGGGTCAGTAGGGTCCCTCTGTGCAGTCCACTGAGCGTTTCTGGGGTCTGTGTGGTATGTTCTCTTCACCCTCATATGATGGACCCAAGGGACAATATCTGCAACTTTAACTGCAGTAGAGGTAGTTAGAATAACATAAGGGTGCTTTCACCAAGGGGGTTGCAAATCATGTTTCCAATCGTTGACCCATACTTGGTCACCAGGCGTAAACTCATGAATCTGTTCCCCAAGGGGGAACGGCACCCTTTCTTGTACAAACTTAGTTACCCGATTTATGACCTTACCCAGTTCCATCTGCTGTGAAATCCTATCCCCCCTTACCTGAGGCAAATTTGTTGACACCTGTTTTATTATGGGAGGCAGTCTCCCATTCACAATTTCGTATGGAGAATAGCCTTGGGACTGTGGGGTCATCCTGAGTCTGAGCAGAGCTGTTGGAAGCAAGTCCACCCAGGAGCAGTCAGTCTCTATGATCCACTTGGAGAGTCTCTTTAAGTGTCTGGTTGGTTCATTCCACCATCTCAGAACTCTGGGCCTATATGCAGTGTGCAGTTTCCATTTGATGTTTAAAGTTTTGCTTACTTGTTGTACTAAATCAGCTACAAAAGCCAGGCCATTGTCTGAACAAATGCTGGTAGGAAGTCCACATCTGGGAACTATTTCCCTAAGCAGGCACCAGGCTACTTCTGATGCTCTTTCAGTCCAGGTAGGAAAAGCTTCTACTCATCTCTAGAATGTACATACCATGACCAGCAGGTAACAGTAGTGTCGGTGAGGTTTCATTTCAGTGAAGTCCACTCCCAGGTGTTCAAAGGGCAGCGTGCCTTTCTGCTAAATACCCGGAGGTTTTGGTCTGAATACCCGAGAGGCAGCATTAACCTGTGAGCAGGCAGCATGGCCTAGGTGGGTCGCTTGATGTGTTTGGCTTACCAGATTGTGTGCCAGCTCCTCTGGCACCAATAATTTGCCCCTTGGCATTCCCACCATCCCCTTTCAGTCTTGATGGCCCCTTCCGCTTTGGCTAACCTGACAGCCGTTGTCCTTGTTTTATCAGGCTGGTGCCATCAGTACACAGGACCCAACTAGAGTCTGGAACCTTCTGTCCTTCTTTAAAACAAACCCCAGAGACCTTACCTCCTCCTTGCAGATCTGTGCCTTCTTCTTCGACCCCCAGTTACCTGCTTTCATCAGCAGCTGGAGCAGTGCTTTTGTCCCTTCCCAACATTTTTCCTTGGTCTCAGAAACCAGCAGCAGGTAATCCACGTATTGTAGGAGCCAACATCCATACTCTTTCAGATGGAATGAGTCCAGGTCAGAAGCCAAGGCTTCCCCAAAGATGGTTGGGGAATTCTTAAACCCTTGTGGGGAAGTCCAGGTGAGCTGTTGCTTGGTGCCCCCAACTGAATCTTCCCGTTCAAAGACAAAGATGGGCTGTGACACTGGGGCGAGGCATACGCAGAAGAAGGCATCCTTGAGATCTAGGCAAGTATAAACTTTAGTCCTCCGCAGGAGGAGTTTAAGTAAGGTATAGGGGCTTGGAACAGTGGGGTGTAAAGTTACAGTAGCCTAGCTGACTAGCCTGAGATCCTGTACAGGCCTATAGTCCTGTCCTTCTTCCTTTTTGACTGGCAGGATCGGCGTATTTCAAGCCAAATGGCACTCTACTAGAATGCCCGCTTGTTTCAATCTATTGATGTGGGGCAGTATGTTGGCCCAGGCCTCTTTTGGTAGCGGGTACTAGTGCTTTCTAACTGGGCATGGTGCCTTGTTTGGGTTCTGTTATCACTGGGGCTTGATGGTTAGCCAGCCTGAGGGGAAGGGGAGGTTGTCTTCTACCCAGACCTCAGGGAATAATTGAGTTAGCTCTCTCTCATGCTCTTCTGACCCACCCATTTCTTCCTTCGGAGGCCTTCTGACCTCCACTCATCTTGGGGTGGTATTCAGAGAGAGAGAAAATAAATCAGAGTGTCCATCCGGAAGGTGGGCCTCTCCTCAGGGGAGAAAGTCACTTGTGCTCCTAGTTTGGAGAGCAGGTCTCTTCCCAACAGGGGTACTGGGCACTCAGGAATGTAGAGGAATTCATGAATCACTTGGTGCCCCCCCCCATCTGACATTTTCTGGGCTGGCAAAACGATTTAATCATCTTTTCTCCCGATACCCCAGTTACAGCAGGAGTCTTTTTGAACAGTGGTGGAACAGGTTTTGTTGCTACCGACAGTTCTGCTCCTGTATCCACCATGAAGTCAATGGTTTGGTCCCCCACTTTTAAGGTTACTATGGGCTCTCGGGGACCTGATATCTCTGAGCCCCAGCAGCCCTATTTAATTTCCAAGTCAGCAAGCCCCACATCTGCGGGAGCTTCCTCTTCCTTCCTTGCTTTAGGGCATTCATTCTTCCAGTGGCCAAAAGCTTGGCACTAGCCACACTAGTTTGGCTATAATGGGGCCCGGGGCCTCTGTTGGGACCAGTTGAAGGACTGTTCTGTCCCTGGGGCAGAGGAGCTTTTCCGGAGGCCCCGAGATAGACTTTCCCAGAGCAGCAGCTAGCATTGCAAGTCTCTTATCTGTTCTCTTTCATTCATTCCGGCTCTCTGGAAGAGCATAGTCTCTGCTTAATTCCAGCGTCTCCCTCCCCTTCTTGTCAGTACTCACCAGGAAAGGCAGGTATAGCTTGGGCGGTTCGGCTAGAGCCAGATCCTGGAAGTGTTGGCCAGAGGCTTCTGTGACCGGGATCATAGCCTGCCAAAACGCAGCTCTACAAACTCTGGGAGAGCTGGCGGAGGAGCAGCGGCTGCTGCAGGAACTTCACCTGGCCCTGGATTGGGCATTAAGGCGGCCTCCAGTCCTGGTGGAGCACTGGGAGGCAACCGCTTCATTATACAGTATGGGGGAGGGGTCAGGTCAGCCCCGTCCAAATCCTGTAGAATTCCTTTTTTATCATCAGTGAATTTTTGTGCCATTAATATTTTCCCCTTTCCCTTCCGGATACAGAACCTTGCCCAAGTAGGAGGGTCTTGAGCTAACCCTTGCCATGAGTCAATATATGGCTATTGAGCCAGGTGTCCTGGCTCTCCTGTGACTACTGCATAGACTGCTTCCGCTATTTTTAAGTTCATGGTATTCTCTGGTGGCCATCCTACTCCCACAGGGGGCCATTTGACCCCACAGAGTATGTGGAGGCGGTTAGGCTTCATCTTCACCCCATAGTCCCCTCCAAATCCCTTCTTTAAATTTTTAATCATGCACTCCAATACAGTCGCCTTAGATTCACTTCCCCTCATCTTGCTTACCTTCTCGGACCTTCTACTTTTCCTTTTCATTCTGTCTACGAAGTTTTCAGTACCCTATGTACTTTTGATATTTCCACTCAATGACACTTAAATTGCCATTCTGCCTCCTCCCTAATTGGGGTGAGAGGAGCCTTACCTGCCAGATCCCAGAGGGAGAAGGGGGATCGGCATGTCTTCACCTGCTGGTCAGCACAGCTGAACCAGAAACCACGTGGTCCAAGACTGTTTCTCCCTTAAAGTCCGTTCTGCCTTGGTGGGCTTGATCAGGTGTGGATGAAAACACAGATGGGTTAAATATCCCATGTCCCAGGCTATCTCTGGAAAAGCCAATTCATACTCACTTATGTATCCCCCTCCTTCTAGCCTAACAATTCCAAGGGGGTCAAGAATTTCACAGCAGACAGGACACCTCCTGGGGGAGGGCAGAATACGAACATGCAAGGACCAGTTTCCTATCCTAAAAATCCCCTGGCGATCGCTGGTAATAATTTTCCCTGAGACTGCATGGACATACCTCCTAAATGACCTTCACAAATTCCCTTCCTAAGCCCTAGCATGCTTGTCAACCTGTGTACCAAGCAATCACTGCTGCCTGCCTATTCCAGGGTGCTGTGGGTCGGTGCCCCTTGTAGTCCCTCCCAGGGGGGTGATCAGGCCCCCTCTCTTCCACCCTGCCGGGTGGGTTCCTCCTCACCTGAGCGCTGAGTTCCCCTGCTGCCGTCCACTTCCTGCTAATGTGAAAGGTCCAGGTGTTGAGAAGCAGAATCCGTCCAGAAGGGTGAGGCGCCTTCCCCCGCCTCGAAGATTCAAGCTGCAAGGCCTCGGAGTAGTCCCAAATGGGACTTGTCTCCTCAAAATGAGGAGTTTCCCAGCCAGTGCACCAAATGTAGCCACGCATTCCGGGAAACAAACTCACTCAGAAGGACAGTGCAGGTAGTGGAGTGCAGTTTATTACACTGGCAGGCCCAAGGCAGAGTCTCCTCTTAGCCAAGGATCCTGACCAGTTTTTGTGAAAACCTTATATAGGATGTACTTGCTTAAGCCCACCTCCTCAAATTCCTTGAAACTAGTCTGGACAAGGTAAAAGAGAGATACGATCAAAGTTAACCCATGATTCATGTGTTACAAGACTAGATAAACAGTGGACATTTATCAATAGGACTGTGGTCATATCCCGATAAGCATAATGGAATTTACGGCTTTGTTCTGTTACAGAGATAATTAGCCTATTCTTTTAGGCAATGGAAAGTCCAAGTACAAGTCCTGAGGCTCTTTTATCTGGGGGGTCTGGTTTCCCAGTGGTATGCCACTTCTATAGACACTGGGCACAAAGTTCAGAGTCCATTGGGAGGGTAACCATGTGTGTAGCCTAATGTTCGCAGCCTGGCCTAAGACGGAGTCCAGCTGTGTCTGTTTTCTCCTTCACCTGGGGTTTGGGAATCTAGTTAGACCGGGTTGATTGATGACTCGGGGCTGTGCCCTGGGAGCCTGCAGTGTGGGCATGCACTCTGAGATGATTATGGCAGAGGCTGCCTCCTGCAGACTCCGTGAAGACCATGCTATGATGGGGGAAGACTGCATGGGGTCAACTTGGGTGCTGGAGGGGCATGGAACCCCAGCAGCAAGAGTGTGCTACCTTTCCCTTAGGCAATTCAGATGTGAGAGCTTGGGGCTGGAGAGCTAGCATGAAGCTTTTGGGCTTCCCAGTAGAAACGCTGATAGCAGCATTTAACAGAACTAGAAAGCCAATGGCGGCAACTCTATGTATTTGAAAAATTGTTTAAAATTTCAAGGTTGCAGTTACCTTATCTATAAATGGAAGAGTTAGTTGGGGGCGTATTATCTTGGGTTCCTGTCAAAGAAAAAAAATGCCTTGTGGTATTTTTATGATACTTATGGCTAATTGTAGCACTGCATTCTGGATTATCCTATCACCTTCATCACCCTCCTGTGTTTTTATATATTGCTTTGATTCAGGGACTGTAAAGCTCAGTAAATAATGTTATAATATTATTAAATCTACCCATGTATTATGTTTGATTAAAAAATTCAGTCTGTATAGTAGCTTTTCTGAACTAATAAGGAGATTCAATGCCTAGCAAACCATTAAATAGATGTTATGGTTAGTATTAATATTAATGAAATTATCATTAATATTTATTACTATGTAAACATTTAATATACAGTTATTTTCAGAAGTAATATAATAGATCTCCCCTGCCTGAGTACACAGTTATACATTTATGTTAGAATTGCTTTACTCTAAAGAATAGTCTTAGTAATTAGTTATCATAGAATATATGTGTGATAAAATAACATATTGTAGTCAACTCACCCTGCTAAAATTAAAATCTATATATTTAAAAGTGCCATCTGCATATATTTAAATCGTTTCCTTCATCCTATAACATAAAAATTGGATTCATTTCTTTTTATTGCTCATTAGATGTTGTTTTAGATAGATCTTCCCTAACACTTGAGTTGCAGTAAAACAAAACTGTATTTTCACTGAAAAAAAAAAAATCTTTCCAAATTCTGGTAGTTTTGACAAATATATGCAAGTTATTGTTGTCCCGATCAGATTTCCATTTATAACTTAAAGCCCTGTATGTCATAATATGCAGATAGGTATATGAACAGAGGCTCTACCCTCTTCCTTTTCTTAATCTTCCTTAAACATCCTCGTCCATGTAACTCTGTAATTCAACAAAAGAACTTTCTAGCATTAAAGAGAAATAACTTTGAGATTACGAGTACATCTTTTGCAATATAGTGAAGAAGTGATGCAATGAAAATATAGTCAATAACAGGTACTTTTCCATTAAGTTTAACAAATACTCTAGCAGGAATCCCCATATAGTCAGAGTGACTTTTCATTTTTCACTTTTATTTCATTTTATCTAAAGATGTTGATTTTAAAGTCCTGTTTCTGAATGTCTCGATTTCTTCCCTGAGTCTTGTGAAGAATGCATTATGGAAAGGCAAATAGAATTATCTTCTTTTAAAAGATTTAGCTTTCCCATTTTTCTCAGTGTAGAAATAACTAGGCAAACTGTTTTTCATTCCACAGAGTGCGCATTTCAAGAGTTTATTAAAGAGTTTTTGAGTAGTGGTTGTGAGATTTTATTATAAAGTACCTGTGTCTCAAGAAGTTTTTATATCTTCTGATTAAAAGTCCCTTCTCCAGTTTTATCACATATAGAACACCCTTTACTACTTGTATGCTATGTTGACAGTGATTTTTATCTTGCTGGGTTGTCTCCATCATATTGTTTATTAATTGAGTATAGTTATATATTTCTTGCCCAATACTGAGGCATAAATAAACAAATGAATAAATAAGATAACATTACAGTATTTGAGAAAGAATAAAGTCCAGTGGAGGAGAAAATAGCATCACACATTCAGAAACTATGGGCTTCCTAGGTAGCTCAGCTGGTAAAGAATCCACCTGCAATGCAGGAGACCCTGGTTCGATTCCTGAATCAGAAAGATTCCCTGGAGAAGGGATAGGCTACCCACACCAGCCTCTTGGGCTTCCATCATAGCTCAGATGGTAAAGAATCCACCTGCAATGCAGGAGAGCTGGGTTCGATCCCTGGGTTGGGAAGATCCCCTGGAGGAGGGCATGGCAACCCACTCCAGTATTCTTGCCTGGAGAATCCCCATAGACAGAAGAGACCCCTACAAATCCATGGGGTCGCAAAGAGTCTGACACAACTGAACAACTGAACACACACAAACTTTAACCCTTGATATAAAAAAAAAAAACCTAATAAGCTTCTCTGCATAAGCTGGAAGTGAGAACCTAGGATTCCCTTTCACTAAAGTCCCTTTGGCCCCCCTTCCTAAGGCCACACCGCCCTGTCCTCATGAATGTTTCGCTAGAGCCTGCTTCAGCACTGCCATACTTGGTCTCCTTTCAGGCAGCTCTTTCTGAATGAGTAGCAATAATATTTAGGAAATGTCCCTCTCAGGAGGCAGAATTTCTGCCCCCATTTAAACTTTACCTGATCTGAACCAGTTTACCACTCTGTGTCGATCCTGGTGATTCTTAGAGACCAGCTCTGCCACTTTGTCAGAGTGGCTATTTAAAGCAAGGTTCCTCGAATCTGGGTATGTCATTTGCTAATCTAAATTGATATTTTAAATTCCCCACTCTTAAATTCAGTAATGAATAAGAATGTCATAAGCCTGAGCAAGTCTTTGAAGTAGTAAACTAGCCAGAGAGAACCAGAGGCTGAAAAGCAGTGCAGGAGTGCCATTGGTGTTCTGTGTTTCCACATTCGTGAGACTGGGGATCGCATGGAAAACTTAACAGTCAGGAGAAAGGAGCAACTTGACTCCAAGGCAGCCATTGCATGCTTTTGAGCAGATGATAAATTGAATAAATAAAAATGTATCAGGTCATTCTGACAGGGGAGTACAGGACTCTGGATACAGGGGCAGATTAAAGAAAAATGGTGGTTTAGCCTTTTACTCTTGTCATGGGGCATGGAATACTTGCCTCAGAATGATAAGAATGGAAATGGAGATCAAAGGATGATCTGAAAAGATGTCTTGTATAAGGATTTGTGTTAGCTTGTTGCTAATTAGCATAAGAGAGAGTGGGCAGTGAAGAATCAGGAGGCTTGGAGAAGACAACACAGCGAGCCAGTTAGAGGGGAAGATGGTGAGCTCTGTTTGAGAGCTCTTATATTTGAGGTAGATAGAAATAGGTCCATAGTTATTTTAGTTGAACATGGTTATGGATGCTCACCTAAGAGAATGAAAGTTCAGAGAAAATAGAAAAAGACCAGAGACATATCAAATAAATGGTCATCAAAAGCAGGAAAGTGATATTTATTTTAGAAGAACTGCATTATTTTTCTTATAGTTTTATGAATTAGATTCCATCATCATGTTCTATACTACTTTAAATAGTCACTAGGAACTTTGGATTGTCCAGGCACTGGGGTGTTGACCAGGTCAGGCAAATGTTAATTAATCCAGTATCTATATAGAAAAGAATTTCCCATCATTATTACTGCCCCAAAGCTTTCTTGCCTTTAACTTCTATTCCTTACCTGAGATATATTAGATTAATTTTCTCACTCTCTTTCATATGTTATAAAAGTTATGACAGTTAGTCAGTGTTTGATTTGATACTTAGTAAGTCTCCTTTTAAATAATTGATGTGTTCTTGTGATTTATAAAAGAATATATATTTGGTTATTCAGATGACAGAATATATTTCTCAAGTATATTTGGTCTTCATCATCTATAGTTTCTGACTCAATCGTGTCCGACTGTTTGCGACCCCATGAATCGCAGCACGCCAGGCCTCCCTGTCCATCACCAACTCCTGGAGTTCACTCAGAATCATATCTGTCGAGTCAGTGATGCCATCCAGCCATCTCATCCTCTGTCGTCCCCTTCTCCTCCTGCCCCCAATCCCTCCCAGCATCAGAGTCTTTTCCAGTGAGTCAATTCTTTGCATGAGGTGGCCAAAGTACTGGAGTTTCAGCTTTAGCATCATTCCTTCCAAAGAACACCCAGGACTGATCTCCTTCAGAATGGACTGGTTGGATCTCCTTGCAGTCCAAGGGACTCTCAAGAGTCTTCTCCAACACCACAGTTCAAAAGCATCCATTCTTCAGCGCTCAGCTTTCTTCACAGTCCAACTCTCACATCCATACATGACTACTGGAAAAGCATAGCTTAACTAGATGGACCTTTGTTGGCAAAGTAATGTCTCTGCTTTTGAATATGCTATCTAGGTTGGTCACAACTTTCCTTCCAAGGAGTAAGTGTCTTTTAATTTCATGGCTGCAATCACCATCTACAGTGATTTTGTAGCCCAAAAAATAAAGTCTGCCACTGTTTCCACTGTTTCCCCATCTATTTCCTATGAAGTGATTGGACCAGATGCCATCTGGCTCAGAGTTCCCCAAACCATAGAAATTCTTCTGTAGATAGTAATAAAAGTGTCTTTGTTATATCAATAGGTGATTTTTGAAAAGCACTGAAGGGTAGGGGCTAGTTGTCGGTGGAGCCAGCTTGTGATGGAAGGGCTGGAACTTTGAATCCCATCTTCCCCCTCTCCACCTTCCAGCAGAGGAGAGGGGCTTGAGGTTGAAGCAGTTGCCAGTGGCTAATGATTTAGTGAGCCTTGCTTCCTTAAAAACCCCCAGAAAGATGGGTTTGGAGTGTTTCCAGACTGGTGAAGAAGTGCAGGTGCGGATGGAATGACAGGCCTGGAGAGAGCCTGGAAGCTTCCCCCCACTCCATACCTTGTCCTGTGCATCTCCTCTGTCTCTCTCTTCCTGAGTTATATCCTTTTATTAAAACCACTATTCTGGTAAGGAAAATGTTTTTAACTCTGGGTTCTGCAAGCTGTTCTAGCAAATTATTCAAACTCGAGAAGCAGAGTCTTGGAAATTTGTGGCTACAGTCAGTCAGTACAGGAAGCAACCTGGCATCTGAAGTGAGAGGGTGGCGACAGTCTTGTAGGACTGAACCTGTCGCCTTTGAAATCTGACACTGTCTCTGGGTAGATACTGTCAGAAGTAAGTTGACCGCCTGAACATCCAGCGAGTATCCAAGAATTGCTTATTGATGCTGCACACCCCCTCCCCTGCCACACACACACCTTAGAAATTAGATGCAGAATTCAAAATAATAGCTAAAATATTTCTGTGGCTAGGTTTCCCTTCTCTTTTCCTTTAGTCTGAGTTTTGAAAAAAGAGGCAAACATTCCCTAATGCTGAAAAGGGCTCTTTAATGAAAGGAATTGCCCAAATCAGTCATGCCAGGTAACACCACTTGAGAAGGCTGGTAGGTAGTTCTCACCCCGGCTCAGAAAGCTATCCACAGACTTTACACTGGGGGCGGCTTTGGGATTGTGCCATGAAACTCCACTGTGGTTCTCCTGTTGGAACAGCGTGGGTGATAAGGAAGCAGCTGCGCACAAGCATTCGCTGTTTGAAAGGATAGAAAATGTATGTACTGGCCCTTCCAGGGAGGCCTCACTGCTGTAGCAGTTTAGCCCACTACTCAGTACATGCAGTGCTGGTAGTCCCACATTCAGCTGCTGACCAGCAGCATGGCCCTCGGCTCTAATAGGGAGCATATGATCCCTCCAGCTGGCAGGTGACACCATTTGGCAGTGTTCCCAGCAGCTCAACAAAAGGTTTTCAAATATCGAAGCAAGGGGAAAGACCCCTGCCTTTATAAGGAAAGTAATTTGACTGTGCATGCATTTTGCTTCCATAAGAATTATTGCTTCTAACTCACTGAATTCTGTGAAGGAAAGGGCAGACTTAGAGAATGAAATTAGAAAATATGCAAACTGTTCATTCAAATGGGTAAATACGTGTATGATTAGAGGAAATCGAAGTTTGTACTTAGAAAAGGAATGCTATTTGAACATAATTAAAGGCGGGAGAAGTATTTTTTAAATTCTAGATTCTTAATTTATGATTGTCACATTTAAAATAAATGGCTTGAAAACCATTTTAGAGCATAATTAAGAAATATTTTCTGAATGTATATGTGTGCTCTGATTTTTTACTAATTTTTTCCAGTTCCCAGTTCTGAAAAATTCAAGACAGAGCTAAGACAGTCTTACAGATAGGGTCTTGAATAATGTTCTGTGTTATGAGTGCAGCCATAATTTATGTATTTAACCTTCCCATTATTTATAGCCATTTATGTTGTTTCCATATGTTTATAAATGTGATAAATGTCCTTGTATTAATACTGTATCATTGTGAGAAAAAAGGAAATACCATTTGAACGTAGTTAGAGGTGGGAAAGGTATTCTTTTTAAAAATTCAATATGAAAATGCAAGCCAATAAGAATTTAGATTGGTTAGATTATGAAGACTTACAGTTTTTATTGAAGAAAGGGACTTTGGAGGTCTTTTCAGAAAATGTAATTTCATCATATTGAAAAGCTATGTGGTAGAAGAGTCACCTGATCAGAGTCATGCAACCCAAGAGTGGCAGTTTAGAATGACTTGGATCTCGACTGTGAATACAGCATTCATCAACTTCTATCTTGATACAAACTGATGACTCAGAAAACTGGGCAGTCCTATCGGTCAACTCATTTATTCAGTTGAAAAAAAGGAAACAGTAGATCAGTAGGGAAAATAAACACATATTTGAGTACTATATTCTTATATTAATCTCTGAATATGATTTTAAAATTAAATCATTTGTGTGTAAGCATAAGAAATGGAACTGCAGACATAACTGTCAGTTGGTTGATGACTATCTTATATATGTGAAAAATACATCTGCCTCCAAAAGTGTGTAATTTTTTTTCTCAAATAGTCAGTAGAGTTATAGTAATACTCTGTATATATTTTAAGTTCCACACTCTTATATTTTCTTTACCATTTTTTAAAAATTGAAGTATAGTTAATTTACAGTGTGGTTTCAGGTGTACATAAAAGTGATTCAGTTTATATATATATATATATACACACATATATACACATATATATACACATACACATATATAATTTTTCAGATTCTTTTACATTAAAGGTTATTAGAAGATAATATAGTTCAATACTCTATACAGTAAGACGGTGCTGATTATCTATTTTATATATAATTGTGTGTATATGTTAATCCCAAACTCCTAGTTTCTCTCTCACCCCACTCCCTGCTGTCCTCTTTGGTAAACATAAGTTTGTTCTTGAAGTCTGAGTCTGTTCCTGTCTTGTAAATAAATTCATTTTTTTTTTTACATTTCACACTTAAGTGATATCATATGATATTTGTCTTTCTGTGTCTGACTTAGTATGATAATCTCTAGGGCCATTCATGTTGCTGCAAATGGCATTACCTATTCTTTTTCTGGCTAATACTCTTTTGTGTGTGTGTGTGTGTGTGTGTGTGTGTGTGTGTACCACATCCTCTTTATACATTCACCTGTCAGTGGACATTTAGATTGCTCCTAGAAGGCAATGGCACCCCACTCCAGTACTCTTGCCTGGAAAATCCCATGGGTGGAGGAGCCTGGTGGGCTGCAGTCCATGGGGTCGCTAAGAGTCAGACATGACTGAGTGACTTCACTTTCACTTTTCACTTTCATGCATTGGAGAAGGAAATGGCAACCCACTCCAGTGTTCTTGCCAGGAGAATCCCAGGGATGGTGGAGCTTGGTGGGCTGCCGTCTATGGGTTTACACAGAGTCAGACACGACTGAAGTGACTTAGCAGTATGTCTTGACTATTGTAAATAGAGCTGCTGTGAGCATTGTGCATAACCTTGTATTTTGCAGGTCAGGATAAGGACACCCACTATCATTAACAGAACAATTTATGTAATCCAATAAAACATGGGACCATGATGCCTAACAGAGTACACAAGCTACAAATGTATTTTGCTTTTTACCAACAAAATAAATTTTTTAATCTACTCTGAACATGAAATTGTGTTTGTTCTCTTTACAAAACTTGGAGATGCTTATTAATATTATGAAAAGATTTATGGCATTACCCTTTATATAGAAAATTCTCCTGTAACATTAATAGTGTTACTGAATTTATTTGCATCTTTGCAGGATGAAAACATGCCTTTTAAACAACCTAATATTTGATAATAAATCCCATTTTGTGTCATCTACTCAGTTTCTGTTTTCTGTAGGAAGAAAGGCTATACTGTTAAAGATTCCTTTGCTGACTGTAAATAGTGAATGATTCTATTTTAGGGATAGTTGAGAGAGTTAGCTGTAGATCAGTGTTCTCAAACTTCAGTATGCTTATGGATCACTTTGGAATGTAGTTACAATACTGATTCTGACTCAGTAGTGAAGCCTGAGAATTTAAGATCCTGCATGTCTAACTAGCTTTCAGTTAATTGTCAAGGTACTTGTCTACAGACCACCTTTAATACCAAAATTCTAGATTATATGAAACCTTCAGGAATAACTTCTGCCTCCAGAGCCCCTAACTGCAGGTGTTAGACTTCAGTAAGACAATGAAAAACTATTCTGATCCATTTCATTACTGTCCCTGGATTAGAAACAGTATGTCTAGGGTGATTTCCAAACATAACTACTATGATATCATTTTCTTTTTTGCCTTGTTAGGAACAAAAAAAGATTTTTTTCATATATTGATACCTATCTATCTATTGATTGATCAAGAGGAGAGGTGAGAGAGAAAGGATTAAACAAGTGATTCTAAGCAAGAAAGTGAAGTCGCTCAGTCGTGTCTGACTCTTTGCAACCCCGTGGACTGTAGCCCACCAGGCTCCTCCATCCATGGGATTCTCCAGGCAAGAATACTGGAGTGGGTTGCCATTTCCTCCTCCAGGGGATCTTCCCGACCCAGGGATCAAACCCAGGTCTCCTGCATTGCAGGCAGACGCTTTAACCTCTGAGCTACCAGATTCTAAGCAAAGAAACTTTAAATAGGGGATTTACAGATGTCACATTTTCACCACCTCAGTACACATGTTCAGCCTACCTATTTTTAAGGGACACACATTTCTTGCTTATAGCTTATGACATTTTGTTTTCATCCTGTTATTTCATATTTTCCCTGTGAGAAGGAAAAATTGTCACATGGTGCTACTTGGGGAGGGATGTTTCAGGCCACATTTCAAGACTTTTCTTGAGCATGGGCTATAACACCTAGGTCCTGAGAGATACAGAAGATACAGAGAGATACAGAAGACAGATGAGACTCCAAACGACAAGCGGTGTAGACAAAAGTGGGTAGATAGAAGCGGGCTAGTGTTATATGGAGACAGTAAGGAGACTGAACAGAATTGCAGGATATCAGGGAGGAAGACTGAACATTAATTTTGCTTAAGTGATGACCAGAGTGTGTGGGGTAGTGACAGATTACAGAGAGCTTTGATTACGAGAAATGAAAGTTTGGACTTGGTCTTGAAAAAAATGAGAGATGTGGAAAGTTTCTTTTGAAGAACCTAAAGAATGATCATAGTATTTTGGGAGGTTAATTAGGCTACCTTCAGAAAGAAGGTATATTTTGACAGATATTATGATTATTAAATGGGCTACAGAAATAATTTTCATACAAAATATTTGAAATTGCATTTTACTTTGTGTAGTACAATTTGAAATATCAAAAATGAAATAAAAAGTGACCTACGGTTTATCCATTTTAACCTTGCCCTGAAATAAAAAGTGTTAAATATACTGGATGATCAAGTGTAAAAGTAACTGTCGGAAATATCTGTGCTCTTTCATTTTTTAATGAAGTCTCTTTGAAGGCAAAAATTAAACTTTGCCTTCTCGACTTTTTCTTTTTTTCAATCTGATTCTTCTCTATGTGCTACAACGTGATTAAGCAATACCTGTTTTTGTCTCAAAACCAAACTTTTGTTCTGTTCAGCCTTAGCCATCAGGGCTATCCTGAATATACCACATAAACAAAAAGGAAACTTTCATAGTTTCTACATACATATCTTCTACCATGCTACTCTACAGAGGCATAGCCTTTGTCTTTGATACCCAGAGGTGTATGTTCTCACGACAACCATAATGAACCAAAATATGTGGTTCCCCTAAGCTCTCTCATGTCATCTTTTGCATGACCAGAACAAAGGAGAGAATGGTAAACGATGGTAGCTGAACAATTTAGTGTTAATTTGGTGACTCTATTTAGTCTCAATAGCAATTGCAAAGTGAAATTAATAAGCACCACAGTGCTCACAGACCTATCAAGGTCCAAGGTAAGATCATGTGTGAATTATTCAGGCCTAAAATGAGCCCCAGATTTTATTTTCCTGTGCTCCAAAATCACTATGGATGGTGACTGCAGCCGTGAAATTAAAAGATGATTGCTCCTTGGAAGGAAGGCTATGACAAACCTGGATAGTGTATTAAAAAGCAGAGATATCTCTGTGCTGAGAAAGATCTGCAGAGTTGAAGCCATGGTTTTGCCCGTGGTCATGTATGGATGTGAGTTAGACCATAAAGGAGGCTGAGTGCCAAAGAACTGATGCTTTCAAACTGTGATGCTGGAGAAGACTCATAAGAGTCCCCAGGACTGCAAGATCAAATCAGTCAATCCTAAAGGAAATCAACCCTGACTGTTAAAAGGACTGTTGATGAAGCTGAGGTTCCAGTACTTTGGCCACCTGATACGCAGAGCCAACTCATTGGAAAAGACCTTGATGCTGGGAAAGACTGAAGGCAAAAGGAGAAGGAGGGCAACAGAGGATGAGGTGTTTCGATAGTATCATGTACTCAGTGGACCTGAATTTGAGCAAACTCCAGGAGATGGTGGAAGACAGAGAAGCCGAGCATGCTGCAGTCCATAGAGTCACAAAATGTCAGAGATGACTTAGTGACTGAACAACCAAATGAACCCCAGTGTGTGAACAGCCCTGTGGCCTTGGCTGTGAACTCTGATATGCTCATGATTGTTATATGTATACAAGTCATCCAGAACTTTAAACTGTGATCCTTAATTCTGGATCAGTCTACTGGAAATTTCTGCATGTTGGATATGTATGAAATATGTCCATATAAAATTAAGATACTAATGTTAAACTCAATTATCAACTGCCAGAAACTTGCTTTTTTACTCCATGTTCTCCATTTCAAAGTATCGTAGTGGTGCTCCCCAGATCGCCAAAGCTAGAAACCTCCAAGTTATTTAGTGACTCCCTCTCTTTTAACACCTTCAGCTGTCCATCAGTTTATATGGTTTCTAACTCCCCTTTTGATAGTTTCTGACTCCTTTTAATTTCTCCTGTCATTCCTTTTGTTACACTTTCATATGCCTTTATTATAAGCAGAAATATCTGGTTAGAATTCCATTTCTGCTACTTTATCCAGACTTTCGTGAGACATTTGGATTCCATTTTTGTGGCAACAGAGAACCTGCCTGCCAATGGAGGAAATGTAAGAGACATGGGTTCAATACCTGGGTCAGGAAGATTCTCTGTAGTAGGAAACAGCAACCCACTGCAGTATTCTTGCCTAAAAAATTCCGTGGATAGAGGAGCCTGGCAGGCTACAGTCCATAGGATAGCAAAGAGTCAGACATGACTGAAGCAACATAGCATGCATCTTAAAATAAAAGAGAGATAGAGCTTCATCTTACAGAATAGTTTTAAGGATTTCATGAGATAGAGATATTTTTGGTAAAACAATATAGTATGTGGCTCACAGTAGGGATTCAATGAAGATCAATCTCCCGTTCACAATCATACCTCCCTCAGTTTGACCAGCGTCTAGCACACAGAAAGCACTCAGTCTGTGTATACTATAAATATCAATGACATAATCATCATCATAGTCTCTCTGTTTCTAATCTTTTACCCTATTATTCCAACCTCCACTCTGCCACTGGAATTTACATGAAATGCAAATATCATGTCCTTTATGCTCCAAAACTTTGAATGGTTCTCTCATCCACAGAAGATGCTTTTCTGGATCTACTTAACCACCCTTGATCTGACCTAGGCTTCAATTCCACTCTTTTTTCACTGCTCAACAAAGCCTCCTTACAATGAGGCCAAGAAAAAAAAGCTATGTTTTCCCCACACACCAACAAACAAAAGACGGTTTTTCATGTTTCCATCAATTACCTTCACTTGTTCTGAAATAATAATATACTACTTCATATATCCTTCTGTGCCTCCCCAAGCAGAATTGTATGATTTCAGTTTAATTACTATAATCTCATCTTTGTACTCCTGAAGTCCAGTATGTAGTTACTTGATTTCACATTTACTGAAATAATGGTATTAGAAAATTAAAGGAAAAATAAAGTATAAATAGTTAAATAGGTATGTTACATGTCTCATATGTTACGAACTATATAATCATATATTACTTAATACTATTCTCATGTTTATGCTGTCGATTTCTGTTTAGGACTTGCATTAAAAGTTGTTAACATGGATCAGGAAAATTCATGTGGTTTGACTTTTCCCTAATTACTAAGTCCTCCTTAAAACAAGTAGCACATTTTCGAAGTGCTAGGATGGTACAAGGAGAAGGCTATGGCACCCCACTCCAGTACTCTTGCCTGGAAAATCCCATGGATGGAGGAGCCTGGTAGGCTGCAGTCCATGGGGTCGCTAAGAGTCGGACACGACTGAGCAACTTCACTTTCACTTTTCAGTTTCATGCATTGGAGAAGGAAATGGCAACCCACTCCAGTGTTCTTGCCTTGAGAATCCCAGGAATGGTGGAGCCTGATGGCCTGCCATCTATGGGGTCGCACGGAGTCAGACACGACTGAAGCGACTTAGCAGCAGCAGGATGGTACAAGGAGAAGGCTATGGCACCCTACTCCAGTACTCTTGCCTGGAAAATCCCATGGACGGAGAAGACTGTTGGGCTGCAGTCCATGGGGTCGCTAGGAGTTGGATATGACTGAGCGACTTCACTTTCACTTTTCACTTTCATGCATTGGAGAAGGAAATGGCAACCCACTCCAGTGTTCTTGCCTGGAGAATCCCAGGGACGGCGGAGCCTGGTGGGCTCCCGTCTCTGGGGTCACACAGAGTCGGACACGACTGAAGTGACTTAGCAGCAGCAGGATGGTACAAATCCTGGGACTGTGAAAGAGTGCAACTAGTGGATTCACAATGTGCTGGTAACCCTGGCATTGGTCTCAGCTACAGCAGTTTGCTCTAACAGAGATTTGCAATCAGTTTAAACTGTGAGAAGAAGGGCAGAGTGACTAAGAAAATAGGCTCTGATTTTAGAAAATCCAAGTTCAAATTTCGGTTCCCTTCTTACAAATTCCCATATGATCTTGAACGCATTGCCTAACCTTTCAGAAACTCTTTCTCTATGAAACAGAAATAATAATGGTACCCACACAAAAGGGTTATTGGTTGTTCAGTCTCTCAGTTCTGTCTGACTCTTTGGACACCATGGACTGCAGAACGCCAGGCTTCCCTGTCCTTCTACATTCCCTGTCCTTGCTCAGCCTCATGTCCATCGAGTCAGTGATGCTATCCAACCATCTCATCCTCTGTCATCTCTTTCTCCTCCCACCTTCAGTCTTTCCCAGCATCAGGGTCTTTTCCAATGTCGGCTCTTCTCATCAGGTGGCCGGAGTATTAGAGCTTCAGCCTCAGCATTAGTCCCTCCAGTCAATATTCAGGACTGATTTCCTTTAGGATTTCCAAGGGACTTTCAAGTGTCTTGTCCAAAATCATAGTTCAAAAGCATCAGTTCTTCAGCACTCAGCCTTCTTTATGGTCCAACTCACACATCTATACATGACTACTGGAAAAACCATAGCTTTGACTGTACAGACCTTTGTCAGCAAAATAATGTCTCTGCTTTTTAATATGCTGTCTAGGTTGGTCATAGCTTTTCTTCCAAGGAGGAGGTGGCTTTGAATTTCATGGCTGCAGTCACCATCTGCAGTGATTTTGGAGCCCCCCAAAATAAAGTCTGTCACTGTTTCCATTGTTTCCCCATCTATTTGCCATGAAGTGATGGGACCAGATGCCATGATCTTAGTTTATTGAATGTTGAGTTTTAAGCCAGCTTTTTTACTCTCCTTTTCACTCACCTTCATGAAGAGGCTCTTTAGTTCTTCTCTTTCTGCCATAAGGGTGGTGTCATCTGCATATCTGAGGTTATTTATATTTCTCCCGGCAATCTCAATTCCAGCTTGTGCGTGATCCAGTCCAGCATTTTTCATGCATGAGGTAATATGAATTAAGTTTTAATCTTATACTGTCAAGACTTTCAGATACACAAGACTCACAAGACTGCCATCTGGCATTAGTCTGCTTAGAAAGATATAGAGCTTGTCATCATTGTAGCCATAGTCATTCCTCATCTAATGGGAATTCTTCTAGAAATTCATGCAACATGTTTCAGGGGGAAGAAGGATAATTCTACATCCAGCAGGTCAAAGAGCAGCCTTGCCTTAAAAGTATCAACCCTACAGGCGCTGGTATCTCTGGAAGTGATATATTTGTAATAGCCTATAGAGTCTCCGTAAAAATAAATCCTAGTCCAAGAGTTTAGGGAGGCACAAAGCTGTAGCTTCCTACCAGGTAGTTTTAGTTTCTCCACAGCAAATTGAATTTATTAACTTGATCATTCTATCATAAACAATATTATCTAGTAACATAGCTGATATTTCAACTTTCATCAGGTTACCAGGTAACTGTAAGAGGAGGTATTTAACTGATGGTCAAATTCTCCACAAAAGATTAAAAGGGATTGTTAATTCTCTGCCTATACATAGAATATAAAGTTTGTAAGTATCACATGTGTGTTTGTGTGTGTTCAGTTGCTCATTCATGTCCAATTCTTTGCAACCCTATGGACTGTCACCTGCCAGGCTCTTCTGTCCGTGAAATTTTCCAAGTAAGAATACTGGAGCAGATTGCCATTTCCTCCTCCAGGGATCTTCCCAACCCAGGGATCAAACCCACATCTCCTGCATCTCTGGCATTGGCTGGCAGATTCTTTACCATGAGCACCACCTGGGAAGCCCCATATATGCATATATGTATATGATAACAATCTGATGAAGTGTTGTAAACGTAAGAGGAAATTAAACATGGAAGGTTTTGTATGAAATGAATTGTAAAGATTGTCATTTGGTCATTATTTTGCCTGATTCTCATGAAGTAACTTGTGTTGTTCATTACAGAGAAAGTTTTGCTCTTAAGTTAGTGTTGTTACCTAATGCATCATTTATAGTCAATACATGGCATATGAGTAAAAATGGGATTCTGGTCCTCTCTGTTGTTATAAAGAGCAACAGAGCTGACTCATAGGACCATTTTACCGACACTCTCAGATGATTCTTCTGCCCAGACCTCCCAGCTCAGACAAATTGACTTTGACATTTTAAGCTCTAATTGTTTCCCAGGAATGCAATTTTCATACACATGCCAGTAGATTTAAAAAGATTGAATGTGAGTTGTTATATTAAAATGGACCTGCCTCTCGTTATGGTTGATTATCATAGTTAAATATAGCACCTGAATGATGAGACAGAATTATCAGTGAACTCTCCCATTGGAACAGATGCTCTATTGTGGCAACAGGCCTCCTCTATCTTGTAAACATGAGCTGCTAGTTATTGATAATGTGCAAGAGTTCAACTAAGAATCAGCACAAGGCAATATAATTCCAGGAAAACCCTTCACAGTGCATAAACCCGAGGTTGATGACATTCTCTAACATCATCTTCATCTTTGTATGTAGACATTAGGATTAAGAAGTCAACATCTCTTCTGGAAGGAGGGTGGGGGAGAGTCTTCTCTGACACCACAGTTTGAAAGTGTCAGTTCTTCAGTGCTCAGCCTTCTTTATGGTCGAACTCTCACATTGATTCCAACTGCAGGATGGAGAGCCTTCATCAATCTTTGGGAAACTTAGGACTTCATTTATAGTAGGCACATCTCTCAAGGCAGGCCTCTCACCAAAATTCCTCAGTTTAGTGTCTGGTCGCAGTTTGCTAAAATAATAAAGGCGCATCTTCAACAGCTCATGCATTGCCTTGGTGTGGACCCAGAGTGCAAGCACAGGAGAAGAGGAAACATTGATTTCACACTTCTGATAGAGATCAAGCCCTGAGCCTTTGGAGTGGGAATACTGACTCCAAGACCTTAGACTACCAGAGAACTAATCCTAGAGGGTACCAAATAGTGATAATTCACACAAAGGAAACCACTGTAACACAAGACCCAGTGTCACCCAACCACCAATAGTACCCTGTGCAAGATGACTCATCTAAACAACAAATAAAACAAAAATTCAAACCCAATCATCAGACAGGATTACCACCTCACTCAGTGTTGCCCATCAAGGAAAAGCAAACAAACAAAAACTCAACACAAATCTCACCCTATAAGAAACTTACACAAACCACTGGACCAACCTTAGGGGCAGAAATCAAAAGGAAGAAAGAATTCAACCTTGAAGTCTTGGAAAAGCAGACGTCAAACACAGTAAGTTTAAAAAGAAATAATGAAAAAGCAGAGAAATACTACACAAATGAAGGAACAAATTAGAAACACAGTGGCCCAAATAAATGAAGAGGAAATAGGAAAACTACCTGAAAAAGAATTCAGAATAATGATAGTAAAGATGATCAAAAACCTTGAAAACAGAAAGGGGGAAAATGCAAGAATCAATTAACAAAGACCTGGAAGAATTAAAGAATAAACATGAAGACAAACAACACAATTACTGAAATTTAAAATACTCTAGAAGGAATCAGTGGCAGAATATTTGAAGCAAAAGAATGAATCAGTGATCTGGAAGATAAAATGGTGAAAATAACTTCTGAAGAGCAGAATAAAGTAAAAAGAATGAAAAGAAATGAGGATTGTCCTTTGGGATAATATCAAATGCATCAACATTCGAATAATAGGGGTCCTAGAAGAAGAAGAGAAAAAGAAAAGATATGAGAAAATTTTTGAAGAGATTATAGTTGAAAATTTCCCCAACATGGAAAAGGAAATAGTCAATCAAGTCCAAGAGGCACAAAGAATCCCATACAGGATAAATCCAAGGAGAAACATGCCAAGACACATACTAATCAAACTAAAAAAGACTAAACACAAAGAAAGAATATTAAAAACATCAAGGGAGAAACAACAAGTAACATACAAGGGAAACCCCATAAGCTTAACAGCTGATCTTTCAGCAGAAACTCTGCAGGCCAGAAAGAAATGGCAGGATATATTTAAATTACTGAAAGGGAAAAATCTACAACCAAGATTACTGTACCCGGCAAAGATCTCATCCAAACTTGATGGCGAAATCAAAAGCTTTTCAGACAAGCGGAAGCTAAGACAACTCAGTAGCACCAAACAAGCTTTACAACAAATGTTAAATAGACTTACATAGTCAAGAAATACAAGAGAAGAAAAAGGATCTACAAAATCACCCCCAAACAATTAAGAAAATGGAATGGGAACATATATATCAACAATTACTTTAAATGTAAATGGATTAAATGCTTCAACCAAAAGATGCAGACTGGCTGAATGGATACAAAAACATGACCCATGTATATGCTATCTACAAGAAACCCACTTTAGACCTCAAGACACATATAGACTGAAAGTGAGAGGATGGAAAAATATATTCCATGCAAATAGGAAGCAAAATAAAGCTGCGAGTAGCAATCTTCATATCAGACAAAATAGACCTTAAAATAAAGAAGTTTACAAGAGATAAGGTGTAAAATTAGGCTATTTGAAGCTTTTCTTGTTTCTTGAGGTAAGATTCTATTGCTATATTTACATAATAAATAAGGTGCATATTTACATAATAATCAAGGGCTCAATCCGAGAGGAAGACATAACAATTGTAAATAATATGCACTCAATATAGGAGCACCTCAGTACATAAGACAAACACTAACAGACATAAAAGGAGAAACTGACAGGAACACAATAATAGTAGGAGACTGTAACACCCCACTCACACCAATGGACAGATCATCAAAACAGAAAACTAATAAGGAAACACAAGTCTTAAATGATACATTAGATGAGATGGATGTTATTGATATCTTCAGGACATCCCACCCAAATGCAGAAGACTACATCTTCTCATGAGCACATGGAATATTCTCCAGGATAGACTACATCTTGGGTCACAAATCAAACCTCAGTGAATTTAAGAAAATAGAAATCATATCATGCATCTTCTCTGACCACAATGCTATGAGATTAGATATCAATTACAAGAAAAAAAACTGTAAGAAACACAAACACATGGAGATTAAACAACACATTTCTAAATAACCAACAGGTTACAAAAGAAATAAAAACGGAAATCAAAAAATTTCTAGAAACAAATGATAATGAAAACATGACAACTCAAAGCCTATGGAATGCAGCAAAAGCAGTTCTAAGAGGGAAGTTTATTTATAGCAATAGAATCCTACCTCAAGAAACGAGAAAAGCTTCAAATAGAGAGCCTAACTTTACACCTAAAACAACTGGAAAAAGAAAAACAAAAAAATCCCAAAGTTAGTAGAAGGAAAGAAATCCTAAAGATCTGAGCAGAAATAAATGAAAAAGAAATGAAAGAAACAATACTAAAGATTAATAAAACCAAAAGCTTGTTCTTTGAGATGAAAAGCAAAATTGACTAATATTTAGCCAGGCTCATCAGGAAAAAAGGAGAAAAGAATAAAATCAACAAAATTAGAAATGAAAAAGGAGAGGTTACAACAGATAGTGCAGAAATACAAAGGATTATAAGAGACTGTTCTGAACAACTAGATGGCAACAAAATGGATAACCTGGAAGAAATGGGCAGATTCTTAGAAAAGTTCAATCTTCCAAGAATGAACAAGGAAGAAATAGAAATTATGAATTACCTAATTACAGGCACTGAAATGGAAGCTGTGATCAAAAATCTCCCAAAAAAGAAAAGCCCAGGACCAGATGGCTTCACAGGAGAATTCTGTCAAACATTTAGAGATGAGCTAATGCCTATCCTTCTAAAACGCTTTCAAAAATTGCAGAGGAAGGAACACTTCCAAACTCATTCTACAAGGCCACCATCACCCTGATACCAAAGCCAGACAAAAACAACACAAGAAAGAAAACTACAGGCCAATGTCACTGATGAACATAGATGCAAAAATCCTCAACAAAATTTTAACAAACAGAATACAACAACACATCAAAAAGCTCATAGAAAGCTCATACACCATGATCAAGTTTGGTTTATTCCAGGAATGCAAGGATTCTTCAATGCATGCAAATCAATGATAGACCATATCAACAAATTGAAAGATAAAATCCATATGATAATATCAGTAGATGCAGAAAAAGCCTTTGACAAAATTCAGCACCCATTTATGAATAAAACTCTTCAAAAAATGGGCATAGAAGGAACCTACCTCAACATAGTAAAGGCCATATATGATAAGCCTACAGGAAACATTATTCTCAGTGGTGAAAAACTGAAAGCATTCCCCCTAAGATCAGGAACAAGACAAGGATGTCCACTTTCACCACTCTTATTCAACATAGTTCTGGAAGTCCTAGCTACAACAATCAGAGAAGAAAAAGAAATAAAAGGAATCTAGATCAGGAAAGAAGAAGTAATGCTTTCACTGTTTGCAGATGACATGAAACCATACATAGAAAACCCTAAAGATAGTATCAGAAAATTACTAGAGCTAGTCAGTGAATTTAGCAAAATTGCAGGATATAAAATCAATACACAGAAATCACTTGCATTTCTATATACTAACATAGAAGAATCAGGAAGAGAAATTAAGGAATCAGTCCCATTCACCATTGCAACAAAAAAAATTAAATCTCTAGGAATAAACTGACTTATTGAGATGAAAGAACTGTACACAGAAAATTATGAGACACTAATGAAAGAAATCAAAGGTAACATAAACAGATGCGGAGATATTCCATGTTCCTGGGTAGGAAGAATCAATATTGTGAAAATGACTATACTACCAAACGCAATCTACAGATTCAATGCAATCCCTGTCAAATTACCAATGGCATTTTTCACAAAATTAAAACAAAAAATTTCACAATCCTATGGAAACACAAAAGACCCCAAATAGCCAAAGCAGTCTTAAGAAAGAAGAATGGAGCTGGAGGAATCAACCTTCCTAACTTCAGATTATACTACAAAGCTACAGTCATCAAGACAGTATGGTACTGGCACAAAACAGAAATATAGACCAATGGAACAAGATACAAAGCCCAGAAACAAACCTATGCACCTATGGGTACCTTATTTTTGACAAAGGAGTCAAGAATATATAATGGGGCAAAAACAGCCTCTTCAATAACTGATGCTGGGAAAACTGGACAGCTACATGTAAAAGAATGAAATTAGAACACTTCCTAACACCATACACAAAAATAAACTCAAAATGGATTAAAGACCTAAATGTAAGACCAGAAACTATAAAACTCTTAGAGGAAAACATAGGCAGAACACTCAATGACATAAATCAAAGCAAAATCCTCTATGATCCATCTCCTAGAGTAATAGAAATAAAAACAAAAGTAAACAAGTGGGACCTGATTAAACTTAAAAGCTTTTGCACACCAAAGAAAACTATAAGCAAGGTAACAAGACCACCCTCAGAATGGGAGAAAATAATAGCAAATGAAACAACTGACAAAGGATTAATTTCCAACATATACAAGCAGCTCATAGAACTCAATACCAGGAAAAAAAACAATCTGCTCAAAAAGTGGGAAAAAGACCTAAATAGACATTTCTCCAAAGAAGACATACAGATAACAAATACATGAAAAGATGCTCGACATTGCTCATTATTAGAGAAATGCAAATCAAAACTACAATGAGATACCACCTCACACCGGTCAGAATGGCCATCATCAAACAGTCTACAAACAATAAATGCTGGAGAGGGTATGGAGAAAAGGGAACACTCTTGCACTGTTGGTGGGAATGTAAATTGATGCAGCCACTGTGGAAGACGGTATGGAGATTCCTTGAAAAAACTAGGACTAAAACCACCATCAGTTCAGTTCAGTCGTGTCTGACTCTCTGCGACCCCATGAATTGCAGCACGTCAGGCCTCCCTGTCCATCACCAACTCCCGGAGTTCATTCAGACCCATGTCCATCGAGTCAGTGATGCCATCCAGCCATCTCATCCTCTGTCGTCCCCTTCTTCTCCTGCCCCCAATCCCTCCCAGCATCAAAGTCTTTTCCAATGAGTCAACTCTTCGCAAGAGGTGGCCAAAGTCCTGGAGTTTCAGCTTTAGCATCATTCCTTCCAAAGAAATCCCAGGGCTGATCTCCTTCAGAATGGACTGGTTGGATCTCCTTGTAGTCCAAGGGACTCTCAAGAGTCTTCTCCAACACCACAGTTCAAAAGCATCCATTCTTCAGTGCTCAGCCTTCTTCACAGTCCAACTCTCACATCCATACATGACTACTGGAAAAACCAAAACCACCATATGACCCAGGAATCCCACTCCTAGGCATATACCCTGAGGAAACCAGGGTTGAAAAAGACACATGTATCCCATTGTTCATTGTAGCACTATTTACAATAGCTAGAACATGGAAGGAACCTAGATGTCCATCAATAGATGGATGGATAAAGAAGTTGTGGTACATATACACAATGGAATATTACTCACTCATAAAAAGGAACACATTTGAGTCAGTTCTGATAAGGTGGATGAACCTAGAACATATTATACAGAGTGAAGTGAGTCAGAAAGAGAAAAAGAAAAACATCGTATTCTAATGCATATATATGGAATCTATAAAAATGGTTCTGAAGAATTTATTTACAGGGCAGCAATGGAGAAATAGACATAGAGAATAGACTTATGGACATGGGGAGAGGGGAGGAGAGGGTGAGATGTATGGAAAGAGTAACATGGAAACTTATACTACTATATGTAACATAGCCAATGAGAATTTGCTGTATGGCTCAGGAAACTCAAACAGGGGCTCTGTATCAACCTAGAGGGATGGGATGAAGAGGGAGATGGGAGGGAGGTTCAAAAGGGAGGAGATATATGTATACCTGTGATTGATTCGTGTTGAGGTTTGACAGAAAACAACAAAATTCTGTAAAAAAATTATCCTTCAGTAAAAAATTAATTAAAAAAAAAAGAATTCAACATCCTTCTAATTCAAGGAGGAAACGTTAGATAAGAATTTGAACATAAATACTTTACTGGTGACTAAATATTCTAGATCTATTTAGAGGGTATCTCTATAGCAGTATAGCCTAATAAATTTATATTTCGAATGCCTGTTGTTCAGTCGCTCACTCGAATCTGAACTCTTTGTGACCCCATGAACTGCAGAACACAAGGCTTCTCTGTCCTTCACTGTCTCCCAGAGTTTGCTCAAACTCATGTCCATTGAGTCGATGATGCTATCCAACCATCTCATCCTCTGTCACCCTTCTAATGCTTAAAGAAAGTGAAAGTGAAGTCGCTCAGTCATGTCCGACTCTTTGCAACCCCATGAACTGCAGCCTACCAGGCTCCTCCGTCCATGGGATTTTCCAGGCAAGGGTCCTAGAGTGGGCTGCCATTTCCTATTCCAGGGGATTTTCCCAACCCAGGGATCAAACCCAGGTCTCCTGCATTGCAGACAGACACTTTACTGTCTGGGCCACCAGGGAAGCCTCTAATGCTTAAGAAGTGTTTAATTAATATACTCATATATGTAGACCTTGCATTAAAGTATGAACTGGAAAAAGTTGATATATTTGAATAAGCCTACATTACAATTGTAATTGACAGCTAAAATTTCAAATGATATTAAAAATAATTGTAAGCATAAATTAAATTACTTTTTTCTATTCAAAATAATATATTAGTAGTTATCCAGGCATGTTTATTTAAATCACTAAACAGAGTGAAAATTGTCTTATGTTAACAGTTCATTTTCTAAGTTAAAACAAATCTGGAGTGAGTAAAATGAACAATATGGTAAACTTAATTTCAGCTAATTTTGCTTCATCCTTTTATTTTCTATTTCCTGTGAATGGTTTAACAACTATTACAAACTAAGAGGAAATGCAAATGTTAGCTTGGAGTCTAACAGCTTTTACACATCATAAATGTTGGTACGTTTTCAATGAAATTGGAATTATACTTCCAAGTAGAAAGAAAAATGTCCAAGCTGATTTTGCTCTGGAATGTTCATGCCTGCCTACAAGTTCATGCCTGCCTACAAGTTCATGCCTGCCTACAAGTCTGTGATGAGAATATTAATTCTCTTTTGCAGCTTCTGCCAGCAAGAGAAGCTGCCAATGACCTTCCAGGCCTGCGTGATGACCAAGGAGTGCCAGGTGTCCGAGTGGTCAGAGTGGAGCCCCTGCTCAAAAACATGCCATGACACGGCATCCCCTAAAGGCACCCGCGTGAGAACTCGGCTCATCAGGCAGTTTCCTATTGGCAGCGAGAAGAAGTGTCCAGAACTTGAGGAAAAAGAGCCCTGTGTGTCTCAAGGAGATGGAGTTGCCCCCTGTGCCACGTGAGTTAATAAGGACAGCGGTCTCTGCTGCCCCATCTGCCCAAACTGCATATCCCTTCAGCTGTTTAATTTCAGCTGGATGTGGTGTGTTGAGAAATACTGATTTTTACAAATTCTAAGTAGAAATGTATCTCTTTACAAACACTATCCTATAAAAACAAAAAATACCAGTTTTACTAAATAAAAGTGTCAGTAACAAGCTGTTTCCCAATCTCCACAAAAGCTGGATTTTTAGCAGTAGTTCTTTGCACATTTTCTATAATGAGTATTGACAAGCTTTTTCTGAAGTGGAGAAGATAGTAAATATGTTAGTCTTTATGAGCCACATGTGTCTCTGTCACGATGATTCAACTCTGCTGTTGAAGCTGTAAGCAGTATGTAAAGAAATGAGTGTGGATATGTTTCCATAAAATTTATTTATAGAAATGGTACAGGTTGAATTTAGCCATAGTTTGTCAACTAGTCTATAAGGTAAAATAATCTTTCAAAATATAGGTTCCTTTTGCCTATTGAGCAAGCCCTATTAAAATTCAGTACTGTGTATAACAAATCCTATTAAATAGAGTAGAATACTACATCAAAATAATAAGACTTTAAGCTCTCTCAGGACCAAGATTGCTTATTAACCTTGGTGTGGAGATTGTTTCTCCTTTAATCACTCATATATGTCATAGGACCAGGCACATGGTAAGTGCCCAATAAATGTTCATTGAATTCAGATGAAATAAGACTGTTTTGAAATATTTGGGACTGTAACTATATTCTTTTTATCCTTAAAAATCATTTCTAAGACATTTCTGTGAATTAACTTGGTGATAAATATGTTTCAGGTTGGTCTGAATGTAGAGAGTATTTACAAAAAAAACTTACAGAATCTTAGTTTATCAGTAGATACCCACAAGCTTCATTGAAAGGTTCCTTGGAATATTTGAACCATTTAGAGAACAGGCTTACAGCTTGCACTTGATGAACCAGTGAAGAGGAAAATTACCACTACCATTGCTGCTGCTGCTCCTCCTCCCATTTCTGAGAGTAATAATAATAATAACAAAGCATAGTAATGATTCGTACAAGATCTTCAGTTATGCAGCCCTATGGAATCCTCCCTTCTCCCCTAACATAACCAGTAACTGAACACTCTGAAGAGTTTCCTTCCTAACTTCTCTGCCTGCCCCACTGACTTGTGTGTTCCCCTTGACGTAACAGTTTCAGGGAAGTTGCCAGGTTCTCTAGTCAGAGTGTTTCATCTCCTGCGAGATTCTTCCATTTTTTAATCTCAAGCTAGGATATCTTTATCCTCTCAGTTATTCAAACATCATTAACTATTAATTAAAATAAATCCCTATTCTAAATCTCTGTCTTTTAACCCTTTGTGGATGGTAGCATTATTTTTTTAAGAATGTGTCATCAATTTACATTACAAAAAAATTTATTTCTCTCACAGGACTCCTTAGGATGACCTATGTTGGTATGCTGCTCTATAAAAAAAAATAAAATTTTTGTTTTAACTCCCCTAATGAATGGCTTGTTTAGTTTTCTTTTCCTTCACACTTCCCTGTCTCTCCTCTCAAGGCATCAATTATCAATGATTTTATAATTGACCTGAATGCTGCACTTCCTTTATAAATATATGTCAAGAGCATTGTTCCTTGATGCCCCAGACCTGTACCTCTGTTAAGCCATGAATCCCCACTTACAAAAATTGAAAAATGGGCATGAAGTTCACCTTTACTGACATGAAGCCTTACCACTGACAAAGCAAAGCATCTGGATCAGACATCCAAGAGCCCATTTAACCTTTTTGTCTAACTGAGATGAGCATTAGCACATCCATTTGTACCTGTGTTGGCTGTTAATCTGATTACTAAGGAAGCATCTTGGTAAAAGTGACATAAAGTACTCCAAGAGCTATTTTCTTTGTGCTTTTAGAATATCCATTTTCCTTGAGGTGGAGAAATGCCATCACTGTCTATCTGCAGTGACATCAAGACCCTAGCTATCTCCTTAAAGCATGTGTTGGGCTGATAATCCCCCGACATTTTTTTCACATGATAATCTTGATTGGAGCTTTAATTTTGAAGCATAGATCATCTTTCCTGTGTTCCACTGATTAGAAATGTCAGCTCTTTTCATCATTCATCAGTACTCATCAGGGATGCTCAAATGTTACAGGAGAAAAAAAAAAAAAGAACACTCATTCTCAGAGATAAAGAGAAAAAGCTGAATTATGTTATATTTTTGTTACTAACACACAATTACAATTTTGACCTGTACGAAGAAGGAATTTTCATACATTTTATTAAAGACAAAACAAATGTTTGAGTTCATCATCATTTAGAATGTTCTCCATTCTCAGATTCAATCTTTGTTTGTTTATAAACATGAAAAAAGGGCAAGCCTGAGTTCAGGTTAATTAAACATAAAATGTCATATATTCAGCATTATGCTCTCTTTGCATAAAATATTTATAAGTAACTTCTAGTAGTTGCAATTAAAAGTGAATCATCTTAAATTTAACCCCTCTTTAAACGGAGCAGGGTAAGGATGTAGAAGAAGGGATTGAAACTGAACCTGTGCCAGAGGTGTGGTCTGAGATTGATTCAAGGGGAAGGAATTGTTCAGGTTAATTTTCTTGAGGGGAAGAAACAAATAGGATTGGAGAAAAGTTGTATTCACTAAACACATGGCCACTGCTGGCATTTTCTTTATCTAGATACAGCTGGAAGACCACAGAGTGGACTGAGTGTCGGGTGGACCCTCTTCTCAGTCAACAGGACAAGAGGCGAGGCAACCAGACTGCCCTCTGCGGAGGAGGGGTCCAGACCCGAGAGGTGTACTGCGTGCAGGCCAATGAGAACCTCCTCTCGCAATTGAACACACACAAGGACAAAGAAGGTAATCTTGTTTTCTTCTCAAGTACTCACCTATGGAGAGCAGGCTTGGGATCATCCTGCAGGGGTATATATGCAGCCATCTGGGGGCATGAAGAGCCGTATATTTGTTCACATTATGGCAGATATTAACTATGGTGAATGGTAGTCTAAATGATGGTTGTAAAAATAATTAATCAAGTTCCATCTTTGGTTGGTTCTGGTTTGCTGACAAGCCTCTCATTAAATTTTGACTTCAGGTTCTGAGTCAGAATTTAGCAAGAGTAATCAATTATAAAAATAGAATAAACGTGTCTTACAAGGATACATATAGAATGCAAATATGTGTTCCAAAGCCCAAATTTCTTTTCTTCATATAAGAATAAGTAAAACATGTATGTTAAAAAAGAAACCTTGTTTTGCTGTTTTATAATGATGTTGAAAAGTTAGTTATGGTATTGAGAGAAAATTCACTTTGAATTTAAAAGAAATAGAGAATAAAACTACAGGAAAAGATCTTTAACCCAAAGGCATAACTTAAAAAAAACAAACAAAAAAAACCCTTTGATTAAATGCTTTGATTTGGTAGACATATCTTAGAATTTTTTTGGTCTAACTCTCAGTTTGGGGACCAAATGTGATAAGTGTACAAAAGAATAAGTGAGTCCAAGATGGCCAAGACTAAAAGTACATATTGTTAAATATTAATATTACTCTAAAAATCTGATCATCGTTGGATTGAGCCTCTTAAGAGCCTCTTAACATTTTACTACCTGAGGGACTACAGGACTTGTATCACTAATACATTCAGCACATATTGATTAGTTGCCAGAAGAGTTCCAAAAATTGTCTATGGTGATGAGGACAGAAATATCAATATAAATTTCATGTCAGGAAAATGCTCATGGTCATCATGAGGGCGCACAGACCAACAGTCATCATGCAGTATGAAAGTGAAAGTGTTGGTCGCTCAGTTGCGTCTGACTCTTTGCAGCCCCATGGACTGTAGCCTGCCAAGCCCCTCTGCTCATGGGATTTCCCAGGCAAGAATACTGGAGTGGGTTGCCAGTTCCTTCTCCAGGGGATCTTCCCCACCGAGGGTTCAAACCCAAGTCTTCCGCATTGCAGGCAGATTCTTTACCATCTGAGCCACTATAATTGAGTTTTAGAATAGCTGTCATGAGAAAATAGAGGAATCTTCATAAAGAAGGTGGAATTTGAACTGAGTTATGATGCATATACTCCATATAGTTAAGCAGGTCAGGCATGCAAGACGGAGTTTATTCTAAGCAGAAGGAACAGCATGTATTAAAGGTAAAAAAAAAAAAAAAGAACAGAATAAAAAAATAAATATTCAGAGAAGGAATATGACCAAGAAGAATCAGAAAAACAAGGAAAGAACCAAGAGAAAAAGATGTTTCATAAAACAAAAGAAGAGAGAGTTCTTTTGCCTCCCACCAAAAAGGAGTGGCTAGTAATTCTTGGGAAATAAGGACTAAAGTTTTGCATTTGCAGCTTGCGGAATTTAATTGTTTTGTATCCACTGGCTTTACACAGCATGTTAACTCATTTAGTAATCTAGCCTAGGGATACCTTTTACTACTAATATGTCTTGCAATTTTAAGGAAGTAGCATAAAACATGTAATGTTAGTACATTAATATTTTCTTAGTCACTTTAATAGCTACATTTTTAATACCCTTTGGTGAATTTATTATGGCAGTCCTTTCAGAGTAGTATAATTTCATTGCTAGAAGTAGATCAGATTTTAGTTTCTGAATGTCAATTATATCCTGTAGGTTATTACTTTCAAAAGATCCTTCAGAATTTTGAATTGTAATTGGATACTTTTAAAAATTATTTTGTCATAGAGTTCCCTGACTACTGCTGTCAAAGCACTGCAGAGCAATAAAAATAAAAGTCACAGGAAAAAAAGATAAGATGCAAAGAATATTATTATTAAGATGTATCTGTTGGACTAATGCAAAAACCAAAGCAGAGATTCATAGATATGGAAGCAGTCAATTCACCTAAAATTAATATTCAATCTTGTAAGTATATAACATAAATAATTTAAGAATCTGTGTCCTTTCATGTCAAATATCAAGAATATTAATAAGCCTCTTATAGTCTTTGCAAAAACAGTTGATTCTTACTAAAAGTTGCAGTTATTTTTTCCTCAGAACTTAGATTATGTGAGTTCTCCCTGCTGCTGCTAAGTTGCTTCAGTCGTGTCCGACTCTGTGCGACCCCATAGACGGCCTCCTACCAGGCTCCTCTGTCCCTGGTATTCTCCAGGCAAGAACACTGGAGTGGGTTGCCATTTCCTTCTCCAGTGCATGAAAGTGAAAAGTGAAAGTGAAGTCACTCAGTAAGTGTCCAACTCTTCGTGACCCCTTGGACTGCATCCTACCAGGCTCCTCCATCCATGGGATTTTCCAGGCAAGAGTACTAGAGTGGGTTGCCATTGCCTTCTCCGATGTGAGTTCTCCCTGCTGCTGCTGCTGCTGCTGCTGCTAAATCGCTTCAGTCGTGTCCGACTCTGTGTGACCCCATAGACGGCCTCCTACCAGGCTCCTCTGTCCCTGGGATTCTCCAGGCAAGAACACTGGAGTGGGGTGCCATTGCCTTCTCCGACCAGGCTCCCAGTAGTACTCAATTTTCCCTAGTAGGAAACTTGTTAGATATACCAGCATCCCAAGGGTAACACATGTGAATACTACAGATATGTGTGAATGGAGAACAATTAGACTGTGGGCTGTGAAGATTGTTCATAGTCTTAACTTTTTCAATAAATATGAAAGAATGAAAGCTTACTTTATAAAAGCAGCGAAACCTCTCAGAATAACTTGCTTATTCAATCCTAACAAGAAGGTACTGATCTCAAGAAATCCTGACTGTTTAACCGTGAACAGCCTATCATAAAAGCAATTCATATTGCAACTTAATTTGAAGAATAAGGATTGAACTGTTGTTTTTGTAGATTCTCTCTCTGTGTTCTCTAAATGTCTTTTCACACATAACCAAACTATTAAAAATACTTTAACTCAAAATACTTCAGCCCCAACATAAAATTTCCTTATACAGAAATACTGAAAACAAGTGATATGACATCAACTTCCTTTATTATCTTGGTATATCATGTTACATAGAAGATTGATAATGACCACCATAGCACAAAAGCCAGATCCCTTTAAATTACTTTATTCATTGATGTATTTTCTGCTATTAACTGACTCTCACACCACCCAAGGCCATAATTCTTTTCCTTGGAGCTAATATATTTAATTTTCAGGAAGTTTAAATATTTATATTTATTATTAAAGTACTCACAAAGTATAAATTATGATATTCAAAACTTGGTATGAGTTGAATTATCAGGATAGTTATTAAGTTGGTAATGGCATCTACAGACAATAGGAAAAATATTTCTTCTTGATATTGAGAATATCCACATTTTATTCATGGAACTCTCACAGTTCTAACAGAATATGAGGTGATCAAAATTTCCATTATCACTTATTTAGAAGAAAGGCTTGACAGGTTCTCTGCTGAGAAGAGTCAGTTGTAAAATCTTTGATGGTTTCTGTGAGCTGGCTGTTCAGAATTCCAGTAGTCTTGAAAAATGTCCAGTTTGTCCTGGCATGAAATCTATCCTCAAAATATGACAGGAAGAGGCCTTGCCCATGAGGAGGTTATCAGTATAACTCCTAGAAAGCTGATGGAAGTGTTACTAATCTTTAGATGCATAACGTGAATTGACTCTTGTAAGAGTTCTTAGTGAAATGAAAGTAGATTCTAGCTATAGTAACTGAAAACATCCTTCCAGTTGATACAGATTGAACATGTTTTCAAAAGAGGGAAGCCAAAGGTATCAGTTATAAAGCACCATAAAGCTTACTGGGATTTATATCATAGAAAATTTTAGAATATGCTTTTATACAAAACATACCAAATAATCCACACTTATATCTGCATAAGGTCTGTGAGATTTGTGGTTATTAAGAAAGACAGTCTGGATAATAAGCCTGTATGATGACATTGAATGAGACAAACCAGCAGAAAGGTTTGGAGGATCAATGGAAAGATGGATTGAGGGCAGGATGATTGTACTGTGAATGGGTAGACAGAAGGATGAATAAAGAGCTCATGTTTTCACATGTTTTGCCCCCAAAAATGTGAATAAAATAGTCACCATCCCTATGAAGTACAAATTATTTGTAATTGTAGTCTTCTTACTATAGTTCCACAGACTACCCTGCTTCAGTCAACACTGTTTTGCGGGGGGAAAATAGCTATGCTTATATATATGCTGCTCTTTCCCTGTTATTTCAGAAACTAAATATCAGAGTACATTGAAGCCTAGTGCTGCACCTTCCCTGTCCATCACTTTTGAAATAACAGATGGGTGAGGCTGTTATACATAACATTTCAATCAGAAATGTGTGTCAAGAGTCTCTATACCTGCCCTGATATAATTCTTAAACCCTCTAGGAAAGACAGTAGTTTAGTTTTACTTTCTACTGCCCTTGAAATAGAAAAGCTGGGGCTTCCCTGGTAGCTCAGATGGTAAAGAATCAGCCTGCAACTCAGGAGACCCGGGTTCAATTCCTTAGTCAGGAAGATCCCCAGAAGAAGGGATAGGCTACGCACTCCAGTATTCTTGGGCTTCCCTGGTGGCTCAGGTCGTAAACAATCTGCCTGCAATGCAGGAGACCAGGGTTTGATCCCTGGGTTGGGACGATCCCCCAGAGAAGGGCATGGCAACCCACTCCAGTGTTCTTGCCTGGGGAATCCCCATGGACAGAGGAACCTGGTGGGCTACAGTTCGTGGGGTCTCAAAGAGTTGGACATGACTGAGTGACTAAACACACAGGAAATAGAAATGATTTTTTGTCTCTTGGCTTTCTATAACATCATCATACAGATATAAATATTGTAGAAAACATAAAAGGATTTTTGAATTTACTAACTTTATAATGTCTCAGATATCATAATTATATAAATGTGTAAAGTTTGGTTATGAACACTCGTTGTAGCAAATTCATGAACATGTGAACAGTTTTCATAATTTATCATTTTTTTAAACATACCACTTTGTGCTCTCCTGATCTTCATATGGTAAATGAAGAAGGAAGTAAGTCATGTTGTGTTTGAGAAACATACCCTACCTACACTGATATAGTGGGATGTAAAAAGCACTGTGATATAGAATAATTAAAACATAAGAAATCCCTGCAGAAATCAGGCCTTCCTCAGAAATTGGTCCTCTGGATATTTTGTGTAAGAGAAGGGATGTTTCCCTACTCCCCTACAGTAATTTCTTTGTGATCAGTAGATTACAAAATGGAAAGTGAGATGAAAGAAGTTTCAGGCACTGGGATGGAAGTTAATCAAAACTTATATGCTGGGAATTAGAGTAAGCTGGTCAGTGGTCTACACTGGGAGTAACTTAGAATTTTTAGTAGAGGAAGAGCTTACTAATGATGTGTCAGGGAAAATTCAACCAAAAAGGTAATCAAAGAGAAATATAAGGAGACAGCTAGGAAGTCATCTAATCATGAAAACAATGCTTATAATACCTTTGACTTAGTCAATGTTTAATAAACATTTGTTGTTTGACATGTTTACTCTCTCCTTTGTTAAAGTGGTGCAATTTTAAAAATTTGTCTGAAAATTGCCTCTTTAATGCTTCAGTTGCAATTAAACATTGTCTCTTTCAGGTAGGGACTCTAGTCACACACATCATCCTTCACCCCTGAAGAATTACTATTCACACCTCTGACTTGAATGCAGGAAACGTGATCTAGTTGTTAGATCAAATGATGAGAATAAAAATTTATGCATTTTGTGTCAGGTGGGCCCCGCATTTAAGAGACTATTTTTATTTGTCTGTTTTTTTTCTCTTCTCTAATTATATAGATAGCTTAAAAATCTTTTGAATATTCATACTAAGGCTACCTTCATGAGAATCCCAGACAGATAATCAGGAAATATTGTTTTCATTTCTGCTTGGCCTTATATCCTGATGCGCATTGCTTATTTACCTAAAAATATTTAATGACATTTATGCTATGTTTACGCAATATGGTAGACTAGCTGAAAATCATATTTTTAAAAAAGATTTATTGATGGATTTATTTTTGTCTGTGCTGGGTCTTCATTGCTGTATGTGGGCTTTCTCTAGTTGCAGTAAGCAGCCTTCTCATTGCAGTGACTTCTCTTGTTGCAGAGCATGGGCTTTAGGCATGCAGGCTTCAGTAATTGCCTGGAGAGTCCCATGGATGGAGGAGCCTGGTGGGCTGCAGTCCATGGGGTCACTGGGAGATGGACACGACTGAGTGACTTCACTTTCACTTTTCACCTTCATGCACTGGAGAAGGAAATGGCAACCCATTCCAGTGTTCGTGCCTGGAGAATCCCAGGGACAGGGGAGCCTGGTGGGCTGCTGTCCATGGGGTCGCACAGAGTCAGACACGACTGAAGCGACTTAGCAGCAGCAGCAGCAGCAGACTCAGGAATTGTGTCTCACTGGCTCGAAAGTGCTAACTCAGTAGTTTTGGTGCACAGGACTGGTTGCCATGTGGCATGTGGGAACCCATGTCACCTGCATTGGCAAGCAGAGGATTCCTAACCACTGGACCACCAGGGAAGGCTCTGAAAATCATACTTTAAAAAATATTTGGACATTCAGGATGCAATATTTTTTAAAATACTTTTAAGAGCAGAACTGAGGTCTTGATAAACTAAATGATTTCCCAGTAATGAAAGCTGAGTTGATAGCTTCTGTGATTGCCCTTGGGAGGGGATGGTACGGAAGACGGGTTTGCATTATGGGGACTTGGGAGAGTGGAACCAGTAAGGGGAATGACATTAACTTCTGCTCAGAGAAAGAGAGCATAAGCAGAATTACTGCATTACTTCATCAACCTCAAAGGTTATAGGATCAATGATTAAGCAGAAAAATTCAACATACTTATAGCCGGAGATAAAAAAGAATCAGATCAGCTTTAGCCTTGGATCAGGGCAAAAACAAACCTTCCTAAACATTCCAGCTATGGCCTATATTCATATGAGTTTAAGTCTCAAATTTATGGTACTTCCATAAATCCTGAGACCACAAAGCTGAAAATTAAAGTAAGAAATGGCATCAGGCAATTGTATCACCAAAGTGCCTGACATAGCAAAAGTAAAAAGTCTAAAGAGAGAGACATTTTAACCTAAGTTGCAGGATTTTCCTGGATAAATGACACCACTCAAAATTGTGAGGTACATGAGGAAAAACAATTCATTGTAAACAGGATTTAAAATGCCTAACAAACAGTAAAATTTGACTTTCAAGTTTGGAAATATTTTAAAAAGCAGATACAGACTATAAAATACATATGTTAAAACTTATTTAAGATGTAAAGGAAAATTAGAACATTAAATATAATGAGGCACAGTTTAAAAGACCACATTTTTAAAAAGAAAAGAAATGGAAGTTCTAGGACTAAAAAGTACTTTAACTGGAAATAAACAAATGGATAGATTACACATATTGAGATAAATGATTATCAGTACATTAAAGACAAATATAAGCAGATTATCTAAAATGTAACATTGAAAATAGAAATTAAAAATAAAAACAAGGATAACAGTCACACAGAATTAAACAAGAAGATTCAGAGTAAGAGAATCAAGAGAAAAGATGAGAGAATTATCTAGAATTGATGTAAGACAAGAATGTGCAGAATCAAGAAAATCTGCTAGCAAGATAAGAATATTTGTATAAATTATATACAGTATAGTGGGTTTTCGCTAATGAACTCCAAAGACATATTAAAAGGAATAGAGAGAAGGAAAAAAATTAATTACAAAATAATTAACAAATTAACAGTGAAGTTCTCAACAGCTACAAGAAATCAAAATGATATATTCAGAGTCAAAGTTTATTATAGAAAATCAAAATAATATATTCAGAGTCAAAGGTTATTATAGAAAATCATTTTGTTTTAATTATTATGATACCAATCAAATGTATTGCATGTGTTTTACTGTGATCAAACTTAAGCCTGTGGATTATTCAGTCCAAGCAGGTACCACTGGTGAAAAGTATATAAACACACAGATTCATACATTTTACTTCCCAGGCAATATTGCCATCTTTATATACAAAGTGCAGATGAAATTTTTATTTTATCAAGGAAATAACATGACTTTTAAATTATACATATATATGTGCAATGTTAACATTATCCTGAAGATTGAATGGCTGGATTGTTTAAATGACATTTGACAGAACATTTTCTTGGGTAATCAAAATTCCCAGAATTTTCTCCAGAATTTTTAGAGTAAAGGATAAGCTTCACAAACGTAAAACTCAATACAAATTATATTGCTAACTTGATATTGTTCAATGAAACATGAAAATTATAACAAATTTTTAAAACTTAAGGAAACATCTGAAAATTCGTATCTCAAACCTATCTCCCTTTGTATCATTCTCATTTTTTCCCCTAGTTTCTTCATGGTAAAGGTGAGTGACACTGGCTTGATTACCTAGACAAAAGTAATCATGACAAAGGAATTATTACCCAGAAAAGGTAACAAAATTCATTATATATGTTGATGTCTTTGACAAAGTCATAGATGGTACAGTGTTAAATATGTGAGTTATATTGAGCTAATAAGGATAAAACATTCTGGATAATAATGTTATGACACAAAAAGATATTAATGTGCTAGACCCATTAAAACTTTCCCAACTTATAAAGTCCAATGAAATACTTAGGTACCTATACTTAAGACCCAAACACTCATGCTAATAGGAAGTTAATACCATAATGATGATGATGATGATGATATGAAAACAAGGTGTTGATTGTGTTTATTAAGGGTCACAAGAGTCAGATATAACTTAATCACTAACAACATTAAGACACTATGTTAATTACTTGGTTTCTGTGATGACTAACTGTTTAATGTGGGGAAGGAACAGTTGGCATCAATTGCTTAATATTATTTTCTTTTCATTAAAGTAGACTTGATTTATAATGTTGGGTTAGTTTCAGGTGTGCAACAAGGTGATTGAGTTTTTCATATTCTTTTCTATTATAACTTATTATGAGATACTGAATATAGTTCCCTGTAATATACAGTAGGATTTGTTGTTACCTACTTTTAAATTTTTATTGGAGTATAGTTGATTTACAATGTTATGTTAGTTTCATGTGTAAACTAGATCAGATACACATATACGTATGTCCACACATTTTTAGATTTTTTCCTCATACAGGCTTCCCTGATAGCTCAGTTGGTAAAGAATCCACCTGCAAAGCAGGAGATCTCAGTTCTATTCCTAGGTTGGGAAGAGCAGCTGGAGAAGGGATAGGCTACCTTCTCCAGAATTCTTGGGCTTCTCTTGTGGCTCAGCTGGTAAAGAACCTACCTGCAAAGTGGGAGACTGGGTTTGATCCCTGGGTCAGGAAGATCCCTTGGAGAAGGGAAAGACTACCCACTCCAGTATTCTGGCATAGAGAATTTCATGGATTGTATAGTCCATGGGGGTCACAAAGAGTCGGACATGACTGACGGACTTTCACTTTCACTTTTCTTTTTCCTCATATAGATCATTGCAGAATATTGAATAGAATTCCCTGTGCTATATACTAGGTGCTTATTAGTTATCTATTTTATATACAGTAGTGTGTATATGTTAATCCTAATCTCCCAGTTTATCCTCTGTTTTTCCCCCTGGTAACCATAAATTTGATTTCTGTATTGTGACTCTGTTTCTCTTTTGTAAATAAATTCATTTGTATCATTTTTTTAGGTTCCATATATAAGTGATACAATATGGTATTTATCTTTCTCTGACTTACTTTACTCCATATGACAATCTCTGAATCCATCCATGTGGCTGCAGGTGGCATTATTTTGTTTTTTTTATGGCTGAATAATATTCCATTGTATTATGGAATCTTCCTTATCCACTACTTATTTATCCACTCCTCTGTCAATAGGCATTTAGGTTGCTTCCATGTCTTGGCCCTTGTAAATAGTACTGCTGTGAACTTTGGGGTGCATGTATCTTTTTGAATTATGGTTTTCTTCAGACACATGCCCAGGAGTAGGATTGCTGGATCATATAGTAGTTATATTTTTAGTTCTTTAAGAAACCTCTATACTGTTCTCCATAGTGGCTGTACCAATGTTACATTCCCACCAACAAGGGGGTTCCCTTTTCTCCACAGCCTCTCCAGCATTTATTGTTTATACACTTTTTGATGATGGCCATTCTGACTGGTGTGAGGAGATACATTATTGTAGTTTTGATTCGCATTTCTCTAACAATTAATGATGTTGAGCATCTTTTTATGTGTTGGCCATCTCTATGTCTTTTATGGGGAAATGTCTATTTAGGTTTCCTGCCCATTTTTTGATTGGTTGTTTGTTTTGTTTTTTGCTTTTTTAAAAATTAATTTATTCATTTTAATTGGAGGCTAATTACTTTACAACATTGTGGTGGGTTTTGCCATACATTGACATGAATCATCCATGGGTGTACATGTGTCCCCCATCCCGAACTCCCCTCCCACCTCCCTCCCCACCCCATCCCTCTGGGTTGTCCCAGTGCACTGGCTTTGAGTGCTCTGTTTCATTAATCACACTTGGACTGGTGATCTGTTTCACATATGGTAATATACATGTTTCAGTTGAGCTGTTTGTATATCTTGAATATTAATCAGTTGTCAGTCACTTTGTTTGCAAGTTTTATATAGTAGTTTGTATCTGCTAATCTCAAACTCCTAATTTATCCCTTCCCCCCTTCCAGTTTGGTAATCATAGATTTGTTTTCTATGTTTGTGTTTGTTTTTCTTTGGTAAATAAGTTCAGTTGTATCGTATGTTTTTAGATTCCACATATAAATAATATCACATGATGTATGTCTTTCTCTGTCTGACTTCACTTAGTATGATAACCTCTAGATCCATCCATATTGCTTCAAATGATATTTTTTCCTTGTCTTTTTATGGCTCAGTAATATTCCATTCTATGTGTATGTACCACATCTTCTTTACCCATTCTTCTGTTGATAGATACTTAGATTGCTTCCATGTCTTGGCTATTGTAAATAGTGTTGGTCTGAATATTGGGGTGCATGCAGCTTTTAAAATTAGAGTTTTATCAGGGCATATGCCCAAGTGTGGGATTGCTGGATCATATGGTAATTCTATTTTAGTTCTGTAAGGAACCTCCATACTGTTCTCCATAGTGGCTGCACTAATTTAAATTCACACCAACAATGTAGGACGGTTCCCTTTTCTCTATACCCTCTCCAACATTTATTTGTAGACTTTTTGATGATGGTTTTTTCAACCAGTGTGAGGTGGTATCTCATTATAGTTTTGATTTTTGCTTTTTTTAAAATTAATTTATTCATTTTAATTGGAGGCTAATTACTTTACAATATTGTGGTGGGTTTTGATTTGCAGTTCTTTAACAATTAATGATACTGAGCATCTTTTCATGTCAGAAAAGGTGCTCATGTCACATGTTTCATGTCACAACACTCAGAGGAGTGTCGTATTAGTTGCTCAAGTTGTGCCTGACTCTGTGACCCACCAGGCTGACTATAGCCCACCAGGCTCCTCTGTCCATGGGATTTTTCCAAGCAAGAATATTGGAGTGGGTTGACATTTCTTTCTCCAGGGGATCTTCCCAACCCAAGGATCAAACCGGGTTTCCTGCATTGCAGGCAGACTCTTTAGCATCTGAACCACCAGAGAAGCTTGTGTCAGAGGGTTATTGTTAAACTCATCCTGTGTCTGTTCTCCCAAGTGTTACTTTTCTGAACATCAATCACAGTCTGATTAATGAAGTGCTACAATTTGGGTACCTCACTTGGTATTTCTTCATTCACTTAATACATACTTATTGAGCAACTGTTACGTTGCACCATTGATTTATATGTTGAAGATAGAATGTTTTGAAAAGCAGACTTGATCACTGCCCTCTGTATTTAATGCTACTAGTAGCCTTGTGAAAAGTGAAAGTGAAGTTGTTCAGTCATGTCCGACTCTTCAGGACCACTCCAGTGTTCTTGCCTGGAGAATCCCAGGGACTGCAGGGCCTGGTGGGCTGCCGTCTGTGGGGTTGCCCAGAGTCAGACATGACTGAAGCGACTTAGCAGCAGCAGCAGCAGTAGCCTTGTATTTAAGGCCTGCTCACTGGAGGTTCAGAGTTGCCCCTTCACAAGGCTGACATGGAGAGGCTTCTACACACTGGAGAGCCATTTTGGTGGTCCTTAGTTAAAACATGAAAATACAATACATTATATAAACGTGGTCCATGTTTAACAAAGAACATTTACCCTTATCCACTGGGCATATTATTTTTCTGAAAATCACATGTTTTCAAAATGTGGCTTAAGAATCACCTGTATGCTTTAAGAAAATGCAAAAAAATCCCTGAGTATTATCTTTTTTTTTTTTTTCAATTTGTATTTATTTATTTATTTATTTTTTATTTTTAGTTTTTTATTTTTTACATTTTAAAATCTTTAATTCTTACATGCATTCCCAAACATGAACCCCCCTCCCACCTCCCTCCCCATAACATCTTTCTGGGTCATCCTCATGCACCAGCCCCAAGCATGCTGCATCCTGCGTCAGACATAGACTGGCGATTCAATTCACATGATAGTATACATGTTAGAATGTCATTCTCCCAAATCATCCCACCCTCTCCCTCTCCCTCTGAGTCCAAAAGTCCGTTATACACATCTGTGTCTCTTTCCCTGTCTTGAATACAGGGTCGTCATTGCCATCTTCCTAAATTCCATATATATGTGTTAGTATACTGTATTGGTGTTTTTCTTTCTGGCTTACTTCACTCTGTATAATCGGCTCCAGTTTCATCCATCTCATCAGAACTGATTCAAATGAATTCTTTTTAACCGCTGAGTAATACTCCATTGTGTATATGTACCACAGCTTTCTTATCCATTCATCTGCTGATGGACATCTAGGTTGTTTCCATGTCCTGGCTATTATAAACAGTGCTGCGATGAACATTGGGGTACATGTGTCTCTTTCAATTCTGGTTTCCTCGGTGTGTATGCCCAGAAGTGGGATTGCTGGGTCATAAGGTAGTTCTATTTGCAATTTTTTAAGGAATCTCCACACTGTTCTCCATAGTGGCTGTACTAGTTTGCATTCCCACCAACAGTGTAGGAGGGTTCCCTTTTCTCCACACCCTCTCCAGCATTTATTGCTTGCAGATTTTTGGATCGCAGCCATTCTGACTGGTGTGAAGTGGTACCTCATTGTGGTTTTGATTTGCATTTCTCTAATAATGAGTGATGTTGAGCATCTTTTCATGTGTTTGTTAGCCATCCGTATGTCTTCTTTGGAGAAATGTCTATTTAGTTCTTTGGCCCATTTTTTGATAGGGTCGTTTATTTTTCTGGAGTTGAGCTGCAGAAGTTGCTTGTATATTTTTGAGATTAGTTGTTTGTCAGTTGCTTCATTAGCTATTATTTTCTCCCATTCAGAAGGCTGTCTTTTCACCTTGCTTATATTTTCCTTTGTTGTGCAGAAGCTTTTAATTTTAATTAGATCCCATTTGTTTATTTTTGCTTTTATTTCCAGCATTCTGGGAGGTGGATCATAGAGGATCCTGCTGTGATTTATGTCTGAGAGTGTTTTGCCTATGTTCTCCTCTAGGAGTTTTATAGTTTCTGATCTTACATTTAGATCTTTAATCCATTTTGAGTTTATTTTTGTGTGCGGTGTTAGAAAGTGATCTAGTTTCATTCTTTTACAAGTGGTTGACCAGTTTTCCCAGCACCACTTGTTAAAGAGATTGTCTTTACTCCATTGTATATTCTTGCCTCCTTTGTCAAAGATAAGGTGTCCATATGTGTGTGGATTTATCTCTGGGCTTTCTATTTTGTTCCATTGATCTATATGTCTGTCTTTGTGCCAGTACCATACTGTCTTGATGACTGTGGCTTTGTAGTAGAGCCTGAAGTCAGGCAAGTTGATTCCTCCAGTTCCATTCTTCTTTCTCAAGATTGCTTTGGCTATTCGAGGTTTTTTGTATTTCCATACAAATCTTGAAATTATTTGTTCTAGTTCTGTGAAAAATGTGGCTGGTAGCTTGATAGGGATTGCATTGAATTTGTAAGTTGCTTTGGGTAGTATACTCATTTTCACTATATTGATTCTTCCAATCCATGAACATGGTATATTTCTCCGATTGTGATTCTGTAGGTCTGAAATGGATGCAGAAATCTGTTTTTTTTTTTTTTTTGAGGCCCAAAACATAAATAATTTATGCATTTGTGAAAAAGCAAAATCGCAAATACATAATCTCTAAGCTCTCTATCATGGTTTCAGAAGGGTCTTGTGTATGTGAAGGGCCCTGACCTTAAGCTGCATGAGTTTCTTAATGAATCTGTTCTAAATTCTAACACAAGATTTTTTTGTTCTCTGCCAAAGAGGATCAGTATATTAGGATGAGAAACAGAAATACAGGCATTCGTGTCCTGAAAACAGGTTCCCCAGCGTTCTGGATGTAAAACTGGGGAGAATGGAGTGACTGGAAATAGTCACTTTGTCTTCAGAAGTGAAGTAGAACTTTCAGTTCTGGTATTGGTCTTATTTATGTTCATCGAGTCCTAGTTTTAGGTCCCTGAGCTGCTGATCTTTAGAAGACCATGATACGTTGCTAGTAGTTAGGTTAGGAAATTGGAGGGGAAGAACACTTTACACTGAGATGCTGTTTCATCTTACTTTATACCTGTAACCCAAGATGGGAAGAAGCCAGAGCTGTTAGTAAAAGACCTTCCATTAATGAAAGAAAAAGGGTGTATAAAATGTCACATAACCTGACGCTATCAAGTGACTGTACTGTGTATGCTTTTTGTAACCCTTAAGCACTTATTTCATCGAGTCAGTTGCAGATGAGTGATAGCACCAGAAGGAATTTTGAAATGAGTACTCAGAGACCTGCACTGGCGAATAAATATAGTTTTTTTCTTTTTCTTTTTTTTTCTGAAGCACACTGCTGCCATCTAAGAATGTAAAAGAAATGGTTTGTGGCGGGCTGTTCCCTGCCTTGCTGATGATTGCTCAATAGGGAGTAGCTACTCTCACCAGTGTTAACAGAGGAGTACAAACTACATTGTGGAACTCATTAATATTTATTCCTGCTAAAAGCAATGGGCAATAAAAAGGGAAATAAACCAGGGAGAATAGCAATGGGAAAAGGAAGCCATGACAACAGATTCATCTTGAAAAGCTTCACCATTTATTGCACACAAAAAATACACCTGAAGTACAAGAATCCATATTATTAGTTCAGAACCCACTCAAAACGCCTCTTATGGGTCAACTAATATTATGATAAAAATTGTATGCTGAGCACAATTTAAGAATTTCAAATAGCTGTCCATACTCTTGTAATTATGTGATTTTGAGTTATCACTTTACACGAAGCTGCATTTTCTCAGCATCAGAGTCAGTTCTCCTGTCTGTAGACAAGAACTTCCTCTAAGCCAAGGATTCCCTGTCTGTTGCAGCAGAGACCAGTGACATTCCTCTTCCTTTTCTCATGCTGCTCCTTTATTATCTGACTTGAAATGCCTTCAGCCATTGTCACAACTATCCAAGTATCTGCTGTTTCAAATCATCTTTGTTATGCTGTTAAGATTTCATTGATCTTCCTTCATCCAAAGCCTATGCCTTTCTGATACTACATTGTACAAGTTCCCGTTTGATTACACAGAATTCTATGCTTTGATAATTGTGTCATGAGTATTATGCCAACTTCCCAAGATTATAAGCTTAGAAGGAGGGAATGGTGATTTTCCCCTCCTAAATTTTAATTTATCCATCATTCTTACCAGAAGTCTGGGTGGTTTGCTAACTGCATCATTTAGAAATATCTTTAAGAAAGATTAAAAAGCCCTTCAGTGAAAGGATGTTGACTTCCTAGACATCTAATTTATAATGTTTCATTTTGGACTAATATTTATGTCTCACTAACTTCATTTGTTTCTCCCTTTGTTTTCCTTTCCTCTGCAAAGGCTTAATGAGATAACATATGTAAAGCATATCCTAGCATAAGGCCTTGTGCTTATTATATGCCAAATGAGTATTAACTGCTTTTGTTTATGTGTTTACTTTTCTGCTTAAATTGAGAAAAAGAAAGGAATTTTTTTAAATGATAGTTTTACTCTAAGCATTTTGCATGTAATAAAGGCTTAATTGTATCCTGGCCTTGCTAGTTGAGAAACAACACAGAGAATGTATAATTCATGGAGTCTCTTTTCAGTATGTCTCAAAATCCTTTCATATGCTTACATTATACATGAAATTGCTCCTTTCTTGGAAAAAATAATCTTCCTTTGTATTATTTCAGAGTAAAAAGAAACAGAACTATTTTACTTCTGTATTTATAGGGGACAGAATAATTACCGCTTCCCTTACTTTGTGACGCTGAATCCTTGAGAAATTTAAGCAGCACTCTTGCTAAAGGAGTCTGATGGAGATACTTGCAATAATCCTGGGATTGTATGGTTGCTCTGAAAGCACATTTACCTCATTGCTCAGCCTATCCCACATTGGTTCATCTGCCCTTTATGGCACATAGGATTCTTGAGTATCTAAAATGATATTTGTTAGGCCTTGGTGTTGTTCAATGACTCAGTTGTGCCTGATTATTTGTGACCCAATGGACTGCAGCACACCAGGATTCCGTGTTTTTCACTATTTCCTGGAGTTTGCTCAGATTCGTGTCCATTGAGTTGATGATGCCATCCAACCATCTCATTCTCTGTTACTCCCTTCTTCTCTTGCCTTCAATCTTTCCCAGCATCAAGGTCTTTTCCAGTGAGTCCACTCTTCGCATCAGGTGGCAAAAGTATTGGAGCTTCAGCATCAGCCCTTCAAACAAATATTCAGGATTGATTTCATATAGGGTTGACTGGTTTAATCTCCTTGTTGTCCGAGGGACTCTCAAGAGTCTTCTTCAGCACCACAGTTCAAAAGAATCACTTTTTCGGTGCTCAGCCTTCTTTATGGTCCAACTCTCAAATCTGTACATGACTCCTGGAAAAACCATAGTTTTGACTATATGGACCTTTGTTGGCAAAGTGATGCCTGCTTTTTAATATGTTGTGTAGCTTTGTCATAGCTTTTATTCCAAGGAGCAAGTGTCTTTTAATTTCATGGCTGCTGTCACCAACTACAGTGATTTTGGAGCCCCCCAAAATAAAGTCTGTCACTATTTTCATTTTTCCCTGTCTGTTTGCCATGAAGTAATGGGACCAGATGCCTTGATCTTAGTGTCTTGAATGTTGAATTTTAAGCCAGCTTTTTCACACTTCTTTTCACTCACCTTCATGAAGAGGCTCTTTAGTTCTTCTTTGCTTTCTGCCTTAGGGTGGTGTCATCTGCATATCTGAGGTTACTGATATTTTTCCCGGAAATCTTGATTAGTTAGGCCTGGGAGACCTTAACTTTTTTGTCAAAATAATGTTAATAAATACATGTGAAAAATTACAAAATAGGCTTGCTGTTTTACATGTCCTCAGCTAGGTCTGGTTAGAAAGGCTTGGGTCAATTAAGTTCCTACTGCATTAGGAATTTCCAGAAGTATTTTGAGACTAAAAAGTCAGGTTTTCACTAAGAAAGCTATTGATCCATTGCTCACTGTCTTTCAAAAATTCATAGCAGAAGGACTAAGCAAGAAACTAACATATTGTAATAGTGTTTTCCCATTAATGCATGACTACATTTTCACAGACATATCAAGACAGTAAGCGACAAGAGAACAGACGCAAGCCAGTCTTCTGACTCCAAGTCTAAGTTCTGTCTAGTCCACCCCTGCCCTATGAATTTACTTCAGAATAAAAAAACTGGATACAGCAGTTACCTACAACCTTATCAAAATCATCGAAACCAGTTGTAGTGTATTAAATGATCTATCCTCAGAAATGTCACAAACTGATGATATTTCTGTCGCAAAAATAAACAAAAATGGTCCTTATAACAGAAAATTGAAAAAAAGTAAGGATAATTTAATTGCCTTTTAAGATTCAACACCATTAAGAGATTGATTCCTCAGTATGGTTCTATGAGAGGTCAACATGAAGTCTTGCCCACGTCAAGTCTTGTGAAGTCTTGAAGTCATGTCAGGCTCTTGACGTTTGAACCAGTATTGTGTTGAATCATATGAAACTGTTAGTTTTGTAGGTCAAGAGCTGTTGATTAGTGGCAGTTTCCTGTATGTCACCTGAAAAGGTACCTTTACTGTATTATGTCAAGTCACCTAGTGTCTATAGATTTTCCACTGTCAGTTCAAGCTGCAGCGAGTGGCTATGAGTTGTAGTCATTGTTTCCACATGAACAATATATATTTGTGCTGTGTGCAGTGTGCTTTAGAGAGGGTAATGATTGTCTTCTGTAAAATTATGTAAATTTCCCCAGAGTAGATTTTATTTATGGGAAGATAACTTATATTGATGGCTTGAGAGTGACTTGAATTTTTCAAGCAACTCTTATTCTATTTGCAGTTAGAAATATGCATTCAATTATGTGATTTTTAATACTTATCTGTGCCCCATTTTGTTTTATGTAGCATATAAAATAAAGGGTGATACTGTCATTTTAAGAATAAATGGGTGAAGAATGTGGGACAAAGGAAAAATACTCATAGAAACAGATTATCAACTAAATGATGAATATAATAATATACAAAATGGATGCCATAAGATCCTAGAAATTTCTTGAAATGGGACTAATAGTTTTAGCTCTAAGCTTGTAGTAGCCAAGCAATGAAGAATACTATGTTAATTATGAAATTCACAGCATTAGACAGTAGAAACCAGTTGTAAAGGAAAAGCACAATTTCTGGTTTTAAGAAATAGAAAATTCACCAGTAGGCCTTAATAAAGAGGACACTATAACTATATTGCTTTACAGCCTCATTAACATCTTTAGTATCAATACCACAATGAATTTTATAAGGAAGCTTTCTCTTTAAGCGGTTTTCCTCAATGTAGGGCACTCACATAAATATGAAAGTGTAACTCAGGAAAGGCAAATCAGTAGGGATTAATGTGATATGGTACAAATTTATAGGTCTCTGCTAAGCAGGATAACCCAGGGATAGAGTTCAGAGTATCTATGAATGGATGTGGAGCTATTCCCTCAGGCAGCCCTCCTCAGAGCTTTGATAGATATTGAGAGACAGAGTTTCCTTACATCCCCTGACACAGGGATCTGGAGCACTGTTGTTCTGAGTTCTGTTTAGTTGCACTTAAATGCAGAGACACATATTCCAGCCATCATCTAGGTGAAAAGAGGATTAGCATCCTTAAAAGAAAATCGAAAGGCTTGACAAAAACATAAGCTTGAATAAAATATGATGCCACTTTGAACAGTGAGAAAAGTTCAGCCCTAACTAGATGTAGGACAAGGAAGAACTTTAGACACAGATAAAGGAATGTCAAAGCTCCTTAAATCTATTCCAGCATACAACCCATGGTAAAAATCTGGACATAGGTGCAAGGGAGACCGAGCTTCAACATTAATGCCATGTTTTAGAAGAAGCAGTTTCATCTTCTGGTGTCTTCATCAAGATAAAATTATTTAGAATGGAAATCTATAGACCTAAATGAGTTAATCTGAAGTAATTAATGTTAACAATGAGGAGGCTTGAGAAGGCAATAGACACTATATGTGAGATGCTGTTCTGTTTTACCATTAGTGGCTCATTGGGCCTTCACCAAAAGCCTAATAAGTACCGTTGTTATATAATACTGAGGTACAGAAAAATTAAATATTTCTACCAAGGCATAAATAGCTAGTAAATATAATAAGCTGTATAGTGAATCAAAAAGCCAGCTTTCTGAGCCTGTGCTCTTAACTAATATGCCATAGAGTTAGGGATTTTAGTTATAAGACAGTTTGATACTGGGAAAAATTTAAACTCCTCTCTTAAGTGACATTTGTTTTAAAATACATTGTTCAGTTGCCCTGTCATGTCCAACTATTTGCAACCCCATGGACTGCAGCACGCCGGGCTGCCCTGTCCTTCACCATCTCCTAGAGCTTACCAAGTTCATGTCCATTGCATTGGTTTCTTTTAAATTATGTCTCAGAGCCAATGGTTTATACTGTTGTTCCTGTTTAACAGCAGAAAAACTGCATATATGAAAATGTCCATGTTTCTATTAGTCATTCTTTCATTTATTCAACCAATATTTTCTGAGTGCCTTCTATGTCTAGGTAATATTCTAAATGGTGAAAATAGAGAAGTAAACACAGGCAAAATACTTGCTGTGCATTTTAAGAGACAGGTTAAAAGCAAAGAGATAAAATCAACAAGCAGTCATCAGATGGCAATAAGTACTATGCGGAGGATCAAAGTAGGGGGAATGTGAGCGAGAATGACGGGGCAGTAATATTTTTTGGATCTTCAGGGTATTGTTTGGCTTCCCAAATTTGTATAGCTAGCCTAAAATTCTCATCTGAGAAACAAAAAGTATATAATGACCTTTCTGTTTGACATCTCCAGTCAGAACACTCAAGTATATTTGTCTCCCTTCCACACATTCTTATAATAGCAGAATAAATGAAAGTTTTGGGAGAATGGCATTCTAACATGTATACTATCATGTAAGAATCGAATCGCCAGTCTATGTCTGATGCAGGATACAGCATGCTTGGGGCTGGTGCATGGGGATGACCCAGAGAGATGTTATGGGGAGGGAGGTGGGAGGGGGGTTCATGTTTGGGAACGCATGTAAGAATTAAAGATTTTTAAATTAAAAATTAAAAAAAAATATTAGAGTACAATATACTTGAATAGTGCAAGTTTCATTATCTACTTGGTACACATGTCAAAATAAATCCTTTTAAGCTATTTAGGGGTGAAAAAATCACCCCTAAATATCAGAAGAGGCAACACATAATAGTTGTTTGGTAAATATTTACTGAATAAATCAATAAATGGACTTAATAAATGACCCTTAAGGGTTGATAGATATGATTTCTAATAATCATTATTTTGGCAAAATTTCTTCTTCTGATAGCTAAAGAGATGAAAGTTCTAAGCTATGCATATTTAGAAATATATTTATAAAAACCTTGTAAGTAAATGTTTTAAATCATGAGAAAATCAAGCATATTGTTAGGCTTCAGCTTCCAACTAAAATTAAGTAAACTTCTCAGTAAGAATAATTGTAAAATTGAACAAAATGACAAAGCAGCTAGTTTTAGGTATTAAACAACAAGCAGCAGAAAATTGTGGTCATAATTGTGAGGTGATCAATCACCTCAGCCTTATGAAGACAAGCATAGCTTCAGGTCTTGCTAAATTAAGAAGTCAGAAAGCTGAGTTCCAGGATGCTAAAATGACTAGCAATTTCAGTGCAGCATACAGAAAGAGCAGCTGCACTGAGGGAAGTGGGATGGAGTCCAGGAGTCTATGTGGGATACTCCATGGAGCCTTGACCAGGGCATTGTGCTGACTGAGACTCTGTGAAGTCTAGCAGAGATCCTGTGTGGCAAGGCTGATAGAACAGATAGTGCAGTGCTAGGAGATGTCACGGAGAAGGCGGTGGCACCCCACTCCAGTACTCTTGCCTGGAAAATCCCATGGGCGGAGGAGCCTGGTAGGCTGCAGTCCATGGGGTCGCTAAGAGTTGGACAGGACTGAGTGACTTCACTTTCACTTTTCACTTTCATGCATTGGAGAAGGAAATGGCAACCCACTCCAGTGTTCTTGCCTGGAGGATCCCAGGGACGGGGGAGCCTGGTGGGCTGCCGTCTATGGGGTCGCACAGTCGGACACGACTAAAGTGACTTAGCAGCAGCAGCAGCAGGAGATGTCAAAGTTCCAGCCCTGGAAGGATGAGAATACTCACTGAGCACCTCAGCCCTCATGGCTTAGGAGTAGGACCGTACATACTGTCACAACCAGATTCAAATCTGAACCAGACAAGCCTGAATCCAAATGAAACCAAGTCTGAGACGATCAAAAGGATCTACTGGCGATTTAACTGTTTAACAGAACAAAATTCATAAAGGAAGATGATGCAGTTCAGATTTCCTGCAACATATTATGCACAAAGTCTGGAAAGTGTGATAAACCATTACTCCAGGGAATTTCCTGGCAGTCCAGTGGTTAGTGTTAGTCGCTCAATTGTGTCCAGCTCTTTGCAACCCCATGGACTGTAGCTTTCCAGGCTCCTCTGTCCGTGGAATTCTCCAGACAAGAATAGACTGGGTCAAGCCCTGTTTATGGAACTAAATCCTGTAAGGCACGTGTGGTGCAGCCAAAAAAATTAGTAATAATAAATTACTCTACATGCAAAATTAAAGAGATCTGTTATCAAGAAAAAAGTCAATAGAAGTATATCTGAGAAGACCCAGATACTACAGTTAGCAGACAAGGACTTTAGGGAACTTATTACTGTACATATTTTCAAAGGTTTTGAAGGAAAAGATTGTCTTGGAGAGTGAAGAGCTGGGAGTATAAAGAGAAAGTTACACATTTATAAGAATATGGAAATTCAAAAATGTAACAGGTCTGCAATTTAAAAAATACATTCAGTGGGCTTAACTCTTCGTGCTACCAAAAGAAGGATTAAGTGATCTTGAAAATAGATCAATGGAAATTGTTGCATCTGAGTAGGAGAAAGGGTTATTGATCTTGAAGACAATCGATAGAAATGATCAGATCTGAAGAATAGAGAGAGGAAGAGGTAGAGGTGGGGAAAGTGAAGAGAGACTCAATAATTGGTGAAGTCATATCAAAGTATTAATGATACTACAGGAAAGAGAGAGAGTGATCTGATAAGAAAGATATTTGACGAAATAAAGGCCAAAATATTCTCAAATTTGTTGAAAAAGAAACCATCAACTTTCATATCTAATAAGCTCAGCAAACCCCAAACAGGACAAATATAAAGACAACAATGGCAACAACAACAACAATAACAACATATTAAACTCGAATTTCTGGACACTGAAGATAAAGAGAAAATTCTCAAAGCACCCAGAGGAAAAGCCACATGATATATACATGTGAATAAAGATAACAAAGGATTGAAATCTCATCAGAGACAATTAAGCAATGTTTCTGCTGGGGGAAAAAAAGAAAATTGCCATCTTAGACCCTGGGAATTGAGCAAGTGCCTTCAGGGCCCAGTTTTCTCCCTTCCCCAGAATAACATCCTAATTTACTTTGGCGGGGCAGCTAAAGAATCTGAGGGGCTTCCATCCTTTCTCTAGTTTCAGAGGCCTTTATCTGGCAGTCAAAACCCAGAGTCCTGAGGAAAGGACCAGCTTTTCTTCTCATATCTATGGTTTCTCAGGTTTATTTGGTGCCAGCTGATCATTGTGAGTCTTTACAAAATGAACATGGCTGTCCAGCTTAAATCCTGCTGAGCTAATTGGCAAACTCCTCTAACCTGAGGATAGAGCTGAGAAACACCACCGCCAGGAGGGTTCTTTGATGAATTCATCAAGACTGGAGACAGAAATCATCTTGACAGAACACAGGAACCAAGAAAAATATATAGGGGCAGGATCCCGAGTTTTGGATCCTCTTCTAAATATCCTCCCAAGAGCCCTTTTCAGGTTGTATGCCACCTGGTCCTTCATCAAGATGGAACCAGAAGCTTAAAGCCTCTCTCCACCTCCTTGTCTGTAGTCTCTCCTTTCTTGGGCTGTAATGCTGACGTTTTCTTTTTTCCTCCACATTCAGGGGTTCCTTGAGTAAGGTTTGAAAGTGAAAGTCGCTCCATTGTGTCCAGCTCTTTGCGACCCCATGGACTGTAGTCCATGGAATTCTCCAAGCCCAAGTACTGGAGTGGGTAGTGATTCCCTTCTCCGGGGGATCTTCCCAACCCTGGTCCTCCTGCATAGCAGTGTATTCTTTACCATCTAAGCCACCAGGCTAGCTCTGTGTCAGGTTTAGTGGCTTTTAAAACAAGTAGTTCTTCACGTAAACTTTGAATGATGTGTAATGTTAAAAACCAAGACCATTCCATTTTTTTAAGTTATATTTTAAAACACTCAGAGACACTTTGGGGGTTAATCAGGAGGAGGTCAGCAGAGTAAAAGGAGAATTCCTCACCCCTATACCTGTACATTCATTGCTGAAGTTTCTCTCATTTTTGCTTTCAGATAAAAAAAAAAATTCTGAACTATCTGAGAACAGGGAATTTAAAAATAATAGGAGAAATTAGGAGTAAAGTCTTTAAATTACAAAAAAGATTTAAAGAAAAAGTAATAGTAAAAATATGATATGTAAAATACCATTAAAAGAAAAAATGAAAATGAAAAAGATAATAAGATTTTGATTATCACAATAGGCTGGAAGTCAAGAGGAACATAAGTATGAGAAAAAGCTGAGATTAAAGAGTTAAAAATCTGTGAGATAAAATATAAGGGAGACTCATTAATAATTAATAGAAATTCAGTTAAAATTGATTGATGATTTGAATGTAAGACCTGACACCATTAAATGCCAAGAAGAAAACATAAGGGGTAAGCTCCTGACATTGGCCTTGGCAATGATTTTTAGATTTGACACTAAAAGCAAATGCAATGAAAGCAAAAATAAACAGTGATGTAGTGGAGCTACATCAAACTAACAAGCTTCTACTCAGCAAAGGAAAGCATCAACAAAACGGAAAGGCAACCTGAGGAAAGGGAGAAAATATTTGCAAAGCACCTGTGTGATAAGGAATTAATAACCAAAATATACAAGTCAGTCTGCTTTAGGGATCTCCCACTTTCTCCCAGTTTTACTCATTTTCCCTAAAATGATTTTGAGTTAGTCGCTGTCTGTCCCACTCTTTGTGACACCATAGACTGTAGCACATCAGGCTCCTCCAGGCAAGAATGCTGGAGTGGGTTGCCATTTCCTTCTCCAAAATGATTTTATCAGCACACATAAGTGAGTCAAGGAGATCACTGGTATCAAAGCTCCAGAAACATTTCCTAATGAGCTTTGAAATCTATAACTCCAGAAACATTTCCTAATGAGCTTTGAAATCTATAACGGCAGATGTTTTCGAATCTCCAATTTCATCTTCCAAGCAGTTTTATTTAAAAGAATATACTATGAACTCAGGGAAAGTATTCAAACTCAGTTCACATGCTACCCTGAATTAAAATGTGGACTTAGGCTTACAAGAATTTTATTCAGGAAGAAATACATCACTGATAGGAAAGAGTATACCCCTGAGGAAATGGTTCTTAATATTCGTATGGCCAAAGACAACAGCAAGCAGTTCTTTACCAGAGTGTGCACATCTCTGTTCTGGAATATGAATGAAACTTTCTGAAAGATAAGTATTTAGTGCCACAGAGATTTAACATCTTATGATTAGCTTCAGCTCCAGTCCTGTATAGTTATGTTTCTCAAAAGGTAGTCTGAGCATTACTTGCATCAGAATCAACTGAAGTGCTTGTTATAAATCCATATTCTGAGCTTTTTCTTAGGTTTCAGTCCAAATGCAGTGCCCACAAATTTCTGGGCACAGCACCCAGAAGTCTGCATCTTTAAAACAAGCTCTCTCCTCACTCCCGCCTTCTAGTAATTGTTGCATGCACTGAAAATTGAGAAGGCTCTGTTGTAAGGTTAAACATGGACCCTGAAAAACCACGATTCTACTCCCCAGACCCAGAAATCACTTTGTATGTTCCAAAAAGTTCTAATCCTACATGATGATGTTTTCCAATAAGTGATGTTGTGACTCAGTTACCTTTGACCTTTTGTTTGCTATTTTAGAAACACATGCTAGAGTTAATGCTAGATTAGCGCTTTTTTTTTTTTTTTTTCAAGAAGCCTTAGCATGGACTTCACGTGTCTTTCCATGAATGGGCTGAACCTTAGCAGCGCTCATGTGAGAGACTAATATAGCTCATGTTATAGCCTATAGGAATAATCTAGACATCTTGGAAACTTTGTTTAAATGTCAAACTCAGCAATTTCATATAGACCTGCCAATTCAGCTGGCAGCTGCAGGAATGGGTGAGCTAAACTGTGTGCAGCTTAACAGGTCAGGAGTAGGCATACGGAGAAGAGGAACTGGGATTCCTGTCAATTGTAATGTTGTATGGAGCATAGGACCCTGATCTTCTGAAAGGCACCGTGAGGGAAAAAAAAAAAAAAAACAATCTCATCACAGTCTGAAAGGTAAAGAACAATGAGAAATGATGCAGTGGTGACCAAAAGTTCCGTATGCTTGGACCAAAATCTTTGGTGTCACTCTTGATTTCTCTCTTTCTCACCGTCAGTTCCTTGGGAAATTCTTCCAGCTCTGCCTTCATTATTTATCTGACCACTTCATGTCCACTATCAGCCCTGGTCTGAAGTTAGAATAGCACACTAACAGGCGTCACTCTGTCCCTTGGCCCCCACAATCCATTCTTGGCACAGCAGCAAAGCAGTCATTTAAAATCGCAGTCAGGCTGCGTCCCTCCTCCACTCAAAGCTGTGCCTCTGCTGTGGTTCACTCCAAGTAAATCCATCCCCTTCCCCTGCCTCTTGTATCTGACCCCACTCCCCATGCCTCTGTCTCCTGCTCCTTTTTCTCCAGTTCCTTGAGCCTCCTCTGCAGGTCCGGGACCACACCTTCTGCCGGGAATGTTCTTCCCCCAGACAAGTGCTTGGCAAACTCCATCCCCTCCCTCAGCCTTGCTTCAAATGTCTCTTTCTTGAAGAGGCTAGATGTGATCGCCCTACTTTAAATTGCCCACCTCTCCCCCTCACACTCCCGAACCCCCTTCCTCTGCTCTTTTTTCTTTCTTTGTGGCTCTTTTTGCCGTGTACCATGCTATGCCAGTTAGTAGCTGACTAAGCTTCCTGTTACTTTTAGGTTTCTCCACTCCTTCAGTGAAAATTCCCGCTGCAAGAAGCCTGGCACCTTTATCTGTTTTGTTCTCTCCTAAATCCTGAGCATCCTTGTGTCCCAGTATGTGCCTGGTACACAGTAGGTGTTGAGCTAACATTCGCTGAGTGACTCATTTAAGTAAATATTCACAAACACTGGCCCTGACCAAGTGTAAGGGCAAATGTAGGGATAGTTACAAAGGATTAAGCGGAGAAAATTAATTAGAAGAAGAATCAGATCTGAGATATGCAAAAATAACTAGATGGGTCAGAAAATCTGAGCTGGCATGGATCCAATAGACTCATCATGACAATAGCTTATTTGTAGGTGGTAAGTAGTTTTGAGGTTAGAGGTCAAGGCTGCCCATAAATCATGCTTTTGGCCTTTGACTTAGTGTTTCAAGCTTTCTTTTATTTTTAATAATGACATTATAAGCCAAGATATTATAAGGAAATGCCATAAAACTCTAAGCTTTTTGTCAGGTACATCTTCTGTCTGTGCAGTGATCAGGAAAGGAGAGTTTGTACTTGGAGTTCTATGGATAGAGGTTTTGAGAAAAGAATGAATAATTTCAGGAAAAACAGAAAATATGATACTGGAGGTATTATATTCACCTCTGTTTCCTTCTGAATAAGGTGTAGCTGGGCTTCCTTAGTGACTCAGATAGTAAAGAATCGGCCTGCAATGCAGGAGACCTGGGTTTGATCCCTGGGTCGGGAAGATCCCCTGGAGAAAGGAATGGCTACCCACTCCAGTATTCTTGCCTGGAGAATCCCACAGCCTGGTAGGCTATAGTCCATGAGTTCACAAACAGTCAGACACAGCTAAGCCACTAACACTTTCACAAAGTGTAGTCAGTAACAGTGGCAGCAACCTGCTATGGAGAAACTTGAGTTAGTACAAATTTAGCATAGATTTTTTTTTTTTTCCCCAGAAGAACAGGGAAAAGTTGATCAATTATGCCAGTGAATGTGACTATGCTTAAGTCATTATCCTAAATTATTTTTTCCTTTAATATCCCATTAAGCTTGGTATTATGGACTGAATTGTATCCCCTTCCCCAAATTCATTTGTTAAAGCTGTAACCCTAATGTGACTTTTCTTGGAGATAAAGAAATAAGTCTTTAAAGAAATAATTTTGGTTAAATGAGATCAAAAGGGTGGGGCCCTAATCTACTAGGACTGGCATCCTGAGAAGAAGAGGAAGACACCAGTGATGAGCACACAGAGAAAAGATGGTGTGCGGGCAGTGAGAAGGCCACCAGAAGAAAGGCCTCAGGGACCCTGCCTGCACCCCTGTCCAGGACTTGCAGTCTCCGGAACTGTGAGCAAATACGCTGCTGTTGTTCTAGACACCTCCTCTGTGGTATCTTGTTATGGCAGCCCTTGCAGATTATCACCCTTGGTCATCAGAACAATTCTATTTGGAGCAGCTCAGCTCTGCAGAGCTGTTTACAGGCCTTCTTTGATTAGATGTTCTGACTTTTTAATAGCTGTTTCTGAAACCATAGTTGCAGTTCTTTGAAATTCTAACTGCTAAGGTTCTCTGTCATTATATTGTGGATAACAATACAGGCTCCAAACATCTGCGTATTTTAATTTACAATATTTGTTAATGTTTTCATTAGGTTAGGGGCATTGTAAATGGGAATTTGAGTCAATAATACTGTGGAAGATTTTAGAGTAACTTTTATATAGATTATTCTACAACAGGTCCCGTTTGAAAAAAAAGCAGGTGGGGGGAGAAAAAAAGCCTTCTGTATCTGTAGTTGCAACAGATGGTACATCCTCATGGTAGGAGAGTGATGTCCTCATCAAGCTGTTGATAAAGTTTGTGAAATTTAAATCCTAACATGATTGGCATTGCCATGAAGATATATATTTTGAACAGTCCCCTGTATTTTTAAATGTCCTTGTTTTGTAGGAGTAAGGGTCACCAAGAGAAATTACCTGACATATGTTTGTCCCTATAAATACTTAACAGTGTTTTATTTGAGTCAAGACACAAGGATAGTTGTTCTCTAGGCAGTATGGCATTGTGAGCATAGGCATATGGAGCTCTCTCTGCAGTTCCCTAAATTGACCACTCGGAGTCCCTAAATAGAGAACAACCTGCATCAGTCAGCCCTTGAAACCAGGAGAGAGCTCGTTCAGAGGCTAGATGCTTAAAGCAGTTTCTGTGTGCTAAGATGACAATGATATAGGATTCAAGGAACAGAGGCACCAGGGCAAAGGAACAACCCCTGTGAGATGGAGTGAAAATTCCTAAGAGAAGTAGGAAGGGACCTGGCAGTCCTGTCCCTGGTACCAACAGAGCAGAGTGAAGGCTGGAGGCAAAAACAGTAATAAGCCCATCACTTGGTGCCCCCCTTACTCTCCTGACAGGCAGCACTCAAACAGCACACCAGCTGGAGGGTGGGTGGAGTCCTTTATAGAAGATGGCTTTCTTAGAAGTCTGCCCAGTCTGTCCAGTTGACAGTGCCAATGGTGTTCATGGACTAGCTCTTTTCGCCACCATCAGTCTCCTCAACACCCATAATTGAAAAGTTAAAACTAGAATATACAGCTGAGAAGAAAAGAAAGAAAAATGTTCTTTTCTTATTTTAATCTGGACCTAGGTATTCTTTACAGGAATATTTGGGAACAACCTTATCTAAATGTATGAAATGTATTCAGTGTACCTTTTACTTGACTGTTAAACCAAGATGCAAACTAGTACAATCACTATGGAAAACAGTGTGGAGATTCCTTAAAAAACTGCCATATGACCCAGCAATCCCACTGCTGGGCATGCACACCAAGGAAACCAGAATTGAAAGAGATACGTGTACCCCAATGTTCTTCGCAGCACTGTTTATAATAGCCAGGACATGGACGCAACCTAGATGTCCATCAACAGATGAATGGATAAGAAAGCTGTGGTACATATACACAATGGAGTATTATTCAGCCATTAAAAAGAATACATGTACACCCGTGGCAGATTCATGTCAATATATGGCAAAACCAATATAGGAAAGTAAAATAAAGTAAAATTAAAAATAAATAAATAAAATTTTAAAAAAAGAATACATTTGAGTCATTTCCAATGGGGTGGATAAAACTGGAGCCTATTATACAGAGTGAAGTAAGCCAGAAAGAAAAACACCAATACAGTATTCTAATGCATATATATGGAATTTAGAAAGATGGTAATGATAACCCTTCATGCGAGACAGCAAAAGAGACACAGATGTATAGAAGAGTCTTTTGGACTCTTTGGGAGAGGGCGAGGGTGGGATGATTTAGGAGAATGGCATTGAAACATGTATACTATCATATGTGAAATGAATCGCCAGTCCAGGTTCAATGCATGAGACAGGGTGCTCAGGGCTAGTATACTGGAAGGATCCAGAGGGATGGGATGGGGAGGGAGGTGGGAGGGGGTTTCAGGATGTGGAACACATGTGCACCCATGGCGGATTCATGTCAATGTATGGCAAAACCAGTACAATATTGTAAAGTAATTAGCCTTCAATTAAAATTTAAAAATTAAAAAAAAAAAAGATAGAGTGAGTCTAGAGGAGCTTCCCTGGTGATTCAGTAGTAAAGAATCTACCTGCCTGTGCAGGATATGTGGGTTTGATCCCTGGATCAGGAAAATCCCCTGAAGAAGGGAAATGGCAACCCTCTTAAGTATTTTTTCCTGGAAATCCCATAGACAGAGGAGCCTGGTGGGCTACCGTCCATGGGGTCGCAAAAGAATCGGACGAGACTAAGCAACTAAACAACAACAATAACAGAGCAAGCCTAGACTTTAAGCCCCAAAGATTAAACAGATAAATTAGATAAATGTAAATATACCACAGTTTCAAACACAGGGACCATTCAAACAGCTTTGTTCTGAAATTGTCTAATATAAGGAAAGAAAAAGCTGGATAATGTTTTGTGACCTCAGTCAAATGTTTTGATTTGATTCAAGAGGTTATCCAAATGGCAAAGATAAACAAGCACAAAGAGGAGGTGAGTTAGGTCAAACAGGATGGGCTGGAGATGAAAATCATGGTTATCAGTTCATAAACTTCATAGAAGCAGTGATAGGTCCATCAGATACTGAAAATATTAATTATGGTGTAGAAAATGAACTCAAGACTTGTGTGCTTCATAAATAAAGTATATGTCTTGTGTTAATTTAAGAAATGATTAATCCAAAACGGTAGCTCTATAATGAATTAATCATAGCCAGAAAGGACTGGCAGTGAGCTTCAAAGTACATTAAAGACTGAAAGATAATTCTCAACCATTTTAAATATGGTTGCAAAATTGATTAAAGTATAAGTACATTATCTTACAAACAATGCCTTCTATTATTAAAAAGAAAATAGGTTTCATGTCCTCATTAACTGTAGCAGCCTGTGAAAGATAAAAGAAATTTTCTGTGATAAAGTTTAGTAACAAGAACATCTTCAAAAAGCTTTAAGCAATCGCTGATACAAGTAGAATTTGATTAATTTTCAGAATAAAGACTTTATTTGCTTGACATAAGTTCTTTATTGTGCCTCTAGCTGTCATGTAAGTGGATGTTGAGTAAACCATCAGTAGAACCTTCATGGAATTAAAACTACTTTGGATACAGAGACCCTAAATTACTAACACATACTTATAATAAGAAAAACATATCATCATTGCCACTGCCATTGACCCTCTAGCACCCTTGGGCAAAAGGTTCTCAATACAATGGCAGCGCTTTTGGCATCTAGTTGGCATCTAGTACAAATTTTAATACATTGAACAAAATAAGAACAAAGGAAAGGAAAGCCATTTGTAACTGATTTTATGTGTAGATCTTTGGAATCTCTTTCATTATCAGGCACCTTTGTATTTAATAATGGTGTTTGGTCAGTTCCTACACAGAAACCAAGACTTAAACCCAAGAGAATTTCCTTATAATTGTGAATTTGCAATCAAATAAGCTTGTTTGAGGAAACAATGCTATTTTAAGAAAAAGATAAGATTTTCAAGGAAGGCAATGGATAATGAATACAGTATCAGGAGACTTTATGTAAAATGCTTAGCCATTTTCTAAATGGATGAATGAATTATTAAACCTATTGCATTTTTTCAACCTTTGAACCTCAATATATCTTTTGAATGACTCAGAGGAGGCATATCATTGTACATACAGATGTGAAGTATGCTGGGTGTGAAATCTGTCATTTAAAATGTTTTGACATTCAAAATATATATTTTCATGATAAAAAGTTTAAAATAACATATTTGGTATATTTTTAGGCATCAGAACAAAACTTATTTAGCTTTAAAAATTTTGTATTAAAAAATAGATGAGAATCTAAAATGTTTCTTATTAAAATACTGAGGACATGTTTGCCAGATGAATATCACTCCCAATTTCTTCTGTCACCCCCCACAGCAGTAACTAAATAGACTGTTTAAAAGATACATTATGTCTCCTAGTCAAGCCACACTTCATATTATAGACTTCCAGGAGTTTGGGGTGAAAAATGGGGGAAGAACATGTCTTAATTGTCATATCATAGTATATAGCAAAATGGGTAAGGGCATGGTTGCTAAAGTCAGATATTGGCTGCCACTAATTAGCCTGTGACCTTAGGCAAATTACTTAAACTCTGTGTGCCTCAGTTTCCTCATCTTCAAACTCGGGGTTACGACAGTTGTACCCACTTCATGAGATTGCTGTGATTTATTTAGTGAATCCAATGTGAGTATTTACTATTATTTACGATTATAATTAATATAAGCACAGAACATCCCATGTTAATAGTAATTTATTAATAATTGGATAGCCAGTTCTTGATACCTTGTAGAATGAAAATTTAGTTTCATTCCCAACTGATGTTTGAAAGTCACGTTAATTTTCACTTACTGGCCACAAAGCCTGATGTTGGATTATCTTGATAGCCTCATTTTACTGTTATGACTTCCCTGGTGCCTCAGTCGGTAAAGAATCCACCTGCAATCCAGGAGAACCATTTTCAGTCCTTGGGTTGGGAACATCCCCTGAAGAAGGGAATGGCTACCCACTCCAGGATTCTTGCCTGGAGAATTCCATGGACAGAGGAGCCTGGTGGGCCACAGGGATCAGGAAGAGTTGGACTTGACTGAGCAACTGTTGCTTTCACTGTTACGACATATAGACATAATATTAATAATCCGCATCAACTGTATTTTAATACATTATGGCCTATTTCAGATGTATTCGCCTGTGTGTGTGTGTGTGTGTGTGTGTGTGTGTGTTTACTGAAACTTCCTCATTTATCCTTCCAAGATCACAAGGGGTAGTACTTAGAGGTACACACTGAAGATCATGGAGCCAGACTGCCCAAATGTGGATCTAACTCTGTTTCCTAGACATATGACTTTGGGAAAGTTATTTAACCTTTCCATACTCAGTTTCCCCATTTGGGAATAATTATCCACCACCACCACCCCAAAGGGGGATAACTGAAATACCGATCCCATGGGGTTTTGTGAAAATTGTATGACTTAATATTTGTTAAGTACTTGGGGAACCATAACATTGCCCAGCACATTGTAAATGCCAGTAAGCATTTGTTTTTAAATAAGTCACATGTACTCCATCCACAGGTGGGGCTCCTATTCTGAATTTGATGTTTGACATTCCTTGCTTTTTCTTATATATTTTACATGTCCACGCTTTTCAGCCAGAGACCACCAGGAACACACTTGTGTTTGAACAAGTTGGATTTATTACTTTTTGCAGCAAGGGTGCACTAACACCTGGACAAAACCATAGGCATCTCAGTAGGAGTGTCAGAAAGCACTTATATTAGCATTTGGGCTTCAGTTAAGTAATTATTTTAGGGGAGTTTAAATAAGTGGACTTTGCTGTGGATTGAATGCTATAAGGAGGCAAGTGTGATTCTATAACCAGGTTTATCTTAATAAACCTTACTGGAAAGTAGCAAAGACTGCTGCTGCTAAGTCACTTCAGTCGGGTCTAGAAGGAGACCAAAACTGTAATAGATAAAGAGGCAGACCTCACACTTAATTAGCTGGGAGATGGGAATGGTTGATATTTTGGTGGTTCCTATGGTGACCTTGTTTTCACTTAGACAGTGAAGTATTTTTTGTCTTACTCCATCAGAGCCTAGCTGAAAAGACCAAGCCAGTTCACAGACAGTGGTGGCCACTCCCTCTTTTTCAGATACATATTTATCCCCAAACATGATGATAATGCTTGCTTTTTAAAACTTTATATGAAAAGTATCATTTCATATATTCTTCTTTGGTTTGCTTTCTTCACTCTGATACACTGGTGCATTTCATCTTAGTGGTGATTGTACTATAGTTTTATCTGCACCTCTGTATAACATTGTATTGACACAGTAGTATTGACACCATAATTTAAAATCCATTCCCTTTTTGTTGGACACCTGAGTGTTATTCCTAGATATTTTCAGTTATAAACAATGCTGCAATGACAATTCTTATCAATATTTCCTGAGGTAAATCATGTCTGATGACTTTTTCCAAGGTATATACCTGGGAGTAAGCCTGTCTTCAAACATCTGAGAAGAATATTTCAAGTTATTTTCCCAAATGTTGAAAACAACCTAGTTTTCTAGAAGCGGTGTTTAACTGTTGTGGCTGCTTCCCATCTTCTTCAGCGCTTGGTTTGTCAAACATATAAGTTTTGGGGTAAACTAGTATATATAAAGTGTCATTTCAGATTTTATTTTTCTATTAACTCTCATAGTCTTTGGCTTTTAATGGACTATCCGCTTGTATTCATTTCTTCCATCTTATTCTCTTTGTTTCATTTTTTTCTGTTTCTTTGTTTCTTCTTTCTTGCCTTCCTTTAAATTTATTACAACAGTTTTATTATTGTTATGTTGTTTCCTTTGGTTTAGAAGTTATATATTCTTATCCTATTTATATAAAGAGATTACCTTAAAATAATAAAGCCCAGACCCAAATGAATATAATCTATAATTAATATGCTAACCTTGCCAAGGGCTGTAAACTATCTTACCTCTGAATACCCTTCACCAGCTTACATATTATATAGTCTTGTATTTTAGTTCTATATTGCTATTTGTAACTGTCTGTATTAGATTTCTATAACTACTATAACAAATGACCGCAAACTGAATGTTTTATCTTCTAGTTCTGTAGGTCAGACGTCTGACATGGGTCTCACTTGGCTAAAATCAGGGTTTTGGTAGAGCCATATTCCTTTCTAAAGGCTTTAAGGAAACATTTGTCTCCTTGCTCGTTCAGGTTGTTGGCAGAATTCAGTTTTATGCAGTTGGAGAATCAAGATCTCTGTTTCCTTGTTCGTTGTTATTTGGGGATTGTCCCCAGCTTCTAGAGACCATATTCTTTGGCCTTTACCCCTTTCCTCCAAAGCCAAAAATGGCAAATCCTCTCATGCTTTGAATCTCCCCTCTTCCTTATCCCATCTCTCCTTTCTGACCAGCTGGGAAAGGTTGTCTGCTTTTCAGGACTCATGTGATTAGATTAGGCTGATTTAGATAACCCAGGACACTTTCCTCATCTCAGGGCTTGAACCCTGAATCACATCTGTAAAGTCCTTTTTCCCATTAAGATAATGTATCCACAGATTCCAAGGATTAGGCATGTGATCTTTAGGAGACCACTGTTCTGCCTACCACACTCCCTGTTTAAACATCAGTTATGCTTTTACAGTTAGTGCTTGCTCTTTCTCACGTTTAATATTTTGTTTGGTCACTGTTCCCTCTGCCATCTTAGTCCCTGCTTTCCTGTTCACTTCCCTTTGTATGAGAAAAAGTCCTTTAGAAATGTCCTTAATGATGGCCTGTTGAGTTAAACTGCATATTCTGACTGAAAATGCCCTCCTTTGTCCCTGGTAATTAAAGAACTCTAGATATGCAGGCTGTATGACCTGGGATCAGTAATGCCCCAAAGGAAAGGCCAGCTTTAGGATTCTGGTACTATATGGGATTTGTGCTCTGGATCTGGGGAATCATTTGAGGATTTTCCTTTCTTGTGATCCCAGTTATAAATTTGAAAAGTTTTATTTTTAAAATAACATATAGGCTTCTGCTTCCAGGAGGATAGAGAAGATGTAATTTTTCCTAATTCTCTCACTAAATTTAAAAAAAAAAATCCTTTAGTAAACAGAGCATCAGATGACTCTGAAAGATGGAGAAGGAGGCAGACAAGCTAGAGATTTTAAAACTCAAGAAAAGACAAATGCTGAGTTCCCTTGGTGTATCTTTTCCTTCCATGTCTCAGACTTGGGGTGAGAGAAGAAAACCACCCGGAAACACCAATGGGAGCAAATTTTGAAAGGACCTAACAGATACCTATTCAGGCAATGTTAGTATTTGCTTCCAACACCATATGAAAATTAAAATGTATTTTCTATCTATAAAAAATTGAAAATGTAAGGAGTGACACTGGTTGGTAGAGTGGGTTAGAAAATACGACCCAACTATACACATTCAACAAGAAACCTCAAATATAGCAATATCCCAGGTTGAGAGTAAATAATGAAAAACAATAAATCATGAAAATATTATTCAAAGAAAAGCAGGAATGGGGTATATTACGACCAGACAAATTAGATGTCAAAGCAAAGAAAATTACCAGAAAACTACTGTAACTCACTGAATATGGAATAGGAAACTTTTATCCAGACAGCAGTAAAAGAAGGAACAAAGAGCAAGCTAGGAGGGTGAAAAGGAAACTGCAGCCCCTAACCCCTCATAAATACAGATACAGAAACCCATAGCAAAATATTAGCAAACAGAATTCAGTTATACATTCTAAGAATTGAAGACTAGGACCAAGTACAGTTTACTCAGGGAAACATGGCCAGTTCAGTACTGGAAAAATCAGTTCATATAATCCACCACATTAACAGGCTAATGAGCAAAAGTTCATGATAATATCAGTCAGTGGAGAAAAAGCACTGGGCAAAAATCACCACCCATTTATCATAAAAACTCTCAGAAAAATAGGACTAGAAAGAAACATCCTCAACTTGGTAAAGATCATATACAAAAACCTGTAGCTAATGTTATACTTAATGGCGGAAGACTGAATTGTTTCCCTGTAAGATTACGGACAAAGTGGATGTAGGCAGTCTTTGTAGCTACATCACTCTAATCTCTCTCTACGGTATAGCAGTTCCTTTTTTTTCTTTGTGTCGTCACATGGCCTTCTCATAAGGACAACAGTCACTGGATTTAAGACTTACCTGAGTCCAGTAGGACCTCATTAGCTAATTATTGCAGTGACCTTATATCCAAATAAGGTCATGTTCTGAGCTTCTAGAAGACACGAATTTGAGGCAGGGTGGAGAGGGGAATACTATTCAACCCAGTACATGTATCCTAGTTGTATCAATATCAATATCAATACTCTGGTTGTGGTATTATACTATAGTTTTGTGAGGTCTAATGGGAGAAACTGGGTAAAGAATATGCAGGATCTCTGTGAAATTACAATTTCATGTGAATCTATAGTTATCTCAGAATAAGGCATTTAATTTGAAAAAAATTACATATTCACTACTCTTAGGGATTATACAGAGAGTATATTTTCACAATACCATGTTGGCCTCATTACTGGAAACAAATGATTAAGTTTATCTCCTATAAGGAATTTTTGTCTGTTGTAATGCTCTATACAAATGCAAAATGTTTCAGACCTACAAAAATTGCTTTATTGTCTAGAAAATAAAATTTTTTATGACCTTGTGAAGCATACAGAGTACATATAATTAAAAACCCTTTAAGTCATATGAGAACAATAAAATATCTCCTTTATTTTCAAGAGATCAACAATAAGACTTAAAAAAATCTAATGTATACTTCTTTGGACCTTATACTGGAAGAATGATGACTGGGCCGTGCTAAAAAATTTAGTTCTCAATGTTTGAGAATAAGAGATCAGCAATAAATACTATATTATGTAATATAAAACTGTAGGAATTATATCTCACAGATTAATCCAGAACCTAATAAGATCTTCTGTCTGTTCTTTATAGATAAATCTTGGGCCCTTGCAAAAAATTTAAAAAAGACAGCTTTTGAAGAGTTCAGCTCATAACTGTGATTTACATTAATCAGCATATACTGTTTAAAGGCATAGAGTTGACTCTGCTGAATCTATGCTCTCACTACCCAAACCTCCTCTTACTTTCCCTGATGGTTTCATCCTGGTTACCTCCACCTGTCAGTCTGTATACTGGGCATGAGGCTTGAAGTGGTAGCCCCAATTTGCCACCTCTTTGTATGCCAGGGAAGGTCTAAGACAGAACCCAATCAGTTAGATCAACAATTGTGTGATTCATATTTGTAAAACTGGCTGAATACATTTATTTACAGTATCTTTTCTTAAATAAAAAAAATTAAAAATGGAAAAATAAACATCAGCATATACCGGATAAGAAAATCTACAATGAAAATCACCAAAGGAATAGAATCATACACAAATACATATTCTCGCCCTGTGTTTATTTGGTTAATGAAAGATAGATAGAAAGTTTTCTATGAAATTGAGGCTTTTATCAACTGAAAAAAAATGCACAGTGTGGAAGTTGTGAATTAAGTTTTATTTGGGGTAAATGAGGACTATAGCCCAGGAGACAGCATTTTAGATAGCTCTGAGAAACCTCCAAAGAGGCAGGGGAGAAGGTCAGTATATATTTTTTGGCACACTCGGTAGGTTGCTGCTAATCATAAGGAGCAGATGTCACTATAAAGGATTTTAGTGTTTTTCTAGATATGAGGAGATGCAAGAAGTGGACTCATAAAATCTTCTGAAAATATCTATCTGAAAGCCTGTTCTGTTAGTTTTATCCAGAGCACAGAGTGCCTCCTTCTGGGTCTCCACACTGAACCCCTTTCAGAGTGTGTTGAAGGTCAGCTGTCACAGCAGCTTGTGTTTAATCCTTGAAGAGGCAGATGGCAAGTGCCAATTTTTAGTTGGCACTGTTTTTCAAGAACTGTATTATCTCTGTGTTGAGTTGGCCAGCTTAGCAGAAGATTGTTAAGCATATTTTGCTTCAAGCAATACTTCCTAAAGCCTTTATTCATCATATTTCTTTCTTAGTAGTTAAAGAACTGTGAGCAATTATTCTTCTTTGTTTACTCAAAACACACCAAGTTAAAATTAAACTTTAGAAAAATGGCCAGGAATTAATGTTTTTCTCTGTTTCCTTAATTTAAAAAAAAAAAAAACTAGTTTCCTCCTAAAGTTTTCAACTTTCTATGTAAAATAAATTTTTTCAGGCTCTAATAGTGCTCACTATTGTATACTTTCCATCTCTAATTTCCAAAACTGTATAACACCGAACCATAAAGTTACTTTTAGTTCACTGAAAGTAAAACACTGAGACTTTTCAGGTAAGTATACATATAAGCACTAATTTAAATCTGCCTGCAATGCAGGAGACCAGGATTCGATCCCTGAGTCATGAAGATCCCTGGAGAAAGGGAATGGCCATCAACTCCAGTATTCTTGCCTGGAGAATCCCATGGACAGAGGAGCCTGGTGGGCTACAGTCTATGGGGTCACAAAGAGTCGGACAGGATTGAGTGACTACCATTTTCACTGAAAGATTCCACAAATGAAGGAATTACTTACGTTAACTTGAAGTTATAGGAGTTTTTCTATGTATTATAGACTTAGTTAGTCAAGGTTCTCTGGAGAAACAGAACCAATAGGTTGTAAATAAGTACTTTATAGGAATCGGCTCCCAGAATCCTGGGAAGAAGGCCACTGGTGTACTTTCTGGTTTCCCAGAACCAGGAATTCTGATGTCCAAGAGCAGAAGATAGATATCCCAGATGAGGAAGAGAGAAAATGGACCTTCCTTCACTTTTTTTGTTCTATTCAGACCTCAGTGGATTGAATGATGCCCCACCCACAGTGGTGAGGAAAGTCTACTTTAGTCTCCTGATTCAAATGCCAGTCTCTTCCAGAAATGACCTCACAGACACACCCAGAAACAGTGCTTCACCCTCCCTTAGCCCAGGCAAGTTGCCACATGAAATCAACCATCCCAAGATTCTTATGCCTGTAAGAATATTAAAAACAAATCATTTTATGTGAGATACATATTATCGGTATCATTTTTTTAATATTCAGACAAATGAAGCCTTTATTTCTGTATTTTCTGTCATTACTGAACCAAGCACTTTCACTGTTAGAAAGCAATCCAGTTAATAATTTTTGGCTTTGGCAAATGTTACAATACAAATTAGTAGCAATTCTGATAAACCTAAGTGAGAATGCTCATGGTGCTCATGTTAAGCAAGTTTGGGATGCCCAGTCATTTATTTTCAGTTCACTGTGTATGGGAGGGGAGGTGGGGAGGGCTGTGACTGAGAAGGGAGGGAAATAAGTACTTCTTGGAGGAAAACTCTGTAGAATATTTTTCAGAACTGAAAACTGTGGCAGAAAGAGGAGTTAATATACTAGCCTTTATAATTGTGTGTGTTTCTGTATGTAGAAAGTTGAGGGATATGCACGTACCTATAGTTTGCTTTAATGTTTAAACTACAAGCAGATATATTGAATATTTTTATTTAAAAGTTGGGATATTATGAGCATCTATATGCAATCCCATGTAATTAGAATTTGATAGTCCTTTACAATGGGCTTCCCTGCTGGCTTAGCTGCCTGCAATAGGGAAGACCTAGGTTCAATCCCTGGGTTGGGAAGATCCCCTGGAGAAGGGAAAGGCTACCCACTCCAGTATTCTGGCCTGAAGAATTCCATGGATTGTATTGTCCATGGGGTCACAAAGAGTCGGACACTACTGAGTGATTTTCACTTCACTTTTACATAAAGAACCTAAGAGTTAAATCTCTTATTATGTCAGGCTTTTTGTGCTATGCGGATGGGCTTTTCAGAGTATCAGACTATAACAGAAGCTAGCTGTCATTAAAGGAAATGTGTGTCTAAGACATTTGCTTCTTTAAATTTTTATGACAGTAGTAAACTTGATTCTCTTCTAATGTCTTTATAGCTTCAAGTATCTTTCTCACTTAGTCATTTTTAACCAGAACTATGGACACCGTCTGACATTAACTGTCAAATGTGTGTGTTGTACAAAATAGCCAAATTGCAGTCATCAAAGGAAGAAAGAAGCACGAGCTAGCAGATTTATCCACAGTTCATTGATCAACTCATGAACATACGTGGACATTTATAAATTAGTCCCTTTAGCAGTTCTGAGCTTTGGATCACATCCGCAGGTGGTGTACTCTTGAAAGTTCTGGAAAGGACCTGGTGAGTCATGCAGTTGGAGGCAGAGATGCCCCTTTTGGTCCTTCGTCATATCCACCAGGTACCTTTCTGTGGGCCAAAAGGGAACAGAGACTGTTGTGCCACAAGGCACTCAGTGGAGATTTTCCATAGACATTTACTTCCCTTCCTACTCTGTTTAGTCCTGCAAAGTAAATTCTACATTTTTAGGATCTGACTATAAAATTTTAGAAATAAAATTGGCCATAAGTATTGTTTTATTGGCTGGGAATATTAGACTCAGCATTATTGTGGTGAAGCTGGAGATTAAACAATTTTAGGACTTCTAGCCCAGTTTCCTTTGACGACACTACATTGCTTCCTTTTCCCCCTTCTCCTTCTCCTTTTATTCTCAGGATGGAGCTGAGAAGCATTGAAGTAATGTCTTGGTGACACTTCTCTAAGCACTTTTCCTTCTTCATACACATAGAAGAATCATATTATTGACCAGTACTACATTTAATGCTTAAGGGATCTCTCTTTGTCTCCAAACAGCCCCCAAACCAGTGGACTTGAAATCATGCACTGGCCCTGTCCCTAACACGACTCAGCTGTGCCACATTCCCTGTCCTATTGAATGTGAGGTTTCACCTTGGACAGCTTGGGGACCTTGCACTTATGAAAACTGCAATGACCAGCAAGGCAAAAAAGGTATGTAATACTAAAATGGCATGCTTGAAACTCCCATCAGTGGAGTCAAACAATGAATTATTAACAAACGCTTCTGCATGTTCCTGTGATCGTTTGTTGACAGTATTTTCTAGAATGGCTAAAGAGTACTAATTACAAAAGAAGTATAAACCCACTCTGGTGATAATACCAGAAGATAAAAACTGCAGAATATAAGCAAGATGCTTATTATTTTAGACAACAGATGGAGACATCTAAGGCAGTTGGTGCAGTGGTTAAGATGAGCTATGGTGTCATACTGACCAGAACTGGAAAACCTGTTCTGTCCTCTACTGTTTAGATAAGTTAATTAGTGTTAAGTCTTTATCTCCTTATCTGTAAAAGTGATGTAATCTGATCCAGCACCCATGTTTTCTTTAAAGATCTGAGGAGATAAAACATAAAGCATTTATTTCATAGTAGCTGCTGCTGCTGTTGCTGCTAAGTCGCTTCTGTCGTGTCCGAGTCTGTGCAACCCCATAGACGACAGTTCACCAGGCTCCCCCGTCCCTGGGATTCTCCAGGCAAGAACACTGGAGTGGGTTGCCATTTCCTTCTCCACTGCATGAAAGTGAAAAATGAAAGTGAAGTCATTCAGTCGTGTCTGACTCTTAGCGACCCCATGGACTGCAGCCCACCAGGTTGCTCCGTCCATGGGATTTTCCAGGCAAGAGTACTGGAGTGGAGTACCATTGCCTTCTCCGAGCTAGTAGCTAGTACCTAATAAATAGAACTCCTTATTATTTTAAGATAAACAAATAATGACTATTACTTTTATGATGCAAATGTTATATCTGAAAGTAGAATAAATGCAGTTGTTTCCCATGCGGTAGGCATGGTAGAGTGATTTTCCCATGATCTAGTAATTGAAAGCACTTTTCTATTTTGTTTCAAAGGACAGCTTTCTAGTGATTCTAGTATGTTCACTTAGTAATAGACAGACTTACTAATTTTGTCATACAATGTCAGACAAGGCAACACTTAGGTGCTATTAAAGCACAGAGCAGGTCTTTGAATACTCCTCATTAGAACCCGGATGGATTATATCCCTAATTCAAATTTCTGGGGAGTCTAAAATCAACTAAGGCTCAAAAAGATAATTTTCTGAGATCATCCAACTTCTCAGAGGTTCCTTTTCAAGTTTAACCACATAAGCCTGTTGAGGAATTCAAAGTAATACCACTTTTGTCTGGTCATGAATATTTCTGAATAGCTTGAGATTTTATGATGTCTTTGGAGATTTTATTGTCTTTGAACATTTTATAACTACAGATTTTCCAAATTAACCAAAAGCAAAATCTCCTCTTTTTCTCGCTCTGCCGCTCTTTTCTTGCTTTATTTTTACTATAGTAAGCAAATATCAAAAGTCCCTCTTTGGCCATTTGTTCATTCATTTATTCATCTAATAAATTATTAATGAGCTCCTATTAAACTAGAGCTTGGGGATACACTAGTGAATAAAGCACATATGAATTTTACCCTTTACCCTCATCCTGCTTTCACTTAGGGTTTCATTCAGCCTTGTGAAATATTCAACCCATGATGGTAACAAAGAATGTTTTCCTTCCCCAACAATTCAGGTTTCAAACTGAGGAAGCGGCGCATCACCAATGAGCCCACTGGAGGCTCTGGAGGCTCTGGGAACTGCCCTCACTTACTGGAAGCCATTTCCTGTGAGGAGCCATCCTGCTACGATTGGAAAGCGGTGAGGCTCGGCGACTGTGAACCAGACAACAGCAAGGAGTGCGGTCCAGGCACGCAAGTTCAAGAGGTCGTGTGCATCAACAGTGATGGTAAGAAAGATTATCTGTCCTCCTTTCATTTTATGGTTGTCTGTTTGACCCTGGAAAAATACTTTTCCTTAGGTTAAAATATCATGTCTTCTGACGTCATAGCTGGTTCTGTTTACTAACACAGAAACAGCTGCCCCTTCCGTTCTTCCTTCTTTCCTTCCTCTTTCTTCTCTTTCTCTCTTTCATTTTTTCTGATGGCTGCTGTGGAGAGGGTCTTTAAGCAATCACAGGGTATTTTCACTTTTAAAACAAGTAACATGCAATAAGAAGCCATCATCAAGACAAGGTGTAAAAACAATGAGAGGTAACATTTTTCTAAGATTTTTTAATTTCCGTAGAAAGTGATATGTAAATAAAGAAGAAGGGTTGTTAGCTTTGGTTGACTTGATTTCAGAAGCCTTCATCTCCCACCCTGATAATGTGTCTTAGTAATGATTACCAAGCCATGAGTCCTGTTGCAGCCTCGAGTTCCTCCGGAATCAACCTTCTGAACTCTAGGACTCTCCCTTCCAGGAATGTCATAGAGCCCCCTGGGTGAGGATTTTCCACAAAGTTCTCTTCTTGAACCACAAGAATTACCCAGGACTTTTACAACTGATTTTTGTTTGATAAAATATACTGTCTTGCTCTCAGCCTTAACTGAAGATTTTTGCATCCTTTCCAAGCATGATGCTACTGTTTCAGGGAGATTCCCCCTGACTCTTTAGCAATCTCTGAATTACACTTAGGAAACACAGACGTCCCTCAGACGTAGTATAAACCTCTGGCTAAAATTGTCTCTAAGGTCCCTTCCAAATCTGGAATCCTATGACTCTGCACATCAGAGCAGCGTGAGCACCGCCCCCCAGGGCCCCATGGTTGACAGTTGCTGCTGTTTACAGCATACGCAGAAACGTTCTGGTGCGCCCGCAGGGCCACTGGAACATCTGGTAACCGTCATGATTCCTTCTATCCTATTTTTTTCCAGCAAACAGAATCTTTTCCTCCCGTGACTCAATCACTGCTCAGTAGAGAAAGATACTCTCTGGGGTAAGAGACTGACAAACACTGCCAGTACTGAGAAATGAGCCTTTCAGCTTTGAAACGTGCAATGTTGTCTTTGTCTGGTGTCTCAGGTAGTCGTGCAGGACCGCATCAGGTAAAATCTGTACCAGCACTGGAGGCTGGAAGGTGAATGTGAAGAAGGGGATTAGAGCTCCAGATACTTGACAGTGAATGTTGCTCTTTTCTCTGTAGATATAATTAGTTATGATACATCCTCTCTTTAGCTTGTACCCATTTCTACGCTAGAGGGAAAAAAAAAAGAGGATTAACATCTAGGAGAAAGGACGCAAATGGAACGCATCCTGTTGTGTTTATATGCCCACTTCAAATCCTAATTTGAATTAAATGACAGTACATTACTATGTGAGTTGCTGGAAAAGCAGTAAGGGTCATATTTATTTTAGCATCATTAGTAACTCCCTTAATGATACTGCTTCTTGATTCCTTTTCCTCAATTTAAATAATTTTTCTTTACCTCCTAGAGACCTAGGGAGAAACTGGGATCCCAAGTATTATTAAAAGTATATTTGTGTGGGCTAGGATGAAAACAGCTCTAAATGAAAAGTTAACTGTGCATGGAACTTCTGGCTAAATGTTATAAAATGAAAAATCAGACCTTACATATTGCAGTGGTCTTCCTGGATGTTTGTACAAATTGAAAATGTTTGAAATATACTACAGGAGCTGACTATTTTAAAAATATTAGTAATTAATTTTGTCAGGTAAGAAACATTTTGTAGGACAATCACTTCCCAGATTTTCTTATGGAACATTGAGACAAGCAGACAAATGAGTTAGCTATGTCTAGTTACATTGAAAAATAATGTATGTCATAATCTAAAATACAAGTTGATAACTCAGTATACATAAGCAGATTTCACTTTGTCCACCAAACAAAGACAATGAATTTTAAAAGGTAAGAAATGTGTTACTGAAATTCAGTTTGTTATTATTGGTCTTTATCAGGACATCTCCTCTGTCATTATGTTTTACTTCCTGACATATATGAGTTGTAGGGCAACTCAATACTTTAGCTGGCTCAACTACAGAAATGTATAAAATCAAGAGAATCTTTTATTATAAATCCTAGAGCTGTTCAAATTTATTATACCTGAAACATAATTGCACTGCTAAAATCAGCTCAAAAGCTGGGGACCTGTAAGTACTATACGAGTATTATCATGTGGTCATCTGGTAAAGTGTTTAGCAGCTGCACCGAATGTCATTTTGTAATTAAATCGAGCCCAGGGAATTAGTTGATTAGTTGTACAGACTGTACCTCTAAGCCTGTCTGTGGCTATAGATTTTGTTTTATAATTAAGTTACAGCTCAACTAGGGAGATGAGGAATTAGAGCCTGTGAATCTAACAAATAATTTTTTAAAAAATCTTTTTTCTCCCACCTCCCTCACAAATTTCACAACTTTGTTAATGATCACAAAGTATCTAAAGTCTCTTTCCTTCTGAATTATTCTTTACCAGGCTTTTGAGATCAATAGGGTTTGCTGCTTGCTGTTATTGTTCGTTTTCCCAGTTGACTTCTAAGGAGCAGGACTGGGAAAGAGTTGAAAGAACCCCCAAGAGAAGTTTTGTGTAGATCCTTTGACAGAGGGGTATAACAAAAATGAGAGACAAAGGAGAACTCAAAGAGGCAATTAGCCTCTCCAGAAAGAGAGGAACGTTTTATGTGTAACAAAAAAAAAATACTACTCATAATTAAAAGACCTTCAGAAAAGCAGTGCCATCTCTGAGCACAAAGGCAGGAACTCTGCACCAAAGGTCTGGTGTGATGGGGCAGGGGGCAAGTGGGATCCTCAAGGATGCTGAACCTGTGAGCAAACCCAGAATCTGCCTTCTTCCAGGTTTGGCAGGATCTGTTTGTGTTTTATTTAAAGGTGTAAATTGATGAGGCAGGTGTACTTTGTTTCCCAAATTGGTTCCTTAGAGACAGAAGGAAAGCAAGGCTATTAGGCTGAAAGTGAAAAATAGTCTCTAATCTTACTCTGTAAGGATACTGTAAATCACATATTATTTCCATATAAGATGATATAAAATCATACTATCCGTATAAAATGATGCTATCCATATTTCATTATCATGTGTTCTATTCCAGGAATCTGAGTACTGATACCTTTCTGTGTGAATTTCAAAGCTACTGTTTTCCTGGGTTTCTATGCTGCCTTTCTCATTTTTATCCACATGAATAGCAGTTAACATCTAACCAGTGACACTGACGTGCATGAGTCATATTCACACTTGAGTCCAAATTCACAGAGATTTTTTATGACACCCTAAGATAATATTTTTATAGAAGTGAATCAACACAATCCCTGATTACACAACTACTAAGAGTAACAGTACAGTAGTAAGAGCAAGATCCAGCCATGACCTCCAAGTGTATTATACTGTTCTTGAAGCTCAATGCCTTCCTCTTCTATTAGGTAAAGTGTGTCAAAACTCAACTAACTGGGAATGTCGTGATTATATAGGTAACCTTAAATTATTGCAATTCATTTGTTAAGAGTAACTGACTTACTCTAAGTGTCATTAGCAACAAATGTTTAACATACACCTGAACCCTGATTGTAGCACACCATTGCATCATGCCACTGTGGTTAAAAACTATTGGATTTCTAAGAATGCCAACAGATTTTTCATGTACAATTTTTAAAAATGTATTCATAATTTTAGGGCTTTCCAGGTGGCTCAGTGGTAAAGAATCTGCCTGCCAGTGCAGCAGACACAGAGATGCAGGTTCAGTCCCTGAGTTCGGAAGATCCCCTTGATTAGGAAAAGGCAACCCATTCTAGTATTCTTGCCTGGAAAATCCCATGGACAAAGGAGCCTGGCAGGCTATAGTCCATAGGGTCGCAAAGAGTCACATGACTGAGCGACTGAGCATACACAGAAATAACATTAGATATTTTAAGTCATCTATAAATAGATATGAGATATATGTACATATGTGTGTTTTCATTATATGCAAGTATTTTTTCAAATTACCCTGTAAGATGCTAGATCTGCTTTGGCAAAGGGTATCCTGGATCCCCCAGTATCAAAATCTCCTTAAGTGTGCTATAAAACCAGATTTCTGTCTTATCTACAGACTCACTTAATTACAATATATGGAGGCAAGTCCCAGAAAGCTGCATTTTTATGGGGATTTCTGGATAATTCTGATGCATGCACAATGAAGTTTGTGAACCTCTGTACTAAAATGAGAAAAGGATTGTTTTGGTGGAACCTAGGAACTGACTCTTTTATCCAAAGACTCCCAGCACCAAAGCAAACTGGCTGGATTTGGGTAATGCTGAAGAAGACGTAAGGTTAAGACCACTAAGAGAGTAGTACTGAAGCAGGTCTTTAAAGTAAATTTTTCTGCCTGTTTTGGGAACCATTTCTGTATATTGGCAGAAGTTCCAAAAGAACAAACTATGAAAGATGGTTGAAGATGACTCTAATATCCCAAGCACTGGCTTGTCATATGACTTCTTAGTCTTTCTTAATTTTTACCACCAATTTCTTCCTCTCCCTCATGGAACGAGATATGTGTCCGCATATGAGTAGAAGGAAGTAGAGACTTGAATACTATTTCTTTCCCAAGCAGTTCATGTTGTACTTATTTTTCCCAGGTATTCAGTATTAAGAGGAATGTAAAACCTGGTATCCTGAGGTAAATCAGGAATTAGCACCTAAAAAGTATGGAAAATTTTTGTCTCTGGGAAACAGGACTCAGTACAGGGAGAAATGGGGCAAGCGTGTTCTATTTTAAGCCTTGTAGTACATACAGTGTATATGCAATTTGCAAATCATGTAAATGCTGAATTAATTGGTCCAAATATATATTTATTGGAGAACAACAGTTTGGAGGGGGGTAGAGGTATTTGGAAAAGAGTGTAAGAGGTAAGGAGGAAATCATCCCAGGAATAGAGATTACGAAGCTTCTAGTTGAAACTAATATTTGGTCTGATTGAGAATACTCATAAGCTGCCCTAGAGACATAGACCATGTCAAGGATTGGGATGCCAACAGTTGATTAAGGATGTGCTCTCAGGGAAAGCCAGTAAGAAAATGGGGAATGAAGAAGGAAAATAATGAAAGGGGAGTGTGTCTTGGGTACCCAAGACTACCCCCAGGTTCTTTAATTAAGGAGAGGAACTTATAGAACTCAGTAAGTGATTTATTTTGTCAAAAGGACACGAAGCAAAATCAGCAAAAGAAAAAAGGCACATGGGGCAAAGTCTGGAGAAAACCAGGCGCAAGCTTCTGAGAGTCCTCTCGCAACAAAATCACGTAGGATGTGCGTCATTTTTCCATCAGTGAATTGTGGCATGCGTGAAGTGTTGTCTACCAGGAAAGCTCATCTGAGCCTAGGAGTCCAGAGTTTGCATTGACTCAGCCATGCAGTCACCTTCTGTTTGTGTGCTGTGCTCAGTTGTGTCCGACTCTTTGCTACCCCAAGGTCTAGCACACCAGACTCATCTGTCCACGTGATTTCCCAGATGAAAATACTGGAATGGGTTGCCATTTCCTCCTCCCAGTGGATCTTCCTGACCCAGGGATCAAACCCCGTCTCCTGCATTGGCAGGTGGATTCTTTATCACTGAGCCACCAGGGGAAGCCTCACCTGCTAAGTAGCACCTACCAAAATTGCAGACTCCCATGAGGAAAGCAGTGTTTCAGTCTAAGCAGCAATTATTTGTAAAAGTGCTTTATGCACAGTGAGCAAAACTTTAATTATTTAGAGAACAGGGAAAGTGAAAGTCGCTCAGTCGTATCTGACCCTTTGCAACTCCATGGACTGTCCATGGAATTCTCCAGGCCAGAATACTGGAGTGGGTCGCCTTTCCCTTCTCCAGGGGATCTTCCCAACCCAGGGATTGAACCTAGGTCTCCCGCATTGTGGGCAGATTCTTTACCAGCTGAGCCAGAAGGGAAGCCCAAGACCACTGGAGTGGGTAGCCTATCCCTTCTCCAGGGGATCTTCCCAACCCAGGAATCAAACCGGGGTCTCCCATATTGCAGGCAGATTCTTTACCTGAGCTATCAGGGAAGCCCAGAGAATGTAGAGCCCTGCACATATTCAAGTTTCCAGATGCAAGCCACGGGCCAGCTGAGTGATCAAGAGTGTCTAAGGGTAACAGTCTCAGGCCTGCTAAGTGAACTCCTTTCTGCACAGAGAAACACCAAAGTTTCAGACACAGTCTAAGCAGATGAGACACTCTGGAGTGTAAATTAAATCCCAAAGCTTATAGTTTTAAAAATAAAGGAGCTGGGATTGTATACTCTCAAACCAGTCAACCACTGGCCCACAGATGCTACCTGGAAGGAGGAAGGTGGGTCCAGGAAACTTCCAGCTATTATGACATAATTGTTCGTGAATTCTCCAGTGAAATTTAAATAATTCTATTTTAAGTTAAATGGAAAGTGGAATTTCAGAAGGCTCAGAAACTTAAAAACACCCAAGTAGCAGGCATTGAGGTTGTTCAATAGTTGAAAATGTTGACATATCTTTTCAAGAACTTGAAATTGTAAAACCTATTCTTAAATATTTTTTCATCAGGATAATACCCTCTGGGCTGTATCTTTTCATAATTATTATCAATAATGTACAAGCACCTCATAATACAGAAGGAGGAGTGATGAAAATGTCAGTTAAAATTTGTGTAAGTTTAGAAGGGAAGCTAACCTATGATTTGCTCCTAAAACTTTGACAAGAACTTGAGTTCAGATCAATTGAAATATCTGTAGAACACAATTTCAAAACCATGATCACTCTTTGAAATTGGAATCTACTTCTTAACACAAATTACATAGCCATTATGTGGAAAAGCTGATCTTTTTAAATGCACAAATATGTCCTATAACTTAATTGTTTTTCCATAATTTAGGCAATAAATCAACTAAGGAGTTTCCTTCCTGTAGAATGCTATGTCATTTAATGTGTTTGGAATATAATTAGGTTGGATATTATGCTTAAATCTAAGCTCTCTTACTTTACAATTAGGATCATCTAACACTGTTGGTAAGATTTGTTTCCTATAATTCGGCTGAGATTCTCTATTCAATTTGTTGTAAAGATGAAAGTCATTACAGCCTTTTAAGAAAGTTTAAGACAACAAGCTATTCTTCAGTGTTGGTTTGTAGTAATCACAATTTTATTTTGGTCTTAAAAAATCTGGCATCAGATGTCCTGATCTAGCCTTGTGCATTTGTATATGTGAGTGAGTGTGGTGTGTATGGATCTCCCTGGTGGCTCTGTGGTAAAGAATCCACCTGCAATGCAGGAGACACAGGTTGTATCCCTGGGTCAGGAAGATCCCCTGGATGAGGAAATGGCAATCCACTCCAGTATTCTTGCCTGGGAAATTCCATGGAGGAGCCTGGCAGGTCTCAAGAGTCAACTGAGCATGCATGTATGTGTGATATGTATATTATGTTTTGATATGATATAAATAAAAAATATTTTTTATTTGTAAGGAAGTCATCGGGATTGAGCCAGGGTTCTGTGACCTAGCAGTATCTTAGCAAAGAGCAGAGTTTTATAAGGAAGTTTCTTCTGTAAAGTAGGATAGTTATAGCAGAAACCTCGAATGAAAGTTAAGTGAACAGTAGTTTGCTAACCACTTAACTGGATGATATAAATCTCTCACTGAGTGTTATTTACCACTTGAATGGCAAATGCAAGAGAAAGAAAATAGCTTTTCACTTTATCATAAGTGGTCAAGTGCCTTAACATAACCTAGGGCAGCCAGTTTTCTCATAGCTGGGCCAGTAAAAGCCAGTATGATAGAAGACACATCTTTCAGTCATTTGAGACTGGAGTTTGACTGTTAAAGCTAAGAGATTCTCCTAACAGATTCTCATCCCTTACACTGTCTCTCTCTCTTGTTTGCTTCTGTGACTTTGTTTATCTCTTAATCTCCTCTAGCTGACTTTGTTTCCCCTGATTTCGTTGATTCTCCATCCCTCTGATTTCTTTCCTACCTCTCAGGTCATGTGTCAGGTAACTATTGCCGGGTAGTAAACCACCTTGAAACTCACTGGCTGAAACAAAAACAATTAGGATTTCTCATGACTCTGCTGAGTTCCTGTTCAGGTTTGACTGTGCTCACTTGCAGAGGTTTGGCTGTGCCTGGAGCCAGATGCAAGATGGACCGCCTCACATAATTTCCAACTGATGTGAACTGCCTGCTGGGGTGTGTTGGTACTTCTTGACAGGGGCTCTCATTCTCACTTAGACTAGACCAGCTTCCTTACATGGTGGATGTAGGGCACTGCTTTAAAAGGACGGAGACAGAAGCTGACAAGACCCTTGAGCTTGTCCGATGTTGCTTCTGCCACATTCTTTTGGTCAAAAGAAGTCCTGATGACAACTCAGATTTAATGAAGAGAGAAACAGGCTCTACTGCTTGATGAGAGATATTACAAAGAATTATGGCAAAGGATTTAATTTACCACAGTCCACCATCTGGTCACAGTTGTTTTCATTCCTCTTAAATGCAAGGTACGCCCCCATTTCACCTGAGACTATCAAAATTCTCAGGCGGTTACGTCATCAGGCTTAAAGTTTGCTGTCTCATGATCTGCATCTGGTTCAGATGTAGAAGAGGTATCTCAGGGACAACAGTTCAGGTGCAGCGACTCTTTTTTTGGCTTCCTGGATGGCTCAGGGTTTGAAGAATCTGCCTGCAATGCAGGAGACACAGGAGATGTCTGTTTGGTACCTGAGTGGGGAAGGAAAATGGCAACCCACTGCAGTATTCTTGCCTGGGAAATCCCATGGACATAGAAGTCTGGCGGGCTACATTCCACAGGGTCACAAAAGTCAGACCAAGCACTCACACACACGCTCTCTTTTATTTGTATTCTTTTTTACATATATGCTTTGAGCTCTTATTTTTAAATGAGCTATTTTTCCCCTGGAGGCAATTTGTCAAATTCTTTCCTGTGCATTTCAAAGTGCTATTAGTGCTATTCTTTAACTATAGACTTTTTTTTTTTTGAGGAGAAAAAATAAACCTTAAAATATAAAAATAAATATATAACCTTCTTATTGAAGTGAAGTGAAAGTCCCTCAGTCATGTCCAACTTTTGTGACCCCATAGACTCTATAGTCCATGGAATTCTACAGGCCAGAATACTGGAGTGAGTAGCCATTCCCTTCTCCAAGGGATCTTCCCAACCCAGGAATCAAACCCAGCTCTCTAGCACTGCAAAAATAAAATGACAGTCTCATCTGATCAAATTAAAATTATATAACTTGACATCTTAAACAGAACTGTGCTTTGTATCTTCCACATAATACCCCCTCCACAAACACAAAATTATTTTCTATGATAGGATTAGAGTGTTTATTTTTAAAAATTGTAAATGTTCAAGTGCTTTTGTCTCTAACTTGTGTATCATTATTCCTTTCTTTTTTCTGTGAATTTAGAAAGTACTCAGTCCTACAGAATCTCTCAGTTTATCTGAATGAATTATTTAAGGTGTCAAGACATGGAAACATAACCCTCATATTGAAAGATATTTCAATTTGTAGATATAATAAAAAGTTTAATCATTCAGATAATTTCCCCCCAAAATGAAACCCTTTCTTCCCTCACCTGACATATGCATTTCTTCAAGGTCTTACTCTACACTAGTGCATGCTTTCCACAGAGTGATTTGTGAAAAATGGTTTTCCTAAAGATAAAGACTTCATATAATCCTTGTTTTATGTTACTTGTAGCAAAGAACCTGATTTCAGATTGAAATCGAAATTTATGGTTTCTAGGTGTGGCTATTCTCAAGTCAGAGGAATCTGAACAAAAAAGACAAGATACCTTCTCCACACATACAACATACAATGGTGTAACAGGGAGCAGAAAATCAGAATAGACTCAAAGATGAGAAAAACAGGAGTATTGGGCAGTCCGTGGTCTACACCAGTTCTGAAACCCAGCCTGTCTCCCCTATATCAGGGGAGGAAAATTCCTTGATCTAAGCCAGTTTTTGTTCCTTGAGAGTGTTTCCCTAGTCCATTTTACTCCTTGGCTCTTTGTTCTTCACTTCTGAACTTCTGGATTTTCCATAAGATGTCTTGCCTTTTCCATAAGAAATACACATTTATAGCTGAGGAGCTTCCTTAGTCTGCCTCCTCCTCATGTGAACCAGACAGCCTGGAATCCTTTTATTCATTTTGAAACTTTTCAATTTCTCGAAGACCAAGGTGACAGTGTTTTTATCAATACAGCCCCATTAAAATGTGGGTTTCTTAAGAATCTCATTGAAGGTCACTCTGTGGTACCAAAGCCATAGCCATAATGTGGATAATTTGCTTTTTGAAAAAACCTCTCTTTATTTTGGGCCATGTATGAGGCTGCTGTGGAAATTGCCTTTAAGAATTTTAGAGGCCTTTGAAAAGACCGAGAGTCTTCTAAATACCACCAAATTTTTCTGAGATCTTATCAAAGAACTTTTAGCTGCATCCTTGAATTGGTTTTTATCTTAGGCCATTTATTACTCTGAAAATCTTTCTCTTTTCTAACTAGAAGAAAGAAACAATTTTGTTTTCTATTTCAGCACATCATGGCATCATCATAATTCCAACTGCACACTGAGTTATTCTTTTAGTAGTTTATTTCTCTCTATATAGTATATGATTCTCAGTGGAAAAAAGTTAAATTGACATTTTTTAACATCTTTCCCGGAAACATCTGGATACATATGTTCATTTAATATTTTCTATCTTGCAAGTTTCTATAAGCAACAGTTCTGCCAATTTTTCCAAAGTATGTAATGTGAGACTCTGACTCCATCCTCTGTTAACAATCTTCTCACCTACTTTTCAGCCTTTACTACATTTTGGCCATGCTACCTGTTGTTGTTGTTGTTGTTGTTGTTGTTGTTGTTGTTGTTGTTATTGTTCAGTCGCTAAGTTGTGTCTGACTCTTTGCGACCCCATGGATTGTAGCATGTCAGCTGATGTTAATAACAGACTCCTCTGTCCTCCGCCAACTTCTCAAGTTTGCTCAAGTTCATGTCCATTGAGGTAATATTTTAGGTTTATGTTTCAGAAGACCCCATTTCTAGGTACCGAGTTCTGTACCAGATCTGTATGCTGCATAGCAAACCACCCTTAAACTTAACAAAATTTTTTTCTCAGTTCTATTTGTTGGCTGGGCCTCTTTGATTCTCTTGGGTTCCTCCTAGGCTCACTGGTCAGGTATTCTCCACTGGAGGGCTGGTGTGGATGGTGTCTAAATTGGCCTCAATAATATCAGAGAAGGAACCTTGTTTTTCCTCCCTGTGTCTTCTCATCGCCCAGTGGACTAGACTGGCTTAGTCTCAACACTATAGAGCAGTGTTCCAAAAGGGCGAAACAAGTGAAAGACCTTATAATGCCTGGATTCTGGGGCAGCCCTAAGGTTACTTCTACCACTTTCTTTGGGTCAAAGCCAGACACTAGGCTAGCCATATTCAAGGGATACTGGACTCAATTATACTTTTTGATGGGAGGTACTTGTCAGAATTTGTCTACCACGGCTACTTCTGTTTCCAGTATGCTATATTTCTTCTGTGCTTCTTCCTTAAATGTTAAGATTCCCCGTCAACCTTCTGTTTTTGAGTTCTACCTGACAGCTCCAGCTAAACCCTACTGGCGTTTCCAAATGAGTATGTACCAAAGTGAAGTTTATGGCTTCCCTGGTGGCTCAGAGGTTAAAGCATCTGCCTGCAATGCGGGAGACCTGGGTTCGATCCCTGGGTCAGGAAGATCCGCTGGAGAAGGAAATGGCAACCCACTCAAGTATTCTTGCCTGGAGAATCCCATGGATGGAGGAGCCTGGTGGGCTGCAGTCCATGGGGTCACAAAGAGTCGGACACGACTGAGCAAACAGTTCATTTTCACTTCAGTTCAAAGTGAAATTCATCGTCTTCCCTCCAAAATTGGTTTTTCCTCCTGGTTTCCTCCTCTCGCTCATAGCACCAAAATTTACTCAGTCCTGTTGATAGAGTCAAAACTGTGAGGAGACATAAAGGAGGTGAAGAAGTCACTCCATGAGAATTTGGGGAGATAATATTCTAGGCAGTTCTTCAATTGCTCAGTCATGTCTGACTCTGAAACACCATGAACTGCAGCACGCAAGGCTTTCTTGTCCTTCACTATCTCCTGGAGTTTGCTCAGACTCATGTCTATGGAGTCGATGATGCCATCCAGCCCTCTCATCCTCTGTTGCCCCCTTCTCCTCCTGCCTTCAGTCATTCCCAACATTAGGGTTTTTTCCAGTGAGTCGGCTTTCATATCAGGTGAACAAAGTATTGGAGCTTCAGCTTCAGCATCAGTCCTTCCATTGAAAATTCAGGATTGATTTTCTTTAGGATTGACTGGTTTGATCTCCTTGCTGTCCAAGGGACTCTCAATAGTCTTCTCCAGCACCACATTTTGAAACACATTTCTTTGGTACTAAGCCTTCTTTATGCTTCAACTCACATCCATACATGACTACTGGAAAAACCATAGCTTTGACTAGATGGACCTTTGTCAATAAAGTGATGTCTCTGCTTTTTAATATGCTGTCTAGGTTTGTCGTAGCTTTTCTTCCAAGGAGCAAGCATCCTTTAATTGCATGTCTGCAGTCACCATCCACAGTGATTTTGGAGCCCAAGAAAATAATATCTGTCACTATTTCCACTTTTGACCCCATCTATTTGTCATGGATGATGGAGTCAGATGCTATGATCTTAGTTTTTTGAATGTTGAGTTTTAAGCCAGCTTTTCACTCTCCTCTTCCACCTTCATTAAGAGGCTCTTTAGTTCCTTTTCACTTTCTGCCTTTAAAGTGGTACCATCTGCATATCTGAGGTGGTCGATATTTCTCCTGGAATCTTGATTCCAGCTTGTGCTTCATCCAGCGTGGCATTTCACCTGATGTACTCTACATATAAGTTAAACAAGCAGATGACAATAGAGCCTTGATATATTCCTTTCCCAATTTTGAACCAGGCCATTGTTCCATGTCTGATTCTTACTGTTGCTTCTTGACCTGCATACAGTTTTCTCAGGAGGCAGGTAAGGTGGTCTGGTATTCTTGTCTCTTTAAGAATTTCCCAGTTTGTTGTGATCCACTCAGTCAAAAGCTTTGGCGTAACCAATAAAACAGAAGTAGATGTTTTCCTGGAATTTTCTTGTTTCTACTATGATCCAAACGGATGTTGGCAATTTGATCTCTGGTTCCTCTGCCTTTTCTAAGTCCAGCTTGTATATCTGGAAGTTCTCAGTTTGTATTCTGTTGAACACTAGCTTGAAGCATTTAAGCATGAACTTGCTACCATGTGAAATGAGTGCAATTGTATGGTAGTTTGAGCATTCTTTGGCATTGCCTTTCTTTGGGATTGGAATGAAAACTGACCTTTTCCAGTCCAGTAGCCACTGCTGAGTTTTCCAAATTTGCTGGCATATTGCGTGTAGCACTTTCACAGCATCATCTTTGAGGATCTCAAATAGCTCAGCTGAAAATCCATCACCTCCACTAGCTCTGTTCATAATGATGCTTCCTAAGGCCCACTTGACTTCACATTCCATGATGTCTGGCTCTAGGTGAGCGATCACACCATCATGGTTATCTGGGTCATTATGACATTTTCCGTACAATTCTTCTGTGTATTCTTGCCACCTCTTCTTAATCTCTTCTGCTTGTGTTAGGTCCATACCATTTCTGTCCTTTATTGTATACATCTTTGCATGAAATGTTCCCTTGGTATCTCTAATTTTCTGTAAGATAACTCTAGTCTTTCCCATTCTGTTGTTTTCCTCTCTTTCTCTGCATTATTCACTTAAGGCTTTCTTATCTTTCCTTGCTATTCTTTGCAACTCTGCTTTCAGATGGATATATCTTTCCTTTTCTCCTTTGCTTTTTACTTCTCTTCTTTTCTCAGATATTTGCAAGGCCTCCTCAGACAACTATTCTGCCTTGTGGCATTTCTTTTTCTTGGGGATAGCTTTGGTCACTACCTCCTATCCAATGTTATAAACCTCCGTCCATAGTTCTTCAGGCACTCTGTCTATCGGGTCTAATATCTTGAATCGATTTGTCACTTCCACTGTATAATCATAAGGGATTTGATTTAGGTCATACCTGAAGGGCCAAGTGGTTTCCCCTACTTTCTTCAATTTAAACCTGTTTCAACAAGGAGCTCATGATGTGAACCATAGTTAGCTCCTGGTCTTGTTTGTGCTGACAGTGTAGAACTTCATCTTTGGCTGCAAAGAATATAATCAATATGATTTTGACCATCTGGTGATGTCCATGTGTACAGTCTTCTCTTGGGTTATTGGAAGAGGGTGTTTGCTATGACCAGTGCGTTCTCTTAAGAAAACTCTGCTAAAAAGGAACATCAAATGCAAGACCCAGAGGTGGGAACTGCTTTGAATCTGAGGCACAACATAGTGGCCGGTGTGGTTGGAGCAGAGCATCTTAGGGGCTGAATAATGAGGGATGAGCTGAGAGAGGTTATGCAGGAGGAAGACAGCACCGAGGCTTTGATCTTCACTCTAAGATGAAATCTGTTGGCGGGTTTGAGTAGACAAGTAACTGGAACTTTGACTTTTGTTTTTAAAGAATCATTCTTGTTGCTTTGTTGACAATGAACTTTGAAAGCATGAGTAAGGAGCAGTGAAGAGGCTGCGGCAGTAATTCAGGTGAGAGAGAGTGGTGAGGCTTAGGTAAGGGTGGCAACAATGGAAAGGGTGGCGCTAGTTTAAAGGAGACAGACTGATTGGGAATCACTGAGGCAGTTACTAGAGACGGTGGAGTCCCGTGAGCAGATTTTCCTTATTGGAGGATCACAGGGATCTCCAAATATCCCCTCTTGATTGAGTGATTTAGCTGCTTAAAAATCTTTTGATGGCTTTCTGTTGCCTCCTGCATAATGTTCAGAGCTACTTAGGAATCACAGTATGTCTTCCCTGATCTCATCTGGCCCTTTTATCACTCATCTTTCTGTCCTCTTTCTTGCATCATGGTACATTTTAAAGAATTTGGTTATTGCCCATTTACGCATTATCCCCTCTATACTATTTGTCACTCTGGGGGTAGGGATCATGTCTTATTTATTTTAGTGTACTTATTTCCAAGCACTGTGCTCCACATAACAGTTATCAATAAGATTCATCACTAATTTCTTTCTTTTATTCCTGAACCTTTCATCTTTTCAGGAAATGACTCTCAATTTCTCCTTAAGTAAACTTTTGTTACTGCTCTCGCTGCAAATTCAGGCTTTGCCTACTAGAGGTCAAATTAGACAGGACACCAAATTGCACACTCTATTAGCATCTCAATGTGTCTTCCAATTCCACTACTCTCACGAGCCAGTACATCAGAAAACAGCCACTGTATTTGCATAAAGAGGTAAAAAGTAAACAATGTTTATAAAAACCTACAATCTGAAGGATTCGTCTCACAGCATGTTATCATTAATCTGATTTTTGCTGAGATTCAGTTTTCTGGAACCCAGTCATTGAAGCACTAAGTATGGGCTCAGATGCTGACTTTACCATTTTCTTTGGCAAGTTTCTTAAATCCTCTGTGACTAAATTTCCTCATCTATGAAATAAGGATAGTGCAGTTACCTACTCATAATATTGTTGTGGAGTGTAAATGAGTTAAAATATGTTAAGTGGTAAGAATTGTGCCTTACACATAATAAATACTGTTTAAATATTTGTGGTTACTTTCATTCATCTGAAGTGAATTTAAAATATAGTGAAAAAGGGAACTAAGCACAAAAACCATTCTTTTTTGTTTGTTTAGCTAAAGATAATAATTTTATTAATTACCCATACTGATCAAATTATTTATAGCCTATCATTTATTTTTATAACACTAGTAGTTATAACTATTATGTGTATATTTTTGTATATATTCAAAACCATATGTATATACATATGTCCTTAAAAAATGAATGCCTGCTTTTCTATTCTATTAGCTATCAGAAAATAATAAGTACGTAGTAGTAACATTCCATCATAGAAAATCCTTTCTCATGTTACACAAGGAAGTAGATCTCTGAATTGACATTTCTTTTTTTCCACTGAACACATGCTATTGATTCAAATTAGTATTGAGCTAATAAAGTGTTCATTTATTAAATGAAGAGAACTGAGATCATTTGAATGAACTGATTTGAATTTGACCAAATTTTGAAAATTCATTCTCATAACATTTTGCTATTATTTTAAAATTAGATTTTGAGTACATTTTTCATTCATATGATGTAAGGATTGTACTCTGGCATGCACAGAAAATTTTTGTTTTCTTTCTTTCCTTGGAAAAATAACGTTAGTGGCTATAGTCAGAAATTGGACTTCACTTGACTTAGATCAGGGAGTTTTTTGTGGAATGGCAATTAAATATCTGAGAAAATAAATCTGTAGTAATCTTTGAACTCTTAAGACTGCTAGTCTCCCACAATACTCAAAAATCCATATTAGGAGGTAAGAGTAGATGCTGCTTAGCTGTGATCCTCAGTCTAAGATTCCTTATTTCAGTAGCACCTGGTATTGAAATGGGGAATGAGGTATGAAAAGCTGTAAGATTAATACAGGGCATTTTCTTGGTTTTGAGTTTTACCAGTAAGCTAAAAGGGGATAAAGAATTTAAGTAAATTAACTATTAAAAATGTTAAATCTTTGATCTTATATCTTAAAGTCTTAAATCCTTAATTAAAAGAATTTGTAAATTGATATGAAATTTTTAGATACCTGTTCATCATATGTTGCTTGCCTACTCAACATTCATTCATTCCCTCTCTCATTGACTATACCTCTGACTTTTCTTTGAGGAATTTATCCATCCCCCCAACCTATTCACAAAGCTTGCTGGGATTGTACTAGCCAAAGCTGTATTCCATCTACCTGCCCATAGAGATTGCTTTAAGGATGAGTGTATGACCCAGTTTGGGCTAGCAGGAGAGAATACACCCAAGAACTTGTGTGGAAATAACCAAAAAAACACTGTAACTATCTAGTTTCTACATAATGTTTATAATATAAAAGACAGAGACAGAGGTATTTGTTGGTATATCCTGACCTGAAGTCATTATTTAAATCAGTAAAGTGTTTTCTTATTTCTGTCCCAGAATGGATCTAACAGATACAAAAAGAGACTAGAAAGTTAGTTCCCACTTTGAATCAGTGACTGTCTGGGCTCATACTCCCATGTGTATTCAATAATCGCCTCTAAGCAATGATTCAATCTCTGTTTTTCTTACGAATATGTCTATGAAACATTTTCAAAACCTTTCGATTATTTAAAGAAGGGTCAGATATGGCTTTTTGAATCAACTAATTTTGCTAGGAGATTTCTCAGTAGAAGCAATGCAAGGTGACAATTTGATGGAAGAAGAAGGACTTGTTTTATACCCTTGAAGCATTTGATGTTAGATTGAGAAAACATGAGTTGTCCTTACCAAAGCAGAAGTAGGCCAGCAGAAATGGAGTAGTGTCTAAAGTGCTTCAAGGCATCTATTTTTCCTTTCCCACCGTTGTTATAAGATGCTCTTTATCCGTCCTGTTCTCTTCTACTCTTTTGCCATTGAACCATTCCGTTGCTGGACATCATTGTAGAGATCATAGAAATGACATGATGTCACAGAATTTCTTCCTGATATTTTTAATATTAAGATTACAAAACGACAGTTTTGATTCAGAGCTGTATCAGAAGTTTTAAATAAGAAAAGTATACAGTGAACCTGCTGAATATTTAGTCTGGGCTTTTCTAGGCTGCACAACACAGAAGATGGCCATATGCCATGAGAGAGCTAGAACCCTGCAGAGAAGTTCTGATCGCATCAACATTTAGAATTGGTTTGAACATCGGTTAGATCACTAAGAGTCTGCTACTTAGACTCAGTCATTCATCCACTCCACAGCATGTATTTAATGCTGGATTTCAGGCATTTTGTATTAGGTTGGTACAAAAGTCGTGGCGTTTTTGCATTGTTGGGCTTTGCCATTCGATATTGGAATACATTCTTAAGTAAATGTGGTTACGTTATACATCATTTTAAGGCACACTTCTTGTTTTATGTTTCTTGCTAAAGACTTATTACTTGCTGTTTATTTTATATTTTAGACTATAGAAATGATGTTAGACAAAAAGCCAATTTGAGTGATTTTTTAATTCAAATTCAAAATGGGTTTTAAAGAAGTAGAGACAACTCACAAGATCAACAATGCATTTGGCCCAGGAACTGCTAATGAACATACAATGCAGTGTGGTTCAGGAAGTTTTGCAAAGGAGACCAGAGCCTTGACAATGAGGAAAGTAGGGCCAACCATCAGAAGTCCACAGTGACCAAATGAGAGCAATCACCAAAGCTGATCCTCTTAAAACTACATGATAAGTTGCCGAAGAACTCAATGTCAGTCCTTCTATAGTCATTTGACATTTGAAGCAAAATGGAAAGTTGAAAAATCTCCACATGTGGGTGCCCCATGAGCTGACCAAAAATCAAAAAATCATTGTTTTTAAGTGTCATCTTCTCTTATTCTGAGCAGCAGCAAACCACTTCTCATTCAGGTTCTGATGTGGGAGGGAAAGTTGATTTTATATGACAATGAGCCACGACCATCTCAGTGGTTGGACCAAGAAGCTCTAAAGCACTTCCCAAAGCCAGACTTGCACCAGAGAAAGTCACGGTCACTGTTTGGTGGTCTGCCAGTCTGATCCACTATAGTTTTCTGAACCCCTGTGAAACCATTACGTCTGAGAAGTATGCTCAGCAAATTGGCAGGATGCAGTGGAAACTGCAGCACCTGCAGTCACCGTTTTTGGTCAACAGAAAAGGCCCAATTCTTCTCCATGACAGTGGAAAACTGCCCATTGCGCAACCAACGAGTGCTTCAAAAGTTGAACAAATTTGGCCATGAATTTTTGCCTCATCTGCCATATTCACCTGACTTCTCACTACCACTTCTTCAAGCATCTCGACAACTTTTTACAGGGAAGATGCTTCCACAACCAGCAGAAGGCAGAAGATGCTTTCCAAGAGTTCATGGAATCCTGTAACACGGATTTTTATGCTAAGGAATAAACAAACTTATTTCCTGTTGGCAAAAATGTGTTGATTGTAATCATTCAGATTTTGATTAATAAATATGTGTTTGAGCCTAGTTACAAAGATTTAAAATTCACAGTTCAAAACTGCAATTACTTTTGTACCAACCTGATAGCATGTAACCCAGATCTGACTGCTTATTGCTCAGAAAAGAGGCCAGGCTGGTGGAAAGGAAAGTTTGCTTTATTTTGGATGTTGGCGACTGGGGCCGAGGGTACACTTGTCCAAAGGCCACCTCCCCCTCTGAGAGTCAGTGGGCAATAGCTTTTATAGTCTGAGGGAGGGTGGCTACATGCAGAAACATTGCAGTCAGCTCTGACAGTCATCTTGAAATTGGTCCTCAGTGGTCTGACCAACATCATCTTGGTTGTTTAAATCTTTAGGTCCAGAGGTAGTTGTTTCCATTTCTTGAGACCAGTCTTCAGAATTGTGGCTGCTATATCATGGCTACAGTCTGCTCATCGTGCAGTTAACTTCTTCCATCAAGTAGGCTTTCGGTGTCTACCAGACAGCTCACAGAATATGGTTCAGAATATTGCCGATAGACCTTGAGAAGGAACTAAAGGTCTTTGGCTCTGCTTAATGACTAACCTATTATTATTATTTGGTTTCCTTTAGCTGTTTTCCTTTGTTTCTGCATGTTCTCACTTCCTCTGATTAAACTTACTCTTTGGCTACACTTTTTCCGTAGACAAAAGGCAGGCTGAAATTGTTGGCAAGGATGTAGAGAGAAGAGGACCCTTGTACACTGTTGGTAGGATTGTAAATTGTTTCAGCCACTGTGGAAAAGTGTATGGAAGTTAACTAAAGATAGAGCTACCATATAAACTAGCAACCTCACTCCTGGGTATATGTCTGGAAAAAACACTATTTCAAAAAGTATATGCATCCCAGTGTTCTTAGGAGCATTATTTACAATTGCCAAGATATGGAAGCAAACTAATTGTCCATCAACTATTGAATGGATAAAGAAACTGTGGTATATACACATACACACACACTCACCGTGGAATACTAGTCAGCCATAAAAATAAAAACAATTCTGCCATTTGCAACATGTTTGGACTTGGAGGATATTATGCTAAGTGAAATGTCAGAGAAAGACAAATGCTATATGATATCATTTATATGTGGAATATAAAAAGTACGGTGAACTAATGAATATAGCAAAAAAAAAAAAAACAGACTCACAGATTCAGGAAACAAAGTAGTGGTTACCTGTGGGAAGGGGATGGAAGGAGCAATATAGGGCTGGAGGAATGGGAGGTAACTGCTATTGAGCATAGGATAGGCTCAAGGATGTGTTGTCCAACACGGGAAGTATAGCTAGTATTTTATATTAACTGTAAATAAATGGGAAGGAACCTTTAAAACTATATAAAAATATTTTTAAATAAAAAAATTTTTAAGTATTCTGCTATGGAGGTGGTATAATCAGATAATGTAGAAATAGAACTCCAACTACAGCAGGGAGGAAAGGAGGTTGAAACAGATGCTCTTATTCTTCTTTAAACTAAACTAGTATATTTGTCTTTAAAACCAAATTTGGCCTAGGAATAATCCTGAGGATTTTATTGTAGTGGAATTTGGGTTTCATCAGTGTTGCTATTGCTCTTGTTCCCCTCACATGTTAAATTTAGAAAGTGAGAGAGTCCATATGTTTTAGAATTTTCATTTCATATATTTCATCAATCCTGAAAGATTTTTATAGGTTGTCATAATGCTAATGAAAAAAATGAATATTCCAAATTAGTATGATGTAGCAAGTAAAGAAAGAAGTTATACTGAACACTTTATTTTTTATTTATTTTAAAGAGCCTCTGATAATGTAGCTATAAGGATGTCTTTCATAATTACTGGAGAAGTTCATATCCAAATCTTACATATACATACCTCTGACCTCTACATAAAAGTATAAAATATTGATAGATTATTATAATATCAATGAGAGTTGTAATTTTTAAATATCATGTTTTAATATGCTAGGAATACTTGGGAAAAAGTTGTAGTAGTTGTTACTCAGAAGTAGTAGGGTTGTTTAAGCTTTATATTCCTGGAATTGATCTAATCATTTAGATTGTGACAGTGATTAAATTGTAACCATATCAATAATTAAAATGTTGATTATTCTTATGTGTTTAATTTAAAATTTTATTTTCTTCTATTTTCAATTTAGTATGAAGAATATTATATTATGTATTTTAGGGTACTTTAATGGAGAAGGCAATGGCAACCCACTCCAGTATTCTTGCCTGGAGAATCCCATGGACGGAGGAGCCTGGTGGACTGCGGTCCTTAGGGTCGCTAAGAGTCAGGCACCACTGAGCGACTTCACTTTCACTTTTCACTTTCATGCATTGGAAAAGGAAATGACGCCCCACTCCAGTGTTCTTGCCTGGAGAATCTTAGGGACGGGGGAGCCTGGTGGGTTTCCGTCTATGGGGTCGCACAGAGTTGGACACAACTGAAGCGACTTAGCAGCAGCAGCAGCAGCAGGGTACTTTAATACATTCATCTATAATGCAGTTTCTTAGCAGGGTGGAATTAAATTAAATAATAACTTAATTCTGTTTAGACGGACTGTACTCAGGTATGGTTGATTGATTACAGTCAGGGGAAAACACCACACCAGAGTTGCATTTGAGTCATAAAAGAATCCTTTACCTTTGTTCACAAAGTCAAATCCTCTTCTTATAATTTGATAAAAGCATTTCAAAGCGGATTTACTGAAGGCTTAAAATGTAGCTTTGGTCAATAAAAAGGTTAGTATTAAATGTGAAAAACATGATAATATGTATGAAGAATGTGCCTTTCATCCCCAGAGAAATGAAAGTGTTTATCTCTTTCTAAAATTAAGACAGGCAAGACTGGTCCCCTACTGTTTCTTTTTAAAGATACCATAATTATTTAGTCAAATTCAGGGGAAAAAATATTTGTTGAACTTTTCTTTTGCGAAATTGTACTTTATGTGGGTTTGGGGGTACGCATTAACCATACGTTCTGAATTAAGTATATCTTGATTTCTTAACAACTTTACTCTTTCCCATAGAAGAATGGCATTAATTCGACTGAAGCCTAGTGGCCCATATTATTCTAATTTGACTGCCCACATGCATAAGAGGAGGAAAATAGAGCTCTGGGGCCATTCAGAGTACCTAGGAGAGCTCAGATGTGTGCTGCGCTTCTGCCTGGCTAGGCACATATGATGTACAAAGACTGAAAATGTTTTTACAACCAAATCACCACTCTACTTATATAAAATATTTATTTGTCTTTTACAGTTTCTACATCCATAAAAAGATTGCTCATCTGAAGCAACTTAGTTTCAATTTCAGTTTCACTGAAACACTCAAAAGTATTACTCTAAATGAGTGGGGTTTGTACTTTCTGTAAAATGGTACAAGTCTTAAACCGGCTGGAGCTGAACCAGTCAAGCAGATCATGAGCCCTTGTTGTATCAGGAATGGACCACATGGCACAAACCTTTGGAGCTTCATGCCGTTCTGGGAAGTTGTGCAGCAAGACTGTCGTTCATCTAGAATGTAGGATACCTTCATTTGGAATGTGCCCTCTGAAGTTCTCCACTACGCTGACTTTCAGCCCTTCTTAGAGCTAGATTCTGAGCGCCACCACAGAACCAGGATCCAGTTCATATTTTGGGGAGTTACCAAACATATGAAAATACTGCAACAGCAACAAAAGTGAAAAATCGGTGAAACAAGAGCACAGTCAATAAAAAGAGCACCCATGCCATGAAATAGAAGCTCTTACACAAAAGGGGAAGAGTCAGAAATTACTCTGATCTTTAGAATGTAAGCAGTATATATTATAATTTTCAAGTATGTTCATTTGGGCCTTCCCAGATGCCTCAGTGGTAAAGAATCCACCTGCCAAGCAGGAGCCTGGTCTACAGAGGCACAAAGAGTCAGACACCACTTTGTAACTAAACAACAACAGTGTTCATCTATACAACCTCTAGTAAGCTACTCTGAGGAATAATACCCAAAATGTGGATTCTTAAAGAAAAAAAAATTGTCTACAGCCTATACTAAAAGTAAGAATGAAGTATGCAATAAAGAAGACCTCAAAGGAACAGCAAGAAACAGAATCAAAAGAATGTCTTTTTGTAGGGAAGCATATCAATGTTAATAATTACTGTGATGGAGGGCTGTGCAATATATTCCAGCCTATTGATCTCCCTGTCATTCTTTTCTAAACTTTCAATTATTCACTGCTGAGTCATTTTTCGAAGTTATAAATTCACTTTTTTGATCATTTGATCATTTTTTTTGACTGAGAATATACAAATTTATTTTTTCTTTTTTTTTCATAAATGGTTGTTTGATTTTGTCAAATAACTTTCCTATATATGTTGAAATACTCCTATGATTTTTCTTTCTTAGTGTGGTGATGGGATAGAGTTCATTAATTGAGTTTTGAATGTTAAACCAGATCTATCTGGGATAAATCCCACTTGGTCATAATGCATACTTCCTTTTATACATTGTTGGATTTGGTTTATTATTATTTTGCTGAGAATTTTTGCATCTATATTCCTAAAAGATATTGGTCTGTATTTTTCTTTTCTTGTAATGTTCCTGCCTGGCTTTGTTACTAGGGTAATATTGACCTCATGCTTAGGAAGCACTCTCTCTGCTTCTACCTTCTGTAAGAGATCACAAAGAATTGGTATAATTTCTTCCTTAAATGTTTGATAGAATTCCCCGGGGTACCCATCAGGACCTTATACTTTCTGTTTTTAAAGGTTATTAAATATTGATTCATTTCTATAATAGATATAAGCCTAATCAGATTGTCTGTTTCTTCTTATGTGACTTTTGGCAAATTGCGCCTTTCAGGGAGCTGCTTCCTGTTTTTGTTATTTTTTTCAGGGGTTGTGGATATACAGACACAGGATCAGAGAGAAGATAGATCAGTGAAAATTACAAGAATCATTATGTAGAAAGACAGAGAATAATAAATGTCCACATAACTTGAGTATGTTTATTTGGAGGATACACATAATTTACAAAGAAAAACCTCTCTTTATATATTATGTGTATATATTTTAAAGCATTGTTATTATTAATCCCTTTAAAATGTTTAAAGAATACAGCAGTTTGTTTATAAGCAGTGTGTGGCTAGATAAAGACACAGTCAGAGGAGTAGCTGAATACAGGGTTGGAACTTCAGTTCGCCTGCCTCGGCTCCAGACTCAAGCTCATCTCCTTCTGCTCAGAATGTGGCCCTTATACCAGCTGCATAGCATCTCCCAGGATCTTGTTAGAAAGGCAGTATCTTGAGTCCCAGTCCAGACCTTCTGAATCTAAATCAGAATTTTTTTTTAATTGAGGTATAGTTTTTAAATTTTTTAATTGAAATATAGTTGACCTGCATAGTTATATTAGTTTAGGTACACAGCATAGTGATTCAGTTATACATAGATATATTCTTTTTTAGATTCTTTTCTATATGCTTTATTATAAGATATTGAATATAGTTCCCTGTGCTGTATAGTAGGTCCTTGCTGTTCATCTGTTCTATATATAGTAGTGTGTATGTTTTAATCCCAAACTCCTAATTTATCCTTCCCTTCCTTAGCCCGTTGGTAACCATAAATTTGTTTTCCATGTCCTTGAGTCTAAATCTGTTTGGTAAATAAGTTCATTTGTATAATTATTTTAGATTCCACATATAAATGATATCATGTGAGATTTGTCATTCTCTGTCTGGCTTTCTTACTATGATAATCTCTAGGTCCATCCATGTTACTGCAAATGGCATTATTTCATTCTTTTTTGTAACTGAGTAATATTCCATTGTGTGTGTAAGCCACATATTCTTTATCTGTTTATCTGTCTATGGATACCTAGGTTGCTCCCATGTCTTGGCTATTGTAAACAGTGCTGCTATGGATATTGGGGTGCATATATATTTTGAATTATGGTTTTCTCTGGATACCTGCCCAGGCGTGGGATTGGAGGATCATATGGTAGCTCTATTTTTAGTTTTTTAAGGAACTTCCATATAGATCTCCATATGGCTGCACCAATTTATATTCCCACCAACAGAGTAGGAAGGTGGATTATGCAAATCTTAAATGAATTTAGACAAAACTGATATTTTTACTGTCTATAACATCTCCATCTAGGAGCTTGATGTATTTCTCCATTATTTGTCAAGTTTTCCTTTATTTTCCTCAGTAGAGATTTGAAAATTACTTTGTATGTTGAGGAAAAATACTCTTAGAGAAAAAGATGGAGTGATGTGATTACTGCTGTTACTTTCATTTTCTAATGCCTGTAACTCTCATTTGATAATCATTTTCTAAAAGCAAAAGTCAAATTAGCCATGTTCTTAGAGGGATCAGAAACCTCAGTTTTTACTTATGATTCTGTTTCTGAGTAGTTTCTGTAAGATGCATCAAGCTTCTTACAATGAAACTTCCATTCAGTTCAGTTCAGTTCAGTTCAGTTCAGTTCAGTCACTCAGTCTTGTCTGACTCTGCAACCCCATGGACTGCAGCACGCAGGGCCATCACCAACTCCAAGAGTTTACTAAAACTCATGTCCATCGAGTCGGTGATGCCATCCAACCATCTCATCCTCTGTCGTCCCCTTCTCCTCCTGCCTTCAGTCTTTCTCAGCATAAGGATCTTTTCCAAGGAATCAGTTCTTCACATCAGGTGGCCAAAGTATTGGAGTTTCAGCTTCAGCATCAGTCCTTCCAATGCATATTCAGGACTGATCTCCTTTAGGATGGACTGGTTTGATCTCCTTGTTGTCCAAGGGACTCTCAAGAGTCTTCTCCAGTACCACAATTCAAAAGTATCAATTCTTAGGCACTCAGCTTTCTTTATAGTCCAACTCTCACATCCATACATGACTACTGGATAAACCATAGCTTTGGCTAGATGGACCTTTGTTGGCAAAGTAATGTCTCTGCTTTTTAATATGCTGTCTAGGTCAGTCATAACTTTTCTTTCAAGGAGCAAGCATCTTTTAATGTCATGGTTGCAGTCACCATCTGCAGTGATTTTTGGAGCCCCCCCAAAAAATAAAGTTTGTCACTGTTTCCACTGTTTCCCCATCTACTGCCGTGAAGTGATGGGGCTAGATGCCAAGATCTTAGTTTTCTGAATGTTGAGTTTTAAGCCAACTTTTTCACTCTCCTCTTTCACTTTCATCAAGAGGCTCTTTAGTTCTTCCTTTTTGTCATAAGGGTGGTGTCATCTGCATATCTGAGGTTATCGATATTTCTGCTGGCAATCTTGATTCCAGCTTCTGCTTCTTCCAGCCCAGCATTTCTCATTATATACTCTGTATATAAGTTAAATAAGCAGGGTGACAATATACAGACAATAGACTTCCATTCATCAACATGCAAAATCAACACAGAAGTGAATGTGGTGTGATATATATTTTGGGTCTTATATGCTACCCCTAATAAAGTACCATTTTCTAGTAACTTTTCTTTGTAGTTTGTGCATTGAGAGAGTTGATCTGAGTTTGTCAACCATAATAATCCTTTTATTTCTTTGGCATTGAGATTCTACAGAAATATTTCAAATGTCTCAAAACACCTAGTGCAGGTTATCATGAAAGGGACATTAAATGTTTAACAAAGGAAAAATATTATATGTACCTGTTGATAGTTTTAATTAAATGTGTGCTGTGCACTGATATTTTAATTTCCAAAGTATTTTCATTTTATAGTAGACACCAAACAATCATTACCACAATAAATATTTTCCGTAACAAAAGTGAAAGCAATGAGCTGATAGAAACTTTTTAAAAATTCTATTATAATTTCCATAGCCTTGATGTAATCTGGTTCCTATATTTAGTGTTTTAACATTAAACGGATCATCATTTTATCTTTTATCTATAGTAATTTATCTGTAATAATATAGGATGCCCTAAAAATAATAGTCTTCAGCTGTCAATAACAGTTTTTATCTCACATTATCTCTTATAGTAGCAACCAGAAATAAAAGAAACAATCCAAAAAGCAAAGCCCAAGGATAAAAGAGAAAAATACTTTAAACCCGTATGTAAGTGTGAACTCTCATCCATAAACATGAGAGTGCAAGAAAACTGTTATAAATCAATGTGTTAAAATATTTACCCAAAGAACATTTTAAATAATATTGATTTCTACTAGTTCTCTTTAGGCAAAGTGACCTACTTCAGTTGGGCATTTGCCTAGTGGCCTGTGGGGAAGCATGCACTTTTAAAAGGAAATGGGGGAAGCAGGCTCTGACTCTTGGACTGCCAGCTAGGAAATCTGTCCTCTGGATAACAGCGATAAATGTCCTCACTCTGTCAAACAGTGCCTCTTCCTTACCACTCTCCACCACTTTAGTTTTTCCCTGATAGTATCATGAATATCCTTACTATCAAGGTCTTTATCAGGCTTTAATTCTTCTTTCCCTAGCGCTGGTCACAGCTTTCCTGGGTTTAGGACCTAAAAAGTTTAGAGACTGTAAAGTTTTAGGACTGGCATGACTGAAGCGACGCAGCAGCAGCAGATTAGTCCTTTATCAGGAAAGGTTTATGAAATCTTTTTAGAAAATAGTGATTAGGTATAATATGTTTCCATATGAAAGTAAAGATAGTCTGTTTCTCTGTACAATTGCCTTCTCACTGAATTGTTTACTTAATGTGCCCATGTTGAAGACACCATCACAGAGGTGTGGGGAAGGAAGTTGTTGTGGTAACACTTATGCATTAATTATATAGTATCTCCTTTGTGAAAATTACGGGAAGAAATTTACTATTTTTTTTAAAATCAAGAACAATTGTACCTCCCCTGAAAATTGTCCTAAAAGATTCATTCTTGGATAACTTTGATAATCAATCCCCCTTTATGTTGACTGCTAAGAAGCTTAGAACTATGATTATGAGGAACCTGTAACCAGTATATGGGATTTTATATGCATAACTGCTTGTGTTAACTTCATTTCTCCAATATCTCTACTTAAATTTATTACTCAACTTTTTAATTACTGTTAGCAATACATTAAACCTTTTTTGGAACAATATGACATAGGAATTAATATATGAAATTCCCACTTCCAGACTTATGCCTGGAATTTGGAAATCGACCAGTTAGATGGTTGTGATTGCCTGTACCTGGTATGTGCCAATCCTCTTTTCCTCTCACTCCCCAATCAGTCATATGAAGGAAAAAGTCATACAATGGAAACATTGTACTATGAAAACTCCATTTTTTACATTTTTACTGGAGTATAGTTGGTTTACAATGCTGTTTTTGTTCCTGCCGTACAGCAAAGTAAGTCACTTATATGTATAAATATATCCACTCTTTTTTATAGTCTTCTTACATATAGATCAGTTCAGAGTACTGAGGAGAGTTCCCTGTAAGGTCTCCTTAGTTATCTATTTTATATAGTGTAGTGTGTATGTGTTCATCCATCTCCCAATTTATCCCTCCCCCACCCTTCCCCTTGGTAACCATAAGTTTGTTTTCTTTAAACATGTGGCTCTATCCCAGAGTCCTAAGCTTGTGACTCAGTGTGTCTAGAGAGTTCTGTCTCAGAGATAACATTTGCCAAATCAACAAATAAATTTTTTTAAATTAGTAATTATGTAAAAAGTTCTTTGAAAATGCAAGGCTATATAAATGGACTTGGCATGTTTCATTATTTAAAGGTATAAGAGAATGGAAGGTGACCTAGATGACATTCTGTAATTGGAAAGTAGTATACTCACTTCACTTCACTACTAACAGAGCAATTCAAATGGAGCACTCTTTTGTTATGTTTGTGTGTGTGCAGATGTGTTCTGATATATGAAATGTCTGAGTGTGTAGTATGTTTATTATCACGGTCTAACTTAAAATGATCACCACTTATCTGATAAAAGCACAAACATTTTAGAAGATTACGTTTTGGAGAGCAGTATTTGTGGGCTTTCCTTTCAAATAGCACAGTCAGCATTCTGATTTCCTCTCAGACCCTTCAGTATATTTGTAGACTGGTGGTCTCCATATCGATCCCTCTTGTTTCCATGACTAAAATTGATTCCTCCCACCTGACACTGAGACCTTTGCCTGTCATCGAGCTTACTTTTTCTCTTATGCCAAAATGACATTTGATTGGATTATTCAACAGAAGAAGGCTTCTGTCATTGAGCACAATCAATACCCTTGTGTTCACTGATTTTATAGACCTTTCAGTGACTACCTTCATAAATGAAAGCTGGAATGGTTCAGGTTGCAGTCAGATTATACCAAAACTTGAAGTTTTTTTAACAGTTGTGACAAGCTCTTTTATCAACCTAAATTTTCATCAAGTCTATTTCTAAAAATGTTATGTACTCGTATGCAAATATATCAGTCAACAGATATTTTCAAGCATTCAAGATTTGCAAAAGTGCGTATATACATGGTTCATATTCTATATATTGACATATATAGAATAACAGTAATATATATGGGGTATTTACATAAAAGATAGTTACAATAAAAATAGGACACAATTAAATGAGTCACACTATTAATAATGTAGAAGTAATATCTATCACTTACTATAACAACTCTTTTGTACCAGGCTCTTTATACTGTGTTCAGCTTTTATATCTCTCATATCTAATCTTTATAAAAGCCCATCAAAAGAGTTAGTGTTAAATCCATTTCACAGACAGGGAACTTTGGTAATCTACTCAAGATTGTGCAGCTAAGACATAGTTTTAAGTTCAGCTTCATTTGAAAATGTCTATAGTTTGTCAAAGTATCATGTTGCATCTCTATAGACTTCACAGATTTTCAGAGGTTATGGATTGCCTCCAGCTATAGGAGAATTTGACAGAGGACAGGTTGAATTAGCATTTCTTAGTGTGATGGAATTTCAGAAGGGTTTCTGAGTTGGGGAGAAAGGCACAAGTTGGTGAGTAAAGACAAAGGGAGGAAGTGCGCATGCGTCCTGGAGAATTGAATATGCTGATATGTACAGAGCTTAAGTTTCATCTGAAAGTAGTTTAGAGATAAACTGAGTCACTAACATAAGGTTATAGAAGGGTGTGTATCCCATCTAATGTCTTGGTATTTATTACTGAACAGACCACATGTACTTGAAAACTTTTTGGGGAAAGTAAAATACTATCAAATGCTGGATTAAGACTACTGTATTATCCTGACAAAACTGGAGGATAGAGCCTGAGTGTCTGGAAGTAGAACAATTAGGAGGCATTTAAATTAGCCCAAAGAAATGGAGCTAAGTTTCACAACAGGATTCTCGCAGTATAACTAAAAGGCTAATGACATTTTTAAGGACAAATCAGATCTTTGCAATTGAATAAATAGTAATAGAAAGTTGATTCAAACATTCCTTCAAAATTTGGGGGCTAACTAGAAAAGCAAAGTTACCACAAAAACATTTATCTACAGTTTATAGGAGCAAGTGACCTTGAGAAGAAAGGTTATTTTGATGAATTAGTTATATTTGAGATATTAAGCAGCATAAGCAAGTGCTGTGTGATGAGTAGGAGATAGAACATCAAAAGAGAGGTTAGGAATGAAGTATGACTTATCAAATATAAGATAAAACCACCAGACTGGATCAGATCTCTAAGTAAAGAAAGCATCAATTCAGTTCACTCACTCAGTCATGTCCAATTCTTTGTGACCCCATGAACTGCAACACACCAGGCTTCCCTGTCCTTGAACAAATCTGAGTTCGCTCAAACTCATGTCCATTGAGTCAGTGATGCCATCCAACCATCTCATCCTCTGTTGTCCCCTTCTCCTCCTGCTTCCAGTCTTTACCAGCATCAGGGTCTTTTCCAAGGAATCAGTTCTTTGAATCAAGTAGTCAAAGTATTGGAGTTTCAGCTTCAGCATCAGTCCTTCCAGTGAATATCACAGTTGAAATAAAATAGCATTTTTGTCTGAGTTACTACTATATGCAGAGTATGCACTAGAAACTTTTAAAAGTAATAATTTTATTTCTATTTTATAGTAGAATGAACTGAGACTCAGATTAAGTAACCTGAGTATAATAACTTGTTATTAAACTCATAGCTATTAAATACTTTTGCTGTTGATAATGAACAGTAATAATTATGACTGATTCTAAGAACAATTTTAACAGCCAGAAAAGAAATATTTTTTGAGGACACTAGAGAGCTAACAAGACAGTGAAGAATTATATGGAAAAGATCTGAGAGGAGAATGGCAAAAAAAAAAAAAAGTTTGCTATTTGTATAGTCTTAGCTGTATGGACATCTACAACTCTAGAATGGGAGGCTGTGTGGCTGAGAAGATTAACAGCTTTTAATAGCCGAATAGTGCTTTGTAGACAAACTTAGAGTTCAGGATCAGCCAAGAAGGGGACTGTAGTGAGTATATCAGTATTTACAATGAGATCTCAAAGAACCCTAACCTAGGATAAATCAAAAGAATAAATAAATGACCAATACACAGAGAGTCTCAAGACCAGCTTCAGATTACTTTAATCATGAAAACTGGGTTAAGTTGTCCAGGATTGCAAGAGACAAGTACAGATTAATAAATAAAAACACAAAAACCAATAAGAATAACAAAGGTTTGAAAAGCACAATTAACAAATTTGAACTAGAAGAATATTATATCCAATAATCACAGAGTTGTCTTCTCAGTAAATACAAAATCTTTTAAATATTAGGGGACATAAAGCAAGTGTCAATATATGTAAAAGGTTTCAAATCTTCCAGAATGTATTTTCTAATCATAGTACTATTAAGCTTGACATCAATATTAAAACAATAGGTACATTCTTCATGTGTGGAAATTAAGAAATAATTTTCCAGTCAGTGAATGAATCAAAGAAATAAAAAGAAAAGTAAAATATATTTTTAACTGATTTCTAGTATAAATACTATGTATCCAAACTTACGAAATGCAGCTAAATCTATATGTGAAGAGAAATTTATAATCTTAAAGACATATTAGACACAAGGTAAACTACAAAAAAAAAAAAAAAACAAACCAAATAGCTGAGTATCCCTGTACTTTAAAAAGTATGCTAGAAATAGAAGCATAAATAATAGGAAGAAAATATTTGAGTGAAAAAATGTATGGAATAGAAAATAAAGCATGCACTAGATAATGATAAAGGCACACAAATTTGTCTTTTTAATAGACTCATTAAAGATTTATAAATCCACATAGAGACAAATGAGGAAAAAAATGATAGTAAATATACATTACCAATTTAAAAGTGAAAGGAGGAGTATCATTAGATATCATAAAAACATGAAAAAATAGTAAAATAATAAGATTAACTGATTGATGCCAGTTTAAAAATTTAAGTGAAAAGAACAGATATCCAGAAAAAAGCAATTCACTAAAATTGAATCCAAAATAAATATCTCCCATAAAGAAAAGTACAAATCCGGATGGCTTTACTAGCAAATGCTGCCAAAATATTAAGGAAAAAGCACTGTCAGTCTTATACAAATTTTTGAGAAAATAAAAAATGAGAGGTAATCCCAACTTATTATTGAGACCAAGCATAACATTAATACCAAAGTTAAAGTTGAAACTGGATATCAAAATTAGAAGCAAAAATTATAAGTAAAAGTTAGTAAATAATACCCAATTATATATAAAATGAGTAATAGATAGCAAGTAGTTACGGTTTTTTCCAGGAATGTGAGGTCAGTTTATCATTCAAAAGTCAAACAGTTGATTCAATTAACCATATAAAAGAAAAAATACAACTTTCCCAGTAGATTCAGGAAGGATGTTTGGTAAAATTTAACCTCTATTCAGGATATAAACTTACAACATTCCAGTAATGAAAGGAAACTTACTTTATATTGATAAGTATTTGATAAAATTGCTAAATCATGTGTGATATTTAGTGATAAAGCAGAGACATAACTTTGCCAACAAAGGTCCGTCTAGTCAAAGCTAGTGTTTTTCCAGTGGTCATGCGTGGATGTGAGAGTTGGACTATAAAGAAAGCTGAGCACCAAAGAACTGATATTTTTGAACTGTGGTGCTGGAGAAGACTCTTGAGAGTCCCCTGGACTACAAGGAGATCCAACCAGTCCATCCTAAAGGAAATCAATCCTGAATACTCATTGGAAGGACTGATGCTGAAGCTGAACCTCCAATACTTTGGCCACCTGATTCAAAGAACTGACTCCATGGAAAAGACCCTGATGCTGGGAACGATTGAAAGCAGAAGAAGGGGATGACAGAGAATGAGATGGTTGAATGGCATCACCGACTCAATGGACATGAGTTTGAGTAAACTCTGGGAGTTGGTGATGGACAGGGAGGCCTGGCATGCTGCAGTCCATGGGCTCACAAAGAGTCAGACATGACTAAGTGACTGAACTGAACTGAACTGATGAAAACTTTCCTTCTGATGTATTCAGAATGTATAAAAAACTGCTAAAACTCAATAGGAAAAACAGGTATTCCTATGGAAAAAAATCATTAGGAGACCTGAACAGACTTTTCCAAAAAGATATTGCAAGATTTTATATATATATAAAAACATACTCATTAGTAACTAGAAAATGCCAATTAAAACCAAAATGCTATACCTCTACACATATATGAGGATGGCTAAAAGTTCAAAAGTTAGACAGTACCAAAAGTTAGTGAGGATGTAGAGCAAGGGAGCTCTCAAACACTGCTACAGAAAAAGTGATGGTTTACCATTGTCTAGCAAAAATGAACATACTCATCACCAATGACTTAGGAATCTCATTCCTAAGTATATACTGAAAGGAAATGCAAAATAATAGTTACAGTGGGGAAGAGGGAGGGAGAAATTGTTGGAAGGATCATGACAAGGCACCAGGGCTTCAAAAGCACAAAAAAGTGTTCTATTTTGCACTCTTTGATAAATGATTACCCAGGTGTGTTTTCTGACAATTACTAAACCATACATTTTTTTAGAACATTGCCCTGTGTATATTATATACTTCCAAAAAATGTAGGTAAAACCAAATACTAAAAATAAGAAAAAAGTCCTCAGTCAAGAAAATGAAAGTAAGAGGTTCAAATTCAGGTCTATCTAACTTCAAAGCCTATGAATGATTTATCCTCATTCAGTAATATAATTGTGAGGAGTAAAACTTTGGTTCCTATTCATATTTGGTGAGCAAATTTCTCAGGAAGTCTATATTAATGAACAGTGACAGTGGAAACATTAGAAAAAGCCATGTGGATTTGATATGTTCCTGCACTATCTCCAGTTCTTAGCTCTGATTTCATTTACAGTCAGTGCCGCAGAATGTGATTATAATTTCACATGAGTTCATTTTGTCCACTGAACGAAATTATAAATTTTTGGAAACCATAAGTCATATTTAATTGGGTTTTAATCAGAATGGCTGCCATCAAAAAGTCTACAGACAGTATATGCTGGAGAGGGTGTGGAGAAAAGGGAACCCTCTTATATTGTTGGTGAGAATGCAAACTGGTACCGTCACTATGGAGCACAGCATGGAGATTCCTTAAAAAACTGGGAACAAAACTGCCATACGACCCAGCAATCCCACTACTGAGAATACACACCAAGGGAACCAGAATTGAAAAAGACACATGTACCCCAGTGTTCATTGCAGCACTGTTTACAATAGCCAGGACATGGAAGCAACCTTGACGTCCATCAGCAGACAAATGGATAAGGAAGTTGTGGTACATATACACAATGGAATAAAACTCAGCTATAAAAAGGATCACATTTGAGTCAGTTCTAATGAGGTGGATGAAACTGGAGCCTATTATACAGAGTGAAGTAAGTCAGAAAGAGAAACACCAATCCAGTATATTAATGCATAAAAATGGAATGTAGAAAGACAGTAACAACGATCCTATATGCAGGACAGCAAAAGAGACACAGATGTAAAGAACAGACTTTTGGACTCTGTGGGAGAAGGCGAGGGTGGGATGATTTGAGAGAATAGCATTGAAACATGTATATTACCATATGTGAAACAGATGATCAGTGCAAGTTCAACACATGAAGCAGGGCACTCGAAGCTGGTGGTTTTTTGGGACAACCCAGAGAGACAGCGTGGGGAGGGCAGTGCGAGGGGGTTCACGATGAGGGGATATATGTGCACCTGTGGCTGATTCATGACTATGTATGGCAAAAACCATCACAATATTGTAAAGTAATTATCCTCCGATTAAAATTAATTAATTAAAAAATAAAATTATAGGCATATTTAATTGGGCTTTAATTACCCATAGCACCTAGTTCTGAACACAGCACATACATGGCTATGAAATTTCTCTTCCATGTATCTCATTATAAGCATCTTTAAAACATACTTTCTATACAGGACATTTATGAAGTTGTGTTTAAAATACTGCAGTTGTCTTCTTACAGCTCAGAACAGTAGAAGGCCCTAAAACAAGACTTGAGGTAAAATGGCAATCAGAAGCTCACACTAAAATATTATAATGTGTTGGAATTTTCATCCTTTTATCTGATTCCCTTGTGCTTTTTCTTTATAGCTTGCACTTTGTTATACTCAATGCAACTGTTTTTAATGACATAGATGTGTTTCAGGAAGGAAAACATATTTTTTGCAATCTCAGTACAGTAGGGTTTGTAGATTTTGTAGTATGGTAGGTTTTGAAACATAGCCTTTGATTTTTTTAATTATATGGAAATATTTCTACCATCTCTTGTCTTGACTGTTGACTCTATTACTGTGACAAATGGCAATTCATTTTACATATGAAAATAATTACTGGTATGGGAAGAATATTGTTGTTTTCTTTTCTTTTATCATTTTGTATCCTATAAAGATACAGGATACTTTAGTTACTTTATGTGATCATGACTGCAGTTCTAATAGATAACAGCTGTATAAATAGAGACACCTATGCCCTCTTAGGGGAAGGCAATGGCACCTCACTCCAGTACTCTTGCCTGGAAAATCCCATGGACGGAGGAGCCTGGAAGGCTGCAGTCCATGGGGTCGCAGAGGGTCAGACACGACTGAACGATTTCACTTTCACTTTTCACTTTCATGCATTGGAGAAGGAAATGGCAACCCACTCCAGTGTTTTTGCCTGGAGAATCCCAGGGACGGGGCTGCTGTCTATGGGCTCGCAGAGTTGGACATGACTGACGTGACTTAGCAGCAGCAGCAGCATGCCCTCTTAGGGCTGCCCAGGTGGCCAGTGGTAAAGAATCTGTCTGCCAGTGCAGGCGACACAGGTGATACAGGTTCAATCTCTGGATCAGGAAAATCCCCTGGAGGAGGAAATGGCAACCCACTCCAGTAATCTTGCCTAGAAAATTCCATGCACAGAGAAACCTGGTGGACTATGGTCCAGCGGGTCACAAACAGTTGGACACACAGACCATGCCCTCTTAATACCAAATAGAAGTGCTAATGAAATTACAGATCAATTGGCACCATATCCCCAAATGCACATTCATTATTAAACACATAGTGTCTCCTAACTAATTACTTAAGTATATGTAGATTTTCAATTAATATTTAATCTTTCAAAAATGCAATTTAAATTCTGCTTGCCTATTTCTCTTATAAAGTTGTTGTGTGGGGTTTTCTGTTATCAATAAATAGCTTACTTTTTCCTCCAGAAAAATATAGGATTAAGAGTTTAGCAGATAATTAAGTATTTATAACCAAAATATTGTTTACAGCATTTTATACTAAAGCCGGACAGTGGCCTTAGTACATATACAAACAAGCCCACCTCTGCATGCAGACAAGGTTAATTGGCTTGTAAAAGCCTTGTTTTATCTGATAATGGGAGTGAATGACTATATTGTATCAGTGAAGTGTGCTTTCATAATTTCTATTCTGGAAAAACTAACAAGTCTGTACTAGGTCACTTAGAGTCATGAAACAATTCTCAGAGTCATTCTCAGGGGACAAGGACATTCAATTCTGTTCAGTCACTCAGTCATGTCTGACTCTTTTCGATGCCATGGACTGCAGCACACCAGGCTTCCCTGTCCGTCACCAACACCCAGAGTTTGCTCAAACTCAAGTCCATCAAATCAATGATGCTATCCAACCATCTCATCCTCTGTCATCCCCTTCTCCTCCTGCCTTCAATCTTTCCCAGCATCAGAGTCTTTTCCAATGAGTCAGTTCTTTTTGAACTGACTCAGTTCATGCTCTAACTCATGTCCATCGAGTTGGTGATGCCATCCAACCATCTCATCCTCATTCTCCTGCCCAAAGACATTAGCTAGGTTCAATCAACTCTACTTATCTTCCATTCTGCCTTTCCTATTTCAAGAAATGGATCAATGCCGTAGTTTAAAACTTTTGATTTTATATTTCATGTATTTGTGTGTTTTATAAGTGTAGTTACCTTAACCTTGGAGGTGGAAATGGCAACCCACTCCAGTATTCTTGCCTGGAAAGTGATATGGACAAAGGAGCCTGGCAGGCTATAGTCCATGGAGTCGCAAAAAAACTGAAATGAGACTTAGCAAGTAAACAACAACCTTAACCTTTGGTGTAGAATTTACTTTCAGTAAGTTCATTAAATTACTAATTAGGCATTATGCTTCATTATAGCTAAAATACAGCTTAAATATACATGTATAATACAAATAGCAGCTCTTATTAATTAATAGGAAGGGGGATTGGCAAATACAATTTTAAAAATGATCACAGCCAAAAGTTTTCAGATTTATATAAACAAATTACATTCGCTACTTCTACTTACAGTCACAGTATATTCTAAATCATGATTGATACTGCTACTTGGAATATTTTGTCAGGCTCTTACTGTGATTTGGCCAGTCACAATTATGAAATCCCAACTCATTTAGCCAAAGCAGTGCTCCACTGTTTTCAGCAACCTTAGAGATTATATCCCTGGATAGCACAACTAGTATTATGTATACAAATCATCTCCAGAGGAATACTGGAAAGACTACTAAATATGAATAAAGAGACAGGAATTCTAATCCTAGTTCTGTCACTTCCTGTAAAACATTGGACAAATCTTTTCTACTATCACCAGTTCAGTTTATTCATTTCTAAAAAAAAAATGAAAAGCTCTCTTAAGCTTTAGTTTTCCATGATGATAAATCAGTATCTGGCAATGAATCCAGCCATTTTAAACACAAAGACATTAAGTTGTTTTCATGATCAGTAGGTAAGTGAAATTTCCGTATTAGGTAAATACATTATATTTGATTATTGGTACTTGTGCTTATTTATGGCAATCTGGATTATTAAATTGCCTGTCTTGAAGATTTGCTGGCTCAGAGAGGAATTCTTTTCTCTCAACAAAAAGAAAGAAGTGCGTGGTCAAGTTAACAGCTGTCAGAAGTCAGCCAGGGATCTATCAACAAGTAGAAAAATAGGGTCAGTTTTGAGGGTTTGTTGCCAATCTTGTTGGAATTGTGACTATTAAGTTAAAATACTACATACTGAACAACTGACTATACGGTTCTGAGGCCAATAGGATAAATACAGAGTTCAACAAATAAAGTTCACAGTTAGAACAGAAACCAGAATCAGAGCAGAATTTTTCCATTTTCAGTTGAAGGCATGTATTTTAATATTATCTAATGGAATATTAATCAAATTTTCCAAGAACAGAGACATGTTTGAGGCAAGAGAAACGTGTTTGGAGGGGATTTGTTAAGACTGCAGCCCAGGAGACGCAGATCTAAGCACTTGAATTGTGTTCTGCCGCATTGCAAAATGGGAGAAACTTACAAAGGAAAAAAACCCTAAGGATTTATAAATTGTCAAGATTTAGGATTGGAGCTGGCAAGAAGTAAGGGTGCTGGGTAAGCAAGTATTGGACATGAGGGAGCAATGAAGTGAATATCAGAGAAATACTACAGCCAGAAGGAAGAGTCCAGACAGCACGCCTCAAGTGTTCCAGGAGTGTCACATGGGCCGGTGGGGCTGGAACAGAATATGAAAGCAGCGAAAGATTGATGTGACAAGAACCACACCATAGAGAGCCCTTTAGGACTTGGGAAGCCACTCCACATTAATGGGAAGCTCTCGGAAGATTTCAGGAGAGGAATGATGTGATCAGAATTAGCGTTTTAAACTGGCTGCTGAGTGGAGAAGAGTAGGCGTGGAAGCTGGAACCTACAAGGTGACTGAATGAGTAATAAAATGATCAGGATACAAATGAACCAAATATAATAATAACCATATAAATCAAGGAGCATCCTCATGCTTAGTAGTAAAGTGCATTCTCTTTGCTATGAAAATATTAAATTAACAGAGAAACTTAAAAATGAAAACATCAAAACACATGTATTTTTTGCAGTGTCCCTCAGTGAGATTGCCTGTACATGCTGGTAACTCTGCTTTAGTCTTGCTTCAGGAACACTGTTGTTGCTGTAGGATCTCTTTATCCCTGTGTGGTTCTCATAGAGTTTTATATAATTTGCTTCAAAAGTACTTTTCAAAACAGGTGCTATTTTTAAAGCACTCTTAGCGCCTCCATCCCTTAATTCCAAATGCTTACCATGCCAAGTCACTACCAAAAGGACAAGAAAATAAGCACTGAACACCACAGATACATAAATCTCAACCTGCAATGCACGACCCAGTACTGCAATAACTGCACAAATGCCATTCAGCTAGCTTGCTTCATTTCCTCATTATACTGACTCCTCCATCAGTTTTAACCAACTACAATTTCCCGTGACCCTATTCACCAAACAAACATGCCAATGTTATATGCATTTCTTTTTCATTCTAATGGAAAGGAGTCTCTCCCTGAGTTCACCTAAATCTTTTTATTATATAAATTCTCCAGTGTATTTAAATATTTTTTACCTTAAATATATTTTCTGCTTTTAATAAAATTTAATGTTTCTGTCTGTGGCACCTCTTTTATTCCCAACTGTACTATAAAACTGATTTGCCTTTATCTTCAAAGTCTTCTGCTTTGATCATTTGAATTCAAAAAAGAGTCCCACAGATGCATGGATAAAAAAGGATGTGGGGTGTGTGTGTGTGTGTGTGTGTGTGTGTGTGTGTGTGTGTAGTTGTTCAGTCGCTCAGTCATGTCTGACTCTTTGTGACCCCTTGGACTGCAGCATACCAGGCTTCCTGTCCTTCATTCTCTCCCAGAGTTTCCTCACATTCATGTCCAGTGAGTCGATGATGACATCCAACCATCTCATCCTCTGTCACCTCCTTCTCCTCCTGCCCTCAGTCTTTCCCAGCATCAGGGTCTTTCCCAGTGAGTTGGCTCTTCGCATCAGGTGGCCAAAGTATTAGAGCTTCAGTTTCAGCATCAGTCCTTCCAATGAATATTCAGGGTTGATTTCCCTTAGGATTGACTGGTTGGATCTCCTTGCAGTCCAAGGGACTCTCAAGAGTCTTCTCCAATACCACAGGTCAAAAGCATCAATTCTTCAGTGTTCAGCCTTCTTTATGGTCCAGCTCTCACATCCGGACATGACTGTATATAACTGAATGTTATTCTGTCATGAAAAGGGAAATAGTCTGCCATTTGCTTTGGACCTTGAGCATATTGTGCTGGTAGGATTAATCAGACAGAGAGAAAGTACTGTGTGGTGTCACTTATATGAAAAATCTAAAAAAATAAAAATAAACTGTAAAAATAAAAACAGAGTAGAATGGTGGTTACCAAAGAATGAGGAAGGATAAGTTTGATTGCGTTTAAGAGTACAGACTTGTTACTCTTACCATGGTAAATAAGCTGTGGAGATCCAAGTACAGTATGATGAATATAGTGAATAATACTATGCTATAATTACATAATGTGATAATATTACTTCAGTGACAGTCATATTATATATGTATCAAAGTTAACATGTTTTGCATCCTGAATTTATAAATCTTAACATGTCAATTTCATCAAATAGAAGTAATTCCTTTACAATGTAATATTCTTGGAAGCATAGATTATAGCTGTGCTAAGTCCCTTCAGTCATGTCCAACTCTTTGCGACCCAATGGACTGTAGCTGTCCAGGTTCCTCTGTCCTTGGGATTCTCCAGACAAGAATACTGAAGTTGGTTGCCATTCTCTTCTCCAGGGGATCTTCCTGACCCAGGGATTGAATCTGAGTCTCCTGCATTGCAGGTGGATTCTTTACAGTCTGAGCCACCAGAAAAGCCCATTTAGGTTGTAGCTGAGTTCTTCTGAAATACTTAAATCATTCCTACTTTAAGTTGAAAAGGCAAAAGGAATTACTCTCTCACATCAAATATTGGAAATGGATGTTTGCGGTTAGTGATCATTTGTTTCTAAGACATTTTAGAGAGAAGAATTAGAACAGCTGATGAAATGCAGTGGACTATACTGCAAAATGTGTTTACCAACTGGGTAATCAGAGACTTCCATGCTCTCTTTGAAGCAGTGCTGGATTGGGGATTGGCTTTGTTTGAATTGCTTTCTCAAGAGCTACTTCATTTCTAATGTGTCCTGAAGAAATGGAATGGGGTGAATTTCTATCAATACCATTTACTGGAAGGTATACCAGAACATCTTGCTTATCTCATCAGATATATGTCTATTAAAATTACCTTATTGATTTATGTTGATTAGTTTAATTTCTGGATTCATGGCATCTGTGTGGTCTTCTGTAATGAAGTCTCACAGTTACTTAACTTCACACTTCCTTTATTTACATAGATTCAGTTGCTCTTATCAAACCCATAACTTTTTCTTGTCTTTCCTACTCCAAAGTTGTTGACTTTGGTTCTACTCTTCATTGGCTGAATTTCTTCACTATTTCTTTTGTTTTGTTTCAAGAAAATTCTGTGTTTTTAACCCCATGTGTGCTCCAGTGAGATTTACTGTTTCTGTATTTGATTCAGAGTTTCCTCATTTGCAAAAGCAAGATAGTATTTTCTGCTTCTCAAGATTATTTTAAGCAGTTTACATAGCACAATTATCTTGGACTTGGAAGAAGTGGAATTTGTGTTTCTTGGTGCATCAGATAATTGAGCACAGTGTGGTGAAGGGATATCTATAATCTCTGTAATGGCCTCGTACATAAGAAAATAACAGATATTTCTTCCCTGAACCCTTAACTTCATATGCTCACTGAATGAATAGTAGAAATCCAGCTATATCATCAACAATGTGGTGTGACCCTGGGCAAGTCTTTCCTTTTCTATGGCCCCCCCGTCTTTAAACCGAATCACTTCCATATCTTTTGTTTCCACACTTTTCTACGTAAACAACAGTCTTTAATTGGAGAATTACAAGATATCAATCACGTATTATTCAACTTCCACACCTTAGTTTCCTTTTCTGTAATACAGATATAGTAATCATATGCACTTTGTTGGATTGTTAGAGAATTGCAATTAGCTAAAACCTGTAACACACTTGCCTAACACATAGCAATGTTCAAAGGTCAGCAATGATCATTTCCAGAATGTGATTTTATGTTCATGTCCTTTTGAGTAGAAAGAGAAGTGTAGTGTTCTCATATGATTATAGCATTTGTTTATACTTCTGACTATAGAATTTATCACTTGAAAAATTTATGATCTTAGAATATTACTGACAAGTTTCCTCTGTAGGTCTTTATTGTTATTCTAGGCATTGACTTGCCAGTAACTTGCCTAAAAATCTCAACTCTCCAAATCCCCTGTTATTTTGAGTCTGTGTATTTCATCTCATGCATTCCCCCAAGGCTTTGTAAGTCCATCCAAACCCAAGCGGAGTAGCTTATTATTCATGCCCTCGGGGTAAAGACTTCAAAAGTCTTAGCACATTAGCTATGGAACTCATTCTGCCTGCATCTTCTCTCCTTGTTTGATCACATAGGCAGCCTCTAGTCTATCTTTTGGATGTACACATAAGCTGAGTACTTTTTAAGATTTCTCTAGTTCAATAGTGGTTTTGATTTTTTTAGTGGCTTCTGGAGAGCATTATCTTGGCATACAATGCTAAAAGATATAGTTTTACAATAGAAAGTATTCACACTTGTTTTTTTTTTTTTTATCTTCATTGATACTCTAGCAGCTACTTATAGAACTGGGGGATAAAAGTGCTGTCAGTTTGTAAGTGAGTGTAATCATGGTTTCCTTAGTATTTAGGCTGATTTTTAGTAAAAGAGTTAGACATAAACTGTTGTTTATGTCTCTTCTTTCTTTATTTGCTTACCCAATTATTATTTTTAACATTTATCCTCATTAAGCATTAGGGCCAATGCTCCTTAAAGCTTTGTTCCCTGGTTACTGCATGTGTTCTGAACCTCAGATTATGAAAGTACAATGTAAAATAGCATATGCATGCAGGGTGTTAAAAATAAATCAAAAGGTGAGATTATAAATCAGATAAAATTTTATCTGAAAAAGGATTGCTTTGTAAGCCAATTATTTTTATTCTTTTGCTTTTTTTAACTCTCCTCCTGAATGTTTTGTTTTTGACAAATTATCAGGCTCCAAGCTTGTAAAAAGAGATGTATCAAAGGTCAAGTTGCTTATAAAAGCATAACTGAAATGTCAGAAACAGTTACGCTGCATAGAAAAATAAACCTCCAAAGAAATTAAGCCTCCATTTGTTAAAAGTTGTGACTTTACTGTGGTTTCATTTCTCAAAGTTATACTGTTTTCAGATTGTAATATGCTACATGGAATTGGTCTAATATAAGGGTAGATTATACTCTGAAAGAAAAAGAAAATATATTTTGAAAAATGCATTAGTATATAGATTTAGGTAAAATATAAACCCATTTCTTTTACCAGTTTTTAATCGTGTCTGTAAGATACTTATGCCTGGAATTTGTCATGTTATGATGGAGAAAATATGAGCGTTGGAGTCCAGGAATGTGGGCTTGAAATCCTGCCTCTGCTTTAAATAGCTGATGAATTGGGGCAGAGTTGAAATTAAAAAAAAAAAAACAAACCTTTCTCTTTTTCAAGTATTGTAAAATGTGACTAACAAAATATTTACCTATTGTCACGATGATCATTTGCTAGACATTTACGAGGTACTCAGAAATGTTATTTCATCTCCCTTAATTTAGAATGTAATAATCAGTGCAAAGCTATTATAGATTTCTAAACAGAAAAGAAACACGAGAGATTATCTTACCTTGAATTGCAGTGGTAGATAGATTTAGATTTAGACTGGGGAGAACTTTAAGGCTCTTGAGTTCAAATGCATAATTTTTTTTGTTTCTTTACTTTTTTCTTTTAAAACTATAATGGAAACACTAGGAATTAAAAGAACAGAACTTATAAATAAATTATTGCTTATACTCAAGCCTTTCCTTTGTAATACTTAACAAAGTATTCATTGACCAAGACACAAACTCAGACCAATTTGAAAAGATGCCTTAATCTGTCAGTCTGTTTTTAGAAAGCAGTGTGCTTTTTTTGTGTACAAGCCAGCACACACCAACTGAATATTAGCATCATATTTACCTGATAAAATTGTGTAATATCTTTAGCCTAATCTAGTTATGTTTCAATTTTAGAAAACATTTACTCTTTCCTGTAAGAGCAGAGTTTCCACTAATGTATACCAATGCTTGCTTTTACATTTCAGATCAAATTATATCACATATATATTGGTATAAATGTGTATATGTGTTCCTTCAGAGCAGCAATTGTATTTTATTGATTTATGATTAAATAGCCCACCTACACTCATCAAAGTATCTTATAAACAAAATGATATTACCCCCAAATGTCTTTATTAGGAAACCACTACTATAGAACTTCATTACTTAGTCTGTTTATAGAAGATGAAGTAAAAAAAAAAAAAAAGAGCCCACTCTGATTTACTTATGTCTGCTTAAAATACCTAAATTATCTCTTTAGCTCGGGGCTTGAGATGAACAACAACAAAAGTTATTTAAGAGAAATTAAGGTGATGCAATGGGCCAGTGTTATTGACTTTTAATTAAATAAGTACACATAAGTGTTAGTCCCAAATATGACTATGAGAATTTGGTTTGAACTATTAGACCATTCTTCCTTCTATCTGTCCTTCCTCAGAAATAAGTAAACAGAATAGCTCCTGAACACTGATGTACCAGAATCACTTAGGGATTTTCCCCCAAAAATGTATTGAAATGTAATTGACATGTAACATTATATAACTTTGAGAAGTACAAGATGTTTATCTGATACACTTATATACTACCATTTGGTGTTAGCATCATGCTAAGTGAAATGTCAGAGAAAGACATGTACAATATGATCTCACTTATATGTAGAATCTGAAAAAGCTGTAATTTCCAAGGGCTTGGGTAAGCAGTAATGAGGAGACATTAGACAAAAAGTACAAACTTCAAGTTAGAAGATGCATGAGTTCTGGGGATCTAAGGCACAATGTTATGGTTATAAATAACAACACTATGTCATATATGTGAAAACTGCTAAGAGAGTAGATCCTAAATGTTCTCCCCACCAAAAAAAAAAAAAAAAAGATAATGTTATGATGTGATGGTAGTGTCAGGGATCTTCTTAAATAAATGCTTCTGAGATCTTGTTGTGTAGATCCAACTGAGTAGTTGTGTAATGGGACCTGAAGACGAGAATATTTAGAACTGTTGCCACTCCCCACCTTCCCCCAGGTTCAGAAAACTGTGAACTAGAGTAGTTTTTCTATCTTTGCTCTGATTCTTGTTCTCGTTGGCCTTTAATTTTGACTTGTGTTGACTGGTTCCTGAGTTCCATTCCGGCTCATCTTTAACCAACCAACTCTTGTTTTATTAGTACAGATATTAATTTTTTATAGCACTCTCATGTTTACTTCCTACAAATACTCATTAATCATGGCTTGGCTTTGTTTGATCTTAACAGAGGCTTTCTGTTTCAGTTGTTGAACTCTTTTTCTACCAACTGTAGCTATGCTTTTTCATTATTATTATTATTGTTACAAACTCATGATTGTTTTTAGGTCTGAGATGGTCCTGAGCAACATTTTATGAATGTTTACTCTTGAGGAAATGGGCTGGTAGTTTGCAACAATCTGTGATTTTCAGTGTGGAAGTGAACAGCTTTTGGATCAATTAATAGGATCACATTTCTCCCATCAGTTCAGTTCAGTTCAGTCACTTTCAGTTCAGTTCAGTTCAGTCACTCAGTCATGTCCGACTCTTTGCGACCCCATGAATTGCAGCATGCCAGGCCTCCCTGTCCATCACCAACTCCTGGAGTTCACTCAGACTCACGTCCATCAAGTCAGTGATGCCATCCAGCCATCTCATCCTCTGTCGTCTCCTTCTCCTCCTGCCCCCAATCCCTCCCAGCATCAGAGTCTTTTCCAAGGAGTCAACTCTTCGCATGAGGTGGCCAAATTACCAGAGTTTCAGCTTTAGCATCAGTCCTTCCAATGAACACCCAGGACTGATCTCCTTTAGAATGGACTGGTTGGATCTCCTTGCAGTCCAAGGGACTCTCAAGAGTCTTCTCCAACACCAAAGTTCAAAAGCATCAATGCTTCGGCGCTCAGCTTTCTTCACAGTCCAACTCTCACATACATACATGACCACTGGAAAAACCATAGCCTTCAGTTGCTTAGTCATGTCCAACTCTGCGACCCGATGAACTGCAGCATGCCAGGCTTCCTGGTCCGTCACCAACTCCCAGAGCCTACTCAAACTCATGCCCATCGCATCAAAGATGCCATCCAACCATCTCATCCTCTGTTGTCCCCTTCTCCCCCCACCTTCAATCTTTCCCAGCATTGGGGTCTTTTCAAATAAGTCAGTTCTTTGCATCAGGGGGCCAAAGTATTGGAGTTTCAGCTTCAGCATCAGTCCTTCCAGTGAATATTCAGGACCGATTTCCTTTAGTTTTGAGTGGTTGGATCTCCTTGCAGTCCAAGACACTCTCAAGAGTCTTCTCCAGTACCGCAGTTCAAAAGCAATTTCTTCCATCAGTGAAGCTTTATTTTCCCTAGGATTCTTTTCTGTGATTTACTAGCAGATACTCCACTAGAGTTATCCATGTTAAAGAGACAGACTGTGACTTAGCTGTAACTCTGAGCCCACAGTTTTCATGGTTCAAACTCTATTTCTACATTTCTAGTGTGCAAAATGGAAGATCTTGGAAAAATTTAATGGTGATGGTTAATTATTTGAGTTAATTTCTGCTTCAGAGCCTTCTGTATAGAACAGTCTCCTATATTTTACTGTTCTTTCTTCCTGATTTCCAGTCACTTAGCTTTCATTCCCTCAAAACTGTGTTCAAATTTCACAATGTCTCCCTTTGAAAACTGTGTGGTCTCTGATCACTGATCAATTCTATCAGTGAGCCAAATTTCACACTATATTTATTTTGTATTTATTTTTATTATAGATTACTTTTATTAATTTTTATTGAAGTATAGTTACTTTACAGTGTTGTGTTAGTTTCTTCTGTACAGCGAAGTGTATAAATAACATGTATACATATATGCTCTCTTTTTTGGATTTCCTTCTCTTTTAGGTTGTCACAGAGCACTGAGTTCCCTGTGCTATACAGTAGATTCTCATTAGTTGTCTATTTTATACATAGTATCAATACTGTATATATATGTCAGTCTCAATTTCCCAATTCATCCCACCCACCCACACATCCCCCCAGATAGCTCAATTGATTATGAATCTGTCTGCAATGCAGGAGACCCCATTCGATTCCTGGGTCAGGGAGATCTGCTGGAGAGGGGATAGGCTAACCACTCCAGTATTCTTGAGCTTCCCTGGTGTCTCAGCTGGTAAAGAATGTGCCTGCAGTGTGGGAGACCTGGGTTCGATCCATGCGTTGGGAAGACCCCCTGGAGAAGGGAAAGGCTACCCACTCTAGTATTCTGAACTGGAGAATTCCAGTCCATGGGGAATTAGTTCTTGGGGAAATAGTCCAGGGGGTCGCAAAGTGTCAGACACGAATGAGTGACTTTCACTTTCACCCATCCCCCCTTGGTGTCCATGCATTTATTCTCTACATTTCCACTTCTGCTTTGCAAATAAGATCATCTCTACCATTTTTCTAGATTCCACGTATATGTGTTTATGTGCAATATTTATTTTCTGTTTCTGACTTACTTCACTTTGTATGACAGTCTCTAGCTCCATCCACATCTCTGCAAATGGTACAGTTTTGTTCCTTTTCATGGGTAAGCAATATTCCATTATATATACGTATACCTCATACTCTTTATCCATTCATCTGTTGATTGACATTTAGGTTGCTTCCATGTCCTAACTTTTGTAAATAGTGCTGCAGTGAAGACTGGGTTACATGTGTCTTTTGGAATTATTTTCTCTGAGTATATGCCCAGTAGTGGGATTCCTGGGTCATATAGTAGTTCAAAGGACTTCCCTGTTGGTTCAGACAATAATCTGCCCACAATGTGGGAGACCCAGGTTCAGTCCCTGGGTTGGGAAGATCCCCTGGAGAAGGGAATGACAACCCACTCCAATATTCTTGCCTGGAGAATTCCATGGACAGAGAAGCCTGGTGGGTTACAGTCCATGAGGTTACAGAGTCAAACACGATTGAGTGACTAACACTTCACATCATGGTAGTTCTAGTTGTAGTTTTTTGTTTGTTTGTTTGTTTTTTTAAGAAACCTCCATACTGTTCTCCATAGTGGCTGTATCAATTTACATTCCCATCAGTAGTGCAAGAAGGCTCTCTTTTCTCCACACCCTCTACAGCATTTATTGTTTGTAGATTTTTTTTTAATAGTCGCCATTCTGATGGGTGTGAGGTGATACCTCATTGTAGTTTTGATTAGCATTTCTCTAGTGAAGAAAGCTGAGCTCCGAAGAATTGATGCTTTTGAACTGTGGTGTTGGAGAAGACTCTTGAGAGTCCCTTGGACTGCAAGGAGATCCAACCAATCCATTCTAAAGGAGATCAGTCCTGGGTGTTCTTTGGAAGGACTGATGCTAAAGCTGAAACTCCAATTCTTTGGCCACCTCATGCGAAGAGTTGACTCCTTGGAAAAGACTCTGATGCTGGGAGGGATTGGGGGCAGGAGGAGAAGGGGATGACAGAGGATGAGATGGCTGGATGACATCACCAACTCGATGGACATGAGTTTGTGTAGGCTCTGGGAGTTGGTGATGGACAGGGAGACCTGGCGTGCTGCAATTCATGGGGTCACAAAGAGTTGGACATGACTGAGCGACTGAACTGAACTGAACTGAACGATTAGTAATGTTAAGCATCTTTTCATATGTTTGTGGGCCATCTGTTTACCTTCTATGGAGAAATGTCTAGTTCTTCCACTTTTTTTGAATTGGGTTATTTGCTTTTTGATATTGAGCTGTGTGAGCTGTTTGTATATTTGGAGACTAATCCCTTGTCAGTCACTTCATTTGCAAATATTTTCTCCCATTCTATGGATTATCTTTTCATTTTTATTGATGAACATTTTATGTGATAAATATAGTATCTCTAAATCATTTGGTCTCCTTAATCCTGGCAAGATTTCAAAGTCAGATATAGGTCTGCGTAATATTTTTCTGTAATTTTTCCATTACTCCATAGACTTGTTTGTGCATTGTGATCTTCTAATAGCTACTTGTAGAGTAACTATACTTTATATTTTTGTGAATATAAAAGAGATCCCAAAATGTAAGAATGCTTGAAGATGGTAAAACAAGAAAATTTACAAATTGCCATTGTTTTTTAATGTAGTCCTAAATGGCCTCCCTGAGGGCTCAGCAGGTAGAGAATCCACCTGCAGTACAGGAGATGCAGGTTTGACCCCTGGGTCAGGAAGCTCCACTGGAGAAGGGCATGTATCCGGCTCCAGTGATCTTGCCAGGAAAATCCCATGGGCAGAGGAGCCTGGTAGGCTACAGTCCATGGGGTCACAAAAAGTCACACATGACTGAAGCATCGGAGCACAGCACATCCAAAGAGTTGATAAAGGCTTGGAGTCATCTTTTTCCAAGCAGTGTGGTCTCCTGAGCCTAATCTTGTTGAAAGCATACCCAGAGTATTGGAAATGGATTTGTTGGACAAGGTATGTCAAATGGTGACAGATGGTGGAATGTCTTAAAACACAACAGACAGGAATGCACGCTTGATCTAGAAAACTACAGGGAATCATTAGAGGGTGTAATACAATCACAGCAATGTGGCTGGCTGACTGGTGGATAATTTGCAGGAAAGATTGGAAATGTGAAACTCTCTCAGAGAAAGAATGAGAGGTAACCAAGACCTGAAAAAAGGAAAAACAGAAGTTTGAAAAGAGCAAAACAAAAGGGAAAGCCACTCCCAGCGCCCTCATCCTCAAAGAGCCTTGCAGAGTTGTAAGAGGGACTAACTGGGATACAGCCTGTCAGATGCCTTAGTGGGACAGAGGATGAGTCTGAAATGATCAACACAGGAGTTGTATTTCATTTCCAAGTACATGGGATTCTATGGAAATGCTTGATATGAAACTGTGTATTCACATAAGCTTTTAAAGTTAATTAAACCAATAGGTGATAATAAATAGGACTGTTCTGTTGGTGGTATTGATAATGCTTCAAAATGACCCTAAGGTACAATTGCTTTTATTTAGTAACATAATTTCTCTCATTTAGTACTGTAAAACAGTTCAGTGTAACTGTATCACTGCACCTCCAAAGAAGCTTTCTCTTCCCTTGTCTAGAAGATGCCTGTGAGGCTTAATGACTAAAAGTAGTTGTTTGCAGCTATTTAATGTACAGTTTTTAGAAGTTGCATAGGGAAGGGACTGAAGGAAGATTATAGGATGCCACAGGTCTTGGTACTTCTGCTTATCACTATGATCTAAATATTATCTAATATAACCTTAGATTTTTAAATTTTTGATTGAGGCCCAGAATACATTTATAATACAACTCTAGATAATTTTCAGAATATGAGATTTAATATCTAATGCTCATAATTACATAAATTGGCTTTTCCAAAGGTTTCTGTATTTTCCCACAACCTTAGCACTTTAACAAAAAGAAAAATACAAAATTACTGAATGGTGAAGTTTATGATGTGAGTCTAGTGCAATGATATTTGCTAATACCTTTCTGCAAGCCCACTTATAACCAGAATTAGGGGGGAGATGATTAAGCATGTTAATGCAAGTGCATTGAAAAACATGGTGTTTTGAATGGAGTAGATCCATTTCTACAAGGGTGCAGGGAGGGATGTTCAACTCCTCCACAGACAGAAGGAGATAAAATACGCATGATATTGCTATAATATGTAACTTTTTTCATCTGTGCACCAGACATTGAGCTAGGCACAATTAAAACATTTTTCTCATTTAATATGCACACCAGCACCATAAACAAGTTTCTCATTTAATATGCACACCAGTACCATAAATATTTTGGCCTTTCCTGGTGGCTCAGTCAGTAAAGAATCTGCCTGCAATCCAAGAGACCCGGGTTCAACCCCTGGATTGGGAAGATTTGGAGAAGGAAATGGCAACCGGCTCCACTATTTGTGCCTGGAAAATCCCATGGACAGAGAAGCCTGGCAGGCCGCAGGCAGTGGGGTCACAAGAGTCGGATACAACTTAATGACTAAACCACCACCATCATAAATATTTAACTTCCATTTTGCAGATTAGGAAACTGAATCTCACAGCAATTAAATAACTTTCCCAAGAACACATAGTAGTTAAGTGATAGAGGCAGTATTTGCACCAGGGCTATTTCACTTCTAGTTAACTAAAAATGTAAATTTGGAAGAGATGATGTTAACATTATAGATAATTTCAAACTCAGAAACGAGACTGAAGTCACAAGAAAGAGCAAATCAAGAATGAAAATATGAAATTGAAACGAACTGAGGAACTAAGAATGAATTAAGCTTTCTTTAACCTTGAATAATGCCAGAGGTAAAATCATTATTTGATTTGCCTAGAGTTTCCATGGAGTGAAATGTTAGTTGCTCAGTCATGTCCAACTCTTTGCAACCCCATGGACTGTAGCCCACTAGGCTCCTCTGTCCATGGAATTCTTCAGGCAAGATTACTGGAGTGGATAGCCATTCCCTTCTTCAGGCGATCTTCCTGACCCAGAGCTCAAACCCAAGTCTTTTACATTGCAGGCAGATCCTTTATTATCTGAGCCACAAAGGCTTCAGAGAATTTCTATAGTGCTTTTATAAACATGAGTCAGTTCACCTTCTAGTTACTAAAAATGAGCAAAGCACAGTTTTGTTCAGACAGATAAACAAAAGTATAACTGGAAAGAGCATAAAATAAAGTATTAATTTCAGTTAAGAAATACATTTCACACCTTTATTGCAAAACATGTACCTTCAGTTTTACCAGTAGCATATTTTACATATAGAGAATATGAGTTAAAAAATTCAACATGGTAGTTGACATTCAACAGAGGCAGAAGTCATGGACCTGATAACCATCTTTGCTGTTTACTTATTTTTCTGCCTAACCCCAAGTGAAATCCTTAACTAGAGTTGTTAGAAAAGGATGTCATTGATGTAGTAACAAAGAGTTGTTTGCCTAACACCCTATTCACTAAATGGGCAATTTGCACTACAAGTGCGCTAAGGTCAATGAAGCAAGAAATGCAAAGTTATGGTTATATTTAGTACTAAATTTTTATCATTTATTTATAACAAACCGGTCTACTTACTACACCTTGTTAGGTTTCTTCTCAAAAATGAAATTAAAGCTTGTATTACTTTTTATTTTATTTTATAGTTGATTTACAGTGTGTTAGTTTCAAATGTATAGCAAAGTGATTCAATTCTACACACACACACATATGTATATATATACATACATACATACATATATATATCTCCAGACTTCCCTGGTAGCTCAGCTGGTAAAGAATCCACCTGTAAAGAAGGAACCCCTGGTTTGATTCCTAGGTCGGGAAGATCCCCAGGAGGATAATAGGGTACCCATTCCAGTATTCTTGGACTTCCCTGATAGCTCAGGTGATAAAGATTCCGCCTGCAATGTGGGAGATACGGGTTCAAACCCTAGGTTAGGAAGATCCCCTGGAGGAGAGCATGACAACCCACTCTAGTATTCTTGCCTGGAGAACTCCTATGAACAGAGTAGCCTGGCAGGCTACAGTCCATGGGATTGCAAAGAGTCAGACATGACTGAGCTACTAAGCATAGCACAGCACATACATATATCAGTCCTTTTCTTGTGTAGGTTACTGTAGAATATTGATAAATTTCCTATGTTATACAGTAGGTCTCTGTTGATTATCTGTTTTATATATAGTGGTATGTGTATGTTAATACCAGACTCCTAATTTTTCCTTCCCTCCACCTTTCCCTATTGGCAATTGTTACTTTGTTTTTAAAGTCTGTGAGTCTATTTTGTAAAAAAGTTTATTTGTATCACTTTTTTAGATTCCACATATAAATGATAATATATGACATTTGTCTCTCTGTGTCTGACTTCAATTAGTATGATAATCTCTAGGCCCATCCATGTTGCTGTAAATGGCAGTATTTCATTCTTTTGAGAGCTGAATAATATTCCACTATATATATATATGTACAGCATTTTCTTTATCCATTCCTTTGTTGATGGACATTACAGTTTCTTTCATGTCTTGACTATTGTAAACAGTACTGCAGTGAACATTGAGTTGCATGTATCTTTTCAAATTATTATTTTCTCCAGGTATATGCCGAGGAAGAAGTAGGATCGTTGGGTCATATGGTAATTCTATTTTTAGTTTTTAAGGAACCCCCACACTATTCTCCATAGTGGTTGTACCAATTTACATTCCATCCAATAGTGTAGGAGGGCTCCTTTCTCTCCACACCTTCTCTAGCATTTATTGTTTGTGGACTTTTTGACAATGGCCGTTCCAATCAGTGTGACCTGGTTTTTTGATTTGCGTTTCTCTAATAAGTGATGTTGAGCATCTGGTGCTTTTTGGCCATCTGTACATCTTCTTTGGAGAAATGTTTATTTAGATCTTCCACCCATTTTTTAATTGTTTTTTTTTTAATATATTGAGTTTCATGGGCTCTTTGTATAATTTGAAGATTAATCTGTTGTCAGTGGCTTCCTTTGCAACTACTTTCTCCCATTCATGGGCTATCCTTGTTTTGCTACGGTTTCCTTTGCTGTACAAAAGCTTTTGAGTTTAATGAGGTCCAGTTTATTTATTTTTGTTTTTCATCTATGAATTGGATCCAAAAAGATATTGCTGCAGTTTGTGTCAAAGAGTGTTCTATGTTTTTCTCTAAGAGTGTTGTAGTATCAGGTCTTACATTTAGGTCTTTAATCCATTGTGTTTATTTTTGTATATGATGTTAGTGTTCTAATTTCATTATTTTGCCCGTAGCTGTACCGTTTTTCCAGCACAAATTATTGAAGAGACTGCTTTTTCCCCGTTGTATATTCTTGTTTCCTTTGTCTTAGATTAGTTGGCCATAGGTGCATGGGTTTATTTCTGGGCTTTCTAACCTATTCTATTGTATTTCTCTTTTTGTGCCATTACCATACTATTTTGATAACTGTAATGTTGTAATATCATCTGAAGTCAGACAGCCAGTTCTTCCATCTTTGTTTTTTTCTCTCAAGATTGTCTTGTCTATTCTGGGAGTTTTACATCCCCATACAAAGTTAAAAAAAAAAGTTTGTTCTAGTTCTATTAAAAATGTTGTTGGTAATTTGATTGGAATTGCATTGAATCTGTAGATTTCCTAGGGTAGTATTTTAACAGCATTGGTTCTTTCTATCTGAGAACATGATATATCTTTCCACCTGTTTGTGTCATCTATTTGATGATTTCTTTCATCAGCATCTTGTAGTTTTTAGGATACAAGTTTTTGTCTCCTTAGGTAAGTTTATTACTTTTGATACAGAGGTAAATAGGATTAGTTCCTTTAATTTGGCTTTCTGATCTTTTGTTGACAGTGTATAGAAATGCAACAAATTTCTGTGTGTTGATTTTGTATCCTACAACTTTACTGAATTCATTGGTAAGTCCCAGTAGTTTTCTGGTTAAAGCCTGTATTACTCACCACGTCAGAGCCTAGATTTGCAATGTGGCTGCTGTCAGGGAAGGAAGACGGTCTCTATCTCAGGGTCACTTGTCTCAGTTTTGCCTGGCATGTGAAAACAGGCTGAAGGTAACAAAACAACGGTGGCAATGAAAAGGACAGAGTGTGGACATAAAAGATAAGCTTATTAAGGATGGAAGGAGTTTAAAAAAGATGGTGAAAATGAAGGAAAATCCTGAAAAAAATGTATAGTATGAAGACCCTAATTTGTTTAAAGATATTTAAAAGTCAGTAGGTAATATGTATATAGTAAGAGTAGGTGAAGCTAAAGATAACATTCTTATGAATTACATATAAATTGGTCAAAATAAAAACTGCACCAAATTTTCACGGTAAGTCAGTCCTTATTCTAGACTGTTACACTGGAGAGAAGCTAAAATCAGCTATGCAGAAACACAAGGCATTTCTAAGCACTGGGGTGAGCCAGTGGGAAAACACTGGAGCATGTTAGAGGAGACTGATCAACGGGATGTTTTGAGCACATAGAGTTACTCCTGAGTCTGCAGATGTTTTTGTGTTTGTGTGATTAGATCGTCTGTGTTTGCTACTTGGTACCCAATGAAGAAACCAACCTACAGAGACTGGGAAATCAGGACACTATCTTTGATGTTTCCATGACAGAGATGGTTCCCAACTCTTGAGAAAGACATTTGCTGGGTTGTAAAACACTGACAAGAGGCTAGGAGAAGATTTACACTGATTTCAAAGAGGCAGAAAGGAAATTTACAATTAAAATTTTTCTAAAATAAATTATCTAAGAGAAGGGAGGTCAAGGGCCCAGAGTCAGGAAGAAATCTGTCTAAAATTTAGTCAAGCTGAGGGTAATGTTAAGGCTGTCTTAGTTACATTCTATTAATAGTAATCTGACAATTGGAAATGTATAATACCAGTGGCTTTTTCAGGAAAACAACAAATGTTCTGGGCTTTCCAATTCATTTTTTTCCTTATCCAACAAATATTTACTGCAAAACTCTTTTAAGTCTTAACAATAACTGAAAGAAGGGATCCAGATATAAAGATGTTGAATAAGAAGAGATCTCTGGTCAGAAGGTTCTCATAGGCTAATGGGGGAAAGGTGAGTAAACAGATAATTGTAAACAGTTTTCAACAATGTTATGTTTACAAAACTGCGAACAGAGAGGATAGCGCGTAACTCCACCTGGACAGTTGAAGAAAGTCAGAGGAGGTTCGTAGAGGAAGGAAATCCAGTCCTAAAGGACGACTTAGCAAGACGTGGGGCAGTGAGGCGTGGAGAACCATGTACACGAAATGACAGAGGAGCAAGAAAGCAGCGTGTCGGTTCCTGGAAAAGCAAATGGCTCTCATGGCGGGACTTCAGGGAAACCACGAGGCAGTGATGAGGAAGGAGGATGTTTTGTTTTCTGCCCTAGTGAGAATTTGGCCTTCAGCTGATAGGTATTGGGAAGACTGTGATGCTCATATTTGCATTTTAGAAATACCCCCTTGGGGTCAGGCTGGGTGATGGGCTGCGGAGGGAATGCCATGCTGCGGGGGACCAGAGCAAAGTGGGCAGTGATCTGGAAGAGAACATGGGGTCAGGCAATACTGAGCACATCAAATAAATCAGACCTGCTACTGAATGTGATCACAGAAGGAGTGCAGAGATTAAAACTGATTTAAAAACTTCTCTTTGAAGTAGAAGAGATGTGTAGCATCTCTTCAAGAAGGGGAATGAAAAAGAGTTACATAAGTTATGGGTCTTTTACTTCAATAAGTAGAGAGTGATTCTGAACCTACATATCTTACAGCTGTTTTAAAGTTCAGATAAGATGGTTATTTTAAAATGTTTTCTAGGAGATGTAGGCAAATAGGATCCTCCATTCTTTTCCTATCTCAATTCCCATCTCAATTCTTTATTACGTTTATATTGATTGTCAATATATAAGTAAGTATATAAATAATAGCTTTCACTTTCAAAAGTCCATATGAATTTTTAAGACAATTTCTGAAGAATACATTAGACATCAACAACTCAATAATAATTCTTACGGTGGCTCTAGAGTTTGTATATGTCTGGCAAGAGGAATCTGATCCCAAAGTTACAATATTAGAGACTTTCTAACTAGTGTGATTTAAAGTATATATATATTGACTGTATATCTGGTTTTCCTCTACTTTGATTTCTCCATTCTGCTTACCCGCATCTCAGTTTCATTACACTGATGAATTCTGATTTTACAATGCCTTCTGGAGGTGTATTGCACACAGTACTACTGGGACCGTTAAAAATCAACTATAACAATCTCCATATTTCTATGACTAAAAAATAATCAGGGTGATGCAAGTGACATTTATGGAATAGGACTAAATATATTTTTACAATAAAATATAGTTTATTATATTTTAATGTATCATATACATTCAAAATGTATTTAATGTATTAGTGTTGTGTTCTTAGTGACTCAGCTCCTAAACTATAAAAACCTTGACTCCATAAAAACCTTCATAAACCAAGGTTTGTCTTTTATATTACATTTACGCTTCACCACAATGAGTACAATAAACTTTTAGTATATACTTTTTCCAAGCAAAGAAAAAGTCTTAACTTCTGACCTCAGTTCTCATCGTGTTTTATTTCTCTGGAAATCTTAATGAATTTTTAGTTTAATTACTTCAAGCAGATGTTCAGTTCTCTTATAATATACTAAGAAACAGCAGAATGAAAGGAGATACTTTAGAAGAGTTAGATTTTGGTGGTATCTATGAAAATAGATTAAACAAGAGGACATTTGGGAGTTATTTCAAAGATGAAAAATACATGTTTAAATGGATTGAAATGGCAAATTATTAAGAATATTCTTAGGATTATATTTGTGAAGAAAAATGTTAAATGGGTATCACCAACTTAAATATTTAAATATATTTTTGAGTTCATAAAAATAAACTCAGGCATTTTCATCTTATTCCTCAACTTCTTGTTATGGGTTTCACAAACAAGGTTGAACAAAATATGCTTCAGTTAAGGCATCAGAGCAAGACTAAATTGTAATACGTAAACAATGATTCATTCCTTTATTTCTGTGTTATACATTTCATGTAAAATATGCATATTTTTAAGATTTGGTTAAAATGTCCAAAGCTTGATGTGGACTGAGGGGATGAGTATATTATCTAAAAGAAACGCAGTCCTTCCAAATTTTTCATGTTGGAAATGCCAAAAAATATAGCATATTTAATACAGGAAGGCAAGCATGAGGAGGATTCTAAATGTTGGCATCACATTCAGAATAACAAGAAATTAACCTCAGAAAAGGCTTCCCTGGTGGCTCAGACAAAAGAATCTGCCTGCAATGCCGGAGACCCAGGTTTGATCCCTGGGTTGGGAAGAGCCCCTGGAGAGGGAAATGGCAACCCACTCCAGTATTCTTGCCTGGAGAATCCTGTGGACAGAGGAGCCTGGTAGGCTCCAGTCCACAGGACTGCAAAGAGTCAGGACACAACTGAGCAAGTAGCACTTCACTTCAACTTCAGGAAGATTAAAGGAAAAACACAACAAAACAAAAAAGAAACAGGTTGTGTTCTGTGCCTGAATGAGTCGTAGAACAATGCTAGTCGCCGTAATGATAATCAGATGTGCCTGCCTGGAGTTATGGGGATGCACATTCAGATAATCAGAGTCTCAGATGGTTCTATAATGGAGACATATGGTGGTTGAAAGGGTCCTAATAATAGGGGGGTTGATATGGAAAAATGGAATTTCCATTTCTATGGAAAGATTATAAATTAACCTGATATTTTATATCTTTATGTTTGATTCACTGCTATATTTTCTCTGATAGTGTCATGCAAACAGTTTTTATCTCCTTAAAATAATGTTTATATATATGTAATCATATGGAAATGTTAATTGGACTTATTGTGGTGACTGTATATACCTAAAATTAATGTAGCATTATATGTCAATTATACCTAAAAAAAAAAAAAGATTGTTGTCACAATTAGCTGGGATGATGTGTATAATATTCGTGGCACAGTGCCTGACCAAGGATGGGCAGTCAGTAACTATTCATTGAATGACTGTTTTCACCCAGATATAGAGGCTTAAAAGGGTGTCTGACAGAGAAATGAATGATGTTAGGTATGAAATCTGGATGAATTTGTTTTATATGCTTCTCTTTCACAAGGCAGTTTGGTTCTAATCAAACCAGAAGAGAATAGGGGCTGAAAAATCTTAAAGCAATCCTTTTCTAGTTTTACCTGCATACAGATCACCCTGGAATCATTTGAAAATGAAAGTCACAATTTATGAGTGGTAACTGAGAGACTGCATTTCTGGCAAACTCCGGATTGTGCCACTGGCCATCCTCTGCATACACCTTAGCACAGTCCTCAAGCAGTGGAATACATGGCCATTGAAGAAATACTGTGCTTAAACCCATATGCGTCTAGTTCAGCCTTCTGTTCCCTAGAACAGTAACTTCAGGTTAATTAATTTATCTGTTTACATAGCAGAAGATTATTTCATGTCTACTAGGTGACTGGTGCTCTTCGGGTTCTAAGTATAAAATAATGAGCAAGGCAGATAAGAATCATGCCCTTATCAAACTCATACTCTAGTAGCAGGATCAGATACTAGACATGTAAACAATTCATTACAATAGTTTCTAGTGAAACTAGAAAATGAGGCTTTAAATTATTAGACTTGCTCACTAGTGAGTAAGACTCACTAAAATGAAAATAAAATGAAGCTACTATGAAATTGTATCTGGTCAGTCTCTGATAGCTCAGTTGGTAAAGAATCCTCCTGCAGTGCAGAAGACCCCATTTCAATTCCTGGGTTGGAAAGATCCCCTGGAGAAGGGAAAGGGTACCCACTTCAGTATTCTGGCCTGGAGAATTCCATGGACTGTATTCCATGGTAACACGAAGAGTTGGACACAACTAAGCGACTTTCACTTTCAAAGCTCCCCTCGCAGGGAGACAACTGAACTGAAACCTGCATGGTGAGAAGCAGTCTACTGTGTGAGGATCTGAAAGATTCCTAAAAAGTGAAGAGCAACGAGGCAACAGTGAAATTGGTCTGTAGGAGGAAAGGGGAAAAAGCCACTGTGGCTTTTTAGTACTGGTATTTGGATGCAAGACCAAGATGGGCAATCAGGAGCCGTTAGGGGACAAACAGGCAAGGTCACATGTGACAGAGCTCAGGGGGCAGGGGAGGAGTAAACTAAACGCTGAAATCTTGGAGGTCAGATCCAAAGTGGATCTTCAGAGCTCCACAGCGGGTTAAGGAGACTCTAGAAGGAATGCAACTACAGGAAAATATATTAACACGTAACTAAACCAAAAATGATGAGTGAAAAAGAGCTGACATCAGATGTGGGACACAAGTTGAAAAAAAAATTCAGAAAGCAAAAAAGGTTAAAATTGTATATCTCTTAGGCTTAAACTATGAGAGAAAGTGAAGTCAAAGTGTCGGTTACTCAGTCGTGTCCTTCTTTGTGACCTCATAGTCTGTAGCCCACCAGGCTCCTCTGTCCATGGGATTTCCCAGGCAAGAGTACTGGAATGGGTTGCCATTTCCTTCTCCATGGGATCTTCCCGACCCAGAGATCAAACCTGGGTCTCCTGCATTGTAGGCAAATTCTTTACTGCTTGAGCCATGAGGGAACTCAGATTTATGCTATGTGCAACAGAAATATATTACTTATGTCATCCAAATTAATGTAATAACACACAGGTAGCAGTCTTTCCTCAAATGCTACAGAATGAATTAAATTTTTCTGAGTAAAAATGATTAGGTAACTATTATAGAAAACAAAACTGTAGCCCCAAACTTGCCTTACATTTTACAGACTATTGGAAACAAAAGGGGGTGAAAGTAGATGAAACAATAAAAGATAACAACAAAGGAAATAAAACATATGCAAGTCACTCTTTGCACTAACAAAAAAAATCTAGTAAACACCAGAGTCATCATTGTTATTTAAATGATAAAATACTACATGCCTTGTATTATAATGATTTTTGTACTCTACCCTATAATCTGTCGTGTCATTTATGGGATATAAGGCAAACTCAAAAGAGATCTCGCTGGTCAGAGTAACTAAAGGAGAATGAATGATGTAATGATGACTCAGCTTCATTTTAGTGAGTCTTACTAGTGAGCAAGTCTAATACTTTAAATCCTTGCAAACTAGTGATTGTTAACATGTAAGTGCATTATAATTGACTTTTGATTTTGCCTGATGATTTAAAGCCCTACAAACTAGTAGCTATTTAATATGTTAGAGCATTTCCAATTGACTTCTGATTTTTTTGTCTTGTTTTTAAAATATATGAATAAACGACTGTCCATTAAAATGATCCTTCTAACCCTCCATCAGTGACAAAGCTGAGTTGTTTGCTTATAACAATGAACAAACGCAAGATTATCACCTTTTCTCATCTGAATGCATAATGCCTTAAAGCACACATTTCTGATATACTCATCCAGAATTATGGATATAGCCTATGGAAAAATGGCAAATTAATTTTGCTTGTTTGTATTTTGTGTTACTCTGTTTGAATGACCTCATTAGCTCCTACGCTTACCAGCTATCCAACAGAGTTCAGACTTTTTTCATACTGTATTTTGATCACTTATTTGTAATTATTCTAGGTTTCTTTGGCATTTATTAACAGCAACAAAATTTTCTTTCTCATTGGCCTTTTGTATATCTCACTTCATTCACTCAAAAAACACCAAATAAGTGCCAGACTCTAGGGCTTTGGGGTAACAGGAAGACTGAAGTGAGATGAAGCCAGAAACGGAAGCAAGAGCCATGGGGTTTGAAGTCTCATAAACTTTTGAGAAATCTAGCCTTATCTTAAGAGCAGAAGGAAACTACTGAAGAGCTTTAAGCACTGGAGTGACATCTTGCTTCTGCTATTTGTGTACCTTGTTTTTTTCTCCCCTTTCAAAATGGGATCGCTATAGCCAGTGGTTTTATAATACTGTCCTATTTATGCTTCCTGTTTATTTCCAGCTAACAAAGTCATTTTTAAATGAAAGAAAAAGGTTGCCAGTTGTACAAAAATAAATTCCCTGGGAGACACAGAAGTTTACAAATAGCGACTATGAGTTGGTTTCATGAAAACAAATGGTACATGCTATGGATAGAATCCTTTGTGAATGATGGCTCATCTCCAACAATTAAATAAACGGGGTAAACATAGTTCACTGATGTTCTTTATTTCAGAGATTAATATCTATAAATATCATTTCCTGGGCAGGTATGACAGCATAAAATACTTGAAGCAATGCGTTTTGTCTACATACCTAAGCATTGATAATAAAAAAGCTTCATTTGGGGATCTGTTTATTCATTCCTGGTATTTCTTTAACATCTGGCTGTAGTAGACAGTGACTCTTTTTTGTTGTTGTTGGCTTTTAACAGAGAACAAAAGGAAAGTAAGCTAATTTATTCTGGTGCCCGTCTGGTTTCAGTAGCTCATTTTACATTATTTTAAAATGATGGACTGTTGGTGATGATGTCTTTCCCAGGAGAAGAAGTTGACAGACAGCTGTGCAGAGACGCCATCTTCCCCATCCCCGTTGCCTGCGACGTGCCCTGTCCCAAGGACTGTGTGCTCAGCATGTGGTCAACGTGGTCCTCCTGCTCTCACACCTGCTCAGGAAAAACCACAGAAGGAAAACAGATACGAGCGCGGTCCATCCTGGCCTATGCAGGAGAGGAAGGTAAGGTTACCAGCTTCAGAAGGGACTCAGATCTCTTCCAGAAGCTGGTATGCCTTTCATTGTGTGTACAGCCTGGATACAGTGATAGCTCCACAAAAATCAGCTTCCTGAAACCCAGGAAACCAAGGAGCTGTAATATCTGTTGACATATTAGGCAGCTTGCTCCTGTTCCTTAATATTAGCCTTGAACATCGATCTTTAGAAAAAGAGAAAAGACTTTGAAAAATGAATTCACTTTTCCTTCCCTCCCTCCTAATAACTCAGGTTCTTTCTACTTCAAAGTGTTAAACTTGTGGAGAAATCTGAAAATGACTCCTTAAATTCAAAATGACAGGTTTCATTGTTTTCTCATTTTAGTAGTCAGTTTTTCCCAGTGAAATCCTATTCTACCTTCTCATAACTACTAAACTTTATTTAAAATAATCACCACCATGACTGTTGCTTGACTGCAAATGACATGGATTTTCTACCATTCAGGTTTTTGAACATAGGCTCTGAGTCTCATATGTAGATTGTGTTCACTTTTAAAATATGTTGCTCCTAAATCACTTCATGCTATTGGGTGAATAAAGCACAAGTTTTTCATATATTCATACCATGCAAGCTCCATCGTCAAGAAATACAAGGCTCTTGGTAATGGTCTCTCAAGTTTGTATCTGAATGCTAATTTGGCCTCTGTGTGACTGGGTGAGATAATGTCATACTTAATCTTGTCATTCTGGAAAATAACACAGGAGTAAGGAAAACACAGAAATAAGTCAAGATCTGTCACGTGTCACATGTTCTGTCTCAAGAATATAGGCATATGCTATTTAATATAGGCTGAATGACTATTTTCATTCACATTTAACACTAGTTAACGATTTCTATTTGTAGTAAGCACATGTTTCTTTATGTATACCCCTAGTTAATCAATTTTGGAAGAGTTTTCACATTGCCTATTTCATTTTCCTGTTTATGAAACATTTTAATGATAGAAATCTGCTCATGTACTTTTTTAATCAAATTTGCTTTCTTTGTAGGTTATTCTGTGCAAAAATATAAGGCCAAAAATATGTTGGCCTTAAGGCATAGGAGAAAATGTAACATATTTAAAATAGTCAACCTGTGAGAAAATTTAGAATTTTTGAAGTGTCCAAACACTTTTTTCTTGTCACCTCAATATAAACGTAATTTTTTGCTGCCAAAATAAGAATGTATTTGTGGAACCTAATAGAAAACAGAGAACCTTTCCAAGAAAAAATTATATTCCTTATGTTGTCAGACAGTAACTCTAACCTTGTATAGATTATATTCAGACTTCACACTCTATCAGCTCAAATTATGTCTTGGGCTTCATTAAAATTAGATCTGTGGTCACCCTGCTTCCTATAAATCCATTATACTCTGCAGACACTTGCTGTGTGACTAGTAATGAGTGACTTTTCGCCCTATGAGTCACATGGCTGAGATTTTGCCATGCTTGCAGAACTCACCAGATCATTATTTCCGTAGACATGATGCTTCACACTGAAAGGTCATGAAATGCTTTAAAGGCAGGAATTTATGATTGCTCTTTGGTATGTATCATCTGCTTAGTTTGAAAGGATGGAACTTGGATAATTTTTAAAGAAGGCTAACAGCTGCATCATAAGAAACACACGCTGGAGAATTATAAATGTATAAATAATTAATCATAAAGGTCAGGTGAGTGTCACTCAGTTGTGTCCGACTCCTTGAGACCCCGTGGACTATACAGTCCATGAAATTCCCCAGACCAGAATACTGGAGAGGTAGCCTTTCTCTTCTCCAGGGGATATCCCCAACCCAGGGATCCAACCCAGGTATCCCACATTGCAGGCGGATTCTTTACCAGCTGAGCTACAAGGGAAGCCCGTGAACTCAAAACATTATTTTAAGTGGAAACTGTAGAGGAGATTCAGTCAATGGAGAATCTGCTGTTATCTGTCTCTGTTAATAACAGCTACAGAAACTAGTATCATTATGTGAAATATTTGATGAAGAATTAATAACTGTTATTTGCTTGACACTGAAACACATTTTCTTTCCTTCAAAATAAGTCTTTTCTAATTCTGAAGCTTTTTTTTACATGATTTAGAAACTAATTTGCAAGAAGTTTAAGATACATTTCCCTGCCAATTAGATAACCTTTTTATAATTCTGCACAAAATCTATATTTTCTATTATTCCCCGAGAATTAATACTTGTACGTGTCATGTGTGCATGTATCTAAGTCGCTTCAGTTGTTTCTGACTCTGCAACACTGTGGACCGTAGCCCGCCAAGGCAAGAATACTGGAGTGGGTTGCCATACCCGCCCCCAGGAGATCTTCCCAACCCAAGAATCGAACGTCTCCATCATTAACAGATGGGTTCTTTACCACTAGCGCTATCTGGGAAGCCTGATCTTCTTAATTATCTGTGGATCAGAATATTACTATGATAACCTTAAGGGTAAAGATTACATTAATAAAATTATGTATTGGTTGTTTAGACATGAAATTAAATGATTTTCTGGTGAAATAACTTACAAGACAAGTTCATGTGCAAAGCGTTTATCTGGATTTACAAAATAAATGCTATAACCTATTCATTTGTACTTTTATCTCAGTAAAAATGTCACCATTATACATTATACTGGAGATTATATAACCTCTGTATTGATGAAGTCAAAGTTGTACTGCAGTAAGCCCATAAATTCAGTAACTTAATAGAACAATTTTTTTCCCTCTTGGGAATTTTGCTACAGTGATAGGTAACTCTCCATGACAGTTTGTCCCCCATGAAATGTCTCAGCATTGTGCCTCTGTATGAAAGCCTACCTCAGAATCTTCATGCGAGAAGAAGATAGCTGGGGACTCTATCTGTTTTAAGAGAGTCAGCAACTAAATTCTTTCATCCAGAGTGATTTATATCATTCCAACTGACATTTCATTATCAAAGCAGGTCATATACTCATGACTTGAATTTGAACCTAATTTCAGCAGGGGCAGGGGAAATACATTCCTACTGTGTGCTGGAAAGAAAGGAGTGCTGGCTATTGATCTTACCCCTGGTTTATCAGTCTTCTTTTGTATATGTGTCTGTGTATTTACCTCTATTTCTGTGTGCATTTATATCCATGTGTGTATATATAAGTGTGTGAGATACAGGAGTATTCCATATGACCCCAATGAACTAGACACACTCTCCATTGTTAAAATGTTCTGACTCATTCTTTTCTTATTCCTATTAAAAGAATGGTAAAATAATAGAATAGCACTTCCCTTTACCTCATGCTATACTTTCTTTTCCCTTTCCTTCCTGTCCTTTCTAGGCTCTTTAGCTCCCTTCATGAACAGCTTTATCTGCAAAGTTATTAAGTGGAGCCAAACAGTTGAGCATCTGTGCAGCAGGTGGGCAGGAGGGGGTGGTCTGTAGTGATCCAGGGTGGGTTGTCAGAGCCCAGCCTGAGTGAGATGGGCATCCCCAGTGAGAAAAGGGTGGCCTGACCTGAAATGTCAGAGACACTGAGAAGTCTAAAGGGAGGGGCACATGGATTGCACAAGAGAGTAAAAGCACAAGCAGGATGAAGAGGGAATCTCAGCGTTGAGGAAACCAAGCCAGGGGGAGGTGTCGGAGCCACGCACGGTTGAGGAGGGTTTCAATAAAGTGGAGTGGTTGAATGCAGGGTGTCAGAGTATGAGCAGAGTGATGAAGGTGGCCCATGGGGGAGCAGTGAAGATGGCAGTGGGAGATTGGTGAGGGCAGTTGGTTGACCAAATAGGTGCATGTATTAAACATAATAGTTGGGTTTCTTATTGCTAAAGAAGGGAGTTTTGAATATGTTAAGAAAGCAAACTAGAGTAAACCTTGTTGTATTATATTGGAATTTGAAGTTATCAGTGTGAATTCATGGTGTTCAATTTGTAAATCTATACATGAAAGTGAAAGTGTAGTCACTCAGTTGTGTCCAACTCTTTGCAACCCCATGGACTGTATAGCCCATGGAATTCTCTAGGCCACAATACTAGAGTGGGTAGCCTTTCCCTTCTCCAGAAGATCTTCCCAACTCAGGGATCAAACCCAGGTCTCCTGCCTTGCAGGCAGATTCTTTACCATCTGAGCCACCAAGGAAACCCAAGAATTCTGGAGTGAGTAGCCTTCTCCAGGGGATCTTCCCAACCCAGAAATTGAACCAGGGTCTCCTACATTGCAGCCGAATTCTTTATCAATAGAGCTATCAGGGAAGTCCTAGACATAAAAATACATAAAATTCAAGTATAAGTAAGATATATATTCATATTATAGATGTATACATGTGTTAGCTCTGTTCCCTGAAATGACATGGGAGCAGTGGGACCCTATGAGCAGTCAGTGCATTCAGCACTGAGATCTTGGTGTCTAATACCATTCTCCAATGAAAGGAGCCAGGGCTTCTTGGAGAAATAGCTGATTCTAGGGCTGGGATAGCAAAAGTACAAGATGTGCCTGGAGGATCTTGTGCCAGAAAGAAAAGAAGAGGAAAATATTTCAAAAGGTCACACTATTGTATATAAAAAATAGAGAACTAATAAGGACCTACCGTATAGCATAGAGAACTCTACTCAATATTCTATAATAAGCTATATGTGAAAAGAATCTGAAAAAAATGGATATACTCACACATATATGTAACTGAATCACTTTGCTTTATGCCCGAAGCTAACACAACATTGTAAACCAACTCTACTCCAGTATAAAATCAAAGTGAAATTTAAAAAAGGGCAGGGAAGCTGGCTTGAAGAGTCTCCCACTGGCCACATACAGGAGCACTGTGAATGCAAATTAACGATAATAGCTATTTCTGTACATTAACTAAGGAAACCATGAATCCATACTTGATATAAATAAATTAATTGGAAGTCTGATGAAGAGCATTATATTTACAGTCTTAAGTACCCTTCTAATGAAGAAGTTTGACAGACACTATGTTAACCCAATAATCAAAGTTTACATCATCAGTAATGGGGCAGATACAAAGGATGTGTTCCTGGCGTGGTATGGTGAGAACATGCTGTCATGTCAGTACCGTCCCTGTCAAAGATGCATCTTGTAGGATCTGATCATAAGGGAACATCTGACAGCCCCTACCTGGAAGAGAGTCTACAAAATAACTGGCCCCTGATCTTCAAAAGTGTCTAAGTTATGAAAATTAAGGAAAGATTGAGAAAGATTGAAGGAAACTAGCCGGACATAAGCTCTAAATGTAATAGTTGATTCTGAACCAGGTCCTTTTATTATAAAAAATGTTCTGAGATAATTGGCAAGTTTAAATGGGTCTGAGGACTGGATGGAAATAATGCATCAGTATTAATTGCCTAATCCTGAATATTGCATATGCTTATGTATAGGAAAATGCCCTTGATTGCAGGAAATACATACTGAAGTATTTCAGGTAATGGAGCATCATTTCAATAACTTCTTCCATATGATCGAGGGGAAAAAATTATTGGTAACATTTTAAATATCCCTATAGTTTTGGGGTTAGTTCAAGTTAAACATAAAAAATAATAGAATAAAAATAATTTGAATACAATTGCTTTTCATATAATCTTTGAGTAACAATATGTAACCTGTTATTTTGTGTATCAGCAGTAAACCAAAATGTCATAAAATGCCTCTTACTGAAATATTGTCATTTGGAAACCAAATCACAAATGGCATACTGGAAGATAGTTAATACAAAAATATTTCTTTTCAACTTGAAAATAAACTTGTGTGTATGTGTCTTACTTCAAAAGCCTTGACTTTTGGTTAAATAAGATTAATAATTTGCTTTTAGATTTGTTTGACACTTTGATGTAAAAATCTTTGTATAGTGTGAAAATACAGGATGGGTCCCAAGAGCTACTTTAGAATTATTTCAGGAATTCTAAAAGAATTCAATCCTTTAACACTTAAGTTTGACATATTTTTTATATAAATAATAGTATATTGAATTTTTTAATTAAAAATTGATGTTATATTTATGACCTTCTCTATTTTTTAGCTCATGTTGCAGGTTCTTAACAAACTTGGTTTAAAAGGAAAAATACGATTTTCAAAGTGTTTTCCATAAGTAAAACAACTTCTCTTCTCATTATAGTCAATTATCTTTAAAAAGCAAGCTATAAGAGAATATTATTTTTGCAGAGTTCAGAGTGACCTGATATTATAACTTAAGCCAAGTGTTAATGTGTCTTTACACCTTCTTTGTACTTGCAGAAAATAGATGCAAATTGAAATAAAATTATGCCAGTTTTTCCTCAAATAATTAGTAGTCCTCAGAAGTTTTACTTTGCAGTATAAAACATTGAGGGGATAAATATTTCTGTTTTACCTTGTATCATTTTTACAGTGGAATGATGTTAATTCTGAAAACCAGGAAGTACCTCTATTTCCTATAGAGGAATTTGAAGAGATCAGGATCTATTTTAAGTGTACATACACACATAACTCTGACTTCTAAGTAAATACTGCCACTTCCCCATCTTCCTGCTACTGACTTTGAAAGAGCAGTTCTGCTTCAGTCTGTTCCTACATGACCACCACTTCAGTCTGTTCCTACAGTCTTGCAGGACTTATACAGACTCTACTGTGGGATATCTTTTGTCCCTTACTACAAGGGGAAAAAAAATGGAGCGGGTGGTGGCTGCCCCAATGTCTCTTGAGGTTCTCTGTAACTAACGCACTTCCAGTTAAACTCCCTGAAATCATGCCATTGCTTTTCACCCACCAGTAGTCTGCTGTCAAAGGTATTATTGCTGCAATAGCAGGCAAAGCTACAAGTATCTTAAAATTGTAATTCACAGTACACTGTAACAGCCTCTTCTTACCCTGAGCCTAGTCCATTTTTTTAGCCTTATCGTCAGTTACTTCCCTGTGTGAACTCTGCACTCCAGTTGACTGCATCAATATTGCTAATTCCCAGGGTCATACCTGCCTGAGTGCCTCAGCTTTTATTTAGTTTCTCTTCTGCTTAAATTAAATTTTCTCTTCCTTGTCTCTCTTCCCAGAACTCTGCTTATCGAACTCCTATTTCTTCAAAAGTCATCTCAATGCCTCATCTCAACAACCTTAGTCATTTTTAGTATCCCCCAAACTAATGTAATTTTAAACTTTTGAATCTCAGTTATACTAAATACCTCTTTTAACATAATTGTCATATTCTTTATCATTATATTATTGCATTCACCTAGAATTGTACTCAAGTCTTTGCATATATTATCATTCCTGTACTTCTCTCCACTGCATTGTAAGATCCTTGAGAGTAGCAAGAATTATTTCTATTTCTAACCCCTCTAGACTATCCCTTGAAGCATAGGTAACCATTGCATATTGCAGTCAGTTCATAGGTATTCAATTAATGTTTTGAAAAGGTCTTTTTTAAAAAACCACTTATTTATTTTATTTATTTCTTTGGCTGTGCCAGGGTCTTAGTTGTGATATACAGGATCTTTAGTGGCAGCATGTGGGACTAGTTCCCTGACCAGGGATCGAACACTGGCCTCCTGCATTGGAAGCTCAGAGTCTTAGCCAGTGAACCACAGGGGAAGTCCCTGAAAAGATTCTCTTTTGTTTCCTCTCCAGTCTGTCATCTAAATTGTAAGGACTTCAATGCCATACTCAAAAACAACAGCTCTGTTAAATGTCTCCTAACCAAGGTCTTTTGGGCTTGATGGTAGGGAGGAAAAGTCATATTTAGTTTCTGAGAGAAGTTTTGCATATTATAATTGGCATTTTTGTATGCACATGAAAGTTTATTTATATAGCAGAAGTTCATCAAAGTATTATAAAATCTTTCCTTTTGGTGAAATGATAGAAAGCCAAAATAGTCACATTAATATGAAGCATATATTTTTATGTATAAGACGATTTTAAAAAATACACTTATCACTAATTTTATCACAGGTGACATTTTATAATCTCAGTACTACAGGAATGGGAATATTCCCAGATGTCTGGAATTAAATCTTCCCATAAATAATAAATAAATTCAGTATCATAACTATCAATTTTTCAACCATAAAAGTATTCCCCAAACAACATGACAGTGCTGCAGTGACTGATTATCCAAGCCATGCTTTCCAAATTGCCACATAGTCATTATAATTAAGACCACACAGGGACTTATCTGTGCAAATATCTTGACACCACACCGAAAATGCTGATGTGGCTTTAATGTAGATTGGGGCAAGAAAATAAATAGTCTTTATGTTTGTAAACTAAACAGTTATCTTGCAGTTCCTGGATGCATTATGCTGATGTTGTAGAAGCTCTTTTCTTATTATTTTTTTCAAAACCAACCAGTCAATTCCAATGTCAAAAATAATTCAGAGTTTTAAAATCACAACTTACATAGCATACATATATTCAAAGTAAAAATGGGGTAAGTAAAAACATTATTCAGTTGAGGAGGGGTAATTTCACTATTAAATAAGCAGATATAGTTTTAAATGGTTATGTAACAATGAACATATTTTTCTACAGTTAGCATGTGTTTTCCTGAGAAATACCATTGGATAAATCTAGAGCCTCAGGGAAGTCGGTAATAAGAGTGCTCATTTACTTCTCTCCAATCCAGTTAAGCAGGTTTAGGAGCTGTCCCTATTCAGATACTAACCTTCTTGCTTCCCAGGTTGCTGAGCTGTGTGATGGGAGATAGGATATGAGCTGTGACAGATGTTTTCACCTTCATGAAGCAGGGGACAGTAATGAAATGCTGTTTAAGACAGGTTATTCTGATGTTGATCCCATGTTCAACATTGCATAAGTGACTATAAATTACAGTTAAATTATCACATGAATTGCCTACTGATTTACATGCTGAATAGAGGGATGTCCTTAGTCACAAATGAAATGATACCTAAAGATCAGCTCAGGGTGTGATTTTGCTTATTACTTTTACCCAGATCTCAAACTTTAGGAGCCATCCCCCATATTAATGTTAGTTGCTCAGTTGTGTCTGACTCTGTGACCCCATGGACTGTAACCTGCCAGGTTCCTCTGTCCACGGGATCCTCCAGGCAAGAATACTGGAGTGGGTTGCCATTCTCTTCTCCAGGAGATCTTCCCAACCCAGGGATCGAACCCAGGTCTCCTGCCATATTAGGGTCACTAGCTATTGAATCACTCTTCTTAACATTTTATACCTGTTAAAACTTGCTTTCCTAATATCTAAAACCCACCTCTTATTATGTTCAGTATTCCTCCATTTACTATCACAGATATGTATGATGAACACCCAAGGTTCCACCTTTCCATGTGAACAACCAGTTATTTTCTATTCTTAAAATGAAATCCAGAGACTACGTAAGTGTGACTAGATCAAATTGTCAATAAAGTAAACAGTAAATTCCTCCAAATACTCTGTTTTTAACAGGATAAAGCTTTTTATGTTCAGAGCTGGCATCACAAATAGCATTTAGGTAAAAACAAAAAAACACCGGACTCCATAAATTCCCAACTGCTCCTGTGACTGCATCATTTAAGCTATCTGGACTCATCCACTTCATAATTTTTAACTTGTTCAGCAGCTGTGGATATAAAGTGAGATCCCACCTATAAAGTACTTATAATGGGGCCAGCATGTTAAAAAAGAGTTCCGTATTGACAACTCCACACCACATTCTATTGATTAAAAGACACATGTGTTTAACCCTTTATCATCTCTGTAATTACTGCATCTTATATTAGGTTCATTTTAAAATCACTGTGGCCAAGCAACAGTTATAGTTGTCATTGCTAGTACTTGGGAATTTCATTGTTATTCCTCAGAGCAATCAGTTCAGTTCAGTTCAGTCGCTCAGTCGTGTCCGACTCTCTGCGACCCCATGAATCACAGCACGCCAGGCCTCCCTGTCCATCACCAACTCCCGGAGGTCACTCAGACTCACGTCCATCAAGTCAGTGATGCCCTCCAGCCATCTCATCCTCGGTCATCCCCTTCTTCTCCTGCCCTCAATCCCTCCCAGCATCAAGTCTTTTCCAATGAGTCAACTCTTCGCATGAGGTGGCCAAAGTACTGGAGTTTCAGCAACCCCATAATATTTCTACCAAAAACAAAGAAATAAAAACAGGTAAGGGCCATTTGAGGAAGGAAAATAAACCCTCCCTTGGTTGCTAGCTTAAATCTTTCATTGACAAACATCTTCTGGTACAATTAAAAATGGAGCCACATTAGAACTTAGAAATAGGTACCAGTATCCTGGAAAAAAAAAAAAAAAAAAAACTCTGGAGACAACAGGGAACACTCTTTAAGAAATCCTGGATAACCAATGCATGTGATGCCACAGAGATGATATATGCAGGAGAACACAAGCTTTGATGAGTATCAACTAATAAGCTACTTGAGAGATTTGGATTCTGAATGTAAAGAAGTTTTAGGAATACCTTCCCTTTTATTTATTTTTTTCCTTTTATTTTTTTTAATTTTAAAATCTTTAATTCTTACATGCGTTCCCAAACATGAACCCCCCTCCCACCTCCCTCCCCATAACATCTCTCTTCCCTTTTAATTTATGTAAAAGTGGTACATTTTTTAAAAAGTATTTAAATAAGTCATACAAAGCTATTTGGGTGAGCATACAGTAAAAATTAGAGTTAATAAAAAAGTATTGTAGTATCACGTAAGAATCGAATCACCAGTCTATGTCCGATGCAGGATACAGCATGCTTGGGGCTGGTGCACGGGGATGACCCAGAGGGATGCTGTGGAGAGGGAGGTGGGAGGGGGGTTCATGTTTGGGAATGCATGTACACCCGTGGTAGATTCATGTCAATGTATGGCAAAACCAATACAGTATTGTAAGGTAAGATAAAGTAAAAATAAAAATTAAAAAAATAAAATAAAATAAAATGTTTCATTCAGTAAAAAAAAAAAAAAGTATTGTAGTTTAATTTGATGCCATTTTACTCTCTCTGGGACACATAAAATGATGGTCTATCTCACAGTCATTCACACATTTTAGATTTGAAGAAATACGGTGTATTATCATTCATACATGTATAGTGTATTCTTCAGTGATGCCATGGAGGGTCAGAAAGCATCTATTGATTTTAAATCAGCCTAAATCCTAATTCACTGAAATGGGCACCACTTTGAAACCTATAATTAAGACTTTCAATTTGATGGATATCATTTGTGAACATGCCGGGTTTTCCCATCTATAGAATTTATTCTACGTTTACTCCCAAGAGAGAGCCTTAGGATAGGATGAGGGTTAGAATAAGCAGAAAAAGCACCAGTGTACCACTGTAGTTATCAAGTAGTGTGATAACACAGCAAACAGTTTGCTAGAGAACCTGAGAGTTGACATATTGTATGTGCCTTGTGAGAAATTAATTCTCAGTGTCCACATTTCCTCTAGTTAGGAATTACATAGGCTTCATTTGTTCCTCCTTTTCATCTTCTCTAGAGAAGAATGGCCTGTCTTTGAGGTCCTCCTGAGTCCCCCAAACCAAATATCAAATATACCACAAAGTTTTAAGCCAGACAATGCCATTCATGCGATTTGCCTTCCCAGCAGTGTGTGGCCACATGTGCTAGTAAGTGGCCAGTATCATTCTTATGGTTAATTCCAAGGCACAGAGGATGATAAGGTTTCTGTTGGCACCATATCTAATCTGCTAATACTGTCTGTTTTTGTAGGTGGTGTTCAGTGCCCAAACAGCAGTGCTCTGCAAGAGGTACGCAGCTGTAACGAGCATCCCTGTACTGTGTACCACTGGCAAACTGGACCCTGGGGCCAGTGTATCGAGGACACTTCAGTTTCATCCTTCAACACAACTGCAACTTGGAATGGGGAGGCCTCTTGCTCCGTTGGCATGCAGACAAGAAAAGTCATCTGTGTACGGGTCAATGTTGGTCAAGTGGGACCCAAAAAGTAAGGACTTGAAAACGACAGTAGTTAACTCCTGTGATCAACCATGTAGGGATGGGCCCAGGCTTCACTTGCTTCATGAAATGGAATGTTTGATGCTCATCATACCTGACCTCAAGAGTAAGACTTCTCTGTTTTGAAGGCAGCCACTGATAAAGTTATAACAGCTTGTACCTGGGATCCATAAATTCTGTAGAAATCTCTCCATGTGGTACCTACTTTCAGTGTTATAGTAGCACTTTCTGCTTTTATTGAGCTAGTGAGGCAGTGAAAGAAGTGCTCACTCTAGGCCTGGCTGATCAATAGTGACAGTATCCAAAGTCCTAGCTGTGGAGGTCATCAGTGACCTCCTGTGTACCCGTAGGCTGTGGAGGCTGCCCATCTAGTTGAATTGGGCAATAGCCTTCTATGATCTGCCTTTTATTTCCCTTGGAAGGTACTATATCAAAAATACTGAGGCCAAATGTACTACATCTTTTAATGGTTAAATGAATAAACCATTTACTCCCAAGGGAGAGCCTTAGGACAGGATGAGGGTTAGAATAAGCAGAAAAAGCACCAGTGTCTCACTGTAGTTAACAAGTAGTGTGATAACAGAGCAAACAGTTTGCTAGAGAACCTGAGAGTTGACATATTGTATGTGCCTTGTGAGAAATAAAAAAAAAATAAAAACATATCAGCATAAACTGGGCTAACCATTTCTTGGAGAAAATTAATAAATCAGTTATAAAAATATATGCAAAGAGGGAGAAAACTCTTATCATTTGTGATTTAGACAGCATCCATCTTTCAAAGTTCGTATCACCTTAGCCATGTGAAACATGAAAAGTAAAACCCATCAGTTTTTCACTGGTAGAAAAATGGCTTATTTTCAGTGGTATAAAAATTTCTGAAAACTTGGTTGAGTTCTTAGGTTTCGTGAGTGGTCTTAAACATACTGCTTAAGTCAGATTCTGGCTTCAGTTTTCAAAAAATATTTGCAGAAATTTAATGAAAACAAAAAGTAGTAATGTAAGCACTCAATGAATCTTAGAAATTATTTTCTCTTGGAAAATTGAAAATACTTCTTAGTGTTTCAGAGAAATGATAATAATGTAACTGATATATGACAAACTCCAGGGGACAAATAAGAATTTCATGATGACTTGTTTTTTTCTAATGGCCAGAGTTCTGGACTTTAGCAATATTTTGCCCCATCATTTAGTTAGAAATTAGGAAACATGCAAAACTGATGGATTTGCTTTTCATGTTTCACATGGCTAAGATGATACAAACTTTAAAAGATGGATGCTGTCTAAATCAGCAATGATAAGAGTTTTCTTCCTCTTTGCATGTATTTTTGCAACTGATTTGTTAATTTTCTCCAACAAATGATTCACCCAGTTATGCTGATATGTTTTTTTTTGTTTGTTTCTCACAAGGCACATACAATATGTCAACTCTGGGTTCTCTAGCAAACAATTATGTAGTTAGAAAATATATGCCAAAAGATTTGAATAAATTGAGAAACTATTCCATATGTTTCATAGGTAGCCCCAAACCAATATTTCAGTAAAAATGATGCTAAATTTGTGATGAGTGTAACAAAGGATATTAACGTGCAGTATATTAAAAGTCAATAGCAGTAACAGCAGAAGCAGAAGTCCCAAGTGCTTAGGGATTGTGGGACTTGCTGGGACAAGCAAAGAGGCAGAAATATTTGCTGCAGGGAGTTATCACCTGACCAGCTTGTCATGGTTCAGATTGGAGGGTTATTGTTCTGAGCTTCTACTGGTAAGCTCACTCTGGTCCTCTTTTGCAGTTTCATTTACCTTTTAGATGTTACTGTCATATTTTCCTCCTTTATGCAAACTACAGAGTGTTTTCCTCAGCAGTGGATGTACATGCACGCAAGCCTATGTGTGGTAAAGCCTGGTGGATTAATGTCATTAAACCATTCAATAGAAAGGATATCCTGAAGCCCCATGTCAGAGCACCACAATAATCCATTAAAAATGTGCTTTACCCTTGCTGCCTTTATTCAATGACCTGGATACAAGTATAGATTTGTTAAATCAAATGAGTTTCCTTTGCCCTAAAAGTTCTAAAAAGTAAAGCAAATACTGTGAATTCCAAAGAAAATATTACTACCCTTATGCCTAAATATGCTAGGTTAAATTCAGTGACTGCTTTTCACTACTAGACATTTGAAACAAAAATGCAAATAGAAACCTTGTTTTAAACTCCTCTTAATAAAACAGATTACTGTGCAATGGCAAAATCAATGTTATTGATCTTATCTATCCTCCGAGTAACAAACTTCAACTCCTATCGCATCTGTTTAATTTGACCTTGAATAAGATTTCGGGGAAAATCAATTCCTTGATTTAAACCACAAACACTAAATACAAACAATACAAAGGAGAAAAGAAGCATGTTGACTGAACCAATTGCCTCACCAAAGGAAGTCTGAATTCATTTCATTGGATGTGATCTAGGCTGTATAATTTATATCGGTCTGTTCATTTAACAGCTTTGTTGTTGGTCATTTTGTTCTCCGCAGCTAACCAAATATCTTGCTGAGGAAATTTCTAAACTAAAATAGAATTTTTGAGGTTGTCAAAGATAGCATTGTAAATTCCATTGGTTTATTTAGAGCTAAAATTTGAAAAGGATGTAATTGAGTAATGCTGTCCCATTGTTAGAGTTCTAAAATTACCTCATTGAGAAGGAATGCTTCCAATAATACTTACTAATAATTCCATAGTTTCAATAAGAATTAACAGGATGATTATATGTGAGGTTTTGCCATATAATGTTTCCTGGTTAAGAATGTAGGTTAACATAATTCTAGTGATTTATAATCTCAGTTATAATAAAACATTAACTTCTAATGATTCTTATCTAAATTTCTTTTCTGTTCATGACTTTGATTAGGCATAGCAGTTAGGAAAGTCCAAGCGTATATTCAACATAAACCAGAGAGAATATTTCATTTTGAAATGCTGAATCCAATGTATTTTTTAAAATCCACTTTCAAATAAAGCCTGCTGTTACTGAGTAAGCAAAAAAAAAAATGTATCTGTATAGTTGAATAGAATGTAATACTTATGGATGAGATAGGACACTTAAATAAAAACATATTAAAAATGAAGTGTCAGCAGAGTGCTATATAGAAATTACGGGAAGGAGATTAATAATGTTGATTTATTCACTCATAGTTCAGTTCTGAAAACCTGATTAACTTACTTGTTGAAAGACAATTTATCTTGACGTACAAGAAATTTGACTTCTCCTATGGGGAGTATTTTTAAATCCCATTTTTCACTAATTTGCCAAGTTATTCCAGCAATAGTTATATTAGTTGATTCATTTCTTCACTGCCTCTTAACTTACTTGTCAGAGATGATATGATGCCACCTCAAAAGAAAATTCTTAGGAATCAGAACATTACTTTCAGTTACATGAATTATGTTATTATGTTTTGTTGTCCTTATATGCATCTTCTAGTATTGATAACATTTGATTGCTAATGATAGTAGAATCAGATTGTGAAGATGCAGAAAAGAATTGGGAAATTTAAAAATCATGTAATAAGTACACAATAAACAAAAGAGTATATTTAAAACTCATTCATCAGTTTCCTGAAATTCTTCTAGGAACTGAAACCTTATAAAGTGTAAGCATTTCAGTGTTTTGTCATTATTTTTCTCTCATGTTCCTAATAATATATTTTATATTTTGATATTTTTAAAAAATTATAATTAAGCTAATTTTACTATAATTTATGTCGAAAACACAGTGTTTTGTTTTTCTTTAAATTACTTATTGACTTTTTATTTATATTCATTCACTCTTATTATAATTTATTAAAATACCTAAAATAAAATCCAGTAGATTAAAACTTGGAAGAAAATGGAAGAAAAAATAAGAATACAGTGAACGAAACCAGGAACAGAACAAAAATTGTTTCTTTTAATTAGCTGTATACTTTATCTTATTACTTATTTTTATGACATTCATAGCTGTAAGTATAATATTGGTTTTTGAGCATGTACTATGTATAGAATATGCCATTATAAATTTACTTTTTTGCTAAACATATTTTGTAAAAATAAAGTACAGAGTAGCCTTGAAATTTATGATTGACAATTAGCCTATTTAGTTATACAAAGGTGTAGAATTGGTGACTTATATTTGTAATTTGAACTTTCATAAATTTCTTATAAGGCATGTTAGAAAATGCAGTTTTATTAATAGATTGTTATAAATGGATAAAGAATAATTATTATATTTTCTCTTACATAGCACAATTACTATAATTAAATTTTCACTTCCTGCCTTGAGAAGCTTTACTGAGGTTCAGTTCAGAAGAATTATTTTAGTTGCATAGTTCTTGTCAAAAAATAAAATCCTGGAGGATGAATACTACAGATGTATGACTATTTAGCAATTTTAGAAGTAAAAATTCTAAAGATATAAATTACCTGGTTCTGGGTTAGTACAGAGGTCTAGTAACCTCCCTTTGCTCTTCCTAGGTGTCCTGAAAGCCTTCGACCTGAAACAGTACGACCCTGTCTGCTTCCTTGTAGGAAGGACTGTATCGTGACACCATATAGCGACTGGACATCATGCCCTTCCTCCTGTAAAGAAGGTATGCCCTGAAGAGTTCTGAAGGCAGTTCACCCAGGATCCCTCTTCTAGGCCTCCAAGTTCCTCTGACTGAGCAATGTTTTGATTCTTACATGGGGCTGACTCTATGATCCTGGATTAGGACGAATGCCATGAAATTTGGATTACTTTCTAGAAAATAATACAGGTTTTAGAGTACCAAATAAATAAGTGAGTTTTATGCCAAAACTGACTTAAATAACTGTGTGATAGAGATCTAAGTGAAAATATTCTAGATTTTATTATATTCATAATGTTTCCTTAAGCATTGATTCTACAAGAATGTGTATTTCAAAAAGAATACAAAGTGATCTTCTGAGTACTCCTGGTTTTCAACCTACTTAGCTGCAAGAAATAGCCATGGGACCGGATTCACTACAGATTCAATTATGTGACCCAAAGGATGGGAATAAAGGAAAGAGGGAAATGATCAAAGTGTAACTCTGCCAACACTTAACATGCCATGAGGCATTTGTAAGATGAGGATTTGTTCCCAGTTTGGTTTGGTTTTTTCTTGGTATAATCGTCCTGCAGTTTGTGGGTCGTCTGCTTGGCGGCTCTATAGCGGGGCTAATGGCAACCTCCTCCAAGAGGGCTTCTGCCGCGTGCATAAGGTCCTTTCTCATTGCCGCTAAGAAAGATGTCCTCATCCTCTAGGAGCCTGTACAGAAAGTGAGCACCTTTCTCTCAGTGTCACAGATGACCTTGTCTCCTGCTTTTTATTTTACTCTCCTGACAAATAGAGGTCGTTTATCTTCAGTTTCTTCTCTGCTTCTACTTATGCTTCTTGACTCTTACTATAGGGATTAATGTAAGAATCAACTTCTGGTTTAACAACTGCTTTAAATTACCAGAATATTTTTTTTTTTTAATCCTGAAGATATTACATAAGATTATAAACTTCATAATTGATTGTTTTTGCTGTGTGGTTATTTTATATAGTTCAATATGGGCTCCTTTTTATGCTTTTTCTATTTTAAATACCATTGATATATAAAATAAATCACAAAGTAATAGAAATTTTTTCTCTGTTATTTCATTTTTTAACATCTTATTTATCTATTTATTTTTGGCTGTGCCCAGTCTTCATTGCTGGGCTTTCTGTCATTGCTGCAAACAAGGGCTCCTTTTCTTTCCATGCTGGGACTTCTCATTGAGATGTCTTCTTTTCTTGTGGAGCACAGGTTTCAATAGTTGTGACATTCAGGCTCAGTTGCTCTGTGGCATGTGGGATCTTCCTGAACCAGGGATCAAACTCATGTCCAATGCTTTGGCAAGTAGGTTCTTTTTTTTTTTTTTTTTTAATTGAAGGATAATCAGTTTACAACATTGTCTTGATTTCTGTCATACATCAACATGTATCGATCATAGATATACATATATCCCCTCCCTCTTGAACCTCCCTCCCACCTCCCACCCCATTCCACCCCCTTAGGTTGTCACAGAGCACCAGCTTGAGCTCCCTGTGTCATACAGCAAATTCCCACTGGCTATCTGTTTTACATACGGTAATGTATATGTTTCCATGCTACTCTCTCAATTCCTCTGGATTCTTAACCTCTGGATCAAAAGTCTTTTAAGGCATTTTAAAGGCTTTGGGACAAAAAGAGTTATCATTAACTCTTCAAAAATGTTAATGACTTTAATTTTATTGCTATAGTAATGTCTTTGTCATTTTTATTCAGATTTTCTTCTTTTATCCCCTTACTTTATTTTTTTTTAATTTATTTTTGATTGATGGATATTTGCTTAACTATTGCATTGGTTTCTACCAAACATCAACATTAATCAGCCATAGGTTTACCCATGTCCCTTCCCACTTAAACATCCCTCCCACCTCCTTCCCCATCCCACCCCCTAGGGTGTTTTCCCCTGAGTCATACAGCAGGTTTCCATTTGCTATCTATTTTACATATGATAATGTACGTTTCCATGTTACTTTCTCCATACCTCTCACCCTCTTCTACCTACCCAACCTTGTCCATAAGTCTGTTGTCAGTACCTGTGTCTCCATTGCTGCTTTTGAAATAGCGACATCAGTACCAACTTTCTAGAGTCCATATATATGCATTAGTACATGATAATTGTTTTTCTGAGTTACTTCACTCTGTGTAATAGGTTCTACGTTCATCCACCTCATTAGAACTGACTCGGTCTCCTTACTTTCTTAAAAACTAAATAGCATATGATATCCTTTAGTTTGGTCACAATCAGCAATAGAGTTGTAGTTTCTCATAGATTGATATTTCTGTGATAATTGTTGGTTATTCATCATTACCATGAAAAAGGTTGTTTATTACATGAAATTTATGTGCTTGAAAATTTTATTCTGGATATTTTTATACTTAATATTTTATATTGATGTAAGCCGTTTACTAATAATTCCAAAACATGCAGTTACATTGGTAGTACCATGGTTAATAACCTCACAGAACTTTAACATTTGTAAGGAAAATTTTTGAAAGTAGAAAAAAACTTTGCCTCTTCTTTATATTGGGCATTTTTCCATTTTGCATAAAATATTTTGAAATAACAATTCTCTTGGTCTTAAGTGTTTTAAAGAAATAAAGTAGGGGCTTCCCTGATGGTCAAGTGGTTAAGACTGTGTTTCCACTGAGAGGGCATAGGTTGGTCAGGGAACTAAAATCCTATATGCTCTGTGGTATAGCTAAAAAAAAAAAAAAAAAAAGCCTGGTGTGATTATATTAAAAAAATTTTAAGAAATAAGCCAGAAATATTCCATTAAATTGATGCTAGACTAGCCCTCCTAAAAATAAGGAATCAGATAAATATCTCTTATTTCATTATACCTTCATTTGAAAGTAATTTGGGATATTGAAATGTGTCCAAGAATTAGGTAATAGTTTAGTAGCCTATGAATTGGTTATTTTATTATGCATTATCTGTGTCTGGAAAAGGAAGAAAATAGATATAACTTGTTAAAAACCTATAATTGGAAATTAAATAACATGATTTTTAATTCGATCTCTGCTGGTACTTTTTATAGCACTAAAGCTGTTTTACTCTTTTCTGACCATTTATAAAATATTAAAAAATTTGTATGACAAAGTGTAATAACTTATATAAGGCACTTAAAAATTTTACAGATGAGGGAACAAATAAATTGTAAATACTCTGCATGTATTAATTAAATTAATACTCATCTGTGCTATATGTATAAATACATATTGCATTTCTAGTTTATTATTACTGTATTTAGCTAACACTTTGATTGCCCTACAGAGAAAAGCTTCAAAGAAGCTTTTGATCTCATTTAAAATATAGAACTATTCTATATAGATCAGATAATGTAAGACTTAGTGACTCACTAACAAGATTTAGTGTAAAGCAGAAAGAGCTCTAGGGAAGAAACAGGGAAAATCCACTGTGGGAGCAAATATCAGGGGAAATCTTGCTGAAAAGAAGGGAGAAGAGACCTTTTTGAAAGAGAGAATGCATAAAAGAACCCCAGGTGATCAAAAGCATCAGGAAAAGTCTTAGTAACCATGAAAAAGATGGACCATTCAAAAGAAAGTGGGATCCAACCCACTGGAGCTTGGAATGTCTGGGGGAAAGTCAGAATGTGAAGTTGGAAAATTGAGGCCGGTTATAGAAAATTGAATTAGACTTAGGTGGCGCTAGTGGTAAAGAACCTTCCAGCCAATGGAGGAGATATAAGAGATGCCAGTTCCATCCTTGGGTTGGGAAGATCCCCTGAAGGAAATCATAACCCACTCCAGTATGCTTGCCTGGGAAACGCCATGGACAGAGAAGCCTGGTGGGCTACAGTCTATAGGGTTGCAGAGTTAGACATGACTGAAACAACTGAGCCTGCATGCATAGCAGGACACAATTTCTAGTTTTCGATTGAACATAAAAATGAGTAGTGAGTTTCATGATGTGTGTGTGTATGTGTGTGTGTGTATGTATGTATATATACACACACATATGTATGCATCAGTAAACAGGGAAACCAATTTTCCTATCAGGAAGCTTATTTTCTGGTAGTATGAGACAGAAAGCAGTGGACACCACCCTTATGGCAGAAAGTGAAGAGGAACTAAAAAGCCTCTTGATGAAAGTGAAAGAGGAGAGTGAAAAAGTTGGCTTAAAACTCAACATTCAGAAATTTAAGATCATGGCATCTGGCCCCATCACTTCATGGGAAATAGATGGAAAAACAGTGGAAATGGTGGCAGACTTTATTTTTGGGGGGCTCCAAAATCACTGCAGATGGTGACTGCAGCCATGAAATTAAAAGACGCTTACTCCTTGGAAGAAAAGTTATGACCAACCTAGATAACATATTCAAAAGCAGAGACATTACTTTGCCAATAAAGGTCTGTCTAGTCAAGGCTATGGTTTTTTCTGTGGTCATGTATGGATGTGAGAGTTGGACTGTGAAGAAAGCTGAGCACCGAAGAATTGATGTTTTTAAACTGTGGTGTTGGAGAAGACTCTTGAGAGTCCCTTGGACTGCAAGGAGATCCAACCAGTCCATTCTAAAGGAGATCAGTCCTGGGTGTTCTTTGGAAGGACTGATGCTAAAGCTGAAACTCCAGTACTTTGGCCACCTCATGTGAAGAGTTGACTCCTTGGAAAAGACTCTGATGCTGGGAGGGATTAGGGGCAGGAGGAGAAGGGGACGACCGAGGATGAGATGGCTGGATGGCATCACTGACTCGATGGATGTGAGTCTGAGTGTACTCCGGGAGTTGGTGATGGACAGGGAGGCCTGGCGTGCTGCGATTCATGGGGTCGCAAAGAGTCGGACACGACTGAGCGACTGAACTGAACTGAACTGAACTGATGAGACAGAAAAGGCATTTAATGATCGTTCTAATGTCTTGATGCTTGTGAAGGATCAAGTGAAGGATGCAGGGTAGGTAAGAAAAAAGATGTGAGATCATTTTGAAGAATGCAAAAGTGGCCGAGTAACATGTAGTAGAATTTGTAATAGGCAATACGGAATAGCCATGTAGTCGTTCATCTTAAAATGAGTTGCTCAACACAGTTGCCACTGTTTCTTCAGCCATGTTCAGCTGCCTGAATGAAGGCAAGGTGTAGGAAAATAATTAGCATCGATTAAGGTCAGGGCTCTTCTAGAAGAGCACAAGAAAGGGAAGAGTGGAACAGAAAGTCAAGAGTGTTTCCAATGGAATACTTTTAATAATAATGGACACACGACTGAAGTGACTTAGCAGCAGCAGCAGCAGCAGCATGGAATCTAAGGTGGTTTGGGATGGGAGTGAGGTCATGAAGGGGATGACATAGAGAAAAAATTGATTGGGAGAATGGATTGGCAACCTTTAGAAGTAAGTGCAAAGCATTTTAGTAAAATTAGCGTTTACTTTTAGTATAGTAGGTAAAGTGGTAGGTTAGGTGGAATGACCAGAAATTAAGGTGTTTAAAAATGAGAATGTACAAATATTGATGAAGATGTCCTCAGGGGATGACAGAAGAGCTAGTAATTGATGCAAGATGCACAAAAAAAGTCACTGGAGCTGAGGAGGTACAGCATTCAGAGCCTCCAGTGCCTTGAATGGAAGAACTGTGTGGATGCCCAAACCAACAGAGTGGTGGCAGGGGTAGGAAGAGAAAGGATTACAGTGAGGGATATTTGAAAACCATTACGTAATGAAATGTTAGTTGATGACTGCCACAGAGTAAATAGATGATGGTAAAATTAATGACAGGAGCTTCAGAGGAGTTAGATATTATTGAATTAGTTAGTATCACCCACTTAATGAACCTGAACTTGACCAAACTCCAGGAGACAGGGTTAGACAAAGGAGCCTGATGTGCTATCCAGTCCATGGGATCGCAAAGAGTTGAACATGACTTCGCGACTAAACTACAATGGCGTTAAAGCGAGGAGAAAAGACTGGGAAATGGCTAGGTAGAAACTGCCTCCACTGGCAAAGAATGTGGAGGGAAATTTCTAAGAAAAGATTGAAGCTGATAGACAACGTGCTCCTTTGGATTGTTGTTGTTCATTAGCTCAGTCATGTCCAACTCTTTGCACCCTCGTAGACTGAAGCACGCCAGGCTTTCCTGTCCTCCACTATTTCAAAGAGTTTGTTCAAACTCATGTCTGTTGAGTCGATGATGCCATCCAACCATTTCATCCTCTGTCATCCCCTTCTCCGCCTGCCTTCAATCTTTTCTAGCATCAGGGTCTTTTCCAGTGAGTCAGCTCTTCACATCAGGTGGCCAAAGTATTGGAGCTTCAGCTTCAGCATGAGTCCTTCATAGGAATGACTGGTTGGATCTCCTTGTAGTTCAGCAGACTCTCAAGAGTCTTCTCCAGCACCACAGTTTGAAAGAATCAGTTTTCAGTGCTCAGCCATTTTTATTGTCCAGCTCTTAGATCCATATATGACTACTGGAAAAAACATAATTTTGACTATATGGACCTTTGTCGGCAAAGTAATGTCTCTGCTTTTTATTTGATATGCTGTCTAGGTTGGTCATAGTTTTTTTTTTTCCAAGTAGCAAATGTCTTTTAATTTCATGGCTGCAGTCACCATCTGCAGTGATTTTGGAACCCGAGAAAATAAAGCCCATTACTCTTTCCATTATTTCCCCATCTGTTTGCCATGAAGTGATGGGACTGGATGCCATGATCTTCATTTTTTGAATGTTGAGTTTTAAGCCAACCTTTTCACTCTCCTCTCTCACCCTCATCAAGAGGCTCTTTAGTTCCTCTTCACTTTTTGTTATTAGGGTGGTGTCATGTGCATATCTGAGGTTATTGATATTTCTCCCAGAAATCTTGAGTCCAGCTTGTGCCTCATCCAGTCCGGCATTTCGCATGATATACTCTGCTTATAAGTTAAAGAAGCAGTGACAATATACAGCCTTGATGTACTCCTTTCCCAATTTGAAACCAGTCCATTGTTCCATGTCCTGTTCTCACCTTTGGGTACAATGGTGGAAAGATTAGAAGATAGAAAAGACTGACAAATTCAATTAGGTTGTGCACAGCATGTATGCTGTGATCCAGGTGATGATGGAAGACATGCAGGGGGAATCGGAACTGCTAGTTTGTCAGGGCGAGTGAAGGTATGTGAGATGTTTATTTGGGATGGTGTCTTAGCAAAAGGTACTAACTGCTGTAAATTAAAATGTGTGGAACCACTAGGATACTGGTCTCCTCTGGAGCTCCTAGGTGGTAGAGGCCAAGGAGTGCAAGAATGCCAGTTCAGGAATCTGCTATCCTGTGAGTAAGAGGTTCCAAGAGGTGGGGCTGTGTTTGGCCAAGCTCAGACCATCTCACCACCAGCAGGGGAGCTCTGCCTCTCCTGTTTGGCAGCTCTCTGTTGAGTCTCCAAGAACAAAAGCCTTTCAGAAATCTAAACCTAGACACTCAGACTTAAAAAGAATAACTATAATTGTGTATTGAGGGAAAAACAAAAGACCAGGGGGTGGCAATGGAGGTTGCGACTGAACAACAGTGCCAAGATGCTTTGTGCACTGGGAGAAGCCTTTTCTGTTTTGCCTGTAGACTGCTGTAACTGAGAATAAAGATACAATGGTTTTATAGAAAACTTGTCTTTTGTTGCAGAGAAAATAAAGCAATGACATGTCGTTAACTTTTCATTATTTGATATGAAATAGGAATGAGGCAAGCTCCACTGAAATTACTCTAACTTCCACACACAATTTAAAAATGTTTAAAAAGTTTAACGTTCGAGGATAGATAATAGCAAAAGAAAAGTGATTTAGGAATGGGGTTGTTCTTTGAAATTTAATTCTATAGGTAAAATTTACATTTTATAAGAGTCTTGAATTTATGAAAATGGGGCACTATCCTCCTTTATAAATCACTTTAGATAGGTAACATTATAGTATAAAATTGCAGATAAAAAGAGCAGAGTAGCTTAGGGTTCCAGAAAGAACAGAGTAATTTGAAATTACTTCTCTCATGGTGTATGTGTGTGAGGGGGGTGTGTCTTAGTCACTCAGTAGTATCTGATTCTTTGTGACCCCAAGGACTGTAGCCTCTGTCCATGGAATTCTTCCTGCAAGAACACTAGAATGGGTTCCCTTCTCTGGGGGATCTTCCCAATCCAGAGATCAAACCCAAGTCTTCCACAATGCAGGCAGATTCTTTACCACCTGAGTCACCAAGGAAGCCCCTCTCTAATGATAACGTCTTGAAAAATCAATGCTGGTAAACATCAGTATTGAGGAGAGAATAGTTTAATCCTCAAACCAGTGTACTAGTTAACTTTTCCAAATTTTGTTTACAAAGGGCTTTATTAAAGATGGAAAACATTTATGCATATATTTGTAACTCATCTTAAAAAATCAGTACTTTTGATCAAATAATACACTTGACTGCTCACAATCTGTTTACTTCTTTTTTTTTTTTTTCTTACTACATTTATTGACATGAGGACCGGAAGGGATATTGGAGAGGCACCTTTTCTACTTTGATGCTCTCAAGCTGTACTCTTCTAGAATTACCCATGATGGGCTCAAAACTGCTTTTACATTTTACTTTTTGCATGAAATGTTTCCCTTTCAATTTCTTTTTTTTTTTAGTTTTTTATTTTTTAAATTTTAAAATCTTTAATTCTTACATGCGTTCATGCTGCCCCACCTGTCATCTACCTCACTTCCAGCTTAACCCATCTTAGTTTTGCCTGCCCTTTAAATCCTCTATCAAGAAACTTCTCCAGTGAAGTTTACCTTGAATGTCTTAAGATAACTGAAAAGTATGTAACTGAGAAAGAGATTATATATCCTCTGAGTCTCTGTGGCCCATTACCACATAAATATGTTATCCCTTTTTTCTCTACCTATCCTAGGTAGGTATTTTCAAGTATAAACACTACAGGAATATACCTTTGTTTTTCCCATGCTCATTATTTCCAATGAAAGTGATACCTTGTTTTTTTTTTTTTTAATTAAAACTAAAGAACAGACTTAGTACCCATGTGAATAATTCTATAAGGAAATGGATAAAAAAGAACAGAAGATGTTAGTTTATAATCCAGTTGAAAAGTGAAGTTAATGTGTTTGCTCATTCAGCAAACATTTATTAAGACGTTACTCTGTGTGACCATTGCTCTCAGTGCTGAAATACAAAGATAAGTGGAAACTGTGTATGTATCCCCACCACATGCGATAAGTGATATAAATACATACAGGTAACTATGAACTTTTCAAGTTCGACATTTACTAACTCAAGTTACTGGTGAGGAAGCTTCCATTTTTATTTATTAACTTCTTTTAAACATGTGCTATAGCTCTCCCCTTGCTCTCTGATCTGAGGGCTGTATAACTGGCCTGAGCTCTACGGTGCTGTTTTGTTGCGTGTATAAGTAATTCATTAACTGAGAGCTGAGAAGAAATGAACCTCCTAGTTCATAGGAACGTGGATGTCATGACACTTTCTGTGTAACTCCATTAAACTTCCTCTCTAGGTGTTATGGCTTTGGAATGTTCCTTTTTAATCAGGTCACAGTCTCTACCCTGTGGCTTGCACAAGGTTAAGGTATTTGAACTTTTTATAAGAATAAATGGATTCCCATTGTGGAATCAATTATGGAAGTGAAAAAGACTTATCAGAGTCTTATATATATCTAGTACAAGCTTGTGGAGATGGAGATAAGGCACTAGAATGTTTCAGAGCTTTATATTAGGAGGCTTTTTGCTTTCAAGTCAGTAAACAAAGTAAAATTGAAATACATTTGATTGCTGCTTCCTATCTGAACACCCTGGGTACATACCAGGTGATATCTAGGTAATCTATATGGTACCACTGATGCTAAACTCGTTGTCCCCTCCAGTCTCCAGATCCCTTGACCTAAATTCTGTGTCTGTATTTTATCAGCCGGTTAAAAAAAGTTACTGACTCAAGAATTTCAACCACCCGGGAAACGAAGACCCCTCTGTGCTCTTTCCCTCTTTTTCCCTGTTAAAAAACAAGCACATGTCTTCCTCCTTCCCTCAATGCTAAACAAATGATATGAATGCTCATTTAATATTTTAAAAAGATTAAAGACACATCATAAATATAAAACACAAGGAAAGTAATAGATAATAGTGTAAAAAATAAAAGCATGGAGTCAGGTAGTAAATAGGCTAGAAAGAAGGGAGAAGAGAATTTATAATGTAAAATCAAAGTTAGGGTAAGCTTCTGTACTTGAGAAAATTAACTCTGAGATTCTGGTGAATAAAGCAAGAAATTGAAGCACAGTGGGTTCTTAACAGATTTGGAAGGGAAACAATATTTTTCCTAGCTCTAAATTATTAGAGGAATTTATCACCTGGGTCTAAAAATAGCAGTCAGTGAACAATTAATAAATGAAGATAACATTGCCAATTTTATTGAGTCCTATTGGCACTACTTAGATCTTTCTTAGATAAATTATACTTAATATGTAAAAGTTGCAGTTGACATTCAGACTATGATTGCTACAATTTTTAAAAGCCTATGATAATATTTTCAAATGCGCTAATACTCTGCTACCCACTACCTCCACCTCCTAGTTCCCTATGTCATTACCTATAATGTTCCAGCTGTTCACTAAAATAGTTAAAACAGTCGTTAATAGTACACGTTTCCCCCACTATAGGAAAAATTCTAAAAAGCTACATGCAAACCCTAGAATCTTAAATTGGGACATACAGGGTCAATTATTCCAATAGATCCAAACTCAGCTGTTTATCACCATTTCCCAGCAAGCTTTGTCAAAATCAGATTCCCACATCCACAGTTTCACACATTCAGATCCCCAAAATTCTCATTTATTAGTTCTAGGTACTTGCCAAGAAATCTGTTTTTAGTTTGTTTGTTTGTTTTTTCAAAGAAATTTTCCTGTGTCGTCAGACATTTAGGATTCCCTAATCTGACCCATTCTCCTATCTAATACAGGCATCTCCAATTCACATTTCTGGGAATCAGTGGCGAGACCATGTTGAGGGATAACCCTGACTTCATGTAAAATGCTGTTCCATTTATTGGAAACTTCTAATCATAAAATCATATTTTTCTACAAACAGTGACTTTAAGGATATTTCATTTCTGGAAAAGGAAATGGCAACCCATTCCAGTACTCTTGCCTGGAAAATCCCACGGACAGAGGAGCCTGATAGGCTGCAGTCCATGAGGTCGCTAAGAGTCAGACATGACTGAGCGACTTCACTTTCACTTTTCACTTTCATGCATTGGAGAAGGAAATGGCAACCCACTCCACTGTTTTTGCCTCAAGAATCCCAAGGATGGGGAAGCCTGGTGGGCTGCCGTCTATGGGGTCGCACAGAGTCAGACATGACTCAAGCGATTTAGCAGCAGCAGCAGCAGTATTTCATTTCTGATTAAACTGTCATTGTGTTAAGGGCTACTAACTCCAGTGCTCTTGCCTGGAAAATCCGATGGATGGAGGAGCCTGGTAGGCTGCAGTCCATGGGGTCACTAAGGGTCAGACACAACTGAAATGACTTGGCAGCAGCAGCAGCAACCCTTCTAAATATCTGTTTTTGTAGTCTACATCTCAAATATTTAATTGTCTTATGAAAAAATGTAAATGCATCAGGGGAACTCTATTAAATGACACATGACTATTCATCCTTAAAATGTATATAAGTTGAGATATATTTTATCAAAGCTGTCAGTCTTATATGTCACCTGTTTCTCATACTAAAAAATTCTGAACAACTTTATATCAGTAACACTGTTAAGTTGATATCTTCATCTAAGGTAAACCTTAATTAGATACATTGTTTTTTAACATAATTTGGAGTAATTTACTTACAATAATTATTACTATTTGGAATGCTTCTCTAAAAATTCTGCCTCTAAGAAATTACAGCTCAGATGTTTAGGATGTGACCTGAATTAAAGATCTTAAATTGTTTAATATGAATAATGAATGACCAGAATAATTTATGAGTTATATATTTCAAATTAAATGAATAGCCAAGAAATAAAATTTCACATAAAACACTGAATATATTCTTGTAAGATTCATTAGATGTGTATGAGTCCCATGTGGTAAACAGGGCTATATATGAAATGGCATGAAAATAAACTTAAGGGAGAGAAAAATGAATTAATTAGATCTGTCGTATTTCTCAAGGGAAAGAAACGTACAACAGAGCAGTCACGTTGTAACTGAGCCTTAGGAAGGCTAGCTGACTGTGGAACTATTTTCTCCATTCTTCACATTTTTAATATAAATTGATTGGGTTTCCAACATAAGCAGTCTTTGGGAGAATTGAGGAAACAACTCAATGAGGCCTCTCATTCAGGGATTTCAAAGCCGTTTCCTTCTCCAGTGCATGAAAGTGAAAAGTGAAAGTGAAGTCGCTCAGTCACATCCGACTCTTCAAGACCCCATGGACTGTGGCCCACCAGGCCCCTCCATCCATGGGATTTTCCAGGCAAGAGTACCGGAGTAGGTTGCTATTTCCTTCTCCATAAAGCACATGTAGCTGGAGGCAATGTAATTTCTTCACACAGCCTGGTATTCAGAGATTTCTTTATCAGTGCAGAGAACAAAGGTTAAAAAGCTGCTTCATTCCAGGGGACTCCGGAATCAAGAAACAGACTCGGCACCGGGTCATCATTCAGCTGCCAGCCAATGGAGGCAGGGACTGCATGGATCCACTCTATGAAGAAAAGGCCTGCGAGGCTCCTCAAGTGTGCCAAAGCTACAGGTAATGGGTGAAAGAAAAGCCTTGTGAGCAAGGCACTGAGCGAAACACTTCAGGTCCAACTCTTTCTGATGTTAAGAAAAGGAAGCTAACACTATACGCAGATTCAGTGGAGCTGAGGATGTTTATTACTGTGGGCACCGTCTCTTGCCTTTTTCAAAGAGCTGCTTTGCTGCCAAAATCATCTCCAGGGACACAGATACTTGTGTAAACTTCCAAGTTCTATTTTTAGCTTCGGGAGCTTGAGGAAAATTCTTTTGTTGATATAAACTATAGGAAAATGCAGAAAAGTGATTAATAATTATGAAACATGTGCTTTCAAGAATAGCCAAAACAGCCCTTCCTGAGCTCCAGAGAGCACATGTTCTTCATGAACGCTGGCATTCTGTCTCACAAAATGACATCTTCATATCAGTGATATTAATAAGATGTCTATTCTCTTCATTTCTGGTCACCTCAAGGAAATTAAAGTTATTGAAGCTATACATATCATCATCATGATAATTATTAGAAGAAGGGTTTTTTTTCCATAACTATTTTTAAAATATACCTAATTAAAGCTTGATGTAGTGAAAATTTGTAGTCCTGACAAAACTTTCAGTGCCAACAAATGAAATATTATGGCATCAACTGATAGAATGTGTGATCACAAAATAATAATTTAAGATGAAATTGATGGCAAATTTGTCATCTTAATTTATCTGTATTTAATTCTTAGATGACAGACAATATAATTGTATGGTTACATGATGGACATTAACTATTAGCCCAGACTTATTTATTTGAGGGATTTGTTTTTGTGAAGTGTATTATAAATTGCACCTTCTGAGTTACCCCTACGATGCTAATCAAAAGAGCATTATACAAAAGGCTCATGGCTTGAATGTAGTTGTACTACTTGATTATAAAATAAATATACCTTTTTAAAATGAAACACATCACTTCTGATACTATCTGCTACATTTGCTGGCAATCCTAATCATTAAAAAGGCTAAATATGGCACTTTCCTGGTGGTCCAGTGGTTAAGGATCTGCTTCCACTGCGTGGGGTCACAGGTTTGATCCCTGGTTGGGAAACTAAGATCCCGCATTCTTCATGATGTAGCTTAAAAAAAATTTTTTTAATAATTGGAAATTTTCAAATGCTAAATACTATCAGTAGAGTTCATTCCTTAAGGAATTGACAGGGATGGACCCTTGTCTCCACTGCCATAGAAAGTACGTTTATACTTAGTGCTGCTTTTTATAATTCCTTGATGAAGATTTAAATAGAATTTGGATAGGACCGAAGCATTGTCAAATTCCTTTCTGTAGTGGTCAAAGTCATGGCTCCTTGGCATTGTATCACTATGATTTCTCTGGCATGTTTGCTTCTTCTTGATGTGGCTTCTGTTCTTTCCATGTAGGTGGAAGACTCACAAATGGCGCCGGTGCCAGCTTGTCCCTTGGAGCGTGCAACAAGACAGCCCTGGAGCACAGGAGGGCTGTGGGCCTGGACGGCAGGCAAGAGGTGGGAGGCCCCATTCCACAGTTGATTTGCTTCACATTTCTCCAGCATCACTAATTTAACCTCTAGCTAGCCTGTAGAGTTTGTTATTCTGATGCCATACTAGGCAAGCAGAGCAGAGCACGTAAAAATCTGTTACTATCCATTCTACCACACACCAGAACACGGAGACCTGTCTTTTTAAGTTGTGACCTTTGTTCTTCGACATTAGGAGTTCATTTGTCATTGTTGCTGTTTTAGTTGCTCAGTTGTGTCCAACTCTTTGTGACCCCATGGACTGTAGCCCACCAGGTCCCTCGGTCCATGGCATTCTCCAGGAAGGAATACTGAAGTGGGTTGCCATTCCCTTCTCCAGGGAATCTTCCCAACCCAGGGATCAAACATAGCTCTTCTCATTGCACTTCCCTTCATGCTTATCTGAAAGATGATCAGAATGTACAGGGCAGCTTGTTTTTGTTGTTGTTCTTGTAATTAGTTTTTGGCTCATGGTATTCCGTAACACTTTGCTTGTCACCTTAACAATAAGATTCTTGCATCTTTGCCCATATGCATTATGTATGTGCATGCATATAATGTAATATAATTGGTTAACTTTCCCAGAAATTCTCAGCAATGACTTTCTTGTCATTGTCATGGCTACCCCCAGTTCGGTTCATATTTGGTACTGATTTTTAAATGACAAATTTATGTACTCAAAGCCTGCCATATGTGGACTGCAATCTGTTGAAACTGCTAGAGAACATGGTATCTTGCAGAAATGAAATATGGAACTATTTCCAGCTTTCCATGATTATTTACTAGATATTATGGATAATACTTTCATTCCAAGCTTTGAAAAGTGTTCTTTATACATGTAGCGAATTCATTCTGTAAAGAGTACATGATTCTTTTCACTCATGCTGCTTATACATTTAATTCCAGATACATAATTAAAATGTATTTTGAATATGTAATTGAATACACAGCCACTTTTCTTTAATTCATAAAAACATGTTTGGCACCCTCATTTGTAGTTACATATTTGATGATATTGCAAAAGTGTGAACATACAGAATTGGATTCCAGTTTTTGCTGATTTCATCTGGGACCCCTTTTCTTTACAGAGTAAAGGTTGCTTTTTTAAAATTTGAAAAAAAAATAGCATCATTTTTGGTAAAAATTTTCTATTTTGAAAGTCATTTTAGAAATCTTCAATTGAAACATTTAGTTTACAATTGACATTAACTATTTAGTGATTTTCAGGATTTTGTTTTAATGCTTATTTTTCATTCTGTATCCTCTACCATCAGCATTGACTAAAAAATAACTCTCTCTCTTCACAGTTTCAGAGACTTAGGTATTTAGAGTTGAAAGTCTTTCTCTCCATTTCAAACCATTCATGAGAAATTGAGTGATATAAGGATTTCTTGTCATGCCCTACTAATTCCTCCTTGAATCAAGCATACATTTGCATACAGTCTGGACCCTGCGCAGAGTTAATAATGAAAACAGGCATGCGTTTAAGAATCAAGAAACCGAAATTTTAGTCCCAGTTCTTTCACTCACACAGTGTGAGTTTTATTCATCCCTTTGCCTTTCTAGGTCTCAGTTTATTTAGATGGGGAAAAAAAGAAAAGAGGGCTGGACCAAATGATCTGTTAACGATTTTTTCATATCCTACAATCTATGCACAGATAATATCCTGCCATCAAAGTGTGACCTGAATTTAGGTAAAACAGATGAAAACTATACTTTTGTAGGCACTGAGGGGATTTAAGATGTGAAAACTGCACAGGGTGAAAACAGCTTTAGTTTTGAACACTTTTACTTGACTGCACAACCTTAGTTTATTCATTTCCTCTCTCTGAGGCTGAGAAAGTAATGATCCTTACAGTGCTTTGCACATAGTGAAAGTGAAAGTCACTCAGTCATGTCCGACTCTTTGCGACCCCATGGACTATACAGTCCATGGAATTCTCCAGGCCAGAATGCTGGAGTGGGTGGCCTTTCCCTTCTCCAGGGGCTCTCCCCATCCCAGGGATCCAACCCAGGTCTCCCACATTGCAGGCAAATTCTTTACCATCTGAGCCACATGGGAAGCCCTTGCACATAGTAAATCTTCATCAAATGCAAATTCCTTCCCCCTTCCTGTTAGATCATGGCCTAATGAATGTGTGCATAGATCGTTGTAGGCATAAAAGCAGCAGTATTAACATGGTTCTTTAGTTTTTTATTGACACAGTCTGTATAAAACATTTATTTTGGTGATTACCGGTGATCTTTTCATTTCCAAATCTGAAAACCTCTGCTTATTCCTCTTCGTAGTTGACTATTCATTATAACAAGTGATGTCTGCATAAATATACTCAAATAACCCCTTTAAATTCTGTATGAAGATAAGCTTTTTCTTTGTTGCCTTGATAAAGATTTTATTTTTCCTCAGAGCCTATATTCCTACAGAAGCATGAAATGGAGAGAGCTAAGAGTGTAGGAATATCTTGTATTATTGGCAGAAAGGCAAAGAATCCTTTTGTTGATGGTCATGGCTGTTTTCAGCACTCTGCCGAACTGGCCTGTCAGACTCTTGTTTTATTTTCATCTTTGCCCTTATCCAGAGACTTTTTAAAATGACAAATTGTGCTATTTTGAATAATTAAAATAAGAATATATTAGTATCTTACTAAATTGTAAGGTGATGTAGTGAAAATTATTATCAGTGAGCAAAGACTATGGAGAAGCTACTCCTCCTTCCCCTCTAATACTTCAGACTTTCTAATTCCAGTCACTCTTGTGACTCTGATTGCATTCAGAAGACTGTGTAGAAAGAGTCTTGAGTGTTAAGAAGGGATGAAGATGTTCAGCCCAGGGAGCTTAATTGTTTAGGGAAATGAGATCACTGGTAACATCGCCTAATAAGGAGGAGATAAAGACAGAAACCAATCCATTGCAAAAGTAGTCATTTGAATATAAAGAGCTTAAGAAAGATCTAAAGGATGAGCCAGGACTTGACTTGTACCATAATATTAGATTAAACAGAAAGGAGAAAAGAATAGAAAATGAGAGCAAGTCTATTATTTAAGCATCGGAGGTAAGGAAAACACAAAAAAGTAAATGTGTTCACAGAAAAGTGGATAGATTACAGCTCTGAAGATGCGAGCTGGAGCCCAGGGTAATTTTGTAGAGGGCCATAAATGTCAGGATCAGTATTTTAGACCTTGTTCGATAAGTGGTGCAAGCAAGGACCTGATGAAAGCAGTGTTTTATCTGTCAGCGTGTACAGAGTAAGTTAGAAAGATAAGACACATGGGTCTGGATGCCAGCCAGGGCATTGTTGTAGCAATGCAACGTTGAAGAGCTCAGACTGAATCCACTGTAGTCAAAATGGGTAAAAATAAATGGATTTTCAACATGTAATAGAAGAAAATAACTTTAGGACATGGTAGCAGACAGTAGCAGCAGAGATGGACCTAAGTCAAAGAAGATCATATAGTTTTTAGCTGTAATATTTTCAGTGTGTATAGCATAGGGGATTATTTTTTAAAGAGAGTTAAATACTGTGTGTGAATCTTCTAACTAAAAATCTTATGAAATCTCAGATCAAATTTAGGTTTTGATCTAAACTAATTGTAAAACACTACATTTCAAGACTCAAAAAGAAGAACAGGATTTATCTTGTCCTTCATTCTGATGTGAACTACATTTTGAAGTGCTAATTTAAATTTCTTCAGTTAAATAAAAATGTTGTATAAACCAAAAGAAGGTTTAATTTACTAAGTATGAACAGAAAGGAAATAATGTGTGTGTCTCATATACTACACATCACTCAGAAGAACACTTAGAAAGTCACCATTCATTTTTTCTAAAATGACTTGAGCCTTTCCTATTAGTAGAAAAAATATAACTTAATTCTTTTACCAGCTTCTAGCAAGCTGCCCTCGTCGTCCTCATATTAAGTCACCTGTACCTACTGTTAGCCACCTGCTAACAACAACAAAAAACATTACCCAGTGCAGGAGACTTAAGAGATTAGGGTTTGATCCCAATATGGGGAACATCCCCTGGGAAAGGAAATGGCAACCCACTCCAGTATTCTTGCCTGGAGAATCCCATGAACAGAGGAGCCTGGCAGATTACTGTCCATAGTGTTTGCAAAGAGTTAGACATGACTGAAGGGACTTAGCACAGTGTGACCATTATAGACAGATAACTTTACTCTTCAGTTTTACTCTTAATCCTGTTATCAGCATAATTCCAGCTGTAGGAATTCTCAGCTACAGTGATGGCACATTGCAAAGGAGCTGGAGAGCAGTTGTGTTCCCAGAGTCTCTTTAATGAGTCACCAACAGTAGCTGCTTATCATCCCAGTGCTGACACTCCTTGTAAAGCAAAGCGATGAGAATCAGCCTTCCCCACAAATAAGTTAGAATAACACAGGTGTAAGAAGATCGGAAGATTCTACTCCAGTCAGGTAAATGCAGTCATGACCAAGTCTACATTCTGTGTATTTCAAACCTATGTGAAAGTACTCTCTATGGAAATGCTTTACATTAGGACACAATAGGGAGTTTGGAGTCATAAGGAACTTCAGCGAGGCTTTGGATTTTGAGAATGGTGCTTTGAGAAAATTTCATATAGTGGTAGTGGTGGTGGTTTAGCCACTAAATCACGTCTGACTCTTTTTTTCGTGACCCCATGGACTGTAACCCACCAGGCTCCTCTGTCCATGGAATTTCCCAACAAGGATGCTGGAGTGGGTTGCCATTTCCTTCTCTAGGGGATCTTCGTGACTCATGGATCAAACCTCCATCTCCCACATTGCAGACAGATTCTTCACTGCTGAGCCACCAGGGAATCCCTTATCTAGTGATATAAGCACTAAAAAGAGAGAGGAGAAAAAGGTATTTTAAAGAAGGAATAAACAGGGTTTTGCAACTTTAAATCATACTTAAATCTCACAGGGAAATTTTAGAAGGCTTTTGAAATAGGTATATTTCTTATTTTTTGTCAATAAAAGAAATGCAAATAACAAAATTATATCTACAGTCTATTTAATTTTAAGTGTATGTATACAGGTTATATTTGCTTTGTGCTATTCAAGTCACTTGGTATAAACTTTTAATAGAACTGTAACCTCTACTGTCTCCTCTCTGCTCACATTTCTACAGTTTAGATGGCATTTAGAGGGCTAAATGATCAATTGGTCAGTGACTATGTCATTGAAACATGGCCCTACTAGCTGTAGCTAGAGTCATCATTACATTTCCATTCAAAATAAAAGAGGTGGCTCATATTAATGACAGTTTGGGACATTTTATTTATTTTTTCCTCTATAACTGTCCTAAGGGGGTAATGTCAATCACTACTAATATATATATATATTTTAACAGTGTTATTACCTTATGACATATATATATCAGGAATATGATCCAAAAATATCATAGATTAGATCCTTGGATTTCATAAATTCAAATGTATTCTTTCTCAATCTCTGTGTTGATCTTGATGCTACCTCCTGCCAAGTGTATTTTCTGTAATTTAGATGAAACTAGAGTTAATAATCCCCAGGGTCAGCCCTGCCTGATCTCCCACACACTCTGTATCCTTGCATGCCAGGGAATGTCCACTATGATGTTGCTCCATCACTAAGATCTGACATCAGCCTTTACATGGAAGCCAGCCTGATTCAGATGTATTCTCAAGTCCAGACCACAGAAAAGAAAAAACCTTCAATTGTATGCCTCACATGGCCCTGGGAGTCCTTACCCTATATCACATATTGGTTAAAAAGGTTATAAAAGGAAAGTCTAGGAATAAAAAGGAAGGTTCTAATTTTCCTCCCAACAAAATTAAATCTAAATGAATTTGTAGAAGGTGAGATGTAAGTATTTAACTATAATTCATGCTGTTATTTTTTGTGAGCAAATAGTGGCTTAAACCGTATTGACACCCTTGGTATCTCTCTTTCAGTTAATTTCTAAAAGATTATACCTTAGAGGCATTGTTGGGGTTTAGGCCCAGAAGATCCGGGCCAATTTATCTCAGAAACTCACATTAATCTATTAATTTTCAGAGACTGTTTTATAATAGGAATGAAAATAATGGTGTAGAAAGAGAACTAGGTAGAAAAGAGCCAAGGAGTTTGATGTAAAGAAATTTTGTGCAGACATGGTTTTTATACTCTTCTCTGGGCTAATATATAATATTGTGTGTGTATGTGTATGTGTGAGTTGCTCAGTTGTGTCCGACTCTTTACGACTCCATGGCCTGTAGCCTGCCAGGCTCCTCTGTCCTCCAGGCAAGAATACTGGAGGGGGTTGCCATTTCCTTCTCCAGGGGATCTTCCCGACCCATGGATTGAACCTGGGTCTCTTGCATTGCAGGCAGAAGCTTTACCATCTGAGCTACTAGGGAAGCCCATGATATTTAATATTAATTATATTAATATAACTATTAATATATACTATTTTATACACTATTAATATATACTATTATATATACTATTAATACTAATTACTATACAATATTTTCATACTCTTCACTGATGTAAGTTGCTATTTAAAACTTCTAGAATTATTTCTGCTTTTAAATTACTTCCTCTAGTTTGCTATGAATATCAGCATTCTAGTTGATTTGGGGATTTTGGTTTGGTGTTAGATCTTTCAGAGCTCTGTCATAAAATAATGAGTAGCATTTGCTGTTTTTTAAATAGCTGATAGAATACACTTGACACGGGGGTGTCTTTGTGATGGTTCCTCAGTGCCCTGTTGGTTGTGATACAGTCAGTTAACCCTTCCCAGCTCCCAGTCAAGGATCCAACTGACCTTGGTCTGTGCTGCTCCACAGGGAGCTGATTATTATTTCCTAGTAAGTCTCTACACAAGGACTTTTGCATGTATTAAGAGCATCAGTGAGACTAGAGATTACTGGTAACTATTTAGGATCAATAATTTTTTTAAAAAAAGGTGCATTTCTTTCCATTCGGCCAGAGTTCCAGTCACAAATTGTAATTAGGAAGTGTAATTTGGCAGACTTGTCTGTGAAAAATCTCTTTCACACAGAGAAAGACCAAGATCATTAAATCCACATAGTAAACAAGTGGAGCCCTCTTGCATTATTTATAGGTTTGGTCTTTTTTCTAAGCACAATTAGGTCTCTTGGTAACTAGCTCTCACTCACATTAAGCTTTTTCTCTTTTATTTCTACATGATCCATTTTCACTATTGTGTTTTTTTTTTCTTTTGTAATACCATAGGAAAAAAACCTCACTCCTCTAATTGCACAGTCAGCCCATCATATTCTGTCTGCAGGGCTATCCAGACATGGTTGCTGTGGGAAAAGCCATGTTAATATGGCTCAATTTAATAAATAAGGCCTCAGAGCTCCTTGAACTCTTCGTTACATAGAAGCTAACAGCGTTCACTCCACTCGGGCATTGATCTTATTCTGTTTCCTGTAATGAACTTCTGTGTACAAATTTTCAATCTAGTCATTTATTTCTCTCTGATTATTCAAACGAAATGACAGCTTGGCCTTACATGCTGAAGGGTAATCCACAGACCAATAGAATACCTTCTTTTGGTGCATCTTGAATAGTAAGGGCATTTCATTCCTCTTCAAAAAAATGAAGATGAGCAACTCCATTCTGAATTCTATTAGATTTATTTCAGAGCTGCATCAGTAGCCTTCCATTTACATACTCATAGATGCATAATTAGATACCCATGTCCTTTTAGCTCAAACCAATGTTATCTATTCCCTTTCATTTCAGAAACCTTTATTATTCTCCACTTTAAAACATAACTCAAAATTCAACTTACATGGAAACACTCTGGAATTGGCTCTACTGATTCCACTTATTAATCTTTTTATTTAAATGTATGGGATGTTTCAAAGATGCACAAAAATAGAGAGACTGATGTAATGAATACTAGCAGTGTAGTCATCACTGACATAACTTGAACAGATTGTAACATGTTGTCACTCTTGGTCATCAGCTACTCCTCACACAGGTAAAGATATTATGCTGGAGTATTTTAAAACAACTCCCAGTTTAGATATAAATCTAGTTTTTTAAACATAACAAAAGTATTATTATAACACTAAACAAAATTAAGTGTAATTCATACCACGTCTAATATTCATACCACATTTAACTGTCCCCCATTGTCTCAATATCGTCTGTTTACAATCCGTTTGTTCCAATTTGGATTCATGAATGTCTCCACATTGCATTTGGTTAGAACATTTCTTCAGTCATCTTTAATATAACAATTTGAGCTCCTTTCTTCAGAGCATTTACTTGTTGAAGAAACTGACTTTCTTACTTACCTTTCCAACATTTCCTCAGTATTGTTGGGCTGAGCTTGCCTTGCTTAATTTACAAGTAACCCCCCAGGTAGTCACATGGATATCTTCTAGGCTTTCAGCCTCCTAGAAGCTGCCCATCCATGACACTTAAATAACTTCTGTGCTTCATATAAATAAGCTAACATTGTAAATCAGATTGATATAATCAGCATAAAGAAGGAATTTTGCTTTAAAATAATTGTTTTTACATATGCTGACCTCACTAAGAAGCTTTCATGCCCATTTTCATGGTAATTTATCCATAGGGCGACGTGGGTTTGGGCCATCTTCCTAACAAGGCCTTAGCCCAAAGGAAAACTTGGGTAATCATTATACACAAGATACACACCCTGCACCTGTAAACACAATTGTCTGTGTATATGTAGCTTTCTCATGTGCTAGGAAACCATGCTTGGGATGACACATCTTTTCTGCAGTTAAAACCACCCTATTTTCAGTGTCTTAAAGATGATTTCTAAGATTTATAAAGTTGAGAATTCAGATGGTTCCCTTTCCAAACATTTATATTTTCTTCACCCTAATAGCAGGAAGTTCATTTCAGATTACATTCCTGTTTGAATTGTTGTATTTCCTCCAAGTCAGAATAGAAACAAGTTGAGATGTACGATAAGTTTCAATATATTGTACAAATGGTACTGTTGCTGCTTGTTTGGATAACATTGCATAAGTAATCCATTCAAAATACACTGCCTAAACTCTCAGATAAAGGGAGTGGAGTGCTGAGTGGGTTTCTGAGAACAAATATGGGAATTTTACACATTTTTTTCTTTTGAGCTACTTGAAATACTTTTTGAGATTTTGCGTACTACAGGAATATAGACTCTAGATTTATATAAATGGTATAGATTTGCACAGAAGAAATTAGTTTCTAGAATCGTATTGATAGTAGTTTTACTTTATTTTGGTTTTTCATGTCCCTTAATGTGATGATGGTTGGAACAATTGTGAAATGAAATTTATAAGAGAGAACCTTAGAAAACCTTAATGGAGAACCCAAGGCAATTGCATTTAGTTTAAAAGATTTATACAAGTCTGTATTTCAGAGAGCAAAATTGGATGCTTAGATAAAACTCATCTTTTTTCTAAGAATATAAATTTAGTTTTGTAGATTTTTTTTCTTTTAGTTATAAACAGTGTGACTATTCACAGCTTAGAACTCTATGGTTAAATTTCTTATTTTCCAAAATAATCATTTTTGAGGTTGCTACATATCCTGATGAGTAAAGATCTAATATTTTCCTCTTTATCAATCCTTCCTCTTAAGCATCCTTGGGGCAACTCTGGCCACAAACCGTCAGACCTTCCTTTGTATAAAGTGTTCAAGGAGGTGTAGAGAGAATTGCAAAATGCCATGAGCTTATCGATGTACTGCATTTTGTAGATTCCTCCTATACCAATTCACACGTAACAGTCTTCCCACCTACCTGGGTGCTCGTTTGGTCTACTCCTTGTACTCCAAGTTTAAGCTCCCCTTAGCTCATTCCCATGTGCTCAGCCTTTGTTTCCCAAAGCTTGGCACAGTGCCAAGCTTTGGGAAATTGGGCACCAGAGGACCTTCAGTTTTAGTCACAAGTCTCAGGCAAACATATCCTAGTGACTTGAATACTCAGGCTTGTAGGCCTTAAGCTTGAATGGGCATGAGGACTATCTGAGCAACTTGAAAATAAATGCATATTCCGTGACCCCACACACAGAGCTCTCATCCAGGAGCTTTGGACTGAACCCAGAAATCTTCAACTCGAATAGCATTCCAGGAGTATCTGATGCCCCTGGAAATATACTGCCTGCTAGAGCAGTGGTCTCATTTCACTGATACATGTTTGAATCACCAGGGAGCTTTAAAAATGATATTAATGCCTGGGACCCTGCCCTCAAACAGTTAAATCAGAATATTGGACTTTAGCAAGGGCGTGTACATGTTCCCAAAACTATCGAGGTGATCAGCTGCAGCTTGACGTGAGAGCCTCTACCTGGCACTGGTCTGATGACTACAGTCCACCGGACAACTCTTCTTCCGAGAGGTGAGAGTCTCTTGGAGCACTTAATGTTTTTTCCTGCCACATCAGCTTCCTAAAGTCTACCACTCTCCCCTCAACCAGGTTTTCATATCTTTAAAATTCACAGGCCTCTGTTCATTTCATACAGATTGACTCTTCCAGTGTTGTGCATATCAAATGAGGAGAGATCTAGAGCTAAGAAATAAGTGTTTTCACCTGCATTTGCCCAATTAATGTAACTTTTCCTACAGCAGTACCAACAAGTTGTGTTCACCGTACACAGAGAAAGTCTTCTTTGGATAAAACTGTTAAATCTTTTTACACACCCCATCACACACTGCTGTACTACAGGGTAGTTTAGTTTTAGTGTACAGATCCAGAGGGTCCTGTTTAACCTGGGGCCCTGTGTGCCCTAATGGTAATTTAGGATCAAAATGTCAGGCTCCTTCACCTTCGTTTCATGAAGATAGAATTCTGAGCAGAGCAGAGACCAGCTGCAGTGTCGGCCTAGACCAAAAACCTGACAGGCCCACATAAATCAGTCTGACTGGGCCATTTAAGCTGGTTCAATGAAGACTTAACTTTAGGACCAAGGTCTAAATGTTTCTTCTGCTTCCTCAATAAAAAACGAATTATTTCGAAAACCAATAGGGGGGAAATGGCTGCGGGAGGAAAGAGGACTTAGATATCACTTGCTCTTTTTCTTTAAGACATTTTACCTTAAAGCAATTTTGCATCTATGATCAATAGGTAAAAAAAAAAAAAAAAACAATGACTTGGTTTTAAAAATTCAGTTGAACAATATCTTGGGAAAACTAAAATATATAAACCAAAATTTTTTCACCCTTTTTTGAGACTCCATATGTAATTATTGGAAATGTAAACTACGATGTGACAGATTGATTGCTAAAAGTTTTGTCTTAATTTTTTTAATTGGAGGATAATTGCTTTACACTGTTGTGTTGGTTTCTGCTGTATACCAACATGAATTAGCCATAAGTATGTATATATGTGTTCCCTCCCTCTTGAACCTCCTTCCCCTCTCCCACTCCATCCCACCCCTCTAGGCTGCCACAGAGCACCAGGTTGAGTTCCCTGTGTTATACAGCAACTTCCCATTAACTATCTGTTTTACATGTGGTAATATATATATTTCAGTGCTACTACCTCAATTCATCCCACCCTTGTCTTCATTTTAAGCTCATGGTTGTTATTTGTGCATGGGAAGAACTTGTACACAGAGGGAAGTAGGGAAGGACTTTGAAACTGCCCTCTCCCATTAATCATTAATCACTTCAAAGCCATCACAAGAAGCTTTCAATGTAATTTTAAAAAGAAACATGCTTCTTTTATGCAAATGGAGCTCTGTGACAAGTTTCATAAGCATTCTCCCCCACCCAAACCTTCCAAAGATTTGACTGCCACTAAGACCTTTCTAGGGGCTTCCCAGGTGGCACAGTGGTAAAGAATCTGCCTGCTAATGCAGGAGACGTGGGTTGGATCCCTGGATCGGGAATATCCCCTGGAGTAGGAAATGGCAACCCACTCCAGTATTCTTGCCTGAAATTTCCGTGCGCAGCAGAGCCTGTCTGTTTTCTCTTTTAAATAATTCATTTCTAAATATAATCCACATGTGACTTAATATCTTTGAAAGTGAAAGTATTAGTTGCTCAATTATGTTCAACTCTTTGCAGTCCCATGGACTATAGCCCGCCAGGTTCCTTTGTCCTTGAAATTCTCCAGGCAAGAATCTTGGAATGGATACCCTTCTCCAGGAGATCTTCCTGACCCAGGGATAGAACCCAGGCCTCCCGCATTGCAGGCAGATTCTTTACCATCTGAACCACCAGGGAAGCCCTAAAATCCTTAATAACATCTAATAAAACCTGCTGTGTGCGTGTGTTTGCTTCTGTTGTGTCTGACGGATATCTATTATTTCTAAAATGCTATAGGATCAATTTAATGACCACTGTGATTACTAGAAACACTCCTACCAGATTTCTGCTGCAAATAAAGAGTCAGAAGAGGATTTCTCCACCTAAGTAAAACAATGTTAGGTTAATTCCTGATTAAGGGTAATTACAGACATTCAAATTCATGATAAATAGCCCTTTGCTTTTCCTTTAGCCATTACTTGTCGAAAGCAAGATGGAGGCCAGGCTGGCATCCATGAATGCCTCCGGTATGCAGGCCCTGTGCCAGCCCTCACCCAAGCCTGCCAGATGCCTTGCCAAGATGACTGTCAGCTCACCAGCTGGTCCAGGTTTTCTTCATGCAATGGAGACTGCGGCGCAGTTAGGACCAGAAAGCGTGCTATCGTTGGTAAGAATAATTGGGATGCCAAAGCCAACACTTGCCAAGGCAGAAAAACATAATAAAAAGTCAGAACAAGATAGTTCTGACAAGGTATTTGGAAAATGCACGAATATGCCTTATTCTCGCTGTCGTAACGCTTAATGTGGTAGTGGAGTCAGAGCTGTATTTTAACATAAGGTGGCGTGACAGATGCATTGTATACTTTTAGTAGAAAAAGTAGCCTTGAAAATTGAACTCTGTCTGCCTAAATGATCTGCGCTAGATTACTTTTTGTTTTAAATATGTACCTTTGTTGAATTACCAATAGACTGTGAGGTGCTTAGAAAAGTTTTTTAGGAACCCAGGGAGAGGTTGTGACTTGATTTTCTTAAGTCATCCTCCTTGTCACAACCTCAGATTATCCCTCATCATCTAGAAGAAAAATACGACATTAATTCTGTATCTGAAAGCTTTATTTTTAAAAGGTAGTCACAGTGGCAAAAAGCATAATGAGCAGAAACAGGAGCCGTCATGCTGAACTAAACTCTGATGCATTCAAAAATACTCAATGGCCAAAGAAACCTAGAAATATTCATGCTAGTAGAGTATTCAGAATTTGAAGCGGTAAAATAGACCAGCTGTCATAATGAAGACTTTTGAAAACTGTATAAGGCAGCTTATGAAAGTTAAATATATATATGACATATATAACTAGTTATGTGCAATATAATTAGTATATATGACATAAATATATGTAATCTAATTAAAATAATGGTTTTATTCAGGCACATATTACTATTATACTTAAGTTTTTATCTTACAAGGGAATTTATTTAGGTTTACACACAAACTATTTCTGATATTTTTATTTAATATTAAACATTTTCATTTTTACTATCATTATTCCCTACATTAATCATCAAGTATGTCAAAATGATTGTTCTTCAGAACTATTGAAAGATGTGAAATCACAATCAGAAAAGTAATGTGAAAGTCTCATTTTCTGAACTATAACCCCTTATATAACTATACCATCTATTTGGACTTAACAGAAAGTTAGTTAACTATGTGGACCCGTGCAGTGACTCTCTCTCTTCATGTCATATTTTTGCACAGATTATAAAGGAGATATTTATGCAGTTACCTCAGACTCCCCAATCAGTGAAAGCACGTGATCATCTGAGAGGATTTTAATCCTTTCGAGGAGTGTAACATTCAGCACAACAGTTAGTGCCTTATTCAAAATGGGCTGTTTTTAATTGAGAACAAAAAGAAAATTTTCACTATGCAAAGCACCCAATATAACAAAAACCTACATAAAAAGCACTGCGGAGGGAGAAAGTGGCATTTATTTATAGGCTACAATTGAATACAGTTAAAAATAAAGAAAGGAAGCTAGGAAAGGAAAAAAACGGATGCTTGGTATTAATAACGGCATTTTCCAACTTAATTTTCTCCACAGGAAAAAGTAAGAAGAAGGAAAAATGTAAAAATTCTCATCTGTACCCCCTGATTGAGACGCAATACTGTCCCTGTGACAAGTATAACGCACAGCCTGTGGGAAACTGGTCCGACTGCATTTTGCCCGAGGGGAAGGCGGAAGTGTTGCTGGGAATGAAGGTCCAAGGAGATGTCAAGGAATGTGGTCAAGGATATCGCTACCAGGCGATGGCGTGCTATGACCAGAATGGCAGGCTGGTGGAGACGTCCAGGTGCAACAGCCACGGTAGTCCAGTTTTTCCTCACTGTTGTACATTGGTTATCTTTGGGGTTGAAACACACCTGTTTCAGGATGGAGGGAAATGAAAGTTTACCGAAGTGAGTTCTATACTGAACAGCAGGGGCACCACCACACTGTATGTCTATCATTAACATGTAACAGGACATTCAGTGGCACTTGTCTCATTGTCCAGAAGTTGGCAACCAAGTCCCAAAGCTGGTGACAGGGAAGCCTTGCTGTGCAGTGCTTAGTCATTCCGTCCTGTCTAACTCTTTGTGGCCATATGGACTGCAACCCGCCAGGCTCCTCTGTCCATGAGATTCTCCAGGCAAGAATACTGGAGTGGGTTACCATGCCCTCCTCCAAGGGATGTTGCTAACCCAGGGATTGAACCCAGGTCCCCCGCATTGCAGGCAGATTCTTTACCAACTGAGCCACCAGGGAGCCTTACATGTAGGCAAATGGTGCCAGAGACCTCCTCTGAGGCTGAGTAGGCTTGACAATCCCCAGCAAGTCTGGGTACAGAGAGTGGGGAGGAGTAGAGAAGATGTGAATATAATTTGAGAATAAAGTTTTGAACTAGACAGACTTTTAAGAACTGAACTGGCAAGATTCGTGATGTGCCTAAGGTACATTCAGTGGCAGAGGAGAAAGATTGAAAGCCATAATTTGTGCAAACTTGAGCATCTCTTGTTTATTCATCATTAAGTTGAGACTGGCCCAAACAAACAAAACCAGAAAAAGGTACGTAGAGTTAGGAAACTTTTGTTTTCCAAGGAAACAAAAAGTATATCAAAAAAAAGAAGCTAAGATACTGTGTTAATGAGTTGCCAAAAGTTTGTAAAGAGTGGTTTTGACCTAAGTATGTAGTGAACTCTGGTTCTACATCATAATATAGTTAGCTTTAAGCAATATTTCTTCATTCTTTTAATGTATCTGTTGTTTTATTATGGAATGAGATGTTTCCTATGGGTCAGCCTGAATCACGGATGTCACTTGAGGATGTCACAAATGTCACAAAATACTGTTTGTACCAGTATTTGCACACATTGGACAGTGATCTTCCTCCTTTCATGGAGGTGACTTGAGAAAGATGAATTAAACTACTAGGAGAGAGGTACATGGTAGTTACCCTCCAACCTTGCTGCTAACTTCTGCCATTGGAACAGAACTCCTCCAGTTTTATTATATAGTTCAGAAGACAACATAAACTAATAGGATCATCTCACATATATAAACCATTATGGGGTATCGTGGTGACACACTTATGGAATCTCTTAAATCTGTCCCCAAAATGAGGTTTCCAAAAACCCTGACTTTTTTTACCTTATCTAATAATTACTGTTATATCAAAGTCTAGTAATAGGAGCCCCCATTATAAGACTCCGTTATGTTGAAGCTCTGGATATAAGAATTTTGTATGTGTACATTTCTAAATTTAAGGTTATTCTATGCATTTAGAACAATATTAAGTTTAGTATGCCTTGAAAAGCTTCAGTAAGAGTAATTGCTTTTTTATTCTCTGTATCAAATAATATTTTTGTTGTTCGGTCGCTAAGTCAGTGTATCCGACTCTGCGACCCCATCAACTGCAGCACACCAGGCTCCTCTGTCCTCCACTATCTCCCAGACTTTGCTCAACTTCATTGAGTCAGTGATGCTATCTAACCATCTCATCCTGTGCCACTCCCTTCTCTTTTAGCCTTCAATCTTTCCCAGTATTGGTCTTTTCCAAAGAGTCAGCTCTTTGCATCGTGTGGGCAAAGTATTGGATCTTCAGCATTAGTACTTCCAGTGAATATTCAGGACTGATTTCCTTTAGGATTGACTGGTTTGATATCCTTGTTGTCCAAGGGACTCTCAAGAGTCTTATCCAGCACCACTGTTCAAAAGCATTAATTCTTCGGCACTCAGCCTTCTTCATGGCCCAACTCTAATAGTTGTACATGACTACTAGAAAAACCGTAGCTTTGACTATACAGATCTTTGTTGGCAAAGTGATGTCTCTGCTTTTGAATATGCTGTCTAGGTTTGTCATAGCTTTCCTTCCAAAGAGCATGCATCTTTTCATATCATGGCTGCAATCACTGTCTGCAGTGATTTTGGAGCCCAAGAAAATAAAATCTGTCACTGCTTCCACATTTTCCCCTTCTATTTGCCATGGAGTGATGGGACCAGAGGCCATGATGTTAGTTTTTTGAATGTTGAGTTTCCAAGCCAGCTTTTTCACTCTCTTCTTTTCACCCTCATCAAGAGGCTCTTTAGTTCCTTTTCACTTTCTACCATTAGAGTGGTATCATCTGCATATCTGAGATTGTTGATATTTCTTCTGGCCGTCTTGATTCCAGCTTGTGCTTCATCCAGCCTGGCATTTCACGTGATGTACTCTCCGTAAGTTAAATAACATAGGTGCCATAAATAGCAGGAAAAATGTAAATGCACCTGCCATTCTGAGGTGATATGATGATAATGTAGAAGATCCATAGTGGGTCATTAAAACGTAAAACTGAAGATCACTTAAAAATGTTTCTCCTGACTTGTAGCATGTAAGTGTTTGCTCACATTTTAAATTGTTACTCGTAGTGAATCACCAAGATAATCATTTGTTTTTAATATAGCATGTAAGCTTTCAGAATGACTCTCATCTGTTCTCTCTTTTACCCTGATCTGCTAATTAGATGCATGAGTGCTTCAGTAAACTACTTAACAGTCAATCTTATTTTTAGGAAAAAAAAAGAAAAAGGAAACTTTAAAAATATCTTGTGACTCTCATGAAAATGTGTCAGTTCAGTTCAGTCACTCAGTCATGTCCGACTCTTTGTGACCCCATGGACTCCAGTACACCAGGCTTCCCTGTCCATCACCAACTCCCGGAGCTTGCTCAAACTCATGTTCATGGAGTCAGTGATGCCATCCAACCATCTCATCCTCTGTCACCCTCTTCTCCTCCTGCCTTCAATCTTTCCCAGCATCAGGGTCTTTTCCAGCAAGTCAGCTCTTCGCATCAGGAGGCCAAAGTATTGAAGTTTCAGCTTCAGCATCAGTCCTTCCAATGAATATTCAGGACTGATTTCCTCTAGGATTGACTGCTTTGACCTCCTTGCAGTCCAAGGGACTCTCAAGAGTCTTCTCCAAAAAAAATGTCTGATCCCTTGAAAAAAGTCTAACTACAGAAAAAACTGAAATTGACCAAAAGCAGTAGACTTCCTGCCTAAGCACTGTCGATTCGAAGCGTGAAGAATTCAGTTCTGTATTTTAAAAGAAGAGCATATCTAGGAAAAAGATGGGTCCCTGGAAGCACTGAAGTTCATGGAAATTGTGAAAGGATCAAAGATCTTCGAGTGAACTGTTCCAATTTAGTTTTTTGTGTCTATCCAGCATCACTCCTTTCTCAGTAAATCTGATCTATGATGCTTATCCAGTGGGATATTTTAGTGTTTGCTAACAGTTTTACTCAAAGTCTGAGGAAATTGACTCTCTATTGCCTGATTTCTTTGGAATTACTACTGATGTTCTGTCAATCCTGATAGTGGAATGCTATCACTGTGGTACTCTATCCTAGGCGTTCTCTAAATTGCAGTTTCTATGACCCCTGCCTTTGCTCAGCCAAATCAGCTTTCCAGATGTATGGTGGAAATGAGATTTTAAAGTGGCTTTCAAGAAAAGTCTCTTACAGCTTTCAGTTTAAACATAAAATTGATCCCCAAGTGTGTGCAGTGCAAAGACACTAATCCCCTGTCCTGTTCAATAGTGGCCTTATGGCATTTCTGTTTAATCTGTGTTATCCATCTGTGGGTCATATTATCAGTTATTATACTGATAAACAGTTTGACTGTCATCAGTTTAAGTATATTACTTTAGGTCATTTCCCATGTGGTTACCATTTAAAAAAAAAAAATATCTGTAACTCAAGGCACAATTCTGTCTGGAATTTCTCACAGTGATAGACTCTGTACTGAAAAGCAATACCAATACTCCAAAAATCAGATCTTAAAGTATACCTGGGAGCCAAATAAATGTTCACCCTTCCTGATACATGGTATTAAATATAGTTCCCATGCAAATGTTAATATATTAATAGATTTTTGGCTATTATCTCTTCTGACCTCATAATACAAACTACATATATTTACTTCTGCTATGAAATCTTGGACAGTGTCACTTTTGGCAACAGACTGTAAATCACTCAAAAACTGAATTACACATTTTCTCCTCACTGCTAGAATCCTCTAAGACCATGATTGTTGTTGTTCATTGCTAACCCGTGTCCAACTCTTTGCCCCCATGGACTGCAGCACGCCAGGCTTTCCTGTCCTTCACTATCTCCCAGAGTTTACTCAAACTCATGTCCATTGATTCAGTGATGCCATCCAACCATTTCATTCTCTGTTGCCTCCTTCTCCTCCTGCCCTCAGTATTTCCCAGCATCAGGGTCTGTTCCAAAGAACTTGATTGGTTTACTAGAAATTGATTGTCTATGCACATAGTACTAGGTACTTCTCCAGTTAATCACTCTTAAAATTTCGCATAACAAGAGGTAGAACATCTGGAATTATGATATCATTTAACCTCTATATTTTGAAGAATCATAGAGGTAACCTAGCTTATGCAAGGTACATGTATACAAGATTCTTATTGAAATGTGACAGATTTTATTATGCTATCCCTCAACCCAACCCAGATCACCCAAAACCCCTTTTTCTGCTCAACATTTTGTATTTCAAAAACATCTATAACTCTATAACATGCCATGTAATTTATTTATTATATTTTTATCTATGTTGTATCTCCTGTACAAAAATGTAGATTGACGAAGTTATCTTTGACTACTGTATTCACTCATGTATCCCAAGCACTAGAACAGTAGGTGCTCAGTAAGTGTTTGTAGAATGAATGAATGAGTGAAGAGTTGGAGAGAATTTTTGTTGCTATGTTTGATCTACAATCAGGCTTGGACACTTTTTTCAAACAGTGTCCTTCCCCCTGTGTCACAGTTCTGGGATATAATCAAACAGATCACTGAGAACTAAGATCTTTGGAATAAACATATACATGCCACAAACTTTCTGTATGCTCTTCATCAAGTATGCATGCTTCTCTCTGCCTACTAAATTGTAGGTAGGTTCAGAATCGCCTGATTTGTACAACACCAGATTTGGACAACAGCTTATCTCTTGGTTTATATTAGCAAACTGTGACAACTTGCTTTTTCCCAGCCTATGTTTACAGCTTCAGTTGGGAATATTGAATTATTATTTAATTCTCTTTGTGTCCACTCAACTTCCCTTGAGAAAATAAGGAATAACATTTCTATTAGATTTATCTCAAAACAACACTTTCAAGGTGAATGAGATAAATTGTAAAAGTGCCAGATACTCAAGTCTTGAGCTCTTTGCATTATGTAATTTCTTCCAGACTCTTCTCTTCAATCTTTACTCTCAGCATATTTGTCTTTGATGTTCCTCATACCGAGTTTAAGCCACAATGCACCATCAACAGATATTCTAAAATTGAACTCATTTTTATTTGTGATGTTTTATCATCTGTTAATGTCAAAGAAACAGAAAAGCCTATCTCATAGGACTGTTTTTCTTGAGCCCATGCTGGTATGTATACATAGGTCTCCTATCACCTAAAAGTAATTTTATATATTGCTGTTGATACCTCGCAAATACTTACCAGCTTGGACAGACTCTGAGGAAACTTGAGAATCAGCTTTAGGTTAAGTTGTCTGTGCACTCAGTTGCTCCATTCATGTCTGACTCTTTACAACCCCGTGGACTGTAGCCTACCAGGCTCCACTGTCCATGGTTAAATTACTTGTTATCAAATGTTTTCCTAAAGGGCCAAAAGCAAATATTTCAGGATCTGCAGGCCAAAAGGTATCTGTAACCACTACCCAATTCTGCAGTTATAGCCTGAAAGCAGCCAGAGACAAGATGTGAGTGAATTGCACAGGTATGTTCCAATAAAACTTTATTTACAAAAATAGGCTGTCAGCCTAGGCTATCATTTGCCAACTGGGATTTGAACCCTTCTTACTCAGACCAGCAGCATAGACATTCCAGAAAAGCCACTGGAAATTCAGCCCACTTTGCAGAGCTGCTGAGTCAGAATCTGCACTCTGACAAGATGGCGGGGAGGTGGGGATGTGCAGAGGGTGTCAAAATAATCAACACCTAATGGATGATAGTTCACTTGCTTACCAGTTGTGGGGAGGAGCACAAACATTAGGAAGTTTTTAAAATCTGTAAATATGGATCTTTATAAAGTCAATGTCTATTTAGGTATAATTTTGAAAACAGAATGAGTTCTGTGGGATCTTCTGTGAAAGGATATTGGCAAGTTAACGATTGCCCTGAGGATGAGGAAAGTCTTTTTTTGGCTCAGACAGGGAAATAGGAGAGAGCTCTGTGTTTATTTACTGCTCTATTCATAAACAGAGTACGGTATTGTGTTAAAGTGTTGTGTGTGCTTTTTAGGAATTTATACTGCCTTTTGACCATCATGCTGGCATTCAGATAGCTGTACTACTTGCTCCAGGACACATTACACTCTTTTAATCATTTCAGTCTTTTAACTAGAGTCGCTATTGAATTGTTCAGCATAGTTTGTCTAATGTCTCAGTGGTATAAGATTAGTTTCCCTTTAACATTAATTCTAAAATATAATGATTTATATTGATTCTTTCATGCTTTCTCTCTTTGCCTAGCATGTTTATGAATGGTATCACAGAGAACCTTCTGGACAGTAATTAATAGCTTTAGCAGTTAATTTTGGAAGCATCGGTGGGGTTCAGAGTATGCCCATTAAAATTTGATATTTTGCAAAACCCTTTCTGGCATCCACAGTCATTCTTACAGGTTGCTTCATAGGGGGTTTGTACTGCAATACTAATTATTTTAATAAAAAGAAAGCTCTGCAAACTTTACAAGTGAAACAAAGGCTTTTTAGTAAGATATTTTCATTTTATAATGATGGCTCACCCTATGGCAACATTTAATATTATTGCATAATAACCTAAATGATCTCCATCTTTATTTCACCAGTTTCCTGCAGTTATGATGTGGATGATTTGAAAACAGGTATCATGTTTGAATGATCGTCCCTCAGTGTTATAAGGAACTGTAAATGCTGGATGCTGCCTTATCAGTCAGAAATTCTTGTATACATGCCACCAAGTGTGGGGTTTTTTAACCTATTAGAATTTATGGGAACAAAAAAAAGACCATCAACAAAACTTAGAAAAGGAATGCATCCTAAGTGTATTTCTTGTACAAGTGCCCAACTGAAATTTTTTAAATTCAGAGAGTACTCAATTTACAAGTAAATTTTAGATCAAGAACATGTACTTTTAAGACATTGTAGAGCTCAGAGTACATCTGAGAAAATTAATTATGGATATGAAGAAAGTAGATTCTGAAATAACCTACATGACCACTGAACCATAATATACCTGGAATGTTTTCCTTTTTGTAATGAAATTCTATAGAAGATGATATAAGTTTAATGTTAAAGGTTAATTAGAAACAAAATGGAGTGAGAAATTGTTCCTTATTGTAGTAGATGCCTGTATTTGAGGAAGAGCATGTTTCATTAAACCAGGAAAAAAGGCAATTTTTTAACTTTTAATTTTTTAAATGAGCTGAAATGGCATGCTGATTTCTCCAAGAAACTTTTTCAGTTGGTAGTATTTTTCTAATGTCTTAATTCATTTTAAAATGTAACCCTTTCATTTGATAACACAGATAAAGCTAGTGTTGCTTTTACAGTTATCTTTCACAATTGGGATCTTTTTCCCTTCAAATGTAAAAAGACAGGCAGAGAGTGGGAGACTTTTCCTGAGGTAGAAGATGCAAGTTTAAAGAACCGGGGAAATGAAGAAGGGGCTACTGTGGATATGTGGGCACAAAAAGAAACCAGGTGCCTAGGGTGGAGTATAAATAAAGTGTGGTACCAGCATTATTTCCTAACAGGCTCCCTGAAGGAGGACCGTAAAGGTTGAGGGTGACTTTCCTTGGCAGTTTCCCTGCAGCTACCATTCATGCTGTATGAGATGGGAATACTTCTGGTGTTATCCCTTAGTTCTGTGTGCTCCATGTCACAGAGACCTCAACTTAACTAGTACTTATAAGGTTTTAAGCTGGGCTCCATGGAGCCCCTCAGGCCAGGCTGTCAAACATAGCCTCCAGGATACTCCATACATGTACTGGGCTTTCTACCTTTTAGGAACAAAGTGTTTCACTGCTTAAAATAAAATTTAACTACCAAGGACAATTCATTATTTGCAACAGCAGCAGAGAAAAATCTATTTACCTTTGTCTTTATCAACAATATCTGCTATTATGTTTTATTCCACAACCTTTCTTTTGGGCTCTGACCCCTCCCCCTCCCCAATGCCTTAGAGGAAAGATAACACTGAGTGAGTGAGGGAAAGTCACTCAGTCGTGTCGACTCTTTAAGACAACCCCATAGTCTATACAGCCCATGGAATTCTCCAGGCCAGAATACTGGAGTGGGTAGCCTTTGCTTCTCCAGGGGATCTTCCCAGCCCAGGGATTGAACCCAGGTCTCCTGCATTGCAGGCTGATTCTTTACCAGCTGAGCCACAAGGGAAGCCCTAAGGTAACACTAACTTAAGGGAAATGATTAGGTGTGGTAATCTTGCTAATAACAATGATAATTTGATTGATAAAACCACAAAGTTGTTCATTACTCATGTTGTGTTATGTTGTTGTTGAGGGTGTTGTAGTTATTCAGTCACTAAGTCTTGTCCGACTCTTTTGCTACCCCAGGGACTATAACCTTCCAGGCTCCTGTCTGTGGGAGAATACTGGAGTGGGCTGTCAGTTTCTCCTCCAGGAGATCTTCCCAACCCAGGAATGGAACCAGAGTCTCCTGCATCGCAGGCAGCTTCTTTACCACTGAGCCACCAGGGAAGCCTATTGTATTATAAGGTTTAATAATTCTTAGAGATACTAACTGACCCTCATATAGAATCCTGTTATATTAATGCCCTGCAAGGCCAAAGTAACTGTAATACCCATTAGTTGAATATAGTCTAATACCCTTTAGTTGAGTGTGTTCTCATTTCAGAACTCCCCCTGTCCTCAGTGGGTAAAGAATCCGTCTGCAATGCAGGTGACACAGGAAACTAAAGTTCGATCCCTGGTCTTTTTCTACTTCAATCATCATCACAATGGTTATGTAGTGAGCAAGGCTTATACATAGGAATTTTTTTGTAAATGCATGAAGAATTAGACATAAACCATATCAATGGGCTCAAAAAGTAACCTGAGAGCACGCCAACATATTTGTGGGCATTTTAAAGTTAAGTTTAAAAGGAACATCTTCACTTGCATTTACTCTCCAGTGTTTAGCCATTTTTTCATTGTTACATTGAAAGCCAGTTTAGCCCTGACAGGAAATTGTAGTTAATCTGAATAAACACACAATGGTCGTTTAAAATAGTCATTAAAAAAATATTCAAGAAGTTTATCTGCATAACTGTTCCCTCTCTCTTTGCCATAAGTTTCACCTTTACTTCTTTAAAACTTTAAAGTATAAACTAAGAAGAAATTTTCTTAAGTTTAGGGGTTTTGTTTTTATTTGTTAGCGTTTGCATTTTTCCCTTATCTAGAAATGGACATAAAAAGGTCTAATTAAACACTAAAATTCTGTACAGCTCAAAACATGAATCCAGTTTGCATTATAATTACAACCTATCGGAATGATCTGTTTCTCATTGGTCCAGTGAGATGCTGTAGGAAAAAGTTAAGAAGCATATAATGCAGTGTGTGAGTCATTCGCCTAGAGATGCACAGTTCATGTTAGCAAAGAAACGATACATAAAAAAAAGAAAGCCCAGGGTAAAAAGAGCTGTTTAACCTAGTTTAATGCAACAATTTTCCAACTTGCTTGACCATGTAATTTATAAAAAATCATGTTTAACAATTATTAGGATCTTCCCAACCCAGGACTCAAACCCGGGTCTCCCACACTGCAGGCAGATTTACTGTCTGAGCCACCAGGGATGCCAAAAATCCAACAAACTAGTGTATAAAGATCATCCTTTGGAAATACTTCACGTCATTGTGTGATTCTTGTTGACTGCAAGAACAGTGCCCTGAAGGATCCAGTTAAAAATAAATCACTCTACTGTTTCAAAGTGAATGTGTTTCCTATTACTTCATAATCTGAACACTCTATCAAATATGTTTATATTGCTGACAAAGCCCAATTTCCAAAATGGGTTCTTAGAACTTTTTTTCTAATTTTTCATATAATATTAGTTAAAATTATAAATGTTAGATTTGGGGAGAAAAAGTCCATAAATGCCTTCATGTATGTAATTATTCTCAAAGCTTTTATGTTGGTTGAATAAGTAAACTTTGGACATGGGCTCTTGCATAAATAAGTTTATTTCCTTTTTAAATAAAATTTACATCTGAAAGTAGAATTCATTTCTGTCACTAACTACCTGGACTTGGGCTAAACTTCACAGGTTAAGGGTTCAGTCCTCTGCAAGACTGCTCTCGCTTCAGACATGAGCTGTGCATGTTCGGGGATCCCAGGTGAGCCTTGCTTCTGACCAACTGGCCACAGATTTCGGGGTCCCCACTACTCCCTCAGGTTCATTAATTCACTGGGATGATTCAGAGAACTTGGAAAGCACCATACTTACAATTAGAGTTTTATTATAGCAAAAGGATAAAAATCAGAACCTGTCAATAGAAGGGACACACAGATGAGGGCTGGGAGGGTCCCAAACACACGGCATCCATGCTGTCTCCCCGTGGAACCAGGAGACATCACTGTCTTAGCCCATGGGTGTCCTTTGCCAGCCTGAGCTTTTGTGTCCAGTTTGCTAGTGGGGAAGGAGTTATTATGTAGGCATTATTAGTTGAATCATTGACCACAGAGTTAAACTCAATCTCCTCTCCCCAGAGGTTCGGAGAATATCAAGAGGCTGAAAGCCCCAAGCTTTTTAAATACATGGTTGGTCTTCGTGGTATAGTCATCCCCCTTCCATAGACATCTTCGCATCAACTCACATGTAGTCTAAGAGGCCCACCATGAATAACAAAGATACTCCTGTCACTCAGGAAATTTCAGAGCTTAGAAGCTGTCTGCCAGGAATCAGGGAAACAGAACAGCCAAAGTCTTCATTATACAGCAGCGTTTTAGAGTTTGCTATTAGAAATGGCCTTGATCGTGAACTACATAGGTATACTGCCTGAATCTGAATGCTCCTAGTCATTGGGTAAGCTATCAGTATTGGAAGAGCAACAGCTACAAAATCTGACAGCAATTAAAACTAATGTTGAAATTTTCTGAGAAAGTCTATAAGTACCTAGTAGATATGAAGAGACATGTATTCACATGTATTTGAAACAAAAATATAAAAATAAAAATAACTGTTTATTGCAGTTACATAAACTTACCTGAATACTTCATTATGAACAGTTTAATTGCCCAGGGTTGATTCATAACCTTTCATACACTGAATGTAAGAATTTTATAGGTAGAACGGTTGATTATAGGAGTTTGGATATCTACATGGTAGTTTAGTTTCCCCAGCTTTTCAAGTTATCTGTTCTTAACATATAATTACAAAAGAATATTCTATTCATTTTGAAACTTCTTTACAGTGACCTTTTTCAGTATTTTCAAATCCATAAGGACCATAGTAGATAAACTTCTAGCTAAATGTTCTCATTTGCAATTGCAGTCATGTGCATATAACACACATTTAAGCAAGATAGATTTTTCAGGTCACTTTTGAGATTAATCTAGATGTTTCCAATGGAGTGCCAGCAGAACTCATTCACACAGCTGTAAATCAGAACCAACCAATATGTTCCACGTGCTTTCAAAATGAATTCTTTAATCTATCAACAGTACACCTTTCAACAGCACAATGTCATAATTGGGAAAGTTGTTGAAAGCTACTTTATCTGCACATTCATAATTCAAATGAATGAGGTGACTGGATGTATCTCAAAGGTCCTCTGGTTGCCACTCAAAGCCTGCTAATTCTGTATTCATTTCAACCTGAAAGCAGCCATCAGAACAGATATAGATAGAAAAACTACAATCAAAATTCAGGAGTTTGATTTGTTCATGTGTCATATTCTGTGTTGAGCTACCAAGTTTTAACACCCTCATTGTGAAGTCATTTATTTATTCCAGCATTCTCGGGAACCATAAATTGCTTCAAGATGCCAGCAGTTTATTTAGCCTTAAAACGCTTCAGATGTTTCTGTCTTTCTATCCCCCATGATCGTTTGGTGTTAATTGCCCTCAAAAATGATCCTAGTGGAGAAGGCAGGGGAATGCTTATCTGGCAGTTCACTAGTAGCATTAAGGATTTTAATTGTACGAGATAAACATGACAGGCAATTATTGAATGTTGTTACACATTAGAAAATTAAAATGGAATGCTAAGCATTATACTCTTTCGCAGTTGTGTCTTTATCTTAGTGCCTAATTTGTATCTTTCAGCAATTTAATAGATTGAGTTTTATTGGAGAGACATTTTCTGGAATACTCTGTTGGAAGATCAAACATAAAAATTTTATATCTGCTTACTTAATAATACAATGTGAATCAAACTGAAGTCAGACATGACACATTTCACCAATGCCGTTGTACTTCAGCAGATAAAAATGGAAAGAATTTCCATTTATCTGTTACTCCGAAGTAGTGACATAAAAATCATGTGAGTCTACTGTCAGTTATAATTACTGAATGACAAAGGTTAGAGGTTTGTTTTTGCAGTTATTTTATCTTTTGCAAGCCAGGAAAGGGGGCGCTAGTGGTAAAGAATCTGCTTGCCAGTGCAGATGACATAAGAGATGCGGGTTTGATCCCTGGGTCAGGAAGATCCCCTGGAGGAGGGCATGGCAACCCACTCCAGTATTCTTGCCTGGAGTATCCCATGGACAGAGAATCCTGGCAGGCTGCAGTTCATAGGGTTGCAAAAAGTCAGATACAACTTAGCACGCACACACGCACAAGGTAGGAAATGAAATTCTAGAAATATTTCAATAATTTATTATATATGAAATACTAGTGTTCTTTTACTAAAGGAGTTTTGATAATATTTGGAAATAGTTGGGTTTTGTTAATTAATTGTCTTTTATAAACGTTAAATAATTTGGTTACTGATGACATGGATTTGTAAGTGACTTCAGACATTTTTAGCTTAACTCAAAATGAATTATATGCCTCAATATAAGAACTAAAACTATAAAACGCTTGGGAAAAAATGGGTGTTTTTGACCTTTATGACCTTGGATTAGATAATTGTTTCCTAGATAGGATATCAAAGCACAGCAATAAAAATAGATAAATTGGACTTCATTATCATTTAAACTTTTGTTCTTCAAAGGACACTAAAATAAAAGAGACATAATAAACGAGTTTTGACAGATGTATAAAGTGGAGCACTCGTATCCTGCTGGTGGTGTCGTCAAATGGTACAGTCACTTTGGAAAACAGTTTGGCATTTCAGTAAAAAGTTAAATAAAGAATTATCATATGATCAGGTAATTCCATTCCTAGATACATACCCAAGGGAACTGAAAACTCATGTGTACAGAAACTTGTACACAAATATTCATAGCATTATTTGTAATGCACAAAACATGAAAACAACTAAAATGTCCATCAATTGAGGAAAGGATTGAAAAATATGATATGTCCATACAATGGAATACTATTTAGTTATAAAAAGGAATACGGCACTGACAAATGTCTCAACATAGAAGAATCCTGAAAACACTGCAGTAAGTAAAAGAAGCCGATCATAAAACATACTGTTTGATTTCATTTTATAAAATGTTCAGAATAGATGTATTCTTAGAGATACAGACTAGATTAGTGGTTGCTTGAGTGCGGGAGGGGAAAGTGGGAAATGGCTGCTAATAGGTAGAGCAGTGCTAATGAAAATGTTCTAAAAGCAGATGGCGGTGATGGTTGCATAAAGACCAAAACATGAGCTGACCTTTATGATATATAAATTATGTCTCAATAAAATTTTTATTACTTAGAGTTCTTAAGAGAAACTGTTTACATTATGGTCATTTCCAAAATGGGCTCTTTGGTGTTGATGTAAAATGGTGAGAGCAGAGTGCTCTCTTGCTTCTAGAACAACCGCTCTCACCGGCAGAGTGCGACAGAAGGTACCATCTGACTCTTGACCAGGGGAATTTTGCTTTTTCCGCTTGTCTTGAGAAAAATAGGGATAAATTGATAACTGTGAAATGCCAAGTTGGTACTAAGGGAATGGTTAAGGAAAATGCTCCCATTTCTCAGGACAAATCAGTAGACTCTTAAATTAATTGACTGCATGATTTGATGGAATGAGTGCTAGACTAGACTCAGATCCTAGCCTCATCTCTGACTGTGTGACCGACCTTGGCCTTTTCAGTTATCTCTCTGTACTTGTTTTCTTGTCTGTCCAGTAGAGCATCAGCACATGCCCACTACATTTATGCTATTTTCCAGAGAATCAAATGAATACGGTATGTGAAGGTGCTTTGAAATTGACAGCACTATAATAATATGAGGCATTATTTATTTAAAATCCTTCATTTTTCTTCATCAGACTTGATTTTCAGTGAAAGCGAAACATAAGGTGCTAAGTTAAATGGTTCCTTTTGAATATTGCTTCAGAGGGTCTGGCTTTCTTCTTGAGGAAGAATGTTGCATGGACTCAGACACTTGAACTTATATGACGTTAGCAGATAGGATTTTATAGAAAACTGTTGTAATTTTTTTAATGTATTATTCTGGCAGCATGAGAATGACATGGCAGCAGACAGGTTATTGTCAATTAAACATGAGCTGTCAGAAAGTCAGAAATGTTGAAATATGGTGAGCATGAATCCTAAGCAGATCATATGGCAGCTGCTTAGCTGTTATTTTAACAGAGTCACTGTGTTATGTGTCATTTTCCTGCAGGATTTAATTTGAGTCCCTAATGACAGAGAAACCTCTACATTTGCATGTTGCTGCCAAGTCCTTCTAAACGGGCTGGAATGGTGGGTGGTAATAGCCAAGTGACATGCGGAGGAGATGGCTCTTGTCTCATTTTTGTCCACTCAGGTTACATTGAAGAGGCCTGCATCATCCCCTGCCCCTCAGACTGCAAGCTCAGTGAGTGGTCCAACTGGTCGCGCTGCAGCAAGTCCTGTGGGAGCGGTGTGAAGGTTCGGTCTAAATGGCTGCGTGAAAAACCCTACAATGGAGGGAGGCCATGCCCCAAACTGGACCATGTCAACCAGGTATCTTCTGCTCTTGGGAATTTTGTAAAATACTTCTTAGATGCACATTGATTTCTTTTTTTTTTTAATCCAAAATAGAGAATAATAACCCCTGAATAAGATATGTGACCCACTTTATCTTTACAATGCTTGAGTAAATTATTAAAATTACAAGTCAGATGGATGATTTCTGTATTCTCAAGAGATTTAATATACTATATGTGTATATATGTGCATATTAATATAATGGAAATAAAAAATGAAATCTACCTTTGAAATACTGTCAAGGTATTTGATCTGTTGTTATACAATAATTTGAGTGTTGGGAGCAAGAGTGTCTTATCTGATAAATCCATTAGACTCAGAAAAAAAATCTCAATTGCCAACCATACAAATTAAAATCAAGGAAGGTATGTAGGGTGTGGGTCAAAAATTGGGAAATATATTCTGTTGATATGAAATATGATAAGATGAAAGAGATATGAAGATGGTGTCAAAGTAACTCTGTGTTATCTATCAATTTGGTGATTGGCCTTTCAGTATTATTTGGAACTTTTTGGAAATAAAGAGTGAAATATCTAATAGGGGGAATTGTTTAATATAAGATTGCTAGTTTAATGTAACATAAGATTCATCAGACAGTTTTTGCCATGTTTGGCCTACATGAGGATTAACAAAGAGTGAATTTCACACTAGATATGAAGATATGTACGTGGATATTAAGATGTATGTTTAAGTCACAAAAGGACAAAGTTATATGTATGAACTAAATTTAAATATGTAGGTATGCTTCATACACACATAGATTGTCTAATTTTAATCTTCAAATACACTGCTCGCCCATATGCATTTGCCTTCCCAAAATAACCTTTGTTCATCACAATAAAATTACAGAGAAATAAAAATAACTTTTGAATAAAGCAATTAAGGGGCCAGGAAAGTGGAGAATTAAATTGCATAGAAAGTCTTCTAAAAGAATGTTGATTTTTCCCAAGTAAAATTGCTAAACTTGCCTTTAAAGAAATGCAACTAAAGGTGACTAATATACTGCACTGCTGCCACCTACTGGTAATCGAGTGTCTCTACCCCAGTAACAATTTCTGAAGAAGAAAATGCATGATCCTGATGCACTTTTCTGAAATGCAGAATGTAATGTTCTGCATTTCTGAAATGTAATGTTTGTAATACAAAAGAACATTTTTCTAGAAGTTTTGAAGTATTGAATTTCCAGTAGTGAACTTAAATTTCAATAATTTTTATTCATGTTTTGAATAAATTCTACACATTTTCTTACCTTCAGTGTGTATGTGCACAGCCAGACAGAATTTAAGTTTTGTTTGCCTCAGCGTCTTTTATGTAGTGAATTTAGAAAAGCTCAAAATGGCTTTGCCAAGTTGTCTTTGCTACTAAAACTTTTACCTAAGCCACTTCTGTGTCACTCAGAAAATCTAATGCAGAGCATGATATCTGAGTATGTGTTACCAGACTACTGGTGGTATATTGAGACATGTACAATGGAAAAATCAAAACTGAGACAGGAAATAATAGATTTCTGAATCTTTGAGCATAAATGTTCCACATTAAAAGTAGAAACTTCTAAGGATTCATTTGTTAGTAAAATGTAAGAAAAGTAAAGAATATGCAAAGGTTTGTGTAACTGAAAATTGGGGGAGAGTTGGTATAAATTTGTGAAAATTATAAGTCGTATAGATTTTTACTGCAGCCATACAGTCCTCAATAAGTAACCTGTGGTAGTTTGCCTTGAAAATGGTTTCTGAGGTTCCATTTTCCATTTGAGGAAGCAAATACTCATTTCCTCAGAAATATGGGTGAATGAATTGATCAAGATCAACCAGTCTATAAATAGTCCACTCACAGTTTGGTCCACCAGATATTTGCAGTCATATATTAATTCCCCGTGATACGTATTTTGAGGTCTACTCGGTTTTCTAAAATTTCTTCATCCTGCCTTTCAGATCCTTTCCTGGACTGTGCTGTTTGCAATTCATTTGTGTATCTTAATTTTAAATAATAATAATGAGGTGGCTTTTCTATTTCAAAGTCTAAAATAAATGTTTGAGTCATTTACCAAAAAAAAAAAAAAGACACCCACCTTTTTTATATGGATAATACTTGAGACTTAGAACGTGAGATCTTGTTGCCAAATATACCAACATTTTAACCTGTCTGTTTCTCTCCCTTTGCTTCCTTCCTGGTGAACCCTGCTCCAGGCCCAGGTAAGAACTGCTAAACCTCATGGTTCATGACAGACTGCTGTTGGTTTCCATTTTACTCCTGGCATCAGAGAAATGACTTCTTTTTATCTTTCACACAAACGAAGTCATATTTTTTATAAAACTTTTCTTCTGCAGCTGTTCCCTTTTTTTCCCCTAACATGTTACATGCGTTTTCTCGTTTTAAAATCAAGGCCTAAGGTTCGGGGATGGGGAGAACAAGCTTAAATCTCTCTCCTTGAAAAGGCAGCGACACCTCCTGTCTCATGCTTCTTGGGTGAGGGAGAGGAGTAGGTGGGCTCCAAATGGTCTCAGGAGGCTGCTCTGAACTGATTTGTATTCTCTCCAGCGTAGGAGATTAAAATGAAAGCTGTCAAAGGACTAGAAAAGATGGCATTTCCCCTTCAATCGTTCCCTTCTGCACAGCATGTAGGGTAGTGTTTTACTAAATACTAAAATAGTCTTTCAGAGAAGGCAATGGCAACCCACTCCAGTACTCTTGCCTAGAAAATCCCATGGGCGGATGAGCCTGGTAGGTTGCAGTCCATGGGGTCGCGAAGAGTCGGACACGACTGAAGCGACTTAGCAGCAGTAGCAGCAGCAGGAAAATAGCATTCAGTCCTATTTTAATGCAGCACACAATGTGAAGGTGACCACTTGTGACAGTCTTTACAGATTCTTACTCCAACAGTGCATACTTTTTCCTGTGTGTGGTAGGTCAACTTTATTCACTTTCCAGGGATGTTTAGTAAACCTAAAATTTGCACAAAGAATGTTCCAATGGACTATTTAAATCTGTATTTTCTGGAATTGAATAACTATATAAAATATTCACGTAGTGTTGTGTATGGGTGGGTATTATAAAGTGGGAAATAGAGTTGAATTATCATAGATTTTGAAATAATTTTAAGAGGCATTTTTCTTTAATGATTGAGTCAGCTCTGTTGCAGTGGATTAACGTCCTTTTTTTTTTTAATTAATTTACTCCATTTTTCTCTCTCACTAAGAAAAGACTATATGTTGGTTCATTGTGCTAAAAATCCTGAAACCCACCACCGACACCACCACAAACCTGGACCTGCAAGTCTTAATGGGCACCAGAGCACAGACAATTTGCTTTATTTCATGTGGCCCTCACTGCTTTGCAGCTGTGTAATATGAGACCAACTTCAGACCTTACTTCTAAACCCTAAATGATTTAAGATAACTTTATTTAAGATAGCTGTATTTCATATTATTTGTCTTTTAATTTCCTATATGGAACATGAAAAAAATTTTATTGGTATACATACTTATTTGGAAAATGAGCCAAATTATATTTATCTGAAAATAACTACTTTTATATGCTGTGTTCTTACTGTTGTTCAGTTGCTAAGTCACATCCAACTCTTTGTGACCCCATGGACTGCCCCATGCCAGGCTCCTCTGTCCTCCACTATCTCACAGAGTTTGCTCAGATTCATGTCCACTGAGTCAGTGATGCTATCTAACCATCTCATCCTCTGCTGCCTTCTTCTCCTGTTGCCTTTCAGTCTCTCCCACAGCATCAGGGTCTTTTCCAATGAGTCAGTTCTTTGCATCAGGTGGCCAAAATATTGGAGCTTGAGGTTCAGCATCAGTCCTTCCAATGAATATTCAGGGTTGATTTCCTTTAGGGTTGACTGGTTTGATCTCCTTGCAGTCCAAGGGACTCTCAAGTGTCTTCTCCCAAACCACAATTTCAAAAGTGTTGTTATATGCTTCCTTAATTACTTAAAAATTAATGATAATTCTTCTATTCATTTATTCATCTTACTTAACAAGTCTCTATAGAATGCCTCACATATGAACACCCTGGGCTAAGTACTGAAGACACAGGAAACTGTGACCAGGAGGGATGCCCCAGGAAGTTATAATACCATGTGGTAAGGGTCAGTCCAGGAAAGCACGGAGTGTGTCTGATGTGGTCCGTGAGGTCTGATCTCCAGCTGCAGTGTGTTCGCAGATCGGCAGAACGCAACAGGGCTAGCCCTGCCTGCCCTTCACTGCTGTAACTCGAGGTCTCACAAGGGCCTCCATGTTCCTGTTTTAGGACAATGAACAGTGAAAGAGAGGCTGGTGTAAGAGTGAAATATCATGATCACTGAAATGTGAGGTGTCCCCTCTCACCTTCTCAGGCTCCGTGCAGTGAGATCACTGAGAGCCATGTGTGTTTCAGGTGTATGAGGTCGTCCCTTGCCACAGTGACTGCAGCCAGTACATATGGGTCACAGAGCCGTGGAGCATCTGCAAGGTGACCTTTGTGAACACACGGGACAACTGCGGAGAGGGGGTGCAAACCCGAAAAGTGAGGTAAGGTCAAGCACGGGGAAGCAAAGGCGCCGCCACCTCCCGAGTTCTTGTGTGCCAACCTGACCTTGGCCTCCCCCCAGGTCTCCTGAGTGAAGTTGTCTTCAGTTTTACTTCTAGGGTCTTGTGTTCATGGAAAGCTCTGAGAAGATCTGCTTCCAGCAGCAGTTTGTCACCCTCCGCCTTCTGACTTTTGGAGGCTTTGCTTCACGGTGCTCTTGCCGGGAAAAGGCTGCGTGGTGAATGTGAGCTGGACTAAATGCAGATTTTCCAACCCCAATCAGTTCTTCCTTAAAGGTCAACTGTATTTCCAACCATAGCTCAGTGATAATCGTTTATAAACTTTTTATCCTTAGCATCGAACTGTCCACCTTTTGAATACTCCCATTGCCCTGGGAAGCCTTCACTAAAAGCCCTAGCTGGCTAGTGCCACTCATGTGTTATCAGTGACCAGTGGCCAGTAGGGTAGCCACTCACTACGTGTGGCTATTTCACTTGAAATCTAAACTAGTGAAAATTAAATAAAATGCATTTCCTCAGCCACACTAGACCCATTCTAAGTGCTCCTTAGTCGGAGGGGGCTAGTGGCTGTTCTTTGAGACAGCACAGTATTTTTCCATTGTCGTAGAAAGTATGAGAGCCTTGTTCGACTTCTGAGCAGCCTTGTTCTATAATGCCCCACATACCCCTTAGGGTTTCAAAAGATCCATCTATATGTCTGTCCCCTTTATTAAATGCTATCTCTCCAAACTGAGACACTGTTGTAGTCATAGAAATTCTCTAAAACCCAATACGATTGAAATATTGTAATAAATATGGTTTAGTTGCTAAGTTGTCTCTGACTCTTGTGACCCCATGGACTGCAGCCCACCAGGCTCCTCTGTCCATGAGATTTTCCAGGCAAGAGTACAGGAGTGGGTAGCCATTCCCTTCTCCAGGGGATCTTCCTAAGCCAGGAATTGAACCCAGGTCTCCTGCATTGCAGGCAGATTCTATTGACTGAGCTACAAGGGAAGCCTGTAATAAGGGTAATACAATTAAATTAACTCATTAAATTGTACCTAAAGCATCTGCATATGATTCTTAAGGGTCTCAAACCTGGGAAATCAGTATATGAGGCTTTATTGTCACCACTTTAAGAGAAGATTCAAAAGTACTAAGTAATTAATGTGCCTAAGCAGACAGTGACTGAAGTGACGGAGTTGCATTGAAACGCAAATGTCACTCTTTAGCCAGTTTATCCTAACTCTACTGAGTGATACACGGTAAAGAAAAATATAAACCATCCAAAGCTTTACAACTTCCAATTGTGAAGAATTCCATTCTTACTCATGACATAACTTGTGAATTTAAGATGACTGTTTCTTTATCTGTTTCAGTAGGAAAGTAGAGCAAATTAATGTTTATATCATAAAACTCTGTGTAAAACATTGGCTCTGATAAAAATAATCTCTCTCTCTCTTTTTTTTTAAACCTCACTCAACTCTCAATTTATTTTCTGAATATTAAAAAGTGGGTGAAGTGGAGGGTGGAGAAAATGAGTTAATAGGGAAACAGGGAAGAAAAAGATATTCTGTTTTCTACTACTCTTCTGCCAAATTTAAATTTTATCTTTAAAATATAAAAGTATTTTCTTTATATTAAAAATTTGATAAAGTTGGGGTTTTTGTTAATATAAAAATCACAGTAGCTTCTTTCAGCTTTCCCTCCAGCTCCCTATTCATATATGTTGCTTCTTTTTGCTTTCCAAATGGCTATTGTCAATGTTTTCAAACACATTTTAAACAAAGTAACTTTTAAAGTTAACCTATTTTTTCAGTAAACATTTTTAACACAAAGAGAGAATTGATGAAAATTTCTTATCATGTAATAATGTTCCTTAAGGTTAAATGTCGTGTTAGATGCAACCATTGGGTGACATTTCAGGACAAATACATCTATAAGGAAGTGTGAAAGTGAAAGTCACTCAGTCGTGTCTGACTCTTTGTGACCCCACGGACTATACAGCCCATGGAATTCTCCAGGCCAAAATACTGGAGTGGGTAGCATTTCCCTTCTCCAGGGGATCTTCCCAACCCAGGGATTAAAGCCAGGTCTCCCACATTGGAGGCAGATTCTTTACCAGCTGAGCCACAAGGGGAGCCCAGGAATGCTGGAGTGGGTAGCCTATCCCTTCTCCAGCGGATCTTTCGGACCCAGGTATCAAATTGGGATCTCCTGCATTGCAGGCAAATTCTTTACCAGCTGAGCTGCTACAGAAGCCCTTATAGGGTGGTGTGACGTATCAAAGGCTGAATAATAGTAGTGATTTGCCCTGGTGAGACAGAATATTTTTTCATTGACATTTTTCTAAAATTTCCAGCACATGATGATAATAAAAACCGGTCAGGTTTGGTTATTTCTGTTGCTTCTGAAATCTCTGCAGGCAAGCTACCCCCTTACTGCCACAACTGTGGTGGGTGCCTGGCTCCACCCGTGGCCCCAGTTTTATGCCCAGGTTCTATGCTCTGTTTTCTAAAACAGTTTGATATTCTCACAGCATAATCCCTTCTCTTATGGAATGGAAAAAGTCCAGGCATTTGAAGAAAGCAAATGAACTTAAATTGCCTTCCTTTAGGCTCGAGACTTGATCCAAATAGTTTTTCTGTATTCTGCAGTGCTAAATAGGGTGGTGGGACTACACCACTATCCCCATTCTACAGTGATAAAAATATCATTAATACAAAATCAAATAAATAAAACTTACAAATAATCTGAATGTCAACAAGAAGGGTTTTTGTTTTTTTTTTGCATTTGTGGCACATTTAAATGATGAAATTGCAAAATTCAAATGTAATCATTAAAAAGTATGTTTTAGGAAAATAGCTAATAACACAAGATATTTATCATATATTATTAATGTTTTTCCTAAATGGTACAAATAGTAGGTAAAGTTTATTCCTATTTAATGAAATGAAAATATATGTTTAAATACAGTAGTTGGCTAAGAGTGATTCTCTCTGATATAATGTAGTGAATTTTTTATTATTTCTTCTGATTTTCCTAAAATGAATTTATTACTTGTATAATAAAAACTGAAGGAAAAGAAAAGCCTTTGAAAATAAAAAGTTTTATGTATATAAGTACTTAATAGAGTATTGAACATCTGTCCCTAACTCTGGATCAATAGGTAATTTTGCAAGTTAATCCTTGTACATCATGTCAGAGCCTAACATGAATGCAATCTTTTCTTAGCAGCAAATCCAACTTTGGAGATTGAACTGTCCTGTCTGTTCCATGTCCTCTCAGAGCTGCTGTCAACAGAGCATTTTTAAAATGCCAGTGAAGCTAGAAATTTTTTCCTAGGACACTAAAATTCTCCCCCCAAAATGTATAATTTATTTTTTTCCTTCAACAGTGATATTGCAAAAAAAAGTCTACAGTTTGTAGGTTTTTGTGGTTACTTTTTAGTTTTTAATTTATCTTTAATTGAAGGATAATTGCTTTATAGTATTGTGGTGTTTTCTGCCAAACATCAACATGAGTGATTACTTTTTATATTTATATTCAGCATACAAAAAAATGGAGAGCTGGGTATCTGCATGGATATTTTTTCAGGTTACAAACCCAGTTAAGACGAAGCCAACAGCATAGTTTTCCAGTTTTTGATGCATCCCACAGGAAACCCACGTTTCTCTTAAAATCAGCAGCACGGTATGGAAAGGTGATTCTGCAGAGTAGATCTGTCAAGATGCAGTCTCCCTACTGATTGTAAATCCCTGAGAAAAGTTGAGATTCCAGGTATAATTGGTAATATAATGCAACCAACAGTTTAAAACATTGCAATGGGTTTGAGGCTTAAGAGCCCAAGCCTTCCTCTTCATCTCCTGCAATACAGTTCTCTTCCCAAACTTAATAATTTGGTTGACCTTCTCTGAGTCACAAATGAGAGATAAAGTTTTTGTCTTCTATTAGAAAAGTGCCTGGAGAGATTAACTATGGTAAAAAGCGAAGTCCAATATACTAGCCACTTTAATTAGATTCCCAAGAGATGAGTTAAAGAGCCCTTTATGACTGCTCACAACACAATGAAATGTAATAAAATGTTTGGATTTATTCTGTTAAAAGAAAACTAACAAAAAAAAAAGGTCAAGATATAGGAAGACCCCAGCAACCCCATTTAGAGAAGTCATGCTATTACTCTAATGATTGTCTCTCACTTCTGGCTTTCTTTTAAGGTTATCAGCAAATGGGAAGCGAAAATTACTTGTTAAATGACAAAATAACTTGATAAATGTCATCAGTTACTTTCAAAAGCAGTTAATGAGACCCCTGCCTAGGAGATTTCAATGTGCCGTGTCCGCCATCATATATGAATCTAACTTCTCTGTGGAATCCACTGTTTTTCTTGAAAGAAAAAAAAATGCATTATATTCCAAAATTGCAACCCATCTCTGAATATCTTTGGCCAATGCTTTAGTTTCATCATGATAATTTAGGTGTAAATAAATGACTGTCTCCTTTCAGAGGAAGACGCATAGAGTTTGCATATACAGAGTATACACATAGTGGCTACAGTTTAAAAGATGATAATGATACATGCAAGTAGAGATTTTTAAGTCACACTGAATGGCTCCAACTGTTTATGGGAGGCAGAGATCTTCTGTGTCTTTACGTTTGGAGAATTTTATTCATTAAATGCCAAGCTCCCCATACCCTGCCTCCATGGTGATGTCTTAAGAGAAACCTTGAACCTTGTGGGTTGGCCATTGTTTGTCCACATTCCTTCACTGATAGACGTGTTTTCTTCTAGATGCATGCAGAACACAGCAGATGGCCCCTCTGACCACGTAGAAGATTACCTCTGTGACCCAGAAGAGATGCCCCTGGGCTCTCGAGAGTGCAAACTGCCATGTCCTGAGGATTGTGTGGTATCCGAATGGGGTCCGTGGACCCGATGCTCTTTGGTGAGACAATTAACCATTTGTTGATGTAGAATTTGCTAAATTCCTTACCACTAAAGCTTTCAAACTACCATTAAGAAAAGAAAACTTGGTTACTGAATTAGTTACCAAAGCAAGGTGTGCTGTCGGCTACTTCATTCTTACAAATGCGCTATTTAAAATCAGCAGTGTTTAGACTCATCCCGGCACAGCTTAGCCTCTTGCAAACTTTATACTCCTTCACCATCCTCCTAATCCTAGCACAAAAATGCCTTTAGATTGATTTATGAGTACACAGCATGTTAAAAACTGCAGTGGTGATAATGATTCCCTCCAGGTAAAGAGATAAAGAATGAGCCTCTAGTAAAAGTACTTTCATGGTGTCAAGTTGTTATCATCCCTTGCTTGTTGCCCAGGCCATTTTATTTAAATCGTAGGAATAATCTTTCACACTGTGGGGATATGGCAGCAGCAGTATTGACACTAAAACTCAAAAGATTCTGGTAAAAAAGGAAGTAGAAAAAAGGAAGCTGGGCATCAATGAATCTCTTTCCAGGCACTGACTGAGCATCTTTGGACCTGGAAAGCCAGCTGAGAGTTTCAAATTGCACTGAGCTTCTAGATTTCAGCAGCCCATGGGGCACTTCCATGGGCCCTGGGGAGGAGAGTCACTGAAACAGGACTGGCTGATGATGTAGGAAATTTGGCTTACCCCGGGCACATTTGTAAAGCTGCACACTCAATGTGGCATCAAAAGCATGGAAAAAATATTTAATGTGTAATTCATTTGCTGAAATATAATATGGGACAGATACATGTTTTTCAAGGAGGGATTAATTTTCTGTTCCAGTGTTAACATTGTTAAAGATGCTGATTAGCAGCCAACTGATAGAGCAGGAGCGAAACAGGGTGGCATTTGACTTGGATACAGAATAAACGGCAATAAAGAATCAATCAGCTGTTTCACAAGGGCATGCAAATAATTTTGTATTCTAATTTCATAGCATCAGGTTTGAAGTTACTGTCTCTGCTCTTAATAACCAAATGTTTCCAAAACAAGACTGTAGCATTAGGAGAATGGCAGCCGGTTTTTTAAAATTAGTGCTACCTTATATTTGTGTCCGTGTATGTGTGCACATTCAGTTCAGTTCGGTCGCTCAGTCGTGTCCGACTCTTTGCGACCCCATGAATCGCAGCACGCCAGGCCTCCCTGTCCATCACCGTCTCCCGGAGTTCACCCAGACTCACGTCCATCGAGTCAGTGATGCCATCCAGCCATCTCATCTGGGTTGTTACCTTCTCCTCCTGCCCCCAATCCTTCCCAGCATCAGAGTCTTTTCCAATGAGTCAGCTCTTCGCATGAGGTGTCCAAAGTACTGGAGCTTCAGCTTTAGCATCATTCCTTCCAAAGAAATCCCAGGGTTAGGAAAATATTAATAGCTGTTTTTCCATGGACAGAGGAGCCTGGTAGGCTGCAGTCCATGGCATCGCAGAGTCGAGCACAACAGATCAACTAACTCATACATATACACACAACCTTAATTTTTTGGGTCCAAGAAAATAGATTATAAGTTCTGTGACCTACAGTAAAATTTGTGACCTACAGTAATTAGTATGAACATATATTTTTGTGTATGGATGATGTGATGTATCTATGAATATTTGACACATAGACTCTTTTTAATCCCAGTTTTATTGAGAGATAATCAACAGACATGTTTAAGGCATACAGCATGGTGGTTTGATTACGTATATTGTGAAACGATTACCACAATAGTTTCAGCTAGCATCCATCTCCTCAAATAAGTATGATAAAAAGAAGAAAAGAATAAAGGGGGGACAATGTTCTGCTTGTGATGAGCACTGTTAAGATTAACTCTGTTAACAACTTTGCTGTATAACATATGGCAGTGTTAGCTACAGTCATCATGCTGAACTTGATGTATTAGTAGGCATGTGTCCCTACTACTTCCTGTCTTATAACTGGAAATTTGTACCTTCGACCACTTTCCTCCAGTTCTCCCTCTCCCCTACTCCTACTTCTGTTAACTGCAAGTCTGATCTTTCCCTATGAGTTTTGTTTTTTCATTTTAGATGCCCCATGTAAGCGAGAGCATGCGGTATTTGTCTGTCTCTGACACCTCACTTAGCAGAATGCCTTTGAGATCCATTCGTGTTGTCACAAATTGTAGGCATCCTCACTTTTTATGGCTGAATAATATTCTGTTGTATGATCATTCTACAGCTTATTTATCCATCGATGGACATTTTGGGCTTTTTCTGTATCTTGGTTATTGTAAATACTGCTGCAGTAAACATAGGGGAACAGATATATTTTCAGGTTAGACACATAGACTCTTTCCTTAGACATGTATCTTAACCATCTCAGGTCAGTATCCAAAGCATGGAACAGTGCCTCTTTTTCTCGATCCTGTTTGCTCAGGGCACATCACCTGCAGCAGCTGCAGTGGTGATGGTTTGGTCCTTGTGGAACCAGGACAGTGGGGCCATTCTCTGTCTGCTGGAACGGCAGGCAGCATTCCCTGTCCACAGCATCTTAGAGCCAGATGGCACATCAGAAACTCATCCAGCACCTGGACTTACAGATGAGATTGCTGAAGTTAGCCAGTGGCCCAAAGGTTCTAACTTGTGCTTCAGTGCTTGCCTTAATACATTTGCTCTTGGGTGGCCAAGTACTCACCTTTCTGAGGAGTTATGTTATTCTCTGTCAGCCTTGCAATCAAAGCAATTTCCGGCAAAGGTCAGCTGATCCCATCAGACAACCAGCTGAGGAAGGAAGAGCCTGCCCTGATGCTGTGGAGAAGGAACCCTGCAACCTGAACAAAAACTGCTTCCACTATGATTATAATGTAACAGGTACGTGAGTAGCCTTCACCTCATAAAGGCCAAATTCCATGTCTGTCAGCTTAGCAGCATTCCCAGAAGTATGGTTCACCTCCATCCACGTGTCTTTTGGACATGCTACTTGCTGATTTAGTCACTGAGTCACGTCTGACTCGTGACCCCATGGACTGTAGCCCACCAGGCTCTTCTGTCCATGGGATTTTCCAGGCAAGAGTACTGGAGTGGGCTGCCATTTCCTTCTCCAGGGGATCTTCCCAACCCAGGGATCGAACCCACGTCTCCTGCATTACAGGCAGATTCTTTACCGCCTGAGTCACCAGGAAAGCCTACTGCTTAGTCTCCCAGCAGTAATTCTGTATTAAATGAAATAAATATTTATCTGTCTTATTTTTAATAAACATCAAGATAGAGAATGAAAATATCACACAAACATTAGCTCTTAAGGCAGATTGTGAATAGTCTAAGGGTTCCTATGTAAGACATCCTCCCACTTTCAGAAGGTAGAAATAAACATCTTTCCCAAGGATATCAGTTTATTGAAAGATGTTTTTCTTCTTCGAAATATGTTTAATCATTATGAGTACTGGGACAGCAATTCTTTACGTGGGGGCAGTTCATATGCATGATTAGTCTGATGTAAAAAGCATTAGCAAGCTTATGTGTATGTGTATACACCTTCCAAATAGTGTATGAAGAGAATTTTTTAGTGTTATCAAAGGTCTAGGTAGAAAAAGATGATTGTTTTTTTAGAAGAAAAAAAGGCTTATCATAAATTCTGTTTTTCCCCCAAACCCTCATCTCATATGTCATCAAGGCATATACTCTAGGAAAGAAGAGGTTTTGGGGGGCTTATATGTCTTGGGGCAACTAAAGCTTATTTTGGAATTTTCCCCCATGTAATTTTCATGCTGAAATAAACCCCAGAAACTGTACTAAGACACATGCAGTCAGCTTGATTTTTTGTTTCTTTTGGTTTTTCTCTTCAATTTGCTTTTGTGACACAATGAAATCACAGTTCTCTGGGACAGGCTACATTTCCCTGGGAAAAAAGATAAAACAATCACCTTGCAAAAGATACTTAATAAGAGAAATAAATATGGCCAAGATGGTTTTGAAATAAATAATACATTTTACAATATCCTAAGTATGGACAGCAAGTGAAATAGTTTTATTTGGATATAACTACACAAAATGCCAGGCATTAAAATTATGATTATTTTGCTAAAACAAAAAATGTTGACATTTACATTTTTACTTTCATTAGGATAAACAGTTTCTAAGTGACATTTCACCTGCAGGCCACAGCCATTTTTACAGCATCACCAAACGACTAGCCATCAAGATGGTCAAGAGACAGCTGCCTCAGGAATAATCCCCATAGCTGTGTGCAGCCCCAGCAATTCCATTTGACTCCTGATACGTTCAAATCTGGGACCCATATGCTCTGCATGTGGGATGATTGATGGTGGGGCTTAGGAAGCAGTTGTGAATTAAATACGGGATTCAGGTCATCCGAGTTTCATTTGAAATCTGTTCCGTACATAGCCTTCTGCTCTGATGCCCTCCTTCCCTTTCAGACTGGAGCACGTGCCAGCTGAGCGAGAAGGCAGTATGTGGGAATGGCATTAAAACAAGGATGTTGGATTGTGTTCGAAGTGATGGCAAGTCAGTTAACCTGAAATACTGTGAAGAGGTGAGGGGAGGCTGTGTTATATCTTTGTGAGTAAATTCTTCCCCAATAGTCTCAATTCATGCTGAGCCAAGTGACCAGTGCTTTATGCAGCTCTTTGCCAGCAGATGTTTTCTGCTAAACACGCTCTTGAAAAGAGATTCTTTCCAGCATTACTGATTTCTACACATAATTTCCTGTATTTTGTTCTGCTGGGAGCCCAAAGGTATGCTAATTAGCCCATTCCAAAAGAAATGCTTGGGTAACAATAAGTAATCAGGTGAATAAAGGCAATAAATCTTAATCAGACTACTCATCATCTTTGGTAATTTCATATGAATTTTGTGTTGCCTGGGACACCTGCCAAGAGCCGTCATTTATTCTCTCTGTTGCAAAAACATTGACCGCATGTGGTTTGGTAACAGATTTTGATATTAGGATCTAATACCCAGCTGTGAGACTCTGAGTCAGGTCTGGGTGAGAGAGAGCTTGAAATCTAAACAAAGGAATGGAGTCTACCATTACTGTCTTTTGTTAATTCTCCAGTTTACAGAAGTAATGTGATCTTTTCTAATATGACCTTATGAAATGTGAGAAGACATAGGCGTAGTTTTCATGAAGCTGTACTTCAGGTTACAATTATTCTGTCTAATTTCCAGATGAAAAGGGTACTCATCTTCCTGACAGGTTTTGACTCCTCCTGAACTAAGGCCCAGTGGGTTCAACATGAACCAAGACAGCTAGAGCCTCCGCAGACCTGGAACACCCAGGGAGGGACTTGAAACCTCAGTAGGGCTCAGTGGACATGTGACCACAATCTCTGTCTGCCTGTCCTAGAGGTTATTATAAGCCTGTGGTAAATTATTCCAAATCTTAAGGGAAAACTCAAGATGGAAATATTTTAATCCATTTGATATCTTTGATATTATCATATAGACCTAATTTAACTTTCTATATATCTGTCCATAGGAATGGAGCTCCCAAATGCAATGAAAACAAATATAGTTAATAAATTCCTCTATCTTACCACATAATTCAGTCAATTATGGCCTTAGCTTTAATCAGAAATTTCATACCTGAATCAATTTGGCTTTGAAACTAATAACATCAAAGTAATGTGACCACTATAAAAATGCAAAAATAATATTAATAGTGAATTTTTTTTATAGTTATACACACAGGCTGGAGAGCATCCTGTGATCTGCCTCTCACATGAACCTTTTTTTGGTTTTGCAAATGCACAGGCAAATGCCCTTCTAGGCCAGAATAAAATAACAATGAATAGCTCTGAGAGCTTTTAGAAAGCTTCACCCAAAGCATATAAGTTGTGTCACTAAGTCGTGTCCGACCTTCTTACATTATCGCATAAGACCAGAGTTGAAGTATCTCATATGACTCTGGAAAAAAGATATAAATAAAGCCTTTATTTCTTAAATGAAATATGAGTAAAAGTTTGAGAAATAATTTTTGTTATCCAGAAGTCTGGATAAATTTACTTTTATGTACAAATATTATCATGTTTGAATACTATGATGACAATTAGGGAGTCAAATCATTAACACTGTAGCACACACTGTATTCAGGCAGAACAGTGCTCCTCTCGCAGGAATTGGATTAAACAATTCTTATCCCATTTTATCCACCCTATGGAAGCAGTAGAATTAAATAATAGCCCTGAGAAAAGCTGGCTGTCTTTTCTAACACTGGATTGGTTGCCTACCTACTAATACACGTGCAAACCCTTCATTCCATGCAGCAGCAGTAGCTAACTCGTGCTGTTCCTCTAACAGCCAAAAAGGAAGATGGCACTGCTCTCCAACAAAGAGGAAAATTAGGGTTAAACCCAGCCAGCATTTATATAGCACTTCTGTCTTTGATGTTTCTCAGACATTAATTTACCTGATACCTAATAATTTGGTTTCTCCTTTCCTATTCTTTGATCCCTGAACATATGTTTAGATAAATGATAGATTAGATAGATGATAGAGGAGAAAAGAAGATACAATAAATTTAAGGAACACTGCATTGTAAAGCAACTGTACTCCAATAAAAATGAAGTAATAAAAACATTTAAGAGAATAAGTAGTACAGGGTTAAAATATCTTACTGTTAGATATCCAAAATGTCTGTAAACAGACATCCTTTTTAATCCCCTAGTGAAATAAATAAGCCAATAGTAATTGAATTCTGTGATTTAAACCCTTTCTCCATGAAATCATCATGTACCTTAAAAAGCAAAATATAATTTTTATCATATCACCTTAGGGTTTCCATCTCTAATCTCTCGTGACTTCAAGTGATTTTATGAGACTTAAGTTGATATGGTAAAAGTTTTCATACCAAATGCTCAGCTTTGTCAAGTATTACTGGTGGAGAATATAACGGGAGTGCCTGCTGAGGGTTCTGGGGCATAGATCACCAATCTGATCCTCTCCCAGCGCATAACTTGGAGCCAGGAGCACTACTTGGATCACAACATAACATTTCAGAAAATTTTCCTTTTGCCATTTTCTGCTATATAGATTAGACACTGTAAGCTTATCTTTCATGTAGAAATAAAAAAAGGTCTTAAAAATCCCCAAGGATTACCAGTTTTAAAAATTGCACTTTCCTAACCTGCTCTTAATTTTTTCTATCTCAACGCTACTTTGCACCTTAGACTTTTAACATGTGTGCATACACAGTGGATAAAATCTCTTCCTGTATTATAAAGGTAGAATACTTAGGCAATGCAACCGAATGCAATAAAGTACACATTATTACGAGATGAGAGGCTAATGGCAAAATAACAATTACACCACCGTTGGCTGCTGAGTTTTAAAAGAGAAGATCTCTGTAAAAAAATTAATAAATATATATAAAATATTTGTAATAAAAATTCTAAAGGCCCACTCTCCCTTTTGAGAGAGGTAGCTGATTCAAAACTGTTGTATATTATGTTAGTACATTATATTTTGGGGTTTGAGTGGCAAGTGGTCTCTAACTTTTCTCCTTTGCTTTTCAGTTTGACATCCACATGTGAAAGTAATATCCCCCCAATGCAAGTATATGTCTGTATATTGAGGATAGTCTTGGTGTTTAGCTAGTAGAAAATATTTGTGCTTACACCTATTTATTCCTCCTTTAGGGAAATTCAACCAATATGGAGATTAAATTTTCATTTTCTATTTAAAAAGGTCCATAATATATATTACATAAATTTGCTTCTCCATTCGTCCTATTCCTTTTGCCCCACCTCTCCTGGAGTGAACCACTTTGTATTTTTAATAGTTTGGGTCTTTGTCCTGCAGACATGTTTTTACTGTATTATGCATCTTGCTTATTCTTCCTCTCCTCCCTACTCCTGTCTTGCCCTTCTTCCTGCCCGCCTTCCTTCAACACTGTACCATGGTCTTGCCTCGGCATCAGCACAAACAGATCTGCTTCTGTCCTTTCAGCTTGGCTTGGAGAAAACCTGGCAGATGAACACGTCCTGCATGGTGGAATGCCCTGTGAACTGTCAGCTTTCTGACTGGTCTCCGTGGTCAGAATGTTCTCAAACGTGTGGCCTCACAGGTTTGTTTGTGCCTTATTTGGCATTTGATTAATGGTCAAGGAGTACAAGATAAAATGTTCTTCTTACTTTAAGTCATATCAGACAATCTTCAGAAAGGTTGAATCGGGGTAGATTTCTTTCCAAAACACCTAAACCTTTCTTGTTCCTCAAACTTAGGAGAAATGTCTTTGACCCCTTCTCCGAGAAAGAAACATGCTTGATAATATAGCATATTACTAACAGTGCATCACGTTGTATCTTTTAAGGAAAAATGATCCGAAGACGAACAGTGACTCAGCCCTTTCAGGGTGATGGAAGACCATGCCCTGCTTTGATGGAACAGTCCAAGCCTTGCCCAGTGAAGCCTTGTTATCAGTGGCGGTATGGCCCATGGTCTGCATGCCAAGTGCAGGTAATCAGTCTCAAGAAGTGGTATGGAAATGTGTGTTTTTTATCTGCAGAGACTTGGTTTCAGAAATCTCTCTCAGAGCTTAGAGATGGCATGTTTCTTGTTAAAGATTTTAGTACCTTGCCATTTCATAGCTGTTTAATTAGTTTTGATAACAAGCACTTCCTGTCCCATATTTTAAAACCATTTGGAGACTGATCCATTTTAATGAAAATTTATTTGCCTGTCTTTGGCTAGAAAACAAATAAATTGTTCATTGTATGCTTTATAGCTAGTGCCCTACAGAAGTTCTTCCCTAGGGTTTCAGATGCTCCTTAAACTGCTCGTAAATCATAATCAGTGGTGCAGAGATGACTGTTGAACGATAAGCTAACTAATGAATTATTTTCTTTCCGGATTAGTCATGTCTTCCTCCATTTCAGGATGCACAGTGTGGCGAAGGGACCAGAACAAGGAATATTTCTTGTGTAGTGAGTGATGGGTCAGCTGACGATTTCAGCAAAGTGGTGGATGAAGAATTCTGCACTGACATTGAACCCACTATAGATGGTAATAAAAACGTGGTTCTCGAAGAAACCTGCACCCAGCCTTGCCCAGGTAACAACAGCAAAACAGAATTCATACTTTTGGCCATTCCTTACCAGGACCACGGTGAAGGGGTTGCATGTGTAAGCCCAAGGTGAGAGATGCCAACAGTCTTCTCATTCAGTAGTACCTGTGCAAACAGCTAGAGGCTGTAGTGCGGATGAAGTGGGCACTGCCTCCTTATTGCCAGCTGGGGGTGAAGTCCAGTTCCACATGAGCCTCTATTGACACTCACCCCCTTGGAGTTTTAACATCTGCGAAGAATGGCAGAACATACATATATTCAGGATTTCCAGAAAGAGAGAACGGAGAATGAGAGGCAGCCAGTGTTTATATACACAACACATAGAGAAGGATTTAAGTCATAATGAAAGCTTCTTGTGGGTCCTGGGTACAGCACACAACAAATTCACACCTAGATACGCTGTAGTGAAAACATAAAATGTAGGAAAATAGAGAATTTATGAAGCATTCAGAAACAAAAAAGCAGATCACCCACAACTGGAAGACAATCAGAATTATAACAGATTCGTCTTAGCTAGATGGAAGCCAAAGATAATGGAATATATTCAGAGCGTGATACAAAATAATCAACAACCTAAAAATTCTACTGCCAGCTAAATTATCATTCAAGAGTAAGAAAAAATAATGCTATGTGAGAAAACTTTCAAAGAAATCAGTGGCTCAGTGTTGGACACAGGAGTGCAAGCAAGTAAAATGTGGAAGGAAAATGCTGTGTATCAAGCGGTGTAGAAATAACTAGCAGGAAGTGATATGTTAATGATGAGGAATTTGGGCTTCATGCAGAACACCCAAAGGCAGATAGAGTCAAAATAATCGCATTGTCAAGCATGACCTTGGGCCTTCAGATCAAGGGGCAGGAATATATTTGTGGGCTAGAAAAGAACAAGACTGAGTGTGAATTAACTGTCTTTTTACATTTAATTGCTATTTTATATTCGAGTATAATTGATTTACAATAATGTGTTAAGTATCAGGTGTAAAGCCAAGTGATTCAGTTATGTACATACACACTTTCAGATACTTCTCCCATACAGATTATTTGAAAATGATGAGTAGATTTCCCTGTGTTATAGGGAAATTGGTCCTTGTCACCTGCCTGTTTTATAGATAGTAGTGTATATCTGTTCATCTCAATCTCCTAATTTATCCCTCCCTCTCACCTTTTTCCTTTGATAACCACAAGTTTATTTTTGAAGTTTATGAGTCCATGTTTTAGAAATAAGTTCATCTGTGTTATTGGTTTAGATTCCACATGGAAATGACAGCATGCGATATTTGCCTTTCTCTGTCAGGCTGACTTCAGTTAGTACCGTGATCTCCAGGTCCTTCCGTGTTGCGGCAGATGGCATGACTTCATTCTGTTTTATAGCTGAGTAGCATTCCGTTGTATGTATGTACGTGTGTTTTTGCGCATTTCTCTCTTCCTGGACGTTTAGCTTCCATGTCTTGGCTGTTGTAAACAGTGATGCCGTGAACTCTGGGGTGGGTGTGTCTTTTCCAGTCATGCTTTTCTCTGGATACAGGCCCAAGAGTGGGATTTCCAGACCATTCAGTATCTGTGTCTTTAGGGTCTTAAGGAACCTCCATGCTCTTCTCCACGTGGTTGTTAGCAATTTAGGTTTCAGCAGCACTGTGGGAAGGTTCCCTTTTTTCCAGGCCCTTCCTAGCATTTGCTCTTTGTAGACTTTCTGACAGGTGAGAGGTGATGCCTCAGTGTAGATGTGCAGATTGTATTTTATTTTTTTGTTTATTTGTTTGTTTCTGGGTTTCTTTTTTTGTCTGTGCTAGTTCTTTGCTGCCGTTTGCAGGCTTTCTCTAGTTGCGGTGTGCAGGCTTCTCATTGCGGTGGATTCTCTTGTTGTGGAGCATGGGTTCTGGATGCCCAGGCTTCAGTAGTTGAACATCTCATGAGCTCCAGCTGTGGTGCACAGGCTTAGTTGCTCCCTGGCATGTGGGATCTTCCCAGACCAGGAATCGAACTTCAACAAGGCACACTCTGAACCACCAGGAAAGTCCTTAATTTGCTTTTCTCTAACAATAGGCTATAGGGAAGACCTTTATAGGTGCTTTTTTTCTTTTAAAGAGTATGAGTAAAAATTCCCTGTTGAAATTGACTTTTTGAAAGCCTGCCCTGTTTTGAATTGTTATTTGATCATGTACCCCAGGCCATTGTCTTAAAGCAGGAGTCACTTACAGCCCTACAGTCGTATTGAGTTTTTAGTGCCCCTGAGCACGATTTCAATTTGCTGTTACTAGAAATGGCCACCAGGTGGCAGCATTTACTCTTTCCAAACTGCTTATTGGGGCACCAGAGTCAGATAAGTCCTGTTCCTGGGTTGTAAATGACAGTGGAATGTAACAGAAAAAAAGACTCAAGGGTTGTGTCTCATTATTTCCTGCCTATGTTCTTCACCCCTACCTGGATAAATCCCTAACCCTTCAAATCTGCCCTGCCAATGGTGCCATCATCTTTAAGTTGGGCACCTCAAAGGGAGGAAACTAGAGGTAGGAACCCTACCAACAGGGACTATGGAGACCTGATGACTTTTCAAAGCTCTTCCAGCCCCAAGGGTCCACCATCCTTTGGGTGCAATAGGCGCACCTGTGGAGGACTGGCCCCTAGCATGGACACTGTGCTTTCACCCAAGGGGACAAACATTACAGGTCCAACAGGGGCTCACTTGCGGGCACACTGCTGTCACCTCCCTCGGCACCAAGGACAGTCCCATTGGGGGACACAGGTTGCTCAGGCTCCAGGGTGTAACAGCAGCCGGGGTCACCAAGGCCTATGGGGAATATAGGAGAGAACTCATTTTACTTGTAAAATTAGTACTTATTTTCTTTTTGAGTGTAGTTGTGTCCCAAGGTTGAGTTTGTTGTAGGTGGACAGCAACTACATGTAGATAGACATAGATGAGTATCTAGTCTTTTGAGGAAGCTTTGCCCTCCTGGGGTATGAGAGTGGAGAGTAGGGTTTTCTGTGGTGTACCATACATAGCTCCTTGTTGATGCTCTTTTTTGAGATATATGAGTGTGTATAAGAAGATCCCCTGTAGAAAGATATGGCAATCCACTCCAGTATTCTTGCCTGGACAATCCCATGGACAGAGGAGCCTGGCCGGTCTGTGGGGCTGCAAGAGTCGGACATGACTTAGCAACTAAACCACCACCACCATGTTAATAGAAGATGAGATGGCTGGAAGGCATCACCAGTGCAGTGGCCATGAACACGGGCAAATTTCAGGAGATGGTGAGGGTCCATGGGGTCACAGAGTCGGACACGACTGGGTGACTGAACAACAATGTTATCTCCAAAGCTTCCCTGTTGGCTCAGTGGTAAAGAATCCAACTGTCAATGCAGGACCCACAGGTTCAATCCCTGGGTCAGGAAGATCCCCTGGAGAAGGGAATGACAACCCACTCAGTAGTCTTGCCTGGGAAATCCCATGGACAGAGGAGCCCGATGGGCTACATGAGGTCTCCAGATGGAGACACCACTTAGCAATTAAATCACCACCACCACAGGTTAATCCCAACGTCCTGATGTAAGCCTACCCCTGCTCTTCCCCTAACAAAATCCTAGGTGCATTTTCTAGGGCTGTGACTCTTTGTCTTCTGTAGATGAATTCCTTTGTCTCCATTTCTAGATTCCATCTAAAAGTGATACTGTGTGATATTTGTCTTCCTCTGTCAGGCGTACTTCACCTAGAATGATCAGCAGTAAGTCCTTCAATGTTCCTGCAAATGGTATTAGTTTATTCACTGAGATGGCTGAATGAACTTGTACATAAATGCGTCTTTTTCTGTTCATCTCTGGAAGGACACAGGATTGCCTTCACGTCTTGGCTATTGTAAATAGTGCTGCAGTGGACATTGGGGTGGTTTGTTTTTTCCAGTTATACTTTTCTCCAGATATACACCCAAGAATGGATTTCCGGACCATAATGTATCTGTGTCTTTAGGGTTTCAGGGAAACTCCATGCTGTTCTCTACAGCGGCTGTTAGCAATTTTTATTTTCAGCAGCAGTGCAGAAGGGTTGCCTTTTCTGAAGCCCCTTTCCAGCACTTACTCTTTGTAGACTTTTTGATGATAGCCATTCCGACGGATAAGAGGTGATACTTCTGTGGAGATATGATTTGCTTTGTCTGACAGTGGGCACTGGTAAGGATCTTTGTTGGTGCTTTTTTTCTTTTAAGAGTGTGAGTAATATTTACCTGTTAAAATGGGCTTCTTGAATGCCTGCCCTGTTTCAAATTGTTACGTGATTATGTCTTGAGGGCAGGAGGCATTTACAGCCCCAGAGGTGTTGTGAATTTTAAGAGCCCCTGGACAGTTTTCAAAGTTGTTGTTCCTGGAAATGGCCACGAGGCGGCAGCGCCTCTTCTTTCCTCATCTCTGGTTATTGGAGCACCAGAGAATGGCACCCCACTCCAGTACTCTTGGCTGGAAAATCCCATGGATGGAGGAGCCTGGTGGGCTAGAGTCCATGGGGTCGCTAAGAGTCAGACACGACTGAGTGACTTCACTTTCTCATGCATTGGAGAAGGAAATGGCAACCCACTCAAGTGATCTTGCCTGGAGAATCCCAGGGACGGGGGAGCCTGGTGGGCTGCCATCTATGGGGTCGCACAGAGTCGGACACGACTGAAGCGACTTAGCAGCAGCAGCAGCAGTAGCAGAGTCTTAGAGAGGAGAAGGCAATGGCACCCCACTCCAGTGCTCTTGCCTGGAAAATCCCATGGACTCAGGAGCCTGGCAGGCTGCAGTCCATGGGGTCGCTAAGAGTCGGACACGACTGAGGGACTTCACTTTCACTTTTCACTTTCATGCATTGGAGAAGGAAATGGCAACCCACTCCAGTGTTCTTGCCTGGAGAATCCCAGGGATGGCAGAGTCTGGTGCGCTGCTGTCTATGGGGTCACACAGAGTCGGACACGCCTGAAGCGACTTAGCAGCAGTAGCAGTATCAGAGTCTTAGAGAAAATTGTGTCCTGGGTTGTAAATGAGAGTGGAATGTGCCAGAACAATGACCCAAGGGCCTGTGTCTCATTACTTCTTGCCCATCATTCTTCACCCACACCTCTGGGCAAATCCCAAACTCTTCAGTTCTGCCCTTCGGAAGGTGCTGTCGTCATATTTAAGCCAGGCAGCTCTAAGGATGGAATCTGGAGGTGAGAACCCCACCACTGGGAGCCCTAGAGACCAGATGACTTTTAAGAACTCTTCGAGCCCAAAAGGTCCAACCTCCTTTGGGTACCCTCAGCTTGGTGTGGCTGTGGAGGGCCGGCCCGGGTGAAAGATTGTGCTTTCACCCAGAGGGGGCAAACACTACAGGTCTTATGGGGGCCCACTTGTTGGCATATCCGAGGACCGTCCAGCCTTTCACCCAAGGCTGCTCAGACTCCAGGGATGTGGCAGCAGCTTGGCTCACAAAGGCCTGAGGGGAATATAGGAGGCAATTCATTTTATTCTTAAAATTAAAATTTTTATTTGAAATATAGTTGATTTCCAATGTTGAGTTTGTTGTAGGTGTGCAGCAACTTGATAAGACAGATGAATATCTCATCTTTGGCGGGTGTTTTTCCCCATAAGGTATTAAAGTGCGGAGTAGGGTCCCCTGTGCTGTAACGTAGGCCCTTGTTGATGCTCTTAGAGATATTTGAGTGTGTATATATGTTAATCCCAATGTCCTGATTAAACCCTCCCCACCCCAGCCCTGATCTTTCCCCTTTAGTAACCCTGAGTGGTGTTTCCAAGACTGTGTCTTTGTCTTTTGTGAAGGTGTTCTTCTGTGTCAGTTTATACGTGCCATCTATAACTGATACCCTACGACCTTTGTCTTCCTGTGTCTGATGTACTTCATCTAGAATGATCATTGGTAGGTCCTTCTGTGTTCCTTCAAATGGCATTAGTTCACTCACTGGGAGGGCTGAGTACCATCCTCTTATATGTCTGTGTGTATATATATATATATATACATATCCTGCAGTGACTGCAGGATAGAGGATACTTAGAGCCCTGCAGGCCTTTGGAGTTTAATGTGCCCCGAGCACTGGTCTTAAAGTTGCTGTTACTAGAAACAGCCGCAGTGTGGCAGCACTTCTGGTTATTGCTGCCCCAGACTCAGAGAGAAGGCCTGTTTGGGGTTGTGAATGAGTGTGGAATGTGCCAGAACACCCACAGGCTTGTGTCTCATTACTCCTTGCCCATCATTTTTCACCCCTGCTGCTGCTGCTAAGTTGCTTCAGTTGTGTCCAACTCTGTGCGGCCCCATAGACGGCAGCACACCAGTCTCCCCTGGGATTCTCCAGGCAAGAACACTGGAGTGGGTTGCCATTTCCTTCTCCAACGCATGAAAGTGAAAAGTGAAAGTGAAGTCGCTCAGTCATGTCCGACTCTTAGCGACCCCATGGAGTGCAGCCCACCAGGCTCCTCTGTCCATGGGATTTTCCAGGCAAGAGTACTGGGGTGGGGTGCCATTGCCTTCCCCTACCACCTGACAAAACCCCAAACCTTCAATTCTTCCCTGCAGAGAGTGTTATTATTAAGTTGGATGCCTCTAAGGAAAGAATCTGGAGGTAGGAACCCCACCACCGGGAGCCCTGGAGACCAGATATCTTTTCAAAGCTCCTCCAACCCAAAGGGTCCACCATCCTCGGGGCGCCTTAGGAGTGGTGTGGCTGTGGAGGGCCGGTCTGGGTCCCGAGACTGTGCTTTCATCCAGTGAGGACAAACACTACAGGTCCTGTGGTGCAGTGCTTAGTCGCTCGGTCATGGAGGACTCTGCGACCCCATGGATGGTAGCCTGCCAGGCTCCTCTGTCCATGGGGATGCTCCAGGCAAGGATACTAGAGTGAGTTGTCATGCCCTCCTCCAGGGGATCTTCCTGACCCAGGGGTTGAACCCAGGTCTTCCACATTGCGGGTAGATTCTTTACCATCTGAGCCACCAGGGAAGCCCAGGAAATACTGGAGTGGGTAGCCTATCCCTTCTCCAGGATATCGTCCCAACCCAGGAATCCAACAGGGGTCTCCTGCATTGCAGGTGGATTCTTTACCAGCTGAGCCACCAGGGAAGCCCCGCTACAGGGGCTCAGTTGCTAGCATATCCTTCTCAGACCCAGGACAGCCCATCCTTGCACCCAAGGCTGCTCAGTCTCCAGGGATGTGGCAGCAGCCCAGGTCACTGAGCCCTGAGGGGAATATAGGAGGCAATCCATTTATCACATTAATGTCTACTTTCTACTGAAGTGTAGTTGCTTTCCAGTGTTGAGCTGGTTGTAGGGTACAGCAATTTGAAGAGGTATACAGTGATGAATATCTGGTCTCTGGGGGTGCTTTGCCTCTCTCGTGTACGCTGAAGGGTTAACTAGGTTTCCCTGCACTGTAGTCCCTTGGTGATGCTCTTTAAGATACTTGAGTGTGTGTATATTAATCCCAACATCCTGATCAAATCCTGCCTTTGCTCTTTCCCCTTCAGTAATCCTGAGTGGCTCTTCCAAGACTGTGAGCCTCTTTGTAAATGAACTTTTTGTATCCGTGTTTTAGATTCCACCTATAAGCGATACTGTATGATATTTGTCTTCCTGTGTCTGACATAATTCACCTAGAATGCTCACTGGTAGGTCCTTCTCTGTGTATATATCCCTGTGTAAATATCCCAGACCATGTGGTATCTGTGTCTCTAGGTTTTTAAGGAAACTCCATGCTGTTCTCCACAGTGGCTGCTGGCAGTTTACCTTTTCAGCAGCACTGAGGAGAGTTCCCTTTCTCCAGGCCTGTTCCAGCACTTACTGTTTTTAGACTTTTTGATGATTGCCTTACTGACAGGTGAGAGGTGATCCCTCAGTATAGATTTGATTTGCATTCCTCTAATGATGGGGCTTCCCTGGTGGCTCAGAGGTTAAAGCGTCTACCTCCAATGCAGGAGACGCGGGTTCGATCCCTGGGTTGGAAAGATCCCCTGGAGGAGGAAATGGTAACCCACTCCAGTATTCTTGCCTGGAGAATCCCATGGATGGAGAAGCCTGGTAGGCTACCGTCCATGGGGTCGCAAAGAGTCGGACACGACTGAGCGACTTCACAGAACAGAACAGAATAATGGACAATGTTAAGGATCTTTGTTAAGTCCTTTTTTATTTTAAACAGTGAGTAAAGTTACCTGTTGAGATTGGCTTCTTAAGAGCCTGGCCCTGTTTGCACTGTTATTCTGTTATGTACCCCAGGCCATTTCTTGAAGGAAGGAGTCTTACAGTCCCACAGACCTTGTGAGTTTCAAGTGCCCCTGTGCACCCACCGGTTTTAAAGTTGCTTTTACTCAAAATGGCCACAAAGAGAGGCAGCATTTCTCCATTCCCAACTCTGCTTATTGGGGCACCATAGGAATTGGCAACCCACTGCAGTGTTCTTGCCTGGAGAATCCCAGGGATGGGGGAGCCTGGTGGGCTGCTGTCCATGGGGTCACACAGAGTCGGACACGACTGAAGCGACTTAGCAGCAGTAGCAGCAGACTTACAGAAAGTGCTGTTCTGGGTTCTAAATGAGAGTGGAATGTGCCAGAACAAACACCCAAGGGTTTGTGTGTCATTACTTCTTGCCCGTTTCCCTTCACCAGCCAAACCTCCACCTCTGACAAATCCCAAGTTCTCAAATCTGTTCTGCTGAGGCTTCTGTCAGTGTTTGAGAAGTGCAAATTAATTCAAGGAGGTATCGCCTCCCACCTGGCAGAATGCTGCTGCTGCTGCTAAGTCGCTTCAGTCGTGTCCGACAGCAGCCCACCAGGCTCCCCCATCCCTGGGATTCTCCAGGCAAGAACACTGGAGTGGGTCCTGTCAGAATGACCACCATGTAAAGTTGCCATCAGTAAATGCTGTAAAGACTGGAGAGATGGGAGCCCTCCCACACTGTTTGTGGAAATATAATTTGGTACAACTGTTTAGGAGTGCATTACGGAAGCTGCTTAAAAAACTAAAAATAGAACTATCATATGATCTAGCAATCCCACTCCTGGGCATAATTCGAAAAAGACTCATGCCTGACTGTGTTCTTTGTGGTGGGGTTTGCAATCGCCAAGACCTGGATGAAATCTAAGTGTCGATGTAATTGACAGAGGATGGACAAAAAAGATGTGGTACGTATATACAAGGGAATATTACTCAACCATTAATAAGAATGAAGCAGTGCCATTTGCAGCAACAGCGATGGACCTGGAGATTAGTATAAGTCAGAGAAGCACAAACACCATATGATGGTGCTTACATGCAAAATCTAAAAGAAAGATACACAAAACAGATGCAGACTCACAAGAGCACAAACTTGGTTACCAGGGGGGAAGGGGTTGGGAAGTGGATTGAGAGTTTGCAATTGACATATACACACTTCTACAGGTAATTGACAAGGCTTGCTGTATAGCACAGGGAACTTGACTTAATATTCTATAACAGTTTAAATGGGAAAAGAAGTTGAAAACTAATGGATACTTGTATAGGTACAGGGAATCATTTTGCTGTACACTTATAGCTAACACATCATTGTTAATCAACTGTAGTCCAATATAAAATCTGTTGTAAACAACTTGAAGAAAAATTTCAAGATCTTATAGTAACATAGAACAGGGCAATTCACCATTTTAATTAAAGCAAATTAGAAATCCAGTGGGAGGCTCCTGTTGTAAATTACAATCTATTCATTTCCACTCCCCTCTTGCTAATTTTTTCCAATGATGGGTTTTAAAAGCTAGCCACATATGAGCTAATAAGCGTAAAGAGTAGAATACCGAGGTAGCAAATGCATTTCAAACAGTTGTAATTATCTTTGGCAGACAGAGTGTCGTTTTATTATTACAGTGGTTTATATGGCAAAATATAAAAATATATTTTATGCAAGTCAGTGCCTCACACTCATGTACTGTTATTAAATCTTGGAAGCTTGACATAGATTATTTTGGAGTGCTAATTGTATAATTCACAGACTAACATTAAAGGATTGAATTTTGTGTCAGAAAACACTATGTCAAGCGATATGAGAAGAGAGCTAAAGCCTAGTAGTAAAAAGGTATATTTTACTTCCATGGAGTTCGCAGTCTCTGAGATGAAGTTATACTACACTCATATTGACAGGAGTTTCTCTATGTCATTTTTAATAGTTTCTCCTGAATAATTAAAAGCTGAGTGACCCAAAAGTAGCATTTCCTAAGGGATATAAATATTTCTAAAACTTTCTTTGACCGCTTAAAAATTCTTACTAGTTTCTTTCTCCCTAGCAATTCCAAACTTTACTAGAATTTCCTTCATTTTAGGACATTACATAGAGTAATAACAACAGACTATAATAAAGGCCTACAAAAATCACTCCACTTTATATCATACATGGATCTGTTTGTCAATAATTCACGTCTTTCCAGAACTTCTTAATCCTCCCACAAGTCTTTTTCATTAATCAGATCTGCAGGCAACTTTGTGCTAACGTTAGACATCTTCAACATAATATAAGGCAATATAAATTAGGTGATATGGCTGAAATAATTAAAGTGATAAGAACTTCTTATGGATCTGTATTTATCAAAATGTACTGTACCCTCTGAACAGTATTATCAAGTAGTGTCCTAAAGAATGGATTAGTGTATGGGAAAGGTGTATTGCATTAAGTCTTCCCTGTTCTGAAATGGTTGAAGATGAACACATACTATGACCCAACAATTCCTACAGAACTGTAACTAATTTCTAGTTACATACCCAAAAGAAATACATATGTAAGTTCACCAAAAGACTCATACTGAAATGTCCACAACAGCAATATTCATAATGAGAAAAATTTACAACTCTATACACACCCATCAGTAGTATAATGGATATGTAAATGGTGGCATGTTTATATAATAAAGCACAGCAGTAACAATGAGCAAATTGTGATGGATCTCACAAATGTAAATGAGTGGAAGAAACCAAACTTTAGAAAGCGCATGTGGCTACTCCATGCATAACATGGGGAGGGTTACTGAGATTCTGAGAATGCTTGGTCGCTTGATTTCAAGGTTGCTTACGTGGGTATTTAATCAGATTGTGAAAATTCAGCTGTCTGTGCACTTATGATGTGTCATCATTTTGCATATATATTATTCTTCAGTATATAATTGAAGAAAGTGGCGGAAGTAGACTGAAGATACAGGTCAGAGGAAATTGTGTGCGTTACTGCCACGCCAGGGCAGATTGGTTGGCTGTCTCACCGCCACAACTTTGAGAAGAAATAGGAACCAAGCCTTGGACTTCAAGTTCTTCAAAATTTTGAATACCTAGATAACAAGACCTATGTCTATCTATATTTTCTTTTATATATATATATTTTTAAATATATTTTCTTTTAATAGTACCAAGTGCTTAGTAAGCCTCTTTCTGATGATAATGACAAGAGTTGCAGTAGTTGGTGTTAATTCAGTATCATTGTCATTTAAGATAAGGGGAATCATGACAGACAAGCTGCTTTAAACATAGTTTACATTTGATATCATTAAGCAACACATAACCTATACTCAGTAACATCCACTCAGAAAATGACACTATTAGCACAAATGTATAAATAGACTCTTGAGAGTCCCTTGGACTGCAAGGAGATCCAATCAGTCCATCCTAAAGCAGAGCAGTCCTGGGTGTTCATTGGAAGGACTGATGTTGAAGCTGAAACTCCAATACTTTGGCCACCTGATGCGAAGAGCTGACTCATTTCTGATGCTGAGAAAGATTGAGGGCAGGAGGAGAAGGGGACGACAGAGGATGAGATGGCTGGGTGGCATCACCAACTCGATGGAGATGGGTTTGGGTGGACTCCGGGAGTTGGTGATGGACAGGGAGGCCTGGCATGCTGCGGTTCATGGGGTCACAAAGAGTCAGACGCGAACTGAACTGAATATACGTCTTACCAATATCATGAATAACTGGCATACCTAAAAACAATGCTTAATTGGCTTAAACATAAAATGATGATCTGGGTGGCTATTATTTATGGGTAAGGTTATAAACTACCAACCTGTGCTTTGCAGGTGACTGTTATTTGAAAGACTGGTCTTCCTGGAGCCTGTGTCAGCTGACCTGTGTGAATGGCGAGGACCTCGGTTTTGGTGGAATACAGGTCCGTTCCAGAGCGGTGATTATACAAGAACTAGAAAACCAACATCTGTGCCCAGAGCAGAAGCTGGAAACAAAATCATGTGATGGTGAGTGCAACCATTCATAACACCTATTTATTTTAGTGTTACGTTGATAAGCAAAAGAAAAAGTGTAAATTTTTCTGTTAGATAAGGAAATTTGCTAAGATCTCACTTTTAAAAAGTTGAGAATTAGGCTAAGGGTATGATTCTGAATTCTAAAGATTTAGAGAAGAAGAGTCTTGCCACCCTTCATAAGTTAGGTATGAAATACTTAATAGTATCTCTAAGTTTTATGAGTTAAAGAAAGCTAAGATCATTCGGAGCATGTTATTTGTACATACCTATTACAATCTTGATCCTTTGTGAATCTAAAAATATCCTCAGTTTATTGAAATCGAAAGAAAAATTACAAAGAAATAGCAAAATGAGACATTTTACTATAGTCTCAGAAATTGATAAAGTATTGGTAAGGACTGGTCTGAGTTTTACATACAGAATATATAAAAATATATGCTTATATGTCTGTGTGTATATGTATATACACACAGAGCTACGCATCCAGGGTAAGCAATATGTTACATTTACAAAACCTCAAAGCATCATTGTTCCCTAGCAGAGAATGTCTTGCTCAACAAAGAACCTTCTCATTCTTGCTTATGTTCTGAAATAATTAAGGAGCATGACATGTATTAGCAAAGAAGGGCCAAAATAACATCTATATTACTGAAAAGTTGAGGAGAGCTTAGAATGTTGGAGAACAGTGCTTAGAGTAAAAGCCGCCTGAGCTAGATGACTTAACCGAGGAATTATTGCATTATCCACCTTATTGATTACATTTTCTCAAATTTACCATCCATATTCTGGGGACAGGGTAACTAAAGAAGGAGAGATACGACAGCAGTTATAATAAGTGAGTTAATTCCTAAGAAAAGAAAGAGGATCGTTTACCCCATAATGACAATTAGGAATCAGCAACAATCGCAAAGAAATTCTCTCATGCACCCACAGAACTAAAAACTGAAAGCTACATTTCTAGAGCATTACATATCAAGTGTTATGCAGGGTGCAGCCCCAAAGTATTTAGAAGGGGATTTAAAGCCTTACATGCTTCTACAGGAGAGGGAAAAGTGTAATATAAACTCACTTTCAACTCAGTTTAAAAAAAAAGGAAAGAAAATGGAGATAACATATAAGTGATACAGATAGATACAAATTCAGTGAGATGGAAAATAACCAAGATAAGCAATAAAACCAATAGCTTGTTTTTTGATCAAAGTAGACCACCTCATGGAAAACTCAGTGAAACCAAAAAAGAGAACAAAGTTATAATACTGATAGTGTTTAAAAACTATAATTTCTGTGAATACATTTTGCTAATAAATGTAAAAACCTGACAGCTATTTAGAATGTTATTTATCAAGAGTGATGGAGACACAAACCATAGATTCCGTAGCCACTAAAACCCACATGCATCAGATAGGCTCACAAATGCACACACACTAAAACCTAGATGGCTTTAATTATGAGTCTTACTAAAAATTTAAACAGACAACTCCCATTTATGTGAAATCGTAAGACATAAAACAAAGTTGGGTAGAAAAAAAAATGAGAAAAATCTCCCCAGTACAACTCCAAGATCACAAACAAAAATGTTAAACAATAAAAATACTTTCAAATCAAAATTTAAATCTTCTACATAGTGACACAGGAAGAGGGCATGGCTACCCACTCCAGTGTTCTTGCCTGGAGAATCCCATGGACAGAGGCTCCTGGCGGGCTGCAGTCCACAGGGTCGCAGAGAGTCGGATGCGACTGAGCATGCACACATCGTAAAGCAGATCATAAACTAGGTTACCAGACAAGCCACAGACACAGAAAAGATATCTGTGGTCAATTTGAAGGAATTAGTGTCTAGAACAACTATCCTAAAGCTTTTCAGCATTCCAAGACAATTTCACAGTTGTAAAATTGTGGAGGACCCCAAATGGTTTTCCTTTGATGCATACATATCAAAGTTTTGCACACTGAAAAATGAAAACTGTTAAGTTTTTAAATATTTGGTAACTTATTTGAAACAATCACAAATCAATTGTATCTTATCATATTTCCCGAAAAATAACTATTTTCCAAAGCAGAAAGAAAATAACTTTTATGACAGGCATGGTCTTCTTTTACACTTTTTCAAATCTCTGTAACATCTGGCTTAACAGAAGACAGTTGGATTCTCTCATCTGCCTCTGCATTCAGTCTATTGCCATCTTAGTTTAGTTTCCGTATGTGAAGGAGGTCCAGGCTTACTTACCCAGGTGTGCAGTTAGAAGGGAAAATCCTCACACACATACTCTGAGGGAATGCCAAAGGCATCCCTGGTCCCTGGATCATCATCTGAGAACTGTTATTCTAGAATAAAAAATTCCCACAACTCAGAAAAGGCATAGATTTCAGTAGAAGGGCTGAGGAGAACCAAAAGAGATACATAAGCAGTTCACAAGAGGAAATCTGAATACTGCGAAACGTTTTCCTTACTGTTTGATAGCTTTGGTAATAGCTGCAGTTTAAAATGACAAGATAGCTTTCCACTCCCGCAAGACTGACAAGAAATTTAAATCTGGAACTTACAAATGTTTTTGAGGGCTTAGAGTAATAGTAACTCTTATTCACTGCTGCAGGGTATGTAAACTGTCACCATTTAAAGAAAAAAAAAGTGAGCTGTGTTTAGTAAAGTTTCAGCTATCCTTACAGTAATGCCCAGAAATTTCCCTTCTAAATATTTACCTTAAAGAAACACTAGGAGGCTTGCACAAGGCTGGCCACTGGAGGCACTGTTGTAATAGGATAAATTGAACACAACGTAAAAGCCCATCCATAAAGGAAATAAACTGTAGTTAGTATCATGGAATTCTGTGGAGCAGTTAAAATTAATTGACTGTGTCTGTATTAAAAAATCACATAGAAATATTTCATCTATAACATTGGCTATTAAGTTTCAAAAAGATATATGTATCATGTATCAATATAATGCTTTTAAAATTTTAAAACTGCCTAAAAATAATGCTGTAAGTCATTTATGGATTACATATATTTATATTATAGTTATAGTCAAAGAATAAAAAGCCTGTCACAGAAATGCTTGTGTCTACTTCAAAATAATGCATATTGCAGGGCAGACACAGAGGGAGAGCAGGAAGAACTATAATAGGCCATCAAGTTTGTTAGTATTTTTTACTCATCAACAAACAGAACTAAAGCAAGTATGACTAAACGGTAATATTTGTTAAAATGGAATGATGGGTAGTTGAATATATTTTTTCAGTTATCCTCTGTCCTTATTTGTATGTCTGATATAATGCTTTAAATAAAACATAAATTTAAATTGGAAATCTGGGTTCACATCAGACAGTATGGTAGCCGACTTGGAAAATTAGTTGGCATTTAGGCACGCATCTGGAATTTTGTAACATCTATATGGCAACTTCAGAAGGTAACTTCACATTTGAATCATTCAGGATAGACTTCTCATCCCTTTCCAGTTGTTTATAAACATTGCACTAATACCTGTCTCCGTGATTGTCCCTCTGGCCTGCAGAATGCCCCTGTTAATGTGTATTGTACCCCTGCAGATGGACAGTGTTACGAGTATAAGTGGATGGCCAGTGCTTGGAAGGGCTCTTCCCGAACAGTCTGGTGTCAAAGATCAGATGGTGTCAATGTAACAGGTAAACCTTCCATTCCTCTTTGTTCTTTGAAAGTCTTCTTATAACACACATGTAAGTGGTTAAAGAAAATAATTAAGAATACAGAGATATTTTTTTCAGTATTCCACATGTGGTTGAGTTCACAACACCTGAGCCGTGTACCTGATGACCAGGGATAAATTATTTTACTTTTAAATGTTTCAATTAGATTCCCCCTCACCCAGCCAATTTAGATATTACTAATTCTAATAAATTACTATTATAAGTTAATCTGATTATTTTCTTAAAAATCTTATATATTAATAACTTACTACATGCTAAAAAGTCAGTGTTTTGTTGACTATATCTGTTGCTGTGCCTTAGAGGCAATATATGCAGTCCAAAAATATTGCCAAGAGAATATGATTATACAAATCCAAATATTTTGTTTAAATTCAGAAACCTATGACCTCTAGCTTTTTTCTAATTAACTAAGATACAAGACCTATTGGTAAAACAAGCTCAGAGCATCTGAGTAGTCACAGTACCTACTCTGTCCCCATTCAAAACTTTATTATACATTGAAAGGAGACATCCAAATGAAGAGCTTTTTTTTTTTAATTCCCTTTGACCCAAACAGACCCCATAGAATTAATCTACAGTTACTAAAAGTTTCCTTATCTGAGTCCAGTAAATGCAAGGGATCCCAAAGACCCTTGAAGAGGGAAGAAAATCGGCTCCCGAGATAGAGTGAGCCACCCTACAAATATTTCCTATCAAAGAACTAAGGTCAGAAGAAGAACCTCAGCATCAAGCCATTTGTAAATTTAATTGTAACATCTACAGTAAGATGACAGGATCAGGGATCAATATGCTTTTTGGAAAGCATAAATTTTTATATTGAGTTTTAAATTACTTGGAGTTACTGAAACCTAATTATGCATTTCCAGCTATGAAAGCTAGAGCAGGATGTCAAATTGTATTCTTGTGAAGACAAGATTTTATACATGAGCTGGGTTAAGAAACACTTGATAATAGCAACTCTCAGTGGACACATCTATAATAAAGACAAGACACCTACCAGGAAACCCTTTGCTCTCTGACAGTGTCATTTTCTGGGGAAAAAAAATCCAAGCAAGCCACTCTCAGAGGCAACAGGGGGAGACAGAGCTTTGGGGAGAGGAGCACAGGCTTTCTGACCCTGAAGACATGAGGGATGTGGTCCTTCCCAGGTGGCAGTCCTGGTAAAGAACCCGCTTGCCAGTGCAGGAGATGTAAGGGATACAGGTTCAATCCCTGGGTCAGGAAGATCCCCTGGAGGAGGGCATGCCAACTCCAGTATTCTTGCCTGGAGAATCCCCATGGACAGAGGAGTCTGGTGGACTATAGTCCATGTGGTCACAGAGAGTCGGACACAACTGAAGTGAATTAGCATGCATGGACACCACTCAACTCAGGTGTTGAAAATGAATGTCTACCTTCTTTAAACTAATCAGGAGTTTTACAGCTTTCCCAGTGAATCCTGTTAGTTTTCAGTGTTTTCTTTTTTTTCCCCCCCAAATATGGATGCAAATAATCATTGTCTGACTTTTATTCTACACATTACAAGTTCTTTTCACACTGAAATTGGGGCTATTCCCCAATATAAGATAAGTCAAATTTTAAAAGACTTACCTGTAGAAATCATATTTTCAATTTCTTTTCCATAGAGTATCCCATGTATTTATCCCCATCTAAAACTGTTTTATAGCAAAAAAAAAAATTGTGTAAATGATTTGTGATAAAACACTATATGCATTCTTCTCCCATCTTCTAGGAGAGGTGAGACTGTTTATGGGAAATAGTCAAGCATGTAAAGAATATTACCTACCTTGATCGATTGTTCCAATTTTAAGAACAGTTGTCCTTATAGGAAACTCTCAGTGATTTCCATTGCCTTCATGTGTTTAATGCTAATAACTTCAGTAGAGCCATGTCACTCCAGCTGCCTTGCAATGACTAACTGCTTTTCCATAACAATTTTTCTGTGAATATTTTGTTTATAATGTTAAGTGATAAGGCAAAGAATTAACACCTTTAATTTGATTCCAGAAGATCATCAGTTCCATAAATAAAGGAAAATTTTTGCTTTGCTAAAATTCTGTGAAATTGATCAAGTGTGGTTTGAAGTTATGAGTTCTTTACATGCTACCAGTTCTGTTTCTTAATGACATCTAGTCTCATCTTGAAAACTTCATTGTAACTGTGACATACCTGGTACTAAACTCGAGAAGGAGGAGGAAATAAGAGTAGTCGCTAGAGAACTGCAGTGTCAAGTTTAAACAATAGTGTAGACATACCACTTAGAAGCTGCATTTGTTTTCTTTTATACCAAAAAAAAAATTCTGAATTAGTGACTTTCTCCAAAAGAAATACGTATTATAAAAAAATGCATTTACAAGGTTGTCACATAAACCAAAAAGGAAGTATCAACTAAAAAATCATCTAATCAACAGGTACTTACTGAGCACCTGCTGGGGTGGCAGGTACTATGTCCTCTGAATGAGAAGGGTCTCAAAGTTCCTAAATAAAGTGGTCAAGGTTAACCAGGTATTCCAGTCAGCTGCCCTCAGAAGTCTATGAGACTCCCAAGGCGGTTCAGGATTCAAAGATCAGTCTACAACAATGGTGTTGTTTTTTTGTTTTGTTTTGTTTTGTTTTGTTTTATCACTGCAAGAGATGCTACTTGTCAAAATATGATTTTCTGTTCTGCAGGGGGCTGCTTGGTGGTGCGCCAGCCTGATGCTGACAGGTCTTGTAACCCACCGTGTAGTCAACCCCACTCATACTGTAGCGAGGTATGTGTGAATTCATTAGAGTAGACAAGCCAGCTTCATCATTAGTCATCACCCTGCTTCTGGTACAATCCATCCCCCCCACCCTGAAAAATGTCTTGAGGTATACAAATTCTATTTTGGGACTACTTCTTTTTATCAGTATAAATAATTGTGAATGCACTTCCTTCTACCATTAGAATAAATTTGTATAAGGTACCAAAAAAGTGTGTTATTTTTTACATAGTGGTGACAGAAATTACGTGGAGTAAATTCCCAGAACAGTACTTCTTTAAAGCCTGCCCTTCGGGTCAGGTGTGGTATCACCTTGCATGTACAGTGTAAGTCTCGTTCTCCTGCAGACAAGGACGTGCAGTTGTGAAGAAGGGTACACTGAAGTCATGTCTTCCAATGGTACACTTGAGCAGTGCACACTGATCCCCGTGATGGTGATACCCACCGTGGAGGACAAAAGAGGAGACGTGAAAACCAGTCGGGCAGTGCATCCAACCCAGCCCTCCAGTAACCCAGTGGGACGGGGAAGGACCTGGTTTCTGCAGCCATTTGGGCCAGGTGAAGCGACCAGACAATGCTGATGCGGCATTCCTTGGCTGTATATTTAACCAATAATGAGCAAGCATTTTCTTAAGAGAGAATTATTTCATCTGTAGTCATTTCTTTTGATACTGTCTTATATTCATATAATTTTTACAATTACTGTGAAAAAGGCAATCATACTCAAAATTCAGAGATATGAATCTGCTTTCTTCTGAGAAAAATTCTAGGATTGATAAATTTCAGTTGTAAATTTAGAATTATTTTCACATTGATTAGAGTAATCTCACAGTGAAAATATTAGGGGGAAAGTGTGTTGTCATGCAGAACTAGAACAAATCAAAACTATGAAAAGACGTTCAAGAATTTTCCATTTGACCACAAAGTGTTAAATATTTGAACCCTAAATGGGAAGGTCAGTAATGCAGGGGATGCTTGGCAGCCAGACCAGTTTCTGTCAGTGCTTGGAGCTGGCACACTCAAATACGCACAATCTGTACTAGACCAGATACATGGGGACAGGCGTGGAGCCTTCCTGTCTCGATGGGACAGTCTAAACTTGGAGACTGACCAGACCCATGTCATTAAACAGACAGCTCATAATGCATCCAGTAATGGACCTGAAGCCTGGAGGCTGATCACGTTCTATCCTTACTCTGCGCATTCAGTCTCCCCAGTTGAATCAGCCATTTACTCATTCTTGGAACTAAGCTGGTGCTTGAAAATGTGCTGCGAGAGCTACATGTAACTCAGCTCATGCCACTTCTCCTCACACCCTAGAGGGATTACCACTTCATGACCAAAGGAAATTGCCAGGCAAAGCAAAGCATAAACTACTTCCTAACGCCAGTAGAAACTTGAGAAAGGAAGGAAAGAATCTGCATAGCTAGCACAACTGTATTTTCAATGCATGGAGTCAAAACACTTTACCTTACTGCTGAATCACTATTGGGATTTTTTTTAAAGTATTTTCACCGCTTGGGTGATTAATATATAACCACATCATCCCTGACTTTATTAGATTTTGATCCGAAGATAAAATTTATTTTGTAAAGCTGACCTGTCTGTGTAAGCAGGGGAAGCTCTTCTTCTCAGTATCCAAGATGGCGGACCAACAAATGGCCATTTGCAATCTTGACCTTGACCAAGAATCCAAGCAGATCTCCTCATATCAAAACTGCTTCTTAAATATAATTGTCATTTTACATTTTATAGTTTTCCTAAAATGAACATTTTAATATATTAAAAAGGTATACATTATAAAAATATACAATTAGATCATGCTCTTGTTTTCTGAAAAACCCAAAAATATTTGTTGAATTTCTCTCAGAATAGATAAACCCAACAGTAGAACAGTTCTTCTGATTTTTAACTCACTCAAGTTTTTTTTAGAAATGAAAAAAATAATGTCTAGAATATTAACTTGGTTTGTTCCCAGCATATGAATGAGCTTCTAAGTTGATCCAGCTCTAGGCAAAAATCATCATCATCGTCATCACAGTACTGATTTGCTTTTGACGTCTTTCAAATGTTGGATAAACCAGAGTCTCTGTGGTGTCAGTTTGCCCAATCTATAATTTCAATATTAAAATTAATGTTTAGCTGGTTGGGTATAACAGAAAATAAATGTTGGTGTGAGGAACAAGTTAGGCAAAATCATTCATACTGTCATCCATTTGAAGTTTATTCAGAATATAAAACAGAAGTTCAAAGAGAATGAGACCAGACAACCAAATTTTACAAGTTCCTGTCATAGAACTAGAAAAAAAATTCCTGTCTTGTCTGATGCCATAAGTAGATAAGATAGAAAAAGTGTTATTTTGAGATTCTTTCATGTGTTAATCGAACTTGGTTATTTTTACAAATGATATTGTCAAATTAATTTTAAAGCACACTCTGAAGTATAAACTAGATAAAGGATTATTAATTCCAAAAATGTTAAATATATTTACTTTCATCTGAAAAAAATATTTAAATGACAGAATTTACATTGAGATACCTGTCAGCATCAAAAAAGTTGTAGGAATTACTTGAAATTGCATTGTTTTCTTCTTTTCTCACAATTGCCATTCTGAAGATAGAATGAAAATCAGAAGAAAACATTTATATAGTGTAGCACATATGTTGAGTTTAAAGTAAAATCCTGATAGGGAGTAGCAGAAATTTAGACATATTAGCTTGAAATCTGAACTCAAATTGCACCATTATTTATCATTTTTCTATTTAGTTTTCATTGAGAATTTATCTTTAATGAAAGAGCATCTAACACATAATAGTAGCTTTGCATTAATCATTAACTCTGCCTAAGCAATAATTCATTTTGAGTTTTCAAAGAACTTGGTTATATGTGACTGGTCATTGGTCATAGTTAAAGACTGTAATATATATAGTGGACTAATGTAAGTTAATGACCAATGTCTATTCTTCTTAGATGGGAGACTGAAGACCTGGGTTTATGGTGTAGCAGCTGGGGCATTCGTGTTACTCATCTTCATTGTCTCCATGATCTATCTAGCTTGGTGAGTGTGTAAATATTTAAAAATCTAAGGAGATCTGTTTCAGAGGAAATACTTTCAATTGGCCATAACCAGGAACAGCAATCTAATGTCTCAAATAAGCATTCCACATTTATTTAGGGTTCTGAGTTTCTGAATAAGCATAGATGGATAATCTAAAAGCAACTGAATCCGAACCATTTAATTTCTGAATATGAGCCAGAACTGCCCTAGGTCATCTTCTCAAGTTGTTCCCCCTGGTTATGTAAGCACCATATATTACTTTGTATACTTATGGTGAACTGTACATTTTTTATTAAGTTACTGCTGAGGAAGAGATTATGATAATACCTAATTCAACTGTCTTTTAAAACATATTATAAGTTGTGTTATTTATAAAAGTTTGTGGACAAATATAAATGACTATAACATTATTCCATTATTAGTAGCAGAGAAATTATATCTAGATAATTTATCTTTTACAGGATAATAACATACTTGAAGGGTTCTGGTTTATGTTTATTCAGAGCATAAAACAGAGGAATTAGAAAACCAGAAAAATCAAATCCGGGGATTGAATTCAGAAAGTGTAGACAATTAAGCAATTTTTAGGTTTATCACTGTTTCAGTTTTTTTCATTTAAAGCAATAAAAATTACAATTGAAGATTTTCTTTCTCACAGTTTTATTAATTTTTTTTTAACAGCAAGAAGCCAAAGAAACCCCAAAGAAGGCAAAACAACCGGCTGAAACCTTTGACCTTAGCCTATGATGGAGATGCTGACATGTAAGTCATAACTTACCCTTCAGCTTCCAATTTCAGCTTTCTGCCTTTGCTGTAGGTATCCAGAGGCCACAAAGCTATTCAAACTGTGTGGATTAAACTACAGTGTTACTTCTTAAAAGATCATCATTAAGGAAGGAGTGAAAATCACAGTGCCATTGGATATACCAAGACAGTACTGCTTACATCGAAACCATCAGCCCTGAGAATTCTAGGAGATTTAGTTGATACATGATGCATTCTGAGAGTTTTATGTGATCTTTTCTGAAATCTACCAACTGATAATTCACTTTCATCTCTAAAAACATGATGGTGGGATTCACCAGTTTAGGATGCCTGATGCAAGCCTCTGTCTGCAGTTAACCCCTAGTAACATTTTTGCATGAAGAGTTTAATACCAAAATCTCTACACTACTATATTCAAACATAACAACATGCCTACTCAATTGAATGATATACATTATTATGTCAGATTATATACTTGTTAACAAGCAATTTTAATGGTGGCTAAAACTAAGCTCTAAACTGAGCAGAAAACCCATTGAGTAAACTCAGCATCTTGGTGGTTGATAATAGTTTCACTGAGCTGCATTTCCGAGGCAAAGACCCTTTTATAAGACTTCTTGTCTCTCTCCAAAGTACGAATGCTGGACATGTACTAGAACCTTAGAAGAGTCCTCAAGTTCAGTACTTTACAATGGTTGTTGTCTGGAAAACTAATTTGCTTGTGTTAATACAGTACATTTCTACTTTCCCTAATTTTCAAACTGGTTGCCTGGATCTTTTTTGCTATACGGAAGGTACATTTTTGCACTATATTAGTGCAGCATGATAGGCGCTTAACCAGTATTGCCATAGAAACTGCCTCTTTTCATATGGGATGAAGACATCTGTGCTCAAAGTGTCGTGGAGACATTGACAAGTTCTTGTGTCCTGAAGAGAGTACAAGTTCAGCTGGGATGGCGACAGGATGGAGTTAGCTGTTACATCTGTATACATACTTCCTCATCGCTGCAGCCATTGTGATATCAACAGCATGGCGATAACTTCAGTGTTTAAGTCCCGAACTCACTAACCCTCCAAAAGATGGGTCCCTCTAGTCGGTTTCTAATTGTACTTTGAAGGCTGTTTATGACTAGATTTTTATATTTGTTATCTTTGTTAAAAAAAGAAAAGAAAAGAAAAAAAGGAGCTGGTTGTCTTTTTAATTTTGAGCAGATGGAAAAAATAATTTATTGGTGATTTTTTGTAATTAAAAGAAATCAAAATGGTCTGATTTTTTTTTCTCCCAGATTTGTTTTCCTACTTCCAGATGAAATGTATTTCAAAATCCATAGTTTAGTCTTTCTCAGTGGTAAAATTTGAAGCAAGTCTTTTTAATGTATGATATCAAAAACTAGAATTTTCAAAAGAGAAAAATAAATATATTGTCCAGGACCTCATTAAATATCTAGACCAAGGGTGGCACTTTTTTTTTTTTTTTTTGGTAAAAGGTCAGATGGTAAATATTCCAGCCAGGTCTATGTTGCAGCTTGTCCATCCTTCCATTATGAGAAGACAGCCATAGGCAATACACAATACAGTACATAGAGAATGGGCATGGCTATTTTTCAATAAAACTTCCTATAAAGTCAGCAGGCCACATTTGCAAGCTGTGATTTGCTGGTCTGGAGGTTTTTTCCAGTGCTGATTCTCCATCATGTCATCTTGAGTTTTCACTCATGTACCCTCTGACTGTGATCAGTGTTTAATTTCAAAACCGAAAAACAGTCATTAAACATCTTAATGTATTGCAAGCAGTTATATTTTTCACAGATGTAGCCCTGGGAATGGCACAGTAAAATGATATCTAGCTTGGCTGGTTTCTTTCATATGAAAAGAAAATCTAAAAGGTGCCATTAAAAAGCAATACCATTTTTCAGGCAACAGTTTTGCAACTACCTTTGGGAGAGGGGAGGACATCAGATGTTCAGGTCTTTAAAAAAAAAAGTATCACAAGCCATTTTATCTTAAACATAGCTGTGTTGCTGTACAAGTGGTTAGGACTAGAAAGTATTTCACCTTCGTACTAGAGTTTGAATTCACCCTACTGTTCATTCTAGAGTATCTGCAAAGATTACAAAAGATAGATTAGAAAGTCATTGTCCCTCAAATAAGCAGATTTCTACATATTTCAATAAGCATTAAAGGTGGTATGCACTAATAACCTTGATCAGTATTTCCTGTGTTAAGCAATGTGTAAATCATTTCTGAGCAAACAGGTTATCAGCAAAATGAGAATTTTGCCTTATACCAAGGATTTCAACAAGGAAAGGCATTAAAAAAAATTCCATCTCATCTGTCTTACTAAAAGAGGAAGACAAAAATAATATTGTCACCCTGAAACTGTGATTGTCAATAAAAGTACTCAGGGGTCTCCCAGATAATCCTCAAGTTGATTTATTTGAGTAAAATGAGCTCCCATTTGTCCAAAATGGTTGAGAAAGAATCTATTACCATTACTTGAAGAATCTTGCTAAGTCTTATGAAATGCATGCCACACCTAATACCCTTGAAATTGTTGAGTGGAATAAATTGTTACTATTAATGCTATACTTGTAATACTGTACAATGGCACTCATTCAGAAAGCAGATAAGTGTCCTCTTACCTATATTGTTGAAATGAATTCATAGGTCAAAATTATGTTATGAAAATCCAAGGTGACCTTATTCATAAGTTGATTACCTTTTACAATGTTACATGTATGAAGTAATCTAGATTCGGTGTGACCTAATACTAGGGAGCATATTGGACGTTGGCCTCTTGTTAGGAGAGGTACAGGGAGGCTATTTTGGACAAATGAAGGTTACTATATTCATGTTTATAACATGAAAATAGCCTTATTTTTGCTCTTGGCATAAGTCAATAATGAGTTAAATACTTTACTGGGATTTCATCAAAACAGTATTCCTCCTGTTCATTCTAAGAATTCAGGAGGCGAATATAGTAGTAACTTGTCTATTGACACTTTTGCCTTACCAAAATGGTCTGTGAGCCCACAAAGATTAAGAACCACTGTTCTGTAAGTACGAAGGTCTGCTTGGTTGGGAAAAAAAAAAAGAAATGAAAAATATTGACACAGTATTATTTTGTTGGACTGTTTCCATTTAAACGACATAGAAGTGACAGAACTGATCTTGAAAGGGGGTGATTTGCTCATTCGTCAATATCTAATCTAGGAAACTGACTATAATCCTTATTTCAAAGCCTTTTCGAGGACACTGCAGTGCAGCTTAAAGCTAATTTGAAAAGGGGTTCATAAAAGCATGTTCTTAATTATAGCAAAGCACAAAGTACCTGTAATCAGATTAATATTTATTGAATTATCACACGTAAGACAGTCTGCTAGATATTATAAAATATTAGTAATGGCTTTTGTTTCCATGCATATCTAAGACATTCAAAAGAAGGGGAAAAGCTTAATGAGTGAAAATGACACACACATCACCCTTCACTCTAGACTTGGTGTTCAAACTTGGTGAACATTTTTCCTCATGGAATGTCTGTGTGTCAGGCCATGCTCTCAGGCTTGGGCTATATGTCTGCTCCACCCTCAGGCAGGTGGCAGTGGTCCCAGCAGCTTAATCTGAACCCTCTTAAATTCCTAGACATTTCAAGACAAAGTCAGTTATTTACAACTTCTCACAGGAAGCAAGTTAACGCCTCTCAATTTTTCTTAACCTCCAACTCGCTGTATACCCTTGCTCCTTTACAACGATCAATGCCTGGTCTCTTGTCCAGTCTGATCCCTTAGCAACAACTAGTCTTGTCTGCTTCCCTAAAACCATCTTCTGCTGATGATGCCTACATTTTTAATAAGAAAAGAGGTGACTTTTAATAGAAAAGAGGTGACTACCTATGTCTCTTTTCTCTTGGAGTCAAAGTGTCAGTTAGAGTATGAACAGTTTGGTTTAAACAGAATTGTACCAGTCAAAGACATGGATAAAGAAAGGAAAGCTGTGCAGGACATCCCCCCCACCCCCACCCCACAAAAAGACCTTTTCTGTAAAAATGTCAATTCTTACCTTAGATTTAGTCCTACCCAGTACTCCCTCCTCCACCATCCTTCCCCTGTGTCTCTATACATGTCCTACCCTATGAGACAGCAAGGGAGGCCTGCAGCTCTCAAAACTGACAAAAGAAGAGCCTGTCCTTAGGCTGAATCAAGGTTTGAATAGACTTGCAAGAATCAGGCTTCCCAAATGACCCAGGATCTCACTATCTGTAAATATATTATCAAATTAAAATGTGTTTCTTGTTCTGTTTCCCCTCTAAGCTTGAGGGTGTTGAAAGAGCAGTCTGTGAACACATCTGTGAGGAATCAGGTCAGACGATGATCTTCCCTGGGTCGTGTTGCTGTGTGAGAACTGAAATTGCTGCCTTCTGATGGCGGGAGCTAACAGAGTAGGATTTCAGGGTCTGAAACAGGAATGTGGGCCCCGCAGATGGGACTGTAAAAAGGATATTATGCAGTGTGATACGATAATTCTGGATCTAGCAGGGACACTGAAAAATGGTTATGTCTACATTGTTAAATGAGCAAAACAAATGCTAAATGGATAGCATTAATTTTGTAGCTTTATGTTTTTGTGCTTCTACCAAGCCTGATCTTAAAATGGGCAATTTTATGAAGACACTTGGTTGTGAGAGTCATGTTTCCAGCGATCAAAAATCTCTAGTCTATTAGACTGTCCTTGGGTGTCAGTCTTCCCGTGTTTTGTAGATTTTTTTTAAGCAATAGTTTCTAGATTACCTGCTTTGAATGCTCACTGAGCTTCTCTCAACTATTTTTCAGGACTCTAAGTTTTTTTTTTTTTAATAAACATTAAGATTTCCTTTCTGGTACTTTTTTCTTGCCTATTTTTAGCACAGAGATTTTGAAGCGATCAGTATCTGTCATTGTAAAATACAACTTTATTAAATTTGCAATGTCTTTCTATAAATTATAACCCCCTAAATGTGTTTTCTTTTTGGTTAATTTAATTACTTGAGTATTTATTTTGTTTAAATAAGAAGGCAGCTGTCTAAGAAGTTTTTGTTAATATTACTTTGTAAATTGTGTAATGTAATTTATTTTAAATTATGTACATTTCTTTTTTAATGCACAAGAGGTCTGTGTACAATTTACTACAGATTTGCAAATACTGTCACTAAGCTTTACTCAGTTAATACAGATGGCATGTGAAGATGTAATATGCTTTTTTACATTTTCATATGGGTTATTTGTAAATAACTGTTGCTGATAAACATAAACACGGAGATCATTTTCATTCTACTTGTGTGCATCTGTGTTTTAATTTCCATCATTTGCTGCTGAAGTGTGGGTTAACATTTATTAGAAAAAAACATTTTTTGACTACCATATCGCCCTGTCTTGGGTCTTTTTGTTTACAATCCCAATTTAGAAAGTTTGAGAGATGCAAACCTTTTAGTGTCTGCAGAAGCCACAGTTTAATCATCCTGGACAAAGGGCCTCTTGGTTTCCAGTACATTACAAGGCAGGAAGCAGCAGCGGACGCTGAGACACGCTGGAACACTGCGGTCCAGCGCTTCTTCCCCTCAGTCAGAAGGCAAGCCGCTCCCTGTCCCTTTTCCCTGTGTCTACCAGCAGGAGACTAACCCTCAGAAACAAGGTGGAAGCTCATACGTGAATAAACTAAAATTCCTTCACTCTCCAAATTAAGATGCACACGTTACAAATTCTGAAAGGGATACAATTAGATGAATCATTGCAATTATTGTTAGGGTATCTTGCAACTAAAACATTTTTTGAAATCGTTATTTGCTAAAATATAACTAATAAGGAAGGAACCTGTTATATATAGTATATAAAGCTCAAAATATACAGCTAGACTCAAACGCTTGATGAAAACACAGTGATTTGCAGTCTCCTTATTTTCTATCTGGTTCATTACAACTGATTCAAGAAGAGAATTTTTAAAATAACTGACATATCTCTAGGTATTTGGACATTCATAGTCAAATCACTAACTTCATTTTTTATTTTGCAACTCTAATTTATGCCCTGCAAACATAAATATGAACATGACTGGTCTACATTTTGCTGGTTGGTCTGAGTCCCTAGTGATTCCTTTCATTACACACCAAACGTACTCCAAAGAGAAGCCACCACACACTACAATTTACAGGTCTTGTCAGTGTCCATTACTCTGAAAACAGTATGTCCATACAGAAGTGCTTACATGCAGTCAGGCTTTCTGATGTTGCATCTTTTGTTTTTTTTTTTTTTTTCCTTTTCTTATATCACTCCCTCTCCCACTTTCCACCTTCTGCCATAGCATCTCCCTGCCAAGGGAACTCAAGTTACTAATCTGATATGTGTGCAGCCATGTTTTTCTCCCTGATCGTATAATCTTATGAATATGATGGTGACAGGGGTGGAAAAAGAGAAGGCAGAAAAATGAGTTAAATTTAGTAGCTACAATTGGAAAACAGCCTCATTTCTTTTCCCATTACTATTTCAGAGGGAAATGTCCTTTGTCCTCCCCTTGGCAACACCCAAGGCAAATCCCATAGCTTTTTGGTCACAATTTGAGTTATGGAAAAAACTCAGTCCAGGCCAGAACAAAGTATCAGCCTGTCTCATTGTTTTTCATTTCTTCGGTGACCAGAAGAAATTTGAACAATGTCTGTCTTTCCTGTCTGTGTTGGCTATTGGGTTCGGTCCTCTCTTACATATCATGTTTAAATGGCAATTTTGGCTCTACCAAAGTAGTTGTTAATTTTAGGCCATCAGCGAAATTTAAACCTTTCGGTAAAGAAAAATTTCTGAATTTTATTTCTCCACAAGCTAGTTTTCTATCCCAGGCAGAGATGATCTTAATGGGGGCCCATGCCTCTTCATTGTCCCCAGCTCCCTGCTCTTTCCTGAGCATGCTCACTGTCCTCTCTCGATGGCCCTTGAGGCCAGTGTCGCATGGAGGTGATGAAGTTGGACCCAAATCGTCTCTTAAAACCACACACTTTCCTTAGAGCTCTGCCCTTACTGTTCTCTCTACCTGGAACACTCTTCCCCTTGATATAAGCCTAGCAGCTTGCTCACTTCATGCAGGTCTCTGCTCAAATGCCACCTCCTGTGAGAAGTCTTCCTTGACTACCTTTATCCCTTGTATTTCCTCTTGCCCTTTTTTAGTTTTCTCTGTGTTCCTGATTTTATATATCTTTTTGGCCTGTGGCTGTGTTTTTACTCTCTCTCAGATACCCACGAGACAGGCCAAGTCTTTATCTCTTTCCTTCCTCACCTGGAATCAAGTCCAAAACATAGAACAAATTCTTGTTGGATGAATAAATGAACTGAAGAATTAGCAAACTGTGAAGTTAATGGACAAAGAATCATTAAGGTTAATTAGCAGATCAGTTATAAAGAGACCACTAAGGTTAATTGACCAGCTAATTCATTCAAAGCTTCAAGTTGTCAGTTCCCCGTCATGAATCATTTTATATCATTTCACTTGCCACAAATATGTTCACCTAAACTACTCAGAAAACACAATATTGTGACATGGGAAGAGCAGTAAAGTGCAGGCAAAGAAATTATATCAGTAATGATGAGCCTGGCATCAGAGTAGTGACAGCTGGGGGCATGCCAGCAAGATGTGGGTGACGGGATTTGGAAACCTATCTTGAGAATGGAGTCTGTAAAAGAATTCTTTCATAGCTTTCTCTTATTTTCACTTCATTGCATGGAAAATTCCAGTGGGAGACGTGAGTGAGCAGGGAATACTGGAAAATAAAGGAGGCAGGCAATCACAAATTTCTAAAAAAAAAAACAAACCCTTGTTCCAGGATCCAAAAGCAGCCTGACTCTCCTAAGTCTTACTCTGTATTAATTTGCTTTATGGTATAATACCAATAATATCTTGAGTGTCCCTTGGACTGCAAGGAGATCAAACCAGTCAATCCTAAAGGAAATCAACCCTGAATATTCACCGGAAGGACTGATGCTGAAGCTGAAGCTCCAATACTCTGGCTACTTGATGCAGAGAGCCGACTCATGAAGAAGGACCCTGATGCTGGGAAAGATGAGGGCAGGAGGAGAAAGGGATGACAGAGGATGAGATGGTTGGATGGCATCATCAGCTCAATGGACATGAATCTAAGTAAACTCCAGGAGATGGTGAAGGACACGGAGACCTGGCATGCTTCAGTCCATGGGATCACAAATAATCAGACACGACTTAGCAACTGAACAATAATACCACCAAGTGGTACACTATTTGCTTGCTTTAAAGCAGAAATACAGCAATAAGAACAGAATAAAATTGCAGTTCAGTGTTTCCCAAATCCCCATTACTCATTTTGGAAGAACGGAGGTGGACATTCAGCAAACGTGTAAATATGTGAATTAAGCATTTAAAATCCATTCCTTCTAGAATACAATGTCTTGGTTTCCTGGAAAAGTGAAAAGAATTTCAAGATCAGAGTCAGTTGGTGAGTCTAGGACTATGTTCCCCACAACCCACTGTCTTTCATAAACATAGTGATGAAAACCCAGTCAAATCACATCTAGTTTGACAGCTGATGTATAACTATACCCTTTCACAATTTATCTTTATAAAAGGCTCCCTCATTTATACTATTCATCTGGGGATTTTGGTGTTTATCACTTTTTACTATCTTTGCCAGAAGGCTACATGTCTTCTGATTACACTACCTTGCTACCTACTGGAAAAATAATTTTAAAAATAAATCAAGAAGTATCCTAACTGTATAAGGTGTCATAATGGATAGGATTTTTATCTGATATCTGCTTAAATGATCTTTAAAAGTTACAAGAAAATTCTTTTTTGTATGTTCATTCTAATGTCTACATGTAAGAATCCACAGCAAAATCAAATTAAAATGTCTCCTATAATGAAGTAGATAATGATGTTCTGAAGCTATGTCTAGTAGTAATTATGATATAATGGCATGTTGCAAGATGATTATGGCAACATTTGTTCAGCAATAGAAATTAAAGAGGACTTTGATACAATTCTCTTCAGAATAGGCATCATATTTGCCTTCAAAAATTAATAATCCCTAGTCAAAAGTATTTCAGTGTAATTATGGATCCATGCCAAGGCAGATGTAGCAGTAAATTAGTACATTTCTTGGATAACAGCGCCATGCCTAGACACAGTCCATAAGTTTTAAAAGCAGTACCTTCCACCAGCAGTTACCAGATCCTGCCTATTATACAAAGCTCGTTTTAAAAAACAAAACAAAGCAAAACTAAGGAGGGATCCAAAAAAAATCACTGAATGAAAGATCCTTCTTACTTTTTGGTAGGATATAAGAACAGTGTCAGAAGAAAAAGAAACTGTAAGTGACTTTTAAACTTACAAAAAAAGATTCTTATGAACATTCATAAAGAAGTGCCATTAAAACAAAAACCCTGTGGATGAAGGAAAATGTGACAATACATGATCTTATCAAGTATGAGGCAAAGTAGGTTTCTGTTTATACTAATGAGGAAAATATTAAGTCAATGAAGGGCAATGTAGCATTTTCTTAAATTAAAAATAAACACGTCTTTGACTTAGTAATTCCATAGGGTAGGAAGGAAGGATAGATAATAGATACCAAGTGTGGTATGTGTGTACACTATGTGTGCGTGTGCATGTGTGACAAAGACGGTAGGTAGATAATTGATACAAAGCCTGTGCACAGTGATAGAGTATATGGATATATATCACATGTGTGGTTATAAACATATGGAAGCAACATAATGTAAAAGTTTAAATAAATGATGGTGCATTCATAACACACAATACTATGCAATATTCTGTAAGATCCTCTTATTTCTGTCTTTAATTTTTCAGAACTGAAGACGGGCAAAAAATTAGTGAAAAAATCATAGCACACACACATTCACAAAATATTTCTAAGTTATGCTCTAGAGGTAGTCTTCAAACCATATACTTTCAGTGTTATAAACAACTGGAAATTGAGAGTCCAGATTTTTGCTACAGAATGAAACTCAAAAATATTTCATGGGGATCATGTATGTATAAAGCCAACCTAGAAAATGGTTACAATTGAGGACACTTCAATATAAATAAAAGGAAAGATAATGCTAAATATGTGCCATTTGGAATGAATTTTTTTTTCTAAGTCCCTATCTTCCAAAATAACTACCAAACAACAACCACCCTGTGGCTGGTTGCTGCTAATGTGAGACTAGATGTGGGAGTGCCAAAGAAATAAGAAAAGAACTAGCCTGCAGTTTGGTAATTGCCTGGAGTTAAATTTAATGAGCTGAAAAGGAAGGTTTCTGCAACATTAGGGGGAGCAGCTGGAGAAAGAACCCTGTTCCTATCTGTGATGGTCGGTGCTTACCAGCTAATGAGCAGGACATTTGCAGCTCATCAGATTTAAAAAAAAAACAACACTAACATGGAAGCTCAGAGGACTGATAATTGTCTTTCTGATTAGATACCCAGCCTCAATTTTTGAAGCTATAAGTGGGGGGGGGGGATCTCAAAAAATCTGCATTAGATGGCTCTGGGAGAAAAAACGCAGAACAAATGTTTATCTATTGTGTCCTCACAATATATCTTCTGAAACATTGTGTTAGAACTTGGTCGTGAAGACCAAACACAAGAAGCATGTAAGAAACTTATCTTTCATTCAGAAGTAAAATACTGGGAATTAAACATCAATGGCCAATACAAAGGTAGCTGAAATGGAAAGCCAAATGGTACGTGAAAATATTCAGTTCTAATATACCGAGATTGCTGCAATAATATAACTGCTGGAAAACTGGGTTTTATTTTTAACTACTTTATAGAAGAAATTACAGTTATCACTGTGAGTCTGAGAAGACCACTTGGTTAGTGAGATGTCTGAAACCTTCTCAATCAGACTGAGAAGTGGTGTTCACTGAACAGAGGCAGTGGCGGCTGGTGTCTCTCTCATTCATTTATTTACAGTTGAGGAGAATCTACTGGGTGCCAGGTTCCAGTCTAGGCCTGAATGGTGGGAGGTGAGAAAGAAAAAAGCTGAAACTGCCCTTGCTGATAATACGATCTAATGAGGGGAAAGCCAGTAAAGAAATAAGGAACACATCATTGTAAATCAACTATTGTCGGGGTCCAGCCCTGGTGGATCCAGGGTATTCGAAGCGGAGACGGCGTCAGCGTCTGAGGAATTAATTGCTTAATTAAAGATATGGAGGGAGATTGGAAAGAAATAGTGTAGTAGGAAAATAAGTGGAGAAAAGAGGCTGAATAACTTGGTTTACGTGGAAAACCAATAAAGTTCCAAGACAAGGAACTTGCACCATCTATGTAGGCCACCGGCGCCCACTTGAATAGCAGAGGGTGCCCCACCTTGGGCTCCCTCTCACGTGGATCTTAGAAGCCAGGGCAAATAAGTAGACACGGTGAGCCTCCACACTCCAGATGGGAATTCAGCCAGAAAAGGGAGAAAAGAACGACATGGGGGAGCCAACCATCGGTGCCAAACCCACAACTTTGTTTTCAAAAGCAGCTTATATACACCAAGTTGTACATAAAGAAATAATGGAATATACAGAGTTATGCAGGGGCAGCAGTCCTGACCCTTACTGAGACCAGGCTTTCCTCTTGCATACCTTCCCGTATACAAAAGCTCCCAGGTGATTTTACATCATCTTCTGGCCAAGGGGCCTATTAACATTTTTATGGCTCTTTTCCTAGATAAATGTCTATCAACCAGAAAACTCTTTTTCCCTAGAAGTGTTTTTTCTTTAATCTGCATCACCCTCAAAGTACTAAATAAAGTTCCATTCCTGCAGAACAAAGGTGCAGTGGGTTATAACAAAGAAAGTACTTAACTTAACTTAAAGATCTAATGTTGCTCATACCAGGTCTACTACCTTTTTTTTCTACATGCCAACTATATCTACAAATAAAAGATATGAAAATTTGGCAGCAAGTATTGGCTCAACAAATGAAACCCTTAATCAGTCCTATTCTAATGATTTTGACTCTTCGGAAGCCCCTACATTCCTAGGATGTTTTAAGCTTCCTGTGCCTCTCGTGGCTGGTCAGGAGGCCACAAACTATCACATACACAGCTGTAAGAGTCCAGCAGGCAGGCTAGAAAGCCATCAGAGGGGGTTTTGGATTGAAACACTCTTATTATGCCCAGGAGACTTATTATCTAAAAGCTCTAAATTAACTTTTTCCAGAAAAAGGTGGTGGGGGCACAGCCCCCTGTTAATGTCAGAAGAGTAGGTGGAAAGCATAACACAGTAAAGCAGGCAGACTCTGGTTTTGGGGGTAGATGCTCGAGAATTTCCAGGGGGACCCCTGAGGCTCGATCCCACCTTTGCGTATGCCGAGCTTCCTTTGTCATGACCTTTGCCACGAGCGGGGTCCCTCATGCAAACTATATTCCAATAAAATTAAAAAAAAAAAAAAAGGAAATGTGGTTGTTGATGGAAATGGCCATGGAGAAATAAAGTAGGATATGGTGAGAGTGAATGTTAGAGCACAGTAGTGGAGACCCCCAGTTCCACTGGGCAGGGTGGGGGGGATGAGTGAGGATCCACCGTGCCACCAGCAAGCAATTCCCTGGGAGAACCCTACTCCAAGCAGATGCTGCCTCCCTAGAGGAAGCATCCATTCTCCAGGCTGCCAGTTCAGCACCACAAGAAGGACCTGCGCCCAACCTGGGTGCTGGTTCCAAGTCCAGGCTAACACCAGATTGGCTATAAACCAGAGGTTCCAGTGATCCAAACTCAGGATAAATCCACTGGATAGAACAGCTCAACCATCAACAACAACAAATGCTACAACCTAGCAAAAAGACATCCTTCATCAAAAGAAAGCAGCAACCCCCAGGCAGCAGTAGGAGGGGCTCCAACATGATAACGTCAACTCCCATAGACCCACGCTGTGGCAGGCGGCAAACTGGAGAACACTTGTCCAGTTCCGCGCAAGTTCTGCCACAGGCGTGAGAGTGCTCAGCCCGTGTCAGGATCCCCAGCCTGAGGGGCATGGCACCAGGAGGAGGGGTCTCCCAGAGAATCTGATTTGAAGGCAAGCTCAGGGGGCATAGTGGTAAAGAACCCGCCTGTCAATACAGGAGACACGGGTTCAGTCCCTGGGTTGGGAAGATCCCCTGGAGGAGGGCGGAGCAACCCACTCCAGGAGAAGCCTGGCGGGCTACAGCCCATGGGGTTGCAAGGAGTCAGACACGACTGAGCACGCGCGCACACACACACACACACACACACACACACACACGAGGTTTGGTTGCAAGACTCCACGGGACTGAGAAAAAGAGCCACTCCACTCAGGACACAGAAAGGATCCTGTGAACCAGGACTCAGGGGGAAAGCAGTTACACCCTAAGACACTCAGCTGAACCTGCCTGCCTAGAGTTGAGGGATCACCCGCAGAGACAGCCGGTGTCAGCAGGTACCCACTGGAGGGAGAAACATCGGCGGCAGCAACTGTGGGAATGGCTTACTCGAGCAAGCCCCACTGGAAGCTGCCAGCACCGCACCAAACAGCTTTCAGGTCCTGACCTCAAGAAACACCCTGGGGTAGGTGAAGGAGTAAAAATGACTGTGCAGGCTTTCAAAGAGTCAGTTATGAAAGTTAATTTAATTCACACTGATTACAAAAGAAAAAAAGAAGATACAAAGATCCTCACCACTTCACATTATCAGTTCAGTTCAGTCACTCAGTCGTGTCTGACTCTTTGCGACCCCATGAATCACAGCATGCCAGGCCTCCCTGTCAATCACCATCTCCCGGAGTTCACTCAGACTCACGTTCATCAAGTCCGTGATGCCATCCAGCCATCTCATCCTCTGTCATCCCCTTCTCCTCCTGCCCCCAATCCCTCCCAGCATCAGAGTCTTTTCCAATGAGTCAACTCTTCGCATGAGGTGGCCAAAGTACTGGAGTTTCAGCTTTAGCATCATTCCTTCAAAAGAAATCCCAGGGCTGATTTCCTTCAGAATGGACTGGTTGGATCTCCTTGCAGTCCAAGGGACCCTCAAGAGCCTTCTTCACATTATCACAGAAGTGCAAATCAGAACTTCAGAGAGGTACCACATCCCACCAATCAGAATAGACATCCTCAAAAAGTCTATAAGCACTAAAAACTGGAAGGGGCTTGGGGAAAACGGAACCCTCCTAAGCTGACACTGGGCATGTAAATTGCTAAAAAGTCACTGGGAGAACAGCATTGGGGTTCCTTAAAATCCTCAAGAAACACATACCATGAGATTCAGGAAAACTATTCTTGGATGTATATCCCAAGAAAACTAATTGGAAAATAACTTGCAGCCCAACATTCCTGGCAGCACGGTTTATAGCAGCTACCATACAGGAACAGCCACAATGTCCATCGATGGCTGAATCCATAAATACGGTGTTCTACAGACATACAAGGGAATGTTATTCAGCCATCAAAAAAAAAAAAAAAATGAAATCATGCCACCGGCAGCAACCTACAAGGAACTAGCAACGATCACACTCAGTGACGTAAGTCTGACAGAGGAAGACACACATCGTGGTAGCCCTCATGGGTAGAATCTGAAACTTGATTAAAAAGTGCCTCAATTACAAAGCAAAAACAGACCCGCAGACTTTGAAAACCCAACCAGTGTCACTGAAGGCCAATCAGAGCTGAGAGTTTTCAATCAGGATGTGTGGAGTTACATATAAACACTTGTGCAAAAACTGGTCATTAACAAGGACCTACGACAGAGCACACGGCACCCCAACAATCCCCTATGATACCCTAGAGGGACAGAAACTCAAAAAAAAAGGCCAACGTATATATCCATCTATACCTGAATCAACTAGTTTTACACCTGAAACAAATACAACCTGAAAATCAGCTACACTCCAGTAGAGAACAGTCCTTGACAATGGCTACGATATTCCCGCAGGAGACCACTTAAAATGCAAAGACCCGAGACTGACCTCTGGGTCAGGAAGATCCCCTGGAGGAGGAAATGGCAATCCATTCCAGCATTCTTGCCTGGAGAATTCCATGGACAGAGGAGCCTGGCGGGCTACCATCCTTGGGTCCCAAGAGTCTGAACCAGCTTAGCAACTAAGCCACCAACAAAACCACCATTATATTCAGCAGGCCTCCATGACCCAGGTTACAGTCACATCCCTGGATCCTTGGAGCCTTGGGTCCCAAGGAGGAACTGTCCTTGGGCTGAGGGAACTGAGAAAAATGTACCCACTTAGATGTGTAGTGATTGTCCTGCTGGGAAAAAATCAAAATTTCCAGGTCAGGACTGGCCGCTCACAGTGAAACTAAGCCTAGGAATCCAAAGGGAGTTGTACGTTTCTTTCAAAATATGAAAAATGGTGCAGTCTTTACCTCTCCAGTATGAGTTTCTCTCTGAAAAGTTGTTCTCTAGAGTTCACTCACAGAAAGAGCAACTGCAGGCATAGAAGGGCAGGTTTGACAGGGTTGATATTTGAATTGAGCAGACATTGAATGGGATTGTGGAAAAATTGATGAGACCCAGGCCTTGGGCATATTTCACTCTCTTTGTCATCTCCAGAACAGGCCTTGACTGAGGCACTGGCATCCCAACAATCAAGCCGTTCCTGTAACAACAACTTTACCAGTGCTCAGGGAAACTTAAAACTCACAAGACCACAGGGGCTCTAAATGAGTCTTCTCCTCAACATATCGCCTGGGTAGGTAACAGAATAGGGATTATAAAAAGGCAGACTGTTGAGAAACAGATTCTTAAAGTTAATTTTAACTACATGGCCACCCTATGTTATTCAGATTTGAAGTCGATATCTAAGAGGTATCCCCTACCATCTATCAGAATGGACATCTTCAAAAGGTATACAAAAAAATAAACAATGGGCGGGACCGGAAGAAGAAAAAACCCTCCTGGTCCATCGTAGGTATAAAAGTAGGTAAGACCTTCATAGAGAACACCATTGTGCTATTGAAAGATTTCAAAACACTTCTAGAATAAGACCTGGAAATCACAGGACGGATCTGTATCTCCACAAACTCTAATTGGAAAAGAGACGTGGAGCACTACTTACAGGTAGCCAAGATTTGGACGCCACCATAATATCCATCAACAGACGGATGCATAAACACGATGTGGTATGTACAAAGAAGGGACAGATACTCAGCCATCAGATAGTGAAATCAGGCCGGTGGCAGCAAGCTACAAGGACTTAGGGATCCTCATACTCAGGTAATTGTGACAGGCAGAAAGCGATCATACAGTACACCAGGAGGGTGAAACTCCAAAACTGGTACAAAGTCAGTCAGCTGGAAGACAGGAACACACCTATGGCCTTGGAAAAATCAATCAGTAAGTATTCCTGAAGACGAAACAGCCGGGTAGGATTAAATCAAGCCGTTTCCATTGCCATACACACACTTACAGATGCAAAAAAGATCATCAGAAAAACCTAGTCTAGAGAAAAAGGGACCCCAGACAATTGTCTACACTGCCCTAAAGGGACAAAGAGTGGGGAAAAAAAAGAAATAAGATACTAGTGACATGGAGCAGAATAAAAATGCTGTACACTCTAAAAAAGTACAACATTCAAAATCGACTAAAAATGATTAGAAAAACAAGTTCCTTTTCAAAAGAAAGGAAATGTCATTGTATCCAGGCAGGCCTCAGAGAACAGAGCTGCGGTCACATTCCTGAGGCATGAACAACCCTGGAACCAGAGAATGGATCGCTTTAGGTCTGAGGGTGTTCTTGAAAATATGTGAACAAATTTTCCTCAGTTCTAGGTATATGGTTTGTCCTCTCTGGATGAAGCCAACATCACCCCACCAGACGTTCACAGCTAATGCAAGCCCCTGTTGTTCAGTTGCTCAGTCGTGTCAGACTCTTTCAACCCCATGGACTGCAGCTCACCAGGCTTCACCGTCCTTCACCATCTCCTGGAGCCTGCTCAAACTCATGTCCATCAAATCAGTGATACCATCCAGCCATCTCATCCTCTGTCATGCCCCTCTCCGCCTGCCTTCAATCTTTCCCAGTATCAGGTTCTTTTCCAATGAGTCAGTTCTCCACATCATGTGGCCAAAGTATTGGAGCTTCAGCACCAGTCCTTCCAATGAATATTCAGGGCTGATTTCCTTTGGATTGACGGATTTCTTCTCCTTGCAGTCCAAGGGACTCTAAAGGGTCTTCTCCAACACCACAGTTCAAAAGCATCAATTCTTTGATGCCAGGGCTTCTTTATGTTCCTCTTCTCAAATCCATTCATGACTACTGGATAAACCATAGTTTTTGACATATAGTTTTGACTATATGGACTTTGGTCGCCAAAGTAATGTCTCTGCTTTTCAATACACTGTATAGGTTTGTCAGACATTTTCTCCCAATGAGAAAGCACCTTTAATTTCGTGGTTACAGTCACCATTTGCAGTGATTTCAAAGCCCAAGAAAATAAAATCGGTCACTGTTTCCATTGTTTTCCCATCTATTTTCCATGAGGTGATGGGACCAGATGCCATTATCATTGTTTTTTGAATGCTAAGTTTTAAGACAGCTTTTTCAATCTCTTTCACCCCTATCAGGAGGCTGTTTAGTTCCACTTTGCTTTCAGTCGTAAGGGTAGTGTCATCTGCATATCTGAGGTTATTGATATTTCTCCCGGCAATCTTGATTCCAGCTTATGTTTCATCCAGCCCAGGATTTCACATGATATACTCTGCAAGTTAAATAAGCAAGGAAACAATATACAGCCTTGTCATACTCCATTCTGAATTTTAAACCAGTCCATTGCTCCATGTCTGGTTCTAACTGTGCTTCTTGACTTGCATACAGGTTTCTCAAATGGCAGGTAAGGTGGTCTGGTATTCTTATCTGTTTAAGATTTTTCCACAATTTGTTGTGATCCACATAGTCAAAGGCTTTAGTGTAGTCTATGAAGCAGAAGTAGATGTTTTTCTGCAATTCTCTTGCTTTTTCTATGATCCAAGGGATGTTGGCGATTTGATCTATCTCTTTTCTAAATTCAGCTTGAACATCTGGAAATTCTCAGTTCACGTACTGTTGAGACTAGCTTGCAGAATTTTGAGCATTACTTTGCTAGCCTATGAGATGAGAGCAACTGTGCAAAAGCTTGAACATTCATTGGAATTGTCTTTCTTTGGGACTGGAATGAAAACTGACCTTTTCCAGCCCTGTGGCTGCTGCTGAGTTTTCCAAATTTGCTGGCATGTTGGGTGCAGCACTTTGACAGCATCATCTTTTAGGATTTGAAATAGTTCAGCTGGAATTTCATCACCTCCACTAACTTTATTCAGAGTGATGCTTCCTAACGCTCACTTGACTTCTCATTCCAGGATGTCTGGCCCTAGGTGAGTAACTACTCCCAAAAGTACGCCCTTTAGGCTTGAAGTTTGAAAAGTCATCTGGTCTCTATAAGACCTGGTGGGAGGTTTTTCACCTGCTACTCTCGTTAGAACGCCTCACAGGCAGAAGACAGCATCAGGCCAGGGTAGATTTGAAGGGTTTGATAATGCAAACGTAGGGGAGAGCTACATGGGATGGGGAACCTTTAAAGAGACACAATTCAGCCTTTAGGGATTGTTTTGCCGCCTTTCGCTCTCATTTGGAACTCAGCATGAACATGAGGACTCTGGTGCCCCAAGAATCAAGGGAGGAATGCAGTGCTGCCACCCAGTGGCCATAAGTTGTAACAGCCATCATAACATGAGTGCTCCGGGAAATTGAAAATTCCCAAGCCTGACGGGCTCTAAAGGACTTTAGCCCTCAAGACATCACCTGGTTAGGTGTTCGAATAAGGTTACTAATCCGGGCAGACATTGAAGAGGATGTGAATTTTTGCTGACATGATTTAAAATTTTTTTAAACAAAGGAATACTGATTCCTTCCCAGCCTACATTACTTGAGAAAAGCTTCATAACATTTTCTAAGCGGTAAGCCCTTCCACCAGCCAGAAGAGCCATTTTCAAAAAAGTGGACAAAGAGTATCACCTGGGCAGGGCCTGGAGGAAAAAAGACCCCTTGGACCACATTGGCCATAAAAACAGGAAATGAAATGGAGAAAAAAAAAATGGTTTATTGAAAGTCTTCCAAACACTCTTACCACAAGACCTGGAAATCACATGTTGGATCTATAGCTCAACAAACTCTAATTGAAAAGGAGCCTTGAAGCACAATGTTCATTGCAGCACTATTTACAGTAGCCAAGATTTGGAGGCTACCATAATATCCATCAACAGATGAATGTATAAACACAATGTGGCATGTGCAAAGAAGCAAAGGATGCTCAGCTGTGAAAGATGATGAAATCATGTCGGTAGCAGCCAACGACCAGGACCTGGGTATCCTCATACACAGCGAGCTAATTCTGACAGAGGAAGAAAGAGACCGTGTGGTATCCCTGGTGCATGGAATCTCAAAACTGACACAAAGCACCTCCACGGGAAGAGAGAACCAGATCCATAGTCTTGGGAAACCCAGCCAGTTTTCCTGACGACCAAACAGCTGGACAGGCTTCAATCAAGACGTTTCCATTGACATATACACCCTCGTAGGTGTAAGCATCGATCATCAACTGGACATAGTCTAGAGTAAAAGGGACCCCAGTCAATCCTCTACACTTTCCTAAAGGAACAGAAAAGTCCAGGGGAAAAAAGGAACAAGATATCTGTGGATATGGAGCGGAATCAAAATGCTGTCTGTACACCCTACATGAATGCAAGATTCAAAATTGACTAACATCGATTCAGAAAAAAAAAAAGTTCATTTTCAAATGCCAGGAAATGCCTTCTTTATTCCAGGCAGGCCTCGCAGAACAGAGATGTGGTCACATCTCTGTAGCATGAACAGTCCTGGAACCAGAGAATGGAGTGTTTAAGGGCTGAAGGAGATCAGAAAAATATGGGAACAAATTCTCTTGGGTGCCAGCTCTATTGTTTGTCTTCTCAGGATGAAATAAACATCTCCCCACTCGGGCCTGCCTAGCACAGCTAATCCAAGCCTAGTGAACCCGGAAAAAGTCCGCCCTTTAGGCTTGAAGTTTGAAAAGCCCTCTGGTGTCTGTAAGTCCCGTTGGGAAGCTTTTCACTTGCTAGTCTTTCTTTAGAATGACTCACAGGGAAAGGACAGCATCCGGCTAGGGTAGATTTGAAGGTGTTGATAATGCAAATATGGCGGAGTGCTGCATGGGATGGGGAGCCTTGAAGAAGACACAATTCCGCCTGTAGGGATTGTTCTGCCACATTTCACTCTCCCTTGGAACCCAGGAGGAACATCTGGACTTCGGCTCTGATGCCCCCAGCATCAAGGGAGGAATGAACAAGTGCTGCCCCCTTGTGGCCACTGCTTGTAAGAACAGCTTTAACAACAGGGTTCTGGGAAATAAAAAACTCCCAAACCTGAGAGGCTCTAAAGGACCTTTGCCCTCAAGACCTCGTCTGGTTAGGCTTTTAAATAAGATTACTAATAGGGGCAGGTGGTGTAGAGGCTGATTTCAAAATGAATTTCAGTTACAAAATTTAGAATTTTTTAAACCAAGGACATACTGATTCCTCCCCATCCTGCGTTTTTCCAGAAATGCAAATCAGATCTTCAAAGTGGTAAGCCCTCCCACCAGCCGGAAGTGTGCCATCCTCAAAAAGGAGACACACAGAATCACCTGGGCGGGGCCTGGCAGGGAAAGGACGCTTCTTGGTCCATGTTGTCCAAAAATAGAAATTGAACAGGAGAACACAATCAGCTCCAGAGAAATTTCAAGTCACTTGAACCATAAGACCCGGAAATCAGTGTGGATGTATATCTAGACAAACTCCAATTGGAAAAGACACCAGCTGCACAACGTTCATAGCAGCAGTATTTACAGTAGCCAAGATTTGGAAACCACTATAATATCCATAGACGGATGGATGCGTACACACGATGTGGTATGTACAAAGATATAGGTACTCATCCATCACATACAATGAAATCATGTCAGTGGCGGCAAGCTACAAGGACCTGGGGATTCTCATATTCAACGAGCTAATTCTGACAGAGGAAGAAAGAGGCCATATGGTATCCCTGGTGCGTGGAATCTCAAAAGCGGCACAAAGCAACTCAGTCTCAAGACAGACACAAAAACATAGGCTTGACGACTCAACCAGAATTCCTGAAGACCAAGCAGCTAGGGAGGGATAAACCAAGGAGTTTCCATGGCCATATACTCCCTCATAGGTGTAAACACTGATCATCAGCACCTGGACCTAGTCTGGAGGAAGGAGACCCAGTCTATACTGCCCTAAAGAGACAAAAGCATCGAAAAGAGAAGCAACAAGATGTTAGTGGACACGGAGCAGAATCAAAATGCTGTACACCCTGCACAAGTACAACACTGAAAACTGACTAAGATTGATTTGAAAAAGAAAGTTCCTTTTCAAATACAAGGAAATAACTTCTGTGTTCCAGGCCGGCCTCGGAGACCAGAGCTTCTGCCACATCCCTGAAACAGGAACAGCCCTGGAACCAGCAAATGGCTTGCCTGTAGGGCTGAGGGAGGTGAGAAAAATACATGGGCAAATTTTCCTGAGTTGCAGCCATATGGTTTGTCTTCTCAGGATGAATTCAACATCTCCACTCTCTGGCTAGCCCTTCACAGCTAATCCAAGCCTAGTGACCCCCAACAAAGTTCTCCCTTTAGCTTGGAGACTGTATCTGGTTTCTATGAATCTCGGTGGGGAGCTTTCCACCTGTTATTCTTTGTTTAGAAAGCCTCACAGGGGGAGGACAGCATCCAGCCAAGGTGATTTGAAGGGGTTGATAATGCAAAGGTGGTGGAGTGCTGCAGGGGGTGGGGAACCTTCAGCCCTTAGGGATTGCTCTGGCCTGTTCCACTGTCCTTTGGAATGCAGCGTGAACACGTGGACTTTGTCCCCAGGATCAAGCGGAGGAATGAAGACATGCTGCCTCCTAGTGGCCACTTGTAGCAATAGCTTTAACGTCCATGCTCAGGGAAATTGAAAACTCAGGAGCCTGAGGGGCTCTAAAGGACCTTTGTCTTTAAAATCTCAGCTAGTTCGGTGTTTGACTGAGGTGTAGAGGCTGATTTCAAAACGAATTTCAGTTACAAAACTGAAAAATTTTAAACAAAGGACATACAGATTCCTCCCTACCCTACAGTATTCCAGAAATGCAAATCAAATCTTCAAAATGGTAAGCTCTCCCACCAGCCGGAAGTGTGCCATCCTCAAAAAGAGGACACACAGAATCACCTGGGTGGGGCCTGGCGGGAAAAGGACCCTCCTTGGACCATGTTGTTCATTAAAACAGAAACTGAACAGGAGAACACAATCGAGCTTTTGAGAAACTTCAAACCACTTTAACCAAAAGGCCTGGAAATCGCAAGTCGGATCTGTATCTCCACAAACTCTAATCGGAAAAGAGACTTGCAGCGCCATGTTGGTAGCAGCAATAGGCCTATAGGCTTGGACGACCCAACCGGCATTCCTGAAGACCAAGCAGCCAGGTAGGGTGAAATCAAGATGACTCCATTGCCATATACACCCTCATAGATGTGAAAATCAATCATCAGTTTGATCTTGGACTAGAGAAAAACAACCAATGTCAATCATCTATATTGCCCTAAAGGGACAGAAATGTTGAAAAACACAGACTAGGTATTAGTGGACACGGAGCAGAATCAAAGTGCTGTACACCCTACACAAGTACAATGTTGAAAATGGAATAAAATGGATTCAAAAAAGAAAGCTTCTTTTCAAATGCAAGAAAATGACTTCTGTGATCTGAGCAGGCCTCAGAGACTGGAGCTGCTGCCATATTCCTGAAGCCTGAACAGCCCTGGAACCAGAGAATGGGATGCCTTAGGGTTGAGGGAGCTCAGAAAAATATGCAAGCTAATTTTCCTGGGTTGCAGCTATATGGTTTGTCCTCTCTGGGTAAATTCAACATCTCCCCACCCTGGCTGCCCTTTCACAGCTAATCCACGCCTAGGGACCTCCAACAAAGCCCTCCGTTTAGACCTGAAGTTTGAACAGTTATCTGGTCTTTATAAATCTCGGTGGGAATCTTTCCTCCTCCTACCCTTTCTTTACAATGCCTCACAGGCAGAGGACAGCACCTGGCTAGCGTAAATCTGAAGGCATTGATAATGCAAAGGTGCTGGAGTGCTGGATGGGTTGGAGAACCTTTAAGGAGACACAATTTGGCCATTAGGGGTTGTTCTGCCATACTCTGATGTCATTTGCAACATAGCATCAGTAGCTAGATGTAGGCTCTGGTGCTTCCAGAAACAAGTTGATGATGAAGTGCTGCCGTCTTGTGGCCACTGCTTTAACAGCACTTTTAAAACCAGCGCTCCTGAAAATTGAAAACTCTCAATCCTGAAGGGGCTCTAAAGGGGCTCTAAAGGACTTTTGCCCTCAAGACCTCATGTGGATAACTGTTTGAATACGGTTACTAATCTGCGCAGGCATTTTAGAGGCTTATTTCAAAATGAATTTTACTAAAAATATAAACATTTTTAAAAAGTTCAGTTCAGTTCAGTCGCTCAGTCGTGTCTGACTCTTTGCAACCCCATGAATCGCAGCACGCCAGGCCTCCCTGTCCATCACCAACCGCCGGAGTTGACTCAGACCCATGTCCATCGAGTCAGTGATGCCATCCAGCCATCTCATCCTCGGTCGTCCCCTTCTCCTCCTGCCCCCAATCCCTCCCAGCATCAGAGTCTTTTCCAAGGAGTCAACTCTTTGCATGAGGTGGCCAAAGTACTGGAGTTTCAGCTTTAGCATCAGTCCTTCCAATGAACACCCAGGGCTGATCTCCTTCAGAATGGACTGATTGGATCTCCTTGCAGTCCAAGGGACTCTCAAGAGTCTTCTCCAACACCACAGTTCAAAAGCATCACTTCTTCGGCACTCAGCCTTCTCCACACATATCTATTCCTTCCCAGCCTACATTATTGGAGTAATGCAAATCACATCCTTGAAGTTGTATGCACTCCCACCAGCCAGAAGTCATTCTCAAAAAAGTGGACAAACAGTAGCACCTGGGCAGGGCCTGGAGGGAAACGTACCATCTGTCCTTGGACCATGTTGGCCATAAAAACAGAAAACGAAATGGAGAACAAATCGGTTTATTGAAAATCTTCCAAACAGTCTTACCACAAGACCTGGAAATCACAAGATGGATCTATACCTCGACAAACTCTAACTGGAAAAGAGACTTAAAGTGCAACATTCGTGGCAGCACTGTTTACAAGAGCCAAGATTTGGAGGCCACCATAATACCCAGTGACAGATGAATGCACACACACAATGTGGATTATACAAAGAAAGGAAAGATACTGCGCATCAAACACTATGAAAATATGTCAGTGGTGGCAAACTCCAAGGACCCGGAGATCCTCCTCCTCAGTGAGCTAATTCTGACAGAGGAAGAAAGAGGCCATATGGTATCCCTGGTGCGTGGAATCTCAAAAGTGACACAAAGCAGCTCAGTCTCAAGACAGACACAGACCCATAGGCTTGGATGACCCAACCAGCATTCCTGAAGACCAAACAGCCAGGTAGGGTGAAATCAAGATGCTTCCATTGCCATATACCCCCTCATAGGTGTAAACATCAATCATTTTTTGGGCCTAGTCTAAAAAGACTCCATTCAATCATCTATACTGCCCTAAAGGGACCAAAAAGTTGAAAAAAAGAAACAAGATATTAGTGGACATGCAGCCAAATCCAAATGCTGTATACCCTACACAAGTACAACATTGAAAATCAACTGAAATCGATTCAAAGCAGAAAGTTCCTTTTCAATTGCAAGGAAATGACTTCTGTGATCCAGGCAGGCCTCGGAGATCAGATGTGCAGCCACATCCCTGAAGCATAAACAGCCCTGGAATCAGAGAATGGGTTGCCTTAGGGTTGTGAGACGTCAGAACAATATGTGAGCAAATGTTCCTGGGTTCCGGCTATCTGCTTTGTCCTCTGTGGATAAATTCAACACCTCCCCACCCTGGCCACCCTTTCACAGCTAATCCAAGCCTAGCAATGCCTAACAAAGTCCTCCCTTTAGACCTGAAGTTTGAACAGTTATCTGATCTCTGTAAATCCCAGTGGGAATCTTTCCTCCTGCTACTCTTTCTTTAGACTGCCTCACAGGCAGAGGACAGCGTCCAGCTACAGTACATATGAAAGAGTTGATAATGCAAAGGTGCTTGGGAGCTGCACGGGTGGGGAACCTTTAAGGGAACGCAATTCAGCCTTTAGTGACTGTTCCTCAATTTCGCTCTCATTTGGAACCCAGCATCAAAGCGTGGACTTCAGCTTGGATTCCCCCAGAATCAAGGGGAGGAATGAAGAATTGCTGCTGCCTTGTGGCCACTGCAAGGAACCCTAGCTTCACCAACAGTGCTCAGGAGAATTGAAAACTCCCAAGCCTGAGGGGCTCTATGGACTTTTGCCCTCAAACCTTCACCCGCTTTAGTGTTGGAATAAGGTTACTAATCCGGGCAGGTGTCATAGAGGCTGATTTCAAAAGAAATTTTACAAACTATATTTAAATTTTTTAAACAAAGAACATACCGATTCCTTCCCAGCCTACATTATTTGAAAAAACTTCATCACATCTTCTAAGCAGTAAGCCCTCCCACCAGCCAGAAGAGCCATTTTCAAAAAGGTGGACAAAGAGTATCACCTGGGCAGGGCCTGGAGGGAAAAGAGCCCCTTGGACCACATTGGCCATAAAAACAGGAAATGAAATGGAGAAAAAATTGGTTTATTGAAAATCTTCCAAACACTCTTACCATAAGACCTGGAAATCACAAGTTGGATCTATATCTCGACAAACTTAATTGAAAAGGAGCCTTGAAGCACAATGTTCATAGCAGCACTATTGATAGTAGCCAAGATTTGGAGGCCACCATAATATCCATCGACAGATGAAAGCATAAACACGATGTGGCATGTGCAAAGAAGCGAAGGATGCTCAGCTGTAAAAGACGACGAAATCGTGTCGGTAGCAGCCAACGACCAGGACCTGGGGAGCCTCATACACAGCAAGCTAATTCGGACAGAGGAAGAAAGAGACCGTGTAGTACCCTGGGTGCATGGAATCTCAAAAGTGACGCAAAGCAGCTCAGTCTGAAGACAGACACAGACCCATAGGCTTGGACGAGCCAACCAGCATTCCTGCAGACCAAACAGCCAGGTAGGGTTCAATCAAGACGTTCCCATCGCGACATACACCCCCTTGGTGTAAACATCGAGCATCAGTCGGAGTCAGCCTAGAATGAGAGAGTACCCAGTCAATCGTCCATACTGCTGACAAGTAGAAACTGGCACTTACCATGGGCATTGCCAATGAGTGAACAACAAAGGCATTTGCCATCTGCCTCTACAGAGACTGAACCCCATGTTACTACAGCTGTTGATCTTCAACAACCCCGGAGGGAGTTCAGGGTGGAGTGAGGCATTCTGTGCTCCAGGGAATCTGATGGGACAGGTCTTCAGATAATTGGATATTTTTAGGAACAGATTCTATGATTTCAATCCTTACATCTCCTCATATCTAGAGAAGCACTAAATCCCTTCATGGTGATGTCAGATCCTCATGACTAACAAAAAACCTTTTGTAAACTGAGTGCTTCATGATGTTAAACTCCCCCTTCACCAAAACCTTATATACTGACCTTCCCCCACTGCCCCTTTGGAGCAGTCTCTCAGAGCTATCTGAGATGCTGCCTCCCAGGCTGTAGTCTTCATTTTTCCCCAAATATAAAACATAACTCATAACTCTGAAGTTGTGCATCTTTTTAGTCCACACTGCCCTAATGGGACAAAAAAGTCGAAAGGAAGAAACAAGATATTAGTGGACATGGAGCAGAATCAAAGTGCTGTACACCCTACACAAGTACAACACTGAAAATTGAATAAAATGGATTCGAAAAAGAAAGCTTCTTTTCAAATGCAAGGAAATGACTTCTGTGATCTGGGAAGGCCTCAGAGTCTGGAGCTGCTGCCATATTCCTGAAGCCTGAACGGCCCTGGAACCAGAGAATGGGATGCCTTAGGGTTGAGGGAGCTCAGAGAAATATGTGGGCAAATTTTCCCCGGTTCCGGCTGCATGGTTTGTCCTCTGTGGATGAATTCAACATCTCCCCACCCTGGCCGCCCTTTCACAGCTAATCCACGCCTAGAGACCCTCCCAACAAAGTCCTCCCTTTAGACTTGAAGCCTGAACAGTTACCTGGCCTCTGTGCTACTCGGTGGGAAGCTTTTCACCAGCTACTCTTTGGTTAGAATGCCTGTTTTAGAATCCTGCTAGCGTTGGAAGGGTTGATAATGCAGAGGTGGTGGAGCACTGCATGGGATGCGGAACATTTAAGGAGACACAATTCGGCCCTTAGGGGCTATTCCGCCACATTTCCGCTCTCCTTTGGACCCATCATCAATACACGGACAGACGCTCTGGTGGCCCCGGAAAAATAGGAGGAATGAGGCAGTGCTGCCTCCTTGTGGCCACTGTTTGTAACAGCAGTTTTGGAGCTCAGGGAAATCGAGACCTCTCGACCCTGATGGGCCCTAAAGGACTTTTGCCCTCAAAGCCTCACCTGGTTAAGTGTTGGAATAAGGTTTCTAATCTGGGCAGGTGTCGTAGCAGCTGATTTCAAAATAGTTTACTAACATTATATATATATATTATATATATATGCATTTTTTAAAGAGGACATACTGATTCCTCCCCAGCCTACAATATTGGAGAAATGCTAATCACATCTTCAAAGTGGTAAGCCATCCCACCAGCCAGATGAACCATTTTCCAAAAAGGGGACAAACAATATCACCTGGGCAGGCCCACAGGGAAAAGGACCCTCCTTGGACTATGTTGGCCATAAAAACAGAAAATGAAATGGAAAATAAAATCAATTTATTGAAAATCTTCCAAATACTCTTACCACAAGAGCTGGAAATCCCACGTTGGAGCTTTATCTCGAGAAACGCTAATTGAAAAGGAGCCTTGAAGCGCAACATTCATAGCAGCACTATTTACAGTAGCCAAGATTTGGAGGCCACCATACTATCCATCGACAGATGAACCCATAAGCACGATGTGGTATGTGCAAAGAAGGGAAAGATACTCAGCCGTCGGCCACGATGAAATCACGTGGCTGACAGCAAGCTACAAGGAGCTATGGATCATCATACTCAACAAGCTAATTCGGACAGAGGAAGAAAGAAACCATGTGGTATCCCTGGTGTGTGAAATCTCAAAACTGACACAAAGCAACTCTATGGGAAGACAGAACCAGCCCCACAGTCTTGGACAACCAAACCAGTTTTTCTGAAGTCCAAATAGCCGTGTAGGGTTAAATTAAGACATTTCAATTGACATACACACCCTCACAGGTGTAAGCATCGTTCATCAACTGGACTGAGTCTAGGGTAAAGGACCCCGGTTACACCTTATACTACCCTAGATGGACAGAAAAGTCAAAAAATTAGACGTTTGTGTATATGTAGTGTACAGCAAATGCTGTACACTCTATATAGATGCAACATTCAAAATCGAGTAAAATCAATTTGAAAAATAAAAGTTCCTTTTGAAATGAAAGGGATTTCCTTCCGTGTTCCAGGCAGGCCACAGAGACCCAAACTGTGGGTCACATCCCTGAAGCACGAACAGCCCTGGAGCCAGAGAATGGAGTGCTTTAGTGCTAATGTTGGTCAGACAAATATTCGAGCAAATTTTCATTGGTTGCAGCTCTACTGTTTGGCCTTTCTGGATGAAACCGACACCTCCACAACCTCGCCTGCCTTTCAAAGCTAATCCAAGCCTCGTTACCCAAAATAAGTACGCCCTTTAAGCTTGAAGTCTGAAAAGTCTTCTGGGCTTTACAAGTCCCATGGGAGGTTTTTCACCTGCTACTCTTTCTTTAGAATGCTTCACAGGCAGAGGACACCATCCAGGTAGCATAGATTTGAAGGGGTTAATAATGCAAAGGTAGGGGAGTGCTGCATGGGATGGGGAACCTTTCAGGAGACACGAAATGGCCCTTAGGGATTGTTCTGCCACATTTCACTCTTATTTGGTACCCAGCATGAACACGTGGACTTCGCCCCTAGAATCAAGTGAAAGTATGAGGAAGTGCTGCCGCCTTGCGGCCACTTCTTATAACAACAGCTTTAACCCCTGTGCTCAGGGAAATTGAAAACTGCGATTCATGTGGTCGCAAAGAGTCGGACAGGACTGAACGACTGAACTGAACTGAACTGAAGCCTGAGCGGTTCTAAAGGACCTTTGTTTGCTCTGAACACCTCACCTGGTAAGGTGTTTGAAGATTACTAATCCGGGCAGGCAGTGTAGAGGCTGATTTCAGAATGAATTTTAGTTAAAATATTTTAAAAGAAAACATAACATTTCCGCTCTACTCTGCATTATTCAGTTCCGTCCAGTTCAGTCGCTCAGTCGTGTCCGACTCTTTGCGACCCCATGAATCGCAGCACACCAGGCCTCCCTGTCCATCACCAACTCCCAGAGCTCACTCAGACTCAGTCCATCGAGTCCGTGATGCCATCCAGCCATCTCATCCTGGGTCATCCCCTTCTCCTCCTGCCCCCAATCCCTCCCAGCATCAGAGTCTTTTCCAATGAGTCAACTCTTCGCATGAGGTGGCCAAAGTACTGGAGTTTCAGCTTTAGCATCATTCCTTCCAAAGAAATCCCAGGGCTGATCTCCTTCAGAATGGACTGGTTGGATCTCCTTGCAGTCCAAGGGACTCTCAAGAGTCTTCTCCAACACCACAGTTCAAAAGCATCAATTCTTCGGCACTCAGCTTTCTCCACTGTCCAACTCTCACATCCATACATGACCACAGGAAAAACCATAGCCTTGAGTAGATGGACCTTTGCTGGCAAAGCAATGTCTCTGCTTTTCAATATGCTATCTCGGTTGCTCATAACTTTTCTTCCAAGGAGTAAGCGTCTTTTAATTTCATGGCTGCATTATTGGAGAAATGCAAATCAGATCTTCAAAGTGGTAAGCCCCACCCCCCCACCAGCCACAAGAGTCATCCTCACATAGTGGAGAAACAGTATCACCTGGAGGGGCTTGGAGGGAAAAATACCATCCTTGAACCATGTTGAATACAAAAATAACTGTCTGGGGTAAAAAAAACAAAACAAAACAAACCATCTTGTGTATAAAAATAGAAAACAGCATGGAGATCACTATATGCTATTGAAAAACTTCAAAACACTTTTACCATAAGACCTGGAAATCTGTATCTCTACAAACTCTAATTGGAAAAGACTTGCAGCATCATGTTTATTGAAGCACTATTTACAGTAGCCAAGATTTGGAAGCCACCGTAATATCCTCAGACATGCAGATGACACCACCCTCATGGCAGAAAGTGAAGAGGAACAAAAAAGCCTCTTGATGAAAGTGAAAGAGGAGAGTGAAAAAGTTGGCTTAAAGCTCAACATTCAGAAAACGAAGATCATGGCATCTGGTCGCATCACTTCATGGGAAATAGATGGGCAAACAGTGGAAACAGTGTCAGACTTTATTTTTGGGGGCTCCAAAATCACTGCAGATGGTGACTGCAGCCATGAAATTAAAAGACGCTTACTCCTTGGAAGGAAAGTTATGACCAACCTAGACAGCATATTCAAAAGCAGAGACATTACTTTGCCAACTAAGGTCCATCTACTCAAGGCTATGGTTTTTCCTGTGGTCATGTATGGATGTGAGAGTTGGACTGTGAAGAAGGCTGAGCACTGAAGAATTGATGCTTTTGAACTGTGGTGTTGGAGAAGACTCTTGAGAGTGCCTTGGACTGCAAGGAGATCCAACCAGTCCATTCTGAAGGAGATCAGCCCTGGGATTTCTTTGGAAGGAATGATGCTAAAGCTGAAACTCCAGTACTTTGGCCACCTCATGCGAAGAGTTGACTCATTGGAAAAGACTCTGATGCTGGGAGGGATTGGGGGCAGGAGGAGAAGGGGATGACCCAGGATGAGATGGCTGGATGGCATCACTGACTCGATGGACGTGAGTCTGAGTGAACTCCGGGAGTTGGTGATGGACAGGGAGGCCTGGCGTGCTGCGATTCATGGGGTCGCAGAGTCGGACACGACTGAGCGACTGAACTGAACTGAACTGTAATATCCACCAACAGAAAAATGTGCAAACACGGTGTAGTATGTACAATGAAGGGATGAGTTGCTCAATCATCAAAAAGAAAAATAAATGAAATAATCTCCTGGCAGCAAGCTACAAGGACTAAGGTATCGTCCTACTCAGGGAGGTAAGTCTGAAATAAGACAGAAACACCTAATTTGGTATGTTTGTGCTTGGAATCTAAATATTGATGCCAAGCTACTCAATTCCAAGACATAAATACATCCACAGACTTAGAAAACTTAACTAGTGTAACTGAAGGTCGCATAGCAGTTTAGGTTGTACCAGGTTGTTTGGATTTACATGTACACAATCATATGTGTAAAGATTGATCAGAAAATGACTTAATGGCACAAGGGGTGCCGCTCATCCTCTGCCACAAGGTGATTATGTAAAAAAGAACAGAGAACTTAAAAGAACTTTTCATGTACCTGAGCCAAGTTGCTGGGCATCTACAACAGACACATCATTGGCAATCAACCATCAGTTCAGCTCAGTCGCGCAGTCATGTCTAACTCTTGGTGACCCCATGGACTGCAGCACGTCGGGCCTCCCTGTCCACCACCAACTCCCAGAGTTTACTCAAACCCATGTCCATTGAGTCAGTGATGCCATCCAACCATCTCATCCTCTGCCGTCCCCTTATCCTCCTGCCTTCAATCTTTCCCAGCATCAGGGTCTTTTCAAATGAGTCAGTTCTTCACATCAAGTGGCCAGTGAATTGGAGTTCCAGCTTCATCATCAGTCCTACCAACAAATATTCAGAACAGATTTCTTTAGGATGGACTGGTTTGATCTCCTTGCAGTCCAAGGGACTCTCAAAAGTCTTCTCCAACACCACAGTTCAAAAGCATCAACTCTTTGGTGCTCAGCTTTCTTTATAGTTCAACTCTCACATCCATACATGACTACTGGAAAAACCATAGCTTTGACTAGACAGACCTTTGTCGGCAAAGTAATGTCTTTGCTTTTTAATATGCTGTCTAGGTTGGTCATAACTTTCCTTCCAAGAAGCAGGTGTCTTTTTATTTCATGGCTGCAGTCACCATCTGCAGTGATTTTGGAGCCCCCAAAATAAAGTCTGACACTGTTTCCACTGTTTCCCCCTCTATTTGCCATGAAGTGGTGGGAGCACACCCAACTTTTTAACTCTCCTCTTTCACTCTCCTAAAGAGGTTCTTTAGTTCTTCTTCATTTTCTGCCATAAGGGTGGTGTCATCTGCATATTTGAGGTTATTGATATTTCTCCCGGCAATCTTGATTCCAGCTTGTGTTTCTTCCAGTCCAGCGTTTCTCATGATGTACTCTGCATAGAAGTTAAATAAGCAGGGTGACAATATACAGCCTTGACATACTCCTTTCCCAATTTGGAACCAGTCTGTTGTTCCATGTCCAGTTCTAACTGTTGCTTCTTGACCTGCATACAGATTTCTCAGGAGGCAGGTAAGGTGTTCTGGTATTCCCATCTCTTTCAGATTTTCCACACTTTGTTGTTATCCACACAGTCAAGGCCTTTGGCATAATCAACAAAGCAGAACTTTTTCTGAAACTCTCGCTTTTTTGATGATCCAACAGATGTTGGTAATTTGATCTCTGGTTTCTCTGCCTTTCCTAAATCCAGCTTGAACATCTCGAAGTTCACAGTTCACATAATGCTGAAGCCTGGGCTTGGAGAATTTTGAGCATTACTCTGCTAGTGTGTGAGATGAGTGCAATTGTGTGGTAGTTTGACCATTCTCTGGCATTGCCTTTCTTTGGGATTGGAATGAAAACTGACTTTTCCAGTCCTCTGTCCACTGCTGAGTATTCCAAATTTGCTGGTGTATTGAGTGCAGCACTTTCACAGCATCATCTTTCAGGATTTGAAATAGCTCAACTGGAATTCCATCACCTCCACTAGCTTTGTTCATAGTGATGCTTCCTAAGGCCCACTTGACTTTACATTCCAGGATGTCTGGCTCTAGGTGAGTGAGCACACCATTCTGATTATCTGGGTCATGAAGATCTTTTTTTGTACAGTTCTTCTTGGAGAAGGAAATGGCAACCCACTCCAGTATTCTTGCCTGGAGAATCCCATGGATGGAGAAGCCTGGTGGGCTACAGTCCATGGGGACGCAAAGAGCTGGACACGACTGAGCGACTGAGCGACTTCACTTTCACTTTCTGTGTATTCTTGCCACCTCTTCTTAATATCTTCTGCTTCTGTTAGGTCCATACCATTTCTGTCCTTTACTGAGCCCATCTTTGCATGAAATGTTCCCTTGGTATTTCTGATTTTCTTGAAGAGACCTCTAGTCTTTCCCATTCTATTGTTTTCCTTTATTTCTTTGCGTTGATCACTGAGGAAGGCTTTCTTATCTCTCCTTGCTGTTCTTTGGAACTCTGCATTCAAATGGGTATATCTTTCCTTTTCTCCTTTGCCTTTCACGTCTCTTTTCTCAGCTATTTGTAAGGCCTCATCAGATAACCATTTTGCCTTTCTGCATTTCTTTTTCTTGGGGATGGTCTTGATCACTGCCTCTTCTACAATGTCACAAACCTCTGTCCATAGTTCTTCAGGCACTCTGTCTATCAAATCTAATCCCTTGAATCTATTTGTCACTTTCACTGTATAAGGGATTTGATTTAGGTCATACCTGAATGGTCTAGTGGTTTTCCCTCTTTCTTCAATAAGTCTGAATTTGGCAATAGAAATTCGTGATCTGAGCCACAGTCAGCTCCCACTCTTGTTTTTGCTGACTGTATAGAGCTTCTTCATCTTTGGCTGTGAATAATATAATCAATCTGATTTTGGTATTGACCATCTGGTGATGTCCATGTGTAGAGTCTTCTCTTGTGTTGTTGCAAGAAAGTATTTGCTATAACCAGTGTGCTCTCTTAGCAAAACTCTATTAGCCTTTGCCCTGCTTCATTCTGTACTTCAAGATCAAATTTGCCTGTTACTCCAGGTACATCTTGACTTCCTACTTTTGCATTCCATTCCCCTATAATGAAAAGGACATCTTTTGGGGGTGTTAGTTCTAGAAGGTCTTGGAGGTCTTCACAGAACCGTTCAAGTTCAGCTTCTTCAGCATTACTGGTCAGGGCACAGATTTGGATTACCGTGACATTGAATGGGTTTGCCTTGGAAATGAACAGAGATTATTGTGTAATTTTTGAGATTGCACCCAAGTACTGCATTTCAGACTCTTTTGTTGACTATGATGGCTATTCCATTTCTTCTAAGGGATACTTGACCACAGTAGTAGATATAATGGTCATCTGACTTAAATTCACCCATTCCAGTCCATTTCAGTTCACTGATTCCTAAAATGTCAATGTTCGCTCTTCCTATCTCCTGTTTCAGTTCAGTTCAGTTCATTTCAGTTGCTCAGTTGTGTCTGACTCTTTGTGACCCCATAAATCGCAGCACGCCAGGCCTCCCTGTCCATCACCAACTCCTGGAGTTCACTCAAACTCATGTCCATCGAGTCAGTGATGCCATCCAGCCATCTCATCCTTTGTAGTCCCCTTCTCCTCCTGCCCCCAATCCCTCCCAGCATCAAAGTCTTTACCAATGAGTCAACTCTTCGCATGAAGTGGCCAAAGTACTGGAGTTACCTGTTTGACCACTTCCAATTTGCCTTGATTCATGGACCTAACATTCCAGGTTCATATGCAATATTGCTCTTAATAGCATAGAACTATACATCAGTAGAGGAGAGGGCAATGGCAACCCACTCCTGTACTCTTGCCTGGAAAATCCCATGGATGGAGGAGCCTGGTAGGCTGCAGTCCATGGGGTTGCTACTAGTCAGACACGACTGAGCGACTTCACTTTCACTTTTCACTTTCATGCATTGGAGAAGGAAATGGCAACCCACTCCAGTGTTCTTGCCTGGAGAATCCCAGGGACGGGGGAGCCTGGTGGGCTGCTGTCTATGGGGTCACACAGAGTTGGACACAACTGAAACAACTTAGCAGCAGCATACATCAGTAGAAAATATACTCCTTTGACAAATAACAGGAAATTCCTACTACAACACAATACCGTCTGCAGGGCAGATTTGAAGGAGTTGATATTTTAAAGGGACAGGGTGCTGATTGTGAATGGAGAAGAATTAATGAAGTAAAAGCCCTTGTGGGTTTGTTTTGCCACATTCTACTCTCATTTCCCTCCCAAGAACAGGCCTTTCTCTTAATAACAACTTTAAAATCTGTGCTTAGGGTAACATTTAACCCAGAAGGTCTGATGGACTAAAAATAACTTCTTCCCTCAAAAAATGCCTTAGGTATGTAATGGAGTATGAATTCAAAAAAGGCAGGCTCACAAGAAGTCAATTTCAAAATTTAGCTTTACTCACAGTTTAAAGAAAGAAAGAGCGCATATCCCATCTTCCTCACCAGTGCACATGATTATAGACATGAAAATCAAAACTTCAATGAAGTATCACCTCCCATGGGTAGGAACAGCCATCCTCAAAATTTCTATAAGCAGTAAATGCTGAACAGATCCTGGAGTAAATGAAACTCCTCTACACTGTTGATGGGGATGTAAATTGTCCAGCCACTATGGAGAACATTATGGAGGTTCTCTAAAAACTACATGTAGAGTATCAGGTGACCCAGGAATCCAACTTCTCACCATATATTTGGACAAAACCTTCATTTGAAAAGATGCATGCACATGAATGTTCACTGCAGGGCGTTTACAGTAGCCAGGACAAGGAAGCAACCTCAGTATCCATCTACAGATTAACTGATAAAACAGATGTGGAGTATATAAACAGTGGAATATTACTCACCCATAAAAAGATAATACAGCCTTTTGCAGCAACATGGACAGACCCAGAGACTGTCATCCTGAGTTAAGTGAGTCAGACAGAGACAAATATCTTATGCTATCACTTATATGTGTAATCTCAAAAGAAGTGTACAAATGAACTTATGTACAAAATAGAAATAGAATTTCAGCTTTAGAAAACAAATATACTGTTACCAGGGGGTAAGAATATACTGTTACCAGGGGGTAAGAGGGGCATGAGTAAATTGGGAGATTGGTATTACCATATACACACTACTGTATAAAAAACAGATAACTAATAAGGACCTACTGTATAGCACAGGGAACTGTGCTCAATACTTTGTAATAAACTATGGGGAAAGTATCTAAAGAAAACAGTGATAGCTTATGGTGAACAGTGTCGGATTTGTGATCTCCGAAGAAGAACATTTAACTTCGGGACTAGGGACTAGGCTTGATTACACAAGAGCTTTTGTATAGCAGAGTTTTATTAAAGTATAAAAGGGGACAAAGTTTCTGACATTGACATCAGAAAGGGGATGAAGCGTGCCCCCCTCACTAGTGTTAGCAAGGGAGTTATATACTTTTTAAATTAGATATTACAATAAATCAAAGGAATGTCTCAAGGTTGTAAAAATTTTACCAGACCCACTCCCACAATTTACATTTTAGGATAACAGGATTAAAACTTAACAATAGAAAGACAGCTACCAGACCCACAATGGGATAATCCTATCAGATAATCACAACGGTGTGCTCACTCACTTAGAGCCAGACATCCTGGAATGCGAAGTCAAGTGGGCCTTAGGAAGCATCACTAAGAATAAAGCTAGTGGAGGTGATGGAATTCCAGTTGAGCTATTTCAAATCCTAAAAGATGATGCTGTGAAAGTGCTGCACTCAATACACTAGCAAATTTCGAATACTCAGCAGTGGCCACAGGAATGGAAAAGGTCAGTTTTCATTCCAATCCCAAAGAAAGGCAATGCCAAAGAATGCTCAAACTACCGCACAATTGCACTCATCTCACATGCTAGTTAAGTAATACTCAAAATTCTCCAAGCCAGGCTTCAATAGTACATGAACCATGAACTTCCAGATGTCAAGCTGGATTTAGAAAAGGCAGAGGAACCAGAGATCAAATTGCCAGCATCCGTTGGATCATCAAAAAAGTGAGAGTTCCAGAAAAACTACTTCTGCTTTATTGACTATGCCAAAGCCTTCGACTGTGTGGATCACAATAAACTGTGAAAAATTCTTCAAGAGATGGGAATACCAGACCACCTTACCTGCCTCCTAAGAAATCTGAATGCAGGTCAAGAAGCAACAGCTAGAACTGGACATGGAAAACAGACTGGTTTCAAATCGAGAAAGGAGTATGTCAAGGCTGTATATTGTTACCCTGCTTATTTAACTTCTATGCAGAGTATATCATGCGAAATGCTGGACTGGATGAAGCACAAGCTGGAATCAAGATTGCCGGGAGAAATATCAATAACCTCAGATATGCAGATGACACCACCCTTATGGCAGAAAGTGAAGAGGAACTAAAGACCCTCTTGATGAAAGTGAAAGAGGAGAGTGAAAAAGTTGGGTCTGCTCTCACCACTTCATGGCAAATAGAGGGGGAAACAGCGACAGACTTTATTTTTAGGGGCTCCAAAATCACTGCAGATGGTGACTGCAGCCATGAAAAAAAAAGATACCTGCTTCTTGGAAGAAAAGTTATGACCAACCTAGACAGCATATTGAAAAGCAGAGACATTACTTTGCTGACAAAGCTCTGTCTAGTCAAGGTTATGGTGTTTCCAGTTGTCTTGTATGGATGTGAGAGTTGGACTATAAAGAAAGCTGAGCACCAAAGAGTTGATGCTTTTAAACTGTGGTGCTAGAGAAGATTTTTGAGAGTCCTTTGAACAGCAAGGAGATCCAACCAGTCCATCCTAAAGGAAATTCGTTCTGAATATTCGTTGGTGGGACTGATGATGAAGCTGGAACTCCAATACTTTGGCCACCTGATGCAAAGAGCTGACTCACTGGAAAAGACCTGGTGCTGGGAAAGGAGGAGAAGGGGATGACAGGATGAGATGGTTGGATGGACTCACTGACACAATGGACATCAGTTTGAGTAAACTCCGGGAGTTGGTGGTGGACAGGGAGGCCTGGCGTGCTGCAGTCCATGGGGTCACCAAGAGTCGGACAGGACTGAGTGACTGATCTGAACTGAACCAGACCCACTCCTATAATATACATTTTAAGAAATCAGAATTAGGCAGAATGTTTTCAGGAAGAAGAAACTTTCCTCAAGCAGGATACACTGTTGGTATAATCCCTAGTACAGAGTTTAAACTGAGTTGTTGTGTAATCATCAGTTCCTGGGTTAAAGAAAAACACAGCTTTATGTGACTAAGACTAAAAACTGTAGAGAGGGAAAAAAAAAACCAAACACTTGTCCTTTCCTCCTCCTTGAGAATTCCAGACCCCTATCTCCTCCTCAAGAACCCCAAACCCCTTTCTCCTCCTCAGGCACCCCAGATTTCTTATTAACCTGCCTAGGAATTGACTCTCTCACATGGATATACGTATAACATACTCAATTTGCTATACACCTGAAGCTAACATAACGGTGTAAACTACACCCCTGTAAAAATTATAAAACTTATATACTTCAATAAAAATTATTAAACAATTTAAAAAATTTGTTTAATAATTTTTGCAGTTTATTACCCCATGACACTGGAGTAATAGTTAGGCTTCACTATTCAACTGCAGGTTTTCCTATATATTTCAAGACTTGCTTCTCTTTAGGCTTGACTGACCAACTTAAAATACCACGTTGAACAAGCTGTAAAAAGTTTTCTTTGTCAAATTTTCTCATAAAAGTGTACTTGTAAACCAATAGGACTCTATAACAATGTGTGTTAAGTTGCTTCAGTCGTGTCTGACTTTTTGCAACCCCATGGACTATAAGCCTGCCAGGCTCCTCTGTCCATGGGATTCTCCAGGTAAGAATACTGGAGTGAGTTGCCATTTCCTCCTCCAGGAGATCTGAACCCTGTCTCTTATTTTTCCTGCATTGGCAGTTGTGTTCTTTACCAACAACTGTGCTACCTGGGACACCCTCTGTAAATATACGGCCTAGATTAAAACGTTAGCTCTACACTCAAGCTGTGTGACCTTGAGGACCTTGTGGACCTTGTGACCTCTTTGTGTTTCCATTTGCTCCGTTTTTATTTATTTTTATTTTTATTTTTTATTTTTTGCTCCATTTTTAAAACCTAGACAAGAGGTTCTAGGGCTGCAAGTTTTTGTTAAAGAGGGCTGCAAGTTCTTTGTTACTTTTGCTATATTTCACTCTTCAGAACTGCACAGAAGCTGTGACTGCTTGATCAACAGAACATAGTAGAAGTGATCTGTGCTTAAGAGACTGATAGCTGCTGCTTCTTCTCAAACCATCTGTTCTTGGAACCCAGCGCCAGGCTGAGAAAAAGCTCAAGTATCTCTGTACAGTGGCCATTCTAGAAAGGAATCAAGCCTCCCACCACCACCAACACTGACTGGGCCCCTAGCCATTTTGTTCAGTCACTAGGTCGTGTCCGACTCATTGCAACCCCATGGACTATAGCATGCCAGGCTTCCCAGTCCTTCACTATCTCCCAGAGTTTGCCCAGACTCATGTACATTGAGTCGATGATGCCATCCAAACGTCTCATCCTCTGTCACCCCCTTCTCCTCCTGACCTCAATCTTTCCCAGCATCATGTTCTTTTCCAATGAGTAGGCTCTTTGCATCAGGTGGCCAAAATATTGGAGCTTCAGCTTCAGTCTTTCCCATGAATATTCAGGGTTGATTTCCTTTAGAAATGACTGGTTTTCTGTCCAAAGGACTCTCAAGAGCCTGACACACAGGATCAATTATCCTAAAGACACGTTCCCCTGTCATCACTCTGCACACATGAGTTACCCCACCCAACTATGCCCACATCACAGGTTTGTGAGCCAAATAAATTACTACTGTTTTAGGCCACTAAGTTGTGTATAATTTCAACTCAGAAATAGGTAACAGAATTTGGTCCCTGGAAGTTACAGAAATCTACAACACATGACCTTGGCTTTACCACCAGAGAGCAGGTAGAAGATGGAGGACCTCCAAAGAATTGCTTTCAAAAGCTTTAAGGGCCTTCAGACCTAGAACAAATGCACTGCCAGTTATTTTTCTAGCAAAGGTGGATTTATTCTGGGTTGGGAGAGGATTTCAAGGTCTCCAACCATGACATGCAAGTCTCTGCAGGGAAAGGGAAGGAAGTGTTTTACTCAAGGGGGAGAAGGAAGTTGAAGACCTATAATAAACAAAGAGTGCAAGGATTTTCATTGGCAGAATCCTTGTCAGAAGAGAAAGGGGGTCTATCTTCTTGTTGGGCTTTGCTATTGTTGCAGGGCTTGAGACCTTCCCTTTCTGGTCTCCCAACTCTATTTCAAGTCTCTGTTTGCTAATTGTTTACAGGTCTTTCCTATCTCACAGCAATCATGGAGTTTGGAAGACATGTTAGACCAATTATTCCCTCCCAAGTTTTTGAAGCATAAAAGTTTTAAAGTATAATTTAAGAAAGAAAAAAAAAGAGATCAATTAGACTAGGATGTAATTAGCTGCTTTGGTTTCAATTTAAAGGGTTATAAAATAAGATCTATCAAGAAAGCCTTAAAGTTCCAGAGATTAATTAATACTGGAATAGAAGTAGCTGGGAAGATTTGCAAAAATAACACTCAGTATATCACCTGGAGTTTTCTCCACTGACAGGACAATAAAACACGTGCTTAAACAACAGCAGGAAGGAGACGGGCTAAATTTAAAGCATGCTTGGCAAGAGTTAAGCTTGTAAATTCTGAAAAGGTCTGTGTTAGTTGCTCAGTCATTGTTTGACTTTCTGCGACCCCATGGACTGTGGCCCACCAGGCTCCTCTGTCCATGAGATTCTCCAGGCAAGAATCCTGGAGTGGGTTGCCATTCCCTTCTCCAGGGGATCTTCCCGATCCAGGGATCAAACCCAGATCTCCTGCACTGCAGGCAAATTCTTTACCACCTGAGACACCAGATCTTTCCAAAAAGGTCTAAATCAGTTGTATTCGCTCTGGATAAGAATTTGATGAGAAGCCCAGAGATGGACTAGTCGGCCTCCTCAGTATTCATTTGCATGCTTTCAGTTGCAAGTAACCCTGACTCAAAGTGCTGAAGCGCTGAGACCGTGTGGAGACTGACCAACCACTGCAGAACTGGCTGGATCACCGGCTCCGTCACGCCGTCAAGGATCCAGGTTCTTGTACTGGTAGTATCACTCGTATCTAATCCATGAGTAACCAGGTACTGCCTAACACCCACAAGACATCTTCACACCCTTGCTTATGAATTAGCTAGCTTGCTTTCTTAGAGCCATGACGCTGGAAGGTGCTACTTAGCCTTCCAATATCAAATAAAGCCCATTTTGGATTATTTATATACGGGATTGTGTGTACTGTTATTTCTTTCTAACTCCATGGTTGAGGGCAAAGTGTCTAATGCAAGATGTTACCCACAGTCAGAAACTGTAACAGCCGTGAATCCAATGTCTGTTTTCCAAATGAAAAATTTAAACATAGAGCTTTAGATTTTCTATAGAAAATTAGGTCCATATATCCATTCACATCATCACAACCACCCCTCAAAGAACCAACCCTGGCACATCCTAATTGTTGACTTCTTGGCCTGGCCCTTCTCAAAGGCAATAGGATTGAGAAAGTCTTGCAAATTATATACACATTCACGATTATATCTTTGCTTGAATCCCAGGGAACAAAACTTCCTTAAAACAAAGCTTATCTTGCTGTAACACACACACACACCACATACACAAATTTTCACAGCTGTCTCATCTTTAGATAGGTCGGCATCAAATGTCTTTTAAGACTGGCAAACCCCTGAGACTTTTCATGCTAAAGTATGTGATAGCTAATGTCAGACAAGCCTAAGCAAATTATTTCACAACACCAAACTCCAAATACCTGAATACACAGAGGTTAGATGGCAGGACAGCTGTACTGTACAACTCCAAGGAAGATCATGTACCTTATGGACCAGAACTGTTCAGAGCAAACCCTAGACAGCTGTACAAGGCAGCTCAGCAGGTGTTTTTCTTGCTGCCTCTAAACACAGAGCTCCACATGACACAAGGATCTCCTATCACTGCTCTGGTGAACTTTCTAGTTGTAAAAGACAGGCCCTCCAGCTTCCAGAAGCCATCATGTTACCTTCCACCCCAGACGAATGCCCTTGAGCTGCCATCAACGTGTCACAAATCCAGCCCCCTTCATCACGAACTTCAGCTACTGCTGAGGCCCCCAGGTTGCTGTCTCATGTGCTTTAGAAACAGACCCTTCACAGTCTTTAGCTCCAGCTTCTTCACCATGCCACTCTGCTGACGCCTCTTCCGCTTATGACCACTGCGAGTTAGGGTTAGACAATGTGAACCTGGGGCCAAGAAGTACCTCTGAACTGCCAATCACCCCTGCATTGCTCCACCCATGAGATGGAAGACAAGGTCAGTATCAGGGTAGTCATGTCCAGAGTCCCCTCTGCCTCTGTCTGTTGGTTGAAGGGTCTGAAGAGGGGGATGGTGGTGGCGGTTTAGTCACGTCTGACTCTTCACGGCTCTATGGACTGTAGCCCATCAGGCTTCTCTGTCCATGGGATTTCCCAGGCAAGAATACCGGAGCGGGTTTCCATTTCCTTCTCCAGGGGATCTTCCTGACCCAGGGATCGAATCTGCATCTCCTGCAGTGGCAGGCGGGTTCTTTACCACTGAGACACTTGGGAAGCCAAGGAAGGAGGCAGATTTGTGTAGTCTGACAATAGGAAATTCAAGAAGGGAACATAATTCAGTTCTCTAATTTGGGTATGGAAATCAAGGTAGCACCAGTCATTCTCCTACTGCATTTGCCTCTTTGCTATTATATCACACAAGCATCCAGGGCTAGACGGTCCCTGTGGTTCATATCTGGGGGACTCTGGACACTTGCCCTGGCAGGTAAGTGACTCCAAGGAGAGACTCGAGAGCTGGTGCCGCAGTGCCTGATGGGTAGAGGGACTTGGCGCTTCTGCCGCAGCCAGACAGAACTTCATGGTGTTAGGAGATGCCACCAAACACTAAGTGACTGCTTCTTGGACTGCTGGTTTTAACACCTAAGCTCCTGGGGAGAGGAGAGTACGCTAACCTCCATGAGTCCATCCCCAGAGGCAGAATTTCAATTAATTCTCTGCAGCAGAAGAGATGAATCCCCAAGTTTCACCAAGACCCTATGGAAGGATCTGGGGCAAAGGGAGAAAACGGGAGTGTATAGGGAAAGCATTACTTGTGGCTATACATACACATATAGGGCCTAAGGGGCTTCCCAGGTGATGCAGCAAAATACAGGCAACCTTGTGGAGTTCTCCACATGCTAACAAAAACCCACCTGCCAATGCAGGAGACACAGAAGATGCAGGTTTTATCCCTGGGTTGGGAAGATCCCCTGGAGGAGGAAATGGCAACTCACCCCACTTTGGTTGACTGGAGAATCCCATGGACAGAGAAGCCTGGCGGGCTATAGTCCATGGGGTTGCAAAAGAGTCCAGCTTGACTGAGCATGCACTCAAAGGGCCCAGCCTAAGTCTAGCTGTATCCTCAGGGTTCCTTGCCAGAGTCTGCTGTCCTAGCCCATGGCTCTCCAGGACAACTTGAGATATTTCTATCAAACACCACACAGACCTTTGACATCTGTGAGAGCTACTTCTCTCACTTCCCAAGCTCATCCTCTGGTCCAAAGCCCAACTCCAGAGCCCTCATTCTCTGACAGTCAACTGGGGAAGCACATACTGCTTCCAGGAGAACTCCACAAGGTTGCCTATATTTGTCAGCTATGGTAGGATTACAGACTATTTTGACTTTCTTATTTATACCCTTTTATTTCCCAAAACACAGAGAATAAATATTGTTTTCAAAACAAGGAAATATAATAAATCATTTTCATTTAAAAAAACAAGAAACCCACTTCTGAGTAATGTTTGTTCAGGGGAGACTTTTTCTCCAACAAAAATCAAATGTTCCTTGGAAAGATTCATTTCAATTAAACAAAACTCAAAACTTCACCAGTAATTAAGATATCATATGTCTATATAAAACAATGTAATGGAAAAGAACGTTGCCTATAATCTAGCAAAACAGATACTCTTCTACTTGACTAAGATGCTCTGAATCAAAGGGAAAAAAACCAAGATAAACTCCCACTATGTTATTTCTGTATTGCTGCAGTAATGATTACCACAGATTTTTTTAGTATTTTGTAAACAGCAACAATGTATTCTCTTATGATACTGGAGGTCAGAAATCTAAAATCAAGATGTCAATAAGGCTGCATTTCTTTTGGAGATTTCTGGGAAGAATCTTTTTTTTCTTTCTTTTTTTTTTTTTTTTGCTTCTTTTTTCAACTTCCAGAGGCCACTTGCCTTCCTTTCTTGGCTCACTCCAACTTCCCTATATCACTCCAAGCTTTTGCTTTCATCATCACTTCTAACTGACTGTCTTACTTCTCTCTTATAAGGACCCTTGTGTTTATACTGAGCCAACCTAGTTAATCCAAAATAAACTTCCCATCTCAAGATCCTTAACTTAATCCCATCTGCAAAATCCCCCTTTCCACATAAAGCTAAATCTTCACAGATTCTAGGGGTTAGGGCCTGAGTATCTTTAGGGAAGACATTATCCAGCTTACCATATCCACCTTATATTTAAAACACATTCTTGTTAAGGCGCTGCCTAGGTGTTACCAATATACACAAAACTCCAAAATGGAAAATGCTACTGTAATCAAAAATAAAAACCTCTCGAAGTCTCTTGACTCTTACATCTGAATTTTTTTTTTAGAAAATTAGCTGGATAATCTCAGATTTGAAGCCAGTTAAACTCTCAAGTCTTTTGACATGTAGACATAGCAAGAATACTTGTAAATAGGTTTATGCTAAAGTTTTGGAAATAAAACATTTTGCAATTATTTCCTCATATGAATCTTTATTTCAGACATTCTATAATGTTTCCAGTGAATATTTGGACCTGTTTGTTTTCTAAAAGGAAGAAAAAAAGGAGAAAACAAAAGAAATCATTGCAGTTTGACAGAGGTAAAGCGTCAGAGTCTAGGTGAGAGTGCTGGTTCTGTCACTTATTAGCCATATGACTTTAGTCGCCTCAACATATCCCCCTATATAAAAGTGAAACAATACTTCCTGCCTTGCCTGTCTGACAGTTTGGGGCAAGGATAAAATGAGATAATTGCAAACATGGGCTATTATTATCATCCTACAGGGAGAGGCATTTGAACTGTCATCCCTTATTTTTAATTCGGATCACCAGGAGAAACACTTCAGTTTGGAGTTCCTTGAGCTATTTCCTAGAATTCAAACCAAGGAGAATTGAATCTGAAATTTCTTCTATCTTCACATACAGCCTCACAGGAAGAAGAAAAAGGATCAGCCTAAAAGTAAGAAGTAGGTTTGTCGTATCTATGAACTCGATTTATTCAGTAAAGAGAACTCAGTACACTTGTCAGTAAAGCTGGCTTACTCGAACATTATTCCTTCCACCGCTGAAAATATTTTTGTCAGGTTTTCACAGAACAATGGAAAGTCACAAAAAAATAAATAAATAAATAAATAAATAAATAAATAAATAAAGGACAAACAAAAACTTGTCTTCCATATCTAGATGGCCTGTATTTGATTTCCCTTCTGTTCTCTAGGATAAAAACCACTGCACTGTAAAATGCTTTCATTCACACAATAAAAATCAATTGGCTTCAACAATCTTATACCTAGCTGCCTATCCTTCCGCAAATTATGGCTTGAACCTAAAACTTCAAGAGCTTCTTTAATAGATCACAGTCATAACTGGCATTTCCTTCCCCCCAGTTTTGGTGTATACCAAAATTTCATCCCCTTAAGACCTAGGTGATTTAGCATTTCCAAAAGAGCTCCCGAGAGTGAAGCTGGCAGTCAAATGTAGGAATCAAAGACAGCTTTGCGTAACTTAAAGAAAGCCTCCTTCAACATCTATTTAATGTTAGAGCCATCACGTTTCTCTTTGACAAGATCGTCTGCGTCAGGGTTTCTCAAGAAAGCCGGGGGACTAATTTATCTCTGCCATCATGATTGACTGCAAAGCAGCTGTCAGGCAACTGAAGTGTCTCCAATCTCCAATACAAATTACTCTAAATGGTTTTTAAGATAAACTTGCCAAGCCTGTTATGCCTAGCAGCTCTGACTGGAAAATGGGCAATTGATTTACATGAAAAAACAAGAGATCTCTGGGATCTTCATAATAAAACTGCCATGGGGCTTTTGCTGATGGCCAAGAAGCCAGAGATGTATCACGTACATCTAGAAAATTAAGGAAGCTATTCTATGCACACCTCTATGTAGCTCATAATTTGGCAGCATAAAATTGAGCTTGTCTAAAGCAACAGACTGCAAAAGAAGGCTACCATGAGACTCTTAGAAAATGCTGACTAAAAAAATTAATCAAGTAATACTGTGAACCTTTGTTTCCATCAATTGTTCTTAATGCAGATGAATTCCAAAGGAGGATAATATATCTCTCCCCTCAGTTTTTCAAAGAGGTAAGTTGTGTTCTTGCAGTAAGGAAATAAGCGTGTTAACTATGGTGGACATTGTGTTACCTGGATCATGAGGAGGTTGTATAAAAAGCAATTTGAATGAAGGACAAAGGGCCTAGGTTTTGAAGGGAAAAAACATCTATGAGAAATCTATTTATATTGATTTTAGCCTTTTTATTTTTAGAGGCTTCCCTGGTGGCTCAGACAGTAAAGAATCTACATACAATGCAGGAGACCCAGGTTCAATCCAGGTTCAATAGGATATATCCAAATAATTTTATCAGACCAGCTTAAATTAATATGAAAGTCTGAGAATAACAGTGAAAGTAAAGTTGAAGATTAATATCAATATCCCTCATGATACATATAAATATTATTTTAAAATCTGCAAATTAAACACAGAGATAGATAAAAGGATAAATGACAAAATCAGGTTTATCACAAAACAAAATCAGGTTTATCACACACGAATGTGAGGTGTTAAGCAGTGTCCATTAATCAATATTTGTTAATAAATGTAATTCACCAAATTAAATTAAAAAGGAAAATGTACAGGATCATCTCAATAAATGCAGAAAACTGTTAAAATTCAAAACCTGTTGTTGATAAAAACTCTCATTAAACCAAGAATACTAGAAAACTTCCTCCAACTGATAAAAAGCATCTATGAATAGCCTACATTTAACCTCATGCTTAATGGCAAATAGTTTTCCCCTAAGATAAGGTACTATGCAAGGGTGTCTGGGTTCATCACTTCTATTCAACAATACACTGAATCCGATGTTCCAATAAGGCCAGAAAAAAAGAAAGCATATAAAGTTCAAAAGGAAAAAAGTAAAAATTTTCTGTTTTCAGATAATACAATCATTTACATAGAAATTCCCAAGGAATTTAGGAAAACAACTACAAGACTGGATAGATGAATTTAAAAGATCACAAATGCAATGATAAAATTTAACTGTATTTCTGTACGCAGTGAAGCTACTCAGTCGTGTCTGACTCTTTGCGACCCCATGGACTGTAGCCTACCAGGCTTCTCAATCCATGGGATTCTCCAGGCAGGAATACTGGAGTGGGATGCCATTTCCTTCTCCAATTCCTGTATACAAGCAACCAACAAATGGAAGATTAAATTTAGAAAACTATCACTAATAATAGCATTCAAAAATAAAATATTTAGGGATACATGTAATTAAAGATGTGCAGTATCTTTATAGTGAAAACATCAAAACATTGCTGAGGGAAATTTTAAAAATCAAAATATGTGAAGAGATATACCATTCACAAACGTGAATTGGGAAAAAATCAGTATTAGCCATTAAGATCTCAACTGTCCAAATCGATTTGTGAAAGGAGGGAAAGGGGCAGGATAGAAACTCTAGATGATGAAGAAGGGACTCAGCTGCTGGGATGTGACAGCGACCAGCTGAAACCAAGGTGGCTTGGAGAATAATCCGGTCATTAACCTTTGTCTCATTGTACCTTCATTTGAATACTAAATATCACTTGCCCTTATGCCATGGTAGTTCTGAGACAGACCATAAAAGGCCCAAACATGAGCAGTCGCCCAATTCCTGGAAAATCCCCACCCTTCCCTAAAATAGCAAGAATATTCCTCCCACTTGGGAGGAATACTTAGCCCATAAAAACCAAAGACCTCAGGCCCTGTCCCGCTCTCACTTTCTGAGAGGTTTCACATTGTGTCTATGGAGCGTGTATCCCTCTAAAGAAACCTGCTTGTGCTTTTCTTTGGCTTGCTCTTGAATTTTTCCCTGCCCAACACTGAGAACTCTCACTTGGCAGTCCACCTTAAGGACTCTTGTGGGTTCCAGGACATGACACGTCCACTCTGCGGCAATGATTTATAAAATCAAAGCAAGATCAATTAAAGTCCCAACAGATTTTCTGGAAGAAATGGACAAGCTGATTCTAAAACTTATTTGGAAATGTAAAGACACTAGAATCATCAAGACAATTCTAAAAAACAAAAACTTCAAGACCCACACTACTTCAAGACTTACTATAAGAATTTCTAAGTAAACAATCTTCTCACCTGAAAAGAGACAGTTATACTTCTGATATTTAAGTCACAAACTTCTGGCTTCTAAAATATATAAATAATTGCTACAATTCAATATGAAAAAGAAAGTAATCTAAATAACCATAAACAGGTGATAGACGGGAATAAACCTTCCCAAAGGAAGACAGAAAAACACCAATGAGCTCATGAAAAGGCCTCAAGGTAACTTATTACAGAAATGCAAATTTAAAAAGCAATGACATTCCATTACACAAACACTAAAGGCTAGAATTACAAATCTGTTTCAAACTGACCACCCAAATATGCGCGAGGATGGAGAGCAACTGGAACTCACATGTATTGTTGATCAGATTGTGAAATGGTTGTTGGGCTGCACCCCACAGGCCTGCAAGCCCTGTACCTGCCCAGCTTCAAGATCAGAGAAAGAGCTTGGAGTTGGCGGCGACAGAAGCATCATTGGTTTAATCCAGGGATCCCCAATCTTTTTGACAACAGGGACCGGTTTTGTGGAATATTTTCCCATGGACTCAGGGGTAGAGGGATAGTTTTGGGATGATCCAAGTGTGTGATATTTAATATGTACTTAATTTCTATTATTTATAATTATTATATCGGCTCCACTTCAGATCATCAAGCATAGTAACCTGGAGTTTGGGGACCCCTGGTTTAATGGATAGATGATCTTACTTACATTCTTGAAGCAAGGTCCTGGAGCAACACCCGCTGGTGTGTGACTGCTGGGCAGAACGCGGCAGCACTTCACGCTCCTGGGGGAGAGGAGGTTACCGCTTATGGAGGCATCAGCGTCAGGTGGCTCATTGGTTACCAGGGAAGCTAGCAAAGGGGCATGCCCCTTACAGCTCCTATGAGTGGTTAACAGGTGGAGATGTTCTGATTTAAAGGTTAGAACAGTTACTGACAGGGGCAGGTTTGTAGTTAGGTGAGTGGTGTGAGTAGGTGTTAGATGAGGCAGACACAGGTGGAGCAGGGAATATACAGAGAACAAACAGAAGAGCCGCCTCGTGTGGCCCGATCGTACAGTGGTTCATCAACTTTGAACACTGTCTGTGCCTTCTTCTGTTATACGTACGTCTACCCTGGGTGCGTGCGTGCAGTCATATCCGACTCTTTGCGACCCTGTGACTGTAGCCTGCCAGGCTCCTCTGTCCATGGGACTTTCCAGGCAAGAATACTGGAGTGGGTTGCCATTTCCTCCTCCAAGGGATCTTCCTGACCAAGTGATTGAACTCTTTTCTCCTGCTTCTCTTGCATTGGCAGATGGATTCTTTACCTGCCACCACTGAGCCACCTGGGAAGCCCATACGTCTATCCTATGATCCGGCAACTCTTTCCCTAGGATTTACTCACAGAAACAAAAATACCAGCCCTGAAAAAGAACTGTACAAGAAAGTTCACGGTAGCTTTCTTTATACTTGCCAAAAACCACAGACAACCCAAATGTCCATCAACAGGAGAAAGAATAAACAAACACTGGTACATTTGTGCAAGCGAATGCTACTCAGAAGTTTTTTTAAAAGGAATAATCTATTAATGCATGCACCAACATGGATGAGTCAAAAACATTATTCTAAGCCAAAGAATCCAAACAGTATGATTTTATTTACATAAACTTCTAAGACAACTAATAATTCTGATAAAATAATTTTGGTGGAATTCAAAAATGCCTCTGGGGGTTTGGGACTACTGTTAACTGGGAAAGGGTATAAGAGAGCATGCTAGAGTAATGGAAAAACACTTTTTTTGGCCATGTGTCATGTGGGATCTTAGTTTCCAAACCAGAAATTGAACCAGTACCCCCTGCACTCGAAGAGCAGAGTCTTAATCAAAAAAAGCAGAGAAGTTCCAAAAAGCACTATTTCTTGATAGCAATGTGGTTACATGAAAGCGTGTATTTGACAAACCTAATCTGAGATACGTGCATTACTCTGCATGTAAATTCAGACAGGTCTCAGGCAAAATGGTAAAATGTCAATATTGCTTATATCTAGCTGGTGAATACCGAAGTGTCTGTTTATCCATCTCTGTTTTTCTGCAAATTGAAATAATACAGAATGAACAAAAAGGAAAGAAACCAACATTTTCAACAATTATTCTGCAAAACTAGCTTTCTATGTCCTGACAGCCTTAAGGAGGTACCAGAGAGCACTAGGTACCCGAAGGTTGGTGGATTGGAATGCGTGCTTCAGACAAAAATACAGGGTGCTATTTTATCGGTTTACAAGGGACAGGGAACTTCATACTCAGTTTTAGATCAGAGACTAGTCTCTGGCTGCAGTGAACACACAGCTTAATTAGGGTTTTCTAAATCTCACAGTCAATAGTTGCAGGATAAATTAAATCTATAGAAAGTCATTTGCTGAGTATCAGCTGCAAGGAGCACTGTTTTAGAAGAATCCAGTTCTAAATGTTACAGTTCCCCTCAAATAAATACCGATCTTAGGAGTAGCTGAGTGTGAATACAGTTTAAAATAAACCATAGCTGCACTATTTTTGCTTTACTGATAGATATGCCCCTGCCCCAAATTATTTGGTAAAATAAAATTTTGTACATCAATCACTTTCTGGTCTCAAAGTTTTGTAGACTCAGTTCAGTTCAGTTCAGTCACTCAGTCGTGTCCAACTCTTTGCGACCCATGGTCTGCAGCACGCCGGGTCCATCACCAACTCCCGGAGTTTATCCAAACTCATGTCCATTGAGTCAGTGAGGTCATCCAATCATCTCATCTTCTGTCATCCCCTTCTCCTCCTGCCTTCAATCTTTCGCAGCAACGGGGTCTTTTCAAATGAGTCAGCTCTTCGATTCAGATGGCTGAATATTGGAGTTCCAGCTTCAACATCAGTCCTACCAATGAATATTTAGGATGGATTTCCTTTAGGATTGACTGGTTGGATCTCCTTGCAGTCCAAGGGACTCTCAAGAGTCTTTTCCAACACCACAGTTCAAAAGCATCAGTTCTTTGGCGTTCAGCTTTCTTTATAGTCCAACTCTCACGTCCATACATGACTACTGGAAAAACCATAGCCTTGACTAGATGGACCTTTGTTGACAAAGTAATGTCTCTGCTTTTCAATATGCTGTCTAGGTTGGTCATAACTTTTCTTCCAAGGAGTAAGCATCTTTTAATTTCATGGCTGCAATCATCATGGAGGGATTTTGGAGCCCTCCCAAATAAAGTCTGACACTGTTTCCACTGTTTCTCCATCTATTTGCCATGAAGTGATGGGACCGGATGCCATGATCTTTGCTTTCTGAATGTTGAGCTTTAAGCCAACTTTTTCACTCTCCTCTTTCACTTTCATCAAGACTTTAGTTCCTCTTCACTTTCTGCCATAAGGATGGTGTCATCTGCATATCTGAGGTTATTGATATTTCTCCCGGCAATCTTGATTCCAGCTTGTGCCTCTTCCAGCCCAGCGTTTCTCATGATGTACTCTGCATATAAGTTAAATAAGCAGGGTGACAATATGCAGCCTTGACGTACTCCTTTTCCTATTTGGAACCAGTCTGTTGTTCCATGTCCAGTTCTAACTGTTGCTTCCTGACTTGCATACAGATTCCTCAAGAGGCAGGTCAGGTGGTCTGGTATTCCCATCTCTTCCAGAATTTTCCACAGTTTATTGTGATCCACACAGTCAAAGGCTTTAACTAGTCAATAAAGCAGAAATAGATGTTTTTTTGGAACTCTCTTCCTTTTTCGATGATCCAGCAGATGTTAGCAATTTGCTCTCTGGTTCCTCTTATGGACTCAAGATATAAAGTTTTCAGTCATAAGTAAATGTTTATTATTTCAGAGCTCTCATCATTTTCTCTAAATTGTCTTCATTATCTGTAATTTCTAGCACTTGTAGTTTCTCTGCCCCAACAGAGATTTAGAAATCATCATTTAGTGAACATTTTCTGTGTTAATGCCCAGCCCTCAGGAGCCACAGTTGAGGGAGCAGGAATGGGAAGCATACTCATACATCATAGAAGGGGCCTCACTCTATTGGTCTGAGAGATGGATGGAGCTAGAACTGGAATGCAGCATTGCTTCATTCTGTGGCTCTGGTGGCTGAAGCATTAATAACAAACTTGCAATTGTTGAAAGCAATATTTTTGACCCTGGGACCTGGGAAGCAGAGAGAGCCAGGTGACAGTGAGAAGGAAGAGAAAAGCAAGACAAGCAAGAAGGAAGTCCTGAGAGAGCAGTTCTAGCTCCTTTTCAGCCGGAACTCTCCTAATTCCCCATTTTCCAGTATGCTCGTTCAAAGAAGTTGGTGTAATGGCAAACCCCAAACACACAGACTTCTGTTATTATTAGGGAGAGAGTGTATGTATCTCTGACCTCAAATTATCTGTTATATCTAACAGTCAAATTTCTGCTCCCTGAAAATTAACATTTGAGTACAGTTATAGAGGGGTTTCCCTGGTGGCTCAGTGGTAAAGAATCTACCTGCAATGCAGGAGACCCAGGTTCGATTCTTGGGTTGGGAAGGTTCCCTGGAGAAGGAAATGATGACCCACTCCAGTATTCTCACCTGGGAAATCCCATGGACAGAGGAACCTGGCAAACTAGCCCATGGGGTCACAGAGTTAGACACAGCTCAGTTTAGTTCAGTTGCTTAGTCGTGTCCGACTCTTTGTGACCCCTTGAATCACAGCACTCCAGGCCTCCCTGTCCGTCACCAACTCCCGGAGTTCACTCAAACTCATATACATCAAGTCGGTGATACCATCCAGCCATCTCATCTTCTGTTGTCTCCTTCTCCTCCTGCCCTCAATCCCTCCCAGCATCAGGGTCTTTTCCAATGAGTCAACTCTTCGCATGAGGTGGCCAAAATATTGGAGTTTCAGCTACAGCATCAGTCCTTCCAATGAACACCCAGGACTGATCTCCTTTAGAATGGACTGGTTGGATCTCCTTGCAGTCCAAGGGACTCTCAAGAGTCTTCTCCAACACCACAGTTCAAAAGCATCAATTCTTTGGTGCTCAGCTTTCTTCACAGTCCAACTCTCACATCCATACATGACCACTGGAAAAACCATAGCCTTGACTAGACAGACCTTTGTTGGCAAAGTAATATCTCTGCTTTTGAATATGCTATCTAGGTTGGTCATAACTTTCCTTCCAAGGAGTAAGCGTCTTTTAATTTCATGGCTGAAATCACCATCTGCAGTGATTTTGGAGCCCCCAAAAATAAAGTCTGACACTGTTTCCACTGTTTGCCCATCTATTTCCCATGAAGTGATGAGTTAGACACAACTGAGCAGCTAAACAACAATAATAATAATGTGGAGACTCCTGGTGCAAGAGTCTAAAATTACTTCCCTCAGATCATCCTTGCTGGGATGAAGCTCCCACTTGGACATATTGAGTGTTCTGTTTAAGGGTCAACTCTACATAACATCCAATAATATTCTAGAGCTCTTACTGTGTCAGACCCTCTTCTAATTGTGCCAGTTGGGTTATCTCAGTTTATCCTCATAACCACTCCATGAAGATGGTAGAATTGTAACCACACTAAGAGTGAGAAAGGGGAGTCACAGTAAGAGTTTAGTGACTTGCCCACAGGTAGGAACAGCACTCAAGCCAAGTGGGCTGACCTAGGTCTGGCTCTTAACCATTTACCACTGCATGGAGGTACCATAAATTATTGTTTAACTTCATATGCATTTAAACTCTAGATTATGGTGTTGTTATAGTTGAAGCTGGAGGAGGAGAAGAAGGAAATAATTGAGCAAAAGATAATTGATGGGCATTCCCTTCATTTGCCTTCATCTATGATTACAAGGTAGAGAAGGCAATGGCACCCCACTCCAGTACTCTTGCCTGGAAAATCCCATGGACAGAGGAGCCTGGTAGGCTGCAGTCCATGGGGTCACTAAGAGTCAGACACGACTGAGCGACTTCCCTTTCAGTTTTCACTTTCATGCATTGGAGAAGGAAATGGCAACCCACTCCAGTGTTCTTGCCTGGAGAATCCCAGGGACGGGGGAGCCTGGTGGGCTGCCGTCTATGGGGTCGCACAGAGTCAGACACGACTAAAGCGACTTAGCAGCAGCAGCAGCAGCAGGATTACAAGGTAAAACCACTAACGAGTGTGCAGGGCTGCATTGTCACTGAAGGTGCCTTCCCCCCACCAAAGGTCTGAAAGCCCAGGTTATCAGATGGACTGCAGGGGAAGCGTACGCTGTGGTTTGGAATGTCATACTCCTCCATTTCACTAGCCTTTCACATCAACGAGTAGGAAAGGAAGAAAAATGAGATGCTGGAGTTCAGCAATGGCTGAGCCAATGCAGGAGATGCAAGAGATGCAGGTTCGATCCTCGGGGTCAGGAAGATCCCCCGGAGGAGGAAATGGCAACTCCAGTATTCTTGCCTGGGAAATCCCATGGACAGAGGAGCCTGGCGGGCTTCACTCCATGGGGTCTCACAGAGTTGGACACGACTGAGTGACTGAGCACATGTGAGCAAGGTGGAGGAGGGAGAAATGTTTAAAGGATCAAAACTCCAGCCATTCTGACTGCCTCAGTTTCCTGTTTGAGTTATCAAAGGGGTTAACCTGATGCACAATCGCAGTAAAAAGGCAAACACATCTGTGTTGTCAGTGTCAGACATGAATCAGTATTACAAAATTAATAAACAGAAAGCTAAATTAAACAGAGTTGGGTGATCAGAAGAGGGCACTCTCGTGCCCTGTCATAGCAGAGCCCAACAGGAAGAATAAAGACTCCTCTTCCTTCCTGGCCAGTACTGCTTCACTGAAAAGGCTCAATTCTTGGTTTATTGTAGCCCTCCCAACTTTCTTTCCCTCTGTAAAGTATGCTGTTCCCCTTGTTGTGGGGGGATTTGCATACAGCTCTCCATCATTGTAAACTCTGAATTACAATTCTCTGTTGATCTGGAATGAACCCATCTTTGCTGGAGAAATAGTTGGCAGCCTATTGGTTTCAGGCAAAAGTATCATTTAGAATTATCATTACTTCCAACCTTCGCTCATTTCTCTCTCTGTCCTAATGTTTACTAAATAAAAGATATTAAATAGATGTACTGTTCAGGATGGCAAGGAATTCATGACCCAGTGTCTCCCAGTATCCTATTAAAATTCTAATTTTAAAAAAGGAAAACCTCCTAACAATAATGAAACTTAACTCTAATAATGAAAAACTTTTCTATACTTGCAGAGAAATTTATGCTAATTATGACCTACAGCAGATGCTTCTTCATTTATCCCAAAGACTAATGGGAAAATTACATTGGAAAATGGTTTAATAAAGAACCAAATGAAAATAATTTTTATTTCCAAAGGATATCTTCAAAAAGATACAAAAAGACATGGCCTCTAAGACATGCAAATGGTAAAGTATAAGCAAAAGAGAGATAAGATGGAAAATGAAAAGGCTATCTCTGAACATAAAAGCTAAAAACGGAGCAAAAAGGAAAAATTTGGTGAATTTTATTCCACATAAAATGTTAGACTTCACAAATCAAGTAAAATACACATGACAAGTTGGGGAAATGATTGGCAGCATATATGATGAAAACCGATTAATAGCTTATTTGTAAATAGCTCTAACAAGAAAAATGCCATGTGAGGGGAAAAAGTACAAATAATGATGTAAGGAATGCACTTTCTGCTAAACTTAAAAGAATCAGTCTAATAATCAAAGAAATGCAAATTGTCATTCAGCGAGAAATTCTTTTTACATTTATTTAATCAAATGAAAAAGAGTTACAAGGCTGAGATGAAAGGGATCCTGTCATACAATGCTAGCCTGAAAAAAATTATTACAACTTTATGAAAGGTAACTTTGCTCTTTAAAGCACAAGTCTTAAAGTATTTCATAATTCTGAACCCTTCAACTCCAAGGGAATTTGTACTCAAGGAAATAATCAAATTCTCACCAATGTGTACATGAGTTCAAGGTGGCAGTATTTCAAAGAGGAAAATATTTGAAAACCACCTATGCTTTTAATAATTAGAATTGGTTAAACAATTTTTGTACATAATAATGAAAATTATTTCATGGCTATTGAGAGTGGTATTTTTAGGGGGACTTCCCTGGTAAGAATCTGCCTTGCAATGCAGGGGACTTGAATTTGATCCCTGGTTAGCGAACTAAGGTTGCTTATGCCGTGTGGTGTGGCAAAAAAAAAAGAAAGAAAGAAATTGTATTCTTGAATCACCTGATAAAAATGTTCATCTTGTAATGTTAATTAAGAAAAGCGGAACCAAACTGATTAAAATTTTGTCAAAGGAACGTTATAAATCTATTATGTCTATGAAGAGACGAAAAGCTGAATGGAAATACATCAAAATGATATAATGGTTATGGTGTTTTGAAGAGGAAAATTATAGGTGTCTTTTTTATTTTTTGTAATATTTCTGAATTTTCTAAGTTATCTGTAAGGAAACTGTGTCACTTTTATAATCAGAGAATATATTTGAAAAGTCATGGATTGATGATAAAAATAATATATTCTTCACTCATATATGCAGAAAAATCAGTAAACAATGCAAGTAAAACCATCTGCTAGTATATTGTCCCACGGAAACATCTTTGTGTTCCCTTTGTTTTTCAAAGACAACCCATAACAGCGTTCATACTTCATGGCATACAGTTAACAAGGTCAATGACCTAATTTTCTTTTTCTAGGACAACATGGCTGTGATCTTTGATGATCTTCAAAAAAGACATCTCCTGGTATTTCGCCTTTCTCCCCCAAATTGCTTCTGTCATTAGTTTCACCATCACACTTTTCACAGCAAATATAACAGGGCTACCTTTGTTTACACAACTCTTCAAAAGCTCTGCAAAGTTTAATAAGACAGCAAACACATATATCCAGAAACCATTTCAGAAAATTAAATGCAATTTTCAGTTTCACTACACAAATCTGGTAAATTGGAGTCCAGGCGCTGCTTTGAACTCTGATGAAAGGAGTAATGGCTATTCTCAGCACTGTGCCTAATTGAAACTTTTGCATCACCTTAAAAGTTGTCTTAAACACTTTAGTCCACTAGATGGCAGACATGGAACGCTACCTGCAAGAAACTGAGTAACTTCTTAACAACAACCCTTGAGAAAAGTAAGACCACAGAAGGTAAATTGAGGTTGAAAATGCGAACATGAGGGAGTATAAACAAGCAAAGGGGACATCTTTAATAATCACAGGTAATAATAATAATGTAAAATAAAAAATGATGACTCCTATCTGAACAGTACGTACTTTCAGTGTATAACTCAATCTTTTTCATAGTTTGCTTTCTTTGATAAAGAAACATTAAAAAAAAAATCTTCCCTAAAGAAAGAGAGGTAACTAGCCAACCTTGAAAAAGTAACGCTGAAATGTCTTAGAATAAGACAAGTCAATTAAAAGTAAATAATTCTTGTATATCAATAGTTATATTAATACCATTATCTTTGTTCCTAATAGTAATGATCTATTCACATTTTTATTCAACACACATTGGTGATGTCTCTGGGTGGGCACTACATGACCCAGATTTGTGTCCCTGGTGGCTCAGTGGTAAAGAACCCACTTGCAATGCAGGAGATGGGGGATTGATCCCTGGGTCAGGAAGATTCCCCTGGAGAAGGGAATGGCAGCCCAATATCCTTGCCTGGAAAATCCCATGGACAGAGGAGCCTGCCAGGCTACAGTCCATGGGATTGCAAAAGAGACACAACTTAGCACTAAACAATAGCAACAACGATGACAAAACTGGTGTGTTCCACACTCCTATTCCATAATGATTAACTGAGCTGTCGCACCCACAACTAAAGGCTGGCATTCTGTGTCAGATGGCATGACACACTAGGTTACCCAGCAAGTCAGTAAGTGAGAGCTCATTCCTAAGCTCTTTGAAATTTCTCTCCCACCATCACTCCACCACAGTCTCCCTGGCTGATGCAACGGAGAACAAGCTGGTCCCTGTCTGCCATTTCCTAATTCCCACCATCGTTGTACCTTCCCTCACCCAGCAGTGTTTAGAGGACGAACATACTCATTAGTTAAAAGTTCAGTTCTCACCATTACTATTTCATTCCTTTTTACAAATATTTCTTGAATTTCTGCTCTGTCCCAGGCACTCAATTTGGTTAAGATAAAAAGTTAGTCACTGTTATCCAGAGCCATAACCTGGCAAAAGGAGAAGCAGGGGGAGGTGGATAAGGGGGTGACCTGTAGCACCAGGAGAGCACCCCATGTCATGATCTTAAAATCATAATCCGGGACCCATAACCAAGGGGTGGGTGTGAGAGACCACAAAGCCCTCCGGCACAGGTGAAGAGGAGCAGTCAGACAGCAAATCGAGGTTAACCCCACTGCAAAATCCACGGCTGTAAACTCCGGGGTATTTTACACATACTCTGAGAATGCAGTGTGTTAACAGTATGCTATGCTTCTAGGATCACTCATTCTAATAAAAAATATGTCTTTTCATATGAAGCAATAATTATAAGATATATATAATTATATATAATACCATTTAGAAAGTGCTTTCTAAATTAAAAAAAATGATGCAAATGAACTTATATACAAAACAGAAATAGACACAGAAAACAAGTGTGATTTCCAGGTGGTACAGTGGTAAGTGGTAAAGAATCAGCCTGCCAGTGCAGGAGACATGGGTTCGATCCCTGGGTAGGGAAGATCCCCTGGAGGAGGAAATGGCAACCCACTTCAGTATTCTTGCCTGGAGAATCCCACAGACAGAGGAGCCTGGCAGGCTGCAGTCCATGGGGTCGCAAAGACGCAGACATGACTGAGCATGCATACAACAACATGATTACCAAAGGGAAAAGCTGGAATACATGGGATTAGCACACACACACCATTACATGTACAGGACCAACATATATGCTGCTGCTGCTAAGTTGCTTCAGTCGTGTCCGACTCTGTGTGACCCCATAGGTGGCAGCCCACCAGGCTCCTCCATCCCTGGGATTCTCCAGGCAAGAACACTGGAGTGGGCTGCCATTTCCTTCTCCAATGCATGAAAGTGAAAAGTGAAAGGGAAGTCGCTCCGCCGTGTCTGACTCCACGACCCCATGGACTGCAGCCCACCAGGCTCGCCTGTCCATGGGATTTTCCAGGCAAGAGTGCTGGAGTGGGGTGCCATTGCCTTCTCCAACCAACATATATAGGACCTACTGTATAGCACAGGGAGGAACTATACTCAGTATTTTGTAATAACCCATAAGGGAAAAGAATTTGGAAAAAAATAGACAGACACGTATGTAGAACTGTATCATTTTACTGTATGCCTGAAACTAACACAACATTGTAAATCAACTATATACTCCCATTATAAGAAAAAAAAAAAGAAAGTGCTATTTATAAATGTTTTAGGGAGGCCAGAGAGGTGATGTTATTTATAACTGGGGAGAATCAACAGAGTCTGTGCATGAGTTGACACTGAGCAGGCCTTAAAGGGTATTTAGGATTTGGACTTGTGATAATGGGCAGAAGCAGCAGCCTAGGAATCACAGACTAGGCAGAGTGGATTTTTTACTCATTAATTTAAAATAAACATTTATTGAGCATCTACTACATTCCTGGTACTTTTCCAGACTAAGAATTCAGCAGCAAAAAACTACTCAGTCTATTTTTTTTAATCCCTGCTTCTCTGGCATATCATAAGTGAGTAAAATAGACAGGATGCCAAAGGATGAGTAAATGAGTAAAAACTGTCTAACTAAAGAAGGATATGGGCCGGAGGAGACCAGTGACCTGGAGGAGGAGAAGGATATGCATTCCAGTAGAGGGGACAGAAAGTGCATAGGTCCTGAGGCAAGGACACGCAAAGAAACGGGGGGAAAGAGAAACTGGCATGAAATAGAGAGAGGCCATCATATTGACATCCCTCACGATATTCTGCTGACAGCTAAGACAGCTCCCAGATTCCACTGTGGCTTAAAGCCAGGGAGCGCTTCTCCTAAAGGTTTTCAAACTCAGACACCTGCCTGAAAAGCGGACTGTTTTGTGTACATTCCATTCTGACAATAAATGGGTAACACTCCTCCTAAGGGGGATCTATGCCAGCATCCTACATTGGGGTAGAGAAGCAGTTTAATTCTTGGGTACATTCACTGGAAGGAGGAAATGGAGCTCATGAAATGTGAGGGTAGGTGGTTTACACTGTAGAAGAGATGACCCTATGGGCTTCCGAGATGGAGCTAGTGGTTAAGAACTTGCCTGCCAATGCAGGGGACGCAGGAGACCCGGATTGGGAAGATCCCCTGGAGGAGGGCATGGCAACCCACTCGAGTATTCTCACCTTGAGAATCCCATGGACAGAGGAGTCTGGCGGGCTACAGTCCATGGGGTCGCAAAGTGTCAGACACGACTGAAGCGATTCAGCTCACACATATGAATTAGATGACCCTGGTTTTCTATCCCAGACTGTGAGGAAAAGTTCTGGAAAGCTCCTATCACTGTGCTTGGTGATAATCAGGCAACAGATCAGAGTCAACAATGACTGTGCTTCATCGGCCTCCTTATCCCAGTAGTCAGTACTCAATGCTGTGAAAGTGCCTGCATTTGCCAGCACTCACGTCCACGTCTGCCTCGTGCTGGTGACGTGCCTGCACAGGGTGCCTCATGTCACAGGGAGGGCCTCAGTGAGCCAATCCTCACCCATGAGCGGACCAGACTCAGTGCGGCCTTGCTGTCTTCTCTGGCTTCTAAATCATCTTCACCATGATGGCACACATTCATGGTAAGAAGAAATGGAAAGTAGGGAGGATAAACAATGACACAGATTTGCAATTCAAGATGGTAGACTGGTCACGTACCTTTTGTCTCTCCTCGCCTTTCAAGACTCCACTTTAAATTCATGCTAATTGAGTAATTCACCTTATTATTCCAAAGAAAATTACTCTGAATTTAAATTAGGCCACTTCTAAAGCTGTGGAAAATTCTTCAACAGAAGGGAATACCAGACCACCTGACCTGCCTTCTGAGAAATCTGTATGCAGGTCAAGAAGCAACAGTCAGAACTGGACACGGAACAACAGACTGGTTCCAAACTGGTAAAGGAGTACATCAAGGCTGTATATATTGTCATCCTGCTTATTTAACTTATATGCAGAATGCGTCATGCGAAATGCTGGGCTGGATGAAGCACTGGATGAAGCTGGAATCAAGATTGCCAGGAGAAATATCAATGACCTCAGATATGCAGACGACACCACCCTTATGGCAGAAAGTGAAGAGGAACTAAAAAGCCTCTTGATGAAAGTGAAAGAGAAGAGTGAAGAATCTGGGTCTGCTCCCATTACTTCATGGCAAATAGAGGGGGAAACAATGGAAACAGTGACAGACTTTATTTTGGAGGGCTCCAAAATCACTGCAGATGGTGACTGCAGCCATGAAATTAAAAGACACTTACTCCTTGGAAGGAAAGTTATGACCAACTTAGACCACATATTAAAAAGCAGAGACATTACTTTGCCAACAAAGGCCCATCTAGTCAAAGCTATGGTGTTTCCAGTAGTCATGTATAGATATGAGAGTTGGACTATAAAGAAAGCTGAGCACTGAAGAATTAATGCTTTTGAACTGTGGTGTTGGAGAAGACTCTTGAGAGTCCCTTAGACTGCAAGGAGATCCAACCAGTCAATCCTAAAGGGAATCAGTCCTGAATATTCATTGGAAGAATTGATGCTGAAGCTGAAACTCCAATACTTTGACCACCTGATGTGAAGAACTGACTCACTGGAAAAGACTCTGATGCTGGGAAAGACTGAAGGCAGGAGGAGAAGCAAACGACAGAGGATGAGATGGTTGGATGGCACCACTGACTTGATGGACATGAGTTTGAGCAAGCTCTGTGAGTTGGTGATGGACAGGGAAGCCTGGCATGCTGCAGTCCATGGGGTCACAAAGAGTTGGACACGACTGAGCAACTCAACTGAATTGAATTGATTTCTGAACCCCAACAGGTGAGACAATGTCAGTGATTCCTTTTGGCTACAATAAAAGCTGGAGGCAAAGTGGAGCCCTGCAAGGCCTTAAAATTAGTTTTGAGGTTTTTTTAATCATTTATTTTGGTTAAAGGCAAGCTGCTTTACAATGTTGCATTGGTTTCTGCTACACATCAACATGAATCAGCCATAGGTATACATATGCTTCCTCCCTCTTGAAGCTGTCTCCCACCTTCCTTCCCATCCTACAAGGCTGTAACATTGGGAAACACTTTTTTTTCAGAAGGGAGAGAATCTGCAGCAGAATGCCCATGCCTGTAGTCAGGCCTTGGGCTGGCAGGTCACGGTCTCATGTGGCTTTCTATGCTTTTCCTCTTAGGACCATTATTCTTTTCAGTGCTGGTTTGGGAATGAAATTAAGGTCCAGTTGTTCCATGAATGCCATTGACAAACTCATCAGCAGCATTAAACCACCTGAGCACCCAAGGACAAAGACCTCTCCATGAGTCTCCGTCAATGGTTCTTATCTTTGCATGGAAATCACTAATTGCATCTGAATTGCTGATGTAAAAACTCAGCAGAAATCAACTAATGGCATTCATGTGCTGGGTCAAGAAAGTAGTGACTATTTTATGCGTCTATGAAATAGCATAATCCTTTTAGTCTGCCTGTTCCAGAATTCACTTAATATTTGTCTATAATTCTTATTAGTAAAACGGGGTTTTCATGAATACAGGAAGAGAATGACATCAGGTAAAGTAACATTTTCCTGAGTGCTGGACTGAATTTCAGGACATGAGTTTTAAATTCTAACAAATAGACAATTAGAAAAATCAAAATTTAGATAGATCTCAACTGCCTAAATTAAAAAAAAATGCTACTGAATAACATATTACCAATAATGCAGAATAGGATAATACAAGCATTATCATCTAGTCCATTACAAAATTTTGTTTACTAGGTATCTTTTTACTAACTATCTAGTCTTCATTTCAAACGAAAGCATGTATTTTTTTTGGTCATCCAAACTGTCCTTCTATACTGTACCCAGCTATGTACCTGAAAGTATCCTCTTCAAGAATCTCTCTGTATCATGTTTTAAAATTAACTGTAAATAAGTCTGTAAAATACTTAGGTACTTGAACAGAGGTGCCAGTACAAGTAGATGCTGAGATAATATCAAAGGATTGAAGTAACATGTTGAATTAAGAAGTCTGTAACAAACTAGAAGGGTGGAGTGGGGTTGGGAGAGAGGTTCAAGAGATAGGGGACATACGTATACCTATAGCTGATTCATGTGGATGTCTAGCAGAAACCAACACAATATTGTAAAGCAATTATCTTTAAAATAAAAATAAATATAATTATAAAAAAATTTGATACAGAAAATATAAGACAAAGGCATTTTTTTTTTCCTTGAGCAAAGAGAAGCTCTTGTTAAAAGGTATGGAGGAAAATTTTTACAATGCTAGACTTTTAAACATTGTGAAGAGGAAATTTTTTTTAAGTGTTGCAAAAAAGCATTACAAAAATTAAACTGTAAGTAACAAATTGAGTGAAAATATTTCCATTTTACATAAGAGAGATCAGAATCCAGATTACATATAAAGAACAAAAACTTCCCTCCTAAAAAAGAGTAAATAATATATACAGCAACTCTCACATAAGGGGAAAGTATAAATATACATTGGCCCTTAACTTGCTAAAGTTCAGAGAATTAAAATTAGACATTAAATCTCAAAAATACGTCATTTCTTACACAGCAAATTTTTAGAAAATTTGATAGTATCAAGATTTGACAGTTGTGTGAGGAAACCGTTGCATATGCCATTGGCTTTACAAATAGGTACAGCCACACAGTCTGAATTTGCCTTGTCATTCAGCCGCGAAGTTGTGCCTGACTCTCTTCGACCCTATGGACTGCAGCCTGCCAGGTTCCTCTGTCCTCCACTGTCTTCCAGCGTTTGTTCAAATTCATGTCCATTGAGTTGGTAATACCATCCGACCATCTCATCCTCTGCTGCCCTTTTCTCCTTTTGCCCTCAATCTTTCCCTGCATCAGGGTCTTTTCCGAAGAGTTGTCTCTTTGCATCAGGTGGCCAAAGTATTGGAGCTTCAGCATCAGTCCTTCCAAGGAATATTCAGAATAATCTGAATCTGCCTAAGACTCGGTAAATCCCTCCTCTGAATCTATCCCCTGCAAAGATTTGCCTGTGCCCACAAGCAGAGGGATTCAAGGATAAGTGAAGAATTGCTTGTACAGTAAAACATTCAGTGAAACACTCTTTCTTCAGGTGCTTAACAGATATTAAGCAAAAAAGGATTTCTCAATCAGTTATGTGGAGGAAGCTCTAAGTTAAATGGATCAGACCTCATTATCGTGGGACTTCTGAGTGCGGCAGCTACCTTACTCTATGCCGAGTTTCTGGGGGCCTGTAGCAGACAGCACTTCCCACAATTACTGAACCACTAAAACCTTCTTTCGGGGACACAAGGAACTAGTGGTTTAGGAAATGAACTGAGGAGATGCTGAACTACTTGATGGTGCAAAGCAGTGTGGGGCCTCTTTCCACAGAAGGGCCAGTAGAATGGGAGGCTCTGAACTTAGTAGTCAGGCAGACTGAGCAACGAGCCGGCAAGGACGAAATAAGACACTGAAGATTTTCTTCAGCAATGTCCACAGCAGCAGCACTGGAGACAGAGGGTAGTGCAGGATGTAGGGTGGGTATGTTGTTTTGTTCTGTTTTGTTTGTGGGCTGTTTTGCTTCTCTTTTTGTTTGTAGCATGGAAGACACGTGTGTTGGTAGATAACGGGGAATAATCCAGCAGACAGGCAGAAAGCCCCAATGGCACAGTGGGTAAAGAATCCTCCTGCAAAGCAGGATCAGCAGGAGACAAGGGTTTGATCTCTGGGTTGAGAAAGAAATGGCACCCCATACCTGTATTCATGCCTGAAAACTCCCATGGACAGAGGAGCCTGGCAGGCTACAGTCCATAGGGTCACAAAGAGTTCGACACGACTAAGCTACTAAGCATGCCAGCACCAGCAGAGGGGCAGGATTTCAAGCTACAAATACACCAGAGAAGATGCGCATTTCTGAGACAGGAAGACATTAGCCTTGCCAGGACGCCGTGTCATTCTGGCAGTGGGTGGAAGGGTTTGGAATGTGGACCCAGGTAGATTGGTAAATGAAAGAGGGAAATGATAACTTGAATACAGATTAATGTACTATTTCCTACCTTTTTCAATAAAGTAGGAGGTAAGGCGATCTTCCGTGAGGGAAGGAAACACTAATGTGCCGGGGTTAAGGTGAGAGAGGTCAGTTGGACACAGCACTCGCAGGCAGGTGCTGTGTTCAACTTCGGTTTTCATTCATCTCTTTGGCTTGGTGCTGATATTTTCCTCAGTTTTCACTCATTTACCATTTGTGCATGAATTGCCTAGTATTAAAAATAATCAAAAAAACAAAACGGAAATGTCCAGATTTCTTTAGTTTATTTTACAGAGAAAGCTATACAATCAATAGACAGTGGAGAGGGGCAAGAGGAGACAGTTGAAAGAAAGGGAAGGATATTTTCTTTCGGGAGAAGGTATAGCAAAGATTTTCTTTTATTAAAGAGGAATAGTAAAAGTAGGAAAATAGTAAATAATAGTGAAAATAGTGAACAACAGAGGGTCTTGATGACCTCTGCATCCAGAAGGTGGGTTAAACAATAAATGAGGATGCTGCTAGAATTTTCAAACACTGTTCTGAGATCCTAATCATGCAGGCCACTCAAGACCCATTCTTTAGGAAAATAAAAGCACTCGGTTCAGGATGCACATTGTAAGGACCGCAGCTCTCCACAAGAGGGGAGCATGTCCTCAGTTTTGAATGTCTTTGGAGCCCTTTCTCTTCGAGATTCTTTTTTGCCTTTCACGGAGACGGAGACTATACTCGACCTGTTTGTTGAGTCTGGGAACACTGATGTGAGCATAACACATTCCTCCCCCATGCAGGTGCAGGTGAGATTTTACTGGACACGTGCTCCCCATTTGCAGGAACACAGACCTGACCCGTGTAAAGAGCACGTTACATGACAATGGGGAGAGTGGTGAAGCTGTTTGAGATTATGTAATTTTATTCTTCATAAGCTGGCAGAATTTTTCTCTTTAGCAAGCACTGTATTCCTTCAGAAAATCTACCTTCCTCTCTTCGGTGAGTATATATTCGCCAAAACAATAGAGCAACATATACTGCTTATGTAAAAACATGACAGATGCGAATACTGTTTTTCCAGCTTAAAAAATACATGTATGATTTATTTGAGAGCTTGCTTCCAATACAAATATTTTATTACAATATTTTAATCTTCATTAAGTACTGAAGACGTGCTAGGTTCTATAATTCACACCAGAAATAAAGTGGAGGGTACTAGTAATATAAGAACCCAGGTTTCATTATTTTTAAATTTTAATTCATAAGAAGAACAATACAGTGTTGCAGTGGGCATGTTTCCCAAGTTGGTAGAAATTGTTCAGACCCCACAAAATTAATGTGATAAAAATAGCGAAGTCTTATTGACTCTATAGCCTACTTGGGCACTTTGCAATTTAAGTAATTATGATTTAATGAAACATCTAAGAACCTAGAAGTAAAACCCTCTGGTTTATTTTACCCTCTTTAACTTTGAAGCAGATTTGTTTTGTTGGGTTTTGTTTTTGCTTTAAATTCCCTGGAGCTTGGGTTGCTTTCCCAGAGTAAATTATTGACTAATACATATCATCCTCAAAGTAGAATATCTCCCACCAAATGATTGGCATCCACTAAACACTAATAACCTATGGATTCAGCTATGCAGAAAAGCAGTCTGAAGTGTCTGGAATGGACTGCTTGTTTCACAGATAATCCTGCCTCTGCACCAAAGAAACTGGGGTGAGAGAGCCACATTGTTCTTTTGATAACACATGGGAGAGCCCCTCCCCATGGAGCCCCTCCCTGGCTGTCTCCTTTCCCTGCTCTGCTCCGGAATGAAGGTGGGACTGTAACTCAAAGTGTCTTGCTTTCTGCTCATTACGATTCTGTAAAGTCCTGGCGTTTAGGAAATGTATCTCCATTTCCGTGGAGATGAAGCAGGAAGGTCAGACTGAGCTTTAATCAAAGGTGTCTCTCATGCCAGGGTCGGAGGCTTCTCTCCCTTACATGTGTGCCTTTGATTTGGTTGCTTTTTTTTTAAAAAGATGCCGAAAACCATGTCAGGGGCCTGGCCGTGGCTGTTGTCACTTAATTCAGACGCCTAGGGAAGACAGTGATGTTGTCGTTGACAATTTACTCTTGCAGTATTTCTCTGCTGAACTCAGAGGGATGTTGTCACTGGTGCATTATCAAAAATACATGAAGTTCTCGCCCCTTATTAAGAGATGTCATGTCAGCTGAGCTAACGTTTAAAATATAACCCTGGTGGTGAGCAGACCCCATCTCTTGCAGGAAACAAGCCTGTGCGCTGTGTTGCCAGGGGGACTGTCTCCTCCTGGGGAGGGTGTATTGTGCTGTGGCCCCATTTACTTCAGAGATTTTCCTCTTCTCTCTGAACACTCTGTCAATCTCTCTCCCTCCCACCCGCCGCTGCCCCACCAGCGTCCCTGTTGCCACTGGTATATTTCTCTCTGTCCCCTATCGCCTGCCCCTATCTTCTTTGGCTGGGAGTGCCCTTGCTAACCTCCAACCCCTTTCTTTCATAGGAGAGAGAACCCCTTTTACTTTCCCAGTGTTGCCGATGCCATAATTCATTCTGCTTTAGGTAGGCATTTCTTTTTATTACCTGAGGAACCCGAGTCATTAGATGCACTGCTAACTCAACTAGTTCTTGGGCTGAGAAGGGTGTCATCACACTACGTGGGGCAACAGCAGGGCTCCCTCTCCTCCCAGACTTGACCCTTGGATCCCCCATTTGTTTTCCTTCTCAATTTTGAAGGCTCTCAAATTTCACTCAAGTTCAGGACTGTATGTGCCATACATAAAATTTGGTTTCTGTTCCAGTTTGAAAAAAAATATGGATTTCCACCCTTGTGCTTCAGACATGTGAGGCGGTCACGAGGGCAGAGTCAACCCTGGGCAAAACCGTCCGCCCCACCCCCACTCACCTTACCAGCCTCCCCTCCCCAGGCTCCTTTTCTTCCCCATTTTTCCTTCTGGCTGGCTATCTGCTACTGGCTAACAGAGCTTTAATACCAGCTTACGTTGGGGCCATTTCCAGGGAGGTTTACAACAGGAAAATGAGAAGTATGAGAGACCTGCTGTATGACCTTGGAAGGCTGCTTTCTCATGTTCTCAATAAAAGTCTCTAAAGTGACTCCAAGGATGTTGTCTAGGATTAGGGACTTTCAAGAGGACTAGGATAATCTCCATGTCCTCTTCCTTCACTGTAATAGCTTTTCCTAATGAAGTGCTTGTCCTTTTGCTAATACACCTTGAACTATAGAATCTTCAAGAGATTAAGTAACAGTGCTTCAGGGAATAGAAAGAGCTATTCTTTTAATGCCACAAATATTTCCCTCCTTACTTTTGGTTGCAATTATCACCAGCTTTTCCTGCACAACATCCAGACATTCAAAAACCATGTACGAGACCCAGAATATTACACCGACAAGCAAGAGCTAGTCAGTTATCAAGAGCTAGTTATCAAGAGTTATCAAGAGCTCTCTTTTTCACAGCACACCTAACATCAACTGAATCGAATTCTTATCCACGGGTCTTACCTTCTCTACCTCATTACCAGCCACATTCTTTCTCTGTCTCTACATTCTTGTAATTGTTAGGACTCTTAGCTGAGGATGGCAAAATCAGACTAAGGGGAAAGAAAAAGGAGTTTGTTGTTTAGATATGAAGGTATCCCAAGAAAGCAAGAAAGGGTTGACCAGCAGACCAGGATAAGGGTAGGGACTCAAATGAGCCTCAAGAGTGGAAGCAAGGCCATGGGATCACGGCAGGGCTCCCCAACGTTGCTGTCTGTCCTTCAGTCATATTCCCTCCCCCGTCTCTATCTGCCTCTCTGGCGCATGTCATTTCTCTCTCAACTGCTGCCATGATCTCTGCTCCTGTGCCAGGAAAACCACCAAACGGTCTGAGTTTAACACAGCATAGCTCCTGCTATCTGCACAAACACAGAATCACCTTTCTCAGAACAAATTTTAGAGGGCAGGATCATATTTCAATGGGCCTGTGTAGCACCCTCCCCTGGGGCCGCACAAGGTCCAGAAGGTGTTCAGAAGGTGCACTCACTCACATGTCAGCACCCGTTGTCTCCAGATGGCCAAGTAGAGGTCAAAAGTGGGAGAGGTCGTTGTAGTGACCTGAATAATGGCCCCCAAAGATACCCGGGTTCTAACCTCTGGAAACTGTGAGTGTTACCTACGTGGCCAAAGTGACTTTGCAGATGGACTAACTTAAGAATCTTTAGACGGAAAGGTTATCTAGGATTATCCAGTGAATCCTAAGTGGGATCATGAGTGTCCTTTCTGCAACCAGGCAGAGGGAGATACAACTTTAGAGGAGATGGAAGCACAGAGTGGAGCGATGTGCTTTGAAGCTGGAGGAAGGGGCCACAAGCCAAGGAGTCCAGGCAGCCACTGGGGACTGGAAAAGGCAAGGAAGCGGATGTCCTTCCAGATTCTCGGGAAGGTGCACATTCATGCTGATGCCTTGATTTCAGCCCAGTGAAAACCATTCTGGATTTCTGGCTTCCAGAACCATAACAGAATAAACTTGTTTTAAGCCAGCAACTTTGGGTGTTTTATTACAGCAACCATAGGAAACTAATATAGAGGTTCTTAAAATACAAGGAAGGGAGGCAATGCCTAGCAAAGGGGTTTTTGGTGAGGCTCTGAGCTGTCAGTGCAAAAGATGCGTGCAGAAGACTGTTGTTAGGGCCTCAGCAGGGGGTATCGCAGTGATAGTCGGATTCTGACTTCTGATTAAAGACCTCAGATACATGCAAAGCAAATGCGTCATGACTGAACAATTAGATGCAAAGCTTTCTGGTTTAAGTGGGAAAGTTCAAAAGAAGTAGGATTGGATATTAATGGTCACATGGGGGAAGTTTCAAGAGAAAGCAAATAAAGGGGGAAAGGATCTGAAAAGAGAAGGAAGGAGACAGGAAAGGTCCAAGAAAGACAGAAAAAGAGAGAGAAAGAAAAAGGAAGAGAGAAAGTGTTAGTAGTTCAGTCATGTCCGACTCTTTGTGACCCTGTGGACTGCAGCCTGCCAGGCTCCTCTGTCCATGGGATTCTCCAGGCAAGAATTCTGGAAGGGATGCCATTTCTTCTTCCAGAGGATCTTTCCAAATGAGGGATCAAACCCAGGTTTGATCCTGCATTACCAGCAGATTCCTTATCATCTGAATGACCAGGGAAGCCCATGGGAAGGTCCTAGGAAGAGCACTAAATAGGCAGTGAGGGCCCTGTTCCCAGCTCCCTGGTGCTAGTTCCAAAGTGAGGGCCCTGTTCCCAGCTCCCTGGTGCTAGTTCCAAAGTAGAGAGAGTTCTCTACCTTCATAGCCTTGGTCCAGGCAATTCTGAAGGGAGGGCTTGAAGGACCTGATCCTGCATACCCACTCTAGCTCAAGGACACTGCTTGTGTGTCTGATGGCTCAGACTTGTGTCTGATGGCTCTGACTTGTGTCTGATGTTGGCCTGGATGTTGCCTTGTTAGCTCCTGGGGCTTCTGAAGTTTATATCACACACTTTGGGACATGGTAGCTATATCGACACAAAATCCTATACAGCTAACATGGAAAACCCCCAGCTGGCCATGCACAAAATCTCCAAGACTCCTTGGTAAGAAACAGAACAAGAGAAACCAAAAGACATGACCCTTGTGTCAGCCCTGGAAAATACCTTCACTGTAGACTAAGTGCTTATTGAGGCAAAATGTGAATATTTCTCAAGGAAATCTGGAGACAGTTCTGCAGAGCTGAAGGCAAAACACAAGCCCATCAGCACCAGTAGAGGCAAGAACACATTCTCTGGTAACGGCAAATTTGGCCTTGGAATGTGGAATGAAGCAGGGCAAAGACTAATAGAGTTTTGCCAAGAAAATGCACTGGTCATAGCAAACACCCTCTTCCAACAACACAAAAGAAGACTGTACACATGGACATCACCAGATGGTCAACACTGAAATCAGATTGATTATATTCTATGCAGCCAAAGATGGAGAAGCTCTATAAAGTCAACAAAAACAAGACCAGGAGCTGACTGTGGCTCAGATCATGAACTCCTTATTACCAAATTCAGACTTAAATTGAAGAAAGTAGGGAAAACCACTAGACCATTCAGGTATGACCTAAATCAAATCCCTTATGATTATTCAGTGGAAGTGAGAAATAGATTTAAGGGACTAGATCTGATAGATAGAGTGCCTGATGGACTATGAATGAGGTTCGCGACATTGTACAGGAGACAGGGATCAAGACCATCCCCATGGAAAAGAAATGGAAAAGAAATGCAAAAAAGCAAAATGGCTGTCTGGGGAGGCCTTACAAATAGCTGTGAAAAGAAGAGAGGCAAAAAGCAAAGGAGAAAAGGAAAGATATAAGCATCTGAATGCAGAGTTCCAAAGAACAGCAAGAAGAGATAAGAAAGCCTTCTTCAGTGATCAATGCAAAGAAATAGAGGAAAAGAACAGAATGGGAAAGACTAGAGATCTCTTCAAGAAAATTAGAGATACCAAGGGAACATTTCATGCAAAGATGGGCTCGATAAAGGACAGAAATAGTATGGACCTGACAGAAGCAGAAGATATTAAGAAGAGGTGGCAAGAATACACGGAAGAACTGTACAAAAAAGATCTTCACGACCCAGATAATCATGATGATGTGATCACTAATCTAGAGCCAGACATCTTGGAATGTGAAGTCAAGTGGGCCTTAGAAAGCATCACTACGAACAAAGCTAGTGGAGGTGATGGAATTCCAGGTGAGCTGTTTCAAATCCTGAAAGATGATGCTGTGAAAGTGCTGCACTCAATATGTCAGCAAACTTGGAAAACTCATCAGTGGCCACAGGACTGGAAAAGGCCAGTTTTCATTCCAATCCCAAAGAAAGGCAATACCAAAGAATGCTCAGACTACCACACAATTATACTCATCGCACATGCTAGTAAAGTAATGCTCAAAATTCTTCAAGCCAGGCTTCAGCAATGGGTGAACCATGAACTCCCTGATGTTCAAGCTGGTTTTAGAAAAGGCAGAGGAACCAGAGATCAAATTGCCAACATCCGCTGGATCATGGAAAAAGCAAGAGAGTTCCAGAAAAACATCTATTTTTGCTTTATTGACTATGCCAAAGCCTTTGACTGTGGATCACAATAAACTGTGGAAAATTCTGAAAGAGATGGGAATACCAGACCACCTTACCTGCCTCTTGAGAAATCTGTATGCAGGTCAGGAAGCAATAGTTAGAACTGGACATGTAACAACAGACTAGTTCCAAATAGGAAAAGGAGTACATCAGGGCTGTATATAGTCATCCTGCTTATTTAACTTCTATGCAGAGCACATCATGAGAAACGCTGGACTGGAAGAAACACAAGCTGGAATCAAGATTGCCAGGAGAAATATCAATAACCTCAGATATGCAGATGACACCACCCTCATGGCAGAAAGTGAAGAGGAACTAAAAAGCCTCTTGATGAAAGTGAAAGAGGAGAGTGAAAAAGTTGGCTTAAAGCTCAACATTCAGAAAACGAAGATCATGGCATCCGGTCCTATCACTTCACGGGTAATAGATGGGCAAACAGTGGAAATAGTGTAAGACTTTATTTTGGGGGGCTCCAAAATCACTGCAGATGGTGATTGCAGCCATGAAATTAAAAGACACTTACTCCTTGGAAGGAAAGTTATGACCAACCTAGATAGCATATTCAAAAGCAGAAACATTACTTTGCCAACTAAGGTCCATCTACTCAAGGCTACGGTTTTTCCTGTGGTCATGTATGGATGTGAGAGTTGGACTGTGAAGAAGGCTGAGCACCGAAGAATTGATGCTTTTGAACTGTGGTGTTGGAGAAGACTCTTGAGAGTCCCTTGGACTGCAAGGAGATCCAACCAGTCCATCCTAAAGGAAATCAGCCCTGGTTGTTCATTGGAAGGAATGATGCTAAAGCTGAAACTCCAGTACTTTGGCCACCTCATGCGAAGAGTTGACTCATTGGAAAAGATTCTGATGCTGGGAGGGATTAGGGGCAGGATGAGAAGGGGACGACAGAGCATGAGATGGCTGGATGGCATCACTGACGCGATGGACGTGAGTCTGAGTGAACTCCGGGAGTTGGTGATGGACAGGGAGGCCTGGTGTGCTGCAATTCATGGGGTAGCAAAGAGTCGGACTCAACTGAGAGACTGAACTGAATTGAACTGAACTGAAAAGATGGCACTTTTAACAAAAAAAAAAAAAAACAAAAAAAACAACGAAATGCCTATATTTGGGGAAAATAAACTAAAGATAAACAAATGTGCCTGAAATCACATCAAAACTTACTTTCTCCTAAAGTCCCGGTCTGTGTTCTTTTTTGTCGACTAAAATTATAACAATCCTGACAGAAGTTATTAGTTATTTGAATCCATATAATTAAAAAAATATAGCTATAAATTGTACTTTCAGTAGCTTCAAATCATCTGAATAGCTCTGTCACCTGTATGGAAATACAAAGTTTTTTTTTGTTGTTCAATCCTGGGACTGTAGTAAAAAGAGAAAATGTGTCTGCCTGTTCAATATTGCGTTCAGTTAAATGTACAGATCCCGAAATATAATGGTTTAATCTAAGAGGGTCCAGATCTTATTAGCATAATTCCTGAGGCAAGTGGTCCAGGATTAGTCTACACTCTCCACAAAGACGCCCTACTCTCCTGCTCTGTCACCCTCAGCAGGCAGCTTTGCTTTACTTTGGTCATCTATGCACACAAGAGAGCTTCAGTGTCAGCTCACTCTGCATTCCAGGCAAGAAAAAGCAGGGGATGCGAAGGGTCAAGGGGAAACGGTGGAAGGTTTTCTTGAAAGCAGCATCTACTTGTCATACATTACCAGAGCTATGGCCCTCTTTATTCATCCCAAACTGCAGATTCTTTTTAAAGCTGGGTACTTTGCTTTCTTAAAGAACATCAGGGGACTTCCCTGGTAGTCCAGTGGTTAGGAGTCTGCCTTCCAATGCACACAGATTTGATCCCTGGTTGTGGAACTAAGATCCCGCATGCTGCAAGCAACTAAGCCTGTGTGCTGCAACTAGGGATACCCACATGCCACAACAAAAATTTTGTGTGTCCAACTAAGACCCTGCATAGCCAAACAGATACTTAAAGAAACAGAGTATCAGAAGACTTTCAGAAATAAGTTAAGGAGAGTGGATATGGAGTATACAACTAACATGTCTACCATACTCTTGAAAAATGGTCAACCATTATATTTGCCAAGATAAAAATCATCATTAGAGCTTCTCTTACTGCTATTTTAAAAATCAAGAAAAATGCTTTAGTAATAGGCTGTATTCATTAAGAATATTTTGGTTGTAAGGAACCGAACCAACTGACAAACTGAAGCTAAAAAGAGGGGCTGTTAGAGGTACACTAGGTTATGTCATACAAGTGAAGAAAAGTCTGATTAACCTACTTTCAGAAAGAAAAGCAGATAGGAATTCTCCAGGGATGTCTTGGATTTTTTTTTTTTTTCTGTATAAATCTGCCAATAACAGATACAGACCACATAGTGCTTCTTACAAAATAGCACCCTAAAATTGCACGGTGATAACTACCAGCTCATGTCACAGCTGGGTTTCTATAGGTCATTGAATCATTCAATAAGGCCAGTATTTTCTGAATGACAGGGCATATGATAGTATCCATTAACCCCTTGGATATCATCTCATTGCTGGCCCGTTTTTGCTGTGAAGTGGATCTGGTGATAATGTTTACTGACAGTGCATATGACCTTCAATAAACTCATAGACAATGTGCATGGGTGTGAACGGAAGACAAAGTCCAAATCCAGAGCATGTGTATCTCTTCTGATAGTTAAAAAAAAAAAAAATCCCCAATTTATTCACTGACGGCAGGGGCCCAGTTTAGTTGATCTAATTACCGAGTGCCCAGAAAGCATCCTTGAGGCTTGGTAGTGGTTCAAAATTGGATGCCCCTGCTTGAAAAACCGGGTACTCAGCAATGATCCTAGACAGGAAAGTCAGATCTAGTGAAGGGGAGTTCATGCAGTTGAACCTATAGCAAGATTGGTATCTATCTCTGCCACCATGCCTGCCTTATTCATAAACCCAATTATTAAACAACACATTGACTAATGAAGGAAAATGACATCTATGGACCATCCTGCCCACCTGATTACCACGAAGAAAGTCTATGAAGACAGTCTTCTGAAAGGGATGTGTGAGATACAATTGTTTTCACACGTTAAGCCCATCCTGAAAGACCCAACCACACTGCCCATTCCTTAACCTTCTTGCCATGAATAATCTAATCTTCCTCCTCTCCAGTGAGGGACAGACAATAACAATGGCCTAGAAATCGATACCGATCCTGATTTTAGGCCAAATTTCCTTTTAGGCAAAGTAGATAGCCAGTTGGTATGCTTACTGCTCTGGCCACTCCTGAGAGTTTCGATTTCTGCCACTGTCTTTCAGGCCACTCCTGTCTGGAGCACTGCTGTCATACTACAGACCATTCCAGCTCATGTCAGCGTTTCTCCAAGAATCAAGCGTGACAGTTTCATCTTTAGTCAAGTGGTCACAGAAAACCACCCATGAGACCATTCATAGGTATGCCCTAAGAAATTCATGGGAATGTGAATGATGGCAGTGTGTATGATCTGATTGTGTAAATGACTTGTGCCTTCAGGATCCGATTTGATAATGGAATATTACTAGCCATACCCAGTTTTAAAGCCACATATATCAAATGGTATTAGTCGCTCATGAGTAGTTCAAACACTATAGCTTTATGTTGTTGCTGTGGCTGCTGCTAAGTCACTTCAGTTGTGTCCAACTCCGTGTGACTCCATAGACAGCAGCCCATCAGGTTCCCCCGTCCCTGGGATCCTCCAGGCAAGAATACTGGAGTGGGTTGCCATTTCCTTCTCCAATGCACGGAAGTGAAAAGTGAAAGTGAAGTTACTCAGTTGTGTCTGACTCCTAGCAACCCCATGGACTGCAGCACACCAGGCTTCTCTGTCCAAGGGATTTGCCAGGCAAGAGTACTGGAATGGGGTGCCATTGCCTTCTCCATAGCTTTCTATGGGAGCGGTATTCTGTATTCACCAGAGTCCATTTAAAAACTGGAAGCTCATTCTAAAGAAAGAGTCAGCTGGGGAAGCTCATTCTAAAGGGAAGAGTCAAGGGAAGAGGATACCTCTGCTTTCAGACTCTAGAGACCACCACTAGATTGTCCCATTAGGGCTCATCACAGACTCCATTGTGCAACCCCCTCCGCAAACAACACCACTGCACTTGCTGGGTTACAAAAGCTGAGGGAAAAGTAGCCTGAACTTTGCTGCTGTTATTTAATCGCTAAATTGTGCCTGACTCTTTTGTGACCCCATGGACTGTAGCTTGCCAGGTTCCTTTGTCCATGAGATTTCCCAGGCAAGAATACTGGAATGGGTTGCCATTTCCTTCTCCAGGGGATCTTCCTGACCCAGGGATTGAACTCACATCTCCTGCTTTGCAGGTAGATTCTTTACCTCTGAGCCACCAGAGAAGCATGAACTTTGCTCTGAGAGAGTTAAATGTGTTTCTCTCATGCTGGCAGATTCTCAGGTATCTGGAGAGGATATATCCACAATGATTTCTCTCCTTTTTCTTGCCATGGTTCACTGTGGATTAAGTATCCTTGTCTCACAGACTTTGGGTTTCCCCACCAAATGACTTAGTTTCACCAATGGAATGTACATGGACATGATGGTATTCCAGCTCCTAGAAGAGACTGTAAGGTGTGATGTCTGTTACCAATTGCTCTCTTGTACCCCTGCCCTGCACCAAGAGAACAGCCCAAGTAGATGGCCCTCTTCAGCTTTGGCCCTAGAATGAGCATGGCACGTGGTGCATTACCTGCAGCCTGGATTAGCATTCCCGTGGCAATGCATGATGCAAGTGAAGGAGGGAGAAATGCTTAGTTTTGTAAACCACTGAGATTCTCAAGGTTATTTGCGACATGTGCTGTGCTCAGATGCTCAGTCGTGTCCAACTCTTTGCAAACCCATGGACTGCAGCCCACCAGGCTCTTCTGCCCATAGGATTTCCCAAGCAAGAATACTGGAGTGGGCTGGCGTTTCCTCCTCCAGGGGATTGAACCCTCATCTCTTACATCTTCTGCATTGGCAGATGGGCTTTTTACCTCTAGCCCCACATGGGCTTCCCATTTGTGACGCAGTAAAACTAAATGAAAGCAGACTAAGATGCCAAGTAAACAGGTCAAAAACCATGTACAACATACTTCTTTCAAATATGAAACAAACTGTCATCAAAATCTGAAAAGGACAATCATCCCATGCGTTGTTTCCTTCTCCATGCCAGAATAAAGGGATAAACTTGTATTTTAGAATGTTATGTGGCAGCCTGGATGGGAGGGGAGTCCGGGGGAAAACAGATACATGTACTTGTATGGCTGAGCCCCTTTGCTGTTTACCTGAAACTGTCACAACATCGCTAACCAGCTATGGTTTAGTCACTAAGTCTTGTCCGCGATCCCATGGACTGTAGCCCGCCAGGCTCCTCTGTCCATGGGATTCCCCAGGCGAGAATATTGGAGTGGCTGCAATACAAAATAAAAAGTTTGAGAAACATATTTTAGGTTGGAAATAATAACCCAACATATTCTAAAGTATCAATGCCATAGATATGTCATAGTATTAACTCCCAGAACTTTTGCATATACTATCTCCTACCCTTGAATCAAAACATCTGGGGTGTTTTCCTTTTCTTGTTTCCTCAGACTCATCACCTTGACATCGTTGATGTAATGAACACAGATAGTACCCATTCTTGATGGCCTGCTGGGATCCCCTTGTCCAGGCAGGCCTATCAGTGTCCCAGTGCTTTGAGTGTTACCTGCTAATGACTTGCAGCTGCCAACTTTTGCCCAACAGTTACAGCAAGATACTTTCTGAGTAGGTTTCTTAATGGCTGAATGTAGGTTTACAGGCTGTTAGTTTTTCAAACTGTGTAGAAGGCCATGGCACCCAACTCCAGTAACTCTTGCCTAGAAAATCCCATGGATGGAAGAGCCTGGAAGGCTGCAGTCCATGGGGTCACTGAGGGTCGGACACAACTGAGCGACTTCACTTTCACTTTTCACTTTCTTGCATTGGAGAAGGAAATGGCAACCCACTCCGGTGTTCTTGCCCGGAGGATGCCAGGGACGGGGGAGCCTGGTGGGCTGCTGTCTATGGGGTCGCACAGAGTTGGACACGACTGAAGTGACTTAGCAGCAGTTTTCCAAACTGAAATATGCAAGGTACCTGAACATACACACAATCCACTGACCAATTCAAATACCTTCTCTTATTCATCTCCTGAGAGTCTGCTCAGGACTCAACCGAAATCAGATTGATTATATATTTTGCAGCCAAAGATAGAGAAGCTCTATACAGTCAGTGGGTGTTCTTTGGAAGGAATGATGCTGAAGCTGAAACTCCAGTACTTTGGCCACCTCATGCGAAGAGTTGACTCATTGGAAAAGACTCTGATGCTGAGAGGGATTGGGGGCAGGAGGAGAAGGGGACGACAGAGGATGAGATGGCTGGATGGCATCACCGACTCGATGGACATGAGTTTGGGTGAACTCCAGGAGTTGATGATGGACAGGGAGGCCTGGCATGCTGCATTTCATGGGGTCGCAAAGAGTTGGACATGACTGAGCAACTGAACTGAACTGAACTGAACTGAGAGTCTGCTGCCTGCAATCTCTCTCCTGGACAATGACTGTGTTGGTTGAGGTTATTAGCATTGTTATCACCAGAAATGGACTCTGGCTAGCTTAATTTAAAAACCTTACTAGAGAGGAGTATAGCGGGGGGCTCACAAATTAAAATAAGAATTGAGCAAGGGTGATTGGAGAGGTGAAGAAACTATAGAATCTCCAGGGACATTTGCAGCAGAGATTAAAGACCCTGTCTCTTTGGCAGTGGTTCTCAAGTTCGTCTGCATATTCCAGTGATACGAGAATTATATAATCCTAGTGCTGATACTCAGTCCACACCCAAAATGAACTGAAATCAAAATCTTTTGGAATGGGACCCAGGCATCAGTATCTTTTATAACCTAAGAGTTGATTCCAGTCGGCAGCCATGGTTCAAACTTCGGCTGCATCAAAATTACCTGGAAGGCTTATTAAAACACAGACTGCCAGGCTCCAGTCCCAGAATTTCTGATCTACATAAAATCCATTAGAAATGATTTGTATTTACAACAAATTCCCAGGTGATGCTGAACGTGGGTCTAGGGTGAGCCTGAGAGTCTATATTCTTAACAAGTCCTCATGTGATCTGAGGCTGCAGATCCTCAAACCATATTTAGGGTAGCAAAGATCTAGAGCATGGGTTCAAAAACATCTTTTCTCAGTTCTTAATGTGTGAGCCACCTGTTTGGTCTTCCCTAATCAGGTTTTAAATTATGCTAGCCAGAGTCCATTTCTACTGGTAACAAGACTAATAACCTCAACCAATATAGTCACTGTACAAGAGAGTGAGTTAGCAAATATCAAAGGCATTGCAAACCTTGTGAAAACACGTACACTTGGACCCCACCACCAGATTTTGATTCAGTAGTTCTGAGGTGAGGCCCGATAATTTCTAAGTTGTTCTCAGGTGACACTGTTCCCACCAGTCCACAGACCACACTTTTTATAGCACTGGTCTCGAGGTGGTTCTGACCATGATGACTGTCCCCCACCCCCCCAACAAAAGGGCATTTGGGAAGATCTGATTACAGTTTTGATGGTGGCACTGCAACAGACGGGGAGAAGGTGGGAGAGGAAGGAACGCTGCTGGTGTCTAGTGGGTAAAGGCCAGGGATGTAGCTAAGCATCACACGATGCATAGAAAAAAAAGCCTCCCTCGCTACTTTTTCTGATTTTGTAATTCCAGTGAGAAAGAAGAATATTTTCCCAGTTTGGGTCAGGTGCCCACCTGTGTGGATCAGTCAACTATGCCAGGGTGGCAAGGCTTTGTACACATGAAAGGGGACAGCCAGTCCTCAGAGCAAATCAATAGAAGGCAGACAGTGAGCTCTTCTGAAAGTCAAGAGAAGTGGGGAAAGGTGTAACTTCAGCCAAGACAATTGTGCTCACTAGAGCAGGGTGGTGGTGGGTAATAGGCATCTCTGAGGAGTGACAAATGAGTGAGTCTTCGCATACACAGCAGTTGCTGGAGCTGCTTCGGTAATCGGAACAGCTGGGAGCCTCATTCCAGGCTCTTGAAGCCCAGGGCAGCCGCAGACAGACAGCTCCCTATGTTTCCTCACTTCCCACGTGTCCCCTCTCTCAGGTAGCTGAGCCTATTTCTTTTCCTTTCAAACTGAAGCATACACACGCAGGCAGGCACACACATGTGAACGTGCATGCACAATGCTCAATGTTGATTCAGTTTGAATTTTCAATCTGTCCTCCACAAGAACTGGCAAAACACACAACCAGCTGGAGCTAAAGAAAATAACTCTGCCCTAGTCTTTATCAGATCACCACTCACTTTGGTTGATCAATCCTGTTTCAGGTACTTTTTTTGTTCTACCTAAGTCTACCTTGGAATTGTTATTGACACTGGTTCATATAGGAGTAGTAATAGCTAACTTCCACTAATATTCATTCAGGCTCTGTGTTCAGATATATACATACATATACATATGTTGTATATAATATATATGCACATATACACATATCTAATTTTAATCCTCACAACATTCTTATGAGGTAGGATTATTATCAATGGAGAAAATTAGTTTTAGAGATCTTAGATACTAGTCCAATCTTATGCATTTCTCAAGTGTGTAGTAGAACAGGAATACAAACCCAGGTCTGTCAGTCACCAGAATCTTTTGCTTAACCATGGTCTTCTCCTGTCCTCCCCTATTCTGGACTTTCCCCTATTTCCCAATCCCAAGCATGACCCAAAATATATCCCAATATCCTCAGGAGCTAAAACAGTCAAATGAGATCTTACAGAACTGTCATGGGAAATCAATTCAAATACAAAATGCTAATCAAAGTAGAACACACAGTACTCAAGGTTTAATGAAGACAATCTGAAAACATATCACCAGTTAGAATTTCCATGTCACTCAAGAAAGTCCAGAGCACACAAATGATTCCAGTGTGAGTGTTAGGCGCTCAGTTGTATCAGACTCTCTGAGATCCCATGGACTGCAACCCCATGGCTCCTGTCTATGGGATACTCCAGGCAAGAATACCGGAGTGGGGAGCCATTTCCTTTTCCACGGAATCTTCAAAACCCAGGGATCAAACCCAGGTCTCCTGCATTGCAGGCAGATTCTTTACTGTCTGAGCCACTAGGGAAGCCCAAAATGATTTCAGACCAGATGGCAAAGTAAACAGAACGAGAGAGCCTTCACTGAAGCCACTATCTCAACAGAGACACCGCGTATGAGGCTATAGTGGCAGCCATCTCCCTGCAGATCACCCAGCAACGTGCCGTCAGATCAGCTGCACTGGAAGGAACCCTGGGTGTTAAAGAAAGTACCAAGGATTCCCCGATGCTTTGTGGATTTCAGACGCGGCGTTTCACTGGCTTTTACCACAGAGGGTAAACGAGTGGAGTGTGCCTGTGCCATGCCAGCTCCCCAGAAGGTTGGGTCTCATTTATATCATCAAAGCCACTGGCCAGACATTCTTCCTCCCCTGTGCGTTGTGGAATGCCAAGCATTCTGCAGATGGTCCTCCAAGTGCTAAATAATAACAGTGCCTAGCTTTCATGGGCTATTTGAGGTAGTCATTCTTCATACTCATTCTATTAACTGCCTCTGTCTCTACTCTTGGTGAGAAACACTGTTATGAGTGACAAGATGGACACCTGGTTAAAAGACATCTTCAGAAATAGAACTCCTTGCTCCCAATCATTTCAAATTCTTACAGCATTTGACTGAAGTAAAGCGCACACACACACAAATTTAGTGGCTTGTCTTTTGTGCTAGTTGCACAATTTATAGTCACCCTTCCACCTGTATCTTCTCTGAGATCCTATCTGCCTTTGAGGCCTAACACAACATAATTCTACTCCACTATATAATGTAATGGTGAAGAGGAATTTTCTGCTTGGAACAGACCATCTCATTTCAATATGCTGTGACATCTTTTGGAAACCAATATCCTCTATAATGGGGAATGGCTGCAGATCAAGGGCAATCATTTCTCTGATTTATGAGCAGTGCAAGCAGATGGTTTTTTGAATATCTGGCCTTTTCCCAAAAACCTCATGCAAGCTAAGCTGTTGTATCTCATTGAGTGAAAAGCTTTTTGCTTCCAGGTAAAGGGTTGGGATGACTCAGAATCTGACTTTGTACTTGAAAACAGAAACAGAAGATGCTGCTCAAGAAAGCCAATGAACTATTTTTTTTTTTTAAATTCTCCATACAGCTAGCAGCAATCATAACTACAGACCAAGCTGTGTCAGCCTTAAAAAAAAAGAGAGAGAGAGAGAGCGCCAAATACCTGGTCTGGAAGGTGAAGATGTCTCATTTTGCTATGGTTATTAGATTATCAATTTTCTCCCCTCAAGACCTGTGTGATTCACAGGGAACACTATTAGTCTGGCAAGAATTAATTACAGCCCTGACAAAGGTGACTTTCCAAACAAAAGCAAAAAGGCAAACTAGTCTCTATGTGAAATACCTGTGAAGTTAGGTTTGGCTAGGATTGTAAACAGGATCGTGGGAAATTCTCTGATTAAAAGGCGTATGTTGGGCTCTTTTAAGTGAAAGACCAGGTAGGTGGGACTTGATCCTGAGCTATGACCAAAAAGTTGTAATTATCAGCATTATTTCAATATTTCAAAAAATTAAGGCTTTCTTTTCAACTTGATTGATCCCCTCACAGGTCAAAAAAAGTGAGAATTTTTTGAGGACTAGGGGTTGACAGTGATAAAGATTTATTTCATCTCAGCATCAGAAGACTTGGGGATGTTGTACACATAAATGAAGGAAGCGAGTCTGAGTGACTTGAAACAAAGATGAACCGCAAAAGTGACTCTCTCTACAGTCAATATATTCAACGATGTGTCATTAATTTGAGATCCTACTTGTTTCTCTTTCTGGAGAATTAATGTTGGGAAAATGTTTGAAGCAATCAAATGAGTCTTTAATGATCCAGCATTCTTTCTCATAGCAATGAAAACCCTCCCTTCTCCTCAGTTCCTTAGCCCTCAGCAGTGCAGCAACCTTCTATTTCAAACTGTGCATTCAGGAAACATTTTTGCTATCAGTAAGAAGCATCAAAGTAAGCCTCAAGCACTTCTGTTATTGCGTGGGTTTTATTTCCGGGTTGAAATGGAAGTCTTCGGCACCTGTTCAAAGGATTTCGAGGGTAAGCAGTAAGAGAGGGAAGGATGGCTTTTGCCTCTTGCAGTGCACTAAACTGCCACGATGTCCCTCTTCCCAGAGGCAAGTCTCCAGTCCGTGACAGATTTTTATCCCACAACAGGTACCAAACATTCCAGAAATGAACACTGAGGCCTCTGGTGCGCTCCACCTGTGCGTCTAAGACCACACTTGGCTCAGCTTGTCTTTTTGCCCTGAGAACAGACATCAGGAAAATCTTACGTTTTTCAGTTCTGTTAATTGTCTTTATTCCATAAACTCTGTTTTCATTCATTCACTTATGTAATCACTCATTCGCATAGCAATTTAACAAACATTTAGCAGTTGCCTGAACTAGGTTCAGGATGTTGGTGGGCTCCCAGCCCCAAACAGAAAAGAAGAGGTCCATGTCCTCATGAGGCTTATATAAACTTAGGTATCTGGTTAACTTCATGTTATTTGGTTTTAGCTTTAATAGTTTAAGCAATTTTTTCTTGTTTAATAATGAAAAAATTTAAACTATGAATTTGCCTTTGAATACAGCTTTGATAGTATGCAATTAATATTCTTATTTAATGTCATCCTTGCTATTATTTTTGCTAACAACAGATTCGAGCTTTTCTTTAACTTAGTTTACAGGAGGATAGTTTGCCATGATGCTTGTTTAATCTCAAACAGGGATGTTTTTGCTTCCTTATTATTAATTTCTGGTTTATTTTGCATTAAGACCAAAGAATATATCCATTATAATTCCATTTCTAGAACTTACTATGATTTCTTTGTGGACTAGTAGTTCTGACTTTTATAAATGTTTTATTGTGGGTTGACAAAAATATATATTCTGTTTATAAAAACAGTTAGAAATATGACAAAGAAATGTGTTATATTTTATTTAGATGCTATTATTTTATATACTTCATAGTATACCTATATTATAAATATACATGTCATTATATGATACTGCTAGGTACTATTATAAATTGTTTCATAAAACAATATACTGCTAATAATATACTAATACATTTTTATAATAATATACTTTTTTCATGTTTGACTTTTTGATCTGTTAAAAACTGAAAGAGGTATGTCTAAAATCTCTTGATATTTTTAGCTTGCTTTACATACTTTGATGGTATTTTATTCACTATAGAAAAATTAATTACCATTAAATTTATGCAAGAACTTCCTGGTCACTTTTAGTAGGTTTTGCTTTCAGTTCTATTTTCTTTGATATTAATATTGCTATTTGTGCTTTTTATGTGTTATGAAATGGTCCTTCCTTGTGGATCTCTTAGATAGCATTTAGGTTAAATTTTTAGATTTTATTTTGTTCTTTTTGTTTATACAGGCTTGTTAATGATACCTGAACTACTTCATTTTATTTAAAACATTAACCCACTTAAATGTATCATAATTTATTTATTTGGTCTTGTTCTGTTCCCTTTTACAATATGTTTTAGGCTTACCACTTGGTAGGCATACTCCTGCATGCCAACTCTTTTTTTAACCCTGTTTTTTGCTATGTTGATCATACTTTTTGTTTTGCTTTTACAAAACCAAAGTAGATTGATTTGGGCTTTCCAAAGGTATATCTCTCTGGTTGTCTATTGATGTCTACTTGTTCCAGCACCATTTGTTGAAAAAGCTGGTTTTCTTCCATTGGATTACATCTTTGTCAAAAATCAATTGGGCATTTTTGTGTGGGTCCATTTCTCAGTTCTCTATTCTGTTTGTTGACTCACGTGTCTGTCCTTCTGCCAATAACATACAGTCTTAATACTGTAGAAATTGGGTAGATTGATTTCTCCCAATTTATCATTTTTCAAATTGTTATAGTATTCTAGTTCCTTTCATTTAACCATTTAAATATTAGAATAACCTTGTGTGTATCAACAACAACAAAAATTCTAGGTTTATCTTTGAGCAATCTTTTTCACCAGGAAAAATGTGGAATATATTTTCTAAAGCTTATAACAAACATATCAATATATGTTAAACAAAAATTCTGTCTTTACACATGAAAGATACCATAACTAAATAGGAAATTCCTGGTTAGAGCTCAAATTCTTCCTACTCCAAAATTCTATCAACATTGCTCCACTGGTACCTAATGTTCACTGTTATGCTGGAAAAGGTCAAAACCAGTCATCTCTCTCCATTTTTTTCTCTCTGGATGTGAAGAAGACACTTTACTTACTATTGAAATTCAAAAATTTCACCAGGATATGTTTAGGTGTTGTTTTCCTTTTGCCCAATTTGCCTTATGTGCTGTTTCAGGATATTCTTCATCTCAGGAAGTTTTTACACTGTTATTTCCTGATGTTTGCTGGGTTCAGTTTTTTCTCTTTTCTTGGAAGACCGATATTATGTAGGTTGAACATGTGCCTTTCATACCTGTGCTCTTCATTCTTGTTAATTCCCTTTCTTTATTCTTATCCTGTGAATCCTGGGAGAATTTTTTAAAGCTGTCTTCCAAGTCACTGGTTACTTCTCTGAAAGATAATTCTTATCTGTATTGCTTCTAACATACACTTTAAATTTTCTCATTATTTTTTAATTTCTTTACAATTTAAACTTTTCTTGTCAGTTCCCTTTATACTTACAACTGTGTAGAAATCCCTTTTCTACTTTTTAAATATCAACTTTCTTCTCTCATTTCCGAGAATCTGTATCTTTTTAAAGTTAATTGAGGAGTGCATAATAAAGACGAGATTGTGCCCCCTCTAGTAAATCTTTAGTTGAATAAATAATATGTGAACAGGAAAAACAATCAAACATTACAAAATGTATGTAATTAAGAGGTCGTCTCCATCTTATCCCAAATATCTATCCCTTTCCTATAATCAAATATTGCTAATAATTTCTCATTTCCTTCTGGAAATGTTTTATGTATATACAAGCATGTAGATGTTTATGTTTTTAATATAGATGAGATTACTTTCTGTAAGCCTTGCTTTTTTTCACTCAACATATTTTGAAGATCATTTCATATTAGCATGTAATATTTTACTTCATTCCACTAACAATGCTGTTTTCAAAGTAGTGCACAAATAACAAACCTCTTTCTACATGTTTAAATGTATCACAGAATGGTTATCACATTCATTCACTGAAGTGACACTGTTCATGAAGTAGAGCAGGTAGCGCTGAGTCCACCATAACTCACTCATCTGCTACCCATGATGGACATTTAAGTTGTCACAAGTATTTAACCATGGAAAATGTGGGTTTTTTTAAAGCTTGGTTTTCCTTTGATTCTTGAATTGTGGGGTTGTTTTTTTGGAGTGGGTTGTAAATATTTGTTCTTTCTGTTTTCTTTTTTTATTTCCTTTTTTCTTGTTTATACGTCATTGAATAATAACAGATACATCCAAACTTGATGCTTACCCAGAAACAAGGTGATTTAATTCTCCTTCTTTCCTCTCACCCCATTCCACTTTTCATAGTGTCCTCCTTCAAAACATAAAATGGAGGTTCCCATCTATTTTATAGACCCACTTAAGAGAGTCTGAAGGAATAACACCAATATGTTAATATTTATCTATGGGTGGTTGAGTTATAGGAGATTTTCACTTTCATTTTTATGCCTTTTATATTGTTTAAATTCTTTACATTGGAAAAATATCAATATTACAAGAAGAAAAAATAATGCCATGAAAATTTAAAATACAGTATTGTAAAGTAAAATAAAGTAAAAATGAAAATTTAATAAAAAAATAAAAAAATAAATTATGCAACTTAAAAAATAATAATAATAAAATAAAATAACCATTCCCAGTTCAACAGCCCACAGTATGGAAATAGGGACCACTGAATGTGAAAGTTGTGTCATAAGAGGGATTTCATCTCTATGCCATTTTTCAAAGTGTATCGAAGCCAGTAATACAATGGCAAGCTTTCTGTTGGTTTTGGCCCTTGTACAAGGAATTATGGAGTGTCTTTTCAATGCCAACCCAAAAGATGTTTCCCCTTCTTTACCGCTAACAAAATCTCGATTTTGTTTAGACAGCAAATGAAGAAAAGGATTAAACAGATGAGAGTTCAGTGAAAGGATTACTTAGAGTGGTTTGAGCAGGTTCCAAGGATCGGCGACAGTAGAGAGATAAAACCTACCTCAGGCCTGAAGGAAAAGAGGGACAAGAGGTTATTGAACCCAAGGGAAAGCTATAGCTACAGGAGAAGGTCTTCTGGAAGGAGTTGTGGCCTTTGGAATAAAGAGAATGGTATTACCAAAACCCAGAGAGAGCTGGAGCCACAGAAGCTGGACTACCTACCTGGCAGGAATTGCGCCAGCGGCAGCCCAAACAGGGAGGAAGCTGGAGAGAATAATACTTCACTTTTTTTTCCTCCTGCCTTCAGATTTCCTCTCATGTCTCCTGGTACCAAGACTCAATGAGAAGCCAGATAGCAAAGGAGATTAGGTGATCTAGGTTATAGATAGCAGCCCTTGAGGTAGGTGGCAACTTAAGAAAAGCAAAGAAATATACATGTTTTATGTTCTGTATCGCATTCCCTTGGCTCACCATTTTGTCCTGGCCTTTGCTAGGTCACCCAGCTGCAGCAATAGCCCCTGGACTCAGCTTCATAATATGTCTCTTGTTTCTCCAGAATCCTTTGCCTTCATCGTCTGAGACCCCTACACGAGACTAGCCTGCTTACCCGAATGCAGCGTATTCAAGCTGTACATGTAAGGAGGTTAGTGGCCTCTGGGGCAACTGTTGATGGATTGGGTTTGGGAACCAATAGAAAAACAATTTTTTTTCATGTCTTGAGCAGACAATTCTGAGATGAAAAAATATTCACAGAACAGACACAGTTCTTCAAAGGTTCTCAGACTGAGCCCTGAGTACCCATAACAGTAACCAGTATTTAACTTTAATAGCTCAACTCTTGAATTAACTTTACCTCCTTCTCTGTTTTACTACTCCCAGTCCCTTGGCTCCTATTGCCTGATATCATTTCCCCAAATGACTACCTTCATGTATCCCTTTCTCAAATTCTGCTCTAGGGAGCCTAAGATAAAATAGACGGAAAAGGGTAGTTTTGGAGGAGCGGGTATCCACCCTTTTCCCAAGTGATGCAGGGGTAAGTGACCCTATTCCAAAATGCAGGTGCAGATTCTGATTAGTCCACAGTGATAGTTTGGAAAAGGGTGTGTGATTAGTTTGAGCTAACAGTAAAAGAAATAAGTTGCTCTAGTTTTATAATGTAAGTACAGACTGTAGCACAGGGTCAGTTCTAAACAGGCAGTCTAAAATACGACACCACTGAAAAACACATAATGTCTCCATCGGGTTCAAAACATTTTCAAGGGTTTAGGCAAAAATACATATCAATAATGCAACAATTTCTGGTGCCACAGTCATAGACAAGAATTGGGACTCCACTGGAGAGATGAAGGTTGCTTGTTGTTTCCACAAATGTCTATCCAGAGTACAAGGGATGGGAAAGAATGAGATTTAACTCTGTCAAATATGTGGTTTGATTTTCCCATAGTTTTGAGGATGTACACACTCTGCTCTGATTCCACAAGAAAAGTTAATAGTGTAAACCACAAGTTGGCATATTTTTTTCTAGAAAGGGTCAGATAATAGATATTTTAAGCCTTATAAGCCATGCAGTCTTTTAAAAAGGAGACATAGAAGGAGCTTATATAAATGGACATGGCCACGCTCCAGTGAAACTTTGTTTACAAAAGTAGGCGGTGTCCTCGACTGGCCTCTAGGTTTTAGTTTGCTGACACTGGTATAAACCAAGCAGCCCTTTGTTGTCACCTCACAAAGAATCCAATTAATACTGCACCTCAGTGAATATTGTCTTCAAAATGTGAACGATTTCATCAGTAAATTTAAAAAATTAGACTATTCAGCAGCTTTCATCCAAAAAATTTCATTTTCTCTTAAGAATATTTGCCTTCTACTGTTGCTATTTGCAGGAAAAATAATCAAATCAGCAAAATGAGTCTAATTGATCAACTCTATTAGAGTTGTCAGTTGTCTAATTGATCAACTTATTTTTCAACTCAAAGCAGTTGAAAATATCTCCCAGAACATCTCATTCTGAAACTTTTACCCCTCCAAAAAATAAAACTGCAAGTACAAGATCTGAGAACCTATCATAAAAGTCCATTAATGTAAAAACCACTAAGTAGAACTAAAGAAAAATACATTTGTTCAAAAGCAATCACATAACTAAACCAAAAAGTAGTCTCCTGGAGACAACCTTATGTTAAAAGAGTTTCATGTTTTCTTGAGAGCCTTTCATGCTGAAAATTCTAAAAGCCCACTGGCTGCACACAGTGGCAGAATGCAACAGTGATTTCACAACCCCAGGCAAAATTATATAACAAAGTAAGGATATGACGGAGTCTATTTCTTATCCAGTAGTAAATAATCTGCAATTGCACAAATTAAAATTTGGTCCAGCCCCAGATGCTAATTGCAATACCAGGCAGAGTGTACTCAAGGTTTAATTTATATCAAATAGAGAAGAGCCTTCCAGTACCAGGCATTGAACCCCGTGTTGGAATGCTGTAGCTTTTTCTAAAGCAAAATAACACACTCCCAACATCATTGTTCAGCTGCACCACAGACATCTCTGTGGGAGTTTTCTAACATATTACTGACAAGAGTTGGCCCTATTTAATCTATAATCATGAATGCCATCAGTGCCTATGGTTAGAGGACCATAAAGCCAAAGAATAGCATACACTCGGGTCTTGTTCAGACTAAATTACTACAGAACAAGGGCCAAATAACATAGTAACTGTGACTGCATCATTAGGTAGACCTCTCAAAATAGTTATTTCTTTGTCCTGAGTATTTAATGGAAAAATTAGCAATTCCTTTGCAGTTAAGAATTTATTTTTTTTTCTAATAAGCATATGTTTAACTTTCCCACCAAACAATGACTTTTGTTTACTTGTCAACACACACATTTTCTATCAAAGAGCACAGAGTTTTCTTTGGTATCTTCTCTAGATATTCCGTAAACCGGATTGATTAATCATGTGTAGATTTTGATGTTGAGCAACTTACAGCTACATAGCATAATTTAGTCATATTCAAACAGATTCATTAAAAACATCAAAATCACTAAGTAAGCACTGAGATCTTTTAGCAACATGTGTATTCAGGTATGAGTGTGAGGGGCAGGACTTCCATTCACTTCTATTTTATCAAAAAAGACCTCCTAAGAGAGAGTATTGTAAAAAACACAGAAGTTCAAGTCCAGGACTTGGTGAGCTGGGAGATGGATCAAGCATGAAAGATGAAAATAGAAAAAAAATCTATTTAGAACATGTATATGCCACTTACATGAATGGGAACTAGAGTAAGTTTGCCTAAACAGAGGTAGGAGAACTAGTCTGATTAGGAAAAGTTACAATGGTCCCTAAAGAGACCCTACTGGGGTCACATGAAGGTTGTGTTTAAGTAATGGATGAGACACTTCCATTAAGTAATGGAAGTCAAAAGAAATACATCATACTTGATGTTCATAAGGCTTTGCAAGGGATATCAGGTACATTGATTACATCCTGATAACAAGTCTGAGGTAGATGTACTATCCCCAATTTCCTCACAAGGAAGTAAAGGAAATAGCTGGTGCTGGTGGCAAAGAATCCACCTGCCAATAGAGGAAACTCAAGAGGTGCAGGTTGAATTCCTGGGTTGAGAAGATCCCTTGGAGAAGAAAATGACAACCCACTCTAGTATTCTTTTTTTTTTTTTTCACTCTAGTATTCTTGCCTGGAAAATCCCATGGGCAGAGGAGCCTGGTGGGCTACAGTCCATGGAGTCCGAAAGAGTTGGACACGACTGAGCACACACACATAAGACTGTTTAGCTGGTAAATGGTAGAATAAAACAACGAACAAAGGAAAATCCTCTTTTCATGGTCTAGAAGCGTTATTTCCATTCCACTATAGCATCCTGTGTATGAGGGACAGAGAAGCAGCATGGCACATGCACTCCTGGACTAAAGGATGCCCTAAGTTCCAAGGTGAACTGAAAAGGTTTTGCTTCAGTAGTCTAGTATTTCCCAGGCCTTGCCATTGTTGGCTATCTGTGGGACCTCATTAATAGCAATAACCCAAATTGCACTGGTCTTTCCTCTCCCTACATTACACATACTCTCACTTCTTTGCAAACCCCTCCATATACTTCTGGGAGTTCCAGGGAAGCCTCACAAATCCCCCAACCCTGTCTTTTCAGTGATGCCCACTCCCTTGACACCACTTGAGGGCAGTGCCTCACAGTGCTACTACTACAGCCGCATTCCAGGAGAATACTGATGTCTGACCAAGACGGCCTTAATGTTTGCTCAACTTGACTAACCAAGCTTCACGTGGGCTTCTTCCTCACTCTAGTGTCCTGGTCTCCCTTTTCTTAGAGCCTTTACTGAGGAAAACTTGCATCTGTACATTTTATTCTCTGCCCCTTTAAGTTGTAAATCTTCTCCCAGTCTCTTGCAAGTTTTACAACCCAGAAATATCTTTCTCAAGGACTTGGGAGTCATACCTGTGAAATACAATCACAGGGAAAGATAGGACACCTATCTCTTTATCTCTGTAGGAGGTAGGAGCCTGACTTCAGTAAGTGCCAAGTAGCAAACACAGATGGACTAAACACATGGCCCAACCTCCTCACTAATAACCTCTAGTTACTTTCCATTAGCTCATCCCACTACTTAAAAACTCTCTGACCTTTTGTCCTATTGAAGTTGAGTTCATTCTCTCTCCCTATCATAATAATCTGGAATAATGTCTTGTTTAACTCTACCCAGTGCAATTTATCCAGACCAAGATGCTAACACTGGAAACCTCTCAAAGTAGTAAATCCTCAGCAACTCAAAGAGGTGCAAAGATACACCTTTATAACTTGGGTCACACTTTGTAAGTGGTGAGAAAGCCAAAGGACCCTCACTCTTTCCATATTTCATGGAGTCCTTCATGCAAACATATCCTCCACCTTCCTGCTGTAGCTGTACAGGCTGATGTAGAGACAGTATGACAGGCAAACACCATGCTTCTCTCTACATCTCAATTCTTTGGTTAGGTGCTCAAATAAAACAAACCATTTTCTTCCTACCCATCCCCTCACCCATCCACCATTATTTTTTACTACAAATGGATCTGCTCACTAGATACCAATCACGCCCACAGATAATTGAATTCCAGGGCCTCTCTGGTGGCTCAGATGGTAAAAAATCTGCCTGCAATGAGGGGACCTGGGTCCAATCCCTGGGTCAGGAAGATCCCTGGAGAAGGAAATGGCTACCCATTCCAGTATTCTTGCCTGGAGAATTCCATGGACTAAGGAGCCTGGTGGGCTACAGTCCATGGGTTTGCAAAAAGTTGGACACCACTGGGCAACTCATACTTTCATTTCACTTTCACTTTAGTCCAAAGATCCCAATTTCACTTAGATGAGTGAAATAGTGTGATGGGGTGCTTTAAAATAGAACAAATGAGAAAAAAACGAAGCATTCTCAAATTTTCTTTATCCCTTTTATATTCTTTGAAGGATCCAGTTCAAACAACCATTCATAAAGCATATTTAAACACTCATATGCTTTGTACCACCCATTGATTTTTCAAGTTAAGTTTAAAGGCCAGCCCAGCACGCTTAGAGACATTGTACTCCCCAGAAGGGAAGGAAAAAAAAAAATTTAAGAGATTAGCAGCATGGGTGGAATCCAGAGGAAATAGATTTAATTTCAGTATTAGAAAGGGCGGTAACAATTACAGGAATCCAGCACTCTAATCAACTGTTTTAAGAAAATGGTTTTGTCCATGTTGGAACCTGGGAAGAGGCTGGAGATAGCATTCAGGATGTTGTAGGGGAAATTCATGCATCAGGTAGGATACCTGACTTCTCCAAGGACCCTTCCAACTCTTAGATGATGCTGTGTGATGTATTTACTGCTTCAAAATATTATTCTTGTGGGTTCATTAATGAGATCTTAATTTCTTTGATATATATTCAGTTCAGTTCAGTCACTCAGTCGTGTCCGATTCTGCGACCCCATGAATCGCAGCACACCAGGCCTCCCTGTCCATCACCAACTCCCGGAGTTCACTCAGACTCACATCCATCGAGTCAGTGATGCCATCCAGCCATCTCATTCTCTGTCATCCCCTTCTCTTCCTTCCCCCAATCCCTCCCAGCATCAGAGTCTTTTCCAAGGAGTCAACTCTTCACATGAGGTGGTCGAAGTATTGGAGTTTCAGCTTCAGTATCAGTGCTTCCAATGAACACCCAGGAATGATCTCCTTTAGGATGGACTGGTTGGATGTCCTTGCAGTCCAAGGGACTCTCAAGAGTCTTCTCCAACACCACAGTTCAAAAGCATCAATTCTTCGGTGCTCAGCTTTCTTCACAGTCCAACTCTCACATCCATACATGACCACTGGAAAATTATATGTATTAGTACTTCATTAATGAGATAGAAAAATCTTTCTTAAATATAGAATATTTCTTTCTAAAATGAACATCTAATAACAAAAGTCATTTTTTATCAACTTCATGGCAGAGAAGGTAATGGCACTGAATATCCAGGTGCATTTAACTGGTTACTATATCGCTGCCATCAGCTTTGTACTCTGACATCAAATGTGAGTTGATTTAGTTATTCCATACAGCAATCTCCATGCAATTAGGCATTGCTCACTCACAACTAAGTGATCTGAGCACTACAGAGATAAGTAAAGTGCTCTTTATCTTTTTCTACAAGTGTTTCATTAGAGCACTTTCCAGAGCTCTGTGCCAGACATCAAACTACCCCAGAAGACAGAATCCCTACTCTCAAATAGCCAAAGCTGTAGGAGAGAGGGAGTGAGCTCAGGACAGGAATCAGATGTTTCTCTTTCAGTTCATCTTCCCCTCCTCCAGGTTGGTGAGTGAACAGCTGGGCTCAACCAATGCTGGAAGTCAAGCCAATTGGCCCAGTTACATTTCTGGAGGTCATCCAATCTTGCTGGCATGGAAAGCCACAAAACGTTGACAGCAAGAAGAAACTCCAGACTTTAGGACACTCCGGTCTTATCTTTAGGATGCATGATAAGTCACCTTACCTTTTCAGATCTTAAGATCTCACACACATCTGCAAAATGGGAATGATATCACATACTCTGATGCCTACAAGGCATTGTAAGAATTAAAAAACAAAAATGCTATGTATGTATTATTTAAAAGTGATTCTTGTTTTTGGGAAAAAAAATGAATAAATGAAGAAAAGAGCCTCTTCGCTGCGAATCAGGAAGGCCCTAGACTTATATCCATATATGCCTGGTGCCCAAGTCACAGTAGAAAAAGGTAACAGGCTGGGTTAGCATTTCCTAACAGGTCATAGAAAATTAAAGTAGAATTTATGAGATTCTAAAATCTTCACTAATAATGTCAACTGCTAACCAAGGCCCTAGATATAAAATCCAAAGAATTTTGCTTGTGCTAGACACAAAATATTTTTTCCTTTATTTACCACTTAGCATATGTTTAAAGCTTTTGAATATATGCTTAATAGAAAATTTATCTTCTCAAAGATACCATCATTTGTTAGGAGAATTTTAAATTTGTCTTTAAAAACCATTTATTTTAAAGCCTTTAGCTGTAGTGGGGAAGAATGCTAAGAGCGATAGTGGGCTCTCCCTTTAGCTACATGGCTTCACTTTGCTCTAACTGCTATTATTTACCTCTGTGATTATGTTACCAAGAGTAAAAGCCTATTATATAAGAAAAGCCATTTAAAGAATTTATTGGTATTGTGTGTACTACTCTGCTCATCAAAACAAATGGAGGGAAGAGTTGTCTGTGATTGTTGGAATCCAGTACTCTTGGAATTGTGTCAAGAATATAAACAGGGAGACTCCCCATCTACTAAAAGCCCATATATACTGTTGACTCTAATGAGGTTCTTAGATTTTAAAACTTACAGTAGCCAATCAGAATCATAGAATTCTGATTCCAGTCAAAAAATAAAACATCTGACAACACTTTCTGCAAGGATAATGCTATTTTTCTGAAGGTGGGAGAAATATTTTAATAGCGAGAAGGAAAAGATTAATCATTTTTTCCCCAAAAACACAACTCTGGAAGAGAGCAATTCTGTTTCTTTTTTTGTTTGCATCTTCATCACTGTCTTCTCTTTACTTTTACCAACAATATATAAGATAAGCTTCTCTTTATCAAATTTTACTTTGAAAGACTAGGAGTTTAAATGCGGTTGGCATTCCCTGCTGCTCAGAGCACAGAGAATTATGGTCAAGTATATCTTTAAAGTCAGCATGTTGGCTTAGACACAGGCCAGCTTTCGTACAAAGGTGCTTTATGAATCATGAATCAAATGAATAGCATAATAAAAGTGCACACCTCTGGAAGTATCCATCTAATGCATTTTGGGTGGAGAAAGAATATCTAGTCTCTCACTTCAGAAACTATGGAAGTGAAATAAAAATGGCTTATATTTATCAAAATCTATACATTCTTTTTTCCCTTCCTTTTTTTAGGAGGCATTACTTATTTACAATGTGTTCTCTCTGGGATAGTCTGTGAGAGGAAACATCTTGTTTGCCCAACACTCTTTAAAAAAATGGTGAGCCCATGAACATCCATTACGGCAAGTCCCTGCAATAGAAGTGTTAACAACTTTGATGACAATATAAATCAAACAGAGGTAATGGGAAGCATACACACAGACACAAAGGTTAAAAGCAATGATGAAGGTCATTCCCAAAAGTTGTCCAAGAATATTTCTAAGTGCTTTTGTAGTGTGAATAGTTGGTGAAAGTCTCTTGAATTTATTGCAGTATTAAACTCAGGCACAGCTTTATTTGAAAGTTCCTCTTTTTTCCCATTCCTTCTCCACATTTTTCCATCCCAGAAATTTTCTCAGAACTGACATTTGAGCTATAGAGTTTAAGAAGACATGTTAAATCACAAAAGAGATAGACTATAATATTTATTCATAGGGGTGAGTGGGAGGAAATTTTGTCCCCATTAAGTCCTGATGAAAAGAAGAGCAATTTTCCTTTCTCTCCTGGCCTGTGTCTTGTCTTTGTGTGACAAGTTGTTATTGAAAAAATTCTTTTGAAACTTTTAGTCACCCAGTCGTGTCCAACTCTTTGTGACCCCATGGACTGCAGCTTGCCAGGCTCCTCTGTCCACAGAATTCTCCAGGCAAGAATATGGGAGTGGGTTGCCATTCCTTCTTCCAGGGAATTTTCCTGATCCAGGGAGTAAACCTGTGTCTCCTGCACTGGCAGGGAGATCCTTTACCACTGAGCCACCAGGTAAGCCCATATGTCATTAAACCCACTCTCTATTTCTGAGGCTATGAATTTCTAACCATTGAAAAGCCAGTTCCAAAGGGAGCAGTTCAAATACATCTTATGAAAGCTTCAGGCAGACCTCAATGGAAAGTTCTCCCTGGCCCCCTCCCTTCTTAAAATTAATGAGGATTCTTTGCACAGATTACCTACAGCTCAAAGCATTGACATACTGATATCCACTCAGCTTCTCTCCATGTGAAACCCTTGGAGAAGTCTCTCAACACCCTCATAAAGTATTTCCCATCCACTCTTCACTTTTTTATCCCCAGCCCAATATGACTTTTCTTTGGGGAAACGCCACTTAAACACACACACACACACACACACACACACACACACACACACACAAAACGGACATTTCCCAGACTCCTTTGCAACTAACCGTAGAAGAACCAACTTTGGCCTTTAATACCTAATCGTACTTCTCAGAGTTTTGCTTTCTGTGTCCTCTTCATTTTCTGTCTACCTAGGACACCAGTATGGGGCTGGAGAACGAATATTGTGACCATGAAATCACCATGTGAATGAGAGCCATACAGAGATAACTGGGTAACAGAGCAGAAGGAGAGAGCTCTGATACTGATATTAAGGAACTGCTGTGCCAGCCTGGAATGCCTTTTCTGGACTTCCTTTTAAATAAACCAATGCTTGGTTAAGGCAACTTTGGCTGATTTCTATTACATGCAGGCAAACACAGTTCCTAACTGGTATGCTAGTCGCGGTTCATCCAGGGTCCTAGAAGGTGGGGTAAGTTGAACTCTTCTCTGTTCTCTTTTCTGTTTCTTGTCATTGTCCTAATATCTGTATCTACTTCCTTCAGAGTCTTCCCTTTTGATTCTCAAGAGACTGTTTGTCCTTCAATCAAACTCAGTTTTTGTTATGCAGTCTTTGGCTTTTGAAAATACTGATTTTGATGTGAGTTTCAACAGCCTATTTTAGAAGTCAAAGACTGAGCATCCATTGATTTTTCTTCTTGTTGTTGCATTCCAGTTACAACAATCTTAACTCTCCTCAAGGAAATGTGAAAATCTCTGATCACTGAGGAAATGATCATACACTGGGAATTGTGGACAAGAAAATACAAATTTGTTTAAGGTATTACATCAAGTAACAGAAAAAAACAGGCTTATAAATTTATTAAAGCCCTTTTAAATGTCCAAGTCACTCATTACAGTCAGTAAGGTAAGTTTTCTTACTAAATGTTATTCCTGCCTAGCTTTAACATGCTCAGAATGCTTATATTAGCTTACAATGGGGCAAAATTATCTAACGCAAGTCTATTATATAATAAAATGGTGAATATATCACGTAACTTATTTAACACCACTGCAAAGTTTAAAATTCTTAAGTTGAACTATCATAATTCAGGGACCATCTATACACACCACAAAGATTCCTCAAGCAGATTTCCAAACTCTTGTCTAAATTATCATTAGCAACAACCATGAAAAACATATGGCATGTATTATCTACCAGCAAATGCAAGTGTTTCATATGGAAAATATAGGTCATTAATAGCTTAAAAAATTGTTAAGAGAATTTAATGAAACTAAAGTATATTAAAGAATATAATTTATTTGCCTGATGGGATGCCAGAAAATAAATATGAATTTCAGAACTTGCTTACCTAAAAGTTCCTCAAAGTTTAGCCATGGTTTATTGGTCTCCCTAGATCTGGCAATATTTATGGTAATATCTTTTTCCCATAATTTTTAGAAAGAAGATAATTTCTTGAAGAATATCTTAAAATATTATTTAACCCATACTTCTCACTATGTTTTTAGAATAATGGAAGCTTTACATATACTATGTGTCACAAAGTCCTTATGACTATGATGAGTTTTGTGACCTCTTCAAATATTTAAACATGCTGCTGCTGCTGCTGTAGGACTACTCACTAGTTTCAGATATTTGGTAAAACATAAAAGAAAAGTTATGACCAACCTAGATAGCATATTCAAAAGCAGAGACATTACTTTGCCAACTAAGGTCCATCTAATCAAGGCTATGGTTTTTCCTGTGGTCATGTATGGATGTGAGAGTTGGACTGTGAAGAAGGCTGAGTGCCAAAGAATTGATGCTTTTGAACTGTGGTGTTGGAGAAGACTCTTGAGAGTCCCTTGGACTGCAAGGAGATCCAACCAGTCCATTCTGAAGGAGATCAGTCCTGGGTGTTCACTGGAAGGAATGATGCTAAAGCTGAAACTCTAGTACTTTGGCCACCTCATGCGAAGAGTTGACTCATTGGAAAAGACTCTGATGCTGGGAGGAATTGGGGGCAGGAGGAGAAGGGGATGACAGGGAATGAGATGGCTGGATGGCATCACTGACTCGATGGATGTGAGTCTGAGTGAACTCCGGGAGTTGGTGATGGACAGGGAGGCCTGGCGTGCTGTGATTCATGGGGTCGCAAAGAGTCAGACACAACTGAGTGACTGAACTGAACTGGAAAGAAATATACTGTATTAAACATTTTTACTTGAATAAATGGCCCATAATATATTTTTATAAACTTTTAAATTGAAGCATACCATATACACAGAACACAAATGTGAAATGAAATTACTACCCAGGTTAAGATCTAGAATGCAACTGTCAGGATTAAAATGAGAAATAGACAAATCCACAATCATAATTACTTCTGTCAATTTTTATATATTTTGAAGCTGTTTTATTAGGTGCATACGTGTTTAGAATTGTTTTTGGCTTCTGGCTTAACTTATCCTTTCATTATGAAATATTTTCATGCCTTTCAATACTTCTTACAGTTTTCATTGCCTGATATTATTATAAAGTGAAAGTGAAAGTGAAGTCGCTCAGTCGGGTCCGACTCTTTGCAACCCGGTGGACTGTAGCCCACCAGGCTCCTCCGTCCATGGGATTCTCCAGGCAAGAATACTGGAGTGGGTTGCCATTTCCTTCTCCAGATATTATTATAGCCATGTTGAATTTTTGCTATTGTTTATTTGGTATATCTTCTTTCATCCTTTTATTTTCAATCTATATATTTAAATGGATCTCTGTAGAAAGCATATAATTGAATTTCATTTTTATAATCTATTTGTGTTTTAAATAGTGCTTACTCCATTATACATAATAACCAATGCAGTTGCATTTAACAGTATCTCAATAACTTTCTCTTTGTTCCATCTGGTCTTTTTTTCTTTTTTATCTTTTCCTCCCTTCTTTAGAATTCAATACATTTTCAATAAATTCAATAAAGCTTCCTTTTATTTCTTCTTTAGCTTGTTTATTTTACATTTTTATTATTTTTAGAAGTTAGAGATTATAATATTCTCTTTGCCATCATATAATCCTCTTAATATTAGTACTTTTATCATTTTTAAATAATGCAATAACTTTGTAACAATTTAACTTGATTTACATGCCACTTGACGTTTATGACATTACAGTCATATATTTTACACTCATATATTATCAATATAAAAATATTAGTATAAACCACACCTATATCCTTTGATATTTACTCATATATTTATACTTTCCACAGCTTTTTATTTCTTTCTCTAGTTTTATGCATCCATCTGGAATTGTTAATACTTTCCTTTGGTCTCAAGAATTTCTGTTACCATATCTTACAGTCTACTACTTGTGACAAATACTCTCAGATTTTATCTAATTTCTTTATTTCATCTGTATTTTTGAATCATTTTAGATTTATATACATCTATTTCTGCTTTATTGACTATGCCAAAACCTTTGACTGTGTGGAACATAATAAACTGTGGAAAATTCTGAAAGAGACTGGAATACCAGACCACCCGACCTGCCTCTTGAGAAACCTGTATGCAGGTCAGGAAGCAACAGTTAGAACTGGACATGGAACAACAGACTGGTTCCAAATAGGAAAAGGAGTACGTCAAGGCTGCATATTGTCACCCTGCTTATTTAACTTCTATGCAGAGTACATCATGAGAAACGCTGGGCTGGAGGAAGCACAAGCTGGAATCAAGATTGCCAGGAGAAATATCAATAACCTCAGATATGCAGATGATACCACCCTTATGGCAGAAAGCAAAGAAGAACTAAGAGTCTCTTGATGACAGTGAAAGAGCAAAGTGAAAAAGTTGGCTGAAAGCTCAACATTCAGAAAACTAAGATCATGGCATCTGGTCCCATTACTTCATGGGAAATAGATGGGAAACAGTGGAAACAGTGTCAGACTTCATTTTTCTGGGCTCCAAAATCACTGCAGATGGTGATTGCAGCTATGAAATTAAAAGACGCTTACTCCTTGGATGGAAAGTTATGACCAACCTAGACAGCATATTGAAAAGCAGAAACATTTTGTCAACAAAGGTCCGTCTAGTCAAGGCTATGGTTTTTCCAGTGGTCATGTATGGATGTGAGAGTTGGACTATAAAGAAAGCTGAGTGCAGAAGAACTGATGCTTTTGAACTGTGGTCTTGGAGAAGACTCTTGAGAGTCCCTTGGACTGCAAGGAGATCCAACCAGTCCATCCTAAAGGAGATCAGTCTGGGGTGTTCATTGGAAGGACTGATGTTGAAGTGGAAACTCCAGTACTTTGGCCACCTGATGCGAAGACCTGACTCATTTGAAGAGACCCTGATGCTGGGAGGGACTGAGGGCAGGAGAAGGGGATGAAAGAGCATGAGATGGCTAGATGGCATCACTGACTCAAAGGACATGGGTTTGGGTGGACTCCAGGAGTTGGTAATGGACAGGGAGGCCTGGCATGCTGCGATTCATGGGGTCGCAAAGAGTCGGACATGACTGAGCAACTGAACTGAACTGAGATTTATATAAAAGCTGAAAAGATGGTTCTGAGAGTTTCTCTATAGCTTTCACTCAGAACTCCCTAATGTCAGCATTTGAAATACTTCAAAACTAAAACATTAACACTCATTACCTAAACTTTATTCATATTCCACCATATTTTCCACTAATGTCCTTTTTCTCTCCCAAAGTACATAATAAGATAATAGATAGCATCTAGTAACTTTATTTTTTGTAGAATATTTTACTGTGTATAAAACTCTCTATTGGTCACTGCTTTCCTCCCATCTCTTTTAAAAATGGCATTCTACCACTGATCAGCACACCTCTAATAGTCATGTGCCACCGGGTCACACATTCTGCTGTGCTGCTGGCTTACCCTACCCACCAGCACGGCCATAGCAGTCAAACACCAGTGGCCTTACAGCCAGCTGCAGTGGAGCTCTGTTCTACCCACCAATGCACCTGCAGCAGTTGGCCCCAACACAACAGAAAGGCCACATAGGGAAACCCTGAAGTATGCGACTGTAATGGCCGGAGGTCAGTGTGCTGCTGGGTCCCAGAAAACATCTCCTATATAAGGTCATGTCTCCAAGAGCAGGAGATATAACGAACCTAACTAATACAAAGAAATAGGCAGGACTAGGTAAAATGAGGAGATGGATAGTTATGTTCCAAGAGAGAAAACAAAACAAACCCTCAGAAAAAGAACTAAACAAAAGAGAGATAAGCAATCTACCTAATAAAGAGTTTGAGGTAATGATCATAAAAATGCTCCCATATGTCTGCCAGCTTGCTTTTCAGCAGAAACTTCGCAGGTCAGAGAGGACTGACACAGTATGCTCAAAATGCTGAAAGGAAAAAAACTACAACCAAGAATGATCTAGAAACAAAATTATCATTTCAAATTGAAGGAGAAATAAAGAGTTTTACAGACAAGCAAAAGCTAAAGGTGTTCATTACCCCTAAACAGGCCTTACAAGAAATGTTAGAGGTCTGCATTTACTGATTATTTTTGCTCTTTCTTCTTGGTTGTATTATCCTATCTTTTCATAGTCTCATGATTTTTATTGTATATTTTACATTGTATAAAAAATAATTGTAGCACCTGAGAATGTTATTTTCACCAAATAAATGTTATTGTTTTTTTCTCTCAAGTAGATAAATAAAAAAGTTGATTATTTGAATCTAATCAGAGATTTAACTGGGTCAGATCTAGGTTGCAATTTCAGTCAAATGAAGTTTCCATTCATTTAAAATGTTCCTTAGTCATGGGCATTCTAGACTTTTGCTTTAGGCTCTGGAAGGTCTTTGTCTCTTTAATCCTGAAAAACTATAGGAGATTCTATTCTGTCTTTTATGGATACTGAGCTGAACTCCATAGTTTCCTACTCCACACTATTTCAAATATATATCAAACACATGCCAAGTATTTTGATGTGGAGACTGGCCATGACAAGCCTTCTCTCTCAAGCAGTACCTATCTCTGTTGTTTAGTTGCCAAGTTGTATCAGACTTTTTGTGACCCCTTGGACTGTAGCCCATCAGGCTCCTCTGTCCATGGGATTTCCCAGGCAAGGACACTGGAGTGCCATGCCATTCCCTTCTCCAGGGGACCCTTTACCTCTGAGCCAGCAAGGAAGCAATAAAATTGCTAGAAATTTCACCTTTTACAGGTGGTGACTCCATCTCTAAGCAATGTCTCATGGGAAAAAGAAACTATGCTTTTGAGTCCCCTCTGAATTCAATCAATCATACTATCTTGTACAATTTTTAAAAGAAGTAACCAAACAAAAAACAACCAAACTTGGGAAAAAATGGTAGTTACCAGAAGCTGGAGCAGTTGGGGGAAGGGATAAGAATAAGAGTATGTACTTGCAAACAAGGTCCTATTGTGTAGCATAGGGAACTATATTCAACAGCCTGTGATAAACTTTCATGGAAAAGAATATGGAAAGAATACACACACACACATAACTGGGTCACTTTGCTGTATAGCAGAAATTAAACACATTGTAAATCAATTATATTTCACTAAATTACAAGAATATATAGTTGAAACTAGTAGATAAAGTCATGGATAGCTAATACATAGTACATGATTATAGGCAACAAAAGCTGTATTATAAACATTAAGCTTGCTGAAAGACTAGATCTTAATTATTCCTACCTCTAGGAGATATGATAATTATGTGGCATGACAGTGCTGCAATGGCAATCTTACTATGATATAAATGCATCAGTTCAATACATTGTACACCTTAAACTTACATAGTAAATTTATACTGTGTCAGTTATACCTCAACTTTTTAAAAAGCTCCAGTTTATGTTATATGTCATAAAAGCTTTTTTAAAAGCTCTAGTTTCTCCCTCAGCAGAAATCTTCTGTTTAGATTAAGACCAATCTTGTTCCTGGACCAGGTAAGAAATGCCCCTAGAGAAGAAAATGGCTGGCAATTATGAACCTATGTAGGAAAGGCTCTTCCCTGTCTGGAATTTTATTTCATCTATTCTCCTTACTAATAAAGCAGTGCAATTTCTTTAAAAAAAAATCCTGTATTTTATTTTTTAAAATTTGCTATTTTAGTGGGACTATTGCCTTTCCATGGTCTATTACATCATACTTGTAAGCAAAATTTCAATCCCATTACACCTAAACAAACAAATGTATGTTTAATTATTTGAGATACATGCTAAGAAACAGAATTGTAAATGGTCTTAAAAACAAGCCTTTTCCTCTACTGTTGTCTGAAAACAGTAAGGATACTGTAGACAATACAGAATCACTGGCCTTACCCCCTCACCAGTGTCTAAAGTGGCCAGGGTATAACCAGTCTCCAAAATATGCCAGTCAAACAGCAGTTGACTCATTCATTACAACACTAGTCATATACACTTAGGATGATTATATATCCCAATTTTCCCTGGACAGTTTTATGTTGTAACTACAATCAGTGCCTCTTTTACTCACAAACACATCCCAGGTAAAATGATAAATTATATGTCCCATCTTGGTTTATGTATGGATATGAGGCCTGAAGAAAGATAACCTTTTAATTTTCACCGTACCTCCTGCACCTCAACCTTATGTATGTCATTAGACTTACTGTCAATATACTGGTATGTTGGTTCTGAATCATGACCCTGTTACAGCATCATTTGCCAAAAACCAATATGAATGGATTCATAATTTTTTTCTATTATGTTCATATACTGCTGCTTGGAAGAAAAGCCATAATAAAATTTCAGTATTAATACAACTTTATGTTCCCATAGGTAAAATGAAGTTTACTCCTATTAAAATATTTTTATATTTTAATACAGACTATTTAATGTTTTAAAACACTTAGATATGTACTCCCCCTGCCCCACCGCCTCCTCTTTTAACCATAATATAGTAGATACTTAAAAAACAAAGCCAGAAAATAACTTTGGAATTTTCATCATTTTTATAGGAATCATATAAAGCAGGTTGCATTTAATTCTCCATGGAGTAAAGTTTGGAAATGAGGCTGAATTATTCACAGATGACAAATTTTAGACCCTAAAACATGCTTGGTACACTGGAGAAAATTAAATCACTTGAGCCATCAAGTTTTTCTTAAAGCATCTCGATATGCTTTTGACTGATACCATCTGTTATCTCCTGAAAAAATTATTTTCCTTTGGAAGGTATTCATCAAATTATAGGTGACATATTTGTTTGAGAATATAGTAGACCATCTGGTTCTACAAAAACGTGTCTTTAAAAAATATTGCCATCCTATCTCAGCTGCACCATCCATATTTTTCAGAAGCTTGTTGTTGTTGTTACATTCCCAAAACAGAAACACATGATATTTTTGGCTCCTGGTTAAAGAAGCAAAGAAAAACATTTACAAAAAGATTTTTCTAAGCACTGTGATATTCTACAGCTCTTCACTAAAAGAATAAGTAGGTGACCAGAGAATAGAGTGTTGAGAAGAAAGGAAGAAGGCATGGTGAGCTCAGTGAATACTCCATATCCTGAACAGAAAGCCACTAAAACAAAGAGCTGCGCAACCTTCTCCCCGCATATATGAGCTCTGTAGAATACCGAGGTGTATTACCTTAGCTGCAATCAAGAAAATGAATAGTGAGTTTACAGACATAGTCTCATTCCTATGACTACCCTGCAATCGCAACTCAGTGATAGAAAAAATTATTTTCTTTTCCTAAGGAGGCCTTTCTACTTATTAAAATAAGAGATGAGAAACCTAAGAAAATAACTTCATTTCTCATTCCCTATTTGGGCTCAGTAAACTTTGTGCTTGTGCTTAGTCACTCAGTTGTGTCTGACTCTTTGCAACCCCATGAACTAGCCCACCAGGCTTCTCTGTCCATGGGAGTCTCCAGGCAAGAATACTGGAGTGGGTTGCCATGCCCTCCTCCAGGGGATCTTCCCAACCCAGGGATTGAAACCAGGTCTCCCACATTACAGGCAGATTCATTACCATCTGAGCCACCAGGGAAACCCCTCAGTAAACTTGGAAAAACCAAATTTTCTCCAACTATAAAACGGGTCACTTCCTTACCAGAACAACGCTTATCAATATCAAGCCCCCCCCCTTTTTTAACACTGTGAACTACAGCAATTGTTCTCAGACATTCAACCATACGTTTCACCGGCTCTTTCAAGTGGTGGTAAAACACTGTGAAAGAAAGTAGCAAGATGTTCCTATTAAGGGTATTCATGTATTTCACCACATTTAAGTGGTATCATACTCATTTCTTCATTTAAAAACATTTACTGAGCCCTTATTATGTGGCCAGCATTACCAAACACTGGAGGATCTAATATTGAACAGAAACAGTTATAGCCCCTGGTCCTGGGAGTTTAAAATAGAGTAAATTAAAGAAGCATTATTTAAAGGATCAACAGGGGACTTCCCTGCTGGTCCAGTGGTCAAGATTCTACACTGCTAATACAGGGGTTCAATCCCTGGTCAGGGAACTAAGATGCCACATGACAGAAAAAAAAAAAATCAACCAGAAAAAAAAAAATCAACACGTGTAAAATTAGAAGTGTAAAAAGGGTTATGGAGACAGAGACATGAAGTACATTGTGTTGTGAGTGTGTGTGTGTGTGTGGTTAGTCACTCAGTCATGTCTGACTCTTTGAGACCCCATGGACTGTAGACCACCAGGCTCTTCTGTCCAGGGAATTCTCCTCCATGGAATTCTCCAGGCAAGAATACTGGAGTAGGTAGCCATTGCCTTCTCCAGGAGATCATCCCAACATAGGGATCAAGCTAGGAGCTTGAAAGGTCACAGTGTCTGTGAGGAAGTAATACATGATATGAGATACCGAGTGTGAGGAGGAGTTAATTCAGTAAGGAGGGGAGGAAAGAGCCTTGCCAAAAAGAAGACGTAAAAAAAGCAACAACAAAATTGTCTTACCTTTGACTTGAACTAAAGACCCTCTTAATGAAGTGAAAGAGAAGAGTGGGAAAAGCTGGCTTAAAACTCATCATTCAAAAAATGAAGATCATGGTATCTGGTCCCATCACTTCATGGCAAATAGTTGGGGAAACAATGGAAACAGTGACAAACTTTATTTTCTTGGGCTTCAAAATCACTGCAGAAGGTGACTGCAGCCATGAAACTAAAAGATGCTTACTCCTCGAAAGAAAAGCTATGACAAACCTAGATAGCATATTAAAATAGCAGAGACATTAGTTTGCTGACAAAGGTCTGTCTGGTCAAAGCTATGGTTTTTCCAGTAGTCATGTATGGTTGTGAGAGTTGGACCATAAAAAAAGCTGAATGCCAAAGAATTGATGCTTTTAAATTGTAGTAATGGAGAAGACTTTGAGACTGCATGGAGTCTTCCCTTAGACTGCATGGAGATCAAACCAGTCAATCCTAAAGGAAATCAGTCCTGAATATTCATTCAAAGGACTGATGCTGAGGCTGAAGCTTGAATACTTTGACCACCTGATGCAAAGAACTGACTCATTAGAAAGGCCCTGATGCTGGGAAAGATTGAAGGCAAGAAGAGAAGGGGAAGACAGAGGATGAGATGGTTGGACGGCATTGACTTGATGAACATGAGTTTGAGCAAGCACTGCGAGTTGGTGATGGACAGGGAAGCCTGGTGTCTACTGAGTTGCAAAGAGTTGGACACGACTGAATGCCAACTGAACTGGACTTGATCATTGTAATATAATTCACACTTTATATCTGGGAAGGAATTAACATTTCTGATAAAATGCTTAAGCAATATTCTGATGGATATTAACTGGTTTTAGGAGTCTGGGAACTATTAACCCTGCTGTCAGTTGACCTGTAACTAGATACTCATTTTCCTTTCTGTCTGGTCCATCCGTGATTATGAATATTGAAGCCGACTTATTTTTTTCTATACATATCACTACCAAGAGAAATCTCTAAATTATCTACTGGAGATCTTTTCAATTGTAATAAAATTGTAACAATATGCCCATACAAGCTCATAATTATTGTCAGAAAAGTATTTATTACAGTTTTGGAGGACCCATCAAGATGAGCTTCTCTCACAAAGACCCACCAGAGTGAAGGGGATCAAAGAACACCACAGCATGCTGGTGAGATTGTGTTGTGTTGCCCTAACCTTCCTGTGCCTGGATTTTGACTGGAAGTTTTTGTTAATATGTCAAAACTTGAGCTCACTCTCGTGTTCACATGTCAAAGTTCAATGGCCATTGTATCTGTCTTCTATTATTATTACAAGTTACCATACATTAGCATCTTGAAACAACAGAAGCCTCTTATCTCATGATTCTTTGGATCAGAAGTCTAGAAACAGGGCAGCTCAGTTGGTTCCTCTGCCTTAGAGTCTCAGACTGAAATCATGGTGTCGGCTGGACTATGTTCCTTTCTAGGTGCTCTGGGAATACATCTTCTGAACTCGTTCAAGTTGAAGAACAAATTCAGTTCATGCGGTTATAGTACTGAGGTATCCGTTTCTTTGCTGGCTATCAACTGTTCACCTTTCTTGGCTCTCTTCCCTTGTCTTCCATCTTTAAACCAGCAACAGTACATCAGGTCCTTCTTACACTTCAAATCTTTCTGACTTCCCTTTCAACCCCATCTCTATTTCCAGCTGGAGGAAGTCTCTACTTTTACAGGTCCAAATGTAGTGGCTCAGACAGTAAAGAATCTACCTGCAATGTGGGAGACCCAGGTTCGATCCCTGGGTCAAAAAGATCCTTGGGAGAAGGGAACAGCTACCCACTCCAGTATTCTTGCTTAGAGAATTCCATGGACAGAGGAGCCTGGCAGGTTACAGTCAATAGGGTTATAAAGAGTCAAACACAACTGAGTGACTAACATTTTCACATGATTCTTAACACCCAGATAATCTGGGATAATCTCTCTTTTAATGTTTATAATCTTAATTGCACCTGCAAAGTCCCTTTTGCCATGTAACATAGGTTCCATGGGATTCATAGTTTCCAGGGATAAGGGCATTGGCATATTTTGGGGGGGAGGTCTATTATTTAGCCATTTTAGAGGATGACTGCCTATCAGCCATCTTAAAAGATGACTATTTTTGACACATTCTGCCATCCGAGGTGATAACTTTTTAAGTTAGTTTAGGTTTGCAGTTTGGGTCCCATCACTGACCTCCTTCACAGTAGGACTGTGTGATTTGACATGTAAGGGATATCAATTTCCCTCAGGAAGGGGAACTAGATATGATATCCCAAGGTTTTGGTAAATGCATTTGCCAGTTCTCTGGTAAATGTTGAGAACTTCTAGAGATGTTTGAGGAATTCATGGGTATATATTGTCTTCTTCCTGCAGGGCTTATTTTTGGACACATTTGTGTCTGCTTTCTGACTAGAATATTGTATTTGACTCAGGATTCTCTATATGTTTGTCTATGTATTTTAGAAGCTGCTTGTAGGCCCTTGCGCTTACAGTCAGTAGAAATTCTTTGGGAATCTTTTAGATACACAGCTTCCCATTTGCTGTGAGCAGCTGTTCTCTAACTTTTGGTTTTAGGATTCCTTTATACTCTTAAAAAGAATTGAGGATGCCAAATAGCTTTTTAATGGGAGTTCTATCCATGGATTTTTAATATATTGCAAATTAAAAGCCAAGGAAAAATGAACATATTTCTTATTTCTTAATTCTGTTATAAATGTAACAATTTCATATAGCATAAATACCATATTTCTATGAAGAGCTAAAAATTACTCAGGACAAAAACATATTTAGTTATAAGACAAGTGTTGTGCTACTGTTTTGCAAAACTCTTTAATATCTGGCTTAAAAGAAGATAAGCTGTGTTCTCACATCCACTTCTATATTCGGCCTGTTGTAATATGTTGTTTTGATTTGAGTAATGAAGCAACCTGGATTTTCACAGGTAAATATTTGGAAAAGGGAGAAATAGTTAACAGCCTTTCGAATAATTGTGAACTCTTTGATACTACAAGTCTATAAATGGTAGTTTTTGAAAAGGTTAGTTGGCATGTGGAATTTGATACCATATGAACAAACTTTTTGTATCTCATTACATTAAAATCCATGGTTTTAATGTGCCTGAATGGATCTTTTTGGCACATATATAATTTTGCAACATCATGTATTTGTCATTTGGAAAATACAGATTCCCTGAGTTATGAGGATCTTCCAAATACTGACAAAATTTTCATTATAAAATAGCCAAAATATCACTTTAGTTGGTATCATCACCAATATCAAAAGACTGTTATGAAGCTGTGAAGCTTCTCGTGGCAGAAATAAGTTTTCCAAAATGAAAATTTTGTACTTGACAGTTCAAATTTTATGACTGACAACAAATACTATGAAATCTTTTTCTTGATATGACACTAACCTCATTCGTTTTCAGAAATGGTCTGCCAACTACCAAGACTGAATAACCCAGTTTTTCCTTCACATAAAAGCAGTATTAAATGAAAAAAAAAAATGCTGCTAGTTGCATTTATGTCACAGTGGGGCTATCGGATTCAAATCAAATAGACCTTCCAGCCAAGGGGATCCCAAAGAACTTTTGGCCTGTTTTTGAGTTATTGAGAAAAGTTCTAAAATACTTTAAAACATGGAATTATTAAATTACAGATAATTTGAATTTATGATGGTATATTTATTGCTGAGTAACAATTCCAATATTTAAAGCATTAAAAGAAAAGATTTATCATTCTTCATAACACTATGATTTAAACAAATGATTCTGCTGGTTTTGCCTGAGCTCATTCATACAGCCAGTTCAGCTGGAAAGTCAATCATGTGAGAAGATCCAAGATGGTCTCACTCACATGTCAGACAGTTAATGACTGTGATCTCTGGGAACCCCGGGTTTTCTCTAGGTGTCTTTTCATCCTCCGGTAGGCTAGATTGGCCTCCAAACATGGTGATCTCAGGGCAAAAGTTCAAAAAGGTGAAAGTAGAACTTGCCACACTCCATTAGCCTAAGAATGTCACAAAGTTTGATGGAAGGGCCTGCAAAGACTCTATGGCCATATTTAATATCATAAGTGGCCACTGAAGGTCTCTTTTAATGTAATTAAAACAAGTCACCTTAGAGAAATGTTCAAATCAAATAGCCACAAAATTTCTTATTGTTAGTGTCTGCCTTACATGATGGGGATTAACGTATTCCCAAAAAGACAACACAAATCTCAAGTGTGAGTTCTTTAAAATATTGCTCAATTGCTTTTTAAGGACATGTTCAAAGAAGGATGGGGACCTGGCAAAAGGTCATAAAAGTTCCCACTGACCAAATAAAAGACAATTTCAGTATCAAAATAAGAAACAACAATAATAGATTATTTCACTTTAAATAAAAGAAGACCCCATGAATCCATACTGATACAAATTAACAGAAAAGACTGCTTTCCTTATAGTGGAATGCTGAGTAATAAATGTAGAAGGAATACTGGAATTAGAAAAATCACCATTTGACAATCACTGATTAATAATTGCTTCAGGCAAAAGTCATTCAAGACACTAAAGCTGGTAGGCATAAGGTTGAGCAGAATGTAATAGGGAAACACAAATCTAACTCGACATTGGATCTGGGTTTGGTTTTTTTTTTAACTTTGGCCTCTGTATGCTGTTGCTTTTTGCTATAAGTTAAGAATTTTTGGCTATAACCTGAAATATACAGGACAGTTCATTCTCAAGACCCTGATCTTTAGAGGTATAACACTTTTCCATTCATATAGAGATAAAAAAGTTGCAGAACAGAGAATAACATTTGTTTTGCTGGAGGTTTATAGGAACATCGTGACTGGACCCAGTTAAACAACTGCAAGAACAAAGGAGTCTGGCACCAAAAAGTGTTCAGCAACCAACCAGACACCCCGACCTTTTCATAAAAAAGAAGCCTGAATTCTTACTTGGATAAGATGACTCTTTGAGCTCCTAGTCTACCATCTTCTTGGTCTGCTGGCTTTCTAAATAAAGTTGCTATTCCTTGACTCTAACAACTCATCTCTCCCTATACTAGCCTATCCTGTACTACTGAGTACTATTACTGAGCAGTACAAGCCTGGACTCGGTAACAAGAAGAGGAATAATTTACAAGATCTCAAAGTAATTTCCTACAGAAGACATTTTAATTAAAGAGAGAAGTCTGGCGAATATGACCTTAACCAAATGATCAAAGTTAGCTTCACCAGTAATAAAAAAAAAATAAATGTGACAGGCTCCTGATAATGTACACTGAGAAGAACACAACTTTTGTAACATTCTTACAAAATTGCATTGCCCAAATTTAATCAAAATGAAATCTCAGACAATCATGAATCGAGGAAGATTCCATCTCAATAAGTGAACTACACTCTTCAAAAATGTTGGGTATGAAAGAAAAAGAATGATTTAGGAGTTAGTCCAGATTGAAGGAAGGTAAAATGATAGGAAAGCTATGCAATGTGTCTTTCTAGATTGGATTTTATACTCTAAAGTGTTCTTTAATGTCCATTAGCAGGGCAATTAGTGAAATCTGAATCAGGTCTTGGGATTAGATAATAGTATTGTACTGGTGTTACTTTCCTGATTTTGTAATTGTGCCATGGTTATAAAAATAATATACTCATTAACAGGATATATACACTGAAGTGTTTATGGTGTTATGAAGTGTTACGGGGTTTCCCAGGTGACTCAGTGGTAAAGAATCTGCCTGCCAATACAGGGGAAGTGTTTTTCATCCCTGGGTCGGGAAGATACCCGGCAGTAGGAAATGGCAACCCACTCCAGTATTCTTGCCTGGAAAGTTGCATGGACAGAGGGGCCTGGAGGGCTACAGTCCATGGCGTCACAAAGAGTCAGACAAGACTGAACAACTGAGCCTGCGTGCAAAGTGTTACAAACCTGCAGCTTATTTACAAATGATTCAAAAATTAAAAAAATTTTTTACATATTTACCTAATACAAGAGAAAACATAAGGTAAGTGTGTTTAAAGTGTTAACGTTTGAAGTATCAATATGAAAGGTAATTTACACGGTTTTTCATAGTTTTTTTTTTTTACTTTTTCTGAAATAATTTATTAAATTTAATAAACTTTTAAATTTACAATAAAAAATTAAATAAAACTATAACTGAGCAGAACCTCATGGGGCCTTCCTAAGGCAGATCCTACCATTTTCCACTGGCCTGTCTCTTGTCTGCAGGAAAATTTTGGACTCCTAGGCCTTCCCTAAACTACAAAGAATTCATTTAATTCTTCCAAAGAGAAGTGAGAAAATGCAGTAACAAAAGAAAATAGTCAAGCAAGACAAAATAATAATAGTTTATCCACTAAAAAAGGCAAGAACCTTTAGTTCCTTCTCAAGGGCTGTAGAGAACATTCTGAGCCATATCCTTTCAGCTTTTTTTTGCAGAGACTGAAACCTCCACCAGATGGAAGAAGCTAACTGAATGCCATCCACAAGCATGTAGACCCCAGACCAATTGGAAGCAGAAGGTTGATGATGTTGACTCCTGATTATCTCACCATCAATCAGAAGGATTTCCACCAGTTGATCACGTACCCTACAACCCTGTTCCTCACTCTATCTTTAAACCCTTTCCCTGGAAACCATCAGGGAGTTCAGGCCTTTTCCTTTGTACATTAGCTATCAGCACTCCTTGGCTGGTGCCCTGAGGTATATACCACATTTTCCTTCACCACAACCTGGTGTCAGTAGATTGGTTTTACTGCACTGGTGAGCAGACTAATTTGGTTTGACAACAAAATCAATTTAGAAATTACTCTTCAAAGATAGAGAATTTAAATGATCTTCTCTTGAGCCCAAATATAAAATTGTATGCAAAACTTAAAAGAACCAGTAGCAAACAACTAAGTCTGCATATATTATTTTTACAAAACTCTGGTATTACATATCCTAACATAAAGATAGGAACATTTTGGCTGCTACTTTTTAAAACTAAATTCTGAAATTCAAAGCTGAGTGAAAAGTGAAAGTTCAGTCATCAAAGAGTCACTTTAGATGAGATTCAAGGTGCATCATAACATTGCCAACAAAAAGTCTTAGAAAACAGTTTAAAAAATCTGCAAAAATAAGTGTTGGTTTGAGAAATGCAGCAGTTAGGAAAACTCATGTAGACACAGATCTCAGAGCTGTTCAAATTAGTCCAAATCTATTTCAGATTTTGGGTTTCTAGAATCTATAAATAACTACTATAATTTAATATGAAAAAGGAAGCAATCCAAATAAATCTCACGGGCAATTGGCAGGGATAAACCTTCACAAAGGAAGACAATGAATATGTGAAAAGGCCTCAACATATTAGGAAAAGACAAATTAAAACCACAATGAAATTCCATTAGAGTTACACCAAAAGGTTAGAAATCTAAATTCGTTTTAAATTGACAGCTCCAAATATTGGCGAGGATACAGAGCAACTGAACTCACATATATTGTTGATTAGATTGTAAAATGATTGTTGGGTTGCACCCGCCAGGCTTGCAAGCCCTGTACCTGCCCAGCTTTAAGACCAAAGGAAGAGCCTGGAGTTGGCAGCGACAGAAGCATCAACGGTCTAACCCAGGGGTCCCCAACCTTTTTGGCAGCAGAGACCAGTTTTACAGAAAACAGTTTTTCCACCGGCTCAGGGGTTGGGGAATGGTTTTGGGATGATTCAAACACTTTATTGTGCACTTTATTTCAAATATTATTCTACATCTTCACCTCAGATCATCAGGCATTAGATCCCAGAGGTCGGGGACCCCTTGTTCAATGGATAGGGGATCTTACTTACATTTCTGAGGCAAGGTCCTGGAGCAACACTGCGTACTGTGCAACTGGTGGGCAGAACATGGCGGCAGTCCATGCTCCCAGGGGAGGAGAGGTTACTATTTATGGAGTAATTAGTGGTAGGGGGCTCATTGGTTACCAGGAACTAGCAAGAGGGCACATCTCTCATGGTCCCTTTGATTAGCTAACAGTTGGAGATGAGCTGATTTAAAGGTTAGAACAATCGCTAATGGGCTTCCACAATTGCTCAGCAGTAAAGAATCTGCCTGCAATGCAGGAGACACAGGAAAAGCAGGTTCGATCCCTGGGTCAGGAAGATCCCCTATGGGAGGAAATGGCAACCCACCCCAGTATTCTTTCCTGGAGAATCCCATAGACAGAGAAGCCTGGTGGGCCACAGCTTGCCAGAGGGCTACAGGTTGCAAAGTGTCGCACATGACTGAACACAAGCGCAGGTGGACGATCACTAGCTGGGATGGGGACAAGTTTGTAGTTGGGTGAGCTATGTGAGTGTAGGTGTAGGTGAAGCAGGCACTGGTTGAGCGATGTACAGAGAAGGTAAGAGAGCAGTCAGTTAGGTGGTCCAATCATACAGTTCTAAAAATAACTGCGTCCCAATTACAGAAAGACACAAAATTCTCCAAAACAGGGAATGAATATATTTCATTTAATTGTTAGAGTCCCTGGTGACTAAGATTAAAGAAAAAACAAAACAAAAGGTAAACAGATAGGCATCAGGCCAATCTTAAGAAAACTTTCTGTATTGAGATTTTACCATTACTCAAAAAATTTTAAACATTGGTATAAAAATGTTTTAATTATTGATAAATGCTTATAAATAAATATCTTATAAAAAGGTTACAATATTAAGTACTCCTAATCATGGTAATACTTGGATGGATTAAATATTTTCACAGTGTGGGATAAAATGCAAACAATATTTTTGTTCACGCCTGATCCTCATTTCTTTCCTGACAGGGAGTCAATTTATTGGAAATAACTTATATCTGTCTTATAGATGAATAAATAATCAGTAACTGCACTCACTGAAGTTCATGGTTCACGTATTGCTGAAACCCGGTTTGGAGAATTTTGAGCATTACTTTACTAGCATGTGAGATGAGTGCAATTGTGCAGTAGATTGAGCATTCTTTGGCATTGCCTTTCTTTAGGATTGGAATGAAAACACCTTTTCCAGTCCTGTGGCCACTGCTGCATTTTCCAAATTTGCTGACATATTGAGTGCAGCACTTTCACAGCATCATCTTTCAGGATTTGAAATAGCTCAACTGGAATTCTATCACCTCCACTAGCTTTGTTCATAGTGATGCTTTCTAAGGCCCACTTGACTTCACATTCCAGGATGTCTGGCTCTAGGTGAGTGAGCACACCATTGTGATTATCTGGGTCGTGAAGATCTTTTTTGTACAGTTTTTCTGTGTATTCTTGCCACCTCTTTTTAATATCTTCTGCTTCTGTTAGGTCCATACCATTTCTGTCCTTTATCGAGCCCATCTTTGCATGAAATATTCCCTTGGTATCTCTAATTTTCTTGAAGAGATCTCTAGTCTTTCCCATTCTGATGTTTTCCTCTATTTCCTTGCATTGATCGCTGAGGAAGACTTTCTTATCTCTCCTTGTTATTCTTTGGAACTCTTTATGGCAGAAAGTGAAGGAGAACTAAAAAGTCTCTTGATGAAAGTGAAAGAGGAGAGTGAAAAAGTTGGCTTAAAGCTCAACATTCAGAAAACTTAGATCATGGCATCTAGTCCCATCACTTCATGGCAAACAGATGGGGAAACAGTGGAAACAGTGTCAGATTTTATTTTGGGGGGCTCCAAAATCACTGCAGATGGTGACTGCAGCCATGAAATTAAAAGACACTTACTCCTTGGAAGGAAAGTTATGACCAAACTAGACAGCATATTCAAAAGCAGAGACATTACTTTGCCAACAAAGGTCCATCTAGTCAAGGCTATGGTTTTTCTAGTGGTCATGTATGGATGTGAGAGTTGGACTATAAAGAAAGCTGAGCACTGAAGAATTGATGCTTTTGAACTATGGTGTTGGAGAAGACTCTTGAGAGTCCCTTGGACTGCAAGGAGATCCAATCAGTCCATTCTGAAGGATATCAGCCCTGGTTGTTCATTGGAAGGACTGATGCTGAGGCTGAAACTCCAGTACTTAGGCCACCTCATGCGAAGAGTTGACTCATTGGAAAAGACCCTGATGCTGGGAGGGATTGGGGGCAGGAGGAAAAGGGGATGACAGAGGATGAGATGGCTGGATGACATCACCGACTCGATGGACATGAGTTTGGGTAAACTCCAGGAGTTGGTTATGGACAGGGAGGCCTGGCGTGCTGTGATTCATGGGGTCTCAAAGAGTCGGACATGACTGAACGACTGAACTGAACTGAACTGAACTGCACTGAGCTTTCAAGATCGCAGAGATGTAGATATGTATCTCAAACTATACTCAAAATTATGAACATCTGACCACTGTTCTTGTAAACTTCAAGCAATGCTATATATTACCTAAATCCACACAGTTACCTTGTTCGTATTATCTGAAAAAAATTTGGGGTATAAGTGCTCAATACCAAGTAAATTTAGCATTCTTTAATGTCAACTTAAATTGTAAGTCTAAGGCCCTTAATTAAATTTATGACTTCAGACTTAATTAACTTTAAGACCTAAGGCTTAGAAAAACTTAAGTAATTAAAATAAATAGAAATCTCTCCTTGTGACAGAGAATATGTTACTTTGCAAGTAGAGACACAAGCAGTAGTATCAAGCAAAAACACTGGGTGACTGCACAGTAATTTTTATGTATGTGCTGTTATTCATTCACATATTTGTTCTTCTTAATACTCATTTTAAGAGGGTAAAATTAGCAGAGTGAAATATTGTCTTAAAATGTGCTTGAGCGCTTCCTTCCCTAGTGGCTCAGTGGTGAAGAATCTGCCTGCCAATGCAGGGGACACAGGTTCTATCCCTGGTCCCAGAAGATCTCACATGCTGAAAGACTACTAAGCCTCTGTGCCCAACTACTAAGCCAGCTCTCTAGAGCCCAGATGCCTAGACCCCATACTCCACAACAAGAGAAGCTACTGCAATGAGAAACCTGTGCAGTGCAGCTACAGAGTACAGCTGGAGAAGGCCCTCACACAGCAAAGAAGACCAAGAACAGCCACAGATAAACAAATCTTTAAAAAATGTGCATTTAAAAACTAATGGTTTATTTAAGCAGTATCATCTCATTATGTAGTACATATATATTTTAAATAAAAACATTTGGAGGTAATAAGATTAAATTTTAAAAGAAGTTATGTATAATAGAGAAAGCAAGCTCTGGTAGCTCACAAATAAAATTGGTCTTTGTAGGCTGTACAAAAATATTTTTGTTTTCTACATGTTCTACCCAGATGTCAGGATTTTTTCCTTTGGGAAGAGTTTATTGAGAATTGAGCTGTTCTGGCATATTTCACAAATATAAACAATCATAAGCAAATCCACCAGAAAAATAAGAGATTTCTCACTTGTGTAAAGTTAACATTCCTTTGGTAGTTGTAATGTATTAACTACATTAATATATATTAATTACTAATACATTAATGTATATTAACTACTCTGGTTAATAATTTAGGCAAATAAGTGGATATTTCTTTTTCTTAGAAACTTATGATTTTACTCAACCATAATTCCATTGATGATCTATCCAGGATAAGTCCACAAACACCATAATAAACTGACCAGGTGTTTTTCATACTCCATCATCTGTTACTCCCCTGAAGCACAGACCCTCTCTCTTTGGAACAAGGGTTGGCCCCTGGAAAGGAAGTACACTATCAATAGTGAGTTAGGATAGATAGGCTCCACATTTTCTTAGTTAAGTGAAAAAGAGAAGCTCAGCCAAACCTAAATTATTAATATGAATATAATGTAGTAATTGCATTACCTTTGAAGATGGATAGAAGTATACTCATGTTCATGAACTTGGCCTGATATGGTCATTTCCAACAAATTGACCCCTAAGAAAATTTTATTTATGGGTTTCAAATACCTGGGTCAACAACTCTGGTTCTGGCCCAAATGAAGAATTTTGGATTTTCTCTCTTGCCTGAAAAAAGAACCAACCAAACAAAATATGTGATAATTTTCAAGATACTGAACATCAAACAATGGAAGACAGCGATCCTTGAGAGATGAACAATGAATAAAGTAAGCCCTATGATTGTCCCAACCAAGTACTTTGGTAAAGTTTCAGACCAGAGTATGGAGGAAAGGACCAATAAACTGAACAAGTTCAATGACTTAGAATTCCTTGAAAGGCATAAACTACCAAAACTCACTCAAGAATAACTAAATAACCAGGATAGCCCTATATGTACTGAATATTGTATAGTATATTAAATAAAGAAATTGAATTTTTAGGTAGAAACCTTCTGACAAAGGAAATTCCAAGCCCTGGAAGCTTCAATGGTGAATTCTACCAAATATCTAGAGAGAAATGGTATCACTTTTTCAGAAACACTTTCAAAAAATTGAAAAGGAGGGCAGACTTCGCAATCCATTATAAAAGAAAAGGCATTGTTGTATTACTAAAACCAGACAAAGATACTACAAGAAGACCAATTATCAGTATCCCTCATTAATATACATGCCAAAATTTGAAATAAAATTTTTGCAAACCAAATATAACAATATATAAAATGTATAATACACCATGAATGGGGCTTCCCTATTGGCTCAGACAGTAAAGAATCTGCCTGTAATGTGGGAGACCAGAATTTGATCCCTGGGTCAGGATGACCCCTGGAGAAGGTGCATGTCTACCCACTCCAGTATTCTTGTTTGGAGAATTCCATGGACAGAGGAGCCTGGCAGGCTATAGTCCATGGGGTCACAAGTAGTTGGACACAACTGATCAACTAGCACTTTGAACTTTTTAATATGTTAGTTTTATTCCACGAATGTAAGATCAGCTTATAATTTGAAAATCAATAAGTATAATTCACCACATTAAACAACTAGAAAAGGGGAAAAAAGCATATGATATGTCAATAGATACAGGAAAGGATTTAACAAAATCCAACACCCTTTCCTAATAAAAAATTTCTCAATGAACTGAAAATAGGAAAGAACTTCCTCAACCTGATAAAGGGCATTTATGAAAAATGTATAAGTAACATTAGACTTTATGATGAATGTTTTCACCTTAATTTCAGGAACAAGACAAGGATGTCTGCTTCCACTATTTCAGTTCAATACTGTACCAGGAGTTTTAGCCAGATGAATAGAGCTAGAACAAAAAATAAAAGAAATTCATACAGGAAAGGAAGAAGTGAAACTGTCATTATTCACATATGATATCATTGTCTATGTAGAAGATCCAATGGAATCCACACACACAAAAAAAGCTTTGAGTTTATGAATTCTTAATATAAGAACTGTAAATGTAATTAGTGGACTCTCAAAAGAATTTAAGTGTAGAGATTCTAATATTTGGAATTCAGGAGTGTTTTAAAATGAGTTGAGCTTGGGGAAAAAAGTCACAATTATTTTAGATAAAAGATGTTGTTACAAAATTCACTAACATTCAGAAAACTAAGATCATGGCATCTAGTCCCATCACTTCATGGCAAATAGATGGGGAAACAGTGGAAACAGTGTCAGATTTTATTTTGGGGGGCTCCAAAATCACTGCAGATGGTGATTGCAGCCATGAAATTAAAAGATGCTTACTCCTTGGAAGGAAAGTTATGACCAACTTAGACAGCATATTGAAAAGCAGAGATATTACTTTGCCAACAAAAGTCTGTCTAGTCAAGGCTATGGTTTTTCCAGTGGTCATGTATGGATGTCAGAGTTGGGCTGTGAAGAAAGCTGAGCGCCGAAGAATTGATGCTTTTGAACTGTGGTGTTGGAGAAGACTCTTGAGAGTCCCTTGGACTGCAAGGAGATCCAACCAGTCCATCCTAAAGGAGATCAGCCCTGGGTATTCTTTGGAAGGACTGATGCTGAAGATGAAACTCCAGTACTTTGGCCACCTCATGTGAAGAGTTGACTCATTGGAAAAGACTTTGATGCTGGGAGGGATTGGGGGCAGGAGAAGAAGGGGACGTCAGAGGATGAGATGGCTGGATGGCATCACCAACTCGATGGACATGAGTCTGAGTGAAATCCGGGATTTGGTGATGGGCAGGGAGGCCTGGCGTGCTGCGATTCATGGGGTCACAAAGAGTCGGACACGACTGAGCAACTAAACTGAACTGAATTCTAACCACATAATATCTGTAAATCAAACCGCTGATAGTACTTATAATGATTTTGTAAAAAATAGTGCATATATGAATTGTCCTTGCTATAAAGCTACTTGTTAAATAGGTCGAATATTATATAAGCACAGTGTCTTTACCTGATACCCTGTACACCACTCATGGCAATGTAATTGTTTGCATGGTTTCAACATAATTCGAAAAAATAAATTTATGATCATAACTGTACCAGAAATGTCACACTTGAAGGCAAAATGGATTTCATTAAGTGGATAAGCCCACTCTAAAAGAATTAGAACTGCACTTCATGCATGGGATTTGGTTTGGTACCCATTCTATGACTAATAGGATTCCAGCCTTACAAGAATATATATCATCACTCCTGGCAAGTCACATACAATCATGAATTTGAGTTCTTAGAGCTGAAAAATGATTTTTGTTGTTGTTCAGTTGCTAAGTTGTGTCTGCCTCTTTGTGATCCCATGGGCTGCAGCACGCCAGGCTCCTCTGTCCTCCACTATCAAGTAGAGTTTGTTCTGATTCATGTCCATTGAGTTGGTGATACTATCCAACCATCTCATCTTCTGTTGCCCCTTTCTCCTTTTGCCTTCAATCTTTCCCAGAATCAGGGTCTTTTCCAATGAGTTGGCCCTTCACATCAGGTGGCCAAAGTATTGGAGCTTCAGCATCAGTCCTACATTTTTAGGGATGGTGGTTAATCCTAGAAAAAAACAGCCACTTTTTCTTTGATTCCTTGCCTCAGAGTAGACAAGGTGACAACAGCGGATACAAGTAAGGAGGTTTGGAAGGAAAGGGGAAAGAAAGATGGAAAACTTAGAGAAAAAAAAGGAAGGGAAGGGAACTGGAAAGTAGAGAATTGAGGAGAGGAAGGAGAGAAAAAGTTGAGCAAAGAAGGAGATGAATAAGGAGGAGAGGGAAGAGAAGAAAGGACATGGATGGGAGGAGAGAAAAGGAAATTCTGGAACAATAATGGAGCCTGGATTTTTTGTTTAAATCCCTGAATAGAAATTAATTCTCTGTCTTTAAAATGGAGTAGTTCTAGTTTTGTTAAGCTAACAGCAAAGGCATTAATCAACACTTTTAATTGAACTTAGGTAAATAAAATCGTCCATGTTGAAAAGAACACAGATAATATAAAAGCTTTAGTCCATAGACTATATAAAACAGCTAATATTGATCTTGAGTTGCCACAAGATTTTGATTGGAAATTTTCCTATTTCACTGGGAAAGGAATATCAGTATATGATGAAACACCATTTCAAGCATGATTCCATATATAGTGCATAGATTGAACCTATGTCTAATTTTTGCCATTTATTAAAAAATGTAAAAGAGACTGACTGGGCTAAAAACATCCACTGAGTGATTTTAGCACAAATATTCAATGAAAATCTTTTTTTTTTTTTGGTCTGAGAGAGATCTTTGAAGATTTTCTGAATCAAAAGGAGGACTTTAAAAAACTGTCCAAATCTGCTCAGAGACAGAATCTTTTTCTGGTAATATAATGTACAACCTCATCTCAAGAAAAGATTGGTAGTCCTGACGAACAGCTGAAGCAGTTTCTGATTAATGTAAAATGGATTAAAACCTGTTTGAAGAAACTAGCAACCCACCCAACCCAGATGACTGTCATTAGACCTGAAACTAAATTTACCTTTTAATCTCACTTCTCTTTTCCCCATAAATGTCTCTACCAAGAAAGAAATCCTTGAAATTGCCTGCTATTTTACAAGTCTGTAAAATCCTTGACGTGTGTACATAGCTCAATGTTATTTAATGGCACTTTGTGTAAAAGGAATAGTAAATTGTAACTTACTAATGGACTTTTAAAAATGACAATGTTAAAGACAAATTATATTGCTCTTGCTTAAGAAAAAACACACCAAAATCATCACTACATTAGACACTGTTTTGAGGGGGAAATACCAAGTTATTCAGCCTCTTTTCTCCACTTTATTTTCCTACTACACTATTTCTTCCTAATCTAATCTTATATCTCTAAATACATAAGTTTTCCTCGCCTATCCGTCTCCCCTTCAAATCACCCTGGTTCCACCGGGGCTGGACCCTGGCATCAGACAACTAATACCATGTGAAAAAATTAAAGAATGTAAATTAAACAATAGAATGTTTAACTTCAAAGTATAAAAAATAAGCCAGGTGCTAGTTAAGAGTATGGACAAGAGACAATGGTACAAAAGAAGAAATCTTACCTCCACACCCAAGAGGGTCAGGTATGGTTTTCCCAACATGTGTGCCATGCCTTTATTCTCTGTTTCTTGCAAGCCCTGGAGGAGAGCAGCAGAGAGGTCTTTATAGACATTTTGGGGAGCCAGATGAGGAAGTGAGGGTCAAAACAACAGGAAAAGATGATAAATCTGACTTTTCCTACTAATCTACATACCCAAAGTGTAGCTGTTTGTAACCTCAGTAACAGGGCAAAAAAAATTACCTCTTGGTTGCCAACCCTAGATCATATATCATGTAACCCTTTCATTATAATAGTTGTTCTTAGAGTGGTTCCACTAAATCAAAAAAGACCTTGCCTATTGAAAGGGGAGGGAGAAATATCCAATGAAGTTTAAGTAAGCAGCTGGTTTGGACTTTTAGGTGATACTGAAGAGATATAACTTAATTCTAAGAGCATGGAGAAGCCACCAACTGTTTTGAGCATAAGTGGCAAGATCTATTGTATTCTTTAAATATCAGTTTGTAAAGAAGGAATTATGGAGAGGCTAGTCAGGATACTTTTGCTGCACTCTAGGTAAGAAATATTAGGGCTTAGAATATAGTGAAGAATAGAAGTAGACAGATTTGAGATATATTACAGAGGAACTAAGAATACTTTTTTGTGGTTTGTGAATGGGGGATGAGAGAAAGGGGGAAATGAAAGCGATTCCCTGACTTTCTATTTGAGTCACTGAGGAAATAACTGATCTGAGGACAGACTAAGAGATTAACAGGTTTGGGAGTGAAGTCAGGAGTTCAGATTTCAATGTGTAGAGTTTAAAAACCTTAGCAGACCTCCAAATAAAGGTGTCAATTAAACATTTGTCTATATGACATTCTCAGAGAAAATGTCAGGGTTAGATAAATACATTTGATAATCATCAGCATGTAAGATGTATTATAAAAATGGATTTAGATGAACTTCACTGTGGAGAGAGTGAAATAAGCAGAAGAAGATATATCAAAAGCAAGCTCTAAAGCAAGAATGAGTGTTCCATTGAATTTAGGGAAATGGAGGTCACTGGTGACTGACAAGAATAGTTTCATTGAAGTTATAAAGCAAGATTAAGAGTAAGTGGGAAGAATTCCCTGGTGGCACAGTGGTTAAGAGTTTGCCTGATAATGCAGGGGACATCGGTTCAATCCCTGGACCAGGAAGATTCCACGTGCTGCAGAGCAATAAAGCCCAAGTACCACAACTCCTGAGCACACACACCTAGAGCACGCGTTTTGCAACAAGAAAAGCATCACGATGAGAAACCTGAGCCCCGTAAAGAAGAATAGCCCTTGCTCACTACAACTAGAGAAAGCCTGCGGACAGAAATGAAGACCCAGCGTGGTCAAAAATAAAATTAAATAAGTAAAGATTATTTTAAAAAGAGCAAGTGGGAAGTGTGAAGTTTGAGCAAACTCTGGGAGATGGTGAAGGACAGGGAAGCCTGAAGTGCTGCAGTCCATGGGGCGGCAAAGAGTTGGACATGACTTAGTGGATAAACAACAACAGGAAGTATGAAAATGAAGACAAGCTGTGGAAACAGAATGGTAGCCAGAATGGGATGATGGATCAAGACGCTCCGCTTTTGTTACTGCTTTTTTAATAGGAAGAAGGCCCTAGGGTGTGTGTGCATACTCAGAGAAATGGCCTAGTCAATAATGAGAAATCAATGATAGAGGACAATATTGGAGAGCCTACGTATGAACTGATGGTGGTGGTTGTCCAGTCACTCAATCGTGTCCGACTACTTGTGATCCCATAGACTGCAGCACACCAGGCTTCCCCGTCCTTCACCAACTCTGGGAATTTGCTCAAACTCATGTCCATTGAGTCTATGATGCCATCCAACCATCTCGTCCTCTGTCATCCCCTTCTGCTCCTGCCTTCAATCTTTCCCAGCATCAGAGTCTTTTCCAATGAGTCAGCTTTTTACATCAGGTGGCCAAAGTATTGGAGCTTCAGCTACAGCATCAGTCCTTCCAGTGAATATTCAGGACTAATTTCCTTTAAGATTGACTGATTTCTTCTCCTTGCAATCCAAGGGACTCTCAAAAGACTTCTTCAGCACCTCCATTCAAAGTCATCAGTTCTTTGGTGCTCAGCCTATTTTTATTGTCCAGCTCTCACATTTGTACATGACTACTGGGAAAACATAGCTTTGATGACATGGACTTTTGTAGGCAAAGTAATGTCTCTGCTTTCTAATACACTGTCTAGGTTTGTCATTGCTTTTCTTCCAAGCAGCAGACATCTTTTAATTTCATGGCTGCAGTCACCATCTGCAGTGATTTTGGAGCCTAAGAAAATAAAGTCCCTCACTGTTTCCATTGTTTCCCCATCTATTTGCCATGAAGTGATAGGACGAGATGCCATGATCTTAGTTTTCTGAATGTTGAGTTTTAAGCCAGGTTTTCCCACTCTCTTCTTTCATCTTTCACTATTTAGTTCCTCTTTGCTTTCTGCCATAAGGGTGATATACTGGCATATCTGAGGTTATTGACATTTCTCCCAGCAATCTTGATTCCAGCTTGTGCTTCAACCAGCCCAGCATTTTGCATGATATACTCTGCATAGAAATTACATAAGCAGGGTGACAATATACAACCTTGATGTACTCCTTTCCCAATTTTGAACCAGTCCATTGTTCTATATCTGGTTCTTATTGTTGCTTCTTGACCTGCATACAGGTTTCTCAGGAGGCAGGTAATGTGATCTGGTATCCTCACCTCTTTAAGAATCTTACAGTTTGTGTGGTCTACACAGTCAAAGGCTTTAGTGTAGTTATTGAAAAAGAAGTAAATGTTTTTTTGAATTCCCTAGCTTTTACTATGACCCAACAGATGTTGGCAATTGGGTCTCTGATTCCTCTGCATTTTCTAAATCCAGCTTGAACATTTCTCAGCTCACATACTGTTGAAGCCTAACTTAAAAGATGTCGAGCATTACTTTGCTAGCATGTGAAATGAGTGCAATTGTGCAGCAGTTTGAACATTCTTAGGCATTGCCCTCCTTTTGGGGTTGGAATGAAAACTGACTTTTTCCATTCCTGTGGCCACTGCTGAGTTTACCAAATTTGCTGGCAGATTGAGTGTAAGCACTTTCACAGCATATCTTTTAGAATTTGAAATAGCTCAGCTGGAATTCCATCACCTCCACTAGCTTTGTTTGTAGTGATGCTTCCTAAGATCCATTTGACATCACACTTCAGGATGTCTGGCTCTAGGTGAGTGAACATATCATTGTGGTTATCCTGGTCATTAAGATCTTTTTTGTATAGTTCTGTTTATTTTTGCCACCTCTTGTATTTCTGCTTTTGTTAGGTATTACCATTTCTGTCCTTTATTGTACCTATCTTTCCATGAAATGTTCCCTCAGTATCTCTATTTCCTTGAAGAGATCTCTAGTCTTTTCAGTTCTATTGTTTTCTCTATTTCTTTGCATTGTTTACTTAAAAATGCTTTCTTATCTTTCCTTGCTACTCTTTGGAGCTCTGCATTCAGATGGATGTATCTTTCCTTTTCTCCTTTGGCTTTTGCTTCTCTTTTTTTCTCAGCTATTTGTAAGGCCTCCTCAGACAACCACTTTGCTTTTTGTATTTCTTTTTCTTGGTAATGCTTCTGATCACTTCCTCCTGTACAGTGTTACAAACCTCTGTCCATAGTTCTTCAGGCATTCTTTCAGATTTAATCCCTTGAATCTATTTGTCACTTCCACTGTACAAACAGATTCAAGGGATTAGATCTGAGAGAGTGCCTCAAGGTGGGAGAAGTTCTGTGCTTAGGTAGGACAAGTGTCTGCAGAAAAAGGACATATATGAAAACCCTGTGTGAGGAAAGAGTGAGATCCATATTTTGAAATTAATTAGGGACCACAGGATGCCAGCACTTCCCTCAAAAATAGCTCACAGAGTCAGTGAATTGAAGCAGCAATGGGAAATGGCCATAGGGCAATGTGAAGAAGACTAATTAGAGAACTACAGTCAGCGCAGCTGGCCCAGTTGATCCCAATGCAGCTTGTACCAAGGAGCACATGTCTGCAGCGTTTCCAGTGGCATGCTGGTAAACTGGCTCTCCAGAAAAAGAAGAAAGGAAGGAAAGGAGGAAGGGGAAGAGGGAGGAATAAAAGAAGGAAGAGGGGAGAGAGGGAGGAAAGGAGGGAGGGAGGTAGAAAAAATGAAAATGGCAGATTAGAAAGCACCAGGAACCTATCTCCTCACCAAGAAAACAACTGTACTGGCAGAATCTGTCTGATATAACTATTTTAGAATGCTAGAGTCTATTGAAACCTTGGATGTTCCAGGGGAAGACTTGGACAGTAAACTGCAGTTAATTTTGGTCAGTTTCAGCTCTTAGTACAGTAGCAGCTGCCCATCTCCCAACACCAACTCCATGGCAGGCAGCTGTGCACGTGATCCTGGAGCAATGTGCACAGAGCCTAGAGGAGACAGGGTGGACAAAAATGACCCTGACCTCCAAATATCAGAGGCTGTGTTCTGATTGCTGATTGCTGCTTCTGATCATAAAGTGCAGACATAGAGGTGGGTGGCCACCATTGTTGTGCCTCCTTCTATTATTGAAAAGCCCCACCCTCCAGGACTGAAGTGGGACCTTTTTTCTTTTCCCTCTTTTGGAAGCCAGAAGTTAAAGATTAGGACATCCTAAAGCAACTGCTTATATAGGGAAAATTAGAAAGTGACCATACATGCCCAGGAAAAGGTGCAGACTCAAAATATCTGAAAGGATTAAGGGTTTCCCTGGTGGCTCGGATGGTAAAGAATCTTGGCGTGATGCAGGAGACCTGGGTTTAATCCTTCAGGGAAAGATCTCCTGGAGAAGGGAATGGCTACCCCCTCCAGTATTCTTGCCTGGAGAATTCCATGGACAGAGAGGCTGGCAGACTACAGTCAATGGGGCCACAAACAATCAGATACAACTGAGCAACTAACACTAAGTGTACACTTCAGGCTGTTTCCTTTCTAATTGTCTCATTTCTCTGATGGAAAGAAACCATTTCTTTTTGTCTTCTTAGAGTCATTCTGTTCAAAAAATATGAAAAATCTTTTAAAAAGTAAGTCTATACTCAATATTCGGTGCAATACAAAAGATGAAGTAGATCTTAAGCTACCAATAAAATTGACTGCAACTGTTAAGAGGTTGAATTGTACAGCATGGAGCAAAAGATGACTATGAAATGAGAGCAAAAATCATTTTTTTAAGTGTGTAAAATGCCACATTATATACCCTATTCTTAAACTATTCATGCTGAATAAATATAATGTAGAAACCAAATTTCACAAACAGCAAATAGTAACAAAAGAATTGAAACTATTTTTTTTTGTTATCGTATGAATCTATAACAGATTCAAAAAGTATTGAGCAAGCTGAATAGAGTTCTGAGAATGCTATGCACATTTGCAGAACAATCAAAACACTTCCCAAAGAGAGGGGGGAAAAAGCAGATTCTATTGAAAAACATTTTCATGACACAGAACCACTGAATTAAGTGACTTTCAAAGAAAGGTGCGAACCCTACAGTAATTTCAAGTCACATTCAATATGAAGCAAAGATTTACATGAAAGAAGTACTTTTAGATGTATGAGCATTCAGAAGTAAGAAATGTACTCAGTGAAGTAGAGAACCCGCAATGCTTTGCAATAGCCTGCCCATTGTTCAAGAATGATGACTTCAAAAGGGATTGCGGAAAGAAAGGAAAAATTGGAATAAATACAGATCAAGTAATGAAAGAGCCCAATAAAAGTGAGCTTCTATACCCATATACCTGAGTCCAGATGCTACTTCTGTATGGATAATCCAGACATGATTAAGTCATAGCATATCAAAACCTCAATCTTGACTGCTATCAGATTTTCTTTCTCCAAATCCTGTTTGATGATAGCCCAGCTATCCAGTTACACAACATGCCTCAGAGTCATCTTTGAATCCTCACTTGCTCCCATTTCCACTCATCTTTTACTAATTCTATTGCTTTTATTGCTAGTGTCTAGACACTCCTTTCATTCTGTTTGTTAATGGCTGAATCAGAGCCCCATTAATCTCTTGCCTAGGTCACTGTAACAGTATCTTAATTGATCTCCGATGTCCCCAGTGTTTTGCCTTTCAATCTTTCTCCACATTGCTGCCAAAATAATCATCCTAAAATGCAAATCTGATAATATCACTTCCTTGATAAATGTCCTCCAGAATTTCCTTGGTACCAACTGGGATAAAATCCAGACTCTCAGCATGAGATTAAAAGCCCTGATAAGGACTTGTGTTAGTGCTCAGTCGTGTCTGACTCTTTGCGACCCTATAGACTGTAGCCTGCCAGGCTCCTCCATCCATGGAATCCTCCAGGCAAGAATACTGGAGTGGATAGCCATTCCTTTCTCCAGGGGATCTTTCCAACCCTGCGACTGAACCCAGGTCTCCTGCATTGCAGGAGGATTTTCATCATCTGAGTCACTGGGGAAGACTTCTTCCCTACCCATTATTTCCCTCATATCCCCTGCTAATCCTTCCAAACCCAACTCAAGAATTATCCCCTGTGAATATTCATTCATGGCCTCTTTATCTGAATCAGGCTTCCTAGTCACAGCTCCTTGCAGTTCCCTTTGTCTTCAAATTTATCTCAGTTTCTCATAATTGACTGACCATGTTTCTTTATTCATACTATTCTGTGAGGACATTAAGAAAAAGTACCATTGTTCTTCACTTTTGTATCTCCAGCAAATTATGTTCATGAATACATAATAAGCAGTTCAAGTATTTGAGAAAGAGAAAATAGGGAAAGAAAAAAGAAGGGGTTACTAGATAATGCTAGGAACCTTTTAGCTCTAAAATTCTGTCTTCATGATTCCTTTAATTTGGGCCAGACTCTCATGTCATACACTTATAATCTACAGGCAGTAAGAGGATAGCTATCAAAACCAATAAACTATTCTTCTGTTGTCCAGTTCCAAGAGAAAACGTTCCCTTAAACTCACCACATAAAGGCACAAAGCTTCAAGCCGAGAGAAATATGTAGTAGTAGGATAAATTCTTAGAAGTATCCCAGGTGGTATATTAGAGAGCCAATTTTTACCTCCAAAGCAACAGTGCTTAGAATATACAAACAGATCATGCAGGTCAATATAAAAAATGCAAACAACCCAATCAAAATATAGGCAGAAGATCTAATAGACATTTTACCAGAGAAGACATATAAATAGTCAAAAAAACATTATTAAGTTCTGGAGCAACAAACAAATCAAAACCACAACAACGCATCATCTTACACCAATCAGAATGTCCATCATCAAAAATCCACAAACAATAAATGTTGGAGAGGGTGTGGAGAAAAGGGAATGCTCCTACACTGTTGGTGGGAATGTAATTGGTACAGCCTCTATGAAGAAAGTATGGAGGTTCATTAAAAGATGAAAACTAGGACTACTATATGATCCAGCAATTCCACTCCTGGTGAAACCCATAATTTGAAAAGATACACACATTCCTATTTACAATAGCCAGGACATGGAAGCAACTGATGTCCATCTACAGAGGAGCAGATAAAGAAAATGTGGCATATATATATTTATGAGAAGGAAATGGCAATCAACTCCAGTATTCTTGCCTGGAAAATTCCATGGACAGAGGAGGCTACAGGCTACAGTCCATGGGGTCACAAAGAGACAGCCATGTGCCTGAGCATATGTATGTGTGTGTATATATATATAAACACAATAGAAAATTACTCAGCCATTAAAAAAGAATGAAATTAGCAACAACATGGATGGACCTAGAGATTATCATACTAAGTGAAATGTCAGACAAAGATGAATGTCATATGATATCACTTTTTGTGGAATCTAAAAATAATGATGCAAATAAACTTATTTACAAAACAGATTCATAGATGTTGAAAACAAACTTATTGTTGCCAAAGGGAAAAAGTGTGGAGAGGGAGGGATAAATTAGGAGTTTGGGATTAACAAATGCACACTACTATATATAAAATCAACAAGGATCTACCCTACAGCACAGGGAACTCTACTCAATATTCTGTAATAACCTATACAGGAAAAAACCTGAAAAGGGGCCCTCCCTGGCAGTCCAGTGGTTAAGGCTTAGCACTTCCACTTCAGGGAGTGTGGGTTTGATCCCTGGTTGGTGAACTAAGACCTCACACGCCCTGTGGTACAGCCAAAAATTAAAAAAAAAAGAATCTGAAAAAGGATGGATAAATATATATGCATAATTGAATTACTTTGCCTTTACTGTATACCTGAGCTAATGCAACATAATACACACACTCCAATATAAAATAATAATAAAGTTTAAAAAAACAGAAAAACAAACCAAAAACATTGTTCAGAATTGCACAGGTCATCTTCCCATTCTGCAGAGACATCAAAGTCAAATGTCAGGGAGGTGAAGCCTTTTCACACACTAGAGGGCAGTCTTGGAGCAGCAGTAAGTGTTTTCATGCTTATGAAATTTTTTGCCTGGGATTTTCTTCCCTTATCAGGTTAAAATGTATCTGTCTTTATTCCTAGACTCTAGGAGTCAGACTTGGTTGTGCCCTTCTCTGTGGCATACTCATAACTCTTCTACAGCATTCATCACACTGTTGTTATTGTTTCTAGATAACTGGTGAGAAAAAATTTTCCATAGGGCTCTTGCCTTTTTGCCCATTTGAGCAAAGATATTGACAGCTTTTGCTTCCAACTATCTTTTCAAGGATGTTTGTATGGCAAACTGTCTTTCAAGACAGAGATAATGTCTTCCTTCTAGCGGGAAAAAGGCAGGTTTTTTTTTCCCTAACATGTGTTGATACCAAAGAAGATGACTTATACCAAGTTGAGGTTAGGCAAGTTCACTAGCAGCCTCCTTTTCAACACTGGGAGCTTCCTAAGCTTAGGGTTCCTCAGCTTTGATATCAACTTCCTATATACATACCTACCTGGGCACTTTACATTGCCGCCATGGAATCTGGTGGGGGTCGGGAAGGATTCCATGAGAGTATGAGGTTTGTGCCACCTGCTGTGCACGAGTTGTTGCTGTTGTTGTTCAATCACTGAGTCATGCCTGACTCTTTGCTACCCCATGGACTGCAGCATGCCAGGAATCCCTGTCCTTCACTAACTCCTGGATCTGCTCAAACTCATGTCCACTGACCCAGTGATGCCATCCAACCATCTTTCTCTGTGGCCCCCTTCTCCCCTTGCCCTCAATCTTTCCCAGCCTCAGGGTCTTTTCCAATGTGTTGACTCTTCACATCAGGTGACCCAAGTATTGGAGCTTCAGCATCAGTCCTTCCAATTAATATTCAGGGTTGACTTCCTTTAGACTGGACTGGTTGGATCTCCTTGCTGTACAAGAGACTCTCAAGAGTGTTCTCCAACACCACAGTTAAAAGCATCAATTCTTCACCACTCTGCCTTCTTTATGGTCCAACTCTCACATCTGTACATGACTACTGGGAAAACCATAGCTTTGACTAGATTGACCTTGTCCTTTTCTCTGAGCCAGGAATCTCATGTATTTTGCCAGTCAACTCTTTGCGACCCTGAAGACTGTAGACCACCAGGTTCCTCTGTCCAAGGAATTTTTCAGGCAAGAATACTGTAGTGTGTTGCCAATTCCTCCTCCAGGGAATCTTCCCAACCTAGGGATTGAACCCACATCCCCTGTATCTCCTGCACTGGCAAGCTGATTTTTACCACTGAGCCATGTAAGAAGCCCTGGTAAGCATTTAAATAGAGTGAAATCTCAGACCTTTTTTGAGTTTCTGATAAAGTGCAAAGTGTATGTGTATGTGTGTGTTTAACCTAAAGCCCTCCCTCAATACCTACATTTGATGACACAAATTTATGTAGAGGAATAGGAATCTCATGGAAGATAAAAACTTGGACTATGATTCCTCTTTTTTCCACTCAGCAATCCAACATCAACATTAAAGTTCAAAATTTAAAGTATATTTTATATATAAAAACATAAAATCATGTGTTTTTTCAATAAAGGAAAATGAGGGCTTCTGACTGAAAATGTAACATAAGGAAGAAGAGGTTGGGACCTCCATTATAGATGGAAATGTTACTTCTAGATTCTGTTTTTGGTTAACTTTGGAACCCATGCTTATTCAGTCATTCTTGCACTGTGGGTATGTCTGGTAAAATGACTCTGTATGTGCAGCCAAAAAATTGAAGCAGCATAACTAATAAAAATTGGAACCCAAGTAGTTTAGTTGTGAGCAGCTTCCTTCAGAGAGGGATACCAAGGAAAGTAATGTCTTCTTCCTCAATGCAAGAAGATTTCAAGGCTGAACAACACCTGCAAAGAGATGAGAGATTCAATGGTAATAGCAATGGGATCAGCAAATGAGGCATCAGAACCAGGAGGAATGGAGAATTTCAGTGAACCATAGTTCTGTGAATCTCCTAGGGCCCTTAAGCCTGCTCTCATTGGCTTAAGGAGATGGGGCTCCAGTGACCCTGGAGCCACCTGATGACAGGCTGGATGTACCTGACAGATAAAGTTTCCAGATGTCAGTCTCAGTGGGGTCCAGACAAAAGGTCTGAATTTCTATTTATTCTGAGATAACTGATTCATGGTCATGAGTAAGCATCCCTGGGGAGTCTTAGAAAAATTAGGGAAGGGGAACCTTGCTAGTAAACTGGGAGAGGTTTTAAAGCCATTGAAATGTGGGTCGTAAATACAAATGCAATTTCATTTTATCCACAAGCTTGTGAAGCACAGGGGACATTTGGTAACAAAAATATCAAAGTACAAAAGATAAATTTCACAGGAAAAGTTTACAGCTTGTCCTCTGCAGGACAGACTATCTGTGCTGCTCTTTCATCACAGTTAGTTAAATGAGAGCTCTGGCAGCGCAATGACTCAGAGACAGCAAAATAAAGTCGTAACATCAATATCCTCAAATGTTTGGGGATATATTTGAGAACATAAATATTAAATGTTGAAAAAGGGATTCAACCTGCCCTTCACGTCCAGCCAGCTGGCTTTTCTCCATCACGCCATGTCCTCTAAGATTATCCAAGTGAGAAAAACAAAACTTTCAAGGAGCAATGGTCTATAGCGCTTTGTAAAGAGGTCATGAATTAGTGGTTTTGTCGTTGCTGCTGTTGTATTTCATTTTTATAAATAAAAATTTAATTGTTCTGACTCCACCATCATAACAGATATCTCATTTGAGGGCAGCTGTTTCAGTGTAAGGGACTGTGAGCACTTCCAACCAAATAAAATTTCCCAGTATTTATCCAATGTTACCATTGATAGGTAAATTTCAACAAATCATTTCTTTGAAAGAAGACTTTGCTGACATTCAAGGTCTGTTGGTTAATAATGCATTAAGTTTGTTGATTACTCTTTCCAATATGGCTGCTAAGGAGAGCCATTGGGAATAATAAAAAATGAGAGGAGTAAATTAAGAACATGGCATATAAACTTCATGGTTACCCAAGATTTTCATAAAAGATAAAGAAAAAAGGAGAAAACAAGTAAAGCAGGAGGTGAGACAGCTCCGGAAGCAAACGTCACAGATTTTACCCATGACTTGACAATAAGAGCCATGGAAAAATCTAAATTCCTTTCTGAAACTTGGAACTTTATACCTTTTCTCTGAAGTGCACCTCCCAAAGTATGTTAAGTGACTACCACTTAGGGAAAGTTCTGAACCCTATTTGGTTGCATACTATTTAATAGAAGCCCAATGTCATCTCACCTAAATACACTAGAATGAAAATCCCACCAGGAAGAAAAAGGATGATAGAGAGAGGGAAATATTCCCCTAGCATGTATGATTAGCACCTCTGATGATTTTTCTTGAGCTTGAAGAGCTGTTATTAGAAAATTGTAACTCTGGGTAGTTAAGTGTGGCAGATGGCATATAGGAGTGAGCGGTGTGCAATTTACAGTAAACAAATTCTTTATCTTTGACGGGTCATGGGGAGAGCTAAAACGGTCTCCAATTCAATCAGGGAATACACTAAAAAACACTGACATGCAGATTCACTAATTATAGTGAAATGTGTTAAAAAGCTACAATTATCCCAATGGATGGAATCTTTTCCCATGAAGACGAGAGAACACCACCCAGAGTCAGGGGCTGACAGCAGGATCCCATTTGTAAATGGGCCCCCAGGTTGGCTGACACCTGTTCAGAGAAGATATTCAAGTCTTCAGGACTTTCCACTTGGTCTTCTCTCAAGACAGGTACACTTTCTGATAGTATATATGAGTGTGATTTCATCAGCTGTTCTTATATTAAACATAAAAGCAAAATCTGTAGCTGATGTTTCTTTCTGTCTTAAAGGGAGAGGATCATAAGTTAGTGGGAGTGTTTCTTATAATACCCCTTAGTTACATTAAAATGTTTCAAATATCCCAGAGCTTGATTTCTACCTCCACAGAAAGAAGAAAACATAACACAAATATGAATGTGTTTCTTAATAAAAGTTATTTGATCATATATTGAACTGTGGCCATGAAAATTTATCAGACTGAGAGATAAAGGCACAGAATGTGCAATCATATAATTTTTAGGAACCACCTGTATGATGTAGACTGTCGCCTACACTGGAGTACTCCATGGGATTTACTGGTGGCTTGGAGCATATGAACCTTATACAGGTGCGATGGGGTGCTCTCAAATGATGCCATGTGGGTTGTTGCTGTTCAGTTGCTAAGTTGTGTCTGACCCTTTGTGACATAGGACTTCAATCCAAAGGAGTGAGACCATTGCATTGGAGGACCTGACTTGGATAATCCCTTAAATTCAGTGGTAAACGGGTGTTTGCACTCAGTCATGTCTGACTCTTTGTGACCCCATGGACTGTAGCCTGTCAGGCTCCTCTGTCAGGCAAGAATCGTGGAGTGGATTGTCATTTCCTTCTCCAGGGGATCTTTCTAACCTAAGGATTAAACCCAAATCTACCACATTGAAGGCAGATTCTTTACCCACTGAGCCATCGGTGGGGGAAGCCCCTCAATGGTAGTACTAGAATGTAAAATAGAACAGCTATGACTTGAGGAAAGATTTTATCAAACACCCTCCAGATATCTGGAGACCTAGGAAATTTTGCTGGGTTTGTAGTATTTTTGTGTGTGTGTGCATCCGTGTTATTATTTGTAACATAACCATTACCTAAGGAAGTTCGGGCTAGAATTTCAAGTGTGCCAGTTGTACTGTAAATGACCTAAGCATCCTTGGTGTGCCAGGCAATTCTGAAGGAAAAAACTACAGACACTGTCCTGGAATTGTGGCACCCTCATTTTTTTGATGAGAGATTGATTCCTCATTCTAACTGGGGAAAAAAATGTGACAACGTGTGATCTTTAAAAACTTATCTAATAGGTGTGACTGGTGGCTGTTTGACCACTTATTGTTTATCATGTCACTGGCCCAGATTTCTTCCTGAAGGGGATACATGACTTTTTGTTGGAAGTGTATTATAGGCTAATGTTTCTGGACTCAGGACAGATATATAAAGAGACAGTGACTAAGTGAGCCTCAGGGTCTTTTTTTTGTTTGTTTTTAATCCTATTATATAGGAAGCAGTAATTTCTTGGGGCTCCAAAATCACTGCAGATGGTGACTGCAGACATGCAATTAAAAGATGCTTACTCCTTGGAAGAAAAGTTAGGACCAACCTAGATAGTATATTCAAAAGCAGAGACATTACTTTGCTGACTAAGGTCCGTCTAGTCAAGGCTATGGTTTTCCCAGTGGTCATGTATGGATGTGAGAGTTGGACTGTGAAGAAGGCTGAGCGCCGAAGAATTGATGCGTTTGAACTGTGGTGTTGGAGAAGACTCTTGAGAGTCCCTTGGACTGCAAGGAGACCCAACCAGTCCATTCTGAAGGAGATCAACCCTGGGATTTCTTTGGAAGGACTGATGCTAAAGCTGAAGCTACAGTACTTTGGCCACCTCATGCGAAGAGTTGACTCATTGGAAAAGACTCTGATGCTGGAAGGGATTGGGGGCAGGAGGAGAAGGGGACAACTGAGGATGAGATGGCTGGATGGCATCACGGACTCGATGGATGTGAATCTGAGTGAACTCCGGGAGATGGTGATGGACAGGGAGGCTTGGCATGCTGCGATTCACGGGGTTACAAAGAGTTGGACACGACTGAGCGACTGAACTGAACTGAAAGGAAAAAAATTACACTTTAATTCATTGGATCTATAACTCACAAGGATAAGAGAATATGATTTGGGACTTTGCTTTGGAATTTAACTTGAGAATTCGGAATTTAATTTCTTTGTGTTTTCAGTCTTTGAGCTTTAATTTTCCCCTGGCAATATGATGATAGCATTGAGCAGATATTCAAGTATGAGGGCCTCCTATATTGGAGGCATAGTGTTTTCGGAATATATGTTGTTGTTTAATCTCACTGCATGCCCTCTACTAGGCCGTGTGTCTAGAAATAATGTGGGAGGAGAAATAGAATGAAGTGACCTCTAAGCACTGGGTAGAGCAAGGATCTGGGATTAATTGAAATAATGTACTGTTCTCATTCATTTTTAGAGCCTTCTAAACCAAAGTCTACACTGCTCACCAGTGGTCCAGGTTGCACAGCAGAGCCCTGTTGGAATTCAGAGAATGGCTTCATGAAGCTCAGAGTATAGCTCTGTAGGAAGTGATCTCCTCTGGGACCCATAGACACATTCTGGGAAACCACAGGCTCATTGCCAAGCCAACTGGTTTAGAGGAACAAACAGTTGGAGATGTTATGGAAAATATTCATCCCTCACTCTTTGTGATGCTTCTCTACAGAGAGAAATTTTAAGTTAAGGTTTCCAAGCCTTTGCACTACCACTTCCTCACTTCTCATGGCCACTGTTCACCTACTATTTTTGTGGGAAGAAATTAGTAAATCAGGTTTCCAAATTAGGTGGAATCTTCTATTACACCTCTGAAATATCAAGAATTTAGTTTCCTTTTCCCTAGCCACCCAAAGCAATGAATGGGAGGCAGTGATACTGGGTAGGTCTCCATCTGTAAAGCGTTAGCAACCTAATTTGTTTTTATTTAAGCCACATTTTTCACACTAGCAATAAAAGTAATGACATTTTCATCTTCATCTGCCTGTAACTATATCTCCAACAGTTCTACATTCAAGCAGAGAATAAGGGTTTTATTAGCCAATTCAGCGGAGAAGGCAATGGCACCCCACTCCAGTACTCTTGCCTGGAAAATCACATGGACAGAGGAGCCTGGTAGGCTGCAGTCCATGGGGTCGCTGAGTCGGATACGGCTGAGCGACTTCACTTTCACTTTTCACTTTCATGCACTGGAGAAGGAAATGGCAACCCACTCCAGTGTTCTTGCCTGGAGAATCCCAGGGACGGGGGAGCCTGGTGGGCTGCCGTCTATGGGGTCACACAGAGTCAGACACGACTGAAGCGACTTAGCAGCAGCAGCAGCAGCAGCAGCAATTCAGATTCTTATACATTCTAGTTGTCTTAAGTATTTAAATTACCTTCAATATCAAAATAAGAACATTCACTTCTATGTATCTACTCCAGTTTCTAAAGCTATGTGAGAACTCACCTTCCAGAAAAAAATGAAGATTAAGTAAACATACTTCCATAGCTTTTAAAAATCCTCTCACATTATAGTTTTGACATGAAATAGTCATAAATTTCATGAATATTACATTTATATTGGAAATAAAAGATGTCATATATATAATATTTTAATATTAATTAAAAAATCGAATCTTCTTCATGAGCCCTTATCTTATCCTACTCAGTAACTAGAAAACCAAAGCTTCTTAGGTGGACATTGTCTTTCTTTGGACTATAGCAATCGCCCTACTCCCACCCAATTCTATTCATGAGGAATCTCCTACTCCAAGACTCTTGATAAGAGGAAGTTACCACTGGTCACTCTGGGAACCGAATTTTTTCTCCCAGCTTTCACATGACCTAGCTTCTACCAATAATATACACACATTAGATCTTGGGATACACAGAAGCAGGGAGTGTGCAAAATCAATTCTTTCAATATTGCCAGTAAGATCAACAGTTGCATCCATCTCCCAAAGCTGGTAGCAACAGAAAGAGTTCCAGCATTATCTCTATTGTCCAGCAATGATCATGGAGGCACTTTCAATGGAGATACTCATTCTCAGCAGTGTTGTCTTGATGGATGCATTCTGCAGAATGATTTGGACTTTGACTAGGTAGCCTCCAAGTCTAGTTTTCAAGCAGTCACAGCAACTGTTAACCAACTAATAACTTAGGAAGAAGAGTTGGCAAGAAAACACAGAAGAACTATACAAAAAGATCTTCATGACCCAGATAATCACGATGATGTGATGACTCACCTAGAGCCAGACATCCTGGAATGTGAAGTCAAATGGGATTTAGGAAGCATCACTATGAACAAAGCTAGTGGAAGTGATGGATTTCCACTTGAGCTATTTCAAATCCTAAAAGATGATGCTGTGAAAGTGCTGCACTCAATATGCAGCAAATTTGGAAAACTCAGCAGTGGCCACAGGAATGGAAAAGGTCAGTTTTCATTCCAATCCCAAAGAAAGGCAATGCCAAGGAATATTCAAACTGCTGCACAATTGCACTCATCTCACACACTAACAAAGTAATGCTCAAAATTCTTCAAGTCAGACTTCAACAGTACATGAACTGTGAACTTCCAGATGTTCAAACTGGATTTAGAAAAGGCAGAAGAACCAGAGATCAAACTGCCAACATCCATTGGATCATCAAAAAAGCAAGAGTTCCAGAAAAACATCTACTTTTGTTTTATTGACTACACCAAAGCCTTTGACTGTATGGATCACAACAAACTATGGAAAATCCTTCAAGAAATGGGAATACCAGACCACCTGACCTGCCTTCTGAGAAATCTGGTCAAGAAGCAACAGTTAGAAAGGGACATGGAACAAAAGACTGATTCCGAGTCAGAAAAGGAGTCTGTCAAGGCTGTATATTGTCATCTGGCTTATTTAACTTATATCCAGAGTACATCATGAGAAACACTGGGCTGGATGAAGAACAAGCTGGAATCAAGACTGCCGGGAGAAATATCAATAACCTCAGATGTGCAGATGACTGTACCTTTATGGCAGAAAGCTAAGAAAAGCTAAAGAGCTCTTGATGAAAGTGAAAGAAGAGATGGAAAAAGGTGGCTTAAAACTCAGCATTCAGAAAACTAAGATCATGGCATCCAGCCCTATCACTTCATGGCAAATAGGTGGGACACAGTGGAAACAGTGGCTGACTTTAATTTTTGGGCTCCAAAATCACTGCAGATGGTGACTGCAGCCATGAAATTAAAAGACGCTTACTCCTTGGAAGGAAAGTTAAGACCAACCTAGACAGCATACTAAAAAGCAGAGACCCTTTGCCAACAAGGGTCCATCTAGTCAAAACTGTGGTTTTTCCAGTAATCATGTATGGGTGTGAGAGTTGGACTATAAAGAAAGCTGAATGGCAAAGAATTGATGTTTTTGAACTGTGGTGTTGGAGAAGACTCTTGAGAGTCCCTTGGAATGCAAGAAGATCCAACCAGTCCATCCTAACGGAAATCAGTCCTGAATATTCATTGGAAGGACTGATGCAGAAGCTGAAACTCCAATACTTTGGCCACCTGATGCAAAGAACTGACTCACTGGAAAAGACCCTGATGCTGGGAGAGATTGAAGGTGGGAGGAGAAGGGGATGACAGAGAATGAGATGGTTGGATGGTATCACCAACTCAATGGACATGAGTTTGAGTAAACTCCGGGAGCTGGTGATGGACAGGGAAGCCTGGTGTGCTGCAGTCCATGGGGTCACAAAGAGTCAGACACATCTGAATGACTGAACTGAACTGAGCCTTAGTAAATCTGATTCTCTGCTTAAATTAACCAGAAATGGTTCTGTCACTTGAAAGTAAAAGTCCTGATGGATACCCTGTTCAGGTAACACTATCAGTTTCTACCAGTATGAACAGTTTCCTATCTGTTTAAAACAATCTCTTTCAAAGTAAGTCCTCAGTTGTACAGACTGATGTCCTCTTTCCTTTTTCTTCCACAAAAAGTACCTAGGTCTGCATTGTCCAGTAAAGCAGCCATTAGTCACAGGGGCTATTAAGCACCTGAGGTAACGTTATTCTGAGTTGAGATGTTCTGTAAGTGTGAAAAACAACTGAATTTCAAAGGCTTATTACAAAAAAAGATGTAGAATATCTCCTTAACAATGTTTCATATTAATTACATATTGAAATTATATTCTGAAAATATTAGGTTAAATAAAATATATTGAAATTAATTTCCTTTGTTTCTTTCTACTTTTAAAAATACAGCTACTAGAAAAATTTTAGTTACATATGTGGCTCACATTATATTTTTATTGGATAGGCATATGGGAGAGCAAATGCTTATACATTTATATATTATATTGTTATTCTGTTAACTGTAATCTAATGCCTAGTCCTTAAAAACAATAAAAGTCATTTCTTCCACAATATTATTTGAAATCTAAATTATTTTTATTAAGGAAGGGCAAGGGGCTAATGTAATAAAAGTGCCCAGGTGCCTGACACAGTGCTATGTAATTTGTTTTTATTATTTTAATGAACCTTCATTATCAGTGTGTGGAGATATTATTATAAACGGAGATATATACTAAGAAGTTAGATAGTTTTCCCATGGATATTTGTCTATTACATGGCAGAGCTAGTGCTGAAACAGATCAGTTTGTCTTCCAAGAACTATTTGCATTATCCCAAGGGTTACACTCTTTCCGTCCCACTTTCACCTCATTAACTATTCACAAGAAAGCTTCCAAAATAAATCTACAGCCTATGGATCAACAGAAACTCTTTGCTTTAATCTATACATTTAAACCCCCTCAATTTTTCTATTTTAGAAAACTATAGTATTAATATTTCCACTAAGCTATATTATGACTGTGTTTCAAATTGTCAAATTCAGTAACTAATGCAAAATTAAACTTACTGAAAGACATTCTTACCCAATAAAATTTATGAACCAAAAGCACTTCTCTATTTCTTCTGTCTTCTAGGTCTAGGTTCTTAGGTCTAGCTGAACTTAGAACTATTTTAAACATAAACTATTTTTAAATTTTCTATTTTAATCAACTGTCTATCTGATCCACTTGGAGCCCTTGAACCAATATGAACGACTCCATACATAGGTACAGGTGGTCAAATTACTTTCTGTGTGCAAGAGGTTGTCTAGGAGATATATTTTTAAGTTCTGAAATATTAAAAACTGGGGAATATTTTGATAATTTATAGAGACATCAGTAAATACTATTTTTTAATTATGAGGTACCAGGATATTAGGACTTCCCCAGCGACTCAGTGGTAAAGAATCTGCCTGCAATGCAGGAGCCATAGGAGACACGGGTTCGATTCCTGGGTTGGAAAGACCCTCTGGAGGAGGGCATGGCAACCCACTCCATTATTCTTGCCTGGAGAACTGCATGGACAGAGAAGCTTGGCGGGCTACAGTCCATAGGGTCACACAGAGTCGAACATGACTGAAGTGACTTAGCACACATCAGGATATTAGGAGCATTTGAAACCATACCTAAAAGTCCAGGAAAAAATTAATGCCACTATTTATAGGTTCAAAATAAATGCCAAAATAAGGTCATGTATTGCTCTTCATCTTGTTCATGTGGCCAGTTGTCTTGTTGGTCACCCTGTTCACACTATTTGCTGAATACAGGGTAGGCAAGGCATGACATAAGAGGCTGGAAGAAGACGCAGACACATTTATTCTCTGCTGGCTGGCACAGAAGCCATAACTCTGCCTTTCTCCTGGCTGACTTAGCAGCCATAGCAGCAGCCATAACATAACCATAAGGTAGCCATAACATAACCTCATATAACATAACCATGATGTCACTCCAGTGTAAGCCCAATGCAGCAGCAACCAGGGGTTTCATGGTTAAGTCCATACAGGTGTACCATACCACGCTGGGCTTTTCCAGGTGAAGCTTATATATCAAAAGTAGCCCATGTCCAAGCGATTATCTTGTGACACACATGTGCAGCAGTATAAGTGATCTCAGCTGTTACATAATCATTATTTACAAAACGTTCAGCAAGAGCAAGAAGCTGTGGGGCAATTTAGCCTGACCACACCATCTTGGCTAATTTGCTCTTTCCTTACAGTTCACTAATTCAGACTTTAGACTAATTTTCACCAAAACTTGGTATTTTTTTAACCTTTGAACTTTGTAGATTAAGTCTGTCCCACATACGTGTTCAACCAAAACAGTACTATCCTTGCTATTTATTCTGTGGTGAGCATAGAAGCAATATGTGCCTATAGAATCAAGGGCCTTGTTGAAAATTAACAAAAATCCTCAACCTCTGTGTGTCATAATTCAGTCTAAGTGATACACCTCTGTATTGGTAGGGGACTAGGATCTGAGAAAGGTAGAAGGGGTGTCACAGCATGTCTTTTGGAATAATAAAATTCAGTGTACTGTATTCTCCTAAGTAGCTTCATTTGAACACTAAAGATTTTTGATGATATTTAAAGGGCCATAAAATATGCTCAAAGGAGAGACTAATGAAATATATGTATGGCCCTGTGCTAAAGAAGAGCACAGAGTAACAGTGAAGTTGAAAATAACATTCTTTGACTTCAAATTCAGGAATGATTGTTATAAATGGAAATGATCTGAGGAAGTTATGAGGTCTTTGGAAGGACAGACAAAGAGAACCTGAGTACCAAAATAGATAAAAAATAAAGTTAGCTGGAATAGAATGTAAAAGAAATGAAAGGGAAGTCAGAAAGAACTATTTTGCTTTAGTTTGTAAATATCTTGAATGGCAGGCTAGAGATTTTGGATATTATCTCATATGTTACAGGGTTACGATGAAAACATGGTTTGATTAAATTCTGAACTAATAAGATCAAAATGTGGAAAATGGGGTGTGAGACACATGATAAACAAAGCATTGACAAAACTGCGGCTGTATTACATAATAATAGTGGGAGACTTTAATACCCCACTCACACCTATGGATAGATCAACTAAACAGAAAATTAGCAAGGAAACACAAACTTTAAATGATACAATGGACCAGTTAGACCTCATTGATATCTATAGGACATTTCACCCCAAAACAATGAATTTCACCTTTTTCTCAAGTGCACACAGAACCTTCTCCAGGATAGATCACATCCTGGGCCATAAATCTAGCCTTAGTAAATTCAAAAAAGTTGAAATCATCTCAAGCATCTTTTCTGATCACAATGCAGTAAGATTAGATGTCAACTACAGGGAAAAAAACTATTAAAAATACAAACATATTGAGGCTAAACAACATGCTTCTGAATAACCAACAAATCACAGAAAAAATCAAATAAGAAATCAAAATATGCATAGAAAATGAATGAAAAGGAAAACACAACAACCCAAAACCTATGGGATTCAGTAAAAGCAGTGCTAAGGGAAAGGTTCACAGCAATATAAGCTTACCTCAAGAAACAAGAGAAAAATCAAATAAATAACCTAACTCTACACCTAAAGCAACTAGAAAAGGAAGAAATGAAGAATCCCAGGGTTACTAGAAGGAAAGAAATCATAAAAATTAGGGAAGAAATAAATTGAAAAAGAAACAAAGGAGACCATAGCAAAAATCAACAAAGCTAAAAGCTGGTTCTTTGAGAAGATAAATAAAATAGACAAACCATTAGCCAGACTCATCAAGAAAAAAGGGAGAATAATCAAATCAACAAAATTAGAAATGAAAATGGAGAAATCACAGCAGACAATACAGAAATACAAAGGATCATAAGAGACTATTATCAGCAACTATATGCCAATAAAATGGAAAACTTGGAAAAAATGGACAAATTCTTAGAAAAGTATAACTTCCTAAAACTGAACCAGGAGGAAATAGAAAAACTTATAGACCCTTGACAAGAAATCAAAACTGTAATCAGAAATCTTCCAACAAACAAAAAACAGACAAAAAAAAAAAAAGCCAGACAAAAACCAGATAGCTTCACAGATGAATTCTACCAAAAATTAAGAGAAGAGCGAACACCTATCCTACTCAAACTCTTCCAGAAAATTGCAGAGGAAGGTAAACTTCCAAATTCATTCTATGAGGCCACCATCACCCTAGTACCAAACCCAGACAAAGATGCCACACACACATGCACACAAAAAACCACAGGCCAATATCACTGACGAACATAGATGCAAAAATCCTTAACAAAATTCTAGCAAACAGAATCCAACAACATATTAAAAAGATCATATATCATAACCAAGTAGGCTTTATCCTAGGGATGCAAGGATTCTTCAATATTCGCAAATCAATTAATGTGATACACCACATTAACAAATTGAAAGATAAAACCCACATGATTATCTCAACAGATGCAGAGAAAGCCTTTGACAGAATTCAACATCCATTTATAATTTAAAAAAATCTTCAGAAAGCAGGCATAGAAGGAAAGTACCTCAACATAATAAAAGCCATATATGATAAACTCACAGCAAACATTATCCTCAATGGTGAAAAATTGAAAGCATTTCCCCTAAAGTCAGGAACAAGACAAGGGTGCCCACTCTCACCACTACTATTCAACATAGTTTTGGAAGTTTTAGCCACAGCAATCACAGAAGAAAAAGAAATAAAAGGAATTCAGATTGGAAAAGAAGTAAAACTCTCACTGTTGGCAGATGACCTGATCCTCTACATAGAAAACCCTAAAGACTCCACCAGAAAATTACTAGAGCTAATCAATGAATATAGTAAAGTTGCAAGATATAAAATTAATACATAGAAATCCCTTGCATTCTTATACACTAACAATAAGAAAACAGAGAAATTAAGGAAGTAATTCCATTCACCATTGCAACAAAAAGAATAAAATACTTAGGAATAAATCTACCTAAAGAAACAAAAGGCCTATATATAGAAAACTATAAAACACTGATGAAAGAAATCAAAGATGATGCTAATCGATGGAGAAATAGACTATGTTCATGGGTCAGAAGAATCTATATAGTGAAAATGAGTATACTACCCAAAGCAATCTATAGATTCAATGCAATCCCTATCAAGCTACCAACGGTATTTCTCAGAAACCTAGAACAAATAATTTCACAATTTGTATGGAAATACAAAAAGCCTCGAATAGCCAAAGCGATCTTGAGAAAGAAGAATGGACCTGGAGGAATCAACTTGCCTGACTTCAGGCTCTACTAGAGAGTTACAGTCATCAAAACAGTATGGTACTGGCACAAAGACAGACATATAGATCAATGGAACAAAATGGAAAGCCCAAAGATAAATCCATGCACCTATGGTCATCTTATCTTTGACAAAGGAGGCAAGAATATACAATGGAGAAAAGACAGTCTCTTTAACAAGCGGTGCTGGGAAAACTGGTCAACCACTTGTAAAAGAATGAAACTAGAACATTTTCTAACACCATACACAAAAATAAACTCAAAATGGATTAAAGATCTAAATTTAAGACCAGAAACTATAAAACTCCTAGAGGAAAATATAGGCAAAACACTCTCTGACATAAGTCACAGCAGGATCCTCTATGACCCACCTCCCAGAATACTGGAAATAAAAGCAAAAATAAACAAGTGGGACCTAATTAAACTTAAAAGCTTCTGCACAACAAAGGAAACTATAAGCAAGGTGAAAAGACAGCCTTCAGAATGGGATAAAATAATAGCAAATGAAGCAACTGACAAAGAATTAATCTCAAAAATATACAAGCAGTTCCTGCAGCTCAATTCCAGAAAAATAAATGACCCAATCAAAAAGTGGGCCAAATAACTAAACAGACATTTCTCCAAAGAAGACATACAGATGGCTAACAAACACATGAAAAGATGCCCAACATCACTCATTATCAGAGAAATGCAAATCAAAACCACAATGAGGTACCATCTCACGCCTGTCAGAATGGCTGCTATCAAAAAGTCTACAAACAATAAATGCTGGAGAGAGTGTGGAGAAAAGGGAACCCTCTTACACTGTTGGTGGGAATGCAAATTAGTACAGCCACTATGGAAAACAGTGTGGAGATTCCTTAAAAAACTGGAAATAGAACTGCCATACGACAAAGCAATCCCACCGCTGGGCATACACACTGAGGGAACCAGAATAGAAAGAAACACGTGTACCCCAATGTTCATCACAGCACTGTTTACAATAGGCAGGACATGGAAGCAACCTAGACGTCCATCAGCAGATGAATGGATAAGAAAGCTATGGTACATATACACAATGGATTATTACTCAGCTATTAAAAAGAATGCATCTGAATCAGTTCTAATGAGATGAATGAAACTGGAGTCTATTATACAGAGCGAAGTAAGTCAGAAAGAAAAACACTAATACAGTGTATTAACACATATATATGGAATTTAGAAAGACAGTAACAATGACCCTATATGCGAGACAGCAAAAGAGACATAGATCTAAAGAACAGACTTTTGGACTCTGTGGGAGAAGATGAGGGAGGGATGATTTGAGAGAATAGCACTGAAACATGCATATTATTGAGAGAGTCAATTCCTAGGCAAATTGATAAGAAGTCCAGGGTCCCCAAGAAGAAGAAAGGGGTCTGGACCTCTCGAAGTGGAGATAGGGGTCTGGAATTCTCAAGGAGGAGGAAAGGACAAACTTTTTTGTCTACATTCCCTAGTCTTAGTCAATTACACAACTCAGTTTAAACTCTGTACTAGGGATTATACAACAACAATGTATCCTGCTTGCGGACAGTTTTTCCTTCCTGAAAACCTTCTGATTAATCCTGATATCTTAGAATGTGTATTATGGGAGTGGGTCTGGTAGGCTCTTTCTATTGTTAAATTCTAATCTTATCCTAAAATGTAAATTGTGGGAGTGGGTCTGGTAAAATTTTCACAAACTTGAGACATTCTTTTGATTCATTGTAATAACTAATTAAAAGGTATATAACTCCATTGCTAACACTAGCAAGGGGGTATTCTTTCTGCCCCCTTCTGATGTCTATGTCAGAGCTTTCTCTCTCTCTTTTATACTTTAATAAGACTTTATTACATCAAAGCTCTGAGCGATCAAGCCTTGTCTCTGGCCCTAGATTGAATTCCTCTCCTCCAGAGGACAAGAATCCCGGCATCTTTTACGGTTCAGCAACAACTTTTCGTTATCATATGTGAAACAGATCACCAGTCCAGGTTCGATGCATGAGACAGGGTGCTCAGGGCTGGTACACTGGGATGATCCTGAGCGATGGGATGGGGAGGGAGGTGGGAAGGAGGTTCAGGATGGGGAACACATGTACACCCATGGCTGACTCATGTCAATGTATGGCAAAAATCACCACAATATTGTAAAGTAATTAGCCTCCAATTGAAAATAAGTTAAATTAAAAAAAAAAAAAAACCTGTTGCTGTAGGTGGGAACAAGGATGAAGGGTTAATTCAAATTGAAACTAAGGTATCAAGGCTGGGAGCTTAGGATAGGGCCTTAAATATGAATAAAAAATACAAGTGATATGGATATTGCAAAAGTTGACTAAGTTGGAAGGATACATTGGTTAATTTCATTGATTCTGAGTTGATAATACACATTATTAACAAGACACATAAGACTCTCAAGACTGTGTAAAGGCTGGTGGGGTGTGAAACTTTTGATTTGCTAACTTTGCCAAATTGAGTGTACTACAGCAATATGAAGAGTCAAAATCACTCAAAAGTGGTTTATTATTTATAGAATTATTTTCCTACTCCCTTGAATTACTGCCTGACTTTAGTTGAAATAACATAACACAAAGTGATTATTCAAGTGTCACAAGTAACGGAAATGGGCAAATGAACATATGCATGTACAGGCAAAGAGACTGTTAAAGGCATTTATCATTGGAAGATATACAGTACCTAAATTAGTAGCTGTTTTACTATTTTTTCATTCATTGGAATGCATCCTTTGATTTGACATTCCTATTTCACATTACTTCTATATTGTGCACCCAAACATAAAAATTGAGAGAATTAATGATGTTGTGACTGCTGCTGAATTTGTTGATTTCTTTAATACATTTTATACATTGAACCACGATTAATTTTGAATTTTCTCTGAATTATTTCAAGCACATGATTCTACAAGAGAGACTTGTTTGGGGGAGGATAGCTTTGGGAGGCCTGGTTTTTATTTGACCACATATGCAAAAGAAATTGGAGTCTATTTATCTTGCTACTGTTTGTAATCTATAGTTTGTTATCTCAAAGTCATTGTTCTAAATCAAACAAGTTCAGAAAGAATAGAGATTTGAGAACTTTAAGAGCATTATAGTGACATGCTTGATGACTTTATAGTATATTTCAATAGTAAAGAAAATTACTTAGGAAGAAATTTTTTTTTCTTCCTAATCTACCTTTACACTACAACTATAATAGAGACACTATAAACTTTATTCTATCTTGGTTCACTTGGAAAAATAAAAGTATATTTTAAAAAAAAGGTTCTAAGACAAATGTACTACTATTACTGCAGCCACAGCTATTAGTATTATTTATAATTGCTGCTCCCTTCAAGAAGGAGCCCTTTGCCAAAGGAATCATAAAAGCTACCGATTTTCACTTCTGTAGAGAAGGATTTGTGGATATTAACGTCTCCTTTTGTCACATCTTTTTTATTTTATCCAGCAAAGTAGAGAGAACCGCTAAACTAGGCAGAACAAATAGAAGTTCTTTGACTTGTATGACAGAAAATTCCCCCAGGTGGAAGCTTCAAACAGCTATAATAAATCTTGATTTAGAGAAGTGTATTTCATAATAGAAGATATTCATTTCCCTAAACCACTCTATTGCACATGCCTATGAGAGACAAGCAAGAAACATGCAATTTTTATTGACTGATGAAAATAGGACTGATAGTTACTTAGAATTTGAGAAAAAAAAAGTGTGCTAATTTTTGAAATTAAAATAAGATATGAATTATTGGATGGTATTAGTACCTACATTATAGGGTGTTTTAGAGATCAAATTCTACAAAAGAGAATTTGTATCAGGTTCTCATCACCATCAGTGTCTCACTGTAGGTATTCCATCAAACTGCCACCAGTGTTACTTCCATTACTACTCACGTAGCTCAAGCAACATAGTATACTAACTAAAAGTGTTTATATTGACATTTAAATGACTTTCATTATATTAGAAGTCATTATTTAATCAGGGGGCAGTAGGACAGAACTGAGCCCACATGCACACATCCAATTAGAAATCATTTTTTCCTACTCATTTTCACACATGAAGGTGATTTACCATACATTAGAACTAGTGGTACAGTTATCATAAACCTGGGGCTTCCCTGGTAGCCCACTGGTAAAGAATCCACCTGCCAGTGCAGGAGACAGGTTCGATTCCTGGATTAGGAAGATCACCTGGAGAAGGAAAATGGCTACCCACTCCAGTATTCTTGCCTGGGAAATCCCATGGAGAGAGGAGCCTGGTGAGATACCAGGGGGCCCACAAAAGAGTCAGACATGACTTAGCAACTAAAAATCAACAACATCATAAACCTATTTGATAATTTCTAACAGATAAAACCCAACTTTAGTTAGCTGTGTCTTCATTCTAAACTTTCCATTCTAGTTTATTTAAACAAACTATATTTAATCCCAAGAAGAGTTCTCAGTTTATTTCATGAAGATATGCCATCATCAAGTTAGGCAATAATGTAGGTGGGGATTTGGAGAAGCTCTTCATGTAGCCATAGAGGGGCTGGACTGGAGAGAATGCAGTGTGAACAGAAAGAATAGAAGCTTGCCGGAGTTATCCAGGAATAAAATGAGGAAGAATGTGTTCATATTTGCAAATAATGTGAAATGAAATGAAAAAGAGAATAATACCCAACTTAGGTAGAAATGAATTTTTGGCTGTCCTAGTCATTCAAAACAAAGTTGTAAATCTGTACCTTTTGAAAAAAAAATCCATAAGCATATGCAATGTAAAACAATCCTCAACCATTACTCAGGGTCTATCTATTTTTCCTTCGTATACAAATTATGCAATTTACCCCAGGTTGTAAAAAAAAAAAAGTGTTTTAAGATGAAGGAGAATAAAAAATATATCAAAGCAGAAAAGCTAGTAGAAAAGCAACAATTTAATATCCTGAATGTGGGGAAAATATGACCCAAAGCATGGCAATACCTCTAGGGACTATCTTAATCTCACATCATCATTAAGATGCGTTTGGTTATATTTATAACTCAACAAGAGGGAAAACGTGTTTTCTCCAGAATTCTTAAGAGCTACAGATGGTCAATAGCAAAGCGAGGCTGAATCCCAAGAGCAAAGCAGGATAGGGGTAGGGAGAGAAAACAGCCATGTTTCCTAGTGGACTGCCAGGAATAGGGAGGCAGCATCAGGAGGACTTGGGAGGAGACAGAGGGAACCAGAGGGCCTAGGAGTTGAAATAATGCCACGGACACCGCCTGAACAGTCATCCCTTCCTAGCTATAACCAGGATCAAGGTTCAGAACAATGTCCATCTATATTTCTGAAAGGCAGAGGAGTTTTCAATGACATCAATATTCTGACTAATGAGAAAAACCTGTTTTGAATATGCATTAATGTTTAAAACTTCTGTCACTGTAGAGAGAATAGCTTAACAGTTCTAAGAACCAACTTTGGAGCCAGGTGGATCTATGTTTAAGTCCCTATTTCATCTGGGTTGTATTTTTGACAACATAGTTAATTAACCTCTCAGAGTCTTTCTTCATACTAGCAATAGCAATACCCATTTCATTTAGCTTGTTAGAAAGATGAAATAACATATCTAAAGTTATATTAGTTATTGATTGCTGTGCAATGAATTACCTGAAAACTTAGTGGCTAAAATCAACAAACATTTATCGTGTCACAGTGACTAAATCCAGCCTACCCTTGAAAGAAGAGATTATACAAGGCAAGAATTCTAGAAGATAGGATCACTGGACCTTATCGTGGAAGCTGTCTGTCACACTTGTGTTTAGCAAAGTGCTAGCACATAATGGGGAAGGAAATGGCAACTCACTCCAGTATTCTTGTCTGGAGAATCCCAGGGACAGAGGAGTCTAGTGGGCTGCTGTCTACGGGGTCGCACAGAGTCAGACACAACTGAAGTGACTTAGCAGCAGCAGCACATAATATACGCTTAATATATGCTGCTGCTGCTGCTGCTTCAGTTGTGTCCGACTCTGTGCGACCCCATAGACGGCAGCCCACCAGGCTCCCCCATCCCCGGGATTCCCTAGGCAAGAATACTGGAGTGGGTTGCCATTTCCTTCTCCAATGCATGAAGTGAAAATTGAAAGTGAAGTCACTCAGTCATGTCCAACTCTTCATTACCCCATGGACTGCAGCTCACCAGACTCCTCCATCCATGAGATTTTCCAGGCAAGAGTACTGGAGTGGGATGCCATTGACTTCTCCTTAATATATGCTAGTGCCTATGATTAGTATCTTTTGGAAAACTCACAAAATAGTTCTTTACTTATGGTTAGTGGATAAATGAGGTACTATTTGTGCTCAATCTTCAAAAATATCCTACAGAACAAATAAAATGGGATATGCCCAAATATGAAACTCAAGTCACCAAGTCCTTAATCTAGTAAGTTATATCTGAACACACTATATTAAAAATATATATATCAGGCAAATGGGGAGATAGTTAGAAGCAAAAGACCATGAGGAAGGTTAGCCTCATCTATCCACTCTGAAGACTTGTGAAAGTGATGACTTGCTTTCACCATGACCACCAGAGTCTTCTATTCTGCAACTGAGGACACTGGAATTAAGTAGTCTTGCTATACCTCACTACAGTAAGTCAAAGGGTGATGTGGGGAAAAGAAAAATAAGTACTCATCACCTCAGAAATTAGCAGGATAGCTAGACAATGATTGTTCTAAGTGGAATCAGTTTTCCTTCAAGTATGTGAATACAAGTAGCAGGAAAAGAAAGAGGAATTAAAAGAATTTGATGGGCTAAATTCTTCACTGAAAGAGCTGTCTCTCTAGCTTTTGCCAAGAAAATACGAAAGATGTCAAAACAGGTCACGACCACTGCTATAAACAGGAGCAGCCCTCAGACGAGTACAATCTTGGATACTGTGGTGAGCCTAAAACTGACAAGCTCAAATCCATTACACTTGAATGAATGAATCTTCACCCCTAACCCACCCACCAGCAAACTGTCCTAAGACAGCTGCTAATTTAAAGGCAGAATTAATTATAAGTGACTTTGTGACAAATGCCCTGCATTTGGACTCCAGCTGAAAAAGCCGCTCTCTGTTCTGGGCATGATGCTGCTGTTCTACTCTACAGATTTCGCTACAACCATGCAGTGCTACTTGGTGGGTGGCTTGCTTGCAACCTGTCTGGCAAACCACTGTGACTTAGCCTAGTTTTCTGACTTCCCCAGCTTGCTGTCCCTCTTGTTGGCCTTATCCCGTGTTTCCTGTGGCTAAAACACAGTTTTATTTGTCACAGTCTGTCAAGACACACAGGAGAAAGGGAGATCCATTCCAGAGAAATTTTCCTGCCCTTCCTTTCATTAGTAAGCCAGACAAGGTACTTTGGATAGAAAGTACTGACCCTACAAAGAGAGTACTTGCACTCTGGAACTAGTCTCTGCCTCAGTAATTCACAGCTACCATGTCAGTCACTACTCCCAGTTCCCTACAAACCATCTGATTCCTTATGCTGGAGGAGAAACCTAGAATGCTTTAAGTATTTATTTTTAAAGTAATACTTTTTCATTTTAAAAAAGTTGAAAACAAATTACGTTTGTTGTTGTTGTTGTTGTTGTTGTTGTTGTTGGCAAAGTAATGTCTCTGCTTTTTATTTATTTTTATTTTTTTAAATTTTAAAATCTTTAATTCTTACATGCATTCCCAAACATGAAACCCCCTCCCACCTCCCTCCCCATAACATCTCTCTGGGTCATCCCCATGCACCAGCCCCAAGCATGCTGTATCCTGCGTCAGACATAGACTGGCAATTCGATCCTTACATGATAGTATACATGTTAGAATGCCATTCTCCCAAATCATCCCACCCTCTCCCTCTCCCTCTGAGTCCAAAAGTCCATTATACACAGCTGTGTCTTTTTTCCTGTCTTGCATACAGGGTTGTCATTGCCATCTTTCTAAATTCCATATATATGTGTTAGTATACTGTATTGGTGTTTTTCTTTCTGGCTTACTTCACTCTGTATAATCGGCTCCAGTTTCATCCATCTCATCAGAACTGATTCAAATGTATTCTTTTTAATGGCTGAGTAATACTCCATTGTGTATATGTACCACAGCTTTCTTATCCATTCATCTGCTGATGGACATCTAGGTTGTTTCCATGTCCTGGCTATTATAAACAGTGCTGCGATGAACATTGGGGTACATGTGTCTCTTTCCATTCTGGTTTCCTCGGTGTGTATGCCCAGCAGTGGGATTGCTGGGTCATAAGGTAGTTCTATTTGCAATTTTTTAAGGAATCTCCACACTGTTCTCCATAGTGGCTGTACTAGTTTGCATTCCCACCAACAGTGTAGGAGGGTTCCCTTTTCTCCACACCCTCTCCAGCATTTATTGCTTGCAGATTTTTGGATCGCAGCCATCCTGACTGGTGTGAAGTGGTACCTCATTGTGGTTTTGATTTGCATTTCTCTAATAATGAGTGATGTTGAGCATCTTTCCATGTGTTTGTTAGCCATCCGTATGTCTTCTTTGGAGAAATGTCTATTTAGTTCTTTGGCCCATTTTTTGATTGGGTCGTTTATTTTTCTGGAATTGAGCTGCAGAAGTTGCTTGTATATTTTTGAGATTAGTTGTTTGTCAGTTGCTTCATTTGCTATTGTTTTCCCCCATTCAGAAGGCTGTCTTTTCACCTTGCTTATATTTTCCTTTGTTGTGCAGAAGCTTTTAATTCTAATTAGATCCCATTTGTTTATTTTTGCTTTTATTTCCAGAATTCTGGGAGGTAGATCATAGAGGATCCTGCTGTGATTTATGTCGGAGAGTGTTTTGCCTATGTTCTCCTCTAGGAGTTTTATAGTTTCTGGTCTTACATTTAGATCTTTAATCCATTTTGAGTTTATTTTTGTGTATGGTGTTAGAAAGTAATCTAGTTTCATTCTTTTACAAGTGGTTAACCAGTTTTCCCCAGCACCACTTGTTAAAGAGATTGTCTTTACTCCATTGTATATTCTTGCCTTCTTTGTCAAAGATAAGGTGTCCATATGTGTGTGGATTTATCTCTGAGCTTTCTATTTTGTTCCATTGATCTATATGTCTGTCTTTGTGCCAGTACCATACTGTTTTGATGACTGTGGCTTTGTAGTAGAGCCTGAAGTCAGGCAAGTTGATTCCTCCAGTTCCATTCTTCTTTCTCAAGATTTCTTTGGCAATTAGAGATTTTTTGTATTTCCATACAAATCTTGAAATTATTTGTTCTAGTTCTGTGAAAAATATCACTGGTAGCTTGATAGGGATTGCATTGAATTTGTAAATTGCTTTGGGTAGTATACTCATTTTCACTATATTGATTCTTCTGATCCATGAACATGGTCTATTTCTCCATTAGTGTCCTCTTTGATTTCTTTCATCAGTGTTTTATAGTTTTCTATATATAGGTCTTTAGTTTCTTTACGTAGATATATTCCTAAGTATTTTATTCTTTTCGTTGCAATGGTGAATGGAATTGTTTCCTTAATTTCTTTTTCTACTTTCTCATTATTAGTGTATAGGAATGCAAGGGATTTCTGTGTGTTGACTTTATATCCTGCAACTTTACTATATTCATTGATTAGCTCTAGTAATTTTCTGGTGGAGTCTTTAGGGTTTTCTATGTAGAGGATCATGTCATCTGCAAACAGTGAAAGTTTTGCTTCTTCTTTTCCAATTTGGATTCCTTTTATTTCTTTTCCTGCTCTGATTGCTGTGGCCAAAACTTCCAGAACTATGTTGAATAGTAGCGGTGAAACTGGGCACCCTTGTCTTGTTCCTGACTTTAGGGGAAATGCTTTCAATTTTTCACCATTGAGGATAATGTTTGCTGTGGGTTTGTCATAGATAGCTTTTATTATGTTGAGGTATGTTCCTTCTATTCCTGCTTTCTGGAGAGTTTTTATCATAAATGGATGTTGAATTTTGTCAAAGGCCTTCTCTGCATCTATTGAGATAATCATATGGTTTTTATTTTTCAATTTGTTAATGTGGTGAATTACATTGATTGATTTGTGGATATTGAAGAATCCTTGCATCCCTGGGATAAAGCCCACTTGGTCATGGTGTATGATCTTTTTAATGTGTTGTTGGATTCTGACTGCTAGAATTTTGTTGAGGATTTTTGCATCTATGTTCATCAGTGATATTGGCCTGTAGTTTTCTTTTTTTGTGACATCTTTGTCAGGTTTTGGTATTAGGGTGACGGTGGCCTCATAGAATGAGTTTGGAAGTTTACCTTCCTCTGCAATTTTCTGGAAGAGTTTGAGTAGGACAGGTGTTAGCTCTTCTCGAAATTTTTGGTAGAATTCAGCTGTGAAGCTGTCTGGATCTGGGCTTTTGTTTGCTGGAAGATTTCTGATTACAGTTTCAATTACCGTGCTTGTGATGGGTCTGTTAAGATTTTCTATTTCTTCCTGGTTCAGTTTTGGAAAACTGTACTTTTCTACGAATTTGTCCATTTCTTCCACGTTGTCCATTTTATTGGCATACAACTGCTGATAGTAGTCTCTTATGATCCTTTGTATTTCTGTGTTGTCTGTTGTTATCTCTCCATTTTCATTTCTAATTTTATTGATTTGATTTTTCTCTCTCTGCTTCTTGATGAGTCTGGCTAATGGTTTGTCAATTTTATTTATCCTTTCAAAGAACCAGCTTTTGGCTTTGTTGATTTTTGCTATGGTCTCTTTTGTTTCTTTTGTATTTATTTCTGCCCTAATTTTTAAGATTTCTTTCCTTCTACTAACTCTGGGGTTCTCCAATTCTTCCTTTTCTATTGCTTTAGTTGTAGAGTTAGGTTATTTATTTGACTTTTTTCTTGTTTCTTGAGGTATGCCTGTATTGCTATGAACTTTCCTCTTAGCACTGCTTTTATAGTGTCCCACAGGTTTTGGCTGGTTGTGTTTTCATTTTCATTAGTTTCTATGCATATTTTGATTTCTTTTTTGATTTCTTCTGTGATTTGTTGGTTATTCAGAAGTGTGTTGTTCAACCTCCATATGTTGGAATTTTTAATAGTTTTTCTCCTGTAATTGAGATCTAATCTTAATGCATTATGGTCAGAAAAGATGCTTGGAATGATTTTGATTTTTTTGAATTTATCAAGTTTAGATTTATGGCCCAGGATGTGATCTATCCTGGAGAAGGTTCCATGAGCACTTGAAAAAAAGGTGAAATTCATTGTTTTGGGGTGAAATGTCCTATAGATATCAATTAGGTCTAACTGATCTAATGTATCATTTAATGTTTGCGTTTCTTTGTTAATTTTCTGTTTAGTTGATCTGTCCATAGGTGTGAGTGGGGTATTAAAGTCTCCCACTATTATTGTGTTATTGTTGATTTCCCCTTTCATACTTGTTAGCGTTTGTCTTACATATTGCGGTGCTCCTATATTGGGTGCATATATATTTATAATTGTTATATCTTCTTCTTGGATTGATCCTTTGATCATTATGTAGTGGCCTTCTTTGTCTCTTTTCACAGCCTTTGTTTTAAAGTCTATTTTATCAGATATGAGTATTGCCACTCCTGCTTTCTTTTGGTCTCTATTTGCATGGTATATCTTTTTCCAGCCCTTCACTTTCAGTCTGTATGTGTCCCTTGTTTTGAGGTGGGTCTCTTGTAAGCAGCATATAGAGGGGTCTTGTTTTTGTATCCATTTGGCCAGTCTTTGTCTTTTGGTTGGTGCGTTCAACCCATTTACGTTTAAGGTAATTATTGATAAGTATGATCCCGTTACCATTTACTTTATTGTTTTGGGTTCGGGTTTATACACCCTTTTTGTGTTTCCTGTCTAGAGAATATCCTTTAGAATTTGTTGGAGAGCTGGTTTGGTGGTGCTGAATTCTCTCAGCTTTTGCTTGTCTGTAAAGCTTTTGATTTCTCCTTCGTATTTGAATGAGATCCTTGCTGGGTACAGTAATCTGGGCTGTAGGTTATTGTCTTTCATCACTTTAAGTATGTCTTGCCATTCCCTCCTGGGCTGAAGAGTTTCTATTGAAAGATCAGCTGTTATCCTTATGGGAATCCCCTTGTGTGTTATTTGTTGTTTTTCCCTTGCTGCTTTTAATATTTGTTCTTTGTGTTTGATCTTTGTTAATTTGATTAATATGTGTCTTGGGGTGTTTTGCCTTGGGTTTATCCTATTTGGAACTCTCTGTGTTTCTTGGACTTGGGTGATTATTTCCTTCCCCATTTTAGGGAAGTTTTCAACTATTATCTCCTCAAGGATTTTCTCATGATCTTTCTTTCTGTCTTCTTCTTCTGGGACTCCTATAATTCGAATGTTGGAGCGTTTCATATTGTCCTGGAGGTCTCTGAGATTGTCCTCATTTCTTTTAATTCTTTTTTCTTGTTTCATCTCTGATTCACTTATTTCTACCATTCTATCTTCTATTTCACTAATCCTATCTTCTGCCTCCGTTATTCTACTATTTGTTGCCTCCAGAGTGTTTCTGATCTCATTTATTGCGTTATTCATTATATTTTTACTCTTTTTTATTTCTTCTAGGTCCTTGTTAAACCTTTCTTGCATCTTCTCAATCCTTGTCTCTAGGCTATTTATCTGTGATTCCATTTTGATTTCAAGATTTTGGATCATTTTCACTATCAATATTCGGAATTCCTTCTCAGGTAGATTCCCTACTTCTTCCTCCTTTGTTTGGTTTGGTGGGCAACTCTCCTGTTCCTTTACCTGCTGAGTATTCCTCTGTCTCTTCATCTTGGTTATATTGCTGTGTTTGGGATTTATATCCCAATTATATTATCCCAATTATATTCTGGTAATTTGTGGAGTTCTCTTTATTATGGAGCTTCCTCACTTTGGGTGGGGTTCTATCAGTGGCTTGTCAAGGTTTCCTGGTTAGGGAGGCTTGTGTTGGAGTTTTGGTGGGTGGAGCTGGGTTTCTTCTCTCTGGAGTGCAGTGGAGTGACCCGTAATGGGTTATGAGACATCAAAGGTTTTGGAATAATTTTGAGCTGCCTGTATATTGAAGCTCAGGGGAGTGTTCCTGTGTTGCTGGAGAATTTGAGTGGTATGTCTTGTTTTGGAACTTGTTGGCCCTTGGGTGGAGCTTGGTTTCGGTGTAGGTATGAACGCATTTGATGAGCTCCTATTGCTTAATGTTCCCTGAATTCAAGAGTTCTCTAATGTTTTCAGGCTTTGGATTTAAGCCTCCTGCTTCTGGTTTTCAGTTTTATTCTTACAGTAGCCTCTAGACTTCTCCATCTATACAGCACTGATGATAAAACATCTAGGTTAAAGATGAAAAGTTTCTCCACATTGAGGGACACTCAGAGAGGTTCCCTGGGTTATAAGGAGAAGAGAAGATGGAGGGGGTAGTTAGAGGTAACTGGAATGAGATGCGGTGAGATCAAAAGAGGAGAGAGCAAGCTAGCCAGTAGTCACTTCCTTATGTGTGCTCTATAGTCTGGACCGCTCAGAGGTATTTATGGAGTTATACGGGGAAGAGGAGAGGGAGGAAGTAGACAGAGGTGGCCAGGAGGATAAGAGAGAGGAATGAGAAGGAGAGAGACAAATCCTGCCAGTAACCAGTTCCTTAGGTGTTCTCCACCGTCTAGAACACACAGAGATTCACAGAGTTGGATAGAGAAGAGATGGGGGAAAAAAGAGACAGAGGCCACCTGGTGGAGAAAAAGGAGAGTCCAAAGGAGAAGAGAGTGGTCAAGCCAGTAATCTCGCTCTCAGGTAAACTTGGGTAGTGAAGTTTGGGTTTTTAAATGTACAAAATTGACAACAAAAACCTAAGAGCAAAGATTAAAAATCTAGAGTAGAGGTTGGATTTTCAAAAATACAATATTAAAGAAAAGAAGCAGAAGGAAAAAGGAAGAAAAAAAAAAACAAGAATTATTTAAAAAAAAAAAACAATCCACCAACAACCATCCAAAGACTATATATATATGGTGTTTGCCTTAAAAAAAAAGGTATATTTTTTAAAAAATAGTAATAGTAGGTTATAGAAATAAAAATTAGAGGAGAAATAGAAGACTTAACAATTTTAAAAAAGTTAGAAAAAAAATTTTTTAAATTAAAAAAAAAAAGGGAATGATTTTAAAAATAGTAAAAATATATCTGGCCCTTCTCTGATGTTGTGGGCTATGTGGGATCACTTCCAAGGTGGTTCCCTCTGTTTAACTTCTTCTGTTTCCTGGTTTTTAGGCTCACTAGTTCAGTCGCGCTGTGGGGAGGGGGGATGCTGCAAACAAATAGCGCTGTCGTGTGCACACAATGTCTCAGCCCCGCTTGACCTGTCCCTTCTTGCGGCGTACAAACCGCTCCGGCTCTACGATGCTCAGCCGGGAACCGTCTGGGGCCGGCCCTAGGCTGCGTGCACTTCCCCGGTCCAAGCCGCTCAGGTTCGGCGCTCAGGCAGCCCTCAGATGCACAGATTGGGCTGGGACTGTGCTTTGTGCCCTTCCCAGGTCTGAGTAGCTCAGGAGTTTGGCGAGCACGATCGCCGCGACTTGTAGCCTTTTCTGCCGCTGCTGCTCAGCTTTCTGGGTGGACCGCTGGCGCCCCCCGTGAGGCAGATGGTGATTGTCCAGCACCCCTAGAAGTCTTAGCAAAGAAGCCTGCTTGCAGTTAGGTAAGTAAAGTCTCTCCGGGTCTGCAATTGCCCCTTTCCTGTCCTTACAGCTCTGGCTGCCTGTCCCCGCGGGGGATGGTCTGCAGCCGGCTTATTCCAATCCGTCCTTTGTTCTGTGCTCGGTCCTGGCGGTGTCTTATGTTCGAGCTTTTCGCGTGGTAGCTATCCCACAGTCTGGTTTGCTAGCCCAAGTTAGATCGTTCTGGTTGCGCGTGGGGCGTTCCTGCCCGATTCTTGCAAAGCACTGCAGCCCGCGCCTCCCGCGCGTCCCTGCCCTGCCCCCACTTCCCAATGGCGGATGCAGGCGTCTGTGCTGCTTTTCCGCTGGGGGAGTTACTGGTGGGCTTGTAATCTGTTGGTTTTAATTATTAATTTATTTTTCCCTTCCTGTTACGTTGCCCTCTGTGTTTCCAAGGCTCGCCACAGACTCGGCAGGGAGAGTGTTTCCTGGTGTTTGAAAACCTCTCTTCTTAAAATTCCCTTCCCGGGACGGGCTTCCCTTCCCAGGATGGAGCTCCCTCCCCACCTCCTTTGTCTCCTTTTTCATCTTTTATATTTTTTCCTACCTGTTTTTGAAGACAATGGTCTGCTTTTCTGGTTGCCTGATGTCCTCTGCCAGCCTACAGAAGTTGTTTTGTGGAGTTTGCTCAGCGTTGAAATGTTCTTTTGAGTAATTTGTGAGGGAGAAAGTGGTCTTCCCGTCCTATTCCTCCGCCATCTTTACAGTTCCTCCACATTACATTTTGAAGAAAAAAAAATAACAGGAATAAACTTTCTAGTCTTTTAGATGAATTATTTTAAAGGTTCTCCATGTCCTATATTTGGGAAGTCTTTGATATATATCAGACATAGAGAAAAAATGTTTTCCTTATTTTTATACCTTGTCTGCTGGGGTAAATGTTGGCCAATGATATTTATTTATATTTTTCATTTTGATTAGCATATTCTGAAGTTCAAACCAGCTATTTTGAACCCTGAATTCCAATATGCCATACAAGATAAGATAATTTTATTTTTTTCTTTATAGAAATTAAGTTTCACCCATTGACAAATTTGGAAATTATTAGGGTGATTGAGAAAACCTGCCTCCTTTTTTGCCTACTTAAATCAGAATTTTTAGATATGCTTGACACTATAAATGTTACTCTTATACCATATGTTTTGTCCACCAAACTTCCTGAACCTTATCAATTCTCTTTCATAGATTTTGTGTTTCAGATTGCCAGAGTAACTGTGTAATCATTACATTCAATAATCATGATTTACAATATATAACACAAAGATAGTTATTTCTAACTATCTCTTAAAGTACACACCATGGGCTAGATCTTTCCTGGCAGACCCACTGACATTTTCTGGTGCTTCTTAGATAATGAAAACTCTATGGTCAAGTCTCCCAATACAGTTGCAGGAGAGTCATTATTTATGCTTACAGAATGGTCAAAATTCAATCTTGCCTTAAAGTTAGAATAATACTTCCTTTGAAATTTTTGCATCATAATTTTGTACTTCACTGTAAAATATGACATTTTCTCAGTGCTTTGACCAAAACTTCAATGACAACATCCTTGTCATACATATTCCTTTCTCTTCTTTTTCTTAGAACTTTTAGCAGTTATATTAAAATCCCCCCAATATTATCTATTAGTATATTTTATAGCACCTGCTCTTTACGTCAAATGCAAAATAAATCAAATCTCATGTGTCTACAGACACGTTTTTATTTTGTTTGATTTTCAGGAAAAAAAAACAAAAACAAAAACAACCCACCCTATTTTTGTTTTACCTTCTACTTACCATGAAGGGTCATAGACTTTTCCCAATGGAGATAACCAAAGACCTAAATTCCATCTGCAGGGCCCCCATGGAGACCCAGAGAAGACCATGTTGTCTTAGTAAAGCCCTACTGTGTTAATATTAAGACTGTTAGAGCTACCCCAATCCACCAGTTTTGCTTCTCTATCCCTTCAGTATTCTTGTTATCCTACTGTCTACATTACCTCACCCTGATAAGACACCCTGATTTTCCATCACTCTGCTCCTCAGCTCCTATCCTCTGCTATGAATGTATTCTCCCTGCCAGTTTCCCACCACGGTTCTATTCATCCTAGTTCAGCTCATCAGTACACCTGGCACCAAAATCCATGAGCTTTATATAAATGAAAGTTAATCCAAATCTACATTCTAAGGTGTGAAAACTCCTTTGCTCCCCATTTTTTTGCTCATATTCTAACAGAAATTAAATAATGCATAGAAATCATACACCTTACTGGCCATTCTGGTATAAATTTACCTCTCTCTGACTCTTTCAATTCAGAGCAAACAAGACAATAAAAGCTATCAGCCATTTCTGAACTTTTCATCTCAATTGGATCACTAGTGACACTTTCCACATTGATACTCAGAGGACAATTATAGGTCATGCATGTCATAACCATGCTTTGGGGCATAGCTCTCCTACATGTTATTCACACCCATGGAATCTATTCCCTGTCTTCATGAAACCCAGCCTTAAATCATTCATCTCCTTAACTTACGATATGTTGTTTTTTTCTTTAACTTGTGCTCCAAAGTAGAGATATAGGAATTTTCTAGGCAATCAGGAAGATCTGATTTGTCCTCTATCCCAGCAGACCAATATCATTTTTATTCTGCTAAAATGCAACTCTTTTTATGTAATCCCTTGCCTAAGTACCTTTAATGACTTACCTTTATCTACAAGAGCAGAATGACAGTTTGGAGTTGAGCTCCTGAACCATAGAGACCAGAAAATACTGAAGATAAGACTACCGGATTTGGCAAATAAAAATAGAGGACTTTATCTGGCAACTTTAATTGAAGGCTAACCAGCTGCAACAGTGAGAACACGCTACACCCATATCATACAAATACCATGGCTATTACTCTTTACAATTCTAAACAAGGAGTACAGAATGGGCACTGACCAATCAGAATGGCAGCAGGTAATTACCAAGTGATAAGGCTGAATCAATGCATCTTTATAACACATCTGCCTCACATGCATACTATGATCCTCAAAAGAAGTACCAGTCCTTTTCTTTATCCTTCCAAATATTTCCCATGTTTTAAAGATTTCTAAATGTTAACTTTCTCTCTAAAGTCTTTCTGAACTTAAACAGTTTGAATTTGATATCAAAGATCAAATTCATAGCTTCCTTCTCTGAATTTCTCTAGCAAGCACTGCTTATGTAACTCATTTAGAGATATGCTCCTGGTCCCTCTATAGACCTTTTGCATTTATGCCTATCTTATAAGAAGAGACACTGACTGGTCTTTGCTTCTGGACTATCCTTTCAAAGATGATTATACAGCAAACAGCTTTGGAAAATAGGGTGTCTCTCTCTGAAGCAAACAGCAGGCATGCTTACAGCCTCTTATAAAAAAGAAAACTCAGGTTGCCTAAACATATGTTTCTTTCCTACATCAAAACACAATGAGTGTGCAAACATTCACCTGGCCCATTTGTACCACTTCTTTGGGACTTAGAGGCAAGGGGGAACTGATTCAAATATGCCCATGTAACTTTGATACCCATGCAACTTTCTGTTCTGTAAGTAATGAAATCTTGTTCTCTGACCTAAGGGTTTTGTGTCTTCTGCCAGTATCCAGGAAACTAACTGTGCCAGGGTAACTTGTAAGCTTTTAAGTATGGAAAAATCTCAAACCCTTCACAGCTGTTGACACTACTTTGTTATTTAAATGTTTCACACAGGTAAATCTAATATCTCCAACCAGCTCATGCTTAGTAGATTCCATCTTTCTTTCAGTACCTAGCTCTTCACGAAGCGACAGCTCCACACAAGATCTCATTGAATGATACTTCCACGAATTTTGAGAGACAAAAATTTCAAGGGGAGATGTTATAGAAGATGTTTAGCAAAGATTATAAACAAGGAAGGATATCTTATTGAGAAATTGGACATTGGCTTAAAGTTAAGGATAAAGTTAAACTCAGAATGCTAGGGCCTTCCCAGGTGACTCAGCAGTAAAGTATCTGCCTGCAATGCAGGAGACACAAAAGAATGTGGGCTCAGTCCTTGGGTCAGGAAGATCCTCTGAAGGAGGAAATGGCAACCCACTCCAGTATTCTTGCCTGGAAAATTCCATGGACAGAGGGAGCCTGAGGGGTTGCAAAGAGTCGGACGCCTGGGCAACTGAGCAGAATGCTAGGGAAAGATTCAGGCAAAGAGAAAAACCGATTTCTAAATCTGTGTTGCATATTAACTACTGCCTAATTTGCAAAGAGCCTACATCATAGTCACCCTTGCCATCTCCTACAAATTACTGACTTTTCTTCTATGCCTACTTGATGGCATTAAGGATGCCACTGCCACAGTGATCGTTCAGATGGACTGAGGGAGTTAGGAAAGCACCAACAGTGAGCTCCTTTAAGCCTTGAACTGAGGCAGGGAGGATGGGGGTTAGCAGTCATCTGGCTGTGGACCTCCAAATAGCTATAGACGATTCTGGCTTTAGCAATAAGCCTGTGTAATGACCCTGCTCAGGAGCTACAGTGCAACATTGCTGTCAAGTCGACAGTCATGCACCAGAGCATGGTGCTACATGAAAACAGAAATATTCATTTGAAAATCTGCACATTTTACAATAGCCTGACATTAGACTGGCCTCAAGCTACCTGTATTTATCTAGAAAGAGAAATTTGTAGTGTTGCTCATCTTAGAAACTCAGGTAAAATTGTTTATATTATAACCAAATTGACCTCTCCAGCATTCCATAGGTGATATGTGGTAAAATATATAATCTCTGTCATTAAAGAAGGCCAATGAAATAATATTTGATTTTGAAGCAGTCATTTAGAAAATCAAAACCTTTCTTGACCTGAAGTATTAAATTCCAAACAGACGATAATTATGAACTAAATGTCAAAATTTTTCTAGCCTCTTTTCACTGACTTAAAATTTTCACAGGACAATTTTGGACGCCCTCATGCTGAGTCTCATCACCCATCAGAAGACTTGAATTGAAAACATCTGAAAGATTGAGCTGGCTTATAAATTCATTTTAATCATGTTCAAATATTCATCTCAAGGCTCTGAGCCTGATAAGTGGGCTTTTTAAATAAGCATATTATAAACCAGCAGGAGTCATCTTCCTAGTTACATTTTCATGCAAGAATTAGACATTAGGAGATTCTTAGGTCAGTGTAATCAATGGCAATTTAAACTTTTTCTTAAGAATTACCAGCTTCTAGAAATGGGCTATTAGGACTTCTAAATGGGGTAGAAAATGGCAGGAACAAAAAGCATTGTATTATGATGTTTTTCTGATATTCTCAAGCCTCATCCTAATGCCTAAAACTAAAGCATAAATATCCATAAATAAAAGGTAGTTAAGTAACAGGTTTATAAAACACATATTCTACAAGTTTCTACAAGCTTTTTTTTCCCTGCAAGTTTTTTTTTTTTTTTTCCTACAGCTTTTCTTTTTTTTTTTTTTTTCCTTTCCCTTCAACAGGATATCAACTTGGATATCAACAAAGTTTATCTTGCCCACTTCCTCCCTAGCCTAAGTCAGATGTTCAACCCCAAGCTTCTTGCTGGCTGTCAAGGCTCCACAAGTTACTCTTGGTGCCACGGTCCAGGTCTCTCTGCTCTCTGCTCCTCAGCCTCAAGCTTCTAGAGTGCATGTGTGCGCTCTGTTGTGTCTGACTCTTGCAACCCCAAGGATTGTAGCCCACCAGGCTCCTCTGTCCATGGGATTTCCCAGGCAAGAATACTGGAGCAGGCTGCCATTTCCTTCTCCAGAGGATCTTCCTGACCCAGGGATCAAACCTGCATCTCTCAAGTCTCCTGCATTGGCAAGCAGATTCTTTACCACTAGCACCACATGTAGCCACACCCAATGACTTACAGCGCCATGGGAAAGGGAAATGTCAACCATTCACACCTTATTCTTGAGTCAAAAAAAGTGCACCTCATCCCAGGCTTCCTGAGAATGATTTCCTTAACACCAGAAGGTTATTCTAAAAGTCACCTAATACAGTCCCTGGTATATATGTTCAATCAATGGTTTTTTTTAATTGAACTGAACTAATTGTGACAATATTTGGCAGAGTGGGGGAGAGAAGGCATTCTGGTTCTCACACATTATTATACTATACCCAGACATAGGGCCTGATCACAACTGACTGATCAATCTTGAATAAAGACAGAGATATCATATATGGCTGAGTACAAATATCAGCTGAAAAAAATGACAATAATTCATTGTGCAAGCGAATTTGAGCCACTTGATATTCATTATCAATCCCTCAACTCAGATACAAAGCATAATGATAAGCATAAAACCAGACAACTTCAAGCACTTACTACACACTATATATTATGGCCACCATGTTATATAGGCTGCATCTGCACTGGGTTGTACAACATGTATCAGTTAGGGCATTTCAATTATTACTGTGGAATAAATGGCCCTGAAATACCAGTGATTTAGAACAGCAAAGATCTGCTTTTGTGTCACAATGTGGCCAGCTGAGACTTACAGAGCACTATGTTAAGACTTGCTTCCATGATCCCCAAAAGAGTGCAAGGTTTACAGCAACTTAGGGTTTGTAAAGGTGTCTTCTTGGAAAACACACACATCACTTAGATTCACATTTTATTGGCCAAGCAGATATTGACTTCAAATATGTCCAGAAGAAGAACCTAGGGTATTATTAACAACCTTAATGATACCAACTTAATATCTGAGCCTCAAGAGACTTTGGAGTTTATCTTATAATATTCTGTCATTTCACAGATGTGGGATGGAGACCCAGAGAGATGAAAGTCACATAGTCATTCAATGGCATAGCCAGAAGACAGATCCTGGAATCCTAAGACTTCTTGTTACACACACACACACACACACACACACACACACACACACACACAAACACACACACAATTTTCTATTTCTTTAATTTTATTTTTTAATTTATTTTTTAATTGAAGATAATTGCTTTACAGAATTTTGCTCAGTTCAGTCAGTCATGTCCAACTCTGTGACCCCATGGACTGCAGCATGCCAGGCCTCCCTGTCTATCACCAACTCCCAGAGCTTACTCAAACTCATGTCTATAGAGTCAGTGATGCCATCCAACCATCTCATCCTTTGTCATCCCCTTCTCTTCAAGCCTGCAATCTTTCCCAGCATCAGCCTTTTACAGTGAGTTATTTCTTCACATCAGGTGGCCAAAGTATTGGAGTTTTAGCTTCTGCATCAGTCCTTCCAATGAATATTCACAACTGATTTCCTTTAGGATGGACTGGTTGGATCTTCTTGCAGTCCACGGGACTCTTAAGAGGCTTCTCTAACATCACAGTTCAAAAGCATCAATTCTTCGGCACTCAGCTTTCTGGATAGTCCAACTCTTCCATCCATACATGACTACTGGAAAAACCATAGTTTTGACTAGACGGACCTTTGTCAGCCAAGTAATGTCTCTGCTTTTTAATATGTTATCTAGGTTGATCATAGCTCTTCTTCCAAGGAGCAAGTATTTTTTAATTTTATGGCTGCAATCACCATCTGCAGTGATTTTGGAGCCCAAGAAAAGAAAGCCTCTCACTGTTTCCATTATTTCCCTTTATTTGCCATGAAGTGATGGGATAGGATGCCATGATCATAGTTTCCTGAATGTTGAGTTTTAAGCCAACTTTTTCACTCTCCTCTTTCACTTTCAAGAGGCTCTTTAGTCCTTCTTCATTTTCTGCCATAAGAGTGGTGTCATCTGCATATCTGAGGTTATTGATATTTCTCCCAGCAATCTTGATTCCAGCTTATGCTTCATCCAGCGTGGCATTTCCTATGATGTACTCTGCATATAAGTTAAATAAGCAGGGTAACAGTATATAGCCTTGATATACTCCTTTCCAGATTTGGAACCAGTCTGTTGTTCCATGTCCATATCTAACTGTTGATCTTCACCTGCATATAGATTTCTCAGGAGGTAGGTCAAGTGGTCTGGTATTCCCATCTCTTTCAGTATTTTCTACTGAAAGTTTGTTATGATCCACACAGTCAAAGACTTTGGCATAGTCAATAAAGCAGAAGTAGACGTTTTTCTGGAACTCTCTTGTTTTTTCAATGATCCAATGAATGTTAGCAATTTGATCTCTGGTTCTTCTGCCTTTTCTAAATGCAGCTTGAACATCTGAAAGTTCATTATTCACGTACTATTTAAGCCTGGCTGGGAGAATTTGAGCATCAGGAAGCTTCCATAAGCCTCTCGCCCTTTTCCATCAGAGGGCAGACAGACAGAAGAAAAACCACCGTCACAGAAAACTAACCAAACTGATCACATAGACCACAGTCTTGTCTGACTCAGTGAAACTATGAGCCATGCCATGTAGGGCCACCCAAGATGGACGGGTCATGGTGGAAAGTTCTGACAAAACATGGTCTACTGGATAAGGGACTGGCAAACCACTTCAGTATCCTTGCCCTTGGGAACCCCATGAACAGCATGAACAGGCAAAAAGATAGGACACTGAAAGATGAACTGCCCAGGTCAGTAGGTGCCCAATATACTACTGGAGATCAGTGGAGAAACAACTCCAGAAAGAATGAAGGGATGGAGCCAAAGCAAAAACAATACCAAGTTGTGGATGTGACTGGTGATAGAAGTAAAGTCTGATGATGTAAAAAGTAATATTACATAGGAACTGGAATATTAGGTCCATGAGTCAAGGTTAATTGAAAGTGGTCAAATAGGAGTTGGCAAGAGTGAACATTGACATTTTAGGAATCAGTGAACTAAAATGGACTGGAATGGTTGAATTTAACTCAGATGACCATTATATCTACTACTGTGGGCAAGAATCCCTTAGAAGAAATGGAATAGCCATCATAGTCAACAAAAGAGTCTGAAATGCAATACTTGGATGCAGTCTCAAAAATGACAGAATAATCTCTGTTTCCAAGGCAAACCATTCAATATCACAGTAATCCAAATCTGTGCCCCAAGCAGTAATGCTGAAGAAGATGAAGTTGAATGGTGCTATGAAGACCTACAAGACCTTCTAGAACTAACACCCAAAAAAGATGTCCTTTTCATTAGAGGGGACTGGAATGCAAAAGTAGGAAGTCAAGAAACACCTGGAGTAACAGGCAAATTGGGCCCTGGAGTACAAAACAAAGCAGGTCAAAGGCTAATAGAGTTTTGCCAAGAGAATGCACTGGTCATAGCAAACACCCTCCTCCAAGAACACAAGAGAAAAAACTCTACACATGTACATCACCAGATGGTCAATACTGAAATCAAATTGATTATATATTCTTTGCAGCCAAAGTTAGAGATGCTCTATATAGTCAGCAAAAACAAGACCAGGAGCTGCCTGTGGCTCAGATCATGAACTCCTTATTGCAAAATTTAGACTTATATTGAAGAAAGTAGGGAAAACCACTAGACCATTCAGGTATGACCTAAATCAAATCTCTTACAATTATACAGTGGAAGTGAGAAATAGATTCAAGGGATTAGATCTGATAGACAGAGAGCCTGAAGAACTATGGATGGAGGTTCATGACACTGTACAGGAGGAAGTGACAAGACCATCCCCAAGAAAAAGAAATGCAAAAAGGCAAAATGGTTGTCTGAGGAGGCCTTACAAATAGCTGAGAAAAGAAGAGACACTAAAGGCAAAGGAGAAAAGGAAAGATGTACCCATTTGAATGCAGAGTTCCAAATATAGCAAGGAGAGATAAGAAAGCCTTCCTCAGTGATCAATGCAAAGAAATAGAGGAAGACAATAGAATGGGAAAGACTAGAGATCTCTTCAAGAAAATTAGAGATACCAAAGGAACATTTCATGCAGATATGGACGGAAATGGTATAGACCTAAGAGAACCAAAAGATATTAAGAGGATGTGGCAGGAACACACAGAAGAACTATACAAAAAAAGATCTTCATGACCAAATAACCATGATGGTGTGATTACTCACCTAGAGCCAGATATCCTGGAATGCGAAGTCAAGTGGGCCTTAGGAAGCAGCACTATGAACAAAGCTAGTTGAGGCAATGAAATTCCAGTTGAGCTATTTCAAATTCTGAAAGATGATGCTGCGAAAGCGCTGCACTCAATATGCCAGCAAATTTGGAAAACTCAGCAGTGGTTACAGGATTGGAAAAGTAAGTTTTCATTCCAGTCTCAAAGAAAGGTAATGCCAAAGAATGCTCAAACTACCACGCAATTGTACTCATCCCATGTTAGCAAAGTAATGCTCAAAATTGTCCAAGCCAGGTTTCAACAGCATTTTCTTGGTTTCTGTCAACATGAATCAGACATATGTATACGTATGTTCCCTCCCTCTTGAACCTCCCTGCTTAGTTCTTTAATTTTGTATCTGTATGAGATGATGGATGTTTACCAAACTTATTGTGGTTATCATTTCATGATATATCATTTCATACATCATTTCATATATATAAGTCAAATCATTATGCTGTATCCCTTAAACTTGTATAGTGTCAATTATATATCACTAAAACCAGAGGAATAAAAAGAGAGTGAGAGAGAAAGAAGTAAAAAGAAAAAAAAAAAGCTTAGACTCAGATATAGGATTTTCACACTAAAGCAATCAAACTATTGTAGGAAATTTGTCTTTGCAAAGAAACAGATAAGGCAGCACTTGGTAAAAGGGTTGTTTTGCTATTTCATTCAGTTCAAAGAAAGTTGTATTGTACTGTATGCTTTAGTTTAGTTCTTTCTTCCCGGATATTTACTCATGATAGCATCTAGAATGGTCTTTAAAGAAAGTTCTTAAAATGACAACAAAGAACTAATTGAAAGTAACTGGACTGCCTGATAGCTAATACAATAAGATAAAACTATAATGATAGCAACATATATTACACACTGTCTATGTACCAGGCACCATTCTGACATTTAATATGTACTAGCTCCTATAATCCCCAGAACAGCCTCTTGGGGTATGCACTAATACTTTCCTCATTTGACTGGGGTACCTGAGAAACCAAGAGGTTAAATAACTTGCCCAAGGCCACACAGATATTAAACAGCAGATCTGAGATTTGAACTTGGACATTCTGGCTACGTAGTCTGCACTCAGTCTCTGCCATCCTAAACCACTGCGCTACACGTGAGGACTTCATTTATCTGTTGATCTAGCATGAAACAATACCCACAACAAGCTATAGTTAGTATACAGTGTCTGTCTAATTTTAATTTCTAGCTCTTTCAGTAGTGTATGGCAGAAGGAGATGTCCCTGGTCTATCTAGCTTATTCCATTCTGTCTGCTGTACTCTGTAAATTCCTTGAGGGAAAAGATCAAGCCAACACTCAGCATCATGCCAGCAACATAATTAATGCATAATAAATATTTGTGGGACAGATCAGTGAATTAATGTTCTCTATTGCTTCTAATTTATCATTGTCACCCATAATATCTAAACTAGAAAATCTTTTCATTAGAAGGTTAAAAACTTTTAATACACATTTCCAAAACTGTTAAATTGTTGGTCTGAAAATTCAAATTTGTTAACTGTTAATTTCTACCAATGTGCTTTGAAAACATTTGGCTGTGCATTTTTTCCAAAAAATAGCTTTTTGGTGTCTACTGCACTACATACTCTTCAGACCTCCCCCATTCTGTTTAGCCACTTGGTACCATGTACTGAAGGCTCATACATACCCTTCAGCATCCTGAGAAGAAGCTCTCCCTGAGTTCACTGGAAGAAATCAGTTGTCTGCTTGTCCTATTACATATGAATTCCCCACTGCTCCCTAGTGTCTTCGCCACTTTCCAGAATCCAGTCTCAGAGATTATAGAAACAGGTCAGAAAAATCAGATACCAAACATAAGATTCACAAAGCTCAGTGTTTTGTGTAGACATGTACACTGAAAATTTATTTTTCGCCTTTGATATATTGATCACCAAGTGCAAAAAAAAAAAGAAATAGACAGAAGTTAGACAAAAGGAGGGAACAATACAGGGAAAAAAAGAAACATCACAATTGACTCAGTTCAGTCACTCAGTCATGTCCAACTCTTTGTGACCCCATGAAACACAACACCCCAGGCTTCCCTGTCCATCACCAACTCCCGGAGCTTACTCAAATTCATGTCCATAGAGTCGGTAATGCCATCCAATCATCTCATCCTCTGTGTCCCCTTTTCTTCCTGCCTTCAATTTTTTCCAACATAATGGTCTTTTCAAATGAGTCACTTCTTCACATCAGGTGGCCAAAGTATTGGTTTTAGTTTCAACATCAGTCCTTCCAATGAACACCCAAGATTGATCTCCTTTAGGATGGATTGGTTGGATCTCCTTGCAGTGCAAGGGACTCTCAAGAGTCTTCTCAGCCACCACAGTTCAAAAGCATCAATTCTTCGGCACTCAGCTTTCTTTATAGTCCAACTCTCACATCCATACGTGACTACTGGAAAAACCATAGCTTTGACTAGAAAGACCTTTGTCAGCAAAGTAATGTCTCTACTTTTTAATATGCTGTCTGAGTTGGTCATAGTTTTTCTTCCAAGGAGCAAGTGTCTTTTAGTTTCATGGCAGCAGTCACCACCTGCAGTGATTTTGGAGCCCAAGATTGACTATTATATCCTAAACTAGTGGTGCATTTCAGGAGAGAGACCTTCCCTAACTCCTTTCTGGTTATTATAGTAAGGACCTAGTTTCCTATTTGAACTTGGCTTTATGTAACGAATAGGAAGTTCTTAAGGAATTTGAAAAAGAGCCATTATCTTAGAGCAGGTGTCCCCAACCTCCAGGATTGAACACCTGATGATCTGAGGTGGGAGTTATAATAATAGAAATAAAGTGTACAATAAATGTAAAGTACTGAAAACATCCTGAAACAATCCCCATTTCCCCAGGTTCATGGAAAGATTGTCTTCCACGAAACTGGTCCCTGGTGCCAAAAGTTTAGAGACTGCTGTCCTAGAGTGTAATTCCTCAAATTGTGCTCCATTGACTTGTTTTTTCTAAAAATGCTATGCATGCTCCCTGCTAAAAGGGTTCTTTAATCAAATAGACTAGGGAAAAAGGGGACAATTAAATGGGTTTCTTTGTATAGACTATTTAGATACTTTTCAATGCATGTAGTCAGATGCTCATTCATGTCCAACTCTTTGCAGCCTCATGGACTGTAGCCCACTAGGCTCCTCTGTCCATGGGATTCTCCTGGCAAGAATACTGGAGTGGGTTGCCATTTCCTTCTCTATTTCAATGCATGCTGCTGCTGCTGCTGCTAAGTCTCTTCAGTCATGTCCGACTCTGTTATGACCCCATAGGTGGCAGCCCACCAGGCTACCCCATCCCTGGGATTCTCCAGGCAAGAACACTGGAGTGGGTTGCCATTTCCTTCTCCAATGCATGAAGTGAAAAGTGAAAGTGAAGTTGCTCAGTCATGTCTGACTCTTCGCAACCCCATAGACTGCAGCCTACCAGGCTCTATGTCCATGGGACTTTCCAGGCAAGAGTACTGGAGTGGGGTACCATCAATTTCTCCGATTTCAATGCATACAACTCTATAAATAGAAATTTCCAGGGGACCTTCAGTTCATTATATTTTCCTAATCTTTCATACCAGCATGTTAAAATAAAGCTATGCTTTCAAATGTCCATTTTTCTATGGAAAGTGTATCTTTGTAGAACTACACTTAACAAGTAATTTCTTTCTTTCAGCTCCAAAGCTGAGGACTTACAGCTTCCAAAGCCCTGTTTTTGAGAATCTATGTATTAAATGAATATACTATTTTAGTATAGTCCTTCTGACTAACACACCGCATTCACACACACACACACACACACACACACACACACACGCAATCAGTAAACTTCTTTTCAACAGAGCGACTAAACAACAACAACAAATCTAGTGTGGAGAATTAATCATTCAGCATTTTTCAGTTCCTTACTTGGCAGGATCGTTCCATGAGTTGTTTGCTCACCTACCACCTAATTAATACGCCAAGAATGAATACCAGGACCATTTATCAGCTCTGTAGGATCCAGCAATGTACTTAAAACTCATGATCTCTTTCATTATCCTTTTTTATCTTTGAGGATTCAAGCCAGAAGAATTAAGTACAACTTATATCATTATCGCTATTTGTTGTTGTTGCTAAGTCATGTCCAGCTCTTTGTGACTTCATGGGCTGCAGCAGGCAAGGCTTCCCTGTCCTTCACTATCTCCTGGAGTTTGCTCAGATTCATAACCCACTGAGTTGATGATGCTATCTATCCATCTCATCCTCTGCCACCTTCTTCTCCTTTAGCCTTCAATCCTTCCCAGCATCAGGATCCTTTCCAATGAGTTGTCTCTTTGCATCAGGTGGCCAAAGTATTGGAGCTTCAGCTTTAGCATCAGTCCTTTCATTGAATATTCAGGTTTGATTTCCTTTAGGACTGACTGGTTTGATCTCCTTGCAAGGGACCCTTAAGGTCTCTACTGAGCTAGTTATAAATAGAAGCTGCTTCTTATTCTGAATACAGTTACTTGCCTGAAGAGACTCATTTTGCTTCCTCTCTGTTATGGATTCTCCTCTTGGAGTTTGACTTGTTTTCACTCAACTTCCCAATCTGCTTCAGATAATTTTATCATCACAACATCTGCTAGTTTCATTAAAGTAAAGTGGCACACTGCTTGCCTGGACCAATTAGAGAGCTCTTGGCTTGCTCTAGAAGCTTTGAGTCATAGAATACAAGCAGATGTAAAATGCACATTACCTCTAAAGCACACCCACACACACACAAATGTCAAAGAATCGTACCTCTTTCTTAGTGATAATGGGCTCAACCAATAACTGTTTGTTTTTCACTTTGAAGAAATCTTGATATTCCTCAGGTACTTCAAAGATGTGACAGTATGCTATATTAGGAAGAGTTTAATCCTCCCCTCTGGCACCTGAAAAGACATCTTACCAACACTTTCAGGGTTTCTTCTACTTCCCTTTCTCCTCATCTTATAGAGTATGATAAATGCGGTGAATCAACAAAATATTCAATGGGGGCAATGATATACACCCATTTCTTTTAGACAAAACTGTAGCAAAAAACTGGAAAATTGATCAAACCCTGAGAAAAACAGTAAAGGTATAGTGTTTAACTTCCAGATAAGAATAAACTGCTCCTGTTTTGTTTTTATTTTTGTTTTTAACTAACTGGACAAAGAGGGTAATATTTATCAGTTTAATAGCTACACAGCAGATTCAATGGGCTGTAAAAATTCTATCATCTAAGGAGACCTCATCAAGAAAAGCAACTATACTTTGATTCACTGACTGATTCAGTTCAGTTCAATTCAGCTCAGTTCAATTCAGTTCAGTCGCTCAGTCATGTCCGATGCTTTGCGACCCCATGAACCACAGCACACCAGGCCTCCCTGTCCATCACTAACTCCCGGAGTTTAACCAAACTCATGTCCATTGAGTCGGTAATGCTATCCAACCATCTCATCCTCTGTTGTCCCCTTCTCCTCCCGCCCTCAATCTTTCCCAGCATCAGGGTCTTTTCCAATGAGTCAGCTATTCACACCAGGTGGTCAAAGTACTGGAGTTTCAGCTTCAACATCAGTCCTTCCAATGAACACCCAGGACTAACCTGCTTTAGGACAGACTGGTTGGATCTCCTTGCAGTCCAAGGGACTCTCAAGAGTTTTCTCCAACATCACAGTTCAAAAGCATCAATTCTTTGGCACTCAGCTTTCTTTATAGTCCAACTCTCGCATCCATACATGACTACTGGAAAAACCTTGTCTAGACAGACCTTTGTTGACAAAGTAATGTCTCTGCTTTTGAATATGCTGTCTAGGTTGGTCATAAATTTCCTTCCAAGGGGTAAGCGTCTTTTAATTTCATGGCTGCAATCACCCCAAAAAATAAAGTCAGCCACTGTTTCCACAATTTCCCTACCTATTTGCCATGAAGTGATGGGACCACATGCCATGATCTTTGTTTCCTGAATGTTGAGCTTTAAGCCAACTTTTTCACTCTCCTCTTTCAAGAGGCTCTTTAGTTCTTCACTTTCTGCCATAAGAGTGGTGTCATCTGCACATCTGCGGTGATTGATATTTCTCCCGGCAATCTTGATTCCAGCTTGTGCTTCACCCAGCCCAGCATTTCTCCTGATGTACTCTGCATATAAGTTAAACAAGCAGGGTGACAATATACAGCCTTGACGTACTCCTTTTCCTATTTAGAACCAGTCTGTTGGTCCATGTCCAGTTCAAACTGTTGCTTCCTGACCTGTATACAGGTTTCTCAAGAGGCAGGTCAGGTGGTCTGGTATGCCCATCTCTTTCAGAATTTTCCACAGTTTATTGTGATCCACACAGTCAAAGGCTTTGGCATAGTCAATAAAGCAAAAATAGATGTTTTTCTGGAACTCTCTTGCTTTTTCCATGATCCAGCAGATGTTGGCCATCTGATCTCTGGTTCCTCTGCCTTTTCCAAATCCAGCTTGAACATCTGGAAGTTCACGTATGGCTGAAGCCTGGCTTGGAGAATTTTGAGCATTACTTTACTAACGTGAGAGATGAGTGCAATTGTGCGGTAGTTTGAGCATTCTTTGGCATTGCCTTTCTTTGGGATTGGAATGAAAACTTACCTTTTCCAGCCCCATGGTCACTGTTGAGTTTTCCAAATTTGCTGGCATATTGAGTGCAGCACTTTCACATCATCATCTTTTAGGATTTGAAATAGCTCAACTGGAGCTCCATCACCTCCACTAGCTTTGTTCATAGTGATGCTTCTTAAGGCCCACTTGACTTTGCATTCCAGGATGTCTGGCTCTAGGTGAGTGATCACACCATCATGATTATCTGGGTCGTGAAGATCTTTTTTGTACAGTTCTTCTGTGTATTCTTGCCACTTCTTAATATTTTCTGCTTCTGTTTCTGTCCTTTATTGAGCCCATCTTTGCATGAAATGTTCCCTTGGTGTCTCTAATTTTCTTGAAGAGATCTCTAGTCTTTCCCATTCTATTGTTTTCCAATTAAGTTTATAATAATCCGCTATCATCCTCTAAGAGACACCTGTTTTCTGCATTAATCTAACTAGGGATGTGATAAGAATCATCAGTCTTTATCTTTCGACACTTTAGAAGCAGCACTCACATCTATGGTTTCTCCAGAGATACAGAATTGACTTTGATTTACTCTTTTGGAAGAGAATGAGAATTCTAGATGCTTCCACATTGCCATTTCTACCACAGTGGAATTCATACCCATTGGATCTCAACCCACAAGAAAACTTTGATGCAGGAAAGCATCTTTATATTCCTCTTTTCTTTCCCTTGTACTTCCAACTTTATACATTTAATGCTTGTTTTCTAACACTCTTTTGTAAGCAAAGCCTGAGAAGATGTTACGGTCATTTTTCCTTTAAAAATTATTCACATTCAAATGAAAAAGAAAAATCATAAGCTACAAACAGAACCAATTGGATTTCTAATTGTAAACCCATCACCTGCTAAATCATGTGTGACTTTGCTCACATTAGTTAACCTCAGTTTTATAATCTATAAAAGGGTGTAAGTCTAAAGACTTATGAAGCAAATCACTGAACACAAGCATTTATAACAACCACAGGTGTGTAAAACAATGCTGACCTCTTTGCCAAAAATAGTCCAATTCTCCACCCTTCTATTCTTCCTTTGAATTTCCTTGGGAAACATACTCTGTTCCCTTTGTCTGTTTAGGTCAAATTGTCTCTTTTGTATACTCCTTTAACACCCTCTTTCCCCTTTCTAGTGTCTGTCTCAATTTCTATCTCATATTTGTTTTTGTATTTATTTAATTATTGTTTTTTTTACCAACACTTTATATACCCCCTTGAGGGTTTTGTTTTGCTCATATTTATAAAAGTCTCAGTCTCAGCATTTAAAAATTAGTTGAATGAATGAATGAGTATCAGGAGGCAACAACTAATGAACACTTAATATGGGTAATTCTCTGTGCCATGTGCTTTATGTCTGCCACACATAAAATACTCAAATATCTCTCACATTTTTTCATTACAAATTTCAGAAAGATTTAGAAAAGCTAATACTGAGATTTTTCTATTTCCCTCAGTAGTCTGGGTATCTTCTTCTCCCACAATATCTTGATTATACATTCAAACATCTCATGTCCATGATATAATTTGCCTGCACTTTCAAGACCTCCACAACAACACGGATGATTTGGGAACTCTAGTCTGCCTGAAATACATCTGAAAGCTTGTTTTAAGTACTTCCCTCATGCATAGAGATTCTAACTCTGTAAATCAGGAGTGAAAACTGAATATATGTGATTTTATAAAACAATACTGATAACTAATGCACATACATTTCAGAAATTTTGAGAACTGGAGTTAGAGAATGAAACAGATGTAGAGCTGGAATGTTCAGTGGTAGACCACAGAGAACTTTAATGTTAGGGAAAAGAAATTCTCACTCTTGGAAACTGAACTCCAGTGTTCTGAAATAATAAGAGTTCTGGGTGGCCAGAGATTATTAGTTAGTACTGTGATATGTGATATAGGCTACCCTGGTGGCTAAGACAGTAATGAATATGCCTGCAATGCAGGAGACCCAGGTTCAATCCCTGGGTTGGGAAGATACCCTCAAGAAGGGAAGGGCCACCCACCCCAGTATCCTTTCCTGGAGAATCCCATGGACAGAGGAGCCTGGCAGGCTATAGTTCATGGGGTCACAAGGAGTCTCACAGGAGTGAGTGACTAACTACTGTGATATGCAAAGAAACCATCAACACTAACAAGGTAAAGCATATATACTGGAAAACTGACCTCATAGGCTGAGAAATCTTGATATGGTTGAAAAAGAAGTAGAATTATTTACATAAACTGTTTTACATTTATGCCTAATTGCCTTGCAGTCTAACAATAATTATATATATCCCCTAAATGTGTGTCAGAGGGCTCTTGTGTATTTGGAACAGTGATCTCTGTAGACCTGTGTTTTTAGGTTACTTTTCTGAACCACAGACATTTGATCACAACCTTGAAACAAATAGTAAAAGTCTGATTAAAACGTACAGCTTTATTTTGAGTGATTTCTTTGAACTGTCTTATATCCTGGAAAGAGAAAACTTGGTATTTACTTTCTAGAGGGACAGTTGGCATCTCTGAAAATGACAATGGGGATTTTTGAAGTTGACACAAAATGACCTGTGCTTTTCTAACCACTCCATGGGCTATCTCTAAGCAGTAGACAAAGGAGTCTTCTATTAAAACTTCCCCCTGAAACACACACTTCAAATGCTAACATAGGAAAGTAACATGTATAGGAATGGACACTTTCACTCTATGAGTTAAATGATATGCTTTGTCTTTGTCACAGAAATTCTCAGATTATTTCTCCCTAAAATGTTTGCTAAGGTCCCTAAAGAAAACAAATAGGATTTTCCACTTGCACATTCAACTCATGCATCTCCTTAATATAATTCTCTTGATTCTCCAAATATTAACATTTTAGGCAGGTACAATGAAATTCAACAAACTAAGCTAAAATAAATATATTACCAAATCAAAGAAAACTCAAACCTAATCCTTTAAATTTCAAGTTTCAGGCAAACCTTCTTCTTTAAAGTAATACATTAATCTGTGTAATTGTTTAGCTAAGACTAAGATAAGATTGACCATAGTTTGAGTGTCAACTCTGCCATTTACTAGCTCTGCAATCAGAGGTGGGCTTCCCAGGTGGCCCTAGTGGTAAAGAACCCATCTGCCAACACAGGAGATGCAAGAGACATGGGTTCAGTCCCTGGGTCGGGAGATCCCCTGGAGGCGGGCTCAGCAACCCATTCCACTTGTCTGGAGAACCCCATGGACAGGGGAGCCTGGAGGGCTATGGTCTATAGGGTCATAGAGAGTTAGACAAGACTGAAGAGACTAAGCATGTAATCAAAGGCAAAGTTTTTTAACTTCTCCAAGACCCAGCCCATTCAGCAATAAAATGGGGACATCTCTCACATAGGTTTCATGTAAGAATTAAAGGAAAGCATGTTTTAAGAATACATTAAGATGGGCCCAACACAAGGTAAATATCACGAGTTTTATTTTTTTGCTTTGAAAGAATGCAAGCGCCCCAATGCTCATTGAAGCGTTGTTTACAATAGCCAAGACATGGAATCAACCTAAATACCCGTTGACAGAAGAATGGATAAAGATGTGGTACATATATACAATGGAATATTACTCATCCATAAAAACTAATGAAATAATGCCATTTGTAGCAACATGGATGGAGATTATTATACTAAGTGAAGTAAGTCAGAGAAAGACAAATATCACATGATATCACTTATATGCAATACCTAAAAAAAAAAAAAATGACGCAAATGAACTTATTTACAAACAGAAACAGATACACAGACTCAGAGAACTTACAGCTACCAAGAGGGAAGGGTGTGAAGGAGGGATAGATTGGGAGTTTGGGACAGGTGTATACACACTGCTATTTCTATAAATAGATAACCAGGACTTCCCTGGTGGCCTAGTGGATAAGAATCCGCCTGCCGTTGCAGGGAACATAGCAAAGATTCTTTCTCTGGTCCAGGAAAGATTCTACATGCTGAGGAGCAACTAAGCCCATGAGCCACAACTACTAAGTCTGTGCTCTAGAGCTGGCAAGCCTAAAAGAATGAAATAATGCCATCAGCAGCAGTATGGATGGACCTAGAGATGATGCTACTAACTGAAGTAAGTCAGAGACAAATATCATATGATATCATTTACATGCGTAATCTTTAAAAATGACACAAGAGAACTTTTTGCAAAACAGAAACAGATTCAGACTTTGAAAACAAGCTTATGGTTACCAAAAGGGGAAGGTTGGGGGTGAGACAGTAGGAGTTTGGAATTAATAATATACACATTGTATATAAAATAGATAATCGATAAGGACTTCCTACTGTATAGTAAAGGGAACTCTACTCATTATTCTGTAATAAGCCATACATAAAAGAATCTTAAAAAAGAATGGACAAATGAGTATGGATAACTAAACCACTTTGCTGTACATCTGAAACCAATATAACATTGTAGATCAACTATAATATAAAGAAAAATTAAATTTAAAAAATCAACCTAAAAAAACTCCACTATGCTATACACTTGAAACTAATAATATTGTGGTCAACTATACTTTCAATAAAAACAAAAACAAAGAATTATTACCTCTTATTATTACTACTCATCATTGATAAAGCACACTGAGAACAATCATGATAGTGATTATCATGGGGATATGAGAAAAAAGACCTGCAAGTCTTTCACAAACCTCAAATCTCTAAGTACTTGAGATTGTCGCTATGGTTGTTTATAAACTCTGACTCCATTTTCAATGATGCCTCTTGGACTCAGATGGTTTCCATCCTCAGTCAAATTGTTAAAAATAAAAAATACTTATTAATTTGGGATTAACCTAACTATTAAGCAAAATGACAAAGGTTTCTTTGGTTTCCAGCTTTCAAGTTTCATGCTTGACTTGTTTTTTTGGAGGAGGGAAACTTGTGATGCACGAATGGTAGCAGCATTTTTATCAGATGGTCCAATAATCAGTTTTCTTAAAGTGAAAAGTGAATTTCATCAACACAGCTGTCATTTAGCATTCTCATCCATGAAAAGAAAAATTAAAAAAAGATGGAAACTTGCTATTTTTCTGTTTCAAAAATAAAACAAGGCCAATGAAACTGTCATCTGGTCAACTTTACTCAGAAAAGAACTGGCTGTCTTCCCAAAGGCGAACTGAATTGTGGAAAATGTTTCTACTGGTTTTCACAGGAAAAGCAGAATAACTGGGGACAAAGCAGGCAAGAAGTTGACAATTAGGAAAGGAACTAAAATGTAAATAAGAAATAACGTATGATTTGATTTTACTGTTTAGTATCCAGCTAAAGTTTGGTTAACAATAAAAGTATTTAGTTCAGGGCACTTCAGTTGAGATGAGGTATACCTAACGTCCATGGATGTTAACTTTGGACTTACAGGTACAGGTAAGTGAACAAGGAAGTGTTCTGTCAGTCAGAGTTGCAATATTAGAACTTGCTCACTGGTGTGGCTTTGTTTCACATAATTCAAAATTTACATTATTTTGCATCTAAGTGGGAATAATGATTTGACTCACATCCTAGGACAAAAGAGAAAGGATAAGTGACAGTGCTCAGTACAAATAAAATCCTATCATATTACATTGAAACCTTTTAACTTGGTAAGACAACACTACAAATAATGGTGCTGTTATAAGAAGCTTTATCCTCAAATATAATACTTCAAAGACTGAGAAAGACATTATGTGATTGATTAAATAAACAATGTAATCATTCATGGGAATAAGAAAAGATTAAGAGTTATTTGCTGCTGCTTCTTTTATAGTATCTCTTCACTAGCTTTTATTAGAGGAAAATACTTCTGAATGAAATTCTTAATGAAAAATGCTTATATTTATATTGTTCCGAGCAATTTTTTTATGCTCAGTTAGATTCAAATTACAGAAACATCCTATTAGCATAGGTGTTCTAAAACAAAAACAAAATGGTGGGCAGGAATTCTAAGAGCAGCCAAAGTTAAAAACTGTAATAAACTGTAATTAGAAAATAAAGGATAAGTTTACATGAATAATCAGGAGGGCAATTTTTCCTGAAACTTAAGATAGCCCTCCCCCAAAGTATCATTTTGGTTGCAAGGGAGAGCCAATCTGACTCCATGTTGGATCTGTTTCTTTGACTTGCTTTTCTTTACTTTTGCTATTATAATCATACAATAGGAGCTTTCCTGGTGTCTCAGTCAGTAAAAAATCTGCCTGCAATGCAGGAGACCTAGGATCTACTGGGGAAGAAAATGGCAACCCTGTAGTATTCTTGCCTGGGAAATTCCGTGGACAGAGGAGACTGGAATGCTACTGTCCATGGGGTTGCAAAGAGTTGGACACAAGTGGGCAACTAAACCACTACCACCACCTCTAATCATACATAGTGGTTAGTGGTTCTCTGCCTCAGAGAACCCTGCCCCTCTGCCTGTCTGTTAAACTAAAGTGCCTTTAGTCAGCCCACAGAGAGATCATCTGACCCTGTCCACCTGTGTATGGCTGCCAGACAAAGAGATGAACACATTCCTTCCCCATGCGGGCCTTTCCCAGAGATGTTTTCACAAGACTGATGGCCCCTTTTACTTTACTTCCTCATTGCCTCTCCCTCTCTATTCTGCCTTTTAACTTCAGTTCCTCACCGCTTCTCTCTTTCCTTCTATGAAAGGAATTGGCATCCAGACCCTGATAAGATGGCTATTTTGAGACATTAGGCTGACTTCTTCTCGGTCAGTTGGCTTTCCGAATAAAACCACATTCCTTGCTGCAACAACTCGAGTCTCAGATTTATTGGCCTGTCATGCAGTGAGCAGAGAGAGCTTGGACTTGGTAACATTTTTGGATTATCAGTAAGGGATACTATACAAACTAAAGCCTAATTTCTGAAAATTTTGTGGGAACTTTTATAGATTTAATCATAAAGCATAAAGAGGCACACGAGTGAGAAAATTAACGCTGAAATTGAGGAAATAATTATCTTAGGACAAAAGGTTATGCAGTTTCATTAAAAGGTGAATAGAGTTAATATATAAGTGATGGGTAGCAAACATGCCACTTTAGCATAAAGATAATATTAGCATGAATGTAGTTGAGAAGAAACAGACACATGGAAAGCTCTCTGCTTCCCTCATTTGCCTAAAAATAGGACATAAATTTGTAAAAGTGTTCTGACCCCTCTATTAGAAAGAAGTTAATCACCATTGACAGTTCTAGACCATGATTTCCTCAGAGATGCATCAGAGCAATCTTCAAATCAAACTTTACTAACTTGACTTTATTCACCATTAGTTCCCCGATACATTTACCCCCACAGTTGCCACCCTAGAAGTCCTTTTCTTTTGACTTGTCACTTCTCCAAAAACATGTCGTTCTTTGCTAAGATGCTACATAAGACTGGTTTCTAACCACCTCAATGAATTACTCGACACTGAGTACAACCATGTATATGTGTGATGATCATGTTCAGTTCAGTGCAGTTGCTCAGTCGTGTCCAACTCTTTGCGACCCCATGGACTGCAGCATGGCAGGCCTCCCTGTCCATCACCAAATCCTGGAGTCCACCCAAACTCATGTCCATTGCGTTGGTGATGCCATCCAACCATCTCATCCTCTGTCAGCCCCTTCTCCTCCTGCCCTCAATCTTTCCCAGCATCAGGGTCTTTTCCAATGAGTCAGCTCTTCACATCAGGTGGCCAAAGTATTGGAGTTTCAGCTTCAACATCAGTCCTTCCAATGAACACTCAGGATGCACATGTTAATAAACTTCTATTTGCTTTTTCTTTTGTTAATGTGTCTTTGTTAGTCTAGTTTACAAGGCCCCAGCTAGAGAACCTGAAATGGGTAGAGTAAAAAGAAAAATTTTCCTCCCCTACAAAAAATTACTTCAATAAACATCCTAAGTCATGAGAAGATTCAAATTCTAGAAATAAAAGCAAATATGATCACTCCACTCATTAATGACAATGAGGTTGGTGAACAGCATAAGATGAAGATGCCACACATACTTTGCAGAAATAATGTGAATTATAAAGCTCAATAAATATTTCAGTGCTGAGAAAATTAATATAGAACCATAAGCATAAACCTATATAAAGTCTTCTGTGGACTAATGAAAATATTTACCTGAAAGGAAATTATATTCCATTTTTAACTTATGTCTTTCACAAGGTCTTTGTCATTTGATAACACACTAAAACAACCCTCTAACCTTAGGTTTTGGGGTTTTTTGTTGGTTTTTTTCTTGAGGTACCTTTTGACATATAATATTATATTAGCTTTAGGTATACAATGTAATGATTCAGTGTCTGTGTATGTTGCAAAATGATAGCCACAATAAATCTAGTTATTCATCCATAATGAAATAAAAACTCACATTTTAAGGAAATATAAGAAGAACTTAAACACAAGAATTTTCTCCACCCATCTGGGCTGCCTCCCTTTTCTCTCGTGTGCACTGTGCATCTGCGTTACATGTTAACCAGACCTCCCCAATAGCAGAAATATCTGCTCCACTGTAAAGACCAATTTTTCTCCTTCTGGCCCCAGCCATGTAACTCCTTAGAAGACAACATGCCTTCCTCAATCCTATAAGAGGACTAAGGAATCCTGCACCACTTGCCTTATACAGCTATCTTATGCAGAGATCTTCAGTGATTTTATATATAATGCCAATATATCATTTTCCTTAAAGATAGTGATCAGTGCAGAACAGACTGGTCAGATGACCTGAAGTGATACTGGAAGTTCGTAACTTAGTATTTACTTATGACCATATTAGGGTTTCCCAGGTGGCTCAGTGGGTAAAGAATCCTCCTGCAATGCAGGAGATATGGGTTCAGTCCCCAGGTTGGGAAGATCCCGTGGAGTGGGAAATGGTAACCTCTCCATTGGAATGGAATATCACTCCGATACTCTTGCCTGGAAAATTTCATGACAGAGGAGCCTGGTGGGCTACAGTCCAAGCGGTTGCAAAAAGTTGGACATGACTGAGTGACTGAGCACACAAATTGTTAATTGCTGTCACCCTGCTGTGAATTACATGCCCAGGACTCATTTATCTTATAACTAGAAGTCTGTAACTTTTGGCCACCTCCCACCCACTTCTGGAAACCACTAATCTGTTCTCTAACTATGAGTTCATTTTTTCATTTTTGCTTTGTTTTTATATTCCACATAAAAGTGTTATTATATGGTATTTGTCTCACTTCGACTTATTTCACTTAGCATGATTCCCTCAAGGTCCATCCATGCTGTCACAAATGGTAAGATTCACTTCTATTCTTACGGTTGAATAATAATATTTCATTATATATAATATTTTATTATATATACTACAATCATATTATATATTGTGTTTGTTATATAATATATAAATACTATAATTTCATTTTATATATATATATATATATACACACACATATATATATGTAACAACTTCTTCAGCCATTTAAAGTTAAGTTTGTTTCCATGTCTTGGCTATGGTAAATAGAGCTGCAATGAACATGAGAGTACCTGTTTTAACTTCCCTAGCTTGTTTTAATCTCCTTCGGATATATACACAGAAGTGGGAATACCAAATTATATGTCAGTCTTACTTATTTTTAACTTCTCTATACTGTTTTGCACAACGGCTGCATCACCACCAACAATGCATAAGGGTTCCCTTTTTGCCACATCCTCACTAATACTGTTCTTTCTTATCTTTTTGATAGATTGCTATTCTAACAGGTGTGAAGTGATATCTCATTATTTTGATTTTAATTTCCCTGATGACTACTGATGTTAAGCATCTTTCATGCATCTGTTAGATATCCACATGTCTTCTTTGGAAAAATGTCCATTCAGTAAGCTCTTTGTTTATTCAAAACCTCTGCCTATTTTTAAATTGAATTTTTTTTTTTCGTTTTTTGCTACTGAGTTGTAGAAGTTCTTTATCAGCTACATTATTTATGATAGTGCTCCCATTCAGTAAATGACCTTTCATTTTGTTGATGACTTCTTTTACCTTGCAGAAGCTCTTTAATTTGATGTACTCTTGTTTTTATTTTGTTTTGTTTTTTAAACGTTTGTTGCCTTTGCTTTTGGTGACAAATGCAAAAAAATAATTATTGTCAAGACTGATATCAAGAGTTTACTGCCTGTTATGTTCTAGGAGTTCTATGGTTTTAGGTCTTATATTCAGGTAATTAATCCGTTTTGAGTTGATTTTCGCATGTGGTGTAAGGTACAGGTCCAGTTTTCCCAAAACCATTTATTGAAGGGTTTTGTTTATTTATTGTTTATTGTCTTTATTTATGTTTTTGGTATCTTTGTTGTAAATGAACTAACCATAAATGTGTGGGTTTATTTCTGGATTCTCTATCCTAGTCCCTTAATCTATGTGTCTGTTTTTATGCCAACACCAAACTGTTTCAGTTACTACAGCTTCATAATAGCATTTGAAATCATGGAGCTTGGTGCCTACAGCTTTTGCTTCTTTCCAAAGACTGTAATATTTGGAGTATTTTATAGTCCCACATAAATTTTAGGGCTGTTTGTTCTTTTTTTGTGAAAATTCTCTTTGGAATTTGACAGTGTTAGGTAGTTAGAACAGGGAAAAAGGAGTCCAAAATGGCAGTGACTAAGAGACAAAGAAAGGAAAAAGCTCGTGAAAATGGAAAAAAAGGAAATTTGCAGACAAGTGAGACCTTCAGGTGAAACAAACACTTCCCCTTCTTAGCTAGCCCAATTTGCATAGGGTAGGCTTGGAGGGAGGAGACAAATGTATAAAAGGAGGAAGCCTAGAAGGATTGAGCCCTCTCCTTTGGGATTGGCCCGCCCTCACACCTTGAGGGTATACTATCCTTTGCTTTTCCTAATAAAACTGAGCTGTAACCAAGCTATAACACTGGTCTGCCATTTCAACATTCAAATCTTTGCTGTGGTGAGACAGAACCAAGAAAATTACATACTCCCTCGACAATAGGATTTCCTAAATCCAGATGTCTGTTTCCTTCCCCAAGGTAGGGAAGTTTGCAGTCATTACTTCTTCCAATGAATTTTCTGACCCTTTTATTGCTCTGTTCTACTTTGAGAATCCCTATAATTCAAATGTTAGCTTGATGTTGTCTCATAAATCTCCTAAGCTATCCTCACTTTTCAAAATCCTTTTTTGCTGCTCTAATTCAGTGAGGTCCACTGCTCTGTCTTTGAGTTGACTGATCCTTTCTCTGTTTCATTTAGCCTTCTGTTGAAACTCTCTAGTGAATTTTTCAGTATAGTTATATTCTTTATTTCTTTGACTTCTATTTGATACTTTTTAAAATTTCTATCTCTTTGTTGAAATTCTCACTCAGTTTATTCATTCTACTCCCAAATTTGGTGAACACTGCTATCATCATTATTTTGAACTCTTTATTAGGTAAATTACGTATCTGTTTCATTAAGATTTTTTTTCTGAGGTTTTATCATCTTCTTTAGTTTGGAATATATTCCTCTGTATCTTCAATTTTCTGGACTCTTTGTGTTGGTTTCTATACATTAGATAAAACAGACTCTCCCAATCTCAAAGGAGCAGTTCATACAGGAGATAAGCCTTATCTTTCAACATTTTCTGGCTCTTGGTTGTTTCTCAAACCTTTGTTATCCATGCAAACTTTTATTTTTAATGGCCCCTAGTGATTGAGACTGAACTGAACTGAACTGAGTAATTGAGAGTGTGCCAAGACCTGTTAGTGTCCCAAAGGAAAGGATCTTGACCACTTAGATTCAGACTGTCTGGAATTCAGACCCTCAAGCAGTAGTTTCTAAAGTATGCAAAGATATACAGTCCTGTAGGGTTGCTAGCATAAGCTCTGTGGACCACCAGTGATAGGTGATCTGGCGGTGTCCCCTGCCTGAGTGGCAGTCACAAAAATCTGGGCTCCAGGCAAGCTTGCACTCATGTCCAGGAGATATCAGTGAGATGTAGCGAGGCAGAGTGAAGCTCAAAAACAGTGTGCACCACAACTACTTTCCCTGAGGGCACATCCACAGGCCCCTAGCGGTGCCCACGCTGAGCCCTCCCCTTCAGGCTGAAGCTTCAGGACCTCTTTCACAGAAAGACTGACTGGCTTTTAGCTGGGTCTGTTCTCTGTGCAGTGTCCTGGGAATGGCAGCCAGCTAAGAACTGAGTCTCCGATTATTACAGTCTTGCAGGACCCAGACATGTGAGCTCCCTGGCTGCCAGAGCCAGAGTATCAAGGGGCATTCCTTAGGCACAAAGATAGGGCACCCAAACTACAAACCAAGGCACTGGACACATGTAGAAGCTCCCCCTACCCATTCAGGAATTACTGGCATTCTGGAGTGTTGTAGAGAAAGAGGGTGCAGCTATCAGCCATCCTCTAAGGTCTCTGGAATACTTTCCAGTTGGCACCTAAATGTGTGTTTAATAAGCCTGCCCTTAAAGCTGCAGTTGTAATGATAAGCTACTAGGCTTCTTTCACAGAAACACTGAGCTCCTGGGTCTATTGCCTCTTGCTGTGCCCTGAAGATGGTAACATTTTAAGAACTCTTTCTGCATTGTTTATCACCCTGTGGTACCCAGAAGTGTAAGCCCCCATACAGACAACTGCTCTTGTCTGTGTGATTAGGACTGAGCACAGTATATTTTATAAGTTCTCACTTAAAACACAATTGTGTTAAGCCATGACACCTAGCAATGTTTATTCTCTTACTATGAATGTTTATTAAATATGTACTATATGCCAGGAACTGTTTTAGATGCTGTAGATACAGCAGGAAACAAATTTCATGAACCAATGGACTGTACATTCTAAAGGGAAGAGAGTCAATAAATATACTTCAAAGAAAATACAAATTTCAAAGAAAAGTAAGATAAGGTAATGGAAAGAGTGTTGGCGTGTTGTTTCCACTGGGGAACCAGAGAATTCCTCTCTGAGGAACAGACATTTGAATAAAGGGGAATAAAACTGAAGGAGAAAATCCAGTTAGAAGGCTGCAGCCATGGACCTGGTAGAAATATCCAAGACTGCTGCTGTTTCATTGGCAGATGCAACGTTGTAAGATGCAGAGAATAGCTGAGTTCAACAGAGATTTACAGTGTAGAAAAAAAATATTAAAAGTATCATTCTACTGGTAGCATTTACCTCAGTTTTCTCTTTTAACACCTCCTGCAAATTTCAGAAGGGACAAAAGTAGGGATACTTTTTCATGCAAATCACACAATTTAAAGCTAAAGAACCATCATCAACATAACAGAAACACCAAATCCTTAGGGCTCTAAAGACTGCTGCAAGAGAAAACTGTCTATTTCCCACTATCATCAACAAAAGGATAAATTCAGTAACATCATGATTAAAACACTTAATAAGAAAGAACTGTATAAAAGCCAGAGATAATTACAGCCATGTAAACCACTGCCACTGATGGTTATATTAATTGTTCTAGGCAGAGAATAGAGCTTTTGGTTACCTTACAATATGCGATACAAACTCTATAAAACAAAAGATAGTATAATTTGCCTTATGGTGCCAACAACAGCAAATAACAGCAGGGGTCTCAGAGTTTACTTGCACTAAATACATATTTTACTTAGAATGTTTCTTTACATTTATCCAGCTTGCATATAATCTCCTTGAAATGTTAAAATCCTGTACATCAAAAATAACCATACAATTTTCTTTACCTTCTGCCTAATGTAGTTAATAATATCCCATGGATGCCCAATACAAACGGCTTGGAAATCTTCAAGGAATAATAAAACTGTAATGAAAATACTTAATAAATTTAGTTCATTATTTTGCCAGGATAAATGGATACTTGAAACCCAATTAGTGCCCAAAGAGTAATCAGGAATTAGTTATTTTTTGTTTAATTCTCTAATTCTGGACTCCCTATATAAACTTGAGATACAGAAGAGGCAGGTAGCAACAAGACTAAGCTTTGAAAAATTACAATACAAATACTTCAAAGAAAGTATGTGTCTTCTGGAACACTGCACAGTGCTTTTATATAAATGATTGGGCTTTTATATAAATTTATTTAAGTTGTTGATCTCATTTCAAACGCATTTTTAAAACTCTCCATTTGTACTCTCCTCCCCTTATGAGTACTCTTTTTGATATCTTATTTTATATCTAATCATTTTGTGTGTCCCTTTCCTGTTTATTGTGGATATAGATAATTTTACTACTTTTGTCTTTTAATTGCCCCACTAGCTTTCTGGGCAGATAATTTCTTACCTTTGCTATATGTTTGTGTTTTCTGGTGAGCTCCTTCATTTTGTAATTTTCTTGCTTCTAGTTGTGGCCTTTTCTTTTTTCACCTACAGAAAAATTCCTTTAGCGTTTGTTGTAAAGTTGGTTTGGTGGTGCTGAACTCTTTTGTTATCATTGTATAGTCACTAAGTCATGCCCGACTCTTTTGTGACCCCATGGACTTTGAAGCCCGCCAGGCTCCTCTGTCTCTGAGATTTCCCAGGCAAGAATCCTAGAGTGGGTTGCCATTTCCTTCTCCAGGAGATCTTCCCAACCGAGGGATTGAACCCCATCTCCTGCATTGGCAGGCAGATTCTTTACTGCTGAGACACCAGCGAAGTTCTGCTGACATCTTTTAGCATTTGCTTATCTGTAAAGCTTTTTATTTCTTCATCAAAACTAGAGAGCTTTGCTAAGTAGACTATTCTTGGTTGTGGGTTTTTCTTTTTCATCACTCTGAATACACTGTGCCTCCCATCTGGTCTGCAGAATTTCTGCTGAAAATTCAGCTGATAACCTTATGGGAGTTCCCTTGTATGTTATTTGTTGTTTTTCCTTTGTTGCCTTTAATCTCTATAATTTGTGTTGTTTTATTTACAACTCATCATGCTTACAATCTTTACTCTGAAGTCTTTGTTGGCTAGATTGCCTATCTCCACTTAGTCCTTCTAGGATTTAAACTTGTTCCTTTGTCTGGAACACTAGGAAGTCACTAGGCTTCCCTGGTGACTCAGATAGTAAAGAATCTACCTACAATGTGGGAGACCAGGATTCAGTACCTGGGTCAGGAAGATCCCCTGGAGAAGGGAATGGCAACCCACTCCAGTATTGTTGCCTGGAGTATCCCACTGACAGAGGAGCCTGGAGGGCTACAGTCCATGGGGTCTCAAAGAGTCGGACATGACTAAGCAACTAACACTTTCCCTTTCTTTTGTCTGGAATACATTCCTCTGCAGCCTTATTTTTGTCTAAGTTACTATAGGTATATTTAAAAATATATTTATTTATGTGGCTGCACCAGGTCTTAGTTGCAATATGTAGGATCTATTTCCCTGTCTAGGGATTAAACCTGGGTCCCCAGCATTGGGAGCATGGAGTCTTAGCCACTGGACCAGCAGGGAAGTCCACTATGGGTATTTTTATGTATTCAGCAGGTTAGTTAAGGGCTTTCCAGGTGGCACTAGTGATAAAGAACCCACCTGTCAATGCAGGAGACATGAGAGATGTGAGTTTGATCCTTGAGTTGGGAAGATCCCCTGGAGGAGGAAAGGGCACCTCATTCCAGTATTCTTCCCTGGGAAATCCCATGGACAGAGGAACCTGGTGGGCTACAGTCCACAGGGTCACAATGAGTCAGACACAACTGAAGCGACTTGGCAGGCATGCACACACAGGTTAGTTACCTTTCTCAACCCTGGACAAGCGGCCACTGTAAGAGGAGTCCTGTGTGTCCTGGCAGTGCACTCCACTCTCATCACCCAAGCTGTATGCTCTAGGGATTCCATAAGAGGGCTGCATGGGTCCTTCTGTTGTTGCAGACTGACTATGTGGGTAACCTGGTGGGCTTGGTTGGCCCCAGCCCAGTTGGTTGTCAGGCTCTGCCTTATGCGGATGTTTCTGACTGCTGGTTAAGGGGTTCTGGTCACGAGGCAGCTGGCTTCAGAAACCTAGGGTCTCCCCGGCTGGTGCTGGCTCACTGGTGGGTGAGGTCAGGATCCAGAAGACTCTGGGACTATTGCCCCCACCCCAACCCACCCCTCACTGTTGGGTGAAGCCAGGTCCTGGAGTTAGTGCCAGACTCCTGGCAGGAAGAGCTGGGTCCTAGAGTCTCACTGCAGGTACAGGAATCCCAGAGCTGGTGTCAGGTTGCTGGAGGTGGGGGCTGGGGGACGTTGGGGCGGGGGTTCTATTCCTGACACAGCTGGGTATATGGTCCAGGGTGTCCTGAAGCTTGTGCTGGCCTGCTAGTAAGAAGCGCCAGGGCCCAGCTGGTGCCACTGTAGGGTCTGACCTGCTGGAGGCTGTAGGAGCAGGCTTTTCTCAAGTCTGGCGTCTGCCCACTGGTGGAAAGAGCTGGGTCTTAGCCCACTAGTAGTCTGGGCTGTATGGAGCAGCATCTGCAAATGTTGGTGGGCTCAAGAAGACTGGAGGCAGCCTGTCTGCTGATGAGGGGACTGTGCCTCGACACAGCTAGTTGTTTGGCCTGAAGAGTCCAAGCACCTGGTCCCTACAGGCTGTTGGGTGTGGCCAGGTCTTGGCGCTAATGAGAGAGGGAGGGTCCACCTGGCTCCCCTACCACCACTTCCGGTTTCTGCACGTGTAGAAGGAGCTCCCAAATATGGCTGCAGCTGGTGCCTCTGTCTCCTGGGAGGTCTGCCTCTTCGGGAGATGCTTCAAGACCAGCAGTTAGGTCTGGCCCAGGCTCATCAAATCATTGCTTCCGCCATGGGTCTCACTGTGTGTGTATTGAAGTCTGTGCCTTTAAGAGTGAAGTCCGTTTCCCGCAGTTGTTTGGGACTCCCAAAATTAAGTGGCACAGCCTTCAAAGCCAAGTGCTTTGCAGGCTCATCTTCCCGTTACTGGACGTCTGGGCTGGGGAACTTGATGTGGGGCTCAGAACTCCCAGTCCTGTGGGAGAGACCTCTGCACAGTAATTATATTCCAGTTCGTGGGTCACCACCTGAGGGTATAGGACTTGGTTATATCACTAGTTTGGGCTTCCCAGGTGGCACAGTGGATGACTCTGCCTGCCTAGGCAGGAGACACAGGTTGGATCCCTGGGTCAGGACGTTTCCCTGAAGGAGGAAATGGCAACCCGCTCTGGTATTCTTGCCTGGAGAATCCCACGGACAGAGGAGCCTGGCAGGCTGCAGTCCGTGGGATCACGAGTCCAACACAAGTTAGCGACAGCACGCACAAGCTAGTTTGCTCCTCCTGGCCATCTCTTTGTGGTTCCTCCTTTTTCTCCTTAGGGGTAGTAGCTCTGTCCTGGTAAGTTTTGGTTTCTTTCGTAGTTGGTGGTTGTGCAGATAGTTGTGCTTTGGGTATGCACAGTGTTTAGCCGGCAAGTTGTGGGCAAACAAAAAGAAATTTAATGTTACCATTTGAAAACAGGAGCAACATGATAAAGAGGAATTTGGACTAAATAAAAGAGATGATCCTAAAATGCTTAAGAAAATTTGCAACAGCACTTTAAGACTGAAGCAGCCTTGCAGCATTTGTCTTTTCTAAGGACTGTTTGTTGCCAGCCTACTGAAATAAAAAACCAGGCCCTGGTGTTATTAAAAGCTGAATGAGTGGAAGAAAAATAGAAAATCTCATTAAACCATGCCAACAGCTTCAACTCATTATGAATATCCCCATAGAGCAGCCAATAATCCATTATGTTTTAAATAATATGCCTAAATATACCTCATTACATATAATTGCGGCTTGACACTCTATAAATGTTCACAGAGCGAATTTTTTTAGTTCAGACTTCTTCGTTTTAGTAATATCTCATAAAATCTGACTATTAAATAAAATCAGTACCTTAAGAAACTGTACATTACAATATAAAATACCTGAAATGTTCCTTTTGTTCATTTTTTTTTTAATCTATAGACTGCCCTCCTGTAGCCACTGTCAGTGTTGATAAACTAAGCTTTGCTTAGTTGTTCTGACTCACCTGGATTTACCTTGCTATTCCTCACAGATTTGTTTTCTTTGTCACTTTCTTCTCTCAAGCACCCCCAACACATTTACATGCCAATTTTTTAATCTGGAGTTTTGCTTGTTAGACCTGTTATATCACATAAACTTAGACTCTTTGGCCTCTTCTAATAATCTCCCATCATTCACTGCCCAAAATATTTTTTTCCACTTTTTTCTTCTTAATTTCTCAGAAGACACCGCACATTTAGATGTTAGCTCCATGTATAAAGAAATACAAATTTTAGAAAGATACATTTAGTATAAAATTTTAGAAAAATTTTAGGATGGGATGGGCAGTCCCATAAGGAGGTAAACTTGCCATGAGAAATTTGGGAAGAATGATATGTTGTGATTCTGCTCTGTGGTAAAAGCAAAATGAATTAAATCAATAGAATTAAACAAATGGGGTTCAAAAGGCATAAGGCGTTCATAGATAAATTAATAAAAGAGGTATGTATATGTTATATATACATACACACTATTGTGCCTTTAAAAAAAAAGTTCTTCAATGTGCAACAACATAGAATAACCTTAAGGATATTATGCCAAGTGAAATAAACCAGTCACAGAAAGACAAATGCTTCATGGCTCCACCTATATGAGGGGTCCATTCCTTTTCTTATCTGTGGAAAGGTAGATAATGATGATTCTCTAAACGCCCTGTAGAAAGATTATGTTTGCTTGCTGTTCTATTTTTTGAGTTTTTATGTGTGCCTGCAGGCTGAACCATTTTGTGGCTTCCTTTTCATTCCAATAGAACATGTGAATTTTTATTTATTTATTTTATATTCCCAGAAAAGTGAAAGACTGACTGCTTCCTCCTTGTCTTGATTAGAAAAGCACAAAAAGTCAAGGTAGGATACAGAATTCAGTGAGAAGGAAATCTCCAAGCTGTTTTCACCCAAGCCAAGACATTCTGTCAGATATGGTCCAAGCCTGACAGTTTCCTTCTTCTTTCTATCAATCGTATTATTAAAAAGTAAGAGATAAGCAAAAAAAAAAAAAAAAGTCACTAAAACCTGAGATTGAAAGGGCAAAACATGAGTGGAAGACTATTCAAGCAAGATTTCCTTTCTCACTGAAGAGCATCTTCTTAGTAGAATTTACTAGTAGAATTGTCACTTTAAAGTTAATTGGATAGAGAAAGAGAAATGTTAACTGTGATGGAAGGGTACAGTGCAACATGTCAGTGAATTCTCTTGATCAAGAGATGTGAGCTTCCTCAATTAAAAACATGATTTCCTGCCCTCCTTTTCTGTCTTTCTTGTAAAGAATAACTTATTTGTTAGATTATGTTAACAGAAGGAAAGTGAAATGAACTAAAGATTAGTAAGTAAACTTAAGTATCATCAAAGAGTCTGTATGGAGATGAGAGATCATGCGAAAACAGTTCAGTATTAGAAATAGGAGGTCTTAGGAGAGGCAGAGAGAATGCAGATTTAAAAGAATTAAATTGGCTATTTAACCTCATGCAATCATTCTAAAGGTCAACTATACCCATGGACTATAGCCCTCCAGACTTCTCTGTCCATGAAATTCTCCAGGCAAGAATACTGGAGTGGGTTGCCATTACCTTCTCCAGGGGATCGTCCCAATCCAAGGATCAAACCCAGGTCTTCTGCATTGCAGGGAAATTCTTTACCATCTGAGCCACTAGGGAAGCCCTTTCACATCAGTTATTCTAAAGATCAACTATACTTTTGAAAATGTAGTTTTCAGTTCAGTAAGCATATTTTTAGCGCCTATCCTGCTCAGTCTATATATGATAGTGAAGAAATGTAGCACCTTATAACTGCAATCAAAGAGCTTTACACCAGCATTTTCCATGTCTGTAATCAGTGTTGTTCAAAAGTTATATGATAAATACTACCTATGGGTGTTGGAGAGGGCAAATGAGGCATTAATGCTATCAGCTTTAATTAGTATAATATTTCTAGAGAACAGATTGTTAATACAAATCAAAAGCTTAAAATTTTGTGCATTTGATGCTCAACATCACTAATTACGAGGGAAATTCAAAATGCACAATTAACACCATGATGAGATACCACCTCACACCCATTAGGATGACAATGGTCTTAATTTGCTACGGCTGCCATAATGGAACTCCACAGATTCAGTGCTTAAACAACAGAAATTTATTTTCTCATAATTTTGGAGGCTGGTAACCCAAGTCAAAAGTTTTGCAGATTTGGTTTCTTCTTAGATTTCACTTGCAGATGGCCGCTTTTTCACTGTGTCCTCAGTTGATCTTCCCTCTATGTATGCATGGAGAGAGAGAGATCGCTGACACTTCTACCTCTTCTTAAGGACACCAGTCCTACTGGGTGAGGGACCCATCCTTATAATCTTCACTACATCCTTAAAGCCCTAGTCTTCAACTATAGTCACATTGGAGGTTAGGACTTCAATACGTGAATGTGTTTGGAGGGTGAGGGGGGGATATAACAACTGCATTGTTTACAAAAGGCAAAAAGTAGAAATAATCCAAATATCCATGACTAGGAAATGAACTAAATACATGGTTGTACATTCATATAATGGACTGCTATGCAGTTATTAAATGAGATGATTTACATGTATATTTATTAACAAGAAAATATGCCATGATATTGTGAGATGCAAAAAGACATGTTAAAAGAAACATGTATAGTATGGTTTCATTTTATAAGTATAAAAAAATGCATAAACAAATACACTATTTTTGTTTTTCTGTCTTTATCTCTTTCTTTCTCTCTTTTCCCTCATCTCATTTCTCTCTCCAGCTCTCACATATATATAATCATCTGGAAAGATATACATCATATAGTACAGGAGTAATTGTATTTGATAATGAGTTACAATTGATTTTTTTCCACTACAAAATAATTTTAATGCCTGAATATTTGAATGTATGCATATTTTATTCATGTATTTCCAAATATAAAGTTATTTTTGTTGAAAAAATTATTAGAATTGAAATTTCCACTTACAAAGAAATGAGACTCTTCAAGACTTAAGAGGTAACCTGAAATAAATAAGCTAAGGAATCTATCGGTTTTTTCAAGTATGCCCCTAGGTTAGGACTGAAACCCACATGCTATGAATTTTACTTAAGTTCTGCCACTGAGTTTTCAACACACACATATCTATTTCCTGCATGTTTTCATCTGGGCAGTATTCTTCAGAAAGTCTTATCCTTAATATTGAGAAGATGATTACCCCTGTGCCTGCTAATAGGTAAAAATGACACAACCCTGGCCCTGTAACATCTGATGTTCAGTGGGCTTTCTTCAGCTACTTGAAAGAGAGGCATGCTGCAGAACAGCTCTTTACCATTTCATTCCCTTTTTCGAGTCCAAGCCCTCCTAGAGTAGATTGTCCCCGATGGTGTAAACCCACTTACCATTTGATTCACCTACTGGCAACCACCCAAACAAGCAAGTCTCACTCCGAAGAGGACTTCAATATTTTTATTCTATGATATTTATTAGGTGTTTTCTGCCTTAACTTTCACATTCTAGAAGAAATGATTTAAGGGTTGATTATTTCGTTGAGTAAAAGTCATTAGTTTCTTTTCAGATATGCACAAGTAGATCAGAAACTTAATCTGGATGAAGGCCAAATTGTTTTGTATAATAAAGAAATCAGATGTACTCCCAGGCAGCTAGGGTGATAGGAAAAGGGTCTTAGTCAAAAAGACTGGTAGCATGGCAGCAGCAGACCCTACAGACAAAAATGGCAGAAAGAAATCATTAATCTCCATGAGACCTGGGGATTTTGTTTAAAGAGCAATGTCATGTATTCAGATTGTGCTGGGTTGCTGGGCTTCCCCTTATGTTACTCACATCATCAGTAAACATCTGTCAGACACAGGGATTTTACATTAAGGATGCTCTGAGGTGTGAGGAAAGGGGTACCCAGTGCATGAAGCTTTCAGGAGATGACAGCAAGGAAAGCAATTGCGAGGAGACAGCAGAGAAGCAAGCTGTGGTATGGGCCAACTCAGGAGTACACAGAGCTCAAGTCCTGCTTTTCCAAAGCCTACCAGAGAAAGATTTGAGGAGGAAGGAGGTGGGCTCAATCCAGCCCTTATATAAACAGGGGTATCCAAGCGACAGCAATGTGGGTACTAACACTGTTTATGGAAAACTACATTGTACCACGTAGTTTTCATCATCTCTTCAAGATAAGCTTCAAGTTCCCTGGGGCTTCCCAGGTGGCACTAGTGGTAAGGAACCCACCTGCCAAAGCAGGAGATGTCAGAGATGCAGGTAAGATCCCTGGGTCAGAAAGATCCCCTGGAGGAGGCATGGAGTTTTCAGATTTCTCCAGTTTTCTTGCCTGGAGAATCCCCATGGACAGAGGAGCCTGGAGGTGTACAGTCCACGGGGTCACAAAGAGTCAGACAGGACTGAGTACACACACCTAGAGATAAGAAAGACTAAGTAATTAGCCCAAGGTCATATGGGAATCACTGACAGAACCAGGACGGGAGCCCAGGTGGGACTGCCTCTCATCTCTGCATCTGTCCACCAGGCTCTCCCAGCTGACAGTTCAAGGATTCCTTTATGCTTGCCTAGCAAGTGTGCCATTTGGATCCTTCCAATGGCGAAACCACCACTTCCAGAGCAGAAAGTCAGACAAGGTCAAGTGCATTCAGGGTGGTATGGCCATAGGCTAGAGAAGAAAGGCAGCATTCTACTTTGCCAGAGTAACGGGAAATGACCCATGTGCTTCACAAGCATCTAGTGACAGCTCAGTAAACTCCATGAGCGTAGGGCCATATCCTTTTTTTTAGCCACGATTTCCTGTCACAAACCCTGTGTGCTAGATGGTCTGTTGAATAAAAGATTAGTGCATAAAGGAAAAGTTTGATCTGACAATTTTTAAATGAGTGTCTCTGCCTAATCTTTTCTCAGTCAGCTCTAGAAGGGGGAATTTCTCACTGAATACAACTGATAAAGTTCACTTCCCTTGACTTGAAAAATTAATACAAGTAATTCATGTCCTTAAAGAAAAATTAGAAGTTATAGATAAGCAAAGTGTAAAAAGTGAAACTACCTATAATCCTAGTGCCTAGAGTTCCATTGTATTGATGCTCTGACATGGAGCACCCTTTGCAGTGAATAATGCTCTTCTCTTACTCTTTGCACCTTGCCTTCCATCCATTCTTTTGGTCTCTTCTAGAACTCCCAAGTGACTGATTTCAGAACTGTTTGACCTCTCCTACATATTTGAATAATTACTTTTATACTCATGATGCCTTTATTTAGTAGCTACCTATTATGTCATCTCTATGCTTCTCAAACTTTCATTCATATACAAATCACCTGGGGACCTCAGTAAAAAGGAAGATCCTGATTCAGCATTTTGGGTGGCACCTGAGATTCCGCATAGCCATCAAGTTCCCAGGAGACATCAGCAATGCTGATCGGCAGCCTGTACTTTCTGTAGCAAGGTCTTAAGCAACATGCCTGGCATCACAGGTACTGAAATGTATACTAAAAGCACATGGACTCCACTGTCAGCCAGTGTGGGACTCCTGTCCCCTCCACTCACTAGCCATATGACTTTGGGAAAACTGACTTAGTCTCTTTGAGAATCTGCTTTCCCCCTACAAAATAAAGATACTTGTCCCCATGTTTCAGATTTCCTGCAGTGCTTAAAGTGTGATTTTTTTTTTAGCCTGCCCACACCATAGAGGGGCATGAAATAGGAAAGGGACAACCTTGGGCTTCTGCTGTCAGCGGTAGGCTTTAATGATGTCACACAGAAAGTGTCCTGGTAGCCACGTCTCTGCCCAGTGGGGAGGACATCATGCTCAGCTTGACCTCAGCCATGAAGTTGTTCTTTGAGTTGAAGGGATTAGAACAAAACACCACACCTGTTTCATGCTGCAGGATCAGCCACAAGAGAGAAAGTAAATCATTCTATGATTAATGGTGGATATTCAAAGAACAGACTTCTATTAAAAATATAAAGGCAGTACTTAGAGTGGAAACTGAAAATTTATGAGAGTGAGGATAAGAGACTAATGTTTGGGGGTGAAATCTTCTTGCCCTAAAGCTTGTTGACAGTAATGGGTTGCTCTGAGCAGAGTGAATGAAAAAGGGAGGAATGGCAGAGTAAATAAGGAAGGAAATCAACATTGATTAAGTGTTTCATGCTAGGCATGTTGCAAATATTATCATGTAATGTGGGGTCCACCAAGGCTGAATTCAGCCCCCATCCGCACCAAGATATACTGGCCTGTGAAAAGAACGGGGAGAAAACAAAGAGGATAAGTAGCTTCAAGCAGCACAGGAGAGGAAGAATTGGCCCAGACCAATGCTAAAATATTTTTTTAATATTATAAATTTAGTTATAGATATGTGTTTCATTATAATCTTGGTGTTTATACATGCAATCAAATGTTTGGTTATAGTTTTGTTGTTAGGAGGCCAATTTAATCAGTAGGCTAATTTAAAGATTCAGTCTTAATAGTGACATCTTGGGGTTTCCCTGGTGGCTTAGATGGTAAAGAATCTGCCTGCAATCCCTGGGTTGGGAAGATCCCCTGGAGAAGAGAATGGCTACCCACTCCTGTATTCTTGCCTAGAGAATTCCATGGACGGAGGAACTGGCAGGCTATAGTCCACGGGGTCAAAAAGAGTCAGACACGACTGGGTGACTAACATTTATACACTTACTTATGTACAGGGACATTTTTAGAAACAGAAAAATGTTAAATAGTCTTCATCGGATTAAATACAAAAAGAAAAGAGCAAAAGATCACTAGACTCTTGAAAAAATGGGGGACAAGCTTTCCAAGAACAAATTTTAGTCCCATTAATTCCCATAAATTTTATCAGAAAATTGCTTAGCATTTTATTAGCCTTGCTACTATCTTCCCAGAAGGAAGTCATGAATTCAGTTCAGTTCAGTTCAGTTCAGTTCATTTCAGTCGCTCAGTTGTGTCCGACTCTTTGCAACCCCATGAATCGCAGCACGCCAGGCCTCCCTGTCCATCACCAACTCCCGGAGTTCACTCAGACTCACGTCCATCAAGTCGGTGATGCCATCCAGCCATCTCATCCTCTGTCATCCCCTTCTCCTCCTGCCCCCAATCCCTCCCAGCATCAGAGTCTTTTCCAATGAGTCAACTCTTCGCATGAGGCGGCCAAAGTACTGGAGTTTCAGCTTTAGCATCATGAATTACCTAGCCTTAAAAATTTCTGTCCCAAATGAGGTTTGGGGAAACTTTTTCCTTGGCTAATATGAGTTTCCTTAGTAGAGGAAAAACTAGAAATTTAAAAGTGAAATCCACTCAATGTAAGATATAGTTTGCTATCAAACAGTTAAAAGGACTTTTCCCCAAGAATTGTAAGTCATTTTCGCCTGGTAAGAAGGCTTGCAAGAGAAAGAACCCTTGACTATCTCAGCCAAGGTCCAACTTTTCAGAGTAGATTGTGATATTGTGATTTATAAGAAATACATATTTGGTCTTCATCCACAAATAGTCTCAGATTTGAGTTCTCAGACATCCTGCTGGTGTTGTAGAATTGCTTAGTATTATACGGGAAGCCCTCCACACACACACGTACTGGAATTGGGTCCAGGAACTCAATCGAAGCTGAAAGGGGCACATTGTAACGTGTCTTCGGTAGGGCAGTCTCTGTCTAGGTGGGCTGCAAGGTACACCAGAACACATGTAGTGTCTAGCACTTAAAGTGAGCTCAAGTCTACATTTTTTTCTTTCCTTCCTTTAACCTACTGTCTTCCATTCTCTTTCCTTCCTGCACTGCAGAGCTAAACTGACTTATGACAGTATTTCAGGGCTCAAGAGGTTCTCTCCAGCCCTCACTATCTTCGTTTAGAGATAAGATTAAAATGCAAGCAGCTAGGATCAAGAGCACACAGTACTGATGAGTTTCTTTACCAAATAAATATTTCAAATCTCTTTTCTTGAGAAGGACTCAGAAATTTAAAAAAAAAAAGTACCTGAAAGTAGGGGTAGTACGCTTCATTGGAAAAAGAAATAGCAACATAAAGTAAGGGTGATTGCAAGGCTTCAGATCAACTTTTGCCAGTTTCACCACTGGGATTTCGGGCCAGTCCTGGTTAGGGTCATCTCTGCTGCTGCTGTTGCTAAGTTGCTTCAGTCGTTTCTGACTCTGTGCGACCCCAAAGACGGCAGCCCACCAGGCTCTGCAGCCCCTGGGATTCTCCAGGCAAGAACACTGGAGTGGGTTGCCATTGCCTTCTCCAAGGGTCATCTCTACTCAGGTCAAAAGCAGCAGTGGGTGGAGAGAAAAACTTCTTGTCCTAACCCCTAACAAAAGCAGGGGATCAGCAGGGTATGAGGAAGTGGGAGAAAATGATCAAACCTGAATTTTCTAAAACATTGAAAGTTATGGATAAGGTTAAAGCAAAAAGGTTTATAGCCAGACAGGATCATCTCTACACTTACTGAACTTCTCTAAACTCCAATTTCCTGCAGAACGAAGCTAATTATAGCTTCATAAGGTTGATAAATGATGAAGTGCTCAGCTTGGTGCGTAGGATATAGAATTATATCAATTAGCTATTGATATGTAACAATTATACCCCAGATTCAGTGGCATGACAGCAGTGAGTTTTCATTCTTATAAGTCTGAAGTTGACTGAGGTGACACCTTGAAGCTGCAGGTGTGCGGGGAAGCTGATCCATCTCTGATCCACGCATCTCCTCCTGTTTCCAGCAGGCTCCCTACAACATGCTCTTCTTATGGCAGCGACAGAAGCACGGCCACACAAGCACATTACAAGCATTTGCTTGTGTAATCTCCACCAACATCATGCTGGCCAATGCAAAACCCATGGCCAAGCCTCACATCAATCAGGCGGAGGGAGGGAGGGAGGGAGGAGTTTTTGCTGAACAATCAGAGACTATTACTCTTAACTCTCTTTTTTATATTAATTCATATCCTTCCCATATAGAAAACACCTTAATCCACATCCCAAGACCCTCAAAAGTCTCATTTAGTCACAGCATCATGTTCAAAGTCCAGGACCTTGTGATCTACATCAGGTCTAAACAGCTCTTCTTTGTTCAGAGACCTCATAATAAAAAGACAGGTTATCTGTCCAGCACACATCCAACGTACAGAGATAGAATGGCAATGGGATAAAAATAATACTAAGAACTTGCACTTAAAAAATGAGTACTTTTTGCAGACTGATTCCTGCCTGAGGAAATATGGGAGATGCAAGACCTTTCTATGTCTTATGTGATTTCATCTTTTAGTTTGGCTGGCAATGCTTTTTCCAATATGGCTCTTTTAAAAATGTTGTAAGTTCCAAACATTTTTGCACCAAAATATGTGACACCCGTGATTCTTTCTGAGACATGCCTCTCTCTGGAGACTCAATTACAGGTACTTCAGAGGTTCCTGGCTTCTACAGATCCAAGACCTTAATCTTTGTGGGAACTCTTTTGTCCATGTGAAAGGAGCTAGCAAGTTCGTTAATCATTTTAAAAGTCTCACAAAGGGACTTAACAACCACTGTTTCTACCCTGAAGCAATGTCTCACTGGCAGGCCCCTGAATTTGTGTTCTTCCTTGATGTTATGTCATAATGGCCATATGGCCTGTTGAAGAATAGTTTTATTTTCCATTTCCACCCCCACTGATGTTTATCTTTTAAATGTATTTAAAAAACAGGACCTGATTTCTCTATATGAGTAAGGGATGATCATCCATACCAACATACTTACAATGAGTATATTAGAAGTGCATGGAGTCCTCCAAATGGGGACCTTGCCCCTGTAAATATCATCTTAGACTGTGGTTAAATCTAAGACAATATAGGGAATTTACAAAGCAAGAATCAGAGCTACTCAACAAGAAGGACAAAATTAATGATTGCACTTTAGGCGAAAGATCTGTTCCTGGGGCTCATCTTCCTAATGCAATAAGAGAAACCTAATAGAGTTTTTCAGAAAATATTCATGGATGAATTCACTGCAATACAGTGAGCATTACTGATGAATGAGAGCAACCATCAGTGATCCGGGACCTTGGTGCGAAGAGAGCGATTAGCACCTACTCAATTAAAAACTTTGAAGGAAATGAATGTTCATAATGGATACCACGCAATTATGTGAAACTTTTCACAGTATCACTGGGGACCTGAAAATTTCAGTTATCATTAGTAAACCTTCCTGGATTGACATATGAATTGAAAAATATAAAGTTAAATAGAATTAGCCTAAAGTCATCCCATTTGTCCTATTTTTGCCATTCATGGCATATAGAAGTGACTTCTGATTTTCTCTCAAGAAGGATGGAAAATCTAGTGACAGAAACCCCACATACCAGCCCCGTAAACTACAGGCCGTTCCTGAAGACATGTCGATTCCTTCTCTATTCCCTGTGGCCTCCTTTAGCCCTTCATTGTCTCTGACCTGGATATGATAGTGGAGCTCTTCCATCAGCCTTAGTTTTTATTCCCTTGTCTTTTAAAGCCTTTCTCCAATGCCATCTCCTCCATAAAGTGTTTCCCAATTACATTGTTAAGAATGATTACCTTTTATAGCACCCTGTTTATCCCTCATTTGGGGATAATCACCATGTAATGCATTTTACTAGAGTATGATCTATTGAAGTCAGTAGCCCATATTGGACAATAAGCTTCTTGAGGTAGTATATTGGCTTTATCCCACTTTATCCTTTGCACACAGTGTTTATTGTTCTAAATTTTCTTTAATGCAAGACTCCTAACAATTGAATCATTTACAAATGATTCTCACTTTGCCAATATACTCAGACCCCAGTAGATTCCAGTTAGAGCCTGTTAGCCTTAACTCAGTTTCTTTTTCTAAGCCATAGTTCTGTAGTTAATCCCATGATCTCCAGGCCTTCAGAATAATTTTCCTATATGATTTCAAGGCAATTATTCCAGTTGAAATACTGCTAGCAGTAGTAGTCAGAAGGACTCTCTAAAGTATGCAATAGATCTTTTGAAAATAAGGAACAATGAATATACTCACATATGTACATGTGGGTAGAAGATTTTTTAGTTACTGAGGCTAGCTGCAGATGACTAACTAATGAACCAGACTAGCAAAAACATAAAAACTTATTTATAAAACCAAAAAATAAATGAAAGAAGAGCAATTCCTAAGTATTTATTTGATTGCTATATGGCATCTTGAGCATTTATTTTATGAAGTCAAAGATGAATGAGACTGGCTTTAAAAAAATCACTGAACCTAAGACTTAATTGAGATACATATGCTTTGTGATGTGCTTCTCTGGTAGCTCAGATGGTAAAGAATCTGCCTGCAATGTGGGAGACCCGAGTTAAGTCCCTGGGTCAGGTTAGTCCTGGAGGAGGGAATGGCAACCCAGTCCAGTATTCTTGCCTGGAGAATTCCATAGATGAAGAAGCCTGGTGGGCTACAATCAATAGGGTCACAAAGAGTCAGGCAGGACTTTGTGAATGTCAAGTGAGATGAAAAAAGTTTTCTGAGAAAATTTGTATGCAAAAACTGAAGTTGAAGATTCCAGTCAGTTATCCTATAAGCTATGTTTGGCCACCCCAAAATGTAAGTAATAATTAACAGATGAACACTGGGTTTCTCAAGATTTTATTTGTGACATTCTACCTGGGGAAGTGAGAAAATTTGGGATCAGCCTAATTATGGAGAGTTAATTCACCATAAAAGGCAAGAAAAACCATACTGGATATATTATTTCTGGATTTTGAATTTGTTTTTGTTTAAAATTTATGGTGAGTCTGAGATGCTTCTGAAATGAGTACAACCTAGCCATGAAAAATGATTGAGCACAGGGTGCCTAAGTCTTATTGAACTTTATCCTCATAAGTAAATCAGTTGAGTTCCCACTTTACTGAGTAGTTCTTTTTTTTTTTTTTTTTTTACTGAGTAGTTCTTAAGAGTGCATAATCATTGAGAGATAAACTCACACATCTGATACTCAGGAGCTGGGATAGGGAGGTTTTTATATCACACCTGGAGGTTGCCGTAGATGACATGCTATATATGTGTACCTAGAAGCCCAGCTTGGCTGTTCTGTGCCCCCTCCTTTGCCTCATGAACAGGGGTCTTGTAAGAGGACCTGTCATCACCTAGGGTCAGTCCAGGAGGTACCATTTAGCCTGCCTTCTTCACCAGTCTGGTGGAACCCAGTGACAGGTGCCCAGATGAGAGCTTGTGGGTATGGGCAGTTGCTGCCACAATTTCCACTTGGCCCCTTGCTACTTACCAAACAAGTCTCTATTCCGTTTTCATTATTTTAAGTGCCTGGAAATGAGTGCTTAATTCTATTGCTATTTCTGAGTAAGTTATGAGAGAACCATAAAAACACTCTCTGGTAGGCTCAAAGCAGATATTTCTAACAATTATCTTAATGAAGGTGGAATAGGTGCATTGTTAGTTGGTATAAGCACATATTTAAATCAGTTTTTCCTGTTGGTTATTTATGTCAAGTCTCATTGTTTTCAAATTAATTATCTTCTGACATCTTCCTTTAAATCACTGCTCCGTATTCGTTTTACTATACATCTTTCTCAGAGAAACCTACTAGGTATCTGAATAATTACAGCTCTTGTGGCAATAAATCCTAAATTGTGTGATGCATCATTGTCTGATGCATTAACAACTGGTTTTCTGTATTCTGTTTATTCCTCAAGACTAGGGACTATGGTTTTCCCTTTCTTTGATCATTCTGGAGTATTTTCTTACTTAGTAGGGTTCTATAGGGGCTTCCCTGGTGCCTCAGATGGTAAATAATCTGCCTGCAATGCAGGACACATGGGTTCAGTTCCTAAGCTGGGAAGATCCCCTGAAGAAGGGAATGGGAATCTACTCCAGTATTCTTGCCTAGAGTATTCCATGGACAGAGGAGACTGGTATGGTAACATGAGAAAAGAACTAAATCAAGTGAGATCTCTCACCAAACATATGAAGATCCAGGGAAGTGCAGGTGCAAAGACAATGTGGCAGGAATAGGTTTCCTTGTGCAAGGGCAAATTAGCAGACCCATGCATACAGGGCAAAGTAAGGGAAGGGCAAGGGGTAAAAGAGGAGGCTATAGGTAAAGGCTAGAGGGAGCATCTTGGAGGGCCATGTAAGGGCTGATGGGTGAGCTGACTACACTGGGATTGTTCCTATATGTCATCAAGAAGGAGAGCCTTGAAAATGTAAACATCATGATCCACGGTCAGACAGAGCAGACTGCAGCAGTTGGGGACTAAATGCAGCTTCATGCCTACTCTTTGAGGCTTCCCAAAGATGAGCTCCAGAGTATCTATAATGACTCCCAAGGAGAGCACCTTGCAGTGTTTTATCTATTTTCTGCCCCAGAGGATCACAGATGGAGCAAACCCCAGACAATATGAGTGTTAACCTCCGAAATGAGGAATAGGGAAAGTAAAAGGAGGCTATGCCCATGCTCCCATTTGACCACAGCCTGCCAGTGGGTAAGCATCTGCTTTTGGAGCCTAAGTCTGTGTTCTAAAATGTTTTAATATAGGGATCACCTGGGAAGCTTGTTAAAAATATAGATTTCCATATTCCCCAACATTCACAAATACAAAATAAATAATTAATGAGGGGCTACTGTACAAATCTAGTGAAGGAAGGGACAAATTTCCATTGCCATCATTTGCTGGTACAAATAAAGAGACCTCTAAGGAACCATGACTACATATTAAAAGTTGCAAAAGCTGTTTTCATAGTGATGATGAAATTTATTTCCTATACTTCTCTTGTCATTATTTTCCTAAATAAATTAAGGGCTCTTATAACAACAAATATCTTTTAGAATTGGCCTCATCAAGAGTTTTCAGTTATTCTTCTCAGTTATTCATGCATTTTTTTTTTCTATTTCCCCCAAGTCTCGTAGGATTGACTTGGCTCAGAGATAAAGCAGTGCTTGGAAGACTTCTCTAATGGGACACAGTGCTGAGCGTAAATGAAGAGGGCAATGACAGAGGTTACCCTGAGATGCAAGGCTCTGTTTTGTTGCAGTTGCCTTCCTTTTGTCATCTGCATCTGTTAGAGTGGCGAACCTCAGTGACAGACAAGAAGTAAATGTGAGATGCATCAGATCTGTTTTTGAGCAACTGATCTTGCATAACCAGACTGTAGCAAGCTGTCAGCTCTGTACGTCCCTCATCGCTAGACCTTTGCACTTCTCTATGCTGCAATCCTCTGACCTTTTATTCTCTATATAAAAGAATAAAATGCTGGCTTTCTATTTGGCTCGGTGTTTTCTGTGAAACCCCACAGTTTGTAAGAGAAGGACTCGGTATTTCAAATACACTTCTTTTCCTAACTTGTTGAAGTAGGGTTGGTTGGCCAAATGCAAAGTATTATAGTTGTTTAGGTTTAAAGTATAGTTAGAAATACAGGTAACACCACTGCAAGCACCATAATGCATGCATAATGGCAAAAGGGTAAAGTAAGAAATGAAAAATCTTTACTACAAAAATAATGGCTATATTTTTTTCCCATGGGAATGCTCCAGCAATTTCAAAATCTAAAATACACCAAATAGTTAACCCATGATCAAAAAGGCTTCACAATGTTCATCCGATGAGAAATAAGTTCTTTGGGCATTTTTCTGCAGCTTTCCATATTTGGTCTGGTTTGTTTGTAATAGTCTTTGAATTCATCCCACTCTGATAGAATTTCATAAGGTGTTTAGACAATGGTTTGACTTCAAAATCAGTCAGTCATTCTAGAAAAATAAAGAAATTATCAACCCTAATTTCAAGTAATGATCTGTCCATAAACTGAGTATTTTAAATATCCTGAGTATTTTAAATATTTTATCAATTCCTTTTTTCTTTACCCTTGTTGTTATATTGCATAGACTTCTTATGTTAGAATAAATCTAATGTAGATATCTTTATAAGATATTTGATAGAATACACAAAAATAAAATAAAATAAGGCTTTAGTAGATAAGATTATCTGACTATTTTTCTGCCCCTTGCTTGAGGACATAACTCCTCAAACAAGCATGTAATGGAGAGGATCAGGTCTCTGCTTTCACTTATTGTCCCTAAATCTCATCTGTTGGCAAAAGCCATATTTTATGCATATCAGATTTGAAAATATAGGTGGAAATCACCTAATCTGTTCATTTTTCTTGGCAATGAAGATGGAAGATAAAATATATTCACAGGAAAAATACTATAGACCAGAAGAAGATACTCTGCCTTGTTTGGTAGCACAAGAGACATTACATGAGAATCTGGATGTTTCCAGGGCACATGCAAACCTTCATACGATCCAGCAGATGGCGCCAGGCAAAGTTCAAAGTCTTCTGGTAAGCACAGAAAAATTCACATTCTGCTGCTGCTGCTGCTGCTAAGTCGCTTCAGTCGTGTCCGACTCTGTGCGACCCCATAGACGGCAGCCCACCAGGCTCCCCTGTCCCTGGGATTCTCCAGGCAAGAACACTGGAGTGGGTTGCCATTCCCTTCTCCAATGCATGAAAGTAAAAACTGAAAGTGAAGTCGCTCAGTCGTGTCCGACTCTTAGCGACCCCGTGGACTGCAGCCCACCAGGCTCCCCCATCCATGGGGTTTTCCAGGCAAGAGTACTGGAGTGGGGTGCCATTGCCTTTCTCTCACATTCTAGAGGGCCCCTAACATCAAATTAGAGAACAGAAAAATGTTTCATAACTTCGGGGCTCTTTATTTTTAATTTCATAATTTGAACACAATCCTAGATTTACCTATGGAATTCCTTTTGCTCTCTTTTTATACTATTGCTAAAGTAAATCTGGCTGGTGTTTGTTAAAACAGTCAAAAAGAATGCACACTTATTTATTCTGTTCAGTTTAATCTGCTGGATCTATTTGTCTTTCAATAACATAATTAGCATACACAGATCTATTGTTTTTCCATTTGACTTATTCATGTGATGTAATTGAAAGTAAATGGAATTGACAAGTGTGGAAGACCTTAGGATAGAAAGGAAAAATCTACTGGCCCTTGAGGACATCAAGAGCTTTCCCTTTACTCATTGATAGCTGCCATGTTTTGCTTCAAAATTTCCTAATATGTTTTTGTGAACAATCCAAACCTAATTTTTTCTTGTACTGTATACAGAAGGAATTTTTTTCTCAATGAACAGATTTGGAAAACTGATTTTTATTGCAATATTAGTTGGAGAAGCAGAGAACCTCTGAGGAATGAATATAGGATGTGTTTCATAAATGGGCAGTCAAAAAATTCCATCATGATTTCTTTTCCCCTCCAGACCATTTTCCCCACAATTACTTTATGATTTTACAACATTGTTTAGCTTGTCCTGAGAAAAGCTTAGGATGATGTCTGTGTGGTAGATTCCTTCAGCTGAATTAAGAAGCTAAAAGTGGGTATGTATTTTTCAGTTTAGAAGTATGTGTGTGTATTTCCTGGTAACTATGCTTTAAACCTACTCGCTTCATTTGCAGTTGAGTGAGTGAGTGCAGATCGCTCAGTCATGTCTGACTTTTTGCAACCCTATGGACTATACAGTCCCTGGAATTCTCCAGGCCAGGATGCTGGAGTGGGTAGCCTTTCCCTCCTCCAGGGGATCTTCCCAACCCAGGGATTGAACCCAGGCCTCCCTTATTGCAGGCGAATTCTTTACCAGCTGAGCCACTAGGGAAACCCTCATTGCAGTTAACATGCTGTATTATAGTTTCTGTGTCAGCTAGACTGTAAACTCTGTGAGAATATATGCACGTTCATCTTCACACCCCCTAGTATCTGAAACATAGAAAGTGCATTAAATGGTCATTTTATCAAAGTTCAGTTTAGTGAGTCATGTATAGGCTTTGTGCACAGATTTTCTTTGCCAGTAATACCAAACAGCAGATGACACCTCAGGAGTGGTGGCCTCTCAGCTCAGATTCCTGCAGAGAACTGGAGATCCTCTCCCTCTGAGACACACTGGCTCCCCTCACCTGCAAGAGTTACACAGGAAAAACATTAAGGACTCCAGTCCCAACTTCTTGAGAGTTTAATGTTGAAGTAGCCTTAAGTTTGTTCAAAACAGCATCATCAGTAGTCTGGTACAGAAACAGCCAGTCACAAAGGGTAGTGGAAAGCAGACAGAGCCTTCCTCTGGGCTGATGGCTGTCCATGAGGATTTTTTCCTACCATACTAGGTGTTTTCTCATAATTCCATACCACCGCTTTTACTCAATTTTTTGCCCTTTTCCTTGACATATTTTGAAGTTGCTAAAAATTATCTGAAATTGAAAAGAAGGAGGAGAAACCCCATTGAGGAGAGATATGTAAAATAAGATCACGCAACAGGGATGTACCTGGATTTGTCATTTGGGGTTCCCACCTATCTTGAGGCAGTTTGTGTTAAAAAATCCTTAAATTATATTTCCATTTGATTTTTTACTCTCAAGTGTGTTTAAAATTTGCATAAGTAAAAGATGCTGGTAATATAGTAATTTTTCTGTAACAGTTCTAAGTTCTACCTTTGCAAACACCTGTAAGTCACATTTTCCAGAATGATTGTTCAGAGTTTTCATTCCTTTTCAAATATGTTTTAGGCATATACAATCATATACACATACTTTTCAAATGGAATCATACCACACAAACTATTCTACAGCTGTTCATGAAATCATACGCCACAAACTATTCTACAATTATTTTCCAACACACAATAATCATTTTGTTACTGCTAAGCCACTTCAGTAGTGTCCGACTCTGTGCAACCCCATAGACGGCAGCCCGCCAGGCTCCCCCGTCCCTGGGATTCTCCAGGCAAGAACACTGCAGTGGGTTGCCATTTCCTTCTCCAATGCAAGAAAGTGAAAAGTGAAAGTGAAGTTGCTCAGTTGTGTCCAACTCTTGGCGACCCCATGGACTGCAGCGTACCAGGCTCCTCCGTCCGTGGGATTTTCCAGGCAAGAGTACTGGAGTGTGGTGCCATTGCCTTCTCCACAATAATCATTTTAGTGCTGAGTAATTTTCATCATGAGGTTGCACTGTGATTCATTTACTCGAATCTCTTACTGACCAACATTTAGGTTGTTTCCATTTTCTTTAACTTCTAAAGGGTGCTTCTCTGTTCATCTTTCAATCTTTTTTTTTTTTTTTTGCACACTTGCATATCTGTGGGGAAGTTTTTCTAGTAGTAAAATTGCAGAATAAAAGGGAATTAATGTTTTCAACAGCCCCCTGGACAGTGCACCAAGTGACTTTGTTATCAAAAGTCACACCCCTCCACCTCATCAAGCTACTGCTCTCTTTTTTTTAAATAATTGAGATATAATTGACATATATTCACTTTAGGTATACAACATAATGATTTGATATTTGTACATATAGCAAAATGTTCACTACAGTAAGTCTAGTTAACATCTGTCACCACACAGAATTACAAAATTTTGCATTAAACGTATAGTACAGTATTTTTTACTATCATCAGCATGCTTACATGTGCTACATGTAACACCATGTGTTATATGTCCAGGACTTATTTATCTTACAACTGGAAGCTTGTATCTTTTGACCACCTTCATTCATTTCATCCACACTCCACACCCCTTCTGGAAACCACCTAGGAGTTTAGGAGGTTTTTTTTGAATGTTTTTTCATTTTCTGATCCCACATATCAGTGAGATCATACAATATTATCTTTCTCTGTTTGACTTATGTCACTTAGCATAATGCCCTCAAGTCCATCCATGTTGTCACAATTGACTCTCTGCCTCTTTTAATCCTCAAAAAAGAGACCCAGGTTTATTTTATTATTCACCTACAATTATTTAAAAGGTTATAAATATTGGTAGACTATGTGTAAAAATACAGGAACAACAGAAAAGACAGGTGATAAAGATTAGGTATTATATATGATGTAGATAACGTTATTTTTATTCCAGTATTGTTGTAACAACAGAAGTCAAACATACTGTAACAAAACTTGGAAGGATGGGGGACATAATCAATGTATGTATAAATTCCAATTTGCTCTGTCTCTGAGCCTCCTGCTTGCTGAGATAAAGGAGGCAGTTTTTTGGCTTCCATCAGAAAAAACCAAAAACCTATTACCCACAATTCCTTACACCTTCTCTGCTCAATGATGCACCACTGACAATACAATAAATCTGCTTGTTCATGAGAGCACCACACTGCCCAGTTAGGAAGACAGTGCTCTGCGGCCCCTAGCATCATACATCACCTGGAGGTGCTGCTGGCTGTGTTCTAGAGAGTGACGCGCCTCTGAATTTTCTCCTTTTTGTCACTGACTCCTTCAGACATCACTGTCTCATCAACTGTAGCTGATTCCTGGCCATATTTCCCCTCTTTCTGCCTCCTTTCATTACTTGTACTCAGATAAATCTCTTCACTTTGACAGAGAGGGTTGAATATATGGCCTCTTTCCCTTGCAGGGATCAATACTTGCACGAGATAAGCCAGCCAACAAAGAGTGGATGGTGCAATAGGACTGGCTCTTATCATGATTGTGTCTCACACATAAGGTGCTTCTAACCTTCGCATGTAGTCAGTAATAATAATATACATTTTAGGGGAACATAACCACAAGATGGGCACCATCACATCAGCGCCATAAACACAGACCAGAGAGGCTTTCAGATGCAGCTAAAGGGCCAGAACCATGGCATCCAACCAGGCATACTCCTGGTCTCCCATTATTTATTTGTAACCCCGATCTTCCAGGCTCCTCCCCCTGTGGAAGCAAATGGCGCTCCCAATATCTATGTTCACATTAATTTCAATGGCTCTGACTCCATCCACTTACTCAGTCTGATCTAATTATTATGGGGACTCCCCAGAGGATCACCGTAAAGTGCTCACATACTAGGTCAGTTCCAGCCAGAGTTATGTCCAGAATCTGCTCCAGCCTCCTCCTCTATAACTACTACCTGCGAAGGCACTTGGAGGTGCCGTCCTAGCAGCCATATTTACCATAGCACCTTGAATGTCTGTCAAGGGGACAATCTCCCAATCTTCCCAAACCTCTGGGAGCTAGTGTGGGCCTGTGCTCCTGAGGAAGTATAAGGATGCTCTTCTCTCCAGCACCATAATGTCCTCTAGCCCCTGGGTACCAAAGGAACTCTGCCCACGCCCCCCTTGCCTTACAATACCTCATGGAACAGCTCTGGCAAACTTGGCCTTTTGTCCTTCTTTATGGGACCTGACATAAGGCTTTAGAACTGGGCCACCAGAGGCAATGAATCTAACTTGAGCCCCCTCCTCTCCTGTGTTCCACTTCACTGAAGTCTATCTCCTCTCACGCCTATTAACTCTTGCAAGCAGATGCCTGAAGGATGACAATCCTAATCAGTCCTTCTAAGTTGCTTCTATTCCACATATTTAATGTCTAATGCAATTTCATGACCTCAAAAGAAGTTCCACACAAAGCTGCATTTTGAAAATCAAGTAAAAAGTATGCATTAGTCTTCACTCTTTTTGCGTGAGTGTCAGTCATGTCCGAGGCTTTGTGACCCCATGGACTGTAGCCAGTCAGGAGTTTTCCAGGCAAGAATACTGGAGTGGGTTACTGTTTCCTACCTCAAGAGTCTTCACTAAGTTGTAATGACCCCCTGGAGTTGCCTTCTTTAGAAAAAGCTATTTGTTGTTGTTATTGTTTTTTAATATTTATTTAGTTGCGCCAGGTCTTAGCTGCTGCATGCAGTTGTGGCATGAAATCTAATTCCCTAACCAGGGATTAAACCAGGTCTCCTATATTGACAGCATGGTATCTTAGCCACTGGATCACCAGGGAAGTCCCAGGTTATTTGTACATCTTAGTTGGGTTTTGTACATCTTAGTTTTGTATACTCTAAAATTCACACTTCTGAACACCTTTGAGCATCTGTGTTCCTGCCAGGAATGTTCCATGTAAAATCAGTTGTGAAGACAATATCTAATCTAACATACAAGGTCTCCATAAAGTGTCACTTCTTCTTTTTCCAACTCTGGCTTTAACCCTTGACACCCACTAAACAGTCATACTGAATGACTCAGTTTCCTAAACAAATTTTCCATTTCATTCCTATAACGTTTGCTGCCAATATAAACCTTGCTTCCAATATAACTTAACATAAAATATGTTCTTCCCCTTCTAGTTACATTTCGAACCCAAGTCGAGCATCACTGCATACATGAAGACTTTTCTCTTTCATTCTATCTTTTCCCTTACTACCTTGAAAGAATTAATTACTTCCTCTCTGTGACCCAACACCATATTGCATATAACATTCCACCATAGCACACAAAATAGTTTTCAAAACTTGATAAAGTCAAGTCAGAGTTATTTTATCAACATCTACTCAATATCTGATGTTCAGTAGTTGTTGGTTTGGGGAATTAATTTCTTAGAAATAAAAGGTATTGGTACATCTTTGCATATGTAGATAAGAGTCAGCAAACCATTCTTTTCCCCAAAATGCTTAACTATATCTAGACTTAGATAGCTTTTTGTTTTTAGAAGATTCTCCTAAAGAATAACAAACTGAATAATACTACATGGGGAAAAATGAGGGGAAAAGTATGGAAAAATTCATATTATGAGCTCTATCTCCTGGTGCCCACATCACATCCCCTGGGCCCACCTCTGACTGCGCTGCAGCTGGAGTGGACAGAAGCTAGGTGAGCCTCTTTGTTTGCTTGCCCTGGGCCTTCTCTCATGCTATACAAGCTCTAAGCCTATGCAAGCACAGCTGGAAGCAGAGTAGAGTTAATGTCCTACACGAAGCCATGGAATCTTGTCCTAGACAATTAGCCCACTCTAACACATTAGTGCATGGAAAGATGTACCAGACTAGATTGAAAAAGACCTAGAAGATATAACAGTTAAAGATAATATGTCTGGGAGGGGGGTTCATGTTTGGGAACGCATGTAAGAATTAAAGATTTTAAAATTTAAAAAATAAAAAAAAAATTAAAAAAAAAATAAATAAAAAATAAAATTAAAAAATAAAAAACTATTAAAAAAAAGATAATATGTCTAGATAGGATTGTAGTTTGGGCAAACCATATATAAAAGATCTTTTTAAGACAATTATAAAAATGTGAATATGGCCTTGTACTTCATGAGATGAAGATATACTGAAGTGGAAAAATAGATATTATTAACTCAGATCGTGTGTGTGTATATTCCAAAAGCCAAAAAAAAAAAAAAAAAGGATCTGGGAAGATATACACTAAGGTATTGACTGTTAAATCTCTAGATATTTGCAATATGATCCTATTATTCCCTTAGTTTTATTTATCTGTGTTTTCTAATATTTTACCACACACACATAAACTGCTCTGGTATTTTAAAGGAAGCATTTTTAAAAAGCAAATACAGTGTCCAACTTTCAACCTGTTATTGTTATTCCAGGGCAATTTCTATACAGTTCAGAGATAAATGAGTCTGAGAAACAAGGGAAAATGTAAATGGACTAAAGAGGGTCCCATAATGCATTGTGGCAGGATATGGATATCCAGGCCATGACCCAGCTCCTGGGCAGACAGGATCCCATATATATCAGAGTCTGAGTCTTTGTGAGTTATAATCGCTTCTCTCTGTAAACTTATTCACATGCACGCATTAACATACTCAGAGAACACAGACACATTCCTTAGCCCAGATGGAGGAAGATGCTTGTTTAACCAGCACTTCATAATTTATGATTTCAGGAATTAGGAGCCAGCCTCCCTGCTTACTAACTGCACCTGATGTGACTTGGCAGGAAACTTCCACCTCAACACACACATTCTCTGTAAACTGATGATCCTCCTATACACTTAATCTTTTCCCAACCAATCCCCCCAAAAGAAAACAAATATTTGTAGATTAAAGGAGAGCTGCCTTTTCATCCTTTACACCTGCTGGCATGCAAGCCATAAAGCACAGGGTGTTTAATTAATGGAAAGATATCATTAGAGAGACAGCTGGACCTGCATTCAGATGAGTTTGGATTCAAGGTGCCAACAGATAAAGATCTGAAAATGGAGAAGCTGGACTGCAGTTGGGTTCATTTATAAAAGAGACTATTAAAGGTCAACTGTGTTTTCTTGTGCTAGAGATAAAGAGATGCTATTAAAAACAATTGGAAAGTAATTCATAAGAGAGCACTGAGTCACTTACGCTAAATTAATTTGTCTTTCTGATAGCATGGCATTCATGATGGGAAAGTAAATTTACCTAAAAGCAAGATCTTTCACAAACAACCATTGGTCATGTCTTTTATGCAAAGTCACTGAAATATGCTTCAGAAGCCAGAACCACTGGTTCTGTCTGATCACTGCAGCCCCTTAGTTCACTGCAGCCTGTTCCCAGTCTGAGAATTCACTGCTTTCCCCTAGGGACAGTACTGTAGTGGCATTTCTATGGACATGCTAAGATGCCTGAGGCTGCTAACATCTTCCCACTACCCTTGATGAACTAATATCCAAGGATCAGGACTACCCATTGTGCACATGTTCCCACTTTCCTGTCATTCGGCAATATATTAGAACAAACGAGCTTGCTGTATTTTACCTGCAACCTCCCCCTCTTCCTGTGCTCACTCCAATATACCACGCATTCAAATATATGCAGACTGGAATGAAAATTGTTCATTTAACTGGAGGATATATCTACAATTATGACTGGTAGTTTATTTAGCTTCATATAGCGACATGATATGTTTTCTTTGTGCATCTCCCCCTCAGGGTGAATCCTGTCATTCAACTGCTGCAAACTTCCCTTCTCCCCAACACATCTGACACCAGTCAGAAGTGTGACAAACAGCAATTTCTTCCAGTGCTCAGTGAACCCACTGAGCTCCCCTTCATCTTCCCCTGGGCAAGATGGAGGTTGTGTCTATTTGCTGCTGGACTTGGGGGTGGCAGGGACTAACACACTCCATAAGACTGTGACCTCATACTGGTAACCTGGATCTAATTCTCTTCTACCCTTCTTCTTGCCAGAGGAAAACTGCTTGTTGCTCTTCTTCATTTCTTGGGCTTGGGAGTTAATTGGAGTGTTTAGTTTCTGAAATCACAAGAACAATGAGCAATTTTCTGCAAAGGTCTATTTGTGAACATGCATTTCCAGACAAATTCCTGCTCAGCACCAATTCCATGTCAGTTGGGAGTGTTGACCAAGGAGAGACACAGAGGTTAAGAGGCAGTCAATATCACACATTTACCACTGTGGATCATTTGCAGGTTTTAATAACAGATTTGCAATTCAGATTCTGTACTACAAAGGATTTCCAGAACAGATATCACAAGGTTTCTTCTGAGTCCATCACCTTTGAAAAACTAGGGAGGCAGACATCTTCATTATTAACTAAATTAGAATGAAGGCACCTTGCTCACGTTCACATCTCACCATATACCTGACCTTAATAGGATGTGCTTTAGGCTCTAGTCATTGGAGACAGCCCCAGAAATGAAGGGTTCCCCCTAGTCATGGAGGCTACTGAGAAACAGCACACCATGGAAGGAGCCAAGAGTAACAGCAGCCACAGTAGCTACCACTTGTGGAGTAGCTGCTGTAAGTCACATACTCTACCACTTGTTTTATTGTGCATGCTAAGTTGCTTCAGTCGTACCCAACTCTTTGCAACCCTGTGGACCATATCCCACCAGGCTCCTCTGTCCATGGGATTCTCCAGGCAAGAATACTGGCGTGGCTTGCCATGCCCTCCTCCAGGGGATCTTCCCAATCTAGGGATCAAACCCGTATCTCTTATGTCTCCTGCATTGGCAGGCGGGTTCTTTACCACTGGTGTCACTTGGGAAGCCCTAATGTCCTTTAATTCCTAAAGCCAGACTGGGAGATGGGAATTACTGTTTGCATTCTTAACTTAAGCTGAGCTAAACTAGTAATCCCTAAATATTTAGGTAGATAGAAGAGATAGCGTACACTCATGCACTTGTTCTCTGTCAGCTATCTGAAACCATCTCTTGTGATTCAGAGTTTGCCAATGAAACTATGAGTCTATAAATAACTACAACATACCAGGTGCATTTTTCCTGTGCTATCTGTCCCACCCACCTCCTATCTTCATGCAAAATCAGCATCAGTGTCCTCTGGAGGATGCTCCTTCCACTACATCAACTGTCTCATTGAATGAGCTGCTCACTCTCTTCTTAAAGCCCCTCAGCCCCTCTGTCCACAGTAACTGGCTCAGGTAGGCACATGCCCAAGTCAGTCCAACCCCTTGGATGGACTCCTTCCCACTCCCTGGCTATGACTGTTACAATGAGCATGGGAAACAGTAACAGTAATTCAAGATATATTTATGGTTTTTATGAGCCAGACATCTTATTTTTTACATATTCTTACAAGGATTCTATGATGTAGGTACTGTTATTATCTCCATTTTTCAGAGGTGGAGAGTGAAATCCAGATGGTTAGGCATCTTGCCCAGGGTCCAATATCTAGAAAGTTGCAAAGCTGAGACTCATTTTGTATCAGTTAGCTATTGCCACGAAAATGCTGGGTAAACAATTTCATGTCTTAAAACAACAGTCATGTGTTCTCCCTGAGCTGGGGTCACACAAATATTAGCTGGTAGAGGCTGGGCTCAGATAGATGTGTCAAATGTGACCTTGGCTGAGCTGGTTCATGCAGTTGGGTCCATAGGGTCAGCAGATGCAGGCTGGGTGACTGAGCTCCATGTGTCTCCAGGGATCTGAGGGCTGGCCTGGGCATGTCCTTAGGGAATAACCAGAGAGCAAGAGCAGAGAGAGAAACAAAAGAGACTTCCTGAGGCCCAGACTAGGAATCAGCACACTGCTGTTTTCACCTCATCCAGACACAGTCAAGAAGTGGGATGTGTGGTCTGTCTCTTGTGAGAGCTCCACAGTCAAAAGCAAAGCGGAAAGATTCAGGGAGAAGTGAAGCACTGGGACCAATGACACAAGCTACCACAAAGTCCCACTCACTCCTTTAGAAATGTTCCATCTCAAAATTTCAGTTTCTTGTTGGTCAGTGGCATCATGAGCTGTGGATCTTTAAGGTGGTCCAGCACCCACATCCCCCAGTGAGAGGAAGAAACTGGTCACAGTGGTATGTGGGGAGAGATGCACAGACCGAAGATGGAGAGAAGTCTCCAGGGATGCACACTGCCTCGGGGACCACTTGTCTTCAAGCTTCAGCTGTGTTCCCACCCATCCTGTCATTTGGTTGTTCAAGCCTGTTTCTCAAGTCATTACCCCAAATCCCTTTAATTTAGATTTACTTTCTGTCAAATGTTACCCAAAATGTTCTGAGCAGTAAAACACCTTGTGAGTAAAACAAAAGCACAACTGCAGTAATTCAGGCGAACATTCCTCACAATCAATGTATATTTTATGCATCTACTATTTGCAATGGGTTGTGTTAAAAACTGGGCATCAGAAAGAATGGGTCAGGTGGAATGCCCATCATCCAAGAACTCATCATATAGAAGGAGACACAACAGAAACACAGCTTGTGACACTGCCAAATGACTGTTTTCAAGGGAAATGCAGGAGACATCACTTTGCCCACAAAGGGAGTCAAAGCTATTTTTTTTTCCTAGTAGTCATGTACAGATGTGAAAGTTGGACTATAAGGAAGGCTGAGCACTGAAGAATGATGCTTTTGAACTGTGGTGTTGGAGAAGACTCTTGAGAGTCCCTTGGACAGCAAGGAGATCAAACCAGTCAATCCTAAAGGAAATCAACCCTGAATATTCACTGGGAGGACTGATGCTGAAGCTGAAACTCCAATATTTTGGCCACCTGATGTGAAGAGCCAACTGACTGGAAAAGACAGTGATGCTGGGAAAGATTGTGGAAAAAGAAGGGGGCAGCAGAGGATGAGATGGTTAGACTGCATCACTGACTCAATGGACAAGAGTTTGAGCAAACTCTGGGAGATAGTGAAGGACAGGGGAGCCTGGCCTGCTGCAGTCCATGTGGTCACAAAGAGTTGGGCACGACTTAGAGATTGACCAACAACAAAGGGAAATGCAGGAAAGGATGGGATTAAAGTCTGATTTGGGCAAAAATAGGACTGTCTCACAGAGGACCTGATGTGTGCTGTCAGTTCCTAGAAGATTGAGGATTATTTCTACAGCCAGAGGAAAGAAAGGTGGGTGGCACTGAGGGGACTGCTGTGGGGGAGGGTAGCAAGGGCAAGGAGCAACATCATAGAACTATTTAAAACTACATGATATCAGATGGAAGATCAGAATCATTTGGTAATTGACAAGATCTTTTAAAGTGAAAAGTTAGAAAAATTTGCCAGTGTGCCTCTAAGAAACTGTGCTAGGCATGAGGCCATGTCTAGCTGGCAGAGTGGCTCTGCCCTACTTAGCAGGCATTATATCCCTAAAGGGCCAGGAATATAGAAAATGTCCCTTGAGATTGTTCTGCTTCTTTACATCCTGACGTTGCACTTGCAAAGAAACCTTTATAACATCATTTGGTTTTCCACATAGACAGTCCTCTAGGGAAGGGAAGAGGCTAACCAGCCCACGGTAATATTCCAATCCACTTGGCAGTTACATTTCTTAGAATAAATTTTTAAATTGAAAACCTAGTTTATAGAGCAAATTCTTGGCAGTCTGGTGTGTAGTCAAGACTATTTTACAGAAACCCAACATAAGTTAAACAAAAGGGGTTGCCTGGAAAATCACCCATTTGGCTTACAAAGAAAGAGCTTCAGGCACCAGGGCTGCTTCAGGGCCTTAGGATGGAACTTGGAACTCCATATTCTCCTCTCATCATTGTTTGGGGATTTTCTACATCCAGGTAGACACCAACAGCTCTCAGATCATATTTTATAGTCCACAAGCAATAAAGAAGAAAGAAATGACTTTGCTAGTTCCAGCAGAAAATATTCTAAAATATTCCTCCTATTGTTCAGATTTGAATTAGCTGCTCATTTATGAGGGATACCAAAGGGATGGAATGAAATGATTGATCCAGTGTGGGATCATGTGCTCAGAGATGGGTGAGAGTACTGTCCCAAAGTTTGGGCAGGGTGTTTCCTGGACAGACAAAGTCAGGGTCATCAAATTTATTTATCATGAGTTAATCATGCTTTACGTTCAATGGTCCTCAGACTAACCGATCAAATTGAAGGACTAGACCTGGACGCACTCCCACTTCCAAGAATAGAGCAACCAAACAACATTTACCCTGGCCCTGCATCTTTTTAAAGTCATGATTAGAGGTGATGCAGACTGAATAAGCTTTTGGACATATCATGGATTGAGTTTGCATAGGTTAACCCTGTGTCTGCTGCTGCTGCTGCTGCTGCTGCTGCTGCTGCGTCGCTTCAGTCATGTCCAACTCTGTGCGACCCCATAGACGGCAGCCCACCAGGGTTCCCCATCCCTGGGATTCTCTAGGCAAGAACACTGGAGTGGGTTGCCATTTCCTTCTCCAATGCATGAAAGTGAAAAGTGAAAGTGAAGTCGCTCAATCATGTCCGACTCTAGTGACCCCATGGACTGCAGCCTACCAGGCTCCTCCATCCATGGGATTTTCCAGGCAAAAGTACTGGAGTGGGGTGCCATTGCCTTCTCCGAACCCTGTGTCTAGGATATTAAATTTTTACCACGATGGAAAAAACTTACTGAGTGCCAAATGATAACAGAAAATGAGTGTCTTTATCTGCTTTGGGGATGTATTCATGTGCCCTGAAATATAAACACAGAAGAACCAGCAGTGTCCCAGATGCTCAGGGAAAAGGTTGAAAGAGAGTAAAAGTGTGCCCAAGAGTACCCGTAGCCATTCTCCAGATCTTAGAGCAGTTGTTCTTTCTTAATCCCCACCCCTACCCAAGAAGCTTGCCGTTGCATTCAAAACATTGCATTTGGATCTCACAGTTGCAAAGGTCAACAATTTTTCATGATTCTTTTCGTCTTCTTTAAACAGGGACTACTTAGGCAGGTCAAACGCAGTCCATGTTAAAAGCATGGCCAGTCATACAGTTTTGAAAGCAAGGCATAAAATGTAAAGAAGAAAAGCGATGGATCCCAGAAGACTAAATCTCTGTCACTCGTTCTTGCATGGACTCTTGAGCAATGTACATCCTCTTCGAAGTTGTTTCTTAATCTGTGAAAGCAGCTTGTTGGTCAAGTTAATCTCTAAGGATCTTTCCACGTGGAAAGATCTTTGATTTCACTAGAATTCCAATTTCCTAACCTTTTCCAAGACTGGTGCCTTAATGTGTTCTCAGAGTCCTTTGTTGCTCTGAGGATGATGGGATCACTAATATGGGAACAATGTCTACATACCAAACCATATACTGTAGAAGGGTGTTTGGAGCTCAGCATTGCAACCCCATGGACTGTAGCCTACCAGGCTCCTCTGTCGATGGGATTTTCCAGGCAATAGTACTGGAGTGGACTGCCATTTCCTCCTCCTTCAAATAGCACAGATCTCTTCAAACCACACCTCCTGTATGTTGCCTAGAGTGAGGGACATTGACAACAAAGAATCAGGAGGACTCAGCTCCTGCCTTTCAGGTGTAGAACACTTAACAATGGCTCTTTGACCTTGAATCTTGGAGGAATAGGAAGGTGAGTTTGCTGAGCCTGGTTTTAGACATCCAAGAGAAAGTGCAGGAGGCAGAAAGAGAAGTGAGAATGGGGGTCAAGAGCTACAGAATTTTTAATTGGAAAAAAATATTGGTATCCTTTTTGTCCTTTCAGCAATGAGGGGTAGAAGCTAAAAGCTTGGCTTTGACTTGTAGATTAATGATGGCCTCAAAAATGTTTCATAAGCAACAGGAGAAGGAGGCCCTTGGAGTACAAATACAGCTCTACTGCTCTGTTGATGCAGATAACACGTGGCAGACTCTGAATGAGGCCGCCATGCCTTTCTCCTGCCACCTGGTGTGCTGAGGGCAGTTTCACCCTCACTTTATCTGGCTCTCCCTGTGTGCATTATGTTGTTGGCTTAGTGAATAAATTAAAAAAAAAAAAATGGTCCAGGTGACAGACCCCTTAAAGAAAGTGTGGCAGTCTGTGGGCCTGTGGTCTGCAGTCAACTAGGACAGGGCTTCTATCCTAGACTGACACTGATTTATTCCAGTCATATCACCTACCTTCAAGAGAATGGATTGACAAGTGTCCATCAGTAGATGACTGGTTACTCTATAGTAGCTGACCCAATGGACTACTGTGCAACCATAGAAAGAGAGAGGAGGCTATTAGGTAGTTCAGTGAAAAGATCATCAGGCTATTTCATTCTATGAAACAAGCAGGATGCAAGACAGTTTAAACACTATGTTACCTTTGGGCTAGGGAGGGAAGAAAAGAATATATTCATATATGTTATTTGTATGTACTTTGAAAAAACTTTATCAGAGTATAGTTGATTTACAGTGTTATGTGGTTTCAGATATACAGCAAAGTGGTTCAGTTATTTATCCTTTTTCAGATTTTTTTTCTCATATAGGTTAGAATATTGAGTAGAATTCCCTGTACTATATAGTAGGTCTTTGTCGGTTATCTATCTTACACATAGTATGTGTGTATGCAATCCTAAAATCCTGATTTATTCCCCCTTCGCTGACATTTCCCTTTGATAACCATAAATTTGATTTTGAAGTCTGTGAGTCTGTTTCTGTTTTGTTAATAAGTTGATTTGTATCATTTTGAGATTAAATTCCATATATGAGCAATTTCAGATGATATTTGTTTTTTTCTCTCTGTAGCTTACTTCACTTACTCTGATAACTTTTGGGTCCATCCATGTTGAAGCAAATGGCATTATTTCATTCTTTTTATGGCTGAGTAATATTCTACTGTATATTTGTACTGATCTTCTTTATCCATTCCTCTATCAATGAACATTTAAGTTGCTTCCATGATTTGGCTATTGTAAATAGTGCTAGAGTGAACACTGAGGTGCATGTATTTTTTTGAATCGAGTTTTCTCTGGATATATGCCCAAGAGTGGTACTGGTAGACTACATGGTAGGTCTATTTTTAATTTTTTAAGGAACCTCCATACTTTCCCATAGTGGTTGCACTAATTTACATTCCCATCAACAGTGTAGGATGGTTCCCTTTTCTCCACATCTTCTTTAGCATTTATTGCTTGTTAACTTTTTAAATGATGGCCATTCTGACTTGTGTGTTCAGTTCAGCTCAGTTGCTCAGTCATGTCCGACTCCTTGTGATCCCATGAACTGCAGCACATGAGGCCTCACTGTTTATCACCAACTCCCAGAGCCTAGCCAAACTCATGTCCATTGAGGTGGTGATGCCATCCAACCATCTCATCCTCTGTCATCCCCTTCTCCTCCTGCCTTCAATCTTCCCCAATATCAGCATTTTTTCAAATGAGTCAGCTCTTCACATGAGGTGGCCAAAGTATTGGAGTTTCAGCTTCAACATCAGTGCTTCCAACGAACATCCAGGACTGATCTCCTTTAGGATGGACTGATTGGGTCTCCTTGCAGTCCAAGGGACCCTCAAGAGTCTTCTCCAACACCATAGTTCAAAAGCATCAATTCTTTGGTGCTCAGCTTTCTTTATAGCCCAACTTTCACATCCATACATGACTACTGGAAAAACCATAGCCTTGACTAGACAGACCTTTGTTGACAAAGTAATGTCTCTGCTTTTTAATATGCTGTCTAGATTGGTCATAACTTTCCTTCTAAGGAGTAAGTGTTTTTTAATTTCATGGCTGAAATCACCATCTGCAGTGATTTTGGAGTCCCTAAAAAAAAGTCAACTACTGTTTCCACTGTTTCCCCATCTGACTTGCATGAGGTGATATATATTGTGTTTATTTACATTCCTCTGATAATTAGTGATGCTGAGCATTTTTTCATGTGCTTTTTGGCCGTCTGTATGTCTTCTTTGGAGAAATGTCTGTATGTTTTGTATATATGTATAAAGGAACACTGAAAGTATATACAAGAAACTATCAATTTACTAGAGGGCAGAAGTGAGGGGGTCATGAAACAGCCTGTATAGAAATGAAGACAGAGTGATACTGACATTGTGCACCTTTTATGTTTTGATTGTTAAACAATGTGAATATATTGCTTGTTTTAAAAATTTTAAATTTAAAAGAACTTTGGGATATGATTTTGTTAAGGTGGGCTTCCCAGGTGGCTCAGTGGTGAAGAGCCTGCCTGCCAATGCAGGAGATGCAGATTCAATCCCTGGGTCAGGAAGATTTCCTGGAGAAGGAAATAGCAACCCACTGCAGTATTCTCACCTGGGAAATCCCAAGGACAGAGGGGTGTGGTAGGCTATATAGTCCATGGGATCACAAAAGAGTCCACATGACTTAGTTATCGCTGAGTGGACTTAGCAACTAAACAACAATAGAAATTTGTTAAGATAAAACTAGCTTTGTTGTTGTTTAGTCTCTAAGGTGTGTCTGACTCTTTTGCAGCTCCATGGACTGTAGCCCACCAGGATCCTCATCAATGGAATTTCTCAGGCAAGAATACTGGAGTGGACTGCCATTTCCAACTGCTATTGCAAATAAATCATAAAACTCAAAGGCCGACTGTAGTGTTTATTTTTCGCTCACACGAAGTCCAAAAGCTCAAGGTCATTCAGGGACCCGAGTTTCTTTCAAAATAGGTCTCCTTTTCTCCTGTGTATCTCAGATTCCTCTGCATCCAGCTGGTGGAATTAGGGTGCTGGAGAGGAACCATGGGCCTGGAAGTGAGGCAATCATTGCTACCCTCATTGCTTTGTCAGAATTCAGCCAGACAGCCACCCACAACTGCAAAGGAAGCTGGGAAAACAGCCTAGCTGTGGGCCCTGGAGGAGGAGAAGATGAATTGGAGGAACAAAACCCGTATTTTACCAGTGGAAAAACTTGGCAAAAGAAAAATTTTGATAAATCCTATTTATTTTCTGAGTATTTCAAGTTAGCTTTTACTAGAACATTGTTTTGAAATTGTGTCATTACATAACTGTTCCTACAAGACAGATTTGTTGATGTTGATGAGATCTGTGTGTTCACTAATCTGATCCATTTATCACGTCTTCGGTTTAAAGGAACCATTGAAAGTTCTGCTATTAGAGCAAATATTGAGGGTCCATTGAATGTGGCTCAGACGGTAAAGCGTCTGTCTGTAATGCAGGAGACCCGGGTTCAATCCCTGGGTTGGGAAGATCCCCGGGAGAAGGAAATGGCAGCCCACTCCAGTATTCTTGCCTGGAAAATCCCATGGATCTCGGAGACTGGTAGGCTACGGTCCATGAGGTCGCAAAGAGTTGGGCACAACTGAGCGACTTCACTATTGAACAGTAGGATTCTGTTCAAGATCCCTTATTTCGTTCACTTCAAGTAAGATTCAAGGGCACTGTTCTATTTATGAATCCCAGGAAATAAGATAAACAGCATTACCTGCCTCAAAATGCCCCCAAATTCAGTGATGCTAGTACGAATGGGGTGTCCAGGATGGAGGTCATATTCACTTACCAGTGTCAGGAAATTCAGAATAAGCAACTAAGATTACTAGTTGTCTCTAACGCAAAACTGTGCATTATTTCCAGGGTTTGTCTGATTCATTGTTTTTGAGCTATTTCACAACTGACAACAAAGCAAACCATTTGTGTCTATGGATATGCAAATAAATTCTGTCTGGTGGAGGGACCTATTCTTCTGCACAGAAAAGCTATGTATGGGTTCATCTGAAAATTCATTTCAGTATTCTCAATCTATAAATGTATATGTTCCTCAGATCCTCTTTTCAATTGAGTGTAATGTTACAATTTTATTCTCTTTTGAGATGAATCCTTTCACACTAGAAATTGTTGAAAAATGAGGATTTGTGCTTCTGGTTCTTGTCAAGCTTTGTTTTCCTTTTGGTTTATTTATTTGTTTTGCTGTCTCTTTATGTCATGCCTATCATTGTTACCAGAAAAGCTGTTATGTAGTATAGCATAAAAATCAAGTGGTGAAAAAATTTTACTATCTTCCTCTTGCACCCCCACCCCAACTGTTAGGATGTTATGCCAACATAATATCATCAGAAAGCCTGTTCTGCTGACATTTCAAGCTCCCACAGAAAACACTGTGAATCTTCTGAGAAGGCCTTATTTGCAAGATTTGTTCAACAAAGAGGCTGGATAAGCATCTTGGATTAAGCTTTCAAAGCAGCAGGCCCTTGGTTTCTTTTCCTGATTAACCTGGGGACTCTTTAAAACTCTCTTTCTTATCATAATATGTTTTTTGAAACCATCAGTTTTCATAATGAGAAACACTTTGGTAAACACACTTCTTTATGCCTTTCCTTTCAATTAGTAAAACCTTTATTTCCCACAAAATTTCCATGTTTGAACTTTATCTGCAAAGAATATTTAGTGTGAAGTATTAAAGAATTAGACAGCTAATAGAAAATACATTTTTCCTACTGATAACATATCAAAATCTGTTAGTCTGTTCATTAATTTCTGGCTGCTTAGCCTCCAGGAAGAACAGAGCCAAATTTGTGACTCAATTTAATAACTCAGTAGAACCTACCTGCCTGCCTTCTACCTTCTTTCACTCTTAATCTTGGTTCCAAATTTATATTTTACCTGTTCCTGATTTTACTTATTTATGCTTATTTTCTTCTATTTTACCGCATGCATTTTATAAACCATGTCTACTTGTTTAGGGAATAGGCCAGACATAGGGTAAGAAATTTATACACATAAATTATACATGTCTCTGTGTACAATCCTGTACGAGAAATTCTTGTGCAGTTCGGTTCAGTTCAGTCACTCAGTCATGTCTGACTTTTTGTGACACCATGGACTGCAGCACCACAGGCCTCCCTGTCCATCACCAACCCATGGAGCTTACTCAAATTCTTGTCCATTAAGTCAGTGATGCCATCTAACTACCTCATCCTCTGTCATCCCCTTCTCCTCCTGCCTTCAATCTTTCCCAACATCAGGGTCTTTTCAAATGAGTTAGTTCTTTGCATCAGGTGGCCAAAGTATTGGAGTCTCAGCTTCTGCATCAGTCCTTCCAATGAATACTCAGGATTGATCTCTTTCTGGATGGACTGGTTGGATCTCCTTGAGGTCCAAGGGACTCTCAAGAGTCTTCTCCAACAACACAGTTCAAAAGCATCAATTCTTCAGGGCTCCCCTTTCTTTATAGTCCAACTCTCATATCCATACATGACTACTGGAAAAATTATAGCTTTGACTAGACAGACCTTTATTGGCAAAGTAATGTCTCTGCTTTTTAATATGCTTTCTAGGCTGGTTATAACTTTTCTCCCAAGGAGTAAGCATCTTTTAATTCCATGGGTGCAGTCACCATCTGCAGTGATTTTGGAATCCAAAAAACTGAAGTCTGTCACTGTTTCTATTATTTCCCCATCTATTTGCCATGAAATGATGGGACCAGGTGCCATGATCTTGGTTTTCCGAATGTTGAGTTTTAAGCCAGATTTTTCAGTCTCCTCTTTCACTTTCATCAAGAGGCTCTTTAGTTCTTCTTTGCTTTCTGCCATAAGTATGGTGTCATCTGCATATCTGAGGTTGTTGATATTTCTCCCACAATCTTGATTCCAGTTGTGCTTCATCCAGCCCGGCATTTCACATGATGTACTCTGCATATAAGTTAAATGAGCAGAGTGACAATATACAGCTTTGATGTACTCCTTTCCAGATTTGAAACCAGTCTGTTGTTCCATGTCCAGTTCTAACTGTTGCTTCTTGACATGCACACAGATTTCTCAAGAGGCGGGTTAGGTGGTCTGGTATTCCCATCTCTTTCAGAATTTTCCAGTTTTTTGTGATCCACACAGTCAAAGTCTTTGGCATAGTCAATAAAGCAGAAGTAGATGTTTTTCTGGGGCTCTCTTGCCTTTTCAATGACCCAACAGATGTTGACAATTTGATCTCTGGTTCCTCTGCCTTTTCCAAAACCAGCTTGAACATCTGGAAGTTTACTGCTCATATACTGTTGAAGCCTGGCTTGGAGAATTTTGAGTATTACTTTGCCAGCATGTGAGATGAGTGCAACTTTGAGGACATACTCCACTTCCAAGGGCAAGGGAGAAGCCCGAAAATGGCATTAGAATCAAACCCCATATTCGCCAGAGATGCTCAGAGAGCTCAAACAAACCTTGTGTGCACCAGGACCCAGAGACCCCATAGAGTCTGAGCCAGCCTGTGTTTGAGTGTCTCCTGCAGAGGTATAGGTCAGCAGCAGACTGTTGCAGGGACAGGGGCTCTGAGTATAGCAGACCTGGGTATGGCTTAAACCTTCTTTGAGGAAGTCGATTTTAATCCCACCATAGAGCCACTAGAACTTTCACAGGATTGGGGATATAGACTCTTGGAGGGCACAAACAAAATCTTGTGTGCACCAGGACCCAGAAGAAAGGAGAAGTGACCCCACAAGAGACTGACCTAGACTTGCCCATGAGTGTCCAGGAGTCTCTAGAGGTGTGGGTTGGCAGTGGCCTGCTACAGGGTTGGGGGCACTGAGTGTAGCAGTGCATGCATGGAACTCTTTGAAGGAGGTTGCCATTATCCACATTACCTCCACTATAGTTTGGCCTTGGCCAAATAACAGGGAGAGAACACAGCCCCACCTATCAATATAAAATTGGATTAAAAATTTACTGAGCACAGATAGCATATTCAAAAGCAGAGACATTACTTTGCTGACTAAGGTCTATCTAGTCAAGGTTATGGTTTTTCCAGTGGTCAGGTATGGATGTGAGAGTTGGACTGTGAAGAAGGCTGAGCACTGAAGAATTAATGCTTTTGAACCGTGCTGTTGGAGAAGACTCTTGAGAGTCCCTTGGACTGCAAGGTGATCCAACCAGTCCATTCTGAAGGAGATCAGCCCTGGGATTTCTTTGGAAGGAATGATGCTGAAGCTGAAACTCCAGTACTTTGGCCGCCTCATGCAAAGAGTTGACTCATTGGAAAAGACTCTGATGCTGGGAGGGATTGGGGGCAGGAGGAGAAGGGGACAACAGGATGGATGGCTGGATGGCATCACGGACTCGATGGACGTGAGTCTGAGTGAACTCCGGGAGTTGGTGATGGACAGGGAGGCCTGGCATGCTGTGATTCATGGGGTCGCAGAGTCGGACACGACTGAGCAACTGAACTGAACTGAACTGAGCACAGCCCCGCCCATCAGAACAAGACCCAGTTTCCCCCTCAGTCAGTCTGTCCCATCAGGAAGCTTCCCTAAGCCTCTTATCCTTCTCCATCAGAGGGCAAACAGACTGAAAACCACAATCACAGAAAACTAACCAATCTGATCACATGCTCCACAGCCTTGTCTAACTCAATGAAACTATGAGCCATGTCGTGTAGGGCCACCCAAGGTGGACGGGTCATGCTGGAGAGATCTGACAAAACGTGGTCCACTGGAGAAGGGACACAACTGAAGCGACTTAGCAGCAGCAGCAGCAGCAGCAGAGAAGGGAATGGCAAACTACTTCAGTATTCTTGCCTCGAGAACCCCATGGACAGTATGAAAAGAAATTTTGGGGAAGTTACAATTTGCCTTGTCATTGTTCTTTCCTAGTGTGTTTCATTCAAAGACGATGAAGCACTTAGCACTTTCTTAACCTGTTCTGAAATGTAATCAGTTGCTCAGTGGTGGTTGACTCTTTGAGACCCCAATGACTGCAGCTTTCCAGGCTCCTCTGTCTATGGAATTTTCCAGGCAAGGATACTGGAGTGGGTTCTCATTGCCTACTCCAGGAGATCTTCCTGACCCAGGGATGGCACTCACTTCTCTTGCAACTCCTACATTGGCGGTGGATTATTTACCATTGTGCCACCTGGGAAGCCAACTGTTTACGTGCTCTATAACTACAGAAATGGAAACTACAGTATCTGTTAAGTGATGTGAATCATTGTTAGATCAAATGCATATTAATTTGACCTTGTTTGACTTTGTGCATCTATTCCTAAAGTACATTTAATATGAAAACATACTTTAGAAATGGATACACAAAGTCAAACAAGGTCAAATTCAGTTCAGTTCAGTTCAGTTGCTCAGTTGTCATGTCCGACTCTTTGCGACCCCATAAATTGCAGCACGTCAGGCCTCCCTGTCCATCACCAATTCTCGGAGTTCACTCAAATTCATGTCCATCGAGTCGGTGATGCCAACCAACCATCTCATCTTCTGTTTTCCCCTTCTCCTGCTGCCCTCAATCCCTCCCAGCATCAGGGTCTTTTCCAATGAGTCAACTCTTTGCATGAGGTGGCCAAAGTATTGGAGTTTCAGCTTTAGCATCAGTCCTTCCAAAGAACACCCAGGACTGATCTCCTTTAGAATGGACTGGTTGGATCCCCTTGCAGTCCAAGAGACTCTCAAGAGTCTTCTCCAACACACCATAGTTCAAAAGCATCAATTCTTCGGCGCTCAGCTTTCTTCACAGTCCAACTCTCATATCCATACATGATCATTGGAAAAACCATAGCCTTGACTAGACAGACCTTTGTTGGCAAAGTAATGTCTCTGCTTTTCAATATGCTATCTAGGTTGGTCATAACTTTCCTTCCAAGGAGTAAGCGTCTTTTAACTTCATGGCTGCAATCACCATATGCAGTGATTTTGGAGCCCCCCCCCCCAAAAAAAGTCTGACACTGTTTCCCCATCTATTTCCCATGAAGTGATGGGACCAGATGCCATGATCTTCATTTTCTGAATGTTGAACTTTAAGCCAACTTTTTCACTCTCCATTTTCACTTTCACCAAGAGGCTTTTTAGTTCCTCTTCACTTTCTGCCGTAAAGGTGGTGTCATCTGCATATCTGAGGTTATTCATATTTCTCCCAGCAATCTTGATTCCAGCTTGTGCTTCTTCCAGCCCAGTGTTTCTCATGATGTATACTCTGCATTTAAGTTAAATAAACAGGGCGACAATATACAGCCTTGATGTACTCCTTTTCCTATTTGGAACCAGTCAGTTGTTTCATGTCCAGTTCTAACTGTTGCTTCCTGACCTGCATATAGGTTTCTCAAGAAGCAGGTCAGGTGGTCTGGTATTCCCATCTCTTTCAGAATTTTCCACAGTTTATTGTGATCCACATAGTCAAAAGCTTTGGCATAGTCAATAAAAGAGAAATAGATGTTTTTCTGGAACTCTCTTGCTTTTTTGATGATCCAGTGGATGTTGGCAATTTGATCTCTGGTTCCTCTGCCTTTTCTAAAACCAAGATCAGGGGCGGTGGCCAAGAGGAGCTACCACAGACCCAAGGTCAAGGCTAAATTAGTATGCCTCAATTCTGACAACAATTCACATTATTTAAGTGATAGTGTATTTACAGTTCCTATAAATATTTGTCAGTCACATCATTATTTATTAGATAAGTACTATCTGATCATCAGCATCTCATCATTTTCTCTACAGTCATTTCAGAAGATAAAAAGTGGCCTGCCATCATGCTTAAGAGTTCATAATGTACCTTGAACAGCTTGTCTATATCTCTGGGATTTGAGCTTGTCTAAATCATCCTGAAACTAAGATCATGGCATCTGGTCCCATCACTTCATGGGAAAGAGTGGAAACAGTGGAAACTGTCAGACTTTATATTTTGGGGCTCCAAAGTCATTGCAGATGGTGTTTGCAGCTATGAAATTAAAAGACATTTACTCCTTGGAAGGAAAGTTATGACCAACCTAGATAGCATATTGAAAAGCAGAGACATTACCAAAAAAGGTCCGTCTAGTCAAGGCTATGGTTTTTCCAGTGGTCATGTATGGATGTGAGAATTGGACTGTGAAGAAAGCTGAGTGCTGAAGAATTGATGCTTTTGAACTGTGCTGTTGGAGAAGACTGGACTGCAAGGGGATCCAACCAGTCCATTCTAAAGGAGATCAGTCCTGGGTGTTCTTTGGAAGGAATGATGCTAAAGCTGAAACTCCAATACTTTGGCCACCTCATGCGAAGAGTTGACTCATTGGAAAAGACCCTGATGCTGGGAGGGATTGGGGGCAGGAGGAGAAGGGGACGACTAAGGATGAGATGGCTGGATGGCATCACCGACTCGATGGACATGAGTTTGAGTGAACTCTGGGTGTTAGTGATGGACAGGGAGGCCTGGTGTGCTGCAATTCATGGGGTCGCAAAGAGTCGGACACGACTGAGTGACTGAACTGAACTGAACTGAACTGAAATCATCTTGAGATCCAAATCTTTCCCAGTTTCCATAACAGTGGTGAAATCTCCTTAAAGGAACTAAAGAATTGCCTTCAAGGTGGAAACAAAAGTGTCAGTTAGCTAACTTCTCTCTGTAGTGAGGAAGATCCACTTGATGGCATGGTAGTAAAAGCGCACTGAAGTTTGGGCCCCAAATCTGGTTTCAACTTATTTTACAACTCATTAAAGTATGCTCTCCTGCATTTGTACAATGTTGGTAATAATTCCCCTTACCTTCAAGTGGTTGTGAGGACTTAAGGTGAACACGTTTGGCATTGAATAGGGTTTCCTCATTACCCACTCCCTCTCTACCTTGTGCTAAGAATTGACAGTGCAAATCAATCCCAGGGCTTTTTAAGTCTCTTTCTTTTCTGATAACTGGCTGCCATGCTCAGAGAGGCTCAGCTGCAGCTTCTCCTTTGTTGATTTTATTTGTCTCGGGGCTGTCCTAGTCTTAGCCTTGGGCATTTTTCATTTTGCTTTAATAACCTGGGAGGAGACTTTCATTTATGAATGTATCTGCCCTTTCGTGTCACATGAAATTTTCCAAAGATGTTCACATCAATGTCTCCCACCCCATTAGCTCTTCTGTGGTGTGATACCCAATCTTACCTGGAGGAGGGCTGTGGTTTTTCCATAGTCATGTATGGATGTGAGAGTTGGACTATAAAGAAAGCTGAGCACCGAAGAATTGATGCTTTTGAACTGTGGTGTTGGAGAAGACTCTTGACAGTCCCTTGGACTGCAAGGAGAGTCAACCAGTCTATCCTAAAGGAAATTAGTCCTGAATATTCATTGGAAGGACTGATGCTGAAACTGAAACTCCAATACTTTGGCTACCTGATGCAAAGAACTGACTCATTTGAAAAGACCCTGATGCTGGGAAAGATTGAAGGTGGGAGGAGAGGGGATGACAGAGGATGAGATGGTTGGATGGCATCACCAACTCAATTGACATGAGTTTGAGTAAGCTCTGGGAGTTAGTGATGCACAGGGAGGCCTGGCATGCTGCAGTCCATGGGATCACAAAGAGTTGGACACGACTGAGGGACTGAACTGAACTGAACTGATATGAGAATAGTATCCAACTAAACACACTTTTGAAAGCACTGATATATTCATATTAACTATCTATTGCTATGTAACAAATTACCTCAAATTTAGCTTAGAATAACACACATTTATTATCTGACAGTTTTTGTGGGTCAGGAGTCGGGGTACAATTAATTTGCTTTGTACCTGTGACTAAGGTGTTATCCAGGAATAGTCTCATCTCAATGTTTGACTGTGAAAGGGTTCATTTCAAACAAGTTGTTGACTGAATTCATTTGCTTATTACTCCCAAGCCTGAACCTCCTGTCCAGCTCACCAAAGGTTAAATATAATTCATGGATCAGGACTCACAAACCAGAAGGAAAAAACATTAAACAGGTGTTGAATGAGTACAGAGCAAGAAGGCTTTGTAGGTACTGTGTTCTGTTTTGTTTTTAAGGGAAACTCACAGCTTCTTTCACATTTTATAATATAAAGTGTGGACACTAAGAGCTGAGATCTCCTTTGACATTTGCCTGTTCAGTGAACTGCAGAAAATGCAAATCTTTACAAGCCAGAGAATGGTATCTTCCCTGTGTGTGCTTAGAATATTTAAAAATCAATCTGACTTTATTGTTCTTAAAGTTTTTGAAATGATGTTCCACTTGATTTTACCCTTTTAAAAAAGAGGGGAGAGTGGCAATGTTGCAAAGGTCTTTATAGCACCCGCCAGGCTCCTCTGTCCATGGAATTCTCTAGGCAAGGATTCTTAAGAGGGTTGCCATTTCCTACTCCAGGTAATCTTCCCATCCCAGGGATAGAACCCAATTCTCCCACATTGGAGGCAGATTCTTTACCATCTGAGCCACCAGGAAAGCCCTTTTAAGAAATGAATTGGTTCCAATTCTGTAAGAGTGCTTTAAATCAACAATTATTTCCCTAGTTTTGTATTACCTTTAGTATTCCAAACTATGTTGTTTTCAAACTATGTCATCTTCTATCATCACAATACCTTTATACAAGTATCCTTGAAAATGTGATTTTTGGAAAAAGTAATATTATTCCTAAGCCACAATAGCTCTAAAATGAAATTAAATTCTATATGGATTTTTGCTTCCTCTTTTATATTTCATTTCCATTCCCTTGATATTTAGACCTCCTTTCCAATAAAATTTTCTTCTCCTATGAACAGCTTCATTTATACTTTTAATCCATTAATGATTTGGTTCAGAAGTCTTCACTTTAATTTTTCTCTGGCCATGTTAAGTAGTTTCAGGCCTTGATCTGAGTGTTTGTCATTGAGCTGTAGATTCTGGCCTGGGATCTTGCACCTCAGCTACCTTCTCATTCAAAACTTCTGTAGACAGTCATATTCTTCCTGATTTGCATCTTCATCACTAAGTGTAGCATCTCTGAGCCACTGGAATACTATGACTAGCATTCATTTTCTTTTCTTACTAGATTATAACACCTTTTAAGCTTATTTGGAAGTAAAATGGACCTAGAAGGATATTTGATGATAGGAAAAATAAAATTTGATTATTGTAATGGAGGAACAGCTAAATGCCTTAGTCATAGCTAGAGAAAGGCAATCAGAGACATTAAAAATAATTTTGGAAGCAAATAACCCAGTAGAAAGATGGGCAAAATATTTGAACAGACACTTCTGCAGAACTTACATACAGATGGCAAATAAGCACATAAAAAATGTTCAACATAATCAGTCATTAGAGAATTGCTGATTAAAATTCTGAATATTCATTGGAAGGTCTGTTTTTGAAGCTGAAGCACAAATACTTTGGCCACCTGATCTGAAGAGCCAACCCACTGGAAAAGTCCCTGATGATGACAAAGATTGAAGACAAAAGGAGAAGGGGTGGCAGAGGATGAGATAGTTAGGTAGTATCACTGCTCAGTGGACATGAATTTGAGCAAATTCGGGGAGATAGTGGAGGACAGAGAGGGCCTGGCAGGCTGCAGTTCATGGGGTCACAGAGTCAGACATGACTAAGCAATTGAACAACAACAAAAATTAAGCCACAATGAGATCCCCACTTGTATGGCTAATGCCAAAACAAGACAAAGCCAAAAATAACAAATACTGATGAGAATGTGATGTGGAACAACTGTGGCTATCATATATTGCTGATGGGAATGTGAAAATGTTAAAGTTACTTTGACAAATACTCTGATAGCATCTTATAAAGTTTAGTATATACTTACCACATGACCCAGCAATCCCACTCTTATGCATTTACCCAAGAAAAATGAAAATTATGCCCTCACAAAAATCTGTACCCAGATCTTTATAGTAACTTTAACCATAATTGTCAAAACCAAAGAAAGTGAAGTTGCTCAGTCGTGTCTGACTCTTTGCAACCCCATGGACTGTAGTCTACCAGGCTCCTCTGTCCATGGGATTTTCCAGGCAAGAATACTGGAGTGGCTTGCCATTTCCTTCTCCAGGAGATCTTCCTGACCCAGGGATTGAACCTGGGTCTCCTGCCTTGTAGACAGATGCTTTACCATCTGAGCCACTCAAATATCTCCTAACTGGTGAGTAGATAAGCAAACTGGGGTCCACCTATACAAAGAACACTACTTAGCAGTAAAAAGGAATGAAAACTCCTGATATGGGAAATCACATGAATGAACTATGTTAAGTGAAAGAAGCTCCAGTGTATGATATTGTGAAAAAGGCAAAACTGTAGAAACAGAAAGCAGAAGAGTGGCTGCCAGAGGGAGGTTGTGTTTAGGGAGAAGACATTGACAGTTGACTACAAATGGGCACATAGAGATTTGGGGGTATGTCAGAACTGTTTGTTCTCTGTCTTAACTGTGGTGGTGGTTACAAGGCTGTATGGTTTATCAAAACACGCAGGACTGTACATTAAAAGTGTGAATTTTATAACTCTTAAAAATGAAGGAAAAACCTAAGAGGTCTCTGGCTTGAGTGACAATTAGAGTGACATTGCTGAAATTAACAAGAAAGCTTGGCTGGGCAGCAGACAAGCCTGAAAGGAAATAAGGGCAGGTTCTGCCTTGGCAATTAGAGTTGGAGGCAGGCAGCAGAAATACAGAGTTAATATGGACAAGATGGGTTTTTTTTTGTTTGTTTTGCTAACTGGTATTCTATTATATTCTGCTGAGCTGGGAAGATCAGCTGGAGAAGGAATAGGCTACCCACTCCAGTATTCTTAGGCTTTCCTTGTCGCTCAGCTGGTAAAGAATCTGCCTGCAATGTGGGAGACCTGGGTTCAATCCACAGGTTGAGAAGATCTGCTGGAGAAGGGAAAGGCTATCCACTCCACTATTCTGACCTACAGAATTCCATGGATTGTACAGTCCATGGGGTCACAAAGAGTCGGACACAACTGAGCAACTTTCAACTGAGCAAAATTAACAGTGTTATATGAATATGCCATAGTTTATCCATTTGCCCGTTGAGGGACATTTGAGTTTTTTCCACATTTGGGCTTTTATGAATGAAGTCTCTATACACATTTATGTGGCTACTGAAAGATCTCAGCAGAAAAATTAGGAATCTGTGTTCCTCAAAGGCAAATCTGATCATGTTATTCTCCTGATCAAAATTCTGCACCGATCTCTTACTGCCTACAGCAGTGATTCTGTATGGTGACTGCACAGTAGAGTCACCTGGAGCACTTTTCCAGCTGCTGGTTGCTGGGCCTGAGAGGTTCTGATTTAATTGATCATTGGATGGGGCTCAAGTGTCAGTTTTCTTAAAAGCTCCTCATATGATTTTATTATTTTTTAAGTTTAACTTTCTTTAAACCAAACAGTATTACTGAGAAATAATGTACCTAAAATACAGTTCATCCATTTAAACTGTATAAAACAATGGGTTTTGGTATATTCCATTATTAACTTTCTAAGTTGAGGCAAAAAAAAGATGTATATATCATAAAATTTACCATTAAATGTATAAGTCAGTGACATCAGTTAACATTCATAGCCATTAGTTACATTGTACAGTCATCACCATTAGTTTTTCCTCACCATTTGATAGTAATAAATGTCCAGTTCTATAAAGCTAAATCTAAGTGCTTTAGCAGAGACCCACAAAACAAGTATATTTTTTTTAAATTTCGCTAAAATTATGGCTTGATGTACATGAAGCAAAGTATGGTTTCATCCAGTCTGCCATTACCATGTTACCCTATTGTCTCACATTATTAAAAAAGCAAAATGTGTATCTGTCATACAGAAATATGTAGACATTAAATACCTCAATCAGAAATGAATTGTTTAAAGGAGAGAAGTATATGCTAAAAAGTATTGCAGTCTGGGATCTGCTTTAAGACAATTTGATGAGAGAGAGGAAAAAGTATATACATAAAGCAGACACGGAAAAATCTTAATAATTATTGAATCTCAGTTATGAATATAGGGGGATTCATCATACTCTGCTCTCCACTCTTGTGTATATCTGAAGTTGTTGATGATAATAAATGATATAGGGATCATAAACTTACAGATAAAATACCTTCTAACATTTGTCCGTCTAGTCAAAGCTATGGTTTTTCCAATGGTCATGTATGGATGTGAGAGTTGGACTGTGAAGAAAGCTGGGCGCCGAAGAATAAATGCTTTTGAACTGTAGTGTTGGAGAAGACTCTTGAGAGTCCATTAGACTGCAAGGAGATCCAACCAGTCCATTCTGAAGATCAGCCCTGGGATTTCTTTGGAAGGAATGATGCTAAAACTGAAACTCCAGTACTTTGGCCACCTCATGCGAAGAGTTGACTCATTGGAAAAGACTTTGATGCTGGGAGGGATTGGGGGCAGGAGGAGAAGGGGACAACAGAAGATGAGATGGCTGGATGGCATCACCAACTCGCTGGACGTGAGTCTGAGTAAACTCCAGGAGATGGTGATGGACAGGGAGGCTGTAGTTCATGGGGTCGCAAAGAGTCAGACACGACTGAGCGACTGAACTGAACTGAACATTTGTACAAATTTAAGGATACAACTTAAATAATTAGGTTCTTTAGTCATTGAATTTTACTGGGTAATGTCAAATAATAATGATATTTTGGAATTAACATGTTAGATTCTTTCTTGAGAGCTCTTTCATTAGTGATATTTCATCATGGAACATCGAATGATAGATTTCTACAGTGGCATTACCTTTTTCTGATATTGTTTAATAAGTACATTTCTCATTGCCCTTAAATCTGAACATCCTGAAAGAGTTCATTTATCTTGAAAAGCAACAATAATCTTGCATCATCTTTAAAATTACTCAATGTTAAAAATGATAATGTTGAAACTGAACACATCAGGACAATCCACATTTCCTGATCTTTATATGTTAACAAGAAAGGGTATTGCATTCAGACTTACACATGTAACATCTGATTCAATCAACTATGTATTGTTTTCTGGAAACCATATCTATTGATTGTGGCTTGAAACATGGATATGAAAATAGCAATATTTTTTACTCCTTTGACAGTTAATAAAAGTAGAGTGTATCTTATATTCTAGAGTGAGATGTTTAGCATGCCATAGGTATAAATAAAAGACATAAACTAAGAGAAAAAAGTGAACCTTTTAACATTAACGTGATGTTGGCCATTATCATGAGCTTAATGATATCAAATGCACATAAGAACACATAGGTATCATGCTGGGAAACCAATGATCTAGCTCTCATCTTGACTGCAGGCAAAGAATATCTCATTAAAGCCATAAATTTCACGAGTTTGTTCCTAAATTTAAAACCCTTAAGGAAATGGTTTTCATGGTTCAATAGTTTTAAAGGGTTGTACTTAGTTGGCTTTGTAACGAGGAAATTAATCTTTTTTTTTTAAACAAATCAGAATTATGCCTTAGTTGCATGTGTTTTCATGCTGTTGCTGTTAGCTCTTAACTTCCTCCCTAGACAACAAAACCCCAGACTCCACATTGAATTCACCATGGGGAGACATTTATTACCTGCTATGGTTGCTCAGGATAGTCTGGGAAAGATGAAATTTGCTCATTCATGGCTACATAGAAATTGTTTTCTTGAGGTAATGTGAAATGGAGAGGGTTTTAATCAACCCTCACTATTCAGAGTAAATATTATTCAGGCTCCACTCAGGAGATGTAAGTTTCTCTAGTTCCATACGGTGCTAGTACCCAACCAACAGAAATATCTGCAGGTCTCAGGGATCCAAGGCACCGGAATATGTCAAAGCAAATAATTGAACTTATTTCTTTTTTCTCAGTGAATTTTGGAATAAATCTTCCATAGCCATTGGAGAGATGCATTTATAGGAAACATTCTCCTTTGTTTCCTGCATGTTCAACTTAAAGAACAACAATTTTTTGCATCTGGGAGAAACAAGACATTATAATGGTATAAGAGAGCATTTCAAATGCCTCCCAATGTTTAAGTTTAGAGGAGAGTCTTAGTGATTGTTTTACAGAAAGAATATATACACATGCAAAAAGAATATAATTATTGACTTCTAAAAATTATCAGGGAAGCAAAAACTACCTAGACTGACCTCATTTCATCTGGATGATTAGAAAGTTACAAACGGGAAATACTATACCTTGGAAAGACCATGTCCTATTTGATGTGTGCGGAAAAAAAATTCAAAGCGGTTCATAGACACTTGAAACTCCAAGTAGCTCAGACATTTTCTAAATTAATTTGTTTAATTGAGGGATAATTGCTAGTTTGCAGACATTTAAAGTTGGAGCAACTAGGAATACATCTTGCTTCTTCCTCACACAAGCTTTCTTTTTTTAAAATTAATTATTTTAATTGGAGGCTAATTATTTTACAATATTGTAGTGGTTTTTGCCATTCACTGACATGAATCAGCCGTGAGTGTGCCCCCACATGTGCCTCCATCCTGAACCCCCCTCCCACCTCCCTCCCCATCCCATCCCTCAGGGTCTTCCCAGTGCACCGGCCCTGAGAGCACTGTCTCATGCATCAAAGCAACTGACAAGGAATTAATCTCAAAAACATACAAGCAGCTCATGCAGCTCAATACCAGAAAAATAAATGACCCAATCAAAAAATGGGCCAGAGAACCAAACAGACATTTCTCACCCAAGCTTTCTAATCTCAGGGGAAATGGATAGAATTTATTGAGAAGATAAAGTAAAGATTTAAAAATTTTAAATTATGTTTAAATGTATTTTCTACTGCAGAGGTCATTCAAAAAATCATTAATTAAAACTGAGCTTGAAATCTATTAAAAAGCTTTAACTACATTAAATGTTTTCAAATAAGGCATCACAGTTTTTTGAATGCTGAATTTAAAAAAAATTGTTATTTAATTTATTTTTAAGCTTTCATTAACGTCCTTTGTAGACAGTGATTACTTTTAACTTTCAAAGTGTTATAAACATTATTGCAGAATACATCCAATTTCCCTGAAAGAAAATTCAAGTATTAGATCCAAATTTAACCATGCTACACAGCTTAGTGTGACAGTTTCTGAAAAGAATAACCATTATGAAGTACAATTTCTACTTAAAAGAAAAAAAATTGCCTCCAGTTTTTGGTTATTGCAAACTTATGAATAAAGTTACTTAAAATATTCATATATAATCTTTCTGTAGGCATATCTTTTCATTTCTCTTGTGTAGAAATCTATAGTGGAGTACCTGGTTCATGTATTAAGGGTATGCTTAATTTCATGTGAAATGTCCAAACTCTTTTCCAAAGGGGTGTACCATTTTACATTTGGACCAGTAATCAGGTGGACAAGCTGACACTTCCCATAGCTGACAGTCTGCCTCTTTCTATCATTGCTTTTTTTAATAGGCTCTTGATAAAATAGACATTCAACAGAGAGGAAGGCTGTGTATAGAAAATAACATTAGTGTTTACTTCTGAAGGCTGATTTGGTTACCACTGCTGAATGCCTAACTTTTCTGATAGTAGCAACCCTTCTTTAATCTTTTATGGAATATCTCCATTAGACTTCTAAAGCATTCTTGGTGCATAAAAATTACCATTAAATTAGCAGCTTATAACAATGCAATTATTATTTCAGAGTTTCTATGGGCCGTGAAGCTGGACGTAGCTTTGTTGAATTCTTTGTGAGTTCTGGTTGCTTTATAACCTCACCAACAATTCATTGCCAAGAGTTCAAATTATCACTTACACTTGGCCAGTAGAAATACAATGGAATTTATCCACACATATTTCAAGTTGCCTAGGAACCACATTAAAAAAGTGAAAATAGTTGAAGTTTTTTTAGTAATATATTTTATTTAACAAATCTATCCAAATATTACCATTTCATCAGGTAATCAAGTTAAGAAATTTTATATTTTTTCTCATGCTAAGTCAACAAAATTGTATTTTTATGTATTTTGTTCTTTAGCACATCTCAATTTAGACTAATTGTATTTCAAGGGCTTAGTAGCCACATGTGGCTAGTGGCTGCTGTATTGGACAACACAGTTAGATGCTTCCGTGAGTATAGTCACTCTCTGTAGTTTTAACTTGTATTTTTACCAATAACTAAATGATGTTGAACATGTTTTTGTATACTTATTGACCATATGTAGATCTTTTGTATAGTTTTTGTTCAAATGCCTAGCAACACGTGGTATATTCACATAGCAGTGATTCATAAATTGTGGTATATTGATACAGTGAAGAAGTACTCACTGATAAAAAAGGAATAAATTAGAGTCATGAAATAACCTGGATGAATCTCAAAATATTATATTAAGTGGAGAAAGCTAGATACAAAAAAATACATGTGAAATGATTCTATTTGCATGAAACTTTAGAACAGGCAAACTAACCAAGAAAAAGAAGCAAGTCCATGGCTATAGTAGGAGTGTGTGAAAGACTATAAAACTGCAAAAGAGAACTTTCTGTAGTGATGGAAATAGTCTATATCTTGACTGGAGTGATGATTATGTAGAAATGTACATTTATCAAAACTTACTGAATGGCAAATTTAAAATAGGTGCATGCATATATAAATTATACTTCAACTTAAATGATTTAAAGTAAAAGCAATATATGATAGTACCTGCTATGTAATTTGCAGGCCCAGTGCAAAGTAAAACTGTAGGACCCCATATTCAAAAAGTATTAAGAATTTTAAGATGGTGACAGCAAAGGGATTTTATCTGTTATAAATCCCCAGTGATAGTGAACAGGCTATAGTATGTTCTAATAAAGTTTTGTTGGATGAATTTATGACCAACCTAGATAGCATATTTAAAAGCAGAGACATTACTTTGCCAACAAAGGTCTGTCTAGTCAAGGCTATGGTTTTTCCAGTGGTCATGTATGGATGTGAGAGTTGGACTGTGAAGAAAGCTGAGCACTGAAGAATTGATGCTTTTGAACTGTGGTGTTGGAGAAGACTCTTGAGAGTCCCTTGGACTGCAAGGAGGTCTAATCAGTCCATTCTAAAGGAGATCAGTCCTGGGTGTTCTTTGGAAGGACCGATGCTGAAGCTGAAACTCCAGTACTTTGGCCACCTCATGCGAAGAGTTGACTCATTGGAAAAGACTCTGATGCTGGGAGGGATTGGGGGCAGGAGGAGAAGGGGATGACAGAGGATGAGATGGGTGGATGGCATCACCGAGTCGATGGACATGAGTTTGAGTGAACTCCGGGAGTTGGGGATGGACAGGGAGGTCTGGCGTGCTGCGATTCATGGGGTCGCAGAGTCGGACACGACTGAGCGACTGAACTGAACTGAACTGAACTGGATGAATTTAAGAGCTTGGGCATATTGTTTAGTTGCTAAGTTGTGTCCAGCACTTTGAGACCCCATGGACGGCAGCCCGTGAAGCTCCTCTGCCGCTGGGATTTCCCAGGCAAGAATACTGGAGTAGGTCACTATTTCCTTCTCCAGGGGATCTTTCTGACCCAGGGATTGAACCTGCATCTCCCGCATTGACAGGCGGATTCTTTACCACTGAGCCACCAGGGAAGCCAGGCACATTGATGCCCAGCAACTTCCTTTCAAGGACAGCCTAACATCTCTTCCTACTTCTGCTATGTGCTCCACAGACCTAAGGAGAGAGTGGAATTCTAAATACAGCTTTTTAAAATTATTATTAAATGTTTATGATAGAGACAAATACTGATTAAAAGTTGTCTTATTTTAAAGTTCTTTGAAAATGTGAAGAAATATAGCTCAATAACTAACGTGAAGAAAATTTTGTCCTTCAGGTGTTCCATATTAGTTATAGGCTGACTTAGCATGGCAGTGTTACACCCAAAATGGGTCAGGAAACAAGTTAAGTAATGGGCATGTAGAGATAAAACAGGTATAATACATATAATTGTTTTCTATAGAAATTCTTTGATCATATTCCAATTGTTAACATTTCTAAGGATCCTAAATATATACAATCTATATTGCCATAGACATAACATTGGGACTTCACTCTAGTGTTCCCTAATATAACTAGAATTGTTATAACAGAGGTGTTTGGACTTATTTAAATACTGTGTTATGGACTGAATGTGCTCTTCCCACCCATCCCCCTCCAAGCGAATACTCACATGTTGAAGCTCTGGCCCTCACTATGGCTATAATGGCTGTATTTGGAGTAAGGAAATATTTAAGGTTAATGAGGTCATAAAGTTGGGAGTCCTGACCTGATAGGATTAGTATCCTGTTAAGAAGAGATTAGAGAGCTCATCTGCTCCCTTTCTGTGTGTACTCACCTAGGAAAAGGCCATGTGAGGATGAAGCAAGGACACCATTTATAAGCAAGGAAGAGTCTTCAGAGGAACCCTAAACCTGAAGAAGCCTGATCTGGGACTTCCAGCCTCCAGAACTGTGAAAAAAATACATTTCTTGTTTTGAAGCCAATAAACCTGAGGTATGGTTGGCTAAACCAACCTGCCTCCTGTGCAATGTAATGAACCTCCATCCATAGTTCTTCAGGCACTCTATCAGAGCTAATACCTTGAATCTACTGTCACTTCCACAGTATAACCGTAAGGGATTTGATTTAGGTCACATCTGAAAAAGCAAGAGAGTTCCAGAAAAACATCTATTTCTGCTTTATTGACTATGTCAAAGCCTTTGACTGTGTGGATCACAAGAAACTGGAAAATTCTGAAAGAGATGGGAATACCAGACCACCTGACCTGCCTTTTGAGAAACCTTTTGAGAAACAGTTAGAACTGGACATGCAACAACAGACTGGTTCCAAATAGGAAAAGGAGTACGTCAAGGCTGTATATTGTCACCCTGCTTATTTAACGTATATACAGATTACATCATGAGAAACGCTGGGCTGGAAGCACAAGCTGGAATCAAGATTGCCGGGAGAAATATCAATAATCTCAGATATGTAGATGACACCACCCTTATGGCAGAAAGTGAAGAGGAACTAAAAAGCCTCTTGATGAAAGTGAAAGAGGAGAGTGAAAAAGTTGGCTTAAAGCTCAACATTCAGAAAACGAAGATCATGGCATCTGGTTCCATCACTTCATGGGAAATAGATGGCGAAACAGTGTTCCACTTTATTTTTGTGGGCTCCAAAATCACTGCAGATGGTGACTGCAGCCATGAAATTAAAAGACGCTTACCCCTTGGAAGAAAAGTTATGACCAACCTAGATAGCATATTCAAAAGGAGAGACATTACTTTGCCGACTAAGGTCCGTCTAGTCAAAGTTATGGTTTTTCCAGTGGTCATGTATGGATGTGAGAGTTGGACTGTGAAGAAAGCTGAGCGCTGAAGAATTGATGCTTTTGAACTGTGGTGTTGGAGAAGACTCTTGGGAGTCCCTTGGACTGCAAGGAGATCCAACCAGTCCATTCTGAAGATCAACCCTGGGATTTCTTTGGAAGGAATGATGCTAAAGCTGAAACTCCAGTGCTTTGGCCACCTCATGGGAAGAGTTGACTCAGTGGAAAAGACTCTGATGCTGGGAGGGATTGGGGGCAAGAGGAGAAGGGGACGACAGAGGATGAGCTGGCTGGATGGCATCACCGACTCGATGGATGTGAGTCTGAGTGAACTCCGGGAGTTAGTGATGGACAGGGAGGCCTGGCGTGCTGTGATTCATGGGGTCACAAAGAGTCAGATATGACTGAGCGACTGAACCGACTGACCTGACTGAATGGTCTAGTGGTTTTCCATACTTTCTTCAACTGAAGTCTGAATTCAGCAATAAGGAGTTCATGATCTGACTCACAGTCAGCTCCCGCTCTTGTTTTTGCTGACTGTATAGAGCTTCTCCATTTTTGGCTGCAATGAATATAATAATCTGATTTCGGTATTGACTATCTGGTGATGTACATGTGTTGAGTCTTCTCTTGAGTTGTTGGAAGAGAGTGTTTGCTATGACCAGTGTGTTCTCTTGGCAAAACTCTGTTAGCCTTTGACCTGCTTCATTCTGTACTCCAAGGCCAAATTTTCCCATTACTGCAGGTATTTCTTGACTTCCTACTTTTGCATTCCAGTCCCCTCTAATGAAAAGGACATCTTTTTTGGGTGTTAGTTCTAGAAGGACTTGTAGGTCTTCATAAAACTGTTCAACTTCATCTTCTTCTGCATTACTGGTTGGGGCACAGACTTGGATTGCTGTGATATTGAATGGTTTGCCTTGGAAATGAACAGAGATTATTCTGTCATTTTTGAGATTGCATTCAAGTACTGCATTTCAGACTCTTTTGTTGAGTATGATGGCTACTCCATTTCTTCTAAGGGATTCTTGCCCACGGTAGTAGATATAATGGCCATCGGAGTTAAATTCACCCATTCCAGTACATTTTAGTTTGCTGGTCCCTAAAATGTCGATGTTCAATCTTGCCATCTCCTGTTTGACCATTTCCAATTTGCCTTGATTCATGGACCTAACATTCCAGGTTATTTTGCAATATTGCTCTTTACATCATCAGATTTTACTTACATCACCAGTCACATCCACAACTGGGTGTCGTTTTTGCTTTGGCTCCATCTCTTTATTCTTTCTGGAGTTGTGTCTCCACTGATCTCCACTAGCATACGGGGCACCTACTGACCTGGGCAGTTCATCTTTCAGTGTCCTATCCTTTTGCCTTTTCATACTGAAGTGGTTTGCCATTCCCTTCTCCAGTGGACCATGTTTTGTCAGAACTCCCCACCATGACCCGTCCACCTTGGGTGGCCCTACACAACATGGCTCATAGTTTCATTGAGTTAGATAAGGCTGTGGTGCCTGTGATCACATTGGTTAGTTTTCTGTGATTCTGGTTTTCAGTCTGTTTGCCCTCTGATGAAGGATAAGAGGCTTAGGGAAGCTTCCTGATGGGACAGACTGACTGAGGGGGAAACTGGGTCTTGTTCTGATGGGTGGGGCCATGCTTAGTAAATCTTTAATCCAATTTTCTGTTGATGGGCAGGGCTGTGTTCCCTCCGTGTTCTTTGGCTAAACTGTGGTGGAGGTAATGAAGATAATGGCAACCTCCTTCAAAGGGATCCATGCATGCACTGCTACACTCAGTGCCCCCAACCCTGTAGCAGGCCACTGCAACCCTCACCTCTAGAGACTCCTGGACAGCAACCAACACCTCTAGAGACTCCTGGACACTCACGGGCAAGTCTGGGTCAGTCTCTTGGGGTCATTGCTCCTTTCTCCTGGGTCCTGGTGCACACAAGGTTCTGTTTGTGCCCTTCCAGAGTCTGTTTCCCCAGTCCTGTGTAAGTTCTGGCAGCTCTATGGTGGATTAATGGTGAAACCTCCTGTAAGAGGGCTTATGCCATACCCAAGTCTACTACACTCAGAGCTGCTGCCCCTGCAGCAGTCCACTGCTGACCTGTACCTCCTCAGGAAAAACCCAAACACAGTTCTGTCTCAGTCTCTGGGGGGTCTCTGGGTCCTGGTGCAGTGTATGTTTGAGCCCTCTGAATATCTCTGGTGGGTATGGGGTTTGATTCTAAATATGATTTTTCCCCTCCTACCATTTTGCTTGGGCTTTTCTCTTGCTGGGGCAGTAATCAAGACCATCCTCAAGAAAAAGAAATGCAAAACGGCAAAATGGTTGTCTGAGGAGGCCTTACAAACAGCTATGAAAAGAAGAGAAGCAGAAGGCAAAGGAGGAAAGCAAAGATATACTCATTTGAATGCAGAGTTCCAAAGAATAGCAAGGAAAGAAAAGAAAGCCTTCCTCAGTGATCAATGCAAAGAAATAGAGGAAAACAATAGAGTGGGAAAGACTAGAGTTCTTTTCAAGAAAATTAGAGATACTAAAGGAATTTTTCATGCTAAGATGGGCACAATAAAGGACAGAAATGGTATCAACCTAGCAGAAGCTATTAAGAAGAGGTGGTAAGAATATGTAGAAGAACTCTACAAAAAAGATCTTGATGACCCAGATAATCATAATGGTGTGGTCACTTACCATGAGCCAGACATCCTGGAATGTGAAGTGAAGGGGCCTCAGGAAACATCACTACAAACAAAGTTCGTGGAGGTAATGAAATTCCAGTTATTTAAAATCCTGAAAAATGATGCTGTGAAAGTGTTGCACTCAATATGCCAGCAAATTTGGAAAACTCACCAGTGACTACAGGACTGGAAAATATCAGTTTTCATTCCAATCCCAAAGAACGGCAATGCCAAAGAATGCTCAAACTACTGCACAATTGCACTCATCTCACATGCCAGTAAAGTAATGCTGAAAATTCTCCAAGCCAGGCTTTAGCAATACGTGAACCGTGAACTTCCAGATGTTCAAGCTGGATTTAGAAAAGGCAGGAGGAACTAGAGATCAAATTGCCAACATCTGCTGGATCATTGAAAAAGCAAGAGTTCTAGAAAAACATCTATTTCTGCTTTATTGACTATGCCAAACCTTTGACTGTGTGGATCACAACAAACTGTGGAAAATTCTTCAAGAGATGGGAATACCAGACCACTTGACCCGCCTCCTAAAAAATCTGTAAGCAGGTCAAGAAGCAACAGTTAGAACTGGACATGGAAAAGCAGGCTTGTTCCAAATCGGGAAAGGATGTATATCAAGGCTGTATATTGTCACCCTGATTATTTAACTTATATGCAGAGTACATCATGAGAAATGCTGGGCTGGAGGAAGCATAAGCTGGAATCAAGATTGCCAGGAGAAATATCAATAACCTCAGATATGCAGATAACACCACCCTTATGGCAGAAAATGAAGAACTAAAGAGCCTCTTGATAAAAGTGAAAGAGGAGAGTGAAAAAGTTGGCTTAAAACTCAACATTCAGAAAACTAAAGATCATGGCATCAGTTCTCATCACTTCATGGCAAATAGATGGGTGGAAACAGTGAGCGATTTTATTTTAGGGGGACTCCAAAATCACTGCAGATTGTGACTGCAGCCATGAAATTAAAAGACGCTTGCTCCTTAGAAGAAAAGCTATGATCAACCTGGACAGCATATTAAAAAGCAGAGACTTTACTTGCCAACAAAGATCCATCTTGTCAAAGCTATGGTTTTTCCAGTAGTCACATATGGATGTGAGAGTTTTATTATAAAGAAAGCTGAGCTCCGAAGAGTTGATGCTTTTGAACTGTGGTGTTGGAGAAGACTCTTGAGAGTCCCATGGACTGCAAGGAGATCCAACCAGTCCGTCCTAAAGGAGTCCAGTCTTGAATATTCATTGGAAGGACTGATGCTGAAGATGAAACTCCAATACTTTGGCCTCCTGATGTGAAGAACTGACTCTTTTGAAAAGACCCTGATGTTGGCAAAGATTGAGGGCAGGTGGAGAAAGGGATGACAGAGGAGATGGTTGGATGGCATCACTGACTCTGGATATGAGTTTGAGTAAGCTCTGGGAGTTGGTGATGGACAGGGAAGCCTGGTATGCAGCAGTTAGTCCATGGGGTAGCAAACAGTCAGACACAACTCAGCGACTGAACTGAATTAAACTGAGCCTGAGGTATGTTATGGCAACCTGAGCTAGTACAAGTTATATGCTCTATGAAACAATACATAATATGTAAAATTTGATTTAAATACAATGACCAGGTTAATCAGTCATATAATGTGGACAATCTTTTAGCATTATAACAAGATTTATGTGTATATATTTATGGCATAAATGTATAAACCCTAAAAATTTTGATAAAATTCATATGGCAAAATTTCCCTAAATAAATTTATAGTGATTTACTTTATTACACATTGTCCATAAGCCAAGGGGTATACAAATATTTCAGAATATTTCTATAATGGAAAATTGGAGTTTTAAATGGTTAAAGGTTTCACTTAAATATATTTAATGTGCCTGTTGAATAGCTGAGTGTCCCTGAGATTCTCACACTCAACAACTTATTTTAGAAATGTAAGTATTACGAGATGAGATGACAGTACACTATTAACTAGTTTACTGAAAAAATATGGCCAAAAATTACTGAAAAATTGGTGAGAAGCAGTAAGATGCTCTCACAGTTGTTGTTCTACCATAATTCAGTGTAGAAAATATAAAGCAGGTTTTTCATGTTTTAGGGGAAGTGGGCTTGTAGTGAATTATTTCACTTATTTCACTGAAGTCAAAGTTTGCAAACTGAATTAAGCATGGTTAAGAAGAAAAATAATTAAACAGGACATAGCAGGTGGTAAAGAAGATGCTAAAAAGAAAGACTGCATGTTTTGGGGGAATGATAGTGAACTGAAAGAGATATGATGTTAATAGGTATTTCACAATGATTAAATGTGGTATTCTGGGGTGAGACTCCTTGGGTTTGAAGTTTTCCTCTGCCAACTACAAGTAATATAACCTTGGTTAATTTATTCCCCCTAAGCCTCAAACTTATCATTGGTAAAGCGAAAAAGTAATAACTATCTTTTAATAGTGTTTATTAGTGGTATAAAAAAATACTGTTTAGCATACTATCTATAGCACAATCAATGTAATAAATGATCATGATGATAGGAATCATGTACTATTGCTTCTTTTCAAAAATGACACCACTAATGTAATTCCAATCTAAGTGAATATGGGTTATTTTGACATAGACTAATATGTAATCCAAAAACAGAGAAAAAAAAGGAGGAGTCAAATTATCTTTACATTTGCTTATTCCAAAGGCCCTCTTCAGACTCTGACATGCCTTCTCAGGCTTTTCTTTGGCTCAAAGTCTGCTTCAGAATTCACCACCCAGGGAGTCCAGTCTGAGATAGAGCTGTTTTCCTGATATCCATTGTTTGAGGTTATATACATCAGTGAATTTTCTATCTTGCCTACTTGCAGTTTTCCGCACTTTGGTCTGCTATAGGGTAAGTACAGGGTAAGTACAATACACATCGCTCCAGGGTAAGTACAATACACAGACTCCATTCTCACAGGGAAGAAGTGTGTCCTGGCATGTTCTTATAAGCTTTCCAAAGTTTTGCCTCTCATTTTAAGAAACTCTGCTTCAAACAATCAGACAAAGTCATCTGCTAAAAACATTTGGGTCTGCAAATAGCAAGTAGATTTGTTCCTCCTGCTGAGGTTGGCAGATGATAGCTTAGGAATTAGAATCAGGAAAAGTAAAATGTCTGGTTACTGAGAACTCTGATAAAGATAGGAATGAAAGGAATTTTAGAAAACTCCTAAGCCAAAGAAACACAAGTAGGGAACAAATGTCCAGAAAAAATGTGTAGGGCCTAGAACATACTAAGTCCTTGCTGCTGCTACTAAGTCGCTTCAGTCGTGTCCTACTCTGTGCGACCCCATAGACAGCAGCCCACCAGGCTCCTCCGTCCCTGGGATTCTCCAGGCAAGAACACTCGAGTGGGTTGCCATTTCCTTCTCCAATGCATGAAAGTGAAAAGTGAAAGTGAAGTCGCTCAGTCATGTCAGACTCTTAGTGACCCCATGGACTGCAGCCTACCAGGCTCTTCCGTCCATGGGACCCTCCAGGCAAGAGTATTGGAGTGGGTTGCCATTGCCTTCTCCAGATCCTTAGTAAATATATCAATTAAAAATCATGGTGCTACTTCTGTCACAGAGAATGTTAAATAACCATTTCTTTTCAGCCTTTACCTGCAATCCCAGAATATTATGTGATGTATAAGTTGATGAAATCAGAAAACAATATTTCATCCCGTGGCACTTGCTGGCTTTCAGAGTTTTTACATGCAAACATTTCCTGTTCATTTTTGAACTATGTTGGATTTCTTTCTATTAATAATTGGAATTCTATTAAGGTTCCTGAAGAAGACAACGCAGACTTGCAAGCGAAAAAAAAAAAAAAAAAAAGACTTTCAGAGTTTGTTTTTTTTTGGTCATTCACATGATAACAATTGGGTTACAGATAAGAGGAAATTCTGTCTCTATTCTCAAATTTCAGTAGAGAACTAAAAAAAATATTTTAAAGGTCTTTTATACAAATGTTTAAATTGCTCTAAAAAAGCATACAAATTCCAAATGCAAGCTCCCATTTCATTTTCAATGACTTTATTGTGAACATTTTGCAAATTAGATTTTACAGTTTAACACTTTACAATTAGAAATTTCATCTGCTACTACATAAGTTGCAAACTTCTCAAAACACTACAGAAAATTCTTTATTTCTTTGAATTTTTCTGTTCCACGCTGAGCTCCTGAGATATATGTTTTCTTTCAGCTTCATTTTCATCTTCCTGTGAAATAAATTTGAGAAAACATCAAAATACAAACCTTAGAGCATTTAATCACTTATACTTCATACACTTTAACTTCATTTCTCTGAAGAATTAACTATCATGATTTCAGTAATACTAGGGAAGAGGCTATAAACAAAATGGCACAATTATATAACATTTAAATATTTACAGTGGGTGCTGTTTTATACTACATGTTGACTCAACTTTTCTATATATTTTTAAAAGCAACGTATTTTATCAATGACCTAAAAATTACTTTTGGAAACACTTGCCACTAAAAAGCATCCTTTTTCGGGGTCAATCAGATATTTTTACTTCACTATTTGATTAAATAAAAAGTAAATGTAACTTCTGAGACACTTTATGCACATTGGCATTTTTGTCTCATCCAGCAGACTTTCTTGACAAGTCTGCCAATTTCCCAATTACCTGGACCACCATATGTTATCTGAAAATCAGTCAGCTCTAAAATAGGAAACTCTAAAATGGGCACGTCAGGCAACAGAATGCTTACATCTTCTACAGTTTCAACTCTGAGTAGTGGCTTCATAATTCATAGCAGGCTCCTGTGGAACATGGTGAATAAATAAAGTGACATCATAATGTCTGCTTCCATAGGAATGAAATACATCTTGTGTTCAATAGTAGATGGTGACCTCCAAAGTATAAATGAATGAGAATCTGGAAAAATACGTCACCTTACATTTTATAATCCAACTCATCATCTATGTTCTTTAACACCCAAGTACAAAGCAGTCTTGCTTTCCTATTATTCCTGAAAGGCCTTTCATTTTTATTAACTGAAGTAAAAAGCATTGTCTAACTCTTTACGAGTTAAAGTATGAATATCTTAATTTCTTAAGCATCTCTGGGAAACAGTAATTACAGCAGTATCACCAAACACATAACCCTGTATCTCTTTATCTTCTTATAAAACCAAATTCAATTAAATAATTACTGAGCTTTGGTTAGTAAACTGACTTTATTAAGTAAATGCAAATCAAGATGTGTGTATATATATCTATGTTTTCCATGAAAAACCACATCCTTGCCCATAAATATTAAGGTGGAGAAAGGTTCCTTTATAGACACTGTCTCTAAACTTCAACAGCAACTGTGATTTAACTTTTCTACGGCTATCAATATTATCAGTCAGCCTGAATAATTATAGATAAGAGGATGGCGTTCTGAATATCAATTTTGGCAATGTAATTTTAATATATTTTTCTACGTATAACAACCACTGAGTGTTGTTTTTTTTTCAAATTTTCTCTACTGAATAGAGATATAATGTTGAATCGACTATTAAAATCTGTTAATGAACAGATAGTTTTGGGGTTTCCCTGGTGGCTGGCTTCCCAGTAGTAAAGAATCTGCCTGAAATGCAGGAGCCGCAGGAACTGCGAATTTGATCCCTGGGTTGGGAAGATCCTCTGAAGGAGGGCATGGTAACCTCACTCCAGTATTCTTGCCTGGAGAATCCCATCAACTGAAGAGCCTGGCAAGCTACAGTCCATAGGGTCACAAAGTCCAAAAACGATTGAAGCAACTTAGCACACGCATGCAGTTTCCACTTTAACTCAACACTTTAACTCAAACAGAGATTACATTTTAATCATAACCTAATAAAAACCAAATCCTATTCCATATTTTCCACTGTCTTCTGGTGAAACACTGACAGAAAGTGTTACATCAGCAGGTAAAGGTGGCAAGATTTTATTAGGTAGGACTGAATGTGTCTATATGTTGCTCAAGGCAAGGTTTTATCTTTTTTATCTTATATTCCTACCATCTAACAGGGCATATTTAGTATCTAGGTGGAGTTCAATAAACGTTTCCTGAACTATTTTAAATACTGGGATAAAGAATGAATAAGAGGTGTGTGCTTTGGAAAAGCAAAATATCCTTCCTTATCCAGTGGTTACACTTCTGAGTTTACTAAAACAGTACTGAAAACAGGAATAAGCAAAAATGTTTGAAGCAACATTAGACAAAATTGCCTTTACCAAATTCATAGTCTTTAAGTTTTGAAAAAAAAAAAAAAATGGAGCTTTTATCATGTGAACGGTCTAGTAAGTCCCCACAGCAATATGACTTACTAGTTTAACAACTAGTTTTAACAACTAGTTTTTCCCTGAGAACTCAGAATTATCTATAATATTTATTCCCATAAATGGCAACCCACTCCAGTACTCTTGCCTGGAAAATCCCATGGATGGAGGAGCATGGTAGGCTATAGTCTATGGGGTCGCAAAGAGTCCGACACGACTGAGCAACGTCACTTTCACTATATAATGTCACTCTTTTTGTTGAATTTTTCTTAGTAATAAAGTACAGCTAATAAATGCATGTCTATTCTAATAGTACCTTCTGTTCAGGACAGGTACAAAAGTTTCTTATGATGAGAGGATGTCTTAAAATATCTTGTCTTTCTATGCCTTTAAACTATTTATGTAAGTTAGAAAGATACAATTTCTTCTTCCTCTGCATAAAAATAGCTGTAATCTGGATATAGAAAAGGATTATGGAAGTATAGAGAAGGCATTTAGTCCCACTGATAAGAGTCCCACACAACATAATTGCTATTGTATAGTATCACCAAAATAATAAAACAGCAATAGATTTTAATCAACATAAAGAAAACATCGGAATTAGATATAATAAAACTCCAGAAACGATTTTAGAAGTTGTCCTGTTGTTTTTTTTTCCAGAAGTGCTAACTTGTATTTCTAACGTTACATTGTCAATTTTTATAAGAACTTTATAAACAGTTCAAAATTAATAAAATCATTAAAATAGTTCAGGCAGCGAATCAAATATCATTCACTAATGACTGCATAATGAATGAAACTACAAAGAAAGGAAGCTCTTTTACCGAAGTATTTCTTCGCTACTGGATTAATAAAGGCTGGCAAAAATTTCTTCTGATAGATGGCAGGTTTTGTCACTCTTTTCTAAGACAAGACATCTGTTTGTTTCCCAGTGAAAGAAGACCCTTGCTACAAGGATCATTTTCTTAGTGACAGCCCTGACAAGTTTGACATTTGTTTCATGAAGTATTCTGAAGCAGCCAACAAGAAAATGTACCCTTTGGGGCTACTGGGAAGTAGACAGGTTTACCTCTTAATGTTTAAGCCTGTTAATTTATACTCCAGAAAGCATATGATTATAGCAACCTTGCAGATCTGCTGTTACATGCGGAATTTCAGGAATACACACACGTAACAGTAACACTCGTAATGCCAAATCATTACACGTGATTCCTTGGCCTCCCTGCTCCTTGTACACTGACAGCATTGCTGGAGTGAGGAGAATGATAATTTCTAGGCACACGTGGACCATGTAATTATGGACTCCAGGTGGCAACATGAGACTAAAAGAGTCATTCAAACAGAAAGTAAGTAAAAACAGTGCCATTTTCCATCTAAACTAGATCCCATAAAACCCAAAAGAGTCTTTAAATACCACTCAGCTTGCAGCATCAGTTTGGAAGAGGTGGCTTTCTATTTCCCTTTATTTACAAATTTGACTTTGCTCTCAAAATAGTTGAAAGAATTAATGTCAATAAAACCTATCCATCCCACTTTTCCTTTCTCTTGAGGTAACCAATTCCAAACAAACAGCAATTATTTTAGCAGCTGGACTTCTTAATGCTCAGGTAGTATCTAGACTATTATAGATAAATTATAGTCTATGAACAAAGATGACTCTGTATTTACCCTACAGACTGTCAAGTTTTAAATGATTTCTTTTAAAGGTTGCATTATACAAAGGGACAAACTTTCTCCATTATTTCATTTTTAAAGATGACTTTATGAGTACCTTTAGAGTAGAGAAATCTGTCAAACACTACCTTAACCAAATGATTAGGCTTAACATTACCAGTAAGGCATATTAACATCAACCCTTTGGTAAGATGCTTTACAAAGGGCATGTTAATTCTGATTTGTGGTATCCTTCCCAGCAATGCATGAACCTAATCTAATAAGAAAACATCAGATAAATGCTCTATAACAGAATTGAACAGTAGAAGATAACACTATAGGAAGCTGGATGAAGGGCAAATGGGAGTTATCTGTGCTATTTCTGCTACTTTTGAAAGTAAAAGTGAAGTCTTTCAGCCGTGTCTGACTCTTTGTGACCTCATGGACTGTAGCCTACCAGGCTCCTCTGTCCATGGGATTCTCCAGGCAAAATTACTGGAGTGGGTTGGCCATTTTCTTCTCCAGGGGATCTTCCCAACCCAGGGATCGAACCCAGGTCTCCCGCATTGTGGGCAGATGCTTTACCCTCTGAGCCACCAGGGAAACCCCTAAGTTTTGGTAAGTCTAAAATTATTTTAAAATTAAAAAAAAGATTTAAAAAACAAAATAGAAATGAATACTTGATGAAAGTTTTCTAAATTCAAAGTAAGGGTGATTTATGCACAAAGATTTTATGTAAAAGAAAATTCAAGGTTACTTTAGCCTCTACATTGAAAATATACAGCTAAAATAAATTGTTTTTGCTTTCCATTTTTGTACTTAAAATTCCTTTCTTAAGTACCTCAACTGTTTATTATGATGATGCTATTAATTTTTTATTTTCTTGTTTGTGCTTCCAGGCATTTTTCTTACATTTGTACTCTGAGTACAGATCACTTTCACAGTCAGAAAATATAAGCTTTATCTCCAGAAATAAGGAAGCATAATGGGAGACTGTTTTCAAAGAGAATGATGTCAGCTGTTTTAATTTTATAGCAGCAGACAAAAAGACATATGGTGGGAACAGTAAAATAAAGTGAGAAAGTACAACTAAGCACTAAAATATTTCTATTTCCTTATGATATTTTCTTTAGATTTTAAATATTCCTTTAATCAGAAGAGTTCCTATAATCAGATTCAAATTAATAGTTGAAATTATCTGTATGCTTTAACTATGATCCTTTCAAAACTGCAGTATATATGCAGCTTCCAGTAAAAAATATGAAAACCCACTTAACCTGTTAATATAGAAAAGCAATATATAATATACTCTAATCTGTGGTCAAAAATTACTCTTTTACTCATTTAAAACATACCAGATGTAACTCTCAACAGCATTTAAGACTGTGCTTTTAATACTGAAAATAAGCTAGTGCTGCACAATAGGAAAAATTTATCTTAATAACTGAAAAAATGTTGATGATAATGAAAATGTTTTAGGCAAAAACGAGCATGCTGCATGCTTCAGACTAAAATTAATTAGTTTTTAACGTTTTACAATTCCACCATAATTCTTTAAATGGTGCATTTACTTCATGGCAATAAACACTTGGATCATTAAGTAAAGTGCAAAATGTGTGTGATGTGCTACATTTAATAACCTTTGGCCTTTTTTTCTGTACTTCTGGCATTCAGTTTTCCAATGCACTGAATAAGCAATTGAAGACCACAATTAAATTTCCTGACATTGCATATTTGAGATTCTTATTTCATTTAATACAAAAGGCAATTAGTCTACCATTTTACAACTGAATCCCAACTTTAGTGGGCCGTGATAAAGATACTGAAATGAACTTACAAGAAATGCTTAATTAAATTTACAGTAAAAAGCAAAAGAGGTTTTTTTCTTATGACAGAAGTTGCATATTTAATTAGAAAGTCTAGGGCTACACTGTGAAATTACAGTAACCTGGGAAGTTCTTAGTGAACCTAGCTCAAACATAAATGCTGCTAAATAAGATGGAGCTATTTTATAAATTTTTACCTTTTTTCTCTACTTAGTGATTCAACAAAAGGTAGTTAAATATTGTCTAATATTGTAATATTATCTAATATTACAAAATCATGGGCTTTATGTTAGTAGCAAGTATAATACATACATAAAAGGACAATGAGTGCTCAGTCACGTCCGACTCTGCAACCCCATGGATTGTAGCTCTCCAAGCTCTGTCCATGGAGTTTTCCAGGTAAGAATACTGGAGAGGTTTGCCATTTGCTACTCCAGGGGACCTTCCTGACCCAGGGATCAAACCTGTGTCTCCTGCACTGGCAGGTGAATTCTTTAACCCTGTGCCACCTGGGAAGCCCCAAAGGGATGGTAATAAATTCCTAATTTCATGTATGAGTATATATGAATTCCATATCTCATTTATTTCATTTATTAGCAATCATATCTCTCCATTTGTGATTCTGGAGATCTAGTTGAGTAAGTTTGCCCTTCTAAATCTTTAGTTGAGTAGGTTTGCACTTCTAAATGTTTAGTTTCTCTTGTTACCTTTAACTTCCTTGTGTTGTTTTTTGATGGCATGGAAATGGGATAGTTAAAAATAAGGCTTTAGATTTCCCATTTATGATTTGAGATCCAGAGAATTTCTGTGACCTGGGAAGAAAGGCCCTAAGGATTGGTCAACCATCTGGGGAGGGCATATTAAAAGGGAATGGAAAACAGTAAGTGCAAGATAAGAGTCTGGCAAAATTGAATTAAAAAAAGGAAAATGAATGATGGATGGTTAAGTGTTAGTTAGGGCAGACACTTAATGAGCATAAACTTAATTCTATAAGCTTGTATCTTCCCATAAACATGAAAATAAAAGCACAACTTTGAAGTTTTAGGTATTTAGCAGGTTGCAAACCTGCTGGGCCTAGAAAATTTAATCATATTCTTTTCTTCTCTGACAGATGAGTTCTTATATAAGGCATATATTTGATAACCCCTGCAGAACTTATGATCTTAAGATAAATTTTCCTTCTTTGGTAGGCTTCTCATATCTAGGAAATAAGCTTAGAAGTATACACTAGAAATCAAATTCTATAATGGGGCAATATATTTTCAAACGAGAACAAATCCAGTGTATATGAATTAAAAGTTTATGTTATATTAAGATATAACATTTTAAGAGGCTCTTCAGAAAGTATTTTTTGCATAAATCATCTATTATTCACTAAATGTAACATTACAAAAATCCTAAATGTGCTAATATTTAAAGATAATACATACGAATTTTTACTTTTCCCACAGGTATTCAACGAGAAGAGACATTTCTAAATTTATGTTGTTTGATTTTTTTCTGTCCTAAACATACACATACAAGATTAAATTTCATCAAGCCAAAATGAGGCAAAACAAATGTCTAAAAATGTTTGAGGTAAACAAGCTCACCAGTAAAATCATAGTTCCACAGCTAAGAAATTTCTAGGTTGTATAAAAATCAGTGACTGACTCATTAAAATTTTCAGTCATACATGCACTGTTTTATGATTGGAAATTATTCAGCAATAAATGAGTTCCTTATACAAGCTGGAAAATACTTGTATGTAGCATATTTATATTTATTAATATAAGCAATAACCATTGATATTAGAATTGGCCATTGTGGAAGAAGTGACCTCTTCAGTAATATGTGACTGCATTTTGTTTATCCTTTACAATATGATGAGTTTAATGCAACATAGATTTAAAAGGTATTTTACATATAAAATATTAAAAGGATTTTTGGTGTTATATCTTTAACATATATAATATTAAAGATCAAGATGGCAGAGTAGAGGGATGTGGAACTCACCTGCTGTGTGTGTGTGTGTGTGTGTGTGTGTGTGTGTGTGTGAGAGAGAGAGAGAGAGAGAGAGAGGGAGGGAGGGAGGGAGGGAGGGAGGGAGAGAGAGAGAGAGAGTCACTCAGTCATGTCTGACTCTTTGTGATCCCATGGACTGCAGCCCACCAGGATTGTGTCCATTGGGATTCTCCTGGCAAGAATAATGAAGTGGTTTGCCATGTCCTTCTCCAGGGGATCTTTCCAACCCATGGATCGAACCCAGGTCTCCTGCACTGCAGGTGGATTATTTACTGTCTGAGCCACCAGGGAAACCCTGACCTGCTCTAACAAATACATAAAAATATATTCTTTTAGTTTTTGCTTATCTGAGAAATTCTTGTTTTAAAATTTACTTATTATTGTTGTATTAGATGCTCAGTCATGTCTGACTCTTTGTGACTCCATGGACTGAGGGTCCTCTGTCCGTGGAATTCTCCAAGCAAGAATACTGGAGTGGGTTACTATGCCCTTTTCCAGGGGATCTTCTTGACCCAAGGATTGAACCTGGGTTCCCTCACAGCTCAGTCGGTAAAGAATTTGCCTGCAAGGCAGGAGACCTGGCTTCGATTACTGGGTTGGGAAGATCCCCTGAAGAAGAAAATGGCAATCCACCCCAGTATTTTTGCCTGGAAAATCCCAGACAGAGGAGCCTAGCAGGCTACAGTGTATAGAGTCATAAGAGTTGGACATGACTTAGAAACTAAACCACTAACCACCACCACCTCTCCTATTGCAGGCAGATTCTTTACCATTTGAGCTACCCTAGAGGTTTGTTAGCTCTGTGAATACTAAACCAATCCTAAAAGAAATATCTAAAGGTCTTCACTAAATGGAAAAGAAGCAAGTATCTATGTGAAAGGCAAATAAATAAAAGGATTGAAGATTACTTAAATAAGCCAGCACAAATGTTAACAATAAAAAACAATGAAAAAAATTCTGTGAAAGCAATTATAACTACAATGAACAGCAAAAGGATAAAAATTGAGATGTAAAATAGGACATCATAAAATGTAGGGAGGGAAGTAAGAAAAATGTAGCTCTTTTAGAATATATTTGAGTTTATATGACTACCAGTTGAAAGCAAGTAGGTAAGCTATGGGTTAATATACTTGAAAACCAGGATAATCACAAATCAAAAACATGCAGTAACTTCACAAAAATCAAAAAGAAAGGAACTATAGTGTAACAGAAAAGAAGAACATCAAACCACAAGAGAAAAACAAAAAGAAGACAGGGATAAAGAAGGAATACAAAGGAATCAACTGGAAAACAGGGTTTAAAATGGCAATAAATAATTATCAATAAATACGTTAAAGGTAAATGGACTAAATTCTCCAATAAAGACACAGAGTGAAAGACTAGATAATACAACAAAAACCTTCAATATGCTGCCTACAAGAGATTCTTTAGGGAAGAAAATGTATACATTGAAAGCGAGGGGATAGAAAAAGGTGTTTCATGCAAATGGAAATGACAAAGCAAAAGTAGCAATATTCATATCAGGCAAAACAGACTTTATAACAAAGGCCATAAAGAAAGACAAAGGAGACTACATAATGATAGAAAGATCAATTCAAGAAGAGGTGCATATGCACCCATTATAGAAGTGTTTAAATACATAAATAATAACAGACATAAAGGGACAAACTAATGGGAATTCAATAAGGCAACGGAGATCCTAAATGACACAATAGAACAGACTTTATTGAGATCTATAGGATAGTACATCTAAAAAGACCAGAATATATATTCTTTTCAAGTGCATATGGAACATTCTCTAGGACAAATACATCCTCTACATACTAGGACACAAAACAAACCTCCATAAATTAAGAGGACAGAAATTATTTCAAATATCTTTTCTAACTACGACATGAAACTAGAAATCAATCACAGAAAGAGAAACAAAGGGAAAAAAACAATTACATGGAGACTAAACAAAATGTTACTGAAAAATCAGTGAGTCAATGATGAAATCAAAGAGGAAATAAAACATACATTGAGATAGATGACAATAAAACACAACCATACAGAAGCTATGGGGCACAGCAAAAGTTCTAAGCAATCCTGAGAAAAAAGAACAAAGCTGGAGGTATAACATTTCCAGACTTCAGACAATACTACAGTGCTACAGTAATTAAAACAGCATGGTATTGGCACAAAAACAGACATAGATCAATGGAACAGAAAAGAGAACACAGAAATAAGCCCGTATGCCTTTGATCATGGAGAAGGCAATGGCAACCCACTCTAGTACTCTTGCCTGGAAAATCCCATGGACGGAGGAGCCTGGTAGGCTGTAGTCCATGAGGTCACTAGAAGTTGGACACGACTGAGCAACTTCACTTCACTTTTCACTTTCATGCACTGGAGAAGGAAATGGCAACCCACTCCAGTGTTATTGCCTGGAGAATCCCAGGGATGGGGGAGCCTGGTGGGCTGCTGTCTATGGGGTCGCACAGAGTTGGACACAACTGAAGCAACTTAGCAGTAGCAGCCTCTAGTCAATTAGTCTTCTTCAACAAAGGTGACATATATAATGGAGAAAGACATTTTCTTCAGCAAGTGGTATTTGGAAAGCTGGACAGCCACATGTTAATCAATAAAGTTAGAACAGTCTTTCACACCATGCACAAAATTAAACTCAAAGTGACTTCAAGACTTATTAAGACATGACACCATAAAACTTCCAGAAGAGAACACAGGCAAAATATTCTCTGACATTGTACCAATGTTTTCTTAAGTCAATCTTCCAGGGCAAAAAGCAATAAAAGCAAAGATAAATAAATATAATCAAACTTATAATCAAGCTTATAATCAAACTTATAAGCTTTTGCACAGCAAGAAAAGAAAAGAGTTAGTTGCTCAGTTGTTTCCAGCTCTTTGTGACCCCATAGACTACCACCCATCAGGCTCCTCTCTGCCCATGGAATTCTCCAGAAGGGAATGGGTAGCCATTCCCTTCTCCAGGGGATCTTCCTGGCCCACGGATTGAACTGAGGTGTCCTTCATTGCAGGCAGATTCTTTACTGTCGGAGCCACAGGGAAACCATAAACAAAATGAAAAAAACAACCTATGGACTGGGAGAAAATATCTCCAAATGATGCGACTCACAAGGGCTTGATTTCCAAAATATATAAACAACTCATACAACTCAGGGCCTCCTGGTGGCTCAGTGGTAAAGAATCGGCCTGCCAGGGCAGTAGATTCAGGTTTGATCCCTGGGTCAGTAAGACCCTTGGAGAAGGAAATGACAACCCATTCCAGTATTCTTGCTTGAGACACTCCATGGACAGAGAAGTCTGGTGGTTTACAATCCACAGGGTTGCAACAAGTCAGATACAACTTAGCAACTAAACAACAACAATATACAACTCAGTAACAAACAAACAACCCAATCAAAAAATGGGCAGAAGACCTAAATAAACATTTCTCCAAAGACATAGAGATGACCAACAAGTACATGAAAAGATTTTCAACACTGCCAATTATTAGAGAAATGCAAAATCAAAACTATATTGAGGCATCATCTGACACAGTTCAGAATGGCCATCCTGAAAAAGTTTACAAATACTAAATGCTGAAGAGGGTTTGGTGAAAAGCGAGCCCTCCTACACTGCTGGTGGGAATGTAAATTGGCACAGCCACTATGGAAAATAGTATGTGTTCTTTAAAAACCTAAAAATAGAGTTACCCTATGGTCCAGCAATCTCACTCCTGCTCATATATCCAGAAAAGACAAAAACTCAAATTTGAAAAGATACATGCACCCTAATGCTCATAGGAGCACTATTTACAGTAGCCATGGAAACAATCTTAGTGTCCATCAAGAGATGAATGGATAAAGAAGTGGTACATATATACAATGGAATATTACTCATCCACAAAAAGAATGAAATAATGTCATTTGCAGCAACATGGGTGAACCTGGAAAATATCATACTAAGCAACATAAGGCAGAAAGAGAAAGATGAATACCATATGATAAAACCTGTGGAATCTGAAAAAAAACTATACAAATGAACTTATTTACAAAACAGAAAAAGACTCACAGACATAGAAAACAAACTTACGCTTACCAAAAGGGAAAGGGGTAGGGGGAAGATAAGTTAGGAGTATGGCATTAACAGATACACACTACCATTTGTAAAATAGATAAACAACAAGGATTTACTCTACAGCACAGGGAACTATATTCAATATCTTTTAATAGCCTATAATAGAAAGGCATAAAAAATTTATTGTGTATAAATGTGTATAATCAAATCACTCTGTTATACATGTGAACCTAATCAATACTGTAAATCAATATTCAATTAAAAAATTTTTTTTGCTTAGTCAAGCCCTATAGTTAATATTTACCTAGACTATGTATCAAAGCACTGTCAAAGAAGTAGAATTTATGTAAATGTAATATCACAATCTTAAAGTGCTACTTCAGAGAAGAGGTAGAAGACAGTCAAAAAGTGAAAGGTAACACAAACTCCCCTCATGAAAATGATGTTATTTATATTACTTGATGTTTAGGCTTGATAACTGTCCTAGTATATAAGAAGTTATCAAAAGAAGCTGGGTGCTTCATACTCACCGTACATGTTTTTGCAACGCTTTTAAAATCAAATTTGTCTCAACACAAAAAGTAAGAACAGATAAGCAAACAGACAAATGATCTTTGTTGTAAAATCACCTATGTTGTAAATACTATAAAGTTTCTCACCAAAATAATATACAGAGGTTATCAGAGTTATGAGTTAACAGTTTCAGCATTTCTGTGATATGGACAGCTCATTACAGACTCCATACTGTAAACCAGTAAACTGTATCTACTGCTTGCTAGTAAAATCATAAAATCATTCAGAGATACTGAGTTATGTTTCACACATGAAATTCACTGTAGTGTTTTGAGGATTCATGAAGTTTAATAAGAACCATGAGAATCAAATTCAACTCTTAACGGTAAAATAGTCTTCTCATTTTACAAGACTCTTCATCCCTTGACTCATATTAAACACTTTTATCTTTTAAAGATAATATTAAGTGTTGAAGTAAGTTCTATTCCTAGAAATCCTTCCTTTCTTCCTCCTGCAAAAATTTATTGAACAATGACTGTGTGTCAGACACTGGGAAAAGTACTGGAAATAACAAAATTCAATGAAATGTCTTCCTGCCTAGAGGAGCCTGTGTTCCAATGTGGTAGAAGAGTGAAACTGAAAGTTGCCCAGTTGTGTCTGCCTCTTTACAACCATATAGTTCATGGAATTCTCCAGCCCAGAATACTGGAGTGGGTAGCCTTTCCCTTCTCCAGGGGATCTTCCCAACCCAGGGACTGAACCCAAGTCTCCTGCATTGCAGGCGGATTCTTTGCCAACTGAGCTATCAGGGAAGCCCAATGTGGTAGATCGGCAGTCATATAATTACAGTGCAATGGAGAAAGTATATTTTAAAGTCTATCAGGCATAAAATGTAAAGAGAAAAACCTGAACTATGACAATATCTAGGAGAGTTTTTTTTTTTTTTTAAAGAATGAGTTACATTCTAGAGTTGGGGTATGGCATCGGAATAATATGTCCTCCTTCATTCTCAATGATTGCGATTCTGCATCTTTGAAACAAACACTTCTCAACGTAACTTACACTGCTGCTGCTGCTACTTACACTGACTACTCTTTTATTAAGATCAAGTCAACATCAAAGGACTACTTCTTTGAGAAATAAACTTATGCTTACAAGTGAATTTTTAAAACTTTACTCCCAAGTGAACAGATTAAGTTGCTGCAAATGTCTCTATTCCAAGTTGAATGCTATTTTCCCTAGAGTGAATCCATTAATCTTTTCAGTTTTATTGGAAATTAATAGCTCATTAGAGATCCAAGTAACACATTTCCTATGGCACATTAATTTTTCATGAGTGAAAAAAAGTTTGACTTTGCTTCAAAAAATGAAAATAACATTTTAGGAAATTCCACACAGAAATTTTCTCTAGTAGTGGTACTTCATATCAGACAGAGTCCAATATAACAGCCACATTTTCTACATTCTGACTTCAAAATAACTGTATAAACACTATTTTGCTCTTAAAAGAAAAGTTAAATGTTTTAAACTCTTTGCTTTAAACTGTTACCATAATGAAAACCAAGTACTGATACCATTGTAAATGATTGCCAAAAGTAGGCCTTGTGGTAAGTACAAAATCAGTTAAAAAGCTTACCTGAAAATGTATTTACTTAACTGATGTTTTCTATGACCAATTAGTTATTCTATAAGTATAAAGTATTTTGCTATATTTCACGATCAACACTATAAAACATTAGAAAAAATATTTGATAAAATGACATTTGAAAAACCTATTTGAAAAGATCATTCAGAGAGCTACAAAAGCCATTCATACATTTCCCCCTGGTTTTTAACTGTGTGTCAGTTACTGTGATAGGTGCTAATAAGAAAAAAAACCAAAAACTGATATATAAGGTAGATTCTGAGCTTTATGAATCTTTTAATCTCTGTCCAAAACAATGATTACTAACTATAATTTCAATTAAGACATGTTCAATGAAAGTACAATGCTATGAGCGTTTCACTAGAACAGCCTGAAAGTTTCGGAGAAGCTCGTCCTCATCCTAAAAATGACAAATACATTCAGACCTGGAGGATAAGATGGAGAGGTAAACCTAAAGTCCACACACAGATAACATCAGAAGACAAAGAAACATCTTTGATTAATTAACCCTACAACCATCTAATAGTCTTAATTCTGAATATATCAACACAAGGTATGAAATATTAAAAAGTTACATTTTCTATTACTTGCAGTTAAAGCATCCTTACCAATACAACACTGGAATCTTTGTTAATTTTCTTCTTAGTTCTCTGAATTTTCCCCATATCTTTTATTTCTTTTAACTTCCTTTTATCAATGTTTTTAGAACTCTGTTACTCTTATCTGGAGATGGCTCTAAAGAGCCTCAAATGCCATCTATTTTATGTTGACTCTCCAATTTATACCTTCAGCCTGGCATATATTCCGTGTTTTAAGGTCATATGTCCACCGCTACTTGATGTCTTCACTGAACTTTTAAATGAGCACTTCAAACAGACCAGGTACAAAGCCAAACTTGCTTGCCTTTCCCCAGGCACTACCAACCTTCCTCAAAAGCCTTATACCTCTCCTGGTCTATAATTTACACAGTTGCTCAAATACAAACTCTAGGAGTCATTCTTCGATTCTTTTCTTTCTCTCATACTCCAGAGCCAACTCCTGTTGTCTCTATTACCGCAGATAATACCATTTCAGTATTTCCATTCCATATTTCCTGCCAGGATTACTCTAATACCTTCCTAATCAATGGCTTCCATTTTACTGTTGTACGACTGATTCTCCATATGATAGGGAGCAATTTTTGTAAGGCATGGAGGATATCACGTCCCACCTTTGCTTGAAACCCTCCGGGAGTGCTGTATTTAGAGTCCAAACTCCTACCATGGCCTATAAAATCCTATAAAACCTGGCCCCTCCCACCTTTCTGGCTTCATCTCAACAGTTCTCCAACTTGCTTATGTTAGCTCCAAACATGCTGGTCTTCCTTTTGATCCCTGAACAAATGGCACTAGCTGTTCTCTCTGTCTTTAACTTTATATGCCTAGGTTGTTTTGTTTTTGTTATACAGTCTTAGTGAGTTCTCTGATGTCATGCATATGGAACCAACCTTTCCTCCACCAACCAGAGGAAAGAACAGGAAAGAACAGTTCTTCATAACTCTTATCACAATGAAATAACCATTTACTTGCTTATTTTATACATTATCTGTCTTCCCTCACTACAGTGTAATCTCCATGATAGCAGATTTTCTCTGTCTTGCTAACCCCAGAATCCTCAGAAGCTAGTGTCATTTCTACCATATCACAGTCTCAATATCTCTTTACTGTATGAATAACTACCCTACTATATAACTGCATAGGAAACAAATAGTAGTTTTGACTTTTTCAGTATTTATTAAATACAGAGTTTTCACATACACTGTATCTAATACTCACAAGTGCCAGGCAACATAAGTATTATCATTCCCACTTCCCATCCAGAAAATTGAGAATTAAAGACATTAAAGAACTACCCTGGGTAACACACCTAAAAGTGTAAGAGGACCTGGATTTAAACTCAGCTCTGTCTGACTCCAAAGAATTCTCCTTCCAGTATTACAGACAAGTAGAATTGCTTATGATCAGTAAATTTAAACCTCACTTATATTTCCAAAATACCAATAATTATTTTTTTGTCCAACAGATACTGATCGCATTAATTGCTCAGTTGTACAAAAAGATCTTAAATCTGTCTTGCGGAAATGATTGAAAAGCAATCTTTAAATCCAAAACAGTTTAGCCATTGTGCACCTTGAAGATTATTTATAGAAATCCTGATAAACATACCACTTGCCTTTTCATTTTTTCAAGCTTTCTGACAATATTAGGATTTGTTGTGTTATATTTCCTAAATCTCATGAGGATACAGAAATGGTTGAGAACAAAAAGGGGCACTGGGGAAACGCTGCAAGAACAGTTTCTCAGAAACATAAAATTCTGCCATTACCTTGGGATGGCTGCTCTTTTGTCTTCAAATAAGCCTGTGTAAAGAAGATTTATTATCAAGGTCCATAGCTTTCTCAGTTCTTTGACAGATACCAACACAAAGGTTTACTTTCTCAGAAAGAAAAAATAGTCTCTATTTTTAAGAAAAAGGATCACAAGCCTTTACAGAGATAGGTCCATGAAGGACACTTGGAAGCTTGTGGAAATGTTGAGAGTTCAAATTGAAGAGTCTCAAAAGAAAATCCTGGCATAATATTAAATTGAATATAAAGCTGACAAAATATAACATTTACGGAAAATTAAATTATAAATTTAAATATAAAGTAACTTTTTAACATAAAAATGATCTCATAGCCACATTATGTGGCAACCATATTGTTCAATTAAATTAATTAAACATTTGGAAAGTGCTAATTTTCATAATACAGGTGTTCAACAGTTACCCAGGAAACAAATCTCTAATTCTCCATTGAAATATGAAAGTATTTTTAAAAGATGATTTTGCTTTTCTTAACTTTTAAAGATACTATCATGCATTTTATCATAGACAGAAAATACATAAACAGAGTGTGACCTTTTAAACCCAATTTTATTTTAAAATTAAAAAACAAGCTGTATACTCTGAATTTCACCACAGTTTGAAATGTCTTATTGATATATGATATATCTAATTTCAAAAGAATGATAAAGCAGAATATAATTGAGCAACAGCAGGCATTGGAAACTGTGATACCATTTTGCCTCCTCTGAATGTAGCCTCACATGAATCATTGTTAGAACTCAGTACACAAGTAGTATACCCCCTAATTAATTTGATTATGTACTTTATACATCACAAGCAGCTCAACAAATATGAAATAATATGTTGTTTTCTGGAAAGTTATATGGAAAGCTGGTTACATTTTCTACATTCAGAAAAAAAAGTGGGCTTCTAATATACAAAAGAAATCTACATCATTATTTAAACTAAGATTTGCTTAAAAAAAATTAACGATGTGTAGGCGCTAGTGGCAAAGAACCTGTCTGCCAATGCAGGAGATATAACAGACGCTGGTTCAATCCCTGGGTCAGGAAGATCCCGTGGAGGAGGGCATGGTGGGCTACAGTCCATAGGGTCATAAATGAGTCTGACATGACCAAAGTGACTTAGCATGCACACACAATAAAAGAATAAGGAGAAAGAAGGAACAAGGAAAACTAATGAAGAATGTCCTCCTCTCTTTCTTTCCCCTATTCTTTTAATCAAAAATTATTAAGTGAATGCCTACTACATACTGTGCATATGTTCTGGGGAGAGAAGAACAAACAGCTGATCTTTTCCAGAAAACTTATGCACTTGAATTGTAAAACAGTTCAACTTATGCCTCCTACCTTCTCTATTCCTTGTCAACAGACACCTCTATGTTTCTTCAGAAAGTCAAATTATTTTGTTTATAAAATATTGCAAACATAGCAATAATCATAGCTATAACTTTTAGCACTTATTGAAACCCCCTGGATATTTCTTCCCAAATATACTCCTCTTCCTTTCTTTTTACCAGACATGGCCAATATGTTGAACTGGACATCACTCATTGGTATGCTTTCATACCATATTTTAACATTTTATATGCATGGCATCGTATTAAACTTCTACAACTTCCAGGTTATTTTCAACACTATATTTTGCTTATTTATTTGTTATACTGTCTTAAAATAACATACATGTTTTCAGCTCAAAAACTAGCATTACAAACTAGAAACAATCCAACTAAGTTAAGGTGGTGACAGATATACGACTATTATTTAATCTTGTTTGGAGATACTGGTCAATACAATTAGAAGAGAATGCCATGAAGTATAAAATTGTAAGACGAGATAAAACTACCTCTATTTGTTTATACCTGGAAATGTCAAGAGAATCAACTGAAACACATAAAGAGAGAATTCAATGAGCACCTCTGGGAACAGAATAAAACAATTTAAATAGACAACTATTATGTTCTGTATCCATATTCCTCTAATTACCTCTCTAAATTTTAAGACTGATTAAAGAAAGAATACTGTTTGCTATGTGTATTTTTAAGAAGAGAGAATCAATATATTAAAATAAGCAATTTACATTAAATACAAAAGTCAGATGCTAAGTTAAATAGATTTCTTTGGTTTTCCAGACCACTCTTCTCTATAAAGAGCCATAAAATTTTAGAGACAGAAGGGAAGGTATTTTACTTAGAGGATGGATCGTTTGATCCATTCTATTTACTCTACTGATAGAGAAGCCATTCAGAGCACATAACTGACCTCCCCAGGATCCCACAGCTACTAAATAGTAGAGCTGGAATCAGAATTCAAGTCTCCTAAGCTGCTGTCTGGAACTGTTTGTCATGATGAGCCAGTATTGACCATAATGAATCAGTATGATTTTAAATTAAATGCTGGTAAAAATATAGTATGCCTAAAAGCAAGACAAAAAATGTTGGTGAGGTTGTGTGTACCTAGGTATTCTAAGAATCAAAGTGATCTAACATTGTAAAATAATTGTGTGTTCTTATCCAAAGCATCTACATGAGCACAGTAGACAATGTATATGCCTCTGGCCTCAGACAAAACTAACCCAGTCCTCCTTTGACACCTACTATTGGTGTGACCTTGGGAAAACCACATGACCTCTCAGTCTCAGTTTCCTTATACGTAAAAAAAAAAAAAAAAACAAAACACAAAAACTAAAAACCTGAAAGAACACACTTTGGGGATCAGAAATATGATTATGCATGCAAATTATACTAATAAAATGTTTACATTTACTAATAAAATGTGTTAACATAGTAGGTGCTCAAAACAAAGCCAGAAATTATTATTAAAGAAGTTAAAATACATTCCCAAAAACCAGGCTCAAAAATTGAGAAAGTTGGTTGGAGAAAGTGCTTTTTCTTTTTACCAGAATAAAAATGAACAGTTTTGCTTCCTTTTCTAACTAGAATTTTAGTTTTTCAATGCTGATGGTAACTGTAATGTTAAGAATTACTTAAACTTGTAATGTAGAAGTGTTTTCTACTTGTTTATTAACCTGCAAATATGTAACTGTCTATCTACTATCTGCCAGGTTCCTTTCTAGAAGGTGGAGAAACAAGCGGTAAATAACAGGATGTCTTTGTCGTCACAGGTCTTATATTTCAACAGGAAACAGAATAAACTGTTAGCAGATAATTTCACATTTTGATGTAAAAAACAAAGGAAAAAACAAAGGAAAAGAACACAATGTGTGTGAGCACAGGTTTCCTTAGATAATGCAGTCAGGGAAAGTTACTATAGAGGTAGAGGTAACATTCAGGCTGAGATGCCAGTCAGGTACTAGCCTGTGGAAAGAGAATGTACAGGCACGGGGAACAAGAGCGACGGCCTAACAGGACAAATGAGCTCAGCATGTATGACACCAGTATATGTGGCAGGAGATGCAATGTTAGCCTGATTCCATTTACAGTGAGAAGCCACTGAAGGATTTAATACTAAGTAATTTGATTTTGAGCTTTAAGGTTATTTTGCTTGCTGTGTAGAGAAAGAAGGATAGGGGTTATAGGTAAGAATGAAAATAGAAAAGAAGTCAGAAGACAACTGCAACAGTACAAATCAGAAATGATGGTGGCTTGGAGCACTGTAGTAGTGGTGGGAATGGGAAGATGTATGACATGGTTCTGAGTCAGGACAGGCTATGAGGGAGAAATCGAGGAATAAACAAAAGAGAGTAATTAGAAATGACTCCTGTTTGTGGCACACAAAAATGGTAGTAGTGAGTTGGGAAAGAGTAAGAGACAAGTATGCTATCATGGGAGTGAAGAATGATCTGGGAAAAAAAATTCTATTTCAGCAACATTAAACTTGAGACAATCTATAGCTGTCCAATGGGAAAGTCAGGAAAATATCAGGATACATGAATTTAGATCTTGAGGGAAGAGTTCAGGGCTAGTATTAGAAATCTAGAAGTCTACAACTTATAGATGAGACTATATGCACTCATCAAGGGAATGGCATACAGAGAAGAAGAGGGTCCTATGGACTAAGCCATGGAAATAAAACTGGGCACAGGTGGAGTACTCAGCTAAGAAGATTGAGAAGGAGTTGCCATTTATGTAGCATGAAAATGAGGGGGCTCTGCAGGTCATCAGTTCAGTTGCTCAGTCGTGTCCAACTGTTGCGACCCCATGGACTGCAGTATGCCAGGCTTCCTGTCCATCACCAACTCCCTGAGCTTGCTCAAACTCATGTCCATCGAGTTGGTGATACCATCCAGCCATCTCATCCTCTGCCATCCCCTTCTCCTCCTGCCTTCAATCTTTTCCAGCATCAGGGTCTTTTCCAATGAGTCAGTTCTTCACATCAGGTAGCCAAAGTATAGGAGTTTCAGCTTCAGCATCAGTCCTTATAATGAATATTCAGGACTGATTTCCTTTAGGATAGACTGGTTGAATCTCCTTGCTGTCCAAGGGACTCTCAAGAGTCTTCTCCAACACCATAGTTCAAAAGCATCAGTTTTTCAGTGCTCAGCTTTCTTATCTATATATATAGTCCAACTCTCACAAAAAACCGTAGGCTTGACTAGATGGATCTCTGTTGGCAAAGTAATGTCTCTGCTTTTTAAAGTGCTGTCTAGGTTAGTCATAACTTTTCTTCCAAGGAGCAAGCATCTTTAATTTCATGGGTGCAGTCACCATCTGCAGTGATTTTGGAGCCCCCCAAAATAAAGTCTGTCTCTTTTTTCCATTGTTTCCCCATCTATTTGCCATGAAATGATGAGACCAGATGCCATGATCTTAGTTTTCTGAATGTTGAGTTTGAAGCCAACTTTTACACTCTCCTCTTTCACTTTCATCAAGAAGCTCTTTAGTTCTTCTTCACTTTCTGCCATAAGGGTGGTGTCATCTGCATATCTGAGGTTATTGATATTTCTCCTGGAAATCTTGATTGAGAAGTGTTAAAACGTGTCAAAGGAAACGAAGAGATGCTTTTTGAAGGAGTTAAGATATTTTCTATCTCATATTCCTCTGGTATTAGTTTCAAAGTCTTATATCACACAAAAATTATTTGCTTTCAAAATACAATACTATTATAGGAATTCTCATATTTTAAAAAAACGTTTTATTTTGTGTTGGAGAGTAGCTGATTAACAATATTGTGATAGTTTCAGGTGGACAACAAAGAAACTAAGCCATACATATATATGTATCTACTCTCCCGCAAACTTCCCTCCCATCCAGGCTGCCACATAACACTGAGCAGAGTTCCCAGTGCTAAATAGTAGAACCTTGTTGGTTATCCATTTTAAATATTGCAGTGTATACAAGTTGATCCCAAACTTCCTAACTATCCCTTCTTCCCATCTTTTCCTCTGGCAACCATAAATTTGTTCTCAAAGTGTGAATTTATTTTTGTTTTGTAAATAAGTTCATTTGTAACAGTTCTTCTTGGAGGAATTCTCACATTTTGACTGTAAAGCCCTAGAAACAAAGTCATAAACATACTGTCTTAAGCCTAGATTTTCCAGTGAAATATGCTAAAATACTACTAGAAAGCAGAAGACCCAGGTTTGATCCCTGGATCAGGAAGATCGCCTGGAGAAGGGGATGGCTACCCACTCCAGTATCCCTGCCTGGAGAATTCCATGGACAGAGGAGTCTGGTGAGTTATAGTACACGTGGTTGCAAAGAGTCAGACACGACTGAAGTGACTAACACACTGAGTTCTTTCAAAACTTCTCCCAAACTGTTTATTTCATTTTTCTATATTCTCTTTTAAACTGTAAGTATCAAGAGGACAGGGGTTATATCCTTTCAAGGATGCTCCTAGCAACTGTTATTGGGCCCTACACTGATAAAGGACAGAAATGGTATGGACCTAACGGAAGCAGAAGATATTAACAAGAGGTGGCAAGAATGCACAGAACTGTACAAAAAAGCTCTTCACAACCCAAATAATCATGATGGTGTGATCACTCACCTAGAGCCAGACATCCTGGAATGTGAAGTTAAGTGGGCCTTAGAAAGCATCACTACAAACAAAGCTAGTGGAGGTGATGGAATTCCAGTTGAATTCCATCTTTCAAATCCTGAAAGATGATGCTGTGAAAGTGCTTCACTCAATATGCCAGCAAACTTGGAAAACTCAGCAGTGGCCACAGGACTGGAAAAGGTCAGTTTTCATTCCAATCCCAAAGAAAGGCCAATGCCAAAGAATGCTCAAACTACCGCACAATTGCACTCATCTCACATGCTAGTAAAGTAATGCTCAAAATTCGCCAAGCCAGGCTTCAGCAATACATGAACCATGAACTTCCTGATGTTCAAGTTGGTTTTAGAAAAGGCAGAGGAACCAGAGATCAAACGGCCAACATCTGCTGGATCATGGAAAAAGCAAGAGAGTTCCAGAAAAACATCTATTTTTGCTTTATTGACTATGCCAAAGCCTTTGACTTTGTGGATCACAATAAACTGTGGAAAATTCTGAAAGAGATGGGAATACCAGACCACCTGACCGGCCTCTTGAGAAACCTATATGCAGGTCAGGAAGCAACAGTTAGAACTGGACATGGAACAACAGATTGGTTCCAAATAGGAAAAGGAGTACGTCAAGGCTGTATATTGTCACCCTGCTTATTTAACTTATATGCAGAGTACATCATGAGAAACGCTGGGCTGGAAGAAGCAGAAGATGGAATCAAGATTGTTGGGAGAAATATCAATAACCTCAGATATGCAGATCATACCACCCTTATGGCAGAAAGTGAAGAGCAACTAAAAAGCCTCTTGATGAAAGTGAAAGAGGAGAGTGAAAAAGTTGGCTTAAAGCTCAACATTCAGAAAACAAAGATCATGGCATCTGGTCCCATCACTTCATGGGAAATAGATGGGGAAACAGTGGAAACAGTGTCAGACTTCTTTTGGGGGGGCTCCAAAATCACTGCAGATGGTGATTGCAGCCATGAAATTAAAAGACGCTTACTCCTTGGAAGGAAAGTTATGACCAACCTAGATAGCATACTGAAAAGCAGAGACATTACTTTGCCAACAATGGTCTGTCTAGTCAAGGCTATGGTTTTTTCCAGTGGTCATGTATGGATGTGAGAGTTGCACTGTGAAGAAAGCTGAGCGCTGAAGAATTGATGCTTTTGAACTGTGGTGTTGGAGAAGACTCTTGAGAGTCCCTTGGACTGCAAGGAGATCCAACCAGTCCTTTCTAAAGGAGATCTGTCCTGGGTATTCTTTGGAAGGAATGATGTTAAAGCTGAAACTCCAGTACTTTGGCCACCTCATGTGAAGAGTTGACTCACTGGAAAAGACTTTGATGCTGGGAGGGATTGGGGGCAGGAGGAGAAGGGGACGACCAAGGATAAGATGGCTGGATGGCGTTACCGACTCGATGACGTGAGTTTGAGTGAACTCCAGGAGTTGGTGATGGACAGGGAGGCCTCGTGTGCTGCAATTCTTGGGGGTGCAGAGTCGGACACGACTGAGCGACTGGACTGAACTGAACTGAACTGACACTTTACACCAGGGTCAGTAAATATTTGTAAAATGAAGGCAAGAAGAACTCTAGAAAGAAATACACCAATATGGCAACAACCGTAATCCCTGGGAAATATAGTATGACTTTTGTTTTCTTTATCCCTTTCTCTGAATTTTTCAAATTATCTATAATGAACATATATTACTTGCATAATGGGAACAAAATAATTAATATACTTAAAACGCAGCTCCAAAAGTAATCGGTCACTTAATTCCTTACACAACAGGTATGTAACAATATGAAAAATGTAGTAGTTAAAATAAATTGATGCTACATAGTTACAGAACACATTTATGCTAAATGAAATTTATATATTTAATTTATAAATTACTGTAGCACATTATCTTCAAAACATTATCTAAGGACGTATTTTAGTATATAGGCCATAGTTCAATAAAACATTTTTTCATTAGGAAAAGGCAATATCAAGTCAAAGTCAAGAAATTGCTGAACTCACAAAGGATGTCAAATATTTCTAACATAATACCCTTTAATTTCTAATTTTTAGAATGCAGATCAAGAGTTATATAGCTTGTTACTCTCCTAGAAAAATATTTAATTACAAAATTATGTAAATAGTACTAAATACAGGGCTACATCGTGTGCATGAGCTGAAAAGAAAATTGTGGATTTTTCAAATTGATAACTTTTTGGACATTAGTCAACTAGCCATTAAGTTATTAATACTGTGTTATCACTGTATATTCATGTAGGATAATAATTTGTCTTTGAGAACTCCAAATAGAAAAATATGAACTATTAACATAATAGCTATTTTTTTCACTTTTATTTATTCACTTTTTTGTTGTTGCTGTTTTCGAATTTTAGGAGTTTTTTGATGATCTTGTATAGTGAGCATGTGACTGAAACGAAATCTTACTATTATTTTTTCCCCTATCATAACAGGATCTTCTTTAAGGTTTGTGATGATAGGTTGAGCTTCTGATACAATTTTTAATAAAATATTGCTTCCTTACTTTAATATAGAAGACACATTTTCAGGAAGGAAAATGCTGATGTTATCTTGGTTATAAGCTTGCTGCTGAAATGATTGAGATGGTTTTCTCTCCCATACGATATCAGTTTAAGGCCTCTCTTTTCAAGAATGAATTATAGCTGATACTTCAAACCTATTTTATCTGTATCTCTTAGTTGAGAAAAACGAGAAAACATAAATATTTATTCTATATAAATGGAACAGACACAAGACGTAGATAAAAATGATTCATTATGGTGCAGTGAATAATTGCTATTTGTATCACTATTTGAACAGAAAGGGGCATTAAGTATTTCTACCAGCTTTAAATCTGAGGATACCTAAAGTTACTGAGAAAATAAAAAATCTACAGTTTTGTGTGTTTGGGATATTGTGTTTGTGGTTCATGATTTTGTATTATTAAGAAATTTAACACTGTTATCTGTAGCATACTTTGGAGAAAATTCAATAAAACCTTGCTTTACTTGAGCATCTGTGTATGCAAGACATTCCCCACCCACATCAAAATAAAAAAAGTTTAAAAAACCCTAATGTAAAAATAAACAGTGAAGCTATTAAGTAAAAATTATTACTTTTAAAAATTCATTTACTTTGCCATTTCTGATATCTCGATATTCAAAAGATAACCACCAAAAATGGTACAGACAAGTAATTCTCATAGTCTGATAATTTGGAAAATATGTTGAGTATTGTTTTTCTTTCATGAAGCAGTAGTTTTAATTTTGAGGAGACAACATTGACGGGAGAAGGAAGTATCACATAGAAACAGCAATGTCATTGATAAAGTGATATAAGGATGAAAACTTATGTTTATGTTTGGGTGTTACGCTGTGTTTGAGTCTTTGCGAACTCGGATTAACCCATCAGGCTCCTCTGTCCACGGGATTCTCCAGGCAAGAATACTGAAGTGGGTTGCTATTCCTCCTCCAGGGGATCGTGGCAACCCAGCAATTGAGACCAAGTCTCTTGCATCTCCTGCACTGGCAGGCGGGTTCTTTACCACTAGTGCCACCTGGGAGTGCTAGAAATAATTTCAAACTAACCTTTAAAAAAAATGTAACAAAAAATAACTACAATCAGAGATTCACATACTACACTGATACAAAATGAAGCTGGTAATTTTGAAGAATAACATTGGTACCTAGATTAAATTTACTGGGAGAATCATGTATCAGATTATGCTCTTGATAAAATTCAGGCTATTATATGACACAATGCATGGGAAATTTTTACATAACTTACTTTGTTTTAAAATGGTAAGAAAATATTTTTACTTCATGTACATATTCCAAACAATAAGCCCAATTAGATAATCATGGAAATTATATAATACTTGGGAATTACATAAGCACCGTAGGACATTTACCATGAATGTATGTAAACAAACAATGGACACTGGCACTATAAATGAGAAAACCGAAGGATTTGAGGACAGAAAGTCAAAGTTCTTATTGATACTTATCATGTCTTCCACAATTCATTCACAAACCTCTTGGAACTCCAGATTTCTTAACTAGTGATAGCCTTAAGGGAAAAGAGATCTAAAAGAATTTACCAGTTGACCTATAACTTTAAAGTCACTTCTAGATTTAAGTTCTAAGATTCCATTATTTTAAATGAATGAGAAGCAAACTATTACGAATAACACTCAAGGGAAAACTGGTGTTTTCCTCATGTAACCTTGGGAAATCAATTCTCTCCCTAGGTAAATAATTTATAATTCTAACAAACTAAATTTTAAAGGCAGTTATTACTTGTTTAGGTAAGTATGAACACATTTCAGTATTTACTGACCTCTTTTATTAGCAATAATTCTATATCATACGAAATTCAACACTAAGAGCCTGAGTTAAAAATTGAGACACTAAAAAATACAGTATTCATAAAAACCTGTTGAAAAACTGTGAAATACTATTTCCATATATGATTCCATGTAAATCTAGAAACCATAGGCTGCAAACCTATAACCAAATTAATACGATTCTATTTTCTCAGTCTTTTTTGACAGCTATCATATAAGACCTACTCAAAGTTGTTTGATATCTCTTATCCTCTGGGTTATGAAAAATCAAACATGTATGCAACAGGATAATTTTGTTTTCCTCACAAAATTGTAAAAAAATGAGATTAACAATGGTATTAATAGCTATAATAATAATCATGAAGGTATGTGTTACCATTTATATGTAATGGGCCAGTAATTATGTTAGGCAGGCTTCACTGGTGGCTCAGTGGTAAAAAATCCACCTGCCAATGCAGGAGATGTGGGTTTGATCCCTGGGTCAGTAAGATCCTCTCGAGAGAAAAGGGAAACCCAGTCCAGTATTCTTGCCTGGGAAATTCCACAAACAGAGGAGTCTGGCAGGCTACAGTCCAGGGGGCTGCAAAGAGTCAGACACAACTTGGCAACTAAACAACAACAACAATTATGCTAGGCATTCTGCACACCTATATTAATACTATTCTCTGATCTTCAGAACTTTCCTACACAGTATTACTTTTACTGAAGAGGAAATACAAACTCAGAAGGCTTAAGGAATTTGCCCCAGAGTACCAAAGCTACTAAATGGAGAAGTAGATATTCAAATCCAGGTCTGACGATAAACTGATGCTTCAGAGGCATATTTTACTCAATTCCAATTTTACAGACATTGACATATAAAAAAAGAGGTTGACTCCCAGATAATAAATGTAAGAGAAAAGAGTTATTGGCTTCTTGACATTTATATGACAAGACTGACTGTATACCAGAGATGTTTCCCAGGAATTAGACATTTCTCAGGGTCAGTAAGTAGTTGGAACAACTTCAGATAATGACAAAATTAGTAACCAATTGCTATTCTACTAGCACAAAGTCCTTCATTTTATCATACAGTAGAGAAATATCAATCCTATTTTATGAACCTCTTTCAAATCCTTATCATTTAAACCTCTAGTTTCTTTAAAAACTTCTACATAGAATACTCTTGTAGTTTCTCCATTGCACGGTAAAGAAAAAAAGGAAATGTATTAATATATATAGCTCATCATTGCTGAACAATGAAAGATCACAACACAAAAGCTTGAAGTATATCTACACAAAATTATGAATGTAAGCCAATGTTACTTCCTCTTAGGTTAAATATATTTTCTTCTGTATCTGTATTTATATACATAGACACCTAGCGAAAATATAGGCTGATAGAGAAGTCAGGATCTACTCTAGAGCAAGCATGCAATAGTCTAGACGACATGTGACTTTACTGAGTTATTTTAAAGGTGAAATTTAATAGAAAAAAAAACAATAGGGTATATCACACACAGTAAGGATAATAAAATGTTTCATTTTCGTGTAGAGTGTGTACGCACTCGCACAGGGTGCACGAGTGACAGTCTTGTAAAGGGCTATGCAGGCAGCGTGTGTAGGGCTATGTGCAGAGCTGTGTATGGGAACATCTGTAGGAATGTATGTGGGGATATGAGAAGGTGATGCACGTTTAGAATCAAGTATCCCTTATGATCATACAGTGTAAGTGAGAAATAGATTTAAGGGACTAGATCTGATAGACAGAGTGTCTGATGAACTATGGATGGAGGTTCATGATATTGTACAGGAAACAGGGATCAAGACTATTCCCAAGAAGAAGAAATGCAAAAAGGCAAAATGGCTGTCTTGAGGAGGCCTTACAAATAGCTGTGAAAAGAAGAGAAGCAAAGGAGATATACCCATTTGAATGCAGACTTCCAAAGAATAGCAAGAAGAGATAAGAAAGCCTTCCTCAGCTATCAGTGCAAAGAAACAGAGCAAAACAAAAGAATGGGAAAGACTAGAGATCTCTTCAAGAAAATCAGAGATACCAAGGGAACATTTCATGCAAAGATGGGCTCAATAAAGGACAGAAATGGTATGGACCTGACAGAAGTAGAAGATATTAAGAAGAAGTGGCAAGAATACACAGAAGAACTGTATAAAAAAGATCTTCATGACCCAGATAATCACAATCGTGTGATCCCACATCTAGAGCCAGACATCCTGGAATGTAAAGTCAAGTGGGCCTGAGGAAGCATCGCTATGAACAAAGCTAGCGGAGGTGACAGAATCCCAGGTGAGCTATTTCAAATCCTGAAAGATGATGCTGGGAAAGTGCTGCACTCAATATGCCAGCAAATTTGAAAAACTCAGCAGTGGCCACAGGACTGGAAAAGGCCAGTTTTCATACCAATCCCAAAGAAAGGTAATGCCAAAGAATGCTCAAACTACAGCACAATTGCGCTCATCTCATATACTAGTAGGAGAACACAATGGCACCCCACTCCAGTACCCTTGCCTGGAAAATCCCATGGGCAGAGGAGACTGGTAGGCTGCAGTCCATGGGGTCGCTAGGAGTTGGACATGACTGAGCAACTTCACTTTCACTTTTCACTTTTTTCATGCATTGGAGAAGGAAATGGCAACCCACTCCAGTGTTCTTGCCTAGAGAATCCCAGAGACAGGGGAGCCTGGTGGGCTGCCGTCTATGGGGTTGCACGGAGTCAGACACAACTGACACGACTTAGCAGCAGCAGCAGCATACACTAGTAAAACAATGCACAAAAGTCTCCAAGCCAGGCTTCAGCAATACGTGAACCGTGAACTTCCAGATGTCCAAGCTGGTTCTAGAAAAGGCAGAGGAACCAGAGATCAAATTGCCAACATCTGCTAGATCATCGAAAAAGCAAGAGAGTTCCAGAAAAACATCTATTCTGCTTTATTGACTATGCCAAAGCCTTTGACTGTGTGGATCACAAGAAACTGTGGAAAATTCTGAAAGGGATGGGAATACCAGACCACCTGACCTGCCTCTTGAGATACCTCTATGCAGGTCAGGAAGCAACAGTTAGAACTGGACATGGAACAAGAGACTGGTTTCAAATAGGAAAAGGAGCACATCAAGGCTGTATATTGTCACCCTGCTTATTTAACTTCTATGCAGAGTACTTCATGAGAAACGCTGGACTGGAAGAAACACAAGCTGGAATCAAGATTGCCGGGAGAAATATCAATAACCTCAGATATGCAGATGACACCACCCTTATGGCAGAAAGTGAAGAGGAACTAAAAAGCTTCTTGATGAAAGTGAAAGAGGAGAGTGAAAAAGTTGGCTTAAAATTCAACATCAGAAAACTAAAGATTGTGGCATCTGGTCCTATCACTTCATGAGAAATAGATGGGGAAACAATGAAACAGTGTCAGACTTTATTTTGGGGGGCTCCAAAATCACTGCAGATGGTGACTGCAGCCATGAAATTAAAAGACGCTTACTCCTTGGAAGGAAAAGTTATGACCAACCTAGACAGCATATTGAAAAGCAGAGACATTACTTTGCCAACAAAGGTCCGTCTAGTCAAGGCTATGGTTTTCCCAGTGGTCATGTATGGATGTGAGAGTTGGACTGTGAAGAAAGCTGAGTGCCAAAGAATTGGTGCTTTTGAACTGTGGTGTTGGAGAAGACTCTTGAGAGTCCCTTGGACTGCAAGGAGATCCAACCAGTCCATTCTGAAGGAGATCAGCCCTGGGATTTCTTTGGAAGGACTGATACAGGGGCTGAAACTCTAGTACTTTGGCCACCTCATGCGAAGAGCTGACTCCTTGGAAAAGACTTTGATGCTGGGAGGGATTGGGGGCAGGAGGAGAAGGGGACAACAGAGGATGAGATGGCTGGATGGCATCACCAACTCGATGGACATGAGTTTGGGTAAACTCCGGGAGTTGGTGATGGACAGGGAGGCCTGGCGTGCTGCGATTCATGGGGTCACAAAGAGTCGGACACGACTGAGCGACTGTACTGAACTGAAAAGATTTAAACATTAAAAAGGAAAATGTAATTCATTTTTCACTTGTGAATGCCAACATGAAATTTCTGAAAACATGGCTTCATTCGTAGTACAGAATACTTTCAAAAGAATCATAGTTGTAGTATCTGTGGGTGGAAAGTGAATAAATATGCTAGAATAAAGGACAAAATCAGCCCATAAAGGCAAAGGCCTAATCCGGAATTTTCAGCTCAAATAAAAATGAAGAGCATTAACTCCTTTCAGTTTGCCCTTTGGAAAAGATGATCTGTAATTAAAATGCTGACAGACAGAACTATTTAGCCACAGCACTGCCACGTGGCATACAGTAGATCTGACACTGGAAGCTACAACAGCTGCTACCTGTACTCACTCTCACACTGACCTGAACATGGGATGAACATTGAAGGACTTTAAGAAATGCAGACAGAACTGATTCTACAAAAAAGGACAAGAAGCTAGGTTTGAAATAAGATGATGGGAAATTTAAACTGTTGTCAAAAATGTTACGTAAAGCAAAAGATTACCGATGATTTTTTCCCACCATCCTCCCTTGCCCCCTGCTACCTGTGTTTTTGAATACCGCTTGACTTTAACAAGACAGCTCTGAATGTATTGTAAGTTAATTCTTTATCAGTTTTCATATATCATCCTTTACCTTGGTCGGCCAGCTGAAAATTATGCAAGCTATAAATTAGCTTTAAACAAGCTCTGAATCAGGCTAGAACTGGTTTTCAAATTAAAGAGCCTTCAGTATATTACAATGTGCTGTCATTTTATTACTTCAATCAATTCTGTGTGGCCTGAGGTGGAAGGAAATGAATGCTGCTTTCATTTGCAATGGGTTTATCTCTTAGAGCAGGCTCTGGAAACATAACTGCAGCAATGAATTGAAAGCTAAAGTTACATTTAACATTACCAATGCAGGAAATTGTTGCTCCTTAACAATGCTGTAGATTCAAAGAGGGGGGGGAAAAGATGTGTCTATACTGTGAAAAATATACAAAATTTAACATCTGATTAAAATTAAATTTTATAGAATACTAAAGGAATACAGTTAAAGCTTGCATTCTATTAAAATAACTTTAAATGGGTCACAGATTAAGAAAAAGAAAAAACCTACAATGGATGTGCTATTCTCAGCATTTCAGAAGTACTGGACATAAATGTATACATTTCATCTTTATCTTAGTGAAAAACCATTTCATTTCTTTTTCCTGTGCAACTAAATAGACAAGTGAATTACGTATTAGATTAGGCTCACTGTCATTGTTACCTGATTCAAAACCACCAACAAAAGAGCTTAAAAAAAAACAACAACAACAGAAAGCCTCAATAAGTAGGTATTATTTTTTGCTGTCTCCATTTTAAAGTGAGGAAATCAGGTACAGAGACATTAAGTCACTCACCCAAGTTTACAGTTACCTGGACAATTTGATTTCAAGTCTTTTTTTTTTTTTTAATTTAAATCTATTTTAATTGAAGGCTAATTACTTTACAATATTGTATTGGTTTTACCATACATCAACATGAATCTGCCACGGGTGTACATGTGCTCCCAATCCTGAACCCCTCTCCCACCTCCCTCCCCATACCATCCCTCTGGGTCATCCAGTGCACCAGCCCCAAGCACCCTGTATCCTGCATCAAACCTAGACTGGCAATTCGTTTCTTATATGATATTATACATGTTTCAATGCCATTCTCCCAAATCATCCCACCCTCTCCCTCTCCCACAGAGTCCAAAAGACTGTTCTATACATCTGCGTCTCTTTTGCTGTCTCGCATACAGGGTTATCGTTACTATCTTTCTAAATTCCATATATATGCGTTAGTATACTGTATTGGCGTTTTTCTTTCTGGCTTACTTCACTCTGTTTTCAAGTCTATTCTTAAGGGAGACTTTGACTAGGAGTACAGGGACATCCAGTACATGTAAGAGACTAATTTTTCAGAAACTGTTTGTTTCAGAGGAAATAATGAGGAATTACCAGCATGGGAAGGAATAAACTCAAGTTCAAAGGCTTACAAGAGTATGTCAAGTGAAGACAGAGGTAGATTCCTGTGATAATACACAAACCAGCATGCTCAAGTGCAAGTACTCACATAACACAAGAATGTGTTCAGTCACTGACACAGTTTACTCTGAGGACTATGTGTTGCTTTTGCTAATCAATCACTGTGGACCCTTCCATAGTTTGAGTTTACTCATGATTCTGCAAAATGAGTTTAGACATCTATATTTTAGCACCAAACTTGTTTTTAATCACTAAGCAGATTTAATGACAATATAAAATTATTTAAGTGCTCAGTGGTAGATCAACAAATGGAGAAAAAGTACTAACTGGCACTAACCTGGTCATAGCTCTGCCATTAACTAGCCCCGAGCTTCACATGAGATTACTTTTCTGAGTCTCACTTCCCTTAACTGTAAAATAAAGCACTTTAACCAGATCAATATTTTTCGAATTATTTAATAATATAAGTGGTAGTAAAATCAATTTAGTGGAAACTGATCAGCATTTTAGTGAAAAACGAAAAGAACAAAAATTATCAGCATGCTTTTTGTAAAATCTTTAGGTTATATGTAACAAACTATATACAATAAATAACTGACAAAAAAGCTTGTGAATCATTGGTCTAAATGATATCTCCTCTTCTGATCCTTAATATCCCTTAAAGGACACCAAACACAACTTCAGTGGTTACAAATTCATGATAAGATATTTATAACCTTTTATGTTATGGATCCATCTGAACTCCCAACCACTTGCTTTGTATTAAAAACATGTCAGCTAAAAAGACTACATTTTCTCCATTAAACTGCTTTTACTCCTTTACCAAAGATTGGTTGATTATATATGAGGTGGTGGTGGTTTAGTCACTTAGTTGTGTTCAACTCTTGCAATGCCATGGACTGTAGCTTGCCAGGCTCCTCTGTCCATGGTATTTCCCAGGCACAAATACTGGAATGGGTTGCTATTTCCTTCTTCATGGAATGAAATCCTGCCACTTGCAAAAATATGGACATATCTTGAAGGTATTATGCTAAGTGAAACAAATCATATTGAGAAAAACAAATACTCGTATAATTTCATTCATATACGTAATCTGAAAAAAATGAACAAACAAAATAAACTCAGAGACACTGAGATTTGTATCAAATCTGATAAAGGACAAGAATCTAGAATATACAAAGAACTCTAAAACTCAGCAATAAAAACAAAACCAAATTAAGATTCAGGCAAAAGATCTGAAGAGACAGCTCACCAAAAAAGATATATAGATAGAAAATAAGCATATGAAAGATGTTCAACATCTATGTCACAAGGGAACTGCAAATCAAAATAATAATGAGATATCACCACATATGTATTAGAATTGCTAAAAGCTGAAACACTGACAATACTAAATGCTAACAAACATGTGGATCAGTAAGAATTCTTATTTATTATTGGTGGGAATGCAGGATGGTACAGTTACTTTGTAAGACAGTTTGGCAAAACCTCTTCCAAAACTAAATATACTTTTACCACATGATCCAATAACCATGCTCCTTGGTTCTTCCCAAATGAGTTTATGTCCACACAGAAATCCATACATGTATGTCTATAGCAGCTTTACTCATAAATTGCAACACTTGGAAGCAACCAAGACTGCTGTATATACAACAAACTAATTGTACTCACACACTTTCTCACCTTCAATAGGTGAGTGCATAAATCAACTGTGGTAATCCAAACATATTATGTGATTCTGACTATATCACATTCTGGAAAAGGCAAAACTATGGAAATAGTAAAAAGATGTGTGGTTGCCCGAGATTTGGAAAAGGGAGGGAGGAGTAAATAGGCGGAGCATAATGGATTTTTTGGATAATAAAACTATTCTGCATGATACTGTGATGATGGATATAATTCATTATACGTACGTCAAAATGTACAGAATGTATAAAATCAAGAGTGAACACTAATGTAAACTATGGACTTGGGGTAGTACTGATGTGTCAACATAGGTTCATTGATGGTAACAAATGTACCACTAGATGCAGGATGTCACAAGTGGGGGAGGATGGTTGTACATCTGTGGAAACAAGGAGTATACAGAAACTCTTTGTACTCCACTCAATTTTGCTGTGAACCTAAAATGTAAAGGATAAAAAAAGAAGAAATAAAGAAGCTATCAAACCATGAAAAAACATGGAGAAAACTTAAATATATATTACTAAGTGAAAGAAGCCAATGTGAAAAGCTATGTGCTATGTAATTCCAACTATATGACATTCTGGAAAAGGCAAAAGTATGGTGACAGTATAAAGATCTGTGGTTACCAGGATTTTAGGGGGAGGGCAGGAAGGGCAGATAGGTGGAACACAGGGGATTCGCAGGGAAGTGAAACTATCCTCTATGATACTGTAATGATAGATATCCCCTATCCTACATTTTCCAAAACCCACAGGATATACAACATAAAGAGTGAATCCTAATGTAAACTATGGACTTTAGTTAGTAATGATGTATCAACACTGGCTCATTAATTGTAACAAATGTACCACCCTAATACCAAATGTTAATAACAGGGGGAACTATTACTACAGTTTTACATATTATAGGTATAGGGGCAGGAATGAGGGGCATATAGGGAACTCTGTACTTTTCACTCGATTTTTCTGTAACCCAAAAACAGCTCCAAAAAAGTCTATTTTTTTAAAAAAAGGCAAAAAGAAAAAAAATTAAACATATTAGCATTTATTAGTAGTACAATTACTGCTTCTCAAATTATTATGCAGTTTCCCTGTGCAAACTGTATATATACTCTTTCTTTCCCTGGATTCTCCCTATGCTGCTTCAAATACCAAAAACGCCTCTGAAGTATGTTAGCACAGGGTAGCACCTGGCCTTTTAACATTAGGTTTAACTTGAGGAATTTGTGTACCATAAGATGGAGTTCAAGGTGTCAATTTCCAGATAAGATTTTAAAGGTCATTCCATATTTGCTCTATTTCCTTCTACAGTGCCGTGAAGCACATATGTTGAAATAAACTGCCATCACCTTGGGTCCTCAAGTGACTACGATATACAGAGTTGCTCTATCAAACTGTATTGACATGTTACTTCCATGAGAAATCAACTTGTGTTAGGTCAATAAAAATTTTGTATTTTTTTGGTGTGTGCTACATAACCTTGTCTATCCTGATTTACATTCCTACCTTGGTTTGGTTTAGTCCTGCCAGGCTCCTTTGTCCATGGGATTCTCCAGGCAAGAATACTGGAGTGGGTTGCCATTTCCTTCTAGGGGATCTTCCCAACCCAGGAATCAAACCCAGGTCTCCTGCACTGCAGGCAGAGTCTTTACCGACTGAGCTACAACGGAAGCCCACATCCAACCTAATTTTTGTAATTCCATTCAGATGACACATTATTCATAATCTTTTTTCCTGTAAATCTTAAAAAATTTGTTTTTGAAAGCAATGCTTCTAGTCTTCTAATTCCCAGTAGTTTATCTGTAACTTCTAAAGATATTTAACACTTTAAATCTTATAATTATATTTATACATGTGTTATCTATCCTACTAGAACATAACTTTTTAAGGGCCACATTTATGTCTGATTATTTTAGTATGTCTCAAGTACCTAGGAGAGCATGTGGCATACCTTCTGAATATTATACAGATTTTTATTCAATAAAATGAGGTTCCTATTGCAGACTTATTGGTAGGTCCATCAAGACAAAGAACATGTCTATATAAATAAAAGAGTTACTGTTTCTTATCAAATGTTACACTTCTTATCAAATATTTATACAAAATATTGAAATGGACATTTTCTTTCAGATTGTCTTTAAAATCTCAGAGAACTCTGGTGTTCTTCATTCTGGAGGAGACAGTTTCTTTTTAACTAAAAACTGTTATCTCTATTTCAAGGCAATTTACCATAATCAATAGGCACTTTAAAATGTTAACAGAAATGTTGACTGACCTAGACAGAAACAATTCTAAGAAAGGACAGTATTTTAAACTTGCTAAAGAGACATTCTCTTACATCTCTTATTCTAGGTCTTTTCTGCAATATTTGGGTCATCATCGGAAGCAATTTACGTTTCAGACATCCATTTATTGCTCAAAAAATAGCCTTGGGCATCTAAGGCAAAACCTAGAATCTGTACCACTTTTGTTGCCACTGAGTAAAATTAAAGTTTAAAAAATAATTTCAATAACAACAAATAGGAAACAAGCTAGGAGTGAAGCACTACCAGGAGTGCTTTTAAATCTATCTTTGAAAAAATCATGTGTAACATTCAGGTTCCTGTCTTGAAAAAAACGTGAAAAAAAATATTCTCTAAGAGTTTGCAATGTAGCTGGTAAGGAGAGCCAAGACATAAAAGATGAATAACAATACAAAGAAACATCTACCAAACGTCAAATGAACAGTCTAGCAAAATGCAAAAGAATTTTAGTTTAGTCCTAAAGACTACTTGGAAAATTAGGATTTAGCTGAATATTTCACTAAACAAACAAACAAACATGACACTCTGATGATCTCTGTAAAAGGGAGAGGGAAGGGAGTGGGGAGAGAGACAGTGAGATGGGAAAAGATATATCTAGAATATTAGCATGAGGCCAGATTATAGACAGCCTTGAAAGTCCAGGATAAAACTGCTGTATGTCAGTTTTCACTGTCCACTATAGAGTAGTGGACAGTGAAGGGCTTCTTGGAGCTTTGTAACCTGGAAGGATAGGTGAAAAGTGATCTTTCAAAAAACTGATTGGAAAAACCTTGTAGGCAGACTTCATGAGAACAGAAACTTAGATTTTGAAGAGAAAGATTTTTGGAATAAAGAACAAAAGTAAGTGACATTTGTTTTTTTCTTCTGAAAAAAAAAGAAATAAGAGATTGAGGTATTTTGAAAGTAACAAAAGTTGAAGTAGAAAAAGTAACAAAAGACTTTCTAAGGTTGGGATGTGATAAGATAATGTTATGACCCCCTTTTTTTCCCTCAGTGAAGTAAGAGACAGAGTTATCTAGAAAAAAACGAGGGTGCTGTAAATAAAACTGAGACTTGACAAATGTGGCAAATAGCGGAAATAACTGCTAAAAGAAATCCGATAAGGAACTCCCAAAAAACAGCAATGAGGCTTGGTTTTACTTAGGAACCATAAAATTTGTAGTGAATCTAAGTCTATAAATTCCTCCAGTTATTTTTAGGCAGAAGAGAGAAGAAAAATAAAAAAAAAAAACCACACACACACACATTTAAGATGAAACAATACAGTGAATGCAGAGAAAGTTAATGAATTATAACAGAGGACTCTAATGTTTTTTAAAAGTATCCATTAAAATGCCAAATCATAGCTTAAAAAAGGAGAGGTAGATAAAATCAAAAAGAAGATGATGTTCTGGGGGTCTTGAGAAGAAGAAACTGGCAGAAAGTGAAGAAGTGGACAAATTAAGAAAAAAGAATGATGGTTTTGAGTCCTGATGATTTGAGAATGATCTGACCTTCTCACACAAAAGGACTAAATAAAGGGTAGGTGACATTTTATCTCTAGGTCTCTCATTAAAAAGTCTAAAATTTCATTTTTTAAAACTATTCACTGATAATATACTTTCGAAAGTATTGTCTTCAAAGACTCACACATACAAAGATTCATCAAAGGAGAAGCTTGAAGAATGAGGAAAAGTGAGATTGGAGAGTAAGGATTTCTTTAAAAGGTGTACTCTATAGGAAGTCCCTATATGAGACAGTCTTTCTGAAAAGTATGCAGAGCGTTTGTTCCTTAGGGGTTCCAAGGACACTGAGATTGGTGGGAGATGCTTTTGAAGTGTCTTCAAAGAACCTGTCCCCTCAGAGTTTTGAGGGACACTCAGATGAGGTGGTGATGCATCTTCCTAGTTGCAAAGGCAGAGCAGCAAAGATGCACTGCTGCAGGGATAATGCCTGCTCTTAGCTTACAGGACAAATGAGAGACCCACGAAAGAGAGCAAGACTCTGTTGTTTAGAAAGGGATCTAGCCAGAGAGGAATGGCCTAGGGGGAGTGAGCCTACGCCAATCAGGGAGGAGCCAAAAGACTAAAGACTTAAAGACTTCAGAAAATGAGTTCTATGTAACCCACTGAAGAACACCTCTCTCACTTCAAGGAAACAGCAGTAGGGAAGTCCTAAACAGTGAGGATCCACTAAAACGTCACTAAAGGAAGGAGGTACAGGAGTCAAAATTCAGGATGTGCCCTTCTCAAACTGTAGACTTCCCAGTTTGAAGCAGGCCTGGAGCTGGTGAGAGGAGAAACTCTGAACTGGCTGAGGGTCTGAAACCTTCACATTAAATTGGACTAGGTTTCCTATATTAAAAAAGAGAACTTTTATTAATACCTCAGAAGACTGGAAAAGCCACAAGTCACCCAAAAAAAGAAAATTTATCAGAGCTTGTTTAAAGGTACTGGAATGAAAAAAAATAAGTTGCTTTCTATGAGCATCTTATTGAATTCAGGGACAAAATTTATTTCAGTTCAGTTCAGTTGCTCAGTCGTGTCCGACTCTTTGCAATCCCATGAATCACAGCACACCAGGCCTCCCTGTCCATCACCAACTCCCAGAGTTCACTCAAACTCACATCCATCGAGTTGGTGATGCCATCTAGCCATCTCATCCTCTGTCGTCCCCTCCTCCTCCTGCCCCCAATCCCCCCCAGCATCAGAGTCTTTTCCAATGAGTCAACTCTTTGCATGAGGTGGCCTTACAGCATCATTCCTTTCAAAGAACACCCAGGGCTGATCTCCTTTAGAATGGACTGGCTGGATCTCCTTGCAATCCAAGGGACTCCCAAGAGTCTTCTCCAACACCACAGTGCAAAAGCATCAATGCTTCGGCGCTCAGCTTTCTTCACAGTCAAACTCTCAAATCCATACATGACCACTGGAAAAACCATAGCCGTGACTAGATGGACCTTTGTTGGCAAAGTAATATCTCTGCTTTTGAATATGCTATATAGGTTGGTCGTAACTTTTCTTCCAAGGAGTAAGCATCTTTTAATTTCATGGCTGCAGTCACCATCTGCAGTGATTTTGGAGTCCCCCAAAATAAAGTCTTGACACTGTTTCCACTGTTTCCCCATCTATTTCCCATGAAGTGATGGGACTGGATGCCATGATCTTCGTTTTCTGAATGTTGAGCTTTAAACCAACTTTTACACTCTCCTCTTTCACTTTCATCAAGAGGCTTTTTAGTTCCTCTTCACTTTCTGCCATAAGCGTGGTGTCATCTGCATATCTGAGGTTATTGATATTTCTTCCGGCAATCTTGATTCCAGCTTGTGCTTCTTCCCAGTGCTTCTCATGACATACTCTGCATAGAAGTTAAATAAGCAGGGTGACAATATACAGCCATGATGTACTCCTTTTCCTATTTGGAACCAGTCTGTTGTTCCATGTCCAGTTCTAACTATTGCTTGGATTGGACTAAAAAGGAAAATCAGCCTTTTAAAAATAGTAGTCTGGATAGTCCTTCACACATTTAAGATAGAGAACAGATGTGACCATTTCTATTGTCTCCTTTTATATTGTTTACTTAATGTTGTTTAAAGGTGTCTATTTCAGACTGCAGGATTTCCATGCCACAATCCCTCAAATTGCCACGGTGCGTTATTAAAAAAAAAAGCAACTAACTCTATTTGGCCTTACTAGGGAGGTTCCCACTGAGTTTTCCAGATTTGCTGGCATATTGAGTGCAGCACTTTCACAGCAAAATCTTTAGGTTTTGAAAGAGCTAAACTGGAATTCTACCACTTCCAGTAGTTTTGTTCATAGTGATGCTTTCTAAGGCCCACTTGCTTTCACATTCCAGGGTGTCTGGCTCTGGGTGAGTGATCACACCATCGTGGTTATCTGGGTCATGAAGATCTTTTCTGTATAGTTCTTCTGCGTATTCTTGTGAGCTCTTCTTAATATCTTCTGCTTCTGTTAGGTCCATACCATTTCTGTTCTTTATTGTGCCCATCTTTGCATGAAAAGATCCCTTGGTATCTCTATTTTTCTCGAAGAGATCTCTAGTCTTTCCCATTTTATTGTTTTCCTCTATTTCTTTGCAGTGATCACTGAGCAAGTCTTTCTTAGCTCTCCTTGCTATTCTTTGGAACTCTGCATTCAAATTGGTGTATCTTTCCGTTTCTCTCTTCTTCTCTCAGCTATTTTTAAGGCCTCCTAAGACAGCCATTTTGTCTTTTTGCATTTCTTTTTCTTGAGGATGGTCTTGATCACTGCCTCTTATACAATGTCACGAACCTCTGCCCACAGTTCTTCAGGCACTCTATCAGATCTAATCCCATGAATCTATTTGTCACTTGAACTGTATAATCATAAGGGATTTGATTTAGGTCATACCTGAATGGTCTAGCGGTTTTCCCTACTTTCTTCAATTTCAGTTTGAATTTGGCAATAAGGAGTTCATTATCTAAGCCACAGTCAGCTCCCGGTCTTGTTTTTGCTGACTGTATAGAGCTTCACCACCTTTGGCTCCAAAGAATATAATCAATCTGATTTTGGTGTTGACCATCTGGTGATGTCCATGTGTAGAGTCTTCTCTTGTGTTGTTGGAAGAGGGTGTTTGTTAAGACCAGTGCGTTCTCTTGGCAAAATTCTGTTAGCCTTTGCCCTGCTTCATTGTGTACTCCAAGGCCAAATTTGCCTGTTACTCCAGTTATCTCTTGACTTCCTATTTTTGCATTCCAGTCCCCTATAATGAAAAGGACATCTTTTTAGGGTGTTTGTTCTAGAAGGTCTTCTAGGACTTCATAGAATCATTCAACGTTAGCTTCTTCAGCATTACTGGTTGGAGCATTAACTTAGATTACTGTGATATTGAAAGGTTTGCCTTGGAAATGAACAGAGGAAAACTCAGCAGTGGCCACAGGACTGGAAAAAGATCAGTTTTCATTCCAAGCCCAAAGAAAGGCAATGCCAAAGAATGTTCAAATTACCGCACAATAGCACTCATATCACATACTAACAAGGTAATGCTCAAAATTCATCAACTCAGGCCTCAACAGTATGTGAACAGTGAACTTCCAGATGTTCAAGTTGGATTTAGGAAAGGCAGAGGAACCAGAGATCAAATTGCCAAAATGCGCTAGATCATCAAAAAGCAAGAGAGTTCCAGAAAAACATCTACTTCTGCTTTATTGACTACACCAAAGCCTTTGACTGTGTGGATCACAACAAACTGGAAAATTCTGAAAGAGATGGGAATACCAGGCCACCTGACTTGTCTCCTGAGAAACCTGTATGCAGGTCAAGAAGCGACAGTTAGAACTGGACATGGAACAATAGACTGGCTGCAAATTGGGAAAGGAGTAGGTCAAGACTGCATATTGTCACCCTGCTTATTTAATTATATGCAGAGTACATCATGAGAAATGCTGGGCTGGATGAACCACAAGCTGGAATCAAGATTGTTGGGAGAAAAATCAATAATCTCAGATATGCAGATAACACCACCCTTATGGCAGAAAGCGAAGAACTAAAGAGCCTCTTGATGAAAGTGAAAGAGGAGAGTGAAAAAGTTGGCTTAAAGCTCAACATTCAGAAAACGAAGATCATGGCATTCGGTCCCATCACTTCATGGGAAATAGATGGGGAAACAATGGAAACAGTGAGAAACTTTATTTTGGGGGGCTCCAAAATCACTACAGATGGTGACTGCAGCCATGAAATTAAGAGACGCCTGCTCGTTAGGAGAAAAGCTATGATCAACCTGGACAGCATATTAAAAAGCAAGAGATGTTACTTTGCTGACAGAGCTCCATCTAGTCGAAGCTATTGTTTTTCCAGTAGTCATGTACAGATGTGAGAGTTGGACTATAAAGAAAGCTGAGCACTGAAGAATTGATGCTTTTGAGCTGTGGTATTGGAGAAGACTGTAGAGAGTCCCTCGGATTACAAGGAGATCAAACTAGTCAATTCTAAAGGAAGTCCTGAATATTCACTGGAAGGTTGCTGAAGCTGAAGCGCCAATACTTTGGCCACCTGATGTGAAGAACGGGCTCATTGGAAAAGACCCTGATGCTGGGAAAGATTGAAGGCAGGAGGAGAAGGGGACGACAGACGATGAGATGGTGGGATGGCATCACTGATTCTATGGACATGAGCTTGAGCAAGCTCCGGGAGTTGGTGATGGACAGGGAAGCCTGGCGTGCTGCAGTCCTTAGGGTTTGCAATAGCTGGACACAACTGAGCAACTAAACTGACTGAGGGAGGTTTCTATCTTAGGGAAGCTTTTTACTGATGAAGGAACATAATACAGTTGATAAATATATAGAATGTCATGTTTCCAAATGCTGCTCTCACTAAGTCTGGGAAAAACAAGAGGTGAAAGACTATGAAAAAAGAGAAAACTGGCGGATTTGGGAACGGCAGTCATGAATAAACAAAGTTTATCTCATAGCAAAAATTACATAATGAGTAGCAGAACTCAAAAGAAGCAGTCAAAGAGAAAAGGAAAATAAGATTATATTTTATATAATATTTATGGTGTAAACAGGGTAAAGCTTCCACATCGTCACTAAATGTCACAGGGAAAGGGTTGGAAGATGTCTAAATTATATATCACTTTGTCTTCTTTAAAAGAGAAAAGAAAACTTTCTAAAAATATCCACTTCACTCATAATCCTAAAATGGCATGAAGTGGAGATAAATTGACTAATGGTAAGTAAACTAATGACTGGATCCTGGAATAAAGTTTGAATTGAGTTATTTAAGTAACAATTTTTTTCTTGACACTGTTGCATTAAAATAAGAAAATAATGCTGAAACATCTCACGTTCATGATTTGCTTTAGACTACATTATATTCTATATATTACTATATATCCTCTTATAATCTATGTATCTTATTGGCTTCCCTGGTGGGTCATATGGTAAAGTATCTGCCTGCAACGCAGGAAACTCAGGTTCGATCCCTGGGTTGGGAAAACTCTCTGGAGAAGGAAATGGCAACCCATTCCAGTATTCTTGCCTGGAGAATTCCATGGACAGAGGAGCCTGGCAGGCTACACAGTCCGTAGGGTCACAAAGAGTCAGACACCGCTGAGCGACTAATGTACACACACACACATCCTGTATATCTATGCTTCGGAAACCAGATCACAAATATCTGCTAATCTATATTTTAAAAACAGAATTTTAGAATACTATTTTTGTCTTTAGAAGTTGAAAAAATAGTCGAGTCCCTCATGAACACAAAAGTGAACTGAAAGAAATGCTCTGATGCATTTTGAACTTTTCAAAGTGATTCTTAAAATTTTTTAACCTCTATAGGCATACCTTAAAGAGTTTTCAAACCAGCGAAGCAGATAATCATTTGTAGCCATTATCGAAGGTACATTTAACAAAAAACCAACTTAACTTCAGTGACAATATAACACTGCAACATAAACCTTTAAGAAACCTTCAGAGAAAACATTAAAATAGATTGCATCTTAGCTGACCAGAGTGTAAATTTAGCATATGAATATGGTCCAAAGGAAAAAAGAGAACAATTTATTAAAGCTAGCTAAAATAACCTATAGAAGTCTGAAATCACAAAAGAATGTAGATGGCTGAGCTAGATCACAGGTCAAGACACAGTGCAATAAAAAGCCTCATAGATGGATCTTTATCTGTCAAGAAGAAATGAAACATTTTTAAACATTTTATAGATGAGGTAACAATTTCATACTCTTTGGTTAAAGAACAACAAAAGAATTAACAAAAGAACTAACCCACATGAGTTTAAACTGCATAATAAACAGTTTTGATCCACCGACAAACAAGATATTTGTTTCTGAATAAGATCTTTTACTGTAAAATTACGCTAACATTGAAAAAATATACAAAATCTTCCAGCTTATACATCAAGTGGCTGACATGGTGCAAATCCAAATATTCTTAAACTATCTTTGCAAAAAGATCGTATGTGGTTGGTTTTAGTTTCTCTTTACAGTACAGACTTTCAGACTTTTACAGCTCATGACAAACATCAGGCAGTAATATTTGACTCAGCTAAAACACAACGCTTAGTGCCTAATAATTTTTTTTTTTCACTTTTAGATCCCTTCCTTCACTTCCCTCCAATTATAATAGGTTAGATTCTGCCAGGACCAGATAAATCATCTATGTTGTCAAGCGGATGCTCCCTAAACATAGACACTTACTTCACTGAATTTTATAAAGAAATGGCCTTGAAGAATTATAGTCCATCTTTTAATACCTTATAAGGGAAACATCCTTAATTGATTTATTTTATAATTACCTTTAGTCTCCTATTCATTAAAAAGATCAGAACAGATCCCATTTAACAAACACTTTTCCTTTTCCTATTACTAGCAGTGTTTATTTGTAAACGAAAAATTAACTGAGTTTCTATATGATGAAAATCTAAAGTGGCTTCAGGACAAAATCTAATTTGAGAACCTCTTGCAACAAGGAATAGAGAATCAAATTTCTAAAACAAGGCTTTGAATCAGGCAGCTCAATTCCAGAATGAGGAAAGAAGAAAGGGAATATTAGCAAACCAGAGATACTACAGTACTGAACCTGACTCAGTCTACCTTGAACCTGCTTGTCAGGTTGAAAGTCCCATTAGAGACGAATAAAGACTGAGAATGAATGATATTCTGTAGGTACAATAAGTGAGTACTTCAGAGACAAAACTGTGTGTAAGGAATTTAAAAGAAATTAGGGTCAAAGAAGGTTCTTTGACCTGAGGTTCTTAAACATTAGTAAGTATAATGATCACCTGTGGTGCTTATAATAATGCTGATTATTGGGCGTCATTCTAGGAATATTGGTTTAGCAGATCTGCATGGGCCTTCCACACTGCCTATTTAATAGTACTTTGAAAGTGAAAGTCACTCAGTCGTGTCTGACTCTTTGTGACTCCATGCAGTCCACAGAACTCTTCAGGCCAGAAGACTGGAGTGGGTAGCCTGTTCCCTTCTTCAGGGGATCTTCCCAACCCAGGGATCCAACCCAGATTTCCCACATTGCAGGTGGATTCTTCATCAGCTGAGTCACAGCAGAAGCCCAAGAATACTGGAGTGGGTAGCCTATCTCTCTCTTCTCCAGCAGATTTTCCTGACCCAGGAATCAAACCAGGGTCTCCTGCATTGCAGGCAGATTCTTTACCAACTGAGCTATCAGGGAAGCCCTAATAGTGCTTTAGATGACCCTAATGCCAGTGTTTGTAGGCTATATTTTGAAGAGAAATCACTGAAATCTGGGCTAGGTAGATTGACAAGTGATGAAAACCTCAAAATATCAAAATCACAAGTTCAAGAATTTTTTTTAAGAAGAGCATATCTGATATTCCCAGAAGAGATATTCTACTTTTAAAGTTACATGAAGATAAACAAATGTAGAAATTTATATACTATTAAGGATGTATATTATTAATGGTTTCTTCCACTGAGAATCAGGGGAGCAGGTGGCAGAGAGAGAAAGGTATGAGGTGTTAAGACAGGGTTCTTAGGAATTTACACGTATAAATCACTGCCCTTTAACTTAAACATATAAAGCATGTATTAAATTCTACCTTTTTGAGAGACAGGCATTAGTAGCATCTGAGAAAGAGTACAAATTTACTTATTTACTTCATGGAAAGCTTTCTTTTGGCACAAATGTTTGTGAGACATATTGAAGGCACATAATCATTTTACGGAATTCTAAATATATTTACACAGTTGCCCTAAAAGTTAATAACCTTAATTTCCAGGTACCACAAGGAATGTAAAAATGCTGGCCCAGAACTCCCCACATTTCCATCCTTAAAGGTATTCCAACATTTATATGAAAAAAGGGTATGTTTGCTGATATATGCCTGTTCCTGATGCTTCAGATGGTAAAGCATTTCCCTGCAATTTGAGAGATCCAGGTTTGATCCCTGGGTCAGGAAGATCCAGTGGAGAAGGAAATGGCAACCCACTCCCGTATTCTTGACTGGATAATCCCATGGACAGAGGAGCCTGATGAGCCACAGTCCATAGGATTGCAAAGAGTCAGACATGACTGAGGGACTAACATTTTCACTTTCTTTATTTCTCTAAAAGCGATTTGATGAGTCTTTTACACCTTGATAAAGTAAATTCATAAGTTATCTTACAACTATCTTCAGTAGTTTGCTACTTTTAAATTTTATTTACTTTTTACTTTCATCTCAGTTTCAAGTTTATAGGTTTCATGACCTTGACATGGAAATAATATTCCTCCAGTCTATGGGAAATTTCTTTGATACTTCTTCACCTATTAACAAAACATGTCTTTGGTTACTAAAAGGGAACTCTTGCCTGTATCAGTTATGACTTAGATATAACCTTACTTTATTTAGTGTAGAACTCTGAGAAAAGAAATATTTTTTACTTGGAATGTGTAAAGATAAAATATAAAACACAGCAAACTGCTCTTCAGATTACTTAAAAAAAAAAACATTTTACATTTGAAAACTCAGAACATTACTGCTGATTTTGAACCTTTCTCTCCACAGCTCAAATGACTGCTTACTTTTAAGAATGAGAAGATGTGTTATTTACTGACCACATACACCTTGATAAAGTAAATTTTAAATAATGCCATTAAACTTTTCACAAATGAGCATCCTGAAACTCACATTAAGTGAAGCAACATGCTGAAGGTCACAAACATTGTAAATAGTTATTAATAATCCAACCAATCCATTCTGAAGGAGATCAGCCCTGGGATTTCTTTGGAAGGAATGATGCTAAAGCTGAAACTCCAGGACTTTGGCCACCTCGTGCGAAGAGTTGACTCATTGGAAAAGACTCTGATGCTGGGAGGGATTGGGGGCAGGAGGAGAAGGGGATGACAGAGGATGAGATGGCTGGATGGCATCACTGACTCAATGGACGTGAGTCTGAGTGAACTCCGGGAGTTAGTGATGGACAGGGAGGCCTGGCGTGCTGCGATTCATGGAGTCGCAAAGAGTCGGACACGACTGAGCGACTGAACTGAACTGAACTTTTTATTGATCATTATTGCCGGCTCAAAAAGCAGTTTACCTGATTGTCCTAGACACGCTTATGAACCCTTTCTTCAGGTAATATTTTTACCACGTAACAATTTTCAGCAAAACAAAGATTGTTAATGCCCTGGTGGCTCAGATGGTAAAGAATCTGCCTGTAATGCAGGAGACCCGGGTTTGATCCCTGGATCTGGAAGATCCCCTGGAGAAGGCATTGGCTACCCATTCCAGTATTCTTGCCTGGAAAATTCCATGGAGAGAGGAATCTGGCAGGCTAAGGCTCAGGGGGTAGTAAATAGTCGGAGATGACTGACTGAACACCTTTCACTTTCACTTTTACCAACTATAGTTAGAATTGTTAATGGTTATTACTTTTTATCGAAATCACAAAACACTGCTATTAGTCTCAAAGTACTTGATAAAAATATTATCTAGAGCACTCTAAATTAAGACTTAAAAGACATTTATACAATTATGCCTGCCAACCAGCAACTGCCTGAATTTAGCCTAGGTTAGGGTACAAGATCTACTGAAGTGTGTGGAAATCTAGCAAAGAGGAAATCTGAAGTTAAAATATTTAACTCTAGCTATCATGAAGGATAACCACACCAGTTTTAATTCTCAGACTTTTAGTAAGTCTACAAACTACCAGATTTGTTCTATGGGATTCTAATTTAGGATACTACGTAAACAACTTTTCTCTAGACTTTACGTAAGCGTATCAATAAAAAGGAAAATCAAAACTCAGGAAAGTTTGATAAAACATATTGTTATAACCACTAACATCATACAAGTTCTAGAGAAGAAGAATTCAGAAGATGAATACTGAATTAAGATGGTTAAGTGGTATAAGTTTTACCCAAAAATGACTTCTCTGTCAACCATGCTAAATTTAGAAACTTAAAAATCTAACCTAATGCCAAATAAAATCCCAGAGGTCAAATGAATAGTAAAAATATTAAAAAGTCCTCTTTTATGGGTCAGTTATACAATTCAAATTTAGAAGAACTTTAAAGGATAACTCATTTTAATTTTATATTTTTCATAAATCTTCATAATACATAAAGCTCAGACATTCAATTTCCAATATCACCAGGTTCAATTAAATGTGCTTGTTTAATGTATTGTGGCAAGATACTCCTTGGAGAGATTGTTCTGTGCAGTTCTTAAAAGAATCAAAATTCACAATGACTATTTTATTTGCTAATAAATATTCAATATGTCATTTTGACACAAGAATTTCAGTTATATAATTCTACCTGCTCAATGCAAAAAAAAAAAAAAAGGAAAATGAAAATGAAACAAAAATTATAAAAAAGCATACTTCCCTACTCAGGGATTTCTAACACAAATGATTATCAATAAGTACTGCACTTGCCTGAGCTAGTGTGTCATGAATTTGTAGTTCCAGAAAATCTTCCATATGGATTTAGATGAGATTTTCATGCATATGAATTCAACTCATTACCACTAAAAAGAGTACCAGAAAGATGAAAGAAGAGTGAAGCAAATGGAAGTCGCAAGCTAAGACAGCTCATTTTGTAGTGTTCAGGTAATGATCTGTCATGTATACCCTTTGGCTTTTCAGAAAACACAGCATGAACAGGGATGAAAAGCTAGAATCATAACTGGCACAGTCACTGTAAAATATATGACGTATTTAAATCCTCAGTGGCACTTGTGAATATATATCACTTCTATAAATATTCTTTCAAAAGGATTTTATTCATGTCCATTTAACCAAATCAAAATATCCTCATTTGGGGTGTTTTAGCACAGAGCAGTTGTTGAGATCTATATCAAGTATACCCTAAAAAAGAGAGACTAGTTAATTGTGCCCTATATTAACGTGGAATAAGAGGGAGAGGGCTCAAATAAATACAATTAGAAATGAAAAAGAAGTTACAATGGATACCCGTAAGCAACTATATGCTAATAAAATGGACAACCTAGCAGAAATGGACAAATTCTCATAAAGGTACAATCTCCTAAGACTAAACCAGGAAGAAACAGAAAACAAAAATATGAACAGGCCCATCATAAATACTGATATTGAAATTGCCATTAAAAAACTGCCAACAGACAAGTCATAGACCCGATGGCTTCATGGATGAATTCTATCAAACGTTTCAATAAGAATTAACCTATCCTTCTGAAACTCTTTCAGAAAATTGCAGAGGAAGGAACACTCCCAAACTCATTCTAGGAGGCCATCATTACCCTGATACCAAAACTGGACAGAGATATCACACACACAAAAAAATTACAGACCAATATCACTGATGAACATAGATGCAAAACTCCTCAACAAAATACTAGCAAACCAAATGCAACAATACATTAAAAGGATCATACACCGTATACCATGATCAAGTAGGATTTATCCCGAGGATGCAAGGATTTTTCAATATCTGCAAATCAATCCATGTGAATACCACATCAACAAATTTAAGAATAAAAGCAATAACAGTAGAGAAAAGGAACAAAGAAAAACTGGCGATATATTTAAGGAAACACCTATACAAGATTCTGTGACTAGCAAATGTATAAGCTAGTCCTTGTACAAGCAAGTGACTGACTGTCTATTTGGGACAGGATGAAGAAAACCTGAAGATGAATCCAGGTATTTGGCTAGGGAGAATGGATGAAAGTAAGGATGGAAGAAAAAATGAAAGATGGGTGAGGTAGAGGAGTAAGAACAAAATGCATTGACTTTCCAGGCATACAGCATTCAATGGCAACAGTATTTTCACAACATAGCAAAGCACAACGGGAAAAACCTAATGCTGGTGATCGGTAGGAATGAACTAGCCCCACTGAATACAAACACGTCACATTGTCTTGGATAGCTACTGCCTTAGTTGAGTATCTTTGAAGCACAGTCTGTAGAAGAAAATGTTTTGTGCATGTGTTTGTATGTATGTGTATAGATTTGTCTCTCTACGTGTGTTACATGTAACATTTATATCTGAGCTCATGTAGCTGGTCATTTTTCATGAAACCTAGTGATTACCTATGGGCTTCCCTGGTGGCAGACAGTAAGGAATCTGCCTGCAATGAGGGAAACCGGGGTGTGATCCCTGGGTCGGGAAGATCCCTTGGAGAAGGAAATCGCACCCTACTCAGTATTCTTGCCTGGAGAATCCCATGGACAGAGGAGCCTGGCAGGTTATAGTCCATGCGGTCGCAAAGAGTCGGACACGACTGAAGCCACTTAGCAGCAACAGTAACCTAGATATGAAGGATTGATAAGGCAGAGACAGTCTTGTACTTTGTGGGTTTGGATAGAATAAAAATAATTTTATATACAAATATTGAATCATTATGTTGTTTATCTGAAACTAACATAATGTAAGTCAATTATATCTCAGTTAAAAAGTCATTCTGTTAGGTAAATTGTTATTAAATCAATATCATTAATTATATATTATTATTAATTTAATATACTTAGGTATATTTTATCTTTCATGAGCTAGAACTTTATATCATGGGTTGAGATATGTTGAATCTTGTTAGACTTTTGTGTTTACAAAATTTCATTTCTGTGAAAGTGAAATTAAAAGCAATACGCAGGATTAGTGACAGAAGATTTTTGCTCTCACAAAGCTTATGGAAAAAGAAAACCCATCACTTCAAAGACAAAGTCATATATAAATACATTACGCTGCTCAGAGTATGAATGGCAGTATTTTAGAGCTTCTACTAGTACGCAAAATTTAGAGATAATGTTTTAACAGTTAAATAATGTTTAAAGCACAATGCATTTTCAAGCACATTTTCAACTACACACCCATACCTTATACAATAATTTATTACACTGGAGTCAAATGTTTATAATAAAGTTAAGACTTCTTGGATTAATAATCCTGACTATCATATATACATATTTATGGCTATTAACAATTTTATATTCACTTGCCTCCACCTAAATTTATTGCAACTGATTCCTTTCTCCTGGCAATAACTATTTCTACCTTAGCTTTTAATATCATTATAATATATGAACATGGCAAATATACCTAGTATTACCGAAAAAATATCATTCCACCAAAGCCAACAGAGGATAATAAAGGACAAACAAAACGTATTAACTTTTATTCTGGATTTCTTTTAGGCTCCCAAATGATACTAATTTCTTGACAGATGTTAATATACTGCTTTCTTAATTTAAGCGTTTCTGCAGCAATTTACTGAATTGTAAACCTGACATTATCAATGTTTTCTTCTTGGAACCCAATAATAGTCAACACCTTACAAGAGAAAATGTAAACAGAAATTTACTACCTGCTGGTCAGGAATGAAAGTTTTCAAAGTGAGCAAAACAGAGTTGATTTAACACAAGTATCCAAAGGAAAGAATTAAGCTTCCCTGGAGGTACTAGTGGTAAAGAACCTTCCTGCCAGTGCAGGAGACCTGAGAGATGCTGGTTCCATCCCTGGGTTGGGTAGATCCCCTGGAGAAGGGTATGGCAACCCATTCCAGTATTCTTGGTAGGAGAATTCCATGGACAGAGGCTAAAGTCCATGAGATTCCAATAGAGTTAGACACGACTGAGCAACAAACGTTAATACAACTTTCAGCTTAACTATTATATGGCTTAATTTTTCACAGGAAAAAAGTATATAATATTCATCTTGATATGATAAAAATATAAATCCATTTCACTGCTGTAATTCTCATAGTAAACTGCTGTGACATTCAGCAGTGAGATACCATATTTAGATGAAAGTTTGAAAATGCTGGCTGTTTACATCTGGTATTCATTCAATCACAGGTCAGAGTACAGCAAGTACAATGCAACTTTTCTAACAATGTATCTTACTAATAGATTTCCATTCAGAGTTCAAAGACCTTATTCTCTCAAACAGAGCGAAAAACAAAATATGGGAACAACTCAATGGCTACTGGCATGCGCCTACTGCATTTACAAAATATTCGTTTTATATATTCCTAACATATGCGAAATACATCCCCTTGCATTTCCAATGTTCATTAATAAAGTTACTACATAACTTAACAAAGGCACTCTGGATTTAATACAATGCTATATAATTAGGGTAGCATAAAACATTTTTAAAAGAATGTATAGAAAAAGATTTATTCATAAAATGCCATAAATGTTTTTTCAAAAATTGCTTTCCTAATTGCTTTTTGAGGGTAGAAGAAAATCCCAAACAAAAAACACACTTAGAAAAATTACATCACAAAGAGTCCCAGTCCCATAAGATGATTATTTAAAATCTACATTACACTATTATTTTTTCATTTAAATATAATTTCTAGAAGGCATTTTTAAATTATGTAATAAAATATTTTGATATTAAATATGCTCCATCTTAAACATGGGTCTTAATAGTTGGAAAATTATTCTTGATATCATACAGTTTAAAATCTTGAGTAAAAAAGCTTGATTAAGTAAATAAAATGCATAATATTCTATTTTAATAATCATTATATACAATATATAAAATTTTAATAAATTTCATTGTTTGAGAAAACAATAAAGAGTTTTTTTCCCTATAGTCAAATGCTTTTCTGTAATTTTTAATACAAAACTTTTACAGATGGTATCTGTGGTAAGCTTGAGCAAATCATTTTAACTGACAAAATAAGCATTTTTGATTCCATAATCAGACAGTAATTCAGGGTCAATTTTAATTCACCCTAAGAAAAACAAATGCACTGAAGTGGCATTTAGGAAAGATGGCTTGAAGTTCATATTACAATAGACAGTCAGCTTTGCTGTCTATTTAAAAGAAGAATAATTTGTTTAACCTAATTGTATTGTCTTAGTTCAAATCTATTCAATGTATCTGTCAAGTGAGTCAAAGCATCAGGAGTCCAGCTATTCACTCACACATTTTAAATAAAACACATAGTTATCTTAAAACGCTGATCACCACAATGAAAGGTTTGAGCTACCAGAGAAGTCTAAGGTTATAATACTGATATTCAAAAGATATAATTTCAATAGTTTATTTTCAGAGATAAACTATGAAACAAATTTATTAGGTATTTCATCCTTTCTACTTATCTAAAATAATTATCATAGAAAATTTTAGTATATAAAAACTAGTTTTCTCAAAGAACACACATTATAAAAATTCATAATATATTGATTATATATTAAGATGGGTCATCTATAAAATCAAATTGGGTTTTATTGGTTATTCCCTAGGGGTGGTAAATAGCAGACGATGACAAGTTTTGGTTACTAGATAACTATTTAACATGCTACACAGCACAGCTAAAATATTTCATAGAGAAAATTTATATACTTCAGTAGAGTTCTTTACTCTTTAAGGGCAATAAAATCACCAAAGCAGTATTTTCTTAAAGTGCATCAGATTAAAATGTTGGTCCTTCATATACCAATTATTTTTAAACTGAGGAAGCTGATGGTGAGATGTAGAAAAGCTATCAAAATAAACAGAAACAAGACTTTTTCTTATAGGTTTTCCCCCCTTACCTTAGAAGATGAAGAATCACACTCCTGACATATCCATCCATAGCCTGTTTGTTTAGGAGATTTTTTCAAAGGAGGATCCAAACAACCAAAATGGTAGCACAGTCTGCATTCATCACACCTGCAGGGTAAACAGATTTATGGTGTATCTAAATAATATTAAAAAACACCTTTTTCAGAAAACAAAAAACCAGTAAACTACTATATATTTCAACTGTAACACTGTTAATTCTATCCTTAGCTGACAAGATTACTGAATTAATGTTTATGAAAAAGACAATCTAAACCTGAAATAAATGTTTTAGGAAAAATAAAATACCAAAACAAAATTAACAAACAAAACAAATATCATTTAGAACACACTGAAGATAGAAATGTTAAGACCATAGGAATAAATTTATGTGTATAGCCATGTTTTCAAAACTAATATTAACATTTTCAATTTTGAACTTTAATAATAATCACTTGCCTATTAGTTTTAAAATATTTAATAAGATACATATAATTAAGACTGAATTGAATCTAATACATTATGATTGTTTTAAAAAAACTTAAAATCTAATGAATTCTACTAGGCCACACTAAGCTTAATTCTATACGATTTGTGTATCTCATCACTCTCCAAGTTAAGGTAGATTCTAGAAACAATTTCTAATGTTTGCAACATGCTAACATAATCTATAGCAAATAAAAACCATACTCAGAATTTTATGTTATTTTCTAAAATACAAATTTTCTCAAAAATTTACCTGCCACTTTCAGTGCATTTGGGTTGCAAAAGTACCTCCTAAGTACATTTTAAAGCTTATTAACAAATGTTTTGATAGTGTCTTTGCCACCTATGAGGTACAAAATCTAAGAAAACTACCATACCTATTCTTCGTTTCAGACAATCTCATCCTGCTGACAATGAAGAAAGATCTGTATTATTTCAGTGTTTTTCAAAATGAATTTTGCATCAGTTGGAATAACAAGATGAAAATTTAACAACAAATAACAAAGCTGTATATATTTTATAGAAAGGATTATATTCCTCATTTTGTGTTCCTTTTTTTAAGTTAAAAAAATAATACTTTCTCCAAACCAATCTGTCACATTCTCAATGTATAAGTTACCCTTACTGATTTAAAACATAAAAAGTTGAGGAATTTATAACTAGGAAAGCAAAGAGGATATTTCATAGACAACATATTTAAGTAATATGCTACTTAAATAAAGTACAAAATAACTATTCAATAACTTTTGTTAGAAAAAAAGGGGAAGGAGTTACTATGATAAACAACATGCAAAGGAAAGCAATTTATTTTCACAATAAAGGGAACTGTAAATTTACATTTATAGTAAAAATTTCATATCATTCTACAAAACCTAATCTCCCATTTCAGGAATCAAGAGTTTCAAAAAATTTAGCAAATTAGCTAAGCTATTCAGGTATAAAGAAGTCTAAAACAAAATACTATGTCCTAAGTTTATGTATGCATTCCTCTACAACTTTCTTCTTATAAACCTAACAAACTTCAGTACTTTCCCAAAAACCTTTGCTTAGACTCAAGAGATGGACTTGAATAAAAATGTTTATTATAATAATTTTAGCTATACAAAAAATCAAATCAAATGGAATAATAAATGGTACTGTATTTGTTGTGCCAGAATTACATAACTATCCAAAATATATTTAACAGTAGTTAAAATGTTTAAGTGCCTATTTTTCTATTATTAAGAAAATGTAATAGATAATAAATAGCTAACATCAAACATTACATCAAACTAAATGGCAAGCCTGTACAATTTTATGTTCTTCTCAATTGAACTTATTTACCTTTCAGTAGTTAAGGTTCCAGTTACATCAAACACATACAGGACCCTTCAGAGTATAAGCATTTCTGAGTTATGAGAAGCTAGAGATTTCTAGATGGCTAAGAGTGTACTCCTTCAAGCACGGAAACTATTTATTTCAGTCATCTTCAATGCGAAATTTAAGAATCACATTCTTTGCTTCATCAAGAAAAATCTGTTAGATATGGTTTACTCTCTCTTTGTCATCCCTGGGTCACAAACACGAGTAACAGATACTGCTACATGTCTAACAGTTGTGCCAGACTTTTGTGTCTGGAAATGAGTATCATCAGTCTGCCATACTGTCTGAATTGTTGTATTCCACTATTTTAGGTCCTCACTTGCTTGAAAAATATCAGTCACTACTTTTCTGATATTGGCAGTGTTACTTGTTTAAGTAGCATCTCCCCAACAATAATTCATTGTGGATTCAGAAAACAGATCACTCAAATCTGTGTAAATTGATAGTTAAAAGAGCATGGAAATGAGAGCTGCTAAGTACATGGGCTCAATTTTGGTTAACTATAGTCTTTTTTGCTTAATTTAGGTTTTTTAAAGCAAGTTTAGATTGCCGATAATCTAGGCTTTTGATAGTGAAGAGTTATAGTATTAATGTTTTCCTAGTTCATATTAAATTACAACCTAACTACTGTATCTTTACAAGTCCATGCCATAGTAAACTTGCAAATTATGATTTCTAGTGTACAACTAGAATCAAATACTATATGAATACAGAGGTAAATCATAATTTATTACCTTTTACCTTCATGTACACCTTCATGGTGTACGAATATAAAGATGTGTATATACACAGATATTTCAATCTAATAATTGTTTCCTGAGTGGCTCAGATGGTAAAGCGTCCACCTGCAATGTGGGAGACACGGGCTTGATCCCTGGGTCAGGAAGATCCCTGGGAGAAGGAAATGGCAACGCACCCCAGAACTCCTGCCTGGAAAATTCCATGGACTGAGGAGCCTGGTAGGCTACAGTCTATGGGGTCGCAAAGAGTCAGACACGACTGAGCGACTTCACTTTCAGTTTCTTTCTTTCAATCTAATAAATTAAGAACAAGTTTGTGACACTGAAGTAGTTCAGATTTGCAGCTGATTTCAATTAATTGTAAACTCAAGCTATCTTTCAGCTCAATAAAAAATGCAAAAGGAAAGGATTTTATATGGTAGATTTGTTATAAGATGATATTGAGTAGATGCTATTTGGAAATGACCCAATCCTTACTGACTCCTTCATTAATTATACTTTTTAGAATGGCTTAGTCTACATACAGAACAAATGTATTAGTGTTGGGTTCAAGAGGAAAGGAGGAACTTACTTGTTAGAATCAGGGGGTGATATGGGAATTCTCTGAAGTTATAGCTCACTCACTAGTAAGTAAAAACTGCAATTCAAAGACTAAGTATTAATAGCAAAAAGAAGCAGTTAATACACTTAGGAACTCCCAAAATTCAGGAGAGGCAAACAGAAATAACCCAATCTTGAAATCATAACTATTAATTAATAAGTATAAGTGCTTTCTAAAATGACTAAAATTATTTCCATGCAGAAAAAAATATATTTGTTCTATACTAAACTATTTAATTGAAAATATCTATAGCTTCATGTGCTGGTAACAAAAATATCCTGAGTGATACAAGGGAACTCCAGTAGAATTTGTAAGAATTACTTCACCATAAACAAATGTAAGAGATACCATTAAGAATCCTAGAAATCAAAGAACAATTTAGATGGTAAAAATGGTGAATTACTTATTTCACGCGCACACATACCACTTTGTTAACTTTGGCAAATTTTGTCAGCCAACAAATTATGGCTTAGGTTACAAATTTAGATCATTTTAAAAACTCAAAAATCAGCGACTTGTAAAGATCTGCGATCATTCCGCTACCAAAAAACTGAAATAGAGTTGAAATAATTACTGATCCAATTACTATGACTGCTACATCTAATTCTGACATATACTTGGAAATACATAACTGTAACACATAATATGGAACATATTTATCAAAATAATAAATACTATGAAAAAAGCAGTCATTGACCCACAAAAGCATACTGATATAACACAATATACTTTATTAAATAACACAAATGTGTCTATGTTAAAAAAACAGACTAGTATACCAATGGCACATATATTAAATGCGAAGACAATGTCTTAAAATAGCAAAAGATAATATAAAACTAACGTATAAAGAAACACAATGTTTTTTTTTAATAAAATGCAAACTGGATGCCTAAAGAATATCCTTGAAACATCTAATAAACTTGTACACATTAACATATTATAGGACATTCTAAAATTACAATTTTAAATGAGATAAAATAAATCCCATTTATAATAAAAGGAAACCTGATTGATTAATTAGATTCTTACTAAATACAACTTCCTACCCATCAGATTCATAATGGATACAGATTTAAACAATAAAGCAGCTATATGTATATAGTCTTTTACACATTCATCTAACAAAATACAGTGACCAAATAAACATAGTTCTATACGTATTTAAAATACTTACTTAGCATACGGTTAAGTATAGCACCCTAGACAAAGAAGAGGAAGAAAATGATTTATGTTCATATGTCCTGTGATCCATAGAAGCAATCAATCATGTGTTTGTCTGATTACTGAGAATATGCATATAAGTAAAAAGAAACATTTCTATCTACACCTAAGAGACAGGCTAGTGTTGCAAAGGGTTTCTTAAACTCCCTTAATTTCCAATTGATAATTTTATTGGGAAAGTACACTAAGTAACTACTTTTTAACCAAAATAAGTTAAGTGTACCTCATGTATATATATATATATATATATATATATAATTTATAGCTAGATGATCAGCTAAATTTCAGGAAGAACAGAAATCCACAACATGGGACTTGAAAAGTGATGTACATGTATTATAACTAGGATGATCCATAATCATAGCTATTTTTTACGTCAATGAACGTTTGATAGATCCCTTTCAAGTCTATACGGAGTAAAACAAAACTGACTCTGACAATGTACACTATTACATTGGTTCACTTATAAAAAGAAACACACACAATTAAGTATCAAGAGAACTGTGGGTTGGATTTTCTTCCTTTTTCATCACTTCTATGTAAAAATTCTATATAAGAATAATCAAAAGAATTGTATTTGAATATAAGATTACTTACATAAAATCTTACTAGCAGTTAGAACACCTACACAAAGGTATTATTAACCAGTAGTAATAGACTCTTTTATTGAACGGTAGCCAATTATTTCAATTATTCATTTTAGCAGATGGAGAAAATGCAGGTTTGTGTCCCATGAGTTAAATCACCTCTAAAATAACACAAGCTTGCACGAAATTCTGCATTCTACCAATATTAGAATAACACTTAATATCAATAAAGGCAAACTTTATTCCTTTTTACAACACTTTTAGTGCAAATAACCTATATGAGCATTTTCTAAATAATTAGAAAACATCTATTATAACATATTTCACATATAATGACTAATATGGAGTTCTTGAACATATTTTTATTAATGCCACTACAGACTTCCATCACATGCAATAATGAATGAATGAGTGGTAGGAAACACAAAAATATCCTTTACACATTTAAGTATATTAATTGGAAAAAACATTTGGATAATTATTAAAATCCAAATTCATTTTTAATTTCACTTAAATAATGGGGTTAATTCAGCTTGCTACATCTGCATCAGCCAAGTTATAAGATTAAAAGTGAAAGGAAAAAAATAAAACATGAAACAAAAAAGTTCATATGAAAATGCACAATAAGGTCAAGTTCCTCTTCACAGCACGAGAGAACGATGAGACATTTTCATACCTGAAACACGTCTGCTTCGTTCTGTAATAAACTGATCTCCATCTGCTCATGCCCTTGGAAATCTTTCAGCAGTAAAACCTGCTGTGCTCAAGTCCCACATAACTTTGTATTTCCCTGCTCATAATTAACTAATTATTCTCTAATCAATAGTGTAGATCTTGATTTTACAACGTATATTAGATAAATGACATAATGGCTGGAGGTCAATCTCATTTTATTTACAAAGCCCAGCATGAGCATCCAACTTCATTATATCTTATGTACCTGAACAGCAGTGAATCTTATCAGCAGGCCTACAGAAAGTCTTAAGATTGAGTACTGGGACAAAGAGGCCTACATTTTTATTAAATTAAAAAAAAAAAAAAGAAGCATTTGCAAAGCATGTCCAGATCAGAAATATTTTTAATCACAATCCTTAGTGTTATGTAAACTGACAAAGTGCTGACTCAGACAAGTAGGAAAAAATTTCTGCCTTCATATATCATGTAACTCTAAAGCTGAGTCTCTTAAACAAGTTTTAATTGTTGAAATGATTCCAGAAAATTTAAAGAAAAATTAATGATGTCAATATATCATTCTGCTGCAGAGTCCTTCTGAATTCCTTGAAAAGATTTTTGAAAATATTCCCATACTGAGAAACAAGTGAAGCAGTGTTAAGTTTTGTCAAATAACGAATATTAAGCGTTTAAAAATAGTGATCTCTTTAAGTGTATGATGTAAAAACAGGGAAATAGGATAGTGACTGTGAATATTCTTATTATTTGTTAGTAATCAATCTATTTTTACTATTAAAAATGCAAAATCAGATAAACACTCAAACACATGAATAACAATGATATATAAATGATAAAAAATTTCATTTACAAACTTAAAATGGATAAAGGTTAAGGCTAATTTCCACTTTCATGTTAAACATAATCCTAATTTCAAATTTTAACAAAGTTCTATGGACAAAGCCTATGTGCCTTGATTCATTTCTGTGCCTAAAATACTGCGATCTCCATAACAGGTATAAAATAAACACCTATTTAATTGAACTTATGTATAATAAAGAAGTTATACTGAATGTGTTGTAAATAGAATTACCAGAATCTCTTTTACCTAGAAATAAATATTTTTGAAAATTTAAGGGCCCTTTAATGAGATTAAAGCCACATACAATCAATTGATGTCAAGCACAACACCATGATTCTTTTAAAAAATACTATATACAAACGGTTGTCAAAGGATGTCCCTGGCCAGCAGCAGCATCATCACTTGGGAACTTGTTAGAAAAGAAAGTTTTCTGGCCTCATCTCAGAGCCACTTAATCAGGAACTGCATGGAGAAGGAGGAGGGAGTAAAATGCAGAGGACTAAAAGAAGACGGGTGGTATGTGAGCAATCTGCTTTTAAACAAACTCTCCCTGTGATTCTGATGTCCTACAAAGTTTCAGAACCACCGCTATATACTGTCATGTCATTCTTCTTGTATCTCAGAGTTATTTATTTTACCCCTTGATATTTCAGTATTTTTTTCCTTTCCCTATTATGAGACAATGAACCATCATTCACTTGTTTGGCTGTTTTCTCTTATATATGTCTGTAAAATATGAACAGTTTAGTGTATATGTCCTTAAGTACACACTAATATCTCCTTTGAATAACAACTGGACCAATTTCAGAAAAGGGTTAATTCTGTTCCCTGGAAATATAAGAGTCTCTAGGAGATTATTAGGAGAAAGTGTTTTATCCTATTCTATTCGAAAGTTCTACTCCAAATACAGGTTTGTAGGAAGAATGATCTTATGAATTCTGTGTTTTACATTTTTATATTTATATTTGTGATCTGTGACCAAGATTCTTAGAGCTAGCACCAAATATGGAACAGGTTATCTACCACAGAAGTATAAAGTAAGACAGAGAATGAAGACAATATGTTATTACAAACAGAAAAAGGTGGAAAGGATTTTGATAGACTGACATCAAAAGCATAAGACTTATTAATTATTTTTTCAAAATAAAAAGTCTAAAATAAAATGACCATTAGTAATTTCTCATCATATATCAAAGGAGGATCAGGTCCCAATGCATTAGCAATTCCTTTTTTAAGGAAATGGAAATCTGCCATTTTTCTTAAAATCAGCTAAAATTCAGCAACAGTAATCATTACCAACTTTTTCTTAAGATTATATAGCAATAAATAGTGAGTCCTTCTCCTAAGGAAAAAAAAAGCCTACTGGTTTTGCTACAGGTTACTAATATTTTTCCTCCAATGTTACAAGGTCTTTCAATAAGTTGATGATCTCAGTTTATACATATTTTATATACATTCTACTTTTATTACATATCCAATAATTATGGTTCCTTAGTATAACTATAGATTACTAGCATATAGCAACTTTATACTGACACTTGCTTTTGATTATCTATAACATTTCCTACTCTATTCCTAATGTTTAAACTATTTTCAATTGCCACTATACCTGAAAAGATGTCCCAAACCACATCTATAAATCAGGTAATTCCAAGAGACGTGTTGACAATTTACATGTAAATATGCATTTCAATTTCAGCAAAGAGTCTCTTCTAAATCAGTTCAAGATGAAGTGATGAAATATTCAACATATTTCTGTCGTTGACTTAAAACTGGATCATTAAAGCTTGAAGATCAAATTTTAATTCTGCAAACCTTTGGAAAGATACAGATGTTGATGAAGATCTTTCATTTGGCAGGTTGTATAGTCAATAAGCTTTGTATCTCTCTCCTTATTTTGTAACCTCATATTTACGTTTGAGAAAAGTAAAATTAAACCGAACAGAGAAAGTTTGTATTAAGTCAGTGAAGACTCAGTAAGTTTGGTTACTAAAAATATCTAGAGATCAACACGGATATATCTTATTTATTTAAAATCTGAAGTTGTAAAAACTGCATGCTAATAATACTAGTGCTTTCATACTAGAACTAATGAGTCAAAACTAGAATGGCATATTCTTTCACAAGTTTTCATTTTCGCTGAATTATTATAAATAAAAGTAACATTTAATATAGTCTACAGTTGTTTCCCAATGTAGCATTTCATATATGAATATATGTATTAGCTGGATGAAACAGAACAGCAGACTAGTGGAATGCATTGTCTTTCTTATTTGATACTAGATTTGTTCAACAACAATGAGTAGCACATTGCATGTAAGTCCCACAGGCTTCCACACTCTTTAGTAAGTCCAAACACTGTATATCATTTGCCAAAAAAGCAAGAGGGGAAGACATTACTTAATGGACAATTCTGACAAGACATTATCTAGTAGTTTTCAACAATGTACATATCAAATGTTTCTGATTTTAAAAAAAAGTTGGAGGGAAAAAAAAGAGAAAAAAAAATCCATAGAGGCAAAGTAATTGCCTTGTCAGTCCAAGTAACAAATCAATCAATTACATTCTATTCAAACCTGACAAGCAAAGGCAACTTTTTGCAGTGATAAGCTTATGGGAAGGACAAGATAGCTGTTCTCCTTTACTTTATGTACTCTATTGAGAGGGTAATCCACATTTTAAAAATCACACTTATAAAAGAGGTTTCCAGGATTGCCTCCGAGGATGAGCTGTGGCAGAGTTGGGTCTCATGAAGGGTATCTACACAGTAAAGTGATAAGAAAAGAACATTAACATTTAAAGATCACAGCAGATCTGCACTATGTCTTATGAAACACTAAAAATAACCATGGTAGATTCAAATAACATATGATCTGGTCCAAAGAGACAGATGCCCTGAATCTAAATGCCATGATCTTGCAAAGGTTTTTACTAGTTAAACTGGAACTATTCTATCATTAGAAACACTGAGTAGCCTCTTGTATTACTCTTATTACTTGTAGTTGTCAAAATAAACCTTACTAACCAAAAAAAGAAAGCATAAAAATGATGAGGGGCTTGCATTTATACAAGCAAATATGTAGTTCAATCAATAAATGTTTTAAAAATAGCAGTTTGGTATTTTCTCATCAAATATAGCAATAATGATTGAGAAAGCATGCAACTATGCTAAAAACAAGTACACGTAATCAGTACAGTACAGGACTGGTTCTACTCAAGTAGAGCGTCTCAGGGAAGAAATTTTCAGATGATTCTTACTCCCCGGGCTTCCACTGCCTCTTTTATAAAAGACTACATTGGAAATGCTTTGTTACAATTATGAAAAGTATATCCCCAACTAGCTATTTGAGTAGATCTGTACAACAAGTGACAGAATACATGACATTGTAAAGACCTGGTCATTGATTATAAATACACTAATTTTGGCCAAATTTCAAAAGTCATTCATTTGTATTTATTTTCAAAACTTTCATCGTTTCTTGTATTTACTTCCCTATCAATAAATTTTCTGAGTAGTTTTAGATGCCTAGCAATTTGAGGTAACTTTTTTGATTGTGGTAAACAAAATTTTATCATTCTCTTCAGATATTTACATCTGTGTATATGAGGTGAAATTGCCAACTAGTCACACATCACAGCAAAAGTTCATTTCAATATTTATTAGAGAGATGTGTTTAATGCTTCTAAGTTCTACTGAGAAAAAGAAAGTGAAAAGTGGCACAATCACAGACAAAGCGCTACTGAAGAACTACCATGTCAAACTGAATAATCTCCAAAGCAAGGAAAAACAAAATTGTACAAGAAAAAAAGAATATAACATGAAACATAGTTTTCAGAGAAACGTACTTATCAACATATGAGAAGTAAACAGAATGAACAGAAGTCACTCACTGAATAACAAGGAAACAGACAGGAAGAGCTGAATTCCCTTGTTGAACAGTCACATGTGCTAACTTTTCTCAGCATTTCAGTCTGCAAGTGATGAGCTTTAAGCACATTCTAAACCTGATATTCTGAGAAATGCTTTGTCAGCAGGTTAAGCACTACTAGATAAGCATAATGCAAGAGGAAGCGACCACATCATTTATCACAGAAGTGCATTTAACTTGAACTTATATGCAAATACAATGGAGACTAGCAGACAACCCAAAGATGTATTTGTACTTAACACTGATAGGAATTTGAAAACAGAAACACTAGATATCATAGAAATCTGCTTTTAATTCTAATTAAATCTAGATTTAACTTTGAAAACACTAAAAAGCTATCACTAATATTCTTCCATTCTAAAATTTCACTTAATTTCCAGAATAAGCAATATGACTTATCCTGTGTGCTACCTTCCTAGGACAGAAGACTAGTGTGGTCTTTTATATCAGAGGTCAAGCCTTGACTTTGTATTCATTCCATGTGCTTCTAATAAGTTTACTTACAAATTAATGTAGAAAAAAAGGGAATCATATATTTTCAAAGGGCTTCCCTGAGGCAAGCTTCTTGTATAGTTGGAATTGCTGACCAAGAAGAAACATCTACTTTTGCCCCAATGAAGGCAAATATGCTAAAGAAGCATTTGTCTGGTCAGCAGTATGCCTAATGATTAGAGCATTCGCAACACATTCAAGACTGACTAAACTCAAAACTAATTCTACTACTTCCTGTTCTACCTATTGTGTGGTCTTGAACAAGTTAAAACTTCTCAGTGTCCTCAGTCATAACCTAGGGGTAAAATGAATATCTGTCTAATGGAGTTGCCTTGAGGATTACATGAGATAAACTATGGAAAACACTAGCACACTGGCCCTTAATAAACTCTATAAACTAATATAAAACTAGATACTCGGCAACTGACGTGAACAATATTAGACTTGTCAAACACTATAGTAGTATGTGTATTGGAAAGGAAGAAACTATTTTCTAATAACAATTTATATAACACAGTTTCAATATATCTTTGGGACAATTTGTACTTCATAGTGCTTAATGTCTCTGTACCTCAGTTATCTAATCTCCAAAATGGAGATGTCCACACCTCATATGATTGCTGTTAAAAATTGAATGAGATAATACATTCAGAGAGCAGAGAAGAGGATCTGGGATATAGTAAGCATTATTTTAACACTAGCATTATTTTAATCTCTAGTTCATAAAGACTTTGGGGTTCAATTATTAATAAAATGTTAAAATATCATTTTCTTATGTATTATTATCTATACTTCAAAATCCATCAGCTCCAACATTCATATCCTATCTACAAATTCTAATTCCAATTACTATGTCTATTCCATATGTCCAAAACTATACAAATCTACACAAACAGCACAAATCAAAACCTTGTTATAAGAGAACAGATGAAACAGGATGTTTGATTAAAAAAAAAGAAAAAGAAAAATCAGAACACAATATAGTTGGTTTCTAACACTAGAAGTTAGATAATGTTTGTTTTATATGATTCTAATGATTGAAACTGTCAAGAAGAGATACCTTAGCTGACTTGGAAAAGGAAACAACCAGTGATCAGCAGCCTCTAGAGGGAATGGGTGACTTATATACTTCTATCCTGGCAGGGGCTCTTTGCCTGTTACTTAAGTAGTGATACTGAGCAGATGACTCAAGTGCCAAATTGACAGTGAGATCCTTTTCAGAACTGTATAGGATTTGTTTTGAAATTACTATGAGTTACAAAATCTGAGAAAAAAATGAGGTTGAGACCTTCATTTTATAGATGAGAAAATGACTATAATGGTAACATAATTCAAGGTCATTCATCTAGCCAGTAGCAGAGCTGTGGGTGTAATACCAGTCTTTCTAAATAATTGAATAACCCCTTTGATGTATAAGTTAACAATATTAACACATTGCAGTAAATAATGAGTATAAAATTACAAAAAATAAATTTTACTGAAAAATAAATGCATGAAATGAGAAATATTTCACTGCTATATATGATAAAAATTATAATGTTTACTACTCTAAAATTGCATACTCCAGAAATACCACACTTCACTATGTAATTAATGGTTACCATGTTCAGGCTTCTGTTTTTTTTGTTTTTGTTTTTTTTTTACAATCTACTTGTCTATAATGCATTTATTTTAGAAAGAAAATTTAAAAATTCAAACACAGATAACAAAAATATTTATAAATCATACTAAGTTACTTGAAGGTTTAATGGTTTAATATAGATTTGAAAATCAATGAATGTCATCATTGAATACTAAATGTGTGAGGCAGGTTAGCCACTTCACATGTCTAATAAAATCATCAAATGAGCTTAGTTATAAAGGAAAAAATATATACTGAATAAACATTTTCTTTTCAACCCAAATTTTATCAGAATACTATTCTAGTAAGAAAGATTCAGTGGCTGCTGGTCTATCTCAATTATCCAATTACAAATATTTTGAACATTAAACATCCCTTTCCCAATTTTTACTAACAGAAGAGCATTCTTAAAAAGAACTTTGAAGTACAGTTTCCTTCACAAGACTCAGTTTATTTTTGAATTTCCTCTTTAGAATCTAATCTCTTCATGATGTATTATAGAGCATCAGTTTGGTTCTAAAGACATTAACCATTGATCATTGTTTTTTATAAAGCTAGGTCTAAGGCACAAAGGCAATATCCTTAGTGTTAGGGATGGCTAAGTAACTCCCAAGAACAGTAGTATAAAGCATTCAATTTTAAATTTTAGACCCTTTTACCCTAAATGATTCAGCAAATGTTCAAGACAACCTTGGAGTGGTGCTATTTGGAGAACAAATAACAACTGGGTTCAGGAGAAAATGAAGAAGCAGGAGAACCTGTGGCCTGCTCAGACAGGGAGGATTCTGGTGGACTTCCTTCAGTGACTGGAGTTCAGGTTTAGGTCATTTAATCAGGCAAGGCATAAACCAGAAAGTTGGAGGAATCAACATATATTAGAGCTAAAGAATGCAGTTATACCAGCTTTACTAGCAATAAAAAACGTGGACAGCCAAGGCAAACAGAGTGGAATCCAAGGAGGCCTCATTGGAAGTGAGAAACACAGACAGGGAAAAAGAGGAAACAATGAAGAAACTCAAGTGTACAGAATAATCTAGTAGAGAACAGTGCAGACATCATAAGCCAGCCAAAAAAATGGGAAAGGAAAGAAATGGAGAGCTTAGTTTAATACACCCCTTTCTTCCTTGCCTCCTCATTTTTGGCTAATTATCTGCTGTAACCACTGGTGTGGACTTATGTCCCCCGAATATGAATCCTTTCCATTTATTTTTCCATCGGTCTAAGTTCGAGGCCCCCAAACTGGTCATTCATCACACAGGCCACCACAATATCAACCTCATAAAAGTACTCTTCTCCCTGTTATCTCCGACCTTCAGTGAATTCCCATTGTGTGTGCTTAAGTGCTTAGTCGCCTCGGTAGTGTCTGACTCTTTTGGGCCCCATGGGCTGCTGCCCACCAGGCTCCTCTGTCCATGGGATTCTCCAGGCAAGAATACTGGAGTGAGTTGCCATGTCCTCCTCCAGGGGATCTTCCCAACCCAGGGATCAAACTCACATCTCTTATGTCTCCTGCATGGGCAGGCAGCTTCTTTACCCTACTCTCAAAATCTTTAGCCTGAATCCAGGCCGCAATCTACCTTCAATCTACATCACAAATGGCTCCAAGGATCCCACTCTATGTCTTTCAATTCACTTCAGTTGCATCTGACTCTGAGACCCACGGACTGCAGCATGCCAGGCCTTCCCGTCCATCACCAACTCCCGGAGTTTACTCAAACTCATGTCCATCGAGTAGGTGATGCCATCCAACCATCTCATCCTCTGTCGTCCCCTTCTCCTCCCACCTCCAATCTTTCCCAGCATCACGGTCTTTTCAAATGAATCTGTTCTTCGTATCAGGTGGCCAAAGTACTGGAGTTTCAGCTTTAACATCAGTCCTTCGGATGAATATTCAGGACTGATTTCCTTTAGGATGGACTGATTGGATCCCCTTGGACTCTCAAGAGTCTTCTCCAACACCACAGTTCAAAAGCATCAATTCTTGGGTGCTCAGCTTTCTTTATAGTCCAACTCTCACACCCATACATGACTACTGGAAAAACCATAGCCTTGACTAGACGGACCTTTGTTGGCAAAGTAATGTCTCTGCTTTTTAATATGCTGTCTAGGTTGGTCATAACTTTCCTTCCAAGGAGTTAGCATCTTTTAATTTCATGGCTGCAGTTGCCATCTGCAGTGATTTTGGAGCCCCCCCCAAAATAAAGTCTGTTATTGTTTCTGTTGTTTCCCCATCTATTTGCCATGGAGTGATGGGACCAGATGCCATGATCTTAGTTTTCTGAACGTTGAGTTTTAAGCCAACTTTTTCACTCTCCTCTTTCACTTACATAAAGAGGCTCTTTGGTTCTTCTTTGCTTTCTGCCATAAGTGTGGTGTCATCTGCATATCTGAGGTCATCGATATTTCTCCCACCAATCTTGATTCCAACTTGTGCTTCATCCAGTCCAGCATTTCTCATGATGTGCTCTATGTCTTTAATCATATTCATTCTCTTCAAGGATCTGGTACCTCCTATCTCAATCTTCTGAAACCTGCTCATACTTCAAGATCCAACTCAAATGTCACCTTCGTTTATATGGAAATTTCTCCCTCATCCTTTTATAAACATCCCCATTCCCATATAAAGTCTTATGCCTTTATATATCTTCCAAATGATAATTTGATGAATAAATGGATTTTAATTTCCTTAATATTAAATAGATTAGAAAATAAATTTGATGAGACTAAACATAAGACTCATTATTAAAAGAACTGGAGGGAAACAGATTCCACAATTTCTTTACAAACAAAAGCTTCAAAAGCACAATCAAAAAATTTTCTTGGTCAGAGTGCTTAATATATTCACTATAAGAAACTCAACTTTCCTTTTTAAGTGATCTACATTTAAAGGCCACTTCACAACAAGGTCCTTGATATAAGCAGGCAATTTTTAAAATTCTTTAATAACTGACTCAAATGAGTAACTGACAAAAGAAATGGGGCTGGAAGACTTCAGTCACTTAAAAAGGAAGTTACTGACATGTAGTTTCTCTTGGATATAACTGAATCCCATTGATTTAGTCTTTCCTAGGCCTATTTTCCTTGTGCAGCGGGGTCTGTGTCCATCTGATTTACTGAGCATCTACAGAGATGACCTAACAAGTTTCATTCAAAGCAGAATTCTTCCTCTAGTTGCTATTATCTGGAGAGAACACACTTAAAGTTACTTTCATGTAGTTCAGTCTATCAATTCTCACAGTATTCAACTGGCTAAATCACACTTAGGACACTTCAGATCATGGGCTTCATGTACTATCTATGCACCAAAAAATGAAACACACACACACACACATGCAGAATGTATGATCAATTTTATACTAAAGTTAAGTCATAATCACTTTTTTAATTGTATAGTTAGAAGGTAATAATTACCTTCACTTTTCTCAAATTTGCCAAAGTATTTTAGGAAAACAGACAAACATTAAGTACCTCGTTAAAAACTGTTTGTGGAGTTCTGATATTCAACTTTTAAGGAAATCATGGAGTATTCAGATAAGGGTCAAAGGAAAGTCATAAGGAATTATATAACTGAAATAGCATATCTGAGAGAAAGGCTGAGGAAACTGAGGTATTCACTTTTTTTTTTCTAAATTTTTCACTTTAATTCACCAAAGAATTAAAATAACCGTATAATAAAACAAAACTCAGATTAAATAACAATGTGCCATTGCCTACATAAATTAAATATCAAAACAAGCAATTTGGGCAAATGAAAGGAGGCACTGAACCCAGTGGTTTAGTCTTAGGTAAAGAATCCCCGACAAGCAGGAGATGCAGGTTTGATCCCTGAGTTGCGAAGAGACCCTGGAGAAGGAAATGGCAACCCACTCCAATATTCTTGCTGGGCAATCTCACTGTTTTAGAAACAAGTAATAAACTCTGGAATTGATAGTTTAATTTCCAGATAATCATAATACATGCAAGGGAACAAAGATCACAAGAAATTTTTTTTTGTCTCTTTAATGTGCAGGGTTTTAAAGGGAAAAAATCCAATTTAACAGTAAATGAATCTTTTGAACACTTATTGTGTTCTAGTTTCTAACTCTAGTTCTACTAACTAATAAATTTAATGTATATAAAAACTGTACTTGATAAAAAATCAAGAAGAAAACAATCTAATTCCAAATCAAACTCTTTTTTTTTTTCGGCCAAGCTGTATGGCTTGCAGGATTTTAGTTTCCTGACCAAGAATTAAACCTGGGCCAGGAAAGCACCAAGTCCTAATCACTGGACTGCCAGGGAATTTCCCAAAATTTAATTCTAAGAGTACTACAGGGTAAGCAATGAGGTGTAAAGGAAGCAATGTTATGTATATTTCACGCACATATGTGCTTATATTTATTTATATAGAAAGTAAGTTATTACTTGCCAGTTAAAAAAAAAACAAAGAGGTTTAATGAGACTTAAAAGTTTGCCCATTGTTAACATGTCTATCTGATATTAATAAATCACACATAGTTACCAAAAATTGTTTTCAGAGATTTTTAAGATGGCCAAACAAACATCAGAATAAGAAGATCTAAGAAGTTTTCAAAGTTAGCAATTTTATATATGGGATATAATACTTCTATAATGTGTGCCAAATTTAAAAAGATGTGACTGCGAAGATTAAAGCTCAAGAAATGCATGAAGAATTAAACTTTTTGTACTATTTACATTCAAGTGACCAGACTAAATCAATAAAATGTCACAAAATAAAGTAGCTACTGTTACAAAAGGGAAATATGGAAACTCAATGACGTACAGTGACACAACACTGCAAAAGACTTAGTAGTTCTAGTAAGTACTTAAACAATGACAAGACTTGTGCAGTTAATCCAGATGGAGTTATAGTCTCCAAAATTAAAATGAACCTAAAATGATCAACAGTCCAGATACTAGAACAAAAGTGTTAAAAAGTATAAACATTTTATTAAAGCTAATAATACTGTTTGTTAGGCATGTAAAGATACAACTGTGCACTATAATAGTGTCTTTATAAAGAGTAGGATTATTATAAGAAGTTAATAACAGAACCTGTAGAAACAGTTTGATAATGAACACTGAAGTCAAGAAGTCTGGGTTCTAAGCCTAACTCACACTAACCAAGTAATCTCTTAAAAACTATCTGTCCAAATAATTACAGAAAGATTACAGTATGCCAAGTTTTATTCTGGCACTTGAGATAAAAGTATAACTCTTCCATTAAATTCACAGTCTGATGGAGGGTCAAGTGAACTGAAGTGTAAGACTCTATACAGGAGAGATTTAATACAAAGTAAAAAGCATTTATTAGCATATAGGCCTGCAACAAATAGTCAATAAAACATATTAGGTAGACAGACTATCTTTGCTTGATTAGTAGGAGAGAGCAGGCTAAGGAAAGGATGAACAAGAGAAAACACCAACAAGATTAAAGCAAGTGTTGCAAAGTAAGTAGGAATTTATCAGGGAGAGAATATGTGGAATAAAATTTGAAGATATACAGAGCAGTTCTTTGAAAGAGTATACCAGAAAAATGTTTTGCTGGCATTTGGCTATACCATTCAAAAACTAAGTGGAGAGTCTGGCTAGAATTAACTTTGGGAGTATTCTGAATTAAAAGAAAGAAGACATCAAAGATGAGATCACCAAGGACTGTGTAGAATGAAAAAAAAGAAATTAAGGTAGAGATGGCCACAATAGGACTATCGAGAGAGATGGACATGAACTTGGGCAAACTGCAGGAGATGGTGAGTGACAGGGAGGCCTGGCGTGCTGCAGTCCATGGGGCTGCAAAGAGTCAGACATGACTCAGAGACTGAACAACAGCAACAATCCAGAGAGACAGGAGAATATCTAAGAGAATGGCATGATTTGAAAGCTAAAGGAAAGGAATCAACTGAGAAATTGAAGATAATTACAGAAGAGTAGGAAATAATCTGGAGAAGGCAATGGCACACCACCCCAGTACTCTTGCCTGGAAAATCCCATGGATGGAGGAGCCTGGTGGGCTGCAGTCCATGGGGTCGCTAAGAGTCAGACACGACTGAGTGACTTCACTTTCACTTTTCACTTTCATGCATTGGAGAAGGAAATGGCAACCCACTCCAGTGTTCTTGCCTGGAGAATCCCAGGGACGGGGGAGCGTGGCGGGCTGCCGTCTATGGGGTCGCACAGAATCGGACACAACTGAAGCGACTTAGCAGCAGCAGCAGCAGCAGGAAATAATCAGTCATGACGAATGGGATCCAGGGGGCACTGGTAGACATGATAGTTTCAGAAGGAAAAGGGAACACTCTTCTACTAGACTGTTATGAAAAGAGAGGAGAGGGTGGTGGAAGACAGAAGCCTATGGACGTAAGTTATAGCTTCCGTGTCAGAAAGTTTAGGGATTTCTGTCTGATGGTTTCTGTTTTCTATGTGAAGCAGGGGACAAGGTCATTTGATAAATATGAAGCAAGAGAAAAGGTAATGAGATAAAGAGCATGAGAAGAATGGAAACAGGTGCTCTCAAAAATGAAAGTTCAAGCTGACTAGGAAAATATGGAAGGACTGCCAGATAACACTGAGGGCCTAATTTATAATAATCAGGTATGTTAAAAAATATATACATATGCACCAATTAGTGATTTATTTATACTCTAGTATACATATACTTCGGAGAAGGCAATGGGACCCCACTCCAGTACTCTTGCCTGGAAAGTCCCATGGACCGAGGAGCCAGGTGGGCTGCAGTCCATGTGGTTGCTAAGAGTCGGACACAACTGAGTGACTTCACTTTCACTTTTCACTTTCATGCATTGGAAAAGGCAATGGCAACCCACTCCAGTGTTCTTGCCTAGAGAATCCCAGGGATAGGGGAGCCTGGTAGGCTGCAGTCCATGGGGTTGGGAAAGAGTCACACAAAACTGAGCGACTTCACTTTCACTTTTCACTTTCATGCATTGGAGGAAATGGCAACCCACTCCAGTGTTCTTGCCTGGAGAATCCCAGGGACGGCAGAGCCTGGTGGGCTGCCATCTATGGGGTCTCACAGAGCTGGACACAACTGAACCAACTTAGCAGCAGCAGCAGCAGCCTTTGTGTGTGTGTAGTCAATTAGGACTGTATTTGAAAGTGTAACACAGAGGAAACCAGTATCAAAAGAGACACGTGTATCCCAATGTCCATCGCAGCACTGTTTATAATGGCCAGGACATGGTAGCAACCTAGATGTCCATCAGCAGACGAATGGATAAGAAAGCTGTGGTACATATACACAATGGAGTATTACTCAGCCATTAAAAAGAATACATCTGAATCAGTTCTAATGAGATGGATGAAACTGGAGCCTATTATACAGAGTGAAGTAAGCCAGAAAGAAAAACACCAATAGCAGTATACTAATGCATATATATGGAATTCAGAAAGATGGTAACGATAACCCTGTATGCAAGACAGCAAAAGACACACAGATGTACAGAACAGTCTATTGGACTCTGTGGGAGAGGGCGAGTGTGGGATGATTTGGGAGAATGGCATTGAACAATGTATATTATCATATGTGAAATGAATTGCCAGTCCAGGTTCAATGCATGATACACGATGCTCGGGGCTGCTGCACTTGGATGACCCAGAGGGATGGGATGGGGAGGGAGGTGGGAGGGGGGTTCAGGATGGGGAACACGTGTACACCCGTGGCGGATTCATGTTGATGTATGGCAAAACCAATACAGTAGTGAAAAGTAATTAGCCTCCAATTAAAATAAATAAATTAAAAATAAATAAAGTGTGAGTAATTTAAAATTTTGTAAAAATTTTTTAATGTTTTACTCACAATCCTACCATACTAAAAAAAAAATAGCATGCTTATTTTTTGCTCCCTTCCAATCTCTAGGTATCTGTTATGTAACAACTGAGGAGCATATACTTATATTCTAAAATAGCTTTCTTCATTCCCATGTAATTATCTTGTAATCTATAAAAGATACATATTTTTTGTTCTACTAGTTTGCTATACTTATCATTCCCCTCCTATACCATGTTTAAGCTGCTTTTATTCTGGGATTTGTGTGTTCTGAGTATGGATAATTTTACTACTATTAATATGGCTATAAATATTCTTTAAATACTTTTCTTTGCATATTTCCTTGTGATAGAATCCAGAGAGGAAGGGTATCATGATGAAACCAAGAGCACATATAAAGCTAGCACAACTAAAATAGGACAAAATTAAATTTTCTTCACCTCAAAACAAAAAAGTAGAATTACATACAAAATATACAATATTTACAATTAGACACTTTAAAATGCCTGAAAATAACAAATACTGTTATTCTTATTAATTGTCAGTGTTTGAATCACTTGACAATTTGTAAAATAGTCATTAGAAAATAGACTATTGTGTGTATACATCTGCGTGTCTATGTAACCAATGCAAATTTCTTTCTAAAGTTAATAACAATGATAATTTTACAAAGTTAAATGTTATACTGAAGGAAGCAAGCAGTATTCTACCAGAAGTTAAAACTTAAAGAATCATTTTCTACAAATAGTAACTACCCTGAATGACTTTAAAGATGTATATTTTATTTTTTTACTTTTGCTTTTGTTTCCATTCAACTTCCAGAAATCATAATTTTCCTAAATTATTCAGTTTCTTTTTTAATTACATATTTAAAATGCTTACCTAACACAGAAAAGAGTGCTAGAATTAGTCTTATAAATGTAACTATGTACATGACACAGGCACACACATACAAATGAAGATATTAACAGGAATGAAATAATCTAGAGATTAATTACCAAATGAGAGGTATAATAAGGGTCAGAGAGGTAGCTTATAAACATAATCCAAGTCAGCAAGAGCCACTGAAAGGATTAACTGCATAGGGAAAGACACCTGGGACACCAATCACTGGAGCAAAACCAAAAACTATGGTACTATACCAAAGTACCTAAAACAAAAAACAAAGCCAACAAAACAAAAAAAAGGCAAAGAAAGAACCTGTGTCTTTTATTGCCATGGAATTACCCCCAAGAAGCCAAATTAGAAATTCTCAAACTGTTAATTTTTTTTCAGATTAATATGGAAAGAAAATCCAGATTGTTACAAATTACAAAATAAAGTACAGTTTTATTTCCTCTAAGTAAGTAAGTAAAGTCACTCAGTCGTGTCTGACTCTTTGTGATCCCGTGGACTGCAGCCCACCAGGCTCCTCAGTCCATGGGATTCTCCAGGCAAGAATACTGGAGTGGGTTGCCATTTCCTTCTCCAGGGGATCTTCCTGACCCAGGGATCGAACCCGGGTCTCCCGCACTGGAGGCAGACGCTTTAACCTCTGAGCCACCAGGGACTGACTAAAATTGTATTATGACCTAGTCAAATTTAACTAAACTGACTCTGTATTGCCCAAGCAGTTAAAATTAGGAAAAACTAACAGCACACAAATTTTCAGATTAAAGAAAATTCAGATTTCAATGAGGTAGGAACTATCCTTAGAAACACCAGAGGAATGTGAAGGGTAATAAAACTCATTTAAGAATTTAAATGTATCTTAACTCATAGAACAATACAGCCATGAAGAAAAAAATGAACTGAATTACTATAAGTTACATTAAAGTACGACAAAAACTACCATCCCAATCTAAATAAGGTTTGAACATTTTATATATAAAAAATAACATTAAGCCAAGTTTCTAGTAATATCTGATGAATATTACTCTTAAAATATTAAATATGAATGACTGTAATTAAAATCTATAGATTTTCTATTCTCTTCATCTATGTAAAGGGCATACTATGTGATAAGCATGGAGGGAGCCTGGGACTGGAAAAATTAAAATTAACTTAAATATCAATATATGGTACTGGGAGATGGGAGGGAGGTTCAAGAGGGGTGGATACATGTACACTTATGGCTGATTCATGTTGATGTATGGCAGAAACAAACACAATAATGTAAAACAATAATCTTCCAATTAAATAAATTTTTAAAAGATACAATTACTGAGGTTTTTTTATGTGCATAAGCCTTTTTCTGGGATTTTTATTCCTTTCTGTTGATTGTTTTGTCTAGCCCTACACTAATAATAAAATGAAACCAACAAAACATTGTAAAGCAATTATTTCCAAATTAAAAATTATTTTTTTAAAGATATGGTACTTACACACTAAGAATCATGAATTGACCAAGACATACAGACGGTAAAGAATCTGTCTGTAATGTGGAAGACCTGGGTTCGATCCCTGGGTTGGGAAGATCCCCTGAAGAAGGAAATGGCAACCCACTCCAGTATTCTTACCTGGAGAATCCCATGGACAGAGGAGCCTGGCAGGCTACAGTCCATGAGGTCACAAAGAGTTGGACAGGACTGAGTGACAAATGTAACATAAATTAAAGTTGAAGCAAGATGGCATGAAACTAAGTGAAAGTTTTAGGAAGGAGAACTAGGTTATCCCAAACTGTGAATAACTGAAATGAAGATTAAAAAGACCGAGGTCAGGTGGTCAGGTGTGGAAGACCGTAGACCATGTTTTAGACTCAGGATTTACCCTTGCAACAAATGAGAAGCTTCTGGACAAATTTAAGTACAACATGAACAAATTCTTTAGACAACTAGATGGAGACTGGAGACATTCAAACTACTGATGGTGCTGGTTACTATAACAGACTAAGAGGGAGTTAATGAAGGCATATAACCTCTATTTCTATTCGTTTAATCCTCACAGCAATTCTGAGGTAGAAACAATTACTACTCTCAGTTCATAAATGAAGAAACTAAGGAGCAGAGATCAGTGCAGATGGTAACTGCAGCCATGAAACTAAAAGATGCCTGCTCCTTGGAAGAAAAGCTATGACCAACCTAGACAGCATATTAAAAAGCAGAGACATTACTTTGCCAACAAAGGTCCATCTTGTCAAAGCTATGGTTTTTCCAGTGGTCATGTATGGATGTGAGAGTTGGACTATAAAGAAAGCTGAGCACCCAAGAATTGATGCTTTTGAACTGTGGTGTTGGAGAAGACTCTTGAGAGTCCCTTGGACTGCAAGGAGATCCAACCAGTCCATCCTAAAGGAAATCAGTCCTGAATATTCACTGGAAGGATTGAAGCTCCAAAATTTTGGCCACCTGATGCAAAAAACTGACTCACTAGAAAAGAGTGATGCTGGGAAAGATTGAAGGCAGGAGGAGAAGGGGATGACAGAGAACGAGATGGTTGGATGGCATCACTGACTAAATGGACATAAGTTTGAGCAAGCTCTGGGAGATGGTGGAGGACAGGGAAGACTGGTGTGCTGCAGTCCATGGGTTCGCAAAGAGTTGGACACAACTGAGGGACTGAACTGAACTGAAGGCACAAAGATTATATAACTTACTCAAAGTTAAAACTAATAACTGTTGGCGGAGAATTTGAACCCAAATAATTTGGGCCCCAGACACAAGCATTTTAACCACTGTTCTGCCACTGATAGGGACTAGAGTAAAAACAAAAGCTTTAAGAAGGAATGTTCGTCACCAATGTTATTAAATGCTGAAACAAGACCAAAAATGAAGAGTACTTAGAAAATTAAAATGCCTTTGAATTTAGCAATTCAGAATTTATCAGTGACCTCTTCAATTAAAACAATAATTTTGCCTTTGTAATCAACCACCAAACACAAATTCAATTTCCTCAAGGTCCAATCACCAAACACTATTAATAAGGTCTAAAACATTATATAAAAAGTTACAAAATTGAAAAGAAGCTTCAACAAGCTTGAAAATATGTATTCTCAGTATTTAAAAAGTTACAAAATCATCTCTGAAAACAAACTGGTTTTATTTTTTTTTTATTTTTTATTTTTATTTTTATTTTTTTATTTTTATTTTAAAATCTTTAATTCTTACATGCGTTCCCAAACATGAACCCCCCTCCCACCTCCCTCCCCATAACAAACTGGTTTTAAATCAAAAGAATTTGACATATACTAGTAAAGCAAACTAACATTTTATATTATGGTAATACAAAAATATAAAATAAAGCTATTTTTAATTGACATAATATCTCCACAGGTCTTTAAAAATATTTCATGCACAACTGCACATAGATCATCCAAAGGGCAAAGACAAATAATATGCACTGCCTGACTAGGTAATGTATGAGATATTAGTTGGTTATGTCATAACAACACACATTAATTTCTTCAGACATAAATATTATAACATATAAAAATTAAAAGTTCAGTTTTGCCAAAAGTATCATTAGCAAGCAAAACACACACACACACAAAATACCTGAAAGAAAAGGCCTGTAATCTATGTAAAAAATATGTGATAAAATTATTTTTAAAAAAAGAGGAAACATCTCAATAAGGAGGCACAAGATATGGAAAGACAACACATGGATGAGAAAATCCAGATGGGTGATCAATATATGAATAAATACTCAACTGCACAGTCACAAAATAAAATAAAAATGTCAATTTCTATCAACCAAATTGTCAAAAACTTACACAATAGCATCCTCACACAATTATGTATATTGGCAAATGATACAATAATATATATTAAAATGTAAAATATAGAGTTTGGTCTAGCAAACTCAATTTGGGATAGAAATCAAACAAAAAAACATGAATTTCCATTTATAGATAAGTACTAATAAATTGTGGTTTATTTTATTGTACTATTTTATTGCTACTTAAAAGACTGGTTTAGTTCTATATTTACTGAAAAAGTCCATTATGTGTTTTCAAGTTTAAAAAAAAAACAAGGGACGTTTCAGAGTAAAGCCAAAATAGCTATAAGAGAGAGAGGAAGCCAGCCAATATGCCCTGAATATTTCGTTTGCACTTAGAAGAAAGAAGTATGCTGATTATACACTAACTGACTATGTCCATTATCTCAAATGGAAAGGGTTTTGAGGAAGCAGGGTGAAAATAACATTTCTCTGTACACTTATTAAGCAATTAAAAACAACATATATTGCATTAATACTTAAAAAAACATCTGTTAAATTAACAAATATGCTCTAATCCAATATGCCATTATCTCCAAAATAAAAGGCTATCTGTATATGCCAAATATTTTTTATATTGATGATTTGTTTTCCCAGAATTGTATGTGTATGTATGTATAATGTATGTATACAGTTTCTTCATGAACATGTTTACATTTTGTATTTATTTTTAACTATGTTAGAAAAATTATAATAAGTTATGCAAAATAGCACATTATAAAGTATCTTTTTTTATCTTACTTATGTAATGTTACAATCCCCCAAACAATCATAAATTGTGGTGTTTTAGGTCAAATAATTCTGCACAGAATTCTGCCACAAAAGGACTTCCCATCTTCCTAAGAATGCTCACAAAGCATCTCTTCTCTTCTGGAAAGCCTTGCTCTTTTTTTCCCTACTTGCTTAAACCTACCCATTCTTTTACAAATCCATCGGCTTCACTGGCTACCATTTTTTCTTTTTTTAAAAAATTATCTTATTGGGCAATCCTATACTAACAGTTCCCATTATCTGAGAATTTTCAGAAAACTGATTATTTCTACATAACAAATTTCTGTGGCTTTCTGGTCATAATGATGGAGAGTTGGGAGGGACAAAGGAGGAAGGAAGAAGGGAAAGTGAAGGAGGGTAAGAGGGAGGGAAAAAAGAAAAAAAAGGAAGGAAGAAAGTGAAAAAGAAAAGGAAAGCAAAAGAAAGGTGCTTGCTCAGTAAGGCATACTTTATACCACTAACGAAGTCCCAAATCATTTACAGTTGAAAACACAGGGATTTATATCCACACTGAATATTATTCTAATTAGTTCTTTTGATCTATATAATCATTTGAAGACCAAGAACTGTTGAACTCAATGTAAACCCTCCCATTCTGAGACATTTGCAAGAAAGAGCAGCGGAATTAAAGCCCATCAAGCAACTAAATACAATCGACAATAGAGTTCATAAAGAGTGATGGTCTCCTATTAAAGCCAGCTGGGAAAACGGGCAGATTGAGTGAGAGATTTCAAGTTAAATTTCCATTTCTTTAGTTGAAATTGCACCTTTTATAAATATTCCTATAATCCTGGGGATTTAGGGGAACCAAAGTAGTGTTTAGCCAAACACTATCTGATGTCTCTTTTATCAAAAGTGAGATACTGAGAAATATGTATGTGCAAAATACATTTCCAAGGTTTTGGTTTTGTTTTTTTTTAATTATTGTGTGATGGGACCCATACCCAGGCACTCCGTATCAACTCTACAACAGAGTCCAATGCTGTACAAGTGTTACAAAATATATTTTAGTAAGTTACTCTCTCTTTCTCAGTATGTTTCCATAGGGCAAAAAAGTTTTATGTGGGACAACTTTATGACTTCATTCCCAATAGAAATGTGCCCTCTCAAAGTTAACAGGCATTGATCTTTAGACCAGTGAGCCTATAAAATCAGCTCTAATAATACACATCTAAAGTGACAATAAAAAGTAGGATACTTTCTGGTTACACATAATAGGTAAGGTCTATGTAATTACTAAACAAAGCTGTCCTGATTTACTGACATGTCATTTCTGATCAAGAGTTACTAGGAAGAAAAAAGGAGAGGGGAGGACAATGGAGAAAAAAAATTAACTTGAAAGAATAAACACACTGCTTTAAAGATATACTAGAACTACATGATTTGTGTATCACAGTTAACATAAAATGTAAAGGGGTAAGAGTCATGTTACTAAAAAAAATTTAACTGATTTATTTTGAAAACAGATTCCTATAATAGAATTCAGTGCTTGGTCACTCTTCCCCTACATTCCTATCCTAAACTTTCGTTTCTTTTTAATGAAAAAAAGGAGTCAGCAAAACAAAATGCCACCATTAAATCATTCTGCAACATTTTGTGTCAAAAATGTAATGGGAAACGCACACATCAAGGGAAAGGTTACTGTTCTTCCAGAACATCTTTTCACTTGGTTCACGGCTCATCCTTCTACATAACCGTGCAGGCACTACTGACGGTTTTCTCTTTCGGTTTAATGTGGCATTTGAAGGATTATGGCATTTTCAGAAACCACAGTGCAGTGATTTTAGTCGTTATCTGACTGAAAGTGATACTGCGACTCAGAATAACTGAGCTGTTTATGTGCAGTGGTAAAAGTCAGCTACCAACTCTTTTCACATTATCAACCTAATTGTTGATTGTGTATTTTCTTAATAATACATGAGGTCAGTCTAGAAACTAACGCCAGAATTAGAGAAAACCCCATTTAAATGGGAGCCTGCTGTACACAGGTATACTATATTTAATTTTAAATCCTATTAACTGCATTGTTATAGAAAGAGTTAATTCAGAAATTGGTAATCTTAACTCATTTCAGTTTGGGGAAAAATGTAATTGAAACTGTTTCACAAAAAGGGTTAAAATAAACAATTAAAAGGAATATTCTTAGAAATTAAAATGAAAAGAAACCATATATCATACATGTGAATCAATTAAGAACTATAAAGATACAGTAAATGAGATATGCTATAAATACCCAGATAATATTTTAATCTACAAATATTTGAATAGATTACTTATATTAATATATTTAAAGTATATTTTAAAAGCTCAATCTATAATATTTTATTTTATAGAATTAAGAAAATAAAAAACTTTTCAAATGGAAAGAAAACAGTTTCTACTATAAACTATTTCTCACAAACTATTTCTCCATCTCAATTAGTGAAAAATGAAAAGAGGCTGCCTTAAAATTAACTCATGCTTCTGGTAAGCTATGACCTATAATATGTACAATTGACAACAAAATTAGAAAAATAACATGGATTAATACAATAAAAAACAGCACTGTTGGTGGGAGGTTTGTGCTGTAAATTGTTCAAAATCCCAGACTGCTGGATATTTTCCATTTCTGAATTGCCTTCTCTTCTCCTTTAGTCTATGATATAATGAAATCACAGAATGTGAAAATTAAAAGGTATCTTCAAATATATCTAATACATTGCTTAACTTATGAATGAGAGAGATGGTTTCCAGAAAAGTTGTCTGCATCCTCAAGGTGACAGTCTTCAAACTCTCAGTGTTAGTCCTATACCCTCCACCATCATTTTGCCTGGTTAGTTATCTAATGAAGTTTTCAAGTGAGGTTCATTTTTTGAGCCTATTAAGATAAACATTCAATGTACTTTCACTGCCAAAGAAAGACTGTCCTTAATAAGTAAGAAAATTATATTCCTGGTTTTCCTAATTAACAATTTTTTCATATATGTTAACAGCATTATGTGGAAAATTAGAGCTGTAATAATGACATATACCACATCTAAATAATAAGTGAATAGGGTGAAATTAAGGGGAAAATGAGGTTTGATAACTTACTTTTATCCTTATTCAAAAAATAGAGATAGAAATATAAAAACACTTGTTCAAATACAACAATGTTATATCTAACACACACACATTCACACATGTACATTTTAAAACCTGAACAAGATCACCCTAAGGTTAAAGAATTCTGAGGTTATGTATTTCTGAGATTTAAGTCTCAGTTTTATGTATGCTACAGAATCAACTAAACAATGCAAAACTTCCCGAGTGGGGAACATATTAACATTTATTTTATGAAGATTCTGAAATGACAATGTTCTTATTTGCTCACTGAATTTCAAAGGACCGCAGTTCTTTGTCTACTAACTTGTATTGTTCTACTCATTTAAATAATCTCTCTTCTCAAAGACAAAACCCTCAGATCACAGGTAATTAAGAGGCTGACTACAACAGGGGTAAATCTGCTTTTCAGATTTAATCTACCAAATGCAAATATACTGCACTCGGGATCTTTCTTTTTTACCCCACAACTGGTGCTTATTACAAATACTCACCTCTCTAAAATTTCACATCATTGTGCCTATAAACTCAAGATTTCTTCAGTCTATTATTAGAATGATGCGGTTGTATTCTTCAAGACAACACAGAGGGACCACAAAAGCATTTAGTAGACAGATGACCACAATTAAAATGACGAGTGACCAAAAAGATAAAGGTAAGATGCATCGTGCATTTTCACAAACAGCAACTTCAATTAATATATGCAACATTATGTGATTTAAGTATATACGCATATGCCATTTTAATGTGTATACATATAACATAAATACAATGTAAATATATTCATATACCCTTCAACCTGAAAGTTATTTGTAAAAGATGTAACTTGTCCATGAAAAAAGGATAGAGTATATTTCCTTAAAAACAAAAGTCCCGGAGACAAACATCTACAAAGGTCACATTTATTGAGTCCTATGCCTCTCATTTAATATAAAATACAAATGAATAATAATGACATCTAAAGTTAAAAACAAAAAGTAGTAATTTTAATAAATCCTTTTATTATCAAAGAAAATCAAATAGTATAGTTGGAAGAATAAAGATTACAGCACTACAGTCTCAAAGAACATCAAGTTTAATTTTAAAAAAACACACCAAAATTCAAAACATCAGATATGATCCCAAAAGGGATGTCATCATTTAGCCTGAAACAAATACATTTATCAAAGGCAAGTTTTATTCTACCAGGGAGCTGAAATGTAGATTTATATTGAGTCTGTATGAGCTGAGAGCACAAACTGTTTGAATCTGAGTATCAGTTTCACTACTTTCTTTTGGGAAGTTATTTATGCCTCAGTTGCCCCATCAATTCAATGGAAGCAATACTACTGCTCACCTTATAGGGTAGCTGTAAGGATTGAATGATTCAATATGTACATATATATATATATATATATGTATATATATATATATGGTATCTGGTCCATATAAGCATTATATAAATAGTTTATTACAGTTGTTTGCATATATAGGGTATTTATAATTCCCTAATTACTATGCCAAGCCATTTACTTCTATTTATCTCACTTAATCCTCCAACAACCTCTGGGTTAGGTACTATTGACTATGGTTATTTTACAGATAAAGAAACCAAACCACAGAGAACATAAAGGCAGAATTCCCAAATAACAGAAACAGGTTTCAAATCAGGTGGCTGGCTATAAATACCCATTTTTAATTGTTCATTATATAAAACTGTTTCCCAAAATGTAGAAAGACTCTGAAATTTAATAACATTTAGGCTTTTCACATAAATTTAGCAGGTTTGCTTTAAAAATATCCAATGTAAAATATGCTGAAGAAGGAATAAAATGGGATAAGTTTTTCACATACAAGATTCACTTGAATTAGAAGTATCTATTTCATTAAATTATTTTGTTAAAGAAGAAACATATTCAATGACAGGTGTTCAAGATGGTATGGCAGGCTTTATTTAGGACCATCATGATAGATTTAGGAACCACTGCATTGCAACCTTATACTGGGGCAGAAAGACTGGGCCAAACTCTGAATACAGTATGGCCAAGAGGGAATTTATAGAAAAAGTGCATGGTGGTGATCAATGGATATAAAATTAATAAGTGGAAATATCAGTGCTAAGGGGGTTTTGGCTAAACTGACCTGAAAGAATTTTTTCTTAAGATACACCTGGGTGATCAGAATGGTAGAGACTGAGAAACTGGATCAGATACCTAGGGTGATCAGACATCAAGGGTGAGAGGTTCTGCTTAAACCTACTGAGCAGGGTTCCTGCTAAAACTGGACATTATAAGGAAACATACAGATGAACTTTGGAGAAAGTTCAGTAACCTGACTAAAGTTTAGTCCAGCAAAGAATCTTTATTGCCTTTGCTAAGTCGCTTCAGTTGTGTCCGACTCTGTGTGACCCCACAGACGGCACCCACCAGGCTCCCCTATCCCTGGGATTCTCCAGGCAAGAACACTGGAGTGGGTTGCCATTTCCTTCTCCAATGCATGAAAGTGAAAAGTGAAAGTGAAGTCGCTCAGTTGTGTCCAACTCTTCGCGACCCCCTTTAGCACATTAAAAACATTTTTTTGAAGAAAAAACAACAAAAACTAATTTTATTTAATCAAACGTGTAAAAATAATATTAAGATAAAAAATGGATTAGGAAAGGAATAGGCTATGAGGAACAAGTGACAAGAGAATATTTGCAGTGGTTTCCTGAGGGTGAGGGTGAGCGTGAGATATAGGATACATGGCATATGGAATCTCCCCCCAACCAGGGGTCAAACCCATGACATCTGCATTTGGAGAGCAGAGTCTTAACCACTGGGCCACTGGGGAAGCCCATAAGAGTAATATGAAAATGAGAAAAATGAATCAGGAAAGTAACAGGTTATGAAGAACCAGTGACAAGAGAATATTTGCAGTGGTTGTCTGAGGGTAGGGTGGGAGCTAGGATTGACAGTATATAGGCAGAGCACTTTTTGAGGTAATGGAAAATTCTCTAAAATGGGACTCTATTGATAGCTGAACAGTTCTATAAATTTATTAAAAATTGTTAACAGTCTACATATAAAATGGCTGAATTTGTACAGTATGAAAATTAAATCTCAATATAGTTATTTTTAAAAAGAAAAAATATTTGCTCTTTATCAAAGGAAGTAGGCTGTACCAAGGGAACTGACTTATTTTCCAGTCTCTTTAGCTAAATGAGAGAAAAGGCAACAAGAATGACTTCCACTCTAAGAGACTTAATCAAAATATATATATAGTCCACATAGTTACAGAATAGTCTAGAAAGAGATTCTGAAAGTATGTGTTTACAAGAGAGTCTGTGAGGGAGCGTAATTCAGTATAGATTTGGGAACTTGTAACATCACATGACTTCCCTGGTGGCTCAGATGGTAAGGCGACTACCTACAATGCAGGAGACCTGGGTTTAATCCCTGGGTCGGAAAGATCTCCTGGAGAAGGAATTGGCAACCCACTCCAGTATTCTTGCCTGGAAAATCCCATGGACAGAAGAGCCTGGTAGGCTACAATCTGTGGGGTCACAAAAGGTAGGACACAACTGAGCGACTTCACTCACTCACTGAATCAACATCACATATGATTATCAGAGGTAGTCTGTTAGAGCTCAGAGACCCTCTGAGATTCAGCAGCTTGCTAGACAAGGCAAGCTTGCTAGGTAAGAGACAAGCTTGGACTAACTGAGGTCTTCTAATTCTCAGTGAAGTAATCATAGTCAATCAGAAACCTTTATTTACCTACCCTTTTTGTTGTTGTTTGCTATAAGAATATACTATTTTAAAGTTTGTTTTTAATAAGTAAAAATGAAAAAACAAATCAATTAAGACCCAAAGAAAAGTCTTCGCTCTCAAAGAGATGACACAATTTCAGTGTATAAGGCTGAAATGCATAGACTTAGTGCATCAGTAAATAATTTTAAAAAAATTTACTCTGATTAACTTCCTGTGCCATATTGTAGAAGACTATGAGAATCATCATGAATAAATGGAAGGCCTCATTTAATCTAGTGAAAAAAGTAATTCATAGATAATTTCCAAGGAATTGGATAATAGCATGATGTGGGATTTTATGTGGATCCCAAGGTCAATCAAAGTTAGAAAAACATCATTATGGGATCATATAAGTCTGGAAGGATACATGAAAGAAGTAAATATATAACAAGTCTTAGAAGAAAGAAGAGAATACGATCTGAAATAGTATAGGAAGCAGGAAAGTCTCAAGCAAAGAGTTGTAGTGCCCATCCAAAAGATAAGCATACTCAAGAAAAGAAGCAACTGACAACTGAAACAAAATAAATAAATTGCTTGAAAAACACAGCTTACCATAACTAAGGTAAGACAAAAGAAAACGTTTTCAATAGCTCTATTATCTAAATATGTTAAAAATCGAGGGACTTCCCTGGTGGTCTAGTGGTTAAGACTCTGTCCTTCCAGTGGAGTGGGTGTGGGTTCAATCTCTAGTTGGGTTACTAGGACCCCCACATGCTGCATGGGGCAGTCAAGAAACAAAAAGTAATAATAAATAAGTAAAGATTTTTTAATATGAAATTAATTACCAAAAACCTCCCAACAAAGAAAATTCTAGTCCCGAATGGGAGAAAATAATAGCAAATGAAACAACTGACAAAGGATTAATCTCCAAAATACACAAGCCGCTCATTCAACTCAATACCAGAAAAACAAACAACCCAATTAAAAAGTAGGCAGAAGACTGAACCAGACATTTCTCCAAGGAAGATATACAGATGGCCAATAAACACATGAAAAGATATTAACGCTGCTCATTATTATAGAAATGCAAATCAATATACAATGAGGTATATCACCTCCTACCAATCAGAATGGCCACCGTCAAAAAAATCTACAAACAATAAATGCTAGAGAGGGTGTAGAGAAAATGGAAACTTCTTGTACTGTTGGTGGGAATGTAAATTGATACAGCCATATCAATGTAAATTAATATGAATACAGTATAGACATTCCCTAAAAAACTAGGAATAAACTATCATATGGCCCAACAATCACACTACTAGGTATATACCCTGAGGAAACCATAATTGGAAAAGGCACACACACTCCAATGTTCACTGCAGCACTATTTACAATAACTAGGACATGGAAGCAAACTAGATGTCCATCAACAGATCAATGGATAAATAAGCTGTAGTATATATATACAACAGAGTATTAGTCATAAAAAGGAACACATCAGTTCAAAAGAAAAGGATGAACCTAGAGCCTATTATAAAGAGTGAAATAAGTCAGAAAAACAAATATTGTATATTAACATATATATGCAGTCTAGAAAGATAGTACTGATGAACCTATCTGCAACTCAGCAATGGAGACACAGACCTAGAGAAGAGACTTGTGGCCACAGTTAAGGAAGGAGTGGGGGGATGAACTGAGAGAGTAGCACCCAAAGATGTACCTTACCATATGCAAAACAGATAGCCAGTGGGAATTTGCTGCATGACACAGAGCACTCAAACCCAGGGTTCTGTGACAATGAAGCGGGTGAGACGGGATGGAAGGTGGGAGGGAGGTTCAAGAAGGAGGGGACATGGGACATATGTACACCTAGCGTTGATTCATGTTGATGTATGGCAGAAACCAACACAATACTGTAAAAGCAATTATTCTCAAGTTAAAATTAAATTTTAAAAAAAAAAGAAAGAAAGAAAGCAAACTCTGGTCCAGATGGTTACATTTGAAGAATTCAATGAAAATTCAATGAAGAAATAAAATCAATCAATAAATACTTTAAAAAAATAGAATACTTTCTAACATCTTCTAGAAGGCCAATATAACCTGAAAAACAATTGAAGAATAATATTTACATGAATAGAGACACAAAACCCTTATCAAAATACTAGCAAATAAAATCCAAATATATAGCCCAGGAGGGCCTTATCCCAGGATTGTAAAGTTGATACAACTTTTGAGGTCTCCATCTGTGAAGGTTGGAAAAGCTAGACTGAAACACTGCTTATGCACCTACTTGTGCCAAGATCTCCTTATTGAGAGGTCTTAACACTTCTCTCCTGGAGAAGGCAATGGCACCCCACTCCAGTACTCTTGCCTGGAAAATCCCATGAACGGAGGAGCCTGGTGCACTGCAGTCCATAGGGTCGCTAAGAGTGGGACACGACTTCACTTTCACTTTTCACTTTCACGCGTTGGAGAAGGAAATGGCAACCCACTCCAGTGTTCTTGCCTGGAGAATCCCAGGGACGGGGGAGCCTGGTGGGCTGCCGTCTATGGGGTCACACAGAGTCAGACACGACTGAAGCGATTTAGCAGCAGCAGCACCAGCAACACTTCTCGCCACTGAGTCTGTATTTTTCAATTTCCTAGCCCTTTCCCTTCTTCTTCACTCCAGTCCCTGGGTCCATTAAACAGCCAAAGCCTTCTGATTTTAACCATAATGTTCAGCTTGGCTTCTGATCCTAACTGACTACCTCAACACCTGGCAGCTCTCAACACCTGCATAAACAGGTTTTTTTTTTTTAATCTTATTTAAAAATTTCTTATACAATAGCATCAAAAACATTAAATACTTAGGAATACATTTAATAATAAACACGTAAGACTTCTATAATGCAAACTGTAAAAACATTGATGAAAAAAATAATGGATATCTGAAAATCTGAACAAATGTAAAGATATACCTAGTTCATGCATCAGGAAACAATTCTGCTAATGCTTCCCAATATTAATGTTCCCCAAATTCATCCACATATTTAACACAAAACTTATCAAAATCCCAGTAGGCTTCTTTTGAAACACTGTGGTTAAATATATGCAAGATTTACCATTTTAACCATTTTTAAGTGTACATTTCAGACACATTAAGTACATTCACACTGTTGTGCAAGCATCACCACTATCTAATCATTTTACACAACTTAAACTCAGCACCTATTCAAACACTAACTCCCCAGTCACGTTGATCCTGGCAACCACGATCCCACTTTCTGTCTCTATGAATTTAACTACTCTTAAATATCCCGTATTAAGTAGAATCATACTACATTTGTCCTTTTTTGACTGGCTTATTTCAGTCAGCATTAAAGTCTTCAGTGTTCATTCATGTTATAGCATGTATCAGAATTTCCTTCCTTTTTATTGTTGGAATATATCCTGACGGCTTCCGTGGTGGCTCAGTGGTAAAGAATCCACCAGCCAACACAGGAGATGCAGGTTCGATCCCTGGATCAGGAAGATCCCCTGGAGAAGGAAATGGCAACCCACTTCAGTATTCTTGCCTGGGAAACACCATGAACAGAGAAGCCTGGTAGGCTAGAGTCTGTGGCATTGCAAAAAGTAGGACATGACTTAGTGACTAAACAACAACAACATGAATATATCTTATTTTGTTTATCCATTCATCTATTAATGGACACTTGGTTCGTTTCCACCATTTGACTACTCCTAATAATGCTGCCAGGCTTCCCTGGTAGCTCAGCTGGTGAAGAGGCTGCCTGCAATGCAGGAGACTCTCGTTCAATTTCTGGGTCGGGAAGATACCCTAGAGAAGGCATAGACTACCCACTCCAGTATTCCAGGGCTTCACTGGTGGTTCAGTCGGTAAAGAATCCACCTGCAACGCGGGAGACCTGGGTTGGGAAGATCCCCTGGAGGAGGCATGGCAACACACTCCAGGATTCCTGCCTTGAGAATCCCCATGGACAGAGGAGCCTGGTGGGCTGCAGTCCATGGGGTCACAAAGAGTCAGACACAACTGAGAGACTAAGCACACAGCAATAATGCTGCCGTGAATATGAATGTACAATATCTCTTTAAGCTCCTGCTTTCAATTCTTTGGGGGTATATACTCTCTAGAAGTGAAATTTCTTTCCCTCCACATCCTCCTCCAAACTTGTTATTTTATATTTTTGTCTGTTTAATAATAGTTATTCTAATGGGTTTGAAGCAGTATTTCATTGTGGTGTTGCTTTGAATTTCACTAATGATTAATGTATAGCATATTTTCATATGCTTAATGACTGTAGAATTTCTTTGGAGAAATGTCTGTTTAAGTCTTTTGCTCATTTTTAATCAGTTTTTTTCATGTTGCAAATGATTTGTTGTTCTTTTTATACTCTTGACATCAATCTCTCATTGGATGCATGATTTGCAAATATTTTCTCACTCTGTTGGTTGCCTTTTCACTCTGTTGGTAGTTTCCTTTGACATAGATATTTCTATGTCTATTCTATTTCTATTTCTGTTTCTATGTCTGATGAATGAAGTCTAACATATATTTTTGTTGTTGCTGGACTGTGCTTTTTTTGGTATCATATCCATGCTTTCTTCCTTTTAATAAAAATGGAAAGCTCTTTCTGACACTCATATGAAAATGCAAAGGATCCCAAATAACAAATGAGCTTATGATAAGACCTCAATAATCCAGACATTAGTAGTGGCCTAGAAATATGTACATAGCTTGATGGAACAGAATACAAAGTCTAGAAACTGACTCTCATTTAAAAAGTCAATTAATATTTAACAATGAAACCAAAGCAACTTAATGTAGAAAGGAAATGCTTGCTAGCAATTTGTTAGAAAACTGGTGCTAGAAAATTAGAAATCCACATGGGATAATAAACAAAACTTCCTTAACTATACCTGAAGTTAAACAAAAATTAACTTCGGATGAACCATACAAATCTCAGTATAAAAGTTAATTCATAAAGCTTTTAGAAGAACACAAAGATAATTTTTGTGACCTGGACCTAAGCAAAGGCTTCTTAGATAGAACACAAAGGCATTAATCATAAAATAAAAAGTTGCTAAACTGAACTTAGTAAAATTAGTAATTTCTGCTAATACCATTAAAAAATGAAAAAGCAGGCCATAGATGAAGATTGTATGTTTGAAAAACATGTATTTGCAAAATAGAGTATATTAAAAACTCATATAAACTCAATACTAAACATACTACCCAATTTTTTTTTAATGAGCAAAAGAATTAGCTCACAAAGGAAGATATACAAATAGCCAGTGAGCATATAAAAATGTGCTCAACATTATTATACATCAGAGTAATGTAAACTAAAACCACAGTGCCATTCCCTCACACATTCATTAAAACGGCTGACATCAAATAAAAACTAAACATGCCATTTATACGTTCTACAAGAGGTAACTTCTAGGGGAAAAAAATACAGTGGTTGCCTCTGAGAAGAGGGAATGACTAGGAAAGGGCACAGCTCTTGGGAATGATAAAAACTGTTCCACATCTTAATAGAAATGGGGGTTACATAAGCTTATCATAAAAAATTTTGTTACATGCTTGTCTTAAAATTCACCAATTTATTCATTTAACATTTATGCATTTCACTGTCACTTTAACCACACACACACACATACACAAGCAACTACTGAAGTTAATAGATTTATTTTTTGCAGTGGTTGGGGCTGGCAATTCCGAAACTACTTCCTATGTATCCTAAGCTTGAGCAAATAGGAAAATATATTATCCTGAAACCCAAACTGGATAAGACAATTTATGAATACACTTTAATATTTCTATGAAATATTTATTTTTTTATAGAAATGTTTCTATGAAACTATTTCATTTCATCATTAACTCAGAATTTACAACCTTTGGGAAGCTTAGTTATTGTTTCTCTAAGTATTTACAGAGTCTGGATTTAAAAACACTGAACAAAGCACATGTAACTAGACTTCTATATAGATACAGCCATTTTTCTTACTTGAATTTTAATGTTTGTTGTTTACATCAAAATTATTAAGATATTTTGCCAAAATATCCATTAAAAAAATATACCAGATAGGGTGACACATAATGAAACTTTAAATAGTTGCAATGTTTGCATTTTTCCTACTTATCATTGATTAAAGTGAAAGTCGCCCAGTCGTGTCCGACTCTTTGCGACCCCATGGACTATAGCCTGCTAGGCTCCTCTGTCCACGGAATTTTCTAGGCAAGAATAACTGGGGTGGGTTGCCACTTCCTTCTCCAATCTTTGATTAAAAATATAAAGAAAAATATCTTTGTTAATCAGTGCTCAGGGTGATTTATTTATACATTCTAGCATTATTCATATATTAAATGCTGGCATTCTTATAGAGTTTTAATTCTGGTATTAAGCTGATTGAATTAAGTTTTTTTTTATTTTTTTAAGTTAATACAAATAAGTAACCAGGTCTTCAAAAATTATATAAACTTTCAAAACTGAAGTAGACCTCACTAAGGTTTCTTTTAACATCAAAAAGCTTAAAAATCCATTGTTAAACAAAATGAAAATTTAGAAATATTTTCTCAAAATATGGATATAATGATGTTAAACTCTCCAGAATATGACAGAAATACGTTTCTGAATTCTATTCAATTTTACTTACGCATTAGGTGATGTTGTTTGGTATTCATATCAGAATTCCTTGAAAATCTGTTTCTATAAACTATTTCTTATTATGGTTATTCAAAAAGTAAATGTAAAAGTTTTTTAAGCAGTTAAAAAACCTAAGAAAAGGAAGTTTCAAGTCATAATTATACTTCTGTTTAAATTTTCAAATAATTTCTAGTGCTTTGTATTTAGAACGCTACACTTACCTTCCCTTTTGATGCGATTCTTGTTAAAGAATTAGCACATTTCCTCAGGCTATGAGTTATAGGAAGTCTATATGTCTTTCAACAACTTGATATGCTACTTTATCTTTGCCTTCTATGTAAAATTAGATTTTCATATCAGATTTTTGATAATATTTTTAAGCCTCTTTTATAGTAAAAATAAAAATTAGGAAGATTTAATATCTGGCCAATGATTCCCTAACGCAACCTCTTAAAATGTGTGTAAGCCATTACCTACCACAGGGAGGCGCTCGTTGCTCAGTGACTTGGAGTAAGAACAGCAGAGCTATAAGGACATGTAAAACAGAGACTGTGCCTTCTAGATGGCCATACTTGCAAGAGAGAGAATTCAAGTAATATTACAGCACTAACAGCAGTGAACTTCAAGAAGAGATATATCACACAGGACATAAGGGTGACATGAGGCGATACATTTTACTATACATAATTGAAAGAAATATTAGACCTCCAAGCTTTGGAAACAATCCTTTAGAATACAGCAATTTGTACTACATTGATCACTGACTCAGGGTTATAAAACAGAACATAACATTAAAACCTATCCTTGAAACTGTTGGTAAAACTAAGGAATAGAAACAGAAGATTAACCAGAAATGTCTTTGTGCAGGAAATTTTTTTTACTAATTTGAAATTTACTAGAAGACAAATCATTTTAAAATTTATATTTGTTTCTAATTTACAAGTGTCCAAATAATATATATTCGCACCATCACTTGACATTCCTACATAAATATGCAAATTTTATCATTAAGACTGATTACTATGTGATAAACTACATAAGAAATAATAAATTGGAAAGTGCATAATCAAAATAAATCATGCTAAATATTTTAGTCAGTCAGTTTAGTTGCTCAGTAGTGTCCGACTCTGTGATCCCATGGACTGCAGCACACCAGGCTTCCCTCTCCATCACCAACTCCTAGAGTTTCTTCAAACTCATGTCAGTTGAGTCAGTGATGCCATCCAACCATCTCATCCTCCGTCGTCCCCTTCACCTCCCGCCTTCAATCTTTCCCAGCATCAGGGTCTTTTCAAATTAGTCAGCTATTCACACCAGGTGGCCAAAGTACTGGAGTTTCAGCTTCAACATCAGTCCTTTCAATGAATACTCAGGACTGATTTCCAATAGGATGGACTGGTTGGATCTCCTTGCAGTCCAAGGGACTCTCAAGAGTCTTCTCCAACACCACAGTTCAAAAGCATCAATTCTCCGGCACTCAGCTTTCCTTATAGTCCAACTCTCACATCAATACACGACTACTGGAAAAACCATAGCCTTGACTAGACGGACCTTCGTTGGCAAGGTAATGCCTCTGCTTTTGAATACGCTATTTAGGTTGCTCATAACTTTTCTCCCAAGGAGTAAGCGTCTTCTAATTTCATGGCTGTAGTCACCATCTGCAGTGATTTTGGAGCCCCAAAAGATAGTCTGACACTGTTTCCACTATTTCTCCATTTATTTGCCATGAAGTGATGGGGCCAGATGCCATGATGTTAGTTTTCTGAATGTTGGGTTTTAAGCCAAGTTTTTCACTTTCCTCTTTCACTTTCACCAAGAGGCTCTTTAGTTCCTCTTCACTTTCTGCCATAAGAGTGGTGTCATCTGCATATCTGAGATTATTGATATTTCTCCTGCCAATCTTGATTCCAGCACTTCATCCAGCCCAGAGTTTCTCATGATGTACTGTACATATAAGTTAAATAAGCAGGGTGACAATATACAGCCTTGACATACTCCTTTTCCTACCTGGAACCAGTCTCTTGTTCCATGTCCAGTTCTAACTGTTGCTTCCTGTCCTGCATACAGATTTCTCAAGAGACAGGTCAGGTGGTCTGGTACTGCCATCTCTTTCAGAACTTTCCACAGTTTATTGTGATCCACACAGTCAAAGGCTTTGGCATAGTCAATAAAGCAGAAATAGATGGGAGATAACCCACGCCCAAGCTCAGGAGCAGTGGCTGCACTTGCTGGACCAGCAGTGAGAAGATACCCCATGTCCAAGGGCAAAGCAGAAGCCCCAGCAAGAAGGTAGGAGGGGCGAATTTGCATTTAAAATCAAACCCCATTCCCGCCAGAGATGCTCAGAGGGCTCAAACAAACCGTGTGCACACCAGGACCCAGGGACCCCGCAGAGAGTGAGCCAGAACTGTATCTGAGCATCTGCTGTGGAAGTATGGGTCGGTGGTGGTCTGCCGCAGGGACAGAGGCCCTGGGTGCAGCAGACTTGGAGAATCCCATGGATGGAGAAGCCTGGTGGGCTACAGTCCACGGGGTCGCAAAGAGTCGGACACGACTGAGCGAACAGTCTAGTCTAAGCTCTCTTGGAGGAGATAGCTGTTAACCCCACCATAGAGCTGCCAGAACTTACACAGGACTGGGAAACAGACTCTCGGAGGGCACAACAGAAACCTGTGCACCAGGACCCAGAAGAAAGGAGCAGTGACTCCACAGGAGACTGCCCCGGACTTGCCTGTGGGTGTCCGGCTGTGTCTGGCAGAGGCGTGAGTCAGCTGGCGGCCTGCTGCAGGGCTGGGGGCACTGAGTGCAGCGGTACATGCAATGGATCTTTTGAGGGAGGTCCCCTCTACCTTCATTGCCTCCATCACAGTTTGGCCCCAGGTAAATAGCAAGGAGGGAACACAGTTCCACTCATCAACAGAAAATTGGATTAACGATTTACTGAGCATGGCCCTGCCAATCAGAACGAGACCCAGTTTCCCCCTCAGTCAGTCTCTCCCACCAGGAAGCTTCCATAAGCCTCTCATCCTTATTGATCAAAGGGCAGACAGACTGAAAACCACAATCACAGAAAACGAACCCATCTAATCACATGGACCACAGCTTTGTCTAACTCAATGAAAACTATGAGCCAGGCCGTGCAGGGCCACCCAAGACAGACCAGGTCATGGTGGGGAGTTCTGACAAAATGTGGTCCACTGGAGAAGGGAATGGCAAACCACTTCAGTAGTCTTGCCTTGAGAACCCCATGAACAGTGTGAAATATTTTAGGCAAGCTATCAAATGTAATCAATTATTCTTAAGAGAAATGAAACTATGTTTTATTTTTTTAAGTACTTTTAAACAATCTATTAGTATTTAAAGTGATCTTACATTCTATGAACATAGAGTTAACACAGAGTTACAAATAAGATCTGCTCTCTTAGTCTAACAGAATCTCTGGGGAATTAAACACCCCTTACTATGACCCAGGCAATCTATAAACCTCCAGAAAGCTAAAACAGGAAATGTAATTATAAATTGAAAAATCTGAATTATCACAGAGACCAATATTTGAAATAATTGATAAATATGAATTTGTGTTTGTGTTCCTAGTAACTTAAGATACCAACAAATTGTTTTGAGGAAGGCACACAGAAGCTAGATGTTTAAAATGTCACATAAACAAAAGTGCTAATAACAGTGTAACAGACCAAATAAACATCCTAACTCTGTAACCAAAATGGTTCAATACCTATATAATTTGCCATATACTCAAATAAGGAAGAGAATATAGTAAACATTTAATGGTATAGACTTAGCTATAAAAATAAAACAGCTGCACAGATCATTTCCTGCCCTCAATGCTTCTAAGTAATGGCCACAATACAAGGTAAAACTAAAGATGTTATTTAAGAGGACCAATGGATTTTAAGGATCTTGGTTTTAGGAGACCTTTTTCCTCTCGCCTATCTCCCGTTAAGTAATAAAATGTGTCCCACTGAGTTTACATAGTTAAGATAAAATCTGAAGCCTAAAATTTTGGTCTTATTCCTAATTTGATGGTTTGATAAAGATGTGTAGAGAACAAAAGCCAACCTACGTCTAAAATCTATCTTTTGAAAATAAAATGTGTTCAAGAAGAATAATCACTTTATTTCTACTTTTACATTAATATATCAACAAACATTTCAAATTTGTGATTCCTAGTCCTTTACCTAAAACACAGAAAAAAACCACTGCTCTTTAGCAACATGAAAGTAATCCTCCTTTATTAAGTCTTCTAAACATTTTATCATATACTGAGTGAACAATTTGTTCTAGGAATAAATTAGAATAGTAAATGTTTTTAAATTAATTCAGCAAAGAATAATCAGTCACTACTCATATGGCAAAGTCACTCATTTGCCACGCATTTACTGAGAATTAAATGTCCCAGGAACTGAGGAAGCAAAACCAAGTAAGATATCACTAAGAGCTCAAAAGTACCTCCAACAAGGAACATTCACAGCAAAAAGATAAATATCCACAAAGACCTCATAATTTGAAGATAGTTTCAATTTTCCCATTAGCATTTAACTGCACTAAATAACACAGAGGAATATATTTTCAATTGGAAACTTTCCAGTTAAAATTTTAATTAAATTTAAAAAGTAGATGGCAAAAAAGGAAGCACTATTTTTGTTAATCAATATAATAATGTAAACCATCTTTCATCCTTAAGACACTGATAACTTTCATATTTCCCATGTTTAGAAGAAATAGTTGGTCAAATCATTTTAGGGACCATGTTTCAACAAATTCAAATTTTTTGTCTCCCTTATTGCAAGAATAATCATATACAAAAACAGGACAAGCACACTCTCTGAAAGGTAAAAAAATATGCATTAGTATTATTAATGTAACATATTTACCATCTAGAACCCTTATTTCAGAGCACACATCCATGTATTCTTTGAATTACTAAGTATTAAAGATACCACTGCCCTACTATCTTATACAGAATAACTCACAAAGCTTATAATGGAGCACAGCATGATTGTGATCATATACAAGAGAGGAAAAAAACCAAGACACAGAAATTCTAAATTACTTGTCAAAGACCTGAGAAAACTAAAGAGGCAAAACAGAAAATAACATTTGGAACCTATTATTACAGGTAACTGACAAATTGAATGCAGCTTTCTCATGATATTAAAAAAATTATACATGTAAATTAACATATACACATTTACAAATAACTGAAAAAGCCAGGAACATCATAAGAATTTTTTATATAGCCTGAATTACATAGAGAAGTGTGGTTTCAAAATCAAAGCTGCTAAACAGCCGATTCCAGTGAGTCATGTACATTAGTTCAAAGGAATCTGAGAAAATACAGTATATTCAATATAATATTAGTAATTAAATTATGACCCAAGAAGTTGATTTTATAAGAGGACTTAATAAACATATATAATAAGTAATATGATCAAGCACTGAAATATATCTTCAGGGGAAAAAAAGTTTAATTTAAAATGTTTTAAAAGTAAAGTTAAAAAAACAGCATGTGTACATAATATTTAAGATGCAACTTAATCATAAAAGTGTGGGTTTTGGGGAGAGGGGTTTGCAAACAACAATGGTACCATTACAAAATAAAAGAGATATTAGGGGAAATGGTAGATATTGGCTTATAAGCCTACCTCTTGAAACACATGAAATTCTACATAAAATTCTTCTTTAACCCAAAAGCAATGTGCTTAAACTAAATGTGCATGTGTGTGTGTGTGTATATAAAATATAGATAAAATATATATGTATTTTTAAAGAACAATCACATTATAACTATAAAACATTTTATGGCAAGGCTTTATATCCAGCTTATTTTGTTCTCAGAGCATTATTAGTATATAACGTTTATAAAACATTTAATTCCCTCTTCATTACCTCTAAAATCTTTGCAGAAAATCTGATATTATCTTCTTAACAAGGAAAAACTAAGGAAGAGATTTGTATATCCATCATTTCTAGAGTAACAAAAATATCTTTACCTTCCAGAAGACTTTCACAAAAACCAGACACTGGAATGTTATAATAATGCAAGTGAAGATGAAAATTTTATAATAGGAACTGATTAAATGAGAAGAAAGGCTAATAATAGATAAAAATGTTTATCAAGAATCAAAGAAAGGTGATACCTATTTTTTCTTTTTTAAGACAACTATAAAACAATGTCCTGGAGATACTCTTGTTATAAAGTGATTTTTAAGATGAAAATTATATTTACTTCTTAGGTTCTTTTTTTCAAATATGACCAAATAAATAAAATACAAACATGACAAAAACATATAGAGTCTATAGCAAAAAGACCTGCATCAGCCTACTATCTTAAGAAAATAAATAGGGGGTAGATATTTACATAGATTTTAATAGTTATAAAAAGAATAACCAGCTCTCTTAACTATTGCTTCAAAATGCCCCACAATGCCGCTCTCAATTCTAGACTGAATTTTTGTTCATTATGTAAGAGTGTTTTTATGTTTTTTTCTTTTATTTGTTGTTTTATGCATTCCAGTATGTTATGCTTATGTTTGGGATTTCTTTTTTTATATAAATCAGAACATCATGTTGTGATGAGAATTATTCATGGTTCTCTTCTGATATTAGAACTAATTTACCCTAAACTTAAATAAGCTTAATCTCCAGGAAAGCTTTCATGATATTTTACATAAACTATCTCAAGAAACAGTGGTCTAATATTACAGACTTTTCAAGTTTGCTGAAGCACTCTGTATTTCTTCACTGGAATTTATACTTTTTCTATCTCAACGATGGCATAAAGTCATGAAATTTAAAACCACATGCCTTTAAGAAATTAAAACAAGCAAATTATACTTCTAATGACAAATACATGACATCATTTTGGAAGCAAGTATTTAAAATCTTATAAAGGTATTAATACATATTAACTAATAATTTTTGAATCATTCAATTTCTATGCTGTGAGTTAGGGGTTTATCAAAAGACAAAATTTTGAAGGAAATCAGAAAGTGTTCCCATAACATACTAAAAAATTCTTTGTGTCACTGTCCTTTGAAAGAGGATACCTCTTTTTAGATGAGGTCTCCTTTTTCTCACCCACCCACTGCTTCATCTCACTGAAAGCTTTGTGCAATTTCATCATCTCAGCAAGAGAGGCAAATGGCTCAAGTTAGCAGTCTCTGGACCCTCAGGAATACCCACTATGTCATATCACCTGAGATTCCTGATTAGAATTATGCCTGATTAAAAAAAAAAAAGTAACAAAACAAAACAAAGAAACAAAGAAGAAAAACAAAACAGAAAACAAAAAATGTCTACCTAGGCCATCTTTTCACCTTTCTTTATTTCATAAGAGAGAAGCATTTAACACATTTTTTTGAAAAATGATAAAGTACTAACAAAGCTCGTGTCAATAAAAAGTATTTCTTATCATTACTGCTAAAAAACTTATCAACTTTTATACGCTAACAAAACTCAGTAATTTTATTGCTCTATGAGATAAGACATAATAACCTTAGCACAAACAGTTTAGATCAAATTATTTTTGTGGCCTCTATCTATAGAACACAGTCAACTTCTCATGCCAAGGGAAAGTTAATTCTCTTTTGTTCAAAATCCAGATTATCACTCTTAACTATATCTAAATCCAGAGAATAACCATGTGTAGCACATTGGATGAAATTTGTTTGTGAAGTACTTTTTTCACTAAATAAGATTTTAAGAAAGGTCCTATACTGTGATTTTTTTTTCCCCCATTATATCTGTGATGAGAAAATGATTAGGATGGAACCTTAATCCCCTAAAGATAAAGTCTCAGCAACCAGCTTACCTGACTAGATTTTCATTGTCTCCAGTTCCCTTGCAAGTTGCACATTCAGTTCGTAAATCTTCAGCCTTGGGCTTCTTTTGTAACACAGACTGCCTTTGTCTTCTCTCTCTAGGAACTCTTTCCTGTCATACAAGGAAGAAACAAAATATAAAATCCGGATGTGAGGAAAACAGAAATAATTTTAAGCAAGGAAGTTTCTCAAAGTTTAGACTATGCAAAATATGCTTAACTTATTCCAACCTCATGTTTTTCTTCCTCAGGAATGAAGCTTCGTTTTCGTCCTCTGGTTCTCTAAAAAAAAAAAGAAAGAAAGAAAGAAAAATCCACAAAAATATCCAATGTTTAATTAATGGTAAAAATAAATTTTCTCTGTTAAATGTTACTGCTTACGTTAAGCAGTTGGAAAGTTAGCAGCATTTCTAATTAATGCAGTACTGCTCTACTGTACTTTGTTACAATTTATATCATAGAAAATAAAAACATGACAAATTAAGTACAGCCTACAGTAACGGTGCTTTACTTTTAAATAACAGATATTTGATAAGAAAAATAAGCTACAAAATTAGCTTGAAGATTTATGAACACCATAGATGTCATACTATGATGATTTATGAAGAACATTTAAACTTTCATAACTTATCATATATGATTGCTAGAGCTAAACCTGGACTCACAATACATCTATTGTATGCCTCTGTGTGTGTGTGTATGTTTGTGTGCTGCACAAACATGTCAGAGTAACAAGAATCAATTTTTAACAGCTATGAAACAAGTGGGAGGCAAAGGGCTCAGATGTCTCCCAATCCTGGTTAAAGTAAAATCAACTAAAACATGGACCAGGTGACTTCAAACTTTTGAAATTTATATCCTGTATTTCAGAACACATTTACCATGTGAAAGACAACATTTGTATGTTTTAAAGTAATACAAGTACAATAGTATTTGCAGCCTATGTGTTAAAAATCTCGACCCATATAGCACATACTCTGGCGATCTATAATTCTCATGTGAAGATCACTGTTCTTAAGAGAGAATGAAGAGAAAGGAGGCACCACTTCCAAAAATTACTTTGTCTGACTGCTGAGATCAAGGAACATTATTCCCAAGTTACAGTAGGGACCAAACAATTCTAAACTACTGTCATTTCAATTTTCCACAGAACCAAGTTACTTGTTATTTAGAACCCACATCCTGTTTAATCTGCCCCTCGAGGAGAAGGGGGCAACAGAGGATGAGATGGTTGAACGGTATCATCGACTCAATGGGTATGAGTTTGAGCAAACTCAGGGACATAGTGAAGGACAGGGAAGCCTGGCCAGCTGCAGTCCATGGTATCACAAAGTCATCAGACACAACTGAGCAACTGAACAACAACAGATGACCAAAAGTTAACTAAGTCAGTCATTCAAAATAAGTAGATTTAAAGACAACATATTCATTTACATTTAAACTCTCAATCAGTATATTTTGATTATATTATAGAAGAAATTAGGAAGAAAAAGTAAGACTGTACCCAGGGAAAGATTTCAAATGCAGTCCACACTGGACATGACTGAGTGAGTGAGCACATATACATCTATTTTTAATTTCAAAGATTAGTACTAAGCCTTGCTTCTCAAAATATGAATCATGGTTCATAAGCACTGGCATCCACTGGGAGTTAGAAATGAAGAATCTCATGCCCACAACAACATACTGAATTAGGACTTGTCTTTTCACAAGATCCTCAAGTAAGTCATATACACATTAAAATTTGAAAACAGCCTTTAATACTGACAACACTTACCCAAGTCCTAATTAAAACCTTATGGCTAGCTCTTTGTATAGTCATCTTTCCCCTCTATGACATTCCTTCTTTTATGCTTCAAATTCTGTCTCCCTACACAATTTCTCCCAAAACTGGTAAGGACCATGTCATATTCATCTTTTCAGACCCAATTAACCCTAATATAATGCATATTACATAGAAATTCAACAAATTTGTTTAAATAAAATAAATATAAGTATCTGGATTGAAACTACAAATGAATACACCAGATAATACAAATGATAACACTGACAAAAAGGTTAAGTTATTGTTCCCTTCTCTAATAATCTATTTTCAATTTGCAAAAATTATGCATAGAGCCATTTCAATAAGGTGATCAAAATTAATAACCACTATCAAAGGAAAAATATTCAAATTACTTATTTTAGTTCTATGAACATCTAAAGAATGTTCAAATGGTCTTCACACATTTCTATATTTCTCTTCATTCAACCCATCTTTTGTTGAGTCATCTAGTTTTTGAATCATCTACTCACTGAATTAATTTTTAAAGTATATATGTCAATGGTCCAAGTTCATATTCTCAGTTCTTTTAAAAATATATAATTATTTACCATTTATGATTAATACTTTAAATTTTCAAACATCTGGCTTGATTCCATCAATTGGAAGCTTTACATACCCACGGAAGAGCTGATCTTTAGGTAGACTGGTAAGGAGTCCAGGGCCCTCAAGGAGGAAGGGGTCCAGAGCCCTCAAGGAGAAAGGGGTTTGGGGCTCTCAAGGAGGAGAAAAGGATAAAGGTTTTTTCCCTACATAGCTTTGTCTTAGTCAATATAACAATCTATCTTGCTGAAGGACATGTTTCTCCTTGACAAGAACATTGACTAATCTTGTTATCTTAAGACATATATTGTGGGAGTGGGTCTGGTAAGACCTTTCTATTGTTAGTTCTAATCCTGTTAATTTAAGATGTATGTTGTGGGAGGCAGGTCTCGTAAAAGTATATAAGGCCTTGATAAGACTAGTGGGTTTCTGGCACTATCCTTCCCCCTTCTGATGTCTATGTCAAAAACTTTCTCTCACTTTTTATACTTTAATAAAACTCTGCTACACAAAAGCTATTGAGTGATCAAGCCTGGTCCCTGGTCCTGAAGCTAAATCTTCTTTGGAGATAACAAGTCCGACATCATTCACTGTAAGCTATCACCCATACTGCAATTACCGTCATAAAGTATAATGTCACACTGATCCTATCTCATAACTATAGTTACATATCTCTACATTCATAAATTCTGTTTTATATTTTATGAAAGTAGTATTTTTAAATGACTAAACATTTATAATTAAGTGATTTTTAACTTAAGTGCACATATTACAAGAAGGTAATCATTTATGTATTCCTGCAGTAATTTTAAATAACTAAATACAAGAAACCAACATAAACAATTTTTAGCCAGAAAAACAAGGTTGTTACTAGCAACATGAAATTATAGCATTTTAGAGTTCTGAGAAAGCAGGTCACGGAAGAAACTTGCTCAGCTGTGATCACACAGCTGATAACTGACTGAAGGTGAACTTCAAACCCAGGTCTCACAACTCTCAATTCAGTGATTTTTCTTGCATGATAAATCCAAGATTAATAATTTAATCCCACATAGAGATGAGTAAAACTATCAAAAGAAAGCAAATGTCTTATTCTCACTTGATAGTTAAATAAACTGTAACACTCTTATGTCTAAATGAAAAGTTCTTACATTCTGAAACAAGTAAATGAGACAAAGGAGACACGTCTACCCAAAGGAGTGGAGACCTCAATACCTCAAGCTGACTCTATCTATATTCTACTCAATTTGGTACCCTATACATACAATGACTAACATGATCCATTACCAAAGTGATTTATAGCAAGCTTCTTTAGCAAATATAACTAGCATTTCCAATGGAGAAGGAAATGGCACCCCACTCCAGTACTCTTGCCTGGAAAATCCCATGGACGGAGAAGCCTGGTAGGCTGCAGTCCATGGGGTCGCTAAGAGTCGGACACGGCTGAGCAACTTCACTTTGACTTTTCACTTTCATGCATTGGAGAAGGAACTGGCAACCCACTCCAGTATTCTTGCCTAGAGAATCCCAGGGATGGGGGAGCCTGGTGGGCTGCCGTCTTTGGGGTCACACAGAGTCAGACACGACTGAAGCGACTTAGCAGCAGCAGCAGCATATTTCCAAAAATTAAAAATAAGAGGATTTAATCCAAACAGAATGTTTCACAATATCAAGTCTCTCAACCAAGAAAATACTGAGAGTAGTGGGTTTTTGCCCCCTAGTTTTAATGAAGTGCCAGCAACTGTTGTAATTCACACCAATCTATAAACAAAACAGACAAAATATGTTAAACATGATATCTCTAGTGAATCAAAAACATAACGGGAGTTAAAAAGAAGGAGAAACGACAGGAAAAAAACAGTGTGCCTCATCCAACAAGTTTCAATAATCAAAGAGCTTGCCCCATCTTAGATGTACATCAGTATTCATAACCAGGTGGTCATTTCATGGAATACATTGAGCCTGACACTACTTTAGAAACAAGATAAAGCAGAAGGGAGAACATAGTGCATGGAAGAAGGAAAAACCAATTATTTAATAAGTATGTGCTTTAGAACTTAACACAGATATATTACCTAGACGTTCAAATGATTGAAAGTTTATTTCCAAATTGAGGTTCCTTTTCAATTATTACACTCTTAAAAGTAAATGAAAGTTTGAAAATCATTCCAAATCTTAACACGTTCCTATTTTTTTCTTCTTTGTTATTTTTTAAGAACTTTATTTGCTCAGGGAACACTGTCAATCTGAGCTGCTTAGATTACCTAGCTCTACCTGTTACTTGAAAACAGGAGGGGATAAAAACACCCACAAAGAGCGGCATAATATTAGAGACAATGTATCTAAGTTAGGAAAGAATAAAACATTTGTAACTATAGGCATCATTTTAAAAGCACATCCATCTGAAATAAATATTTCAATAACTTCACTCGTTGAACTAATAAACATGTAACATATTTTAATTCTGGGTTATTTTAATTTATAATTAAGTCAGATGTATGATTATTCCCCCAAGGTTAGAATGATTCATTTCACAAACGAACTAAATTTAAAACTAAAAGAATGTATCTCAACATCTTTGATGGATTTCACACTCATTTGTGCACTGACTTCTCTAAGTTTGACACACTTTTTTGATGAAAAATCACCATTTACACAAATGACAATAAATAAGCCACACGTGATTAGACAAAACAAAGAATGCCTTCCGATGTAATTTATATATAAAAAGATAAAATGCTTACTTATTAACAAAATTCAAAATTCAATGTTAATTAGGACAATTAAACCTTGAAAACCTCTGTTAGGCTAAAATAGCTTCAGATTTATGCTGAGGAATAAATGTCAGGGCTGCCTTGAAGCTGTTCAAAATGCTTCAATGAAATATATACACGGCATATATATTTTTCCCTTAAACATAAGTATGTTTTCCAATTTAAAAAAAAACACTAAAAACAATCATATATTAAAACACAAAATATTCAAAAGAAAAACGTTATATACATAAACAATGTGTGAACAAAGCACCATCTGTTTCTGTTGACTACAGGCATACAACAGATGGAATGGTGATCACCAAAAATGAGTGTTTTCACTTCTTGTCAACTGACTAGAGTTTATTTTTACCTAATTTTTTATTAACTGGGTTTGGAAAATAGGTGAAAAATAAAAAGAATATCATGACCAGTTTCACTTAACACTGTAAATTAAAATAACCACAAGCCTAAAAGGTAAAATAAAAGCTACATATTACATGACAAATGTTTCTGTAACACCCTTCTCATAGGTAATAGCATATTCAAAATAAGGAAAATCCTGAAGCTCCGCCTCGTCCTTGTTCTCTTTATTTCACACACCTGGAAATAAATAAAAATGATGACTTTCCAAAAGGCAAAAAGCACAGCAGCAGCCTGTGGGTGCTGAGTAAGATTACTTGACGGAAGGACACCCTCAGTGGCTCTCTTCCAAGTGAGTCAAGGTGAACTAAGCATGGTTTAGTTCACCAGAAAATTTTTTGCCTAGGTTTCTTCTAAGGATCTGTGACAGACACACAGGTTATATAATCTGTTTAGTACTTCAGAGGTCCCCTTGAGTCTGATAATAAACTCAAAAATAACTCTGATATCTAAGATCCCCCTACATAATCCTTTCTTCCCAGAACTATATTAATTAATCAAAACTATTAGCATAAAGATTACAAATAAATTAAGACTTGGGCAATGAATGCCTAGTTGCCTTTAGTCATTTCAATAGGGCTGAATCCAATGCTTCTATTATTTCTGCTAAACTAGCATCTAAAAATTGTATGTATGAAAAACATATTCCAGATTTTAAAATTTTCTGTTAAATAGACTATACGACAGACATAAAACATATGTGTATGTGTAAAACTATTTTAAAATCAAATGAAAGCAGACTCTCAGATATTTGATTATCTCTCAAATGAAGCTTACCACTTATAACAGACTACTGATTTATTGAGTAAAATGGAAAACAGATTAATAATGTGTTTCAGTCTATTTCTAGAATAATGATCTATAAGAAAAGGTGAATTCTGAAAAAAATATAGCTTCAGTCAAAGCTGATAAAAAGTACTTTGACATTTTATTGCATTTATCTTTCCAAAAAAGGAGATACATAAAACAATATAAAAATGTATGAGACAGAAAAAAGATCTGACAACTTCAAAGAGAGTAGAAGATGATACATTGTGTATAAGAGTAGGGAAAGATAGTCCCAACAAGTCCCTTTGGCACTTGTATAAAAGATGAAAAGTCACTAGATGACACAGAGTGTAAAGAAAATGAAAAGAAAATATGAAAGCTTTCAAGTTGCATTAAAGTTATTAGAAAATATGCCAAAAAGTACAAACATCAATTTTAAAGTAACTTCAAAAGGAACATGGGTAAGCTAATTTATATTTTCTTCAAAAGTAATTTCCCTGCCTAAAAGCAAATGAAAAGTTTCTACATTAAAAAAAAAAAATGCAGAGAAAATGTCTAAATAACAAGATACTTAAAGGGAAGGCTGCCTTTCGAGTAATTCTATAGTTTCACCAATGAAATAAGAGTAATACATACAAGGAGAAACAAACTAATTCCCTTCCTAACAATAAAGGGCTAGGGAAAAGACTGTTTCAAAGTATACTAAGCTTCTGATACATAGCAACAATGGAAAAGAACTCACTGGTGAAATACACTAAGTACCTAGCGTAGTAGGTAAGGAACACACAGTGGTGAACAGGACAGCCTCTGCCCACTGGGTTCAGAACAAATAATTAAATGTATAATTATTTATAAATTTGGAAAGGGCAACTAAGGTGAGGCATAAAAATAAAGTCACATACTGCTCAAATCTTTAATCAAAACTGTTCTAAAATTCAAGTCAGTCATAATGTATACTCTTAATAATGATACAAAGTTGATGTAAAACTACATTCACCTTAAAGATGGGTGTGGAGAAAATGCCTAACAAAACTGGAAAAAAAAATTCTCAAAGGAACACACTTACATGTGACACAGGTGACCCTCAGGAAGGAATGGAAAAAGAAGGAGTTCAGATGGGCAAGAAGATAAAAGCAGCAAGGACAGCAGCAAACACATTACTAAAATAACAAAGGAGGTAGGAGAGATACTGGAATTGTAAGGAAAGCATGATACCTAGACATCCAGGCTGCTAAGTAACTGTGAGAATAAAGATGGTAACTGGATTTGAAATGTAGGAAAGAAACCCACAACATACTGAGGGCACATGAATTTACTTTTAATCATGATTATTTCACACACATGAATCTTACAATTAAAATCAAATATTATTTAATATACTCTCTACTCAATGCAGAAAAGCCAGGATTATTCCAGATAACAAGGCAGAATGTTCCATATAAGACAGTTCTAATTATCAGTTCCAGTTTTACTATCCAAACATCCTAGCATTCAGGTAATAGAAGTTTAAATATTTAAAGATAAATGAACAGGTCTTTATTATGTTAAGAGTCTCTGTTCATTCATTTGTTAAGCTAATAAACATACCAAAAAAATAATTATAAAGTAACAAGGGCAGCAAAATCAAGTAACTATGTGAATATTCTTTCAGTTAATTACTCCTCAGAGTACTTTTCCAGAACTTCATCATACTATCACATTAGGTTTTATTTTCTTAGATCATAACAGCTAAAATTGAGGGATGATGGCAATAATGACACAGATGAATAACGCTTTACAACAGATCTATAATCTGTCACTTTTCCTTTGTTTAAGAGTCCAACTACAACATCATTTTTATAATATGTAATAGAGAACAGATAACAGAAAGGAGGAAGGGGCTGCATCATTTCTTTTTCTTTTAAAATATCAATAGTGTCATTAGCCAACAAAGAAATGCATATCAAAACCACAATGATATACCCTAAGTGTTCCTGGGCTAAAATCAAGGTGTTGGCAGGCTGCATTCCTTCCTGGAGGTTCTAGGAAGAGAATCACTTTGCTTGCTTTTCCATCTCCTAGAGACTGCCAGCATTCCTTGGACCCTTTCCTCCATCTACAAAGGCTGCATATCTCTGACTCATAATCTATAGTCACATAGAGTAAGTAAGTCTCCCTCTTACTTCCAGTTCAGTTGTGTCCACCTCTTTACGACCCATGGACTGCAGCATACCAGGCTTCCCTGTCCATCACCAACTCCTGGAGCTTGCTCAAACTCACATCCATCGAGTTGGTGATGCATTCCAACCATCTCATCCTTTCTTGTCCCCTTCTCCTCCTGCCTTTAATCTTTCCTAGTAGCAGGGTCGTTTCCAATGAGTCAGTTCTTCACATCAGATGGCCAAAGTATTGGAGTTTCAGCTTCAGCATCAGTCCTTCCAATGAATATTCAGGATTTCCTTTAGGATTGACTAGTTTAATCTCCTTGCAGTCCAAGGGACTCTCAAGATTATCCTCCAACACCACAGTTCAAAAGCATCAGTTCTTTGGTGCTCAGCTTTCTTTATAGTCCAACTCTCATATCCATACAAGATTACTGGAAAAACCATAGACTTGACTAGACCGACCTTTGTTGACAAAGTAATGTCTCTGCTTTTTAATATGCTGTCTAGATTGGTCATAACTTTTCTTCCAAGGAACAAGTGTCTTTTAATTTCATGGCTACAGTCACCATCCACAGTGATTGTGGAGCCCAGGAAAATAAAAGTCTTTCACTGTTTTCATTGTTTTCCCATCTATTTGCCATGAAGTGATGGTACCAGTGATGGGATCATCTGCCATGATCACCCACAAGAGACTGACCCAGCTTTACCTGTGAGTGTCCAGGATTCTCTGGCGAAGGCATGGGTTGGTGGCCTGCTGCAGGGATGGGGGTACTGAGTGCAGCAGCGTGTGCATGGGACCTTCTGAAGGAGGTCACCATTATCTTCATTATCTCCACTATAGTTTCGCTTCAGGTCAAACAACAGGAAGGGAACACAGCCCCGCCCGCCCATCAGAACAAGACCCAGTTTCACCCTCAGTCAGTCTCTCCCATCAGGAAACTTCCATAAGCCACTTATCCTTCTCTATCAGCGGGAAGACAGAATGAAAACCACAATCACAGAAAACTAACCAAACTGATCACATGGACCACAGTCTTGTCTAACTCAATGAAACTATGAGCCATGCCATGTAGGGCCACCCAAGATGGACGGGTCATGCGGGAAAGTTCTGACAAAACATGGTCCACTGGAGGAGAGAATGGCAAACCACTTCAATACTCTTGCCTTGAGAACTTCATGAACAGTATGAAAAGGAAAAAGACAGGACACTGAAAGATGAACTCCCCAGGTCAGTAGGTGCCCAATATGCTATAGGAGAACAGTAGAGAAATAACTCCAGAAAGAATGAAGAGACAGAGCCAAACCAAAACCAACATCCAGTTGTGGATGTGGCTGGTGATGGAAGTAAAGGCCAATGCTATAAAGAGCAATATTGCACAGGAACCTGGACTGTTAGGTCCATGAATCAAGGCAAATAAGCAGTGATCAAACAGGAGATGAAAAGAGTGAACATCGACATTTTAGGAATCAGTGAACTAAAATGGACTGCATTAGGTGAATTTAACTCAGATGACCATTATGACCACTACTGTGGGCAAGAACCCCTTAGAAGAAATGTAGTAGCCATCATAGTCAACAAAAGATTGAGCCCATATAATACTGTTTAATCTTCCCATCTCATGGTCCATAACTTTAATCTCATCTGCAAAGCCCCTTTTGCCAAGGTAACACATAAAGATGCTCTGGGGATTAGGACATGGACATCTTTGTTGGGATAGGGGTATTATTCTGCCTACAACATTGTGGAAATCAAATGTACACACTTAATGAGCTTATGAAAGCTATCATTCTACAGGTAGAAATGGGGCACTTAACAGTAGTAACACTTGAAAAATAAAACTGACTATATTACAGTCACATAAACTCACATACTATTATTCTCAATGGTGAAAACTAGAAGCATTTCCTCCAAGATCAGGAACAAGACAAGGATGCTCCCTCTCAACACTTACTCAACAAAGTTTTGGAAGTTCTAGCTAAGGCAATCAGAGAAGAAATAAAAGGAATCCAGATCAGAAATGAAGAAGTAAAACTCTATTTGCAGACAACATGATATTATACACAGAAAACCTGAAAGATACAATCAGGAAATTACTAGAGCTAATCAATGAACTTTAAGTAAAGTCACAGGATATAAAATCAATACACAGAAATCACTTGCATTCCTACACACTAACAATGAAAAATCCGAAAGAGAAATTAAGGAATCAGTCCCATTTATCACTGCAACAAAAAGAATAAAATGTCGAGGAATAAACCTATCTAAGAGACAGAAGAGCTTATATACAGAAACAATAAGACACTAACGAAGGAAGTTCTGTTTTTGTGCCAGTACCATACTGTCTTGATGACTTTAGCTTTGTTGGTGGGAACATAAACTGATATAGTCACTATGAAAGACAGTATGGAGATGCCTTAAAAAACTAGGAATAACAGATGGAGAAATAAACAGAATAAACAGATGGAGAGATAGTCCATGTTCCTGGGTTGGAAGAATCAATACTGTGAAAATGACTATACTACCAAATGCAATCTTTGGATTCAATGCAATCCCTATCAAATAACCAATGGTATTTTTCACAATTAGAACAAAATATTTCACAATTCATATGGAAACACATAAGACCCCGAACAGCCAAAGCAATTTTGAGAAAGCACAATGCTGCTGGAGGAATCAGCCTTCCTGACTTCAAACTATACTACAAAGCTAAAGTCATCAAGACAGTATAGCACTGGCACAAAAACAGAACTATAGACCAATGGAATGAGATAAAAGTCCAGAGATAAACCCATGCACCTATGGGTACCTTATCTTTGACAAAGGAAGTAAGAATATACAATGGAGAAAAGATAGTCTCTTCAATCAGTGGTGCTGGAAAAACCAGACAGCTACACCTAAAACAATGAAATTAGAACACTTTCTAATACCATACACAAAGATAAACTCAAAATGGATTAAAGATCTAAATGAAAGATCAGAAAGTATATAACTCTTAGGGAAAAACACAGGCAGAACACTCTATGACATAAATCACAGCAAGATCCCCTATGACCCACCTCCTAAAGTAATGGAAATAAAAACAAACAAGTGGGACCTCATTAAACTTAAAAAAGCTTTTGCACAGCAAACTATAAACAAGATGAAAAGACAACTCCCAGAATGGGAGAAAATAACAGCAAATGAAACAACTGAGAAAGGATTAATTTCCAAAATATACAAGCTGTTCATGCAACTCAATACCAGAAAAACAAACAATCCAATCAAAAAGTGGGCAGAAGATCTAAACTGACATTTCTCCAAAGAAACTACAGATGGCTAATAAATACATGAAAAGATGCTCAACATCGCTCATTATTAGAGAAACTACAGTAAGATATCATCTCACACCAATCACAATGGCCAAAAAATTTACAAACAATAAATGCTGGTGAGGGTATAGAGAAAAGGGAACCCTCTTGCACTGTTGGTGGGAACATAAATTGATATAGTCACTATGAAAGACAGTATGGAGATTCCTTAAAAAATTAGGAATAAACTACCATATGACCCAACAGTCACACTCCTGAGGAAACCATAATTTAAAAAGATACTTTACCCCAGTGTTCACTGCAGCACTATTTGCAATAGCTAGGACATGGAAGCAACCTAGATGTCCATCAACAGATGAATGGATAAAGAAGCTGTGGTGAATACATACAACGGAATATTACTCAGCCATAAAAAGGAACACATTTGAGGCAGTTCTAATGAGGTGGATGAACCTAGAACCTATTATACAGAGTGAAGTAAGTCAGAAAGAGAAAAACAAATATCGTATATTAATGCATATATATGGAATCTAAAAGGTGGTACCAACGAACCCATTTGCAGGGCAGCAATGGAGATGCAGACACAGAGAACAGACCTGTGGACCCAGGGCAGGTAAGAGAGTGGGACGAATGGAGAGAGTAGCATACTACCATATGCACAATAGATGCCAGTGGGAATTTGCTGTATGAACAGGGAACTCAAACTGGGGTTCTGTGATAACCTAAAGGTGTGAAATGGGGTCAGAGGCAGGAGGAAAATTCAAGAGAGAGGGGACATACATATAACAATGGCTGATTCACACTGATGTATGGCAGAAACCAACAGCACATTGTAAAGCAATTATCCTTCAATTAAAAATAAATACATTAAAAAATATATTAAGAAAACGCTACTTTGGATGAAACTTCAGTAACATGAAGATAAAAGGATTTGACTTCCTTTCTATGCAGTCAAGAGATTACCCCTCTCCCATAGGACACAGGAGGCGCATTCTCTGGAGAAAAAGAACCGGAGAGACTCTGTACAAGGGGTTTTCAGGCACAGAGATTGAAGCAATGAGGTAGCAAACAGAAACCAGAAGCATTAATGCATTCTGCTTTTTAAGCCATGAGACCCTTAGCTCCTTTCTCCTCACCTGTCCAGGATCCTGACAGTCAAAATTATACCTATCAATTAGGAGACAAGAGACTACTTCCACTGAATTAATGTGGAAAAAACCTATAGATACTGACATTTAGGGAGTTTCCAAAGGAAAAGCCCTGTGATCATAAAACCAACCTTTGGGGGAAACACTGGGCCTATCAGCCTTACAGGAACTTTTAAAACAAAATATGAGTGGATGACTCCAAAGATTCCTAGGCATCTGAAAGCTTCAACATGAAAAAGATGAACATGAATAGAAATAAGGAAACCAAATGCAGAATACAGAAAAAAATAAAAATTGTAATATTCATAAGGATATAAAAGAAGTTTTTGTAATCATGAAATAAGAATACTTGCTGTGTTTTAAAGAAATTTGCTATTATAAGAAACAATGAAAGTACATGGTCATCCTAAATGAGAAAGAGAAAATCTTAAGAGTTTCAAGAGAAGGAAAAAAAAGAAATGCAGAAAGCAATACTGGGAGCCAGGAGTCAGTCAAGTAGTACTTAAAAAAAACATGTAGTATTTTATACACAGCCAAATAAGTAATGAAATGATAAAATTGATTTTTAGACATATAAGATCTCAAAAAACTTACCTCTTATTAATCTTTACTCAATAAGTCATTGAAAGAGTTGCCCCATCAAGATAAGGGACTAAGTGAAAAAACAAAAGCAAAAACAAAAACAAAACTGAAATGTAAGCAACAGGAAATTCCATCTTTCAAAGGTTAAAAGGAATTCCCAGGATAATGATGAAACAGAGTTCAAGGTTAACATCAAAAAAAAAAAAAAAAATTCACATTAGAACTGGAGGAGAGAGGTCTGAGAGAAAATATTTAAGAAACTATATGACATATGTGACTATATGTAAGACAGTGTATCAGAAATATTTTACAAGGTAGTTGAAGGTTGTGAGAAGACAGTCTTAGATTTAAAGATAAATTACAAATACAATGAAAGGCAAATAGTTTATTTTTAAAACTATTCATTCCTTTCTTTAAAAATAAAACTGAATAAGAATCCTCAAAATTTAATTAGTAAGATAATCTGACTGTATTCTTTCCTTCAGCACCTGCCTCACTCTTGCCTACACAGCCTTAGACCAGTAATAGGGCAAAAAGTGTGTCACTGTTTAAAAGTTCATAAAGTGTTTAGGGAGTTATTCTGTTGTTCTTCATATTTTATCTCTGGTAAGTTACTATCATGAAGAAGTCAACAGAAAGCTGGCTAAGTAAAACAATCAAATGTTACCTTGGAAACAAAAGGACAACAAAAGGAGAACTTAAAAAAAATTTTTTTTAATAAAATCATGAAAATAAGTTTTCCTATACATCTGGTGACCCACTTTCTTGGAATCATTTACACAATTTTTTCAGAAGGAGACAATGATTATAACAAAGGTATAATTCAGAAAGGGAAAAGATAAAGGTTACCAACAAATGTGATCTTTAAAAATAAAATACTCTAAAATATAATTACAAAATATTACCAAAATTTCCAGATTATTTGAATGTCAATGTGTATATTTTTAAATATAAATTTATTTATTTTAATTGGAGGCTAATTACTTTACAATATTGTATTGGTTTTGCCATACATCAACATGAATCCACCACGGGTGTACACGTGTTCCCCATCCTGAACCTCCCTCCCCGTACCATCCCTCTGGGTCATCCCAGTGCACCAGCCCCGAGCATCCTGTCTCATGCATCGAACTTGTACTGGTGATTCGTGTCACATATGATATTATACATGTTTCAATGCCATTCTCTTAAATCATCCCACCCTCGCCCTCTGCCACAGAGTCCATAAGACTATTCTATACATCTGTGTCTCTTTTGCTGTCTTGCATACAGGGTTATCGTTACCATCTTTCAATATGTATATTTTAACCCTCCCATAAACAGTCTTAGGGTTAGAAAATAAATACAATTGTGAAATTCAGAAAGAGACTTTTGGTTCTAGAAAAGATTGCAGATCATCTATTTTATAAATGAGGATACTGAGTGCAAACAAGATAAGTAAATTACTTATTCAAGGTCACACAAAGGGTTACTGGCAGCGTATGGACTAAAATTCTAATCTGTGCTAGCCCAGGAACTTTCCACCACATACCATGCTATCTTATAGGTTTCGAGGCTATTTAAAACACTCAAGAATTTGATTTTGTACCATTTATCTTTTAAAGGAAATAATGCTACAAAGAAATGGTCCTAGAGTAGAAAATACTGTTACAGTTACAATGGTTGGTTATTTTCTCAAGCATAATTATAAGTCATATCAAAATATAAAATATTTTCAACTAAATAAATATAAGAAAGTTATTTAAGTTAAAAAAAACCCAAAACCTCTTCAATCAGTATACTAATGATCAAAATGTCCTTAACACAGGAATAATTTAAAGAGAAATGAGCTATCCTAAAAAAATGTTCATATCTATTTATGTGAAAAAATAACTGAAATATTACGAGACCTTTTGCTGACGGTGCTTTAACTCATTAATCATCAATAATTTAAATTGATAAGTACATCTGTACTAACATAAGCTATTAAGATTTGATCCAATTAACTTATTTAAAATTTTGCAGTTACTAATGCTAGGAGTTGTTGCCAGCCATCAAGATGCTCATAAAAACATGTAAGAAAGACAAGACACAGGTGTTAAATGATAACTGTATATGGTTCAAAATTTTTACAATAAATTTTACACTAAAGTATCCAAACCTTTTACACGTGTTCAGCTTGCTGTTACTTTAAAAAATTCAACTTCTTTAATAGCAAGGTTTTCAGCAGTGGAAAATAAGGACTTTCTCAGCCAGTAGAATACTTTCCTACTATTGACAGCAATAATAGTCAAGTTGTCGTCTTTGTTGCTTATCTCAATCTTCTGTCTTTCCTCTTCCACTTCAGTTAGCACGTTATCTGCTAGTGTAATTTAATGTCCCCCTCATATGGACACTTTATCTTCTAATTTATAAAATGTCACATTATTTGAGGGTCAACTTTCTATCAGCATAGTTCTTTGAGGATACAGACCATGTCTTCATTTTAGTGTTCTATTCAGCATCTATTGCCCAGTGCCTTACCTCATTAGTTGCTCAATGGATATATGTTGAAAATATTAATCTGATCATGGTTCAAGAGTAGGACAAGGAGTCACAAAGACCACAGAACATGGAAAGACCTAGATATCCATGTAGCCAATTTTTACTGCTTAATATAAAGAACTACTCAACTCAGGAACAAATATAACCAAAGCACTCACGTAAAAGGTAATTCCCTACAATTTTGACAACTGTGAAGAAAATGTAACATCAATTCATGTTCTTATATACTACAAACAAAAGTTCATCTTTACTGTACTCTGAAAGCTTACCCAAGAGGACAAAATTAATTAAAGATCAAACCACTGAAGCGGAAAATTGTGTTGCATGCATTACAAGTCACTATCTACCCTCTACATGATGCGAGATAAAGCTGAAAATAAGCAAAATCAGAGAAGATGAAATAACTACAGAATTACTGGGATCTCTAAAGGTGTGAAAAAGCACTTAAGTGTTAAAACTAGAATATTATTAAATCGTAAAACAGTCTGTCTGATTAGTTCAGTTCAGTTGCTCAGTAGTGTCCGACTCTTTGCAACCCCATGAACCGCAGCATGCCAGGCCTCCCTGTCTATCACCAACTCCCGGCATCCACCCAAACCCATGTCCATTGAGTCGGTGATGCCATCCAACCATCTCATCCTCTGTTGTCCCCTTCTCCTCCTGCCCTCAATCTTTCCCAGCATCAGGGTCTTTTCAAATGAGTCAGCTCTTCACATTAGGTGGCCAAAGTATTGGAGTTTCAGCTTCAACATCAGTCCTTCCAATGAACACCCAGGACTGATCTCCTTTAGGATGGACTGGTTGGATCTTCTTGCAGTCCAAAGGATTGAAAGTAAATGTGTCACTTATCAGTAAAACAGCAACCCACAAGGTCAACAGTATTACAAGTTGTTCTGGGTCAATGACAGAGAAACAAATTGGAAAGGTGGAAGAAGGAAAACGAAACTATTTGCAATTAGTAAAAAGAAAGTACTATGATAAAAAGTCATAGTTGAAAGTTATTACATTGTCTTATGTAATATAAGAATCAAAGGGAAAACAATATATGAAGTATGGTCATTTTACATTGAAAGGTGCAAAGAAAAGGGAGTCAGGAGTGGGGTGGGGGAAGGAGTCTGGAAGTGTTACTTTTTATGGCACGCAGCACATGCGAAGTATCACTACACTAAGCTGCAGTAGGTTATTATGCGAGATCGTCTGTGGTCAATCCGGCAGACACACCACCAACACTACCACCACCTTGTTTATGCGGTCTAAGGCTGGAAACCACATTTCCCACAATCTCCTGGTCTGCACAGTTTTATGACAGAACCTCATATTTGAAGCAGATAAGTGAAGGCCAGTTTTTCTCAAGAAGTAACACAGCTCAGGTGCTTGGTTTTTTCAGATGCTGCAGCCTTGTCGACCTTTACATCAGCTCCCACTTCATAGTCCTGACAGGTTTTGCAGACCTTCCCACAAATACTCACTTTTCTACCCACTTACTACCAGTGATGTTCAGGCTGAGGTCTTCACCAAAGTTCTCTGATCTAATGTCAGCTCCTACCCTCTGCTCAGTGCTTCAGGATAATTTCACTGACAGTCTCTCTGATGTTCAGCAGAGCTCCTTCAACGTATGGTGATCTTTTCTTGACATTCAGGTCTTCAACTGTGGTATAAGGCCAAATTCTTTATAGAATGCCTTCCATTCTCCAGACCAAATCCTTAGTTACTAAGCTGCTGGAAGCATGAAGGTCCTATGATTCTAGCCCAAGAAAGTCCAGGAAAGGATCTTGTCTAGAAAGGCAGCCTAATAAAGTGATTAAAGGGCTCAGGACCTAGTAGTTAAATCTGATTCTTGGTTCTACCACTTTGAAGCTGTATGTCCTTAGATAGATAACTTAAACTCTCTGCCTCAGTTTCTCATTTGGCAATGATATTAGTAACTAATTCATAGAATAGCTATGACAAATGAATAAATATTAAATACATACTAAAGAATAGGTAAAGCTTATTAAACTATGCTTTTCAACCCTCTTCCTTCTTTAAACTTACTCCTCCTATTTGTACCCAGTAATAAAAGAGAATAATGGTTACTAAGACACTGAAATACTGGAAATGGGATATTTATGAGCCAATGGAAGAGGTGTTACAAAGTCTTATCTCTGAAGCAGGAAACCATATGTGAAGAATTTTATAAAATCAGATCATTCCTGTTTTATTCATTAATACTTGAATTATATGCTATGTGTCTTGAACCATCTCCAAACTACTTTTCTGTATGGCTCATTCATCATTTTCTTTCTTGTTCCTGACAGATACACCTATAGAAATGTCAAATAATCAAAGTTCAGAATACATACTCTTCTAATAAAGACAGATTCAAGGCATGTGAATTGGGTTGGAGAAAGGGAATGCTAGGAAAAGAGTTATAACAGACTTTGGATTTTTAAAATTCTTACAACAAAAAAAAAACTATTCACATTACATTTATAGTTAAAACTCAATTTTAAAATTATTCTAACTTTCAGAATGATAAATTTCAGAAACACTGATAATTTAGCAATTAAATATGAGATAACATTAAAATACAAAACAGAATCTCCATGTTTTACAGGAAGGATATTTTCTGAAAGTATACTATCTTCATTCTTATACGAATACCTTTTTTAACCCATTTAAAAAAAAGAAACACTAAATCTTTAAAGCTATATTTTTTTTCAAGTAACTTTTCTGGTTAATCTTTTTATGATCTTTGGGTAGAAAATATTTCTAATAGAAAAAATAGTACTGAGACTACTTGCTTTGAAAAGCATCTAGATCTTATTAAATCTACTGTCTCAAAACATGATATATCCTTTCAGATTTCTATATATTCTTATTAAGGAAGTATCCAAATAATAAAAATAAAGCAAGGTTTAACGAAGTGTTCTACTCCCTGTTGCACCCTTTGGTCATGATAAATGGCAACTGCCTGTCAGCAGGAAAAAGTGGATGCCATTTTTCCAGCAGTAGCTTTGTTTTGCACAAAAGAGGCATTGGAGCACAAAGATTGAGTCTATGGGCTCATGTTTCTTAACAGTGATCAAACCAAGTGAACAAATCAAAAAGATATTCATTGCTTAATCAAAAAAGTTGAGATGCAATAAGCCAAATGTTTTAGGTGAATCTGGGATAACTAGTTGGGAAAGGAAAAAAATGTAAAAAAAACCATCATGAACTTCTCCAACTTCACTCAATACTTCTTTTTTCCCACAGCAGGTTTCACAGTCCTCAATGTGGTAGAAAAAATACAAACCAAAATAGAGAACAGTAAAATAAACATATTTTATGTTTATGTTTTATGTTTATGTAGCTCACACATACACATGCCATCAGTATACCTATTGATTTGCTGCTTCTAACTTTTTTTTTCTTTCTGATTTTTTAAAATATCAATTTCCTGAAGGTAAAATAATCCCCAAATGTTTTATTAACTTTTCCAGCATTATACTGTGATTGACAAGAGGGTTGCCGACACTCCTGCATAAGCTTGAAAAGGAAAACAGTTCACACCCAATTGAAAGTACAAAGGAAAACAGTGTCAAATGGAATATTTAATGTGAATGAACTCAGTTTTGAGAGTCAGAAAGTGGCTATGTGTCTGGCTGCTCACAGGTAACACTACGCTGTGGAAAGACACATGGGCATTCTGGTACCATTGAGAGCATCACATTCCCAACTAACTTGTCTAATGATCAAATGTTTTCACAACTATTTCATTTGTACCACAACTAAATGCTTTTCTACAGACCTCAGGAAAGACACTGCTTCTTAATTCAGCTATCTGGGTTCAATTCCGATTCTTCTTACTATCTGTAAGATCACAGGTAAATTACTGAAGGTTTCTGTGCCTGAGTAATACAGAAGTTATAATACCTAAATATTAATTTTTTTAAGGGGGAGTAGGATGGAGGATTACTACAGTGTCTGGTATATGATCAATCCTCAGAAAATGTTAGGTATTATTACTATTAAACTATTTTATGTAAGAGTAAACATATACTCACATCCACTTCTGACTTACCTACCTTTGAAAAATGTTCTGAAGTAAAATAGACAAAGGTCAAATAATAGGAAGAAATATGAAATAATAAAGTAGTTGGATTTGTTAGCAGTATAGATAAAAAGACGTTAAATTATTACCAGGAACACACTAGTATTTACTCAAACATTCCAACACATGAATGTCTTCCTTCTCCCTTTTACTCCCTTACTACCATGATGCTATTTTTAAACATAAAGATATAAAGTATATTTATAAAGTATGTTTATAAATTATAAAAGGAGAGAAATTAGTAACAGAGGATAAGGAAACTAATCAATAAAAATGGAACTTCAATCTATAGGAGCTCTGATCATTTTTTATTTTCGATGGTTCTTGGACAATTCCACAGAGACAGACTTCAAAATAAGAGATTAAAGTTCTGTCTACTTAATTGTACTGTAAAGTCTTTTTTTTTTAAATAAAATTATTCTAACAGAATATCAATTCATACACCCCACAATATGGATTTCTGAAAGATGATGAAATCATTTCACTAGCATGAAAGAACCCCAAACTACTTTTCTAAAAATTGTGCTATCACTATAATCCAATGGAACATAATAAATTTAACCGAAATGGAAACTTAGAGAACAAATGATCATCTGAACTGTTTTACTGAGTGACAGACTATTTTGAAACGAGAAACTGAAGTTTAAGGTCTGTCATGAATCTTCTATGTCACAAGGGTAAAATTTTCTTCAAAATTTTGACAGAATAACATGACTACTATAAAATGAACTTTTACACAAAGAAACCAGAGACAAAGAATTTGATGAAAGGCACTGGACTAAACTGGAAAACTTAAAAACTTTCTTATAATTCTAGGCTAAAAAGCAGACAGGTAAATTAGAAAAAAATGGAATCTTGTTTTAACTTACATAACACTGAAATATGGACACACAAATATCACTATAATATGCACAAAATTTCCCTCTATATGATAACTCCAAAGTTAATGGTAATATCATTCCTAAAGATTTCTTTAAATAATAAAGAAACTAGAAAAAATGTTTCCTAAGAAGATAATCTATGCAAACACAGACATAAGAAGTAATAACAGCTTTTTCTCTAAGATCTTAAGAACAGCTGCAGATAACAGCATCAAAGAGTCACAGAAGAATATTTTAGAAATAGAAATAAACAGGCTTATTTAAAGAAATAAAATTATCTCTAGGTCATCTGTAAATAAAATATATTTGTGAAATCTAAAAAATGTTTTAAACTAGTGGAAATTATAAGAAAAACTATTTCAAGTTGATCAATTTAGAGCACCCAAAACTAAATATTTCAATTATCCAAAAGATAACAATTCCCAGATTCACTTCATCAATTTCAAATGAGTCCATAACACAAAACTGAATGAAATAATCTAGGTTATTTCTCTTAAAATCTTTTAAGTGATTATAATATAGATAGATATTACAGATTAAAAAAAAAAAACTTTTCAGAAAACTGTTACTTTAAGGGAAAGAAAAAATTAAGACTAAAGCCAAACAGATAACAAAACAGATGAATTTGACAGCTATCCCTAAAAGTATATTTACATCTCCCTCCCTGGTGGCTCAGACAGTAAAGCGTCTGTCTACAAAGCAGAAGACCTGGGTTCAATCCCTGGGTCAGGAAGATCCACTGGAGAAGGAAATGGCAATCCACTCCAGTACTATTACCTGGAAAATCCCATGGACGGAGGAGGCTGGTAGGCTGCAGTCCATGGGGTCGCAAAGAGTCGGACACAACTGAGCAACTTCAATTCAATTCAATAGGGACAGGCAGATTTGTAAAATGTGCCTGCCTTGGCTCAAGGTAAGGAAATGAAAAATGTCTCCCCTAAGAATTCATACCTGCAAGCCATTGCTCATAGCTTTGGAGTAGAAATTAACGATATTCATGTAGTGGAAGAGACACACAGGACAAACTTTTATTAAAATGGCCTTAGGCTGGTAGAGCTCCCAGGCACCTGGTAATAACTAACATAAATGTTTTCTGGAAAAAATTTTTAAAACTCTGACCTGAGAGAATTTTTTATAAGAATAGGTTAACAACCTGATAGAAAAGCTGAATAAGATTTGTACATACAACCAACCAAAAATATATAAATGCTCTAAGTCAACTAAGTATTGTGAGAAGTGCAAATAAAATGACTCTCTACTATTTACATATATCACACTGGGAAGCAATATAACACAAGGCAAACCAAGTTTGTCAGAAAAAGTAACATTACTAATTGCTGGTATAAGTGTAACCTGGTTTGGAAAATATTGCACTTACGCAGCAAAACTGAAGATGCCAATATCCTGTAACTAAGCAAATCCATGCTTTTTTATATACCCTAACTCCTTGTTACCAAGCTGCAGAAGAAATTTAGAATAATATTTAAAGTGAAGTTGTTTATAAAAACGAAAAGATGGAGGGCTTCCCTGGTGGCTCAGGAGACACAGATTCGGTCCTTCAACTGGGAAGATCCCACATTCCATGGAGCACCTAGCTTGTGCATCTCAGCTATTGAGTCTACTCTCTAGAGCCTGGGAACCACAAGCCCAGGCAACAACTGAAGCCCAGGCACTCTAGTGCATGTGCTCTGCAACAGAAAAGCCATCAGAATGAGAAACCCTCACACCACTACTAGAGAGTAGCCCCTGCTTGCCACAACTAGAGACAAGCCCACATAACAATAAAGACTCAGCACAGTTAAACATAAATAAATAAAACTATGATGTAAAAAAATGGAAACAAAACTGCCAAACTCTTACTTTGCCAACAAAGGTCTGTCTAGTTAAGGCTACGGTTTTTCCAGTGGTCATGTATGGATGTGAGAGTTGGACTGTGAAGAAAGCTGAGCACCAAAGAATTGATGCTTTTGAACTGTGGTGTTGGAGAAGACTCTTGAGAGTCCCTTGGACTACAAGGAGATCCAACCAATCCATTCTGAAGGAGATCAGTCCTCGGTGTTCACTGGAAGGACTAATGTTGAAGCTGAAATTCCAATACTTTGGCCACCTGATGCAGAGAACTGACTCATTTGAAAAGACCCTGATGCTGGGAAAGATTGAGGGCAGGAGGAGACAGGGATGACAGAGGATGAGATGGTTGGATGGCATCACCAACTCAACGGACATGAGTTTGGGTCGGCTCCGGGAGTTGGTGACGGACAGGGAGGCCTGGCATGCTGCAGTTCATGAGGTCGCAAAGAGTTGAACATGACTGAGCGACTGAACTGAACTGAAAACGATCTATTTTCAATAAAAAATGACATACTGGTGAAAATAAATTAGCTACAATTACACAGATCAGCATGTATGAATCAAATCAAGGTAAAGTTGGTCAAAGTATCAAATAATGGGAAAAAAAGTTTGACTCAATTTATGCACAATTCAAACTGTGCAAAACTATGTATTACTTATGAATATATACATACACGGTGGTGGTAGTTTAGTCATTAGGTCGAGCCTGACCCTTGTGACCCCACCACACTGTAGCCCGCCAGGCTCCTCTGTCCATGGGATTTCCCAGGCAAGAATACTGGAGTGGGTTGCCACTTCCTTCTCCAATATATATACATAAATACATACAAAAAATGGAATGAATAAGAAACACAAACTTGAGAAAGGAGGTTATCTCTAGACTAAATGGATGGTGAAGTGAGTCCTGAGGGATTCAAAGGTGACTTTATAGGTTTTAGTAATGTTCTATCTTTAAAGTGGGTTTGTGAATACAATGTGAATACAATGGATCTTTATTATTGTGCTTTGCATTGAATATGTAAACTATACATTCTCATGTGTAACTGGTATAGTATTATTTCACAATATAAAACAGTAAAGAAAAGAAAAACCAAAAGCAATATATTAAGAAACGAAAAACCAAAAGCAATATATTTCTTTCATTGACTACTGAGTATATGCTTGCCCTTTGTCTTTCTCTCCCTTTAAATTTTGACCTCAGAGTTTTGTAAGGGTTATTATGACTACTAGGGAGTCAATTACCGTGTTTCTTATTGGAATCTTCTTGGGTTCTGGAGGCATATCCTGTGGAACAAATTTCACTGGTTCCTTAATCTGCCTCCTTGACCGTTTGGTCCCATCTGGTAAGGTTTCCATGGCCATCTCTGCTTCCATGTCACTGCTCCCTGCCTGGTCACATTCAGAACACTGCCTACATAAAGAAAAAAATATTATTTCATACATTTATCTTTACCTTCCAGCATTAGCCATGGTTTCTATAAATACAAAACGCAGGTATATGTTTAGAATATATGAAAATGTACATAGGAACATGTGACCATAGGCATAGAATGACCACACATACAGAAAAGCACAAACATTCCTTTAAGAGAAACAACAATGCATGTAACATGTCCAAAGCAATTTCATGTATCCCTAATAAGTATCATAAAAACACATGTAATACTGCCTATATTTAAGTGAGCGAATGTTAAGAGGGCCAGTACTGATTAAAAAGATAGTTTCCCTTAGGAAATCGTGATACTTGTACATAAAGTCAATACAGATGAAAACACTATTCGCAGCTCTTTCAACAATCTATTAAACACTATAGTCCTCATTTTATAAACAGCCTTTAAAATATGAAAAAGCATCTCTGCTACATTAACTGGTACACAAGATCCTAAGAAATAGGATGTTTAAAGTAATAATAATGAAAAATTATGTTAGGAATTTATGCCAAAGGACTACCTTCATACTGAAATACTAAGAGATTTTTCTCAGTTTGCTATATATTCTTGATCCTCAGCACTATACACTCCAACTTATGTTAAGGAGGTTTTTAAATCTTTATTATTAAAGGAAAACAATTTCATTATATATGTGTGCTGTGTGCCTGCTGTCCATGGGATTCTCCAGGTAAGAATACTGGAGTGGGTTGCCATTTCCTTCTCTAATATACATACATAAAAACATATTAAAAATGGAGTGAAGCCCTTTTTAAAAATCTTTATTATTAAAGAAAAACAATGTCATTGTATAATAATGCTAACACAAATCCATGATTATAACAAAGTTCCCTGGCCCTGGAGACTACCAAACTGGTTTTCAACTTGGATAGGATACTTATTAACACTGCTGATATTCTAATATGTGACGGCAGTTTCTCTTAAATTCTGGTTTCAAAAGCACTCACAAATCACAAGTAATACATTCTACTATAGTTGAAATGAGTTGACCAGTATGACTGCCTCCAGGCAAATTGATAAAAGAGCACTATGAAAAAGAAGGGCTTCTCTCATAACTCAGCTGGTGAAGAATCCACCTGTAATACAGGAGACCCCAGTTTGGTTCCTGGGTTGGGAAGATCCAATAGAGAAGGGATAGACTACCTACTTCAGTATTCCTGGGCTTGCCTTGCGGCTCAGCTGGTAAAGAATCCACCTGCAATGCAGGAGACCTGGGTTCAACCCCTGGGTTGGGAAGATTCCCTGGACAAGGAAAAGGCTACAGACTTCAGTACTCTGGCCTGGAGAATTCCATAGACTATATAGTCCATGGGGCACAAAGAGTTAGACATGACTGAGAGCCTTTCACTTCATTACATGAAAAAGTAATCATGTGAAAATGGTGAAAGTTAAAATGGACAGACGTTGGTTTATGAAATAAAACAATGAGGTCAGAAAATATGCTTTAATGTATTTGATAAACACCTTTTTGTACAGATCACCATTTAAGACAGGGGTCTAGTCTTTTCTAAAACCAGAAGTTGTGCAAAATTTGTATAAAAAGAATAGTCATGTGCCTTCCAAAGCTCTCCATGACCTATATTCTTCCTATACAGAATCAATCTATTAGAATTTGAACATCTGTCTTTCTCTTGGACTAAAATTAAGGAAAGAATAAAACTTATAAGTATCATAAACTTTTATTAAACATCTGTAGTGATTCCACATGCCTAAGTTAATGAAAACTTCAGAAACGTAAGTCAAATGTTTCTAGATTTACAAAGAATCAGTTCAGTTCAGTTCAGTCGCTCAGTCATGTCCGACTCTTTGTGACCCCATGAATCGCACCACACCAGGCCTCCCTGTCCATCACCAACTCCCGGAGTTCGCTCAGATTCAAGTCCATCGAGTCGGTGATGCCATCCAGCCATCTTATCCTCTGTTGTCCCCTTCTCCTCCTGCCCCAATCCCTCCCAGCATCACAGTCTTTTCCAACGAGTCAACTCTTTGCATGAGGTGGCCAAAGTACTGGAGTTTCAGCTTCAGCATCATTCTTTCCAAAGAAATCCCAGGGCTGATCTCCTTCAGAATGGACTGATTGGATCTCCTTGCAGTCCAAGGGACTCTCAAGAGTCTTCTCCAACACCACAGATCAATAGCATCCATTCTTCGGTGTTCAGCCTTCTTCACAGTAAAACTCTCACATCCATACATGACTACTGGAAAAACCATAGCCTTAACTAGATGGACCTTAGTCAGCAAAGTAATGTCTCTGCTCTTGAATATGCTATCTAGGTTGGTCATAACTTTTCTTCCAAAGAGTAAGCATATTTTAATTTCATGGCTGCAGTCACATTCTGCAGTGATTTTGGAGCCCCCCAAAATAAAGTCTGACACTGTTTCCACTGTTTCCCCATCTATTTCCCATGAACTGATGGAACCGGATGCCATCATCTTAGTTTTCTGAATGTTGAGCTTTAAGCCAACTTTTTCACTCTCCTCTTTCACTTTCATCAAGAGGCTTTTTGCTGGAAGTCAGCATGAGGAAGTCCGCCCATGGCAAAGGTCATGAGGAAGGAGGCTTGGCATATGCAAAGGCATGATCAAGCCTCAGGAAACCCCCTGTTCCCGAGCATCTAACCCCAAAACCAGAGTCTGTTTTATGCTCTCACCTACACCTCTGACTTTATGGGGGGCTCTCCCCCATAACCGTTTCTCTTGGAGAAGGAGTAAACGTGCAGCTCCAAGTCAATAAAAATTCCTGGGCATGACAAGAGTGTTTCAGCTTACGGACCCCTCTGAAGGTTATCTAGCCCACCTGTATAGGTTCGTCCGGCCACATGTGATTGTTTACAGCCTCCCAACCTGAGAGGCACAAGATGTTTCAGACTTACTAACGGCAAATTATTTTGGGGAGTTAGAAATTATTAGTGTAGTGGGTTGGTTAGGAATTATATTGGTGAAGGGTTTTTCATTTGTTGTGTCAATAATTGCTGCTAATTCCCTCCCCTGGGGTGGACAAGGATGTCTCAGGTCAAACCTCTCTGCTGACAGACTAGCTTGTGTGACAGGATTATCCATACTCCTGCCACTATGCACATGACTGTTTACTACCTCTTAACCATAAACAGCACAGAGAGTTTTGGAGTATTTTGAGAGTCTTAATTAGTATAGGGCTTTTTCTTCTTGTTGAGTCAATGATTGCTGCCAGGCCTCCATATCCTTAGGCACCTGGGAATATATTAATCAATGTATTTGGAATACAGAAAAGGAAATATAGTAGTTTTTAAGGTTAGCAATACTAGACTTTTTGAGTTAATGGATTTTCTCTTTTGTAATAGATCACTGTGCTTTGTTATAAGTCACTGTGTCCTTGCTATGTAAAAATGTAACTTTATCACTATCTTAAGACTAAATAGATCTTAAGGGGAACATTGGTGAAAGGATTTTCATTTGTTGGGCTGATGTTTGCTGCTAAATCTCCATATTCCCTGCCCTTATAATGAATATAACTAGCATATAGGAGAAATAAGTATTAACCTTTAAGCATATAGGAGAAATAAGTATTAACCTTTAAGATTAATCTTGTTAACCTTGGGTTAAATAAATTCCTTTCTTGACTGTAACTCACTACACCCTCACCCTATAGGAATGTAACTTTATTTGGAGGGTGGTGCCTGGTTTAAGAAAAAACACCCTTGGAAAAAATAAGTTTTTTGGTTATCAGAAAGAAAGGATCATAAAATCCCTAAGACCTTTTTATGTGAAGCACCTGATTTTGATAAAGGTCAGGACTGCTGACCCCCGCGTGACTCTGTATTCATCCCTATATGCAACAAAAGGTATATAAGCAAACACTAAAATAAAGAAATCGGATCAGTTTCCAGAAAGACTGATTCCCCCATGTCGCTTCTTTCTTGTTCCCGTTTCTCTGGCTGAATTCCCATCTGGATTCAGCCTCCTTTTCTCCACTACACTATCCGTTTCTAATCTCTCTATATATCTGTAATTAAATATGTATTTTTCCAAAGACGCTGACTCCGTCCCCCAACCTTCGAATCACCCTGGATCCACCGGGGCTGGACCCTGGCAGCTTTTGAGTTCCTCTTCACTTTCTGCCATAAGGGTGGTGTCATCTGCATAGCTGAGGTTATTGATATTTCTCCTGGAAATCTTGATTCCAGCTTGTGTTTTTCCAGTCCAGCGTTTCTCATGATGTACTCTGCATAGAAGTTAAATAAGCAGGGTGACAATATACAGCCTTGACGGACTCCTTTTCCTATTTGGAACCAGTCTGTTTTTCCATGTCCAGTTCTAACTGCTGCTTCCTGACCTGCATATAGATTTCTCAAGAGGCAGGTCAGGTGGTCTGGTATTCCCATCTCTTGAAGAATTTTCCACAGTTTATTGTGATCCACACAGTCAAAGGCTTTGGCATAGCCAATAAAGCAGAAATAGATGTTTTTCTGGAACTCTCTTGCTTTTTCCATGATCCAGCGGATGTTGGCAATTTGATCTCTGGTTCCTCTGCCTTTTCTAAAACCACCTTGAACATCTGGAAGTTCACGGTTCACGTACTGCTGAAGCCTGGCTTGGAGCATTTTGAGCATTACTTTACTAGAGTGTGAGATGAGTGCAATTGTGTGGTAGTTTGAGCATTCTTCGGCATTGCCTTTCTTTGGGATTGGAATGAAAACTGACCTTTTCCAGTCCTGTGACCACTGCTGAGTTGTGCAAATTTGCTGGCATATTGAGTGCAGCACTTTCACAACATCATCTTTCAGGATTTGAAAGAGCTCAACTAGAATGCTATCACCTCCACTAGCTTTGTTCATAGTGATGCTTTCTAAGGCCTTCTTGACTTCACATTCCAGGATGTCTGGCTCTAGATGAGTGATCACACCATTGTGATTATCCAGGTCGTGAAGATCTTTTTTGTGCAGTTCTTCTGTGTATTCTTGCCACCTCTTCTTAATATCTTCTGCTTCTGTTAGGTCCAGACCATTTCTGTCCTTTATCGAGCCCATCTTTGCATGAAATGTTCCCTTGGTATCTCTAATTTTCTTGAAGAGATCTCTAGTCTTTCCCATTCTGTTGTTGTCCTCTATTTCTTTGCATTGATACCTGAAGAAGGCTTTCTTATCTCTTCTTGCTATTCTCTGGAACTCTGCATTCAGATGCTTATATCTTTCCTTTTCTCCTTTGCTTTTCACTTCTCTTCTTTTCACAGCTATTTGTAAGGCCTCCTCAGACAGCCATTTTGCTTTTTTGCATTTCTTTTCCATGGGGATGGTTTTGATCCGTCTCCTGTACAATATCATGAACCTCATTCCATAGTTCATCAGGCACTCTATCTATCAGATCTAGGCCCTTAAATCTATTTCTCACTTCCACTGTATAATCATAAGGGATTTGATTTAGGTCATACCTGAATGGTGGTTGAATTTAAATATACAACTAGCCATAAATAAAGTCTTTGGTGACACTAATTTAGAAACAAAATACTAAACTACATTTAAAGCATGAATATGGAGGCAAATTCTTGATAAAAAACAAAAATAATGAATTTGAAAAAATGTTATAAAAAAGAGTTATAAACACACTAAACAGAATTCATGCCTTAAGAAACCATATTAAAATGATATTAAAATAGATAAGATATTAAAATAGCCTCAATTAACTTAAAATTCATTTATCAAAAAAATTGCTACATCTCTATGCATATAATACTGTAATAAACACGTATGTCTGAAGTATTCTTACCACAAAAAATGATAACTATGTGAGGTGATGAATATGCTAATTAGCTTGATTGTGGTGATTATTTCAGTGTATACATATATTAAATCATTATGTTGCAAACCTGAAATATATACAACTTTTAAATGCCAATATTATTGGAAAACATTATAAAATATTCAATTAAAAATATACTGAAAACTTTATTATGCATCAAATATGTTCTAACACTTCAACTTATACTGTTGAAACTAAGAGCAACACCAGTTCTAACATCTAAATGCTCTTCAGTTTACTTACCAATAACTGTTTTTGGTCTTTCTTGGCATTCTCGTAAGAGGAGGGTCCAGACATCCAAGATGGTAATGGAGTTTACAGGTATCACACAATAAAAGAAGATGCTGATCATGGTTCTTCTTACAAATTCCACAACTTTGATAAAGGCAGCAATAAAGGATTAGAATAATAATTATCATAGTGAATAGTTAATTTATGGCATATTTTTAAACTTTCAAAATTTCATTGTGATTTAACTTAATATTTCTTTAATTTAAATCAAATACTTTTTTATAACACATATCTTTTTATAATGGCAAGAATCTAAATACTTTTTTTGAGAATTAGAGTAGTTTAGATCTATTATAAATTTAAATTTTGCTGGAGTCAAACTATTCAGAGAAGGGCATATGTTAGGTATTTATTCTAACATCATCTTAATTTGAATTATTACTTAAAAGCCCATGTAACATCAGACCAAATTTTCTCTAGGAACAAATTATTAAACAAAAATAGTTTTCAATTTCCTACCTCTCTAAAACTACAAAGAAGTTACTTTACAAACAAAATTCCATTTATTTTCTACCATTAACTGTAAATCTTTCAAAGATCCTTCAGCATGTAAATAAGCTACATATGTAAATCTTTTTACAGAATCAGACTCTGAGTCTTAAAAATATACCAATTAATATTTATTATAAAGAACTGGAAGTTTTATTATTATTGTTACTGTTGTTTTAGATTTCTGATTGTTCTTAAGAAATCTAATTTTTCTTGTGCAAAAGGTCAACTACTCCTGAGAGCACAAACACCATGATCTACAAATCCAGTGTATACTTATATTAGGAACGTGAAGGGTGAGGAAAAAGTTGTCGAGAACCTAAAACAGCCATACGTATACAGAAACAGCAATGATGTTTGAATTTTAAATAACCTTAGGAAAAAAAATCAAATATACACGTATACAACAAAGACCAATCAATACTTGGTCTCAAAGTTGCTCAGAGTAAAAATGAAAAATTACTAAACTGTATCCTGAAACAAAAATGAGCTGTAGTGATGAAAAGTCAGAAGTATAAGTGATAAGCCTGACTGTTTCAAATGAAACCATTTTATCTGGAAAAGCTAGGCTGTGACAGTGCTAGTCTTCATCAAGTACAGTATAGACACTAGCGAGCTTGTCCCACATTTCAGGGCAGTTGATTGCTGCCACCTATAGAGAAAGCCTCCAAGCTAGAAGAGAAAGTAGTTACTGAGACTGATATTGTTGTTGCTATTTCTGAGAAAGAAAGAGGTTGTAGAGAGAGTATGTATACATTTAGATAAGCATATTTACTTGTGTGTGTGGACAGATACATTTGTGTGTGTATGGATACACACAAACATACTTGCCTCTTCTAAACTTTTCTCAATTAGTTTCATCAGCTACATGAAAAATAAGATCCAAACCTACTGGTATGGAAAGAAATCTTAATAACTATATAAAACTGCTACAATGGTGAACACTGTAAAATACTGAGCCAAAAAAAAAAGAGAACAAAAATATTTGGGGAAATGAAATTACTACAACTGAGCACAGAGAGAAAAAAAAATGTAGACAGATTCAAATCTAAAACTCATCTTCATTATCCACCACTACCACTGTACAAAGGCAGTAATTCAAACTATAATATCCAACACTATCTAAAAACACACGTAAACCTCTAAAACTCACTCAAGCAAAATAAAATATAAATGTCCATTTATCTAACACACTGTTTTAACTATTTAAGAAAATAATCATGTGCATTACTTAAAAGTCACTTTCCAATTCTCTAAAGAGGAGTTTCCATGGAGCTTGTGAACATATAACCCCAGTTACTTAAAGTATACAAAAAATGATTTATCATTAAAAGAGGAGCGACTCTATCCTATCATCATTCAGTCTGGAAAGTATTTTTGATGAAGGTATTAATAAAATGAACTTCAAACACATTTAACTTTAAATTCTGATATAAACATAATTCATTCACAAATATTTAAAGTATCTTGCTACTAAAAAGTATTCATTTAAAAATACACTATATTAATCTGTCAAAATTTCATTACTTGCCTATAAAGTACTGCAGGAAGAGTAGATGCCTTTTGTGTGCCCCCTTCTTTTTTACTTGGTTTTCTCTCCTTGGGTGCTCGCAAAATTGCCGGTATGTTCAACTTCTATTGATTTGAACAAATGCAGTTTATTTTGTTTTCAAAGAAAAAACATACAGCAACATTTTTCTTTATGCGCCGTTCAAGTCAACTAATATGCTAGGATCGAGAGGGGGAAATGTTTTACAAGCTTTTACACTGGCAAAAAGGACTAAAGTGAGTTTTTGTCTCATAGTCACTGATGTGAGAAGCCTATAATTACATACTTTCATCAATTTTCTCTGGACCACTAAAACATTGTGAAAATTAAACTTCTACTTTAGCTTTAAAAGTGAAAGACAAGGGCAAGAATTCAAGAACTTGAAAAGAAAAAAGAACACGACAAAAAGAATATTGAGGCCGTTTATTTTCTTAAACACCACAGCTACACTGATGCTCCAAAGGTTAATTAGAAAAATTATCTTATTGGACCAAACTCTTCACAAAGCGAATTAGATTCTCTTTGGGTTTCTACTAATCTGTAGTATACTGGCTTCTCAGACAGCAACCATCTATCAAAGTCATTTCTCAGTGGCCCAGTGGGCCAGCATCAATTCAACCAACTGGAAAAAAGTGTCCTGCAAGTGGTACAAACGAATTCTACTTCTCCTGTGTATTTTACATTTGCACACAGAAATGTATGTGCTTCTGTTTCAAGTGATTTAATAAATTAAAATGCTCTTTGATAACTTATACTAAATAGATTCTTATGAGACAAACTTGCAAATCAGGCCAAAAGATAATGCTAACTTGCCAAATAAACTAATAGGCTTGCATTCAGTATTAATTTCACTAAATATAAAATATAAAACACTATAATCTTCCAAATATTCACCAACAGCCTATCAATAGAAATGAAGGTCAACTGCACATATGTAACTACTTATTCTCACCTCTTATGTTATTCATTATACTATATGCCACATACACCCTGTTGACAAAAGAAGCATCTTCAAAGCTAGCATGGCACAATACATATCAGTATGTATTACTTTCTAAAATAATGTGTCTACACAAACTATATAATGCATTTGGCTCTTTATAAAACTTTAAAATAAATAACACAAAAAATATCTGTTCTTTAAAAACCTTCCTTCACAAATAAAACTATTTCCATAGTGAAAAGACCACAGCGAGTCTCCATCATCCTTAAAGAAATAACTGAAATTATTCAAATGAAGTATTAATTTAAGAATTAAATACACAGTACTAAAAACAGCATTCAAAGAAATCCATTTGGCAATGATTGTTCTTTTCAATACCAAGAACTTTAATAGGCTCAATATGTTCAAGGATAAAGTAATTTCTTTCATAATTAAAATAAAACTAATGAAGGGAAAAACTACACTTTAACATTAAATTTCAAAAACCATTTCTTGTAAGTTCAAAACCCATCAACATGAAAAGAAATCCAGTTTTCCTTTTACATTTCCCCCATTAAAAAAAAAAAAACACAACTAATTATAGCACAAGAATAGGACAGAAGAAATGTGGCAAGGAATCTAAAACTGCTATGTAGAGGTAGAAGAATATGGTAGGAGTAACTCATGCTTCAAATCTTAGCTTCATCACAAATGACAGGTCAATCAGTTAGAGCAAATGAAAAAATTTTACAAACAAGATAGCTGTTAAAACAACCATATTAAGCTACAGGTTCTCAGTAGGCAGCTTGCAAAGCCCTAGATGCATTTCAGGCAGAAACCATTATCCCAGAGGATTAGCTGGCCCTGATTAAACAGAATTCTTCAGTTAGTGAAGTGACAGTTGTATTAGAGATCCAATCTTTGAAATCATACAGAAAGCAAGAAGAGAAAGAGAGAGCAATTGGAAAGAAACTAACCTGCCCTGTGATTCTGCCTAGTAAGGCCCATATTCCTTGTCCTTCACTTCGAAGTTTTCCATTCATGTTTTGTAGTTCTTCCAAAGATTCACAGAGCTATAATGCAAACAATTCAAATTAGTAGACCATTACAATATTCAGTAACATATTTGAAAATATAAACAATTTATCAATGTCCAAAATATCTATATTTCTATTCCACATATATACATTCAAGTCACAATACACTGAAAAATGAAAGTCTCCAACTATTTAAGAAGCACCAACAAAAAGTAAACATTTTATGTTAGTATTTTACTAATAATGATACTTACATATTCTATTATAGTTTATAATTTCACAGACACACTAATTAACCCTTATGAGTGTATCAAGGTGCACTCCCACCATTTTTCCAATATGAAGATGATATCTATCAATAAGTCAATATTGGGGATGTCCCTATGGTCCAGTGGTTAAGAATCTGCCTTTCAATGAAGGGGATGCAGATTTGATCTCCGGTTGGGGAATTAAGATCTTACATGCCTCAGGTCAAGTGCGCCTGAGCTCTGCAACTAGAGAAGCGCACAGGCCACATTACTGAGCCTCGCACCACAATGAAGACCCAGAACAGCCAAAAGAAAAAAAAGTCAATCCAGATTTTGCTCATGTTACTTATTATCTCACATTTAGTCACAAACTTGTTTTTATACATTTCTTCATGAACTTCTTCATCTTTAGAATGACGACAGAAAAGAGAAATTTTAATCAAGAAATTTTTTTTTATCAAAAGTAACAAAACAATTTAAGAAAAACAGTAATTCAAAAGTAAGTTTTAAAGTTTCCTATAACTTAGAAAGATAAATGGAGTCAGACTTGGGCCTCAAACCCCAACTCTATGCCTTGACTACCTTTGTGAACCTGGGCAAATTACTTCACCTGTTTAGGATTCAGTTTACGCTTCTGAAAAAGGGAGCAGTAATCATAACCCACATTATAAAGCTGAAGTGAGAATGAGATGAGTTAACACAAGTAAAAATCCTCAAAACTGTGCCTGGTACACAGAAAATACTCAGCGTTAGTGACGGTAATGAAGATAACGAGGGGTCGGAATTACAGACAAGTCGTAGAAACTCCAGAGGAATTTCAAAATGAAACATATATTAAAAATCACAAAAAAAATCATCAATAAGATGTAATTACATTACGTTGTTTGTTTTACCTTATTATATTCCACATGAAGCTTTTCTTGTTCATTCTCTAATTTATCCTTTATATTCTTTTGTTCAGCCATATTCTCCTGAATTTGAATCATGCGCATATTTCTCTCTAGTTAAATTAAAAATATCCAATTTTAGTTTAGAAGAAAATAAAAGCTGATATACAAAATACACAAAGGAAGAAGCTAGCCATAGAGATGATCACATGGATAAACCTAGACACATTTAACTCTACTCACAAATACATTAAATTGGCATTTTGCAATAATCCACAACTTATTAGGAATATAAACATATTTGATATACGTAGCAAGACTAGTAAATTTCTAAACATTGACAGTGTATCAAATATTTCTATCGGCAAACTGTTCTCAATGAAAATGTGCGTGCATCAGGGCCTATACTGACCGAAATAATAATTCACAAAATCAGCAGTGAGAGCAGGTTGCTTATGCTTTCTCCTTCCATCCACACTAGAACTAGTATCTGAATTGTCCACTGGGAAGATATCTGTACTGATCCCCATTAGTTCTGCTTTCCGCATTAGTTTGCGAATGGCTGAAGCACTGCTAGTGAGTGGTCTGGGCAATTTTTCCCTCGGAACCCAGGCCTGGGGTCTGGTGGATCGAGCTAGCTCTGCTTTGGCACGATACTGCTGAAGCCGGGCATTGATCCTTGCCTATAAAAGAAACGTATACAAATTTTAAAAGATATTAAAATGGAACATACTTATGATTTTTATTTCCACCCTTAGCAAGAGTAAGGACGATCAGAAGTTCCTCTATTGAGGCAAGTTATATATATCCACAGTCCTTAATATCCTCAGCATAATTCTTGGGTTACAATAAATTAGGTCTACCTCTAGTTAACAACTGCCCTAGCCTATGATTAATTGTCAAAAACTAGTATAATTAAGCTGAAGTTTCTCTTCTCAACTAGCCTTATACTAGTCTTCATAAATTTACTTAATTTATATACAAATATATTTCATGACAGGCAAACTAATCAAAGTCTTTGGATATGAATCTTAGAACAGACTGAAAAAAAAGATGTGGTCAACATATTGCACTGATAGAATAACTTCCTCTAAGCCACATTCTTTAATGTATTAGAAACATGTTTTATAAATGACTGCTTTGTTGAGACTAGATGATGAGTAATGTATTCAACCACAAACTATACTCTCCATTTACCTTAATGACAGTCCCCTTTCTAAGTAATTTCACAATTACACTAACCAAATTTCACAATTATACATCATATATCAAAGACGCATGAGATCTTAAATTTCTAACTTCTTTTTTTAAGCCAGGTTGTACAGCTTGTGGGATCTTAGCTCTGTTACCAGGGGTCAAACTGGAGCCCTTAGCAGTAAGAGCGCAGAGTCCTAACCACTGAACCACCAGGGAATTCCCTGAAATCTATACCCTTGAAAGAAAAAAACAAGAGTTTTGGAATGAATCTCATACCTGTGCTTCTGGTGATAACTGCTTCTCTCTCTCTTGTAAAGACATTTTACAATAGGATTGTAGAGCCAAGTAGTTTTTTCTCTTCCACTTTCTGTCTAACCTATCTGCATGTTGCTTACAATAAGCAAAAAATGGATCTGCTATATCCTATATAAAAAAAACAGAGGGGGGGGGGCGGAAATGAACACTTTTACTCCAAAGGGCCATTTTTTAAAAAGCCATAAGAGATAATATTTCCTTTTTGAAGAATATACCACAGTGCTGGTTATTCCTAAAAATAAATCACAAAATTAAGTTTTACACATAATGATAAAGTCGCTGCTTTAGGAACTTAATCCTGTATACCAAATTCAAATTAACAATTTTTTTTTCTTTATACAGCCTTGTGGATTTAAAAAATACTGAAATCAAAACTTAGGTATAACATTAAGTTATACTTGTTACCTAAAAAAAAAAAAAAAAACTGTTTAAAACAAATAAGATATTAATAGGCATAGGTAGAAATCATCATTAAAGTTATTAATACATAGATTAATATTATAAAACAACAATATATCTAGAAAATATAGGACTAGTCAACAATAGGGCATTTCTAACTGACAAGAAATGCACAGGCAAACTCTACCTGGGATAAAACTAGATTAAGAAGGCCAGGCCTTATGGATGGGGAGTTCAGGGGAGAATGGATACACATATATGTATGGGTGTGTCCCTTCACTGTTTACCAGAGACTATCACAGTATTGTTTGTTAATCAGCTATACCCTAATACAAAATAAGATGTTTAAAAAAAAAAACGGCCAGGCCTTGTCAATAAAACACCTCAGATAAGCTCTTTAACTCTTTACAAAATTCTAAAACCTCAAATGGAAACACAGCTCTCTCACAGTCTTATTTTATGGTACTACCTTAATAGGTACATATTCATAAATAATAGGATACAAAAACATAAAAGGAAATCTACTATCAAAAATAGGAAAAAAAAATTGTAAATATGTAGGCAAAAAAATGCATTCTGCAATGTGACTGCCAGCAAAGCAACAAGCAGTTCATTCTTCAGGTCTGTCCCAAACAGAAAAACAGATAAGCTGCCCATACAGTTTTTACCAAAGTTACGTTAGAGTCTCTTAGTAAGGTGGGGTTTTATACAACCCAAAGAGAACTGATAATGCTAACAAAAGAAGAAACAAATGAAAAGTACAAAAAGAATAATCATCGTACAGTAAAACCAAAGTGTCCTTAACATTAAAAACAGCAAAGTATATAATGCAATTTTCTAGTATGATATCTACAGATGTTACAATACAGCACTGTGAATATTGTAATCAGAGAATCTGGACATATAAAAACCTGGACATAAAACCTGGCCCCACCAATTAAAGATTTTTGTGGCTTTAAACAAGTTGCTAATTATCTCTGAGTCTCTGTTCCTGGCAATAGAAGAGAGTAAGTGGAAATAAAGAATATATTGAACTATAGTCAAAATGATCTCAAGAACCATTCTACTGTCTTAAAGTAGTAGGTAATGTTGAAATTGAGTTATCAGAGATAGGATTCATGCTTGCATAGGTCAGTTAAGCATTAGAACCAAGACTCTGACTTGGTAAAAAGACCAGTCATCTCTGGTCAAAGAGATATATGAAAAAGACAAAATAGTCCAAATAATTTTTCTTTTGTTTCGTGACTTGGGATTGGGGACAATAAATCCTAAATCTAAGGCCATCAAGACCAAGAGATTAATCTTGTTTAGAGAATGAAACAGATATACCAAGCAACCACTATTCATTAATATCTATCTTCCCCTTTTTCCCCTTAGTACTAGAATCTTCTGAGTTTCTACTGGATACATGATGACCTTGCTAGAAAATTTCTACTGAAGACCCTCAAGCAGCTGAGTATGGCCATGTAATAAGTTCTAGCCAATGAAGTTTATGAAACTTCTTAATTTCATAATTAAAGACCATGACCCTTGAAAGGAAATATCTACTCTTCACCTTCTTTTCCTTCTTACCAATGGGGTACAACCCAGGCAAGGTGGTGATAAACCATCTCTGACCATGTGAGAAAGTACAACAAACTAAAGGGAAATGAAGCAATAAGTAAGAGGCACCTGGTCCCTGGAACCAAACTCTCCTGAATATAAAATCAACCTGGAATCACAGAAAGAATTTAACATCTTCCTTGTTCAAGTCACTGGCTATTCAGTTTTATTAAACCATTCCAAATAGTGTGCTAATTAATAATCTGGTTGACTTGGAATATCCCCTCAACTAGTCTAGAGGAACTTTCAAGATCCTATTCCCAGTAGAAAATAAAAGGGAAAAAAATTTTCTAAATATTTACCATGTACCAGGCATAGTGCCTGTTTTCAGACTATCTCATTTATCTCTTATCACTACCACATGAGGTGAGTACTATTATTTTAATATCAACTTTACGGACAGAAAACTGAAAAAGAGAGAGGCTAAGTTGCTGACCCAAGATCCACTGCTAGTAAGTAAAAGCTGTCTTTTTCAACCATTGTCATCAGATTTACTTAAGGACATTTCCAAATAGAAACAACAAAAGCCCAACTCGGGAGATGTGTCTCAGTAGGTCTAAGGCAAAGAGTTCTAAATGTGAATGCCTTGAGGAACAGTTCCAGTAAACATAAATGAGTAAAAGGATGTAAAGAGGCTAGGAAATTATAAGACAAAAATAATGGTGGAAGAAGGGGGAAAAGCGGAATGTGGGGTAAATGGTGGGGAACTGTGACAAACTGGAATACAACATCAACTCAAGTTATCTTTTTATTGCACTATTCTTTTTTTTTTAATTTTTTTTTATTATTGCACTATTCTTATCAAACAAAATGTATCTACAGGTCACATTTAGCTTGTGGACCTCTGAATTTCATGATTTATTCTAGAAGCTTAAAACCAAAACAATTTTTTCCAAACAAAGCTCCCTGACTAATACTGATTCAACAGTTCAAACGACTATAAGCTGAAAGAAACTATTAGGAATCTTTGTACAGTAAGAACCAACTGGCACTTGTAAAAATGGAATATTTTTAAGAAAAGTAGAGAGGCTTTATTGGTATCTGCATAAAATTGTGTATTGAAATCAGAAAAGTGTAAATACATCATGAGTTAGGAGTATAACATGTTTATCCTCTCAGATACAACACCATCTTTTCCACCTCATCTCAGCCATTTAATTCCTATGACTGCACCTAGATTCTGAACTCTTTCCATAATACAATTCCTCAAGTATTCTCTGAGCATCATCTTTTATCTTTCCTGATCACTTCTTTTCAGACTCAACTAAGTTTTCAATACTTTTCAGATCTCCAATGTACAGACTTTTATCCTCTGACTGCCCCAGAGCCCATGCATATGATTGCCCTCTATACCTGATTATTTCAAGGCCCATCTATTAATTACTTGTTTGCAAGGTGCAGTCCTCTCTTCACTTGTTCCTCTCTTCCTCATCTAGCTTCATTTGACAAACCTAAAGCACAGGTAAATCCAACTCTTCCCCTATTTTAACCTGCATCAGAGCAGCTGAACATATTCCCAAATTAATTTCCATTCCATTTTTATAGATAATCACTGAACAGCTTCATCTCTAAAACTTTCAGTATCTCCTCTCTATTCTTAATGCCAATGATGGCCTTATTTATTTCACTGGAGAGGTTTCGAAGCGAGGAGAAAAGCAATTAAATGAGAACTTCCACAACCTCCGGTCACTGCATACCTCAACCTATCTGCATGTCTACACATATCCTCTGACTAATCTCCTGTTACTTGAGATAAACTGCCCAATGTTCCTACCTAAGGTTGGCCTTCAGTTGCTCTTAATTCACCCCATCTTCCCTCCAGCAATTCTACCTCTTGCACACTTTTTCTTTCTACTGGCATACTAAAAACACTGTAATATCCTTTAAAAATACTTAAAAGACATTCCTTGGGCTCTCATTTGTAGTTCACTTCAAAGTCCCCCTTAAAAGGAAAAATCTAAAGCCCTGCCCACATTAGCTGTCTTCAATTCTGTTCCATTCCTAAACTTTCAACTACTCTCAACTTCTCTAATAGCTCCTCTCAAGTGAAACTGACCTTCATTTTGACAAATCCAATGGTCATTTCTCAGTCTTAACCTTATTCCTTTGACACAACTTGTTTACTCTCTCTTTGAAACACTTGTCTTAGTTGTTTTGTTTTTTTTTTAACCTCACTAATGACTCTGCCTCAGACTCCGTGGTAGATTCCTCCTTATTTTCCCAAATTTCAATGCTGTTGAATGCCGAAGTAGCCCTATGACTCGCATCAGAACTCTTCCCATCTCCTTCTCCTCTTATACTCTAGGCAATTTCACCTAGTCATCCCACCATAAATACTATCTATACCCTGACACTTCCAAATCTGATCTTTAGCCTTGATTGCTTCCCTAAACTTCAGATTCTGATAGTCAACTACCTACCTGATGTCTCCACTTACAGGCCTATTAGGCATTTTGAACTCAACATGTCCAAAACTGTCCTCAATTTCCTTCTCTCCTGCAATAAATCTGCTCTTCCTGCAGTCTTTTCTACCTCAGCAAACCATAACTCTACTCTACTAGAAGCTCCCCAAAAGCCTCTTGATGAAAGTGAAAGAGGAAAGTGAAAAAGCTGACTTAAAACTCAACATTTGAAAAAGTAAGATCATGGCATTCCATCCCATCACTTTGTGGCAAACAGTTGGAGAAACAATGGAAACAGTGACAGACTTTACATTCTTGGGCTCCAAAATCACTGCAGATGGTGACTGCAGCCATGAAATTAAAAGATGCTTGCTCCTTGGAAGAAAAGTTATGACAAACCTAGATAGCATATTAAAAAGCAGAGACAGTACTTTACTGTCAAAGGTCCGTCTAGTCAAAGCTATTGTTTTTCCAGTAGTCATAAACAGATGTGAGAGTTGGACTATAAAGAAAGCTGAGCGCTGAAGAATTGATGCTTTTGAACTGTGGTGTTGGCAAAGACTTTTGAGAGTCCCTTGGACAGCAAGGAGATCAAACCAGTCAAACCTAAAGGAAACCAGTCCTGATTATTCATTGGAAGGACTGATGCTGAAGTTGAAGCTCCAATACTTTGGCCACCTGATGCGAAGAGCTGACTAATTGGAAAAGACTCTGATGCTGGGAAAAATCGAAAGCAGGAGAAGGGAGACAACAGAAGACAAGATGGTTGGATTGTATCACCGACTCGATGGACAAGAGTTTGAGCAAGCTCCAGGAGTTGGTGGCGGACAGGGAAGCGTGGCGTGCTGCATTCTCTGGTGTCACAAAGAGTCAGACACGACTGAGCGACTGAACTAGAAGTTCAGGCTAAAGAGAAATCACCCTTTTCCTCTCTCTTTCTGTTTACTCCACAATCTCTCAACAGATAGCTATAAAATCTATCATTTCTTATGACCTCTATCCTTAAAACCCTAAACCGTTCTATTTTTCCTCCCTACTTTCACCTTCGCCTCTCTATAATCTTTACTGAATACAATCATCAGGGTCGTCCTTCTAAACATCAGTTGACTCACATGTTCTCTATGCAAATCGGACAGCTTTCCCTCTCACTCACGAGTGTAAATCCAAAGTCATTCTCATGTTCTTCCAGCCCCTACATGATGTAACTGCCTGCTGCCTCTATGACCTCCTTCCACTCCTCTTACCAAACACCAGCCCCCACCTCTGTATCAGCCATACCAGTTCTTCTTGGTCCTCAAACCAAGCATGTTTTTACCTCAGAGCCTCTACGTTCTGTGCCCCCTAGCTGTAACATTCTCCTCTCAAATAAACATAAGCTCCCTACCATTTTCCTTACACTTTTCCCACAAAATGTCGCGTTCTTAGAGAGCCCACCTCTGACCTCCCCATATAAGATAGTACTGTCCTACTTCCCTTACTCCCTACATACTTCATCCTACTTTGTATTTCTTCAATAATATTTATCACAATATAGCAGTGAGTTGAGGATAAACCCTTAAGTCTGGGAGACAGAGAAGTGATTACTCGTTTGTCTCAAAATTATTGGTATTTTCTGGTAAACTTTTTCACTATCTGTCCTCTCTCAATCTGCCACTCAAATATAAACTACCTTAACAACAGTTTATTTTGTTCAATGTTAATCTCCATAGGCTCCACAGCAAAGCCTAATCCACAGTAGCTCAATATATCTGTTGAATAAATATGCTGAATGGATGACAGCAAAAAGCATTAATCTGTAATCCTTAAGTAGTTCAAAGGTAAGAGACAGATAGGCCAAGAAGGTCCACTGAAGTTTCTGATTCTTCTAGGGAATCTTATTTCTGTATTTACAGGACTTCTTGTCCATCAGAGGCACCTGTGACATCTTTTAATGTTGTCTTGAAAGACTCTTTAATGTTTCATTGTGTTTACTATCTAACCCCATCTACGTGACTTAAAGCTATTTTTATGCTCCCTGACAAACTCCTCCACCCCCAAACCTAGAGTTTATAGTGTCTTGCACACATGCACAGGCCCTCAATCATGACTGACTGATGTTAACTGAGTACTATGAAGTTATATAAATTTCACTGTTTGTAAACAAAAGTTTAGGTCACCCCGTAACAAAACAACTCAGTTTTAGAACATGAACTCAATAAGGACTTACTCCTTATAGTCACATTCCACAAATGCTTGTTGAGTTATATAATTCAGCCCTCAACAGTGATGTCTTTGCAAACACTACATGATTAACTATTTAACATACAGTTTTAGTTTACTTTTTAAGGAGTCTTGTACTCAAGTCTAAAACTCCCAAAGATGAAGACCAAAGGATAAAAACAATAAATCTAAGCAAGATTTCTTAATTTCTTGAATCTAGTACTTGAAATTTCTAGAACCTTTTACAGATGAAAAATTTTCATGCACATTCAATGCCCAAATGCTTGAGAAGGAAATGGTAACCCACTGCAGTGTTCTTGCCTGAAGAATTCCATAGACGGAGGAGACTGGTGGGCTATGGTCCATGGGGTCGCAAAGAGCTGGACACAATTGAGTGACTAACACTACACTAACGCACAAATGACTAGGGTCTAGATACCAAAAAAGAAAAATCTGACAATGTACATATTTTCTGAACCATAAACAAAACCATACATACAGCTGTTTAGTACCCTTTCCTATAAAAACTAAAAGTAACCCACTTAACTTTATTGAGATCTTATTCTAGCTGTTGCTGTTGCTGCTAAGTCACTTCAGTTGTGTCCGTCTCTGTGCAACCCCAGAGATGGCAGTCCACCAGGCTCCCCCATCCCTGGGATTCTCCAGGCAAGAACACTGGAGTGGGTTGCCATTTCCTTCTCCAATGCATGCAAGTGAAAAGTGAAAGTGAAGTTGCTCAGTCGTGTCCGATTCTTCACGACCCCATGGACTGCAGCCTACCAGGCTGCTCCGTCCATGGGATTTTCCAGGCAAGAGTACTGGAGTGGGGTGCCATTGCCTTCTCCCTATTCTAGCTAAGAATCTGTATTCAATTTGATCTCATTTTTAAAGGTCTATTTTTTCCTATTTTTAGCATTTATCACTTGTTCATTTTTCACTTTTATCACTTAAGTATTTTATCAATTCTTAAAATTCATACATATTATATGCAAAATATGGTGGTCTAAAATGAAAGTGAACTAAATGTAAATTTATATTAAGAATTTTATGTAAATTATATTTATTTTAAAAAATAAAGCAGTTTCTTTACCCATCATTAAAATACTATCCTTATTTATATCTTTTATATAAAAAATTAATACTAATCTAGCTAACAGAAAAATAATACTTTATGAAAGAAAAATTATCCTTTGGCATCAGATTCTACAAAACATTAGGTATTAACTATTTATATTAAGCTCATTAAAATCTGACATTAATATTTTTTCTTGCAGGAAAATACAGATGATTTAATGATTATATAACACTTTAAAGTATTCAATTCTACTTTTCATTTTTTAACCACATCTGTTAAAACAAAAAGAAAACCTATGTTAATTTATTCTGCAGCCAAAAGTTCAACTTATGCAATATCTGTTCATCTAGGAAAAGTCCTAATAATCAGCTCTGCACATACTTAGGAATTATCCATTTGCATTTATTATATTTTATTATTTCCTTACACATAGTCATACCATTCCAAATTCATTATTTTTAATTGCAGTTTATAAGCAGATAAAAATATAGTCTTATGGTAGACATCAAATTTAGACAATGACACAAAACTCACAAAGTTAACTGAAAAATAATGATATAAACTATTAAAAACACAATTGGTGTGTTTTTATTCTATAGGTTATTTCTTACTTATATTATTCAAAAAAGATTTGAGGTAGCTTATTAAAATATGCAAAGCATACAATAATTTAATTAAGCTTTAATTATTACTTTTAAAAACTAAGTAAGGACTGTCAGTGTGTGTGTTTAGAAGGTGAGAGTGAATAATGAAACGAAGGGAAAAACGAAATAGGAAAAAATAAGACGAAGCCCAGACATACAGAATATTTCTCAAAGTACTCTGTGTAAGATTATAAAACTAAAGCCAATAATAACGTCAAAATAAAACAATGAGAAAAAAGTCTTGAAAAGGAAGGACTACTGAGAAGCCAATCCCACTGTGATGAGAGAGGCTGGAAGGAAAGGGGATGACACTCTTAAAAGGCAAAGATCAGGTAACAGATCAAACCTAGGGAAAAGAAAGGCCAGAACATCAGAATTCTACTGTGAAGCAAGGAAGAGAAAAATGGAAACAGTGACATTTTCATTTATTTCTTTCTTTTATTCAAAATACCTGATTCTTCTTTTCCTTCTTTTAATACATGATAAAAACACTACTTCATTTGATCTAAGTATATGGATGAGCTACAGTGAAAGGAAATTAACTGCCAACTTCTTAGGCTGGTTGTAGCAAACTGTTTGTTAGCTGCTGACTCCCCCAGCCATTCCCTTCCAACATATTCCTTTTTTGTAAAATTCATTTTCTCTGACAGAAACTGAAAATGTCAGGTTTCACCAATTCATCTTATTGCACTGCTAATGATAGCCATAATGACTATTTTGACACATGAGATAATGGGACAATCTACTGGAGTGAATATATGAGAAAATTTTTCAGTCCTAATGATAAGAGAACCCTCTCTCCTCCTCCTCTGTTTCGAATTATATAATGAAAGAACACAGTGCTTGTTTAGAGCTACCCCAGCAATACTGAGACCATGAGACAACAAGGTTAGGAACCAAAAAGAAAGCATATTGATGTTGGTAGAATAGAAGAATAAAATAAGACTTAATCATTGAGCTTCTGAAACAACCCCAGAACTACTATTGTTTATGGTCTCCTGTCATGAGATAGTTAACACATGGCTACCACAGTTAAGCATTCCATTACTTGCTTCCAAAAGCCTAGATAAGGTACAACATCAAAAAGATGAACAACCAAAACACTTATCATAAGAGTCACATGCACACTGGTAGTAGACTCCACATGTGGCTCTGAAATTTCCAGAAAAATAAAGAAGTTATTGCAATCAGTAACATAATTCACAATATCAGAAACCAGTTAATAAGCAAATACACAGCTACACCTACTATTAAGAATTGAGAGAAAGAACACTACATAATGTACTGAGAAACAGGCTCATCAACATTCTCAGTTTAAACAAAAGAAAAAAATCAGTAAGGCTTTCAACAACAAAAGTATAAAAAGTACATATCAACTAAATGAATAATAGTTAAGAATCAAAATAATTTTATCCAAGAACATAAACATCTAATAATATGGCTCATGTAAATGTTTGGAGCAGTTGATAATCTGTGTAAATTCCAAGTAAATTATATTTCTTACAGTCATACTTCCAAAAAAAGTCAAATAGGATTCTTAGAGAAGTACCAAAGTGAAAGTGACCTCTCTGTTAACAGGTAACCAAGCTGGAGGAAGAGTGAGCAACTTATGCAAACCAAAGAGACAAAGAGACACATGTATGAATCAAGTTATTCTAATATAAGAAAAGGTACCAGGGAAATACCCTCAGACAATGCCTGTAGATAAATAGGAAATCAAAACAAGGATAAACAGGAAATCAAATTGCAATTCACTACACACAAAATGATGGTGTGAAAACTAATTTTACTCTAGAACTCTTTTCTCAATGAAATCTTAAAAAAAAAAAAAAAAAGACCTTAAATGCTAAACAGCTGATCCCATACAAGGTGAATGATAGAAGGGATTGGCCCCTCAATCTGTATTCTAATCATTGAGAACACAGTGAAAAATAATAACAAAATACCCCTGTCCTCATGAATCTATGTCCTAATGAAAGTGATAGACAGTAAACAAAATAAAAAGAATCATACATATTAAAATACACCATGATCAAGTGGGACTTATTCCAAGGATGCAAAGATTTTTCAGTATCTATAAGCCAATCTGTGATATACCATAATAACAAACTGAAAAATAAAAACCATATGATCATCTTTATAGATGCAGAAACACCTTCTGACATAATTCAACATCTATTTATGATTTCTCCTCAGAAAGTGGACATAGAAGGAACATTCCTCAACATAAAAAAAGGCCATTTACGATAAATCCACAGTTAACATCATAATCAAGGGTGAAAAGCTGAAAGCATTTCCTGTGAGATCAGGAACAAGATGAGGATGCCAACTTGTACCACTTTTATCCAATATAGTTATTTTGGAAGTCTTCAACACAGCAATCACAGAAGAAAAAGAAAAGGAATTCAAATTGGAAACGAAGTAAAACTGTCACTGTTCACATATGATATTGGTGCTATACCTAGGAATTCCTAAAGACACTACCAGAAAACTACTAGAGCTATATTGGACAGTGGTTAGGTTAGTTAAAAGGGGAAGAAAGCAGCAGAAAAGAGAATAAAACTGTTATGGGAGCAACGTTAGACAGGGTGACCAAGAAAAGCCACACTGAGTAGCCGATATAGAATGAGGACCTGAAAAAAAGTGAGGGAATGAGCCATACAGGGGAAAGGCAGCCCAGGCAAGGAAACAAATACAGAGGCCCAGAGCAGGAGCTCACCTGGCCAATCACTCAAGGAGCAACAAGTGAGCCAATGAAGCTGAATGAGGGAAAATGATAAACTCAGAGAGGTAATGTGAAGCCAGATCACACAGACCCTTATGGATCAGCAGAGACACTGGCCTCTAATTTGAATCAGATGGAAAGCCACTGAAGGGTTTTGAGCAAAGGAGTGACCAGATCCGACTTAGATTTTAATGGGATAATACTAGCTACAACTGAAAATGTCCTCTGTTCTCTACGAAAAGGCTTGACACCAAAGTATGACCTACAAGCCAAACAGGCACTGCCTGTTTTTGGAAATACAGTTTTATTTGAACACAGCCATGTTCATTTGTTTATATATTGTCTATGGACTTTCATAATCAGTGGCAAAGTTAAGGCCCACAAAGTTAAGCCATAGGCCCACAAAGCCTAAAATATTTACTATCTGGCTCTTTATAGTAAAAAAATTGTCACCCTCTACTCTAGCAAGACAAGGCTAGAAAGAGCTGGGAGGTTATTATATTAATCCAGGTGACAAAAGAAGACTTGGACTAGGGCACAGCAATGAACTTAGCAAGAAGACATTGAACATGTACTAGATATACTTTGAAGACAGGATATGCTAATGGATTTGATATGGAGTGTGACAGAAAGTGATCTGAGTAACTGTCAGAATTCATCCAGAATAATTATTAAAAATAATGCCTAAAACAGCCATATAAAAATATTACTGAAGATCTCATACAAAATATCTACTTTTAAGGGATGTAACTTCTTCATTAATTAATTTAAAAATATTTTGATCCAACAAGAGCCATTCTTACCAATCCTGGTTCTTCTAACAATATTAAGGCATCAGTTCAGTGCCAAATATCTAATTTAATCCAATTGAAATTTAATCCATGAATGATTTCAATCCATTAAATCAAAGGTTGTAGAAAATAAATTGATACCTAATTTCACATTATTTCAAAGAGAATATTTTACATGGTAACAGATTATAACAATGTTCACAGTACCAAAATCATACTTTATCATAGAAGAAACTACCATATGGCTGAAGTGAAAGATAAGGAATCTTAAGGCTAACTATATGATGTGAAACATAAGTTGCAATGAGCGTAACTGGGCCTGTTTTATAGTTTGCTTTTAACAATAAGATATATTTTGTCATGAAGTGAAGTCGCTCAGTTGTGTCTGACTCTTTGCAACCCCATGGACTGACTGTAGCCTACCAGGCTCCTCCGTCCATGGGATTTTCCAGGCAAGAATACTGGAGTGGGTTGCCATTTCCTTCTCCAGGGGATCTTCCTGACCCAGGGATTAAACCTGGGTGTCCCTCATTGTAGGCAGGTGCTTTACCATCTGAGCCACCAGGGTCATAACATAAATTACATAAATATTCCAAATAATCGAGAATTTTCACAAAATGGGTCAAAAGCAATAGAATAGATCTCACTAATAGGATAAAGTACTATGGCAGATGTCTATAAAAAGATGTAAAAAGTATGCTAGGGTGTATGATGTCACTGGATGAAACCAAAGTACTCACTCTCTCTTTCAACCTTTCTTTGACTGCCTATATAAAATAGTATTAAGAAGTAAGAAATCCAACTTAATAAAACAGTCTTTAAAAAAGACAAAAAAAGGTGCTCTCTCTAATGTCATAAAACTGAAACAGAAGACAAGGCATATCCACAAACAGCAGATCTATTCTGATTTAAAATTTATTTTTTCACCAAATATGCATTACATAAATCTTAATCTACAGAAGTACAACCAGAAGTAGCCAAGAAGTTCATTTTAACAAGATGTTTACTGACAAGAGCAAACTTCATTGATATTGATTCAAGCCAAGTCTTGTATTTTAAAACCCTATTTTTCAACTATATAACTGTTTACAAGAAGAAACCACAAATACATGCAAATATGCTTTAAATCATTTTCCCAAAAAGAGTTCATTTAACAAGATGGGGAGAGAAAAATCCCACTTCATTATTCCAAAATCCAGAATTCCTACCTAATCAATCAAAGGAGGGAGCAAGGCAAGGAAAAAACTTCAGGCCCAGTTTCCACATCGTGATTTATCTAACTTTCCCTGTTAATTTCCCCAGATTAGCTCACAGATATATAGATATTCAGACCACAAACTGTAAATTATTTATTCAGTGTAATACTGTATTTTGTTTGTTTTAATTTGAATGCCTTTAGATGTGGAGATGCAATCTCTAAATTACTATGGACCCCATTATAGCCCTCGTCCCATACATGGCTGCTTCACACGTTTTCATTAATTAAATGGCTACTGTTTCTGCTGCTGCTAAGTCGCTTCAGTCGTGTCCAACTCTGTGCAACCCCATAGACAACAGCCCAGCAGGCTCCCCGATCCCTGGGATTCTCCAGGCAAGAACACTGGAGTGGGTTGCCATTTCCTTCTCCAATGCATGAAAGTGAAAGTGAAAGTGAAGTTGCTCAACCCTGTCCAACTCTTAGCGACTGTCTACCAAAAATAATGATGGATGGCACTATACAAAGAGACCCAAACTACCACAGTATAAAAGGCAAAGTCCTCTCAACAAGTTCTAAAACAAATGGCTACAAAAAAATCATCCTGGCTACAAAGTTCAAAGTTTCCAGAAGTCATAACCTTAACCTACAGATTCTCTGATCCAGATACTCACCGCGATTTATCTGATCTGCTGAGTCTTACTTCTTTTATCTCTGGATTTCTGGCAACCATCCTGAGTAATTTGTTGTTGTTCAGTCTCTCATTCATGTCCAACTCTTTGTGACCCCATGGCCTGTAACACGCCAGGCTTCCCTGTCCACCACCATGTCCCAGCGCTTGCTCAAACTCATGTCCATTGAGTCAGTGATGCCATCCAACCATTTCGTCTTTTGTCATTCCCTTCTCCTCCTGCCCTTGATCTTTCCCAGCATCACAGTTTTTCTAATGAGTGGGCTCTTCACATCAGGTGGCCAAAGTATTGGTGCTTCAGCTTTAGCATCAGTCCTTCCAATGAATATTTAGGACTGATTTCCTTTAGGATTGACTGGTTTGATCTTGCAGTCCAAGGGACTCTCAAGAATCTCCTCCAACACCACAGTTCAAAAGCATCAATTTTTTGGTGCTCACCTTTATGTTCCAACTCTCAAATCCATACATGACCACTTGAAAAACCATAGCTTTCCCTTGTCGGCAAAGTAATGTCTCTGCTTTTTAATAAGCTGTCTAGGTTGGTTATAGCTTTTCTTCCAAGGACCAGGCATCTTTTAATTTCATGGCTGCAGTTACCATTGCAGTGATTTTGGAGACCAAGAAAATAAAGTCTGTCACTGTTTCCACTGTTTCCCCAACTATGCATCATACAGTGATGGGACGGGATGCCATGATCTTCGTTTTTTGAATGTTGAGTTTTAGGCAAGCTTTTTCACTCTCCTTTCACTTTCATCAAGAGGCTCTTTAGTTCCTCTTCACTTTTTGCCATAAGGGTAATACAATCTGCGTATCTGAGGTTATTGATATTTCTCACGGCAATCCTGATTCCAGCTTATGCTTCAGCCAGCCCGGCATTTTGCATGATGTAATCTGCATATAAGTTAAATAAGCAGGGTGACACTATACAGATTTGACATACTCCTTTCCCAATTTTCAACCAGTCTGTTGTTCCATGTCCGATTCTAACTGTTGCTTCTTGACCTGCATACAGGTTTTGCAGGAGGCAGGTAAGTGGTCTGGTATTCCCACCTCTTGAAGTATTTTCCACACAGTCAAAGACTTTGGGGTAGTCAATGAAGCAGAAGTAGATGTTCTTCTGGAATTCTCTTGCTTTTTCTATGATCAAACAGATGTTGGCAACTGGATTTCTGGTTCCTCTGCCTTTTCTAAATCCAGCTTAAACATCTGGAAGTTCTCAGTTCACGTACTGCTGAAGCTTGGCTTGGAGAATTTTGAGAATTCCTTTGCTAGCATGTGAAATGACTGCAATTGTGTAGTAGTTTGAAGATTCTGTGGCATTGCCCTTCTTTGGGACTGGAATGAAAACTGACCTTTTCCAGTCCTGTGGCTACTGCTGAGTTTTCCAAATTTGCTGGCATACTGAATGCAGCACTTTCATACCATCATCTTTTAGGATTTGAAAGAGCTCAACTGGAATTCCATCACCTCCACTAGCTTTGGTCGTAGTGATGCTTCCTAAGGCCCACTTGTCTTCACACTCCAAGATATCTGGTTCTAGGTGAGTGATCACACCACTGTAGTTATCTGTATCATGAAGATCTTTTTTGTATAGTTCTTCTGTGTACTTTTGCCACCTCTATCTTTTGCTATCTTTGCTAGGTCCATACCATTTCTGTCCTTTATTGTATCCATCTTTGGAAGAAATGTTCCCTTGGTTCCTCTAGTTTTCTTGAAGCGATCTCTAGTTTCTCCCATTCTGTTATTTTCATCTATTTCTTTGCATCGATCACTGAGGAAGGCTTTCTTATCTCTCCTTGCTATTCTTTGGAACTCTCCATTCAGATGGATATATCTTTCCTTTTCACCCTTGCCTTTTGCTTCTCTTCTTTTCTCAGGTAGTTGTAAGGCCTCCTCAGACAACCATTTTGCCTTTCTGCATTTCTCTTTCTCGGGGATAGTTTTGATCACCACCTCCTGTACAATGTCATGATTCTTTGTCCATAGCTTTCCAGATTAGATCTGTCTATCATATCTAATCCCTTGAATCTATTTGTCACTTCCATTGTATAATAAGGGATTTGACCTAAAGGTCATATCTGAATTGCCTAGTGGTTTTCCCCACTTTGCTCAATTTTAGTCTGAATTTTGCAATAAAGAGTTCATGATCTGTGCCACTGTCAGCTCCCAGTCTTGTTTTTGCTGACTGCATAGAGCTTCTCCATCTTTGCTTGCAATGAATATAATCAATCTGATTTCGGTTCTGGCCATTTGATGATGTCCATGTGTAGAGTCATCTCTTGTGTCATTGGAGGAGGGTGTTTGCTATGACCAGTGAGTAATCTACATGACCCCATTATACAACTGCTCCTCTATATAGGTGTACCAAATAGCTATGAAAATGTAATGTCCCTTTAGTATGCTTCTTCAATTAATCAAATTACAACTCATCATAATCAGAGACTGGCACAAAAACAGATACATATGCCCAAATTATAATCCCAATAGGATCAATTTATTGGTAAAATATGTCCCTTAAAATTGGCTCAAAAATTTTCCTCATGAGATTATCTTTTTTACTTGTTTCTTGCCTATGAAATAAAATGGATTAAGATGAAAGCTCAACATAAAAATGTATTTTTACATGACACTGAAAATTTACCCAGTAAAGTAGCATAACAACAGAGGCTTAGATATAACCATAAATCCATTCCAAATATAAAGTAAGAATTATAGAACACTCAATTACCTACTTATATAAAAAGCTTAAAAAAAAAAAAAGAAAACAAAACTTGGTCTCAGGATCCCTTATAGTAGTAAAAGGTTTTAAAGACCTGCAAAGAGTTTATGTAAGTTAGTTAACATATTAGAATTTAAAATTGAGAAATTTTCAAAATATTCATTTATTTTAAAATAACAATAAGCCCACTACACGTTAATAAAAATAACAATTTAATGAAAAATACTAAGATTTACATACATAAAAATTTTTAGTGAGAAGAGTGACACTGTTTTACATTTTTGCAAGTCTCTTAATATCTAGATTAAAAGAAGACAGCTGGATTTTCAAAACTGCTTCCACATTCAAATGCTTATATTGTTACATGCTATATAATCTCTGGAAATTTCCACTATTACTTGTGAGAAAATTAAGAGCAAAAAAAGTATGTATTATTTTCATACTGTTATGAAGACAGTTTTAACCTCACAGATCTTGAGAGAATATTGAAGAGTCCCAAAAACATACTTTGAAAACAACTGATTGCTTAAATTTCTAGTATGAAAATTTTAGAATTAGAAATAATTGTAAAGAAATAGAAATGCAGGTACTGAAGACAAGGTAATGATTTTATTTAAAGAGAAACAGAGCAAGGTTATTACTAAAATATAATTTTAGATTCTTATATAAGATATGCAGACATTATAATGCTTTAAAACACCTTGAATTATGTTTCATTTCATCTGTCAGATTTCATTATAAAATTTGTAACATGTTTTCGAAATGTATGGTTAGATTTAAGACTAAAAAAATTCATATATATTGTTTATTCAAAGTTTTAGACCAGTGATCTAGGCAAATACTTAAAGAATAAACTCACAAATTTATTTTAAAATGCACACCTGTTGCAGAATATAATGGAGTCATGTAAGTCTTATTAACATATTCACCAACCATGGATTTAAATAAACCTACCTCTTCTGCTGCTGCCTCTGAAAGCAGACCTTCCTTCTGAGCACAGGTCACATGGAAATAGGCTCTGCACATCCCTGCATCACAGCTAATGCAAACTCCAGTTCGAGCAAAACGAGGGTCTTCGCAGAAACTACACTCCTACAATGGAAAATAGGAGAAGTCTCAGAGGGAAAACATTCCCAGAACAGAAACTGCATTCTCATACAAAGCTTCTACAAAATCCAAATAGTGAACCAATAGTACCAATAGTATATCAATATAAACAAAAACCATAGGTAAGCCAAATATTTATAAGAAAAAAAAGTAATTCTCTATATAGTTCTACAAAACCAAAATTCAACTTACATAATAATGATTATAACAATAAGTAGTTGAGGGCTTACCATGCACTAAGCACTATTCTAAGCACTTTACATGAATTAATATATATAATTCTTTATATATAGTGTCATTTGACACTATTTCATAATAATGTGTGGAAGAAATACTACAGTCATTTTCATCTTACACACGAGAAAACTGAGGTAAATGCAGTCTTTAACCAGATAATCTTAAAGACCATGCTCTTAATCATTAAACTACACTATTTCAACAATAATATACTATTTGAAAAAATTAAAGAAAATGAATAAGAAGCCAGAGAAAATTCACCAAAAGATCTAGACATTGAAATCAAAGAAATAACGCATTTTTAAAATATATTTAAGAGAAGCAGAAGCAATTGTAAGTAAACAATTTTGTGAAATTAATAATACACAATATAACCAATTATTTATATTCTTCCTGCATATAAAAGGAAAAACTGCAAAACTAAAGGTATAAACTGTTGAAATTACCCCAAATGCCAGCACTCTGTTTTATTTTTTCATACTTTTAACTAAACCACAGAGAGGAAGAAAGGAAAAAAAAAAACCTGTTATCAAAATATACTCTATAAATATGAACCTTCACAAAAAAACTTGCTAAATTATGAAAGACCGTCAGCAGACGGTTAAGGAAGAACTGCTTAGTAAGTGCATTCTATATAAATTAAATACGAGGGAAACATTTAAAAAGAAAAATGAAAAAGTTTCAATAGATGTTAAAAACATCACTGTAATACTGTTAACAGTTAGTACCTACTTGGTAGACAGTACCAAACTGATATATTAGCACTGTTATCCAAGAACTGTGTTCTGGGCACAGGTGTGAAAATACTGCCAACTCCTGACATTCTGCTGCCTAGTTAAAGGTCTTTTCCATTAACAGTAGTATATGTATGGTATAAAATATCAGCAACTAGTAATATAAACATGAAACCAAAAACCAGTTAAACAAAGAGAAGGAGAGGAGAGGGGGATGGAGAAGGGGAGAAATTAAACTATTTAAAGGATGTCAATACCATGAACAGAATCAAATTGTTCAGGATAACAATTTAATGTAATTTACATTAAACTGAGTAATTTAATGTAATACGATGAAATTGGGCAAGGGACTTCTGACAGAACACAAAGAAAAAGTGTCTGACACTGAAGTCCTAAAAGACTATAGAACAATCTAACAAAGAAAATAGAATCTTCCTCAATTGCTTGAATCATTTACAATGCTAGGGAACGAAGCAACTGAGAACACAGGGGAAGAAAGTAATCAGGATTAGGAAATGGATAGACAATGTGGTCTAGGGAGCTGTCTAAGATAAAACTCACAACATTGGGTTTGATTTTGCAGATGAGCTAGACAGTACCTAATTTTTTTACTCCTTTTCCTAGTAATACTTCAACACAAAAGCAGGTGATAATGAAAAACATCAGCTGATAATTATACATTTAATGACTCATTTTTAATCCAGAGGTCACTGCTAGCCTCAGTTTTATGAAGCAGTATCTACTTACTGTTTTTTTTTAATTGCTTTGAGATTTATATTTATGGTAACAATATATGCCTATTGAAAATGATGGAAGTCAGTCCCTTTTAGGCTCGATGGAAGCTACTATCAAAAAGTAGGAACTTTTATTTCCAAAAGTGGTGGACTAGGTAATCTGTATTGCTTCTACTCAACTAGAAAACGCAGACAAATTAGTATTTATTTACTATTGTTTAAAGGCATTAGAGAAGCAACAAGACAGTGTACAGTTACCTGAGGAAAGTAAATTCAATACTAGGGCCTAGAAGCTTTAGCTAATTCTGGAGAGGGAAGCTGCAATTACCCAAACCAAAGCAAAAGATTACTGGAGTGATTGTTAAGAGTCCAAGGAGGACATTTTGGATATAACAACAGAAGCTATCAAAGTTTAAAATCAGAATTTTCCAACAATATCTAAGTTTTTCACCTTACCTTTAATATGTTACTAATGCTCTTCAAGAGACTCCCTTCCCAAATGCCCAACAGACAGTAATGGAAAGAGAATATATATCAGTGCCTAATTAGTTCTACCATTCTAAAGATGTGTGCAGTAATTATATACTTAAGTTTAAATTAATAAGTATGTAATCTTATCACTCATAATCTAAAACTCAGTCATAGTGAAAAACCAATTTATAACCTACAGAGACTCATTTGCTAGGAAAGGTTATGCAGTCATAAAATCAGTCTTTGAAATCTGAGAAAATAATGGGTTTTTCTTGTACTCTTTTCATAATTTCATACATTTCATTTCAAAAGTAAAGTTAGAAATTAAGCTCATATTCAGTCCAACTGGTTAAAAATAAGGATTTAATCTGAGAATTCATTATACACTAAGCAGTGTGCCAAATGCCAGGGAAACAACAGTGATATCAACTATCATTTTTTCCCACAGGTTAAACTAAATTACAAACACATGGAAGAATTTATATATTACTGGCTTTCTGGGAAAATTACTGTCAATTATAAATGATTTAGTACTCTCCAATAGCATAATTGGGCTTCCCTGGTGTCTCAGACAGTAAAGAATCCGCCTGCAATTTAGGAGACCCTGGGTTCAATGCCTGGGTCGGGAAGATCCCATGGAGAAGGAAATGGTAACTCATTCCAGTCTTCTTTCCTGGAAAATTCCATGGACAGAGAAACTTGACAAGCTACAGCCCAAACAGGTTACAAGCAGACACAACAGAGCGACTGACTAAGCACGCATTCAAGCAATAGCATGATCAGTAATAAGCATTTCTGTAGTTAACAATGATACTAGCAAAAAGCCATATAAACTAAGTAAAACTTTCTCCTAGACAACCAAACACAGTTTGTCTCACCTTGGCACCATATTTGGAATAGTTCATTTCTGTTAGTGTTACTGGTCGTAATTTGTCAATATCTCCAAAGGCTACACCAGGAACGTACAGGGCACAAACGATGTGAACCCATCTATAAGGAGAAAAGATACAATTTTGTTATCAAACTTTCTGATAAAATGCCGACATGGAAAATAAACATAAAATATATGTGCCATATCAAGTAACTACTGCAAGAATTTTACAGCCAGGTCTCAACACCTCAGACATACAACTAAAGAATATTAAACACTTCTATAATTATATCATTTAGTTACAGAAAAGGGGACTGCAATAAGCACTACTTTTCCAGCAGCTTAGCCAAAGCTGAGTTAACAACTATAATTGCCTTTCACTTAATATTCACCACACTATGCACTTATCTGTTATTCTTAAATATTTGCACAAAACCACTATTCAAATGAAACAAAACATTTTCATATGCACGGAAAGGTATTCACAATATTTTAAGCACTCTAGAATTAAGGATCCTAATTTAAGAACTATAAAGTTACTCTGCATAAATTATATAACATTGATCTTTCCTGCTACTTTTTCTAAAAGCTATTGGATAATCCTTAAGGACATATTTAAAAAAAAATTTCTTAGTGTGCATCTTAACTTTCTTTCTTCCTAGGCTGAAACTGATTGATAGGAGACTGGACACAAGAGTTGTGATAATACAAGGAAGTCACAGTTCATTCAGCTCATCTGTTCACCATACAACCTATGTACTATGCATATGCCCCACAAATAAATAATGTTTAAAGTCTGGAGGATATTACAACACTAAACAACAGCAACAACAAAATGTTCAGTTTCAGTGTACTGAAAAAAAGTAGGAGTTGATTCTAATTACATTTTTTTAAAACTGTTCTGAACCTCTATAAAATATATCAGGAACACTACTTTCTGTTTGCTTACAACCATGCAAAATACAGGACCACTAGATTTTGAAGTGTAAACAGATCTCCCTCATCTCTGTAAGAAAGAGGGTAAAAATGAGATGGCAAATATCTCTTATCCTTGTGAAAATATTAACAACAAATTTTACTTTATCATAGCTTGAGAGGCTATGATTGCTACATGGTTCTATTTTGTGATGCACTATGAGTCTTAAAGAAATAAGACTAAAAACATTTTATAGAGGTACTAGGGAAAATAGTTATAAATCTTTAAAATTTATCCTTTTTTATTGGGAAGAAAATTCAAAGTTTTGAGATTTTCTTGATAAAATGTTTTAATCCAACTTCCCAAATGCATCCTGTGGAGTTCAATATAAAGATACACATCTTCAACAAGCAGCTGCTTTCTCAATTTAATTTGTGCAGTTTTTTCATGCTCCACTGATGTATTAAATGCCGCTGTACTCTGTAGGAGTTTATCTTTGATAAACCCAACAGCTGGCTGCTTGCTTCATATTGACCTTCTTAAAATCTTTTAGAACTAGTCACACAAGTACTACAGATAGAAACTGCCATTTTAGTGTGACTGGCACAAAAGTGTATCATTTCCCGCAACTGTACTTGTGAGGATGCCAACTTGAGTCTTTATTAAAATACATACCAAACAGCTGAGATAATTTTGGTCCTTTTTAATATCTGTTATATATAGATTTTTGTTCATTTGTTTAACTGCGTGTACTTTAGAACCTTGTAATTAAGACAAATTGAGAAATCAAAAAGGAATAAACTTCCTTGTTACTTTATCATTCATTTTGCTTGGAGCTATGAAGGCAGATGTTGATCAAGCAAGGGAACAGAAAACAAGCATCCCATAAGACCACCAAAAACTAGAGTCAGAACTGTCATTCTAGCATAGAAACTATTAATACATTCTTTTAAATTTACATATTTTAATAAAGCAAACTAAGTAGAAAAATACTTCACAAAAACTCATTTCAAATAAGAACTATATTCATCAATCAAACTTGATTTTGAAATGCTTTGTATGTGCGGTGTCTTTATAACATATTTAAAAAACTCACTTCAGGAGTTATTTTCATTCCTGCATCTATTCATTGAGTAATTAATTACTGAGCGACTGAACTGAACTGAAGAACAGAGCACCAGGCAGGCAGTGGGGAAGTGACAAAGAAGCATGTGAAATGCTTGCAGCATAAGGTGTGGTATGCTATTATATTAAAGCATGTGTAATATTTCCTATATTCAGGTTTATAATACCACCACGGCAGGATAAAACACTCTCTTTAAGGAAAAAAAATAAAAATTTAATGATAAGAATGTATTGATGGTCTTCTCACATTAAATGGTATTATTTTCTATTGTAGTATATGTAGCTGTCATCAGACACAGAAGGGAAAACAGTCTAAATGGCCTATGTAATAGAAGAAAATTTCAAATATTTTTCATTCTTTCCATATATAGTTCTTTCTTTTCATCTGTTTTCCATTTGAAGCTAGAGTATTAAATACCTTGTCAAATCTTCATGGCTTTTTTGCTCTTGATTCAAGCTAGTATTATATCCTTCAAACTGTATCAAGACCTGTAATTCCCACAGTACTCAAGTATGGGCATCAACACAAATGAAATGTTCAAAGAGCATAAAAAAATTTTCCAGGCTGCACCAACAAGGGAGGTGTCTACATATATGAAAGATCCACAGAAGTCAATATAAATATACCTCAGTAAAACTCAATGGTCAAAGAAGCCTCCCTTTTCTTCAATCAGAGACAATTTTACAAGTTAGTTTGTGGACTGTGTATTAGTATACACTACATATTAGTGTGGTAAGAGAGCTTCTTTATAGTTTCTCAATAGAAATTTCAAATTATTGACAAGAGAAAAGGTAAAATAAATGCTCTTCCCTAAAAGGAAACTGTGTTTCTCAAAGCTGCCATACTTATTCACAACCATTTATTACCATAAATTTCAACTTGCAGGACTGAAAAGTCATTAAGAAAGGATTTATGCAGTTACTTTTCTAAGATTACCTTAAATAAATGGAATAATATAAGTAATGAAAAAAAAAAGCACTAGCACTAGAAGCAGAAAGCACTAGCAGCAGAAAAACTAAGGAGATATTTATTACACACTTAAGTTTCAGAAACTACACTGTTTACAGAAATCATCTCATTTCAGTTCAGTTCTTTCGCTCAGTTGTGTCCGACTCTTTGTGACCCCATGGACTGCAGCACACCAGGCTTCCCTATCCATCACCAACTCCCAGAGCCTACTCAAATTCATATCTATTGAGTTGGTGATGCCATCTGACCATCTCATCATGCCCTGTGCCTCCCGCCTACAGGGTCCTTCACATGAGTCAGTTCTTTGCATCAGGTGGCCAAAGTATTGGAGTTTCAGCTTCAACATCAGTCCTGCCAACGAGTATTCAGGACTGATTTCCTTTAGGATGGACTGGTTGGGTCTTCTTGCAGTCCAAGGGACTCTCAAGAGTCTTCTCCAACACCACAGTTCAAAAGCACCAATTCTTCGGTGCTCAGCTTTCTTTATAGTCCAACTCTAATAATCATACATGACTACTGAAAAAACCATAGCTTTGACTAGGCGGACATTTGTTGGCAAAGTAATGTCTCTGCTTTTGAATATGCTGTCTAGGTTGGTCATAACTTTCCTCCCAAGGAGTAAGCATCTTTTAATTTCATGGCTGCAGTCACCATCTTCAGTGAATTTGGAGCCCCCAAAAATAAAGTCTGTCACTGTTTCTACTATTTCCCCATCTATCTGCCATGAAGTGATGGGACCAGATGCCATGATCTTAGTTTTCTGAATGCTGAGTTTTAAGCCAGCTTTTTCACTCTTTCATCAAGAAACTCTTTAGTTCCTCTTCGCTTTCTGCCATAAGGGTGGTGTCATCTGCATATCTGAGCCATTTCTCCCAGCAATCTTGATTTCAGCTTGTGCTTCATCCAGCCCAGCGTTTCTCATGATGTACTCTGCATATAAGTTAAATAAGCAGGGTGACAATATACAGCCTTGACGTACTCCTTTCCCTATTTGGAACTAGTCTGGTGTTTCATATCCAGTTCTCACTGTTGCTTCCTGACCTGCATACAGATTTCTCAAGAACCAAGTCAGGTCGTCTGGTATTCCCATCTCAGGAAGAATTTTCTACAGTTTGTTGTGATCCACACAGTCAAAGGTTTTGACATAGTCAGTAAAGCAGAAATAGATGTTTTTCTGGAACTCTCTTGCTTTTTCAATAATCCAATGGGTGTTGGCAATTTGATCTCTGGTTCCTCTGCCTTTTCTAAAACCAGCTTATACATCAGGAAGTCCACAGTTCACATACTGTTGAAGCCTGGCTTGGAGAATTTTGAGCATTACTTTACTAGCGTGTGAGATGAGTGAAACTGTGCCATAGTTTGAGCATTCTTTGGCATTGTCTTTCTTTGGGATTGGAATGCAAACTGTCCTTTTCCAGTACTATGGCCACTACTGAGTTTTCCAAATTTGCTGGCATATTGAGTGTAGCACTTTCATCATCTCATTTAATCCTCTCAAAAGTGTTAGGAAACTGAGGCATAAAATGGTTAAATCACTTGCCTAAAATCAGTTAGTAAGAAAAAACCAGAATACAAATATAGGCAGTCTAACTTGAAAGCACACAGTTTTAATGTTGTAGTAAATTTCCTAATTCTAGGTCAAAGTGAGTCCAGGCATAAAATAATGCTATTGTCTATAACACAAACCACAGACTCAATTCAATACATCTAATATTGTGTTACATGTTTATTTTGAGGATAAGCAATGAGGGACAAGAAGTAAAATTTTTGTTCATTTACCTAGACATCAATATACAGGGTAGTCATTTTTCCTAGATACCCTCAATATACAGTCTCTAAGATTCCATGACAGACTTTGTGCTATCCCAACTGTATGGCAATACTTCTCAAGGGCCTACCCACCAACTGAGATAAAAATGAAAAAAATAGCTTTTACTTTACTAAAATAAAATTTATTAAGTTTAAAGAAAAACATTTTTTGGCATATAATGCATCCTATCATCTCAAAATTTTAAATATGAAAAATGATCACGATAATTTGTCTAGCTTATTTCACTGTTCTTATTAAAATAGTAAACATTTAGTAAAATACTGAAATATCCATATGTGGTAAAATAAAAAATTGTGTACCCTCTCTTACACGGGGGGAAAAGGGTAAGTAGTTATTCATAATATATAAAAGGTTAGGAACTAACCTTATATTAGTCACCCATCCCAACTGGTAGTCTCCCGGGGAAAAACAGAAAGATGCCAACACTGTAGCAATGACAACTGTTCAAATGTGATACTAAGAGTGAGCGTGAATCTAGTGAAAAGAACACAGTTCTCTGGGCCAGTTATTATTCTAGTGCCTCTCAGCTCAACTCCACTCTTCAATATCTGCTTTGAAATAACCAACAGAAGCCCATCAGCACTTTCCATCTACACGATCCTCGGCCCTGTCTCAGTAGAGCGGCAGAAGGCACTGTAAGAGGAAGGGGCTTCTCTTCAGGACGGGAAAAGGACGCCCACCAGGGCTCTGCCCTCAGTGACCCTGCAGACCCAGCCTGAAGATCACTTTCCTGTGGCCCTCTCAACCCAGACACCACACACTCCTGGTTTGAAACCACTGCCCAGTTACCCACTTGCCTAGAACTACAGGCCAGGTACTGGCCCAGGCAAACCAGCCAACTTCTCTGCCATCCAGTAGGCTCAAACTACACTTTCTCTAACAAGGCCTGAACCATAGTCTTGGGGAAGGTGTCTTCCTTCCAACTTTGTCATTCCCTGGAAACTCTCTCTCAGCTCTACAGTATTATTATTCAGAGTTCTTTTATATCTTTATGGTTACTGTTTATTATGGCTTAGTCCTTCTTTAAGTTAAATATCCCCTTTTATAATCATTGTATAGGTTCTATTTACTAATATACTCTTGAAGTCAAACAGATCTGAGTTCAAATTTAACTACGAACGTGTTCAAAATTATGTAAAGATTTGAGCCTCAGCTTCTACCTATAAAATAGGCAACTTTAGCATCTCTCTTATTATACAGTCATTCCTAAGATTAAATGGCATTATAGGTTATAAAGGCAAATGGAGATACTCAATCAATGATCTTTCCTCCTCTTTGCCCTGATATGTAGCCTCCTGTCCACTTACTCTATGTCAAAAAGACACAAAGAAGCAATCAAATGAAAATGTCTAACTCCGAAAATCATAAATACAAAAACAGAAGCATATGCATTATAAAGCAGGTATATTAACACAAAAGAATTATGACATCAACCTTCCAGCATCTGTCTCCTTGAAAATTCCATCCTGATTGGGACACAGTTCACAGCTAGGGGAAACACCACATTTACAGGCATCACAAAACCAAGGTTCAGTGGAGTTTTCAGAAGCTGAACTCATAATAGAGTCACTCTCTCCATCAACTCCATAACAACCTGAAAAAAAAAAAAAGAAGCATGATTAGAGTTTACTTTTTAAACTCACATTTATAAAGTTACAAAAGAAAAAGGGAAAGGAAGTAGAGAATAATTCTGAAAATTAATGGTTTAGAAGAATGATATTAAAGTCAAAACACAGAACTGAAATCATTTTATAAAAATGTTTTCACCATTTCATAGTGTATGTAATGACATAACTCTTTAAGACAAGTTTAGGTCTACTGGAAAGCATTATAGAAGGGGAAAATTTTATGGTTCTTTAAAATTTTTACAAAAAAATACATTAAAATATGAGTTTTCATTATATAGAAATCAGAACTATTGAGTCTAGGAACTATTAATTAGGAAATATTTTCAAGCTACCTTTGTACTGAGCATTTAAATATATCTAAAAGACCATGATCATGTAAAACATACAAACAAAAACCTCTGATCTAATTTTGTATGAATCTGGTTAAAACACAAATTCATACAACCATAAATGTAAAGTACTAGTAAAAGGAAAATAATAGACATACACATACATAAATTAAGGCTACTGAGCAATCTGAATAGTTTAGAGATAAACAAGCGAGTTCCATTCACAGTTGAGCCAGTCTAGAGCTATACAAGGTATCTGATCTATTTAACATTTATAATTCTTCTGTCTTCTGTAAAAATGTATCCAGAACTGAAATGAATGAAAAGAAGGGTAGCATAATCCTTCACATTTTAGAATAGGACATCAACCCTTATTGCGGCTTATAATAAACAGTACTTCCCTGGTTAATTACAATAGTCATGACTCCTAAATAGTTTTGTTTTGTTATCTAAATGGTGCTTGATGTACCACAAATTTCATATTATCTCTCTTTTTCTAGAAAGGAAGACACTGCTCTCATGACAAAATGTACTTTAGAAAAATAATTTAATACACATTAAAAATTAAATAGATAACCTAATTCTATTAATAGTTCCAATTATGCCCATCATCTTTAGGTTGGGTATTTCTCTGATATCCTAAGACACACTTCTTACTCTCAAGATAGGTCACTTCTACAAACAGCCTACTATTAACCATCCCAGGATAATTCTGACCAGGTTTATCCTAATTGGGTGGTCTTATTGCCAAATTCTAAGGGGCACTCAAAGTACCCTTTAATAAACTGAAGCTATTAAAAATACCACTATGAGAAACATATGTAAGTAACAATTCTCTTTCAAAAGGTTTCACCATGGAGGTAAGTTTCCATGCATCCAATGTAAGATCATGTGACTATTGGAACTGATTAAACACTACACAGACAACAGGAGCCTGATGAAAATTGTCTTCTCACAACCACCAAAGATACCCAAATTGAAACAAGTAAGTATGTAATCCCATCACTTCATGGCAAATAGATGGGCAAACACTGGAAACAGTGACAGACTTTATTTTCTTGGGCTTCAAAATCACTGCAATGGTGACTGCAGCCATGAAATTAAAAGACGCTTACTCCTTGGGAGAAAAGTTATGAGCAACCTAGACAGCATATTAAAAAGCAGAGGCATTACTTTGTCAACAAAGGTCCATCTAGTCAAAGCTATGGTTTTTCCAGTACTCGTGTATGGATGTGAGAGCTGGACTATAAAAGAGGCTGAGTCCTGAAGAACTGATGTTTTTAAACTGTGGAGTTGGAGATTCTTGAGAGTCTCTTGGACTGTAAAGAGATCAAACCAGTCCTAAAGGAAATCAGTCCTGAATCCTAAAGGAAATCAGTCCTGAATATTCATTGGAAGGACTGATGCTGAAGCTGAAACTCCAATACTGTGGCCATCTGATGGGAAGAACTGACTCATTGGAAAAGACCCTGATGCTGGGAAAGATTGAAGGTGGGAGGAAAAGGAGACAACAGAGGATGAGATGGTTGGATGACATCACCAACTCAATGGACCTGAGTTTGAGCAAGCTATGGGAGTTGGTGAAGAACAAGGGAAGCCTGGCGTACTGCATCCCACGGGGTCACAAAGAGTCAGACATGAATGAGTGACTGAACAACAAATGTTATTCAAAGGTTTTACAATAGTGAACCTTAACATAATCCAAATGTCATACAGAAGAATGCTAAAAATTTTAAAGGAGCTAGACTATCATACACAAGAAAAAGATTCAAAATATTAATTTCTTTAAATCATCTAATTGTGGCTGGTGATAATTATTACATTTATCACTTCTGTTTGGATATACATTTTTAAAACAATAAACCATAAAATGAAAAAGAAATAAAATTTTCCTCTTGGGAGTAGTTATTATTGCTTATCAGCAAGATAAGAACATTTTCCAGTAAAAATAACAGTAAGCAAACAGTTTATTTGAAGAAAAATCACAAAACAATAAAGAATAGTGAATTTGATTTCTCCGTTATGTAATACCACAAGGAAAAACACTATTTTCTTTACAAAATAATATTTTTCAGGCAATTTTTTTCATTAGTATTCACATGAAGTCCCAAGATAATAAGCCCTCCAAATGACTATCCATTTTACCCATCTCATTCACCAATATCAAGGTGATATCAATATCAATCATATCAATATCAATATCAAATCATAGCAGCTCACTCTTTTAAAATAAAGCAAAGTTTCAATTCTAATTTTTAAAGAATATACCACACACTTGACGAATATCTGATTAAACAATGATTTAAAACAATGGTTAAATCACCTACAAAAACCTCAGAAGTGACTTCTATGGGTCCCTTTTAGGAAATTCCTAGTTTGCAGCCTAAAACATTGGTATCACATAAGCTTAAAGAACAATGAGCAAGTGGATAAGTATTTCTTCTTCAGCTTCACTGCCCTTGAAAAATGATCCACACTGTGTTATTACCTTTACAGAGTCTTCAACTTGCCACTTTTCCATATTTCTCTGCCATATCTATTGTCTACTGAGCTTTAGACTGAAATTCTAACATTTATATCCACTCTAATCCATTTAAATTAAAGACTAAACACATTTTAACATCTTTTTCTTTCTTTCATACAAAACAGAATTCAAACTACCATAAAATGAGGTTTATTCTCTTCAACCTATCTACCATAAAATGAGGTTTATTCTCTTCAACCTATCTAATTTTGAGTAAAAGATACAAAAAGTACACCTTCAATATGATTATGGAAAAAAGGGTTTTTTATATAATGAAATATAGAAAATTAAAAATTTATAGATATATAAAACCTATTCCATATACGTTTTTCATGTTTTAAAATGGGTAAACAGGAAAAACATGTCTGCTATTATTTTAGCAAAATCTCAACTTAAAAATCTCTCTAAATTATCATTACTTAAGCTTTTTTTTCTAAGGGAAAAATATAAAGGAAATACATCAAAGCACTAACTATGGCTGTCTGGATATTAGGACTGTTCAGTTCAGTTCAGTTCAGTTGCTCAGTCGTGTCCAACTCTTTGCGACCCCATGGATCATAACGCGCCAGGCCTCCCTGTCCATCACCATCTCCCGGAGTTCACTCAAACTCACGTCCATCGAGTCAGTGATGCCATCCAGCCATCTCATCCTCTGTCATCCCCTTCTCCTCCTGCCCCCAATCCCTCCCAGCATCAGAGTCTTTTCCACTGAGTCAACTCTTCGCATGAGGTGGCCAAAGTACTGGAGTTTCAGCTTTAGCATCGTTCCTTCCAAACAACACCCAGGACCGATCTCCTTTAGAATGGACTGGTTGGATCTCCTTGCAGTCCAAGGGACTCTCAAGAGTCTTCTCCAACACCACAGTTCAAAAGCATCAATTCTCGGTGCTCAGCTTTCTTCACAGCCCAACTCTCCCATACATACATGACCACTGGAAAAACCATGCTGCTGCTAAGTCGCTTCAGTCATTTCTGACTATGTGCGACCCCATAGACGGCAGCCCACTAGGCTCCTCTGTCCCTGGGATTCTCCAGGCAAGAATACTGGAGTGGGTTGCCATTTCCTTCTCCAATGCATGAAAGCGAAAAGTGAAAGTGAAGTCGCTCAGTCATGCCCAACTCTTAGCGACCCCATGGACTGCAGCCTACCAGGCTCCTCCGTCCATGGGATTTTCCAGGCAAGAGTACTAGAGTCGGGTGCCACTGCCTGCCTTGACTAAATGGACCTTTGTTGGCAAAGTAATGTCTCTGCTTTTCAATATGCTATCTAGGTTGGTCATAACTTTTCTTCCAAGGAGTAAGCGTCTTTTAATTTCATGGCTGCTAGAAATGTTTTTTTTTTTCTTGAAATTATGATCAAGGCTTCCCTGGTGGCCCAGTGGTAAAAAGAAAAATACACCTGCCAACGCAGAAGGCACATATTCAGTCCCTGGGTTGGGAAGTTCCCCTGGAGAAGGAAATAGCAACCCACTCCAGTATTCTTGCCTGGGAAATCCACAGAGGAGCCTGAAGGCCTACAGTCCACAGGGTCACAAAAGAGTCAGACATGACTCAACAACAATTACTATCAACCTCTGAGTAGCACACACAACCTATGTGAATCATATTTAATGAAAAATAATATAAAATGTGTCTATAATTGTTTTGAATTATTTAAGAGATATGTACAGTCCAAATCAGAGGAAACTTTCCCCATTCAACTTGTCACTGGGGACCAAAAGACCAACCACATCACTGAGGCTGAGTTACCTTACCTTAAATAAGTATTTAATATTTATCCTATCTCTCAGTACAGAAAAACCAGGAACACAAAATTTGCCATTTAAAACATTTTTTTCTGTACTTAACATCCTATCACTAGAACTCTGATTACAAAACCTACTAAAAGTTTTTAAATAAATTGAGTAATATTGCTGATGATGAGAAAAGAACTTATAATATGCACGATACCTATCACAAATATATCCTAAGGCACAAAAGAGACAAAATGCTGCTGACACATAAAGTCCAAATGGTGATTACCTGAACATTTGCTACCCAGTGAACGCTGCTAAGGATACATTTTTTCACATGCTAAGAAAAAAAAAAAAAAGTCTAGGGCTAGGCTAATAGCAGATTGGAAAATAAATAAAATAGGGGGTGGAATATCTCTTAGAGACCTTATTTAAAACACTGTTGGCAAGTATACTACCTAATGTTCTGTCATGTACTATGACATGCAGGTGACATTTTTCTTCAGACACAGTGCAATCAATATATCAGGATAACTGACATCACAGTCAGGGGTACCCTACTATTACAAGTCAGTTACAAGATCTTGTCACAAAGGTGTTTATACTAAGTGACAAGTTGCAACCTCAAAAAAAAAGAGATTTATCTACACTTAGATGAAGTACTCCAAAAAGAATTAGACAAGTTATCCATTTAAAAAGCACATTTGGAAAACTATCTTTTAGCAAAATCTCAACTTAAAAATCTCTCTATAATTACTTAAGCATTTCTTTTAAGGGAAAAAGATAAAAGAAATACATCACAGCACTAACTATGGTTGTCTGGATATTAGGACTGTTAGAAATGTTTTATCTTCTTTCTGTTCTATACATCCGTCATTTTATTTACTATTCATTCGTGGTTCAGCTGGTAAAGAATCCACCTGCAAAGGAGGAGACCTGGGTTCGATCTCTGGGTTGGGAAGATCCCCTGCAGAAGGGAAAAGCTACCCACTCCAGTATCCTGGCCTGGAGAATTCCATGGACTGTATAGTCCATGGGGTCTCAAACAGTCGGACATGACAGCAACTTTCACTTACCCACTTACCCAATACATTATGATGGACAATTAGCTTTTCAGAAAACAAAACATTTAAGAAGTTCATATTTAACCATGAAAATATTGAAGGAAAAGTGACCTGGTTAATTTACAATATGGAAGTCTGTCACTCAGGCACCTGATAACCAAAACCGAAAACACAAAACCTAGCAAGACTAGCTTCCTATTATGCCTTAGAAAATTTCCCTTCTTCTGGATTCATTAATTTTAGATAAAAATTCATTTTGGAACTTTACAAGTAGTGAAGAAAGATCTACATATGTGAATGCACAAAAAAATGAACATTCTAAACAGTGAAAAATACCACAAAGTTAAAAGGTACAGGACAAGGTGGAAAAGTATTTGCAAGGATACAAAGTATTTGTAACGCATACAACAGACAAAGGATTAACATTACTAAAAAAGAAAATTCCAATAAGTCAATAAGAAAAAAGACAGGTTAAGAAAAAGAGGGCTTCCCTGGTGGCCCAGTGATTGAGAGTCCACCTGCCAATGCAAGGGATACGGGGTTCAATCCCTGGTCAGGGAAGATTCCACGTGCAGTGAGGCAGCTGAGCCCAAGCACCACAACTGCTGAAGCTCCTGTGCTCTGCAGTAAGAGATGACACAGCAATGAGCTCGTACAGTGCAACTAGAGAGCAGCCCCCACTCACCAGAGAGAAAACCTGCACATGCCAATGAAGACCCAGCACAGGCAAAAAAAAAATCTTTTTTTTTAATAAAAAATAAAGAAATGACATAAGAAGTGTACAGCAAGCAATAGGAAAAAAGAAAAAAAAAATGGCCACATATATTACTACCAAACTTCAATACTAATAAGAGGTACAGATATTTTTATTAAGAGATAGTCTCCAAAAGATTTTTTTTAATTTACTAATATGCAGTGTTGCAGAGTGATCAAGTAGTTAGTACACTGTTGGAAGAATACAAATAAATACAGTCTTTTTGAAGGGCAATCTGGCAAAGTTTGTTAAAAAGTTTAAATGTGCTTATATTTTTATTCATTCTAGAAATCTATCCTGTACAAATTATGACATTAATATATATGACACATATTTGTTAGCACTAAATGTCAGTGGAAAACTAGAAACAAAAAAAAAGTAAAGACATTATGGTTGATCCATTCTATAGCTATTAATATATACCATTAAAAAAAGTAGTAACATACCCCATATGTAACTCATATGAAAAGAATCTCAAGATTAAGAAATGAGTAAAATAAAGTAAGTCATGGGAGGGGAATCTCCTGGAATTTATCTTATTTATTGCAAGGTGGGGACTGTGCAAACATGCAAATGCATGTTGCACCTTTGTATGTACGTTAAGAGCCTGACAGAGGGGGCTCTCACTGGTAAAATTTGGACAAGTATCAGAGTAATCAGGTTATAGATGATAATGAGACCACAGTAACACTGAAAAAGGATAAAAGAGGAGAGGTTCTTTACAAAACAAGAGTTGCCTAATAAATGTAGGAAGAATGATAGAAAATCCCCATTCTGCAGCCACATGCATAATAACTGGCTGTCAATGATGCTAAAACCACTAAGTATAAGGCTGTTAGGCAATAGGATATTAGAAAGTCTCAAGGTCATTACCCTATAGGTATTCATTAACTATAAAGAGTAAAGTATAGCTTTAGAATGGAGAGGCTTGGATGAAACTACCTTAACACATCACCAACAATGCAATAAACTGGCATTAAATGCTCTGGATGTGTAACATCATCATAGCACTCTTACCAAAAAAAAAGTTTAAACTGAATCTAATCCAAAGGAAACAATAAAACAAATCCAGATTGAGGGATACTCTACACAACATTTTGCTTTTTCAGAAGTCAACATAAATGATACAAAAAGACAGGAACTTGTTTTAGATTAAGACACTGACAGGCCACAAAATGCAGTGCATGGTACGTGACTGTGTCCTGGATGGTAGGAGGAGGGGAGAGCTGTGATAACAGAGGCATAGAGGGTACAAGGGGAGTTTGCATATTATTGACTACTGATCTTTTTAAAAAATATGTTTCTGTATATGTACGCACATGAGATGTTACCTCCTACTATGTGAGATGTTTGCTTTAGGGACGATTACAAAGACTCAAATGAGAAAAGCATGAGGCTGCTTTATTGGCAAGCTGGGTTTTCCCTCCTCTATCCTTCTGAATAAGCTGGTGTTAAATGTAACCAATGGTAGTCTCGAAAATAATAAAGTATAGATACCCTGGTAAGCCTTATTGAGCCACTCCTTCATATTATCAATGGAGCTAATGGTTTAATGTTCACATGAAACACCCTGGGATCAGTCATAATACAGATTCTGATTTAGAAGGTTAGGGACTTGGCCTGTGATTATGCTTTTCTAACAAGCGTCCAGGTGATACAGATGGTACCAGTTAATGCTGTGATCTGTGGACCACACTTTTCAGTAGCACAACTTTTAAAAAAACTACTGAAATAGGTAAAAGTGACATTTTCATTTAACTTTAAACCTTATTTACTTTAGATGCAGCAATAGTTCAAGTATACAGTGCTGCTGCTCCTGCTGCTAAGTCGCTTCAGTCATGTCCAACTCTGTGTGACTCCACAGACGGCAGCCCACCAGGCTCCCCCGTCCCTGGGATTCTCCAGACAAGAACACTGGAGTGGGTTGCCATTTCCTTCTCCAATGCATGAAAGTGAAAAGTGAAAGTGAAGTCGCTCAGTCGTGTCCGACTCCTAGCGACCCCATGGACTGCAGCCTACCAGGCTCCTCCATCCATGGGATTTTCCAGGCAAGAGTACTGGAGTGGGGTGCCATTGTCTTCTCCAGTATACAGTGAGAAAGACCTTAAAAACTAAAATAATTAAGTGGCCATAAAAGCCCCTATTCAGATAAATAAGTAAAGGACTGAAACTTTACTTCTGACAGGCTGCTGACCTTGTTTTCGAGGAATACAAAATGAAAAGTTAAAAAGAAATAGAAATGTTGGTGAGTATGTAGAGAAAAGGGAATCCTTGTACACTGTTGGTGGCATGGTAAATTGGCACGGTCACTATGGAAAACAGTATAGATGTTCCTCAAAAAACTAAAAATAAATACATCCAAAGAAAACAAAAACAAATTAGAAAAGATACATGCACCCCAATGTTCATAGCAGCATTACTTACAATAGCCAAGATATGGAAGCAACCTAAAAGTACATCAACAGATGAACTGATACAGATCTGGTATACACAACAGAATATTACTCAGCCATTCAAAAGAATGAAATTCTGCTATTTGCAACAATGTGGATGGACCTAGAGAGTACCATGTGTACGCGAATAAGTCAGATGGAAAAAGACAAATACTCTATGTTATCACTTATATGTGAAATCTAAAAAAAATAAACAAATGTATATAAAAAAATAGAAATACACTCAATATATAGAGAACAAACTCATGGTTACCAGCAAGGAGAGGAAAAGTGGCAGGGGCCAGATAAGCATAGGGGAATAAGACATACAAGCTACTATATATAAAATAAATAAGTAACAAGGATTCATTGTATAGTACAGCCATTAAATATAGCCAGTATTTTTTAAAAACTTTAAATGGATTATAGTCTATAAAAATATTGAATCAATATTTTGTACATCTGAAGTTAATATAATATTACAAAGCAACTTTACTTCAAAAAATAAACAAATAACAGGTCAGAAGGGAGAGTTCATTGTGATTTGTAAAGGAAATGCAGGAGATGCAGACTTGAGTCCAAAAGTAAGCAGCTACAGTAAAAGAGTTGCTTTACTATCATAGCTGTGGGACATTGAGACCACAAGGCTGAAGCAGACTGACTAACAGCAGCAAGACATCACCCTCAAATACATTAAAACATTTCTAAGGACCAGGCAACTGTCAAACATGAGTAAGGGATTTAACAGAAGAGAGTGGCAAACTGAAGATTCTAGGCTTCATCAGTCCTATTCAACTCCAGGAGATTATTACCATAAAAGTGAGAACCAACTGCTGTCAGAACTTCAAGAGAAGTTCAAATTCCTAAATATGTAAAATAACATCTTCAGTTTTTAAATGTTAACAATCAATTCAATTTCTTAAAATCATTGTGCTAGCCTTAAATAGGAGAAGGAAATGGCAACCCACTCCAGTGCTCTTGCCTGGAGAATCCCAGGGACGGGGGAGCCTAGTGGGCTGGCGTCTCTGGGGTCGCACAGAGTCGGACACGACTGAAGTGACTTAGCAGCAGCAGCCTTAAATATCACATCCATGGTCAAAACCATGACCTATGAAGTAGAGGCATTACCCTCACATGATGAATAGTCAGTAACACCAACAGTACTAGTCATGCCTGCATCTCACATCAGGACTGACAGTCACTCATACAAGCAGCGGTAACACATCTGTGACCATCAGTGGTGATCAGCACGACAAACAATGGCAGCACAGCTGCTACTTTTGATGTTCACCTGTTCTGCAACTTCTCCAAGAAATCTGAACCACTCTTAGGGAAAAAAAAAGAACTCATACGCACAACCATGTTGACTGGTCCAAGGTTATAATCATTACCACTAATCTCAAGTCGTCCCTTATTGCTGTCTGGTAATATATACACACATATATTATATACACACACATATAACATGGGTGAATATGTAAGTATACACACACACAATATTATGTACGTATTTCCCTAATCCATTTATTCCCCCAAATAACTATTTTATACCAACCTCTCACTCCTCAAATCTCCAACGTCTTCCCACCTCTGCATTCTGCTAATGGCTGCTTCCTATTTCACTGAGAAAATAAGCATTCAATTCCACATGTTCTAACCACCACATCCAACATCCTACCTACATCTGTATCCATATAGTCTCTTCTCCTTCTATTTACTATGCCAACTTTTATCTATTAAATCTCTTCCCTTGTGTTGGATCCTATCCTTTATAGCCTTGTACTCAAAAGACTTGCTCCAGCAACTGTTCCCCTTTCTTTCCTGACATCACCAATTGCTAACTTTCCATTTCCACTGGTTCCTTCCATCCATACACTAGCATCTGTCTCTGTGCAAGGCAGCCTCTAAGATGGCCCCCAGTATTAATATTTTTGGAATGCCCCCTCCTACATTTGACTAAGGCTGGTTCTCTGCGAACAATGTAGCAGAATTGACAGTACATGCATAATGTCACCCTGCTTATTTAACTTATATGCAGAGTCCATCGTGAGAAACGCTGGGCTGGAGGAAGCACAAGCTGGAATCAAGACTGCTGGGAGAAATATCAATAACCTCAGATATGTAGATGACACCACCTTTATGGCACAAAGTGAAGACGAACTAAAAAGCCTCTTGATGAAAGTGAAAGTGGAGAGTGAAAAAGTTGGCTTAAAGCTCAACATTCAGAAAACAAAGATCATGGCATCTGGTCCTATCACTTCATGGGAAATAGATGGGGAAACAGTGGAAACAGTGTCAGACTTCATTTTGGGGGGCTCCAAAATCACTGCAGATGGTGACTGCAGCCATGAAATTAAAAGATGCTTACTCCTTGGAAGGAAAGTTATGACCAACCTAGATAGCAAGCAGAGACATTACTTTGCCAACAAAGGTCCATCTAGTTAAGGCTATGGTTTTTCCAGTGGTCACGTATGGATGTGAGAGTTGGACTGTGAAGAAAGCTGAGCGCCGAAGAATTGATGCTTTTGAACTGTGGTGTTGGAGAAGACTCTTTTGAGAGTCCCTCGGATTGCAAGGAGATCAGTCCATCCTAAAGGAGATCAGTCCTGGGTGTTCATCGGAAGGACTGATGCCAAAGCTGAAACTCCAGTACTTTGGCCACCTCATGCGAAGAGCTGACTCATTGGAAAAGACTCTGATGCTGGGAGGGACTGGGGGCAGGAGGAGAAGGGGACGACAGAGGATGAGATGGCTGGATGGCATCACTGACTCGATGGACATGAGTTTGGGTAAACTCTGGGAGTTGGTGATGGACAGGGAGGCCTGGCATGCTGCAATTCATGGGGTCGCAAAGAGTCAGACACGACTAAGCGACTGAACTGAACTAACCCCATATTTTCCCCCTTGCTTCTATGTATTTTACATTTTTAATAAACCATGTGACATAAGCATTTGGCCTGTAAGCCTTGTTTCCCATAACCTTTGGGATGACTTGCCTGGTAGTGACTTGGAGTTTACCATGCATTAGGGTCATTTCCCATAAGCCAGGTTTCATCTTACTCTAAAAACAGTGTTTGACAGTTACAATCTATTTTGAAAACTTTTCATTACTCCAGGCCACTACTCAAGGCTCTTCTCCAATCTCACTGGCCCTGTGCTCCTCCACTCCTCTTGAAGTGCTCAAAGCACTATGCCATTCCCTAGACAGCACATTCAGGCTCACAGTTTTAAACATCTGCAGGCTGATCAGTCCCAAATTTACCCCACCAGCCCCTATATCTTACCTCAACTCTCAAAGTTTAAAACCAAACTTTTACTATCTACCTGTAAACCTATTCCTCTGTTGGATCACTGCTATGGTCTCCAAAATGGTCTCCCTGATTCCCACTTTAGACACACTTCGGTCTGCTCTCACCCCAGCAGTGATTCTTCCAACACATTAATCATATCGTCGTGATCCTCTGCTTAAAGTTCACCCAGCTCTTCCCATATCCATCTCAGTATAATCTGAAATCTATGACCTACAAGGCCCCACCTGGTTTGCCCTTATCTCTGCCTCCACCACTAAGCAGCTCACTCCCTCACTTCTAGCCACGCTAACCTCCACGTCATCATACAAACACTCCAGACATGTTCCTACTTCAACATCTTTACACTAACTACTCCCTCATTCTGGAGTGCTCTTTCCCCAGATATTCACATGGCTTGCTTACTCACATGCTTCAGGTCACTGCTCAGAGATCACCTTATCAGAGAGGATTTTCCTTATAAGCTTTTATAAATAGAAACTTTCACCTGCCCACTCAACAACCCCCATTCATAGCATTCCTAATATTCCTTTTCCTACTTTATTTTTGCCCACAGTCCAGACCACCACCTGATATATATTACTGTGTTATATTTTCATTCCTGTCTCTTACTATGCATTAAGCTCCATAAGGTCAGCACTGTCTATATTGTTTATTTTACATGCCTGAAACCTACAGAATGCCTAGCACTCAGAAAGTTCTAAACAAACACTACTGAAAAAAAAAAAAGAAATAACAGCAACAGGAGACATTCCAACAGTGAGTCTTAGCAGCAAGGGCAGGGAGCTTCATATGAAGACAAGAGGACTGGTTAAAGAAGTCCAAGCCCCACAAGTCTCAGAAGTCCAGCAGATACCCAAAATTATTTGGGAGGAGGTGGCAATACCAGAAAGGCAGGTAAGGGCAAGGCCACAGAAACACTGTTTTTCAGTAGGTCGTGAGAGCACAAGATAACTTCAGAGGCACTTCTGCCAAAAGCATCAGGTTAGCACCTGAACCTAATCAGGAGAAAACGTAAGAAAATCCCAATATTGAGGACATCCTATCAAAGAACTGGCCTGTATTCTTCAAAAATGTCAATGGCATGAACCACAAAGACTTAGATTAAAGGAAACTAAATAGATATGACAACTGACTGCAACTCATAATGCTGGATTTTATTTTGCTAGAATCAATATCATTGGGATGATTGGCAAAATGTGAATACAGTCATAGACTAGACAACAGTTTTCTACCAATGGTGACTTCCTGGCTTTGATAATTATGTGACTTTGTAAGAGAATGAATGTCCTTGATCTTTGTCCTTAAGAAATACACAGTAAGGCACTAGAGGCAGAGCTGAACATTTTGTCTACAGCTTACTCTCAGAGGTGAGGGAAAATTTTTTATATGAGAGAAGATAAAACATATATAGCAAGATATCACCATCTGGCAAATCTTAGTGAAGAGCATACAAATTCACAAGTCAGAAATTATCTCAAAATAAAAAATTTTAAATAAAATACAACAAAAATTACATTAAAAAGGTTCAAAATTCATAATCAGGAAAAATACTTTCAGTGTATTACAATGGCTCCTATTTCAGATTCTAAAAGATGATCTCTACAAATTCCCCTTTCAACTTAAAAATTATAACTATGAAAGAAGAAACTATATACCACTTGACTCAACTGTACCTTTTTTAAAAATGCACTCTACTATACGAACATACTAGATTTTTTCCTATACCTAAATTTCAATTAAAAACTAGAAATAATGCCATGAAAGAAAATATCATAGTATTGACCTTCAAAGAAATAATGATTTATATATAGTAATAATCTACTTTGATTATTTTAAAACACATTTTAAATGAACCTAATCTGAAAAAATAATACCCATCATAATTTGAAAATTCAGTTCGTCTTATTTCAGGTTAAGTATAATAAAATATTATAGAAAAATTAGTATAGTACATATGTAAAACAGCTGATATTACTTATACAAATGCAGTGTCAACCAGTCATTTCTAAAAGGAAGCAAAACAAAGCAAAATTACCTTCATGAACTGTAATGCCACAATTGTCACACTGAATTATTTCATCAGCATCCTCACTATTATCTCCAAGACAAACACAGCAAATCAGAATATGGTCCATTTTTTGAGAACTCCAGTTTTGACTCTTCTCAAGAATCAGCGAGTCCTAATAATAAAATATCAGAAAATCACATATTTAAAAGGTAATTTTAATAAATTCTCACCTTAAATCATTTTGTGCATTTCCAAAATTATGCTGCATACTCCATTTCTTTAGTAATTCCCAAGTGCACCACATTTGAGAAGTATATCCCTGTTAAAGGACCCTCTAAGAACCCTCTTTCTAATTTTTCACTTCTCTCCAAGTTTTATATTCTCTCTTCCCAAGTAAATACAAAACCAAGCTTATAACCAACAACTCTTCATCTGCTTTGCCATTCTGGATATAGCCTGACCCCTGAAACTCAGAGAAAGGTAAAATTAATCCACAAGTAATCACTAATTCTATATGAGTCTTAAAAATGTAAGAATGGTTCCTACACTTAGCAAGCTTATAATCCTATCTAGGGGAGACAAGACACACACATATTAAACAATTTTTAAAAATCAATTCAAGATAACATATAGGCAAATATGTATGTGATGGCATAGTTACAGACTAAATTCCTTTGGTGCTGGGGAATCTAGAATTTCCAGAGTCATCAAACTGGTGGATGACAGATCCATGAAAGTCTGCATTGGAAATTGGTGTATACAGGCACAGAAAATCATCTAAAAAAGAATCCAGACTGACTGCTAGAAGAGTCAGACTACTCTATTAGCCTTTTGTCAAGAAATACCTAGTGAACACCTAGTTAAGTGCAACATGAAAGGAGAAAGGAAAATGCATTCAGGAATATATTTTAAAAAAAAAGGAAGAGGGTGCTCCATTTAATTTAAACCTTCTGCAGCATGAATTCAAACTTTAAATGCAAATTAACAAGATAATGATGTCTGCCATTTAATACACTGGGCTTAGCATTACATGTAATAAAAGATGACATCTGAGTCTATATATTTTCATTTAAGAACCTAACCATATTCAGAAACAAAATAAATTAGTTCCATATCACACATTCATTAAATATATTATTTCATGTTAACATTTTTATGTTTCTATATTCTTTTAAACTGACCAATATCCACAGGTAACATTCAGAGTAATTTCAACAGCAATTTGTAAATAACATCTGAATGACATGACCGTCATAATTAATAACATTCTTTCAAGATATTTTCTGTGTAATTAATAAACTTGCAGCTGACCTAGACAAAAAAAATCACTAAATACTGCAAAAGTTAACAAGGAGGCAATGTCACTTCTCTTGAGAATTCTCGCACTTTAAAATTCTATACTTTACTCCTTTTGTTATAAAACCAAAGTAGTGTGAGGCATTGCACGTGGCTAGCAAATAAGGTTAAAATTTCCTAAAAAGAAAACTCATGTTTTAAAGTAATTTAGTACAGTGAACAAAAGAAAAATCTACCCAGATTTTCATCCCAAAACTTCAAAGCTAAAGCTTTCTCATCTGTAAAACTGGATGACAAAAATAATACCTACCTCATCAAGTTCTTGTAAGAATTAACAAGAAAACACATGGCAAAAACGTTCCTGATACGTACTAGGTATTCAATAAATGATCATTCCCATTCTCCCTTCTTCTGTACTTTGAAGATGGTCCAAAAAGAGAAATATGAGCTGACCATTTACTACATGGGGAATCTTCCTTGGAATTCCAAAAGGAAAGTTATGTCTCAATAAGCACTGCTAGTTTAAATATTTTCCTATGGTAAATCCTTTTTTTTTTTAAAGAATACCACATCAAGATTAAAAAAATAACAGATCAAATAAAGAGTGAGCAAATGACCAGAGTTTGATGACTGAGAAGCTACTCATGTTAATGCACTCTGCCTGTATTTCTCTGGTGGAATTACAACTACTAATTAGCCCTTGAAAAAAAGATTTACCCATGTGGGAAATAAATAAATGTCTATGGATCAGAAAAATGAGCATCAATAGGTAGCTCTAGGTAGCTCTAAATCTATTATTTTCCTGTTTGTCTATTTTTGCTCAGAAAAACAGTAAATGTCTTAATTATATCTCTATTCCATTTTCTCTCTACACACATTATCATTTAGAGGCAGGGAAAACAAAATTAACTGGCAATTTTGGTTGATACCCATCATTGCAGACTCTTACTAAAAATTAAATACAAAGAGACAAAAATGCGGAAAATTAGGAAAATTCAGATAACAACTGCTATTTCTTCACAGGGCAAGACATCTAATCCATTTAACATAACAGAGCCTTTTATCAGGAAAAAAAAAAAAAAAAACTTCCACCTGAAGATTTCTAAGATGATGTTCTATCATGATTAATTCTTACCGAAAGTGCCTGTTTCAAAGTCCAGGAACCATTATCTGAAAATACTATACAGCCCTCCCCCAAAAAATCTTACTTCAGAAAACTAAAAGGTAAGGTAACCTTAGTGAATCTCAGAAACTTCAAAATAAAATTATGAAAAAGACATGTAACCATATTCCAAGAGTACTGTTGAGATTGCCCTTAAATTTAAAAAAAAAAATGCCATAATGCCACTGATAAAGATATGCCCATGTGAAGAAAATGCAGGTTATCAAATGCCCAATTATTGAACAGTAATTCTCAAACTGTGGTCTAGGGAACTCTCTTTCAGGGGTTCTAAAAGATAAATACTATGGATATTTGCCTTTTCACTCTCTTATGGGTATATGATGAAGATTTCCAGAAGTTACATGACATGGGATGGTGTCACCAATCCAACAACTTCTATGCTTCTTTACATTTTTTTTTTCAATTTCTGAGTTTTAATTGCAAATGGCAAATATCAAAAGATATAACTTATATAAATAATAATTATGGTCCTCAATTTTTAAGAGTATTCTGAACCAAAAATTTGAGAATCACTGCTCTAGAGCATTTCAAGGCCTACAGCATACACACAGTAAGACCATTAAGAGCCAATAATTATAAAATTCCTCCAAAAAGAATGTCAAATGCCTGTAAAAAATTTCAAAATTATGAAAGTTCCTGGGCATCATTTATGCAATACCCAATATCACAGCCCTAAAAAAGCACCTGACAGAAGCCAAGAAAAAAAAAAAATCTGCCTGCTTATAAGCTAAATACAATTCTATTCTGTATTCTAAAACTACATTTTTAGCTATCTCTACTACAAAGTAGTATTTGAAACAAAGTAAAAGCATAGAAAAATAAAACTTCAAATATAATCAGATATATAGGTATTAACTGATGAATACTTGGCAAGGTATCACTACCTAAATTAACCAGGAAGATTAAAATTCAAACACTGGTCAGACAACAAGGATTATTTTTGGTCATCTTTTTACAAAATCAAGATTATACAAATAGAAAATTTTAAAATATATGATAAACTGAATTTATTAGTTTTCTATTAAAATTTAACATTAATTTGAATGACATTTACGTAGAACCAGAATCATCAAAAATAATTGAGGAGTTTGAAAAACAGTTTTGGAAAAAAACAGTTATCAAGGTTTCAGGGAGATTATTATTGAGGGAAAATTAATCTTCCGTAAGGTCTTCTACATTTCTACGCAGAGTGGAACAAAAGGAAAATTAACATAAATTAACACAAAAAGAATTAATTTAGTTACTATAAGAAGCACTTCCTTTACAACTTTATCAAAGCACTTATCCAAGAAGTCCTCTGGAATCTCATTCCTTAGGGACTGTTAACCTAAATAAAGCCCCATTATTTACCAAAATCTCTTCTGTTTAGTAGAGAAAAATTAAACAGCACATGTCACCTTTATATGTATCATAAAACACAGTCTACAATCTCTCAAGCAATTTGTTACGTGGTACAGATTATTAACAACTGAATAATTTACATAGATTTTACATGGCAAATATCTAGACATTCCCTCACACCTTAGCATAATTCCCCCTATCACTAGCCAGCCTCTTGTATGGTTGTTATGCCAATAAAAATGAAGAAAGTGATACTGCCAAAGGTAAACTAAGGAGATACAGATCAGCATAAAGTGCTATAAAATAAATTGGATACATGCTTAAATCAATTACGAACAACTGGATTTTCCATACTTCTGTTTCCTTAAATTGCAAATACAGACTGTCTTGCTACATCATTATGAATAGTATGCTATATTCCAAATGACAATTTTCCTTTATTTAAAGATAAGAATTAGGAAAGCACTGGAATCAGGCAACATTCTTCTTAGGAAAACGGGCAACCTAGAAGTTAACCAGTGTTATAATCTAAAACACCAACTACTGCTTCATCTCTGCTGACATTTAACACCTACCTCCTAATCTGCTACATACTATTTTGGTTAAACATCAAATTTTCAAATGACATTTAAACTAGAAAATCACTGTTATGTAAAACTTGTAATCAGAAGAAATGTAAAAGAACAAATAAAGCACAAAAGGAAAATCTTTCTACCAGTTTAATCTATTCAATAACACGAAAAAACCAAAACTAAGTGCTTGTTAAAGAAGTGAGTTTTCATGACTATCAACACATTAATGGAATGACAGACAATCATTATAGTTCTTCCATGTGATGTAACAGGTACATCTACATGTAAGACAACAATTCAGTCTTTCTTTTGAAGAAAAACATATACATAAACACACAGACAAAGAGATACAAATGTGTTTGAAGAGTCTTGAATGTTGCATCTTGGGCCCAATGGATAAACCTAACTTTCAGTAGTAGAACTTCAAGTGGAAGAACTGAGTCATTATTGTAGTTTTATTATAGTAATGTTTGTTTTAGCATAGAATGTTTGTTTTCATTTCTTTGTAGAGAGACCTTATTCACTAAATATACGTAAATATATAATTTGTATTTACTTCCACACACCTAAAGCAATGATTTCTGGTGACTATTCAGGTGGGTGCCACAACTAAAAAAGGAATTACCTTTAAAATGAATCTCTAAAAGCCTGAGACAATTAAATTCTTTGTTGCTCTACTTGAAAGTACTCTTAGAAGTACTCTAAATTTTTATGCAGATATGGATACAACTAAGTTGAAAGAAAGGTGATCTTTGTTTTCATAACCCACTCAGGATCATTTAGCAGTCCAACGAACAATGGACTGACGGGATAGACAATGGAAAAAACTCTACCATTTCCCAAGGGTATGGACATAAAAATATTTCTTTAAGTTTAGACTGAGCTCCTTGAGAACGGTGATTATGAGCTCCTTGAGGACGGTGACAAATAGGAGATACTCAATAAAAGTGGGCTGACCAAATGAATAAATGTTACAGTTAGGGTGCTCATTCACTCCCACAGCTAAGAACAGGCTTTCAAGGAAGCCACTTAATATAATGGGTAGAATGGTTTAGAGAAGAATTCCCTTTTCCCCAGACAGACAGATATCATAAAAATTGGGTTGATCTACCTCATTACTCTTGCTCTGAGATAGTGTCAGGCTATCATTGGTCAGTTCCTCATCATCAGCACTGTTTCTGCTAAGAACTTTACTCTTCTTCTTCTTGCAGCCCCCTTCACTGGCGGGACTGCTATGATCTTCATCGTTGCCTTCATCGTTCTCGTCCTCATCACTGCCACTTCCCTCCTCCTCATCATCCTCATTGTCTCCATCACTTCCTTCCTTCTGAGACGCAGATCTTCCCTTTCTTTTCACTACAGTGGGTCGCCAATCATTGTCATCTTCACTGTCGTAGTCATCCATGTCATTCAGCTCTTCCATCGAAACAAAATCCAAAAGTGGTCGGTTCCGACGAAGGTTCCACTTTTTTGGCTCGCTGACTTGCTCCTCAGCAGCCGTGGTAGCGGGGCCTGCAGGACACGTGTGAGCAGCAGGAGGGCTCGTGGCTGGCGTGGCGGAGGCGGCAGCGGCAGCCACATTATCAGATACTGTTGCTTTCTCTTTCTCCTTCTCTCTCTCCTTCTCCTTCTCTTTTTCCTTTTCTTTCTCCTTCTCTTTTTCCTTTTTCTTCCGAGGCCTTTCTCCACTCTCTTCCTCCTCTTTCTTTTCCACCTTAATTAACTGTTTTTCTGATGACAGCACTTCTTCCTCTGCAGAACTTTTAAGTTGCTCTTCTTTTACTTTAATGTCTTCATTCAGTTCTTCCTCTAAAATGTTTTCTTCAGAATCACTACAGGAACCTTCTCCACTGTCCTTTGAAGGATCTTCACTTCCATTACCACTCCCTTCAGAATCTGTTGAAAATATGAGAAAAAAAAAACCACACATATGTATATACATACACACACACACACACAACGCTGACACAAATGAAACCACCAAAATTTGTGAGTAACTTGCAAAACAATATAAACAAAGTTAAGTCAAAGAATGGTAGACATTCCCAACCTGATTAAATAATAAATCAATGAAGTTGATATGATTCTAGTTTAGTATAGCACTAATGAAGATGAATAGATGTAACTCTAAATTAAAACATGCTTTAAAACGAGGACCACTATTTTGTGTCATACGTCTCACACTATACTTGGTACTTTAGAGGCATTTTTTTTTCTGAAAGTAAAGGTACTTCTTTTTAAATTGAGCACTTGATTTTAACTTTATAATATAGATTATATTCTTCTCTTACATCTTTCTTTCCTAAATTACATGGATTGGCAAACATGGAGTCACATTCAGAGCAAGAAAAATCTGACCCCCTCCCCGCCAAAAAAAAACCTGTTTCATTTATCTCACTCTACCTAGCAAAAGTGAACCTAGATATTTATGACAGTCAACCTATACCACATCTCTAATATACCAATCAAATTTAGGAGCACCAAATACACAAGGGAAAAACAGACAATAGCAATGGCACAGAAAATGGAGGTTGCAAGATATTTAAGTTATCCACTTTTCTGCTTATTAGGATACTGTTCATATCAACAAAAGAGTCACCTAAACTTCCAAAGGTTCTAGGCATTAACGACTAGAGCCCCTAGATTGAAAGAAATTAGTGCATTTTTTAAAAACGAATCCGTCTTAGACAAGAGCAAGCACAGTTGTCACTGAAAAGATAGGCTGAGGATATTAAGAGTTCATGCAGGACCATAAGCTTCCTAGCAAGTGCTATCCATCCCTGCCTAGGGCAGTCCACACCCTGTTAGACCAACACTATTCAGTAGCATTCCAAGCCTCTTTACATATAATCAAATAAATAAGAATCTAAAATATTTGTGGAAGGAGAGCAGGAAGAAGTAGGAAACAAACCAGTCAATAACCAGGTCGTAGCCAACATCAATAGTAAAATCTGTGGGGTGATGAATATTTTGTACCTATAACCACAAAAAGGGTAATCATAAAATCATGGAAAAAATTCATATTTTTGCACCATTTTAATTTCTGTTAACTCAACCAGCATTAGCCTCTATAATTACCTGGCCATTCAAAGTAAAAAAAGTTGTCTGTTATTAGTATCTGGTTTCTAAAATATCTCAGAAATCCTTTACACACAGCTGATGAAGAAAATCCTGAAAGTTAAATCACATAAAAAAACACAGACTAACATTTAGTCGATGCTGACTGAGCCTGTAAAAGCACTGTCAATCTCAGGATTATCATACAGTGCCTATATCTCATTCAGGACTGCAGTGAAAAAAGCATTCTCAACCTGAACAATCTTGCAAAGGCCACAAGAGTAATATAATGTCAGCCAACAATCCTTTGTTTGAAACTTTTGGAGCCAGATGTGTTTCAGAATTTAGATTTTTTTTCCCCCAGATTTTGCAAACATAGCATGGTGCATGCACAATATATTACACTAACACCACCGGTGGGGTCTATGGTACTATCGTATAATCAAATACATTATTTCTGCAGTGAAAAGTATAAAGATTTACGTAAGATAAGTAAACACTACAAATAAACTCCTATCAGTTCCAGTCAGATTTTATCATCAAATAAGTTTATGTCAAACATAGGAAACATCTTTGAATTTGTAAGCAAATTTTTAAGAAGAGTGTGGACCCAGTAACACAAATAGGGGAAGTCCAACAGCTCTACAAATCATTAAAGAAAAAAAAATGGTGATTTTTTCATACCACTCACAACTATTAGACTCAAACTACCAAGAAAAAAATACTTCTGATAAAAAAAAAAAAAGTTCCTAGGTAATTTTAGATAAAAGTGAAAGTAAAGTGAAAGTTGCTCAGTAGCGTCCAACTCTGCGACCCCATGGATTGCAGCCCACCAGGCTCCTGTCCATGAGATTCTCCAACCAAGAATACTAGCCATTCCCTTCTCCAGAGGTCTTCCTGACCCAGGGATCAAACCCAGGTCTCCTGCATTTCAGGCAGATTCTTGACCCTCTGAGCCACCAGTGAAGCTCATTTTCAGATAAAGATAAAATAAATAATAAGCAGAGTTAATCATATGCTTCAGAGGCAAAGACGGATCTTTGTGCATACTGATGAAAGAAAACTGGAACATCCTGAAAGCAATGCAGATAACTATAATTAATTATAAGTAGATATAATTAATTATAATTAAGAGAGCTGTGAAATGGAGAAAAGGTACTTTTCTTCTGGATTAACCTTGTAGAATTTTTTCTTAATTAAAAAGTACTCCTAATAATTTTTACCAGTAAAAACATAATAGTAGATAGAAAAAAAAAATGATCAAGTGAGGCACAAATGTGGATTCCTGATCAAAACCAAGACCAATCCAACTTTGGTAAACATTAGTTGGAAATTTTTCAAAATGTCAAGAATTTCTGCAATTTTGTTTTGGTTGTTTTTGCCAATGCCAATAAATTATTTTTAAAAGTACTCTTTGAATCTGTTTTTGTTTTCTTATCATGCCTGAATAGAAAGCAGAATCTTAAACAGATTAATTAAATGTTTTACATTTGTTAACATTATTAGAAGAATCTGAGATTTTCCCACAAATTTCAATCCTAGTAGCTTACCCAACCCTCCATTCTCCAAATATAACACATTAGCCATACTCCAACTGCAGGGGATCAGGAATTTTCAAATTTTACTTTTCTCTGATTTCTGAAAAATAACTTCAACTGATTAGTTGTAACTTCTTTTTGGTACATATGCACTTGGGGGATGGAGACAAATAATGTTTAGTCACAGGCATTACTTAGTAATAATGACAATGAGAAAAATCAGAGTCCTGGGCTATCTATAATTGTATTTTTGTAGACTGCAATGAAAAATTTCCTATTCAAACAATGTTCCAAGTCATCACTTTTACAACCATTAAAAAAAAAAGAAAAAAGCAATAATAGACTAGAGAAATAAACCAGATATTTCAAATACAGCTATTGTGGACACAGGAATAGAATTAATTCTAATTCTACAATAAAAAAATTTTTAATTAGGAAAAAAAAACTTTAAAATTGAAATCTCTATCTCCTAGTCAGTTAAATTAATGGTGAGGTGAAGTGAAGTTGCTCAGTCATGTCCAACTCTTTAAGACCCCGTGGACTGTAGCCCACCAGGCTCCTCCATCCACGGGATTCTCCAGGCAAGAATACTGGAGTAGGTTGCCATTGCCTTCTCCAGGGGATCTTTCCAACCCAGGGATCAAACCCAGGTCTCCTGCATTGGGGGCAGATGCTTTAACCTCTGAGCCACCAGGGAAGCCCTAAATTAATGGTAACCTTTCTCAAATATATCAGAACCTCTGCAAGCAACAGCTATTTCCACTAACAGACAGTTAAATGTTTTACAGATAAAGAAATTAGAACTCAACCTTAAAGAATCCCTTCACAATATTCAATGCTTATGTTTTCTCCATGATAAATATTAAATAATAGAATAAATTAAATAATAGAATATTAGAATAGTTAATAAATATTAAGTAATTAAATCAGAATGATTTAATTCAGTTTTATGGTAGCTTTGCAATATAAACAATCATCTTTGTTCATCAATCTTAATTATTTAACTATTCTGTTTATTGAGCTGATGTAACAATAATTAGGATTATACACATATACAACAGGTAACAGACACATCACCAGTCTAGTAGTCATTCAGTTATCATCCTGGGGACACTGTAAGCTAATCTAGTATGTTTCTTTTCAAAAAGCCAGTCAACACAACTCATCTTCTACTGTTTACTCTAGTTCTACTTGTGGCACTTTGTATTTTCTGGGTAAATCCAGACCAATGGTTCTCGAGTGGGTACAATTTTGTCCCACAGAAAACATTTGGCAATGTCTAGATATAACGGTTGCCACAAAAGGGCAGGGCTGGGATAGGAGTTAGGTAGGGTAGATGTTAAAGGCAGTTAGTAGAAGACAGAGATGCTGCTAAATATCCTCCAATACAAAGGACAAGCCTCCACAACAAAGAATTAACCAAAACAAAATGACAGTGTTGCTGAGATTAAGAACCCCGGTCTGACATGTAAAATCTCAATTTGACCTCATTCTATTTTCCCAGGCTCATCTCTTCTACTGTTCTTTTATTCAAATTCTGATCTCCATATGTAAATAATATTTACCATCCTCCACACTCTTTAACACCTAGTGTTTCCCTCACCTAGGTTGGGACTCTTTCACTTCCTAGTTCAACCCTCATCTCCTCAGTGAATCTTCTAAATCAAGCCAGTCTAAAGTAATCCCATCTCCTTTGAAAGACTGGAACTAGATCATGCTTTATAATATCTGTCTCCTTTTGTATTTAATTATTCCAGTATTTATTATTTCTTTGTGAATTCACCATAACATCCAGCAAAGAGCTTTTAAGCAAAGTAACAGTTGGTTAATGAAAAACCAGATTTGCTCATTAGCCAAAGTCAGTTAAGCAGAAAATACTACCAAGGCAAAATCTAGTCTCAATCTTTTGGTTAAATTGTTTTCTGGCAATTTGGACCAACCAAACTAACGATGGGCTTCCCTGGTGGATCAGTGGTAAAGAATCTGCCTGCCAATGTAGAAGATGCGGGTTCAATCCCTGCGTAGGGAAGATCCCCTAGAGAAGGAAACAGCAACTCACTCCAACATTCTTGCCTGGAAAATCCCATGGGCAGAGAAGCCTGGCAGGTTACAGTTCATGGGGTCACAAAGTCGGACACGACTGAACAACTAAACAACAACAAAACTATGGCTCAAGAGCTAAAGTTAACCATCTTACTTTGGCTAAGGGTTGGGGAGACACAGCAGTGCTATTTTATCTTGTTTAATAAACATAGTACATGCATTTATCTTCAACATTATTCCAGCTGCATGTGGTGGTTTAGTCACTAAGCTGTGTCTGACCCTTGCTACCCCATGGATTGCAGCCCACCAGGCTCTTCTGTCCATGAGATTTTCCAGGCAAGAATATCGGAGTGGGTTGCCATTTCCTTCTCCAAGGGATCTTCCCAACCCAGGGATCAAACCCAGGTCTCCTGCACTGTAGGCAGATTCAATCCTACTTTAAATGTTTCCTATCCCATCTTAAGTCATAGTCTCAGATATAGTCAGTTTAAGCCAAACTATGAAACTGCCAATAATCAACTGCCTTTAGTCCTATAAAATGATTAATTTCATAGGGTACCAGCTAACATATGGTTCTTCTGGTGGTAACCACCATAAATTTGATATGCTTACACGTTATTTTGGGATTAATTTGAAAATTTATTTAGTGATTGTCCTCAATCAAAAATGATAGATTTAGTCCTACTTTTACATTAGAGATAAAATAAAAGATGGTCTATTTTCAGCTCATACTTTTCTAAAGGTAGAAGCTAATAACACTTAACTGTTGATAATAACTTGCCAAGTTTATTGGCAGCTCTTTTCTGAATTTTATCTTTTTCTATTTTATCTGAGAAGCATAAAAATTATGTCTATCTGCAAGGGTAATCAGTTTTCAGAAATTTCAATATTTATTCTTAAAGCCAGACAGAAACACAAAGTTTTGTAGTCAGAATTTCAGAATTCAAAATGAATACCGGAAGAAATTCATAGAATCCAATTAAAAAACTGAGGCCCACCACTCTAACCATTGTAACATTAAGTCTGAACGAAGTCAACAGTTTATTGAGTTAGTCATTTTTAACAACTTTGTAGGAGTCTTTTTTTTTGGCCATGAAACATATGGGATCTTAGTTCCCCAATCAAAGACTGAAACAGCAACCCCTGCATTGAAAATGCAGAGTCTTTACCACTGGACCACCAGAGAAGTCCAGAGTTAGTGATTATTAAAGACTGCTTTAATAGAAGCTATGATCAGAAAGACTATTATTAAAGATTATTACTATTCAGTTACCATTTTTTCACCTCCAGTTTAATTGCCTATTACTAAGTAGGGCTGGGATTCCACAACTTCAACATGTTTGAAAAACAGTGATAACTCAAATGTCTTATTTCCTATAAGAGTCCAACTGTCTTACAAAGAGAAGAGAAAGGATTCAAACAGGAAGCACTGGTCGTCTAGATAAGCCAGCATGTCAGCTATGGGAGACAATACACCTTAACCACGAGTGGAAAATACAATTCAATTTCTACTATTACCCATTTTAAAAAAAAATCATTTTCTACTAAACTCTCAGTTATGATAACAAGAGCTGCACAAACAAATATGTGACCTTTGGGGCCCAGGAAGGAAATTACAAGCATAGCAGACTAGACAACTGAAAGTATATATTTTTAATTACTTCAGAAGACTAAAAAAATTATCAACCTAACAAAACTCACCATTTTCACAAATAACAGATAATTCACGTCAACCATGATTAAAATTTAACAAGGTGAGGGGGTCTCTATTTAGCTTGATATCAAAAAATTATTTTGAGAAAGCAATTTGTATCATTAGATTATTTTAACCCTTGTAAAGAGAAGTGCTACATCTCAATAAATAAAACGAGAAAAATTATATACAAAGTCAGAATTTACCATCATAAAATTAATTATGGAATACGTAAAAGAAATTAAGCTTTGGAGTTTTTCCCTAACTGTATTCTAGTAAGTCATAATTTCTGAGACCCAACCATTTTTGTCAGTTTACAATCTCAACATGACAAACCAAAGCTGCATTCTAGCAAAGAATATCCCTTTCTGCCAGTTTTCAACAAGAGCACTGACATAGGTTTAGATTTTACTTCTTTCCCTTCCTTTTTTCCCCTTTGGAAATACCAAACAACAGTAAACCAAGTGAGAGATGAAAGAGCTGAAAAACAAAGGAGTAAAAAAATTAAACAAGATAAACTTTACAACTTTTGATTGCTGGGAGTAACCTCAATTAGTCACCTTGATAAGAAAGTACAATAGTTTCAACTTAAGACTACATCTATCCACTTTCAGGGCCTAAGCAGTGAAAGCATTAAAAATGTTGAGAATCCTAAGAACTGGACTAGATGCATTTAGGCTAAGTGGCTTCATGCAAATTCTTTAAACTCGGTGTCCCTGTTATCTGTAAAATAGTATCTCTTCCAAAGTTATTGTAAAAATTAAGTAAGATTATGGAAACAAAAAGTTGTTGGTAAATCACAATGTAAACTGTTCCTGTTGAGCTATTAAAAGTAAAATAGTAACACAACACAACCAAATTTCATCCCTTCCTACCACATCTCGCAGGAAAAAAAAAAAAAAATCAGGAGAGAAATAGGACTAAGCACTGAAAATTCTCTAGAAGAATAATTTAAAACCTTTAAAAGGATAAAATCAATTATCCTTTAATTGATTTAAATTTAAATTTGATTTCAATTTCTCACTTGATTTAAATTTCTGTCAAAAGGGGCAGAACTAAGGAATTTTTATTGTTCATGTGTACTTCTATTTTTCACATAAAATATTTAAACATAATTTGTATTTCTCAGATTCCAGCAATGAAAACTTCTTATGTAGATATGTCTGTTGAATTACAATGAACAAAAGATAAAAGGGAAAACATACGTTTCCATTTTTCAATTGTGTACAATGTTACTATATGATTTCAGTTGTGTGTATCACCCTATGAAATTTTTTTAAGTTTATTTTTAAAATCACAAAATAAAATTAGCAAGCATTCATGCTTTGTAGCTCAGATTTTTAACGGCCCAGTTGACAGAGTCCAGCACCTACCAAAGTACAACTTTTTACTTATGTCAATTTTGCGCTGGTAAGGGAGCTAATAGACAAAAAGCAAAACTCCTTTCAGAGGGTGCCAAGCAGTCTGAAAAGACAAACTCTTCCTTGGCGGTTCAAGGCTCCTATTACTCTCAGAACGGTACTCTACTTTAAGATTAGCTCTAGATTTTTCCCCACTCTGTCCATAAAGGAAGTGTAAATGTATCTTTAAGTAAACAACAGAGAAAACACTTCTGCATCTTGTGTCTTTCTGGTTTCCACTGTGTCTTTTTGTTTGGTGTTTATTGAGGTATGCAAGTGAAAGTTGCTCAGTCGTGTCCGACTCTTTGTGACCCCGTAGACTCTACAGCCTATGGAATTCTCTAGGCCAAAATACTGGAGTGGGTAGCCTTTCCCTTCTTCAGTAGATCTTCCCAGCCCAGGGATCCAACCCGTCTCCCACAATGCAGGCAGATTCTTTACCAGCTGAGCCACAAGGGAAGCCCAAGAATACTGGAGTGGGTAGCCTGTCTCTTCTGCAGCGGATCTTCCCCACCCAGGAATGGAACTGGGGTCTCCTGCACTGCAGGCGGATTCTTTATCAACTGAGCCACCAGGGAAGCCTTTATTGAGGTATAGGTGATTTACAATACTACTGCATCTTTGAAATAAATCCTTCTCTGACAGTTATCTGATACGTAGCAACAATAACAGAAGTAGTGATAGTATTATCCAGTGACACGCTCTAAGGGACATGTAGGAAATCAAACAGACAAAATAAAGTTTATGTGCTTTAACTTTATCTTGACATTTTAATTAAAATCCATTCTTTTTAAGCAACGTCTGAAAATCAGCCCAACTCCAAAGAGGTGGGAAAAGGGAAGCGAGAAATAAACATTTACCTGAAGCATCTCCAACTTTAAAATCACTGTCATCTGAACTATCATAATCGAGAGCTTCTAGCAGAGAAGCTGCCAAAGGCTTCACCTGCCTCCTCTTGGAGCTGCGATCCACTGTTAAAAGAAAAACATTACATCGTCATTCATAATCACACCAAGCGCGAGGGAGAGCTGTGGTGCTGAAAGAAGGTACAGATGACCTCCTGCAGGTGGCGCAAATCTTTGTCTTAATTCAGTTCTCGGCAAATGGTGCGGTGGAAGGTTGGGGTGGGAATATTGGGGCTGGCCGGCCAGCTCCATGGGCAGGTTCAGCCCCAAGGCGCAGCAAGTACGAGCCCAGGGCACAAAAATCAAAACTGGCCTTCTTGAACATCTTGCTTCTGAGACTTGCTCTCTGTAATCCCTCACTAAGACATCGTTAACAGTCAATAAAAAATTCAAAGCCCAGGGAATATAAAAAGCTATGTCCATTCCGACGGATCGTGGAGGGGGGAGCGTCCGCGGAGGGTACATCTTCCCACAGGACTCTCCCACCCCCGCCCTGCCCTCGCCGGCCCCGACTTCTTGGACTGAAATGGATCTGTCTCCCCGCGGACGCCTCCGACACACTTACTAAGGAATCCGAGGTGGTCGTTTGGAGGAGACCTAGGAGAGGCTGCGATAGCACAGGCAGCGCCGAGGTCGAGGACTGAGACCAAGGAAATAAGTCCAAAAGATGCTATTAAAAATAGGCGGCGCCGCGGACCTGACCGGGGCGCCCCAGGTGCAGCCCCGCCGCTCCCCTCCCGCCCCCCGGCCCCCCGGTCCTAGCAGAACCGACCCCGGCCGCTCGAGCGCCTTCCTTTGGCGCTCCCTGGCCAAAGGCGCCCTCCGGCCCAGGCAGCGCGGCCAACCCGGCAGCCCTGAGGAGTTAATTTACCCCGTTAAAACGCTTAGATAAAAAAAATATATAAAGGAAAGAAAAACTTTATTATCCCGCAAACAAAAGCAACAAAAGACCCAGAATCTGCACACTCCGAGGCCGGTTGCCTAAGACAATAGAGAAAACAACGACCCGGATACAGCTCTGAAGAGAAGGAAGTAAAAACCGGAGCTAGAGAGCGGCCCTAAAAGCAGCAGAAGCTGAGAGCGCGTGCGCGCGAGTCGCCTCGGCTGTATCTCCGAGAGGAGGAGCCGAACGGAGCCGAATGAAGACGAACGCGAAGCCGAGGGAGAGCCGAGAGGAGCCGAGTAATGCCGAGCGGGAACAGAGAGCCTCCCCAAACCCTCTGCCTGCAAATCCCTGATGCTGGGCCCTCAGTCCAAATAAGTAGGAGGTCAGTGTTTGTTTCTGAGAAGACAGAGCAGTGTGTGTGTTCCATGAATGTGGAATAGTGCTTTGCATACACTTAGATAATATATTTTTTAAGATGAATTTTTAAATCCATAAAAGTATGAGGAGAGTACGTACAATTGGATTTCAGTCCTTCAGCAGTTTCAAATGCCACGTTTATTCATATACAGGTTAGCTGTTTTTTAAAAACAATGTTAAAATGTTAGAATCTGAGCAGTGTTAACACTTTTTACGTGTTTCTATATCAAGGAGAAAGTAAGAAAATAAAGCTGATTCAGTTTATGTATTCCCCAGATATATATTGAGTAGTAATGTTTGTGACATGGGAAAATACAGAGTTAGGAAGGACTGTAAATGAAATATATAAGAAGCAAATCATGCAATACAGTAGGGGCACTTATTATTTAAAGAAAACATGTTGAATTCTTTTGTGAACTGTAATTGAATTTTATAATACTAAATTTGAAAAAGTAATAAATACTTACAGAGTACAATTTAGGGGATGATTACATAGAGGCTGTACCTTCACCAAGAAAGTTATCTTTTCCCTGCCAGAGCTTAAGATATAGTTGAGGATACAAATAAGTCAGTGAGCAATTACTACCTATTGTGAAAAGGGCTGCCAGAGAAAAAGTACACATGCTAAGAGAAGTCTTCCTAAAGAAAGCTTTTTTTTTTTCTTTGATTTTTAAAATTTTATTTATCTATGGCTGTGCCGTCTTCGTTGTTGTGCACCTTTCTCTAGTCGCGGCAAGCTGGCCACTCTCTCCTTGTGGTCTGTGGGCTTCTCATTGCAGTGGCTTCTCTTGCTGAGGTTTGCAGGCTCTAGAGCTTGGTCTCAGTAGTTGTGGCACATGAGCTTAGTTGCTCCAGGGCACGTGGAATCTTCCCAGACTAGGGATGAAACCTGTGTCTCCTGCATTGGCAAATGAATTCTTAACCACTGGACCACCAGATTAAGTCCAAAAGTCCCATTTAGCTCCAGATATAGTGTCTGAACTGGGCGGGAGAAGAGAGAAAAAGAGATGCAAGTTCCAGACCAAAGAAAGGACATAAGCAAATATCCAGAATGAATAGAGGAATAGAGATGACTAGTCAGATTCCCTGAAAGCTGGGCTACCTTGAATGCCTCAAGACATTCCACCACAACTGTAGTTATTGCAACCTCATATTTCTGTGTTCCACATCACTGCTAAAAATGCAACGTCTCTGACCTTCTGATCTCTCTGACCTTTAATTCCCTGACCCAAACCACCACTGCTATGTATCCACTCAAACCTTTCTATCATACTGAGGAAACTTCCTTTCCAAAATTGTAAACTGTTAGTAAACTCTTTGTAAACTCTTTCCCGTTTCAGTATCTTTCTTGTGCCTCCTTGTATAAAGTAGGAATGTGTAAAGTTGGTATGAAGTTATCACGAAACCCCCTCAAATGGAAGCCACTTGTTTTCTCAGTATCCAAAGGTGGCATCTGGTCCTTAGATGGCTTTCAGGAAGTGTCATAATTCAAAATGATTTGTAACCAAATTCAAGATACTTGGAGATAAAAAGATGGAGTGTGTGGGGAAAGTAAAACAAGAAATGAAAAAAGTTGAATTGTATTATCTGATTTGAGAGAGAAGCTGTAGGTCCTGATTAGTATTTTAAGAAACCAGAAAAGTGGAAATCAATTTGTTATAAACCTAAGGATAACAGACATCAGCAACTCGATGGATATGAGTTTGAGCAAGTTCTGGGAGTTGTGATGGACAGGGAAGCCTGGCATGCTGCATTCCATGGGGTTACAAAGAGTCATATGACTGAATAATTGAACTGACTGAAGGATAACAGATCTGGCTCACAAAACATAATGGAACATGTCAGTTACATTCCTACTCTCCCCAAATTTCACTGAAATTACAGGAAAAAAATAAATATAAATAAAGCCAAAAAACCATAACTCTGCTATAAATCTTAGCAGAGTGTCACAAGCAAACTTTTGAGAGTAGAAGAGAATGTTAACAGTTATGGAGGTAGGCTCAAATTGCCAACAAAATCCACCTTACTAAAAAGTGCTTAATCTCATCTGGGTGAAAGAGATGAGTCACTGAAATGAGTTTTTTCAGAAGTCCTTGTATAACCCTCAAATGACAGATAATAAGGCCTGTGAGAAGAGCTAAGACTTGGATAAATAGGTTGGCTAATTCATGCTGCTGCTGCTGCTAAGTCGCGTCAGTCATGTCTGACTCTGTGCAACCCCATAGACGGCAGCCCACCAAGCTCCACCGTCCCTGGGATTCTCCAGGCAAGAGCACTGGAGTGGGTTGCCATTTCCTTCTCCAGCTAATTCATAAGAAGGCAAAAAATGTTTCATAGCAATCCATTTGTAGAGGGCCTGAAAACAGTGTTTCTCCCCAGAATATAACTTCAAGTTCATTTTTATTAAGTAAGAAGTCTGATTCCAGAAATTACCAGAATGGGCACCAGGTTTATAGGAGAAAGAAGGATAATTAACCTAGTGCCATGAGCTGTCATAAGAAATAGGAAGATCCAGCATACAAAATCACTCATAAATCATGAAAAAGAGCCTAGTCACATGTACTCTCCCTACATCACTGATCTTCTTCCTGCCCACCGTAATGATCAGAGTGAGGACATCTATAAACAGAACTCACATTCTTTTATCTGCCAGGTGAACAGGACTTCTTATTTAGGCAACATACAAAAATTCGGGCTACCAAATCTGCCTATTCTATGTATATAAACATAGAGGCAACCATGAATATTTTAGTGAAACTAACAACATAAGAGGATTTAGATTTTTAAAAATCTTTAAGACAATTATATAATTCATATATATCAGGTCTCATGTACATCATAGATTTAGAAGGTGAAAGGACACAGAGGCCACCTTCTTTCAGCTGTAGCAGTAGCAAAACAAAATCCATTTTCTGTGAAAGTAGAATCTATGTTCTGGCATCTACTCACCACTTTCAAATGCATAACGTCATGGTGGAGAACGAGCTCTGGAAAAGATCAGCAACAATAGCTGCACTTTGTTTTCTGACTTTTAGATCATAGCTACAGTTGTACGGTTTTGAAACTCACAGCCTCTTTGGATTACCGACTTTCACTCTTTCAGTCCTTCTAATGATTTTGCATGTACCAATTTTTTTTTTCAGTATAAAATACTTGTAATGGTTTCTGTTTCTTCTACTAAAATCTACTTTGATATGAATGCTTGCTAGAGAAAGGTGTTCAGAAAATAAATAAATAAAACTCAACCATGAAAATTAAAGATTTTTTGACTTGGTGTTTGTCAAAAGGCAGTGATGACTTCATTTATTGTTGAGGTTTAGTCATTAAGTCAAATCTGACTGTTTTGCAACCCTGTGGACTGTAGTCCACCAGGCTTCTCTGTCCATGGGACTTCCCAGGCAAGAACACTGGAGTGGGTTGCCATTTCCTTCTCCAGGGGATCTTCCCAACCCAGGGTCTGAACCAGAATCTCCTACATTAGCAAGCAGATTCTTTTCCACTGAGCCACCGGGGAAGCACAGACAATTTACTAACAGTGGAAAATAGATACAGATGCAGTGATAAAAAAATTTATTTACAGTATTAAATGTAATAGCCAGGAATAAGCTGCCTATTGAAGGCAAATCTTTGGTGACAATGCTTGCTATGGCAGGATGAAAATTATTATTTTATCACTATTAGGATGAAATAAGAAATACTGATTTGGGCTGGAGCCAGCAGCTAGCCAAACGGCTGTCATTTGTGATCACTTAATTCATTGTAGAGTCTATGGCTCATGTTATCTCACAATAGTTAACGTTTTCAGAGATATTCAGAAGAAAACAATATTAAAGACATATAAAAAGATGGTGCTGAAATATCTGAGCTTCAAGAGAATGCTAAATGCTTCTAAATAGAAAAGGCAGAATATCTACAAAGGAATAGAAATCAAGTTAGAATCAGAATTTTCAACTGCAACTCTGGATGACTGGGAACTTCTAAAACCATCTCAATGTTTTCTAACAAAGGGTTCATTGATAACCACCCTTTTTCAATTATGTAAAATATATGGCCACAGAATTTTCTCCAAGGCAACAAGGATCTGCTCTAGTATTCGAGTAAAAACTTTCCACATATATAAAAAATGAATAATACTGACTTTTAAAAATTAATTTTTCATAGATAATATGTACACACAGTAAAAAAAATGTTTAATGCATAAAAGATTTTTATGAAAATAAATTTTCACTTTATCTTTGTGCCCTAGACAGTCATCTCTCTAGACATAGCAGGATTAACTTTTTTTTTAAAGACGCTTAACTCAGGACTGAGTTTTTAAATCTTTATTGAGATACAGTTCACATACCATAATATCCACACTTCCATGGTGTAAAATTCATGGTTTTTAGCATATTCATAAGCTGTACAATCATCACCACTATCTAACTGTAGAACATATATAACATCATCACAGAAAGATAGCCCAAACCCATTAGTAGTGACTCCCTGTTTTCTTATTTCTAGACCCTGGCAGTCATTAATCCACTTTCTATCTCTTGGAATTTGGCTATTCTGGATTTTTATACAAATGAAATAAAAAATGTATAGTCTTCTGTGTCTGGCGTCTTTTGTCTAGCATAGTGTTTTCATGGTTCATCCACACTGTAACACAGCTTGTTTGTAAACTAACCTAATACTGTGAAATGTTATCAGTATTTGTTCTGCCTGGAGAGAAGATGAAAGAGGTATTTCAGTATTTGCTGTAATAGCTGTGTATTAGACAGATCTCTTAGACAAGCTGAGATATTTAATTATGTTTCAGTGCATATGAATGGCACTCTTAGGGGATGAGTTTCACAAGGGGCAAGTCCCAAGAAAGCAAAGCAGATGGGCAAAGACAGCATCACTGATGCAACATCACAAAGTGTACAACATTGTATGTTAGACAGACAAATAAGGTTAGTTAGAGACAGGAGTTTTTGTGTCATCAACTCAAAAGGTGGCAAAGCTTTCAAACAAACAGGAATGCATAAATAATACCTTCTGTTCTTTTTAATCCATCAAGTCTTCAAGTGACAGAACATAAGCAAACTCCTCAATATTGTTCTAAATCTACACAACTCAGTTTAAAAAAAAAAAGTCTTATTGGAAAATATCAGAGGACAGTGAAAAATGAATGAACATACAGATGAAAGGCTCAAGGAACAAAACACCCTTATAAACACCATCCATGCCAAGGCCAAAATAGTCTCTCTTGAGCCCCCTCAATTAGTACCCTCTGTGAAAAGAAGAGAGGCGAAAAGCAAAGGAGAAAAGGAAAGATATAAGCATCTGAATGCAGAGTTCCAGAGAATAGCAAGAAGAGATAAGAAAGCCTTCTTCAGCGATCAATGCAAAGAAATAGAGGAATAGAACAGAATGGGAAAGACTAGAGATCTCTTCAAGAAAATTAGAGATACCAAGGGAACATTTCATGCAAAGATGGGCTCAATAAAGAACAGAAATGGTATGGACCTAACAGAAGCAGAAGATATTAAGAAGAGGTGGCAAGAATACACAGAAGAACTGTACAAAAAAGATCTTCACGACCCATATAATCATGATGGTGTGATCACTCATCTAGAGCCAGACATCCTGGAATGTGAAGTCAAGTGGGCCTTAGAAAGCATCGCTATGAACAAAGCTAGTGGAGGTGATGGAATTCCAGTTGAGCTATTTCAAATCCTGAAACATGATGCTGTGAAAGTGCTGCACTCAATATGCCAGCATATTTGGAAAACTCAGCAGTGGCCACAGGACTGGAAAAGGGCAGTTTTCATTCCAATTCCAAAGAAAGGCAATGCCAAAGAATGCTCAAACTACTGCACAATTGCACTCATCTCACATGCTAGTAAAGTAATGCTCAAAATTCTCCAAGCCAGGCTTCAGCAATACGTGAACCGTGAACTTCCTGATGTTCAAGCTGGTTTTGGAAAAGGCAGAGGAACCAGAGATCAAATTGCCAACATCCGCTGGATCATGGAAAAAGCAAGAGAGTTCCAGAAAAACATCTATTTATGCTTTATTAACTATGCCAAAGCCTTTGACTGTGTGGATCACAATAAACTGTGGAAAATTCTGAGAGAGATGGGAATACGAGACCACCTGACCTGCCTCTTGAGAAATCTGTATGCAGGTCAGGAAGCAGCAGTTAGAACTGGACATGGAACAAGAGACTGGTTCCAAATAGGAAAAAGAGCACGTCAAGGCTGTATATTGTCACCCTGCTTATTTAACTTCTATGCAGAGTACATCATGAGAAATGCTGGACTGGAAGAAGCACAAGCTGGAATCAAGATTGCCAGGAGAAATATCAATAACCTCAGATAGGCAGATAACACCACCCTTATGGCAGAAAGTGAAGAGGAACTAAAAAGCCTCTTGATGAAAGTGAAAGAGGAGAGTGAAAAAGTTGGCCTAAAGCTCAATATTCAGAAAACGAAGATCATGGCATCTGGTCCCATCAACTCCATGGCAAATAAATGGGGAAACAGTGGAAACAGTGTCAGACTTTATTTTGAGGGGCTCCAAAATCACTGCAGATGGTGATGGCAGCCATGAAATTAAAAGACGCTTACTCCTTGGAAGAAAAGTTATGAGCAACCTAGATAGCATATTCAAAAGCAGAGACATTACTTTGCCAACAAAGGTCCGTCTAGTCAAGGCTATGGTGTTTCCTGTGGTCATGTATGAATGTGAGAGTTGCACTGTGAAGAAGGCTGAGCGCCGAAGAATTGAAGCTTTTGAACTGTGGTGTTGGAAAAGACTCTTGAGAGTCCCTTGGACTGCAAGGAGATCCAACCAATCCATTCTGAAGGAGATCAGCCCTGGGATTTCTTTGGAAAGAATGATGCTACAGCTGAAACTCCAGTACTTTGGCCACCTCATGCGAAGAGTTGACTCATTGGAAAAGACTCTGATGCTGGGAGGGATTGGGGGCAGGAGGAGAAAGGGATGACAGAGGATGAGATGGCTGGATGGCATCACTGACTTGATGGACGTGAGTCTGAGTGAACTCCAGGAGTTGGTGATGGACAGGGAGGCCTGGCGTGCTGCTATTCATGGGGTCGCAAAGAGTTGGACACGACTGAGTGACTGAACTGAACTGAACTGTGGCCTGTAAATATATTCATTATCTTGAGTCTAAGACTATTTGTTTTCACATTTTATTTACATGAACCCATACAGTATATGTTATTTTGTTTCTGGTTTCTTTGACTAATATTTTTTCTAAGGATAATCTATGTTGTTGTAATTGTAGTTCATTTGCATTTTGGAAGCACATGCTTGAATATACCACAATTCACTTTTCATTTACCCTTGATAAACACTTTGGCTCTTTTCAGTTTGTGCTATTATAGATAATGGTTTTATATGTATTCTTGTTCATGTCTTGGCATAAATAAGCACACATCTGTTGGGTTTATATCTCAGAGTAAATTATTGGACCATATTGTATTCAAATATTAACTTTAGCAGATTTTCAAAGCATAGTCCCAATTATACTCTAATCAGCAATGTATTCAGGTAATGTATTTAGCAGGGTAGCAGGATATAAGATTAATACACAGAAATCTGTTGTATTTCTTTAAATAAACAATGAAATAATAGAAAGAGAAAGTTTTAAAGAGTCCCTTCTAAAATACCGTAAAAACAATACTTAGGAGTAACCCTGACCAAGGAGGTGAAAAATGTATATGCCGACAATAAAACATTAATAAAGGAAAGTGAAGATGAATAAAATAAATGGAAAGATATCTTAGATTGGAAGAATTAATATAATTAAAATAGCTATACTATCCAAAGCAATCTGCACATTAAGTGTAATCCCTATGAAATCATCCATGACATTTTTCACAGAACTAGAGCAAATAATCCTAAAATGTATATGGAACTGCTAAAGACCCAGATACCAAAACAATCCTGAAGAAAAAGAACAAAGCTGGAGATATAACCCTCCCAGACTTTAGAAAATACTGCAAAGCTACAGTAATCATAACAGCATGGTGTCGGCACAAAAATAGATATATAGATCAATGGAACAGAATAGAGAGCCTAGAAATAAACCCACAGCCTACATTCAATTAACCTTTGAAAAAGGAGGCAAGAATATACAATGGAGAAAAGACAGTCTCTTCAGCAAGTGGTATTGGTAAAGTTGGATGGCTACATGCAAATAAATGAAGTTAGAACACTCCCTCATGCCACAGACAGAAATAAACTCAAATGGGTATTCGTCTTTAGGCTTAAATATAAGACATGGCACCACAAAACTCAGAGAATAGAAAAAACACAGGCAAAGCATTCTCTGACATAAATCATACAAATGTTTTCTTGGGTCAGTCTTCCAAGGCAAAAAGAGAAGACAAGTTTCACCACTTATATGTGACATCTAAAAATATATATACAAATAAACTTATTTACAAAACAGAAACAGACTCACATAGAGAAAACAAACTTATGGTTACTAAAGAGGAAAGGGGGGAGGGATAAATTAGGAGTTTGGGGTTAACAAACTCATACTACTACATATAAAATAGATAAATAAGAAGGTCCTACTGTGTAACACAGGAAAGTATATTCAATATCTTCTGATAACCTATAATGGAAAAGAATATGCAAAAGACTATATATATATTTCCATTATATACATATATAACAGAATCACTCTTACTATAGAAACTAACACTGCATTGTGAAACAAACTATACTTCAACAACAAGAACAAAAAACAACCTAGCAGATCTGTCAGTACTTGAAGCAAATTACCATGCAAACTAAGTGATCCATCATGAACTGGGTTTTGTCTGACCAACAAAGCCATAAGACTGAATATGCAGAGTAGCATTCTATCACCAAATGGAAACCAGATGAGTCTGAGCTGGTCCTGAAGGTATAAGTAAATTGCATGAGTAAGTGTTATTGATGCCTGTGTTCTACACTCCTGCGATGATATCTGATCCTCTCTCAACCAACCGGCACCTATGATTACATGGAACACACTCTTTGACCAGTTAACTGAGGGAGAAATATTTAAGTCCAGACAGATGTTTCTCTATGAAATACTCTCAATATTAAACAGCTGTAGCATTTTAGTTCAACTCTGGATTGACCCTGAAGGACAGTAGTGAAAGATCATATGGAAGTGGCTCTTATTATTTTCCCTAAAAATCCACTAGTGAAATTCCTATCACTTCTGCAACTGGAGCCTTGCTAATCCAGAAGCCCTAGCTTCAAGAAAAGTTTTCTATCAGGACATAGAGCAATGATTCAGTTAAAGTGGAAGGTGAGACTGCTACCTAATCACTTGGGGCTCTTCAATCAACATCCATATGGGAGGTTCTTCCATTTAGCTTGGGTAATTGACTTTGATTATCAAGAGGAAATTAGGAAGCTGCAACTCAGTGAGGGTAAGGAGGAGTATGTCAGAAATGCAGATCTCCCAGGGCACCTCTTAGTATTCCTGTTCTTGCCAAATCCCTCTTTTAGTTTCTATATTCCTAAACTAGGTTTACGTCTAGTTCTGTGACAAAGGGCTCCTGTGTCTTTGGCAGGACACCCATATCATTAAGCCTGAGAGTTTGGAGGTAATGAGAGACCACTGCGGTCTCTCTGTTCTCGTGGGTTCCACCCATCCCCAGAGATTCTAATATGCCTTTGCTTCTGTTCCTCATGTCCTCTTCCTTTCCTGACTACCTTTCCTGTTAACTTCAAGATGCAATTAGAAAGAGTACTCCCACAATTGCATAATATCAATTCCTTATAATAAAACTCTAATTATACATGCATATATCCTAGAAGCTCTGTTTCTCTGGTTGAACCCTGATGGATATATCAGCCTACATTTCTGACTCATTCTACTTTTTCTGGTCTAACTCCTCCCCCTTGGCCTAGTCCTCGTTCTGTGCATATTCTCTAGAATCATAGCACTGACTCTCTTCTCTCCTTACATTTTCCTTCTTACACATTCTTTGTAGCCAAGCTCATCAATTTCCATAAATCTCACATGCACACCCTTTCCTTTTATATTGTACTTGTAGACCAAACTTCTCTCTTGAACTCTAGTGGGTATTTCTGCCAGCCTTCAAAACATCTCTGGTTGGATATTTCGTAGATAATCCTAGACTCAACATTTCCAGAAATGAATTCATACACCAAGTAACCTAAGCTATGTAGCAGTATTTACTGTGGCACTTATCATACAGTTTTGTGATAATTATACTCCCATCCCACTAGATTATAAGATGTTGAGGAAACACAGCATTGTGTTATTCATCTTATCCTAAGTATTTAGCATGATGAACAGTACGCAGCAGGCACTTAACATATGTTTAAAATGAATATATGAATGAACAAATGACTGAATGAATTGATTCGTAGAAGAGATAGAAACTTCAGAGAGATAACAAGTGGCAACACAGAAGAATAGAGCATAGTTATTTTCAAAAAAGATATAATTTAAAGATCTATGTGTATGGCATAATTTTCCAAAAGTTTTAATAAATATCATTTCCTAAAATTAATATGTAATCAGAAGGTTTCAGGGAAAAGAAGTACCATGATTTTAAATTGCTAGCGTTTCTTTACTTTTTAGTATTCATTGAATTTTATACATAAAATACTTCAAAAAATGCTTCAAGTATTTAATTTAAACTGATGACTGTATGTGAGGCTTTCAGATTTATAAGAGTGGAAGTAAACTTTCACAGAACAAAATATGTTTTCATTTTTCTAATAGAAGTTGTATAATTAAATACAGTTTATGCTAAGCAACCACAATACTATTACAAGACATTTATTTTTAGATTAAGGATAGCTGCAGAGTCTTTATTAATAAGTGAAGGTATAATTTGTATTTGTGTTATCAGAAAAACAACTCCGGTTGTCAATTTATCTGCTAGAAAAATAATTAAATGCTAAATGCAAACAGAGTAAAAAATATAAGATTCTGCTTTCAATTTGCATTAATATAGTCATACTCCATGGTTCACTTATCAAATTATTCTTCTCTAAAGAAGTTATTTCTTTACTGTCATACAGTTAATAACAACACATAATTACTATACTTTCCAGAATTTTCTGGGCTTGAATCTTCAAAGAAACCATGCAAAAGAAATAATTTGGGGACATGCTATTGATATACTGCCTATATTTATTCACTGAACAACTTGCATTTAATTTGAATAATATTTTGGTGTTTTAAAATTGTTCACAAAATTAAATGGAACAAAGGAACAAGAAATCTAGAGGACACATGTCTCAGAGTGGAATGGTTTTAATGAAAAAACAGCCTTATCAATATATTAATAGTATGCTCTGCCGTTGTTTTATCTCTTGTTTATATATAAGACTTACAAATCTTTACCACCTAAAAGATAAAGTTCCAAATCTCAACTTCTCAAAAATCTGTTAATCTTTTCCACTTCATTTCCAATAACTCATCCTTATGAACCTAAACTCCCACCATACTGAATTCATTTCAATTCCGTCTACACATGATATACTTTGTGAACTTTCATTCCTTCTGACCTTTTCAAGCTATATCATCTGTACGGAAGCAAATCTCCCCTCCTTTTTTCTCTGACTTTCTAGATGCTCCATTCTCTATCATTATAGCTTGCAAACTGATCAATTATTTTCTGAGTCCTTCTTTTTATTATACTACAAGTGTGTCCATTGTTGCCAGAAGTAACTGACGCATGTTGCTACAAGCCCTTTGCCTGCCATTTCACTCAAAGCTCTGAGTTCACCAGGGACATTAACTGCCTTCTAATTAATTGAGAACTATTTCACCAACCTTCTGGCACTGCATAACATAGATTACCATCCTTCTAGCCTCTAGTAATAATTATCTTGTCACCTGTTGCTGAGTCCTGAATCCAATGGCTCATATTTTAGGGTTTTTATCATAACACACCACCACAGTTTTGGAACCAAATCTGAATTAATCTCAGTAGGTTAGGTTATGCTACAGTAACAAGCTACTCTCAAACCTGGTGACTTGTTTCATTTTCATTCTCCATACATGTCCACCATAGCTCAGCAACATATCTGCTGCGGGTAGTTTTCAGCATGACAGGAAAGGCTCTGTCTACAACACTGCTGATCTTGCGGCAGAGTGAAAAGACAGAACATAGCACATGCTAGCTCTTAAAGCTTCTGCCTGTGCATGACAAATATTACTTGTCACATCTCATTGGCAAATAATGCAAGTCATCTTATCAAGCCTGACATTAGTGAGGCAAGTAGGTGATACCCCTTCCAGGGAGAAGCAGCAAGAATTTGTACATAATATAATCTGCCACACATAACAATTCTACTTCTAAAGCTCAAGTTTGTTTTTACATCATGTATATTCTACTATGGCGTCTTTTTCCGGACTGTCATCTCTAATCTTCCCATTTCTGCTTAAATATTGGTCACTGACTCGTTCCTCTAACTTTATTGTGAAAAATGTAGATTTTTACAATCTGACATTTTAATATTTAATGAAATTTAGAAAATTCTCTGATGTTCCATTGTTTAGGACCCCATGCTTCCATTGCCAGGTGTCTGGGTTCAACCCCTGGCCAGGGAACTAATATCTCCAAAGCCAAATGCCTGCCCCCCTCAAAAAAAGAAAAAAACTTTTAAAAATGAAATTTAACTTCCCTGGTAGCTCAGGTAGTAAAGAATCTGCCTGCAATGCAGGAGACCCCAGTTCAATTCCTGGGTCACAGAGATCCCCTGAAGAAGGGATAGGCTACCCACTCCAGTATTCCTGGGCTTCTCTTGGGGCTCAGTTAATACAGAATCTGTCTGCAATTCTGTGGAAGACCTGGGCTCGATCCCTGGGTTGGGAAGATCCCCTGGAGGAGGACATGGCAAGCTATTCCAGTATTTTTGCCTGGTGAATCCTCATAGACAGAGGTGCCTGGTGGGCTACAGTCCATGGGGAAGCAAAGAGTTGGACACAAGAAAAATTTGGCTTAAAGCTCAACATTCAGAAAACTAAGATCATGGCATCTGGTACCATCACTTCATGGGAAATAGATGGGGAAACAGTGGAAACAGTGTCAGACTTTATTTTGGGGGGCTCCAAAATCACTGCAGTTGGTGATTGCGGCCATGAAATTAAAAGATGCTTACTCCTTGGAAGGAAAGTTATGACCAACCTAGATAGCATATTCAAAAGCAGAGATATTACTTTGCCAACAAAGGTCCGTCTAGTCAAGGCTATGGTTTTTCCACTGGTTATGTATGGACTATGAAGAAAGCTGAGTGCAGAAGAATTGATGCTTTTGAACTATGGTGTTGGGGAAGACTCTTGAGAGTCTCTTGGACTGCAAGGAGATCCAACCAGTCCATTCTGAAGGAGATCAGCCCTGGGATTTCTTTGGAAGGAATGATGCTAAAGCTGAAACTCCAGTACTTTGGCCACCTCATGCAAAGAGTTGACTCACTGGAAAAGACTGTGATGCTGGGAGGGATTGGGGTTGAGGAGGAGAAAGGGACGACAGAGGATGAGATGGCTGGATGGCATCACTGACTTGATGGACATGAGTCTGAGTGAACTCCGGGAGTTGGTGATGGACAGGGAGGCCTGGCGTGCTGCAATTCATGGGGTCGCAAAGAGTCGGACACGACTGAGCGGCTGAACTGAAGAGACTAAGCACAGCACAACCCTGCTTTGTTAATGATTCCAAAGGCATCACTTGACTACCTATATTATTGTTACTTCTAGAAACTAAATCATTCAAAAAAGAGTCACCGGATTTTACTTTCTTATTAGCAATGGCATTCCTGTGTGCCTACTTCCTTATTACCAATTGTTATCATTAAAAATAAAATATTGCAAGATCTTCCCTTTCTAATTTCTTTACTGAAAGCCTACCTACACTCACTAGTCTTGGGCTTCTATGTTCACATCTAAGTATCTTACATGATTTTTGTGCTGATCTTTTCTTTTAACATAACCATACTCCTTACCATAGTTTATAAAGTAAATGTCAGAGACACCTTTATAACCTCTCTGATCTCATTTTTTAACGGGTCAGCATACTGCCCTCCCTTGAGCATTTCATTATTTTTTTAAATCTCAAAATTATTTTTTCTTGAAAATCAGGATGTTTTTCCCCCAGATCTTCAGTAGGTTATCTTCTTTTCATTTAGGTTTCAGCTCAAATATTACCTCCTCAGAGGAATCTTCCACATTCACTTTTACTAAAATAAACTTCTTTGCTCCACACCTCCATGTCCTTCTCTATCTCATTATTCTTTTTGTTTGTTTGCTTTATTAGTCTGTAAAATGGGCTTCCCTGGTGGCTCAGATGGTAAAGAATCCACCTGCAATGCAGGAAACTCAGGAGATGCGGGTTTGATCCTTGGGTCAGGAAGATACCCCCTGGAGAAGGGAACAGCTACCCACTCTAGTATTCTTGCCTGGGAAATCTCATGGACAGAGGACCCTGGCGTGCTATAGTCCATAGGGTAACAAAGAGTCAGACACAACTAAGTTATTAAGAAGAAGTCTCTAAAATTATCTTAATTGTTTATTTATGGTTTTGAACCATTCACCTCAGATAGGGATTTGAGGTGCCAAGACCCATGTGCCAAGAATTGAACCTGGCCAAGACCCATAGCTTCAAACTGAGATCACACACCTGTTTTTAGGACCTAATGAAGCTCAGTCAGTCAGTTTAGTCGCTCAGTTGTGTCTGACTCTTTGCAACCCCATGGACTGCAGCATGCCAGGCCTCCCTGTCCATCACCAACTCCTGGAGTTTGCTCAGACTCATGCCCATTGAATCAGTGATGCCATCCGACCATCTCATCCTCTGTCGTCCCCTTCTCCTCCCACCTTCAATCTTTCCCAGCATCAGGGTCTTTTCAAATGAATCAGCTCTTCGCATCAGGTGGCCAAAGTATTGGAGTTTCAGCTTCAACATCAGTTCTTCCAATGAACACCCAGGACTGATCTCCTTTAGGATGGACTGTTGGATCTCCTTGCAGTCCAAGGGACTCTCAAGAGTCTTCTTCAACACCACAGTTCAAAAGCATCAATTCTTCTGTGCTCAGCTTTCTTTATAGTCCAACTCTCACATGCATATATGACTACTGGAAAAACCATAGCCTTGACTAGATGGACCTTTGTTAGTGAAGTAATGTCTCTGCTTTTTAATATGCTGTCTAAGTTGGTCATAACTTTTCTTCCATGCGTCAGTGTCTTTTAATTTCCTGGCTGTAGTCATCATCTGCAGTGACTGAGATGAAGCTCAGGTTCTTGACATTTCATCACAGAAAGAATTCAATGAATGACAAAGTGGTAAGAGGTGGATTTATTTAGAGAGAAACACACTTCATAGACAGAGTTTGGGCCATCTCAGAAGGCAAGAGCAGCAGCAAAATGTGATGTGGTTAGCTTCTACAGGCTGAGTAATTTCATGGGCTTGAATGGGAGGATCACTTCAACTGTTTTAGGGAAAGTGTGGAGAATTCCAGGAATTGGACTACTGCTCATTTTTTGGACTTTTATTCTCAGCCTTTGAACCATCTTGGTGCCTGTGGATGTGTCTTTCAGCTTGCTGTTGTGTTACAACCAGCGTATACTGAGGCTCAAAATCTAGTGGAAGTCCACTAGTCTGCCATCTTGGACCTATTTGATTCTAATCAATTTATGTCATGTCTTCAGGCTATACCATTCTTTTAAAGGTTGTGCCCTGCCCTCCTTCCCTCCTGTTTGTCTTCCCAACCAGTATGTAAACTCCATTAGTGAGGAACAAGTTTTTCTTTCAGCTGCCATAGTTAAAACAGTGCCAGATGCAGAGTAGGTACTTAATAAATATCTACTGAATGAATGAAAAAGATACCAGTCTTCATAAGCTTCATGTCATTTTAATAATCACCACCTCTTCTCCAGCACAATTCGAAAGCATCAATTCTCCAGAGCTCAGCCTTCTTTATGGGCCAGTTCTCTTAATCTGAATAATTGGCATCAATCCACAGAGTTAGAATGGAACCTCTGAAACTATCCTGGACTCGCTCGTCTTCCCACTTCTATGTTTGACCAATCACAAAGTCTTGGTGCTACCTCCTAAATATCTCTGCAATCTTTTCTTCATCATCACATTTCCTACACTAGTGGAAGCTACCATTACCTAACATGGACTATTGCAATGGCCCTTTAACCATTCCCCCCTCTTTCATGTTTATCTCTAGTGATTCAATTTTCATAGACAAAGCAATCACTTAAAGTCACATCTTGCTTTTGCCTAACTCCCTAATGCTTTCAGCATAAAACCCATGCTGTATAAATGACCACTGGTGCAACAGATCTGATCCCTGCCCACCCCCTACCCCCCACCCAACTGCTTCGCTTCCTCTACTATTCAAGTTCCAACCAAACCAGACTTCCCTTCTTAAAAAGTTGCTGTAAGACAAGTGTACCCCAACGTTCATCGCAGCACTGTTTATAATAGCCAGGACATGGAAACAACCTAGATGTCCATCAGCAGATGAATGGATAAGAAAGCTGTGGTACATATACACAACGGAATATTATTCATTAAAAAGAATACATTTGAATCAGTTCTAATGAGGCGGATGAAACTGGGGCCTGTTATACAGAGTGAAGTAAGCCAGAAAGGAAAACACCAATACAGTATCCTAATGCATATATATGGAATTTAGAAAGATGGCATCCAGTCCCATCACTTCATGGGAAATAGATGGGGAAACAGTGGAAACAGTGCCAGACTTTATTTTTTGGGGCTCCAAAATCACTGCAGATGGTGATGGCAGCCATGAAATTAAAAGACGCTTACTCCTTGGAAGAAAAGTTATGAACAACCTAGATAGCATATTCAAAAGCCAAGACATTACTTTGCCGACTAAGGTCCTCTAGTCAAGGCTATGGTTTTTCCTGTGGTCATGTATGGATGTGAGAGTTGGACTGTGAAGAAGGCTGAATGCCGAAGAATTGATGCTTTTGAACTATGGTGTTGGGGAAGACTCTTGAGAGTCCCTTGGACTGCAAGGAGATCCAACCAGTCCATTCTGAAGGAGATCAGCCCTGTGATCTCTTTGGAAGTAATGATGCTAAAGCTGAAACTCCAGTACTTTGGCCACCTCATGTGAAGAGTTGACTCACTGGAAAAGACTGTGATGCTGGGAGGGATTGGGGGCAGGAGGAGAAGGGGATGACAGAGGATGAGATGGCTGGATGGCATCACTGACTCGATGGACGTGAGTCTGAGTGAACTCCAGGAGTTGGTGATGGACAGGGAGGCCTGGCGCGCTGCGATTCATGGGGTCGCAAAGAGTCGGACCGACTGAGCGACTGAACTGAACTGAATGATAACCTTGTATGCGAGACAGCAAAAGAGACATAGATGTATAGAACAGTCTTTTGGACTCTGTGGGAGAGGGAGAGGGTGGGATGATTTGGGAGAATGGCATTGAAACATGTATAATATCATATATGAAACGAATCGCCAGGTTCGAAGCATGATACAGGATGGTTGGAGCTGGTGCACTGGGATGACCCAGAGGGATGGTAGGGGAGGGAGGTGGGGGTGGGGTGGGGAGGGAGGTGGGGGGGTGGGGAGGGGAGGGTTGGGGAACACGTGTACACCCGTGGCGGATTCATGTTAATGTATGGCAAAGCCAATACAATATTTTAATTAGCCTCCAATTAAAATAAATAAGTTAAAAAAAAAAGCCTCTTTAGTTTTCGACAGTCACAACTATTACCTCTCTCTATACATCTACCTCCCTCCATTTCGTTTGGTTAACGTTTTCTCCTTCCCGTCTCCCGTTACTTTTTTGGAGGAGACTTTCTTTCCAGGTCCAATTAGTGGTGTGATCATTTGATTAATGCTTTAAATTACATATGAGGTTGGGGTTCAGAGTGTCCTCGAATGCCTGGGAAGACTTTTGGGTTAAAAATAGAAAAAGAAAAAACAGGTAAATGAGAATTCCAGTCTTGGGATACCGGAGTAACAAGACCAATAGAAACATATTTTTAGAACGCAGTTTTAGACCCGGGCAGAGAGGAGAGAGTGGCAATGTCGCAGAGGTCTTTGTAGCACCTTTGTAGCCAGGCTCCTCTGTCCGTGGGACTCTCCAGGCAAGAATACTGGAGTGGGTTGCCATTTCCAGCTCCAGGGAATCTTCCCGTTCCAGGGATCGAACCCGTCTTCCGCACTGGAGGCAGATTCTTTACTAGGTCTGAGCCACCAGGGAAGCCCTGAACATTTAAGCGACGACCAGGAACTGTTTCCAGATCACATTGACAAGACTACCGCCATCTGTAAGTCATTTACTAGTTTTTAACTTCTGCCCCTCAATGACATTCAAGGACAGGAAGCAGCTGCAGTAGTTTTAAACCGCAGTCGCTGACCTCAGTGGCTAGAGACTCGACCTGCCCTCTAGGCGGCCGGCGCCCAGCAGCCAGAGGCGCCGCGCAGCTCCCGGAGCGGCTGTCAGGGCGGCCGGCGCGCAGCCGGCACGCGCGCCCCCAGGTTCTCGGCGCGCGGACCAGGCTCGTGGACGTCTAGCTAAAGACCGGGCTCTCTGAGCTCAAGGCGCGTGCGTCCGCCTGCCCGCCCCCTCTTCAAACACGCGGCCTCCCGAGTAAGTGCCCGTGTAGTCAATCGTAGGTTCTAGTTTTGACGCAAAAAAAATTACCCATTGAAAGTATAGCAAGGCATAGTAATGAGACTGTTTTGCTTTGCAGTCAAACGCTGTTGATTTGGCCAGGTAGAGCAGACGCCAGAGGTGCTGAGTCAAACAGGCATTATCCAGGACAGCTGCATCCGGGCCCTACTGCCGCAGGCCGCCCTCTGAGCCAGGGGTCCTTCAGGTAGGAGGTCCTGAGTGACTTTGGACGTCCGCTCCTCCCAGGTGCGGTGAGTGCTTAATCCCCGGCCTTGCGGCTTAGTTTTTCTCTCGGTTTGGAATCGAGGCCACTGTCGCAACCATGCTCCGCCAGATCATCGGTCAGGCCAAGAGGCATCCTAGCGTGAGTGTCTTCCCTTGTCTATCTTGTGGGGGGAGGCGTCTGCGTCAGTCCCCTGGGAGCTTCCTCCTTCAGCCCCTTACGGTTCCTCGGGGCTGGACCTTGCCTCACTCTGTCTTGTTCTCCTAGTTGCCCCAGGACCTTGAGTTCTGACCTTGCACGCCTTGCATTGTGGGGTTTGGCCTGGCATGGGGGAGGTGAGGGATACTGTCTCCAAAAGAATATGTTGGAACAGTGTGGTGGGCGCGCGTCGTTTTGCAGGTCGGTGGTACCAGGAGGGATAGCTGTGCGCTGGGTGGGTTAGACAGCAGGAAAGGTCAGGTATACTGTTTGTTGTGCTGTTGAAAGCCTTGTTTTCACTGCATTGCACCACCAGGCCTTAAGGAAAACGTGAAGGTCTCTGAGTTTGGCATCCTCAGTTTCTCTTGACGTCTTGATATTTTAGGAGTGCGGAGTTCAATTGCGTTGAGTTCTTTTATATTTCACGTATTTTCCCCTTGCACATCAACGTCCGGTGGTCCTAAAACTCAATTACACAATCTTTAATTTGTATTTTTAAATCTGATTGCCTAACTGTGCATTAAATGTGCTAGCAGTACGTTCCCAGAGATTATGTGTAATAGCGGTATTTAAAGTAGGTGTGTTTCTATATGCTCATTCAGACTTTACTTAACATAATTTTTGTTTTTCGTAACGTCTGTATAGAAGCAAGCTTAAATAATTTGCCAAGATCTTGTGTTTCAAGCCTTGACATGCGAGAAGCTGGAATTTAATGAGAGTGATGTATGACTATTAGGTAAAAAAGATGATGTATTTTCTTAGAAAATTTAAAATTTCAGTATAACGTTTTCCACGTTAAATCAGAATTATCCTCACATCCTTTAGAAAGTCTAGAAATTCCTTTTTTTTTTTGAATTATTGAACATAGTTAAAAGTAATCTTCCTTAAAAATGAAGTCTTTTCTTTTAGACTTTAAGACCAGATTAAAAAGGTGGTTTGAAGAGAAAGTAAGTCTAGAGTTAGAACGCAGATTAGTGGTTGCCTGGGGCTGAAGATGGGGATGCCAGTGGCAGCAGTGGCCCTGAGAGAGATTCTTGGGGTGATGGGAATGTTCTAAAATTGTATTGTGGGACAGTTGCACAACTTTATACATTGACTGGAAATCGTTGGTTGTTGAAGTTAATGAATTTTACAGCATGTAAATCCCAATAAAGCTGTTAAAATTTTTTTTAAAAATAAAAAGATGATTAGAGATTTGGGAATCAGTGTGTAGAAACTACTGTAGTCTTTTTTTGTTTACTTTTATCAGTATGTAGGTATTTGAAGATGGCTGTTAATTCTCATCTATTTTGTTTTGGCTTCCAGTTGATTCCCCTCTTCATATTTATTGGAGCAGGAGGGACTGGAGCAGCACTGTATGTCATGCGCCTGGCATTGTTCAATCCCGATGTCAGGTAAGTGTTTAAAAACATTTAGAACTTTGATGGTTAACCAAACTGATTGAGGAGCCTCAATCTTTCTAGAGAGGCAGCATCAAGTAATAGAAAGAAGCTGAAATTTGCTGTCCTAGGCTAAGTTCAGATCCCAGTTCTACTGTTGTTTTGTTTTGTTTTGTTTTCTGGTTCATGAAATTATCTAGATTTCTCTGAGTTGCATTTTCTCGTCGTTGAATAGAACTGCCAGTACCCGTTTTGTAATGTTGTGATGATTGAGATCATAGTAATTTTATAAAACACTTAGTCAGGGTTGCTAGTATGTTTGAGTGTTTTTGGGGGGCTGTTTTTCTACAGTAGGGAATGCTTTTTTTTTTTTAAACTAAAGTTTTCTGTGACAGGGTTAGGAACAAGGATAACTGCCCCAAGGGGCTCTCTGTGTTGTACCTTTTTCTAACTCGTTCCATGGGTTTGCTTATTAGGGGTCTTTTCTCTATTTCAACTCTATAATGAAAATAACACTACTTCATTTGATAGGAAATGGAATTTGATCTATTCAAAATGATAGCTTCTGGAATAGAAAACTATTTTAAATAGTATTTTGTAACTTTAATAATTACAATGTTTTATATATTTCTTCTAGTTGGGACAGAAAGAATAACCCAGAACCCTGGAACAAACTAGGTCCTAATGATCAGTACAAGGTAAGCTAAAAATTGTTTCAGAATTGCTGGAAAGTGTATTTTAATAAATTTTGTCATGGAGTAGGTCTTTTTTTGAAATAGATGTAAGTAAAACTCTATTATAATGAACTTTGAGAAATTACTAGATTGTTCTGTGAAAGTAAACTGATATATTTTTCTAATAAATATCTTTTTAAGGACTTTATTCACAGGCTTTAGAGTCTGGGTGGGAAATGAAAATAATGTCTCAATTCTGCTGATTTGACTAAGGAAAAAAAGAGATAGTATGCTTAACATTTTCTCCAGTCTTGGCTAGTGTAGTGCAGTGATTCTCAGACCTCGGCATACATTGGCATCACTGGAGAGGTTGTTAAAATAGATTCTTCAACTCCACCCGCAGCAGTTCTGATTCACTTGATCTGTTGTGGAAACTGAACATTTGCATTTCTGATAAGGTTTCAGATGATATTGATGCTATTGGTCCATAGGCCACACTTTGAGTAACTAATCTAGTGGCTGGTTTGGTTGGTGGTTTTTTTCTTTTTGATATGGTTGACATATTTCAGGTGAGAATTAGTAGGAAGAAGTGAAAATCAGTTGGAACTTATATTTTACCATAAACTTTCTAGGTACACTTTTTGACATCTTTCTGCAAAACTAGTTTATGAAACTACTCCAAAGAATGATTTCATGGACTGAGGCTATTTACTTTTAATTATGTTATTGATGCATAATTGACATGTAATACTGCGTAAGTTCGAGGTGTACAGTTTGTTGGTTGGGTGCACTTATGTATTACACTATGATTACTACAGTAGTGTTAGCTAACATCTTTATCATGTCACATAATTATCACTTTTTTGTGTTGAGAATAATTAAGAGCTAGTCTCTTAGCAACTCTGAAATTTATGATACTGTTGATGATAATCACTATATTGTGCATTAAGCCTCCAGAACTTGATGAGCTACTAGTCACAAGTTTCTGCCTTTAATAAAATCTTCCCAATTTCCCCATCTTCTATCCCCTGGTAGTCACCAGTCTACTTTCTCTTTATTTTAGATTCCGTTTAAGTGAGGTTCATACAGTATTTGTCTTTCTCTGTCTCAATTACCTCACTTAGTATAATGCCCATAAGGTCTATGCTTGTTGAAAATCTAAGACCATTTATTCCTAAGATGCTATGCTTCCATGTAAAATTTTTGCATATACAAAGAAAAAAAATCCCTGCAGTGTCATAAACAATGTAAATTTTTGCATATACAAAGAAAAAACCCTTGGCATGTCAAAGTTTTATTAGGATATGATTCATATACCATATGTGTGTACTAAGTCACTTCAGTTGTGTCCAACTCTTTGTGACCCAGTGGACTGTCACAGAGAGTCAAAGGGTGAGACAGAGGATGAGATGGTTGGATGGCATCACCAATTCAATGGACATGAGTTTGCGCAAGCTCCAGGAGTTGATGATGGACAGGAAAGCCTGGCGTACTGCAGTCCATGGGGTTGCAAAGAGTTGGACACGATTGAGTGACTTAACTGATGGACTGTAGCCCACGAGGCTATTCTGTCTGTGGGATTCTCCATGCAAGAATACTAGAGTGAGTTGCCATGCCCTCCTCCAGGGATCTTCTCAATCCAGAGATTGAACCCTCATCTCTTATGTCTCCTGCATTGGTAGGTGGGTTCTTTACCACTGGGGCCACCTGGGAAGCCCTTCATATACCATACAGTTTACCCACTTAAAGTATATAACTTGCCGTGAATTTTCCACTATGCCAGGCTCTTTCATCAAAAGCTAGCAGTTTCTTTGAGCACTGTTAGGGAGAAGTATCCAGAGCAAGGAGTGTTTAGGACCTTTTAGCAAATATATCTCCTTATTATAGAAATAATGCTGTCATTACTGATGACAGCAGCTTTTAAAATAATTACCACCTTTTGCAGACTCCAAGCCTTCTGTTCAACCTTCTGATTAGAATTGGGCTTCCAAATGTTCAACAGATTTCTCTACAAGAAACAAAAATGTACTGGTGAACCTGAAGTGAGCCATCTTAGTTTTTGTCACATTTTGCCTCAAAAAATGATACTCAAGCATCCTATTTTTTCTCTCCTGTAAATTTATGTCCATTCTGGAGAAAATTATTCCACATCCAATAAACTTTGAAAAAGAAAATAGCAGCAACAAAAAAAACCCAGGCCTTGGTCCTCTCACCCCAAGAGCATATTGGAATCTCTGGTATGTAGTTCAGAAAACTCCCCAGGTGATTATGATAATGAAACTGATTACCAGTGTTTTAAAATATGATGTTCATGGGGTCACAAAGAATCAGACACGACTTAGTCACTGAACAGCAACAACAAGAATATGGTAACACATGCCAGTATAAGGCCGTGTGAGCTGGAAATGGAACGTTGCTGCAGCAGAAATCTAATGTGTGTGGCATAGATTGGGCTGTGAATAGCTAGGATATTGGTATTAGAGCCTGGAAAAATGAATCATATAATGGCAAAATATCTGATAAAGTGTCCCCTGCTGTAACGTGGAAAGCAGACTTTGTGCCTAAAGAGTTCATTATAAAAGATTTTGGAAACCAGGATGTTAGTAGACTATTGCTGGCTCTACTTGCCAAGATGAGTTTAGAAGAATTGGGACATTTGCAAGCAGAAATAGAAGGGAGCCAAGTCCAAAAACTCATGAGCTTGGCATGGATGATGTCTACTGTTCTTAAACCTAAACAGTGAGGTAAGCTAGGTTATTCTTTCTCTGTCATTCACTTTCCCTCACCTAAGAGAATTTTTTCTCTGGCCCTTTTAACATCAGGTTTGGTTATGTGACTTGCTCTGGCAAATCAAAGAAAGTGGTATCTGCCACTTCTAAACGAGCATGTGGTTCGTCCATTGTTCTTTTCCATTTTCCTCCTGAGACCAAATTGACAGTTAAGAGCTTCTCTTTCAGCCCAGATTAAAGTGAAAAGAACATAGAACAGTCAACTTAGAAAGGCAGATAATATGAATGAAAAATAAACCTTTCTTGAAAGCTGCTATGATTTGGTGGTTATTTTTTGCTATTTCACATTCTAGCAAAAGCTAACTAATACAAACAAGAGAGGAGGCTAAGATAGCATTTTAGCATTGAAGGTCTAGCAGCATTTATCAACTGAATAAAATACCCTGAAGCCAAGATCAGAATATGCTGTGTCTTCCCAGCTGTTGTTTCAGAAACTGCTGAGGTAGCTACCATTAAATTGAGAAAAGGATGGGGGACATGGAAGCTGAAAAATAAGGCAGATTTGAAAATTACTTTGACAGAGAACTCTGATACTGGTACATGGAGCTGAATAAAGCAAACACATCAGAAGTCTACTTAGTTTGAGAAAATTAGCAAAAATACTGTGAACTTTCTGCTCTGCTTGGGTGTAGGAGCTTGATCCTGCTTCTGACAACTTGATAACTTGATCCCAGTGGCTTCTTTTCTAAAGAATGAGTAAGGTTGTGATAATTAAGATAAATGATTCTGCTGATAGTGCCTGGGATCTTTTAAAACAGCCCAATAAATAATTCTTAAAATATAACCTGCAGTTCCTTTTATAAATATTCTCTTTTAACATTTTGTTAGTATGTTACAGATGAACAGTTGGTTTCTTTCAACTCTCATTGTCTAGTTCAGTTAATTCATAGGAGAATACTGTCAGAACAAAAAAATACTAGTTTATGACTGATTCATACTTTAATGTTTATAAGGTTTATAAATGTCTACATATGTATCTCAAGGATAAGCCTTACAACCTGGGAATTTTTTAAAAAGTCAAATAAAATGAAGAATTTTTCAATTAGAGATCAAGAAGTTAGGGTGTTTCAAGAAATGAAGGGGTTTGAAGAAATAATGGACACAGATTTATTAGCTTCTTGTTTAAAAACTGAAGAAAAGATAAATTCTGCAGTTCGGATACTTCTGGAGTTAAATAATATAGTTTTCAAGTAATTATAGCATAGCCTCTTCAGTATTCTTTGGCATAAGATTATAGCCTTATCTGGGCTTACTACAAATCCTAATGTTTCCTTAGTACGATTGTTAGAGCAGTTAAAGTATAAATCATTTTTTAAAAAATTATTGGGAGTTAGAGGCAGTTTTTAAAGAAATGATAGTAAAATATATTTCAAATTAAGTTGAATATAGACACATTTATGAAAATTTAAAAACTTCCAAAGTACATTTAAATATATTTAAAAGCTTTTGTGCCAAAGGTGGTAAAGTATAAATTTGATTTTGATGCATTCTGGGTTAGGAAATTAAGAAAACCCCAAAGTAAAGGAGAGAGAAAAATGGAAAGAAAAGCCATCAAAGCAGACCAGTTTGTATCTAAAAACTAACAGAAACAAACATGTAACAAAGCATTACTTTGTATTATTAGCTGTTTATTGCTTTGAATCTTTCCCGTCTAAATTATAGCACTTTGCTGACCAAATAGGGATGATAATTGATACTCATTCTGTTGGAGATTCACTCCTGTACCTAATCTAGATGAAAGGAAAAATGTAAGAATTGAAAGTGTATGTCAGAAGAATTCATAATTATTCACCTTGAAAAGAAGAATTTTTTATAAGTTCCAACAGATCATACTGACTCTGCTTTTCTGAGGAAGACTGAATATTTTTACCTTACCAAAACCATTATTAAGGATTGGAATTTTAACATCTTTGTTCGAATGACTTTTATATTGTTAAATATTTCTAATAATTCATGTCTATAATTGTTACTATAGAAAGCTGAATAAAAATGATCTTAAACTTCTATATCATCTTTGTGTATATGATTATCTAAAATATCTTTTTTCTTTTCCAAGTTCTACTCTGTGAATGTAGATTACAGCAAACTGAAGAAAGAAGGTCCAGACTTCTAAATGAAATATTTCACTATAAAGCTGATTAGAATGAAGGTCTTCCAGAAGCCATCCGCACAATTTTCCACTTAACCAGGAAATATTTCCCCTCTAAATGCACGAAATCATGTTGGTGTATTGTGTTGGGGTTTACACTGATGAATAAATAGTCTGAAACTTGATATGTGTCTTTATTTAATGCTGAAACTCTACCCTGAACTTCATAACTTAGGATATGGGAAATTATTGGAATTTAAGGAATTTCTTGAATTTCTGTGTATTCATGTAACTTGAAAATAAGACTTTAAGCAGCTCTAATTAGACACTTTGATTTTGTGTACAGGCTGTTGTTAACACTGGGGCATATTTAAGAACTGGAATTGTAAGTGAAAGATAGATTTGGAAGATTATTCAAGCCTCTTTGGGATTGGCGAGATGAAAACATGAATTTCTGTTACTGGCTGATATTGAAGTATGTGCTGTTGTTAATACTGGTTTTTACTATGTCGTTCATTCTCTCTGCTGAAGATTTTCTAGGTTGTCAGTTGCCATGGTCTGGCTGGGGATTGTAGTTGGATCTGACTCCATCACTGCTCACCAAGTGAATGGCGAAGAAGAGCTCTTGAGAACTTCTGAGTTTTGGCAGGTTTTCAAAGGCTAGGAAGTATGCTAGCAATTTTGATCCAATGAGCAGAACATTTCATTGGTGGCTAATGAAGAATTCGCCATGTCGTATTATCAGTTTTCCACGTGGTATGTGTAGATCATGACATTGTAGGAGCTTCAGGAATTTAGTGAGAAAATTTCAGATTTTAATATATAGGTCTACATTATACATATTTTGTGTTTACAAAGTAATGGTACATTTTACTTGTCAGAACTGAATTAAATGTTCATGTGAGTTATCTCAAATACTTAAAAATATTTTTTTAAACAGTTAGGAAACCAAGACCAATTAAACCAAGATTGAATTATTCAAGTTCATTCCATTAGTCAAATGTGAATCAGTTATCCCTTGGTGTTTGGGAGGTTTGTTTCAGAAACACTGTTCCTCCCCGCTCCCTGCAAATACCAAAATTCACAGATGCTCAAGTTCCTTATATAAAGTGGCATAGTGCAGTCGACCCTCTGTATCCATGAAGGCGGAACACATGAATGTATTTGAACACATCTGTTTATATCTGAACCCATCTGTTTGTATTTGAACCCAGGTAGTCTTGAATGTAGAATTGACTACTTCAAGCTCCTTGTCTTTTGATAATGTTTCTCCTCAGAGTTTCTCAGCCTTGCCATTGTTGACTTTCTGAGTCAGATGTCAGATGGTTTGTTGTGGTAGGGTGGGTTTTTATTTTATATTAGCGTGGTTAGTAGTATCCTTGTCCTCTGCCTTATATGCCAGTGACATTCTCCACGTTTTAAAACTAAAAACACTTGCAGACATTGCCAAATGTTTGGTGGACAAAATTGCCCCATTCCCACCCATGTCAGGAACCACTCTGGATGCTTTGGTACAAATCACCTCAAGGTTTAAAATTATGCTAAGATACAGGGATTTAGTTAAAATTCCTAAATAATTGAAAGACAAAAGATTTTATTATTTCCAAATAAATGCCTTACATTTCCTAGTACTAGAAAATCGTAAGTCTTTTAAGACTCTAATAATCTCTTTGTGATCAGTATTTCTGGACTTGCCCACACAAAAATGTAAAATTTGGTATGAGACATGTCTTGAAGAAACTACATCCAATTATTGCTGTTAAAGACACTGAAGTGGAAATGGAAGTTGACTGTCACTTAGGGCTGTATCATACAAATGCTGCCAGGAAAAATAACATGCCATTTTTTTTACCCTTGAAGGAATTTGTTTAGAATTATATTTTTACTGTACTGCTTATTTAAATATACAGCAGATTACTGTCATTTCCTCATCTTAATGAGGTCACCAGGCAAAACTGCAATTCAGGACAGATGTTGCCTTGGGTAGCATTTTTGTATATTTGAAAAATTGCCATTTTCAGAATTGACAGATGCTTCCCAGGAGGTACTTGAATCAACCCTGAATATTCATTGGGAGGACTGATGCTGAAGCTGAAGCTCCAGTACTTTGGCCATCTGATGTGAAGAGCTGACTCACTGGGAAAAAGATCCTGATGCTGGGAAATATTGAAGGCAGGAGAAGGAGATGACAGAGGACGAGATGGTTGTGTGACATCACTGTGGCTATGAGTTGGAGCAAGCTCTGGGAGATGGTGAAGGACAGGGAAGCCTGGTGTGCTGCAGTCCCTGCGGTCAAGAGTCAGACACTACTTTGCAACTGAACAACAGTGTATTTGAAACAAGAAGCAAGCAAAAATTATACTGAATTTTGCTCTTTTCAAGTCTATTAACCCACCCTGATCAGGTTTTACCCTTATTACTTAACTAAAAATGCTTCAGTTTGGGGCATCAATGACCTCCACGTTTATAAATTTAAAAGTTAATTATCATTGCTCACTTTGACCTAATAGAGTTTACCCATCTCCTTGAAATATTCCTTCACTGTCTAGAACGACATGCTGTGCTTGTTTTTCTTTTACAGCTTTGGCTTTTCTACTCTGTTGGTGATATACTTCGGAGAAGGCAATGGCACCCCATTCCAGTACTCCTGCCTGGAAAAATCCCGTGAATGGAGGAGCCTGGTAGGCTGCAGTCCATGGGGTCGTGAAGAGTTGGACACGACTGAGCGACTTCACTTTCCCTTCTCACTTTCATGCATTGGAGAAGAAAATGGCAACCCACTCCAGTGTTCTTGCCTGGAGAATCCCAGGGACGGGGGAGCCTGGTGGGCTGCCGTCTATGGGGTCGCACAGGGTCAGACACGACTGAAGCGACTTAGCAGCAGCAGGTGATATACTTTCGTTTCCATGAGCTTTTAGTATTGGAGTGCGCCAAAGAAAAACACTGGGCTTTTTCACTATCTGAACTCTTCATCCAGGTTCGTGTCTTCAAGTACCATCGTTTGGCTGTTAAAAGTAATTTTTCAGACCAGGTCTTTTTTCATGTGTGTTTGTGTGTGTGTATCTCTGTTCACTTGGCCTCTCCCTGTGGATTCTTAGAGGCATCTTTAAGATGTCCGATATGAACTTGTAAACATCTCAATTTCTGCATCCACAGCCCTCAGTCCCACTGTTCTCAATATTGTCAGTTTATAGGAACGCCATCCTTAATAGTAGTTCAGTCCAAGATCCTCAGAGTCTTCATTAACTCTTCAACACCCTGTATCTACTATATTTGAGTATGTTTACTGTACCTAAAATAATACCCAGAATCTCACTGTTTTCAGCACATAATTTCCCCACTGTCACCTTGGCCTTAAGCCATCATCTAACATGAAGTAATAAATAACCTCTCAAGTGGGTCTCCCTGTCTACAATCTGCTCTTAACAACAGCAGCCAAAGTGATCTTTAGTATATTCCTTTGTTCAATATCCACCAACATTTTCCTGTTTTACTCAGTAAAAGCTAGATTGTTTTGTTGCTAAGTCGTCTCTGACTTTTGCAACCCCATGGACTGTAGCCCACCAGGCTCCTCTGTCTATGGGATTTCCCAGGCTAGAATATTAGAATGGGTTGCCATTTCTTTCTCCAGGGACTCTTCCCAACCCAGAGATCAAACCCAAGTCTCCTGAATTGCAGGTAGATTCTTTACCGCAGTAAAACTTTCTGACTACTTTTTAAATATCTTCCTCTACTAAAATGTAAGCTCTATGAGTACACGAATATTTGGCCATTTTGTTTGTTGAAATATCCTCAGCACCTGGAATGGTACCTGGCATACAGTTGGTGTTCAAGAAATATTTGTTAATGAATGAAGGACCAATTCATCAGGTGTCTAGAGTGGCTAACCTTAAGTTGCTACAAGTGATTTTTTGATGGAGGCAGAGAACCAGAATTAGAAATATGGAACACCTTTAGTGAAAGGGCTCTGAGCTATACTTTACGTCATCAACCCCAGTGGATAAGTTTTTAATAGGTCTTTTAAAATTTCCTGCTAAAGTATCATCTTTATACTGAAAAACATCTGTCCTGACATTTCAAGCTTATGTTCTTATTTCACAGCATTTTAGTTAGGATGAATCTGAATGTAGAAAAAGATAGGTACAAGCACAAATAAAACTAGATGAGTCCTCCTTTCATTAAAAAAATTCCCAAAGTCCATATACCATATTCACCATTTCCAAAAGATATCCATTTTCTTTCCTTCCCATTTTTCTCCTTTCCAGTTACGAAAGCAATGCATGCTCAGCATAACTAAAATAATTCACAGAAAGCATTTTTTATATATCCAAGGCTTTCCTTTAGTGGTATCAGAATATGTTGGAATGCTACTCTGTTACCACTTTCTCAAAAATGCTCAAATAGGGCATGCAGGAACTTTGTTATCTGAACAAATAACAGTTACTGTAGAGCAAAACAGAACCTCTAAATTTGAAATTTAAACTTCAAGTAAAAATATACATAGAAATTATATATATATATTTATTTATTTATTACACTTAAATGTTTCTCATTGTAGCAGCTTGTCCCTTTCCTCTAGGGTGATAGAATTCATCTTTGGAGGAAATCTCCACTTTTCTTGAGTAGGTAGAAGGTAAAAAAGACAAGAGAAAGCATTACAAGAAGGCATATCAGGATGAAAGTGATAACACCAATGGATAACATCATTGAGCCAGGGACAATATGTATTACTTCATTTACTAATTATAACATTGTAAGGCTGACACTACTCAACCCCCTCCCCCGCCAACTTTTTTAGACAAATGAAGAGAACAAGACATAAAAATATGCCCAGGGTCATATTTAACTAGGAAGTGGTATAGAGTCAAGCTTTGAATCCAGATAGTTTGACTCCATGTTCATTCCCTCAACCTGCTAGACATGTCTCATAGGGTTGTCTTTAGAATTAAATAAGATAATATATGTAAGAGGCTTAATATATCTCCTGGCAAAATAAGTATTACTTAAATATTATATAATTTGTATTATAAAGACTGGAGTTCATTTCTTTCCTTCCATCGGAAATTTAATGGGAAACTTAAAAGCCGTATTATAAAAAGCTTAAAGGAAAGAAAAGAACTGTTCAGTAAAAGCCTATCCAACTACCAACAATCTGATCCAGTAATTTTTTATTGTAAATATCACTGATTTCAAGGTGACTCCCCTTTTATACCAGAGCTATAAGTCTAAGAAGTGTGATTTATGTTTCTCCCTAGGTTTGCTCAAGCAATGCTTGCCCACATAGCATGCCATAATAATGTTCCACCCTCTCTGATTTGCATTATGACTCCATGAATTAAAATCTTGTTATGTAGGTCATTTCTCCTCAGTTGAAAATGATACTGAGTTAATCCATGCCTGATATTGAAAGAATTTTTTGATGCTGTTTGAATGATAAATACCATCTGGAAAAATTTATCTCAGGTCTTTTTTCCTGTTGTTTTTTTAATCTTAAAAGGCAGCAGCTTGTATACTCTATACAAACCTTTTCTGTTTGTTTCTAACCAAATCTTTTCTAGGAAAAGAGTTAATACTATACAATATTTTCAGACTCCATAATGATCCATCCTAAATAAAGATACTCTACAAACTTAATTTGTTTTAGACTGGTCAAAAAGTAATTTATCCTTCCTTATTATATAGTGTATTTCCACATCTTAAATTACAAAGCAACTTTGTTAGGAGAATCTTGTTAAATTGCTAAATTGTTAAATTCTATTGTTTTCATAAGGAGTTTGTCTCATGTTCCCTCTTGAAGCAGTGGTGTGCAGGTAAATGTTTAACAATAAGCCCTCCAGAGAGGAAAATCCTGATTTTTAGCGTTTGCAGATTTCTGTGGTTGGCAGATAAATGCCTTCCCCTAAATTAATTCCTGGAACCTGAGAATAAATTTGTTTATATAGCAAAGGAGAAGTAAAATTGTACATGAAATTACTGTTGGTAATCAGCTGACTTTAAAATAGGGACATTATCCTAGATTATTCAGAGCCCAGTGTAATCGAAGAATCCTTAAAAGTGAAAGAGGGAGTCTGAAGAGGAAAGTCAGAGGGAGACGTGACTATGAAAGAATAATAAAAGAAATGCAATGTTGCTGGTTTCAAAGATGGAGAAAGGAGATCATGAGCCAAGGAATGTGGGAAGCTTCAAAGAAGCTGGAAAACCTATGGAAATGAATTCTCTTAGAGCTTCCAAAAAGGAATTCAGTCCAATGAATTCTAACTAATATAACTGTGAGATAGTAATTTGTGTTTTAAGCCATTAAATTCATGGTAATTTGTTATAGGAGCAATGGGAAAACTGATACATCTACTGTGGCAGAGTTAAGGTGCCATCTTGTTTTTTTCAATAGAAGGTTGGAAAAATCCAAGAAGAATTTGCTCTTGAGAGCTGATGTTGAACTCATGCTAGCACGGCACTGAGTGGACTCAAATAGGAAAAGGTTTGTTCATTTTCTCCTTATATTTCATAGTAGAATAATAAACTCAATAAAAAGTGACTAATTGAAAACCTCTTACTATCATTAAGCTGTTTGCTAGTATTTTCTTTTCTTTTTTCTGTTTTGTTTTGTTTTTCCTTAGAGTCTAAGGCAGCTGGAAGGTAGGAAATGGGCGTCTAGGGAGGGGAAAGAGAATGGGAGGAGGTGATCACGTTGAACAACTCTTGAGGGTGAAGACAGTACAAATGATGTCCCATTTAGCTGAACAGAATCAAGTCCCCAACATGCTTTTAGATTTTTATACAATATGAAAACTGCTGCTGTTTCATAAAGTTTTTTTTTTTTTTCAAATTGTTCACTAGAAACTAAGTAAAAAAATCAGGATTATATATAGAAAAGAGAACAGGGTTTGAATAACATAGAACTTTAGTCACTATTCAGCCAAAAAAACCAAACTCAAGAGATCAAAAACATCACAACGGAAATGAAGAGGGCCTTTGATGGGCCGTACGTAAACTGGACAGAACTGAGGGAAAAAAAATCTGAGCTAGAGGATATATCAATAGGATCCTTGGAAACTGGAAAGCAAAGAGAACAAAGACTAACAAAGGAATATGCAAGTTGTGTGGAACAACTTCACACATACGTATAATGGAAATGGAGAAAAAAGAGAGGAGCAGAAGAAATACTTGAATAATAATGACTGAGAATTTGCCAAAATTAATGTCATAAGCTAGCTCACAGATCCATGAGGACACTGAGAAGGTAAATGCCAAAAAAAACTATCCCTAGGCATATTAATTTTAAACTGCTGAAAGTCAAGGATTAAAAAAAAAAAATCCTGAAAGAAGCCAGAGGAAAAGCAATTACTTGTAGCGGAACAGAGGTAAGAATTATATTTAGCTTCCCTCAGAAACAATGCAAGCAAGGGGAGTGGAGTGAAATATTTTAAATGTTTTGAGAAGGAAAATGTACCTCCCTAGAATTCTGTGCCCTGCAAAATTGTTCAAAAGTGAAGGAGAAATAATGACTCTCAAACAAAAGGTGATGGAATTCGTTACCAATAGATCTGCCTTGCAAGAAATGTTAAAAGAAGTTCTTTAAGAGGAGAGAAATAATGTAGGTCAGAAACTTGGATTTACTTAAAGGAAAGGGAGTACATGGAAGAAGGAATAAATGAAGGTAAAATAAAAATTTTAATTTTCCTTCATAATTTATCCAACAGCAGTTTGTTCAGATAATACTAACAATGCATTTATATGCTGTGGATTCAATGCAGCAATGTATTTACATGCGTTAGATTCAGTGTCAGTTCAGTTCAGTCGCTCAGTCTTGTCCGACTCTTTGTGACCCCATGAACTGCAGCACGCCAGGCCTCCCTGTCCATCACCAACTCCCAGAGTTCACTCAGACTCACGTCCATCGAGTCAGTGATGTCATCCAGCCATCTCATCCTCTGTTGTCCCCTTCTCCTCCTGCCTCCAATCCCTCCCAGCATCAGAGTCTTTTCCAATGAGTCAGCTCTTTGCATGAGGTGGCCAAATCCCCAATCAAAGTCTTGGTAAGTTATTTTTGTGGATATTGGCAAACTGATTCGAAATTTTTTGTGGAGATGCAAAAGAGTCAGAATCACCAACACAATATTGAAGGAGAATAAAGTTGGAAAACTGACAGTACCCGTCTTCAAGGCTTACTAGAAAGCCATAGTAATCAAGATTGTGTCATGCTGGAAAAGAAGACATAGATTAACAAAACAGAATCAAGAATCCAGAAAAAATGGTACAGCTACTTCAGAAAACAGCTTGGGGTGGGGGCTGGGGGCATTTTCTTACATAACTGCCATACTATAGGAGCCAGATATTTCTCTCCTTGATATTTACCCAGAAGAGTTGTAAACTTGTGCTCACAGAAAAACTGTACATGGATATTTATAGCAGCTGTCAAATAATAATTGTCAAAAGTTGAAAGAAGCCAAGATGTCCTTCAGTAGGTAAATGGATTAAACTGTGATACATCTGATAACAATTGAATATTATTCAGCACTAAAAAGATATGAGCTATCAACCCATGAAAAGACATGGAAGAATCTTGAATACATATTACTGAATGAAAAAAGCTGTCCTGAAAAGGCTCCATTACCGTATGAGTCCGACTATATGATACTCTGAAAAAGACAAAGCTGTAGAGACAGTTAAAAGTTCAGCAGTTGCTGGGGGTTGAGGGAAGGATACATAAATGGAATACAAAGGATGTTTAAGGGACTGAAAATACTCTGCCTGGTACCATAATGATGGATATGTGTCATCATACACTTGTCCAGACCCATAGGATAAATAGCAAGGCTGAACCATAATGTAAACTCTGGACTTTGGATGATTGTGATGTGTCAGTTTAGGTTCATCAGTTGTAACAAATGTACCATTTTGGTGGAGGGTGTTGATAATGGGGTTGGGGGTTTATGCATAGGTAGGGCAAGGGCTATAATGGGAAATCTTTGTATCTTCCCCTCAAGTTTTCTGTGAACCTAAATCTGCTCTAAAAAAATAAAATCTTATTAAATTTTTTACTTTAAAAAATAAAATGAAGAGAAGAAAAGAAAGGAAGGTTAAAAAAATCCACTGTTACTTTCAATCAATCTGCAATTCTTTTCCCCTTTGCGTCTCTCGTAACACACGGCCACGGACTATATTTATGATGGTTACCAAAACTTTACAAGTAGATCTACGTCCCCATTTCACACATCTTGATTGTTGCACCAAGGTTTTCTTTGTATCCACGAGAAGAGTGTCTATATCTGTTTTGTTTATCCTTGTATCTCCAGGGCCTGACAGTGTCTGCACTTAATAGACCTGAAAGTATTCGTTGATTGAATATGTAGAACATAATGTGATTGCAGAAGCTTTTGATTTATATACATTTTCTGAGTGATAGTGTAACTTAATTTGTAGATGGTAGTTGAATTTTGAATGGATGTTTAGAAGTGGAAACTCAAGTGCTTATATGTTATTAAAATGAAAATAAAATGCAATAGAATGTTTTTTATAAACACCCAAGGGTTTATATATGAAACATCAATAAAATAGCTATTGAAAAACCCTAATTACTGACACTTTACCATGTAGATACCTTATATGATGTTTCTACATGGACGCTACTAATTTGAATCACTCTACAAAAATAATGTATATAGGCATTTTTAGTTTATCATCATAATATGGTGATGTACCCCCTCTTATTAGAATCCCACAGTGCCTAATAGTCATGAATAAATTTATAGACGTGTTTTTCATATTGAAGCAAAACGACTATGAGCATGAAATATCCTCTTCTTTTAGTTTCCTTACTGCAGGCAAATAAAACAAGGACCTAATGGATAGTGAGAATAAATTACTGTATGGAGAAATAAGAACTGTATGCCTATTACTAAGTTTTAGGCACACAAACAAGGAAACAAAAATAGATCATATTGCTGGTCCATATTGGTATAAAATATAATTTTAATTCTAGTTTTAAAGGTGATTTTTAAATAAGTATAATTTTTGAATTCAGCTAAATGTTGCCAGGAGAAGAAAATGAGTTTGGCATTTGCTGGCATATCAATTTGTAAACATGATCACAGATCATAAATTGCAAGAAATACAGTGCTATTTATTTTTTAGATTGCAGTAAGAATTAGTTCACTGGAAAGAAAACAGAAAGACATTTTAGCTAATTTATATTGCTTCTTAAAAGCACAAACCTAATAAAATACTATGTTAGGAAAGAAAAGCTTAGAAAGCAAAGAACATGGAGAAACATTGAATAATCAGACTGCTAGGGATAAAAAGTAAAGCTTAAGGTATTAGGAGGATTAATTTTGCTCTTGCTTTCTGTAATGGATAGGGAGGGGAGAGAAGGGAGCTCTTGTTTAAATGCGCAAGGCTGTTTACATGGGTTACCTCACTTTTTATCCTAACATCAGTCCTTTTGGGCTGCTGTTGTTTTACTAATTTCAATATCAAAAAAATGAAGTTCAAGGAAGCTGGTTGAGTAAGTTGCACTACTGTCTTATAAAAGCAGGCATTTGAATCTAGATCTACATAGCTCCAAAGCTTCCTCTTACCACTATTTTCAGCTATGTTCATCAAGGGGTGCCAATAATTTGAGTCCTGACGCCACAGGCACAATGATCTGGTATTAAGAATCTACAACCTGGTGGGAATGGCTTAAATTTGCCTTCACTGTAGCTTGCTCTTTTCATTGCCTTTGAGTATTTTTATTCCTATATTAACAGATGAAGAAATTGGAGTAGAGAAGTTAAGCAAATTATGGTTACACAGGACGCAAATTGCTGAAATGGGATTTGAAATCAGAAATGGTAACTCCAGAGCATACAAACTTAACTACTGTGCTAAAAGGTCAGGCGTTATGGAGGAGGAAATATAATCCTTTCTCCCTACCACAGCTTTCATTATCTCCTGGTGATTTATGCTGCTTATGGGAAGGTGGCTGAGGATAAGGGGGTGAAGTGGGGAGGGGAGTGTAGAGGGAAGAGAATTCAGATGCATTTCTTTAATTAATTACTTTGGTGTTTGTTTCATGGCTCATACCTGCTTTTGATATATGTTGTAGGAGACAGGAAAACAAAAGGTATATTTGGATGGTGATAAATAGGAATATAAGGTATAAGGTTTTAGCATGAGGTATGCAAGCTGGTAGTCAGAGATAAGACTAAAATGTGTGTTGAGAACAGATCAAGAGAGGAAGAAAAGATAAGAGTGGATTTTATATGGTGGTTGAAGAGAAACATTTATGATGGATACAATTAGAGATTTGCTTTTGAAAGATTAATCTGGCATAGTTGTACATGTGAATTTGAGAGAGGAGACATTGGAATCAAAGTCCAGCTGAAAAGCTACTTAAAAAATAATTCAGACTACATGAATCTATTAGGGAAAAATTACTTGTTAAAACAGAAAAATCCTCCTATGTTAGTCATCTCAGGCTGCCATAACAAAATACCATACACATAGTGGTTTAAACAAAGGAAATGTATTTTCTTGCAGTTCTGGAAGCTGGAAGACTGAGATTAAGGTGCCTGCAAGGGTTGGTTCATGGTGAGAACACTTCTTGGTAGGTCACCTTCTCTATGTTAAGACAGAGCAGAGGGAGAGAGAGCAAATTCCCTGGTGCCTCTTTATGAGGCCACTAAGAGCATCATGAGGGCTTCCCTCATAGCTCAATGGTAAAGAATTCACCTGCCAACAGGGGACGCAGGTTTGATCCCTGGCTTGAGGAGATTCCTGGAGAAGGAAAAGCAACTCACTCCAGTATTTTTGCCTGGAGAATCCCATGGACAGTGAAGCCTGGCGGGCTACAGTCCATGGGGTCACAAAAGAGTCAGACGTGACTTCGTGACTAAACAACAACCATGCCATCATGAGCCCCACTCCCACGACTTCTTCTAACCCTAATCACCTCCCAAAGGCCCCATATCGAATACTATCATACTGGAGTTTATGGCTTCAACATATACATTTTTGGGGAATATAAACATTTACTCCATTATACCCCACATCTTCATGGCTTAAATGAATAGAGTTTAATGAAGTTTGACATGTTTTCCTTGGTGGGAAGTTTTCAATGTGGGTCATGTTCAAAGTTGAGATTGATCCCTGTGTGAAACATAATAGTTTCTACAGCAAGGAGTGAGTGTAGTTTTTTCGATGCTAGGTCTGAACATATCTCCTATTGATCTAGAGACTTAAGAATTATGAGATGAACTCTGCAGGATTTACCAGGCAAGAGTACTGGAGTAGAGTGCCATTGCCTTCTTCGAACTCTGCCGCCTGCATACTCAATAATATAATATACAATCGTATGCAATACCAGATAATCCCAAAAAACATACCCACTCAGAAAGAAGACAGAGTAGGAACATACATCAGTCTCTGGTCCATTAAAGCTCTGAAATCTCTCCATGTTATGAGAGCCCCCTTCTGTAGGGATAGGGAGTGTCCCTTGATTGGATAATTCTAGTTTCTGGGAGATGTGGCTCAGTCCATTGTTCTCTGTGTTTCTTAGGGCTTTTTTTTTTTTTTTAAAGAGTACTTTTCAGTATTCCCCTTGGTCTCATCTAAAATAAATGCTGGAAAATATACCCTCCCTGGGTACTTAGTAGCTTTTTTTGAATCTGCTTTTTGTCTGAGAAAAGTTAGAGGCCAGGGGTTGTTCTAAGACTCCAAAGGTCTCAGATATTTCTAGTCTAGGCTCATGATTTATCAGACAGAAAAATGCTCTTGTAAGCTTAATAGGCATTTAATCTGATTCCAGTGACTTTTATATGCCTGTCACACACCTGCAGCTCTTTTAAAGACATAGACAGGTTTACTATGTATCTTTTCTTTCTAACCACCTCTTCTTCTCTCTGTTACTCTCACTCTCATCTCATTATGATCTCTTGGTGTTTCACCTTAATTGGAGTACCTTGGACTTATCAGACTCCTACAGCAGAAACATACCCTTAATTTGTTTACCTTGGGGCATTTTGTCCAGCTGAAAGTATTTACTGGGTGCCAACTCAATTTATGCACAAACCTTAGCTTTGATGTTTGCCAGAGGCTTAGTTTTAATCAGTTTTAATTCGCTGTTTTACTATTTGAGTTTGGGGAGAGTTACCTCTTTCAACTCTACAAATCACTGAATTTCTGTATTCTCTCTAAATCATATATTTCTGTTTCTTACCAGCCAATTCTTCTCACGAGTTTCTCATTTGCCTGTGATATCTCACTGAATGCAGGCAATGCCAACTAGAATGTGTTGCTAAACTTCATTTTCCAATCTTTTCCTTTAGGATTACAGTTTGTTAGGTATATAATCTTCTATATAAGTTATTTCAGGGAACAGGTCTGCCAGATGTTTTGCCATGGCATAGTTTTTGGACAAACATATTTTCAGGCTCTGAAAAGACTTTCCTTTTCACCTATTGCCTGAACCCAGTGCCACATTTGTAGATCAAATTGTCAACATTCACTGGATTATAGAGAAAGCAATTCCAGAAAACAATCTACCTCTGTTTCACTGACTATGCTAAACCCTTTGACTGCGTGGATCATAACAAACTGTGGAAAGCTCTTAAAGAGATGGGAATACCAGACCATCTTACCCATCTCCTGAGAAACCTGGATGCGGGTCAAGAAGCAACAGTTAGAACCCTGTATGGAACAACTGACTGGCTCAGGATTGAGAAAGGAGTACAATAGGGCTGCTGTCATCCTGTTTGTTTAACCTATACACTGAGCCACTCATGAGGAATGCTGGGCTAGATGATTTACAAGCTGCAATCAAGAATGGTGGGAGAAACACCAACAACCTCAGATAGGCGGATGGTACCACTCTAAGGGCAGAAAGTGAAGAGGAACTAAAGCGCCTCTTGATGAGGGTGAAGGAGGAGAGTGAAAGAGTTGGCTTAAAACTAAATATTAAAAAAACACTAAGATCGTGGCAGCATCCAGCCCCATTATTTCCAGACAAAGAGAAGGAGAAAAGGTGGAAGTAGTGACAGTTTCTTCTTCTTGGGCTCTAAAATCACTGCGGATGGTGACTGCAGCCATGCAATCAGAAGACAATTGCTTCTCAACAGGAAAGTGGTGGCAAGCCTAGACAGTGTGTCAAAAACAGACATTACTCTGCCAACAAAGGTCTATATATCCAAGGCAATGGTCTTCCCAGTTGTCATATACAATTGTGATAGCTTTACTGTAAAAAATGTAGAATGCCAAAGAATTGATGCCTTTGAACTGTGGTGCTGGAAAAGACTTCTGAAAGTCCCTTGGACAGCAAGGAGATCAAACCAGTCAATCTTAAGGGAAATCAACCCTGAATATTCACTGGAAGGACAGATGCTGAAGCCAAATCTCCAGTATTTTAGTTGTCTGATGGGAATAGCTGACTCACTGGAAAAGTCCATGATGCTGGGAAAGATTGAGGGCAGAAGAAGAGGGCATCAGAGGTTGAGATGGCTGGATGGCATCACCAATGCAATGGAAATGAACTTGGGAAAACTGAGGGAGAAGATGAGGGACAGGGAGGCCTGGCGTGCTGCAATCTTGGGATCGAAAAGAGTTGGACATGACTGGGCAACTGAACAACAACAATTGTTTTGGCAGCACCTGACTGGATGGTAGTAATTTTTACATTTTTCAGGATAGGCTAGATTATGACGTAGAAACTCCCAAATAACAGTGGCTTACTAAACCAAATTTGTTTTTCTTTCATGCTATATGCTGCTTACTGTGAGTTGGGTAAGAGATTCTGTTCATAGTAGTCACTAAGGAATCAAGGTTAGTGGAAATTTCAACCAAATACTTTCTTCCCAAACCATAGGGTAGCCCACCTATTCTCATTTGTTTGGATGTTTCCCAGTCTTAGCACTGAAAACCCTGCTTCCCATGAACCCAGTCAAACCAGAACAGTGTTTCTGGTATTGTTCTGGTCTTTCGTCTGGAACTCCTGTGTCCTAAGGAATCACTCAGTTCTGAGAAAACTAAGGTAATTGGTCATCTGATACAATCTGATACAATCCTACAACAGTGGGAAGGAAATGTTCTTCTTAAGCCATCAGACCAAAAATGACATCTGCCACTGTTCCTTCCTCTCCTTAGTCAGTGTAAGTTGGATGACATTGTCTCAAATCAAAGTGGGCAGAGAAGAGCAACTGACCATGTGTTTACAAGGCAGAGTCAGAAATATTTAGTGCACAGCGCAAACTACCACAGGAAGAAGACAAAGCAGTTGAATAAACAGCTGGTTAGATCATAACATATAAAAGAAATTGTGGCAGCTTAAGATATTAAAACATATGAAAAGTTATACAAATAAAATCAATATAAATATGATAAAAGCTGGTATTTAAAAGGGAACCTAGAAAATAAATTAGATCCTAAAGATAACAGATCTGCTTTTGAACTATAAATTTAGCAACAAATACTTTCTTGGTTCTAGTTTGTATGTATACATGTACATGTGATGGTGGATATAATACATGTAGAATTTTAAGCTCAGTTACTCTCTGAGAATTTTGTAGAATATATGAGCAATGAATGCAAATCAGTCACTTGTAAAAATTTCTCTTTCTGAGCTCTGCAAATGTGAGAATGAACTAAGGATTTCCAAATTTGCCAGTTACTAGAGTATAGGTGCAGAATAGTGTCTAATCATTTATTCATCAATCAATTTATTCAGTATTTATCTAGTGACATAAACTGTGGATGTAGGGACAGAAAATGTAAGGATGTAGACATAAAATGCCGCTCTTCTCATTGGAGGAGACAGATAAACAGGATAATTGCTGTGAGGGGAATAAACAGGATGACTAGATAGAGAGCAAAGAGAGAGGGCACAGAATGGGTGGGAAGTATTTTGATTCTAATAATAGGGAAATTTCTCTGTGAGGAAGTTACATAGTAGGAATAAGCTGCCAAGGGAAGAGCTGGAATAGCTTTATAGCTACAAGTGTTACCAAGTACAAAGACACTGAGGTTGCAGTAGTACAGTAGTAGTGTTAATCACTTGTGTCCGACTCTTTGCTACCCCATGGACTGTAGCCCACCAGGCTCCTCTGTCTATGGAATTCTCCAGGCAAGAATACTGGAGTGGTTGCCATTCCTTTCTGCAGGGGATTTTCCCGACCCAGGAATCGAACCCGGGTCTCCTACATTGCAGGCAGATTCTTTATTGTCTGAACCACCATGGAAGCCCTGAGGCTTTAAAGAGGAACCAAATAAAGCCAACATGGTCAGAGTACAGCCTTGGGAAAATTGATACAAAAAGAAGTGGAAGAAGAGGTAAGAGCCAGGCCAGGGTAAAGAATTTGGACTCTATTCTGATCATAGATTTTTATTCAGTAAGTGATATGATCTGCTTTTTGTTTTACAGAGAATAATCTGATTGCTGTTTGGAGTATGGATGGAAGAAGGCAGGGAAAAAGGCAAGGAGACTAGTTACAAGACACTTTTAACAGTCTTGGTGAGACATAGTGGACTTTGAGTTAAGGGGGTGGCAATGGGTATGGAGGGGCTTACCTGGTGGCTCAGCAGTTAAGAATCACCTGCCAATGCAGGAGACACAGTTTGATCCCTGATCTGGGAAGATGCCCTGAAGAAGGAAATGGCAACCCACTCCAGTATTCTTGCCTGGGAAATCCCATAGACAGAGGGGCCTCATGGGCTATCGTCCATGGTATCATAAAGATTCAGACACAAACTTAGTGAACAAACAGCAACAACAACAAAAATGGGTATGGAGAGAAAAGGATAGATTTTAGATACAAGGTGGAGCTAGTAGCAGTGGGATCTGATGATGAATGTGATGGTAAAGAATCTGCCTGCCATATAGGAGACCCGGGTTTAATTCTCGGGTTGGGAAGGTCCACTGGAGAATAGAATGGCTACCACTCCAGTGTTCTCCCCAGGAGAATCCCATGACAGAGGAGCCTGTTGAGCTACACAGTCCATGGGGTTGTAGAGTCAGACACGACTGAGCAGCTAACTCTGACTGACTGACTGAAGAAGGGAAAGAAAGAATAGGATCAAGGATTACTCTTTAGTTTTTGGGCTTTAGCCATCTACTGTGTGGATATACCCTTTACTGATCTATCAGAAACCTAGAAAGAAACAAGATCTGTGGGAAAATCAAGAATTCTGCTTAGACAGACAGTTTGATTTACTTGTTGGATATCCAAGTGGAAATATCAAGTAAGCATTTAGATACATGGTTGTGGAAACCTGGAGAGATATACATAATGACACTTACGAGACATCAACATATTGATGTGTTGTAAGGTAAGGTAGTGATTAAGGAAATATAGGGAGAGTGTGCAGATTACAAAAGAAAAGAAGTCCTGTGCTGATTTGGAGGCACTCCAACATTTAGAGACTTTGTAGAGAAGATAGAACAGAAAAGGAGACTGAGAAGATCCAGCTGGTAACACAGAGTGTAGTGTACTGAACATGGATGGAGGAGACTGTTTTAAGAAGCAGTGGTTGTGGTGGTAGTGAATTGCGTTATTGCTGCTGAAAAGTTCAATAAAGAAAAAAAAATAACCATCAAATTTGTCAACATGAGAACTGCAACAAGAGCAATCTCTATGGAAAAGGTTGAGGGACGAGTATAAAATGAGGAAATGGAGACAGTGAGTATAGATAAAATCTCCAGGCATAAAGTAATCATATAAAATATAAACAGCAGTAATATAATTAAATTGTAACAATATACTTCAGTAAATGAAAACATTGCCAATTCATAATTATATCACTTATCTCTAGATGGAAATTAATTACAGAAGGTGAGAGTGAGTATAAACCTGAAAAAGGGAGGCCAAAGTCCAGAAATCTACCAGTTACTCCAATAGTCTCAGAGGGAGAGTGACAATGAACCTAGAGAGAACTGCTTTCAATCACCACAGAGATGGCTTTGGTGAAGAGCAAGGAGGATTCTTCCTAGTTCACTATTGTCTCAATGAAAATTACCTTCATTAGGTTAAATTTTATTTCTCTTTACTTTGATTTCTTGCCTCCCAAACCACCATCTCACTAACAATTCTGTGTCCCAAAGTAACTGATACCAGAGAGAAGGGAAAGAAAAACAAAGAGGAGTTTTGATGGAAGGCAGAATGAATGGAAGGATTCGTTTTGGAGATGAGATGTTTCTGGTTTCCATTTTTTTTTTTTCCCTAAGAAGAAAATAAAGAAGATAGTATGCAATCACACAGCAAAGTATGTAGTAACAGACCGAGTGTGGAGCTTGGGTTGCCGTAACAGTGTACCACATACTGGATGGTTTAGACAACAGAAATTTATTTTCTCACACTTCTGGAGGTCAGAAATCCAAGATCAAGGTGCCAGAAAATTCAGTTTCTGGTAATATGTCTTTCCCTGGCTTGCAGACTGCTTTCTCCCTGTTCCCTTTCATGAACTTTATTTTGTGTGTGTGTGCGCGTGCCGAGAAATCTCTGATGTCTTTTCCTGTTCTTATAAGAACACTAGTCTTACCAGATAAGGGTTTTACCCTTATGCTCTCATTTAACCTTCATTACCTAAAAGCCCTATCTTCATATACAGTCACTTTGAGGGTTTGGGCATATGAATTTGAGGAGAACACTATTCAGTTCATAACAAATGGTTTTACTCTTCTTATAAAAGGAGGATGCATTTTCTATTGAGTAGGTAATAATCAATAGAAATTATTGAAAAATATGAAAGGATTGTGTAGCCATATTACAGTTTGACTACATTTCAAAGTAAGACAGCAGCATGGCAGTGGGAATTCATATAAAGGCCAGAGGCTAAATAGATTTGAAAACTGGAATAGTCGACATAAACAAGAATGTCCAAGAGTATGGGGAAGATGTGAGCAGGAGAAAATACTGTTAATGTGGGCTTCTTAAAAATGGTTGGCCATTGCATTTAAACTAATGCTTCCCTAAATTTTTTCATGTCAATGGCAGGAAAATGACAAAGCAATGACAATTTTTGTAGCATTTTGAGACATCTATATGGGTCTTGGTGGAAAAATTTTATATTAGCAATTTTACATTTTAGTAACATATACTTAGGGAGAATAATGAATAGAAATACTACAGAAGATATTACTTTTGAATTTGTTTGCAATTCTAAATAAAATCCTTTAAAATGTCTTAATGAAAAATTTCAGTTTGTTTTCTGAGCATATCATTTTTAATATCAGAATTTTTTCCCTTTAGAATAGCCATATGCCATTATTGATTAAGACTTTTAAGTGGTGATACATTAAAATTCTTGATAGTCATTATTGATATAATAAGTAAGTATATAATAAACATTGAAATAGAATTTTTAGGACATTTGTAGGAATTGAAATCAGTTTCAAAAATGATTTTTGAAAGTTTTTTTCACTGGCAAATGTAATATTGGACTTTTTCGGAGATAGTAAGGAGATTCAAATCCAGTTAAACTTTTCCAGACCAAGAATTTAAATGCATTTGCATTGTTAGAAGAATCTTCCTGTCGCTAGCTTGGTGGCTGCAGAAAGGACAAATTAACCATGACTTATTTAGGAGGACATTTTGGGATGCAGTCGCCATCTATACCTGCCCACAGTTCTGCCCGACCTCTTCACTCCAGCATCCTGGAGCTTGGGCTGTATTACTTGATTTGCTGGAACACAAACTCCTTCAACAGCTTCCTGGGTCACTTGAGGGGAGTGGGCAGTGACTGAGTGCTGAAACACTTGAGGGTGTCCAAGGGATAGAACACATCCTTGTCCATGCTCATCATTGTGTGACAGAATGGGAGGCACCAAGAGTTACTCATTTTTTGTGGGCAGCACTTGAGTTGCCTCCTGAAGAGCCCCAGAGAAGGCTGCTATCTGCCAGGGGTTACCAAAGAGAGTCATGGTCGATCCAGGCCCCACCATGCTTCTTGAAGATTAAATAGAACATCATTTTAGGTAGCTCTAAGTTTTGCAAAGAGACAATTATAATAAAATCAGAAGAAGGATGATGGTTTCAAGGAACTAGGAGAAGTTGTAATGAGGAAAAAGAATAGGTTCATTCTACTCAGAGCTTACATTCTAAAAATTCTGTCCATGTCCCTGCCTTTGTGCTTATAATATAAAAAACACAAAATGATATATTTATTCAGACCAGTGGATCATCCAATTCAATCCTTTTTGTATACTAGCACCAAGAAATATTTTATAGGAAAACATAATTCTTTCCAAGCAAGGAATAATACCAAATTTGCTTACTTAAAAAAAAAACAACAACTATCTATTATAGATAAGTCATCTGTGTATTTGTGTCAGTCTTCTTGAATATAATGTAATACTCTTCTGGTAGTAGCCAGTATATATTTTAAACAGCTTTATTGAGATATGATTTGGATACTATGCAACTCATCCTTGTAAAGTATATAATTTCATGATTTTTCATATCTTCACAGAGATGAGCAACTGTTACCACATTCAATTTTAGAACATTTTCTTCACCTCAGGAAATAACTCTGTAACCTTTAGCTATTATCACCCTCCTCCCCCATAACTTTCTTAGCTCTAAGCAACCAGTAATTTACCTTCTGCCTCTAGAGATTGCCTATTCTGGTCTTTCATATGAATGGAATCATATAATATGGAGGCTTTTGTGACTAACTTTTTTCACTTAGCATAATGTTTTTTTAAGATTCATCTAAGTTGTACCAAAAGGCTTCTCTGGTGGCTCAGACAGTAAAGAATCTGTCTAATGCACTGTCTAATGTCTATTGCACTAATGCAATACAGGAGTGAAAGTCGCTCAGATGTGTCTGACTCTTTGCAACCCCATGGACTGTAGTCTATGGAATTCTCCAGGTCAGAATACTGGAGTGGATAGCCATCCCCTTCTCCAGGGGATCTTCCCAACCCAGAGATGGAACCTAGGTCTCCCACATAGCAGGGAGATTCTTTACCAGCTGAGCCACTAGGGAAGCCCAAGAATACTGGAGCGGGTTGCCTATCCCTTCACCCATGGATCTTCCTGACACAGGAATCGAACCACTGTCTCCTGCATTGTAGGCCGATTCTTTATCAGCTGAGCTACCAGTGAATCCCACAATACAGGAGACCTGAGTTCAGTCCTTGGGTTGGGAAGATCCCCTGGAGAAGGGAATGGCAACCCACTCCAAAATTCTTGCCTGGGAAATCTCATGAACAGAAGAACCTGGCAGGGTACAGTCCACACAGTCACAAAGAGTTAGAGATGACTGAGCAAACTAACACTTTTCAAGCTGTACCCCAAAATGTACAAACTACCATACACTTGTGCTCACTCCACATGCTGGCAAGGGTATGCTCAAAATCCTTCAAGCTAGGCTTCAGCAGTACTTAAACGGAGAATTTCAAGATGTATAATCTAGGTTTAGAAAAGGCAGAGGAACCAGAGATCAAATTGTCAACATTCCTTAAAACACAGAGAGAGCAAGGGAGTTCCAGAAAAACTTCTACTTCTGTTTCACTGACTATGCTAAAGCCTTTGTGTAGATCACAGCAAACTGGGGAAAAATTCTTGAGAAGATGGGAGTACCAGACCACCTCAGAAGACCACCACACCTCTTCTGAGAACCCTGTATGTGGGTCAAGAAGCAACAGTTAGAACTGAACATGGGACAACAGACTGCTTCAAAATTGGAAAAGGAGTCCAACAAGGATATATATGTCACCCTGCTTGTTTAGCTTCTATGCAGAGTACATCACGTGAAATACGAGGCTGGATGACTCACAGGCTGGAATCAAGATTGCTGGGATAAATATTAACAGACTCATATATGCAGATGATACCACTCTAATGGCAGAAAGTGAAGAGGAGCTAAAAGAGCCTCTTGATGAGAGTGAAAGAGGAAAGTGAAAAAGCTGGTGTGAAAATAACATTCAAAACACTAAGATCATGGCATCTTGTCTCATCACTTCATGACAAATAGAAGGGGAAAAAGTGGAAGCAGTGACATATTTTATTTTCTTGGGCTCCAAAATTGCTCAAGATGGTGACTGCAGCCATGAAATGGAAAGACTCTTGCTTCTTGGATGAAAAGCTATGACAAAGCATATTCAAAAGCAGAGATTGCTTTCTTACAAAGGTTCATATATAGTCAAAGCTATGGTTTTTCCAGTAGTCACGTACAGATATGAGAGCTGGACCATACAGAAGACAGAGAGCTGAAGAATCGATGCTTTTGAATTGTGATTCTGGAGAAGATTTTTGAGCGTCACTTGGACCACAAGGAGATCAAACCAGTCAATCCTAAAGGAAATCAACCTTGAATATTTATTGAAAGGATTGTTGCTGAACAATCAGTTTGACCACCTGATTTGACTCATTGGAAAAGACCCTGATGTTGGGAAAGATTGAAAGCAAAAGGAGAAGGGAGTAGCAGAGGATGATATGGTTACATATCATCACTGACTCAATGGACATGAATCTGAGCAAACTCCAGGAGATAGTGGAGGACAGAGGAGCTGGCTTGCTTCAGTCTGTGAGGTTGTAAGGAGTCAGACATGACTTAGCAGCTTGGCAACAACAACAAGCTGTACTATATATCAGTACTTCTTTTTATGGCCAAATAATATTTCATTGCATGCATATACTACATTTTATTTCTGCATTTGTCCACTGGCTGATATTTGGGTTTCCCCCAACATTTCGTCTGCTATGATTAATGCTGCTGTAAGTATTCCTACACATTTTTTTGTGTTGGCATATATTTCATTGCTCTGGAGTGTACATCTGAAAGTTGAATTGCTGGGTCATGTGGTAGCTCTGTGTTTAATCATTTGAGAAACTACCAGAATGTTTTTCAAAGGACTGAAGTATTTTATATGCTCATCAACAGTGTGTGGGTGCTCTGATTTCTCTACATCCTCATCAGCCCCTGTTATTATCTGACCTATTAATTCTTGCCATCTCAATTGGTGTGAAGTGGTATCTCATTTTGTTTTCAATTTGCAACTTTCTGTTGACTAATGATATTGAGAATCTTTCCATATGCTTATTGGCTAGAGAAATGCTCATTTAAAAAATTGGATTCTCTCTCTCTCTTTTTTTAAATGAGCTGTAATAATTCTTTACATAACCTAGATATAAGGTCCTTATCACATATATGATTTAAAAGTATTTTCTTTCATTGTATTATACGTGTTGTGTTTTTTACTTTATTAATGGTGTCTTTTGAAGCACAAAAATTTTAAATTTTGAACTTCCCTGGTGGTCCAGTGGCTAAGACTCCACACTCACAATGCAGGAGGCCCCAGTTTGATCTCTGGTCAGGAACTAGATCCCCCATGCTGCAACTAAGAGCTCGAATGCCACAACTAAAGATCCCCTGTGCGACCCCATGCCATAACTGAGATCGAAGATCCCATGTGCCACAGCTAAGACCTGGTGCAGCCAAGTAAATAAATAAATATTTAAAAATCCTTTGAATTTTAATGAAGTTGTTTATTTTTTTCTTCTGTTGCTCATGATTTTAGTGTCATATTTAAGAATTCTTTGTCAAATACTGTGTTTTCTATGAAATTTATAGTTTTAGCTTTTACATTTAAGGACTTTGATCCAGTTTGAATTGTTTGGTATCTGTTGTGAGGTAAAGATGTTTTGACCACCTACTATTTACCTAGTTGGTGAGGGAGATATCCTCTATCATAAATAGTATGAGATGGTTGAACACATGATATCTAGCCCTGGACAGATGAAATCCAATAGAAGATTATTAATTAATCATGCTTGCAGCCCCAGGGAGGACACAGCGTATCATACAGGGCCACATGGGGGCTGCACTTGAGAATAGTAAGGATAAGCAGAGGCTGTGGGAGCCAGACTTTGGAATATCCAGAGGATGAGGTGATCCCTGGCTCCCACGGGAGATCATTGGCTTGTTTGTGATTGGCTTGTTTAAATTTCATGGACTGGCAAGGAGATAAAACCCATTAGACTGAGGATGGAGGGTGTTGTACTTGGTGCAGGTGACAGAGAAACTAGTCAGATGGGAAACCTTTCCTGCGGGGTGGGGGGCATAACTCACAAGAACAAGGAATCTTATGTTTAAGACTTTGGGGCCCTGCAAGGCTCAAATGCAAGACAGGAAATGTTAGACTTTGTAATGTGCTGTGCTTAGTCCCTCAGTCGTGTCTGACACTTTGCGACCCCATGGACTCTAGCCCGTCAGGCTCCTCTGTCTGGGATGGGTTGACATGCCCTCCGCCAGGGGATCTTCCCAACCCAGGGTTGGAACCCAGGTCTCCTGCATTGCATGTGGGATTCTTTACCACCTGAGCCACCAGGCAAGCCCAGGAATACTGGAATGGGTAGCTTATCCCTTCTCCAGGGGGTCTTCTTGACCCAGGAATCAAACCAGGGTCTCCTTCATTGCAGGCAGATTCTTTACCAGTTGAGCTATCAGGGAAGCCCAGATTTTGTAATACCAGAAGACAATTCTTTTGTATGTGGCCATCCAGTTGTCCCAACACCATTTGTTGAAAAAATTATTCATTCCCCATTGAATGGTCTTGGAAACCTTGTTGAAAATCAATTGACCCACAGATGTATGTGTTCAGTTCTGGATTCTCAGTTCTAGTCCAGTGATCTGTCAGTATATATCTTTTTCTAGTACCACACTGTATTGGTTAAGAAGCAGAGACATTTGTCAACAAAGCTTCGTCTAGTCAAGGCTATGGTTTTTCCAGTAGTCATGTATGGATGTGAGAGAGTTGGAGTATAAAGAAAGCTGAGCACAGAAGAATTGATGCTTTTGAACTGTGGTGTTGGAGAAGACTCTTGAGAGTCCCTTGGACTGCAAGGAGATCCAACCAGTCCATTCTAAAGGAGATCAGTCCTGGGTGCTCATTGGAGGGACTAATGTTGAAGCTAAAACTCCAATACTTCGGCCACCTGATGCTAAGAGCTGACTCATTTGAAAAGACACTGATGCTGGGAAAGATTGAGAGCAGGAGGAGAAGGGGACGACAGAGGATGAGATGCTTGGATGGCATCACTGACTCAATGAACATGGGTTTGAGTAAATTCTGGGAGTTGGTGACGGACAGGGAAGCCTGGCATGCTGCGGTTCACGGGATCTCAAAGAGCTGGACACAACTGAGCGAGCGAACTGACTGACTGTCTTGATTTCCATTGCTTTGTAGTACATTTGGAAATTGGGAAGTGTGAGTTTTCTACTTTTTCTTATTTTCCAGGATTGGAAATATTTTCTTCATTCAACTTTAGAGTTAAGTGATTTTGGAAAAACTGGTGCTAGCTTTATGAAACCAGATTTAGTATAAGACTAGTTAACCATGTTAACTGAAAAAGAGAAAAGAGCAGCCCATGTAACACTTGGTTTATTATTTTTAAAAAATTATTTTAACATTGTAATGAGATTTGAATACAAAATACATAGATCATATAGTTAAGTTACATTATTAACTTCTTTAGTATTTTGTTGAAATAATGTTTATACCTGATATTTTATATAAAATAAAAATTTCACTATACTTACTATGTAAATTAGCCCCAAACAATTTGGCTGTTACCTTTAGCTATAAACAGATATGACAAATTCAAGCTGATTTGGGAAATTATTTAATCAGTTAGAGACAAAATGTGTGCAAATGAAAATGAAATGTCATGTCTTACAAATCAATTTCAAGCTGAAATAATTTAATTTCTACATACAATTGGAGTTTTCCATACATATTAACAATGTAGTCAAAGCTACATTTTTATCTTTCTATCACTATGATGTTTTTCAAGGATATGTTAATGTGAGTTACAGAAAATGAGACTGCATGTATAAAATTCACCAGAATGAAACTTGGAAGGAAAAAACACAAGTTATCTATTTTTTTCTTTAGGTTTATTGTATATTTATATTTAATATATGGACTTCACATTTAAATGACATTTACAAAAAATAAAAGCTAACATTTGTATGTTCCTCACAATGGGCTGGCCTTGTGCTTTATGTACTTTTTAATCTTCAAATTAGCCTATAAGGTAGGCACTCTCATTATCATACCAGTTTTATAATAAAGAAACAGAGGCTTAGAAAATGTAAATAACCTGCTTGTGATTATACTGCTGCTGCTGCTGCTGCTGCTAAATCACTTCAGTCGTGTCCGACTCTGTGTGACCCCATAGACGGCAGCCCACCAGGCTCCCTGTCCCTGGGATTCTCCAGGCAAGAACACTGGAGTGGATTGCCATTTCCTTCTCCAATGCATGAAAGTGAAAAGTGAAAGGGAAGTCGCTCAGTCGTGTCCGATTCTTTGCGACCCCATGGACTGCAGTCTACCAGGCTCCTCAGTCCATGGGATTTTCCAGGCAAGAGTACTGGAGTAGGGTGCCATCGCCTTCTCCAGATTATACTGCTAATGATTGGTAAAGTTGAAATGAATCAATCTGTCTTTCTGACTCTAAGACTCATATTCTTATAAGACATGCTGCACTGCTCCTGCTGCCTCTCATAATATTCTCATATTTAACTAAATTCTGGAGAGCTGTATGACTAATAAAGGAAATACAAATAAAGCAAAAAACATTTCAGATTAATGCTGTTCTTTCATATGGAAATTTTATATGACTTTTCCCAGTGTACACTTCAAAATCTCAACAGATGTTTGAACAAGATGTCTTGACTTAAATTTGCTCTAAGAATACTGAGAAGTTTGATGGGATTCAGTTCAGTTCAGTTGCTCAGTCGTGTTCGACTCTTTGTGACCCCATGAATCGCAGCACGCCAGGCCTCCCTGTCCATCACCAACTCCCGGAGTTCACTCAGACTCACGTCCATTGAGTCAGTGATGCCATCCAGCCATCTCATCCTCTGTTGTCCCCTTCTCCTCCTGCCCCCAATCCCTCCCAGCATCAGAGTCTTTTCCAATGAGTCAACTCTTCGCATGAGGCGGCCAAAGTACTGGAGTTTCAGCTTCAGCATCATTCCTTCCAAAGAAATCCCAGGGCTGATATCCCTCAGAATGGACTGGTTGGATCTCCTTGCAGTCCAAGGGACTCTCAAGAGTTTTCTCCAACACCACAGTTCAAAAGCATCAATTCTCCAGCACTCAGCCTTCTTCACAGTCCAACTCTCCCATCCATACATGACCACAGGAAAAACCATAGCCTTAACTAGATGGACCTTTTTTGGCAAAGTAATGTCTCTGCTTTTGAATATACTATCTAGGTTGGTCATAACTTTTCTTCCAAGGAGTGAGCGTCTTTTAATTTCATGGCTGCAGTCACCATCTGCAGTGACCTTGGGGCCCAAAAAAATAAAGTCTGACACTGTTTCCACTGTTTCCCCATCAAAAATTAGTAGAAAACAATTAATTGTCCATTTAAGTCCAGAAACTTTTTTTAAAATAAAAATCTGGCTTAAAAAAGAGATAGCTTGAATTGACGTAGAAGACGACTTCAGGCTTTCTTTTTAAAATTAATTCTTTATTTCACTGAAGTACAGTTGATTTACAATATTATATTAATTTCAGGTGTACAACATAGTGATGTTGAATATTTTTGTAGGTTTCACTCATTTAAAGTTGGTGTAAAGTATAGGCTACATTCCCTATGCTGTACAATATATCCTTGTAGTTTATTTTTATGCATACTAGTTTGTACCTCTTTATCCCCTACCCTTATCTTTCCCATGCCCTCTTCCCTCTCCCACTGATATCCATTAGTTAGATCTCTATATCTGTGAGTCAGAAGCAGACTGTTTCTTTGTTCTGGAAAAAAACTGCCACGGGCCATTTTGTTACACAAAGCTACCAAGGAAATTAGAGGAGTTTGGGAATCTGTGGCTCTAAGAGGCTAAACTGTCCTTTATGGTTTGTGTAAATCAAGGTTTGTCTAGGAATAGGTATATCTGTATTTCTGCAGAAAGTGTTTCCTTTGGAGAAGAGTTTATTTTTCTGTATATGTCATCAAGCAGATCTATGCCTGCTAACTGGTTTGCTGCAATTATGTACTTGCTTTAGCAGCAGCTCACAGGCAATCTGCTCCTGAGGACAGGAAAAGTCAGTTCATTGAACAAATACCTATAGAGTATCATTTGTGGAAGGTGCTAGAATACAGAAGGAAAAGTAATACAAAAATCCATGTCGCCTCTGTTCTAGTAGAGGAAGGCAGATAACAGTGGTAAGTAAAATGTGCTGTGTATCACATGTTGAGACATGCTCTGGAGAAAAGTAAAGTGGAACAGAGAGTGGGGAGTGTGTTAGATGGATTGACAATGCTGTTTACGTGGAACACATGGAGCACGCATGGATGCTCAGTCACGTCGACTCTTTGCAACTATGGACTGTAGCCCACTTGGCTCCTCTGTGCATGTTGATTTCCCAGGCAAGAATACTGGAGTGGGTTGCCATTTTCTACTCCAGGGGATCTTCTGGACACAGGGATCCAGCCCATGTCTCTTGCGTCTCCTGCATTGACAGGTGGATTCTTTACAACTGAATCACCTGGGAAGCCATTGTTTACATATTTGTTTAGAAATTGCTTTAAACTTACAGAAAAAAAAGATACAAGAAACTACTGTTTATACGAACCATTTTAGAGGAAGTGGCTATCACTCCTGAACAACTTTGTCCTACACAACCATAACAGAGCCATAAGAATTAGGATATTAGCATCCATCCTTTACTGCCATCTCATCTCGTTTCGTCAGTTGTCCTCGTAATGTTCTTTATGCAATAGGACTCTTATCTAGGATCACATATTACATTTGGTTGTCATGTCTTTTTAGTGTCCTTCAATCAAAAACAGTTTTTTATTGATGGGGGAATCCTTTCACAATGTATATGTATATCAAATTATTATGTTGCACACTTTAAATATCTTAGACTTTTATTTGTCAAGTGTATTTCAATAAAGCTGGGAAAAAGCACAATTTTTCGATGTTTCTTTGACTTTCAACCTTGACACTTGTGAAGATTTCTGGCTGAACATTTTGTAGAGTGTCCCTGTATATGGATTTATCTGATGATTCCTGATGATTAGATTCCAATTATACATTTTTGGTAAAATGCAACGTAAGTAAAGTTGTGTTCTTATTTTATCCTGTCAAGTGCTAGGTGATTTCAGTTTGTCTCATAATTGATAACGTTAACTTTGATCACTTCATTAAGAAGTCAGGCAGCACCACTGTAAAATTACTCTTTTTCCTTTTGTAATTAAAAAAGCATTTTATGGGCAGGTATTTTTAGAGTATGTAAATATCCCATTTTGCATTGACTTTCACCCACTAGATTTAGCATCTGTCTATATTTCTTGCTTGATTACTACTTTGATGGTCCATGAGTTTCACTGCATTTATTAGTCATCATTCTACTATAGAGAAAATCTTTCCCTTCTCTCCATTTATTTGTTATCTTAAAACTTTATATCAAGGTGAACTCATGAATTTTGTTTTATTCATCAGGTTGTATTTTTTAGCACTGTTATTTAATTTCTTGCTCAAATTTTCCCAGATTTGGCCAGTGGGGTCCCTTTCAAGCTGACATCCATGACAAAACCTCATCTTTGAGCACTTTCTTTCTCTCTGGCATGTTAGATGCTTCAGGTTTATCTTGTAATTTCTCTGCCCTGCCCTGTAATCAGTTACTTTCAAAGATCCCTGGACCCTGTAAGTGGAAAATGACATTGAATATTTGGAAACTAAGATCTGAGTGCTAGATATGTTTGTGGCTAATAAGAGTTTGCTGCCTCTAGATCTTTTTAATGGACAGAGCTGGGATTATATGTATGATTATACACACATACACGTATACACGTTGACATACATGTTTATTTCTATATCTAATTACTGAAAGCATGAGTTAATATTAGCTTCCAGCTGCAGTCCAACACCACAGTTCATTTTAGTTTTCTCATTTTCCATATTTGTAAATCCCTTCTCCCTCAGTAGAAACTTGACTGCCATTACCTTTCACATGTGTTTGTATTAGATCACTTAATACAACTAGTTTCCTCATGCTGCTACCAGCCCTCACTTCCTCATGGCTGAACTCTTCACTCTCTACTAATTTTTTCCTTTTTAGATCTTGACATCTGACTTCAAGCTTCCTCTGACAGTGGCCCATTCATTAATGCCCTCCTCATCCCATTGATTCTTATGTATTGCACAGGTTTGCTGCCCCTTAACTCTACCCTGCATGAATGTTTAATTTTCTGGGCTTTGGAGTAAATTATTTAGGAAGGCAGGAAGAGTACTAGGTTGCCATTTTTAATGGAATGGTCAGGAAACACCTTGCTAAGAAGATTAAATTTGAGGGATGGTTTGAAGTTGGTGAGGGAGTGAGTCCTGTGGGTATTTGCAGAAGAGTATTCCAGGCAGCAGTAGTAACATGTGCAAAGGTCCTGAGGCACAAAGATATCCAGTGAGTCAAAGGCAAGGAGGCCACCATCACTGAAGCAAATGAGCAAAGGAGAGAGTGATAAATCAGGTCAGAGAGGTATCAGGAGGCCAGGTTCTGTAGGACTTTGTGGACCAATGCAGTTTTGGCTCTTCTCTAAGTGAGCTGGAGTGCTGTAGGAGGGCTTTGAGCAACAGAGCAATGTATTTGACTTTGGCTTTAAAAGGTGACATTGGTTCCTATGTTGAGAATAAACTGTGTGTTATGTGAGTGGTGATGAGGAGGTGGAGGGAGATGGAAGTTGAAAACAAGGAAAACAGACAAAAATATTCTTAGGATGATGAGAAGAGAAATTAGCTATGGAGGTCATGCAGAATAGTCAGACTCTGGATATATTTTGAAAGGAAAACTGATGGAATTTGTGATGGGTTAGATATAGAGCTTTGTATAAAAGATATATAGATAAAACATAGATAACAAATACTTAATTACTGAAATGTAAACTTAAGGGAGTCAGAGATGAGAGTTAGACTATAAAGAAAGCTGAGTGCCGAAGAACTGATGCTTTTGAACTGTGGTGTTTGAGGGGACTCTTGAGAGCCCCTTGGACTGCAAGGATATCCAACCAGTCCATCCTAAAGGAGATCAGTCCTGGGTGTTCCTTAGAAGGACTGATGTTGAAGCTGAAACTCCAATACTTTGGCCACCTGATGCGAAGAGCTGACTCACTTGAAAAGACTCTAATGCTGGGAAAGATTGAAGGCGGGAGAAGGAGATGACAGAGGATGAGATGGTTGGATGGCATTACTGACTCAATGGGCATGAGTCTGGGTGAACTCTGAGAGTTGGTGATGGACAGAGAGGCCTGGAGTGCTGCAGTCCATGGGGTCGCAAAGAGTCGGACATGACTGAGCGACTGAACTGAACTGAACTGTACTTAAAACGTTTTAGTTTATTTTCTCTTTCATGAAAAATCTGCACAATCACCTCAGATACAGTCATTGCAGAATCTTTAATCCTTCTGTTGTCCAATCTCTAGTTCGACATTCTGTTCTTGTGTTTTTTTCGCTGTTTTCTTGAGCTCTTTTTCTTCTCATACAGGCCATGTCTTGCAAGCCTGTGCTTGGGCTCATTCTTCTTTGCATAATCCAAGGAATGGTAAATCATGCCAAAGCCAGTTGTCTTGCCACCACCAAAATGGATTCTGAATCCAAATACAAAGATGACATCTGGTGTGGTCTTGTACATTTTGGCCAGTTTTTCCCTGAATTTCTGTTTTACGTACTGTTGCCTTTCCAGGGTGAAAAACATCGATGACCATTTGTTTCCACTGAAGCAGTCGGTTGGTCATGAACTTCCTGGTCGGGATAGTTACTGTGTCTTTCATGATGGCGGCTGATCTTCAAGCAACCAGGGAGGAAAAGAGTGGAGTCAGGGATTTTTGTTTTTGATCAGTTTTCCTTACCGTTATAGCCCCAGCTCCTAGAACTATACTTGGCATGTATCAAATATTCAACAAATAATAGTTGAATAAAAAAAAAAGTAAACAGGCATCATAATCTTCATACTTGTTGAGGAATTTGCATCTTTTCCTTTAATGGGGGTGTGTGGAAATTACCACTAAAAAATATTGGGAAACCTGTATTTAGTCAACTGATAAAATGTGACATGAGTACAATGAAAAGGACTCAAGAGGGCCAATAAAATTATACTTTCAAATACTTACTGTTACTAAAAATATCTTCTAGAAACCAAAACAAGGAAAACTGAAATGTTCGGATTGTGTTCAGTAGTTCACTTCAGGATAGCAGTTCTCACTGTGCATATATGAATTATTGTGCACATGGATGAATGGCAAGAAATTTACCTACCGTGAGGAAGAGCCAAAACTTGAGTAGAATTTTCTTGAAATAATAAAATAAGAGCACATATGATGATCACTTTTATTATAATAGATCGCCCCTTTTTTGAACCAAAGAAAGCAGCACATTTGCAGCAAGCATGCTGGAAAATGTACATGACCTGCAGTCTCTCATTTATCCCACAGTGCAGATTGGTTCAAACTTTCTAGAAACATATTGACAGTATATACTGTCAATATGTACTTAAGATATATATATAAAATATATATACTTAATTGGAAATCTTAAACATCTGTGATAGTTGACGATTACTACTCCATATCCCCCTTAGGGTTGTTTACATACATGGATTGGCCTATTTCACCAACCGGGCTACACAAAAGGTCGCACTTAGTTTAAAAAATTTATATAATTCGTGTAAATTTGTCAAGCTTCCACAGACTGAAAGTCGTGGAACATCTGGTCACTCACTTTTGAAGTTGTTCCCATATACATTGTTGAAAAATTTAGTGGGCTTAATTGGCCAAAAGGATTGTCTTTCCCAGGGATCCTCTAGGCAGAAGGGCAACCAAAGAATGTGACTGACCCTCTGGTTTATCTTGCCACTAACATTTTATTCTACCCACATTCCTACTATCCATGTCCTTGGCTATGATAATGTCATTATCATCACTATGATAACTGGCACAGGCCACAAAAGTTCTGTTTGGAGATCTAACTCTCTTAGCCTTATAGCCAGGCATGAGTGACCCACTATTTAGTTACCCACAGATGCAGCTTTTATGATTACAAAATGCTACACATGCTTATAGATAATACAAAAACTAACCACCAATTAACATTTCAGACCATTTCTTTCTCTGTTTTCTCTGGGTTCTTGCTGTAATTCTTTTTTTAATGTTTAGCTATTGCACTTAATATTGCATGCTTTTGTAAATTTGGTTTTTATAAAACATAATTTTAAATAGTTGCAGTATATAACATTATGTTACCAAATTTATCTAAGTAATCCCTGAAGAAATGGGGCTGCTTGTTGGAATTTAAGTTGCTTTTTGGTCACTTTTTCCTTTTTCTGTGTTCCTAATGCTGGGATTTCAGTTAAACAGGTGAGGGGATTAAAAAGTTAGACTTTTGAAAGGAACCATTGATGGGCATCAGATTGGAGCAAATAAACTGACATATAAAAGAATTCATTGCATGTTTAGATAACTCCCATTATAGCTCTAACTTTAAACCATGTTCTGACTCAGGCCTGGAGGGGGAGGAATCACAGGGTGGCGGCTCCAGCTACATATCAGGTTTGTTTTCTTTTCTTCCGGGTTGTATCTGCCTGATGCTGAAACAATCCTACTGAGTAGTTAAATTCAACAAAAATATGCCTTTCTTGTTTCAAATCCTGTCATGCTACTAATGGCTACTAGAGGGCAGCAGAAACCAGGAACTGGCAGGAAAAGCAGTAACCTGGATAGACTGAAGAGGCTCTGCTCAGACCTGAGAACCATCTGCTCAGGGTTGAGACAGAAGATGGGGTTCAAAGAGTCTGCATTAAAGGCCTCTTCAGTTACTTGAGAAGAAAACAAAACAAAGGAATATCAAGAGTGCCAAACCTTAAACATTTTGGAGGATTGAAACAAATAGATGGAGACTAGCAGGAATCCTCAAGGGTAAGCCAAAAGCCATGGGTGACCAGGTTACTCATTTGAAGGAGAGAGTAGAGGCAAAGCTGTGGTAAGGTCTGAAGTGCCGGGATCAGGGAAGCAAGACATCTGAACGGAGCTGGGGATGTCAGAGGGCTATGACGACATGACATCATCCTAGCAGACCCCCCACTGAAGAGCCCACAGGCGAGGGCAGCAGCTGAGCAAATGTTAAGGCATAACAATCTCAAGAGGTTATCTCTTGAGAGATAACATGTTAATAAAATGGTTTCTAACTTATGGTAGTAGAAAGAGCATTGGGCAGAAATTGAGATCTGGATTTGAGATCTAGCCATCAACTAGTTATAGGACTATAAAAAAGTGTCTTACATTTCTTTGGCTTCTGGGTTATCATGGACAAATTGGGGGGCTGGACTGGATGAATTCTATGATACCTAAGATGTTTGAAATTCTAGGGATGAACTGATTGGTCATCAAAGCCATCACCCAGTTACACTGTGTTGGAAGGCTGAGACAACAGCCCAGCATTCATCTTTCCTGAGTCTCTACAAACTGTCCTCACACAGCTAGCCAGACTGTTACAGTCCCACCATTTTTCATTTGTACTTCTGTGAAGATAGAAGCCAGACCACTTGATGTTTCATACTGTGTACTTGTGTAAAAGAAAGAAGGACCAAGCTTTCCCAGGATTTGATAATCCTGTTTCAGATACACTGGTGTGTGTCCGTGGGAAATCTTAAAAACAAAACAAAATGCAAAAGAATGCACATAAACTCACTGTTGCATTTCAAACTCTGTAGTTGCTGACGCTTTGTGTTTGAGTTAGGGCGACTTTAAAGGATCTTTAAGGTATTTTAGACTTTTCTAATCAGAGCTTATATTTTGAATTCTAAAGTACTAGATAATGATAAGCACATTGTCAAAAAGTTCATCATTTCCTTAACTATCACTGTAGGATTACAAACAACATTTTTAGTTTTAAATCTTTAAAATTTATTTGCAATCTTATTTAAAATGGACATTATCGCTGTTTGAACTTTATACATTTATGGAAGAATTTAGTATGTAGATAATTCTAAAGAGGCCGGTTTATAGTTGTTAGACTATAAGCATTTTTAAAAACATACTCTTGTGAATAGACATAGAAGAATGTGGACATTTAAAATCTTCAAACAACTTTAAGTCTGCTTTAAATAAAATCTGATCTGCTTTTTAATCTAATTTATATAAAGAATTAAAAATATATTAAAAATGATGCATAGTTATATTGATTTTTGAAGCAGGTAGATATCATAGACATTGTCTGGCACAAGTGGTTCTTGACCTTTTCACTGCTAAAGGCTCTTTTAATTAATTTTTCTCCAGTGATTCAACATTTTGAAAATGTTGTCTATTTTTCCTCACCAAGAACACTCCTTAAATGATAATTAGGTTTTTCATTTTAAATTAATCTGAACACATATAACTACTGATCTCTTTAGCATGAGTTCGGCAATGACACCTTCCTGAGATAATGAAATTCTACCATGTAAAAAAATTCTAGTATTTAGTGTAGACTTACTGTGAGAAAATACACTAATTCTATGATAGTTTTGAAATTTTGAAAATAGTTCCAGAACTCTGGGGAACTACTTCTTTTCCCTTCCTCTCTCAGTTTACAGATATGTAACTCAGTCGGTTGTTTGGTCATGCTGATACAAGTCCAGTGCTCTATCTACAGTACTGAGTGTTTCCTCTTCTTTAGGATTAATCATTACAGTTTATGGTAATGAATGTAGTTAAGTTCATACTACTCACAAAAAAGTGAATCTACAAATTTAGATTGGTTGATATTCCTTCTTTCTTTCTTTTTTTCTCGAATGACAAGTGGAACAAATTTAAATTTAGGAGGCATCCCAGATAGCAGATTTAAGGAACTAAATTCTAGACATTTCTTAGAATGTAAGTTCCAAGATATTGTCCCTTACTATTGTTTTTCCTTCTGGAATCCTTCAAGAGTTGAGATATTATTATTTTTTTTTTTTTTCTTCCAGCATCAGTTGTGCCAAGTGGCCTTCTCAGCACTGCCCAGGGTGGGCGTCTGAAGACTATTATTTTGTTTTGACAGCATGTTGTTGTGACTAATTTCATTACTTAAAGTTTATTGCATACTGACTTAGTTGCAAAATAGAAAAATTTTAAATCCTGATCCCAAAGAAGCCAAACAATGATATTGTGTTTGCGAGTGTGTGTCTTTGTGTTTGCTTATTACAGAATCAGCCTTCCTTTTCCTGTCCATAAACATGTTAACACATGTATAGTTTTCTAGAAGTAAGAATGAAGACTGAGTACTCCTGAAATGTCAAAGTATAAGTTACTTATAATTTCTACTCAAGGAAATAGCTTGAACTCTTCCTCTCTCCCCCTCTCTCTATATATATGGCCAAAGCTATCTCTTGACATTTGCTTCTGTGATGCCTTCAGTTCAGTTCAGTTCAGTTCAGCTGCTGAGTCATGTCCGACTCCTTGCGGCCCCATGAATCGGAGCACGCCAGGCCGCCCTGTCCATCACCAACTCCTGGAGTTCACTCAAATTCATGTCCATCGAGTCGGTGATGCCATCCAGCCAACTCATCCTCTGTCGTCCCCTTCTCCTGCTGCCCCCAATCCCTCCCAGCATCAGAGTCTTTTCCAGTGAGTCAAATCTTCTCCTGAGATGGCCAAAGTACTGGAATTTCAGCTTTAGCATCAGTCCTTCCAAAGAAATCCCAGGGCTGATCTCCCTCAGAATGGACTGGTTGGATCTCCTTGCAGTCCAAGGGACTCTCAAGAGCCTTCTCCAACACCACAGTTCAAAAGCATCAATTCTTTGGTGCTCAGCTTTCTTCACTGTCAAACTCTCACATCCATACATGACTACTGGAAAAACCATAGCCTTGACTAGATGGACCTTTGTTGGCAAAGTAATGTCTCTGTTTTTCAATATGCTGTCTAGGTTGGTCATAACTTTTCTTCCAAGGAGTAAGCGTCTTTTAATTTCATGGCTGCAGTCACCATCTGCAGTGATTTTGGAGTCCCCAAAAATAAAGTCTGACACTGTTTCCACTGTTTCCCCATCTATTTCCCATGAAGTGATGGGACTAGATGCCATGATCTTCGTTTTCTGAATGTTGAGCTTTAAGCCAACTTTTTCACTCTTCTCTTTCACTTTCATCAAGAGGCTTTTTAGTTCCTCTTCACTTTCTGCCATAAGGTTGGTATCATCTGCATATCTGAGGTTATTGATATTTCTCCCGGAAATCTTGATTCCAGCTTGTGTTTCTTCCAGTCCAGTGTTTCTCATGATGTACTCTGCATATAAGTTAAATAAGCAGGGTGACAATATACAGCCTTGACGTACTCCTTTTCCTATTTGGAACCAGTCTGTTGTTCCATGTCCAGTTCTAACTGTTGCTTCCTGACCTGCATATAGGTTTCTCAAGATGTAGGTCAGGTGGTGTGCTAATCCCATCTCTTTCAGAATTTTCCACAGTTTCTTGTGATCCACACAGCCAAAGGCTTTGGCATAGTCAATAAAGCAGAAATAGATGTTTTTTCGGGAACTCTCTTGCTTTTTCCATGATCCAGTGGATGTTGGCCATTTGATCTCTGCTTCCTCTGCCTTTTCTAAAACCAGCTGGAACATCTGGAAGTTCACGGTTCACGTATTGCTGAAGCCTGGCTTGGAGAATTTTGAGCATTACTTTATTAGTGTGTGAGATGAGTGCAATTGTGTGGTAGTTTGAGCATTCTTTGGCATCGCCTTTCTTTGGGATTGGAATGAAAACTGACCTTTTCTAGTCCTGTGGCCACTGCTGAGTTTCCAAATGTGCTGGCATGTTGAGTGCAGCACTTTCACAACATCATCTTTCAGGATTTGAAAGAGCTCAACTGGAACTCCATCACCTCCACTAGCGTTGTTCATAGTGATGCTTTCTTAGCCCATTTGAGTTCACATTCCAGGATGTCTGGCTCTAGGTGAGTGATCACACCATCATGATTATCTTGGTTGTGAAGATCTTTTTTGTACAGTTCTTCTGTGTATTCTTGCCACCTCTCCTTAATATCTTCTGCTTCTGTTAGGTCCATACCATTTCTGTCCTTTATTGAGACCATCTTTGCATGAAATGTTCCCTTGGTATCTCTAATTTTCTTGAAGAGATCTCTAGTCTTTCCCATTCTGTTGTTTTCCTCTATTTCTTTGCATTGATCACTGAGGAAGGCTTTCTTATCTCTCCTTACTATTCTTTGGAACTGTGCATTCAGATGCTTTTATCTTTCCTTTTCTCCTTTGCTTTTCACTTCTCTTCTTTTCACAGCTATTTGTAAGGCCTCCCCAGTCATTTTGCTTTTTTGCATTTCTTTTCCATGGGGATGGTCTTGATCCCTGTCTCCCGTACAATGCCATGAACCTCCATCCATAGTTCATCAGGCACTCTATCTATCAGATCTAGGCCCTTAAATCTATTTCTTACTTCCACTGTATAATCATAAGGGATTTGATTTAGGTCATACCTGAATGGTCTAGTGGTTTTCCCTACTTTCTTCAATTTAAGTCTGAATTTGGCAATAAGGAGTTCATGATCGAGCCACAGTAAGCTCCCAGTCTTGTTTTTGCTGACTGTATAGAGCTTCTCCATCTTTGGCTGCAAAGAATATCATCAATTTGATTTTGGTGTTGACCATCTAGTGATGTCCATGTGTAGAGTCTTCTCTTGTGTTGTTGGAAGAGGGTGTTTTCTATGATCAGTGCATTCTCTTGGCAAAACTCTACTAGCCTTTGCCCTGCTTCATTCTGTATTCCAAGGCTAAATTTGCCTGTTACTCCAGGTGATCTTGACTTCCTACTTTTGCATTTCAGTCCCCTATAATAAAAAGGACATCTTTTTTGGGTGTTAGTTCTAAAAGGTCTTGTAGGTCTTCAAAGAACCGTTCAACTTCAGCTTCTTCAGAATTACTGGTTGGGGCATAGCCTTGGATTACCGTAAAATTGAATGGTTTGCTTTGGAAATGAACAGAGATCATTCTGTTGTTTTTGAGATTGCATCCAAGTACTGCATTTCAGATTCTTTAGTTGACCTGCTGGCTTCTCCATTTCTTCTAAGGGATTCTTGCCCACACTAGTAGATATAATGGTCATCTGAGTTAAATTTGCTCATTGTAGTCCATTTTAGTTCACTGATTCCTAGAATGTCGACGTTCACTCTTGCCATCTCCTGTTTGACCACTTCCAATTTGCCTTGATTCATGGACCTAACATTCCTGGTTCCTATGCAATATTGCTCTTTAAAGCATTGGACCTTGCTTCTATCACCAGTCCAATGCACAGCTGGGTATTGGTTTTGCTTGGCTCCATCCCTTCATTCTTTCTGGAGTTATTTCTCCACTGATCTCCAGTAGCATATTGGGCACTTACCGACCTGGGAAGTTCCTCTTTTGGTATCCTATCATTTTGCCTTTTCATACTGTTCATGGGCTTCTCAAGGCAAGAATACTGAAGTGGTTTGCTATTCCCTTCTCCAGTGGACCACATTCTGTCAGACCTCCCCACCATGACCCGTCCGTCTTGGGTGGCCCCACATGTCATGGCTTAGTTTCTCTGAGTTAGACAAGGCTGTGGTCCTAGTGTGATTATATTGACTAGTTTTCTGTGATTATGGTTTCAGTGTGTCTGCCCTCTGATGCCCTCTGGTAACACCTACTGTCTTATTTGGGTTTCTCTTACCTTGTTCGTGGGGTATTTCTTCACGGCTGCTCCAGCAAAGTGCAGCTGCTGCTCCTTACCTTGGACAAGGGGTATCTCCTCAGGGCCACCCCTCCTGACCTTGAAGGTGGAGTAGCTCTTCTTGGCCCTCCCGTGCCCGTGCAGCCGCAGCTCCTTGGACGTGGGGTTGCTCCTCTCAGCCGCCGCCCCTGGCCTTGGGTCGGGGGTAGCTCCTCTCGGCCACACTTCTGCATGGTCTGTTGCCTTAGAGGTCCTCTATTAATCTTTTTTTCTTAATGAATATATGCAAGTATGTCATCTTGCAGGGTTAAGACAATGGTTTATTATCAGTAAACCAAATCAACCTGAACTTTTTTTTTAACTAATAGAGAATAAGGATGAGAAATAGGAAAAATTAAATTTGGAAGAGTGGAAAGATAAAGGACAATGGAGTTCAGAATGTTCAAGTGACAGGCAATAAGAGCCAGAGATACTGTGAATGCACCAGGAGCCTGGAGGTGAAATCAAAGAATAAGTGAATTTTGTCTCATTCATAATTTTGTTAGTAATATACACAAAATTTTGTTTAGAGGAAAATCAAGCTTTTAAGAATATATTTGAAAAATGCCATATTTTTGTACCTGTTTCTGACACTAGTATAGCATTGGGACCCTCACTGCCAGACTTTGCTTTTAATATGCAGTCATCAATAGAGTAAAAAGAAATCTGCATGTGTATATATATTTAATGATAATTTTAAAATGACTCCAGTCTTATACATAAAAAATGCATTATATTTGTGTTTTTACTTGCATCCAGAGAACACTTAGAGAAGGGCATTTCTAGAAACAGGATTAAATATTTTGGCTAAAACCCTTAGAACTCTGCAATGGCAACTGTTAAAAAAAAAAAAAAACACCCAGAACTCCTTGGGGACAGACCATTGTATGATTTTATAAAGTCTTGTGGCTCATACTTGCATGGTTTATTAGTGACAAAATCTGGCCTAGAGTCAGACTTCCTGCTTCTCTTGATATGCTCAATCCACAAAGTAGGACCTTCTGTGGAATTGAAAGTAAACCTAAATGAATAATGTTTTAGTTTCTCTGTTTAATAATAAGAGGTACCACTTTTCATGAAAGTTTTGTCATGAGCCAAGTGTTTACATGAATCAGCTGCTATCTTTACAGCCATCCTGTAAGGTGGTAATAACTAACACTGAAAGGTGGAATAATACAGAAGTTAGGAGTGCTGGTTATGGATCGCATGGAATAGTGCCTGTCACCTATCTGGATTTGAAGCCCACACTTTTGCTTAATGGTCAGTTTAGTTCAGTTCAGTTCAGTCGCTCAGTCGTGTCCAACTCTTTGCGACTCCATGAATCGCAGCACGCCAGGCCTCCCTGTCCATCACCAACTCCCGGAGTTCACTCAGACTCACCTCCATCGAGTCACTGATGCCATGCAGCCATCTCATCCTCTGTCGTCCCCTTCTCCTGCTGCCCCCAATCCCTCCCAGCATCAGAGTCTTTTCCAGTGAGTCAAATCTTTTCCTGAGATGGCCAAAGTACTGGAGTTTCAGCTTTAGCATCAGTCCTTCCAAAGAACACCCAGGGCTGATCTCCTTTAGAATGGACTGGTTGGATCTCCTTGCAGTCCAAGGGACTTTCAAGAGTCTTTTCCAACACCACAGTTCAAAAGCATCAGTTCTTCGGCGCTCAGCTCTCTTCACAGTCAAACTCTCATATCCATGTATGACCACTGGAAAAACCACAGCATTGACTAGACAGACCTTTGTTGGCAAAGTAATGTCTCTGCTTTTCAATATGCTATCTAGGCTGGTCATAACTTTTCTTCCAAGGAGTAAGCGTCTTTTAATTTCATGGCTGCAATCACCATCTGCAGTGACCTTGGGGCCCACAAAAATAAAGTCTGACACTGTTTCCACTGTTTCCCCATCTATTTCCCATGAAGTGATGGGACCAGATGCCATGGTCTTCATTTTCTGAATGTTGAGCTTTCAGCCAACTTTTTCACTCTCCTCTTTCACTTTCATCAAGAGGCTTTTTAGTTCCTCTTCACTTTCTGCCATAAGGTTGGTATCATCTGCATATCTGAGGTTATTAATATTTCTCCCAGCAATCTTGATTCTAGCTTGTGCTTCTTCCAGCCCAGTCAAGTGACCTTCATTTCTTCATCTTCGTAATCTAGATAAGTAGTTGTTGTTTTTGTTGTTCAATCACTAAGTCATGTCCAACTCCTTGAGACCTCATGGCCTGCAGCACGCCAGGCTTCTCTGACCTCCGCTATCTCCCAGTTTGCTCAGATTCATGTCCATTGAGTTGGTGATGCTATCTAACCATCTCATCCTCTGCTGTCCCCTTCTCCTTTTGCCTTCAGTCTTTCCACCATCAGGGTCTCTTTCAATGATAAGTCGTACCTATCCTATAATGTTGCTGTAAATGAGAAAGAGGAGAGCTGTACCTGAGAGCCAGAAGCTGGCCCAGCTCTATCAGCTAGGGATTGGCGTTCTAGAAGCTAGCTTGACACTGGCAGCCAGGTTGTGGCAATTTGCCTGATGAACATAAACAGGTTTGTCTCTGCGTGCTCAGTTACTTAGTCATGTTTGACTCTTTGTAACCTCATGGACGGAGAAGGCAATGGCACCCCACTTCAGTACTCTTGCCTGGAAAATTCCATGGATGGAGGAGCCTGGTGGGCTGCAGTCCATGGGGTCGCTAAGAGTTGGACACGACTGAGCAACTTGACTGTCACTTTTCACTTTCATGCATTGGAGAAGGAAATGGCAACCCACTCCAGTGTTCTTGCTGGGAGAATTCCAGGGACGGGGGAGCTTGGTGGGCTGCCGTCTGTGGGGTTCCACAGAGTCAGACACAACTGAAGTGACTTAGCAGCAGCAACCTCATGGAAAATCATGGGGTCGAATACAAAGCTATTTTCCACTCTTTTGAACTTTCCCTAAATTACTAACACAGTCCTGAATCCTAGTCCTTTCTAACACCCACCTGCTGAGGTGCCTCACAGTTCTCCCTGATATATGGTCTCCTTCATTGTCACAAGTCAATAAACCCAACCTCATTTGACCAAAGTTATGTTCTTGGTGATCCTGGGCTAGAGGGCATTGACATGAGGAATGAATGAATTAATCCACATAAAGAACTTAAAATAGTGCCTGGTTCCAAGTAATTGTTCAATGGATATTATCTACATAGTGTTTTATAATTTTGTAGATAGTGATATGGAAACTCAGAGAGGGCCCAAAGCTGGGAGGATGTGGTGTTGCGTTTCCAGTTCAGGTTTATCATGCTCCAGAGCCCATGTTTTCACTACACCATACTACTACGCTTTGACTCATCACCATTGCTTCCCTGTCAGGGCGTGCCTTTATTGGCCCTTGGGATTCTAATTTTGTCTTGATCTATGGCTTCCCTGGTGGCTCAGAGGGTGAAGCGTCTGCATGCAATGCAGGAGACCCGGGCTCAGTCCCTGGGTCGGGAAGATCCCCTGGAGAAGGAAATGGTAACCCACTCCAGTATTCTTGCCTGAAGAATCCCATGACGGAGGAGCCTGTCAACTATAGTCCATGGGGTTTCAAAGAGTCGGACATGACTGAGTGACTTCACTTTCACAAGTTTAAATAAAAATTCTTTTCCTTTAAACAGCATTAAAAATCAACTGTTAATCTTTTTCATTTATGTAGCAGCTTGTTAGGTGAAAGACCTTCAGATTTTCTTGCTTTTACTACAACTTTGGTCTTTTGATCATGGTAAAATTCTCTTTTGTCCTTTGAAGTCTCATTGACTGAAAAGACTGTGGTAAAGAATGTTAACTTGGATCTTTTGCAAAATAAGGTAGCTGGGAGACAAGAATGGCAAGAGTCCCAAGCTGGCACCAGGGTGCAGAAGACTGAGGATGAGAGCCCAAGCATTAACCTTCAATGAAACCATCCAGCCAACCGCTAACATAATAAGGGAACAATGTCAGGGAACTTCAAGAAAAGACAGCGCTGACAGCCAGAGCGTGTCTGACTTCCATAGCCTAAGGTAAAAGAGAGATCAATAACAAATGGGACCATGGATCTAGGTGCCTTTTGCATCCACTCATTTTCTAACTTATCATTCCTGGGAATTTCTATGTGTTCTGAGGTGGATGAAGTGAGGTCTCATGTATGTATTTGCTTTATGGAAAGACTTCTAATTGAGTTCTTCCTAAACTGTGTGTTTTAGAAATACTGGTATTTTAGGAGATATTCGTATGTTTTCCATACAAGACAACCTAAGGGTCAATTTTTGGTATTGTTCTAATTGAGTCTACTTGAAGATTCACAGAGGCATATTAAAAGATGCTACAAATGAAAGAACATATCTGTTTAATTTTATGTCAGGCATTTCCCCAATTCATTTAAATTTAAGACTTTTTTCTTAGACCATATTACCACCACCATCACCACCACCACCATCATCATCACAGTTAACACTCATGGAGTGCTTACCATACAGTAGACACTGTTCTAAGTACTTTGTATATATTAACTCATTGCCTCAACAGTTTTGCTCTTGCCAGGGAGGCTGAGGTGTAGAGCAGTGACGTGACCTATTCAAGGTGACACATCTAGCGAAACAAAGCAACATTCCTTTAATTGCTCGTGTCTTAGGAGAAAAAGTGAGAAGTCCTTTTTTGACTTGAGGGAACAAAGGGAAAAGTACTAGATTTATTCAAGTATTCTGTCAACATCTGTTGAGAAACTAGTATGTGCCCTGAGAAACTGGTATAAACAAAAACTATTCAAAGTGCTGGAGATACAGCATTGAGTAAGACAGACAGGATCCCAATTCGTATGGAGTTTACATTGTAGTGGGAATAAATAGATGATAACAAATAAGCACATAAATAAACAAACAAAAAAAGGGGAGTGATAAATGTTGTGTTGTAAATAAAGCAGAGTAGTCTGAATATGGATTAAGAGTAGCTTAATTATTCTTGAAAGTTCATTGCAATGTCTTATTTAATAACTTCATCTAACTAAAGCAGAATAATCAGTTTAATCATAGCCTTTTAATAATAGTCTTACTGATTTATTGATAAGGTATGTGTTTGCTCATTGGGAAGGTCATCAAAGAAGTGTTTTTATATTCTTTATATTCTTAAACAAGTCCTTCCCAAAATGGGATCAATGAAGTAATAGTTCCCAGGAATTTTAATAGTTGTGTATGTATGAAAATATTTTTGTGGTCGAAGGGGTTTGAAACAAGTTTCTAGCAACATCAGTTACCCAGAGTTTCCAATATATCAATGATTTTTTTTTTTTTTCGGCAGAAAATGTAGTGTACACTATTTTAAACTTATTTGACCATGGAACTTTCTCTTGTGACAGCTTCTCATGAGAGTCGTATTATGTGGAACCCACTTTGAAATGCATTCCTTTAGAGCTGTCTCTGTTTCTTTTTTTCGCACAGCACATTTGTGGTGCTACTGCGTTGCCATAATTGTTAGCTCATTTAAAAGTTTTGATCTTTTGCATTGACTTGGAGTAATTCCTTATTAAATTCTCCTTTGTTGTTAGCATTTAGATCTAAGAGAAATAGTATTCATAGAAAATAGCTATTCTTTCATATTCTGAAGTCCTGTTAATTCTGTTTGCTGGAGTTTGGGTTAGTGGGACTAAATATTCTGATTTTTCTCCCAAGCTTGTTTTATTTTTATGGTTCAGTCTTTCTTGATCAACCTGTGCTACTGTTGGGATCTATTGGGCCCTATGTGTTATGTATTCTTTCTCTATCAATAAGAAAAAGAGAGTCCACCTTTCTATCTTTGTCATATCGCATGAATAGAACATAAAGAGACATAAAGTTTTGCCTAAATGTACAGTGAAAAATGTCACCAATATATACAATTCTCAAAGGCAAAAATTATTACCTGTTCCTTGTACATTCTTCTAGAGATATTATATATAATATATCACACATATTTGTAGTATTTACACTCACATACATTTGCATTCATATAACACATATAAAACGAACTAAAATGGACTGGAATGGGTGAATTTAACTCAGATGACCATTACATCTACTACTGCGGGCAGGAATCCCTTAGAAGAAATGGAGTAGCCAGCATGGTCAACAAAAGAGTCTGAAATCCAGTGTTTGGATGCAATCTCAAAAACAACAGAATGATGTCTGTTAGTTTCCAAGGCAAACCGTTCAATATCACGGTAATCCAAGTCTATGCCCCAACCAGTAACACTGAAGAAACTGAAATTGAATGGTTCTATGAAGACCTACAAGACCTTTTAGAACTAACACCCAAAAAAGATGTCCTTTTCATTATAGGGGACTGGAATGCAAAAGTAGGAAGTCAAGAAACCCCTGGAGTAACAGGCAAATTTGGCCTTGGAAAGCGGAATGAAGCAGGGCAAATACTAATAGAGTTTTGCCAAGAAAATGCACTGGTCATAGCAAACACCCTCTTCTAACAATGCAAGAGAAGACTCTACACATGGACAACACCAGATGGTCAACACTGAAATCAGATTGATTATATTCTTTGCAGCCAACGATGGAGAAGCTCTATACAGTCAACAAAAACAAGACCAGGAGCTGACTGTGTGGCTCAGCTCATGAACTCCTTATTGCCAAATTCAGACTTAAATTGAAGAAAGTAGGGAAAACCACTAGACCATTCAGATATGACCTAAATCAAATCCCTTATGATTATACAGTGGAAGTAAGAAATAGATTTAAGGGCCTAGATCTGATAGATGGAGTGCCTGATGAACTATGGATGGAGGTTTGTGACATTGTACAGGAGACAGGGATCAAGACCATCCCCATGGAAAAGAAATAAAGCAAAATGGCTCTCTGAGGAGGCCTTACAAATAGGTGTGAAAAGAAGAGAAGTGAAAAGCAAAGGAGAAAAGGAAAGATACAAGCATCTGAATACAGAGTTCCAAAGAATAGCAAGAAGAGATAAGAAAGCCTTCCTCAGCGATCAATGCAAAGAAATAGAGGAAAACAATACAACGGGAAAAACTAGAGATCTCTTCAAGAAAATTAGAGATACCAAGGGAACATTTCATGCAAAGATGGGCTCAATAAAGGACAGAAAATGGTATGGACCTAACAGAAGCAGAAGATATTAAGAAAAGGTGGCAAGAATACACAGAAGAACTGTACAAAAAAGATCTTCATGACCAAGGTAATCATGATGGTGTGATCACTCACCTAGAGCCAGACATCCTGGAATGTGAAGTCAAGTGGGCTTTAGAAAGCATCACTATGAACAAAGCTAGTGGAGGTGATGGCATTCCAGTTGAGCTCTTTCAAATCCTGAAAGATGATGTTGTGAAAGTGCTGCACTCAACATGCCAGCATATTTGGGAAACTCAGCAGTGGTCACAGGACTAGAAAAGGTCAGTTTTCATTCCAATCCCAAAGAAAGGCGATGCCAAAGAATGCTCAAACTACCACACAATTGCACTCATCTCACACACTAGTAAAGTAATGCTCAAAATTCTCCAAGCCAGGCTTCAGCAATACGTGAACCGTGAACTTCCAGATGTTCAAGCTGGTTTTAGAAAAGGCAGAGGAACCAGAGGTCAAATGGCCAACATCCACTGGATCATGGAAAAAGCAAGAGAGTTCCCGAAAAACATCTATTTCTGCTTTATTGACTATGCCAAAGCCTTTGACTGTGTGGATCACAAGAAACTGTGGAAAATTCTGAAAGAGACAGGAATACCAGACCACCTGACCTACATCTTGAGAAACCTATATGCAGGTCAGGAAGCAACAGTTAGAACTGGACATGGAACAACAGACTGGTTCCAAATAGGAAAAGGAGTACGTCAAGGCTGTATATTGTAACCCTGCTTATTTAACGTATATGCAGAGTACTTCATGAGAAACGCTGGACCGGAAGAAACACAAGCTGGAATCAAGATTTCTGGGAGAAATATCAGTAACCTCACATATGCAGATGACACCACCCTTATGGCAGAAAGTGAAGAGGAACTAAAAAGCCTCTTGATGAAAGTGAAAGTGGAGAGTGAAAAAGTTGGCTTAAAGCTCAACATTCAGAAAACAAAGATCATGACATCTGGTCCCACCACTTCATGGGAAATAGATGGGGAAACAGTGGAAACAGTGTCAGACTTTATTTATTTTTTGGCTCCAAAATCACTGCATATGGTGATTGCAGCCATGAAATTAAAAGACGCTTACTCCTTGGAAGAAAAGTTATAACCAACCTAGATAGCATATTCAAAAGCAGAGACATTACTTTGACAACAATGGTCTGTCTAGTCAAGGCTATGGTTTTTCCTGTGGTCATGTATGGATGTGAGAGTTGGACTGTGATGAAGGCTGAGCGCTGAAGAATTGATGCTTTTGAACTGTGGTGTTGGAGAAGACTCTTGAGAGTCCCTTGGACTGCAAGGACATCCAACCAGTCCATTCTGAAGGAGATCAGCCCTGGGATTTCTTTGGAAGGAATAATGCTGAAGCTGAAACTCCAGTACTTTGGCCACCTCATGCGAAGAGACTCATTGGAAAAGACTGTGATGCTGGGAGGGATTGGGGGCAGGAGGAGAAGGGGATGACCGAGGATGAGATGGCTGGATGGCGTCACTGACTCGATGGACGTGAGTCTGAGTGAAGTCCAGGAGTTGGTGATGGACAGGGAGGCCTGGCGTGCTGCGACTCATGGGGTCGCAAAGAGTCGGACACGACTGAGCGATTGAACTGAACAGTTATAAAACTTCTTTTTGTGAACACAATGTAAAAAATGCAATAGCAAACTATTCTACCGCATCCCACTTTAGTCACTTTGCAATTTATTTTGGGGATGTTTCTATATCAGTTTGTAGAGATCTACATAATTAACAAAAAAGAAAAAAGGAACTAAAACTATTGCAACGTATTCCATTATATATATTGTTAAATTGATCTGTTTATATTCCACTGTATGGATTATTATAGTTTAGCTAGTCTCCATTTCATAGACACTTAGGTGATGTTTAAATAATTGTGAAAACAAAATAACTCCTTAAATATTAGTCTTGTGATGGGGTAAAATTTGCCTTGATGTTATTATATTGATAACTTTGAGCTTTCTGTATTAATGTTTTACCACTTAAAAAGATTTTCTACTTGTTATTTGATTTGGTATAAAAAAGTTTGCAGGTTTCCAGAATACTGAAATTTGAAAACTTGTGCTGAAAACTTAGGCTTATAAAAACCTAACTGGTGTCCTGTATTAAAATTCTTTCAAATTTTTATCCTTGCCAATGTCATATGTTTTCACATTCATTACGTCATAAAACTAGCTACATATTTCCTCTCCAAAATTCTATTTTAAAAGCTTTTAAGCTTTTCATTTTTGGATTTAAGACCCAGGACTCGTCTGCATGGATTATTATTCTGAAGAGCAGTACCACTGCGTGCTTGGTTGAATTCTTTCTATATAAACAAGTCACGAATAATATAAATGAGCTTAGATTGGATCAGATACAATGAGGGTCGAAGAGTGATGGTTGATGCAAACAAGTGAAGTGATTAGTATTGTTCTTGCTGCAAGATGATTTACATTATGTCATGCATTAAAACAATGGCTGGTCCTTCAGGATATCAACGACTTTTTAGCAAACCATATAATGGGAAGCATGCAGTCCTTTATCATTTCAAAAAAAAAGTTAGGTTTTGAGAATTATTTTCAAGTTTCAAAGACCAGTGTAGTGCCAGCACTGATGAGAATGTACACACCTTGTCTTTGGTAATGGACAGGCACAGTGTATTTATTGTTCTTTTTACTCTGCAGTACTGTTCTGTGATGACACATAAGCTGTTTTGATCTCTGGGTACTTTAGCTTAAAGTGGACCAGGAGCTCTTCTACCCTTGGGGCGTTAGTAGGATTCTAATGATTCTGTTTGATCTCCCATGCTAAACGCAAATGAAATAAATCAGTAGAAATACACATAGTGAGTATATCAAAGAGTTATTTCTACTTCTGGGCATAAGGCAGTTGCTAAGCAACCTGTGTCAGACTTCATGGTCATCTGTTAGAAAGGACACAAAGTCAATGCTTACTCCAGACACATTAGATCGTAAATGAAAAAAAACTATTTTGTTGGATTCAAGAAAAGCTCCTTAGATGAACATATAATGGTTTCAGGATATGATGTATCTTTTTGCAGATGTGCTTAGGGGAACAATTAAATGGGTAAAAAAAAAAAAATCAACATTCAATCCCAGCAGGACAGGAAGGACAAAGAAAATAAATGACATTTTCTTTGAATTATTCTCACTTCCCAGGATCTACCTTCAGAACACCGAGACTATCTGTGGGATGTAATAACCTTAATAGTACATGCTGTGAACCTTCCAACAGCAGGGGAGTCTGCAGTGTACCTTTGGAATGTGGAATTTTATTGATAATAAGATAATTACTTACAATCTTCTTTTACATCTTTCTTCAATACAACATTTTACGATATGAACTTTGTAACGTAGAAAAGAGCTTTGTCAAAGCAAAGAGGCATGGGATAGGTTTTGGGATAAGTTTAATAAAGCTATCCAAGTCACAGAGTGTGGAAAAATTATGATATTCACTTTGCAGAAATTATATGTTCAGTATCTAAAAATCGCTGATGATTTTTCTTCAGTATTTTGTGTAGATAAATATTTTTCTTCTGATATGAGATTATTGCTTGGCCCATCACAGCATTTCATTATGTGCTATTTTTTTCTTTTTTTTAATCACAATGCCTCTATAGTACCATTTACTGGAACTTGACCTTAGAAAGTTTTTTAAAACTCATTGTAGCCTCCAATTTTCTTGACTATAAGACAGAGCTGTAAATAATCCTCTCATAGGATTGTGACACTTTTATGAATTAATAGTTATAGAAAACACCTAGTGGGTAGTATGTTTCAAGTGTGTGCTCAGTTGCTTCAGTCATGTCTGACTCTTTGTGAGCCCATGGACTGGAGCCCACCAGGCTTCTCTGTCTACAGGACTCTCCAGGCAAGAATACTGGAGTGAGTTGCCATTCTCTTCTCCAGGGGATCTTCCTGAGCCAGGAATTGAACCTGCAGCTCCTGTGTCTCCTATATTGCAAGCAGATTCTTTAGCCACTGAGCCACCTAGGAAGCCCATAATTATTATTATTTATGGCATAAAAATTAGAACAAAGTATTTTAAGTAGGATTATTGCATTTTGTCTCTAAAAGCACAACAATTTTTAAATGGGAAAGTATATTAACTCATGTTTTTCGTGAAGGTTTTTTTTTTTTTAATTAAACACATGTAACTGAAACTGAAATAGTCATTACACTGAAGTTTAAAAAAAATATTGTTCATTTGCTAAGTTGTGTCTGACTCTTTGTGACCCCATGGACTGCAGCTCGCCAGGTTCCTTTAACTTCCACTGTCTCCCGCAGTTTGCTCAAATTCATGTACATTGAGTCGGTGATGCTATGTAACCATCTCATCCTCTGTTGCCCCCTTACTCTTTTGCCTTCAAGCTTTCCTAGCATAAGGGTCTTTTCTAAGAAGTCAGTTGTTCACATCAGGTGACCAAAGTATTGGAGCTTCAGCTTCATCATCAGTCCTTCCAACAAATATTCAGGGTTGATTTCCTTTATTTTTTATTCTATTTTTTTTTAACTTTAAACGTTTTGTGTATTGGGAGTATAAGCCAATTAATAATGTTGTGAAGGGACTCAGATGTACATATGCGTGTATCCATTCTCCCCTAAACCTCCCTGCCATCCAGGTTGGCACATAACGTTGAGCAGTGTTCCAATAAGTCTGTGTTGGTTACTCATTTTAAATATAGCAGTGTGTACATGACCTTCCAAAAGTCCCTAACTATCCCCTTTTCCCTGCAACTCTAGGTTTGTTCTCTGAGTCTCTTTCTGTTATGTAGGTAAGTTCCTTTGTATCTTTTTTTTTTTTAGATTCCACATATGAGGAATGTGATATATTTCTCCTTCTGTTTGACTTATTTCACTCAGTATGACACTCTCTATGTCAATCTGTATTGCAGAAAATGGCATTATTTTATTCTTTTTACTGCAATACAGATCCATTGTATATATGTACCACATCTTTATCCATTCCTCTGTCAATGGACATTTAAGTTGCTTCTATGTCTTGGCCATTATAAACAGGGCTGCAATAAAAGTGGGGTGCATGTATCATTTTGGATCATGTTTTTCTCAGGGTATAATTGCCTTTAGGATTGACTGGCTTGATCTTCCTTTGCAGTCCAAGGGACTCTCAAGAGTCTTCTCCAGCACCACGGTTCAAAAGCATCAGTTTTTTGGTGCTCAGGCTTCTTTATGGCCCAACTCTCACGCCCATACATGACTGCTGGAAAAACCATAGGTATGACTAGACAGACCTTGCTGGCAAAGTAATGCTTCTGATTTTTAATATGCTGTCTCCGTTGGTCATAGCTTTTCTTCCAAGGAGCAAGCGTCTTTTACTTTCATGGCTGCAGTCACCATCTGCAGTGATTTTGGAGCCCCCAAAATTAAAGTCTGTCACTGTTTCCATTGTTTCCTCATCTATTTGTCAAGAAGTGATGGGACCAGATTCCATGATCTTAGTTTTTTGAATGTTGAGTTTTAAGCCAACTTTTTCACTCTCCACTTTCATGAAGAGGCTCTTTAGTTCCTCCTCACTTTCTGCCTATTAGAGTGGTATCATCTGCATATCTGATGTTGTTGACATTGATCCCCGCAATCTTGATTCCAGCTTGTGAGTCATCCAGCCTGGTATTTCACATGATGTACTCTTCATGTGTGCTCAGCCGCTCAGTTGTATCTGACTCTTTGCAATCCCATGGACTGCAAACAGTCCTCTGTTCATGGGATTTTCCAGGCAAGAATACTGGAGAGGTTTGCCATTTCCTCCTCCTGGGGACTTTCCTGACCCAGGGATTGAAACTGAGTCTCCTGCATCTTCTGCATTGGGAGGTGGATTCTCTATTACTGAGCCACTTTGGAAGCCCTGAGGTACTCTGCATATAAGTTAAATAAACAGGGTGACAATATACAGCCTTGATGGACTCCTTTCCCTATTTCAACCAGTCAGTTTTTCCATGTCTGGTTTGAACTGTTGACCTGCATACAGGTTTCTCAGGCAACAGGTAAGGTGATCTGTTATTCCCATATCGTCAAGAATTTCCCACATTTTTTTGTGATCCACACACAAAGGCTTTGATGTAGTCAGTGAAGCAGAATTATGTTTTTCTGGAACTCCCTTGCTTTCTCCATGATCCAATGAATGTGGGTAATGTGGTTTCTGGTTATGCTGCCTCTTTAAAACCCAACTTGTACATCTGGAAGTTCTTGGTTCACATACTGCTGAAACCTAGTTTGAAGGATTTTAAGTTTAACCTTGCTGGCATGTGAAATGACCACAGTTGTACAGTAGTTTGAACATTCTTTGGCTTTGCTCTTCTTTGGAACTGGAATGAAAGCTAATCTTTTCTAGTCCTGTGGTCAGTGCTGAGTTTTCCAAATTTTCTGACTTATTGAGTACAGCACTTTCACAGCATCATCTTTTAAGATTTGAAATAGCTCAGCTGGAATTCTATCACCTCCACTACCATTGTTTATAGTAATACTTCCTAAGACCCAACTGACTTCACATTCCTGGATGTCTGGCTCTAGCTGAGTGACCACATCATTGTGGTTATCTGGGTCGTTAATACCTTTTTTGTACAGTTCTTCTGTGTATTCTTGCCACCTCTTAATCTCTTCTGCTTCTTTACCATTTCTGTCCTTCATTGTGTCTATCCTTGCATGAAATGTTCCTTTGATATCTTCAATTTTTTGGAAGAGATCTCTAGTCTTTCCCATTCTATTGTTTTCTTTTATTTCTTTGCATTGTTAATTTAAGAAGGCTTTCTTATCTCTCCTTGCTGTTCTCTGGGAACTCTGCATTCAGTTGGATATATCTTTTTCTTTTTTGCCTTTTGCTTCTCTTCTTTCCTCAGCTATTTGTAAGGCCTCTGCAGACAACCAATTTGCCTTCTTGCATTTCTTTTTCTTTGGGATGGTTTTGATCACTGCCTCTTATACAATGTTATGAACCACTGTCCATAGTTCTTCAGGTACTTTGTCTACCAGATCTAATCCTTTGAATCTATTTGTCACCTCTACTGTGTAATTATAAGGGATTTGATTTAGTTCATACCTGAATGGCCTAGTATTTTCCCAACTTTCTTCAATTCAAGCCTGAATTTTGCAATATGAATCTTGTGATCTGAGCCACAGTCAGCTCCAGGTCTTGCTTTTACTGTCTGTATAGAATTTCTTCATCTTTGGCTGAAAAGAATATAATCAGTCTTACTTCAGTACTGACCATTGGGTGATGTTCATGTGCTCTCCTTTAAAGAATATTCAGACTGAAGACAAAGCTGCTTTTATTGTGGCTTGACTGTCATTCCTGCTCAAGGTACATTAGTTCTGTTAAATGTAACACATTGAGTGAATACATGGGAAAAGATCTGGCCTAGGTAACTGCTGTCTTTTCATCCTGTTTTCTGAGTCTGAACTTCAGAGCACTGGTTTGTAAAATGAGGCTCTAAGTCCAAAGTAGAGGAAATGTAAAGAATATTAGCTTCTCCCCCCCTACTGTTCCCACTTTCAAATTAATTTAAAAAATTGCTGGATTACTATGGTGTATGTTTATCATATATCCTCCTCCTTGAAGTCAAATAAGGAGTTAACAGGGCACAATTAATCAATTATTTTATTTAAATATTTATTTCCTAATGTGCATTTCTATGTCTTCCCTTTCAGCTTGAAGAGGAAGTGTTCATATGTATGCTTCACTTGTGCATAATTTTCTATCCTTCTTTTCATGTGCATCTTCCCCCCTCTTATGGCAGTTGTTGGCAGCTGTAGTCCAGACACCTTGGGTTGAACATCACTTGAGAGGGTTCTTGGGTAAATGAGAATTTAATCCCTTTTCACACCCTTTTTACTAGCAAGGGAACCAGTAAGGTTAGGAAGAATGATCAGAGAGTTTTGCTTTACTGCAGCTGCCACTTAGATTCATGGAGGTCTGAGTAATAAGCATTGTTGAAAAAAAATTGTTTTGATCACTATAGATATTTTAAAAAAATCTTGACAAAAAGAATAGGGAGGGAAAATGGAAGTATGTCTGATTAGCAAATTTAAGGTAATATACTACTAACTGTTATTCTGTATTCTTCCAGAGGTTCTTTATAGATGCAAATGTAAATATCTTTTAATTTTCTTCAAAAAAATCAAGATATAAGATTATTCTGTTTTATGTTTAAAAAATTTTACGTGTTTAAATAAACAACAGGCATATATTTGAATACTAGACTAATTTCTGATTGCTAACAGAATGATGGCTCAAAATGCAAAAAAAAAAAAGAAAGATACAAACCTTAAAATTTATTTTTTGTGTACAAATGTATATTTATAAGGATTTCCCAAGTGGCTCAGTGATAAAGGACACACTTGCCAATGTAGGAGATACAGGAGACAGGGTTTGGATCTGTGAGTCTGGAAGATCCTCTGGAGAAGAAAATGGCAACCCACTCCAGTATTCCTGCCTGGAAAATTCCATGGACAGAGGGGCCTGGTGGGCTGCAGTCCATAGGGTCACAAAGAGGCAGACCCAACTGAGCATGCATGCATGCCACGCATGGAATTATAAACATGTAATTTTTTAAGTGCTTAGTGATATGGTAGGCATCATTAACAGCTATGAACTTTCACTTTTCTCTGCAAGAAAGTTATTATCTAATTCTGGAAACGAAGTACACATGCCTTTGAAAAGCTAATCCTTATGTCAATGTATTGTAACTTTTGTATATATCTAGAAGACATTATGTCTGTGGAACGCATTCTTGTCATTCGATACCAAAACTTCTTTTCATAGAAAAATTGCTTTATTATTTGTGTAATGAAGGATTTAAGGATTCAAAAAACTGCAGAAAAGAAAGTGATAAATATTATCTCATCTCACTACCCCCAACAAACAATGTTAATGAACATTATTCCATAATTTTATGTATGTATGTAAATAGAGACTAGAAAGAAGGCTTTGAAAAATATTTTTCATGAAACAGGATCATGTTGTGATATCTTAAGAATGAAATGTATTAAGTTTTATTTGAATTTAGAGGTAGCAAATTAGAAGGACTGATGCTGAAACTCCAATACTTTGGCCATCTGATGCAAAGAGCTGACTCATTGGAAAAGACCCCAATTCTGGGAAAGATTGAAGGCAGGAGATGAAGAGGATGACAGAAGATGAGATGGTTGGTTGGCATCACTGACTCATGGACATGAATTTGAGCAAACTCCAGGAGATAGTGAAGGACAAGTAGGCCTGGGATGCTGCAATCCATGGGGTGGCAAAGAGTTGGATGCAACGTAGTGACTGAACAACAACAAGAGGTAGCAAATGAAAATAAGATGGAATGAAAGAAGTTGCTATCTGCACATTGTTAACATTTGGAGTTGAGGCCACTGGCTGATGAACTTACAAGTATAGGCAGTGTGCTCCACAAGGGGCAAGTTTTTCGAAAACACCACAAGGGTTTCTGGCCCAATGAGTGGGATTTGCTAGTAATACTTGCTACAACAGTATTATTTTAAGATTGAGTTGATGTATCCTGCTGTAAGATCCTGAAAAGGGAACTCACTCAGTGGGTCTGATGTGGTGGATGCTTGGCCGAGAAGTTCTATTTGTGCGTGGCACCATCTTCCAAGAACACCCATGGGGGGTCATGCCTGATCTCCACTCCAGAGCCTGAAGAGACTGAAATGGAAGAGCAGGCTGCAGCTGGGAAAGCTGTAACCAAGGAGGAACTTCAGGCAGAACGGACTGCTCCAGCTCCAGAGTTCACTGCTACTCATCCTGAGGTGGTGGGCTGGTCCAAAGGAGTGCAGGTGCCTTCTCTGCCTATTCAGCAGTTCCCCATTGAAGACTGGAGTACTTAGGCTTCCACTGAAGACTGCTCTGCAGTTTCCAATGCTTAGGCCACTGAATGGGTAGGAACGGCCACTGAGTGGTCTTTAGCTGTTCTTCCACATACTCTTAAAATTGAAATTTGGTTAACAGAAAATAAACCATTTCTAAAAAAAAAAAAGTTGCTAAAACTCAAATGTTTTGAGTCATTACTTCTTAAAGGATCCTTTTAAGATTAAATAAAAAGATTAAGAAAATCATTAAGAATTTGGAGCCTTTTTAAAAACCACATCTTCAATTTAAGAGAGTGTTGATTGACTTCTTTTTGATGATGGGGAATTAGTACTCTCATGTTTTCTTTTATAATATTTAAAAGATAAATAAAGATTATTTCTTTAATCTACTGGTATATGTCAGTAACATTATTATTTTCATACTGTCTAGGTTTCTGGCATTTACATTCTATTCTATAAGCATAATCTATATGCTTTTATTTATATTCTACTTAAATGGATACACAGCTCGTTACTTGTATTTACATTGTTTTACCATTCCTGAGTTTGTTATTTTCATTCATTCTATAAAAGTAGCTTTGCATTTTGATATATTTTACAAAGCAGTTTCTGAAGAATGGCTCATGAATTTTGTGGTCCATAGATTCTTTCATGCTTTAGAATGACAGACTGTTGATTTTATACTTGACTAATATCATGGCTACATGTTGTAATAGAATTCTGTACACATTGTTCTTGTGCTTATGGCATAAAATATCATGTTGAAATGCAAGGCCAGCCTGACTGAAGTTTAATAACTTAACTAGGATTTTCCTGAAATCTGATATGCTTTTTTGATTTGAAGATTAATTCATTTTTTCCCCCATGGAAATTTATTTATTAAGCCTTCTACTTAAAGGACATCAGTTAACTTTATTTTGAATCATCTTTATTTCTCCTTCATATTATTTGCTTTACTTTTATCTTTTTAATGTTTGCATTTTAAAATCTGTTACTACTATGATTTTATCAGTTTTTTCTCTGCTGCTACTGCAGCAAAGTTGCTTCAGTCATGTCTGACTCCGGGCGACCCCATAGATGGCAGCCCACCAGGCTCCCCTGTCCCTGGGACTCTCCAGGCAAGAACACTGAAGTGGGTTGCCATTTCCTTCTCCAATGCATGAAAATGAAAAGTGAAAGTGAAGCCACTCAGTCGTGTCCAACTCTTAGCGACCCCATGGACTGCGGCCCACCAGGCTCCTCTGTCCATGGGATTTTCCAGGCAAGAGTACTGGAATGGGGTGCCATTGCCTTCTCTACTTGCCAATGCCAGGCACTGTTAATTCTAAGTGCTTTAAATAAAATAACCCATTCAACTTTCTTGGGTTAGGTACTATTATCTCTCATTTTACAGATGAAGTCTCTGTAGTATAGAGTGGTTAAGAAACTTGTCAAGGGTCAAACAGCTAGTGAGTGTTGGAGCCAGGATTTAATTCCAGGCAGACTAACTCCAGAGTAATGAGTTCTCAGGTGCTACCCTCCTCCTTCCTCTGGTCTTGGGTCTGTCTTAAGTGACACCACAGATGGTTGTAGCCGTTGCGCCAGCAGTTACCTGGGACAACAGAGCCAAGACAGAATGAATGTAGGGAGCCAGGGTCCTTTCTAACAGCTCCATGGTGGTTTAGTCATCAAGCCGTATCCGACTCTTGTGATCCCATGGACTACATACAGCCCACCAGGCTCCTCTTTCCATGGGCAAGAGTACTGGAGTAGGTTGCCATTTCCTTTTTTCTCTAGACTGATAATTGAATTGTTAGCTATATATATCCTGTTGCTTATAGTTTCTAATAGCTATTAAACTTTATTATGCTGCTTTGATTCTCAATTTTTTTCCATAAACTTGTGACCTCTGTCTCTTCCTTTCTCTCTCCTTCACACTACTTGTCTCTTAACTGATTTTATGTGTTAACATAGCTAGGCTATGGTACGCAGTTGTTTTGTCAAACACAAATCTAGATGTTGACCTGAAGGTATTTTTTTAGGCATAATTAACATTTAAATCAGTGGACTGTGAGTAAAGCATATTACCCTCAAGAATGTGGGTAGGGCTCATCTAATCAGTTGAAGTATTTAGGAGAAAAGAGCAAGTTCACCAGAAGAAATTATTTTATATCCAGGCTGCCTTGAAACGCTTTTCCTGGCAACACAATAAAGCTGTCCTTGTCTACTTCACCCAAAATTGTCTCTGGGGTCTGATTTGGCACTAGTGTACAGAGAGGCCGAGCTTTCGGTAGCATTGTCACAAACTGCAGAATTCTGCCACCTGCCTGCCTTTTTAAAGTCTGGGAATATTCCACTGTTTGTAGGTAGCACATTTTCTTTATCCGTTCATCTGTTGATAAACATTTAGTTTGTTTTCAACACCTTGGCTGTTATGAATAGTGCAGTGAACATGAGTGTGCAGATATCTCTTTGAGATCTTGATTTCAATTCTGTTGGATGAATACCTAGAAGTGGTGTTACTGAATTAAATGGTAGTTCTAGTTTCAGTTTTTTGAATTCAATCTCCATGCTACTGTCTACACTGGCTGCACGAGTTTGCATTCCCACCATCAGGGTGCAAATGTTTCAATTTCTCCTGCATCCTTGCTAACACTCATAGTCTGTTTTTGATAATAACCTTTCTGACACATATTGTGGTTTTGATTTGCATGTCCTTGATGATAGTAATGTTGAGCATCTTTTCACACAACTGTTGGCCATTTTAGAAATCAACAGCAGAAGGAAAACTGGAAAATTCACAAGTATATGAAAATTAAACAGCACACGCTTGAACAACCAGTGGGTCAAAGAAGACATCAAAAGGGGAAAAAAAAAAAGCTCAAGACAAGTAAAAATGGAAGGATAACATACCAAAACATGTACTGCAGCAAAAGCACTAATGAGGAAAGTGTATAGCAATAAACACCTACATTAAAAAAGAAAAAAACCTCAATTTAACTGTGTACCTCAAGGAACTAGAAAAAGAACAAACCTAGTTAGCAGAAATAAAACAGAGTGGAAAAACATTAAAAATCAACAAAACCAAGAATTGGTTTTTTGAAAAGATAACCAAACCTGAAAAACCTGTAGCCAAATTTCCTAAGCAGGAAAGAAAGAAAATTCAAATAAATAAAACCAGAGTTGACTCACTTTTGATTCCATGAGAGGCAGTGATTTTATTCAACAAATTACAATCAATGGCTGTGTATTCCTATTATCTTAATTTATTTTTTATTGAAACATATAATTGATGTATTGATTTCTGCTATACAGCGAAGTGATTATTATATACATATATACATTCTTTTTTATATTTTTTTATAGTGCGTATGTGCTGTACAATAGGATTTTGTTTCTTGTCCAGTTTGCATCTACTAATCCAGACCCTCAGTCCATTCCTCCCCCATATTTCCTTCCCCTTGGCGATCACGTCTGTTCTCTCTATCTGAGTCTACTCCCCATCAGAATATCACTCGGTTCATTTTCTCCAGATTTGGAGATATTCAGAGACAACTTATAGTTTGGCTTTTGAGGGATAAGACTAAGTCCTTCACAATAAAATACCTGCCACTCTGCTCCAGATCCTCATCTTTCTCCCCCCAACTAGGCTGCTGTTTTTTGAGGTTCATGGCATTAGATTGCCTAGTTGCTGCTCCTGAATTTTTCCTGGGTTTTGCTATTTTTATTTCACTGAATAGAATGTTGGGAAAGGAAATTCTGTGCATCAGTTTTATTACACCATCTTAGATCAGAAGTCCCCAGTGGTTTTTATTAACCACAAAAATATTTCTATTCATTGTGTAGATATGGAAATTTGTAAATAGAAGATTAGGTAGGATGTATTACCATGTGAATAAGTACTTAATTACATTAGAGATGCAAATGTTTTTTGAGATTATACTTTTGTAAACAAGATGATCTTGTTATAATGGAGGATTTGTGGTAACTGCAATGTAAAGAAGCCTCAGAGGAAAAATTAGCAAAACTGAGTATGTGAACTGTTTATTGCCCGTGTGAGTAGTATGCGTAAAATCCAATGAATACCAAAGACCGTGTGCAAAATCACAACACAGTGCATTCTATTACACAGGCTCAGGCTCATTCTCTTCTTTTAAATATCTAGATTGCTTTTCATTTCTTGTAAGTGAACTGAAGAAATGTGTCTCAGACTGACACACTTCTGAATGTTTTAAATCTCTAACGATCAAAAACACACTTGGCAGAGAACTAATTTCACACCTCAGGCATTAAAATCCAGAGTCTGTATTCATTGTTTATTTTACATAATGTAAAACAGCATGAAGCATGATATATTACACAATGGGTGAATGGGAATTTTAGAAAGTAGGGCATCATTTTACATTTACACCTGGTAGATGACATTTTATATATTAGAAAATGTCCTGATATATCAAACAAAATGATCTTTTTTCAATCAACTGAATTTTTTTCACTGTATACATTAAAGAATAAAAGATTTCTATTATTATTTGATTATATTTTCCTAGAATATAATGGTAATTTTATGAGTTATTGTGACATCAGTGTTAATACCCAATAGACCAGGCTTTGTTTTATAATTTTATTGATAGATTTGCTTATTTTTCGGCTGTGCTGGGTCTTGTTGCTCTGTGGGCCTTTCTCCAGTTGCAGTGAGAGGAGGCCACTCTCCAGCTGGTGTGCACAGGCTTCTCATTGCAGTGGCTTCTCTCGTTGCTGAGCACCAGCTCTAGGGCAAGCAGGGCTTCAGTAGTTGTGCTTCTTGGGCTCTAAAGCACAAGAGAGTTGTAGCTCACGAGCTTAATTACTGCCCGGCAAGTGGGATCTTCCCAAACCAGGGGACTGAACCAGCATCTCCTGCACTGGCAGGCGGGTTCTTTTCTACTGAGGAATTCGTTATTACTTGGGAAGTCTAGGCTTTGTTTTAAATATGGAATATCCAAAAGTTAGAGAACACCATAAAATCTAGATTAATTAAATTAAATAAATAGCTGGGCCAACTAAAAATAAGCCTTTAGGAATACAGTGATTCATTTTTTATCGTAAAACTTTTGAATCATTAGTGAGTATGTTAATTGCTGTTTGGTTGCTGGAGTCAAAAAGCTAGTATGAGTGTAATTTCTATAATTTGTAAGTGTTTAAATTATTTCAGGTTCAGTTACTGGTAAGGGCGACTTAGCATGCACACACAGGTAGTATCACCAGTTGTCAAAGGGACTCCTTGGTTTCAGTGGTACCAAAACAGATGCCAGAGGTGACTACTGTTCCCAGTGGCTTTTGATGGTTCAGGCAGAGACGGAGATGTTTCAGGGGTGGCAGCAGTCCCTAGCATTTTAGCAGTCAGTGTGTTCTGGATTCTGGTAATCTCCTCTCCTCCCTTCTGTTATTTGAGCCCAAGGGGTTGTAGCAGCTTTTGTAATTCTCATTCTCTGGTTTTCCTCACTTGAAACTTTTTGATCCTTCAGTCCTTTGATCATTTTCTGTAAGGGTTCCTTGTAGTAAATACTCTCTGTTTGAACTATTTAGCACAATTTCTGCTTTCCTAATGAGACTTTACTGATTCTGTACTGTCAGTAATCTTCCTGGAATCTCCCCAAACTGTTCTAAACTGGGGGCCGTTTTTAGCCTGGTGTGGGCACTCTCATGCCATCTGTATGGCTGTGGATCTGTCTTGGACTCCAGTGACCAGGCTCAGAGGTGCTCTGTGACTTTGTGCATGAGTATGATGGTGAATATCATTTCCTGACAGGTACTGGCATTCTCTAGGGTTTGAATTTTTTTAATATCTTTAATTCTTAAAAGAAAAACAGACTTATTCTGAATGTGGTGGTTTAGTCACTAAGTTGTGTCTGATTCTTGTGATCCCACGGACTGTAGCCTGCCAGGCTCCTCTGATTCTCCAGGCAAGAACACTGGAGTGGGTAGCCATTTCCTTCTCCAGGGGATAATCCTGACCCAGGAATTGAACCCGGGTCTCCTGCATTGCAGCCAGATTTTTTACTGACTGAGCTATGAGGGAATCCCAAAATGCAATTCTGAATGGAACAGCAGTTTTCCATAGAAAATACTAAGGAGTTAGTCGCTTCTCATTAGGTGTTTGAATGAATGAATGAATAGCTTGCTCTATGAGTGTGTGTGTGTGTGTGTGTGTGTGTGTGTGTGTAGTATTTTCGGGAGCTGAAAGCTATACTGTAGGCTTTTCGCCTTTGGACCGTGCCTACTATTATACTTGATCCCTCAGTTTCTTTTGTCATATTGTCAGTTTTTACTTTTTACTGAATATGTGAACTAGTTTCTAGTTCACATTTTACTTTGTATTTCCTGTTTACCTCTCTTAATTTTTTTCTAACTTTCTTAATTTTTGTAAGAATGGTAAAGTTTAATTTATTCCTTTCAGTTTTTTAAATCCCTGGGCTGGTTTGTAAACTACAAATAGCATTTTCAATCTTTCCATATCTATTGCTTAGAGTGCATAGAGTGCTAGTATTTGTAGTTATACAGTGAAATTTGCTAATATCTTTTTGAGGATCTCTAGATTTTTAGTTTCTAAAAATATCATACTTTAAAAATCTTCTTGTTACGAAACATTTCAAACATAACATATATGTTTTTGAAACCAGTATAATGAATTCTCCTGTGACAGGCATGACTTTAACAGTGATTGCAATGATAAAAAAATGGTCAGTCTCTTTCACCTATTAATATTCCTCAGTTTATATCATTTCTTAAATAACCATTTCAGTATTTGTTTCTAAATGATATTCTTAAAATATAATCACAATGCCATGGTCTCTCCTAAAAATTTACCTAATGTCATGAAATATCCAGTCAGTGTTTAAATATTCCTGATGGTCTCATAATTTTATTTTTGTTCAAATAGGGCTCTAAATAGAGTTCATAATAGCAAGCAGTTGCAAATATTCATCTGAAATCTAGTTTAATTTGTGTTTCCACCCCTTTCTCTTTTTAATTTTTCAACTGCAATTTATTCTGCACATTTTCTTACAATATGGATTTTGCCAATTGCATCCCATGGTTTTCTTTAATAGATTTCTCTTTCTCCCTCACTTTTTATAAATAAGTAATTAGATTTAAAGTCTTGACTGGATTCAGTTTGATTTTCTTTTCTTTTTTGCAAGAAAATTTCAAAGGGAATTCATAGAGGGCACAGGATACCTGATTGTTTCTCTTTTGTTTATGTTAGCAATGGAATTGGTGATCACTGCTTGAATATGTTGTTTTATTGGGAATTGTAAATTGATGACGTTTTAATCTCCTTTAATAATTTATTACCTGAAATATTTCTGTAAATAGAAACTTTCCCTAATCAGCTGTTTAATTACCCTCAAATATCCTGAATTCATGCAAGAAAGTCAGGATATATATGTTCTTGAAATAGTGACCTGATTCCCTAGTATTTTCTAAAGTGTGCAATAATTTTTTAAAAGTCTCATTATGTATTCATGAATTTTGGCATTTTTGATTTTTCAGTACATTGCAGTTATTATTCTTGTTGATTCTCAGATTGTCCATATTTTGGCTAGAAAAACATTCTTAGTTCTTGAATCCTTTCTATCTGTCCTCAGTACTCTTTGATAGATATTTTGGTTTCTGGTTTGACAAAATCTTTTATAGAATCATCTTGTATACTTCCTGCCCCATTTTAGGACTGTCTCTTTGTCCAAGGAGTATTAGTTCTTTTTTAGAGGAAAATGATACTTAGAAGTACATGTGTATTAAGCATGCTATTCCTTTTTTAGTGAATAGAGCTAAGAAATGTGTGTGTTAAAGATAAAATATATTATGATTTCATATTGATAATTTCAATGCAAATTGAAGAACGGAGAGATTTTACTTAACCTTTTAAATCTTACATTTGCCTCTCTTTGTATTCTGCTAAAAATTCCTATTTTCACCAATACCAGTAGAATTATTCATTTTCTTTTTTTATAATACACTCAGTATAGCAATAACAACATTACCTCTAATGGTATGATTGCTGAAAACAGTTTAAGAATTTTTTTGCAGCTTTTTAAAATTTATTTGTAGCTTAGTATATATATTCCACCAGACATGTCAGGCCAAATTACTGTAGTTTAAAAAACACTTGAGATAATGGTGTGTGCAGTTATGCTACTAACCTGTTATATTATTTAGTTTATTCATTTTTTTGCTTTTGCTTTTTTAGGGATTGCTTTAAATTTTATGATTATGTGAATATATAATTAGGTATATGTTCCCAACATCAAATACACTAAGCAAGATATATTCTGAAAATTCTAGCTTTATCCTTGTTCTCTTTTGCTTTTTCCCTTCCTTACCCTATAGATAACTCTATTAGTCAGATTTCCTCAGAGAAACAGAACCAGTGTATCATATATATGAATTATTATGAGGAAGTGGCTCATGTTCTCAAGAGTCCCAGGTTCTACAGTCTGCCAGCCGGTGACCCAAGAAAGCTGGTGGTATAAATTGATCTGAGTCTGAAAACTTGAGAACCAGGGGAGGTGACAGTAAAAATGCCAGTCTGAGGGCAGGAGAACATGAAATGAGATGTCCGCTCTTCTAATGCAGTTCTCCTCCTCTGTTGTCCAGAGGGGTGCTTCAGCCTCACCCGCGGTTTCCGGATGGGTAGTTCTAGTCCATCTCCTTATGAGGAGGAGTGATGTCCAGAACGATCTATGTCACCATCCCGAGCGACCCTCCTTATATATCTGCAGTATACTTATATCAAAGTCACTTAAAATAAGCATATCAAAGAGCAAGTTTATCTCCCAAATTGCCAATTGACTATTTTTAGTGTTTTTTTTTTTTTTTTTTTGGTGGGGGGTGGTGGTGGGGAGGGAGCTAATTCTGAAAGGATAAGCAAAGAAAGTTTTTCTCTCTATACCTATTCACCCCTCTAGCTCTTTTAACATATAGTTCTCTAATGCCAGAACAAAATTAGATTTTTTTTCAGTTTGGGGACATTGTTCTTTGCTAAGTATCAGTATTATCAAAGTCACTGAGCCAGTAGTGATGTTGGTTACACTGTATTTAAAAAAAAATTAATGCCCTATATATTAAGTTAATATTAAGTACTGAGAGACTGACATTTTTTGTTGGTGGGATGCTATTATTTCAAATATTGATCAATAACATGTTCATACTTATTGGCAGTTTTCCCGATTCCTTTATCTTCCCTTTCTTGCCTCCTCTTTCTTACCCTAACACCATTCTCGGCAGCTCGTCTCCTGCATCTCTCCTTCCCTGTCCCATTGGCCATCAATAAAACAATCAAACAAACCCCAAATATTGTACATTGGCTAGATCAGACACAATTTAAGTCATCAGGCAAGCTAAGGGCTATCCTTTCTTGTCTAGCTGGAGAGATATCAGAACTTAGAATGCTGTCCAGGTCATAGTAGCTGTCCAGAGGTGGCGTTTCCAGAGCTTCTCTCAGGGTATCTACAATTGGGAAGGACATATTGAAGTTCTGACTACAACTGCTACATCAGGGATGGTAGCTCTGGGTAATGCTTAGACTGAAATTGACTATATCCAAAAAGGCAAAACAACTAATAGGTGCCAGAGGGATATTGTATCTTATGGTATTTTGGTATTTAAAAATAATATAAAATATGGTATTTAAAATAATATGAAATACAACATTTTATTTTTCTAAGGTGCTTCCCATTTAATTCTATTTCCATCTTTACTGAGATATAACTGACATACAACAGTTATGTTTCGACATCACAGTCAATAAAACAAAATACACAATTCATGGTGGAGAATAAAAATTTGTTAAATAAACTTTTACTCTCCCCCCCTCTTTTTTTAAAACCCAAAGTGATATCAATTCAGTTCAGTTGCTCAGTCATGTCCAATTCTTTGCAACTCCATGGACTGCAACATGCCAGGCTTCCTTGTCCATCACCAACTTCCAGAGCCTACTCAAATTCATGTCCATTGAGTCGATGATGCCATCCAACTATCTCATCCTCTGTTGTCCCCTTCTCCTCCCACCTTTAGTCCTTCCCAGCATCAGGGTCTTTTCAAGTGAGTCAGTTCTTCGCATCAGGTGGCAAAAGTATTGGAGTTTCAGCTTCAGCATCAGTCCCCTCAATGAATATTAGGATTGATTTCCATTAGGATGGTCTGGCAGGATCTCCTTGCAGTCCAAGGGACTCTCAAGAGTCTTCTCCAATACCACAGTTCAAAAGCACCAATTCTTTGGCGCTCAGCTTTCTTCACAGTCCAATTCTCACATCCATACATGACTACTGGAAAAAACATAGCTTTGACAGATGACCTTTGTTGGAAAAATAATGTCTCTGCTTTTTAATATGCTGTCTAGGTTGCTCATAACTTTTCTTCCAAGGAGCAATCGTCTTTTAATTTCATGGCTGCACTCACCATCTGCAGTGATTTTGGGGCGCCCCAAAATAAAGTCTGTCAGTTTCCAATGTTTCCCCATCTATTTGCCATGAAGTGATGGGACCAGATGCCAGATCTTAGTTTTCTGAATGTTGAGTTTTAAGCCAACTTTTTCACTCTCCTCTTTGAATTTTATTAACAGGCTCTTCAGTTCTTCTTTGTTTTCTGCCATAAGGGTAGTATTATCTGCATATCTGAGGTTACTGATATTTCTCCCAGCAACCTTGATTCCAGACTGTGCTTCATCCAGCCCAATGTTTCTCATGATGTGCTCTGCATATAAGTTAAATAAGCAGGGTGACAGTATACAGATTTGACTTACTCCTTTCTCAATTTGAAACCAGTCTGTTGTTCCATGTCCAGTTCTAATTGTTGCTTACTGAACTTCATACAGATTTCTCAGGAGGCAGATCAAGTGGTCTGGTATTCCCATGTCTTTAAGAATTTTCCACAGTTTATGGTGATCCACACAGTCAATGGCTTTGGCATAGTCAATAAAGCAGAAGTAGAATATTTTCTGGAACTCTCTTGCTTTTTCTATGATCCAATGGATGGTGGCAATTTAATCTCTGGTTCCTCTGCCTTTTCTAAATCCAGGTTGAATATATGGAAGTTCATGTTTCACATACTGTTAAAGCATGGCTTGGAGAATTCTGAGCATTACTTTGCTAGTGTGTGAGATGAGGGCAATTGTACAGTAGTTTGAGCATTCTTTGGTATTGCCTTTCTTTGAGATTTAATGAAAACAGACATTTTCCAGTCCTGTGGCTACTGCTGAGTTTTCCAAATTTGCTGGCCTAATGAGTGTAGCACTTTCACAGCATCATCTTTAGGATTTGAAATAGCTCAACTGTAATTCCATCACCTCTACTAGCTTTGTTCCTAGTAATGCTTCCTAAGGCCCACTTGACTTCTCATTCCAGGATGTCTGGCTCTAGGTGAATGATCATACCGTCGTGATTATCTGAGTTGTGAAGATCTTTTTTGTACAGTTCTTCTGTGTATTCTTACCACCTCTTGTTAATATCTTCTGCTTCTGTTAGATCCATACCATTTCTGTCCTTTATTGAGCCCATCTTAACATGAAATATTCCCTTGGTATCTCTAATTTTCTTAAGAGATCTCCAGTCTTTCCCATTCTATTGTTCTCCTCTATTTCTTTGCATTGATCACTGAGGAAGGCTTTCTTATCTTTCTTTGCTATTCTTTGGAACCTGTATTCAAATGGGTATATATTTCCTTTTCTCCTTTGCCTTTAGCTTCTTCTTTTTTTTTTTTTCACAGCTATTTGTAAGGTCTCCTCAGAGAACCATTTTGTCTCTTAGCACTTTTTTTTCTTGGGGATGGTCTTGATATCTGCCTCCTGTACAATGTCATGAACCTCTGTCCATAATTCTTCAGGCACTTTCTCTATCAGATCTAATCCCTTGAATCTATTTGTCACTTCTACTGTATAATCATAAGGGATTTGATTTAGGTCATACCTGAATGGTCTAATGGTTTCCCCTACTTTCTTCAGTTTAAGTCTGAATTTGGCAATAAGGAGTTCATGATCTGAGCCATAGTCAGCTCCCGATCTTGTTTTTGCTGACTCTATGGAGCTTCTCCATCTTTGGCTGCAAAGAATATAATCAATCTGATTTTGGTGTTGACCATCTGATGATGTTCATGTGTAGAGTCTTCTTGTGTTGTCGGAAGAGAGTGTTTGGTATGACCAGTGTGTTCTCTTGGCAAAACTCTATTAGCCTTTGCTCTGCTTCATTCTGTACTCCCAGGCCAAACTTGCCTGTTACTCCAGGCATTTCTTAACTTCCTACTTTTGCATTCCAGTCCCCTATAATGAAAAGGACATCTTTTTTGGGTGTTAGTTCTAGAAGACCTTGTAGGTCTTCCTAGAACTGGTCAACTTCAGCTTCTTCAGCATTACTGGTTGGGGCATAGACTTGGATTACCATGATATTAAATGGTTTGTCTTGGAAATGAACAGGGACCATTCTGTCATTTTTGAGATTGCATCCAAGTACTGCATTTCAGATTTTTTTGTTGACTATGATGGCTACTCCATTTCTTCTAAGGGATTCTTGCCCACAATAGTAGATATAATGGTCATCAGAGTTAAATTCACCCGTTCCAGGCCATTTTAGTTCACTGATTCCTAAAATGTTGATGTTCACTCTTGCCATCTCCTGTTTGACCACTTCCAATTTGTCTTGATTCATGGACCTAGCATTCCAGGTTCCTATGCAATATTGCTCTTTACACCATTGGACTCAACTTCCATCACCAGTCATATCCACAAGTGTGTGTTGGTTTGCCTTGGCTCCATCCCTTCATTCTTTCTGGAGTTATTTGTCCACTGACCTCCACTAGCATATGGGGCACCCACTGACCTGTGGAGTTCATGTTTCAGTGTCCTATCATTTTGTCTTTTCATGGGGTTCATGGGGTTCTCAGGACAAGTATACTGAAGAGGTTTGCCATCCCCTTCTCCAGTGGAACACATTTTGTCAGAACTCTCCACCATGACCCATCCATCTTGGGTGGCCCTACGTGGCCTGGTTCATAGTTTCATTGAGTTAGACAAGGCTGTGGTCCATGTGATCAGATTGGTTAGTTTTCTGTGACTGTGGTTTTCATTCTGTCTGCCCTCTGATGGAAAAGGATAAGAGGCTTATGGAAGCTTCCTGATGGGAGAGACTGACTGATGGGCGGAGTCATGCTCAGTAAATCTTTAATCCAGTTTTCTGATGATGGACGGGGGCTATGTTTGACATGAGGTCAAACTATAGTGGAGGTGATGAAGATAATGGCGACCTCCTTCAGAAGGTCCCATGTAAGCATTGCTGCATTCAGTGCCCCTGACCCTGTAGCAGGCCACCACCAACCCCACGCCTCCACCAGAGACTTCTAGACACTCACAGGCAGCCTTTTTCTGGGGTCCTGGTGCACACAAGGTTTTGTCTGTGCCCTCCAAGAGTCTGTTTCCCAGTCCTGTGTCAGTTCTGTTGACTCTGTGCTGGGGTTAATGGTAGCCTCCTCCAAGAGGGCTTTATGCCATTCCCAGGTCTGCTGTACCTAGAGCCCCTGCCCCTGCAGCAGTCCACTGCTGACCCATACCTCTGCAGGAGACACTCACACACAGTGCTGGCTCAGTCTCTGTGGGGTCTCTGGGTCCTGGTGCATACAAGGTTTGTTTGAGCCCTCAGCATTTCTGTTGGATGTGGGGTTTGATTCTAAATGTGATTTCACAACTTCTATCATCTTGTTGGGGCTTCTCCTTTGCCCTTGGACGTGGGGTATCTCCTTAAATTTGCTCCAGTGCTAGGCAGCCACTGCTCCAGTGCCTACCGTCTTGCTGGAGTTTCTCTGCCCAAAGTGATATACATAGTAGCAAAAATATAATTGAACAAATGCACATTATTTTGGAAAAGAAATTATTTTAGACCGTCTCAGTCCTCAGGAGGAGATGCAAATAGTTTGACAAAGCAAAACGTTCTTTGCAAGACTAATTCTTACTCACTTTAAAGTTTTCCAAACAAGTAGGATATGAACATGAGGACACTGAAGTTTCTATCAGTGTCTCAGTCCTGGAATATTCATCTATATATTTTGAAACTAAAGATGATGACACTAAATGTAAAATGCTTTCTTTGAATCAGAAACTGTAACTTGCTATGAAACACAGTGTAGTCCCTGCAAGAAAGCTAACAGCTGTTCAAATAGAGATCTCCAAAGTTATCAATATTTTTATCAAGTTGAAAAAGGATGAAATTCTTTGAAGATAAAGGAATCAAGGTAAAATATTTGCAGATAGCTTATAATCATCTCTTTAACATTTTTCTGGTCAGAGCTGATTCAGAGAGAACTTTTATAGCAGCTGGAAAACTTTATACAAAAATATATCTATGACTAACAATGGTACTGTTGACACAATTTGTTTTTTAAACTAAATAACATTGTATATAATTAAGACTTATTCACATTAATGTATGCTTTGTTATTTTTGATTATTTTACTTGTAATTTATTTGCTCATAATTTTTATTAGAATGAGAATGTATATTGGAGTTTATATTTAACCAACATATTTTTAGTGATATTTTATTTAAAAAGTATATTAAATATGTGAAATAAGTTAAAATTGTTTTACTCATGTTAAAGAGTTTTGTGAATTATGAATACACACAGTAAAATACCAATATTGATACTAGTTTAGAGTTCTATAAAGGAAATAGAGAAATAAAGCATTGTCATTCCAGCCAAGAGGGGAGCAAGCACACAAGCTGCACCATGCTGGTAGTGCCTACAGCACGCTGGAGTTAGCTTTTACTGGGTTGCAAGAACCAGCTGTTAAGGTTTCAGGAAACAGTGTAATCATTTATTACATGGAACTGATTATTAAAAATTATGAGTAATATTTTTAAAAGTTGCCTTAATATTTCCAAAATAACATCAGTGATGTACACAGAAAAAGATAGTTCACCTTTTTCACATTAAGGTATATAAAGCTCAAAATTAAGTTATACAAGTTTATAATTAAATACGCCATTACCTTGAAAAACAAAGATAATAAATATTCAAAACATATCTTTCCTAGTTATTTTGCTACATTTTTCTATTATCTATGCTGTTAGGGTTATCTCTGTCTATTGTGTTATCATGGTGGACATATGAGATAGCAGTGTGATACTGTGTGTATATCATACCCTACTCTGAGTCAGCGACATCTTGTTGGTAGTTTGCAATTGGCCATTGTGGGAGTATTTTCCCACAGAAATGGGCAAATTCTATAAAACAGAGCTTGATTTATTGTTTTGATTACCTAGACTTAAGATAGTAATAGAGAAAATAATAATAATGTGATTAAATGTGAAAGTACGCTGTATTTGTTGTCATTAAATGGTGACTAGAACAAAAAAGAAGTACTCTTCTAGTATTAAAAGCTATAAAAAGTCCTTTATATCATTGATGAATGAGTGACGTTATGACAGGCTTCATTATTTCATCTTACTTGTTAGTGTAAAGGGAAACATCAATCAGCATTCCTATTGGAACTACACTAGTCTGTCAATTGTAATTATAGATTGGCTGTGTTCAGCAAAAAATAACAAAAGCATTCTGTGAAAATCAATGGACTACATAAAATTTATAATAAAGAGCATTTATAGTTTATTTTTTAATTGTAAAAATTTCAAAAATCATTTTAATAAAGTAATTTAAATAGTTTAATTTATTTAAAATTGTAAGACACATACATCCTGTCAAGATGATTTTTTAAAATATTGATCAACACATCAATGACAGTAGGTCTGTATTAAAATTTTTTTATCAACAATGTTGAGTTATAGTTGATATACAAAAGAATTGCATGTATTTAATGTGTAGGATTTAATGGGTTTGAACATATGCATACATTCGTGAGCCATTATCACAATTAAGGTAATAAACATATCCATCACATCCAAAAGTTTCCTCTTATCCCCATCGTTTTTTGTGGCAAGACCGCCTTGAGTTCTCAACGAATTTTTTTAGTGTACAAGACAGCATTGTTAAATATAGGTACTACGTTGTAAATTGCAAACTGTGATAAATGCTATAAATAAAAATACAGGGAGCTTTGATTGCTTTTAACAAGAAAACCAGATATAGTCTAATATTCATCGAAGACTTCCTTTAGGCTGTGATATTTGAACTGAAATTTGAAGGATGAGTAGAATGTAATGATACAAAACAAGGAGAAGAGTCAGGAGCAATGAGAACAGGAAAGAAGGCTAGTGTGTTTGGAATGCAAATACTAGGGGCAGAAAGTGGCCAGAAATGAGAGTGGGAAGACATGCAGGGGCTAGAGGATCCAGAACCTTGAGAAACTATTGAGAAGTTGGAATAAGTGAATCATACGGCTTGATATGAGTTTTAAAAAGATCACTTTGTGAAAAATACTTTGGAAGGAAGCCATAATGTGGTCATCAGTAATTAGAAGGGTAGCTGATGAAGGCAGTCCCGTGAGACAGCATGGAAGCTTAAGCCTTTGAGGATGGTGATTATACTGCAGAGTAGTAAATGATTAGAGAGATGTTTAAGAGGCAAGATTGTTAGGACTTGATGATGAATTAGATATTGAGAATGAGGCAGAGGGCAGTTTCAAGAAGTTTTACTGTTTTATTTTGCCATGAACAATCAGAAGAATGATACCAATCAGTGACTCAGAGAAAAGTGACAGAGGGCCCAGTTTGAGTTCAAGTTTTGGACATTCTAAAATGTCCAAATGGAGCTTTTTTGAAATGGAGCTTTCCCAGTGGCTCAGCGGCAAAGAAATCTGCCTGCGATGCAGGAGACCCTGGTTCAATCCCTGGGTGGGGAAGATCCCCTGGAGGAGGTAATGGCAACATATTCTGGTATTGTTGTCTGGGAAATCCCATGCACAGAGGAGCCTGGCAGGCTACAGTCCATGGGTCGCAAAAAAGTTGGATATGACTTAGCAACTAAAGGATAACAAGTTTGAAGTGCCTTTGAGACCTCACAGTGGAAATGTTGATTGTTAATTAGATATATCATGCATATGCCTTTTTTATGGGTTCTCTTTTCAGGCAGAGCTCTGAGGCTAGGAAACATGCATATCACTCAAAGTTCTGATTTTCAGGCAGCAGATACTCCAATGAAGCAGGAGTTTATTGAAAAAATATTGGATACCTGCCAGGTTTAATGGAAGGCTAGAACTCTGGGTATGGAAAAATGTTTCTAGGAACAAAGCTCCAAATCCCATATCAGAACTGGTCCAATGAGGAAACCATGACAGAATACCAATTACACATGTACTGTTGCTCAACTTTTCAATAGACCTCTCTGTGCCCTGAATTTGCAGCCTCCATCTGCAGACAGTGTGAATGAGTCAGAGTCATGTATGGTTGCATTTGATTGCCAGAGCCTCACTCACAAGATTATTCTTTCTTTGCAAGAATGACTCAGTTCAGTTCAATTCAGTCGCTCAGTCGTGTCCAACTCTCTGTGACCCCATGAATTGCAGCACACCAGGCCTCCCTGTCCAACACCAACTCCTGGAGTTCACTCAGATTCATGTCCATCAAGTCAGTGATGCCATCCAGCCATCTCATCCTCTGTCATCCCCTTCTCCTCCTGCCCCCAATCCCTCCCAGCATCAAAGTCTTTTCCAATGAGTCAACTCTTCGCATGAGGTGGCCAAAGTACTGGAGTTTCAGCTGTAGCATCATTCCTTCCAAAGAAATCCCAGGGCTGATCTCCTTTAGAAAGGACTGGTTGGATCTCCTTGCAGTCCAAGGGACTCTCAAGAGTCTTCTCCAACACCACAGTTCAAACGCATCAATTCTTTGGCGCTCAGCCTTCTTTACAGTCCAACCACATCCATAATGACTATGTGCAAGAATGAAAAAGTTAACATTTTCAGCTCCTGTAAAGGAAGAAGCTTTTGATCTGCCACCAAGATAATAGAGACCCTGCACACAAACTAGAAAGAGGTTTAGATTTTGCAAGGCTAACATAAACGGCAAATTTCCCCTTATATATATCTTACTCATCTTCGTGTGCTAAGCAACTTATGTAGCAGTTCTGAAATAATAATTTATTTTGAATTGAAAAAATCTTTAACAATTCATTAAAATAATTCAGATAAAGATTTTCTTGTTCATTTTGATCATTTAGTCTATTACTAGATTATCATATGCCATTTTAATTTGTTTTTGTAAGCTAGTTTTCCTGTGAAAGTCCATATTTACCATTACACTTTGGTTTTTAGAAAAATATTTATTTTTTTCAAAACAGCAATGTCTTTACATTTCTTATTTGAGGGATGTAGGATATCAGTGCCCAAAATGGTTTAGACATTTTATTTAAGGAAAACATTTTTTCCATTTCTCCTTTCCTACCTGTGCTTCATAATGCTAAACAAATAAATAATATTTGACATTTCCTACTGTTCCATGGTGAATTTTTGCCCTAGAACTTATTTCACATTCCATCAGTCCCATTCAGATTGATGGAGTGCAATCATTTAGCACTTCTCTTGCCTTCTTCCTTTTTATGTTTTGGACCTTCTAAGTTTTATTTTTCCCTTCAAAAATTTGAGAAAATAAATGGAAAAACTATATTACCTTCATAAGCTATAATAGATGAGCAGCAAAGATTCTAGTTGAATCTTGCTTAATGACAGTGGTGATTAATGAGGAAGCAATTCCTTATTAACTTGAGAAAGTAATTTTACTAGATCATTTCTCCCTTAGACATGCAAATCAGACAGTTTTATTTGCTTATTCCCATTATGCCTTTCATGTTTTAGTGTAAAAAGAAGACTTTTGGTTCTCTTTTTTCTGCCCTCAGTGTTGCAGTTTTCCTTGATATTTGAGTTTTTTCTTTCTATGATGGCAAGAACCATTGTTAGAAAGAAGAGGCATGCAATGTTATAACGCTAGTTACCTGTCCATTTACTCCCGACTCTCGTGGTGGTTTGTAGAGTGTCACTTATACCAGAACTACATGTATTAGAGTGTTCTCTAAGTTGGCATTGGCCAAAAGAGGACTTTATGTAATTTTTGGAAGGCAGAAGTGAAGCAGTAACCATCTCCATAGGTCAGTGTGGTTAGATGCAGTGACCGAAAGATCCAGATGCGCCTGTGGGTGCTGGCAAGTTGCAGCTGGCTCTTGGTCTGCACCAGCTTTCCTTCTGATTACTGACCTACAGTGACTCCAAGCCTGCTCCCAGCTCTCTCTCGTGGACTCAGAGAAGCCGTGTTACCGCAAGGTAGGGGTTCAGTTGCTTGCCGCTCAAAAGCCAATAAAGAGGTCAGGAAAGGAAAAGAAGGTTGGTGGATAGGAAAGTTTGCTTTATTTTAGATGCTGGCATCTAGGGAGAAAGTGGACATCTGTCCAAAGGCTGACTCCCCCCGGTGAAAATCAGTGCGTGAGAGCTTTATGAACAGAAGGAGAAGATGACATGCAGACATAGCACAGTCAGCCCTAACAGTCATCTTGAAATTGGTCACGGGAGATCTTGCAAGGGTCAGCTTGGTTGTTTTACGCACAGTTAATCTTTAGTTTCGGTGTTAATTTGTTTCTATTTCTTGAGGTCAGTTCTAAACAATTGAGGCAGCTTACATCATGGCTACAGTCTGGTCATCATGTAGGGAACTTCTCCACCTGGTGTAGTTTTAGTATAAACAGCTCAAGAGATGTGGCTCAGAATATTATTTGTAGCCCCTGAGAAGGAATGAAAGATAGTCAAAAAGCATAGTCAAAGGACTATGCTTAATGACTACATTATTATTATTTGGTTTCCTTGGACAGTTTTCCTCTATTTCTGCATTTTCTTACTTATCTGATTAAACTTATTCTTTGGCTAAAGTTTTCCACAGACAACAGGCAGACAGAGGACATGTGGGAGCCAGGACCATAAAGTCCTGCTTTGTTTCAGTAGCTGCAAAGCCTTTCAAGTCCCATTTTAGTGGCTGGACGTGCTTGGCTTTTCACATTGCCTGGCTGCCTGGTCACTCTCACTCTGATCCCCCAACTTTCTTCCTGAACCTCCTTTGCCCGGCATTTCCTCTTATTGTGTTAGATCTAACTCTTATAATAAATCTCTTAGCCCAAACCCATGGTGGGTCTATATTCTGGTTGAACTCTGACTGATTCAATTCTTCGTACTAAAACTTGAAGCTTGTTCTGATACCTTTTTCTTTGCTCTTTGTCTTTTATCATGAATTGCTTTTTTTTTTTCCTGTAAGTTTAAGATCTGTCTCTTGACTGAAATAATTCTATTTCAATTATTAGAAGTAAAAAATAATTTTTGCTCTTGAAAAATTAAAAATTAATTTTTCAAGAGTTATTTAGTGTTCTCATCCTGGTGTATTCTGAGTGCATAATGTCTGTATTACTTTTTTCTACCATTTATTAATTTGCAAAAGTTAGATAATTATATATCCCACTGCAGTTGTGAGAATGTTAATAAATGGTAAAGCATGTTATAATTGGTAGTTACAAAATTGTTCTCTAGATATATATGAACTTTCTCTATACTGTACTTAGTAAGAAAAGATACATTGAAACAACAATAACAACAACAAAACCTGTTCTTCCATTGTTGAGAACTTGGATGTGTTATTCCACCATTTCTAGATAGAAGATACATTGCTTAATTTAGAAATAAAAAAGTAATAAAAATAAGTGAAATATATATGAAGAGTGATGTGAAATAATGATATTTATAAGGAAAAATTTGGCTCCTTCTACATATATGACATCAGTTCAGTTCAGTTGCTCAGTTGTGTCTGACTCTTTGTGACCCCATGAACTGCATCACGTCAGGCCTCCCTGTCCATCACCAGCTCCCAGACTTTACTCAAACTCATGTCCACTGAGTCGATGATGGCATCCAATCATCTCATCCTCTGTCATCCCCTTCTCCTCCCACCTTCAATCTTTCCCAGCATGGCCAAATGTTAAATCAGCTGTTACATATTCTTAATGGAATGTTATATGGCCATTTAAACATTTATGAAAATTTTATAATAACTTGGAAAAATGTTCAAATATTAGTGGAAACAAAATATGGAATATTACCTATAAAGTTCTGGAAGGACTACTTTAAAATATCAATAGTAGTGCATTCACAAGTAATTCTTTTCCTCGTTTTTCTGTGGTTTCTAAATTTCCTGTCACCTTTAAAAAAAAAGTATAAGCTTTATTTGAGAAGTTGTGAATTGCTCTTGAGAATGGTACTCTGCTGCTTATTCATGGGTGTGAATCCCACAGTAAAATAATAGAGAAGCCAAGAAATTGCTTGTTATTTCATTGGCATAGCCAAAGAGGAATGCGAGCAAACTTCTTAAATAGTTGGCATATATTTTCTTCCTTCTCTTTTTCCTCTCCACAATTATTGCTAGGTGTAAAGGCATGGGCACCTGTGCAGCATTTCATTCTCTGCTGAGGACTGCATGCAATATTTATATATTATATCATTATTTGAAATCAGTTTATGATAAAGGAGCTGAAACTCTTCCACAGGACTGCTTCTTTCTGTTTAAAGAGGCATCTTTTCATTGGAGTGTAGTAACGGCTGTAGTACTTTGGCAAATAGCTATAAAACATGAAAATGTCCTCCTCTCTTGTATTAACCCATCAGGAAGCTTTCAGGGATTCTTCTTGTCTAAAATATTCATAGGCAGAAAAATGTCCTGAATGCCCTACAGAATTTGTGCAGAGCCAGAGGGATGATTGATAGTGAAGCTCTGTTCTGAGTCACTCACAGTATGTAATTCTATTTGTCTTGCCAAATACATGAGAACAGCCAACTCATAAAAGGTAAAGGTAACAGACGCTGTATTTTCTTACATTTAAAAAAAGGTCTTGGTGTCTCCACTTCGCTGTACTCCATTGCATATAGCAAATTTTTCTTAAATAAAATAAAAGGCAGTTGAGTCATTCTTTGCAGCGTGATATAGTTTTATTAAATTGATGTCATTTATTATATTGCACATTTCTTTTTGGTAGATATTTGCCTGCATGGGTGTATCTTAAGTAAGTGGTGTTCAAAAGCCTAAAGAAAGACTAGGCAGGGTGCCTACTAAAATCAAGGTACACAGTAGACATTCAATTCATCTCTTAGTGAAGAAAAGTCACTATCCATCTTCCAGTATTTCTGACATCAGTGTTTTTAAGATATCATCCAGTTTTCCTTTAAATCACTGTTAAAACTTAAATTCTGTTCAGGTTAATCTTGGAAAGTCAGGTAATGCAATGGGTAAGCAATAGATGATATTGTAGCTCCTAGTTGGATTTAACACTTTGAACCACTCATTTCCTGAGGGCGTGAACCTGTCATTTGCACCTGTTCACAAGGTTTGACTGAGTTTTGACTGAGTCAGGACCTTGGAATCAGTTCTGGAGTTCTTGCTTTTGGTTTTCATGTTAATGCTTCAGTTTATAACCTTTCACTGTTTATGTCGATTATCGTGCTGCATTGTATCTAAAATTAATTGAAAAGTATTGGAAATATAGGATAAATTAATTACAGTGTTTGTATTTTGGTTTTCTTTAGTGAAAAGATACTGGATATACAAAAATATAGCATCACTGTGAAGGAATTCTTGATGTATGAAAACACTGAAGTCAGTTGGGACCTTCTACTTATGAGGAAGAGATATTTGAGCCAAGATTTGATTATAAGTGTGTATAATTTGGTAGACTAATCAGTTAAAGAGCAGGGACTATATTTCAACATTATTCAATTTTTGCTGTGCACATAATAGGAAATCAATAAACAATGCATTAAGCAGAAACCTGGAAAAGTCTTATACAGGAGTCAATAGTCATTTAGGCAGAAATTGCCAACTGGTGGTTTTTCCACAGGAGACTCATTAGACTTGAAATTTGGGTATTTGACTGGTCTGTGTTACATTTTTTTTTAAAGCTCTCTTTCAATAATATCTCATGCTTTAGCATAGTCTTGGTCTTTATTTTTGGCATACAAAATTTAGTTACCTCCCAATCTTTGGACACACAAAAAATTTGCCCAGAAATTGATCCACCAGGCAAATAAAAAATTTGTTGACATAGGTAACCAAAGATGTATACACATGTCTAACCTATCCAGAAAACATCTTGTCGATTGTGATTTGTTGAGAATTTTTGCGCTCTTCCCGCTGAGGTGATGAAAAGTTGCTTTTCAAGTGGTGTGAAAACTAAGTGGAATTTGTAGTTCTCTAAGTCTATTTGTTTTTTAAACAAACACACAAACAAACAGGCATGCAGAGGGGCAAAGATGGAATAGACTACTTAGAAAAATGTTCGAACCTTTATTTCTAGTTTAAAATCAGCATAAGAGGAACATAATGTGATTTAAATTTTACAGAAATCATACTATTAGGTACTGTTTTAAGGATGGGGTGTATAAGTGGAAAGAAGAACATAAATTTGGAGGTTATTGCAGAATTCAGGAGAGATGGCAGTGAAGTTGGAGAATAGTGGACTAATTCAGGATTATTTTTGTAGGTAAAATTGATAGGTCTTGATGGCGGATATTGGAAAGTGAAGAGGAACTGTGATATTAAAAAATGCAGTAAAATTGTATGATGTTGAAATATGTACTGACTTGACTGGATTTAATTTGAAAATATGAAAAAAGATGGCAAAGAGTTTGCTTCTAAATGATTGACCTTCTACTTTTAAATAGATATGAATTTAGTTGATGAACTCTTTTTGATCAGATAAATTAAAAGAAAGCAGTAAAGTTCATGATTATAAGAACAGGTTTAGGACTTAGACTGCAAGGGATGAATCCCAGTTCAGTCAGGAGCTAGTTATGTGAATTTTGGGATATTACTTTTATTTTCTATCTGTCAATGACCTCATTTCCAATAGTACTTATCCAGAAGGTTGTGGCTAATAAATGAGGCAATTCATCTATAGTACTTGGTACACTGTGGCACAAGGTACACAATCAATTGCAACTACTACTACTATTATTATTTTTAATAAAATGAGCCATTCAAAGAACCAGTCTAGATGGTTGAGAAACAAAAAAAGGTGTTATTAGATATCTGGATGTTTGAGGTGTACTGGGGGTGAATTCCCTTAATTTTATTCTCTTCTCCTCAAGTTCAGATCTTTTAGGCTATTCATATCTTTTGCAGAAATGAGTATCTGCCTTTAAAATATCTTGCTCACATGGAAAATTGAAACTATATAGAAATATTTTTAAACAGTTAAATTTACCACTGAAATTTTTATATTTTAAAGCCTTGGAAAACATGGCTGCATGACACTCATCTTTGCTGATTATCCACACTGGCCAGATAGCATAAGAGCCACCTTTTACAGCTGCACTTGGTTTCTCTCTAGTTCTCCTATTAACTGGTATTTCCCTGGAGAGCCTAATTCCCTAAACGTGATATGAGCTGACAACACAGATTTAAAAGCAGAGGATCAGGGCTGCTCTGATTATTGACGTCGCCCCAAGGGAGGTTCTGGCAACAGAATGGGTCGTTTCTGTCTGTCGCTATGGCTGCCCCTCTGAGGGGTACTTAAGAGCAGGAGCCATAGCGATGGGAGGCAGTCTCATTCGTGCTGCAGCCGTCATCAATTAAAACTTGTCCTTGCCAAGGATAGTTCCTCTTCCCCCCACTTTGCTTGTAGTAGTGCAAGTGTCTGTTTTTTTAAAGAGCACCTTGATTTGGCTCTCTTTTCTCATAGTTGACAGAGGAACAAATAGAAATAGTATTTGCAATAGCGAGAACAACAGTAATGCTTATTGAGGTCTTATCTATTCTACAAAATTTAAACATTTAATAATGCAATTTGAAAGGTTATTTTCCATCTACAGTATTACAAAATATTGGCTTTATTCTTCATGTTGTACAATACATCCTTAAGCCTATCTTACCTCCAATACTTTGTACCTCTTACTTCCCCACATTATATTACCCCTCACCCTGTAACTACCACTTGTCTACTTTTTATCAATTTTGTATATTCATTTTTTGTGACCCTTGGAAAGGAGAGGAGAAATTGCTTACATATGCAAGTAAGTACCACACCCCTGCCCTATTTCATTCTCTTGTCCAGCTTTTATTTCTCCTTGTTGTTGTTGTTGTTTAGTTGCTAAGTCTTGTCCGACTCTTTGCAACAACATGGACTATAGCCCTCCAGGCTCCCCTATCCATGGGATTTCCCAGGCAAGAATACTGGAATGGGTTGCCATTTCCTTCTCCAGGGATCTTCCTGACCCAGGGAAGATCTCACATCTCCTGCATTGCAGGCGGGTTCTTTATCACTGAGCCACGGGGAAGAGTCTCCTTACTCTGTATCTAAAAACACAGAGAGGCTATTGAACATGCAGCTGGGGATGGCTGACTGGGTTTTGGATTTAGAAAGGGAGTGGTTTGAAGACTGAGTGTATTTATATAAGACAGATTATGTGGATAGGTTTCTCTGTGGCTCAATGGAAAAGAATCTACCTGCAATAAAGGAGATGCAGGTTTGATCCCTGGGTTGAGAAGATCCCCTGGAGAAGGAAATGGCAACCCACTCTAGTATTCTTGCTTGGGAAATCCCATGGACAGGGGGGCCTGGTGGGCTACAGTCCATGGGGTCACAAAGAGTTGGAGAACACTTAGTAACTAAACAACAACAGCAAATTATTTGGATAGGAGGCTCTGCAGGCTTCTGTGGTGTTGTCTGTAAGCAGTCCCAGTGTGTTTGTGTAACGCAAGCAAACCATTTGACTTCAGTGTCCCAACTTGGACTTCTGTTTGATGCTGGTTTAAGACTGAGCAGCAAGGCAGAACCAAGACTATATGTAGCTTGGACATGCTCCATGCTTTCAAGAATCCAGGTGTGACATGCTTTTTCTAAATTAAGGAATCATGGTCATGGGTACATTTACTCAAGTAAATGATATGATGATGAGACTGCATGAACCGTTAGTTCAGTGGCAAGGATTCAAATAAGAAGAAATATGACATACATATATATATATATGATATATAATTGTAGATAGATAATGGAAGGTTTGAGGGGAATGAAAATAACACTTCTTTGGAGTTTGGCTAGCCACCGAGGTTTTATTTAGTGGAGGCTATTTGGAATACTATTGGGGTTTTGGTTTTGCTGGGTAGGGTATATCAGTTAGGGGATTTTGAATATATCAGCTGAGATGGGGACTAGAAGTAGGGTTAGCTGGGATGGATAGTGCTGTTAGAATTTTTTTTCCCTTTGTGACTGTAGTATAACTTTTCTCCCATCTTCTGATGAAAATTTGGTTAAAATATCCCTTTGATACTGGATTCCTGTTTCATTTGGGTGTGTTATGCACTAAGATGGATTTGAGGAGCACTCAGGGTAAGAGCCTAAATGGTGAAACAGTCCATACTTACAGTTTACATCATGAGGCAAAAGAAAGATCTTGCAGTGCACTTCTTCCCACTGAGTACAGGGAAGAGAAGGAGCCCAGAAATCATTCATTAGTGGGCTCTAATGCCTTTCTCAATGCCTGCCATATGATATGTTTGTGGAACAAGTCTTTTTTTTTTAATTTTTATTTTTACTTTATTTTACTTTACAATATTGTATTGGTTTTGCCATATATTGACATGAATCCACCATGGGTGTACATGTGTTCCCAAACATGAACCCCCCTCCCACCTCCCTCCCCATAACATCTCTCTGGATCATCCCCATGCACCAGCCCCAAGCATCCTGTATCCTGCATCGGACATAGACTGGCGATTCGTTTCTTACATGATAGTATACATGTTTCAATGCCGTTCTCCCAAATCATCCCACCCTCTCCCTCTCCCTCAGAGTCCAGAAGTCCGCTCTACACATCTGTGTCTCTGTTGCTGTCTCACATACAGGGTCATCATTGCCATCTTTCTAAATTCCATATATATGTGTTAGTATACTGTATTGGTGTTTTTCTTTCTGGCTTACTTCACTCTGTATAATCGGCTGCAGTTTCATCCATCTCATTAGAACTGATTCAAATGTATTCTTCTTAATGGCTGAGTAATACTCCATTGTGTATATGTACCACAGCTTTCTTATCCATTCATCTGCTGATGGACATCTAGGTTGCTTCCATGTCCTGGCTATTATAAACAGTGCTGCGATGAACATTGGGGTACATGTGTCTCTTTCAATTCTGGTTTCCTCAGTGTGTGTGCCCAGAAGTGGGATTGCTGGGTCATAAGGCAGTTCTATTTGCAATTTTTTAAGGAATCTCCACACTGTTCTCCATAGTGGCTGTACTAGTTTGCATTCCCACCAACAGTGTAGGAGGGTTCCCTTTTCTCCACACCCTCTCCAGCATTTATTGCTTGCAGACTTTTGGATTGCAGACATTCTGACTGGTGTGAAGTGGTACCTCATTGTGGTTTTGATTTGCATTTCTCTAATAATGAGTGATGTTGAGCATCTTTTCATGTGTTTGTTAGCCATCCATATGTCTTCTTTGGAGAAATGTCTATTTAGTTCTTTGGCCCATTTTTTGATTGGGTCTTTTATTTTTCTGGAATTGAGCTGCATAAGTTGCTTATATATTTTTGAGATTAGTTGTTTGTCGGTTGCTTCATTTGCTCTTATTTTCTCCCATTCAGAAGGCTGTCTTTTCACCTTGCTTATATTTCCCTTTGTTGTGAAGAAGCTTTTAATTTTAATTAGATTCCATTTGTTTATTTTTGCTTTTATTTCTAGAATTCTGGGGGGTGGATCATAGAGGATCCTGCTGTGATTTATGTCGGAGAGTGTTTTTCCTATGTTCTCCTCTAGGAGTTTTATAGTTTCTGGTCTTACATTTTGATCTTTAATCCATTTTGAGTTTGTTTTTGTGTGTGGTGTTAGAAAGTGATCTAGTTTCATTCTTTTACAAGTGGTTGACCAGTTTTCCCAGCACCACTTGTTAAAGAGATTGTCTTTACTCCATTGTATATTCTTGCCTCCTTTGTCAAAGATAAGGTGTCCATATGTGTGTGGATCTATCTCTGGGCTTTCTATTTTGTGGAACAAGTCTTTATATATTGGAACTAATGTAAAGAAGGTGGTTGGAAGTGGACATGCTGAGAATTTGCTTCATGAAAATCCCCTCAGTGCTTGGGAGCAGAAATGTGCCCATGTTCACTCTGAGCAAGTGAAGTACTTGAAAGGTGTGTGTATGCACTCTTGCATATGAATGTGTGTTTTATTTTATTTTATTTTTTTTATGTGTATTATTTGATTTGCTTAGAATTCTTTGTCTTCCTCTCTCTAAAATTACATATTCCCTTTGCCCAAATTCATGGTACATCTGACAGTGACATGTTTTGTTGATTTATGTCAAACTGTAATCTGAGAATAACTCTAAAAGATATCTGAAATATATAGTGAAAAGCATTCAAATACTATAAAACAAAAAATAATTTGCCTTTTTGAATGAAGGTTTTTTTTTTTAATTTTTAGTTTTTTATTTTTTAAATTTTAAAATCTTTAATTCTTACATGCATTCCCAAACATGAACCCCCCTCCCCCCTCCCTCCCCAGAACATCTTTCTGGGTCATCCCCATGCACCAGCCCCAAGCATGCTGCATCCTGCGTCAGACATAGACTGGCGATTCAATTCACATGATAGTATACATGTTAGAATGTCATTCTCCCAAATCATCCCACCCTCTCCCTCTCCCTCTGAGTCCAAAAGTCCGTTATACACATCTGTGTCTCTTTCCCTGTCTTGCATACAGGGTCGTCATTGCCATCTTCCTAAATTCCATATATATGTGTTAGTATACTGTATTGGTGTTTTTCTTTCTGGCTTACTTCACTCTGTATAATCGGCTCCAGTTTCATCCATCTCATCAGAACTGATTCAAATGAATTCTTTTTAACGGCTGAGTAATACTCCATTGTGTATATGTACCACAGCTTTCTTATCCATTCATCTGCTGATGGACATCTAGGTTGTTTCCATGTCCTGGCTATTATAAACAGTGCTGCAATGAACATTGGGGTACATGTGTCTCTTTCAATTCTGGTTTCCTCGGTGTGTATGCCCAGAAGTGAGATTGCTGGGTCATAAGGTAGTTCTATTTGCAATTTTTTAAGGAATCTCCACACTGTTCTCCATAGTGGCTGTACTAGTTTGCATTCCCACCAACAGTGTAGGAGGGTTCCCTTTTCTCCACACCCTCTCCAGCATTTATTGCTTGCAGATTTTTGGATCGCAGCCATTCTGACTGGTGTGAAGTGGTACCTCATTGTGGTTTTGATTTGCATTTCTCTAATAATGAGTGATGTTGAGCATCTTTTCATGTGTTTGTTAGCCATCCGTATGTCTTCTTTGGAGAAATGTCTATTTAGTTCTTTGGCCCATTTTTTGATTGGGTCGTTTATTTTTCTGGAGTTGAGCTGCATAAGTTGCTTGTATATTTTTGAGATTAGTTGTTTGTCAGTTGCTTCATTTGCTATTATTTTCTCCCATTCAGATGGCTGTCTTTTCACCTTGCTTATATTTTCCTTTGTTGTGCAGAAGCTTTTAATTTTAATTAGATCCCATTTGTTTATTTTTGCTTTTATTTCCAGCATTCTGGGAGGTGGATCATAGAGGATCCTGCTGTGATTTATGTCTGAGAGTGTTTTGCCTATGTTCTCCTCTAGGAGTTTTATAGTTTCTGATCTTACATTTAGATCTTTAATCCATTTTGAGTTTATTTTTGTGTGCGGTGTTAGAAAGTGATCTAGTTTCATTCTTTTACAAGTGGTTGACCAGTTTTCCCAGCACCACTTGTTAAAGAGATTGTCTTTACTCCATTGTATATTCTTGCCTCCTTTGTCAAAGATAAGGTGTCCATATGTGTGTGGATTTATCTCTGGGCTTTCTATTTTGTTCCATTGATCTATATGTCTGTCTTTGTGCCAGTACCATACTGTCTTGATGACTGTGGCTTTGTAGTAGAGCCTGAAGTCAGGCAAGTTGATTCCTCCAGTTCCATTCTTCTTTCTCAAGATTGCTTTGGCTATTCGAGGTTTTTTGTATTTCCATACAAAGCTTGAAATTATTTGTTCTAGTTCTGTGAAAAATGTGGCTGGTAGCTTGATAGGGATTGCATTGAATTTGTAAATTGCTTTGGGTAGTATACTCATTTTCACTATATTGATTCTTCCAATCCATGAACATGGTATATTTCTCCATCTATTAGTGTCCTCTTTGATTTCTTTCATCAGTGTTTTATAGTTTTCTATATATAGGTCTTTAGTTTCTTTAGGTAGATATATTCCTAAGTATTTTATTCTTTTCGTTGCAATGGTGAATGGAATTGTTTCCTTAATTTCTTTTTCTACTTTCTCATTATTCGTGTATAGGAATGCAAGGGATTTCTGTGTGTTGATTTTATATCCTGCAACTTTACTATATTCATTGATTAGCTCTAGTAATTTTCTGGTGGAGTCTTTAGGGTTTTCCATGTAGAGGATCATGTCATCTGCAAACAGTGAGAGTTTTACTTCTTCTTTTCCAGTTTGGATTCCTTTTATTTCTTTTTCTGCTCTGATTGCTGTGGCCCAAACTTCCAGAACTATGTTGAATAGTAGCGGTGAAAGTGGACACCCTTGTCTTGTTCCTGACTTTAGGGGAAATGCTTTCAATTTTTCACCATTGAGGATAATGTTTGCTGTGGGTTTGTCATAAATAGCTTTTATTATGTTGAGATATGTTCCTTCTATTCCTGCTTTCTGGAGAGTTTTTATCATAAATGGATGTTGAATTTTGTCAAAGGCCTTCTCTGCATCTATTGAGATAATCATATGGTTTTTATTTTTCAATTTGTTAATGTGGTGAATTACATTGATTGATTTGCGGATATTGAAGAATCCTTGCATCCCTGGGATAAAGCCCACTTGGTCATGATGTATGATCTTTTTAATGTGTTGTTGGATTCTGATTGCTAGAATTTTGTTGAGGATTTTTGCATCTATGTTCATCAGAGATATTGGCCTGTAGTTTTCTTTTTTTGTGACATCTTTGTCAGGTTTTGGTATTAGGGTGATGGTGGCCTCATAGAATGAGTTTGGAAGTTTACCTTCCTCTGCAATTTTCTGGAAGAGTTTGAGGAGGATAGGTGTTAGCTCTTCTCGAAATTTTTGGTAGAATTCAGCTGTGAAGCCATCTGGACCTGGGCTTTTGTTTGCTGGAAGATTTCTGATTACAGTATCAATTTCCGTGCTTGTGATGGGTCTGTTAAGATTTTCTATTTCTTCCTGGTTCAGTTTTGGAAAATTGTACTTTTCTAAGAATTTGTCCATGTCTTCCACGTTGTCCATTTTATTGGCATACAACTGCTGATAGTAGTCTCTTATGATCCTTTGTATTTCTGTGTTGTCTGTTGTGATCTCTCCATTTTCATTTCTAATTTTATTGATTTGATTTTTCTCTCTTTGCTTCTTGATGAGTCTGGCTAATGGTTTGTCAATTTTATTTATCCTTTCAAAGAACCAGCTTTTGGCTTTGTTGATTTTTGCTATGGTCTCTTTTGTTTCTTTTGCATTTATTTCTGCCCTAATTTTTAAGATTTCTTTCCTTCTACTAACTCTGGGGTTCTCCAACTCTTCCTTTTCTAGTTGCTTTAGTTGTAGAGTTAGGTTATTTATTTGACTTTTTTCTTGTTTCTTGAGGTATGCCTGTATTGCTATGAACTTTCCTCTTAGCACTGCTTTTATAGTGTCCCACAGGTTTTGGGTTGTTGTGTTTTCATTTTCATTAGTTTCTATGCATATTTTGATTTCTTTTTTGATTTCTTCTGTGATTTGTTGGTTATTCAGAAGTGTGTTGTTCAACCTCCATATGTTAGAATTTTTAATAGTTTTTCTCCTGTAATTGAGATCTAATCTTAATGCATTATGGTCAGAAAAGATGCTTGGAATGATTTCGATTTTTTTGAATTTATCAAGTTTAGATTTATGGCCCAGGATGTGATCTATCCTGGAGAAGGTTCCATGAGCACTTGAAAAAAAGGTGAAATTCGTTGTTTTGGGGTGAAATGTCCTATAGATATCAATTAGGTCTAACTGATCTAATGTATCATTTAAAGTTTGCGTTTCTTTGTTAATTTTCTGTTTAGTTGATCTGTCCATAGGTGTGAGTGGGGTATTAAAGTCTCCCACTATTATTGTGTTATTGTTGATTTCCCCTTTCATACTTGTTAGCATTTGTCTTACATATTGCGGTGCTCCTATATTGGGTGCATATATATTTATAATTGTTATATCTTCTTCTTGGATTGTTCCTTTGATCATTATGTAGTGGCCTTCTTTGTCTCTTTTCACAGCCTTTGTTTTAAAGTCTATTTTATCGGATATGAGTATTGCCACTCCTGCTTTCTTTTGGTCTCTATTCGCGTGGTATATCTTTTTCCAGCCCTTCACTTTCAGTCTGTATGTGTCCCTTGTTTTGAGGTGGGTCTCTTGTAAGCAGCATATAGAGGGGTCTTGTTTTTGTATCCATTCGGCCAGTCTTTGTCTTTTGGTTGGGGCGTTCAACCCATTTACGTTTAAGGTAATTATTGATAAGTATGATCCCGTTGCCATTTACTTTATTGTTTTGGGTTCGGGTTTATACACCCTTTTCGTGTTTCCTGTCTAGAGGATATCCTTTAGAATTTGTTGGAGAGCTGGTTTGGTGGTGCTGAATTCTCTCAGCTTTTGCTTGTCTGTAAAGCTTTTGATTTCTCCTTCGTATTTGAATGAGATCCTTGCTGGGTACAGTAATCTGGGCTGTAGGTTATTGTCTTTCATCACTTTAAGTATGTCTTGCCATTCCCTCCTGGCCTGAAGAGTTTCTATTGACAGATCAGCTGTTATCCTTATGGGAATCCCCTTGTGTGTTATTTGTTGTTTTTCCCTTGCTGCTTTTAATATTTGTTCTTTGTGTTTGATCTTTGTTAATTTGATTAATATGTGTCTTGGGGTGTTTCGCCTTGGGTTTATCCTATTTGGGACTCTCTGTGTTTCTTGGACTTGGGTGATTATTTCCTTCCCCATTTTAGGGAAGTTTTCAACTATTATCTCCTCAAGGATTTTCTCATGATCTTTCTTTCTGTCTTCTTCTTCTGGGACTCCTATAATTCGAATGTTGGAGCGTTTCATATTGTCCTGGAGGTCTCTGAGATTGTCCTCGTTTCTTTTAATTCGTTTTTCTTGTTTCCTCTCTGATTCATTTATTTCTACCATTCTATCTTCTATTTCACTAATCCTATCTTCTGCCTCCGTTATTCTACTATTTGTTGCCTCCAGAGTGTTTCTGATCTCATTTATTGTGTTATTCATTATATTTTGACTCTTTTTTATTTCTTCTAGGTCCTTGTTAAACCTTTCTTGCATCTTCTCAATCCTTGTCTCTAGGCTATTTATCTGTGATTCCATTTTGATTTCAAGATTTTGGATCATTTTCACTATCAATATTCGGAATTCCTTCTCCGGTAGATTCCCTACTTCTTCCTCTTTTGTTTGGTTTGGTGGGCAACTCTCCTGTTCCTTTACCTGCTGAGTATTCCTCTGTCTCTTCATCTTGGTTATATTGCTGCGTTTGGGGTGGCCTTATTATATTCTGATAATTTGTGGAGTTCTCTTTATTATGGAGCTTCCTAACTTTGGGTGGGGTTCTATCAGTGGCTTGTCAAGGTTTCCTGGTTAGGGAGGCTTGTGTTGGAGTTTTGGTGGGTGGAGCTGGGTTTCTTCTCTCTGGAGTGCAATGGAGTGACCCGTAATGGGTTATGAGACATCAAAGGTTTTGGGATAATTTTGAGCTGCCTGTATATTGAGGCTCAGGGGAGTGTTCCTGTGTTGCTGGAGAATTTGCGTGGTATGTCTTGTTTTGGAACTTGTTGGCCCTTGGGTGGAGCTTGGTTTCAGTGTAGGTATGAAGGCATTTGATGAGCTCCTATTGCTTAATGTTCCCTGAATTCAAGAGTTCTCTAATGTTTTCAGGCTTTGGGTTTAAGCTTCCTGCTTCTGGTTTTCAGTTTTATTTTCACAGTAGCCTCTAGACTTCTCCATCTATACAGCACCGATGATAAAACATCTAGGTTAAAGATGAAAAGTTTCTCCACCTTGAGGGACACTCAGAGAGGTTCACTGAGTTACAAGGAGAAGAGAAGATGGAGGGGGTAGTTAGAGGTAACTGGAATGAGATGCGGTGAGATCAAGAGAGGAGAGAGCAAGCTAGCCAGTAGTCACTTCCTTATGTGCGCTCTATAGTCTGGACCGCTCAGAGGTATTTACAGAGTTGTACGGGGAAGAGGAGAGGGAGGAAGTAGACAGAGGTGACCAGGAGGATAAGAGAGAGGAATGAGTAGGAGAGAGACAAATCCTGCCAGTAACCAGTTCCTTAGGTGTTCTCTACCGTCTGGAACACACAGAGATTCACAGAGTTGGATAGAGAAGAGATGGGGGAGAAAAGAGACAGAGGCCACCTGGTGGAGAAAGAGGAGAGGCCAGAGGAGGAGAGAGTGGACAAGTCAGTAATCTCGCTCTCAGGTAAACTTGGGTAGTGAAGTTTGGGTTTTTAAATGTACAAAATTGACAACAAAGATTAAAAATCTGGAGTAGAGGTTGGATTTTCAAAGATACAATATTAAAGAAAAGCAGAAGGAAAAAGGAAGAAAGAAAAAAAAGAATTATTAAAAAACAAACAAACAAACAAAAAAACAAAACACCAACAACCATCCAAAGAGTATATATGGTGTTTGCCTTAAAAAAAAAAAAAGTCTTTTTTTTTAAAAAATAGTAATACTAGGTTATAGAAATAAAAATTAGAGGAGAAATAGAAGACTTAACAATTAAAAAAAAGCTCGGAAAAAAAAGAAAAAAAAAAGCAAAAGGCAAAAAAAAAAAAGAATGATTTTAAAAATATTTAAAAATTAAAAATATATCTGGCTCTTCTCTGATGTTACGGGCCATGTGGGCTCACTTCCAAGGTGGTTCCCTCTGTTTAACTTCTTCTGTTTGCTGGTTTTTAGGCTCACTAGTTCAGTCGCGCTGTGGGGAGGGGGGATGCTGCAAACAAATAGCACTGCCGTGTGTACACAGTATCTCTGCCCCGCTTGACCTGTCCTTTCTCGCGGCGTACAAACCTCTCCGGCTCTACGATGCTCAGCCGGGAACCGTCTGGGGCCGGCCCTAGGCTGCGTGCACTTCCCCGGTCCAAGCCGCTCAGGTTCGGCCCTCAGGCAGCCCTCAGAGGCACAAATGCGGCTGGGACTGCGCTTTGTGCCCTTCCCAGGTCCGAGTAGCTCAGGAGTTTGGCGAGCGCGATCGCCGGGGCTTGTCACCTTTTCCGCCGCTACCGCTCAGCTCTCTGGGTGGACCGCTGGCGCACCCCGTGAGGCAGACTGTGACTGTCCAGCACCCCCAGAAGTCTTAGCAAAGGAGCCTGCTTGCAGTTAGGTAAGTAAAGTCTCTCCGGGTCTGCAATTGCCCCTTTCCAGTCCTTATGGCTCTGGCTGCCTGTCCCCGGCGGGGAATGGTCTGCAGCCGGCTTTTTCCGCTCCGTCCTTTGTTCTGTGCTCAGTCCTGGCGGTGTCTTATGTTCGAGCTTTTCGCGTGGTAGCTATCCCACAGTCTGGTTTGCTAGCCCAAGTTAGATCGTTCTGGTTGCGCTTGGGGCGTTCCTGCCCGATTCTTGCAAAGCTCTGCAGCCCGCGCCTCCCGCGCATCCCTGCCCTGCCCCCACTTCCCTGAATGTGTGTTTTAAAAATTAAAAATATGCAGGAATGCAAAAAATTTCTTTTCTGTGGTTTAAGAGTAGAATCAGGAAACCAGTGGATTTGTAGTACCTGTACCTCTCTAACATTAACAATTTCCATTTGATTTCTTAAGACCATGCTTCTGTTTCATGTTGGAGAGATGTTTTACTCTGAATGCAGTGGTGGTTTATGCAGGGTATCTTTGGTTAGTAAAGAGTAGGAATAATCCATATAGACTGTATCTTGATTAGTAATATGTTGTTTTCCTTTGAGGAACATGAAATGAAGTGTGACTTTAAACCACTTTGTTTTTGATAAAGCAAGCTAAGTTTCTTTCAAGGATCTTCATCACAAGTGAGAACAAACAGGAATAAAACAAACGCTAATATTGTTCTCCTTTTCATTGCCTTTTGGCTAAGATCAAGTGGTGGCTCAGACAGAAAGCGTCTGTCTACAATGTGGAAGACCTGGGTTCGATCCCTAGGTCGGGAAGTTCTCTGGAGAAGGAAATGGCAACCCACTCCAGTATTCTTGCCTAGAAAATCCCATGGACGGAGGAGCCTGGTGTCCGTGGGGTCGCAAAGAGTTGGACTTCACTTTTTTTTCATTTTTTCACTTATACTCTTTTTGGCTATATTGATGAAAAAATAGATTGGAACCTAGCTGATTTATTAATTTAACCCTGATCAATGTGGATTGCTTGCAGGACTAGCTAAGTTAATGAGGAGAGTGACCAAAATGAATGGATTTTGAATAGCCAAGTCTACATCATTCACCTTAAAACAGACTTATCTTTGTTTTAAATAATCAATTTGGCAACGAAGCAGGTACTCTTAAAGGGCAAAGTCCTTTTTCTTATTCTTGTAGACATTGTCACTTTAATTCTAATTGTCTTTTTATGTCCAGAACAAGATGAAATGCTGTTTGAAACATTTGATTTCCTGAAATAAAGCTAGAAATATTGGTACTGGTATAAACGTAAGTGAAATCCAACAAAGCTTTAGCAGACAATAGCATTTTAAATTTTATTTTTCTTGTCCCTTCTGGAAAGCTATGTGATGGAGAAAGAAGAAAATGTATGATGGAGAATAAGTAATGATAATTGGGTATGTATTCCAATCATGAATGTTATGCTTTTAAAGGAGAAATATATGTGTGTTTGTGTGTATGTATAACATATATGTACATATATGCCGAGGTGTCAAGACAACATTGATTTGAAACCAGTAATATAGCTAAGAGCTTCTCATTTGATGTCTATAATAGAGTGAAATTCACCACTTTGAAATTGTAACAAATAGAAATGAAACTTCATCTATTCATCTTCTGTGGATATCTTCTAATCTAGATACAACATCTGACACCATCCCATTCTGATAACTTCTCTTTGATGTTTTCCTTCTTTCCCAAAGAGTTTGTTACAATTTGGTACAGCTCATAATATGGATTTAGAGATGCATTTTCACCTTCTTCACGGAGAGTATTGTTATCTTTTAGCAACTCTTTTGTTGGATACAGCAGAAGACAACTTGCCCTATTTTTATTTTGAGGTGAATCCATTTACAACAGCCTACTAGCGATTGGTAGCTGAAAAGAATAAAATCGAAGGAACACACTTACAAACAAATTTTTCAGTCCCCAAGAAAAGGAATCTTACATCTTTACTGTGTATAATGCCCTCTGGGATCACGATGCAATATCGTTTATATAGAAACAGGTGGGTATTCTGTTTTTCTTAAGTCTGTGTTTATATAGTATAGACATGTCCTTCTTTCTTCTGTGAAGGTAGAGAAGGGTTGAAACAATGCATTGGAATAATTCTGATAGTTCAATTGGAATATTTCTGATAGTTGCAGAATATTAGGAGCTGTAGAAAGAACTTGAACTATGTATGTTAGTTGTTCTAAAAATCATCGTGTAGAAAACAAGACTAATCAAAGGGATCCTCAGAGAATGGTTGATGCCTGAGATTTGATTCCCAGTCTGCCCCAAGATTTAGTTCTAATTAAACTAACATGAGCAATAAGACATTATGAAGTGAATAGTATTTGATCAGGGATTAATGGACAAGCGCATGAAAAGAAGGGGAGAAGTAAAGGAAATATGGCAGTTCTGTAGTTAGATAAACTGGACTGCTACTATTTCCTGTTGCAGCAAACTTTAGAAAAAGTCAAATACAAGATCTAAAAAGGTGATTTAATTAGGGTTAAAGAATACAGTCCAAGAATACAGTGTAGGTACATTTTGGTAGCCTAATCTCACCAAAAATAGAATTAGACTATTTAGAGGAGAGCTTCTCTGCAGAAATCTGCCAAATACAGTATCAACTGAAGCAAGTCCCATATTCTTGTTTATATCACTTACCACAAGAAACTCAAAGCCCATCGGGATTAATTATTCCTTAGATTCCCTTCCTATATGGCTCCATGCAGCTTCTAAGTAGAATCCCATTTCTCCCTTTCCTCTATTTCTTAAAACTCTTCTGCCATCTAGAATACATTCATCATAAGCAAAAGTATCTTACCTTTAAAGCTCAGCATTGTTCCTGTCCCTTTCTTTCTTTTTTTTTTTTTTTGGCCATAACTGAAGTTCAATACTGATGGGAATGTTTTGCCTCTGTCCTTCTAGACAGGTGACTGCTTCCTTTCCCATACTCTTTGAACCAGTGGTCTGGGAAATGGTATAGATACACTACTTGCTCTTCATTGTTATTTCCAAATTTTTCACCCTTTCTGACTCTAGAGAGTCACAGCTTTAAAACTCATATCATCAGATTATAATACCCACTGCCCCCTTGCACAGTTATTTGGAGACCCCAAGTTACTTAACTCTATGAAGATTTCAGTATCTGGATTACTATCATTCTCTCTAGATTACCCCATTCACAGTTTTGATGGGTTCAATAATCCATGTGGAAGATCTTTTTAATGCCCTTGTCTTCTTTCCTCTTGATTCTTCCTTCTCCTATGGTCTCGTCTCCTTTCCTACATCAGCTGTTTATTATCATGGTCACACCCTTGACCACTGACTGCTTTCCATCTTAAATCTTAATGTCAGTATTTCTGCTTTCTGTGCATCTAGTTTGTTCCCTCTGATATATGATTTCCAGAAATACTTTGAGACATACAGTCTTTTGGTTTCGTAACTTAAAAAACGTCTCTCAATGTAGTGGCTGCGAGAATGCACCTTGCAGACCTTCTGTAACAGGGGTCAGATTGACAGAGGGCCCCAGCAGCTGCACTGGCCGCCTGAAATGAATTGCTGCATTTCTGTGAGGCCAGTGTCTGAGATGGTGGGCATTTTAAGGCAGACCCATTCTTGGGAGACATGCACCTCCTCTGTCAACTTTGGCTCACGGTCTCTGATGGCTTGCTGAACTTCCCTTAGACTGCATGGCAATCTAGGGTACTTACACCCAAACTTCTGTCCCATGAGTTGGATGGATTGCGTCATGATCTGGCAATTCTCCTTGTCCTCTCCACTTCCATGCCTGTTTTCTTTTACAGAAGCATTCTCCCCATAAAATTTTTGTACTTTTAATCCCATTTATATCTGATTCTTGGAGGAGTGGGACTAAATACTCACTCTGCTCATACCCTTACTTCCATCTTTACCCATGTTAGACTCCATAGTTCACTCACTTTTGTATTCCTTCAACTCTGCCATGCCTTTCCCACTTTCTCTTACTTGCCTGCTGTTGCTGCTGCTATGTCGCTTCAGTCGTGTCTGACTCTGTGCGACCCCATAGACGGCAGCCCACCAGGCTCCCCCATCCCTGGGATTCTCCAGGCAAGAACACTGGAGTGGGTTGCCATTTCCTTCTCCAATGCATGAAAGTGAAAAGTGAAAGGGAAGTCGCTCAGGCATGTCTGACTCTTAGCAAACCCCAAATCCTGCCTAGAGCCAGTGGTTTGACTACTCTGTGCCTGCATCTATGTAGTTGAATTTGTTGGACACAAAACCATTCTGAATTATCTCATTTAACATTCAAGACCAGCAGTGTTTGAGGGTGATCCGATTAGTCCTTCCTGTTTCATATCTGGCTTTATGGACTATTGAAGAACTTTGGAAGATATAATCAAGAACTTATGTTTTAAAAGGATTCTTTAGGTAGATGGTTGGGTAAGTAACTCTAGTGGGTTGTGGCAGAGGTTATTTACTTGCTTACTATTTACTTGTTACTATCTTCCATTAATATTTAGCTGATCACTTGGTTATCCAGAATTAAGACTGCACTTTCCAGCACCCTTGCAGTTCTGTGTGGCAATGAAGCCAAATTCAGCCCTAGGAATGGACATTGGAAATGTTAAGTGCAACTTTCAGAAACTGACTTTTAAAAGAGGCAGACTTTCCTCTTCAACCTTGCTGGCTACATGGAGAATCAGATATGAACTTATGGCTGAAGCTTGAGTGACCATCCTAGACTGTGAGGGAAATCTTCATCATGGAGCAACATGATAGGGGCCTGGGTGACTGATGTCATAGAACATCATACCAGCCCTGAACTTCCTCTAGCTTGACTATTTCACATGTGGAAAAAGGAAACTCCTGTCTCATTTAAGATCCCATTTTTTTGGATATTCTGTCATATATACCAATGTCTAATCCTAACTGATACAAGACAAAGTGAGGGCATAAGGAGACCTAAAGTGAGGTCATTTCAATAACCCAGGTGAAAAAAAAAGCAGTGGCTTGGATCTGGTGGCAGCAGTGTAAGTGGTAAAAATACTTGGATTCTGAGTGTTTAATGCAGTAGAATGTTTACTTGTGATGAGTGAAAGATGAAAAAAATGTCAAAATGATCTAAAATCGAGAGGTGTGAACCTAGGTAACCAGCGGGCATTAAACAAAGAAAATGGAACCACAAGAGGAGAAATAGTTTTGGAAGGAAAAAGAATAAGCTCACTTTAAACATCATGGTTCTCTGTTTGAAGTGCATCCAGGATCGCTTGGAACAGTTCAAGGTTTCTAAAATGTTCAGATGTGGTAGTTCTGTGGATTATTCCCATTGAGTTGACAGGTGGTCATAAAAGCATGCAGACTAAGGCAAAAGAGAAAGGAGGGGCCAGGATACTATTGTCTGGATTAATTCTACAGTGGGGTTATCCATACTTAGAGAGCTTTATGTGGTATTGAAGTATGCTGTGAAAAGATGCACTAACCTTTGCTAAATTGTAAAATTAGACACTGGCTGCTTTCTGTTTGGCTTTGTTTCCCTATTTAAAAGAACATGTTCTTTATTTATGAAGGGCCAGAATCCAAATTCTCTTCAATGAAATTATTTTCGTAACTTAGGCCAAGTATTGTATGGCCTAGAAGTTATATCACAAAATTATCACCCACTTGGCACAACAGTTCAGGAAAACCTTTTATGTGAAAGGCCAAAATTAGCACAGGAACCGATGAAGAATATAGCATAATTTCTCTTTTTGCACCCAGGGAACAATCTTTCTGTGTGGATATGTTGGCAAAATGATGCTTATACCTGAGCCTACTTGGAAAATTAAAGTTAAAGTTTCTCTTTGGGGAATAAAAAGTACAGCTTAAAGTAATTTTTTTCAAGAAGTCTTCTTGCCTTGAATATAAATAATCCTCTTACACATTGGTTTATTGACAATATGGTCTGGCATACAATATAGTGAAATATGAAGGCTTGTACATACCAAAATCTTTTTTTTTGATGTATTTCTATTTGATTTTTGAACTTTGGAAATAAAATTACAATTGAGATGTAACTAATAATTTTGGAACATTTATAATTTTCTTTTAAATTGTTCAATAGAAGCAGCAAGTTAAGGTGAAAAAAGTGTGGATTTGGGCATCAAACTGAAAGGGCTTTGAATACCACCCTGCCAATTACTATCAGTGTGACCACTTGGTGTATCTAAATAAAGGAAATCACTACTAGGTTATAAGATTGTGAAGGTTAAATGAGGTCATGCATATAAACTATATTTTATATGCAGTGTGGAATGCAGGAGAGCCAGGTCCAATCTCCTAGAGAAGAGAATGGCTACCCACTCCAAAATTCATTCCTTTAGAACCCAATGAACAGAGCAACCTGGTGAGCTACAGTCCATGGAGTCACAAAGAGTTGGACATGACTGTGTGACTTCACTTTCACTTTTATGATCATAACAGTATTTTATAGTAACTGTTGCCACTATAGTAATCAACAATGATTTCCATCCATAACAAGCACTGGTTTAACATTCTTTCTGAGGTTAAAAAAAGAGAAATAATTTGTTTTAGCTGTAGAATATTAATCCCCTCTTTTCTGCTGTTGCAGTTCTTCTTATAGACAGTGTTTACGTAGGTGACATACTCCCATGGGCATATAAAAGTTCCATGGGTTATAAGTGATTCCTGGCAAGCAGACTAATTTGTCACTCTTTCTGTACTACTAAGGAAAGTCTATTGGGATACAAATAGGATTTATTCATTTGACAACTATTTCATGAGAGCCTACTATGTGTGAGGTACTTTCCTGATGAATTAAAAGAGATGAAATTACCCCCTTGAGCATAGAACCTAGTAAGTGTGAGATTAATGTTATTATATGGGTGCGGCGGTGAGTTCACAATCAGTCGTGTCCGACTCTGTGACTTTTTTTCCCACTGGGAAGCCTGATGTTATTATATGAATAATCTTTAATGTGCTCTAATTTTTCAAATGGATCATTTTCCAAACCTTAACACTCTGACAAGTAATGAATTATTGTGGCATCCTTCACAACTAATTGAGATATTTTAGTGTGTTACAAATTTGGAGTTGAAATCTAATCTAAAGCATCATAATTTATGCTAAACCCACCTATATGGGATATTAAGAAAACCATAACAGATGATGGCTAACAGATATAATATCTGATTAATAGGTAATCACAGTATAGGTAGCATGTGTTTAGGATTAAATAAATCCTTCAGGACAGCTCTGCTTCTTTAACGTTCTGACCTGCTGTTTTAATCAAGAGAAACCCAACTTGAAACTAATGTGTATCCTTTTGGCTACTTTAACTTGTGTCCCCTTAACCCGCTGCTTCCCTTGGAGGGCCTCTGTTGATTCCACCAGGACATTGATATTCCTTGTCGGATAACTGTATCTAACTGTATCTAAGTTTTCCTGTGGGAAGCACTTTTGCCTGGTGATAGTGTTGTCTTTGCCCATCTACTTGTATATATCAGAGTGTGTTTTGACATGAATGTGGGAAGCCATGCTTGTGACTGTGGTGCAGAGATGCTCAAGGGATTCTAGAAATGAATCATGGCATCAAGGTGGGTAGCATTAGAGGAACTCAAGAAAAATAGAGTAAAACTGCATAGATTCAGAAGAATGTTTTGGGTAGAAATGAAGTAATTATGGTTTGTGAATTATTTTTCTTTCCTGTAAAGATCAATAAGAAAATGTTAAGAATCCGGGTTGATTTGTAACAAAGGACACATTGTTTAAGAACACAAGCAAATTATATTCTTTTGAGTTCTCAGTGTTTATCTCTTTTTCATTATGAAGGATGGGACTTATCAGAGAATCTTCCTAGAGCCCTTTTATTGTCTAATTTGTCTCTACCATGAAACAGCTTTGATTTCACAGCATAAAGGTAAAATCACAGGTGGTTACACCGTTATTTCCAGGGCACCATAAAGGATGAGAAAATACCACAAAGTGCCAGTATCCTAGTTACCTTAGGATTTTGGAGACATCTATTGGTCATGTTAAAATCTTCTCTTTTATGACAATGGAAGCACAAGGAGCCACTGGAGCAATAAGGAAGCCAGTGTCCCTGAGAGACAGGAAAAAAAAGAGGTATAACAATATCAAGCTTGAGGAGCAGTTGGTAATATTAACTGAGATCGTGTGATTGTATGTCTGTATATAAAGTACTGAGTACATCTTTAGTTGGTACTCAAAGCATATAGTTGTCTCTCTAGTTCTGGTTTTAGGTAAGTAATCAATCCCACCTATACTTCAAGTTCCTTATTCTTTTCTTAAAATTGAAAAAAATAAATCACATTTGTTTTAGATAGGCAACGGATTGTGTGTGTGTGTGTGTGTGTGTGTGTGTGTGTGTGTGAAAGCTGGAAAATTCATCAGAGCATGTTTTAGATATTTTTGAATATGTTTGATGTACAGCAGGAATTTTTCCTGAGCCAGTGGAATATTGCCTTCTAAGAAATGTCATTTGGTTGTTCTGAGGATTAAATGAGGTATTGTATGTAGAGTATACACTAAACAGAAAAATGACAGTCAATTTGCATTTGAAGCTAATTCTAGTACTAGCCATGTTCACTTCATAGTGTGGAAAATGCATGTCGGTACGTTGTAAATTATAAAGTATTATCTAAATATGACAGCATCTTCTGTAGCTTATTTTCCTTTAAACTATGCGATACATACATAAAGTGAATATATCTAGCGTGTCATTTGTTTAGATTCCTCAGTGGTTTGTCTTTAATGTAATATTTCTCTTAGCATATTTTTTGTTGGAAACAAAGATCTCAAAAATATATTAGATTAAAATATTATATGTGCTTTTGAGAAATTGTGTGGAACTAAAATAAATAATTATTCTAAACAGAATGAAAATCTCATTTTTTAGCAGGAGTGTTTGCCTTCCTCATAAGTGTTTTATCTAAAAAGCTTTGGAGAACTTATAATGAGATTTTAGTTTGTAAGATTGTGACATACTTCTCTTTTGATCATTTCTTGATTTTCTTTTTTTTTTTTTAACTCTCCTATGAAATAAATAGTCCTAACTCAAAGGATGGATAATCTATCCTCTTCGGGAACTGTAGCAATGACTGTTTGAAAGCCAAGATTCAAAAATATTCTTTTAGACTACCATGCTTAGTGAAAAAAATGTAAACAAAAGCAAGGATCTTTAAAAAAAAAATGTGGCCTGTATTTTTTCACTACAACAGAAAAAAAAATCAAACTATATTTTCAGAACACCAGAGAGCTCTCTGTGAGAGTTGGCAAATGCATCAAGGCATTGTTTGTAGATATTATTTTTGATAGCTTTGATATACAGCATAGTTTTCCAAGCCAATGGAATATTGTCTTCTTACAAATCTCATCAGGCCAGCAGTGCTGCTGCTATGGGCTGGCTTATCAGCTCCAGCCAGAGTCTGCTGCACTTGCACGCACCTTCATAGCCTGAGAGGAAAATAAATTGTGCCCAAGCAGTTAATAAGAAAGAATCATTGTGAGTGAGATGCATGACATTATGAGTGAGCATCGTGTTTTACAGACTAAATGTTGATTTGCCAAAGGAAAATAAAAACCCTCTCTATACATGAAATGAAAATTTCATTTCAAAATTGTCATTTTAAGTGTATGCGTGGATTTCCTAGCTCAGGAACTGAATATTATCTATTTTTGACGTTTCTTGGGGATAGCACTGAAGAGGTAATTCCCACTTTCTGTGTTTTGCTAATGGATATTTATTTTCATTCCAGGTATTTAATGAAACATCTGTTTTTATTTATCATAGATATACAATACCTATAGGTACAGAGAATATATGTTTTAAAACATAAAACGTAGGAACATAATGTCGACTAGCATGACTGAATTGCTTATGTGGAGTCTAAGATTCTTATGGCTTTTTAAAAATCGTTTGGGTCAGTATTTCTAATGTCAAAATATTGTGCATGAAGAGCCTGATTAATTAAATTTAATAGGTGTTAACTGTTAATATGGGCTTCCCTGGTGGCTCAGAGGTAAAGAATCTACATGCCACTGCAGGAGACATAGATTGGATCCCTGGGTCAGGAAGATTCCCTAGAGACAGGACTGGCTTTACCCACTGCAGTATTCTTGCCTGGAGAATCCCATGGACAGAGGAGCCTGGTGGGCAATAGTCCGTGGGGTCATAAAGAGTCGGACACGACTTAGTGACTAAACGATGACTGTTAATATAAAGTATGATCTTTTCTATAAAAAGAACATGAAGTCTTAGTCCTTGTATTCTAATTAGTTAAGACCTCAGAAATTTGTTATTATTTGATTATAGTTGAAGAGGTGAAATAACTTTCGTAAGATCATAGAACTATTACTTGAAGGAATTATACTTCAAACGGAGAGCTGTCCAGTTCTACTCAGAAAATGCATATTTTGACTTAATTTTGCTTACCATATGTTTAGAAACAGAAGAAACCAGATATTTGGTAAGATAACACTATTTGCTGTAGTAAATCAATGCCAAAATTTTAATAGTTTGACCCAACAAAAATACATTTATTGCTCATTAAGAATACACTATGGACCCATGTAGCCTGTGAGCAGTTCTCTTCCACCCAGTGATTCAAGGACTCAGACTCTTATTTGAGGCTCCACCATCCATTATGGCCTCAAAGTCATCTGGCAGGTTGGGGAAGCGGTACTGGAGAAGGAACACCTGATTTTAAAAATTCTGGCCTGGAAGAGACATACACCATTTCTGCTGCTATTCTATAGACGAGAATGAGTCAACACACCAGAATATAAGAGAGACTGAGCATGGTAGGAAGACTTTTTGGATAACTTCTGAAAGATGTCTCACTCTAATCCATGACACCTGTGAAAATAATGAGGTATCACCCCCCATGATGATATGTCAGCTGTGAAGTTGACTTTAAGGTAGAGATGATCTTGGTGGGTTTGATCTAATTGAGCCCTTAAAACCAGAGTGCTTTTTCTGTCTGACGACAGACGAGGAAATCAGAGACGCTTTACGCATAAGGTGGGATTTGACAGCTGTTGTTGGCTTGACTGTAGAGGAAGTCACTGGAGAAAGAATGGTGGCCACTTCTAGAATCTGAGACCGCCTTGAGCTGACAGCAAAATGGAATCTCCTTCCTGGAACTGTAGGAGCTGGATTCTTCCAATAGCCTAAATGAGTCTGAAAGGGGCTTCTTCACTAGAGCTCCCCAGTCTGGCTAAAACCTTGAGAGACCCTAAGCAGAGAAACTAGTTGAGTTACATCAAACTTTTGAGCTACAGAACTGTAAGCTAATAAACCACTAAGTTGGTGGTAATTTTTTATTCAGCACTAGAAAACTGATCTACATTGAAATGTTCTTATTAAAAGAAAAGATTCCTGGATCCCACCCCACAAAGATTCGATTCAGTTTGAAAATCTGCATTTTAAACAAACAAGCTAAGTGATTCTGCTTGAAGATAATATAAGGTTCACACTTTGAGAAGGAAAAATAATTCTGTAAGGCAATGCATGATTTTCAAGTATGTATTTTTTTGGTCAAGTGTCTGTAGGCTGTAAGTGATTCACAGAGAGATCTTACTCAAGGTAAAATTTTGGAAGGTTGGCTTCCAGAATGTTTGTACTGGGACACAGGAAATCTGTATGTTTTTAGGTTCTTCCTACTTGATTCTGGCCACCTTGTATTTAGAAACCACTGTCCTAAGGCTTATAGTGTCCTCTCCCATGAACCCATGCCATAGCAGACCCAAATTCCAAAATTTAGAAATGCGTGCTACCTAAGAATAATCTGAGAATGTGCTGCCTGGACATTTTCCCCTCTTTTCATGTTCAATCCTAGAGCAATCATGGCTTTTCTTAATTTGTGTAGACAATAAAGAATATGGTTTTGCTTTTGTGAAAAGCATGTGTTTTTTTTTCTTCTGAACCTTTAAAAAGCATTAACGCTCACCATGTAATGAAATATGCTTTTATTTGGAGACAGAAAATGAAAGAAAGAAACAAACAATAATTAAATCCCCTAAATAATGTGAGCTTTGTGGTTAAATCTCCGTGCAACTCCTTGAAAATTTAATAAGGAAATAAAGGCTGTTTTCCATTTGTGTAATACAGTGCTGCATTTCTCTTCTCTATGAAATTGTCTCTGGCTAAAGAGTGCCTCACAATTTAGATTGCTGAGTATCTAGCTTGAGAGAATTTTATGCGTCTATTTTTTAACTCAAGTTGCTCATGTACAACCATATTATCTTACATCAAAGTAGGATATAAAACCAGGAGACTAGGTGAGGGGAAAAAAGTCAGGGATGAATGTCATATTATATGATCCAATTACACATAGTCCCTGACTTGCATGTGCCTGACTTATGAATGTCCTTGTGTTTACAAATGGGTTCCTGAGAGAGGGTCAGCAGAATTCTCTCTCTCTCACCCTCTCCCCTCTCTGTCTTATTCATAGATTGAGCATTTTCAAAGCTGTGACAGAGAGATCAGCGTCTTACTGCTATCTCCCATCTTTGTACTTTATAATTTCTTAATACTAGCATTAAAGTCCCTGGAGAAGGAAATGGCAACCCAGTCCAGGATTCTTGCCTGGAGAATCCCATGGACATAGGAGCCTGGTGGGCTATAGTCCACGGGACGCAAAGAGCGACCAAGCAAGTACACTTAGCTTAGCTTAGCATTAAAGTAGTAATATATAGAAAAAAAGCAGAAACTTTAGGGGAAAAGCACTTTAAAATTCATTCTAACTTTATTTCTTGCTGCCTCATCCTCAGTCCTCACAGTACTTTTTTTTAAAATAAAAAACTGTAAAACAAGTATGTACCTTTGCCAACTGCCTGCTTTCCATGTTCATGTCTCACCCCAAAACCCCTCTCTTAGGCAGTGGGCAGTAGACTACTTATAGTCTAGAGCGGACATGCCTCTCTATTGAATGAATGAGAGAAAGAAGATGGAATTCTTGTTCTCACTGGGGGAAGTGTGCTGTTAACAGCTAAGGTTGAACTTGAGGTATATTTTTCCATTAAGACAATGATTTGAATGATGGTTATCATTCATCCTGTTTTGGATGTGTTTAACACATATTGTGGGGGCTTCCCGGGTGGCACAGTGGTAAAGAATCCACCTGCAATGTAGGAAGCCCTACACTGAAAAGACACAGTTTCAATCCCTGAATCAGGAAGATCTCCTGGAGTAGGAATGGCAGCCCACTTCAGTATGCTTTCCTGGAGAATGTTGTGGTCAGAGGAGCCTGGCAGGTAGCAGTCCTTGGGGTCAAAAAGAGTCAGACCTGACTGAATGGCTGAGCATACATGCACGTAATACATGTTTTGGTTTTAATAAGACATTGATATTTTTCTTTGGCGCCAAATCACAATATAAACCATCTCATCAACAATAACTTGCTTAAAGAATTGGTGCATAAATGAAATAAAAATGAAAGTAGAAAATGAATTACTATCACTGTACTTATAAGTAGACAATTGAGGTTTTTTTAAAGCTTCTTTCTTTCTTTTTTTTTAATGAGAAAAAGTTGTACAAATTTCAAATGACTGACTTACAAATAAGCTTGTGAGACGCAGAAGCCATGCCATTCTTTAGGTCTTTCTGTGCTCATAGTGCTTGCTGAATGGGTGTGCTCCTCATGCACTCAGAACTGAGCTGCCAGTGTTCCGCCAGCCATTCTGCAGGCTGACCAAGGGTTGTACACACTGTAGGACAAAAGGCTTTTAGTAAGACAACTGGGATAATTAACCAGAACTTTTTTCCTCCATAAAAACATGAACTAAGAGACCATCTTTAAATTAGTTAATTTATGGCTGTACTGGATCTTCACTGCTGCAGGGGCTTTTCTCGAGTTGGGGTGAGTGGGGGCTACTCTCTAGCTGTGGTGCTCGGGTTTCTCCTGCTGTGGAGCAGGGGCTTCAGGGAGTGTATGGCTCAGTAGTTGCAATTCCCAAGCTTTAGAGGACAGGCCCAGTAGTTGTGGCACGTGGGCTTAGTTGCTCTGAGGCATGTGGGATCTTCCCGGATCAGGGATCAAACCCATATCTCCTGTATTGGCAGGCAGAATTCTTTACCATTGAGCCACCAGGGAAGACTTAAGAGGCCATTATTAATCAGTGCCGTTTACTAGAGCTGAGGTCATAATCAGGAGCTGGGGTCAGCAGCCTTCTAGGACTGGGCAGAAGGGGATGAGCACGGTGCAACCCCAGACAAGATCGCAGCCTGTCTGCCACCCATGGGGCTGCCGAGAGATGGGGCCAGTAAGCCTTGCTGCAGACTTTCTGGTTCTCAACTCCTGTTTGCCTACATTGGACTACATTTTGATGTTATTCTTGGATCAAGAGTTCCTGATTTCTTCCTGTTGGTGTGTTCCTTCCCCCTTAGCACTGTCCTTTGTGGCTTTAACTCAGGCAACACCTGCTTTATATTTTGTTGAGCTCTCAGTCTGCCACTTTTTTGGGGGAATTTCTTGATATATATTTTGATATGTGTGGAAAGAAACTGTAGTTTTTGAATCCAAGCTAATTATGTGGTTGACACAATACCCAGTATTAAAGCTGGGCTTTAGTAGAGCGAAGATATGTCTTTTTCAATATTTTTATCTTAATTGTCCCTGTTCATGTAAGAAGCCTCTCTCTTCCAGAACTCATACTGATTTTACAGCTCTTGGAGAACTGTGTTTATTTAGCCTTTGTTTAGCCATTAATCTCTGTTGTAGAAAATCTTTTAGGTAGCGTATAAAATTAGGGAAATTAGGATCAAAGTTGGTAAAATGAAGAAAGCATTTCAAACTTGTATGTGAATGAAAATTAGTTTTTATTTTAACTTCACATCTCTTTTTATTTCTTTCTAGGTTGTTTTATCTTGAATGAACGGCTAAATCTCTAAACGTTACATTGATTTCAAGGCAATAGCTCCTCCTATGGGCCCCAGGAGTTAGCCAGGGATGTGAACTTAAGTTGACCACTTTCTAGTTGTGTCGGGAAGGTCAAATCATTTAGTTCCTTAAGAGCAAGGAGCTTTTGTTTCAGCATATATGAGATGCACCGTTCTCATCTATATTGGTTTCTTAAAGGTTTCCAAACTAATAATACTGATTATATCCTGTCAGAGAAAAGATGGAGGTGAATGAAGAGTTATTCATCTGACTTCTCTTTTGCCAGTCCTGTTATTCTGATGTCATTAACATTTTGATATGAATCCTCAATAATCTCCCTCTCTGCTACTGCAAGTAGACAGCAATGTAGCATCAAGAACATCCTAGAACATATTGAGAGCTCAAAGTATTTTGTTGAGTAAATACAATAAAATAAATCATATATATATATTGTATATAGATTTTGTTTTTCATAAAACCTGTGATCTTTTTTTTAAACAAAAATAAGATCATACTGTATACATTATTCTGTGGTATGCTTTTATTGATGTGATTTCTAATTGGTTAATTTTATTTTTTTACCACTAAAAGCAATACTGTAGTAAACATCCTTGTACATATATCATTATGCATAGGTGCTTTCATTTTTTAAGAAAATATATCTTGAAGTAGGATTGTTGGATCTAAAGGTTGGCACTTTAAAACTTCCAGTAAGTATCGTCAGATTACTTTCCTAAAATTTGTAGCAATTCACACATTCCCCATCAACGGATGGGCTGCTTATTTATTAAAATAGGAATGCTAATGCTGGGAAGGATTGGGGGCAGGAGGAGAAGGGGATGACAGAGGATGAGATGGCTGGATGGCATCACTGACTCGATGGACGTGAGTCTGAGTGAACTCCGGGAGTTGGTGATAGACAGGGAGGCCTGGCGTGCTGCGATTCATGGGGTTGCAAAGAGTTGGACACGACAGAGCAACTGAATTGAACTGGACTGAATGCCTAAATTATAAGGATTGTTGGGAAGATGCAGTTAATCTCTCACCTTCTCTCTCCATAGATTTGATATCTAGCACACGGTTGCACTTCAAAGCTTTTTTTCCCCTTCCTTTAGTCTCCATGGGTTTCCCTTGTGGCTCAGCTGGTAAAGAATCCACCTGCAATGTGGGAGGCCTGGGTTCGATCCCTGGGTTGGGAAGATCCCCTGGAGAAGGGAAAGGCTACCCACTCCAGTATTCTGGCCTGGAGATTTCCATGGACCGTATAGTCCAGGGAGTCGCAAAGAGTTGGACACGACTGAGTGACTTTCACTTTCACTTAGTGTCTGTGATTTCTAGTTACTAGTGATTTCTGGTTTTTAGTATCTCATGAAAACTTTGGTGTTTTTCTAATTGCCCTTCTCAGTTGACTGCCATTAGAAATGTGATATACATGGAAAATAGGATCCAATTTACAGTCAAACAGTTTTTGGTTATGTAAGCAACTCTTCCGATTAACCTTAAAAACTATAGGAGAAAGTCTCTGTTGACCAAAAAGCAAACCCTAAGGCTAGGTGACTGTATCTCTCAGTCTTCCCAGCAAAATCTCTGTTTTATTTGCTGTTGCACTATCCTTTTTTCTTTCTTTGTACTTCCTTTCATTTCAAAAGTGCCCTGGTAGTAATCATAAACTATGCGGTTACCCAACCTAAGGCTAAAAGTTGTCTAAGCCAGTAGAAAAGGAGACAGAATAAAGCTTAAAGATGAAATTATGGGGAAAAAAAAAAAACATACTTAAAGACTTCACCGTAGAAGGACTAAGTTACTCAGAGTAAACAACAAGATTTAAAAAGCCTAAAACATTAAAGAAAATGGAAGTAACACATTAAACATTTTTCTTTCGCTTGGATACGAATGAAAATGAAAGCTTCCAGTTGAGTATGTCTGAGAGATTATCCTAGTTAATGTTAGGATGATTTATCTAGTGTACTTATTATTGCTTTGCCTTGGGAACCAGAAATGTGGAGAGTTTTGAAAGTAGGTTTCTGTTTTTGTTGAACAGGTATTTTTCTCTTATGACTTGGTTCCACTATATGATCACATTTCTTTGCATAATTGGTATTTGATATATATATGAGTCCCCGTTTTGAGCAGACCATATGGAAAGCTCCACGAGTGCCCTGGGAACCAGAAGTGTGTGGTGATTAACCATGGGTTCTGCTATTTGTGCCGCAGATGAGCAGAGCTGTGAAATAAAAGGCACCACACAATTGTTTCGTTGCCCTTATTTTGTCCTTTGTTCGGGGATGCTTTACTAAGGATAAGAAAGTAAAACAAAATAAGAAGTCTCAGAGAAGCACCAAAGGGAAACGGTAAAGCGTTTTTCAGAATACATTTGAAGGAGGTGGGCTGTTTGTGGCATGAACTTTGGCAGCCGGAAGAGTGAACTATTTTGTGAAAATGAAACTAAAAATATGGTTACTGGTTTCTCAGGAAGTCCAAGGAACTTTTAACATGTGTGAGACGATGCAACTGACAGCAGCTGGTTTTGTAATTAAATTTGGCTTAACGTGTACTTATTTAGCAAGTATTTTATGTTGCATATGATATTGGAGGCACTATTGCAGGGCATTCAAAAGGATGCAGTCATTTATCTTAAAAAAACTTACAATCTGTTTGTGGAAACAATTCTGATATGAGTAAATATTTAGAGAAAATAGAATGTTGAAATTGAATCCCTACAAAATATTTAGCAATACATCAACTTCAGAATTCAGTATTTGAAATTCAAGATTTCTTAACAGTTTGTAACCAAATTGTTTAACAGGCATTGAATAAAGACAAATTTTCCTGTGCTTTGAAAGGCATGCTTTACCTTGTTTGTCCAAGATTGTATAAACTTGGCTAGTTTTCTTTATAGTGTTTTTAAATTTGGTCAAAAATCAAAAAAATATGGAGGGCTTGTTAGCACAATTGTCTAACAGGCCCTTTACGCATGAATTTAATGTGCTGAGTTTCCAGGGCAATGAAAAGATGACACATATTAATCTGCAGGAAGAAACTTAGCAACTGATGGCGTTCATTCTGTCCACTGGCCTTCCTTCCAATGAGGAACCTTTTTCTGAAATGTAAGTTTGGAATTTCCCAGTGAGTATCTTCTCCAATGTTCCTCAAATTTATCCTGCATCTTAAAATAATCTGAGACACTATCCAGAAAAGGAGGACGTGAGACTGTTAATAATGTGGTAGGGGTAGGGGGAAGGAGGTTTTAACTTTTCTCTCAGTGGCTCCATTTGGCTTTTAATCCTTTCCTCCTTCGTGAATGCCAGACAAACATGTCAGTGACACTGGGATTTACCACTGTGAAAGTTCCAGCTGGATTCAGGGGCTCCTGATTTTGGAAATTGTTCTCAAAATAAATCACGCCTAAAAAGTGGTGGAAAACAAAGACCTTAACATTTTCATGGACTGGTGTTCACTATGTGTAGTGGAGGGTGGGAGCAGGCATTTTAAACCCTTGCATACGGCCTGCAGCTGTGTAATGTTGCGTGCCCTGTTTTGAGTCTCAACACATTATATGAGCATGATCACATGAGCTCTGCCACCCCCACCCTCGCCATATCAACCCCCTACTTTTTCATACCTTCGCAACTACAGAAAACAGTCCCCTGATGCTATTTAATCGTATTTATCCATTGTTTGGGGTTGCTCATTTTCTTCAACTATCTTGTTTGATACTTACAAGTCCTACCTAATCATGAATGCCTTTTCTGTCATTCCAATTTAAACCAGGACCCTTGGTCCTACTCTCTCAAATTATCTTGTATTTTTCCTCTGTTTCACTATCACAACTTTTAAGACTACAAGGCTTTCGGCTTACATGAGCCAGAACTACTCTGGTTCTTCATCAATGAGTCCTTCAAATCTTATACAGTGTTAAAATCTTATACAGTGTTCAGAGCATAGTTCATATTCAATGGGTATTTGTAGAGTGAATAAGTAAATGAAATCCAACTGTGGAAAGTAGCATTTGAAACTGCTGCCTACTTCACATCCTTAAAGAACTGAGGCACATGGAGCAACAAGATTTTGTTTGCACTCAGCTTATCTAGTTATATTCAGAATCATGGTCTCTAAAAATAATCATACATGTAGCCAAATAAGAATGGAATATGGGATCATCCTAGTTTTATTTAGAATCAGAAAGGCTTTCGTTATTATCTGGGATGGATAGAGTAAAGGAGAATCTGGAGATCTTTTCATTGAAATGTTAAAAATGTTACATATTTTTTGAATAAATGAATCAATGAATATTATTATAGCATTCTTAGTTGTTTAATACCTTTCTGTGAAACATCTGGCATGGAATTCTATAAACTACAGCATACTCACCAGGTATTTTCAGTTTGATGGAAATTATTCCTTTGTTTTCTTTTTAGGAAAGTAAAGTAATTGAGAAAGCAATATCCACGAGAGGACTAGAGAAAATCATTCTGGAATAGTCTCAATGGTAAAGTGAAAGAGATTGAGAGCTAAGTGTGTAGTTAGTATATGGACTGGAGAATAAAAGTAACTGAGGTAAAGGGAAGGGAGGTGAGCAAAGCCAGGGAAAAAGACAGCTAGCTATGTGAAACACCTCAGACTTCCCAGGTGGCTCAGTGGGTAAAGAATCCACCTGGAATGCAGGAGATGTAGGAGACACGGGTTCAGTCCCTGGGTGGGGAAGATCCCCTGGAGGAGGGCATGGCAACCCACTCCACTGTTCTTGCCTGGAGAATCCCATGGACAGAGGAGCCTGGCAGGCTATAGTCCACAGACTCGGAAAGAGTGAGACATGACTGAAGTGACTGAGAATGCAGGCACGCATGGAGCATCTCACTGTGACAAATGAGAGCTGTTTTTTAAAAACAGAATTAAGGTGTTATTTTGTGGGAGCAGGCAGTTATTCCTCCATTCTCTGTTACAGAATGAACATACATTTGACTTGGCTTTGTAGAAAACTCTTAGATGTGATGGTTACACAGAGAAACAACAGTTGTTAACTCTCTGTGGGGAAATAAGCTACAATGTAAGTAACACAAGTGCCTATTTAGCCACTGTTAAAGGACCTGATTGGAAATAATTGCTTGTATCTAAGGCTGAAATTTAATTTGGTTACATCACAGAATTACCTCAACAACCTCTGAATAAAGGTCACTTTTGGCATTAAGAAGGTACAAATTGCTAATTAATACTTTATGTTGAAATTAAGTTACCTAAGATTTTGAGGAAATGTTCAATGAAATAGTAATAGGTACTAAGATTTCAAATTAGTCTAATTTCTACAGGTGATAAAACTCAAGAAAAGAAATTTCAGCCAGTAACTTCAAAAGTCTGTTTTAAAGAGAGTAGTGAGTATTAACTAGATCAAAAATTCTATTACCTCTAGAAGTGCATTCCTTGTTAAATAAAAAGAACTTAAAACAAGGTACTCTTATGTTTAGCTTTCCCCTCAGGAATTTTGAGTAAATGAAAGAAACAGATTAGATTTCTCTGGTTTTTATAGTTTAAGAGTTTTAAATTTCCTTACTGGTATAAGAAGATCTAATGCTGGTTTTGGATGGTGACAAGGGCCTGATGCTTGGTTATTGGCTGGGGTGCAGGAGAGGTGAATTCCAGAAGCAGAGCCCTCTGGACTGCGGTTCTCAAGCAACCATTTTATATGTATCAGATCCAAATACAGGCTTCCCTGGTGGCTCAGACAGTAAAGCCTGCGTGCAATGCGGGAGCTACTGCTGCTGAACAGTCGGGTCTGTCATGTCAGACTCTGTGTGACCTTACGGACTGTAGCCCGCCAGTCTCCTCTGTCCATGGACACTGGGATTCAATCCCTGTGTTGGGAAGATTTCCTGGAGATGAAAACAGCTGCCTGCTTCTATATTCTCGCCTGGAAAATTCCACGGACAGAGGAGCCTCGTGGGCTACAGTGCATGGAGTCACAAAAGAGTTGGACATACAGAAAAATGTGCTTCAGAGAAGAAAGGAAATGGAACACTTGATGCCTACCATCTGCCAAGCTCTAGGATGTGAACATTCTATTTAATATGCACAGAGACCCTGGAAGGCCAGTAAGGAGACTGTCTTTGAATGGAGACATTTGATAATTTGCTTACATTCACGTGTTAGGGTTCAGAGGCACACTGAGCGCTTTGTGACTGTGGCTGCTAAGTCGCTTCAATCGTGTCCAACTCTGTGCGACCCCATAGATGGCAGTCCATGCTATTTTCCAGCATATTATTTTGCCTTTCTTGGAAAAGTATTGGGTGTATGAGATATGACAGAAAATGTTATAAGATGGTGTTTAAAAAAAGATAATTCAAATATGGCTAATCTATATTGGAAGCTATTAACATTAGTGAAAAATTTTCTGATGTTAATATATTAAAAATTTTATCCATTCACCAAAATCTATATGTTTTGGATGTTTGCTATGTGTTGGACTCTGCTAATGTCTGTTGGGAATACAGCAGATATGTTCCCTATTTCAAGTGATATTACTGGGAGTAGGAAGCTGTGTAGCAGCAGAACATCTTATATCAAGAAAAGGCACAAGGAAGTAGATAATAACTGTTAGACCTGAAGTGAAAGTGTTAGTCACTCAGTCGTGTCCGACTCTTTGCGACCCCAGGGACTGCAGCCTACCAGGCTTCTCTGCCCATGGGATTTCCAGGCAAGAATACTGGAGTGGGTGGCTGTTTTCCTTCTCCAGTGGATCTTCTTGACCCTGAGACTGAATCCAAATCTCCTGCATTGCAGGCAGATTCTTTACAATCTGAGCCACCAGAGGAACAGTAATTTCAGATTATTACAAATATTAGAGGAGAAGGCAATGGCACCCCACTCCAGTACTCTTGCCTGGAAAATCCCATAGACAGAGGAACCTGGTAGGCTGCAGTCCCTGGGGTTGCAAAAAGTAGGACATGACTGAGCGACTTCACTTTCACTTTCATCCATTGGAGAAGGAAATGGCAACCCACTCCAGTGTTCTTGCCTGGAGAATCCCAGGGACGGGGGAGCCTGGTTGGCTGCCGTCTATGAGGTCGCGCAGAGTCGGCTACCACTGAAGTGACTTAGCAGCAGCAGCACAAATATTAGATAAGAACTTAGGAATTCTATGGATAGCACTGTTTTATTTGTTTATTTCAATTTAAGCAGACTGAGATTTAATTACCAGATGATATTGAAGCTAAATTTTAATTTCCTTCATTAGACAAGTCTCTGAATTTTATTAAAAAATGTGTGATGTGTTTGTAGTAGGATAACAATCAGGAGCTCTTAGACTGGAGAAAAGAAAAATGTATCATCAGTCAACAAGCACTTATTAATATTCTACTTCAGTGAAATCTTCAAATTTAAAGGCAATTAAAGATGATTATAACTTTTCCTAGGTAATCATTTCACAATTCTGTTCATTCTTTGCTAATTTGTTTAGTTCACTTTCATTACCTTTTATACCACATCTATTTCCCCAAAGGCAGTGAGGCTTTCCTATGAAGCTAGTCTGTGGCTCTATTCTCTTGGCTCAATTTTTTCCCTTTCAATTTCTGAGGGGTTCTTTGAAGTACAGTTTGAAAACCATTAATCTAGCTAAATTGTCCAACTGATCTAGTTTAGGCTTGGCAGGAAAAAGATGATCAGAGATTAATAAATAAAAAATATAAACAGTTACCAAATATTTACTACTTGCTTGTTGTTTCAATCGCTAGGTTGTACCCAGCTCTTTTGCAACCCTATGCACTGTAGCCCGCCAGGCTCCTCTCTCCATGGAATTTCCCAGGCAAAAATACTGGAGTGAGTTGCCATCTCCTACCTCCAGGAGATCTGCCCTACCAGGGGATCAAACCAGCGTCTCGCGTTGGCAGGCAGATTCTTTACTGCTGAGCCACCAGAGAAGCCCCAGTACTCGCTTATCATTGTGCTAAAGAAGCTTCTACTCTAGTTAAGGAGACAAGCCATAAACACATCTAAAATTAAATTAAGACAAACTTCAAAAAATTAATAAAAAATAACTTATTATTGAGACATTTGAAAGAGACTGGAGAATTCAGGGAAAGCTTCCTGGAGGAGAAGACACTGATAGTGACTTTGAAGAATGGATTTATTTGAGTAGATTGGGGGAAGCAGAAACAGAAGTCAGGAAACTAGCTTCTGTCCTAATGACCCAAGTGATTAAAAAAAAAAAATTAAAGTAGCCACTTCTATTTAATATAGTATTGGAAGCCAGACAACAAAAATAAATATAATGCATCCAAACTGGAAGAAGTAAATAAACTACCAGGACCCACTGACTTTTATGCTATATTCTGAACAATAAGAATATGGCCTACTGTTTAACACATGACACAGTTTTTTACTTTCATAGTTGTAGTCTTGGATTTTTAAGCCAGAAACTTTTTGTATAGTTACTCTTGCAATGTTTAAACTTCCAGTTAGATCATATCACAGTGCCAATTGCAAAGAACTAGGTTTTACTTAACATCATAATCTAGAAGGGGAAATAAACATTCCATAGGACATATTTTAATCACCCCTCCCATAATAAACAATTTGTGATTTTTGTCCAAAAGCTTCCTTCATGAGTCTTTAGACTCTAAATAAAGAGAGAAAATAGGTAGAGAAATGCCATAAATGTAAACAGTTTAGAGATTTTAATAACTTATACTGATGCCCTAAACCCTCAATAATGATTTTGTAGCCAATGAGACTGATGGTTGTTGCTGTTCAGTCTCTCGGTCGTGTCCGACTCTTTGCGACCCCATGGACTGCAGCACACCGGGCTTCCCTGTCCTTCACTGTCTCCTGGAGCTTGCTCAAATTTATGTCCATTAAATCAGTGATGTCATCCAACCATCTCGTCCTCTGTCAGCCCCTTCTCCTCCTGCCTTCAATCTTTCCCAGCACCAGGGTCTTTTCTAATGAGTCAGCTCTTTGAATCAGATGTCTAAAGTATTGGAACTTCAGCCCCAGCATCTGTCCTTCTAATGAATATTCAAGATTGATCTCCTTGATTGTCTGGTTTGATCTCCTTGCAGTCCAAGGGGCTCTCAAGAGTCTTCTCCCATACTACAGTTCAAAAGCATCAATTATGAGATTGATAATCGTATGGAAACAGTTACTGATTGCAGCTCTAAATTTTTTTATTTTTACTTTAAAAAAAGATTTTTTATTTTTAAATTAAAGAATTGCTTTACAGAATTTTGTTGGTTTCTGTCAAACACCAACGTGAATCAGCTATAGGAAAAATAAAAACATTTTAGGAGATTCTTAGGAGAAGCACAATAGCCAGTTTGTTTGTTTGTTTGTTTTTGCTGTGATTATATGTAAAAGTTTCTAAATTCTTAAAACTAAAAATCCTAAATCAGTGACACTCAGAGTTGGACTCTAGAAATATTGTGAATTCGCTTTTGATAACTTTATTCTGAATCAGTCTTGGTCAACTGTGAATCGTGACCATTTCCCTGGAATCCATCACTATTTATGCTCAGAAGAGACTCCAGGATATTGTCCAGTGTAGAGGAAAGATGGTTCTGCCATCTATTGCTTAAAAAACAACAACAAAAAAGGTTACTCTGCAATCTATTTGTACAAAAAATGTCAGCATTTCTTCTTCAAACGTGAAGACAGAGCTCACTCCACTTTATCATAGATTTTCTACTGATGCTGCAACTTTTCCCCTTCAAGACTGCTTTTGATGTTCTTGTTCATGAAGAGAGAATCAGTTTACAACGGACACTGATGGAGGAGGTGTATGATTGCACTGAGGTTGCACCCTGCTAAGAATGGCCCTATCCTCACCACTCGAGTCCTCAGTTTCCTCAAACTACTCTTTTGGAGCCCCAGATACCCTTTAGCATGTCATCCAGGCCGGTTCTTGCTGAAGTATGTTCTTCCTCTGTCTTTGTCTTTTGATAATTTCTTCCCCCTAAGAATATTCCCAAACAATTTCCCCTGGTATATTAATGAGGAGGCAGTCTGTTTGAGCTACTCTGTCATGAATTACTGATAGCCCTCTAATCTTACCAGGACTGTTTATATTAAAATTTTTCTAATATTAATTTTTTTATATTTAAACTTTTTTTTTTTTTTCTGCACAGCATGTGGGAACTTAGTGCCCCAACTAGGACTCAAACCTGTGCCCTTTGCTTTAGAAGCACAGAATCTTAACCACTGGACCACCAGGGAAGTCCTTATATTTATACTTTTAATACAAATAAATCTCTGGTTGGTGGGAGTTTTAGCCAATTCCCAAAGGAACTTTATAGCCAAGAAGAGTCATCATTGGTAAGAGATGGGGCTACTTGGATATTTAATATAACACCAAGGCCATCTTGAATTAGGAAGAAAAAAAATAAAAGACCAACCACCTGTTTTTTTTTTTTAAGTCCTAAATAGAATGACAACTCACAGACTTGATCTACTCTGATGATATCATATCAAAACTGCAAGTCATGTCATGTCATCAACTCCGTGATAGCTCTACTTTTCCCTTGCCTAACTAGCGTTTGACTCTATTCTCTCTTTTAGTTTATTCCCCATTCCTCATATCTCCTTTAGAACCATCTTTTAAAAACAGGTAACTTGTGTGGCAAGTTGCATCTGATAGCCCCTCTTGCATATACAACATGGTTTAGGGCAGGGTCCAATCTTCTTTTCTAGACTCATCATCCATAGCACTCTCTTTCTCTCCACATCACATTGTCTTCCTCGCCTCGCTACATTAATTGCCACATTCTCTTTGGTCCCTCTTGTAAATAACACACATTACTACACTTTAAGTTTTGTTTTTAAATTACTCTTTTGATTTTATTTTATGTATGAATGCTAATCTCTTTGAGGACAAGCACTCTGTCTTATTCATTTTTGTTTCCTTACCGCATAATATGTGTAACAGTTTAGAAAACTCAAGAATGGTTTCTTAAATTTTTAATGAACTATTATTATGGTATGTGAAATAACTAGTGTGCAAGAATGCATCTGAGGCCTTGAGGACAGGTGAAGTCATTTGGGGAATCTTCTCGGGATTGATTATAAAGTAATGGGACAGGAAAGAAAGGAATTGTTCGAAGTACTCATAACAAGCATGACTGGGTTGGGAATATTTAAGGAAGACGACCAAAGTAGACTGATTAGTGAGCGTGTTATGGGGAAGGAGAAATCAGGCTCTCTTGCAGGCCACACAGAGAGCACTGGCTTCGGACAAATCCAGTAGAGATGGTGGGAAGGGAAGTTAAAGAGTAAAATCCAAAACAGCAGGTTCTGATTTATGATTTAACACCTGTGTTTAGTTTAGTGATGAAAATCCTTTGAGAAGTAACATATCAAATGAGTTTAGGAATGAATTCTTTCTTCTACATGTTTTTAGATATAATTTAAAAAGTGTGGTCTTAATTGTTCTGTTTTATGTGTGCTAAGTTGCTGCAGTTGCGTTTGACTCTTTGTGACCCCAGGGACTATAGTATGCCAGGCTCCTCTGTCCATGGAATTTTCCAGGCAAGAATATTGGACTGGGTAGACATTTACTCCTCCAGGGGATCTTCCCAACCCAGGAATCGAACCCGCGTCTCCTGCATTGGCAGGCAGGTTCTTTACAGCTAGCACCATCTGGGAAGCCAGGTTAATTAATTAACAGTTAATCTTTTTAATGGTGTGCTATTAGGGAAGACAATATTTTTGGTTGTTTTAGTAAATCATTACCATATCCTTTGCCCTTAAACTTGACTGTAAGCCTTTGTTGTCTAATACACACAATATCTGTCTAATATACTTAGGAATATAAGGTTGGGAGCCATTCTTAGGCTGCTTTGCCAATGAAATTAACCTTTTTCTGAGAGAGAAATAGATGCTCTGTCATGGCGATATTAATAATCAGTGAAATACATGTCTATTAATGCCATCTTAAATGTTGTTATTTACAACTCAGTTTTCTAGAATTGAAGAACTTCCAAAGAGCCAGAGTCTTAAGAAATGACTATTAAATCCCTCTAAATCTTTGTTTGGGCAAGATTTAGCACTACTGATTTGTGTAAATACTGGGATAATCCTCCTGCCCTTGGGAGGCCTAGGGCTAGAAAGTGAAGGGAAATGTAACCCAAAGTATAATTAAGTGAGCCAGCCTCAAAGAATGTTGACACTACAGACAGATGCATGATTTTTTTTTCCTCTCCCATTTATGAAAACAAAAACCTAGTTTGACCTTTTTACCAAAGGAAACTGCAGATAAGAAATCCCCTGCCTTTTGGCCACTGGTAGTGACTTCAGACCCTGATGCTGGGAAGGCAAAAGGAGAAGGGGCCAGCAGAGGATGAGATGGTTAGATAGCATCACCAACTCAGTGGACATGAATCTGATCAAACTCTGAGAGACAGTGGAGGACGGGGGGTGGGGGGTGGGTGGGGGTTGGGGGGGGTGGCTAGCACGCTAGACTCCATGCGGTCACAGTTTGACATGACTTAGTGACTAACAACAGCAATAATAAGGACTTCAGGGAAGCATTTTCAGTCTCTGGTTTTAAGCACTTCTCCCTAACTAGCTCTTATTTCGGAGAAGGCAATGGCACCCCACTCCAGTACTCTTGCCTGGAAAATCCCATGGACAGAGGAGCCTGGTAGGCTGGAGTCCATGGGGTCGCTAAGAGTCAGACACGACGAGTGACTTCACTTTCACTTTTCACTTTCCTGCATTGGAGAAGGAAATGGCAACCCACTCCAGTGTTCTTGCCTGGAGAATCCCAGGGACGGGGGAGCCTGGTGGGCTGCCGTCTATGGGGTCACAGAGGGTCGCACACGACAAAGTGACTTAGCAGCAGCAGCAGCTCTTATTTACACAGGTCAAATAGAAAAGGAACAGAATAATGGATTCGAGAATTATGTTTTTTCCCCCACTTTGGGGAATCTGTAGTGTATTTTTCTAATTCTTGTTGTTCAGTCGCTAAGTCACGTCCAGCTCTTTGTGACCCCATAGACTGCAGCATGCCAGGCTTCCCTGTCCTTCACTATCTCCTGGAGTTTGCTCAGATTCATGTCCATTGACAGTGATGCTATCTAACCAGCTCATCCTCTGCAGACCTCTTCTCCTTTTGTCTTCAATGTTTCCTCTCATCAAAGTCTTTTCAATGAGTTTGTTCTTTGCATCAGGTGACCAAAAGATTGAGCGTCAGCATCAGTCCTTCCAATGAATATTCAGAATTGATTTCCTTTAGGATTGACTGGTCTGAGCTCCTTGCAGTGCAAGGGACTCTCAAGAGTCTTCTCCAGCACTACAGTTCAAAAGCATCAATTCTTCAGTGCTCAGCCTTCTTTCTGGTCCAACTCTCACATCCATACATGACTACTGGAAAAACCATAGCTTTGACTATATGGGCTTTTGTCGGCAAAGTAATGTCTCTGCTTTTTTAATATACTGTCTAGGTTGGTCATTGGAGAAGGAAATGGCAACCCACTCCAGTGTTCTTGCCTGGAGAATCCCAGGGACGGGGGAGCCTGGTGGGCTGCCATCTGTGGGGTCGCACAGAGTCAGACACGACTGAAGTGACTTAGTAGTAGTAGTAGTCGGTTGGTCATAGCTTCCCTTCCACAGGGCAAGCATCTTTTAATTTCATGGCTGCAGTGATTTCAGAGATCAAGAAAAGAAAATCTCACTGCTTCCAGTTTTCCCCCATCTATTTGCCATGAAATGATGGCACCAGATGCCATATCTTAGTTTTTTGAGTGTTCAGTTTTAAGCCAGCTTTTTCATTCTCTTTTTAGTTCCTCTTTACCTTCTGCCACTAGAGTGGTATCATCTGCATATCTGAGGTTGTTGATATTTCTCCTGGCAATCTTGATTCCAGCTTGTGAGTAATCCACCCTGATATTTCTCATGATGTACTCTGCATATAAGTTAAATAAGCAGGGTGACAATATACAGCCTTGATGTACTTCTCTCCCAATTTTGAACCAGTACGTTGTTCAAAGTCCAGTTCTAACTGTTGCTTCTTGGCCTGCATACACGTTTCTCAGGAGGAAGGTAAGGTGGTCTAGTATTCCCGTCTCTTTCAGAATTTTCCACAGTTTTTGGTGATCTACACAGTCAAAGGCTCTAGTGTAATCAGTGAAGCAGAAGTAGATGTTTTCCTAGAATTTCTATGCTTTCTCTATGATCCAACGTATGTTGACAGTTTGATCTCTGGTTCCTCTGCCTTTTCTAAGACCAGCTTGTACATGTGGAATTTCTCAGTTCTCATACTGCTGAAGCCTAGCTTGAAGGATTTTGAGCATAATCTTACTAGCATGTGAAATGAGTGCAATTGTGTGGCAGTTTGAGCATTCTTTGGCATTGCCTTTCTTTGAGATTGGAATGAAAACTGACCTTTTCCAGTCTTGTGGCCACTGCTGAGCTTTCCAAATTTGATGACATATTGAGTGCAGCACTTTAACAGCATCATCTTTTAGGATTTGAAAGAGCTCAGCTGGAATTCTGTCACCTCCACTGGTCTTGTGCATAATAATGCTTCCTATGGCCTGCTTGACTTCAGACTTCAGGATGTCATTCTCTAGTTGAGTGACCACAGCATCATGATTGTCTGGGTCATTAAAACCTTTTTTGTATTATTTTTCTGTGTATTCTTGTATTTTTCTGTGTATTCTTGAATTCTTCTGTGTATTCTAATTCCTCTAGTGCATGGTTTAAGACTGGTGTATTTTCTGGTTACAAATATCATTTTAAAAGAAAGCATTAAAATATGAATAAAGCAGTTGTCTAAAATGTCCCTTATTGCCAGGAGGATTTGGCTGTAGGCTTCCATAGGACTGGGGAAAACAGAGACCCCACTTTTGGGAGGTGCACATAAAATCTTGTGTACACTAGGACCTGGGGAAAAAAATGCCCCTTATTTATTGAATTTTCTTTCTCATAATCTGAAACTTCTTAGAAAGAGTAGAGATTCAAGCTAGAGTCAGGTAGAGAAAAGGGAATATTATAGCTGATAATGATGTAAGGTAGGTAAATCTCTCCCTCATTTTTTTACTTTACGATATTGTATTGGTTTCGCCACACATTGACATGAATCTGCCACAGGTGTACATGTGTTCCCCACCCTGAACCTACTTCCCACCTCCCTCAATGACAGAAAGTCTTAGAGGCAGATGAATAGAAAATTTTAAAGAAAAATTCCAGATGATATGTGATTAATAGAGTTGAGGAAAATAACTTCTTGAAAATTTCTACTGTGTAGCAATAAAAATTGGTGAGGATATTTTTTAACCTGGGCTTCTTTGGTGGTTCAGCTGGTAAAGAATCTGCCTGCAATGCGGGAGTCCTGGGCTCGATCCCTGGGTTGGGAAAATCCCCTGGAGAAGAAAAAGGCTATCAACTCCAGTATTCTGGCCTGGAGAATTCCATGGACTTTATAGTCCATGGGGTCGCATATATAGTCATGGGACATGACTGAGTGACTTTCACTTTCATTTTTTAACCTATGGGTAGTGAAAATATAGAGAAACTTGTTCATATCTTGCCAACTTTTTTTAGTGAGTTGTAGAATTTAGATGGCATGACTAGCCATATTTATTGAATCTTTTTTATTTTAGAAGTTTATATTGGAGTTATAATGTGATGCGTTGAGTTATATGAGACATCTGCAAGTAACTTTCTGCCTAGGAAATCTGCATGTCTCTTAGTTCTTGTTGATTAGGATAATGGCCCTGTACATTTTTCCAGACAAGAAAAGAACATCACCACATCAATTATCCCCAAAGCTTAGTAAAGCTTCAAAGGGGAGAGAAGATTGAAAATTATTCAAAGGCTTAGAGTTGCTTCATCCTGCACAGTTATTTCTTGCTCTTTTCTCTGGCCTCTTGGCCAGCAGGACACAATATTCCTTAAAACTAACAAGTTAGCTGTTTCCATTGCTCTAGTGGCATCTGTCCTCTGTCTTGCCTGTAAAATAGTTACCTTTGTATTCGTTTGCTTTCCAGCTAGATTTTATTTGCATCTTGAAAATAGGCACTGTGTCTTAACAATTTGAACCCACATTAAATTATAATTATATAAAAGCCTCAGGTGGACTTCCCTGGTGGCTCAGTGGTAAACAACTCACCTGCTAATGCAAGAGATGTGAGTTTGATCTCTGGGTTGGGAAGATCCCCTGGAGAAGGAAATAGCACCCCACTCCATTATTCTTGCCTGGGAAATCCCATAGACAGAAGAGCCTGACAGGCTACGGTCCCTGGGGTCACAAAAGAGTTGTACATGGCTGAGCGACTGAGCGCATGCCTTCCGTAGTGTATCAGGGTGCATTTTATCTACATTCTTACCAATACTTGTTATCACGAATTTGTGTAACAGAAAGAAAATGACTTAAAAATCATTTATTTTTTTAATAGAAAAAAGGAAAAAACTGGACCATATTTCCATGAAATCAGTTTATGATGACAACCTAAAGATATCTCTTCACTCTTAGAACCTGTCCTCTAAGAAAACTACTGTGAACAGTTTCTTGTGATTTTTCCAGAAAATTAATATATATATATACATGTATGCTGCTGCTGCTGCTAAGTCGCTTCAGTCGTGTCTGACTCTGTGCGACCCCATAGACGGCAGCCCACCAGGCTTCTCCGTCCCTGGGATTCTCCAGGCAAGAACACCGGAGTGTGTTGCCACCTCCTTCTCCAGTGCATGCAAGTGAAAAGTGAAAGTGAAGTCTCTCAATCGTGTCTGACTCTTAGCGACCCCATGGACTGCAGCCCACCTGGCTCCTCGGTCCATGGGACTTTCAGGCAAGAGTACTGGAGTGGGGTGCCATTGCCTTCTCTGATATACAAGTATATATATATATATATATATATATATATATATATATATATATATATAATTTGCAAAAAGTATATTCAAATATTGCCATAGTTCTTCACTTTCTATTTTTCACTAAAATATTTGGGTATAAGTTTATATATACTATTCTTTCAAATGCTAACTTTGATTTCCAATGCATATAGTCTCATTTCTATAACCTTTCATTAGTGACCTTTAAATAATTTATAGTTACTAGTTATTTTATTTTGGAGTGAAAAATACCCTTTTATGTATCTTGGAGTACTTGTGTTAACATTTTTATAAGGTAATTTCCTAGCTGCAGAATTGTTGGGTCAATATGTATTTCCAGTTTTGAGTTGTTGTTGTTGTTTTGGGGATAAGTTGTGTCTGACCCTGTTTGACTCTGTGAACTAGCCTCGTCTGTCCTCCACTATCTCCTGCAGTTTGCTCAAATTCATGTCCATTGAATTGATGCCCAGTTTTTTTTTTTTAGGTACAAATGCAATTTTTTATTATTTTTTAATTTAAATTTATTTATTTAAATCGGAGGCTAATTACTTTACAATATTGCATTGGTTTTGCCATTCAGTTTTGAGAGACACTGTCAAATTCCTTTCCAAAGCTATTTTACCAATTTATTCATTTTCTTCATACTTCCTGTTACAACAGGGCATAAGATAACTTTTGAACTAGCTAATCGGATAGGTGGAGTAGGGTGGGTGCTAGTCATGTCCAACTCTTTCAACCTCCTGGACTGTAGCCTGCAAAACTCCTCTGTCCTTGGGATTTCCAAGGCAAGAATACTGGAGTGCGCTGTCATTTCCTCCTCCAGGGGATCTTCCCCACCCAGCCATCGAATCCAGGTCTCTTGGCATTGGCAGATGGATCCTTTACCACTGAGTCACCTGGGAAGCCAATAGGGTGGATAAGAAACAGCATCTCATTATAATTTCATCTTCTTTTTAAAATCAGAAGTAAGAGCAAACTTATTTTTATGACCTCCTCCTTATTTCTACTTGGGCATTGCCTTTTCTTCTGTTATTTCTATTTTATTTTTTAAAGTTGGATTACTTATAAATTCTTATTCATTTTTATAAATTTTTAAATTAAGATAACAATTTTTGTCATGCATTAAAAAATATTCTGTAGTTTGTCATTTGACTTTAGGATATTTTTATTACTATACTCAAATGTTGAATTTATCCGAATTTTTCAATCCATTCTCACCATAGCTTCTTTAAAAAAATATTCTTTATTTTATTTATGTATTATGCTGTGTGGGTCTTCATTGGGGCACACAAGATCTATGATCTTTGTTGCGGTGTTCAGGACCTTTCAGTTGTGGCATGTGGGATCCAGTTCTCTGACCAAGGATTGAACCTGTGCCCCTGCATTGGGAGCGCAGGGTCTTAGCCATTGGACCAACAGGGCAGTCACTTTCCAATGACTTCTTGATTTTGTTTCCTAGTTAGAAATGCCTACTCTATACCAAAATGACAAATACATTTTTCATTTAAGATTTTTACTTTTAAATAATTATTTGATGTACTCAGTTTTTATTTTGATGAGTAGAATAAAGGAGAAATCTGCATTTAGTTTTTCTAAATAGCTAAACAGTTGTGTCAATTTCATTTATTGAATAAATTCCTTTTCCTTAAAAACTGGAAAATCATCTTTAATGTCAAGTATATTTTCATATTATTTTTGGTATTGATTCTGTTCAATTTATCTAATATTTCCCTAGTACCAAAGCAATTTAATTACTATTGCTTCATGATATAATTTAATATATAGTAAGTAGCCCTTCATTCATCTTATTCATGATTTTTCTGAATGTGCTCACATTGTATTTCTTGATGAACTTTAGTGTTATTTTATAAGGTTTCAAAATAATCCTGTTAGTATATATTGAATCTTTTCAATTTTGAGTATTAGTATCCATGAATAAAGTTCTTTTGTATTTCAATAAATTTCAAATATTTTCTTAAAATAAGTTTTCACATTAGAAGTTCTGCCTTATCTTTTTGCTATTATAATATCTTTCTAATATCTTTTCTAATGAATCATAGATTATACATGGAGAAATTATTGTTTTGAGCATTAATTTTATAATCAGACTTGTTACTGAATTTTCTTATTATTTATTATAGTTTTGTACTAATTCCTTGAGGTTTTCTAGGTATGTAAAATTTCATCTGCAAGTCATGGAGATTTTACCTTTTCCATTTCTTTTCCTTTCATTGACTGATACTTCTGGGGAAACATTAAATTACAGTGGCAAAGTGGACATTCTTCTTGTGTGAATGCTGAAGTTTTTTAAGTGCTTCTATTTGATATCTATTGAAATAGACATATTTTACTCTCTTTTAGTCTATTAATGTGGTGTAGTATATTAACAGATTTTCTGATATTGAATCACCTTTAAGGCAAATGGATTTTAATGAAACCAATTTAAAGGACACATAATGACTATCATATCTTAGCAATGAAAAGGAAATGTTTTATTTTAAGAACACTATGCAAGGTGAGGGAGAAATGGCATTTTCAATAGTTTAAATTTTAAGCATCCCTAGAGCTCTGTATGTGAAGATCATTATCTCCTCTTTGTTCCTTAAGAGGCATTATTATAAAATCCTGGCCAATTAGTTATTTTCTTTTCTTTTTATTTCAGAGCACCTTATACTGCTTGTTTAAAGAATAGTATTGTATATTTTCTTATTTGAGTCAGTTTGCAAACTAAATAATTATTTTAAATTTCTCTGTCATGGCTTTGGCACTCTGTAATTTAAAGAAAACCTTTGTATAATTAAGATTTGCACATCATAAAATATAATCAAAAGATGCTAATCTCTAGCTTGTTTATTATAGAAAAGGGATTCTACTTTATCATTATCTTCTTTCTTTCAAGTGTGATATCAAAAGAATTTTATACAAATAAGAAAGCAAATTTGGGTCAAATTTCACATAAAAATGATGAAAATAATGCCAAATAATATGTTATTTAGGGAAAAGAAAAACCTTTCAAATGTTTGAATATCATAATACTTGACCAACCTATTTTCCAAAATAAACTCTCAGAGGTATAACCTCTATTGTATGTTCATCTTGATGCAGTGATTTATTAGAATAACAAATTTTAGGGATTTTTGAATTGCAAAGAAGTAGGAGAAGGGGACGACAGAGGATGAGATGGTTGGATGGAGTCACCGACTCGATGGACATGGTTTGGGTGAACTCAGGGAGTTGGTGATGGACAGGGAGGCCTGGCGTGCTGCGATTCATGGGGTCGCAAAGAGTCGGACACGACTGAGTGACTGACCTGAACTGATGTTCATTTTATCAATTATTATTTTCACCCTATTTTGGTAAACAAGTTAAGTAAAATATCATGGTATTTTAAGGTATTGTTTCACAAAATACATCAAAGTTACATATATTTTATAATATGTAAGGAAAAATAAGAGGTAAAAATAAGATAGTCTTTTTTCTTCTAATTTTAGTTTGTCACATTCCTTTTTCAAGTTTTCTAATTTATCTAATCAAAAGACAGCTGTGTTATAAGAAAAAAGTATTTTGAGTATATAAATTAACTAAGATATAAGTCTCAGGAAAATTCAGTTTATGAATTCCAAGTTTCATCATTGGTCAAAGCTCCTGGACAGACTTTCTGAGGATTTCTATGATTTTCTATTATGCTTCTTGTTAGCCTTCCAGAAATTTGTCTTATAGTCTCCTGTATATTGTGCACTGTTAGGAGATCTGTGTTTTATAGATATTTGCCTTTCGTACCCTGCCTGGCTCAGAATATTGTTCATAATAATTGCTTATGAAGCAATTGTGACCACATTATGCCTCATAAGTTTTTTTCCTAGGAATGAAATGTCAGGTTTCATTGGCAGTGAAGATAAAAGACAACCACCCAGATAAAGTAAATGGAAATTAATTTATAAAGTTTTGATAGCCAGGTTATTGACTTCTCTAAAGCTTTAAGTAGGTCTTTGTCCTTATTCAGGTGTGAGACCTAACCCTTGCCTCAACTTAGCTCTTTCAGGGTTCTCCTGCACCATGGCATTTAAGAAGTCACTGAGATCCTTCTTGGTTTAGTTGTTTTGGATCTTCAGTTCAGTTCAATTCAGTCTCTCAGTCGTGTCCGACTCTTTGCGACCCCATGAATCGCAGCACGCCAGGCCTCCCTGTCCATCACCAACTCCCGGAGTTCACCCAAACTCATGTCCATTGAGTCGGTGATGCCATCCAACCATCTCATCCTCTGTCGGCCCCTTCTCCTCCTGCCCCCAATCCCTCCCAGCATCACATGAGTTGGCCAAAGTACTGGATTTTCAGCTTCAGCATCATTCCTTCCAAAGAACACCCAGGGCTGATCTCCTTCAGAATGGACTGGTTGGATCTCCTTGCAGTCCAAGGGACTCTCAAGAGTCTTCTCCAACACCGCAGTTGTTGTCAAAGCATCAATTCTTCAGCACTCAGCTTTCTTCACAGTCCAACTCTCACATCCATACATGACCACTGGAAAAACCATAGCCTTGACTAGACGGACGTTTGTTGGCAAAGTAATGTCTCTGCTTTTGAATATGCTATCTACGTTGGTCATAACTTTTCTTCCAAGGAGTAAGCATCTATTAATTTCATGGCTGCAATCACCATCTGTAGTGATTGTGGAGCCCCCAAAAATAAAGTCTGACACTGTTTCCACTGTTTGATGACCAAAATTTGTTGAGTCACACATATTTGGAAAAAAATATAGAGAGAGCTTAATGATTTGACGTCAACATAGTATTTTCTGATAAGCTGTGTATTTTGTACATCCAAATATAAGGAAAAGAAAGTGTTGGGAACATCCAACAGCCATGAGAACATTTTCATTTCTGAATTGTCCTCTTTCAAGATACTCCATGCCTATAGAAGCTCCTATTATGTAGTCTCTCAAATTTACTTTCTTTGCCACATTGAATTAATATTTTATATCATATTTCAAATTCTGTTTGAATATGTAGCTCAGCTTTGTTACTTATGTTTGTTTAACTTTGTATCTTGTTTGAGTGGTGTGTATAAATGGTCCTTTAAGGATAGTTTGAAGGTTAGTTAATATTTTAAATGGTAACTGTGGCTATCTATCAACCCTGGCATAATTTAATAAATGGTGACAGGAAGAATATTTTACTTGTGACTTTTCATAGCTTTCTAAAATGCTAGAGTTGTTGCTTATGTATAGCCAATGGGTTTGATCCACATGGGATATTTGAAATGGTCACTAACTCTGAAAATGACTGGTTGAACTGCTTACTTAAGAAAATAAAGTCACATGAAGCAGTCTGTTGGAGAAGGGTGAGACAGAGGATAAAATGTTTGGATAGCATCACTGACTCCATGGGCATGAGTTTGGGCAAACGCCAGGAGATGGTGAAGGACAGGGAAGCCTGGTGTGCTGCAGTTCATGGGGTTATAGAGAGTTGGACATGACTTAGTGACTGAATGATAAATATTATATCTTCATTTTTAAATTATATAACAAGCTATTGTTGTTCAGTCGCTAAGTTGTATCCAACTCTTTGAGACCCCATGGACTGCAGCATGCCAGGCTTCTCTGTCTATCACTACCTCCCCGAGTTTGCTGTTCAGTGTTGTCCAAATCCAAATGACAGAAGAGAAAGTTTATTTTTTAAGGAGGTATTATGTATTTATTATAGGCTGTGCGCTATATGAAGGAGTTCTGAGCAAATTTAGCACATGATCTTCAGCTAATAGGAACAAAAATCTATTTGAGGAGTTAATACATGGAAATTCTCTAGTGATTATCACAGTTCCTGGGCTTCAATAACTAAATGAGTGATTGAGTGAATGATAGCAAAAGGACAAGGCATACACGCAACAACAGGCATTAAATACTGAGTGTAAGGCAATTAATGTGATTGGAATTAGCAAGTGAGTTAATATTTCAATTCTGGCTTACTCCACAGCTCTCCATAACTTCTGCTGTTCCCATACTACACTGAAGAGGTGGGAAGTTGGGGATATGAATAAAAATATAACGTGTCAAAAATAATGGGAAATAAAAGTTTTGAGATTTTAGCATTCATATTTTTCAATTAATCTTATGACAGAAGGAAAAGCGTGAAAATCAAACATGCTAAATGTTTTGGCACATGTAAATGTATTTCTAGTTGTGAAGTCTTGGAAAATATTATGAAGATCAGATCGTGAATCAGTTCAATATAATGCTAGAAAACTGTCTTTCAAGTTTCGTTTTGATTTACTCTGAAGACATAGGGACAGAATCAAGGCTAAATAAACCATCGGATATTTTGAGTTTCTAAGGACTATTGGAAGAGGAGATGTATGAATTCTGAGTTTGAGTGGATGGGGGATGAAATGGACCTAAATAAGTTGCTTTTTGAAATGTAAAAATGATTTTATAAGGAATATATGTAAAAAATAACTTAAAGTAAGGTTGAGCTTGCTATGAATGACAACGCTCTCTCACTGTTCTCCCTTACCATTTTCTGATCTCTATATGGAAATACATTCAACTTGTAAAATATTTTAATGTTTGCTATTATTTTGCCAGATAACAAATAACTTAGAAGATGTAGATTTAGCTCACTTTCACTAACCACAACTGACCTCATCCTGTGTGTGGATAGTGCTCAGTTGTCTGACTCTTTGCAGCACCATGGACCTGACAGTTTCCTCTGTCCATAAAATTTTCCAGGCAAGAATACTGGAGTGGGTTGCCATTTCCTTCTCCAAGGGATCTTCCTGGCCTCATGTACATGCACTTCTCTGGCATAGTTGTATGTTAGTTTTGTTCTGATGAATTCTCTGGGCTTGCATTAAAAAATCATGTCATTTCTAGCTTTTTTTATCTACTTATCTATGGTGGGCCACATAGTAAACTCTTACTTTTCTTTTTTTTACACAATCTTATGTTTTCTTTTTTAAAAATTTATTTATTTTAATTGGAGGCTAATTACTTTACAATATTGTGGTGGTTTTTGCCATGCATTGAGATGAATCAGCCATGGGTGTACATGTGTTCCCCATCCTGAACCCCCTCCCACCTCCCTTTCATCCTATCCCTCTCGGTCATCCCAGTGCATCAGCCCTGAGCACCCTGTCTCATGCATATAAAGTGGTACTGAATTCTCTTAACTTTTACTTGTCTGAAAAGCTTTTGATTTCTCCATCAGTTTTTTTAAATTATAGATCTTTTACTATGTGTTTGAATTTATTTAATTTTTTTGTGATTTTATTTTTTTCTTTACTCTTAAACATTTTTTTTTAATTTTATTTTTTACTTTATTTTACTTTACAATACTGTATTGGTTTTGCCATACATTGACATGAATCTGCCACGGGTGTACATGAGTTCCCAATCCTGAACCCCCCTCCCATCTCCCACCCCATATCATCTCTCTGGATCATCCCCGTGCACCAGCCCCAAGCATCCTGTATCCTGTATCGAACATAGACTGGTGATTCGTTTCTTACGTGATAGTATACATGTTTTAGTGGCATTTTCCCAAATCATCCCACCCTCTCCCTCTCCCTCAGAGTCCAAAAGTCCATTCTATACATCTGTGTCTCTTTTGCTGTCTCCATCAGTTTTGAATGAGATCCTTGCTGGGTACAGTAATCTTGGTTGTAGATTTTTCCCTTTCAGTACTTTAAATATATCCTGCCATTCCATCTGGCCTGCAGAGTTTCTGCTGAAAGATCAGCTGTTAATCATATGGGGTTTCCCTTGCATGTTACTTGTTGCTTCTCGCTTGCTGCTTTTAATATTCTCTTTGTATTTAGTCTTTGTTAGTTTAATTAGTATGTGTCTTGGCATGTTTCTCCTTGGGTTTATCCTGTATGGGATTCTGTGACTTTTGGACTTGACTTTCTGTTTCCTTTCTCATACTGGGAAAATTTTCAACTATAATTTCTTCAAAATTTTTCTCATACCCTTTCTTCTTCTCTTCTTCTTCTGGGACCCCTGTTACTTGAAAGTTGGTGCATTTGATGTTGTCCCAGAGGTCTCTGAGACTATCTTCAGTTCTTTTCATTCTTTTTACTTTATTCTGCTCTTCAGAAGTTATTTCCATCATTTTATCTTCCAGCTCACTGATTGGTTCTTCTGGTTCAGATATTCTGGTGTTGATTCCTTCTAGAGTATTTTTAACTTCAGTAATTGTGTTGTGTGTCTCTGCATGTTAATTCTTTAATGCTTCTAGGTCTTTGTTAGTTGATTCTTGCATTTTCTCCATTTTGCTTTCCAGGTTTTTGATCATCTTTACAATCATTATTCTGAATTCTTTTTCAGGTAGTTTGCTTATTTCAATTTCATTTATTTGGACTTCTGTGTTTCTGGTTTGTTCCTTCATTTGTGTAATATTTCTCTGCCTTTTCATTATTATTATTATTCTTTAAATTTATTGTGTTTGAGGTCTCCTGTCCCAAGCTTCAAGCTTGAATTCTTTCTTCCTTTTGGCTTCTTCCCTCTAAGTTTGGTCCAGTGGTTTGTGTAAGCTTCATATAGGGTGAGATTTGTGCTAAGTTTTTGTTTGTTTGTTTGTTTGTTTTTCCTCTGATGGGCAAGGCTGAGTGAAGTGGTAATCCTGTATGCTGATGACTGGGTTTGTATTTTGGTTTTGTTTGTTGTTTAGATGAGGCGTTCTGCACAGGGTGCTATTGGTGGTTGGGGGATGCTGGGTCTTTTATTACAGTGGTTTCCTTTGTGCTAGTTCTCACTATTTGATACCCCGTAGGGTTAGTTCTCTGATAGTCTAGGGTCTTGGAGTCAGTGCTCCCACTGCAAAATCTCAGGGCTTGATCTCTGCTAAGTCTTTCAATGGTAATATCTCTCATGCTTCTCTTGCTTTCTCGGCAGCCAGCCAGATCCAATCAATTAAGGCTTCCACGATGGACCCTTCTCTGCACAAGTCTGATCCTTGTGAAATCCAAGACGGTCTTATCACTGGTTGGTGTAAGCAAACATGTGTCCAAAGCCACAGTTCCCAATCTGACCCCAAGCAATGCTCGGGAGGTCCCCGAGTCCCTAAGGAGAATGGGAGGGTGTCGCAGCAGAGGGGACAGTCCCTGTGTGCTTCCCTTCTGTCGTCCATAGTCTTGTGAAGTCCTCCTGGAAGGACCTAACTGTTGCTTCTTGACCTGCATACAGATTTCTCAGGAGGCAGGTAAGGTGGTCTGGTATTCAGATCTCTCTAAGACTCTTTAAGAATTTTCCATAGTTTATTGTGATCTCACAGTTGAAGGCTTTAGCATAGTCAATGAAGCAAATCTAGATGTTTTTCTGGAATTCTCTTTCTTTTTCTATGATCCAATGGATGTTGGCAATTTGATCTCTGGTTCCTCTGCCTTTCCTAAATTCAGCTTGTACATCTAGAAGTTCTTGGTTCACATACTGTGGAAGCTTAGCTTAAAGGATTTTGAGCATTATCTTTGCTTCTGTACTTATCACTAATTTAACTGTAAATTCTTCTCCATATGTATAAATCTTCTCTTAGTATACAGAAAGGGAGTATATAGTCCTTTTACTCATAAGGGAGTCTCTCAATTTTCTCTTATTTGAGATTTCTCACTTGGAGTCTTTTGTACTTCTTGCATTTGGATCAACCTCATGAACAAAGATTTTTTTTTCACTAGAAATAAGAGAAGATAATGGAGGAAAACTTGACTAGTATGTGTTTTGAAGCAGAAGAGTAATACCCTGATTTTGGGGGACAAATTGTGTTAGTACACAGTTGACTCTGAAAGTAGACTAGGTGATGAAGAAAACACCTGGTAAAATTCTCCAACTGCTCTGACAGAAGTCCAAATATCCATTATGCCATATTTTTAGATGCTTTGCTTAATGTTTCTTACTTGGGAAAAAATTGCTGGTTAACTAGCCATCACTGATATCCATGAAGAAAGAATGGACATTTCCAGTAAATCCATAGGGCTAGCCAATGTGAACTATTGGTTTCTTTAGGGGTCTAGGATGATATCAGTGTGGAAGATGATGGGTCATTTAATTCTGTATGTTGCTTAAAGGATACCTCTCTGGTGCATACCAGAACTTTGTTCTTACAACCATATATATTAACAACATATTCAGTATCTTGTTGTTGTTCAGCCATCAAGTCGTGACTGACTCTGTGTGACACCATGAATTGCAGCATTCCAGGCTTCCCTGTCCTTCACTCTCTCCCTGAGTTTGCTCAAAGTGATGTGAATTGCGTCAGTGATGCCATCCATCCATGTTATTCTCTGTCTCTCCCTTCTCCTCCTGCCCTCAATCTTTCCCAGCATCAGAGTCTTTTCCAATGAGTCAACTCTTTACATCATATGGCCAAAGTATTGCAACTTTAGCTTCATCATCAGTCCTTCCAATGAATATTCAGGATTGATTTCCTTTAGGATTGACTGGTTTGATCTCCTTATTTAATATCTTATTCAGTACTAATAGGAAGAGATTTGGGCCATGGTGTAACTAGCATGTCCAGCTGGAGAATAGCTACTCCACTAAATGGATTGGCTTTATTTTGATGAGCCTCATGGAATTTAAATGATCCTGAGAGATTTATGTCTCTACAAGAAAAGGGCAGTCTGGAAATTTTGGCTATGCTTATCTGCTGTGTTCTCAGCAGGACCACTCAAACTCCAGAATCAGATCAATATCTCCATCTTCTGAGGGTCCAATGTATAATGTAAGTACAGGAGTTGATGAATGTTCTCTGTTCCTGCCCACCACCTAACCAGAATTCACACAATGTGGGCTCCCATAGTCAGAATTCGTGTAGGATGCCCAGAATTCTAATATGCACTGGCACACTGACTGTATCAGTCCCCCTGGGCTCCTATAATGGCTTATTCAATTTCTTTGACAAAGAGTTCTATTTTGATCTCTGTCTGAAAGGTCTGATAGGCATCACTGTCGCAAACACTAAGACATCCCTGGGATGAAAACATTCAGAGGAGCTCAAACAGCTTCCACTGAGGCAGGTTTCCCACCGCCTCAACCCAGCCTTCTTATCCTCTGCACCACACAGCTCTTCATCTCTCCCTCGTTCTCTCTCCTTACTCTATCCCTCTTCTTTTATTTCTCCCACCCTAACCTGTTTCCGTAAAATATTATAAACCTCAAGATCTTTATTTTTTATATTTTGTTCTTATCTATGAAGTTGATAAACAATACAATACTTTTTGGAAGTAGGTACTTTGCAATGTGTTATTTGCAAAGTAATCTGAAAATAATTCTTTAGTATTGCAAATAATTCTTAATTCTCACAGAGATCTTTCAAGATGGGTTACTCTTGCTTTCACACCATGATACATCATTTATCCTTCTCTCTCCATGTTTGACATACATGATTTTTACAGAAAGCCTTTTAATTTGGAATATCCCAGTTGAACTGGATTGAAAAAGTATAACATCTATTAAAATATCTTATACATTCAGTCTGTAATCATTTAGATTATATTTTATCTTTCTAGGAAAAGTGGGAGTTTTATCCTTGTGTAAACAGGTTTAAGATATTTGTGTCAAGTTGAATGTTTCAGAGTAAGGTAAACTTACAAAAATGACAGCATACAGTGATTCATACTTTAGACTGAACTTCTTTAGGGTTTTTACTTCTATTTTCTATGGATACCTCTATGAAGTAATAGGATATTGCATCTGCTAATTTTAGGTAGTACTGCTTTTATTATTTTAGCAAAGAGTTGTCACCATGAAAATCAAAAGCAGACCCATCATTTTAAATCCTGCAATTAAGTATATGCTTGTCAGCAGCTCAGTCATGGTATCTTTGATAGTGTGGGTAATGTGTTTTCTTCTCAGCCTACTTAGGTAACGGAAGCCAAACTCAAACATCAAAGGAAAGAGATTTTCCTTTGTAGGAAAACATCATTACATTTTCACACCATTAGGGTGATAGAAGTATAGCATCTCCTCTGCATGAAGTAGATGCTTTTGATTATTCTTTTTAAACTAAACATAGACTAGGATCATTATTTGTATGTGTATTAAAACTACAATGCTCAAAATCATGCCTATTGACTGACTATTAACATTTTTAGGAAAGGGGTGGGATATTAAAGAACTCACTAATTAAACTCATTTTAATTAATTATTAGCAGTTACTTAGGCATATCAACATCTAATTTTCTGTCTTTTAAATGACATTCCCTTGAAAGTTTGAAGTGTTCTTCATGATAGCCTCATAAAAACCAGCCTCAGCAATTATTAAAGTGAGGGCATCAGGCAATTTAATCTCCAACTGGAATCAGGACTAGATGCTGAGGAATGACAGAAATGCCTATTGTTCTACTTTTCTCATATTGTTAATGAACTGTTTTACCAAACAAATGGTACACATACTTGAGAAAATGAACTTTCTGAAAAGTTTTACTTAAATAAAGCTGACATTACCAAGGTGTTATAGGGTGAAGATAGGTGAGCTAATATACCTGATTTCTATAAGAATTATTTTCTTTGTTGCTTATGTAACTTTACTTTGAACAAATATTGTTCCAAGATAGTACCACTAAAATAATAGCAATGGTGATGGTAGTGACAAAACCACCCCAAATCCACAAGGATGGAAAAAATACTTCATATACCACAGTATTTCACACATTTGAAATAATTGCCATATGTAGAATGTAAGTTATCCAACAGGGAACAAAACAGCAAGAAAGGAAACATGTTTCATGGCTGAATCATTTTTCTGATTAGTTGAAAACATCCCTTTGTTAAAGCTGCTGGGACGGTAACAAAATGGTACCCTGAACAGCTGTCACTTATTTGATTTTTACCCACCAATATTCTTCAGACTAAATAATGTTATAAAAAAATCTTATCTGCTGTCACTTAGTTGACAGTCACCTGCCAATATTTTTTAGATAGTCGTAGTAGTAGTGTTAGTTGCTTAGAAGTGTCTGACTCTTTGTGACCCCATGGACTGTAGCCTGCCAGGCTCCTCTGTCCACGGATTTTGCAGGCAAGAATACTGGAGTGGGTTGGCATTCCCTTCTCCAAGGGATATTCCTCACCCAGGGATCAAACCCAGGTCTCCTATATTTCAGGCAGTCTTTACCGTCTGAGTTCCAGTGAGGTCCCACTCTTTAGCTAACATAATGTCAACTACGAAATCTTTGTGGGCATTTAGTAGAAATAATGACATCAGTTCAGTATCTTCAGTCTAAAAAAAGATTTGCTTTACCATAATGTTGATTAAAAAAAATACATCAAAGTAGCCCTGATAAACCATGTTTTTGTAAAAAAAATTATCAACTGTTAATGATATAAAATAGTTAAATACTTAATGTTACTCTCCAAGTGATTTGCTGACTTGTGTTAGCCACACTGGAGACAATAGCAGCAAAGCTTGAAAGAGAGAAACGCTCACATTTAGTCTGACAACAGACTTCCATCTGATTTTGCTTTATTATATATGCTACTCTGTTTTCTCTTTTTCTTTATTTTCACTGGTTTGTAAAAATTGCAGCTTATTTCCTTTATCCTCTCATTTAGTCTTTAAATAACTGTTGATTGCAGTGTTATTTGGCACAAAAAGTACAGACAGACCAAAGAAGTGGAATAGTGTCCAAAATTTATCCCACCAAGCAGGAGAATTTAGCATGTGACAAAAATTTAATTTTATAGGAAAATCACGATTTACTTAAAAGATTCTAGCAACTTGGCTATCCATTTAGAAGAAAATAAGCTTAGAAGCCTACCTCGCATCTTATATACAGATAGACTTCAGATAGATTAAAACTTTAAACACTAAAAATCGTAGAAGACAATGTAGATTAGCTCATGTAAAAGTTAGAGACTGGAGAGGTCTTATTAGTCATATGATATTCAGAATCTATGAAAGATAATACAAATGTATTCAAATATTTATAAATTAAAATCTTTTATATAAAAGTTGCCATAAATAATTTCAATAGAAATGAAAGATTTTGGGAAAAATTAAAATGCAAATGAAGAAATGATGACTAATATCTATAATAAGTCTTCATAATCAGTAGGGCTCTTTATTGAAAGAATCCTATTTTAAAACTCCTATTAAAAAACTAACCCTATTAAAAATGTGCAGTGTAACAATTTAAGCTTAGTTTTAAAAATCCCCTATTAACAGTGAACAAAAAAGATTTGAAGGTACAGAAGAACAGATCCAAATGGTCAGTTACATTTGTTAAGGATTTGAAGTTCACCATGTGGTAAATGCAAATTAAATAGTGAGAAATCACTTTAAACCATCAGAGTGTTGCATTTAAAAGAAGCAGTTACATATACCTTGATGGAGATGTGGACACAGTGTACTCTCGTGTCTTATTGGTGAAATGAGACTCAGAACTTGATCTGGCATTGTCTACGTGTGTGCAAAGTCGTTTTAGTTATGTTCGACAATTGTGACCCTGTGGACTGTAGCCTGCCAGGCTCCTCTGTCCATGGGATTCTCCAGGCAAGAATACTGGAGTGGGTTGCCATTGCCTTCTCCAGTGGATCTTTCCGAGCCAAGGATTTAACCCACATTTCTTGTGTCTCCTGCATAGGATACACATATCCTTTAATTAGCAGACCTACTCCTGGGAATTGTGCCCAAAGAAATAAAAACATGGGTCTGTAAAGATTTATGTAAAAGCAGTTTCTGCTGGGATATTTGTAAGAGAAACAAACTGGAAACAAGGTGGATGCACACGAATAGAGTAATGATTATATAGATTATGGTACATCCTTGCAGTGAATATCATATTTCATTAGGAAGTATAGATTGGATCTTGTCAGTTAACCTTGGAAGATTTTTAAATAAGAAGAGAAAGAAAACATAAATAAGATGGCATAATAACCCCAATTTTGGGAAACAAGCATCCCAAGTTTCATAAATTCCTACATGGGTATCTCTGTCTTTGCATATTATTCTTTGGGCATGGAGAAGGCTATGAGAATAACACAGTTCAGTTCAGTCGCTCAGTCGTGTCTGACTCTTTGTGACCCCATGAACTGCAGCACACCAGGCCTCCTGTCCATCACCAACTCCTGGAGTTTACCCAAACTCGTGTCCATTGAGTTGGTGATGCCATCCAGCCATCTCATCCTCCGTCGGCCCCTTCTCCTCCTGCCCCTGATCCCTCCCAGCATCAGGGTCTTTTCCAATGAGTCAACTTTTTGCGTGAGATCGCCAAAGTATTAGAGTTTCAGCTTCAGCATCATCCTTCCAATGAACACCCAGGGCTGATCTCCTTCAGAATGGACTGGTTGGATCTCCTTGCAGTCCAAGGGACTCTCAAGAGTCTTCTCCAACATCACAGTTCAAAAGCATCAGTTCTTTGGCGCTCAGCTTTCTTCACAGTCCAACTCTCACATCCATACATGACCACTGGAAAAACCATAGCCTTGACTAGATGGACCTTTGTTGGCAATGGGGCTCTAAAACTGAGAAGTGATCTCCTGTAGTCGTGAGCATGGGCTTTGGCATCAGACTTTCTACATTTAAATGCTGACTATGCAGTGTACTTAGCTGTGTGATTTTGGAGAAGATACTAAATTTTTTTAATGCCTCATTTTCCTCTTCTATAAAAGAAAGACAGTGCTAGAATCTACCTTTCTGACATGTTGTTGTATTAATTAAGTTCAGATTCATACCATTTAAAATCATACTGCTTGTGTAGTGAGTGCTGTCAGCTTGCGGATAAGCTAGAGGAGGAGAAAAGAGAAGAGCATAAAAAGGAAAAAAAAAGAGTCACAGAAAGGCAAGAAATCAAAGTCCTCTTTTGAAATAATTTGTTTCTCTGGGTGCCCAAGTTGGTTACCTACCCACATCTTTCACCAGCCAGCTCCATTCAAGCGTCTGGACAGACCCGCCTGTTGCCAGCACCGCTTTCAGATCCTCGTCCTCTGCACTGCGGAGACCAAGGCATGAAGGGAGGGCAGGACCGCTGCACAATGGACTGGAGTCCATCTTCCAGAGCACACGTAACTGACTTCTTAACCCAAGTTCACTCGATAATTACCTGATGTTTCTATCCACTTTGTGCAAACAGTTTGTTTTCTCTTAAATTTCATTAATACTACCCTTGCTCTTTTCTTTGGTCCTGGGCAGGGGATAGGTGAAGAGGAGGAAGGGAATAGAAGTTACTTCAATCTAATGTTTTCAGTCTTTTCTTCACAGAGCCTATGCTAAAGTCTGACCATTGTCTTTTTTTTTTTTTTTTAGGTGACAATTCTCCAGGCATCTGTAACTGTTGAGAGCAGAATCACTGAAACCTTCTTACTTTCCGATTCTTTTCAAGGATGTTTAACAGACAGCCTGTGAGAGAGACTGTCTCCTTCTCTAGCAAAGGGAGGATTTGCCTCCTTTCCTGTAAAACAAAGTTAATGTCTTCTTCTGGGGCTAAGTGTGGGTTTGCTGCTAGCTCATTGTAAAAGATTAGAGGTTTCCTAAATTCAGTGACAGAAACCAAAGGTGTACACAGCGTAGACTTGGGCCCCTCCGTATTGTCCTTGAGACCTTGGGGATCGAAGAACTAATGTGAACATGAAGCTCGTGCTGCTTGCTATGCCGAGACTAATGAAGTCCTTTGTTTCTGACCCAGGAATCTCATGTTTTCTACCAGCATCTTTGACACTGCATCAGGCTAATTCATTAACCTGAATGTAGAGTAAAATCTCAGACACTTCATAATTCTTGCCACTATTCACTAGACAACAATTTTTGTACTTTGAAATGAGATAATGTAGGTAAAAGGCTTCCCATGTGGTGCTAGTGGTAAAGAACCCACCTACCCATACAGAAGATAAGAGATGTGGGTTTGATCCCTGGGTCAGGAAGATCCCCTGGAGGAGGGCATGACACCCCATGCCAGTATTCTTGCCTGGAAAATCACATGGATTAGAGGAGCCTGGAGGGCTATAGTCCATAGGAATATGAAGAGTTGGATACAACTGAAGTGACTTAGCATGCGTGCTTGCATGCAGTGTAAGTAAAGGGTTCATGCAGTAAAATTACAAGGAACAACTTTAAGACTGTAATGAGGTATGGACAAGTACCGTCTGAGCCACCAGAGAAGCCAAGAAGAGCCTGGTGGACTGCAGTCCATGGGGTTGCAAAGAGTCGGACACAACTGAGTGACTAAGCACATTTACCAGTTTACTTAGGAAAAGTATAGTTTATATTTTGAAGAAAAAACTTGAATTTGTAAAATATCTGAATTTTTGTAAAGTTGTGAGACAGTGATATCCCCAGGGTGTGCTTAATTTTCAGGAAGTAAAGTATGGCCTCAGCTTAAACTTTGAAGTGCCACATGTAACTGCAAGGGAGCATGAAAGATATGGGTTTTTGGATAGGTAGGATGTGCTCAGATAAGCTACTATGGAAGGGTTGGAGGACAAATGTTGCTGTACAGCAGACAATCAGACTGGCTACTTATGGCGCCAATTTGCCTCTGGTTTAGGTTCATTAAGGAGAGCTTCTCAAAGTTAGTGGTCCCCGTGGAGTGGCTATTTATGGTTGCCATCAGGATGAGAGTTAGGGAGAAAAGGAACCTACTAGATGATAGATGGACTTAACTGACAAGGATGAAGAGGTGTGGTTAAGTTTTGACAAGAGAACAAGAAGAGCTTCCCAGGTGGCGCTAGTGGTAAAGAACCCAGCTGCCAATGCAGGAAACATGAGACTCAGGTTTGATCCCTGGGTTGGAAGATCCCCTGGAGAAGGAAATGTAAACCCACTCCAGTATTCTTGCCTGAAAAATCACAGGATTGCAAAGAGTTGGACATAACTGAGTGTGCAAATATAACAAACATAACAAGATAAGTGGAAAAGGAAAAACTTATGACAAGACTTGAAGGTCATGATTTGTTTATTATTTGATGATGAAAACAATGTGAATTGATTAAATGATTGAGTAGTGGAGTAGTTTAAGTAAGTGCTTCCCAATGTTTTTCATATCATAGAAAATAGTATCAATAACATCACATTCCAGGATAAATGAAGGCAGCAGAATGTAGCTGATGGCAACTGGCAAGAGCATTCCCACTGTATCCCAGCTGTCCATCCTGACAGCAGCAACATCTGTAGCCTGAACACTAACACTGGCTTCATCACATTGCTTATGAAGCTGTGCACCCAGAAGCATATGTAAAGATATACCCTTAGTCAAAGCTATAAAGACAAGAGACTGAAGAAATATCCAGATTGGATATAAAACAACTAGGGCAATTGCCTTCTTGAATGGAAAAAGCACACAGGTCAAGTTCCCTGGCTTAAAAATATCACACAAGCTTAAAAATATAATATGTCAATGGATCAGGAACAAATTTGCCTCAGGGAGCTGACTTACACAGAACATACTAATAGAGATTGATGAACAAAAACCAGAAAGCCAATCTATTAATTTACATTGAGAACTGAACATGTTGAGAGGATCCAAAAATGTTTGCAGATCAATACACTTTCTGCCTGTGGCCAGTTTTCTCAAAAGGGCAAATTATTATCAGCAGGATGCTCAGTGAGCCTTGAATAGGACCAAGAAGAGTGGGTTGTGTGATATTCCAGCCTATATTGCCAATTGGTGGATGGGTTGACAACTTCTGTGCCACTTTAAAACTTCTGTGCTTTAGGGCCACTAGACCCCCAAGTCTGGAGATACACTCCAAACTACAGATGCTGAATCTTCTTTCAGAGAGGCCATTTTGAGAGTTCTTCTTTGTGTCTCTTTCTCTCCTTTCAGAGAGAGTAACATAACATTTGATTTGGACATAGATATTCTTACAATTCTAGTCCATTTCTGCTTTCCTGGGGCTTCCCTTGTGGCTCAGCTGGTAAAGAACCTGCCTGCAATGCAGGAGACCTGGGTTCAGAATATCCCCTGCAGAAGGGAAAGGCTACCCGCTCCAGTATTCTGGCCTGGAGAATTCCATGGACTGTATAGTCCATGGGGTCGCAAAGAGTCGGACACGACTGAGTGACTTTCCCTATCACTATCTGCTTTCCTGAGGGCATGTACCTTGTCTGAAAAAAACATTCGGAGCTAAAGCAGTAGACTGCCTTGCCACCATGGGCTAATAAACCACTTTTTAAAGAGAAGGTTGTTTGTTCCAATGAAATGAAAGGACCGCATTTTTATGGAAGAGCTAGTCAAAATGAACCTAAACAAATGAATGCTGACACACAGCACAAGGCTTTCCAAAGTCTGGGGAAATCGATTCCAAAAATAACAGATCTGTATGTGATGACATTTCTTTCCAAGTGACCCACTCCTCTGCCTTATCTTTTGGTTCTTTTCTAATGAAATTTACCCATGGTAGTCTTTCTTTCATGTGTAATTCATGTTGAGTGTAATCCCACTTATAAACATTTATCTCTAGTGACTCTTTTTAGAGAGGGTTGCACTGCAAAAAGCAGTTAAAAACTTCTCATGAGTAAGGATCTGCATGCGCAATCATTTAAAATGTTTTATGAAGGTTAAAGGGGTTTCCCCGGTGGCACAGATGGTAAAGAATCCGCCTACAATGCAGGAGACTTGGGTTCAGTCCTTCGGTCAGGAAGATCCCCTGGAGAAGGGAATGGCAACCCATGTCAGTATTCTTGCCTGGAGAATCCCATGGATAGAGGAGCCTGTGCGTGTGACTGAGCACGCACACAGTCATAAAGCTTAAATCCCCAAGTGTATCTCTCTAGTATATTAGTTCTTCTGTGATATTTTCAAGAAACATAATGCCTTACCAGAAGTATTTACTTTGACTAGAGAGCTGTCTGTTTATTTAAGAATAAATGATCTTGAACTAAATTTTACACTGAAATGTAGGCATAATGGTTTGTCTCTTCTGAGAATTATATGTTTTACTTTATTTTACAATTCATTATACAAGTAAAGAAACCACGTTCTTGACTATGTTATTTGTGGATGTCTCTACACTTCTAACGGAGAAGGCAGTGGCACCCCACTCCAGTACTCTTTCCTGGAAAATCCCATGGATGGAGGAGCCTGGTAGGCTGCAGTCCATGCTAAGGGTAGGACACGACTGAGCGACTTCCCTTTCACTTTTCACTTTCATGCATTGGAGAAGGAAATGGCAACCCACTCCAGTGTTCTTGCCTGGAGAATCCCAGAGACAGGGGAGCCTGGTGGGCTGCCGTCTATGGGGTCGCACAGAGTCGAACACGACTGAAGCGACTTAGCAGCTACACTTCTAAAGCCTAATGCGTGCTTTCATTTTCAGAAGTACTGAACTTTGACGTTTTGACAGTGTTATTTAATATATAAACACGTTTGCTTATTATATTTATCTAAAACCTAGGAACTTAGGTTTTCTATACAGCACCATATAAAGCAGTTGAAAGTGAAAATTTCAATCGGAATAGTATTTTGACATTATTTTTCACATGACTATTAAGTACTAAGAATTATAATTTCACTGTAAAAGAACTTGACTTTCCCTAAGGAAACTCAGCATTTTCTAATGATCTGTCAGCAAAATATCTCCACAAATGAATTTATTTATTGAGTTCTAAAGTCCCAAGTTGTCTGGACAGTTCTCCAATTGTGTGTGATGTCCCTCCAAATTTAATTTTTTCTTATTTCTTGACATCTAAGATCCGTAGTGATTCTAAGAAGTGTGAAAAGAAAGTCCATCTGAGGCAAAATGGGATCACTTTAGCTCTCTCTTTGAAATTATATTTGAAGTTGCCTGAATATTTGTGAATGTATGTTTAAAGGAGAGGGTAGAAGATTAATAGCCCTCTGTGTTCTCAAAAGGAGTTGTGTGACTCCAAAGTGTCAGACATGAAAATCCAGGCAAATCAACCTGACTTCCTGCTTTCCTTAACAATGCATAAAATCCAGTTAAAGTAAATATCAGCTGCAGCTTTTAGTGGCAAAGAGGAGTAGAGATGAAAGAAATGGGAGGATATATGGAACTTGTTACTAAACAGCTAATCTCAGTCTTGCCTGTGGAAGAATAGATTTCAGGTGTTGAAAATGTGTATATGGGTGCTTGTGTTCTTTCAGGAGTAACTCATGAAGCTTTTGCCCGGATCTCAGAGGCTCAGGCCTCTTTAGTGGAGAAAGCTAACCACAATGAGAACTTCCTTATTTCCATAGCATAGGACCGAGAGAGAACTCATGATCCTGAAAGTGAGAAAACACTGAGTGCTCATGTGGTCCACAGGCTGACCAATAATATGCCAGAAAAAGTGGATCCAGCCCACGTTTTTAGAACACCATAGACTTTGGATGGAGATAACCTTGGTCCAAATAACTGGATGTTCAGATTTAGAATGTCTTTTAGTCTTAATTCCCCTATATGTTTAGCAGCAAAATAATATCCATTTGGAAGATTTATAGTGTGAATTAGCATGATGTATCAAAAACAACTAGCAAATGTCCAAGTACCTAAAATTGAGACATTTTTCCTTAATCCTTACGTGTTAAATGTTTAGCATTTAAAGAATAAGGCAATTTAAAAAATGAAAAACAAAAGCCTCCTATTTATCTCTTAAAACTGAATTAATGTGAATAATTGATAATTTAGAAAGGAGCAATGTTTGTGGAGAGTCCACAGTGACCACACTGCCATAATGTATTGAATAGTACTAAAATTAATCAATTTCCATCTGTCTTTGTTTGGCGATACCACTTGATCAGACACCACATATTATCTCTGAAGAGCGTCTCCTGCTGCTGTTGCACTGTCTGCTGGCTTTATTGCTTGCCCAGGAGAGATAATATTGCCTTTGGAAATGTGAATGAATTGGTTAGAAAATGGTTTGCTTGTAGCTGATTCTAAAGGACAAGCTTACCTGAAAATCAAATGTTTTTGAATTGCTGGAGTCTAGCAAGGAGGAAAAAAATGTAACATGCCCATCACCTTATAAATGGAAACATTTTTCTTACTAAGGAACTTGCCAAATAATAATTATTAGAAACTTCAAAAAGAGGCATAGTGTTTAATGCTTTTTTTAAAGCAATTAAAACATCTGCTCACTTATATGAATTCATTTATTCACTCACTTATTTAAGCAATATTTATTGAGTGTCTCTGGAATGGGAGTCACTACTGTGTCTTTTTAGTTTTTTATGGTAGTAATTGGAAGAACCTAAAGTGAAATATTGACAGCCCTAGCAAACCAAAACAGATGGCAAAACAAATGATATGAAATCTTTAAAAAGATCCTTTGTGTTGTTTACCAGGTGTCAGCAGCCCTTGAGTTTCACTGCTTGTTCTCCTACTTGCTCTGGGACCTGCCAGTCATCTGGATATGATTAAAAAGAATTTGTTATTCAGTTGCTAAGTCATGTCTAGCTCTTTGCGACCTCATGGACTGCAGCACCCCAGCCTTCCCTGTCCTTCACTATCTCCTGGTGTTTGCTCAAATCCACGTCCATCGCGTCATTTAACCACCCAGCCATCTCAGCCCCTGTCGTCCCCTCTCCTCCTGCCGTCAATCCTCCCCAGCATCAGGGTCTTCTCCAGAGTCGGCTCTTCTTTGGCTATCAGATGGCCAGAGTATTGGAGCTGCAGTTTCAGCATCAGCCCTTCTGATGAATATTCAGGGTTGATTTCCTAAAAAACAATTTACTCCCCTATAAATTATTAAGACTATGTTTTCAACTTATGTCCTCTGATGGTTCTAAGGATAAAACAATATTGTGATTTGAAAACTTATTGTAGACCATTAAAACGATATGAAAATGAGAGCTATTGATTGGGCAAATGTGTCTACTTTACGCTAATGTCAGTAATTTCAAGGAATAGCAGTTTTCAGAAAAACCAAGGCACTTCAGTAGGCTAATAAACAATAATTTTTTAATCTTACAATCTTATACAATAAAATTGGCACCCCAATGAATGATTTCCTTAATTTCAATTTTCCTGTTCATTGGCTGTTTATCTTTGGTCAGTGACAATATAGCTCCAGGAATGAGACCGCTTTACTTAAACGGAATTCTTTTGTTCACATCAACCACCTTATCTTCAAGCAAGATGCAATCTGAAAATTATAGGTAGAATGGAATTTGTTTTATGTAAAAAAAAAAGCTATTAAAGGAACCCCATTACAAAGCAAAGCCAACTTTAGTTTGAACTGCACTTCTGTGCAAATAGGAAACACAAATGACAGAAGCTGACTGTGCTTCATATTTGTGGTGCAAGAAGTTTTATGAAGTTCAAGGAGGAGAGAGAGAACTGAAGAGATTGCTGGAAGTGTTTGGTCAGTTGATTGTAGTGATAAAGGACAGGAAGTACTAAGCAAACTAAAATGATGCCTCAGTGGTAGATAAGGGAAAGTGACTCAGGGCAAAATGAACCCAATTTCAATACTGAACCCCAGTCAGAGTGGGTAACCTGATCAATTCCTTTAAATGCATTTTTCTCTTAATTTTATATTTTCTCTCATATTCCCCCTCTGGTACCTCTGCTTCTTTATTTGAGAACTCTGCGGCTAACCCTCATGACTTACTTTCCAATTCACATGCAACTATCACAAATTGACACGGTAAAGCATCTGTCTACAACGTGGGAGACCTGGGTTCGATCCCTGGGTTGGGAAGATCCCCTGGAGAAGGAAATGGCAATCCACTCCAGTACTATTGCCTGGAAAATCCCATGGACAGAGGAGCCTGGTAGGCTATGGTCCATGGGGTTGCAAAGAGTTGGACCCGACTGAGAGACTTCACTTTCACTTTCAACATCTGGACTTTAGCTCACAGGGAAGAACATTTTTACTTTATAATTCAAATTGCGTCAGCTGTTGTTAATGGCTTATAGTTACTAAAAGGGAGATTTCATTTCTACAAGCAAGTAAGGTACACCCAGAAAGTAACTTTTTGCAAACTGGGTGAGCAAAACTATTTTGTTGCTTCTAAAGAGGGGTGTTTTTTCAAACTAAACATTACTGTCCCCAGAGATTAAGTAGCATATTAGTGATTTGCAATTTACTATACAAAGTATATTGAATAGATAAAATCAGGACATCAAGAAATCACTGAAGGCAAGAATGTAGAAGTCTAGTGGAAAGTAAACATGTTATTATAGGTATCAACATGGATAATTCTCAAAAGGATAATGTTGAATGAGAAAAGCAAGTTGCACACTGAAACATATAGTGTGATTATATTTATGAATATACATAAAACAACACAAAATATTTTACAATGTCTCATGTGCATTTGTGGTAAAAGTATAATAATATGCATGAAAATTATAACACAAATATTAGTGCAGTTATTACTTCCAGGGAGAAAGGATTGAGAGTGAGAGGGGTTTTAACTGTATCTACACTTTGTGTAAATTAATATTAATATTTATTGAGAATATTATTATGACCAGAAGTAGTAATGAACACTAACAATAAGCTTTACAGTATTAGATAATTTGCACATTTTAATAAGTTTTTAATTATGGTAAATAAGTCACCAAGAAACATGTGAAATCAAATATTAACCATCTTCTATAAAAAGCTGTGGAGTAGTTCATATACAAAAGAATGACAAAGTGGTTTATGAACAATACAGTCAATATCTTCATAGTATGACATGATGTAAAGCCTCCTATAACAAAGCTGGACTCTTTTCCCCAAATTTATTTTATATTATAAACTTTGGGTGATATTTAATTAATCTGGTTCTCATAATTTCTGCCCTCAACTCCATTCTAATTTCATGAGAAAGATATGAGGAATCCGTCAAACAAATTAAACATCAACTTATATTGTCATAAGTAAGTAGAAAAAGAATTTACCTTCTCAGTAAGCAACTTATCCTGTGGCAATAAGATAATATGCTATATTTATTAGTCTAGACATCCTAGGAAAAGATATTTCCAGCTAAGCACCAGATATTCTGACTTTCTAAAGGTAGAACTTGTGATTCCATTTTTAGAAATAAATAGGTATCAAATGAAAATTTACTTCTGGAAAACAAACCACAACATTGATTTTTAGCCCAGTTAAGGGAAACAAACAACAAAGAAGAGGCTTTTCACATTTCTGATACATTCTGAATGTGATCATTTAAGCGACTGACTCAATACTGACACTTACCTGCAGACACTTGACCTTTGTCTAAATTACTTTTCCGCAACTGTGACTCATTCTTATTTCTTTAAGAAAAATCAGAAGTGAATATGGTATTTTCATTTGTTTCATAAATTTAGGTGGTAGGTTCATGGGTGTCTTTTCATTATTTTCTGAATGTTTTAGATATTCAAAAATTAAATATAGAGTCTGTATATTCTGTTGGTATTGTGGTGCAGTTTGCAATATATATCAATCAGTAATATAGGTTTGCCTGTTTCTAAAAAGCCAAAAGAAATGTACCAGGTAGTCTTTTCTGTAATTTGGGGATGCTATTTGCAAATAATATGCATTGTTATGAAGTGAAGTGACACAATATAGCAGAAATGATAAGAACATGAGCCTTGGAATCTGACAGACATAGTGTTGAGTCTCAACTCCCAACATTTAACAGCTTTGGGAAATAGTTTTAACTTCAAGCTTTAGTAAAAAGGAAATCAAGTGACCTTCATAAGGGGAAGTTAAAGAACTAAATATGGTCATAGAGGTCAAATGTTCAGCAAAGTGTTACAGAGTAAACAATAACTGGTAACCATCAGTGAGTTTATCCATGCCATTATGGAGTTTTTTTTAATCTTAGTTTTATACATTTTGGAAGGCTACTAAGTTTTTAAAATAATATTATTGGTGTTTTGTTTTTGGTAAAGTGCAATTACAGGAAATTGATAGGTGGTCAGTCTTAAGCTCTTTACAAAAGATGGTACCTATCTATTTATTTCTGTGATGATACTTCTTGGTTCATATCTGCTTCTGCATGTTCAAATTAATTGTTTCTTTCCAGAATTTTTCAGAGAAGATACAGCATTCTCTAGAGTGTGGAGAAGCATGGCATTACAAAAAGAGTTTCTCAATAATTTTACCAGTTATTATGTAGTGTTTCCATTAAACAGTATCTCTAAGGGTGATTAGAATTTTGTGAATATAAAATTTGCTGACTGTAGTCTTCAAGCTTGAGAGAATGTTTAACGTCTTTATTTTAAAATGATTCTAAAGAGGTTAAGTGATTTGATCAATGCCTCAAAATGAGTTACAGGTGGAGCCAGCTTTAGAGCATAGGTCTCTTGGTGCTTGGTTTGTCTGTTTAAAAAGTAACTATACTATTAAAAAATTAAGTATTTGTAAAAACAGAATTATATATGAAAATGAGTTGTGGACCTTTATGAGAAACTTTAAGGAAATAACAGAATGATGAAGTAATAGTGCTGATTCCAGACTTTTTTGTAGTTAGAATGAATAAATGGGGTATGGAGAAATTAATCTCAGTAGGAACATAAAAAGCAAAAGAATACTGATATTATAAAACATATTTTCTGCTAAGTCACTTCAGTCTTGTCCGACTCTGTGCGACCCCATAGACGGCAGCCAACCAGGCTCCCCCGTCCCTGGGATTCTCCAGGCAAGAACACTGCAGTGGGGTGCCATTTCCTTCTCCAGTGCATGAAAGTGAAAAGTGAAAGTGGAGTCTCTCAATCGTGTCTGACTCTTCGCGACCCCATGGACTGCAGCTCACCAGGCTCCTCTACCCAGGGGATTTTCCAGGCAAGAGTAATGGAGTGGGGTGCCATTGCCTTTTCTGTATAGTTTCATTTTAATTCTTAATTATGGATCCTTACCAAGATTTTCCCTAAAACATACTGTTTTAGGAAATCATTTAACAAATTAATAACACATTTCATGAATATTATATATAAATATATAATATAGTGTTGCAATAAAATATATCAGAATTATATTTACATATTAAGCATATTAAGATATATTTAAAATAATAAAAAATTGCATTTGCTGAATTATGTCTTATTGGTAGAAGAGTTGGAAATAATACATGAATAAGTGAGAAGTAAGAAGATGCAGATGGTGAATGCAGCCATGAAATTAAAAGATGCTTACTCCTTGGAAGAAAAGTTATGACCAACCTAGACAGCATATTGAAAAGCAGAGACATTACTTTGCCAACAAAGGTCCATCTAGTCAAGGCTATGGTGTTTCCAGTAGTCATGTATGGATGTGAGAGTTGGACTATAAAGAAAGCTGAGCGCTGAAGAATTGATGCTTTTGAACTGTGGTGTTGGAGAAGACTCTTGAGAGTCCCTTGGACAGCAAGGAGATCCAACCAGTCTATCCTAAAGAAAATCAATTCTGAATATTCATTGGAAGGATTGATGTTGAAGCTAAAACTCCAGTACTTTGGCCACCTGATGCAGAGACCCGACTCATTTGAAAAGACCCTGATGCTGGAAAAGATTGAAGGCGAGAGGAGAAGGGGACGACAGAGGATGAGATGGTTGGATGGCATCACCAACTCAATGGACACGAGTTTGAGTAAACTCTCGGAGTTGGTTATGGACAAGGAGCCCTGGCGTGCTGCAGTCCATGGTATCTCAAAGAGTCAGACACGATTTGAGCGACTGAACTGAATTGCACTGAAGAAGCAAAGTGTATCCCTTATTTGGATGAATTAAATGACTTATTTTCTGAAACTAAAATTAACCCAAAACAGAGCTCACATTAAAAGGTAGTGCTCATTTATATTTTAGAAAAAAACGTCAACTACTAAACTAATAATGTAATCTTTGTAGTTTAAATACCATCTTTTGACCGTGTATGAATTCAGAATTATGGGCTTCCCACAGGTGGCGCTAGTGGTAAAGAGCCCGTCTGCCAATGCAGGAGACATGAGACAGGGGTTTGATCCCTGAGTCGGGAAGATCATCTGGCGGAGGACATGACAACCCGCTCCAGCATCCATACCTGGAGAATCCCATGGACAGAGGAGCCTAGTGGGCTTCAGTCTATTGGGTCGCAAAGAGCTGGACGTGACTGAAGTGACTGACTGAGCACGGCAGCATGAATCCAGAATATACCAATTTAAAACTGAATAAAATATGTAATCCCACATTCAGTCCAACAAAGAAAAGAATGCAATTATTTAAAAAGAGAAGAACTTTAGAGCATAACTTCACTCTATAAACAAAATCTAGAGGAGGAGAAAGACAGTTTGGCACTGTAGAGGCAGGCACTGAATTTTGAGCTTATCCTGGCATGTTTAATTTGTCAACTGACTATTTGATTAGTTAGATTACACAGTAGTTATTAAAATGGCCAGAACTGTGAATTAGGCTTTGCACTTTCTTGTTTCAGAAGTGAACTCCTTTATAGCCAGTTTCAAAGGTTAAATCACAGAAGAAAAGATCATGGGTTCCTACAGGACTGACTGTCTAGCTTTCCTGGGTCTCCCTACGTCCCTGGCTATATCTCTCCATCCATGGTGTGCTCTTCAGAGCGGCTGTATTCTCACTTGTTCTCTGGCACACCTAATTGGTCCAGAGTTCAACATCTGAGATAAGCTGTCTTTCTATAGAAAACATGAGTCTTGCTCATTCAGAGACTGAAGATATAATTTGTATTCTGTTGCACTGGGCTTCAGTCACTTGTACCCAAAAGAATTCTCATGAATAAACAGCTTAAATAGTATTATGTATGTAACCAAACACTTTCTCTTTTTTTCAATCCACTCATCTATTGTAGATGGAAGAGATAAGCGAGTTCACCAAAAGCTTACTCATAGTGTTGTCCTAGAAGGAAAACTATAGGCCATTGGAAAGGATTTTATTGTCAGGAATGACATCTGTTGGTGGGAATGACAGTAGAAATCTTGGTCAGCTTGGCTTGGACACATGCTTGTAAAGACAACCACCATATTGTGGTCCCCAAACTTTCAAAACTTATTTGCTGGTGTATGCTAATCTCCATGTTAGATGGAAAAAGCAAAAGAGTTGGAATTCGACTGCTGTCACGCTGATGACCTGGAAATAAGGTGCGATGTGACAAACTTAGTATAAACTATTTCCCACAGGACTGACTCAGAGGAGCAGATGGCTGTGAGAAAGAACTGTCATCCAACCAGTGTATTCACAGTTTAGAAGATTGGCGAAGGGCTTTTAAACAAAGAAATACATTCTGTTAACAAAGGATTTTGTGTGGCCTCTTTCTGTTTTTCAGACACTTAAAGCTGATGCACGTATGTCTGACATTTCTAGTAAATACCTGTTCTCTGTTGTTTTGAGTATAACTGAAAATTTTTTCTTGGAAGAGTTTGCTCAATTTGTTTCCTTGAAAGTAAGAGAATTCTTTGCATTTAATTCTAGAAATGGAGAAAAGCAACATAAATATTGGCTGAACAAGGGCTTCGCTTGATTCAGGAACTGGTATTTTCATTTGAGTAATACTTACCATTTTGCAGTAAATGTAGTCTCCTTATAAAATGAACCACAGAGGTAGTGAAGTCCAGTGATATGCATGTACCAAGGTAGAACACACATAACCTAAGAAGATTTTTCATTTATGAGACTTTTCCTCAAAATTTCATCCTCTTCAGACTTTGATTTCTGCTTCTGTTAGATGGGGAACAAAGTTATTCTCCCTTAAAAGACAGTTTTCTGGATTAACAAATTTGTTGGTAAAATGTTTTTCCACCTTTGGAACAAAAGGTATTGATAATGACTAAGTGCCGTTAATCCTTGGCTAGGGTGCTTTCACTAATTCCCTTATGTATATACGCATAAACTGGTTAGTTCAAAGAAAAGTATGTCTATAGATGCTCCTCTTTGCTCAGAAAAAGGCTTTTCTTACTGCTAACATAATTAATTTGCAGTATAATTTAGATGCAGTGTCTGGTAAAGAAATGTTTTGTGTTCATGGTATCTAATGCATCTGCCAAATATATGATTATTGCCACTAAGATTTTATAAATAAAATGCCAAACTGAAAACAGCAATGGAGATAAAATATTTATAATGTATTTCTTTCCTGTATTTCTCCACTTGAAACATTTGCTCATCACAACAGTCATCAACAGATACACCGAATTAATCCATAAGTACTACAGTTACTACATTTTGACAGTTCAAAACATGTTGGGGAGGGGATAGAGTGAAGGAAACAGTGGCAGCTCTTCCCTTTTGCTCTGTCATTTGAATTTTCCTCCAAATGGTTTTGATCTTGACATTCTTTTGAAGAGACATTTTCATGAGACTTTCTAGAGTGGCAGAGATGTACTGGGGCTTCCCACGTGGCTCAGTGGGTAAAGAATCCACCTGCAACGCAGGAGACACAGGAGACTTGGATTTGATCCCTGGGTCAGGAAGATCCCTTGGAGGAAGGCATGGCAACCCACTCCAGTTATTCTTGACTGGAGAATTCCTATGGGGTATCAAAGAGTTGGACACAACTGAGCGATTAAGCACAGCACAGCACATAGAAAGTTAGAGCGCATACTTTTTCTAGATACTGTGCTAGAGTTGAGTATACAAAGATAAAATCAATGCCCTTTTTACTCCCCAAATAGATTGCAAGGTATTTTCCTTTCTTTCTTTTTTTTTTTTTTTTTTCCTTTAAATATTCTTTGTTTGGGCTTCCCAGGGTTGTACTCATGGTAATGAACTTACCTGCCAATGCAGGAGACATAGGAGATGCAGGTTCGATCCCTGGGTGGGGAAAATCCCCTGGAGGAGGGCATGAAAACTCTCTCCAGTATTTTTGCCTAGAGAATCTCATGGACAGAGGAGCCTGGTGGGATAGAGTTGATGGAATCACAAATAGTCGGACACGACTGAAGTGACTTAGCATGCTCACATTCTTCTTTTAGACATGTTTTGAGCATATAATGTAGCCTTTATAAAAATGCAGTGGCGATATCTCCTCTATCAGAGTGATTAGAACTGCTTATTGAATCAGAATCTTCATTATAAAAAAGAGAGGTCAGGTGAGTTTGGGGCACACTGGAGACAGAGACCAGCTTGGACACAGTGACTAGGTGAGTGCTGTGAAGGACTGTATTCACCAAGATTCGTTGGTTCAGTTATTAAGTATTGGAGTGGTTGTGTATCGATTATAGCCTGCCAAATGCCTCTGTCCATGGATTTTTTCCAGGCAAGAATACTGGAGTGGGTTGCCATTTCCTCCTCTGGACCCAGGGATTAATCCCCCATCACCAGCATTTCCTGCATTGCAGGCGGATTCCTTACTACTGAGCCTCCTGGGAAGCCCTGTGTATTGCTGTCTCCTGCCCAAACTAGGAAAACTAGCAGGATTAGTAGAAGGAAAGAAACATGAGTCAGATAATTACATAGTTATTTATTCATCTGTTTATTCATTCAACAAATATGTGTGGTCACGTACAATGCACCAGGCTTTCTTTTAATTTCTGGTATAGGATACCCTAGTGACCAGAATTCCCGTGTTCATGAAGCTTACATCCTGTTGTGTGGCAGGGTGTAAGAATGGTTCTTCAGAGAATGAACAAATAAGCAACTAAATATGTAGTTTGCCTGCTGATAATTGCTGATAGGAAAAACTGTTGTATAGTATGCGATAAGGAGTACCGGAGATGAACAGGGATTTGGATAGTTTGGTTCCATATTACATAGAGTAGCTTAACAAACTTCATTGTAAACAAAGCTGCAGTGAGGGAGTCTACTGTGCAGCTCTGGAGAGCAGAACAGGAGAGTTCTAGGAAAGGGAAGAGCAAAAGCAAAATTCTTGAGATGGGAGTATAGTCAGTATGTTGAAGCACCAGAAGGAGTCCAGCGAGGGGTGGAATGGGAGAAGTGGGCTGAGGCAGGAAGGGCAAGGGAAGCCTGATAAGAGAAGTCAGGGGGCAATCAAGGGGCCATGTTTTGCAAGGACTTTGGCATTTACGTAGAGTGGATTTGAACAAGAAAGTGTCACCATCCGAGAATGGGTTGAACAAGAGTGAACATCTATTTAAAATGAACTCATACAGTTTTCTAAATTCTTTTGAGAATCCATCAATGATTTATACTCTTGGTAGACAATATTTTATTCATTTGAGTGCTCAATTTGGGCCTAAGGGAAATATGAATAGCTGCTGCAGTGGTTGATGAGTGAAACTTATCCAAGGAATGGAATGCTTGTGCTGTTGATAAGGAAGACGGAAAACCAAGCTGAGGGCCTCAGAGGATGTTCTCCAGGGGATGGTTCACTGTGCGGCACAGGGACTCCTGTCCTCTGCGCCATTCACTTGGACTCAGAGTTTTCTCTCTTAAGTGGTTTGTTCAGATTTAACAAATATTGATTTAATATGCAATATTTTCCAAGCTTTGTTGTAAACAGTTTTACAAAAATAAACTAACGAATCCTTTTGACTCCCCTTTTGAAGTAGGTTCTGTGATTCTAGTTCTACAGATGGCAAGCCGAGGCACCATTCTAGGTGTGGGGGGTGGTCTTGATGAGAAATGTGGGACAAGAGTCACTAGAGGTAAAACCCTTTCTTGAAAGCAAGGCTGAGCAAAGTTCAGTTCTACAATATCATCCTTTCTGTGGTAAGAAACAGGACAGGATTATATGATATATGTTCTGGGTGAACTGAAAGCCAAAAGATTGGATAAAACATTGCAACTCGTATAGAAAACGTGTTTGAAATTCTGACTGGGAAAATTATTTTGAGCCAGAACTGAAATTCCAGTTCACCTAAAGACTTGTTGTTATTACTATTAATGATTATTTTTTGACCAACGGATTATGTGACAATTCAGCTGTTTTGCCAACTCTCTCATTACTTGGTCCTGCTAGCACACCTGTCATAATCTGCGCTCCAAATGCCGCATAATTACAGGATTCAAGAGCTGCTCTCTGTCCAAACTCTTCACGGCACCAAGTCAAGAGCTTTGAAAATGCCACCGCCTTCTCTGAAGCAAAGAGAAATGTTTCCTAATTGGGGCCTGACTTTCTTGAACAGAATTATTTGAAAAGAGAGGCCGCAAAAAGGAAATAATAAAGGTCATGACTAAGGGTCATAATAAAACTCTCTTAAGAAAATATCTGAATGTGCATGGCACCAAATTTTGTGACTCAAACAACAAAGACCTTGGTGAGTTAGTGCTCTGGGGACATAAAGGAAGCTGGTCTAACATAATGAAGAAAGCTGAAATGCAGTGCTTTACTGAATGCATGTGTGCGAGTGCGTGCGAGGAAGGCTGCGGTAGATCTCAGTGGACCAGGATGAGAAGAAAGGAATTCAATAACAACTTTTATTAGTAGAATTACATTTATGACAAAATGACCTTTTCCTGTTTCTTGTCTTGGTGGCTACTACTGAAATGGTGACACTTGGCAACTGGCATGGTTTTTTTTTTTTTTTTTTTACTATGTTTACTTTTTTTCAGTATGTTTCCTTTCCTTAATTAAAATGACAATGACTTTATTACTGAAAGTAGGTGGTATATTGGGGAGATCTGTGGTGGAGACTGCTAATTGGCTCCAGTATCCAATTCTCCTCTTTCTTTTCATCGATTAACTTTTCTAGGTTTTAGCTGATCCAGTGTTTGTCCTGCTGGCATTTCCCCTTCTGGTCTGCTTTGTAGCTTGATGTGCCATTGGACTGTTTCATGTTTCTTAGAGGGAGTGATGTGTGCTACTTTGAGGTTACACCCTTTAGAGGAAACTGCTTTCCCTCTCCTGGCCTTCCCTTCCTTTCTTCAGATGGCAATATACAGGTGGGAGTACTGAGTCTGCTTCAGCTTCAAGCATGTGATAAGGACAACACACTAGTTGTATCATCCAACATGCAGGCTAGGAAATAGAAACCACTCCCAGGTATCCCAACCAGAGAAGGACTTAGCAAGGTGAATTAAGTGCTTACAAAATGAGCATGGGGATTGGCAGAGTGAAGTTAGAGAACCACCAGAGGACAGGTGGTTTTAAGTTTATGTCATTGTGCTTCTGAGGCAGAGGGCAGACAACTGCTGTTGTTGCTGTCCCCCTCTGCCATCACCTTGGCTGCCCATACTGCTAAAGAGTGGTCTTTAGAATGTGGCTTCTGCATATACTCATATCTCTTAAAAATTGTTTGAGAGCCACCACTGTATCCACTCTTGTGAAATAATCCCTGCCTGAGAAGGAGAGATATCATATGGCATCTCTTATATGAGGAATCTAAAAAGAAATGATACAAATGAACTTATTTTCAAAACAAAAAGACTCACAGACTTAGAGAACAAACTTATGGTCACTGGGTGGAAGGATGGGGAAAGGGGTAGTTAGGGATTTGGGGATGGACGCATACACACTGCTATATTTAAAATGGATAACCAGCAAGGACCCACGGGATAGCACAGGGAACTCTGCTTAATGTTGTGTGGCAGCCTGGATAGGAAGAGTATTTGAAGGAGAGTGGATACATGTATATGAATGGTGGAAAATGTATATGTATGTGTATGTGTATATGTATACAAGAGGGCATGCTAAGTCACATCAGTCATGTCCGACTCTTTGCAACCCCATTGGATTGTAGCCCACCAGGCTCCTCTGTCCATGGGATTCTCCAGGCAAGAATACTGGAGTGGGTTGCCATTCCTTTCTCCAGGGGATCTTCCTGACCCAAGGATTGAAACTGTGTCTCCTGAGGCTCCTGCATTGCAGGCAGATTCTTTACCACTGAGCCACCAGGGAAGCCCATATATATGTATATGTACATGTATATGTGTGTGGGAGAATAGATACATGTATCCACCAGTCATCTGAAAGTATCACAATATTGTTAATCAGCTATAATCTAATTGAAAATAAAAAATTTCAAATTAACAGAAAAAAGAAAAAAAGAGAAAAGACCAGAATCCAACTACTAAAAGAAGCCTCTTCCGATTTCTACTTTCCAGTCCTCCCACAAATGCATCTTATTGGTACAATTAATATTACTCCTGGAAGACTAGCCACTAGGAAGCCTGGAAAGTGTGGTCATCTGTCTCTGGCCATTGTGATAAGGAGGTGAGAATGTACCCCAAGTATCAGTAAACAAAATCTAGAGCACTAGGAGTCAATGGCAATGAAATAGAAGAAGCCTGGGTCCTGGAACCTATGGAATATCCAATTAATCCTGAACCATACATCGCAAATGAGAAATAAACTATTGCCTTGTTTAGTCCACGATTTTTTTTTTGATTTTGTGTCACTTGTAACTTAATCTAAGATTAAGTAATTCAATTTTTTTCATCAGAAATGGCATGCTGTAAATAACATGTGGTGTTGGATTAGTGTAAGCTTCCACGTAATAAGAACTCATTGCAGTTTAGAAAGCTGGTGACCTCCTTTACCTCATCATAAATATTTGGGAACACCATCCCCCAAACTCTCTTGGAACGCAGTCTATCTACCTGCTTATCCTCAAAGCTTTAGGGAAAATAAGAATTCAAAATTTTGTTATTGTTATTGTTGCTATCACAGGTTTTAAAAGTGAGGTATGTACTTAGGGTAGAATTGGCCAGGGTATAAGCAGAGATGGAGGAATTATTGCTCTGATAAACTCAACCATATCTGTCTCTTAACTGGAATGCAAACTGAGAGCATAAGTCCTCCCAGGGTTAAAATATCTCACTACTTCTGTTACCCAAAGCAAGACAGTAACTTTAACCAAATATACAGCAATTTCCAAGCTAACTATGACAGCAAAGCTAGTTTGGATAATTGCAAAGAACCAGAGAGGGCTATGTATCAATACTTATAATTTCCCCCTTTTCCTAATGGGAAATCCTATTTCTACCTCACCATTAACTACAATAGGGGGGAAAGTAATTTATATTTGTTTTGTACTTTTGCAGACCTGTCCAGACTCATGTAACTCAGACATGCTGGACTTTGAGCTGGATACTGGAATTGGAGGGGACTTTGGCATTGGGTTCCTTCAGGAGAGGTAAAGTGTGTTCCTCTTGTAAGAGGAGTGAATCTAAAGAGGCAGAGCATCGAATCTATAAATTGCTTTGGGTAGTATACTCATTTTCACTATATTGATTCTTCTGATTCATGAACATGGTACACTTCTCCATCTATTAGTGCCCTCTTTGATTCCTTTCACCAGTGTTTTGTAGTTTTCTATATATAGGTCTTTATTTTCTTTAGGTAGATATATTCCTAAGTATTTTATTCCTTTCATTGCAATGGTGAATGGAATTGTTTCCTTTATTTCTCTTTCTATTTTCTCATTATTAGTGTATAGGAATGCAAGGGATTTCTGTGTGTTGATTTTATATCCTGCAACTTTACTATATTCATTGATTAGCTCTAGTAATTTTCTGGTAGAGTCTTTAGGGTTTTCTATGTAGAGGATCATGTCGTCTGCAAACAGTGAGAGTTTTACTTCTTCTTTTCCAATTTGGATTCCTTTTATTTCTTTTTCTGCTCTGATTGCTCTGGCCAAAACTTCTAAAACTATGTTGAATAGTAGTGGTGAGAGTGGGCATCCTTGTCTTGTTCCTGACTTTAGGGGAAATGCTTTCAATTTTTCACCATTGAGGATAATGTTTGCTGTGGGTTTGTCATATATAGCTTCTAATATGTTGAGGTATGTTCCTTCTATTTCTGCTTTCTGGAGAGTTTTTATCATAAATGGATGTTGAATTTTGTCAAAGGCTTTCTCTGCATCTGTTGAGATAATCATATGGCTTTTATTTTTCAATTTGTTAATGAGGTGTATTACATTGATTGATTTGCAGATATTGAAGAATCCTTGCATCCCTGGGATAAAGCCCACTTGGTCATGGTGTATGATCTTTTTAATGTGTTGTTGGATTCTGATTGCTACAGTTTTGTTAAGGATTTTTGTATCTATGTTCATCAGTGATATTAGCCTGTAGTTTTCTTTTTTTGTGGCATCTTTGTCAGGTTTTGGTATTAGGGTGATGGTGGCCTCATAGAATGAGTTTGGAAGTTTACCTTCCTCTGCAGTTTTCTGGAAGAGTTTGAATAGGATAGGTGTTAGCTCTTCTCTAAATTTTTGGTAGAATTCAGCTGTGAAGCCATCTGGACCTAGGCTTACTGCTGGGCATACACACCGAGGAAACCAGAAATGAAAGAGACATGTGTACCCCAATGTTCATTGCAACACTGTTTATAATAGCCAGGACATGGAAGCAACCTAGATGTCTATCAGCAGATGAATGGATAAGAAAGCTGCGGTACATATACACAATGGAGTATTATGCAGCCATTATAAAGAATACATTTGAATCAGTTCTAATGAGGTGGATGAAACTGGAACCTATTATACAGAGTGAAGTAAGCCAGAAAGAAAAATACCAATACAGTATAATAATGCATATATATGGAATTTAGAAAGATGGTAACAATAACCCTGTATGCAAGACAGCAAAAGAGACACAGATGTATAGAACAGTATTTTGGACTCTGTGGAAGAGGGAAAGGGTGGGATGATTTGGGAGAATGGCATTGAAACATGTATAATATCATATAAGAAATGAATCACCAGTCCAGGTTTGATGCATGATACTGGATGTTTGGGGCTGGTGCACTGAGATGACCCAGAGGGATGGTATGGGGAGGGAGGAGGGAGGGGGGTTCAGGGTGGGGAACACGTGTATACCTGTAGCGGATACATGTTGATGTATGGCAAAACCAATACAATATTGTAAAGCAATTAACCTCCAGTTAAAATAAATAAATTTATATTTTAAAAAAGGAGGCAGAGCATGTCATAGCCTGCTGGTTGCTGCTTAATATCTCTTAGAAAATGGACATGCAGGCAAAGCGGGGGAAGGGAGGCTGAGATGAGCTGGGAAAGTAGCACTGACATATACCCACTGCCATGTGCGAAACAGACAGCTAGTGGGGAGCTGCTGTGTAACGTAGGAAGCCTCAGCCCAGTGCTCTGTGGTGACTGAGAGAAGGGGGAGGGGGTGGGGGTGGGAGGTTCAAGAGGGAGGGACATATGAATACATATAGCTGATTCACTTTGCTCTTCAGCAGAAACTAACACAACATTGTAAGGCATTTATACTCCAACAAAAAATATTCTAAAAAAGAGACAATGCATTTGCCTCTTCTTCACCCCTTCTTCTGGCTTGTTCCCTCCACCCTGATAATCACCATCTTGGACCATGAAAACTCTTTTTTTTCCCCCTCATTGTTTTTATTTTCAAAAACTGTTTTCTAAAGTATCTTAGAATTGAAAAAACAACATATAAACCTTCAACGATTAGCTTATTGACAACATCGTATGAGCTCGTTTTTGCCAAACTCAGAGAGATAGGCACAACTTAGGATTTTGTTTTGAATTCAGAATAAGAGAAAAATTTCTCCATGTTCTTCTGTTATTTTTCATTTTTGTTGATACAAAAATTTTAGTTTCATGTATTATGTAAATGATCATATGTTTTCAATTAGACACACAACTAGTGTTTTATCTACTTTGTAAGACATGACTTTTATTCCTTTAGAAGGAAGCAAAATAAAAATAGAGGATGGATTTACTTATAATACAAAATACCTCATTCAATTTTTCAATTAAGAAAGAAAAAATTGAATGTAACTATCTCAACCCCAGTTTATATTCTTTGTTTTTCTCTGGTTTCCTTTTTGCCTTAAGGAATGAAAAGGATTAAGTCTGTGTAGTAATTTAAATAGAATTACTTGCCAAAAATCCTCTGCCAAGATCAGTGAAAGGGGATTAATTTTAAGCTGCCCTAATCAGAATATTTTTAAGAAAAAGTGAATCAAGAAGCAACTGTTTACACTACAGGCACATCCATTTTGATACCATTTGTAAAAACTATTTTCTCTCAAAATTACTTACAATTATCTTTTACCTTTTTTGACAAAAGATTTTGAATGGTTAAATATACCACTGAAGATTCTAAGTTCCTGAATTTGTATGACAGTATTCTATATCACTGTATGGAATATATCCTTTTTGGTTAAAACAAATGCTTGATTATTCCTTAATTCCTCTTATATTCCCCAATATTTTATTTTGGAGAGAGACTAGGTCTCTGCCTAATGGTCATAATTTTCTTCCTTTCATTTCGGTGCTGACAAAAGCAGCCTAAATACTCCTGCTCATATTTTAAAGTGACGCATGAGCATATAAACCTTATTTTTGGGAACTAGTATATTTTACCCAGAGAGGAACCAGAATCAGTTCAGTTCAGTTCAGTCACTCAGTCATGTCCGACTCTTTGCGACCCCATGAATCGCAGCATGCCAGGCCTCCCTGTCTATCACTATCTCCTGGAGTTCACTCAAACTCACGTCCATTGAGTGGGTGATGTCATTCAGCCATCTCATCCTGTCATCCTCTTCTTCTCCTACCCCCAATCCCTCCCAGCATCAGAGTGTTTTCCAATGAGTCAACTCTTTGCATGAGCTGGCCAGAATAGATAGCAAATAAAGACACTTGGACTTCCCTGGTGGCTCAGACGGAGCGTCTGCCTACAATGTGAGAGACCCGGGTTCAATCCCTGGGTCGGGAAGATCTCCTGGAGAAGGAAATGGCAACCCACTCCAGTATTCTTGCCTGGAAAATCCCATGGATGGAAGAGCCTGGTAGATTACAGTCCATGGGGTTGCAAAGGGTTGGACATGACTGAGTGACTTCACTTTTTCACTTTTCTAAAGACACTTGGGGCAGGGTATCAACACAGAAATATCTTCAGTATATTTCTGGATTTCCAGAATTTCCAAAAGCAAACTCAAAATATCAGGATAATATGAAGATAATACTATTTCTTCTCTTATTCTTTAGGGATTGTATCTTGACAGCACTGGTTTTGATTTAACATCTCTTGTCTAAATCTACTGCTTCTCATATCACAATTAATCCAGGACTAGCATTTTTTCTTGTTTACACTGAAGCTGGAACTGTTCTCATGAATCTATGCCTCTCCATGGAATCAGATAAATTTATAGGCTCTATGTACGTTTTGGGCTTCAGGGGCAAGAAAGTAGGGCTGTTCTGAAGAGAACTGGTGGTATATTTAGGAAGGCAAATGTCTAGTCTTGAAAGAAATTAATACATAATTCAGAATCTGGAAGGCCAGAAGCAGTCATCAACAACAAATATAAGGTGAGGTCTTAGTCTATGGCAGGTGCTACATGCTTTTTACCCTGCTTTGTATTATTTCTGGGTGCACCCTAAAAGGACTTTAGAGACTACAGACAAACCTTCTCTGGCTAAGACTAGAGTATGCATTAGTACAGAGATCTTCAGGGTAAGCCCTGTTGTTTAGTTGCTGAGTCATGTCTGACTCTTTGGGACCCCATGGACTGTAGCCCACCAGGCTCTACTGTCCATGGGATTCTCCAGGCAAGAATACTGGAGTGGGTTGCCATTCTCTTCTCCAGGGGATCTTCCTGACCCAGGGATTGAACCTGAGTCTCCTGCATTGGCAAGGAGATCTTCAGTTCAGTTCAGTTCAGTTCAGTTCAGTTCAGTTCAGTTCAGTTCATTTCAGTCGCTCAGTCGTGTCTGACTCTTTGCAACTCCATGAATTGCAGCACACCGGGCCTCCCTGTCCATCACCAACTCCCAGAGTTCACTCAGACTCACGTCCATCGAGTTGGTGATGCCATCCAGCCACCTCAATCTTTGTCATCCCCTTCTCTTCCTGCCCCCAAATCCCTCCCAGCATCAGAGTCTTTTCCAATGAGTCAGCTCTTTGCATGAGGTGGCCAAAGTACTGGAATTTCAGCTTCAGCATCATTCCTTCCAAAGAACACCCAGGACTGATCTCCTTTCGAATGGACTGGTTGGATCTCCTTGCAGTCCAAGGGACTCTCAAGAGTCTTCTCCAACACCACAGTTCAAAAGCATCAATTCTTCGGTGCTCAGCTTTCTTCACAGTCCAACTCTCACATCCATACATGACTACTGGAAAAACCATAGCCTTGACTAGACGGACCTTTGTTGGCAAAGTAATGTCTCTGCTTTTGAATCTAGGTTGGTCATAACTTTCCTTCCAAGGAGTAAGCGTCTTTTAATTTCATGGTAGCATTCACCATCTGCAGTGATTTTGGAGCCCACAAAAATAAAGTCTGACGCTGTTTCCACTGTTTCTCCATCTATTTGCCATGAAGTGATGGGACCAGATGCCATGATCTTCATTTTCTGAATGTTGAGCTTTAAGCCAACTTTTTCAATCTCCTCTTTCATTTTCATCAAGAGGCTTTTTATTTCCTCTTCCCTTTCTGCCATAAGGGTGGTGTCATCTACATATCTGAGGTTATTGATTTTTCTCCCAGCAATCTTGATTCCAGCTTGTGCTTCTTAGCAGCTGATAAAACCAAAAGGATAAAGGAGAATATTTGAAGTGCAGAAATTTATCTTGAAATTCCTATATTTTTGCAAGTAACATATACTAAGTGATTTACCTCATTAATCCCAGAATTAATATTCTTTCATACTTTCAGAATTTACATTTCCCTATTATGTATTTTAACCATTTTCTATTCATAAGCATAAACATGTGAAGCAGAGAGTACAAAAGAAAAAATTTTTTCTACAGTATGGGCTTGATATATCTTTCTTAGACTGACTTTTCACCACTAGCTGAACATTTCTTTTTTAAAATAATGATGGAAACGACATTCTGTCTCTTAGAGCACCTAGTCTCATATATTTACTTTGTGGATTTCATCAGCAGGAAGATAGGCTTTTGCTTTCTGAAAACACCTCTAAGTAGGGAAAAGAAGCTATCATTTATCCAAGGTCATTTTATTGATGATCAAGACCAATTAAGCTGATTTCTTTCAACCTCTTACTTTATACAGTTAATAGAGTTTATGGCTATGGCCTTCTAATCCTGTTCTCCAGGTAAGAGCTACAAAGAGAGTCCTTGGTGCCCTGAGGCGGGCCATTTAACTTTGCAAGGCCTTAACTTCTTCATGGATAAAATGGATGTAATAATAGTACTTACCTAGGATAATTGCACGGATTGAATTAATAACATGTAAGGTGCTTAGAAAGGTTGATAATACATAGTAAACACTCCATAAATCTTTTCTCTCATTCAAATCTTACATGGATCCTATTCAGTGGTGCTACTTGCCTTATTTTATGGATGAAGGGATTGACCTACAAAAGACATAAGTGACTTATTCAAGTATTATCATCAGATGATGGAGCAAGGTTTGGAATCCAGGCCTTTGGTCTTTTGACTGTAATTTTTCAAATGTTTCAGTGTTTTAATGTGCTCATTAATATCTTTAAAAATCAGCTAAAATTTCTGTGTGAATGCCAACTGATCACTTGTTTTCATATTATACTTTTATAGCTATTTATAAACTGTTCACCAGATGCTAAACTTACCTTTTTGTGTGTGTGAAAAAACAGACTTCTGTTCATTACTCTGTTAATTGCTAAAGTAGAATAACTACTTTGAGGGTAGTTTTTATATTAAAATAAGATACTGTAGCTTGTCATAATGGTCATACAAGTAGCTCAAGTTTAACTAGATTTAGGAAATACAACTAAAATTTGATGTACATATAAATTAAAGGTTAGCACTATACCTTACCAAACAGCTGCTCTTAGAGACTAAAAAAAATTATGAACTCTAAGGTGATTTAGTTTCAAAACTTGTGATTTGTTTATATTGCCTGAGTAACAACAACTGAAGAAATGAGCTAGAAGCTATGACTTCACATGTTTTGAAACTAAGTTCTATTCACACTTAATACCAGCATACCATTAAAAAAGATGTCTGCTTAGCACCCTTCCTCTCCACTGTATTAAAGATGTAGGGTTTAAAAAACTTGTCCTTGCCTCTGAAGGAGAAACTAGTAGGTAAATGTTGCCACAGCTGGTGAAATTAGACTTATCCAGGAGAATCACATGTCACTTGGCATTTACTGAGATCTTTCTGTGCTTCGAATTCTGACCACCTCCTTGCCTCCCCCACCAAATCATGATCTTTTCCTTAAGTCAATTCAGGAGAAATATATGAAAGAATATCTTTAAATATTTCTAATGCAATAAACATTTCCCAGATGTTTTGAAAACTAGAGTATTGATTTCATATAAAGCCAAATAGCGGAGGAGGTAAAGTTAATCAAGGAAGGAGAGGAAGCTGAGTTTTGGACCAGGTTTAGAAAAATAGAAACTTCTTCCATTTATGAACTCTTTTTTTTTTTGTTTATAGATAGAAGATCTTACCAGAGAAGGCAATGGCAACCCACTCCAGCACTCTTACCTGGAAAATCCCATGGGCAGAGGAGCCTGGTTGGCTGCAGTCAATGGGGTCACACAGAGTTGGACACCACTGAAGTGACTCAGCAGCAGCAGCAGCTCTTACTTGAAAAATATTAAAAAATGTGATTTCATGAGTAATTTTGTAGATGCTAGTGTTCCCTATCTCGTCTGGTGCTGTAAAGTAGAAACTGAAAACTCGAGAAATATTTATAAGATGGGTTGTTGAGTTTTAATTCAATTATACCATTATAATCCAAGATAAATTGTTTATGGTATGTGTGTGTGTGGCATCTTTACAAAGGGGTACTGCTTGATATTGGAGTGGGAAATGGCAACCTACCCCAGTATTCTTGCCTGGAAAGTTCAGTGGGCAGAGGAGCCTGATGGGCTACAGTCGATACAAAGAGTTGTACACTACTGAGCAACTGGGCACACACACTGCTTGACATCGCGTTAGAGAATAAAATCCTAGTCACATCGATGACACTTTGAGAATTAAAAGAAACGACTCAATCCTTAATTTCTGATTCATTTCACACACTTCCCAGGTCATTATTCAGCACTGATGGTGCAGTGGGGACAAGACAATCTGAGGAGTATCCATACCCACAGTATCACTGGAGAATGGCTTGACCTGGATCGTTGAAGATCCCTGGAAGTGGGAAGAGGGGCCAGTGCAGACGGCAAGGCACAGGTGCTGCCTGCTCCGCGCTGGCAGTAGCCCGTTTCCGACAGGCTGCTGCACTGGGCACGATCTGAGGCTCCCAGGTGGTCTTCAAGGACAGCCTGCACTGCAGCCAACTTGTTCTGCTGAGGTCAGGGAGAGGGCCTGGGCACAGAACCAAGGATCTGCAGAAGGTAGGAGTGAGTTATTAGAGGGCAAGTGTTGGCATTTGGGAAAATGATTCCTGACTAGTGATAAAGAAATGATTAATTCTCTCAGGACAGTTGTGCTGTACTTAATCCTACTTTAAGGTCAGTGGGTACTTTGAATGAATATTAAAGAGAGAAGATTTTGTTACTAACACCTTAATATAATGTTTACTTAAAAATCTGGCATATGGCTGAATCTCTGTACCTAGGGGTACAGAGTTTCTGTGGCATCTCATCACCTGCATTTTCTTGGAAGTCCTAACAGTAGCTGACCAGACACAAACTGAGACAATCATCCTGATGGTGACCTCCTGCATCTCTGCTTATACTGGGCTCTGCGACTTCAGGCTCTTGCAAGACTGTGGGATTTATTAATCTTAGGCCAGACGTTCCATCCTAGCCTGGTACAGAACGACCTTTAGTTCAAAGTCTCAGTAAGAAAGAGGAAGTCACGTCATTACCTCCATGCCTACTTCACTTTGTATCCTTTAATGCCTCCCAATACACAAGGTCACCTTAGTGACCCATCCTGCTTTTCAGTCATCTTCACAATCTGGGAATTGTCCTCTCCATTCCAACACACACACTCACTCCTCACCAGCCAACTTAAACTTCGTTTCTTACAATTTCTGCTTTTTGTAACACAAACTCTACATCTTTACACTCTTCAATCAATGATTCCTCTTCTATATCTCAACACAAATGATGATAATATTCATATTTTCTACACTTTACTATATCTGAAATAGAAATACATATGAAAGCCATGCTGTTTTACAGTTATGACTGATAATTTCAAAATTCTTGGTAGTATGTAGAATAATGGGCCTCTTAGCCCTGAAAGCATCATAGATTACATGAAACACAGTAGCTCTTCTGAAGAGAAGCCTCATCACCTTTTCTTGAGTGGATGGCTTTCACTTGTTCTTAAGCCTCCCAGTGTGCCTTGTCCTCTTGCTAGTGAGTTCGGTTTCTTCTTTGAGATCTACAGTCCTGTGTAGACCTCTGTTATACTATGGGACCACAGTTCAGGAAATATTTACAAATCTGTCTGTAACTTTAGACTTGGGTATTGGTTTACATGTAAGGGGCATCTCCTGTTGACCTATTCTCTTTTAAATAAAATAATGTTTAGTAAAAATTGGGAGAGAAAAAACATACATTGTGAAAGTCAGTTACCTTAGAAATGACTTGACACTACATGGAAAAGTATTCTTGCTAATAAATAGCACCAGCACTTTTCCTTGTTTCTCTCATGGCTGTTTGTCATCAGAACTGAGGAGAATATATGTGTTATATCTGTGATTCTGAATGAAAACAAAATTAATCTATATAATTATAGTAATATCTTTCATATACATTATTACTTGAATTACAGTAGAAGTTTTATAAGAATTTACTTTGTTCATTTATGCTGGTAAGTCTGACGAATTTGCTCTTTTGTTTCTCTCTTTTTTTTTTCTGTTAGTTATTATACTGTCTTAAGTTTGCTAAGTTAAAAGGAAGCTTTAGAAAGTGGTTCTATAATTCGTTTGGAAGTCTTACTAAATATGATTATGATTTCATACCTTTAATTCTCAAGCACTCTTTTTACCTTCTCTAAGGCCTTATGAGAGTGGCTGAAGCATAAAACTTACTGTAATGAGGATGTTTATATAGGGAGTGTGAAACTAATTTTTGAATGGGTATTAACACAAACTATTATATTTATCAATAAAAATGTTATCTCTGGAAAACTCAACACAAACATACATAGAAAGAATTAGAAAAATCAAAGTAATCAATAAAAATACTTCCTTACAAATCAACAAATATTGTATTTGAATCATGAAGTATTTATTTAGGGTTTTGGCTTTGTTCAAAACAAAATGTTTTCTGTAAGGAAAAAAAGAACAGTACTTGTTTTTCAACTCTTTGTTTAACTCAGTATATAAGCAAATATGCATACATGTTAAACATTGGTTGTATACACATATCTGAAATGTTTATATACCAATATTGAGAAGCATAAAACATCTCTCCATAATTGGTGAACTTTACAGGTACCATTAAAAATCAAAGATCACATCTACATGTCAATAGTTAATATTTTATATTTCTAAAGTAAAACATGAATGTTAGTGGGTTCTTTTCTATGCGTTGCTCTTCCAAGTGATGGAGGTGATGGCTTTTCCCGTGCTGAAGTGTCCGATGTCAACCAAAATATTCTTGAGTCAGTTTTCCTCACCCTCATTGTGAGATCTCTAGTATTCATGAGGGCCTAGTTCATAATCCTTTGGCAGTCACTCTGTCTTGAGCAAAGTAGAAACTTTGTGACAGCATCAAACACTCGGACAAATATTCACAGAAGTGCTTCTGACTATACCCCAGTTAAAAGTTGGGTTGTGCAAGTTAGGAAGAAATTTGTTAACACCAGAAAGATGAAAGAGAGTGCTGTATTAATTCCCTTGGGGCTATTGCTGTTGCAATTCACAATTCTTTTGAAGTGTAGAATCTGTAGGCTTACTACCTTGGGTACAGAGCATTTTTCTGAATTAGTGTTATGTTTTCAACATTTTATATTTAAAAAAAAATGTACTTGAGTTAGTATTTCTTTATTGAAATTATATTTCTAATTTTGGGGGGGTTTGGCCTTGAAATTAGATATATTTTTTACTTAAGAGGATTTTTCAATGACTCATTTTTTATTCCAAAGAATAAAATGTCAAATTCTTTTCTGCCTCTTTTATAAAGGTGAAGAGTAGGGTATAGAGAGTTTTATTGGGTAGATTACAAATCTAGCTCAAAATCCACAATAGACTTACAATGATTAAAAGCTGTTACTGACTGAGTTTTTTATTCCAAAAAAAAATTGATGAGGTGAGACCAGCTCATACTTGAATGGATGTATCGGGACAAAGCAAGAGTATTAAAGTGTTAACCTCAGTGCTTGGAGACCAGGACAGTGAAGAAACGAACTCAGCAGAAAGCTCACGTGGTTCTGACCTCCAGTTAAGGTAGGAGGTCCTCGCTCCTATGGCTGGAAGGACATGCCTAAACAAAATCTTAATTCCTTTACAATCTCTCGTTTCTTGTTTCCTTGAACCCCCCGCGAACAGACGGGTGGCAGTGGGTGCAACTGAGGGACTCTGGAGAGGCCCTGGTGTGTCCCAAAGGCACTATCTGCTGGGCCCCAGTAGCTGGGGGGGCCAAGCCGGTGGGGGTTCTTCTGTCCTTACTCTTCTCTGTGCCAAGAATCAGGCCAATGAAAACCGTGAGCACTGGTCAGATATTTAGCAAAATTTCCGGCAGGTATGAAGCGGATTTCTTGGCACGTTTTTCCCACTGCTTTTTCCTCCTGTCCCTCAGCTCTATCCCGGGACTTGAGCCTGGCCAAAAAGTAAGAGGTGGATTTGTTAGGATTCAGAGAGAAGCCCACTCTTGAGAGTGTGGGCCATTGCCAAGGGCAAGGGCTGGGGCCATGGAATGGGGCCTGGCTAGGTTTTGCAAGTGGGGTTAATTCATATGCTAATGAGTGGGAGGATCATCCCAGGCATTGGGGAACCACCCACTCCATCTTTTGACAGTGCCTTAGAGCTGTCCTGCCACCTCTGAGTGTGTCTGTTGGCTTATAGATTGGGGATTAAGATTTACTTGAATTTGACTTGTCATCTAGGACCCAGTTGATTTTAATTGGTTTACATTATGCCCTTGTGCTCCAGTACTCTCACCTAGAAAATCCCATGGATGGAGGAGCCTGGTAGGCTGCAGTCCATAGGGTCACTAAGAGTCAGACATGTCTGAGTGACTTCACTTTCACTTTTCCTTTCACGCATTGGAGAAGGCAATGGCACCTCACTCCAGTATTCTTGCCTGGAAAATCCCATGGGCGAAGGAGCCTGGTAGGCTGCAGTCTGTGGGGTCGCTAAGAGTTGGACACGACTGAGCGACTTCACTTTCACTTTTCACTTTCATGCATTGGAGAAGGAAATGGCAACCCACTCCAGTGTTGGAGAATTCCAGGGATGGGGGAGCCTGGTGGGCTGCCATCTATGGGGTCGAACAGTCGGACACTGACTGAAGTGACTTAGCAGCAACCTCAGTGTAGGTGTCTTAAAAGGAAAAGCTTTATAATGACTTTAGTCTGCACTTCTTATATGGAGATGCTATTCATTTAGGTTAGAGCTTAGAGGTAGATTATGGTAAAGAATCTGCCTACAATGTTGGGAAGATCTTCTGTAGAAAGCCATGGTAACCCACTCCAGTATTCTTGCCTGGGAAATCCCATGGACAGAGGAGCCTGGTGGATTACAGTCCATGGGGTCGCAAAGAGTCAGTCAAACTGAGTGACTAGCACTTTCACTTTTCAAGGTCACCTAATGACTTGGTTCAGTAGAAATTAGCCTGGAATTGTCATAATGGAAACTTTCTATATAATCTGACTCCTTAATATGAAGAAAAAAATAAAAAATGTCAATTAAAGGAGCCTTGGGAATAATTAAGGAATTTCTTGGGGCCACCAATATTTATTCTCAGGAGGAAGTAATGACCCTTATCTGGCCATGCCTACTCGGTCACCTTCAGAAATGCATATTTCTAGTTTTAATCCACTGGATGGCCGCATATTGCTTTATATTGCCTTTATATGTAGAGCTTTTATAGACTTTCTATTGAATGGGCTCATTATTTAAAGATTTCTATTAATACTTATTTGTATTACGTTGATCTGTGCAATCCATTCAAAAACACGTTTGCCCCTGAATGTTGATGTTCTTGATTGTGTCTTTTTCTTAATATTTACAAGTAGCCAGGTTAGCTTTCAACTCACATTTACCCATTATAGACATTAAATTTCTGTCAGTTATATAATACTTGATACTATAGTCTTATTCATTAAAACTTATTGTGTGCTTCCAAAGAAGATTTTTAAACATAAGAAACATACCAAATATCAGATTTTTACTACCTGGGCAGAATAATAGGAAATGGTGTGCATCCTTTGCAATCATTTGGCACTTTTTATTAATGCCTAAATTTATGTTTGTTTTTAAAATTTTTATTGTCCCTGATAGCTCAGTTGGTAAAGAATCTGTCTGCAATGCAGAAGACTCCAGTTTGATTCCTGGGTCAGGAAGAGCCACTGGAGAAGGGATAGGCTACTCACTCCAGTAATCTTGGACTTCCCTGTGGCTTAGCTCCCACCTACAATGTGGGAGACCTGGGTTTGATCCCTGGGTTGGGAAGATGCCCTGGAGAAGGGAAAGACTACCCACTCCAGTATTCTTGCCTATAGAATTCCACGGACTGTATAGTCCATGGGGTCTCAAAGAGTTGGACACGACTGAGCGACTTTCACTTTTCACTTTCATAGTTGATTTACAATGTTGTGTTAATTTCAGGTGTATAGCAAAAATCAGTTATACATATACATATATCCATTCATTTTTTAAAAGATTCTTTTCTCATACAGACCATTAGAGAGTATTGAGTAGAATTCCCTGTCCTGCTATTCAGCAGGTTTATATTAATTGTTTTATGTATAGTAGTATGCACATGTCAATCCCAATCTCTCAATTTATCCCTTCCTGCCTTATCTCCTGGTAACTGTAAGTTTGTTTTCTAGATCTGTGAGTCTACTTCTGTTTTGTAGATAAGTTTGTTTGTGTCTTCTTTTTCAGATTCCACATATATGTGATGTATACACACACACACACACACACACACACACACATTTATATATGACAGTGTTAGTTGCTCAGTCATGTTTGATTCTTTGTGACCCAATGGACTGTACCCTGCCAGGCTCCTCTGTCCATGGGATTCTCCAGGCAAGAGTACTGGAGTGGGTTGCCATTTCCTTCTCCAGGGGATCTTCCCAACCCAGGGATCGAATCTAGGTCCCTTGCATTGCAGATGGATTCTTTATCATCTGAGCCACCATTTGTCTTTTTGTCATTTGGCATTTTTTAAAAAACAGGATTTGAATTGTCAGTATGGAACCTTATTGGTTAAAAGATTAAAATCTCAAGGTTGTCTTAAACAATGTGAAAAAACCTGGACATGATTATCTAAAAGATACTTTTATCCTGCTTCTGACAATAAAAATGAGGAGGAGGTGTTTTAGTGCCATTATCATACATTTGAAGGTGATATATGGATTTAGATTTCAGTCTAATGACACTGACTCTCAAGGAAGAAAAGACGGATCCTGATCTCTTGTCTTACATGTAACCATGTAGACCTCAAAATCTCAAAAGAGAAAGATAACGAAGATCCCAGCCTTTAAGCACACTTTGATCTTTGCTCTCAGCAGTACTAGACTTAGCTGTTACCTCACATGAGGAAACGAGTAAGAGAAAAGAAAGGGAAAAAGGTTAACACAAAAACTTCATTTATATTAAATCATTTGCCACTTTGCTGGCCTTTTGCGATCTGAAATAAATGTACATCATTCATGCATTTTCTTTATGCATTAAAAAAGAAAAATGAAACTTGATTTGTGAAACAAAGAAATAATGACAGCAAACGAGGATTTTTTTTCTAATTTGTTCTTTGGTGTGAATTGGCATAGGCATTATGATGAAGTTAAAACGCAGAGGTTAATTGAAAAATGAGATAAACAAAGCCCCTTGAAGGTCTCTGAATAATTTTGCCTGGCAGAATTGACAGTCTACAACCATCAGGCAATAAAACCTACTCCGAACTGCTGGAGATTACAAAAAAAAAACCCTAAAGTTAATTGTCTTTCTGTTCCTTCCACCTCATTTCAGCCCAATTATAACTGGGAAAAGTCATTCTGTCTAATTTGCATTAATGCACCTCCATGGAAAAAGAGCTTAGACAGTGAATTTGATTTCTTTTTTGATATTATGGACATATTTAAAATACAAATCACAATTCTCAAATGTAAAATGGTTTGCAAAGTTCCTGGATGACAATTTTTAAGTTTTTCTAAGGTGTCTTTAAATTTTAGATGTTAATAAAAAATCAACATACATTGAAGATATCCTAAATGCCAGAGCTTGTCATAATTCTTCATATGGATTATTTCTTTAATCCTCACAACAACCCTATAAAGTGAACATTTGTACCATTCCCATTTCACAGGTGAAAAAGTAGAAGTTTAGAGAGGTTACATCGCAGGGTCAAAGTCACACAACTAGGAAGTGTTAGAATTGAGATTTAAACTCATACTGTCTTAGATGTCAATGTAATTTGATGATAATTTAATATATTTATTTTGTTTTTAATTGTATGGTTCAGATGGTAAAGAGTCTGCCTGCAATGCAGGAGACCCAGGTTTGATCCCTGGGTTGGGAAGATCTTCTGGAGAAGGGAACGGCAACCCACTCCAGTATCCTTGCCTGGAAAATCCTGTGGACAGAGGAGCCTGGCAGGCTACAATCTATGGGGTCACAAAGAGTCAGACACCACTGAGCAACTAACATACATAACATAAACATCAATTAAATTGCCTTTCCTACAATCAATATAAAAAGGGGAAATACCAATGCAGTATGGTATCATCAGTTCACTTACTCATGTTTCTTTCATGGCAACTTTACCATGCTACTAAGTCACCTCAGTCGTGTCGGACTCTGTGTGATTCCCACAGACAGCAGCCCACCAGGCTCCCCTGTCCCTGGGATTCTCCAGGCAAGAACACTGGAGTGGGTTGCCATTTCCTTCTCCAATGCATGAAAGTGAAAAGTGAAAGGGAAGTTGCTCAGTCGTGTCCAACCCTTAGCATGGACTGCAGCCTACCAGGCTCCTCCATTCATGGGATTTTCCAGGCAAGAGTACTGGAGTGGGGTGCCACTGCCTTCTCCGAACTATGGAGCTCATTTTATTTTTATTATTAAATGGAAATATATTTAGACTATTTCTGTTCAACAGCAAAATAGCTGAAAATCAGGATAATGCTAGACTCTTGTCTCTAGAGTAAAACCAACCTAAAGGATGTCAGAATTTTCAAGAAGATTTTTTTTTGTTGTTCTTACATTCATGCAACAGATCTAATTACAGTTAGTAAAAAAAAAAAAAAGGTATCTCCAGATATGCTCAACATACTGGATTCTTTTTTTGGAATGGTATATTATTCTTATTGCTGTAATTGACAGACTTGGAGCAGAAGCAGAGTCTATTCAGAACCATTTATATTAATAAATGCACTTATCCATTGAGGTCTTTATTTTCAAATCTCTGGGCTCATAGCCTCCTTTTGTGCCTCTTTTTAGTACTAAAGTGTTCCTAATGATGAGGAGCATCTGGCCACAAACTATTGTTTCTCATTAAAAGGACATGTCTCCAAAGCTTTTGGGGATTCTTTGTGCTGAACAATGCAGACTGAACATTTTGCCCTTTTCATAACCTGTAAATGTGTGTTGTTGCTACTGCTTCTTGCCTAGGGTACATGCTTGCTTTTTTAGCTCAGCTTCTGAGCTTCTAAATATGAGATGGGCTTGCAATCAGTGACTGCATGTCCTTCTTTTGCTTGCCTGACATTTGGGTTTCTCTGTCTTTTCTGGTCTCTGCCATCAGTAAATATAATACAATAATAAGAGTGGTAGTGATCTGAATCAGCAGTCACTTGGGGGTAATCTTAAATATTCTGTGTATTTAAATTGCTTCTTAGAATGGCGAATCCTTGGCTTATGGCATGCTAGTCCAAGAGACAGAAAACTGGACAGGGGTACAGATTCCTGCTTGAGTCATAAACCTGCCTGGGCATTAACTTCCTCATCACCGAGAAGCAGAGAATTATCTCCCTACTGCTTCCATGAGGCTTTCGTGAGCTCTATCCAGACACTGGGGAGAATTTGACTTACTAAATCAGTCTTTCAAATCATTAGAAAAATTTCAATTTGGCCCACACAGTATGCATTACCTTTGGCCACGTATAACTATGCCATCTTGTCCTTTTTTGACTTCAAGTTTCTCTGCCAGCTTCCTAGGTTAAAGGGACAATGAGATCTGTCTAAATGAAATATGTTGTTTCTGCATAAAAAAGATTTACATGAAAACAAAATAGAGAGATAGAGACAGAGATACAGAGTACACTTGTTTCTTGTAGGGCCAGTAGGCTTTGGTTCCAGGTACTTGTAAATATTTTTATCTCTAGGTATGAGAACTGGTGCAAATTTTCATTACTGTAGCTCCTCAAGAAGTAAAACCTTTAAATCAGGATAGTTAGCATGACTCCTTTATTAAAAGGAGAAACATGAATAATTTAGAATTAAAAAGAGTGCATTATTGTGGATACCAATGGTGGGAGGAAAAGGAATGTAATTTTACTCATGGTAAATACAAATTAAATCTCAGTCTGTGATGGCTGCAGTTGATTTTCTGAGAAAAAGGTTTCCAATAAGAAGAGCAGTGTTGGATATGAGAGGGCACATAACAGAAATGGAAAACAAAATAATTTTCTACATGTATCAATTCCTAGGATATAGTTATAAAAGTTTTGTTGTTGTTGTTGTTTAACCCTGTCTTGGGATACCATACAGCTTTTCTGAGACTCTACACATAATTGTGGGCTTGTTAGGATGAAATCAGGAAAGTGATTTTCCTTATGAGAAAATGTTCATGTGTGAAAGAGAGCTTCCACAAACTATGAAAGGAACCTAGGTGTAAGATGGATAAGAAAAACTAGTGGGGACCACCTGGAATTTGGCTCAGCAAGAATAGAGGATGGGCCTGGCTAAGGAAGGGGTGTTTGAGGTGGGTGAGAAAAGGATTGTGCAAAAGTGTTCTATGAATTGCTCTAAACCCAAGAGACTGAACTTGCTCTTTTGTTAAATTTTATTTTATTAACTCTACTTTTGTGTTTCTTGTTCTCTGTAAACAAGTTATGTTTATCTTACTCATATTTGAAATAGAGAAATGCTAGTCCTCTGAACTAACCAACCAGCTTCATCTCAAAATCCGTTATTAATTTTATGTCATGATTTCTCTAAAAACAATGCGTCTATTAAAAGGGTTACCAGCAATGGTAGCCTGTAGACACAATTCCAATTAAAAGGTGATGTCACTTAGGCTATAATGTAAGTAAATTTCTAAATATACATTTATCAATTTTTTATTCATCTTTCTATTATAGGTCCTCTTGGAAATGGGACCTCCTAGAATTTGCAATAAGCAATGACCTCTTCATTGCTGAAATTCTAGTTTTAGTTTAAAAAAATGAAGTAATGTATTGATAGAAACAGGGTTTCAACAACTGTGAATTTCCAAAGTTTAAACAAATTAACACTTAAAATTATAATTCATTATATCCTTCAAATGGCAGTTATGTAATTTACAAAAATACAGGCATGTTAGTGTACTATATGTAGGTCATGTGGTTAGGGATTGGATATAAGTTTAAAGTTCTCTGATGATTCTTTCTGTGATTGTCCACATAGTCTTATCCAGAAACAATGTCAAAGGCTAAACTTTAGGATCGTTGTGGGAGATCCAGGGCCAAATGACACTCAGATGGTTATCCATGAGTTTGTCCTTACTTGAGACAAACAAGAAGTCTTCACAGGGGAATGGAGCTTGAGCAAGGCTTTTAAGCCTTGCTTAGGAAAGAGAAAAGAGCATTAAGAAGTCCAAAGCAGTAAAAATAGTAGCAGAAATGTCAATAATTTGGGGAACTACAGTAGCCAGGGTTTGTCAATGACATTAGTCCCCACTGAGTATGGCTTGTTGTTGTTGTTCAGTGGCTAAGTCGTGTCTGACTCTTTGTGACCCTCATGGACTGCAGCCTGCTGGGCTTCCCTGTTCCTCACCATCTCTCAGAGTTTGCCCAAGTTCACGTCCATTGAGTTGGTGATGCCATTCAACTGTCTCATCCTCTGTCACTCCCTTCTCCTTCTGCCCTCAATCTTTCCCAGCATCAGGGTCTTTTCCAATGAGTCAGCTCTTTGCATTAGATGGTCAAAGAATTGGAGCTTCAGCTTCACCATCAGTCCTTCTGATGAACACTCCTTTAGGATTTCCTTCAGGATTGACTGGTTTCATCTCCTTGCAGTCCAAGGGACTCTCAAGAGTCTTCTCTAGCACCACAATTTGAAAGCATCAATTCTTTGGCACGCTACCTTGTTTATGGTCCAACTCTCACATTCGTATATGACTACTGGAAAGACCATATCTTTGATTATATACAACTTTGTCGGCAAAATGATATCCTTGCTTTTAAACACATTGTCTAGATTTGTTATAGCTTTCTGTCCAAGAAGCAATCATCTCCTAGTATCATGGCTGCAGTTATCATCTGCACTGATTTTAGAGCCCAAGAAGAGAAAAACTATCACTGCTTCCACCTTTTCCCCTTTTACTTGCCATGAAGTGATGGGACTGGATTCCGTGCTCTTAGTTTTTATAATATTTGGTTTTAAGTGTGAAGCCGGGGGGCCTGTCTGACTCATAGCACAGCAGCCATGCATGGCCAGTCTCAATGGCAGTGCAGAACTTGGTAAAGTCATGACCTTAGGAATGTCCTCTGATGAAGAAGAATCTGCAGGCTTATAATGTGGAATGTTGCTGTGTTGAAAAGCAGTAGTTGTGTGTGCTTCTCCCCCTCAGAGTGGATCAGCAGGGCTGAAGCAGTGGGTGTACTTATTACAGAAGCGTGAGCAGAGACCAGAAGCCAAAGGCACACCTGCTTACAAACAGCAGTGGACCAGGAATGAAAATCTCATTCAGATATTGGTAGTCGGCTCACACTACCTATCCCAGCCTCAATTTCCTTATCTGTATAGAGGGAATAGTAATTTCTGTTCTTTCTAACTCTTGGGGAAACTGGTTCTGAGTCAAAGCATGAGATAATATATCTGAAAATGTATTATAAACACAACATCATATATACATGTTCTCAAATGGACAAATAGCAGTACAAAAATCAGATAAAATCCTCATCATCTGAAGGCAAAGAAGGGAAGTATATCTACAGTCTGTGATCTTTTCCTGTGAGTGTTGACAGTAAATAATTGAAGTTAAAAAAAAGAAAAAGAAAATCTCAGTGGTCTTCCCTCCTTTTCTTTTCTTCAATAAGAGCTTTGTAGAATATAGCAAGAACTGGTCGGAAAGAACATGCAAGGACACCTGAAATTAAATAGGAATATAAAGCCTTTAAAAATGAAACATGAAAACTAGCTTTCCTTCGCTAGCTAAATCCTGAATTTATTGCCCCATGCTGCTTCTATTAGCATTGATAATTAAAGCAGTATATGGAATGTATTGCATTTGATGTTAATAGTGTCATGCTGGCTGCTGTGGGACCTGGCCTGATCTTTCTCCCTTCTGCAGGTAAATCTTTGAGTTCACCTTTACAAAGCACATTAAACATTCTGGAAGAGACTCTTTAAACTTGTGGATTCTCTAGTGATCTCTTAAGTATCAGAAGCTCAGATTAGAAGATGACATCTTCTAATCTTCCGACTACCGCCTGACCTATGCTAGCAACGGGATGGAATAAAAAGCCATTACACTTCTTATTTTTGCTTTTGTCTGACCTTGGGGATCCATTGAGACCAGAAAGAAAAGATCAGTCTGTCAGAAGTATACATCTTTTGCATGCCACCCTTGCTTTCTTTTTTTAAAAAAGTAAGAATACTTTTATTTAAAATAGTGACTGTAAATAATTTTTATAATATTTTATCAAATTTGTATATGAGCAAAACAATAGCATTTAACACATATAAAATTAAATATGTTTAGACTTCACTTGCTCACTATTGAATTCATTTAGATATTTCTATGATACTTTACAGACCCTTCTGGTTTATTCAGTTTCTTATTTTAAAAGGAAACGCTGGACTTCATCCAATTGCTCCACTAACGTCCTTCTCTAATAAGATCCCATCCAGGATAAAACATTCAGGATTTAGTCATATGTCTCCTTAGCCTCCTCTGGTCTGCAGTGGTTTTTTCCTTATTTTTCATGATTTTGACAATTTTGAAGAGTATTGGCCAGGTATTTAGTAGAATTTTCCAGGCAGGAGCAGGATACCACACTGGAGCAGGTTGCCATTTCCTACTCCAGGTGGTCTTCCCGACCCAGGGATCGAACCAGCATCTCTTGATTCCCCCGCATTGGCAGGCAGATTCTTTACTACTGTGCCACTTGGGAAGCCCATTTAGTAGAATATATCTCAATTTGAGTCATGTAATATACTCAAGATTAGGTTAGAGTTATGATATGCTTTGACTGACTTTTGTAAGGTTAACTCAACTATCACTTCTTTTCTGCCAAACCAATTTTGAGTGGTAACTATTGTCCTCTTTATTCATTTTCTTTTGCTGCTTTGCAGTTAACACAGACTTAGTGGCTTAAAAGAACAGACGTCTTCCAGTTCCTGTTCTATAGGTCAGAAGTCCAGTCAGGATTAATTGAGTCCTCTGCTCAGGGTCTCACAAGCTAAACTCAGGTTTGGCTACACTACATTTCTGTTTGGGGGAAGAATCCACTTGGTTTTTCATTCAGGTGTTGGTAGAATTCAGCTCCTTGCAGTTGTAGCCACTTGCATTCACTGTCACGTGGCCCCTTCTTCCTTCAGGGCCAGCATGGGACAATCTCGCTTGTACTGGAATCCCTGTTACACTTCAATCCTCTGTCACCAGTAAGAGCTTAGTCCCTTTTAAGAGTTCACTTGTTTAGCTCAGGTCCACCCAGGATAATCTCCCTTCCTCAAAGCACACTGTGCTATATAGAACATAATCATGGGAGGGCCAATCTCATCAGGTATACACCAGCGTTAGTCACTCAGTGGTGTCTGACTCTTTGCAACCCCATAGACGGTAGCCCACCAGGCTCATCTGTCCATGGGGTTCTCCAGATAAGAATACTGGAGTGGATTTCCATTCCCTTCTCCAGAGGATCTTTGTAACTCAGATATTGAACCCTGAGTTAGGATCTTTCCACAATGCAGGTGGGCCTGGCCACCCCTCAAAGAGACGGGATTGATTATACAGGGCTTTTCCATCAGGGCGCAGGAATCTTGGGGATTGTCTCAGAATGCTGTTTACCGCATAAGCCACATGTACTCATCAGTGTTGGCAAATTAGATTGAGGATCTCTTGTTTATTTATTCAATAGATGCTCTATGTGGCAGGAACTTGGTAATATTAATACTATCCCAATTCCCTGTGTACTTAACTATGAAAAAAAGCTAGATCTGTGCTTCTGCCCCAACTGAACACATTTGAGAATTGGCATACGTTTTTCTACATCCTGTAATTAGAATAAAGTTTTGTTTTTTCTCTTTTGCTGTTTTAGCTTCTTTGTGGTCAGCAATTTAGAGGGACTCTGGATTATTTTATTGATTTTTTTCATTTTTAATAAAAAACTTCAACACTAAATGGGCATTTTCAGCAGTATTATTTTAAGTTTTGAATTTCACTTGACACACTCCTCCCTCAAAATATCAACAATTAATCTTCTTTCATTAACCAGTGAAACCCGAATTCTGGGTTTATTGACATCATATAGTGCTTTGATCAGCTTCCTTCGAGGCTCAAATGGTAAAGAATTCACTTGCAATGCAGGAGACTCAAGCTGAATCCCTGGGTCAGGAAGCTCTCCTGGAGAAGGGAATGGCTATCCACTGCAGTATCCTTGCTTGTAGAATTTCATGAACAGAGTCTTGACAGGCAACAGTCCAAAGGGTTGCAGAGTCAGACACAACTGAAGTGGCTAAGCATGCAGCAGTGCTTTGAAATATATGATTTTAGTTCAGAATACATATCAATAATAAAAACAATAAGAAGAAAAGATCATGATCTCTCATTCATTCTACAAAGCAAATCTTTTGCGAGGGACAAATGCCACCTAATATTGGCACTACCCCTGAAAAATACAAACTGAGAGCTAAGCTGTATTGTGAGTGTAACAGGACTAAAGCAAAAGAACAATTTAAGCAAGAAGGCTCTAAAGGTTAAAAGAAAGGGATAATTTTGTGACATGAGTGTGGAGGCCATGATACTTCTGTGGAGGCTTCTACAACCCCATTCTTTGTTTCAAATGTTCCAGGAAGTGTCTATGCAGCTGTCAGAAGCAAATCTCAAACTGGTGGTTGGTTGTCCAGCTGTTGCAAAGAATCTCAGCTCGAATAATATAAAGAAGACTTTACTCATTCACTAGTTTTGAAATGGTTTTCTCATGCTCTTTTTTTTTCCCTTAGGAAAATATAACCTTCCATTTCAGACACTAAATTGAAGGGCAGAATTCCAAATCTAATGCAATCTAATTCCAATCTAATGCAGACAGCAGACTTCCCAGTTGCCGCTAGTGGTAAAGAACCTGCCTGCCAATGCAGGAGAGAGAGACATAAGAGATGCAGGTTCGATCCCTGGGTCAGGAAGACCCCCTGGAGGAGGGCATGACAACCCACTCCAGTACTCTTGCCTAGAGAATCCCATGGACAGAGGAGCCTGGTGGGCTACAGTCCATGGTATCGCAAAGAGTCAGACCATTTTTACAAATCCATTTTTATCTCACCAGGTGCTTGGCATCTCCAAAACTCAACAATGGACCTGGTGGGTGTAGACAATGTCTGCCTCATTACTGCTAGCCTTTCCCTGAGGCCTCACAATTTAATTGATACCTTTATTTATAAGGTACTTATAAGGAACTTACCTCTGCTTCATCCACCTCACTAGCCTACACTTCAGTCTTGTTCTGAAATGTACTGAATTACTTAAGTGCTGTTAGATTGGCTTGACTGTAGGGAACTAGGTTTAAAGAAGGTTGAGAAGTGCTTGCAAATGAGACTCTCAACCAGGGCTGAACATTCTTGCAAACGAGATGTTCTGCCCAGTGTAGGGAACTAGGTTTAAAGAAGGTTGAGAAGTGCTTGCAAACGAGACTCTCAACCAGGGCTGGACATTCTTGCAAACGAGATGTTCTGCCCAGTGTAGGGAACTAGGTTTAAAGAAGGTTGAGAAATGCTTGCAAATGAGACTCTCAACCAGGGCTGGACATTCTTGCAAACGAGATGGTCTGCCCAGTGTAGGGAACTAGGTTTAAAGAAGGTTGAGAAGTGCTTGCAAATGAGACTCTCAACCAGGGCTGAACATTCTTGCAAACGAGATGTTCTGCCCAGTGTAGGGAACTAGGTTTAAAGAAGGTTGAGAAGTGCTTGCAAACGAGACTCTCAACCAGGGCTGGACATTCTTGCAAACGAGATGTTCTGCCCAGTGTAGGGAACTAGGTTTAAAGAAGGTTGAGAAGTGCTTGCAAACGAGACTCTCAACCAGGGCTGGACATTCTTGCAAACGAGATGTTCTGCCCAGTGTAGGGAACTAGGTTTAAGGAAGATTGAGAAGTGCTTGCTAACGAGACTGTCAACCAGGGCTGAGCATTCTTGCAAACGAGATGTTCAGCTAAAAATCCTGTTTGTTCCCATGGGAAAAGAACATTGCTTGCACACAAGGATGTTTCTCTGATTCCTCAAAAGGAACAGACCTTGGGACAAAACGGATTCTAAGTTGATAAGGAAGTTCCCCAAAACAAAGTCTTAGCTGCAGTAAATAAGCCAAGGTAAAGGTTATCTCGCCCTGCGCCTGTGCACTGTATAGTCTCTGAATCGTAGTGCTTGGCAGCTTGCCCTGTAGGTTGTTGTGCAAAAGATATAAAAAAAAGCAGCTGTAAGAAGCAAGTGTTAAAATATAAAGATTCAAACCACTCTGCAGTGTTGGTGTTTCATTCCGTCGCCGACACTTGACTATACTTGTTTAGTCCCTAAGTCATGTCTGACTCTTTGTGACCCTATGGACTGTAGCTGCCAGGCTCCTCTGTTGGTAAGATTTCCCAGGCAAGAATACTGGAGTGATTGGGTTGCCATTTCCTTCTCCAGGGAATCTTTCTGACCCAGGGATTGAACCTGTGTCTCCTAAACATTGGCAGGCAGATTCTTTACCACTAAGCCACCTTACTCTGTGCATAATTACATAATCATAACCAAGAGAGGCTGAACTTAGTGGGGATCCAAACGTGAAACAATTTTATTTTTTTCAATTGCTATTTCCAAATATGTTTGGTTAGATTTCCTTTTCCTGTCATCTTCATCTTGCATATCATTTTGGGTGAATCTCAGCCTTTCTGGTTTCTTTTAGTTATTAGAAAATTTAGCCCCAACTAGTCCAATTTAAAAGTTGCACCTCAGATCTTATTCAGACCTCATATTTATTCTCTCAGCATTTGCGAGGATTCAGCCTCAAGGACCTGGCAGTGGGAAAGCTGTGTTTTGTTCTTTCCTTTCCTCCTCTCTACCTCTTGCCCCGCTTTTGTGTGTTCAGGAGTAGGAGTTAGAGAGAAGTCAGGTCTTTTCACTTGCCTGGGACTGCTGTAGATCTTTATTGACTGCTGAAGCTTCTATGGATTGTCATTTGTTAACTGGCATTACTGCTGTCTGCACTGCATGTGTGCTAAGTCGCTCAGTCGAGTCTGACTCTTTGCGATGCCATGGACTGTAGCCCACCAGGCTCCTCTGTCCGTGGGATTCTCTAGGCAAGAGTACTGGAGTGGGTTGTCATGCCCTCCTCCAGGGGGTCTTCCTGACCCAGGGATCGAACCTGCATCTCTTATGTCTCTCTCTCCTGCATTGGCAGGCGGGTTCTTTACCACTAGCGGCAACTGGGAAGTCTGCTGTCTGCATTATGGGCAGCTAAATATTGTCTCTTAATGTGAGATCCACTTGTGAATGCTTTAGAGGGCCCACTCAAACCTCATCACTGCACTGAATATGATGCGAGCCAGGCTGCTCTGACTTCATGAACCTTCCGAATTCCCGTACTTTTTGTAGTGTTTACTGGACTTGCAGGAAATACAAGCATCTTTATTGTGAGAGAAAACTTTGCTGTCTCATGGGTCCAGAGGGCATGCCAGCAACTCAGCTACATAACCAACTCAGTTCCACCTAGGGAAGGACATGCTCCCACTTGGTTTGAGAGTGGGGTAGAAAATAGAAAAATTATTCTCTCCCTAGGGTAATAATTCCTTATTCCAACACATCTCCCTCTAACATTTTCTTCGGCTCTCTCTGGAGACGTAAATTCACCATGGATAGGGTATGTGAGAGATGGTTGGGAGGAGCAGAGCCAGTATGGCTCAGTTCCTCATGAGTCCTAGGGAGGACCTTTGGCTCTTAATTACTTGTAGGTCCTTTACAAAGGTGAGATACTCATGGCCTATTTAACTCCAGCTTTGAATGCCACTTGTATGATTGCCAGATAAAATATAGAATATGCAGGTAAATTTGAATTTCAGATAAATAAGGGGAAAATATTGTAAAGGTCATATTTATATTGAATAACTTATATCTTGTTTATCAGAAATGGAAACTTAACAGGGTCTCCTGTATTTTTATTTGCTAGATCAGACAACCCTATATGCGTAATAGCAGAAAAATCTCACTCTGTAACTGATTATACTTCTAGGTGTCAGACTCTGTACTAAGCATTTTACATAGCTTATGTGTTGTTTTGCCAGCCAGGTATTACTACCTGCTTTATCTAGGGACAATTATTGAATTTCAGAGAAGGTTAGTGAAATGGCCAGGATCACTCACAAACACACAACCAGTCAGGGTCAGAGAGAGGGTTTGGGTCCAGATCCTCTAGCTGCACCTCCTGATCCTTGGGTACACCTTGTCACATTTTCCTGTTATTCTTCCATTTCTACCCCGGGCCCAGGAATCCCAGTCAGTGCCCTCTGTGTTGGATTCACAGCTACTTCTCACTCTTACTAGTCACATCTTCCTACTTGGTTCCATTTTGTTTCCACCATTAATGCATAATATAATGCATTCTAAATTTCTCCTGGGAGTTGAGCCTGATTAAGTGCAGGTGGATAATATTTATTGTTTAGTCACTAAAGCTCCTTGCTTATTTTCTATCCTAGTGAACTGATTGCCAGAGATGTAAAGGAAACTTGATAGCCTCCTTTGCTTTTTCTCCCCCTTGAGCATAAAACAAGCCCAAGTCAAGAGACACCCTACATTTCTTCCCCTGTGAGTCCCATTCACCATATTTTCTAGGGCAAGAGTGTCTAAAAGGAAGAGGAGCTCTCAGAAAACTGAAGGAGCTGCTTGCCCACCACCTCTAGAAATGCCTCTAGGTACTTCCCGGTTTTCTTCTTGCCAAATATCCTTGGCCCCATGATACTCCCAGCTGGCAAAGATAAGCACAGCCAGAATTATTGTTAAGGTGGTCAGGACAGATTTTAATCAGTAATACACTACTGCAGTCGAGAAAAGATTCCAGGGTGAACTGAACTCAATTTCAGCTTGTGACTGAGCTGGTGACTGAGCATTCTAAAGGGAGAATGTGGAAATAGGAAGGGTGTTATATAGGCGCTCAGTAAATTCAGGGAAGTGAACAATTATAAGTGAGAAGTGGGAATTGATCTGTGTGAAATCCATCTGGGTTTGTTAACTGGCACTTACTGAAGCCAAGCTTATACTCTCATATAGAGACAGGGGCCCTATCTTCAAATGTTGATTGGAACAAATTCTTCACAAAACCTTGAATTTTCTCAGGCAGACACTTTAAGGGGGAATAAGATTGTTGCAGGGAAATAGTCTTGACCTGTTAGAACTGCATTAATGTGTTCAAGCCCTTATAGACCAAGGTTGAGGGCTGGTTGAGGGCTAGTTTAGAAGAGAGCCCAGGGTTGCCTGGCCAGAGTTAGGTCAAGGAGAGAATCTTTGTCACACCTAAATTTCGAGAGATCTGATATCTCAGCTGATAAAGATTCTGCCTGCAATGTGGGAGATCTGGGTTCAATCCCTGGGTTGGGAAGATTCCATGGAGAAGGGAAAGGCTACCAAATCCAATACTATGGCCTAGAGAATTCCATGGACTATATAGCTCATAGGGTCCCAAAGAGTTGGATGCAACCGAGCAACTTTCACTTTCAAACTTGGGGAGAAGGAGGGTTGAATAAGCTTCATGCTGTCTGCTTTCTGTCTGTAACTAGTTGATTCACTGGGTTAAAGCCCTAAATTCCAGCCTCTGGCATTAGTATAGGGTTCTCCCTTCTTGCTTTCCTCCACTTCTCAACATTTCTGTTTCCGAGAGAAGGATCAGGTAAGTGAAGAGCACATGGAACTGAATCTGAATGATGGAGAAATAATGAGTAGAATTTAAGGCCTGAGAATACAAATATAAACAGATTGATTGAATGGGAAATTAAAATAGTACAATAAGTAAATAGGGCTTGCAGTACTTGCAAAACAGAAATATAGTACTTGAGTGCAATCTCAAAAACGACAGAATGATCTCAGTTTGTTTCCAAGGCAGACCATTCAATATCACAGTAATCCAAGTCTATGTCCCAACCAGTAATGCTGAAGAAGCTGAAGTTGAATGGCTCTATGAAGACCTACAAGACCTTATAGTACTAATGCCCCAAAATGATGTCCTTTTCATTATAGGGAACTGGAATGCAGAAGTAGGAAGTAAAGAATTTGGCTTGGAGTACACAATGAAGCAGGGCAAAGCCTAATAGAGTTTTGCCAAGAGAACGCAGTGGTCATAGCAAACAACTTCTTCTAACAACACAAGAGAAGATTCTACACATGGACATCACCAGAGGTCAATTCTGAAATCAGATTGATTATATTCTTTGCGGCCAAAGATGGAGAAGCTCTATACAGTCAGAAAATAAGACCGTGAGCTGATTGTGGCTCAAATCATGAACTCCTTATTGCAAAATTCAAACTCAAATTGAAGAAAATATGGAAAACTACTAGACCATTCAGGTATGACTAAATCAAATCCCTTATGATTATAGAGTGGAAATGACAAATAGATTCAAGAGATTGGATCTGATAGACAGAGTGCCTGATGAATTGTGAACGGTGTTTGTTACATTGTACAGAAGACAGGGATCAAGACCATCTCCAAGAAAAAAGAAAGCAGAAAGGCAAAATAGTTTTCTGACAAGACTTACAAATAGCTGAGAAAAGAAGAGAAGTGAAAAGCAAAGGAGAAAAGGAAAGATATACCCATTTGAATGCAGAGTTCCAAAGAATAGCAAGGAGAGATAAGAAAGCCTTCCTCAGTGATCATTGCAAAGAAAGAGAGGAGAACAATAGAATGGGAAAGGCTAGAGATCTCTTCAAGAAAATTAGAGATACCAAGGGAATATTTCATGTAAAGATGGGCTCAATAAAGGACACAAATGGTATGGACGTGACAGAAGCAGAAGATATTAAGAAGAGGTGGCAAGAATACACAGAAGAACTGTACAAAAAAGATCTTCATGACCCAGATAATCACGATGGTGTGATCACTCACCTAGAGCCAGACATCCTGAAATGTGAAGTCAAGTGGGCCTTAGGAGGCATCACTACGAACAAAGCTAGTGGAGGTGATGGAATTCCAGTTGAGCTCTTTCAAATCCTGAAAGATGATGCTGTGAAAGTGCTGCACTCAATATGCCAGCAACTTTGGAAAACTCAGCAGTGGCCACAGGACTGGAAAAGGTCAGTTTTCATTCCAATCCCAAAGAAAGGCAATACCAAAGAATGCTCAAACTACTGCACAATTGCACTCATCTCACAAGCTAGTAAAGTAATTCTCAAAATTCTCCAAGCCAGGCTTCAATAGTACATGAACCCTTAACTTCCAGATGTTCAAGCTGGATTTAGAAAAGGCAGAGGAAGCAGGGATCAAATTGCCAACATGCTGGATCCTGAAAAAAGCAAGAGAGTTCCAAAAAAAACATCTACTTCTGTTTATTGACTATGCCAAAGCCTTTGACTGTGTGGATCACAATACACTGTGGAAAATTCTGAAAGAGATGGGAATACCAGACCACCAGACCTGCCTCTTGAGAAATCTGTATGCAGGTCAGGAAGCAACAGTTAGAACTGTACATGGAAAAACAGACTGGTTCCAAGTCAGGAAAGGAGTATGTCAAGGCTGTATATTGTCACCCTGCTTATTTAACTTCTATGCAGAGTACATCATGAGAAACGCTGGGCTGGAAGAAGCACAAGCTAGAATCAAGATTGCCGGGAGAAATATCAATAATCTCAGATATGCAGATGACACCACCCTTGGGGCAGAAAGTGAAGAGGAACTAAAGAGCCTCTTAATGAAAGTGAAAGAGGAGAGTGAAAAAGTTGGCTTAAAGCTCAACATTCAGAAAATGAAGATCATGGCATCTGGTTCTATCACTTCATGGCAAATAGATGGGGAGACAGTGGAAACAGTGGCTGACTTTATTTTTTGGGTCTCCAAAATCACTGCAGATGGTGACTGCAGCCATGAAATTAAAAGATGCTTGCTCCTTGGAAGAAAAGTTATGACCAAAGTAGACAGCAAATTAAAAAGCAGAGACATTACTTTGCCAACAAAGTTCTGTGTAGTCAAGGCTATGGTTTTCCCAGTAGTCATGTATGGATGTGAGAGTTGGACTATAAAGAAAGTTTAGTGCCTCAGAATTGATGCTTCTGAACTGTGGTGTTGGAGAAGCCTCTTGAGAATCCCTTGGACTGCAAGGATATCCAATCAGTCAAATCTAAAGGAAATCAGTCCTGAATATTCATTGGAAGGACTGATGCTGAAGCTGAAACTGAAACTCCAATACTTTGGCCATCTGATGGGGAGAACTGACTCATTTGAAAAGATCCTGATGCTGGGAAAGATTGAAAGTGGGAGGAGAAGGGGATGACAGAGGATAAGATGGTTGGATGGCATCACCAACACAATGGACATGAGTGTGGGTAGACTCTGGGAGTTGGTGATGGACAGGGAGGCCTGGTGTGCTTCAGTCCATGGGGTCGCAAAGAGTCTGACAGGACTGAGTGACTGAACTGAACTGAACTTAATAAGTAAACATGTAAGAAGTAACAAAAAGAGCAAATGAATGAGGAAGGAGATTTACAGCAAAATGTAGTAAGGTCAGATCTACTAAAGGTTTATATCCATTACTTATTTTAAAACAGTGTCTAAGTATAATTGAATGTGTGCTATATAATAATTTATTGGTATTCTCACCACTTTCTCTTAAGTTGTCTGAAGACAGTTTAGCGGAAAGACACTGTCTTCTGATGAGTATGCAATGGGTCAGTGCTTCTAGGTGTAATACAGAGGCTGACTATTGATTAACACATTATTTATGAGACTATTTTTAAAGGAGGCATGAAAATATATTGCAATATGGCTGATAATACATTACAATATAATATACTGGACATTATGAGAATGGTGCTTAGTTCTAACCTACTATCAGGAAGACATGTGGTGTGGTTTGAATCTTTGAAGCAGTTTAAAGTAACAGTGAGAAGCCCTTTATTTTTGAATTTTGCAGTTAAATGTACATAGGAGGTGCTAGAATGTTATGCTAGTTCTATGATATTGGGTAAATCACACTGCTAAACCTACTTTCGTCAAGAAAATGCAGAAAATAACAAACTTCTATTTAAATAGTGAAAATTAAATATGGCAATGCATATAAAGCACTTAACACAGGGGCCTGCACAGTACAATAATTCAGTGGTAGTATCCGCTCCTTCTCCTCTCTGTTATAGTGCTTGTGACCAACAGCACATTTGGAGCATGGGTGGTTTGGATATGCCCTTCCTAGTAAGAAGTACTCCTGCAGTCAGTATTATTTATTTTTTATGTTACTGTTCAAGACAATACTAGCATGCTGCGAGAACTACCTTAAATTCTGTTTTTATACCCATTTTCAATAAAAGTCACAAAAGTGGGGTTTAGAGTCATATAGGTAGTTGAGAAGTGAGAGTATCTGAATTTTCATTTTGACTGGCTGCCCATTGCTCTGTGATTTGAAAAAGGTATTTCATCTTCCTAATTAAGAATTTTTTGTCTGCAAAATGGAACATTTGGAGGAAATAATTGCAGGTATCTACTCCACGGTAGAAGTTTTAGTTTAGCTATGGTTTTCTATATTCATAACAAACTGTAGAGTAAATTTCCTTCAGAGTTAAACTAGTCACCACACAGATTACAAATATGTTTAGCTGTTTCTAATTCATTATCTAAAGTCTTTAAAAAGCAATTAAGGTGGAGAAAAAAGCCCAAAATGAAGATTTCATTATATTTTTTAGGGATAAATAATTTAAGTTATATTTGCCAGTTATATAAAACACAGAAAACAAGGAAGCTATCAAGAAAGAAAGAAATCACCAGTTATCCTCTCTCCCTCTATAGACTCCCTCCCAGTGAAATAACCATTCTTGACATTAAACCACGGATTACCTGGAAATTTAATGTGTGCATAAAAATATAGAAAGTAGGATTATGTAATATGTGCCTTTCTAATTTAACAGTTTTATCATAGACAGTTAATGAAATATTTCTTTCTATTTCTTAATATTTTATTTCCTGAATCTGAAAAAAATCAACATTTAATGTTGTTTGCAATACTTTATTATAATAGGCAATACTTTGAATATTCAATGCTTATTTATGCAAGAATGCCAATTTGATAAATTTGTAGAGATTGCCTTACTGCTTAAAAGAATATGCACGTACAATTTTATATACACATGTATATTATATGGGCTTCCATGGTGCCTCAGCGGTAAAGAATCTGCCTGCAGTGCAGAAGATGTGGGTTCCATCCCTAGGTTGTGAAGATCCCCTGGAGAAGAACATGGCAATACAATCCAGTATTTTTGCCTGGGCACTCCTATGAACAGAGGAGCCTGGAGGGCTATAGTCCATGGGGTCACAAGAGTCAGACATGACTTAGTGACTAAATCACTACCACCACCACCACCATATATATTTACATATATATATAACCAAGTTACTACTGTGTGCGTGTATATATGTATATACATATATATATTTGTATATATCCACCTATAGGTAAAAGTATCTGTTTCTGAAATCTCAGCATTCAGTATTATCATTCTTTTAAATATGGGTCAAGATGGAAGGCAAACGAAAAAAAAATATATATATACATCTACCTATGGATAAAAGTGTTTCTGAAAACTCAACATTGAGTATTATCATTCTTTTAAATATGGGTCAAAGTAGAAGGCAAATGAAAAAAGAAAGCTATCTCTTTGGTCTTTTAATTTTGTTTATTTATTTATTAACATTTTATTACTAGTGAAATTGGATATATCTTAGTGTGTTTAATAACCATATGGGGTACTTGTTTCTTTCTTAAACGTTTAGGAGGAGCTCATTTCTTCAGAAGTGTATTAAATACCAATCTGTTGTATATATTGTAAATATTTTTTTCTTTAGTTTTCTAATTTAGTTTAAGAAATTTAGGTGAAGTTTACGAATTTTATGTATCAAACCAACAGCTTCTTCTTTTATGGCTTTTGACTCTCATGTTCTGTTCAGAACATTATTCCCCAGTTAAAGATCATGAAATTATTCATTAAAATTTTACTAGGTATTTTATTACATTTAAATCTTTAATCCATTTGGAATTTATTGTGGTTTCTCTAAAATGCTTGCAGCTATTAATAATGATTTTTCCATAGATGACTGGATTCCATAGTTACACATGTTAGAGGGGATCTGAATCAATTAAAAACCAATAATGAGATACAGTGACTAGTATATTAAATGCCCACTTGACATCCAACACTAGTGTTGCTGCCTCCTAGCTGTCCATAATGCATCACAAGGGGGAGCCTTCGTGCTTTAGTAAATATATCTATCTTCTGCTTTCCAGGCACTCCTTTCATTTGTAGCATTTTTGTTCAGCCTTGATATGTTTCTTTCTTGATCAAGCAAAAAAGTAGTGTATTGAGGTGGTCAAGGGAAAAAAAAAACCTGGGAAAGATGAGCTATGCAGGCAAAATTACTAAATATTACTAAGTCTGTACTGAATTTTTTTTTTTCCTGTGCATAGGAAAAGGATTGAAAATTTCTCTCATTATTCTCTGGTTTCCCAAACAATTATTGTGATATGCATCCTTAACAATGGAATTCAGATCCATATTTAAAGTTGAGGACTTGAATGAAAAGTAAAATGAGGAGCTGTATATTATGTGACTTTTTTTCTGGCAATTGTGATGCAAGCCAGTATGTGTCAAGGATAACATGATGGACACTAGCCAGGATTTCTCCCCACCCCCTATTTATTTATCAGTTGGTCATCTTGTTCAATTAATTAAATATGTTTGACTTTGCTGTTTTCCTATTTGTGTACCATCCCTTTGCAGAACTCTGTTAGCTACACATTTGGGTATCTAAGGGCCATCCTCTTTGTGGTTAATCATCAGTAAATTGTTATTTTTCTAAATTTTTTTCTCAGTAAAATTCAAAATTCTACAGAATTTTATTTTGAGTGGAAGCACTTGCACTATGCCTCTTTTGGGGGTGCTTAACTCTGTAGAACGAGAAATGGGTACTGTCAAACAATCTTTTTCCTTGGCTGTGAAGCATATGCTTTTATGAATGTTTGGATGATAGGCAGAGTATAAATGTGAAGTCCTCTTAAAAGAGGGTAAAGAGGCTCCCAAATACTCTTAGAGGACATATCCAAGGCTAAACATATGGCCTTGTCATTACAATTTCCCACATTGCCTTTCTTGTGGTTTTAACCTTCTACTTTATTTATTACCATAAGGCCTTATCTCTCTAGCCTGCTGCTACAGACTGCTAGGCCAGGATGTAGTGAAAGCACACAGTAATGAAACAGGATGATCATAAAATAGAGGGGAAATGGCCACAGCCTCTGTCTGTGTTACAGCTGCCCAGGTTCTGTAACCTGAGCCAAACCGTGCTAAAGAGACATAATGTTCCACAGTGCTAATCATGCTTCCATTCCTGTTACATCTGGTATCACCAGAAGACTTTAGACTTCGTGAATGTCAAGCCTTTTCTAGGAAAAGTGTCAGTTGAGGGAAGAAGGGAAAGGAAGACAGCTAGAGGACCTTAAATGCTAAAATGCCATTTAAAGGACAAATAGTTCAAGTGAAGAAATGTCATGCAGATGAATTATGTGGTGGGCTTAAGGTAGAGGACAGTGAGGAGGAAAAACAATGAATACTGCTTGACTAATGCAGTAGTATAATTTTTTTTTTTCTGTGCAGCCCTTAGCAAAGTTATCAAACAAGAGCCTCACACCCCATGATGAGTGAGTGACAGGTGGTTGACATCAGCATGTTGGATGATAATTGAATTAGCACTTTTCAAAAACGGGTCCAGTTTTGGCCAAACCTTGTTGGTTGTAGATAGTGCCAGGGCTTCTTAGGGAGGTCTCAGGGTGTCTCTTTCCTCTTTTCCCAGGCAGAGAAGAAGGAGAAGTAAGAAATAGGAATTTGATTCCTGAGCCCAGATGCCATGTATAGTCAACTACAGAAATATCACATCTTTATAAATAACTTTAAAGTTTCTATAACAATAGTAAGATACTGTGAAGAAGGCTGAGCGCCAAAGAATTGATGCTTTTGAACTGTGGTGTTGGAGAAGACTCTTGAGAGTCCCTTGGACTGCAAGGAGATCCAACCAGTCCGTTCTGAAGGAGATCAACCCTGGGATTTCTTTGGAAGGAATGATGCTAAAGCTGAAACTCCAGCACTTTGGCCACCTCATACGAAGATTGACTCATTGGAAAAGACTCTGATGCTGGGAGGGATTGGGGGCAGGAGGAGAAGGGATGACCGAGGATGAGATGGCTAGATGGCATCAGGGACTCGATGGATGGGAGTCTGAGTGAACTCCGGGAGATGGTGATGGACAGGGAGGCCTGGCGTGCTGCGATTCATGGGGTCGCAAAGAGTCGGACACGACTGAGCGACTGAACTGAACTGAACTGAACTGAACTGAAGGGTGAAAAAGAATTTTTAAGTGATAATGTATGGTGTTCGGAAAGGATACATAGTTGAGAACTTTAATACATGATTGGTGTGAGCATCAGTTGATGCTAGCACTTGGAAGGAGAATTTGTAATAATCAAAATGTATTAAATCCTTGGATCTCACATTCCACATAAGGGAATTTGTTGTATAAAAACACTAATTTAAGTCATTAAAGTATAAGATGTCACAGAATTATTTAAAATAGTAAAAGAAAATCATCCAAATATCTATTAAATAGAAATCATCAAATTAAAAAATAGAAATGCTAAGTGCTGTGCTGTGCTTAGTTGCTCAGTTGTGTCCGACTCTTTGCGACCCCATGGACTGTAGCCCACCAGGCTACAGAGGGGATTCCCAGGAAAGAATAGTGGAGTGGGTTGCCATGCCCTCCTCCAGGGGATCTTCCCAACCCAGGGATAGAACCTAGGTTTCCTGCATTGAAGACAGATTGTTTATCAGCTGTGCTACCAGGCAAGCCCAGAATTGCTAAGTAGCCATTGAAAAAATAAAGTAGAAATATATATATTTCTTTTTCTGGGATCTGACTCTTAGAACCCATTTGGACTTGATCAGATTATTTTGTATCTCTGCCTCAGTTTTCTCATCTGTATTATGGGCAGAATAATGATATCTACTTCTCAGGGTTTCATGAGAAGCAAATGGAAAATGCATTGTAAAATTTTTAAACATTGGCACCTAATAGGGACTTAGCGAATTTAAACCTTTATAGTTATCATTTTTCTGTATCAGCATGGGAGAATGTGCAAGATAAACAGAAAAGGGAAGTTAAGAAGTCTGTATAGGTAGTATTATTCCACAAAGATAAAAACAGTAATGTTCATTATACTGATGATCCTTATTGTCTCTGAGCATGGTTTTAAATGGGCTTTACATTTTACTTTATATATTGCTAAAATGTTTGAGTTTTTTTTTTTACTGTCAAATTTTACCAGATTTGTGACTTGTGGCGCATATTAATAATTACCCCCACTGCCTCATTTTTCTTGGCTCCCATAAGAGGTTATCATGATGTTTCATATAGTCAGAGGAGCTATCATTCTTATCACGGAAAGTTCATGGCTTATATTAGGCCTCAACCTTGGTATTGTACATTCTATGGGTTTTTACAAATGTATAATGACTGGTATTCACTATTATAATATCATGCAGTATGATTTCACAGTCCTAAAATTCCTTTGTGCTCCACCTGTTCACCCCTCCCTCCCACAGGCCCCGGTAACCATTGATTCTTTTACTGTCTTCAGGTTTTTCTTCACCAGAAAGTTATATATAACACTTGGAATAATACAATATATAATCTTTCAAATTAACTTCTTTCATTTAGTAATATACATTTAAGCTTCCTCCTCTTTTTTTTTTAATGGCTTGATAGCTCATTTCTTTTCAGCAGTAAATAATACTTTGTTGTCTTTATATATGCATCCATCTACTGAAGGGCATCTTGGTTGCCTTCAAGTTTGGCAATTATAAAAAAAGCTACTCTAAACATTCGTGTGCAGGTTTTTGTGTGGACATGTTTTCAGCTCAGTTTAAAAAAAAACATTTTCAACACATTATAGACCAGTACTTTTTGAAAACAAAATAAAAATGAATTATTAGCATAATTAGATAAAAGCAAATAGATCCAAAATTCAAATCCTAACTTTTAATTACTAGATTCAGTAGGCTTATACTTAGCCTTGTCAAATTGATGCCAAAATTCCCAAATGCTTACTCTCAGTTTATGTATTTACTTTATCTTGGACCAGAAATAGTTTGTGGATTGACCCTAGTCCCTGCCACACTTTGTGTAGCATTTATGCAGAGAATTCCGGATGTATGAGAAAAGAGAGGTCAGGATATCCCCTCCTTTCATCTTGAAAACTCATGTTAAGCCTTCAAGGATCAGCTTTTAGCCTTCTCTGACTCCTCCAGTCTGGCCAAGCTGCTCTTTCTTTGATTTATGAAGTGATGCCTGCAGCATTCTCCAGATGTGCTGACTGGCTGCCTTTCAGTCTGTTACATGCTGCTTGGATGCAGATGATAACTCCATAACCTAGACACCTACCATAGGGCCAGGCACATGGAAATAATCCAGCTGAAGTTATTAACAGCTAAATGAATAAATAGAAAAAACAAATTTAACTTTAAAAAGGCGCACTTATCTTTGCCACTGTAGATTCAATAAATCAAATAGTGTTTAAGTATGAAGTAAAATTCTATTATCATTTTGTATACTATACTGTGGATTTAGATTTACATTGAGTCAGCTTATGTCTCTCGTTTTGGTCGAGGCTCATCTTGTTTCACAGAGAAGGCAATGGCAACCCACTCCAGTGCTTTTTCCTTGAAAACCCCATGGACGGAGGAGCCTGGTGGGCTGCCATCTGTGGGGTCGCACAGAGTTGGATATGACTGAAGTGACTTGGCAGCAGCAGCAGCAGCAGCAGCAGCAGCAGCTTGTTTCATTCAGGAAGTTTTCTCTTTATCATTTTTACTTTAGCTAGACGTTATCTTTCTGCTATACTTTGATTCTGGAGTAGGTATCTTTTCCAAATAATGTAAACAGTTACCAAGGAAGTGAAAAAAGTCTCATGTAATTAGAAATGTTAGCCATGAAATTAAAAGACACTCCTTGGAAGGAAAGTTATGACCAACTTAGACAGCATATTAAAAATCAGAGACATTACTTTGTCAACAAAGGTCTGTCTAGTCAAGGCTATGGTTTTTCCAGTGGTCATGTATGGATGTGAGAGTTGGACTGTGATGAAAGCTGAGCACCAAAGAATTGATGCTTTTAAACTGTGGTGTTGGAGAAGACTCTTGAGAGTCCCTTGGACTGCAAGGAGATCCAACCAGTCCATCCTAAAGGAGATCAGTCCTGGGTTTTCATTGGAAGGACTGATGTTGAAGCTGAAACTCAAATACTTTGGCCACCTAATGTGAAGAGCTGATTGTTTTGAAGACTGATGCTGGGAAAGATTGAGGGCAAGAGGAGAAGGGGACGATAGAGGATGAGATGGTTGGATGGCATCACCAACTCAATGGACATGAGTTTAGGTGAACTCTGGGAGTTGGTGATGGACAGGGAGGCCTGGTGTGCTGTGATTCATGGGGTCGCAAAGAGTCGGACACGACTGAGTGACTGAACTGACTGAACTGAAGAATTATATTATTTGTGATATAATTTCCTGGAATAAATTTTGCATGATAACAAGTCCAGTGCTTCCATTCCCTTCATGGTTGATCAAGTGCTATGAATAAAATAATATGTGATAATCTAAATCAATGTTTAAATCACCTGAGGACCTACCACTAAGAGAACTATCCCAAATATTCAGTGTAACACATTTCTTGACAGAGGTGGTCAGATACCCCAGAACACAGGTTCACATTAAAGTTAACTCAGTTACTTGGTTCTTATGTTGTTTTTTTAAACTTGTCTTTCTTTGCAGGGACTGTTCAAACCTTTGCTTCCTTCTTCAACTCCTTAGTCATTTCTCCTAGCAGATGTCCTCAGGACTGACTTTTTGAGAAAATCAAAGCCAACTTTTATCTTCTCCCTTTTTTTCCTCAAAATGTTTCTCCATGTGCGCCTTAAGTCTACATAGTCTCTTAAATTCTACCTTGACCTCTTGAGTGTCACTAACTTCTTTTCTCAGTCTTCCTCCTTTTTGACATCCTAAAGACTTGTATTAATTATACTTCTGACCTGAGACCCTCCTCCTTTGTTATGTTTATGATGTTACATTGCCTCTCATTCCTTAAAATCCTAACATATCTGTTTTAATTATTTTGTTTTAATTTTTCTGATTCTGTCCCCTGGATAGTATTTGTACTAAGGTAGTAGTAGTGAAGAGAAAGAGAAATAATTAGATCCTTGAATGCGGTTTGGATGTGCGTTGACAGGGCTTGCTGGTGAATTTGATGAAGGGATGAGTAAAAGAGGAATCAAAGATGAACTCCAAGGTTTTAGTTTGAACAACTGATTGAATGATAGTGTCATCTACTGAGTAAATGGGAGGACAAATTTGGGAGAAGTCAATAGTCAAGAGTTCTATTTAGACAATATTAAGTTAGAGTTAGATGATGTTCCCTGGTGGCTCAGCTGACAAAGAATCTGCCTGCAATGCAAGAGACCCATTGGAGCTCTGGTTGACAAGGGAATGGCTACCCACTCCAGTATTCTTGCCTGGAAAGTCCCATGGACAGAGGAACCTGGTGGGCTACAGTCCGTGGGGTTGCAAAAAGTCAGACACTACTGAGCAACTAACACACACACACACACACACATACACACACACAAGTTAGAGATGCTTGGTAGACAGATAAATGGATATGTCAAGCTAGCAGTTGGGTATACCATCTGGAGTCTGGGGTAGGGATCAGGAGGGAGGTGTGCCTTTAAGAGTCATAATCATACACTGATAAGCATACATTGATGCTTTGCATTTGGATGAGACAACCTGTAGATGTGGTTCTCAAAATGTAGTGTGCATCAGAATCACATACAGGTTAACTTGTTAAAACACAAATTGCTGGCCCTATCCTCAGAGTACCTGGTTTAGTAGCATTGGAACAGGGCCTCCAAATTTTCATTTCTAATTTTCCCAGATTATGTTATGACTACTGGTCCTAGGTCTACACTTGAGAGTCACTGAAGAAGAGAAAGGATATAATTAAGGAAAGAAAGAGAAGAGGGCTGAGAAATAAGGTCTAGGTATGCCAACATTCAGAAATTTTAAGAAAAATTTGAGAAGGGCCACTTGAGACATGAAACAATTTAGAACACAGTGACGTAGAAGCTAAGAGAGTGTTTAAGGAAGAAAGTAGTTTGTTGAGTGAAGACAGGAAAGTGACTAGCTCAAATGAAGATGGCTATGAAGAACCTTGTCTCATGAGACTTGGACTCCAGGATCACAAATAAATTGTTATTTGGGTTGGTTGGACCATTACATTACATTATATTTTGCTCATTCTATTTTGCTTCATTCTCATCATTAAAATAAGTGGTAAACAAGGTTTAAGGATGTCTCCTTTCAGGTCTCTATATTATGAACCAGTAGAATTTGTCTCAGGAGAGGAATTTCAAAGTTTTACTGTTGGCATCCCCTTGAGTTAACTGAGTAAACATTGCTGAAAGTGAAAGCATTAGTCGTTAAGTCGGGTTCAACTCTTCGCAACACTATAGAATCCTTTGTACCTGCCAGGCTCCTTTGTCCATGGAATTCTCTAGGTAAGAATGCTGGGGTGGGTAACCTTTCCCTTCTCCTGGGGATCTTCCCAACCCAGGGACTGAACCCAGGCCTCTTGTATTGCACGCAGAGTCTTTACTGTCTGAGCCACCAGGGAAGCCTTTCCTTCCCCAAATATTGCTGGCCCTTCCTTTAACCAACCCATTTCCCACCCACTCATTGACAGAATGGATTCAACCTTATTTCTCAGGATTATGGAATGATTCTATTGGGCTATAGCCACCTCTGACTCTTACTAGATCAAGGGAGTGAAAGAGAGCAAGCAGTCTCTCTTTTACTCTCATTTCAGTTGCCTTTATTTTAGGCACATGTGGCTATTCAGTGATTCTGATTTCCCTCCCAGAATTCATAGCTTTGGGTGGTCCTAAGAAAATTCTCTGAAATCGTCAAGAATATGAATCTGCTAGAGCCATCGATCTTTATTCAAATTATATTGCTCCATTGCTAAGACTCGTGTTCAGTTCCATGAAATTTGGGTTGACATGCTCTTTTTGCTTCCAGGTAGCTGTAGCTGACTAGATTTCAACTTTCTGTTTTTCTTTTTAATCTTATTACATGAATTTCAGTTTTTAAGCCTTTGGTCTTTTGTCCTGGACCCCAGTTGGCTTATAAACTCATCAAGTTACTAAAGACTTACAACTGAAGGAGAAAGAAAAAACATTCTTCCATGAACCTTAACCTACCTCAACACCCACCCCCACCCCAGTTACCTTCTATTCCCTCAGTGTGCCACGCGAGATCCTATCTGCATACTTTACTCATGGCATTTCCTCAGCATAAAAAGGAGATGTTACCATTTCAAATGAAACGCAAAATTTCCCTCTGCTTTATTCAATGCCGTTAATATTACACTTCTTTTTTTCTTGGCACTTTCTCCTCATTTTGCTTTAGCACTTATTCAAATTAATATGTACACATGTATAGGTACAAATATGTATACATACATATATAGGTGCACACACACACATATAGGTATAAGTATGTATATTTATGGGGCTTCCCACACGGCGCTAGAGGCAAAGAATCTGATTGCCAATGCAGGAGATGTAAGAGACATTGGTTCAATTCCTAGGTTGGGAAGATCCCCTGGAGGAGGTCATGGCAACTCACTCCAGAATTCTTGCCTGGAGAATCCCATGGACATAGGAGCCTGGCAGGCTACAGTCCACGGGGTCACAAAACATCAGATACAACTAAAGCGACTTAGCACACACACACTTGTATGTATATGGGGCTTCCTAGGTGGTGCTAGTGGTAAAGAGACACAGGTTTGATCCCTAGGTTGGAAAGATCCCCTGGAGGAGGGCATGATATCTCACTCCAGTATTCTTGCCTGGAGAATCTCGTGGACAGAGTAGCCTGGCAGGCTATAGTCCATGTGGTCACACAGAATTGGGCATGACTGAAGCGACTTAGCATACACACAGACACACAGACACACACACATGTATATATATATATATACACACACACACACACACATATATATGTATACATGTGGCTCAGAGGTTAAAACATCTGCCTGCAATCCGGGAGAACTGCGTTCAATCCCTGGGTTGGGAAGATCCCCTGGAAAAGGAAATGGCAACCCACTCCAGTATTCTTGCCTGGAGAATCCCATGGATGGAGAGGCCTGGTGGGCTACAGTCCATGGGGTTGCAAAGAGTCGGACAATGACTGAGTGACTTCACTCACACATACATATATATTTCCCCTCTATATTTATCACCTTTTCTTGGTTGGAACAGAATTTTCCTAATTTAGCTCTGATAACTCAGGATCTTTGCCTCAGACAGTATATTAGAATCCTTAAAAGAGAGGCTCAGATAATCCTTGTCAGTTGAGAACTGCTAATCTGGAGCATAAACTCTCTGAGAGTAGGATCCATAGTTTATTCACTTTAATGGACAGCTGGCAAATGTATTTGGGCTTGTCATCAGAACTAGCCTGTGATTAGTCAGAGTAGGTAAATGAGTGGCAGTGTTGTAGGGGTATGATTCTCATATGTTTTGCCATATAACCATTGATGTATATTTGAAATAACCATCACTGAAGTCATTTGAAGGTATTGAAATCATCAGATCTCCAGAAGATTTTTATTCAAATGCAAATATGCTTTTATAGTAGCAATTTAGTTCAGATTGTTTTATCAGATCAGCAGTAAATGAATGGACTTGGGGTGAGTAAATTTTAGAGAGTACTATGAGATCAACTGTCTCAGAGGGCAGATAAATGAGACATTGAAATTTGGATTCCTACATGCCAATTTTACTGCTTTAAGGTTCCTAAAACCTGAAAGGAGGGAAATTTAGAAGGGCACATGCAGAATAATGCCCTTTTAAGAGTTTTGGGAAGGGACAGCTCAAATTTTAACATTTGCATCTTGGCTATGATTCATGGTCCAAAGTGACCTTAGTGTCTAATTTCCTTTAGCGCACATTAGTTTTCTTACGATGAGATCAGTCTTTATGTCAAAATAGAAATATAATGATAAACCTACCATTGTTTCCATAATTCAGTTTCTTTGTCAAGAGGCTAATTGTGAATGAAAATGAGTAAAAGGAAAAGATTCACCAAAGGTGTTACAGACTTGATTTCTTTTGATAGCTTTGATGTTATTTTTAGTTGTGATGATAATTCTTACTGAATTTCATCTACCAAATTGATACACAAGGTCAGAATGTTAAATTTAGCTGACAACCTACGCATTAACTGAAGGACTGCTGCTGCTGCTGCTAAGTCGCTTCAGTCGTGTCCGACTCTGTGCGACCCCATAGACGGCAGCCCACCAGGGTTACCCCCGTTCCGGGGATTCTCCAGGCAAGAACGCTGGAGTGGGTTGCCATTTCCTTCTCCATAACGGAAGGAATCAGAGTATAAATTATAATTCAGTGATTGTAGACATTTGTGTGTTTCTTTTTTCTTTTAGCAAATGCCTTGCCACTTGAAGGTTAAAGTAGGATGGAGATATAGGCAAGAAATTTACTAGAAAATTAACAGAAGCTCAGTGAAATATTCTGGGATTAAGTGAGATTAAATGGAATAATATCCCCAAATAGTACAATGTAAACTATAAGCACTGCATAAATATTTATTGTAAGATATTAGTAAAGAGAAATTCATTGCATGATTATTTATTATTTGCATGACCTCAAGGCAGTCAGAAGCAATACTCTTTAGCTAGTAAAAGTAATACCTTTTTGATGTAGAGGCCACACATACAGTGAATAGAACTGACATGATTGTTATTGATTTTATTGCTGTATAAATACTATTTTTTTTTTTTGCCATAAGGTTAAGACAGCTAGTCCATCAGACAAATTCAATGCGCTTTATAGAGCTTTGCAAGAGCACTGAACCAGCTGCTATTAAGGTGTTAGGTACAATGGAAGCAGGCATGGTGTTTCTGTCTTTTGATAGCTTACAGTTTAAGAAAAAGCAGAAATAAAGCCCGTAAAGGAATATCAGAAGTTTATACTAACAATCACAGAGACAGCTGGCTATTCAAAATGTTGCATTTAATTATCTGAAAGTCACTCTTCAAAGTCTCCTTACTGCTACTTGTAACTCCTCCCATCCCAATCCTATCTATTTCTGTATTCAGTTCATAATTCCTCTGTCATGTTAGATTTCCTTATCAACCTCTTTTCCTATCCATGCAGATTATTATGTCTGCTCTGTGGGTTCTGTCATTCAATCTTAATGTCTTGTTTTTTCTGAGTACTTGTCATTTGCTGTTATCTCTACCAAGTTCAAGTGGATAAGTTGCTCAGTCATGTACAACTCTTTGTGACCCCGTGGACTATAGCCTGCTAGGCTCCTCGGTCCATGGAATTCTTGAGGCAAGAATACTGGAGTGGGTAGCTGTTCCCTTCAAGGAATCTTCACGATCCAGGGTTTGAACCCAGGTCTCTTGCATTGCAGGCAGATTCTTTATTGTCTGAGCCACCAGGACAGTCCTTCCCTTTTTTAATATGCTCATAATTGTGCTGATTTGCTGAGCTGGCTTCACCTTTGCTTTCTATTAAAGAGTGTGGCAAATGAGCTTTAAATCTTGTTAAAATTACAGAATTTTCTTTCTCTCTAGGTTTTACTCTAAAATAATACATTTTTAAAACTAACTCATTTATGGTCCCTAGATAATCATTATGCCAAATGAAAAGTGACTTTTTTTTTTAAAGTTGAAAGGGGGAAATTTTTTTTCAATTGTGTTATAGCTGTGAAGAATTGGAGGGTTTTTAAATATTTTTTGAGGGAGCTAGACAAGTCTGTGTTTTTCACGTTGGGAGTGAAGGGACTTGCCATTTGAAGTGGGTTTGATTGATCTGCCTAAGAAAAAAACTACATTTTCTGACAAAGTGTTAATAAACTCTCTCCAGCAATTGTAGGTTCCTTTCAAGATCTTCCCATTCTTTTTTGAAGTAATGAAGTTTACAGAGAACTATTATAAGGTTCTAATTGAATTTCACAGAAATAGCCCTGATGTGACCCAAAATGGAGGAAGAAACCTAACCCACAAAATCTCACACTATGAAGCAACTCTCTGCAGAATCATTGATTAAGAACTTAAAGTGGAAAAGAGAGGCCTAACTCTCAAATAATTAGCCTTGGTTAATGAAGACTTTTAAGATATGGCATGTTGATGTTGATAACTTCTATGGGACACAGGGAGATGATGAAAAAGATTGGCAGTTATCAAAGAGAAGTGTTTATTAAAACACCTTTCAAGTACCTGCAGGATATAATAAAAAGCCATCTGTAAAGGAACTTACTAAAATAAAGCCTAGATGGAATCAATAATTTCACCACCTACAGCTTTCACAAAACTTTTTTTTTTTTAATAAAGTTTTTTACGCATTTCATGGAAATCTTACTGTGTATTATACAGATTATGTGCTCTCTCTGTTTTGATGGACCATGCTAAAAGAGGTTTGTGATGCATATACTAACAGAAAGGTTGTCATATTTAAGGCAACCCTCCTGTGTTGGCAAACATTCTCTCATGCGTTGAGAACATTTTCCATCTCGAGATAACCAGTGGCTACAAGTGGACACACAAACCTTATTTGGTAGATAATGAAATAATTTCACCTGTGCGTTTACCAGTGTATAGAAAGCTTTCCATCCCTTGTCGCTTAATCTTCACGATAATCTTATGGGATAGGGAAGGCAGGAAATGGGGCTCTTAATTTTCTTATGGAGAAACTGAGACTAAGAGATGAAGCAACTTGAACAAGGCCAAACAAACTGAAACAAGGTCACACCATATATAAATGGGACAGTGGGGATACAAGCTAAGTATTTTAACTATATAAATAAATACACTGTTTTACTAGTATACCTATTACCTTAGAAGCATGCCGTGAGTGTCAGGTGAAATAATGTACAGAGCCGTTAGGCCAGGTCCCTTCACGTGCTAAGTGCTCAGTATATGTTATCTGTTATTGTCACTTCCGGGCTTCCCTGGTAGCTCAGCTGGTAAAGAATCCCCCTACAATGCAGGAGTCCCCGGTTTGATTCCTGAGTCTGGAAGATCCCCTGGAGAAGGGATAGGCTACCCACTCCAGTATTCTTGGGCTTCCCTGGTGGCTCAAACAGTAAAGAATCTGCCTGCAGTGTGGGAGACATGGGTTTGATCTCTGGGTTGGTAAGATCCCCTGGAGGAGGGCATGGCAACCGACTGCAATATTCTTGCCTGGAGAATTCCATGAACAGAGAAGCTTGGCAGGCTATAGACTCACAAAGAGTCGGGTACAACTGAACAACTAAACACAGCATCGTCACTACTATTGTTATTTGACAGTGCCTCCTTGGGCGCGAAAAACACTATTCAAATCACTATATGTTTAGTTGGTAAATTTGTAGTGTAAATAATGCCCTCTATAGGTATCATATGATCATTGGTAGTATTTTGGGGTCCTCAGCAAAGAAATATGATGAATAATGCGGTTCCTTTCCCATTAAATCTCTCTGTGACATTTCAGCGGCCTGTAAGTCAGGGGATGTTCTGTGTATCTGTGGCAGTGTCACTTCCAGATCCTCAGACACTTGGCTCCTCTCAGGCTCTCCTCTCAAGGACCTGCCATGGGTCAAGAGTTGACATGGGTTTGAGGTCTTTGAGGAGATGTATGCTTTGTCCTCTCAGGATTATGGGTTGAAGTCATCACCGTGTCCCAAGGTGTCTGCGATTGCTCATCCTCTGTATGCTACTTGCTGCATATATGATTGTCCAGAGTTCTGACTCCTGGGGAAGAGGTTGGTATTTCTTTTGAGTCTCCCTTACAAAGAGAGCATGAACTGAACAGCCATTTAAACCCGTAAGTGGTATGGTTTATAGTGCTAAGTTGGTGCTTGCCTTGGAAATTGACCTGTGCTCAGCTGTGGAAGTATCTGCTATGTACCAGCTCTGGTCCCAGGGAACCAAAGGAGCAAGAGAGGCACCCTTGCCTACTTAACTAACACAGGTGATTCCTATAAATAAAAAATCTGATCACTAAACTCAGGTTATTATCATGACTAGGAGATATCATGACCAAAATGAAAATTCTTAATGTTCTATCTTTATTGTTCTTATTTAGTTGCTTAGTCATGTCTGACTCTTTTGCAACCCCATGGACTATAGCCTGTGAGGCTCCTCTGTTCATGGGACTTCCCAGGCAAGAATACTGGGTTTCTGTTTCCTTCTCCAGGGGATCTTCCTGAACCAGGGATTCAACCTGTATCTCCTGCATTGGCAGGCAGATTCTTTACCACAGAGCCACCAAGGAAGCTGGTCCTTCCTATCTTTCTATCATGCTCTAATTGGCAGTGAATCTACTATTTTTGATTATCAGACTTAACAACAACAATGAACAGCTAGCGGCTGGATCTGCTATTTTTTCCCCTAGTATGTGACTTTGAGTGTCAGAATTCAGATGGTAGAATTGATGTGATAGAGACATAGGCTGCCATCAGGGCCTTGAAATCCTAAATGGGAAGATCTGGAGAGAGGAGGCCATAATGGGCCTCTTCCTTACTCCTTTAGAATGTATAAGCAGAGTGACCCAGACTTCTGCCCTTATCCTTAGAATAAAGAGGAGAACAAAAGAGGGCATGAATTCGGGTTTTTCTTTCTTTGATTTTATGAAATTATATTGCCTCCTTTACATGACCTCGGAAGGAAATCCTTGCCTTCCCTAGGGAGCACTGACAAGACAGAAAGAAACTGGAGAGCGTTGTTGTTGTTCAGTTGCTCAGCCATGTCCAACTTTTTGCCATTCCATGGGCTGCAGCACACCAGTCTTCTCTGTCCTTCACTATCTCCCAGAGCTTGCTCAAACCCATGTCCATTGACTCGGTGATGCCACCCAACCATCTCATCCTCTGTCACCCCCTTCTCCTCTTACTTTCTATCTTTCCCAGCATCAGGGTCTTTTCCAATGAGTTGGCTCAGTCCTATCAACTCAAAGGATGAAGAAAAGAAAAAAAAAAGTGCATTCTTTTTTTACAGAAACAAGAAAGGGCATTCTTTTCTCTATGTTTACAGAAACAAGCATACCTGATTAAGGAGGATAGCTGTTTCAAAGTCACTTTATTATTCTAAGTCTTGGTGTATATTTCCTTGTTCTAAAATACTTGAAATGTATTTTGTTGAAATAGTAAATGAATAGGTCTAGAGAAAATTAGAATTTAATGTGTAGGCTGAGGAGCTTGCACTGGTGAGTGATCTTCGTCAACAAAATTGGTATTTCTGTCTCCCAGTCAGAGGAGAAGAAACCATTTTTAGCTCTTCTCAGACTTTAAAACATATCTTCTGACTCTATGAATAGGTCCAGGCTTCAGTGGCATTATATAATTCATGAAGCTGGTGTAAATATGAGGGATTTCCATATCTAGTGGCTGTTGAAATGGTTCAGTCATGACTCTGAGAAAGTCACTCTGGCTCAGGAGTGTTTTCATAAAGATTTAATCCCCATCAAACACCTTTAATGAAAATCTTTCCCAAATCACCACATATCATCAATGAGTGTTTATTTAGTGTCCATTTGCAAATTAATCTGTACTAGATGGTTTTCAAATAGGTTAAGAAGCTGGTCCATACTGCCTGCTAGAAATTGACAGTAAATAAGAGCCTGGGGATAAAAGAAAAACAGCCCCAAATGATTTTTATTCAAAGATAAACGGCACTTTAATTGGCAGCCTTATGATTGGACCTAAAATGCTGTGGCATTTTAAATGCCATATGCAGACACAGGTGCCACAGACCCACTAATAAAGAGACAATCTTGTATCCTCAGATAACTGCATGGGTTCCCCTTGCCTGACTATCATTTACAGATGTGTGGCAAGCAGGACAGGGACACCAAAAGAGACCAAGAGGCTGTACATTCTAGTGCATCTGTTAGATGTAGTGGGAAAACTCATGATAAGCATTTCTAAATAAAGGTTTTAGCCACAGGATTGATGAAAGCAGGCACTGAATCTTTTGCCATGTCCTGAAGATGTGTGGATCGCAGGTGACAAAAGAATCAGTTCCTCTCAATACATCACAACCTGGCTACTTAGGTAGAAAAACATAGTCCTGGTAATAGGTAAGCGTGGCAGAATTCATGTGTTTTGTATAAGTTTCCAAGGACATGAAATTTATAACTTGAGGTTCCTTTTTATAAAAAGGAATCTTAAATATATTGCTTCTGCAAAATCAAAAAAAACAGATGAGTGTGTGAAAGTATATTGCAGGGTCATTCCCAGGATTTGAACAAAACAGGAACAAGAGAAGGGCACTGAAATGAAAGCCTCGTTATCTTCAGGGTGAAGCTCTCCTTGCTTTTGGCGCAATTGCGCAGGTTAAGGTGTGGAGATTATTTCCGTACTTCTTGATGGTTTGTGGTCGTAGGCTAATCTGTTGATACATTCACTTACGTGTGTTCTGTAATGTTGAAATGTGCCTGTAATATTGCCCAAGGCTTTGATGTAGTATCAAGATTGTCTGTATATGTGGTCACCCACAGTTTAAAATTTTTAGGTCTGGCCCATTAGTGCCCTTGCGTCCCCAGCAGTATAAAACAAAATAAAACAAAGTGTTAGATGAGAGGTAAAATCCAAAATAGTTATTTGTTTAAGCTTGAGAGAATCTGGTCAAAGAGAGGTAAAACACTTCTGAGTATTTGGATATGATGACTTTGGGTGATTGAAAGTTTTCAAAGAAAATACAAGACTAAACAGAATCGAATGGCAGTCTAAATCACTGGACTTTAATTATAAAACTATATTCCAGGAAAATGCTACCTAATGCACAATAGTTTCCATTCAGAATTGCAATTCTGGATTGGCTCCTCTGAAATAGAGACAAATATTACTGCCTTCTTACGGGTGAGATAAATCATTATTTTGTCATCACAGGTTTTGAGTCTTGGAGAATTGGTTGGCTTTTACTTGTCTTCTAAGAGTAATCCTTTGCAATAATAATAGTAGAATGGAAAAAAAAAAGGTTTAGAAAAAAACAAACAAATCTGATAGGTATCCCTTGCTTGAGTTTCTTATAGATCATGATAAGCTATCTGTAATTTACTGGGATAAAACTAAATTACATCTTTTCCACATTATCAGATTCTTGCTATTTTTATGAGATTAGAATAGATATGGCCAGGTTTAGATCCCAAAGTTCATCCTTACTTGTATTTAGGATTTCTTCAGTTCAGTTCAGTTCAGTTCAGTCGCTCAGTCGTGTTCGACTCTTTGCGACCCCATGAATCGCAGCACGCCAGGCCTCCCTGTCCATCACCAACTCCCAGAGTTCACTCAGACTCACGTCCATTGAGTCCGTGATGCCATCCAGCCATCTCATCCCCTGTTGTCCCCTTCTCCTGTCCCCAATCCCTCCCAGCACCAGAGTCTTTTCCAATGAGTCAACTCTTCACATGAGGTGGCCAAAGTACTGGAGTTTCAGCTTCAGCACCATTCCTTCCAAAGAAATCCCAGGGCTGATCTCCTTCAGAATGGACTGGTTGGATCTCCTTGCAGTCCAAGGGACTCTCAAGAGTCTGCTCCAACACCACTGTTCAAAAGCGTCTATTCTTCGGCGCTCAGCTTTCTTCACAGTCCAGCTCTCACATCCATACATGACCACTGGAAAAACCATAGCCTTGACTAGACAGACCTTTGTTGGCAAAATAATGTCTCTGCTTTTGAATATGCTATCTAGGTTGGTCATAACTTTCCTTCCAAGGAGTAAGCGTCTTTTAATTTCATGGCTGCAGTCACCATCTGCAGTGATTTTGGAGCCCCCCAAAATAAAGTCTGACACTGTTTCCACTGTTTCCCCATCTATTTGCCATGAAGTGATGGGACCAGATGCCATGATCTTTGTTTTCTGAATGTTGAGCTTTAGGCCAACTTTTTCACTCTCCCCCTTCTCTTTCATCAAGAGGCTTTTTAGTTCCTCTTCACTTTCTGCCATGAGGGTGGTGTCATCTGCATATCTGAGGTTATTGATATTTCTCCCAGCAATCTTGTTTCCAGCTTGTGCTTCTTCCAGCCCAGTGTTTCTCATGATGCACTCTGCATATAAGTTAAATAAGCAGGTGACAATATATAGCCTTGACATACTCCTCCTCCTATTTGGAACCAGTCTGTTGTTCCATGTCTGGTTCTAACTGTTGCTTCCTGACCTGCATACAGGTTTCTCAAGAGGCAGGTCAGGCTGTCTGGTATTCCCATCTCTTTCAGAATTTTCCACAGTTTATTGTGATCCACACAGTCAAAAGTTTTGGCATAGTCAATAAAGCAGAAATAGATATTTTTCTGGAACTCTCTTGCTTTTTTGATGATCCAGTGAATGTTGGCAATTTGATCCCTGCTTCCTCTGCCTTTTCTAAATCCAGCTTGAACATCTGGAAGTTAAGGGTTCACATACTGCTGAAGCCTGGCTTGGAGAATTTTGAGGATTACTTTACTAGCATGTGAGATGAGTGCAATTGTGAAGTAGTTTGAGCATTGTTTGGCATTGCCTTTCTTTGGGATTGGAATGAAAACTGACCTTTTCCAGTCCTGTGGCCACTGCTGAGTTTTCCAAATTTGCTGGCATATTGAGTGCAGCACTTTCACAGCATCATCTTTCAGGATTTGAAAGAGCTCAACTGGAATTCCATCAGCTCCACTAGCTTTGTTTGTAGTAATGCTTCCTGAGGCCCACTTGACTTCACATTTCAGGATGTCTGGCTCTAGGTGAGTAATCACACCATCATGATTATCTGGGTCATGAAGACATTTTTTTGTACAGTTTTTCTGTGTATTCTTGCCACCTCTTCTTAATATCTTCTGCTTCTCTTGGATCTATACCATTTCTGTCCTTTATTGAGCCCATCTTTGCATGAAATGTTCTCTTGGTACCTCTAATTTTCTTGAAGAGATCTCTAGTCTTTCCCATTCTATTGTTTTCCTCTATTTCTTTGCATTTATTGCTGAGGAAGGCTTTCTTATCTCTCCTTGCTATTCTTTGGAACTCTGCTTTCAATGGGTATATCTTTCCTTTTCTCCTTTGTTTTTCATTTCTCTTCTTTTCACAGCTATTTGTAAGGCCACCTCAGTCAGCCATTTTGCTTTTTTGCATTTCTTTTTCTCTGGTATGGTCTTGATCTCTATCTCCTGTACAATGTCATGAACCTCCATCCATAGTTCATCAGGCACTCTATCTATCAGATCTAGTCCCTTAAGTCTACTTCTCACTTCCACTGTGTAATCATAAGGGATTTGATGTAGGTCATACCTGAATGGTCTAGTGATTTTCCCCACTTCCTTCAATTTTAGTCTGAATTTGGTAGTAAGGAGTTCATGATCTGAGCCACAGTCAGCTCCTGGTCTTTTTTTTTTTTTGCTGACTGTATAGAGTGTCTCCATCTTTGGCTGCAAAGAATATAATCAATCTGATTTCCTTGTTGGCCATCTGATGATGTCTATGTGTAGAGTCTTCTCTTGTGTTGTTGGAAGAGGTTGTTTGCTATGACCAGTGCATTCTCTTGGCAAACCTCTGTTAGCCTTTGCCCTGCTTCATTTGGTACTCTAAGGCCAAGTTTGCCTGTTATTCCAGGTGTTTCTTGACTTCCTACTTTTGCAGTCCAGTCCCCAGTAATGAAAAGGACATCTTTTGGGAGTGTTAGTTCTAAAAGCTCTTGTAAGTCTTCATAGTACCATTCAACATCAACTTCTTCAGCGTTACTGGTTGGGACATAGACTTAGATTACTGCAATATTGAATGATTTACCTTGGAAATGAACAGAAATCATTCTATCAATTTCGAGATTGCATCCAAGTACTGCACTTCGGACTTTTGTTGAGTATGATGGCTACTCCATTTATTCTAAGTGATTCCTGGCCACAGTAGTAGATATAATGGTCATCTGAGTTAAATTCACCCATTCCAGTCCATTTTTGTTCTCTGATTCCTAGAATGTCAATGTTCACTCTTGTCATCTCCTGTTGGACCACTTCCAATTTGCCTTGATTCATGGACCTAACATTCCAGGTTTCTAAGCAATATTGCTCCTTACAGCATCAGACCTTGCTTCTATCAACAGTCACATCCACACCTGGGTATTGTTTTTGCTTTGGCTCCATCCCTTCATTCTTTCTGGAGTTATTTCTCCACTGATCTCCAGTAGCATATTGGGCACCTACCGACCTGGGGAGTTCATTTTTCTGTGTCCTATTTTTTGCCTTTTTATACTGTTCATGGGGTTCTCAAGGCAAGAATTCTGAAGTGGTTTGCCATTCACTTCTCCAGTGGACCTCATTCTGTCAGACCTCTCCACCATGATCTGTCCATTCTGGGTAGCCCCACAGGGCATCTGAAGTCTGAAGGTAGACTTGTGAAGTTACATCATTGTCAAACTTCTTCCCCTGTCCAGCCTGTTTCCTTTAGTTTCTTGAAAGCACTCCTTTACTCTCATGCCTAAGAATACCCAGTTCATTGCTGCTTGTTGGGAATGCCACCTAAGCAAATCCATAGCAAAAGCAGACTACATTGAGTGCTTTGTATTTCCATTTGAGTTTTTGAGGGATGGAAGTGACAAAACACAGGAGAAGGGATAAAAGTGGTGGATATGTTTCTATAACTTTCATATTTACCATGGCTGACTAGCAAGCTGAAAAGTGAACTTTTAAATTAAGGATGGAATAATTTTCCACAGTTCTTGGCATCAAATCAGCACAATGCCCTTCCCCTAAGTGAATTTTGTTAGGCAGTTTGAAACCAAGCTGTGTACTCTGGCATGGGTTGACATTTGCCCCCTGGTCAGGGTCAGGCATTCTGTGATACCAGACAGTCAATTTCAAGCATTGCTGGAGCCACAAAATGAGCCATTCGTGTGACAAGAGAAACCTTAGAAAAGGCAGGTAATGCGGGATGCTGGGGCTTCTCTTGGCATTTTTGCAGCAGGGCGAAAGCCAGATGCCAAGCTGTTTATCCATCTGCTGTTGACTCCACTCTGAATTAGTCAAACAGGGCATACCACCTGTTGCGTATGAAACAGTTTTGAAATGAGTAGACCGTCTTTTATAAAGGCCAGACACAGAGTCATAATACAAAGATCACCTATATTAATATTACATTTTGGTATTCAAGGGATTTTTTCTCAGAACAGCATGCAGAGCATATGCTTTAAAAAGATAGCAAATTGACTGCCCCCTCGGCTGGCCCCCCCCCCCCCCCCCATTTATTTTGAAAACGAAGTGGCTGAATGAAGTGGCTAATGTGTTGAAGTCCCAGCAGGAAGATACAGGAGATGACACTGGATAGAAACAAGGCAAGATAAGAAAGGACATCATAAGTATTTAGAACCTTATTATAAATGAGAGAGCCATTCAAGGATTTAAGCATGGAAGCTATGATTACTTTTGTATTTTAGTGAGTAAACTTTCAGATAAACATTATCTCACTGGAACCTCAAAATAACTGCAGCATAAGAAGGTCTGACTTTATTCACTCCATTTTCACATGAGGAAAAACTGAGGCTTCAGGACATTCAATCACTTGACTAAAGGCACACAGTTATGTAGTGGAGAGAATATTGAGCCTGCAGTTCTGATTCCAAATCCTGCCGTGGGTGGTCACAGAAAACATTCAGTAGAAGAGAAATTCCAATCCAAGAGGGCAGACTATGCGCAAATGCCCAACTGTAATTGATGAAAAAGACGTATTGTAAAAACAGATCAAGGGAGAGATGAGAGCTGGCAATATTGATGTTTCCAACTGCATCACACTCACACACAGAAGCTTCCACGCTGCTGTCACTGTGTGGGGAGGGAAACTAAGGAGACTTGTGCATCGTCAGTTGTCACCCCCAGGTGTACACAGATCATAGAATATTATCCTGAATCTTAGGGAGAAGCCTACACCATTTTTGTAGAAGCAAATAAAAAGACAAGTTTTCTACTTTATTCCCAGACTGCTTTTCCAGGGCCAACCATCTACTTGAACGGCAAAGGTGTCCACAAGGCACTGAAAACTTTTATTTTCAGACAAACAGATTTCTGGTTCTTTGTCCTGTCTTTCTAAGATAACACTATGTAGGACATTTGGGGGACTTCCTTGGTGGTCTAGCGGTTAGGTCTTCCGCCTTGCATTGCTGAGGGCATGGGTTCAATATCTGGCCTCCCTGGTTGGGGAACTAAGATCCCACAAGTTTTGTGAAGTGGCAAAAAAAAAAAAAGCAAACTAAAAAAAGAAAAAAAATTATGAGTGTGGCATAGTAGGGGTGGGTGGCTCTTGTCCCTGGGCTGGGACTTCAGACTCAAGCCAGGTGACAGGGATCAAGCCTGTCAGACTAGATCCCGGGTGGGGATCTACACACCCTCAGGAAGATGCTCAGTTGGTGGGTGGACAGGCACTGAGTGGAGTTCTGGCCCTAGGGTTTTCACTTAAAGCGAAAGTTCTTAGAATACAGAGACAATGTCTGTCTTGGATTATGCATGTGGAGGGATATGCAGGGTTAGCGGGGAACAGGCCCATGCCTGCTCACTCACTGTGTACCCTGCATTTTAAGTATTTCTGAGTAAGAGAACAACATCAGGAATCCACTGCTTCTGTGACTGCTGCCTGGTGATTACATCAGAGAAATTTTCTTTGCTTCCTTTATAGAGAAAGACTTGAAGTCAGTGTATTGAAGATCTTTTTCTTTTTTTTATTACTTTGACATAAAGTACAGTCTATCAAATATAATGTGTCACTCAATTTTGAATTGGTATTCTACTGCTTGAAATCACCCCTCACAATATGAAGCATTGAAGGGGGTACAGAACTACATCTGATTTTATAGCATTAAAATATAAATTGTAGAAACAACATTAAAGGTGATACTAAGAGTTATTTCTGAACCATAGGTTTACAGATAGCTTGTATTTGCTTTTATATATTTTTTCTTGAATTTTTAAAAAAGTTCACAATGAGCATATATTACTTTTGAAAGCAGAAAAGTAAATATTATTTCAAAAATTACAACATACTATCAAACAATCTTCCTATCTGTTGGCAGCAGAGAGGGCAGAGACTATTTTTGTCCTTTTATTCTTGACATCATGTTATATGAATGGGCTCAATTTAAAGATGGTAAGAAGCCTCTCTGAGACTTTCCAAGCATTACTCTGTAACATGTTTTCTGGTTTACAGTCTAGTACAATTTCCTTCTGAATGATGTTCTTGATTTTTCTGGCATTCAAATACAGTATATTCCCTGTCTGTATCATATCAGGAAATGCTTCTTTGTTTGATCTGGATCTAGAGTTTATTGTCTAAAAGTGGCATTCAGATGGCAAAGCAGTTACACTGCCATTTTTGTTTCATGGGAACAATGACATTACTTCTAAGATAGGCTGAAAATAAGGAATTAACCCTCTCAAATCATGAAAACAATGAAAAATGTAAGAAACAGACAAATATTTTAGAATTAAATTCAAATTAATTTTACAATGGGACTTCCCAGGTGGTGCAGTGGTAAAGAATCTGCCTGCCAAGGCAGGAGATGCAAAAGATGCAGGTTTGATCCCTGGGTCAAGAAGATCCCCTGGAGTAGGAAATGGCACTCTTTCTAGTATTTTTGCTTGGAAAATTCTGTGGACAAAAGAACCTGAAGGGCTACAGCCCATGGGTTCATAAAGAGTCAGACATGACTGAGCACGTACTCATCCACAATTTTACAATTAAATACTGTCAGATTCCCTGGTGGCTCAGACAGTAAAGCGTCTGCCTGCAATGTGGGAGAGCCGGGTTCGATCCCCAGGTCGGGAAAAGTCCCTGGAGAAGGAAATGGCAACCCACTCCAGTACTCTTGCCTAGGAAATTCCATGGATGGAGGAGCCTGGAGGGCTACAGTCCATGGAGTCACAGAGTTGGACACGACTGAGCGAATTCGCTTTCGCTATTGTCAGTTATATATATGAACTTGTCAAAATTTTATGAAGGAATTAATAATAGGGGTATGAAACTGTATCACAATATACAGAGATATTTATAATTAGCAGAAATTAGTAGAAAAATAAGGCCATAATCTTAGAGGAAATTGAGTTAGAGAAGTGAGATTATTAGTGATTTTGAAACCAGAGGAGCCTGGCAGGCTACAGTCCATGAGTTCACAAAGAGTCAGACATGACTGAGCACGTACTCATCCACAATTTTACAATTAAATACTGTCAGATTCCCTGGTGGCTCAGACAGTAAAGCATCTGCCTGCAATGTGGGAGACCCGGGTTCGATCCCCAGGTCGGGAAGATTCCCTGGAGAAGGAAATGGCAACCCACTCCAGTACTCTTGCCTAGGAAATTCCATGGATGGAGGAGCCTGGAGGGCTACAGTCCATGGAGTCGCAGAGTTGGACACGACTGAGCGAATTCACTTTCGCTATTGTCAGTTATATACATGAACTTGTCAAAATTTTATGAAGGAATTAATAATAGGGGTATGAAACTGTATCACAATATACAGAGATATTTATAATTAGCAGAAATTAGTAGAAAAATAAGGCCATAATCTTAAAGGAAATTGAGTTAGAGAAGTGAGATTATTAGTGATTTTGAAACCTGATTTCATTTTAATTGATAATATTGTTCTTATGGGTTTCCCACGTGGCACAGTGGTAAAGAATCTGCCTACCAATGCAGGAGACATGAGTTTTATCTCTGGGTCAGGAATATCCCCTGGAGAAGGAAATGGCAATCCACTCCAATACTCTTGTCTGGAAAATTCTGTGGACAGAGGAGCCTGGCAGGCTACAGGCCATGGAGTCGCAAAGAGTCGGACATGACTGAGCATGCACTTACACACACACTATTGTTCTTATGGCAGAAAAATAGGATGTCAGGAAGGTATACATACTGGACACCTTTCTAACCAAAGTATTCCATCCATTTTCTCAAGCTAAATATATTGCTTGAACTTCATCCTAGGGGAGTAGTTGGTGCCTACCCAATACCCATTTTGCTCTTTTATTTTCCTCTAAGAAGTGTGATTTAGTGCAGCTCATTACCATAAGGAATAGCTGATCCTTTGCCAGTTCTAGGGGTAAAAGTGATTTGTTCAATATGTTTGTCAATGATTAGAAATGGGTCTTTGATATAATTTGGGTTAAAGCATATGAGAAAAGTTTGCTGAAGCCTCCTGGAAAAGTTGATCTTTCTATTCTAGGAAACTTGGAAATGATTTCTCTTTTAACGTTTCCCTGCAGAGATGTGAGGCCCAGACTCAGTTAGGATGCTGACCCACAAAGGAGTTTAAAGTAGAAAACTCTCTTAATTAAGTCAAACTAAGGTTTAACCTACTTTGGTCTTTCATATTTCAGCCAGTTTAAAGTTAGATGCCTTTTTTTTTTTTTCTCTTTGCTATAGAACCCATCCTAACAGGTAGATATATGATGAAATGTCTGGCATTCTTAATTGTCTGAAATGTAAACTATAATCCTAAGAGCTGGAGCAATGTGAAAAAAAACAGTGAATTATTACATTTTTATCATATCAAAGTAAAAAATTTATTTAATCAAGCAGTTACATAAATTGGATTTGAGCTTCCAAATGAGTAGTTGGTTAATAATTAATCCTATTTAAAAACTGTGTTAATTTTCAGTATTTTCCTGTTTATAGTTCATTATTTACCAGTGATAGCTCTAAATTGCTTTTGTTAAAACATATTTTATCTACATTTAACAATATATGTCAGCTTTTTCAGAAGACAAGAAAATGAAACATCTCTATGTGTCTCAGTGGATTTTTGATATATCAGAAAATTTTCAAGGCATAAATATAGATGTAACTAGAGTGAAGATTAAAACACCCTCAGCATCCAGTATAAAGGATGATCAAAAATTATTTTGAAATAAAACCTGACAAAACTGAAAATACTGAGAGGGCATCCTATAGATCTGGGACAAACATCTAAGTCATAGGAAATAGATTTTCTTTCAATTATTATTTAACAATAATTAGTCAATGGTAGTTAACACATTGCTGTGTTTCTACTCCACTGATCAGGAGTCAATACCATGTAAAAATATTAAGCTGATATGAAAGCTAAAATCAGAGAAAACTCTATTGTTAATGTCTGTCCAGCACTCTTCTAGTACTTGCTCTCCCCTTTCTTATGGGGAAACCCATTCCATGTAGTCCATCTCATGCTATCTCCCCAGGCCGGAAGTGTAGGAAAATGACAGGTCAATGAGAATACCTCCCACTGCCACTGTATCACAGTGCCAATACAGAAATGAGTCCAGGTACCAACTTACCAGAGTGGTCCTGAAAGGTCAGGACCATTTATAGTCACTACAGATGGGAATACCAGACCACCTGACCTGCCTCTTGAGAAACCTGTATGCAGGTCAGGAAGTAACAGTTAGAACTGGACATGGAACAACAGACTGGTTCCAAATAGGAAAAGGAGTACATCAAGGCTGTATATTGTCACCCTGCTTATTTAACTACTATGCAGAGTACATCATGAAAAATGTTGGGCTGGCTGAAGCACAAGCTAGAATCAAGATTGCCAGGAGAAATCTCAATAACCTCAGATATGCAGATGACACCACCCTCATGGCAGAAAGTAAAGAAGCACTAAAGAGCCTCTTGATGAAAGTGAAAGAGGAGAGTAAAAAAGTTGGCTTAAAGCTCAACATACAGAAAACGAAGATCATGGCATTTTGTCCCATCACTTCATGGGAAATAAATGGGGAAACAGTGGAAACAGTGTCAGACTTTATTTTTCTGGGCTCCAAAATCACTGCAGATGATGATTGCAGCCAATAAATTAAAAGACGCTTACTCCTTGGAAGAAAAGTTATGACCTACCCAGACAGCGCATTAAAAAGCAGAGACATTACTTTGTCAACAAAGATCCATCTAGTCAAAGCTATGTTTTTTGCAGTAGTCATGTATGGATTGGAGAAGGCAATGGCACCCCACTCCAGTACTCTTGCCTGGAAAATCCCATGGATGGAGGAGTCTGGTAGGCTGCAGTCCATGGGGTCGCTAAGAGTCAGACACGACTGAGCGACTTCACTTTCACTTTTCATTTTCATACACTGGAAAAGGAAATGGCAACCCACTCCAGTGTTCTTGCCTGGAGAATCCCAGGGATGGCGGAGCCTGGTGGGTTGCCATCTATGGCGTTGCACAGGGTTGGAAACGACTGACGCGACTTAGCAGCAGCAATAGCATCAGCAGCAGCAGCAGCAGCAGCAGCAGCAGCAGCAGCAGCAGCAGCAGCAGCAGCAGCAGCAGCATGTATGGATGTAAGAGTTGGACTATAAAGAAAGCTGAGCACTGAAGAATTGATGCTTTTGAACTGTGGTATTGGAGAAGACTCTTGAGAGTCCCTTGGACTGCAAGGAAATCCAACCAGTCCCTCCTAAAGGAAATCAGTCTTGATATTCATTGGAAGGACTGTTGCTGAAGCTGAAACTACAATACTTTGGCCACCTGATGTGAAGAGCTGACTCATTTGAAAAGACCTTGATGCTGGAAAAGATTGAGGGCAGGAGGAGAAGGGGATGACAGAGGATGAGATGGTTGGATGGCATTACCAATCCAATGGACGTGGGTTTGGGTAGACTCTGGGAGTTGGTGATGGACAGGGAGGCCTGGTGTACTGTGATTCATGGGGGCAGAGTTGGACACGACTGAGCAACTGAACTGAACTGAACTGAACATGTTGAATCAGGTTGTCCTTGTCTTATCTGTAACCAAAGCAGAATTTTAGAAGTCATTTTTTACCTCTGTGACTCATAATTTATCCTCCATTTACAATAAAATATAGATGTTTCCCCACAATTGGAAAAATCAGCAGAATACTGTATGTTATTAGACTCCTAGAGAATATTTTCTGTCTCATCCAGGGAGTGAAAGAAATAATAGGTTTCTCCTACTAGAGCTAAAAATAAAACAGTGTAGGCATTTTTCCCTAATGATTAGTTTTCTTGATCTGAGGACAGAACTGAAAGAGTTCAGAGGTAAGATTCTTCCTTGTGAGATGTATTTTCCTCTCACTAGTCATTTCACAGATGTCTCTGGGTAGGTGCTGGAAGTGAACTTTCTGTGATTCAAAAGGCTACTTTTTTCTCTCCCTTTAATAAAGTGTCATTAGAATATCAGAAGTTTCACCTAAGGAATCAAAATTCAAACAGCCATTATGTTCCACACTTTGAACTGTGCAGCTTATTCTACTTGTAAGTAGCCTTGAAATGGTCAGACACAGAAGTATTAATGCCCTGTTCTGCTGTGGACAAGACAATGCCCACATGTGTCATACTGCATGTCACAAAGTCTCTCTGTGCCTGCTCAGTGAGAGAGACTTCTGATAACATTCAACATAAAAAGATATTCTTTTCCAACAAAGAAGCAAAATTGGAAATAAAGTATATATGGGGATAAAGGAGACATTTCTAGCTCAAAACATAGTTCTGTGGGGGGATGTTATTCCTAGGGAACTGATCTTTGTTTTACCTGGTCCTAAAGCCATTCATCAGGATGTGCCAGAGCTCTACTGGTTATCACACCTTTTGGACTAGAATGTACCGCATGTTGTGTGTTTGCTCAGTCGCTCAGTTGTATCTGACTCTTGGCAACCCCATAAACTGTAGCCCACCAGACTCTAGTATGTACCACGTACCTAAGGGCTTCAGCATAGCTGCTGGTCTGCTGGAGGACAGGAGGGTATCGAAAATCCAATGACAGGATCTTTTTTGTTTTTAATTTATTTTTAGTTGGAATATAGTTGCTTTCCAATGTTGTGTTAGTTTCTGCCATACAACTGAATGAGCTATAGGCATACGTATGTGCCCACCCTTGTGAGCCTCCCTCCCACCACTCTCCCCATCCCACCCCTGTAGCTCATCGCAGAGCACAGAGTTGAGTTCCCTGTGTTACACAGCATCTTCCCACTAGCTATCTGTTTTACTTATGATAATGTATATGTTTCAATGCTACTCTCTCAATGTGTCCCACCTGCTCCTTCCCCTGCTGTGACCACAAGTCTGTGTTTGCATTTCTATTATTGCCCCAAGGACTCCACCCAGGAGATATCACGATCAGCAGCAAACGTTGTACATTGTAGGGGTTTTGAGGGCCTGGGAAGCTTAGATTTCATATTCTGCCTCCCCTAACTTCATGCAACATGTTCGTGTATCTTTTATTTCCAGTCAAGTAACTTGTGTTCTTCTCCTTCTATTAACACCAGTCACTCCAGTGTTATCTTTTTGACAGTACCAATCCATCACATGGGTGATAAGGAGACATACTGTAATGAGATGTTTGGCAGGAAGCACTTTCGAAAAGCATGGGCTTCCTTACTCTCAAAGATGGTACAGATCTTGCTGTAGACATTAGGAGCCATCAGGGAAGAGGCACTGAGATATGATTAAAGATGTTCTCCCAAGTGGCTATGTTGACAGAAAGAGGAGCTGACTATTCAGAATTTAGTAAAGGAGACTTGCTGCTATTTGGATACTGGGTACGAAACATGAACCAGGCTAGGTCACTGGGGAAACATTAATAATATCAGTTAGAGACTAGACCATAGGGCAGTTTGAACGGAATTTTCTCTATTAGATTTCACTGATTCCAAGATGCACATTTTTTCATACTTTAGTATTTCTGGAAATGGGATGTGTCTTACAAACAAGGGCATGTTATCTTTCATTGTCAATGCTTTTCTTCATTCTTAGAAGAACTTAAAAAAATGTCTTATAACCAGTGGCATGTAAGAAAAATATGTGACTACCCAATGAGACAGGTTTGGTATAGCACCAACTCCACTCTAATTTAAGATTACAGCACCAAATTTATAGTATGTGAAATATTTCATAAGCTGTGTATAGTATATGAGTTGAAGGTTGAGTTATTTCTCAAATAGTCATTCCTGTTCTTTCTCTAAATGCCCACATCTAGAGATACATTCACATCTTATTATTTCTCTCATTAGGCTGTACCCTAAGATACCACAAAATCATGTTTATTTCATTCCATTGAATTTCTGGCACAGATTTTATCTCGATTATCCAATGCTGAAGGATCCTATTTAAATCATCTTTGATATCACACTAGAGATACTGAGCCTCTGCTATACTAGCGTCCTTTCTTTCTTCGTACAAAGAATATTGCATTGGTCACAGTTTCCCTAATTATGGTTAAAGCAAACTATGTAAATGTTTTGGCCGAGCCAGAGATTTAACATTCTTTTCACAAAATAGTGTTCTTTAAACTAATACAGATTCATTTTTTCTAATTAATTATTGAAGTAAGAGTTATAAAGGAATGGAGGGAATATGCTATAAGGTAATTTTATCACAAAAAATGTGCTTGAAAATTTCAGTGAATCAAATGATATAGTCACTTAATGGCTAAAAATGTTCTTTTATAAATAGTCATGGCTTTTCACTGTTAAATATGAGGTATGTAATATATAAAGTTATTTATTAATACTATATATGTACATATTTAATAGTAAAAAGCTATCTATTTTAGAAATAAATAACTTTTATGGCTACACAAAATTAATTTTGTTTATTCCTGCTTATAGTACTGTTCTAAAAAAATTATACAGATGATATGATTAATTAAAAAAATATATATATATATACTGTGTGTATTGTTTCTACATACACTGTTGATGCAGCATCAGCCGTTAAGCTATTACAGCCTCATAAGGAGCTGACATTCACAGTTTTTCATTTTTTATCACCTCATTGTTAGATCCTGATCTCTGCAGCATGTTAGTTTTAATGAAAAGGAAAGATAATATAATAAAATATGGAAACTTACTGTTTGCCTTAGAAACTATAAATATTAATCTAAGAATATAAAGTTAGACTCCTTATGAAGACTGCTATAATAATGAAATGTTTTGGTATTATAAAAAATGTTACATTAAGGGTTCTCTTAGATCATTGAATAAAGCAGAGCTGAGTGCTTTTGAGTCTTTGGGGACAGCTTTTCTCTTTCGTACTTTTAAATGTATTCCATTATGTCACTCTCAGTCTTCTGCCCATCGTTTTATACTGTGGTTTCTCCCATCTCACTTCATCATCTTACCACTGTCCACCATTTCTTGGTCTCCCTCACTAATTCAGTCTCATTGAGCTGAACAGAGGTAGTTCGTAAGCTCCACAAGGTCAGAGGCTGTGTCTCTCTACTAATTATCCACTTGATCCTGATGCCTGTCTCATCATTGGCACATGCAAAGCAACCAAAGTTGCTTGATAGCTGAAATAATTTTGAGATTGGTGTAGATCCAAATGGGCACTGTCTTTAGGTATTTTAAGCCAAGTCTAAACAGTGTCTATGACATTAAGTGTTTCTTTGGTTGTTGCTTTTATTATCACCATTAGTATGCGATTGTTCTGTCTGAGCTCATTCCTTGAAACAGATCATGTTTTTTTTTTCCTTGTATTTCTCTAGATAAACTAGTCAAATGTTGTCACTCCCTTTCTGTGAAAGTGTGCATACTTGATTGCTTGAGACCTACAAATGGTTTTACAAGTTAGAGAGGGCTCCCAGACACGAGCATAGAATTTGAGTCACCTAAGATGTATTTTCAAAGAGTTACCAAATGTCTGGGGGCTTCCTCAGTGGCTCAGTGGGTAAAGAATCTGCCTGTGATGTGGGAGATCCAAGAGATGTAACTTCACTCCCTGTGTTGGGAAGTTCCCCTGGAGGAAGGCATGGTAACCCAATCGAGGATTCTTGCCTGGAGAATCCCATGGACAGAGGAGCCTGGTGGGCTGCAGTCCATGGGGTTGCACAGAGTCAGGCATGCTGAGGAGACTGAGCAGGCATGCAAGCGCCAGACATCTGATGATCACATTGAAACCCTAAGCATGGATTAGAAATGACTGTATTGCTCAAGGCAAATAGGATTCACTTTCTTAGACAGGTTACTATTCCTGAGAAAAGTACCACAAATTTGGAAATAGGAACAACAGCAGCAACAATAATAATCATAAAGCCAGGACTTTACTCGGCATCTCTCTACCTTTTTATGTCTTGAATAATATAGAAAATTGTTGCCATTTCTTGTATTGATGTGGTAAATGGGACCTTGTTATTATATCGTATTTTATAACACACTAAAGGGTTTATTTAGCATAATAAAATAGAAATAGGTGTACATTTAGAAATTTCTCAATTATATTTGTTTTATATCAACATTGTCTTTCTCACTAGTAAAAACAAAACAACAAAAATCTTACCAGTGCTTTTATGTTCATAAGTGTTTCAAATCATATTGTTAAAAGGGTAACTAAATTGGCACTAACAAAATTGATTTGGGCATAATATACTCCTTTTCTTGGCTCTAACAAAAGATCTGTGCTTATATCAGCCCCATGGGGACATGGAGTGAGAAGACAATCAGAAGAAAAAACCCCTTTGACAGTTTACTTTTTATTTTCATTTTCCTCAGGTCTCACAGACTATTTCCGGTAGTATTACCCCCTAGCAGTTAAGCAAGTCAACTCTCTAGATCCTCCCCCTTCTAGTTGGGAGACCTTCAGTTCAGTTCAGTCACTCAGTCGTGTCTGACTCTTTGCGACCCCGTGAATCGCAGCACGCCAGGCCTCCCTGTCCATCACCAACTCCCGGAGTTCACTCAGACTCACGTCCATCGAATCCGTGATGCCATCCAGCCATCTCATCCTCGGTCGTCCCCTTCTCCTCCTGCCCCCAATCCCTCCCAGCATCAGAATCTTTTCCAATGAGTCAACTCTTCACATGAGGTGGCCAAAGTACTGGAGCTTCAGCTTTAGCATCATTCCTTCCAAAGAAATCCCAGGGCTGATCTCCTTCAGAATGGACTGGTTGGATCTCCTTGCAGTCCAAGGGACTCTCAAAAGTCTTCTCCAACACCACAGTTCAAAAGCATCGATTCTTCGGTGTTCAGCCTTCATCACAGTCCAACTCTCACATCCATACATGACCACAGGAAAAAACATAGCCTTGACTGGACGGACCTTTGTTGGCAAAGTAATGTCTCTGCTTTTGAATATGCTATCTAGGTTGGTCATAACTTTCCTTCCAAGGAGTAAGCGTCTTTTAATTTTATGGCTGCAGTCACCATCTACAGTGATGTTGGAGCCCCAAATAATAAAGTCTGACACTGTTTCCACTGTTTCCCCATTTATTTCCCATGAAGTGATGGGACCAGATGCCATGATCTTCGTTTTCTGAATGTTGAGCTTTAAGCCAACTTTTTTCACTCTCCACTTTCACTTTCATCAAGAGGCTTTTTAGTTCCTCTTCACTTTCTGCCATAAGGGTGGTGTCATCCGCATATCTGAGGTTATTAATATTTCTCCTGGCAATCTTGATTCCAGCTTGTCCTTCTTCCAGCCCAGCATTTCTCATGATGTACTCTGCACAGAAGTTAAATAAGCAGGGTGACAATATACAGCCTTGATGTACTCCTTTTCCTATTTGGAACCAGTCTGTTCCATGTCCAGTTCCAACTGTTGCTTCCTGACCTGCATATAGGTTTCTTAAGAGGCAGGTCAGGTGCTCTGGTGTTCCCATCTCTTGAAGAATTTTCCACAGTGTATTATGATCCCCACAGTCAAAAGCTTTGACATAGTCAATAAAGCAGAAATAGATGTTTTTCTGGAACTCTCTTGCTTTTTCCATGATCCAGCGGATATTGGCAATTTGATGTCTGGTTCCTCTGCCTTTTCTAAATCCAGCTTGAACATCTGGAAGTTCATGGTTCATGTATTGCTGAAGCCTGGCTTGGAGAATTTTGAGCATTACTTTACTAGTGTGTGAGATGAGGGCAATTGTGCAATAGTTTGAGCATTCTTTGGCATTGCCTTTCTTTGGGATTGGAATGAGAGCTGACCTTTTCCAGTCTTGTGGCCACTGCTGAGTTTTCCAAATTTGCTGGCATACTGAGTACAGCACTTTCACAACATCATCTTTCAGGATTTGAAAGAGCTCAACTGGAATTCCATCACCTCCACTAGCTTTGTTTATAGTGATGCTTTCTAAGTCCCACTTGACTTCACATTCCAGGATGTCTGGCTCTAGATGAGTGAGCACACCATCGTGATTATCTTGGTTGTGAAGATCTTTTTTTGTACAGTTCTTCTGTGTATTCTCGCCACCTCTTCTTAGTATCTTCTGCTTCTGTTAGCTCCATACCATTTCTGTCCTTTATTGAGCCCAACTTTGCACGAAATATTCCCTTGGTATCACTAATTTTCTTGACAGGATCTCTAGTCTTTCCCATTCTATTGTTTTCCTCTATTTCTTTTCATTGATCACTGAGGAAGGTTTTCTTATCTCTTCTTGCTATTCTTTGGAACTCTGTATTCAGATGCTTATATCTTTCCTTTTCTCCTTTGCTTTTTCCTTATCTTCTTTTCATAGCTATTTGTAATGCTTCCTCAGCCAGCCATTTTGCTTTTTTGCATTTCTTTCCCATGGGGATGGTCTTGATCCCTGTCTCCTGTACAATGTCATTAACCTCTGTCGATAGTTCATCAGGCACTCTATCTATCAGATCTAGTCCCTTAAATCTAATTCTCACTTCCACTGTATAATCATAAGGGATTTGATTTAGGTCATACCTGAATGGTCTAGTGGTTTTCCCTACTTTCTTCAATTTAAGTCTGATTTTGGCAATAAGGAGTTCATGATCTGAGCCACAGTCAGCTCCTGGTCTTGTTTTTGTTGACCGTATAGAGCTTCTCCATCTTTGGCTGCAAAGAATATAATCAACCTGATTTTGGTGTTGACCATCTGGTGATGTCCATGTGTAGAGTCTTCTCTTGTGTTTTTGGAAGAGGGTGTTTGCTATGACCAGTGCATTTTCTTGGCAAAACTATTAGTCTTTGCCCTGCTTCATTTTGTATTCCAAGGCCAAATTTGCTTGTTACTCCAGGTGTTTCTTACTGGGCCTCAAATTCTTCTTTCATAAAATCATAATAATAACAGTAACAGCAATAATAATGCCTATTTTGTAGGGTTGTTGTGGGGTTAAGAGGAGTTAATATATATAAATGTTCCCTACCAATGTCTGTAACAACTAGCACTCAGTTGGTATCTGATAATAAGTATCAGTAAATCTTGGCTACTTATTAATAGCAGTGTAATAATAATTATTATTTTCACCTAAAATATTTTCTACTGGCATTTCTGTAGTCTTTGCATGTGTGCTCGGTTGCGTCTTCCTCTTTTGAGACCCTGTGGACTGCAGCCCACCAGGCTCCTTCTGTCCACAGAATTCTCCAGACAATAATACTGGGGTGAGTTGCTGGGTTGGTTCTCCTCCAGGGGATCTTTCTAACTCAGGGATCAAACCTGTGTCTTCTGCGTCTCCTGCTTTGGACAGCAGACTCTTTGCCACTGAGTCACCTAGTTGCTTAATAAAAATTAGAGCTTAATTCCTTAAAATAAAATCATCTTCTTGAAATTTTTTCATTAAAAAATAATATTTTATGTGACTCATTATATGACTCATTTATTTATGTTGAGAGGTCAATTTAGGCTAAATTAGATATATCTGAATATCTATGAATAAAGTGATTTAAAGTTTTAAGTCTTCACTGCAACCAGAAAAACCTCCTGAACAATTAACCTAGATTCACGTAATTTGCAGGTTTTTGCTTTTTCTAATGTTGGCCTTTTTGCTCAACCAATAAAATGTGCTTATTATTCTTTTATATTTCTGTTTCAGTTCATTGTTCTTTTGCTCTCAGGTGGAGACCAATTCACATCCAAGTACTTAATGCAGGCATAATACCTTTCAGGTGTCATAAGAAAGGATAATTAACATTTACATTAACATTTTAATTTATATTTTAATTTTACAACCCCTTGAGGCAGGCATTATCTTCATTTTACAGAGGAAGTAACTGAGGTCTAAGGTAACCAAATAGTAAATGGTAGAGTTAGGTTGGAATTGAAGTCATCTGATTCTAGGGGAGTGCTCATTTCTTTAAGTTACAGAGCACAGTTCCCAGGAATAGACAAACGTTTAGCCACGGGAACTCCAGAGAACTATTCTTTGGTAAGAAATACATTTTCCTAAGAAAGCCTTCCTCAGCGATCAATGCAAAGAAATAGAGGGAAACAACAGAATGGGAAAGACTAGAGATCCTGTCAAGAAAATTAGAGATACCAAGGAACATTTCATGCAAAGATAGGCTTGAAAAAGGGCAGAAATGGTATGGAGTTAACAGAAGCAGAAGATATTAAGAAGAGGTGGCGAGAATACACAGAAGAACTGCACAAAAAAGATCTTCACGACCAAGATAATCACGAAGGTGTGATCACTCATCTAGAGCCAGACATCCTGGAATGCGAAGTCAAGTGGGCCTTAGAAAGCATCACTATAAACAAAGCTAGTGGAGGTGATGGAATTCCAGTTGAGCTCCTTCAAATCCTGAAAGATGATGCTGTGGAAGTGCTCCACTCAATATGCCAACAAATTTGGAAAACTCAGCAGTGGCCACAGGACTGGAAAAGGTCAGCTCTCATTCCAATCCCAAAGAAAGGCAATGCCAAAGAATGCTCAAACTACTGCACAATTTCACTCATCTCACACACTAGTAAAGTAATGCTCAAAATTCTCCAAGCCAGGCTTCAGCAATACATGAACCGTGAACTTCCTGATGTTCAGGCTGGATTTAGAAAAGGCAGAGGAACTAGAGATTAAATTGCCAACATCCGCTGGATCATGGAAAAAGCAAGAGAGTTCCAGAAAAACGTCTATTTCTGCTTTATTGACTATGTCAAATCCTTTGACTGTGTGGATCACAATAAACTGTGGAAAATTCTTCAAGAGATGGGAATACCAGAGCACCCGACCTGCCTCTTGATAAACCTATATGCAGGTCAGAAAGCAACAGTTAGAACTGGACATGAAACAACAGACTGGTTCCAAATAGGAAAAGGAGGACATCAAGGCTGTATATTGTCACCCTGCTTATTTAATTTCTATGCAGAGTACATCATGAGAAACGCAGGGCTGGAAGAAGCACAAGCTGGAATCAAGATTGCCAGGAGAAGTATCAATGACCTCAGATATGCAGATGACACCACCTTATGGCAAAAAGTGAAGAACCAAAGAGCCTCTTAATGAAAGTGAAAGAGGGGAGTGAAAAAAGTTGGCTTAAAGATCAACATTCAGAAAACTAAGATCATGACATCTGGTCCCATCACTTCATGGCAAATAGATGGGGAAACAGTGGAAGCTGTGGCGGACTTTATTTCTTTGGGATCCAAAATCACTGCAGATGATGATTTCAGCCATGAAATTAAAAGACGCTTACTCTTTGGAAGGAAAGTTATGACCAACCTAGATAGCATATTAAAAAGCAGAGACGTTACTTTGCCAACAAAGGTCCGTCTAGTCAAAGCTATGTTTTTTCCAGTAGTCATGTATGGATGTGAGAGTTGGACTATAAAGAAAGCTGAGCACTGAAGATTTAATGCTTTTGAACTGTGGTGTTTGAGAAGCCTCTTGAGAGTCCCTTGGACTGGAAGGAGATCCAACCAGTCCATCTGAAAAGAAATCTGTCTTGAATATTCATTGGAAGGACTGTTGCTGAAGCTGAAATTCCAATATTTTGGCAACCTGATGTGAAGACCTGACTTATTTGAAAAGACCTTGATGCTAGGAAAGATTGAGGGCAGGAGTGGAAGGGGATGACAGAGAACGAGATGGTTGGATGACATCACCAACTCAATGGACAATAGTTTGTGTAAACTCTGGGAGCTGGCAATTGACAGAGAGGCCTGGCATGCTGCAGTCCATGGTGTCTCAAAGAGCTGGACATGATTGAGCGACTGAACTGAGCTGAACTGAACTGAAATGGTCAACCATCTTAAATGAATCTGCTTCTTGGTAAGTATATGGAAATGCATGCATTTGTGTGTGGATTAGAGGCAAAAGCATTGTTTCTGATGTATGTGATGATACTAAACACTTGGATCATTGTTTCTGTTTATGATGGCTCTTGTTTATGAATATGCAATCCTGAGGTCTACAAAGACCCGAAACATGTTGAAATCTCATGTTTTCCCCTCTTGGTTAGAGGTAGCTTTGTCTACACAGGCAAATAAAAGGTCAAGTAATTATCTTCAGAATTTGTTTAATGTGGTAAATCAACATGAAATATTTTAGCATCTCAAGCTCCTTTTTTCCTTCACTGTGGGTATTTAAACTTTAATCAAGTGAATACTTTCTTAGCCCTCTGTGTAATTTTGATACCAGGACTGATGAGGACATAGTGAAAGCGATTCTAAGAGAGAGTTTCAGAACAAAAGATATAAGTATGATCCACACAACCATAGACATTTTCAGTCTGAGAAACAGGAATCAGGGATGACATTGGACTCAGGGCCATATCATTACATCATTCAGCTCAGTGTCCTACTCTGGGTCACTGAACCCAAATCTCTTCTTCTTCACAAGGCCCCCAAAATGTCTCACAAATATCCAACTCCATCTGTCTATACATCTGAGTGCTCCATCTTTCAGGCCTTGGGTGGAGCTGCTTCCTACCACCAGCCCCACCATTATCTCTGGGCCTGACCAGCTTTTGAAGTAGTCCATTGCAGTTTTCCCCCAGAACACCTTTGTACTCTTAACCCAAGTTCATCCCTCCAGGGTCCTCCTGCACCTGGTCAGTGTCCCTGTTTCTGCTTCCCTGGGGGCCTCCATTGCTTGTTGCAACTTCTAGCTTTATGAATATGGGTAATTCTAGGGTGGAGACAAGGTGGCAGCCATAGATCATTGCTCTGGAGTAATTTAAGGTTCCTGGTCTTTGGTTTTTCCCAAAGAATGAAACCCTTGGCTTTGCCACCAAATATGTCTGAGGTGCAGCTGGTGGAAGAGGCAGGCAAAAGATGGGGGTTAGGAATAATGAGGGAAGGAGGCTGTATGTATATGTGTATACCCACAACAGTAGCTGGTTTTTTTTTTTTTTTCTTCTCATTTTTTTCTAGTCTAGAAGTAGGGTGGTAGCCAGTAGTTTCAAACCTCTTCCTTTTAGCCTTAAGCCTGTGGTCTCACTTTTGGCCACATATCTCTTTGAAAAAAAAAAAAAACAACATAGAAAATGTACCCATCACACGTTTAAAAATAGACATTCATAATTTTTCATAATCAACTGAAAACTTTTTGAGAGTATATAATTACCAATATTATAAATAGTCACATTACAAAATCTTAAGTTTCATCACTCTTTTAAATGTATTCTAAGCAATACAAAATATAAGAAATTTGATAACCATATCTATTAAAATATATATGTATATAATTTGTATATGTGTATGTATATATTATATATATAAGATATAATCTTTGGAATATGATACAATCATTGGAATTTTTACATTGCTCTTTTTTCTCCTTGAGCTTGTACTTTCATTCCACTTTCTGCAAAGAATTTTATACTAATGTAATATACTTTTATGCTTGAAAGACTTTTATTGATCACTCTATCATACTTCTCTGCAACAAAGATCATTTATAAATTGAAATGATTTTTTCATATAACCAAAGTCTTTAAGTATTAAACTTCTTACCTGCCTTGAGTTATGATTATAAACATTAACATACAATTGACTAAAACAGTATAAACATTGTATAAACTTTTACATATCATTATTACTACAAAATGTCAAATTATACCGATGGATGAGAGAGTTGATTAGGATGCCTTGATTAAAGCAACAGTAAAGTTGTTCTATGCTGCCATGGAAGATTTATACCTTGGGAGGCAATGGGTCCTAAGAGGGCTGTGACTTCTTTTTGTCATGTGGAAAGCTGGTTGAGGGTGAAAGGGAAGGAGGAAGGGAGAAGGGAGAACCTGAACTTTAGTGATTTGCAGATTAAGTTTCAGGTAGAATATATACAGAAGTTGAGAATATGGAAATTATTTCTTTAAAATTGCTGCCTTTTCAAAATGATGTGTTCCATCCATTTGAAGAGCCCTGCTGTATATTGCAGTTTCTTAAAATTTAGTTTTACTTCTTCCTCTATGTTATAAGCAAAGGAGCTCTATTTGGGTCTCATCCCACCTTAAGGGTATAAGCAATATTCTTCTCCTGGCTACATAATGGCCAACGGAACTTCTGTCGGCTCTATTATCATTCACTGGCCTTTCCTCGTGCATTCTTCAGGGTCCCCTAATTCTCATTATTCCACCCTGAAAGTCTCTGCCTTCAGTAAGCTATGACTATACATTCATTAAGGTAACAAATATGAATATTTCTGCCATGTTTATGACACTCTCAAAAAGATTTTATAAAGTTAAGTAGACATAATCTGATCCTCAAACAGCTTCCAACATAGTAGCAGAAATAAGATAAATGTAGAAGTCACTAGGCAGCAATGAGGGGGCACAGAGTGTCAAAATACAAGTGTGACCCTAGAATGGACATGTGTTCAATTTGCTTGGGGCCCAATTTACTCTTGTCTAGAAAATCCCATAGACGGAGGAGCCTGGTGGGCTGCAGTCCATGGGGTCGCTACGAGTTGGACAGGACTGAGCGACTTCACTTTCACTTTTCACTTTCACTCATTGGAGAAAGAAATGGCAACCCGCTCCAGTGTTCTTGCCTGGAGAATCCCAGGAACGGGGGAGCCTGGTTGGCTGCCGTCTATGGGGTCGCACAGAGTCGGACATGACTGAAGCGACTTAGCAGCAGCAGCAGCAGGGCAAATTTAAGAACACAATATCCTAATGTGTGTCTGTAGAACACAATATCCTAATGTGTGTCTGTAGAACACATTATAAGTATTTTTGAAAAGAAAATGAGACTGTTAGTTTTGTTTGATTGTATTAGTGTTGAAGTCAGGTAAGAAAAAAAAAGTGAATATATGAGATTAAAAGAAAAGACACGTTTCTTTTCTATAGAATTTATTAATTCCTTCAAAGATTATTATATTAAGGAAAGCCAGGAGCTGTATGAGTATGCAATTCTTCCCAACTTGTTTTCTTTTCTTTCTGAAAGGTGTCTAACCAGACAAGTGTTTGAGGAACAACTGGAAAAAACTCTTTTAGGAAATAGTAAGAGGTAAGGAAGGAAAAATATTCTGGGTTCAGATGGCCAAAGCCACAATATCTGGAATTTGTTTGCAGATAGTGATGGCCTTGGTAAGATTGTTCATGAACGTAGCTGGGCTCTGGGATGGATGGTCTTGTGGTCCATGTGAGATGTGGATTGACAGTGGAGACCGAGGTAAAAGACTGAGGCAGGAAGGCATAGTAAACTGCACAAGAGAAATAAAAACCTACACTGAGGGAGTTTCGGTGTGGTTGAAATGGGAACAGAAAAAAATACAAATGAGCATTTGCAGCATTTAAAACTTTTTATTTGCTTAATTGCCTGTCTTGGGTCTTTGTTGCTTTGCACAGGCTTTCTGTAGTTGCGGTGAGCGGGAGCTACTCTTCATTGCGGGGTGCAGGCCTCTCTTGTTGTAGTCATAGGCTCTAGGTGTCCAGACTGCCCTCAGTAGTTGTAGTGCACGGGCTTAGTTGCTCTGTGGCATGTGGGATCTTCCCCGACCAGGGATTGAACCTGCGTCCCCTGCATTGGCCAGTATATTCTTATCCAATGTGCCACCAGGGAAGTCCCAGAGTTTGAAACTTCTGGTTCACTTAATGTTGAGGGTATCTTTAATAATTTTATCTTTACTTTTGTGATGTAAATTAAGATATTTAACTTTATTTTCCTTCTGATTCTGTACATTTATGTTCAGATAATACAGAACTTGTCATCTAAAAGTTATGGAACATTTGTATGAAAAAAGAAATATCTGTCTAATTTTTTTTGACATTTCCATTGTTAATACTTTATTTTTTTTCACAAAGTAGAGGCAACATCACTAGGTATTTATCTAAAGTTTAAAATTCGTATGCTGACATGGTATATGGGATAGTGAATTTCAATGTTGAAAAATAATTCCTTCAAATTGTAGTAAATTAAAAAGAATTCACATGAATAAAATGGCAGCATCATTTTAAGAATCAGTTTTATAAACTAAAATAGAGGAAAAAATAGACAATTTAAATCAAAGTTGAATTTTTTAGGTGGTTTGCCCTATTACTTATTTCTCTAGTTGCTTAGGTGTACCTTTAGGTTGGATAAGACATATCCTCTTCTTGTTACCAGACAGCAACTCCAATATTTTAGGTACACCTTCTTCAGTGCATTGCATAATGATTTAATATAAATTATGGCTTTATGTGTATTAATATGTCAAAATGATTAATCTAGTTACACCAATCAAATAAAAAGGATGAAATTCTTAATTGGTTCTCCTTATAAGAGACAAGCAGGCAAAACTTGAAGCAATTTTAAGATTTGAAAAATAAAATAGTCAAGCAGATATAGCAACTTGATGACACAGTAATTTGACAGCTAATGATCTAACGAATCTTGTTGAAACTTGACATGACATTTTGATAGAAAACAACCTAACCTACTTGCTAGTTATTGAGTAATGGGTCACAATGGCTCTTGACAATGAATACTTTTTCTTGTGATGAACTGATATTGGCTAAGAAATGGTGTGATGATTAAATAAGTTATCTTAAAATCAAGTTCAGATCAACAGTAATCACGGCAATAATAAATAGTAATGGCTTGTATTAGTATTAAATGTGTGACAGTAACTTCACATCCAGTACCTTAATCCTTAGCTATTTTTGCCTGGTAGGAATTATCATCCCATTTAGAGGTGGCAGAACAGGTTCACATGAATAAAATGACTTGTTAAAGTCCCACAGTAGGTAGACTTTCTAATATTCTGTGTTGCTTTTCATTAACTGCAAGTCACTGTTGGTCTTGACTTTGGAGAATGTGTAAACTCCGAAGTAAGGTTAATGGATCACGCTTTTATTTCAGGTTAACATTTTCATATCATGAAAAATTTCCTTACATTACCCTATATCTTTGTGTTTCTCAGAATTTTGTGTTTTGTAAATGTTTAATGGATTCAATTGTTTATGGATTCATTGGAAATCTGCATTTCTTAGACTGGAAAAAGAATGATTTTGATTTGGCTGATTCACACAAAATGTAAATATTTTAAATAAAGTATCTATCTTTAATCTCTTTCTTTCTCTCTCTGTGTCATCTACCATCTATCTATACAAAAAATAATTCTAGCTTTCGATTTCAAGGCTTTTTTTTTTTTTTTTCCTGTGGCATAATTTTGTAATTTCTGAGCATAGTCAAAGCACTTTGGTGTGAAAGAGCCCAATATAGGGTGAGAAAACTAAGTCTTCAGCTAATTGTGCTTAGAACAATGTGTAGGCAGTTATTGGCTGATTGACAAGAATTATATTCCTGATGATTCTTTTAAAAACTAAAACGTCCTATTCCTCCGCCAGGAGGCAAGAATATACAATGGAGTAAAGACAATCTCTTTAACAAGTGGTGCTGGGAAAACTGGTCAACCACTTGTAAAAGAATGAAACTAGATCACTTTCTAACACCACACACAAAAATAAACTCAAAATGGATTAAAGATCTAAATGTAAGATCAGAAACAATAAAACTCCTAGAGGAGAACATAGGCAAAACACTCTCAGACATAAATCACAGCAGGATCCTCTATGATCCACCTCCCAGAATTCTGGAAATAAAAGCAAAAATAAACAAATGGGATCTAATTAAAATTAAAAGCCTCTGCACAACAAAGGAAACTATAAGCAAGGTGAAAAGACAGCCTTCTGAATGGGAGAAAATAATAGCAAATGAAGCAACTGACAAACAACTAATCTCAAAAATATACAAGCAACTTATGCAGCTCAATTCCAGAAAAATAAACGACCCAATCAAAAAATGGGCCAAAGAACTAAATAGACATTTCTCCAAAGAAGACATACGGATGGCTAACAAACACATGAAAAGATGCTCAACATCACTCATTATTAGAGAAATGCAAATCAAAACCACAATGAGGTACCACTTCACACCAGTCAGAATGGCTGCGATCCAAAAAATCTGCAAGCAATAAATGCTGGAGAGGATGTGGAGAAAAGGGAACCCTCCTACACTGTTGTTGGGAATGCAAACTAATACAGCCACTATGGAGAACAGTGTGGAGATTCCTTAAAAAATTGCAAATAGAACTACCTTATGACCCAGCAATCCCACTGCTGGGCATACACACCAAGGAAACCAGAATGGAAAGAGACACATGTACCCCAATGTTCATTGCAGCACTGTTTATAATAGCCAGGACATGGAAACAACCTAGATGTCCATCAGCAGATGAATGGATAAGAAAGCTGTGGTACATATACACAATGGAGTATTACTCAGCCGTTAAAAAGAATTCATTTGAATCAGTTCTGATGAGATGGATGAAACTGGAGCCGATTATACAGAGTGAAGTAAGCCAGAAAGAAAAACACCAATACAGTATACTAACACATATATATGGAATTTAGGAAGATGGCAATGATGACCCTGTATGCAAGATAGCAAAAAGACACAGATGTGTATAACGGACTTTTGGACTCAGAGGGAGAGGGAGAGGGTGGGATGATTTGGGAGAATGGCATTCTAACATGTATACTATCATGTAAGAATTGAATCGCCAGTCTATGTCTGACGCAGGATACAGCATGCTTGGGGCTGGGGCATGGGGATGACCCAGAGAGATGTTATGGGGAGGGAGGTGGGAGGGGGGTTCATGTTTGGGAATGCATGTAAGAATTAAAGATTTTAAAATTTAAAAAATAAAAAACTAAAAAAAAAAAAACCTAAAATGAACAAAGTTTGGACATATGCCACAAGTCTGAACATGGATAATATACACTCATCTACTCAATTTCTTGAGATTAATTATAACCTGCTGTAGAGTGAAATCAGTCCTGAATATTCGTTGGAAGGACTGATGCTGAAGCTGAAACTCCAATATTTTGGCCACCTGATGTGAAGAGCCAACTCATTGGAAAAGACCCTGATCCTGGGAAAGATTGAAGGCAGGAGGAGAAATGGATGACAGAGGATGGGATGGATGGATGATATAACCGACTTGATGGACATGAGTTTGAGCATGCTCTGGGAGTTGGTAAAGGACAGGGAAGCCCTGCATGCTGCAGTCCATGGGGTCACAAAGAGTCGGACACAACTGAGCAACTGAACTGAACTGAGGGTGAAAAAAAACTAAAGATCTTTGCTTCATCTATGGCACAGATAGGACAGAAATGTTTATTATTTATAACCAATAAATAATTGGTTCTGACTTTCTCTCAGCCAAAGTCTATAAATTTTTTTCTTGGAAATAGCTTTGTAACTAGGGTTATGGTAAGTAGTATCTTGTTATGGGGACTGATTTTCCACCAAATGATATATTTTTTGAAAGGTTATGTGTTCAAACGACAGGTGTAATTACCATGTGAGAACCTCTAGAATTACTGGGCACCCACAAAAGTTTATGAGGGAGCAAACAGGCATAGAATCATATCTATTTCTTAGGGTAGTAGGTCCTATTGAGAAGTTTAACTTCGTGGTTTAGAATCTTAACATTGTTGATTTAACCGTATAAAACATTTTCTAGAGAAAGCTTCAGGATCTTATTTGTCTGCTCTCTCCTGCCAAATGGCTTGGTGGAGCTCTAACATATAATTTTATTTCAGTGACCTGTGGGATGTTCCTAGAGTCACCATATAGGTCATTTGAAAGGATTTTGACTATTGCGTGGCATCAAAGCCTCTGGGCTTCCCTGATGGCTCAGGCAGTAAAAGATCTGCCTGCAATGCCGGAGACCTGCGTTTGATCCCTGGGTCAGGAATATCCCCTGGAGAAGAGAATGGCTCCTCAGTCCACTACTTTTGCCTAGAGAATCCCATGGACAGAGGAGCCTGGTGGGCTACAGTCCATAGAGTCACAAAGAGTTAGACACTACTGGGCGACTAACACATATCAAAGTCATTACTTCTGTTCATTTATTGATCGTAGCAGTCTGGGAAATGGGGCCCAGGGGTATTGGTACTCACTCTAGGAATGAATTCACAAAGTTGAAGACAAGGTTGTTAAGGGAAGGGGTGAGAGCTACTAAGTTGCAGGTACAGCTAGGCACTCTTTATATTGAATTTCCTAAACAGATCTATGAGGTAATATTATTACTAACATTAACATTTGTAGCTCTGATACCTTCTCAGAGCTCTGTATCCATATATCCATCAGCTTATAGGCATTTATACCACACATTGTATATCTCACACACTAAAGCCTTTTAACTGCATGGATCACAACAAACTGTGGAAAATTCTTAGAGATGGGAGTACTATACCACCTTACCTGCCTTCTGAGAAGCCTATATGCAGGTCAAGAAGCAACAGTTAGAAATGGACATGAAACAATGGATTGGTTCCAAATTGGGAAAAGAGTACCTCAAAGCTGTATATTGTCACCATGCTTATTTAACTTATATGTAGAGTACATCATGTGAAGTGCTGGGCTGATGAAGCTGAAGCTGGAATCAAGATTGCTAGGAGAAATATGAATAACCTCAGATATGCAGATGACACCACCCTTAAGACAGAAATTGAGGAGGAACTAAAAGGCCTATTGATGAAAGTGAAAGAGGAGAGTGAAAAAGCTGGCTTAAAATTCAACATTCAAAAAATTAAGATATGGCATCAGGTCCCATCATTTTAAGGCAAAGAGGTGGGGAAACAATGAAAACAGTGACAGGCTTTATTTTCTTGGGCTCCAAAAACACTGCAGATGGTGACTGCAGCCATGAAATTAAAAAATGCTTGCTCCTTGGAAGGAAAGCTATGACCAACCTAGACACCACATTAAAAAGCAGAGACATTACTTTGCCAACAAAGACCCATATAGTCAACGCTATGGTTTTTCCAGTAGTCACTTACGGATGTGAGTCCAGCTCAGTTCAGTCCCTCAGTCATGTCTGACTCTTTTTGATCCCATGGACTGCAGCATTCCAGGCCTCCCTGTCCATCACCAACTCCTAGAGTTTACTCAAACTCATGTCCATTGAGTCAGTGATGCCATCCAACCATCTCATCCTCTGTCTTCCCTTTCTTCTCTTGCCTTCAATCTTTTCCAGCATCAGGGTCTTTTCAAATAAGTCAGTTCTTTGCATCAAGTGGCCAAAGTACTGGAGTTTCAGCTTCTGTATCAGTCCTTCCAATGAGTATTCAGGACTGATCTCCTTTAGGATGGACTGGTCAGATCTCCTTGCAGTCCAAGGGACTCTCAAGAGTCTTCTCCAACACCACAGTTCAAACGCATCAATTCTTCTGTGCTCAGCTTTCTTCACAGTCCAACTCTCACATCCATACATGACTGCTGGAAAAACCATAGCCTTGACTAGATGGACCTTTGTTGACAAAGTAATGTCTCTGCTTTTGAATATGTTATCTAGGTTGGTCATAACTTTTCTTCCAAGGAGTAAGTGTCTTAATTTCATGGCTACTGTCATCATCTGCAGTGATTTTGGAGCCCCCCCAAATAAAGCCTAAAGACACTGTTTCCACTGTTTCCCCATCTATTTGCCATGAAGTGATGGGACCAGATGCCATGATCTTAGTTTTCTGAATGTTGAGCTGTAAGCCAACTTTTCACTCTCCTCTTTGACCAAGAGGCTCTTTAGTTCTTCTTAGTTTTCTGCCATAAGGGTGGTGTCATCTGCATATCTGAGGTTATTGATATTTCTCCCTGGATGTGAGAGTTGGACCATAAAGAAGACTGAACACCAAAGAATTGATGCCTTTGAATCAATTCAAGTGTTGGAGAAGACTCTTGAGAGTCTCTTGGACAGCAAGGAGATCAAAAAAAGTCAGCCTTAAAGGAAATCAACCCTGAATGTTCACAGGAAAGACTGATGCTGAAGCTGAAGCTCCAGTACTTTGGTCACCTGATGCAAAGAGCTGACTCATTGGAAAAGACTCAGATGCTGGGAAAGATTGAAGGCAGGAGGAGAAGGGGGCAAGAGAGGATGAGATAGTTGGATGGCATCATGGACTCAATGGATATAACTTTGAGCAAACTCCAGGAGATAGTGAAGGACAGGGAAGCCTGGTATACTACAGTCCATGGTATCCCAGAGTCAGACACGACTGAACAACCGAAGAACAACAATCTCACAGGCACTATAAACTCAGGATGGTCCAAACTGACTCTAACCATCCTAGCCTCTCCATGCACAACACAATCTATCTGAGTCCTGCTAATTATAAACTTAAATGTTTCCTGAATTGTTGATTTCTATTTCCATTGCTACCACTCTGCTACAAATGACTATTATTTTCAGCTGGACTGATGCAGAGGTTTTCTGTCTAGTTTCGTTGCATTTCTCCTCATGGAGGACCTCTGCCTTTGTGACATCCCTCCTACTTGTGAGTCACTGCATCTGTAATAGGGGTGTGTTATGCCCAGAGTCCGAGTCCCCAAAACTGAGAGAATAAGACGTCCACAGCAATACAAAAGCATGAAGGGGTTTTATTTCTAGCTCGAGTTAGGGCTCCCGCCATATCCAACGCAGTGGAGTGGAGCAAGGAGCCCCGAGCCCAGATTTACAGCAGTATTTATAGGTTTTAGAGCAGAGCGTTGGCAAGGGTTGATTGGCTGCAGGAGTTTCCTAGTATTTACTAATTGGCTAATCTTTATTGGCTGCAGGGGTTTCCTGGTATTTACTAATTGGCTATTGGCTGCAGGGGGATGTCTTTTACGTCCTGATAAACTCAAACCAGGTTACCGCGAATATGCTGATTAGACAAGTCCTGGCATCCGCGGGGATGACCTCACTGGGCAATGACTCAGCCTTTCCCGTGAGTCCTACCTTAGTCCCTGAAGCCTATGATGGTGTTTGTTAGGTCCCAACAGGGTGGAGCAGGCACGCAGCTGTTAGCACTCCACTCAGTGAGACCATTAGCGTGGAGGTTAGAGGTGCCACTCTGCCAATAATGAGCTCCCAGTGGTCCTTGTGGCAGAGAGAGCAGTGAGAAGTAGATCAGGGGCTCTCTGGCCAGCCATTGAGCTGGGAGACCTAGAGACAGGCTGAAGGCTGTGTCCCACATTGCCCCAGAGCCTTTTCTGGGAGCACCCACTGGCCAAGCCCAAGCCTTGAAGAAGCAGAGAACATCACCCCGTCCCCATCTCCATGGCCTAAATGTCAGTGTCTGTCTCTATGGGTTGCAGTTCAGGGAGGCCTCAGCAACTGGAATACAGGGACACTGCTATTAAACTAACAGCTTTAACCAGCATTGGTCTCACTGCTTCAAATTTCAGAAGATTGCTACAGATGAGATCAGTTATCTGCCCCGAGGAGGTGCCCAGAGGTCAGAGCAAGTAGCAAGAACACTGCACATCATTACTTCAGGTTCACCTGTGTGGTTGGGGCTAATTTCCAAGAAGGGCAATTTTTGTGAGCTGGGAATTCACCTGATTGGTATTTGCTGCTGCTGCTGCTGTTAAGTCGCTTCAGTATTTGCTAAAACATGCATTTCTGTTGGTTCTATACTAACAATTCTCTCCAGTTTGAGTGAAAAGCTTGAGGGCTGGTTGGGTCCTGGGTCCCTGGCTCCCTCAGTGACGACAACGGGGCAGGGCTAGGGGCCTGGCCCTGAGGGCACCGCCAGCTGAGGTCTGTCTCCTTAGCTGGCCCCGGGCACTGGTGGGAGGACTCAGACTGGGTGCTTGATTGAGGCCCACAAAAGCCCACACAGGGACCCCCTCCTCTTGGCCAGGGCCTGGCCCTTGGAAGGTGAAAGTTGAGTATTGGCCCTTACCCTCTCTTGTCAGAATGGAGAATGATAGAGGTTTAGAGGAGCATCATGACTTGACCTTCGCCTGATGCCAAGAAGAAGCTTCTGACTCCCTTTATACCTTTCCTATATAGGGGCTTTATTGGAAACTTTTGGGGAATTAGAGGCTTTTAAGGCATGAGCCTTCAGGGTTTTGCATGATCCTGCAATAGACCTTTCTCTGCTCCAAACACCTGCATTTTGGTATTGTTTGGCCTCATTGTGCATCAGGCACACAGATTTGCATTTGATAGCATATGTGGGTTCTGATTAGACCGTGTCCCTGCTGCACCTACCTGCCTTGATGTGGCCATTTCTTTATACCTTTAGTTGCAGACAGTCTGTTCTGCTAGTATTCAGGTTGCTCTCAGGCTGTTGAAGTTTTGGTGTATCTGTGGGAGGAGGTGAGCTCAGGATGTGCCTACTTCACCATCTTGATCTGGATCTCTGATAGCACAAATTATTTTGTACGGTTTTGTGGTGTTCATTTTTAATGTAATAGAGCTGTCCATTTCATTTACAACTAGTATTTCTAGCAAGTATTTTTTTTTTTAAATAAAAGTATAGCCTGAATTGTACATTTTCAGTCTTTGATGAAGACCATGTTGATTAATGTTTTTGCTTAGGTCTTAGCATGGTTATTCTTATAGGAATGATACTCTTATCTCTTAGGACCATTGCTTGGATAAACACTTGTGAGATGTTTTATGTTTCGTCTCTACTTCTACAGTTCTGACTTTTATCCTGTTGTCCTGTTGGTTGGAGCTATAACTCAGATACCTTTTGTAGAGCTTTTCTCTTGACTTTTAAAATAAGGAACTATTCACTAATCCATGACTCCAAAACACCCCACAAAAATGAACAAATGAGGTGATCAACTTACTTTGACATTGAGAGAGACAAGTGAACACTTTTTGTGCATTTTAAGGAATCTAAACTAGTTTAGCCTAGTATTCTTAATAAGTAGCTGAAATAGCATGTATAGGGGAAAAACAGTAAGGGGGAAAAGCTTTATAATCCATTAATTTTTATGTTTCATGAGTAAATGGCATTTTTTTTGGGTCTTTTAATGGTACAAAATCCATAATAGTAGAACAAAATTAGTTTTTGAATGCTTGTCGATTGTCTTTGGAAAAATTGTAAAATCTCAGGTGTATTTGGAATTCTGTCCCATACTGTTATGTGGAAACATACTGCATTTTGAATATGTATTCTGTATGAAATATCATTAAATTGTATGCATAAATTAAGCAATTGGGAAATTGAATTTCACAATGGATCACTGATTTTAAACTATAGAATTCTACCTTGGACTAAATTAAAAAGTAATCACTTGGTGTTTTGACGTCTTCTTAGTAAAGCTTTCTTTACTAAATACCAGCATGGCTAAATTCTAGAAAACAATCTTTGCAAAGTCTTGCTCATAAGAGTAAAAAGCACTAACATTATTTTGTGAAAGTAATGTTTTTGAAATTAATATTTTTACACAAGCGTGGTGAATGTGTTAATATGCAGTTAAGTTGAAGAGCCTTTTTGTTTATCACTGCTTGCATTTTTGCTTCTTTAAAAGCAATTGTAGAGAATATTTTTGATAATTTCTGTGACTACACTACAAAGATTGAAAATGAAGGAAAGAAAAAGAGGTGTGAAGTTGCCGTTTCTCTTATAGGTTGATATTTCTCTTATAAGTTGATGTTTCCCTTAATCCAGCCCAGTTATAGCTGATCATTGGTCCATCATTGGTGACAGGAGTGGAGGATTAGGAGGGGAATGCTTGAGGAAGAAACCAGCCAAGACCATTAACAGTTCAGAAGTGATTCCATTATTTCTGCTGTGATGATTCCATCCTCAATGATCTCCTGCAGCCCAAAGTTCCATGTGCTGAACATAAACATAAAAACAGTTATTAACATCTATGCTGCCAAAACAGTTGTTGGATGGCAATTGAGTAACTCCACTCCTTTTCTGTAAAAGTACATGCATTTACCTCCAAAAAGTAGAGAAGGGAATTAACTTGGTTATGATCTTGTAGAAGGAATGAAAAATGAGCAGACATTATTTTTAACTTGCTTTTTAAATGACTGATCAGCAAGGCTTATAGTTTGTTTCCATTCTCTTTGAAGACAATTCCACAATGTTTAAATTCTTTAAAATTTTAAAGTGCAAATTTTGGAATCTTGAAAGGGTAATTCTCAAAGATTTCCTTAATTAGATTATTGAGAGTTTATCCAGTATATTTATATTCTGTAGTGATGAGAAAAAGATGCAGATATTGTGGGAAGAAAAGAGCTGATAGCCAGAGCACGGTCTTGTGTAACAGGTGGTGGGGCCAGCTATTTAAAATGTCAAAGATTCAGAAACACCTGTCAAAACTCATAGTAAATATTGGGTCAGAAACACCTCTCAAAACTTACAGTAAATATTGGGTGCTGGCCCAGTTGTGACTGTTCTACAGATGAGATGTAGATACTGGGAAGAGCTATTTCTAAGAAAAAAATATTAACTTCTGTAATGAAAAACTCATGGCTCTCTAGCACCCCAGGACAAAATATAAATCCTCCCAAAAGATAAAAGCCCCTTAAAATATGATCTTGATTTATATTACTGACCTTATCTTCTGCTACTAAATTTCTGCCTTCTATTTCCTTGCCCTAACTTTGCCCATGCAAAATTTCCAGCCACACTAAACCACCTGATGTTTTTAGTACTCTTGTGAACACACATAAGGAAGGCTAGTCACTCAGTCATGTCCAACTCTTTGTGACCCCATGGACTATAACCCACCAGGTTCCTCTGTCCATGGGGTTCTCCAGGCAAGAATATTGGAGTGGTTAGCCATTCCCTTCTCCGGGGTGTCTTCCTGACTCAGGGACTGAATCCAGGTCTCCTGCATTGCAGGCAGATTCTTTACCATCTGAGCTACTGGGGAAGCATGACTCCATTCTTTGGCATATGTGATACACTTCCCCTAGACAGTTGTCCACCCTTCTCCATGGCTTTCCTCATGGCTCAGTCGGTAAAGAATCTGCCTGCAATCAGGAAACCTGGGTTCAATTCCCTGGTTGGGAAAATCTCCTGGAGAAGGAAATGGCAACCCACTCCAGTATTCTTGCCTGGAGATTCCCATGGGCAGAGGAGCCTGGAAGGCTACAGTCCACGGGGTCACAGGTGTCAGATATGACTTAGCAACTAAATAAACCAACCAGCCTCCATGTGAGTCATCTTTGGATACAACTCAAGTGACTTAACATGCACACAGTCTTGTGAATCACTTAAAAGATAGCAAGACCCTAGGCTTTCCTGAGTTGCCAGGCCAATTTAGTCCGCCATTGGTGCTTTGATACTACTTTTTCACTCTTATTTTTGTTCTTCATTCTGTGTCCATTTTTAAAAGTTTTATATAATTTATTTACTTTTGCTTGTGCTGCATCTTCATTGCTGCCCTTGGCGTTTCTCTAGTTATGGAGAGTGGTGGCTGCAGATCGTTATGGTGTGCAGGCTTCCCAGAGGCTTCTTTTGCTGCACAGCACAGATTCTGAAGCCCAGGCTTCAGCAGTTGTGGCTCTGGTCCCTAGAGCGCAGGCTCAATAGTTGTGGCTCACAGGCTTTAGTTGCACCACAACATGTGGAATCTTCCTAGATCAGAAATAGAACTCTGTGTCCCTCCATTGGCAGGTGGGTTCTTATCCACTGCGCCACCAAGGAAGTCATGTTAACTCTTTTATTGTCACTTACCACAGTGTTTCTTTACTGTTTATTTACAACTCTGTTTCCTCCATACTCCATGAACATAGAATACATAAATTTAGAAGGTAGTAAAATGTGTGGACTTGTGACCTGGAAATTAGAACAAAGACCCAAATTACAAATTCAGGGCAAAGCTTGGCTAATGAACATTAAGCCTGAATTAAAAATATGCCCATGGGAACTTTCAAACCTAAAGAAAGTTAATTTAAATTCCAATTAGAGACTTATTCCAGTTCTTGTTCTTCTAAGGACTGCTGAGATCAATAGACACATGGTTTGACTGGACTAGAGGAAGTATGATTAGACCACAAAGGCTCATCCTGATCGCCTTTCTAACATGCCCACTTATAATGGCACAGATCCCCAAATCCTGAACCCAAGAGAAACTACATTATTATTTTAAATAATGAAACCTGAATTACCACTCAGCTTGGGCATTGAAGCCTTATCTATATGAAGCTTCAGAAAAGTTAAATAAATCTCTACCTGTTTACCAAAATTTTTATTCATCAGATATAAGAGATTAATCCCTAAGTAAAAGGGATTAATAGTTATCAATTTTGAATCTGTTTTCTGGTGCTTTGAAGGGGAATGATAAAAGATCATTTTCCATGAACTCATTTTATTGTTGTAAGAAGCTCAAATGAAAGGCATACTGTCAGAATAATAGAACGGGGGATGTCTAATTTGTAAAATGCTGTCTCTTTTTAAGTCATAATTCTCTGTAGAAATAGGAATTCCAAGATTCCTACAAAGATAGGAAGAGGCATTTGTGACCTCTACTTGGACCCCCGGTAGTAGTAGAGTATATTTCTCTGGGTTGGTGGATTCCAAACTTCTTATATAGTGCAACCTTATTATTTAAATATTCTGTGTGTTTCTCCTGCTATTCATTTATTTATGTATAAATCATATAATTGAACTAATGGAAAGTAAGAGGATGGTAAAATTAGACTAAACAATCTTTTAGAGATTATGTTGTTTTCTTTAACATAGTTCCAATCCCAAAGAAAAGCAATTGACAAAGAATGTTCAAACTACTGCACAATTTCACTCATCTCACATGCTTGCAAAGTAATGCTCAAAATTCTCCAAGCTAGGCTTCAACAGTATGTGAACCATGAACTTCCAGATGTTCAAGCTGGATTTAGAAAAGGCAGAGGAACCAGAGATCAAAGTGCCAACATCTGCTGGATCATCGAAAAAGCATGAGAGTTCCAGAAAAACATCTACTCTTCTTTACTGATTACACCAAAGCTGTTGACTGTGTGGATCACAACAAGCTGTGGAAAATTCTGAAAGAGATGGGAATACCAGATCACCTTATCTGCCTCCTGTGAGATCTGTATGCAGGTCAAGAAGCAACAGCTAGAACTGGACATGAAACAGTAGACTGGTTCCAAATTGGGAAAGGAGTATGTCAAGGCTATATATTGTTGCCCTGCTTATTTAACTTATATGCAGAGTACATCATGTGAAAATGCCAGTCTGGATGAAGCACAAGCTGGAATCAAGATTGCTGGGAGAAATATCAATAACCTCAGATATGCAGATGACACCATCCTTATGGCAAAAAGTTAAAAAGAACTAAAGAGCCTCTTGATGAAAGCGAAATAGGAGAGTGAAAAAGCTGGCTTAAAACTCAACATTCAGAAAACCAAGATCATGGCCTCTGGTCCCATCACTTCATGGCAAATAGATGGGGAAACAGTGGAAACAGTGGCTGATTTTATTTCTTTTGCTCTTCAAAATCACTGCAGATGGTGACTGCACCCATGAAATTAAAAGACACTTACTCCTTGGAAGAAAAGCTATGACAAACCTAGACAATGTATTAAAAAGCAGAGCCACTACATTGCTGACAAAGATCCATTTAGTCAAAGCTATGGTTTTTCCAGTAGTCATGTATGGATGTAAGAGTTGGGCCACAAAGAAGCCTGAGTGCCAAAGAATTGATGCTTTTGAACTGTGGTGTTGGAGAAGATGCTTGAGAGTCCCTTGGACTGCAAGGAGATCCAACCAGTCAATCCTAAAGGAAATCACTTCTGAATATTCATTGGAAGGAGTGATGCTGAAGCTGAAACTTCAATACATTGGCCAGCTGACGTGAAGAATGGACTCACTGGAAAAGACCCTGATGCTGGACAAGAATGAAGGCAGAAGGAGAAGGGGATGACAGGATGAGATGGTTGGATGGCACCACCAACTCAATGAACACGAGTTTGAGCAAGCTCCGAGAGTTGATGATGGACAGGCAGGCCTGGCATGCTGCAGTCCATGGGGTCACAAAGAGTTGGACATAACTTATTGACTGATCTGAACTGAACTGAACATAGCTCATTTCAGTGGATTTAAAACCATTACTCAAGTGGTCTTTTAGTTTAGATTTTATAGACTGACATTTTGGCAGATGAGAGTGTCGTTGCTTTGGATTTTTAATGTGATTGTTGGAGAGCTGTACAAGGAGTAGGGATGCTGGCCCAGTTGTTACTGTTCACTTTAGATCATAGTATTTCCAATCCAAGATTGATTGTATGAATCCTTTTAAACTGTGTGTCCATTTTGTTGGTTGATTGCTTTATGCTACACAACCAGTGGGCTTCCCCGATGGCTCAGTTGGTAAAGAATCCACCTGCAATGCAGGTGACCTGGGTTCAGTCCCTTGGTTGGGAAGATCTCCTGGAGGAGGGCATGGAAACCCACTCCAGTATTCTTGCCTTGAGAATCCCCATGGACAAAGGAGCCTTGTGGGTTACACTCCATGGGGTTGCAAAGAGTCAGACACAACTGAGCGACTACGCACAGCACACACACAACCAGTACCTTAATGTAACAGGGCAGGTGTAAACTGCAATAATGTCAAGGTATGCTGAAAAGGAATCGAAGAGAAGGTTTTGCTACTGCTGCCTTCACACGATAGGATTTCTGTGGTTTCCTCAGGATACCTCACCTCATTACATGGCAACCCTCTTCCTTCTGATCTGTGAACCAAGGAAGATGCCATCAGTCCATTAATGATTAGTGAACTTTAAATGTTTTTATAAACATAAGCATACATTAAAATACTAATATTGGTTTCCCTGCACCCCAATGAAGTAATCCTCTTGCCCACATCAAGAGGAAAGTGTACCCAAATTTAGAGGCTACTACTCTATGTTATAGAGAATCAGACACAGTAGGAGCTATGTTCCTCAATATGATGATTGGAAATACTTAAAATTCTAGAAGAAATAAAATGATTGTTTTGTCCTAAAAGAAAGCACAGGGTTCAGAAGAAGATTTTTTAAAAAGCACAATGTAAAAAAAAATAAATATAAATAAAAAGCACAATGTATCTGTGTCACCATTGCTGCCTTGCAAATAGGTTCTTCAGTACTGTCTTTCTAGATTCCATGTATATGTGTCAATAAGTGATAGTTGTTTTTCTCTTTCTGACTTCATTCTTTCTCTTTCTGAATTGCTTTCTAACAGGCTCTAGATTCATCCACCTCATTAGGACCAACTCAAATATATTCCTTTTGTGGCGAAGTAATAGTCCATCGTATATATGTACCATATGGAGGAGAACAAGAGCGTGGGACAAACTGGAAGAGTAGCAGGGAAACATATCCATCACCCCATGTAAAATAGATAGCCAGTGGAAATTTGCTGCATGACACAGGGAGCTCAAATCAGGTTCTTTATGATAACCTAGAGGGGTGGATTGTGTGCGAGGTGGGAGGGAGGTTCAAGAGAGAAAGACATATTTATATCTATGACTGATTCATATTGATATATGGCAGAGACCAACATGGTATTGTAAAGCAATTCTCCTCCAATTAAAAATAATAAAGATAAATAAATTCAAAAATAAAATAAAAAATCAGAAAAAGTGCAATATATGACTCTTTACAAAATATATAAATGTATATTTACATTTGTGGATTTTGGACCCCACTTTTGAAAAGATGCGTCATTCCCTTTCTTAGTGTGCTATTCTTGAAGTACTGTTTTGTTTTTATTGCCACAATCAGCAGTAAATTTGACTTCTGCTGTGTCCCTAATAAGTGCAGCAAGAGTAAAATTTGAGGAACATCATAGATTTTAAATCACATTTGCAAAACTATAGCTAATTTAGTTATTATGAACTACATAAACATATGATTCCAAAATGGTATTTATAAAAGTTCTCCAGGATCCAAAAAGTAAATGAGTATCACTCATTCTGTGAGAGTTGATGCTGTTTTTCTTCCAGGGTCATGGAAGGCTCTAGTCCATAGTAGGCAACCTATAAATGCTGGTTGAATAACAGAAAGAGTATGTTGTGTTAAAGAGAAATCATTTTGTATAGTAAGTTCCTGAAAATCCATGTCAGTCTAAGGAAGAGCAATGTGATTAATTTTAGCTTAGGAAATGTCAATAAACAATAAGATATCCTTTTATAATAAATGAGAAAATGTAGGCTAAAGGACAGAATTGTTTTTTTAACTATGAAACAGTAAATATAATTGTTTATTAAAACAATTGGAAACAAATGGAAACAAAATCATTATGTGTAGCAAATGTGATATGATAAGATTAATGCGTCCTTTAGAATGTCTGGACAAATAGAAAACAGTGCACTTTGGTTTTTTGTACACCAAAAGTATTCTTGGATATTTTCAGGTAAATCAAGCTACTACTTGAACTGTTCTCTCAAAGCATCACCATATTTTATCAACTTTTAAAACTAGAGTTTCTCTTGCTGAAGTTAAATGAACACTATGTCTGTGGGGAGGGAAGAATGGGGTGGTGGTGGAGATAAATGAGGCAGCTAGTGGGTGTGGTTTTAGGTCCTTTACCTTGAAACACAAGCAAGGACACCCCAGAGCTTCTTAAAACACTGAGATGATAAAGCACAGAATTGTCTGTGTAAATGAAACAGTCTAACTCTTTTTTTAATTCATCTATCCAGCATTCAGACATTTATTCAATCACACATTCATCTGGCTAGCTTTTATTTTGTGTCTTTTATATTACAGGCACTGTATTGGTTAGAGCCTTGTGGATCAAAGTGATTACATAGACTCTCCTGAACTTGTGCTGTGCTTAGCCGCTCAGTCGTGTCTGACTCTTGGTGACCTCATGGACTGTAGCCCGTCAGGCTCCTCTGTCCATATTCTCCAGGCAAGAATACTGGAGTGGGGTGCCTTGCCCTCCTCCAGAGGGATCTTCCCAATCTAGGGATAGAACCCAGGTTTCCCGCATTAGAGCAGGATTCTTTACCATCTGAGCCACTAGGGACCTTAAAGGACCTATAACGTTGTGGGTGATTGCGGCAAGCTGGGTGATTGCAGCCTCATTCTGTTTTAGGTTGTTACAGTGGAATTGGACCTCTTTATAAGCAAACTTTTAAGAGATTGGTTGAAATAGAAAATACCTTTTAAAAGCCACTTATAACCCTAAGGTAAATCATGGACTCTGGATGATTATGATGTGTCAGAGTAGGTTCATCTTTGGTGAAAAATGTACCATTCTGATGAGTGATGTTGATAATGGGAGAAGTTGTGTTTGTGCGGGAAGTAGGAAGTATTTGGAGAATTTCTTCTCTCTCCTTTCAATTTTATTGTAAGCCTAAAGCTGCTCTAATATATAAAGGTTTTGAAGAAACATTCAGTTGCAAATGGTTTATGGTAGATAAAAGTATATGAGCAAACATCAGCTTTGTGGTTTTATAACTGATTCCACAGACAGCAGATGTTTACTGCTTTGGCATCTATAGTAATGACTTTTACCCAGTGACCTTCAAACTTAGCCGCAGTACATTTATTTAAATTCTTCATTAAAATATATGTAAGAGAAATGAAGATCAGACCAGGATGCTTTGAAGGTTTGCTATGCTCTAGTCTGTTGAATCTTTACTAACGTTATTGTGTATGGAAAAGTTCTGCTTGGTGTGACATTTCCATATTTCAGCCAGAGTTTCTTAAATTTTTCAGTTCTCATAAAATATAGTTTAAGTCTTTATGCATTATGTATGATTCTTTATAACATCTAATTCCCCCACCCTTTCACCCTAGAGTATAACTATAAATAGCCATAACATTTAGACCTGGCTATTGAACAAGTATGAGGAAAATTTAGATCCAAATGGGAGTCATTGCTTCACATTTCATGATTCAGTGTGCAATCTATGTTTTAAAATGGCTCTTTTACTGTTATAAATATGCTCCCTTCTGCTTAATTGTGACATCCTCAGGAACAATTATTGCCAACTGAATTCATATCACTTTAGCATAAGTAACTCTACCGTTTAAAACGAGTGAAGCCATAATTATATTATAGATGGGATGTTTAAAAAAACTTTTTCTTCAAAGTTCAGCTCAGTCACTATTGATAGCCATGTGGGGCTTATTATGAATTTATTATTAAAGCTGGTCAATAAAAGTTCAATTTGCAATTTAAAATTTAGAAATATCAGAACAAGCTATATTTGTATTCTAAAGATATTATTAAATCAAAGTCAAAATTTCAAGGGGAAAAAGCCTTACATTTATCATGTAATCATAAAAGCTCTTTCCATGCTTATATACTGCCACTGACTTCAGAAATTTTAAAACGTCAGAACCACTGGCATAGGAAATCTTTGCCTCTTGTACTGGTGATATGAGTGAAATACAAACAGGGATATTATAAGGATTACATGAGAAAACACAAGAAAGCATACTGACTTCAGTAGATATCAGTGGAATGAGTGATTACATGTTAAAAAAATAAGGTAAACTTTTAACTGTGCTGTTAGATTAATTCATAGGGGGAAATCAAGGAAGGGTCCAAATCAATGATAATTGCAGTAACTGGCAAAACTCAGCTCCAACACTTCATTAAACTTCTATTTTTAATGGGGATTTCTTCATTTCCACTGGAATGAACAAGTCAGTATGCATGACTTATTCTGTGCTGAACTTTGATGAATTTTTCTAAGTACATTAAAAATGAGTTGCATCCTTCTCTTAATCCGAGAAACCCCCTATACCTACACTGATAAACCCTCTGATGCACATGTAAGAAGGCAGGATAATGGGCATGAAGGACAATCATCTATATGTATATATAAAATATATATTTTTGCTTGTCAGTAATAACTCTGAACTGCCTACAGCATTCATCGTGCCTCTTAAAAGTCAGGTATTGTGTTGAATTCAAAAATTCTCTTATGCTGAGCAGGGAAAGGAAAAAAAAAATCAAACACTTTCTGAATTGGGCCCAAATATCCAAGGTTAATTTTCTGAGAAAGCTGCAGCGGCTAGATAAGGCCATCCCCTGCAAATTAGTTTTGCCTGCCTGGATTACAGCTAAATTTATGCAGCTTGCCTTATCCTTTCGGAAGCGCCTCTGAAGTGTCGTAATTAACTGGCACACATAAAGTGAGCACATTTTCTGCTTGGTGGCAGCCATTCCTCATTTCATTTCAGTTCCAACCCAAATGGAAAGGTAGTTTCTTATTTTTACTCTTAAAAACACATGAATGCATTTGTGTGTGTGTGTGTGTGAGCACACACACACATGCACACACACACACACGCACACCCTCCAATACTTTACCAGAAGTCTTTGAAAATAATCTTAAAACAGCTCCAGAACGGAGTTTGAAATTTTAAAGGGGTAAAGAATACTGCTGAGAGAGCAGGGAGAAATTTTAGCATAAAATTGAAATAAAAAGAAAAAAGTCACATTTTATGAAGTGTCTGGACTGTTTCCTTTTTTTTTTTTTTTAATTTTAGTTGCTTTGTGTATTTCTTGGTTATATAAATGAAAAAGATCACCAAGATATAATGAAAACAACTATGATACATATCTCTTTAGTTTGTATTTTCTATTGTCATTTCTTTAATATACTTCATACCTTCCCCAAGCCCATCCCCAAGTTTTTGAGGATTACAATGTACATTAATGTAAGCCAAAAAGCCCAAAGAAAGCTATCATTAGACACCTTTCTCAGAAATGTGGCTCTGTCTATCTAAAAAACACCTTCTGTTTCTCTGAACACAAGGCTGAAGCAGTCAGTGTTTATTGAATATCAATGGAAGCCTTTGTCAGAACTGTCCCTGGCATCTTGTTTGACTTTGGTCAGCTCCTGGAAAATACACTAGATAATTCCAGTGCTCTTTGCTTAACATACTTCATTAAGGAGTTTTCTGGGTTTGTTTTGAACATAAAACATTGGATTTACAGTCTGTAGAATTCCACAATGTCCAGGTTCATGGAGCCCATGCTGAGTATGACACCAGATCAGTCATAATCCTCAGGAGCCAAGAGAGATTTTCTGTCCTCCACCCTATACTCTGTTCCCAGATTTTCTTTGGCTTGAGTTCCTCAGAGTTATTATGAGGATTACATGGGTTAACATATAAAATGTTTAGAACTGTGCCTGGCACATAACAAGTATTCACTAAATGTTAGTGTTATTATTCTGTATCCTCAGTAGGACACCACTTCAGCGTCGGCTTGTGGCTGAGTCCTTTCTTACTCATTCATGTAGCAGTTGCTTTTTCTTGAATGAGTTCTTATTTTCAGCAGGTGAAATATACTGTGATTTTGCTTCTTTTTCTGCTGAAACTTCTTCCCCTTCTGAAAAAAGCAGAGAAAATCGCTTCTTGCTCTTTCTAGTTACTTTTTCCTTCCAATCTTCCTCCCTCTTTCTGCCGCAAATCCAGGGTGTCATTTTCACTCTATTTTCCAGGTATCCCCTGTGGGGCCCTCTAGAACTTGTCCTTATTCTTTCTTTATCATTCTTACAACTCTTGCCCCCCACCTCTCTGATTCATTTTCTGGAAATGTTTGTCTCTCAAGTTAACCACTCATGAGAATCAGAAGATGGCAGAGTCTTGTGCATAGGGAAAGCACTTAGTGGTGCCTTAAGATGGATTTTATCTGATTGCAGAAGTTATTTAATACAGGGTAGAAAATATTTTCCTTCCTTATTTCTTCCTATGGGAAAGTTGTCATACTGCATTTCTCGTTATATGAAATAGAGTATTCACTTTTTCAACTCTATTGCATGCTTTAAAGACAATCAACAATTTGCAAGTCATCATGTGAATATACAGATGGATAGTCTATTCCACTTACCTTCAAAATATTTTCCAATTAATGGTACCTTGAGCTTCGAGAAGGAAATGGCAACCCATTCTAGTGTTCTTGCCTGGAGAATCCCAGGGACAGGGGAGCCTGGTGGGCTGCCATCTATGGGGTTGCACAGAGTCAGCCACGACTGAAGTGACTTAGCAGCAGCAACAGCAGAGCTTTGAGACTCTCCCAGGGAAGAGGACTGTATCTGTGTTCTTTTGGGGTATGTGGGTGAGAGGGGACTTTCACACCTTGAGGACTTATTAAAACTGAGGAAGTTAAACAGACACGATGTTTTCCAATGGGAAACAGACTCATTTAGGATATTTGAGTGTTGGATCTGCTTCTAGTCCAACCCACCAACTTGTGGAGTGATTGGAAAGTACAGTTCACCCTTAAATAATGCTGGGGTTAGGGTTAGTGACCTCCCCCCCCCCCCCCAATCAAATACCCACATGTAACTTTATAGTCAACCTTCCTCTGTACTCCATGGTCCTACATTTGTGCATTAAACCAACCTCAGGTTCAGGTAGTACTTTAGTATTTACTATTGAAAAAAATAACATTGGGTTTCCCTGGTAGCTCAGCTGGTAAAGAATCTGCCTGCAATGCTGGAGACCCCAGTTTGATTCCTGAGTTGGGAAGATCTCCTGGAGAAGGGATAGGCTACCCACTCCAGTATTCTGTCCTGAGATTTCCATGAACTGTATAGTCCATGGGATTGCAAAGAGTTGGACATGACTGAGTGACTTTCACTATTGGGAAAAAAAAAAAAAACAAAACAACTGTATAAGTGGGCCTGCACAGTTTAAGCCCATGTTGTTCAAGAGTCAACTGTAAATGTAATAGGATTATCCCGAAAGCTGAGGCTAAATAGGCTGTTCACTTTGGCATCAAAATGGCAATCTGTTTAAGCTCTAGGAGGTAGGTTTCAAACTACCTGGCTTAGATCTTGGTATTCAAGTAAGAGTACTTGAATGACAAACACTATAGATATTCAAGGTAGAGTCTGGAGGCAGCCAGGATCATGAGATTAAGGTGTTATTCAGTTTTTACTAACTTGATTAAGGAAATCATTTTCTGTGAAACTGTAATTCTGACTCTTAGGGTGGGGGTTAATTCTAATCAAGACCCAGTGGACTTATTTCAACTCCTGCTTCTTGGAAAACCTGGCAAAATGCACTGCAGTAGCCCCGAGGCAGGAAGGGGAGTGCTTTGAAGTCAGGATCCCAGAGCTGGCATGGAAACTAAATTATGGTTGAGAACTGACTCTAACAGTCAGTGGCTAAGCCCACAAGCCCTCAGGGTACGGTGGTTAAGGCTGTGATTGTGATGGAGTAGGTCCTAACTATCAGCTGTTTGGGCACCTTCATTCATGTGTAGGATTTATGGAACAGGGTGTACACCTTCCCTGAAACCCAATGAAGCAACAAACAATACATTGACATACATTCTTTCTCCTCCTGCCCCTAGATGTTTATTGATGTCTTCTAGATTTAAGTGTAAAGTGGCTATTTAATGTATTAAATTAATACTATAGCCTGTATTTATATAGGATTCTTTGGTGCCTCAGATGGTAAAGAGTCTGCCTGCAATACGGGCGACCTAGGTTCAATCCCTGAGTCAGGAAGATCCCCTGGAGAAAGGAATGGCAACCCCTCCAATATTCTTGCCTGGAGAATTCCATGGACAGGGGAGCCTGGTAGGCTACAGTCCATGGGGTTGTAAAGAGCTGGACACGACAGAGTGACTAACACTTCACATATATTTATATATTTTAGACAAATGTGTGATTATTGGTCATAAAACAATACACATACATTGTTTAAAAATTGAAAAATAGGGGGCTTCCCTGGTGGTCCAGTGGTTAAGAATCTGCCTTTTAATGCAAGGGGCACCAGTTTGAACCCCGGTCTGGGAAGATCCCATACACTGTGGAGCAACTAAGCCAAGGAACCACAACTATAAAGCCCACGCTCTTAAGAGCCTGCGAGCTGCAACTCCTGAGCTGTGTGCTGCAACTACTGAAGCCTGCATGCCCCTAGAACCTTTGTTTCACAACAAGAGAGTCAATTCCTAGGCAGATTGATAAGAAGCCCGGGGTCCTCGAGGAGGAGAATGTGGTCGGGGCTCTCGAGGAGGAGATAGGGGTCTGGTATTCTCAAGAAGGAGAAAAGGACAAACGTCTTTTTTTTTTTTTCTCTCTCTACATTCCTTAGTCTTAGTCACATAAAGCATTTTTTTGTTTTCTTTATTACACAACACAACTCAGCTTAATCTCTGTACTATATGACAATAATGTATCCTGCTTGAGGACAGTTTCTCCTTCTTGAAAACTTTCTGACTAATCCTTATCTTAAAATGTAAATGTAAAAGGTCTAGTAAGAGCTTTACAACCTTGAGACATTCTTTTGATTTAATGTAATAACCAATTGAAAAAGTATCTAACTCCCTTTTCTAAGACTAGTGAGGGCAGCACTGCCCCCTTTCTAATGTCTATGTCAGGAACTTCCTCTGTCCCTTTTCATACTTAAATAAAACTCTGCTACACAAAAGCTCTTGAGTGATCAAGCTTGGTCCTTCGTCCCAAAGCTGAATCTTCGGACATTACAAATCTGACACCGTTCACTATCAAGAAGCCATCAAAATGAGAAGCCTGCATATCACCTCTTCTAGCTGCAAACAGAGAAAGCCTGCAGGCAGTGACAAAGACCCACCACAGCCAAAACAAACAAAAAAATCTTTTAAAAAATAGAGAAATAAAGGAACTAAAAAAATTTGTGATTCAACCTTGTAAAAATATACTTTGCCATACTTTCTCTTACCACTTCAACTATTTAGTGTGTGGAAAATGCAAGTGTTAGTCTCTCAGTCATGTCTGACTCTTTGTGATCCCATGGACTGTAGCCTGCCAGACTCCTCTGTCCATGGAATTCTCCAGGCAAGAATACTGGAGTGGGTAGGCACGCCTTTTTCCAGGGAATCTTCCCCACCCAGGGATGGACCATGGGTCCTCTTACATTGCAGGCAGATTCTTTACTATCTGAGTCACCAGGGAAGCCCTTAGTGTGTGATTGAATACCTGTTTCACCACTGTAATAATTACTTGGACCTATTAAAGACATTTTGAAACCCATGGATAACTAGGACAGACAGCCCATGCTAGTTCTTTCCTTGTGTATTCTCATCTTGAATGATATCTAAAGGTAATCAAAGGGGGCTTTTAAATGCCACAACTATGCATGAAAGTGAAGTGAAGTGAAAGTGAAAATGAAGTCGCTCAGTCGTGTCCGACTCTTTGCGACCCCATGGACTGTAGCCTACCAGGCTCCTCTGTCCGTGGGATTTTCCAGGCAAGAGTGCTGGAGTGGATTGCCATTTCCTTCTCCAGGGGATCTTCCCGACCCAGAAATCGAACCCGGGTCTCCCGCATTGCAGGCAGATGCCTTACCGTCTGAGCCACCAGGGAAGCTACAGTCTTAATTTTATTGAGTATAGTAGCATATGGAATGAATCCTCAGATTGATCTAAAGCGAGAATTAGTATAATACTCCAAATCAGTGATTATGTGTTCCTTAAGTATTTGATAATCTCCTTGCCCATGTAAGCAGAGGTAGAACTTGCTTGCTTCCTTTTAAAATTTTGCTAACTTCTGAAGGTAGGAACTTCTGAAGGCTTCAGCAATACGTGAACTGTGAACTTCCAGATGTTCAAGCTGGTTTAGAAAAGGCAGAGGAACCAGAGCTCAAATTGCCAACATCTGCTGGATTGTGGAAAAAGCAAGAGAGTTCCAGAAAAACATCTATTTCTGCTCGATTGACTATGCCAAGACCTTTGACTGTGTGGATCACAATAAATTGTGGAAAATTCTGAAAGACATGGGAATACCAGACCACCTGACCTGCCTCTTGAGAAACCTGTATGCAGGTCAGGAAGCAACAGTTAGAAATGGACATGGAACTGTCATGTGAGTGTATGTTCCTTGGTTCTTTGTCTCATCACAACAAAGATTTGGAGGGATGGACATTAAACCCTTGGCACGTCACAGCTCTCGGGTCTTGGACAAACGGTGTTATAGCTCTTAGGCAAATCAGTGTTACAGCTCTATTTTATTTAAAAGATAGCAGAAGAATCTATCCTCGAAGCGTGAGGGCGTGCCAACCCAAAGACTCAAAGAGAAGAGAGTGGAGGAGCGCTTAGGGGAGGGAGGGAGAGAAAGAGCGCACACACGTGGGAGAGAAAGACAGAGAGAAAGTGCTTTGGCTCCTCCTTTTATATGTTTTTTTTTCCTCCACCTGGGCCTGCTCTATGCAAATTGGGCTTAGCCAGGAGCGCTGTTTGTTCCACCTGAAGTCTTCACTCTGGTCCTCAGACCTTCCTTTGACCTTCCTTTGTTCTATTATCTACCGCCATTTTGGACTCCTTTTCCCTATTCTACCTACCTAACAGAACAACAGACTGGTTCCAAATAGGAAAAGGAGTACGTCAAGGCTGTATATTGTCACCCTGCTTATTTAACTTCTATGCAGTATACATCATGAGAAACTCTGGGCTGGATTAAGCACAAGCTGGAATCAAGGTTGCCGGGAGAAATATCAATAACCTTAGATATGCAGATGACACCACCCTTATGGCAGAAAGTGAAGAGGAACTACAAAGCCTCTTGATGAAAGTGAAAGAGGAGAGCGAAAAAGTTGGCTTAAAGCTCAACATTCAGAAAACGAAGATCATGGCATCTGGTCCCATCACTTAATGGGAAATAGATGGGGAAACAGTGGAAACAGTGTCAGACTTTATTTTGGGGGGCTCCAAAATCACTGCAGATGGTGACTGCAGCCATGAAATTAAAAGACGCTTACTCCTTGGAAGGAAAGTTATGACCAACCTAGATAGCATATTCAAAAGCAGAGACATTAGTTTGCCAACTAAGGTTCGTCTAGTCAAGGCTATGGTTTTTCCAATGGTCATGTTTTTCCAATGTATGTGAGAATTGGACTGTGAAGAAAGCTGAGCGCCGAAGAATGGATGCTTTTGAACTGTGGTGTTGGAGAAGACTCTTGAGAGTTGGACTGCAAGGAGATCCAACCAGTCCATTCTGAAGGAGATCAGTCCTGGGTGTTCATTGGAAGGACTGATGCTGAGGCTGAAACTCCAGTACTTTGGCCACCTCATGCGAAGAGTTGACTCATTGGAAAAGACTCTGATGCTGGGAGGGATTGAGGGCAGGAGGAGAAGGGGATGACAGAGGATGAGATGGCTGGATGGCATCACTGACTCAATGGACATGAGTCTGAGTGAACTCCAGGAGTTGGTAATGGACAGGGAGGCCTGGCATGCTGTGATTCATGGGGTTGCAAAGAGTTGGACACAGCTGAGCAACTGAACTGACTGAACTGAACTGAAGGTAGGAAAGAAAAGAAGAATAACAAATCAAAAGAAAACCCAGTGATGGATTTGGAGTGCCATATGACCTCTTGCATATTTTTCCATGAGGTGGCTCAGTGGTAAAGAACCTGCCTGCCAATGCAGGAGATGTGGGTTCTATCCCTGGGTCAGGAAGATCCCTCAGAAAAGGAAATGGCAACCCCCTTCCAGTATTCTTGCCTGGGATATCTCATGGACAGAAGGAGCCTGGGGGCTATGATGCATGGTGTTGCAAAGAGTCTGACAAGACTTAGCAAGTAAACAACAACAACATGACCTCTTGACTTGAATCAGGCTTTGAACTGAGCTGAGCAAGAATACATTTCAATCAACTAGTTCTCATCCAGTCTTACAAGTCTCTCCATATAGTGCAGGGAGTTCACCTTGGTGCTCTGTGCTGACCTTGATGGATGTGGATATGGGAGAGAGGGAGACCCGAGAGGGAGTGTATACGTGTATGTATACAGCAGATTCACTTCACTGAACTGCAAAAATTAACACAACATCGTGTAGCCATTATACCCCAGTTTAAAAAAAAAAAAGTTTGATCATTTTGGGATGGACGTGAGCATCGGTGTTAGATATTCCCATTTGTTGGCTGTGACAGAAGTGAAGCCTTCTCTGTTCACTGAAAACTCGGGGAAATTTCCCCAAAGAGCACAGAAGCTGCACAAACTCGAAACACATTTAAAACCTATGAATGTTTTAGGTGGTTTTTAAAAGGTGTATTAATTTTAATAAAACCTGGACTCACTAAAACCCGAGAGCAAAGACCTATATCTAAAAACCTGAATGGAAAGTCAATTATTCATAGAAGGAGCACAGGATTAATTGGCTTTTAACAACAAAAATAATAACAATGGCAAGAACATCATCACCTTTGGAAAGGTTGAGAATTAATTTTTATGTTGTCTAGGATTAAGTACAACTGAACTCAATTTAGAAACAGAGAAAAAAACTAATGCTTAAAAATAGACTGTCTAAAGCCTGATCATTCTTTAAAAAATGTATATATATGTATGTATGTTTGTATATATATTATTAAATTATAGTTGATTTATGTTTCAGGTGTATAGCAAGTGATTATGTTTATATATAATATATATATATATATATATACACACATATATACATATATACACCTATACCTATTCCCTCAGATTCTTTTCCATTATAGATTATCATGAGGTACTGAGTATAGTTCTCTATGCTATATAGTAGGTCCTTATTGTTTACACAGCAGTGTGTATCTATTAATCCCAAACCCCAATTTATCCTGCCCTCCTTTTCCCTCTTGGTAACCATAATTTTGTTCCCTATGTCTGTTCTATAAATAAATTAATCTGTATCTTTTTATTTTTTTAGATTCCACATATAAGTTATATGGTATTTGTCTTTCTCTGTCTTCACTTAGTATAACATTCTCTAGGTTTATCACGTTTCCACAAATGGCATTATTTCATTCTTTTTAAGGCTGAATAGTATTCCATTGTATATACATATACCACATCTTTGTCCATTCATCTGCTGATGGACATTAAGATTGCTCCCATGTCTTTTTTTTTAAAATTGAAGTGTAGTTGATTTATAATATCATGTTATTTTCAGGTGTGCAGCTTCTATGTCTTGGGTCTTATAAATAGTGCCACTACCAACACTGGAGTGCATGTATCTTTTTGAATTACAGTTTTTGTCTTTTTCAGATATGTGCCCAGGAATGGGATTGCTGAATCATATGGTAACTTTATTTTTTGTTTTTTAAGGAACCTCCATACTGTTCTCCATAGTGGTCACAGCAAATTACATTCCCACCAACAGTGTAGGAGGGTTTATCCATATATTTAAAAATAATATGTACTTAGGATGTGCAACATGATGATTTGAAATACATACACAGTGAAGCCTGCTGCTGCTGCTGCTGCTAAGTCATTTCTTGTTCTGAATTTGCTTTTCATAGGATGTCATATATCTAGCTCCCTTCCTCTATCTGTCTGTCTGTCTTCTGGCTAGAGATGTGACGGTCAGGTGATATTCAGGTCTATTTCACTGATGTGAACACTTATTCTATGTAATAAGAAAATGAAAAACAATTTCTACCTTCCCTGTGGACAGAGGAATAGCTTCTTTTTCTTCCAATTGTAATTGGAGGGCAAAATAGATTGAGGCAAGGGTCTCTGACCTGGAAAAACTGGAAAGGGTTGCTCAGGGTGAAGCCACCTGCCGCTCCCAGCACTAGCCCCGCCACCCCATCCACTCCCCTCTCCTGTCGCAGGGATTCTTGCTGTGTCCCCTTCAGCAGCTACTCCCACTCCAGCTTGAAGCAGCTGCTCCTCCAGCAGTGATCATGCTTGGAAACCACTTCTGCCAGCAGTGGCTTCTCATGACTGGGATCAGTCTACTAGTTGCTTTCAGTCAGCTGGAGAGAATTCAGGCAGTGACTTTGAAGCAGCTTTGATACAGGCTTCCTGATCTTTCATCTGTGGGATAATTTAGGACATTTAAAGTGATTCCTCTTGCATTGTGTTCCCCTGGTGAGCCAGAGAATAAAGAATCTCCTTGCAATGCTGGAGACCTGGGTTTGATACCTGGGTCAGGAAGATCCCCTGGAGAAGGGAATGGCAACAAATTCCAGTATTCCTGCCTGGAGAGTTCCATGGATAGAGGAGCCTGGTGGGCTACAGTCCACGGGTCGCAAAGAGTTGAACACAACTGAGCGACTAACACGTCTTTCTTCTTGCATTCACAATTATATTCCTCCAGAACCCACTTGCTCAGACCGCTCACTCTTCATCCATAGGCTGTGTGCTGCTTTGGAAACATGGCTGCCTGACATGGGGAAAGTGAAGAGTGTGGGGCTATATTTTGATGGCTCAGAATGATCTAAAGCTTGTGTTTGTGTTGGTTTACAGAAACTGGGATCCTTGTTTGTGACTTCATCACCCCCTCCCCCCACCTCCTTACCTGTCTTTGCACAGAATTAATGGCTTGTTCTACTTGCTATTCATCATCCTCTGGTCTCTTTGTTGGTACCCAGTCAAGTATTCTGGTCTGTCCTCGCTCTCATCCTTCTTGCAGGATGAAGATTGCTTTCTCTGATCTTCAGGCATAGCAAGAGTTCAGCTAAGTGTCTGGGTTCAGCATTTTCCTTTAGGCCATGGGTCCTGCTTCTGAAAGGCAGCATGAAACAGGAGTCTTGCCAAGACTTACAGTACAATGTTTTATAGACTGTGTTTTTGGAACCATAATTTAATACAACCCACCAGTTTTGCTTTACATTGGTATAACCATTTGGCTTTCTGGACCTTTTTCTCAACAAGAAAGCATGTTATTCTAAAAGTAAATTCTGGTATTCTGGTCTCCTTATTTCCCAAATAGAAAATATCTGGAGGCTTTGTTTCAGTGTTAACTCTCCTGATACATCATGATTTCCTACCCTTCTTCTCTCCCTGCTCTGAAGTCTTGGCAATAAAGTAGCTTCTTTTGCATCCTGGATATGGGGCAGGCATTCTATTGTTGACAAGGATGAGAAGAATAATGCCATTCATGGTGATTGATAACTGTTTCTTTCTTGTTATAAACACATCATCTCATTTAATTCTTTCAAGTTTCCTTAATGTATGGGCAAAATGAGAGTCAGAGTTGAAATTCTGCTATACATGAATTTAAAACATTCTCTTTTTTTCTTTGTATATCTCTCATCAGAGAATTCTGGGTCAGAATGCAAATTAAATTCCTTGAGAAAAGTTCCCCAAGGTAAATATGCAAATGTGCTCTAATTATGGTCATGTATTACATATGAATATGCCCTTCCTTGTAACAGAACTGGTTTCTGTTATTAGATATTTCCATGTATTAAATATTTATCATTGCTTTGATAAGTTAATGTGCTGCAATTGATTATTGACCCTTTCTTTTACTATTTTTTTTAACCTTAACATTGTGATGTTTGCATAATCTTATCACTGTAGCTATATTTGGTTAAAAAGAAGTTTTGGTTATATTCTAGGTGTTGAAAAACATTTACTAACATTCACTAACATTTATTAAAACTGTTAATAAATGAGTAAAATGGGAGATGAATACCTAAATGATATGTAGAAATTGGAAAATTTAGCAATAATCATGACAGTGGAGCTGCAACTTTCGAGGATGTTTTGTATAGAATGATTATTTTGGGGTATTTTGTGAGGATCAAAGAAAGCACAAATCCCTGTCTGAAATAATACTCTAGTGAAAGACATGACAGCATGTAAAATACATCAATAACCAGTGGAAAGGATATAAGATTTTGAATAAGACAAGTACTTGAGTTCCTACTCATTTCTTCCACTTTACTATTTCTGTAACTTTAGGGAATTCGTTGACTGCTTTCTCACCTTTTGGGAAATTCATTTACTGGTTTCTCACCTTTCTATTTTATTAAATGGGACCAATAGTAATAATATATATGTCACGAGTTATTTTGAGATAAAATATATAAAAGTGCTTAATAAGAACTGGTTTATTTATGGATGCATTCAGTTTAATATTTGCAAAGCAGTGCTCTAGGCAGAGTGGGGACTATAAAGGAGTACTGAACAAAGTGATAGAAGCCCTGGACATGAAAGAGCTTGCATTTTAGTTCAAAGCAATAATTTTAAGGCTAATTTTTGCCCTGTGTTAGAAATAACTGGACTTTATTTCATAGCTTATTTTCCCCAAAGCCTGAGGAAAAGTTTAAAAGGTTGAAGATATTTGTGTTTATGTAGTAGAATTCTGTGTTATAAAAAGCTTCCACAATGTTTACTTTTAAGATTATTTCACACATGTAGATAAGGGGGACAAGAACTGGATTTGGGGTATTTATAAATTAAGATAGTGAAGCCATTGAGAACCTCTAAATAGAGCTGCCTATTTTGTTGCTTCTTGATATAAACTATATACTTAAGAAATGACTGGTTTAAAATATGTTATCTTAAAATAACAGACTGAGTGTGACTGTCCAGATCTCTCAAATTCTTTAAGATAGGACTGAAAGTCCTTCTCTTTCAAGAAATTGCTTTTGTTTCAACTGAAAAATATCTGATGTCACAGTGTGGTAGACTGTATCAAAAATGGGTGCATTAATATTTCTGCTCCCACATATTCTTTTTGTCCCTCCACTCCCAAAAGGTAGAGCCTGTTAAGGAGAGTCCATCTCCTTGAATTCAGGTGAGCCCCTGACCACCGCTGCAAATGGAATGAGGTAGAAAAGAGGTTATGTGATTTCCAAGGCGAGGTTCTAAAAGTGAAGCAGCTTCTGCCTGCTTCTCTCTCTCATCTTCTCTCTCTCCTGTCTCTCTCCTCATCCTCTCTCCCTTCTTCACCCCTCTCTCTCTCTCTCATATCCTCTCTTCTTTCTCCTTCTCTCTCTCTTCCCCATTCTCCCTTTCTCTTTTTCCATGCAGCTTGTAAGAGGTCTGAGGATTCCTAGCTGTGCCAGCCTCCAATGTTTGAGGTCTTCCTGAAAGTTGAGCTTTTGGTTGATTACAACCTCCTCCTTCCTGTGGATGCTGAGTAGAGTAGAGACAATCTGTCTCAGTGAAACTCTACCTAGATTCCAACTTTGTAAGTCAGGTAAATACTGCTGATGTTTTAGGCCACTAATGTTGGGGGTAGTTTGTTATGCAACCGTAGATAATTAGAACATTCAGTAACCCAGCTGACCATTCTATTTAGCCTCTGTCAGTTTGTATTGTTTTCATTACTCTTGCATAATCACTAGACAGGGGCTTTCCTGATGGCTCAGTGGTAAAGAATCTGCCTGCAATGCAGGAGACAGGAGACACGAGTTTGATGCCTGGGTTCGGAAGATCCCATGGAGAAGGAAATGGCAACACACTACAGTATCCTTGCCTGGAAAATCCCATGGACAGAGGAGCCTGGTGGGGCCTATAGTCAATGGGGTCACAAAGAGTCAGACATGACAGCCACTAAGCATGTATGTATGCAACTACTAGATAATACATGCCATAAAAACCTGTTTGCGTGAGATCTACATAAATCCTTGGCATTGGATATACTGCTGTGTATATGTGGGAAACTAGTGGTATTACTTGATACATACAGTTTGCCAGAATGGTCCTCTGTAACTTTGAATCTTGATTATATGTAAGTATTAATGGATTATGTTATTAGTTACAGTGATTTGGGCTACAAGTAACAGAAAATTCAACTCAAACTGGCTGAGTTATCCCATTTAATAAAAAGCTAAGAGGTAGGATGTCTCAGATTTGACTTCATTGAACTTGATGTGTTTGCTAGGTTTTAGACTTGCCTCCTCAGAGTCACAAAAAGGCTTTTGTGGTTATAAGTACCACTTGCAGACAGGAAAATACTCAGTTAAAGAAGACTTGCTTTCCTCCTATATATCTCTCTTATTTTTGCAGAAGCCTATGACAGACTTCTCTTCAGAGGCCGCTGATCAGTGTCAGTCTAATGATCTTGGAAGTACCTTGAGAAATCAGGCAGTTTCATGTAAAATCTTCAGGATTTTACTAGAGATCATTTTGTATCATAGCAGTTCCCTAAAAGTTAGGGAACTTTTGAAGATAAAATCAGATTATGTAAAGCTTAGTTACCTTTAGGGTTGGACTAAAGAACATTTCCTTAAGAGCTAAAAATGCAAAGTATAATTGAATCATTAATGTGCATAAACTGGAGACAGAGATTCTACTGACTTCAGGGTGCTAGAACAACTTTTCTCTTAGTTATAAAATCCTTGTTTTAGACTATAAAGAGGAACTAGGATATTCTATCAAAAAAGCGAACAGTGATGATATAGCTGAAATATATGGCTGTTAAGCAATCGCACTGACAGAGAGGTTATTCCTTAAAATTGTCTGTCATGACATAACTATTACCTAAATAGTTAAGCACCTTTCAACCCTGAGGAGATTGAGAATTCAGTGCCAAAAACTTTAAGATAACCAAAACTTTAACATAATCAAACAATGATATTATATAATTGACATTTTATATAGTTTTTAAGAAACTGAGTTCAGTAGACTTATTCTTAGAAATCAGCTTGGTTATTCTGATTTAAAATATACAATTATCAATTTTTATCTGTGTTTTACACTAAAATCTTACTAGATTTATCTATAATATTGAAGCATTTATGAGAATATATGATTCATCATGCTAATGTTTCATTTATTAAATATAAAAGTTATTTTTGAACTCAAAGATTTTATAGTAAGTAAAATAATTTAAATGTTTTACAATTTGAATACATTTCATTTATGTGTGTGTGTTAGTTGCTCAGTTGTGTGCGACTCTTTGTGACCCCATGGACTGCAGCCTGACCCCATGGACTGCTCTTCTGTCCATAGAATTCTCCAGGCAAGAATACTGGAGTGGGCTGCTATTCCCTTCTCCAGGGGATCTTCCTGACCCAGGGATGAAACCTGGGTTTCTTGCATTGTGGGCATATTCTTTACTGTCTGAGCCACCACAGAAGCCCACATTTAATTTATAAACACAGATTAAAATGTTTGAAGTTGCTTAACTAAGTTTGTAAACGGTGCCAAACATTAAACAAATGGCCTCCAAACCCAATTATTAAAACTAGCAATATTATCATGATAATTATAATAAATCTATAAGCTGAGAGCTTGAGAACTAGATTTTTAAATATGTGACTTGACTAAAACGAAATTTTTAAAAATCAAAGTAAATGTAGTTACTTTGTAGCAAATAGTTTTTTCTGATGAGAAAAATTACCCTCAAGTAAGTAAGAAACTCATTTTACACCAAGGACTGATTTACATGTTCACTCCTAAGCCAGTCTCTGGCAAGCGTAATGTGTCCACAGTGATTCAGACTTATCGTTTCATCACAGAGGCACCTCCCTATTCTGGTTTCCTAGCTTTTGCAAAATCAGCTCATCCATCATAAGCAGAACTTCATGCCATGTTAGCAGGAAGATCTTTAACAAAGAAATTCTTTAATTTTATTTCCGAGTATTAACACTATGACTCTTTGTAGATCCTCAATGTTTTACTCTTTTGGACAAATGTAACTCTTTGATAATTTCTGAGTTTCTTTCATGAAAGTTATTTTGATTTTCAAATGTAGCTGTTTTGAGGTTTAGGTATTAAAGGTTTCTTTTCCCCAACTCACTGAGTATTTGAGGTTTCATCTTCCCTTAGTATCATGAGGATTCCCTTCCCTGCCAATCATGAGGGAAATATGGAAAGGAGTGTTGGAATGTGCCAATATAAATGAGAGGCTATGATTGCCTTTAGGGCTTCCCTGGTAGCTCAACAGTAAAGAACCTGACTGCAAGGCAGGAGATGTGAGTTCGATCCCTGGGTTAGGAAGGTCCCTGGAGAAGGAAATGGCAACTCCCTCCAGTATTCTTGCCTGAGAAATCCCATGGACAGAGGAACCTGGCAGTTTACAGCCCACATGGTCACAAGGAGTAGGATGTGACTTGGGGACTAGACAACAGGAACTGAGGTGCGGGGATTCTCATCTGCTGGCAGGTGAACCCTTTCCCCCTTACTTTCTGGAAAGCATTCTTATAAATGGAAGTTTTTCTTTGAAATTTGAATCTTTAGTCTTTTAAAACAAGGTTGAACAAATTCACAGTTCTGCTGGAAAGGAAGAAGGTATGTGAGGGGGTAAGGAGATGTGACAGTGCCTGCCATAATCTTTCAGAAAGATAAGCTTTTATCCTTTGACATTGTTTATTTGACTGTAACTATATAAGGCTTTTATTGATATCTTTATATTAATGGTTAAGGCAGTTAAATTCCTATTTCCTAAAAGAAGGGCTAAATAATGTTTTATAATAAAACACTTCTGTTTTAAGAGTAAGGTCATTTGGATATTTAATTATTGCTAATGGGGCAACTTTACCAGACAATCCACTCTAGGAAAAAAGAGATGCTCAAGTATTTATTGGTAGAATTACTTGGATATGACAAATGGGAAATAAATTTAGAAAGAAACACAGAATGGTAAGAACTTCACAGGCTAACTAATGATATAATTTACTAATGATATAAAGTATTTTTTGTTATTATTCAATCAATAATTTTTTCTTCAGTGCTTACAAAAAGTACCAAAAAATCATAGTTAAAATTTTATTATCTGCCAGGATACAGAATCTATAAATTTAAAAACATAACTCATGATATGAGGTTGAATGTGGTAATCACCATATTAGCTGTCTAGGCACATAGTGTAGAGGAATTCTAGGAAAACACTTTCAGCTGAAGTGACAAGGGATGGATTACAGTGTAAGCCTCTCTCCAAAGCTCTTGATTACTGGATAACTGCCTCCTAGACATATGCATTTGGATCTGGCATCAGTTAGGAAGCCATTATCTCAGAAATTCTATGTGACAGACAACCCAGAGCAGAGTTATTTAAAACAGCCAATGTTCATGACTAACGGATTTAGTGTTTGGTATCTAGTAAGCAGTATTTTTTTATTTTTGACTGGTTAAACAAGTGAATACAGAATGAATTTAAACAGTATTGGATTTGAATGAATCCTGAAAGATGCTAGGATTGGAAATTGTTGAAAAGTCATCTAAGAACTTGGTGAGCATAGACACACAGCTAGAGAAGTCCGCAAACCATCATGGGGGACAGTGCATGGGCGAATTTGGCTAGAAAACAGGACTGACTGTGAAAAATAGGGATAGTTAGTAAAAATCAAGTTGAGGTCCAGTTAAGATGCTATGACTTTGTCCTGCATGGTTGAGATGGACAGTTCTTGATAAAATTATGTGGTAAGAAAATTATTCAGGCAATAGTGTGAGATATGAATTTAAGGAATGAGGCCAATTGTAAAGATAGTTAATTGATCAAAAGAAAGATGATTCAGTCTGAGTTAAGATGGTAGCTACGAAATGAGAAAGGCACATTCAAGTGAAATGTGGTGGAAAATTGAGTCTCAATAAGTTGTATCAGAGTTTTAGCATGAGTGAAAAGTATATGAAACTTTGACCCTCGATGGTAAGGTGAAGGGTGTTATTACAGAGAAAAAGGAGGATTATTAATGTGGGAGGAAACTACCACAGATTCAGATTTAAATATTTTGGATTTGACAATAGTAATATGGTGATTGCAGCCATGAAATTAAAAGACGCTTACTCCTTGGAAGAAAAGTTATGACCAACCGAGATAGCATATTCAAAAGCAGAGACATTAGTTTGCCAACAAAGGTCCGTCTAGTCAAGGCTATGGTTTTTCCAGTGGTCAAGTATGGACGTGAGAGTTGGGCTGTGAAGAAAGCTGAGCACCAAAGAATTGATGCTTTTGAACTGTGGTGTTGGAGAAGACTCTGGAGAGTCCCTTGGACTGCAAGGAGATCCAACCAGTCCATTCTGAAGGAGATCAGCCCTGGGATTTCTTTGGAAGGAATGATGCTGAATCTGAAACTCCAGTACTTTGGCCACCTCATGCGAAGAGTTGACTCATTGGAAAAGACTCTGATGCTGGGAGGGATTTGGGGCAGGAGGAGAAGGAGACAACAGAGGATGAGATGGCTGGATGGTATCGCTGACTTGATGGACGTGAGTCTGAGTAAACTTCGGGAGTTGGTGATAGACAGGGAGGCCTGGCATGCTGCAATTCATGAGGTCGCAAAGAGTCGGACACGACTGAGCAACTGAACTGAACTGAGCTGAACTGAATATGGTAAGCAGCTTCTAGATGACACCTAATAATCCCTACTTGCTGTGACTGAGACCCATGAGAAATAAATAGTCTCCCACTGAGTGTGGGCTGAGCACTAAAGTACTTTGTTCCTAATGAACTGAATACGAGAGGAGAGATAGGATGCCACTTCTGAGACTGTGCTAAGCCATTTTCAGTCACAGCCCTATGGATGGTAGCCAGCCAGGCTCTTCTGTCCATGGGATTCTCCAGGCAAGAATATTAAAATGGTTTGCTATGCTCTCCTCCAGGGGATCTTCCCAACCCAGGGCTAGAACCCAAGTCTCCTGAGGCTCCTGCATTGCAGGCAGATTCTTTACTGCTGAGCCACCAGGGAATCCCCTCTGAGATTAGATTATATCAATAAAAACTGAGACTTACATCTTGGTGTTCTTTTTTGCACTCAGATTGGTTGTCCTGGGGAAAGCTGGCAGTCTTAGAGAGCATGTATAACAAGAAACAGATCTATATCAGCGAGCACAGGACTGAGCTTGGAAGCTCATTACCCTCCTTCCCCAGTTGAGCTTTCATTGAGATCAGAGCTTTAGCTGACATGCTGTTGGATGTTGTTGTTTAGTCGATGAATTGTATCTGACTCTTTCGTGACCCCATGGACTGTAGCCCACCGGGCTCCTCTGTCCATGGGATTTTCCAGGCAAGCATATTGGACTGGGCTATCATTCCCTTCTCCAGGGGATCTCCTTGACCCAGGGATAGAACCTGCATCTTCTGAACTGGCAGGTAGATTCTTTACCACTGAGCCACCAGGGAACCCATTAGCTGATATAGCTTAGCTTGAATACAGCCCCATGACAGATCTTGAGCCAGGGGTACACAGGTAAGCTAAATATGAATTCCCAACACAAAAAATCTGTGAAATAATGCATGTTTGTTGCTTTAAGTTGCTAAATTTAGGGCTAAATTTTATAGTCATCAATAACCACAGTAATTAAAATGATACTGTTAATTTGATTGGGATTAAGTTTATTCATAGGTTTGAAATCACATGACTTCATTTGAAAGTTCAGGGGAAAGTTGAAGCCTTGATATATTATGTGATGAATATATATATATATATACATACCAAAACTGTGCCATAAGGATACTGTATTTAAGATAGAACTCAAGGAAAAAAGGTAATCATGAAAGATATGGTTAACATGACATGATACAAAAAAAATAATTGGCTAAATATGGTAAAATAATTGTATTTTTCTTCACATTTTCCAAGTAATACAGAGGATTACTACGTAGAGGATTACTACGGCAATTGAACAAATGATTCTCTGATCAACTGTCATGAATAGTTTTATTCAAAATAAAGATGTCCAAATATTAGTAAACTAAAGTGAAAGTGAAGTCGCTCAGTCGTGTCCGACTCTTTGCGACCCCGTGGACTGTAGCCCACCAGGCTCCTCCGTCCTTGGAATTCTCCAGGCAAGAATACTGGAGTGGGTTGCCATTTCCTTCTCCAGGGGATCTTCCCGACCCAGGGATCGAACCCAGGTCTCCCACATTGCAGGCAGACGCTTTAACCTCTGAGCCACCAGGGAAGCGTGAATGTAAATATCTCCTCTGTGACAAGCTGGCATAATTCATGTAATTTAGTTTGCTGGTTCCATTAGACCATATTAGTGACATAGAATTTAAAAGAAACTCTAAGGATTATAGATTTATTGAAATCCCAAAGGGGTATTGTTCACCAAGTACCGTAAGATATGATTACTGTGTGTTTTGTGCAAATAGATCATCTTAGACTACGAGTGAGGGATTGACTGTTTTGTGGGATATTTTCAATTTTCTTTTCACTGATCATAAATAATAATATGATATCTAAAAAATGTCAGACCTCTCTAGTTGGTTTCTGATGGGAATTAAGCTCTAACCTATGAGAGTGCAATGGGAATTTCTGAACTTGAATCAGGGCCAACAATCCTTCAGCTACACAGAGATAGTGAATCTGTGGTAGCAATTTAAACAGTATCTTTTGAATGTCAGTTTATTAATAATCACAGTTCTTCCTAATTTGCATATTATTTTAAAGACACCCCATATGGGATTCTGCGGGATTCCATAAAAGTGCAGAGCTGGTCAGGCTTCCCAGGTGGTACTAGTGGTAAAGAACCCGCCTGCCAATGCAGGAGACAGAAAATATACGGGTTTGATCCCTGGGTTGGGAAGATTCCCTGCAGGAGGGCATGGCAACACACTCCAATATTCTTGCCTAGAGAATCACATGGACAGAGGAATCTGGTGGGCTAGAGTCCATATGGTCTCAGAAAGTTGGACACGACTGAAGCAGCTGAGCATGTGCACACAGGGCTGGTCTAAATCCACACATTCAGTTATTTTCACATATAACTTACATAAACACTTTCTTTCATAGATGTCTATGAACTCTGTGTAAGACTTAATTAACATTACCCTGAAAGGTTCACACTCTTCATTTCATGCTGATCTGCTCAAATAACAAACACCACTGGGTACTTTTGTATATGGAAAAATGTTTTTGATTGTTTAATAATCTACAATCATCTTATAAAAATCAGTTTATTCTATTAAAATTTTATACTGAGAAATTAATAAAATAAAATCTTAAATCAAATAAAGCAAGTGAAAGTAAAACTTTAGTTGGATACCTTAATCTGTGAAAGGAAAGTTGCCCTCCTGTGGAAATGATGAATAAAATCCTGTGTGCCAATGATATAAATCTTCATGTAAACAAAAGCTGAAAATTATCAGTCTCTAAATACTTAAAATTGTACCTCTCTCAGATCATGGCTGGGTGTGTAATACATATTATGGCTGAGAATCTCCTGTTAATTTTCATTATGAGGCAGCTTAAAATTTGGTATGAGAAATGCATCATTAGAATATATTCAAACTCACTTCTGCCAATTGCGTAAACATGTTGAAACTGTTATATCATCCTAAATCATTTGAAGCAACATCTTTAGTTTTAGTAAATACTGTATCTTTTAAAAACTGAATTCAGTGAGAATTTTTAATATTTTTAAGCACAAGTAAATCAATACTTCATTTGTCTTTATCAATCTTTTCACCTAGGGTGGGGGAGAAAGCATCCGATATACCAACACTGCTTTAAATCAGTGGCTAGGTATTTTGATTCTTAGCTTGTTTACTTCCTGATTCTACAGATTCTGATCCTATGATCAGGTGAGACACTTACCTTTCTCCTGTGAATCCAAATCTTTTCTAGACACTGTGAAAACAGATATATGATTAATAAATCTTGAAATAAATATGTGAATAATATAAAATGTTTTCTTCTTACTGAAAACTAAGTAGCCACAGGCAGATCTTGAAAGTGAGGGAGATAGGGTCTTTAAATGGTTCAGTCAGTTCAGTTGCTCAGTCATGTACAACTTTTTGCGATCTCATGAACTGCAGCACGTCAGGCCTCCCTGTCCATCACCAACTCCTGGAATTCACTCAAACTCATGTCCATCTAGTCAGTGATGCCATCCAGCCAACTCATCCTCTGGCGTCCCCTTCTCCTCCTGCCCCCAATCCCTCCCAGCATCAGAGTCTTTTCCAATGAGTCAACTCTTCGCATGAGGTGGCCAAAGTACTGGAGTTTCAGCTTTAGCATCATTCCTTCTAAAGAAATCCCAGGGCTGATCTCCTTCAGAATGGACTGGTGGGATCTCCTGGCAGTCCAAGGGACTCTCAAGAGTCTTCTCCAACACCACAGTTCAAAAGCATTGATTCTTTGGTGCTCAGCTTTCTTCACAGTCCAACTCTCACATCCATACTTGACCACTGGAAAAACCATAGCCTTGACTAGATGGACCTTTGTTGCCAAAGTAATGTCTCTGCTTTTGAATATGCCATCTAAATTGGTCATAACTTTTCTTCCAAGGAGCAAGCGTCTTTTAATTTCATGGCTGCAGTCACCATCTGCAGTGATTTTGGAGCCCCCCAAAATAAAGTCTGCCACTGTTTCCACTGTTTCCCCATCTATTTCCCATTAAGTGATGGGTCTGGATGCCATGATCTTCGTTTTCTGAATGTTGAGCTTCAAGCCAACTTTTTCATTCTCCTCTTTCACTTTCATCAAGAGGCTTTTTAGTTCCTCTTCACTTTCTGCCATAAGGGTGGTGTCATCTGCATATCTCAGGTTATTTGTATTTCTCCTGGCAATTTTGATTCCAGCTTGTGCTTCTTCCAGCCCACCGTTTCTCATGATGTACTCTGCATATAAGGTTAAAGCATTCTAAAAACTTTACTGATCATGTTAGAAAGTGGATAGTCAGGGCCACTCTCCTGTTTTTCTTTTTGCATACTAGAAAAAGATACTCTCTTTTGGCAAATTAGTTCCATGGGCTTCTGGCTTGAGAAATAGATGACACCATGGTATAAATTTTTTTTTAGAGTGTGTTTCTCTGGGCAGATGAAGTCCCTTGTTAGGATACAAGAAGATTGTAGTCTAAATTATAGTCCCTCTTCCCTCCTTGGCCAAGAGCCTTGGACAGTAAATACTCTGTGCAAACATTTATGTTGATCCTATGAATGGTGGAGAAGAGTTTAGTTTTAGAGGGATGGAAGAGTTATTAGGAAGATATTTTCCAAAAAGTTGTCAGCATATACTGTCTTCAGCACTTTAACAGTTAAGGCTCTTGCATTTAAAGTAACAGCAACTGATTTTGGTTAATACAGGCAATATTTATTGGAATAATAAATGGTACTTCACAGTATGAAAGAAAAAAATTAATCAGCTTTTGAAGAGATAAGAATCAGGGCATTTCATAGATCAAGGTAGTAGAAACAAACTGGGTCTCTTATGACCTAGAGCAGTGTTTCTCAGGTCTCACTGAAATTCAGAATATCCTTGGCAATTTAAAAAAATCTTGATGCTCAAGCCACATTCCAGATCAGTTAAATCAGGGTCTCTTGGGTGGACACAGGCATCAATAATTTTTAAAATTGTTGAGGTGAAACTATCTTTAAAATTTCATTTGGGGTGATGAAAGCCAGCTGATTTTAATTTTTTTATGCCATTACATTTAAATTATACCTCATTACTGAATGGCATCTCTGACTCAGGGGACATGAGTTTGAGCAAACTCTGGAAGTCAGTCAAGAACAGAGAAGCCTGGCATCCTGAAGTTCATGGGGTCACAAAGAATCAGACATGACTGAGTGACTGAACAACAACAAATACCATCATACTCAAAATTTGAATTCCGAGTTTAGGGGGGAAGAGAATCATATTGTTCAAGTCTGGGTTTCATACCCACCACTTCTTAGACAGGAGAGGGAGAGGTAACCTGAACAACAGAAGACCCTGCTGTGTGTAAAGGGTCTGGAAAATAGAATCAGAAGGAATGGAGGCTGAGTATTTAAAACCAACTGCAGTCTCCTATGGCTAGCTTTGTAATTGAGTTATGTATTGAACAAGAGAGAAGAGCAATTGGAAAATTCTTTCATTTACAGTGCTTTCAGATTTTTTCCTATCTCTTCTTAAGGATTATGTTGGGAATATATTTTTTCCTTTTTTTAAGGATGGTTGCTACTGTTACTGTAAATAGTAGTGAAGAAGGAATTCATAGGGCCTGGACTCCATCTTAGGCCTGTTCATGCTGATCATGCTCGGCCACCTTTCCAATGGACTCTGAACTCTGTGTTTAGTGCCTATGGAAAAAAAAAAAAAAACCACACACAAAAAAACAACACAAGGATAAGACCCCCTCCAGACAGGGGAACCCTGAAGATCATATCTAGGTTACTCATCACCTAAGAGAAAACATACACCTTAGAAAACGTACAATCAACCTTTCCTCCAGATAGGCCATAAATTTTTCTGTATCTTTCGGAGTGTAACCTTGGGCTTATTAATTATTGGCTAATTGTTTGACGGTTTGAGCACATGAGCACATAGCACGTGAATGATGGGGTTACTGGGATTGTATTTTCCTTGGTTTATGTAAATCTCAAGGAATGTGGGGTGGTGGGTTCAGACACATGCACATGGGGTATAAAAGATTTTCACAAATGCTGGTTGGGGTCCTTGGCTAAGTGGAGACTCTGCCTTGGGCCCACCAGTGTAATAAACTGCACTTCACTATCTGCATTGTCCTTCTGAGTGAGTTTGTTTCCCGGAATGCGTGGCTATAACATTTGGTGCATGGGCCGGGAATGCTTCTTGCTTTGAGGAGACAGGTCTCATTTGAGGCCACCCCAAGTCTTTGTGGCTTGAATCTCCTGGAGAGGGGAAGGCGCCTCACCCCTCTGGAAGAATTTGGTCTTTCAATGCCCGGTTTCTTCACTTTGGCAGGTAGTGAACGGCAGCAAGGGAACTGAGTACTCAGGTGGGGAGGAGCCCACCTGGTAGGGTGAAGGAGGGGGCCTGATCACCCCCCTGGGAGGGTCCAGAGGGAGACACATAGGAAACTGGTTTAGGTTGGCAACGGCCTAAAGGTCAGCGGCCGTGCCAAGGATAAAGAAAGGGAACTTAGGGTTTAAGAAAGCCAATCAGGAGGTGTGTCCACACTGTCTTAGGGAACGTGCCGAGTGGTCGCCACAGGGTTTTAGAAAGAGAGTATCCAATTCTGTGTGCTCATATTCTGCCCTCCTCCAGGAGGTACCCATCTGCTGTGTGACCCATCATCTCCCCTGCCAGTGGAAACAGGTAGATTGGCTTCTCGGGAAGGCCCTGGCATGTGGGAATCCAGAGGTAAGAAAATGGGAGGAAGCGAATCTAAGGCCACTGTATTGGAGAATATGATTAAGAATTTTAAGAAAGGATCTGATGGAGACTACAGCAGGAAAATGACACCAGCTGACTCCGCACCCTTTGTGAAGTTGAATGGATTTCTGTGGGAGTTGGCTGGCCACCAGAGGGAACTATGGACTTAACTCTCATAAAGGCAGTCTATGCTATAGTTACGGGAAAGCCCGGACACCCCAATCAGTTCCTGTACATAGACTCTTGGCTGGGAATAACCCAAGACACCCCCCCACCCCCACCAATGGGCCCGTTTTTACGCTCATGGTGGGGGAGGAAAAATCCTGATGGCCCAAAAGGTAACCAAGGATGAGAAGGAAATTTTACAGGACCCTAAAGGAAATGAACTTCCCCCACCACCATACTGGATGATGAACCCACCAGCTAGTATCACCGTGGCCACTGGAAGCCCCACTGGAGGAACCAGCCCGAGACCAGTAAGACTCCCGGACTCCTCAAAGGTCCCAACAGCTCCACAGGTTGAAGAGCAAACCCCCTCCCTCCTAGCCCCCCCCCCCTCCCACCCCACCCCCAGCAGGCTCCAGCCTCAGCTGGAGGGACAATGAGCCCACCTGACTCCACCACCACGGATGCTGCCACTACGTTTCCTAAACTCTACCTGCCACTCCCAGTAAGTACTCCGGGACAAGGAGGAGGAACCACTGGAATTAAACAAAGGCTCCACTCTGCCAAAGAACCAGAGGAAAGAATACCCTTGCAGATGCCCCTTAGAGAAGTCCAACAACCTCCAATGATAGGGGAAGACGGTAATTATCACCAAGCTCCTGTAGCCTATTACTATCAGCCCTTTTCATCAACCGATATACTGAACTGGCAAAAACACACCCCCTCTTACTCGGTGGAACCCCAGGGCATATCTAGACTATTGGAGACTATTTTCCGCACCCATTGACCAATCTGGGATGATATAATGCAATTACTAGAATCCCTCTTCAGTACAGAAGAGAGATATAGGATCAACACTGAGGCAAGGTGGATAGAGCAAGCCTTCCCCACTGACAGACCTAATTGGGACTATAATACAGAGGAGGGAAAAATCCAATTAGATACTGGGCAGCGATTATACAAGGACTTGAAAGGGGAGCCTGGAGGCCAATGGATATGTCAAAACCGGCTGGAATAGTTCAGAAGGGGAATGAGGCACCTTCTGAATTTTATGAGAGACTTTGTGAGGCCTACAGTCTCTATACACCCATAGAGCCAGAAGCTATGGGCTCCCAGATTGTTATCAATTCGGCATTTATCTCGCAAGCATGTCCTTACATAAAACGAAAGCTTCAAAAGACTGAGGGAGTTCTATCCATGCCTAGTTCTCAGCTGATTGAAACAGCAGACAAGGTGTTCCAAAATAGGGACATGGAAATAGAAAAGAAATATGAGAAAAGGTATACGAGCAGAGGAGAACAGACAAGAGGTTTGCAATGTTGGCTGCTGCACTTGGAAAGTCTTCCGAAGACTTTTTCACCACCAAAGGAAAGAAACCCTCCTTAGCTTCCAGGTCAGAACAGCCCTCCAACCAGTCCCAGCAAAGGCTTCGGGCTCCATTACAGCCAAATCAATGCACCTGATGCCCTGGGTTCAGTCATTGGAAGAACAAGTGCCCAGAAAGAAGAAGGGAGAATAAACCCCTCCCAGTTGCAGAACTCACTAACATAGAGACTGAATAGGGATGCCAGGGCTCAAAGACATCAGGTCCCCGGGAGCTCATGGTAACCTTAAAAATCGGGAACCAGTAGACACCGGAGAAGAATTGTCCGTGGTAACTAAGCCTGTGGCGCCACTGTCTAAAAGGACTGCCGCCGCAACTGGGGTTTCGGGAGAAGAAATGATTAAGTCATTTTGCCAGCCTAGGAAATGTCAGATGAGGGGTCACTGAGTTCCTCTATATCCCTGAGTGCCCAGTACCCCTGCTGGGGAGAGACTTACTCTCCAAGCTGGGAGCACAAGTGAATTTCTCTCCTGAAGAGAGGCCCACTTTTCAAGTGGGCACAACAACCTACTTACTCTCCCTCTCTGTGCCCCCTCAAGATGAATGGAGGTTACATGAGTCCCCTGGAGATAGATAAGACAAGGCAACAGAGTTGGAGAAAAGGCTAACTCAGTTGTTCCCTGAGGTCTGAGCCGAAGATAATCCCCCTGGGCTAGTCAGACACCAAGCCCCTGTATCAATAGAACTCAAACCAGGCGCCACCCCAGTGAGAAAGAGTCAATACCCAATACCCATAGAAGCCCGAACCAGGATTCTGCCTCATATCAATAGGCTAAAGCAGGCAGGCATCCTGGTGGAATGTCAATCAGCCTGGAACACACCAATCTTACCTGTAAAGAAGGAAGGGGGACAAAACTATAGGCCCGTACAGGATCTCAGATTGGCCAGTCAGGCTACTGTAACTCTGCACCTAACTATCCCAAACCCCTATACCTTACTTAGCCTCCTCCCACCTAAAACAAGGATCTATACTTGCTTGGACCTCAAGATGCCCTTTTTTTGTATATGCCTAGCACCTGCATCACAACCCATCTTTGCCTTTGAAAGGGAGGACCCAATCAGAGGCAATAAGCAGCAGCTCACTTGGACCCACCTCCCACAAGGCTTCAAGAATGCCCCAACCATCTTTGGAGAAGCCTTGGCCTCAGACCTGGAAGCTCTCCAGCCTGAAAGGTATGGATGTTGGCTCCTGCAATATGTGGATGACCTGAGACCTGGCCTCTGAGACCTGGGAAGAATGTTGGGAAGGGACCCAAACACTCCTCCAATTGCTGGCAGAGGCAAGATACTGAGTGTCGAGGGAACAAAGCACAAATCTGCAAAGAAGTAAGGTATTTGAGATTTGTCCTAAGGGAAGGCACAAGGTTGCTAGACCAATCTAGGAAAGAAGTAATTCTGAGGCTCCCATGCCTAAGACTCGGCGGCAAGTCAGGGAGTTCCTAGGGAACACGGGATTCTGCAGGATTTGGATTCCAAGGTATTCTCAAATAGCCCAGCCCCTATTTGAGCTCCTGACAGGGACTGAAGAGAATCCAGTAAATTGGCCTGAGAAATAGCAGAAAGCCTTTGAGGGGCTAAGACTAGCAATCGCCTCCGTCCTCATCTTGGGATTGCCAGACCTCACCAAACCATTCACCTTATATGTGACCGAGAAAGTAAAACAGCCATGGGGGTTTTGACTCAAACCTTGAGAATGTGGGACAGGCCAGTAGCTTACCTTTCAAAGCGACTTGATAACGTTGCCACTGGGTGGCCTAGTTGTCTGCGAGCAGTGGCCACAGGTGCCTTACTGGTACGTGAAGCCACAAAGCTGACTTTCGGCCAGGATCTGATTGTGAAGATCCCATATGAAGTCAATACCCTCCTTTGAGGAGACCCCCCACAAATGGCTGTCAAATTCCTGGATTATTCAATACCAGGGACTGCTATGTGAAAACCCCAACCTCTGTATCGAGCCTTGCCAGGGTTTAAACCCAGTAACGCTTCTCTCAACAGGAGAAGGTGGACCTACCCACAACTGCAAAGAAGTCTTAGAGGAGGTCTATGCTAGCCGTCCAGACCTCCGAGACAGGCCAATTTCAAATCCTGACTGGACTCTGTATACTGATGGCACCAGCCTGGTAAAGCTAGGACAGCGACTGTCAGGCTATGCTTTAGTCACAGAGAGGACTGTTATCGAGGCCGGCTCCTTACCACAGCACTGGTCAGCCCAACGACCTGAGTTATGGGCCTTAGTCCAGGTGCTGTAATTGTCAAAGGGTAAGAAAGTGAACATCTACACCGATTCCCAGTATGCTTTCGCTACACTCCATGTACATGGGGCCCTATACCGGGAGAGAGGCCTTCTAATGGCCAATGGAAAGGACATTAAGAAAAAGGAGGAGATCCTGACTCTGCTAGATGCTGTCTGGAGCCCCATGGAGGTAGCAGTCATGCACTACCGTGGGCACCAGAAGGAAGACACCCCACAGGCTCGAGGAAATAGGCTGGCTGATGAGACTGCCAGACTGGCAGCCAAGGACAAAGGAATCTGGGGAAATCCCCATGAGAATACTTGTCCTAGCTGAGCTACCAGAGTTGGCCCTAGACTCCCCAACATACACTGAGGCTAAAAACCAACTAGGTGAAGTGGAGGGAGCCACCAAAACAGAGAAACGATGGTGGGAGCTACCATATGGTAAGCTTTTAGTGCCTGAAGAGATAGCCCCTTTTCTGGTGAGCCAAGCTCATTGTATGACTCACCTAGGACATGACAAATTGGAGGAATTGATCTGAAGGTATTTTCTGCTTCCTTGCCTCTCTTCCTTATGTAGAACAGAATCCCAAAATTTCAATGCCTGCAATGGCACCCAACTCCAGTACTCTTGCCTGGAAAATCCCATGGACGGAGGAGCCTGGTGGGCTGCAGTCCATGGGGTCGCTGAGGGTAGGACACGGCTGAGCGACTTCACTTTCACTTTTCACTTTCATGCATTGGAGAAGGAAATGGCAACCCACTCCAGTGTTCTTGCCTGGAGAATCCCAGGGACAGGGGAGCCTGGTGCGCTGCCATCTATGGGGTCGCACAGAGTCGGACACGACTGAAGTGACTTAGCAGCAGCAGCTCTCAGGTTAACGCTGCTCCAGGGTGCAGACCAAAACCGCCAGGTATCCAGCTAAAAGGAGCCCTTCCCTTTGAACATCTGGAAGTGGATTTCACTGAGATGAAACCATATCGCCATTTTTGTTACCTGTTGGTTTTGTTATGTACATTCTTGGGATGGGTGGAGGCCTTCCCCACCCGAACCAAAAGAGCATCAGAAGTGGCTCAGAGCCTGCTTATGGAAATAGTTCCTCGATTTGGATTCCCCACCAGCATAGGATCAGATAACGGCCCAGCCTTCATATCAGATCTGATACAATGAGTAAGTAAAGCCATGAATATAAAATAGAAGTTACGCACTGCCTACTGGCCTCAGAGCTCCGGAATGGTAGAGCGAAGTAACCGGACACTAAAGGATATGCTTTCTAAATGGATTATAGAGACTGACTGTTCCTGGATGGATCTACTTCCCATGACCTTGCTCAAACTCAGGATGACCCCATGGTCCCACAGCTACTCTCCCTATGAAATTGTATATGGGAGGCCTCCAGTAGCAACTGATATATTTCAGTAAGAGGAGATGGGATATCACAGCAGATGGAACAACTAGGTAAGATAATTAATCAAGTAACTAAGTTTGTGCAAGAAAGAATACTGTTCCCCTTGGGGGAGCAAATGCATGAGTTTATACCAGGGGACCAGGTATGGGTGAAAGATTGGAAACACGGCACACTAGTCCCCTGATTGAAAGGTCCATATACTGTTGTTTTAACCACCCCTACCGCGGTTAAAGTTGCAGGCATTTCCCCTTGGATCCATCACACCAGAGGGAAGAAGGCATACCATGCTGACCCAGAAGACGCTCTGAGTGGACCACCAAGAAGGACCCGGCCAACCCATGGGAAACCAAGATCATCCTGAAGAGGAAGAAGAAAACGAGGTCCTGGACGAGCACTCTCTAGGATGGAGCTGAGTAAACGACTCCTGCTACTCGGCCTCACCAACGCAATTCTGAGCCTGACCACTGTTCCCGCACAGGGCAATGTCTTCATCTCATGGGCACATTCCTAGGTGGATTTCCACAGTTCCTCCAGCTGTTGGGTATGTGGGGCTATGCTCCTGTCAGTAATGGATGGACTCCTCTGGTGGGTATCACCACTTCGTTATGGGGACTTTATACCACTGTGCTCCTTCTTGAAACAACAGAAAGGAACTTTCCTTTCTCTCACCAATCATAAACTTTCTTTGCTCTCCTGGTGTAAGAAAAAGCCATCAATGAGCCGGGGACATAGAGTTACATTCAACATGAACACTAGTCTTATGGAGGTTCAGTTCAGTTCAGTCACTCAGTCGTGTCCGACTCTTTGTGACCCCATGAATCACGGCACGCCAGGCCTCCCTGTCCATCACCATCTCCCGGAGTTCACTCAGACTCACGTCCATTGAGTCCATCCAGCCATCTCATCCTCCGTCGTCCCTTCTCCTCCTGCCCCCAATCACTCCCAGCATCAGAGTCTTTTCCAATGAGTCAACCCTTCACATGAGGTGGCCAAAGTACTGGAGTTTCAGCTTCAGCATCATTCCTTCCAAAGAAATCCCAGGGCTGATCTCCTTCAGAATGGACTGGTTGGATTTCCTTGCAGTCCAAGGGACTCTCAAGAGTCTTCTCCAACACCACAGTTCAAAAGCATCAATTTGGCGCTCAGCCTTCTTCACAGTCCAACTCTCACATCTGTACATGACCACTGGAAAAACCATAGCCTTGACTAGACGAACCTTAGTTGGCAAAGTAATGTCTCTGCTTTTGAATATACTATCTAGGTTGGTCATAAATTTTCTTCCAAGGAGTAAGCGTCTTTTAATTTCATGGCTGCCATCACCATCTGCAGTGATTTTGGAGCCCCCCAAAATAAAGTCTGACACTGTTTCCACTGTTTCCCCTTCTATTTCCCATGAAGTGATGGGACTGGATGCCATGATCTTAGTTTTTTGAATGCTGAGCTTTAAGCCAACTTTTTCACTCTCCTCTTTTACTTTCATAAAGAGGCTTTTTAGCTCCTCTTCAGTTTCTGCCATAAGGGTGGTGTCATCTGCATATCTGAGGTTATTGATATTTCTCCCAGCAATCTTGATTCCAGCTTGTGTTTCTTCCAGTCCAGCGTTTCTCATGATGTACTCTGCATAGAAGTTAAATAAGGAGGGTGACAGTATACAGCCTTGACATACTCCTTTTCCTATTTGGAACCAGTCTGTTGTTCCATGTCCAGTTCTAACTGTTGCTTCCTGACCTGCATACAGATTTCTCAAGAGACAGGTCAGGTGGTCTGGTATTCCCATGTCTTTCAGAATTTTCCACAGTTTATTGTGATCCACACAGTCAAAGGCTTTGGCATAGTCAATAAAGCAGAAATAGATGTTTTTCTGGAACTCTCTTGCTTTTTTGATAATCCAGCAGATGTTGGCAATTTGATCTCTGGTTCCTCTGCCTTTTCTAAAACCAGCTTGAACATCAGCGAGTTCACAGTTCACATACTGCTGAAGCCTGGCTTGGAGAATTTTGAGCATTACTTTACTAGCATGTGAGATGCATACAATTGTGCAGTACTTTGAGCATTGTTTGGCATTGCCTTTCTTTGGGATTGGAATGAGAGCTGACCTTTTCCAGTCCTGTGGCCACTGCTGAGTTTTCCAAATGTGCTGGCATATTGAGTGCAGCACTTTGACAGCATCATCTTTCAGGATTTGAAAGAGCTCAACTGGAATTCCATCACCTCCACTAGCTTTGTTTGTAATGATGCTTTCTAAGGCCCACTTGACTTCGCATTCCAGGATGTCTGGCTCTAGATGAGTGATCACACCATAGTGATTATCTGGGTCATGAAGGTCTTTTTTGTACAGTTCTTCTGTGTATTCTTGCCACCTCTTCTTAATATCTTCTGCTTCTGTTAGGTCCCTACCATTTCTGTCCTTTATCGAGCCCAAGTTTGCATGAAATGTTCCCTTGGTATCTCTAATTTTCTTAAACAGATCTCTAGTCTTTCCCATTCTGTTGTTTTCCTCTATTTCTTTGCATTGATCTCTGAAGAAGGCTTTCTTATCTCTTCTTGTTATTCTCTGGAACTCTGCATTCAGATGCTTATATCTTTCCTTTTCTCCTTTGCTTTTCACCTCTCTTTTCACAGCTATTTGTAAGGCCTCCCCAGACAGCCATTTTGCTTTATTGCATTTCTTTTCCATGGGGATGGTCTTGATCCCTGTCTCCTGTACAATGTCATGAGCCTCCCTCTACAGTTTTTCAGACACTCTATCTATCAGATCTAGGCCCTTAAATCTATTTCTCACTTCCACTGCATAATCATAAGGGATTTGATTTAGGTCATACCTGAATGGTCTAGTGGTTTTCCCTATATTCTTCAATTTGAGTCTGAATTTGGTAATAAGGAGTTCATGATCTGAGCCACAGTTAGCTCCTGGTCTTGTTTTTGTTGACTGTATACAGCTTCTCCATCTTTGGCTGCAAAGAATATAATCAATCTGATTTCGGTGTTGACCATTTGGTGATGTCTATGTGTAGAGTCTTCTCTTGTGTTGGTGGAAGAGGGTGTTTGCTATGACAGGGAATTTTCTTGGCAAAACTCTATTAGTCTTTGCCCTGCTTCATTCCGCATTCCAAGGCCAAATTTGCCTGTTACTCCAGGTGTTTCTTGACTTCCTACTTTTGCATTCCAGTCCCCTATAATGAAAAGGACATCTTTTTTGGGTGTTAGTTCTAAAAGGTCTTGTAGGTCTTCATAAAACCGTTCAACTTCTGTTTCTTCAGCATTACTGGTTGGGGCATAGATTGGATAACTGTGATATTGAATGGTTTGCCTTGGAGATGAACAGAGATCATTCTGTTGTTTTTGAGATTGCATCCAAGTACTGCATTTCGGAGTCTTTTATTGACCATGATGGCTACTCCATTTCTTCTGAGGGATTCCTGCCCGCAGTAGTAGATATAATGGTCATCTGAGTTAACAAGGGCTTATACCTCATATATTAAAAATAAAAAGGAAAGGGGCTCCCTTACAAAAGAGGGACAGGCCTCTTGCTACCTTGAGAAATACTACCAGGTCTGGGATGAATATTTCTGGATGACTCCTGAGAAAGGACCTTTGATTACTCCCGCTACTATTTGGTGGCAACACAAAGAACACAAAGCTGGATTTGGAGACCACCCCCTAGACCCAAAAGAATTAAAATATATGGATTATTTATCCCCTGGACAATGTAAGCAAATCTTTGAATATATCTATCACCCCAATTGGTCTGTTCAATGGCCCCATTCTGACTGGAAATATAATTCTGGAATTTGTTGGGCAGCCCCCAATGGGACCCAGTGGCTCTGTGGGCTTAACTTATGGCCATGGTTACCAGTTAGCTGGGTAGGGTGTCACACACTAGGATTTGCTTTCGCCCATGGCAGTATTAAGCGTAGCCTACACCAACGTCTAGTAAACCTGCCCTATCTGCATGCAAGATGGACATGATCCATGTTCCAATGGTATGACTATCTCACTGCCTTGTTTGTATCTTCTATAGGGACAACGGATATCATGGTTAAGGTAGAGGCCTTAACTAATTTCACTAAACAGTCCCTCTTAGGCAGTACAAAAGCCAGTCAAGCCTTGAACGAAGAACAAATTCAGATGAGGAAGGCAGTAATTCAAAATAGGATGGCATTGGACATACTCGCAGCATTGGACATACCCCAGGGTGGGGACTTGCACCATAATAAAGTTGAATGTTGTGTATAAATCCCTGACCTGTCTGGAAATGTATCTACTGCCTTGTAGGATATACAAAATCAAGTGAAGACCATGTCTGATGAAAATATTCCCTTTTGGACTTCGGTCCTGTGCTGGGTGAAGGGAGACTGGTGCAAAACTATTGTTACTGTTGTTATAATTGTTCTAATCATACTGCTTTGTGGGCCCTGCTTCTTACAATGTCTTGTGAAAATTGTAACCCAGAGGTTGTTAGCATTCTCTCATGTGGGTGGTCGGAGGGCTAGGGTACAATATATCTCAATGAATAATGCTTGTTACAGAAACTAAGAGCATCAAGAGGGTGGAATGAAGAAGGAATTCATAGGGCCTGGACTCCTAGGCCTATTCATGCTGATCATGCTCGGTCACCTTTCCAACGGACTCTGAACTCTGTGTTTAGTGCCTATGAAAAAAAAAAACAAAAAAACAAAAACAAAAACCCAGGAGGATAAGACCCCCTCCAGACAGGGGAACCTTAAAGATCATATCTAGGTTACTCATTGCCTAAGAGAAAACATACACTAATCACCCTTTCCTCCAGACAGGCCATAAATTTTTCTGTATCTATTGGCGTGTAACCTTGGGCTTATTGATTATTGCCTAATTGTTTGACTGTTTGAGCACATGAGCACATAGCACGTGAATGACGGGGTTACTGGGATTGTATTTTCCTTGGTTTATGTAAATCTCAAGGAATGTGAGGCAGTGGGTTCAGATATGTGCACATGGGGTATAAAAGATTTTCACAAATGCTGGTTGGGGTCCTTGGCTAAGAGGAGACTCTGCCTTGGGCCCACCAGTGTAATAAACTGCACTTCACTATCTGCATTGTCCTTCTGAGTGAGTTTGTTTCCAAGAACGCGTGGCTTTAACAGTAACATGGATTTTTCTTTTTTAAGAAACAGTGCATGGATGGAGCTGGGTGGGGTGGATAAGCTTCTGACTCTTAATGTTACCCCATTCTCTTTTTTATGAAAGCGTCCCTGAGGTCCTAGGGATGATCTGTACGCTGTACAACTGTGACAATACAAGAATAGGCAACGTGACAACTCTGGTCTGATTTGAAAATGAAAACTTTGCAGAGACTATTTCATGTCTACATTATAATAGTTTTCCAAAATTCCTCCCAGTTTTATCCCTATACCATAGAAACCTGTAAAGCAATAATAATAGAAAAAAAAATTTATTGAAGGAGAGATAGAAAAGAGGTGGCTTTTGATATTTCTCTTTAGGGTTCAGTTTAAAGTCTTTCTCTTGATTTGTGAAAGTCCCACAAGCACTTGGAGATTCTAAGTTGTGGGTGCCCAGCAGGACTTTTAAACCTTTCTTTACCCTCTTCTAGATCATGCCAGTTTTATATTAAAAACCTAAATTGAATAAACTCTACATAGCATATAAGGAAAAGGAGGTCACTAATTTACTATATCCTTAGCCACAAAATAAGCTGCAAATACAAAACCCCTTCAGCTAAAAGTTAAGTGTCTCCAGAAGCCCTGCTTTGAGAAAGAAAAAAAAAGAAAAAGGAAAAAAGACAGGATGCGAGGGATTCTCCAACATAAAAGCCTTTTTAAGCAGAAGGACAAAGGAAGCTCGCGAAGCATTAGGCCTTGGAGAGCAAGTTATTCATCATGAAGGGTTCTGGCTGGGAGAACAAAGGAAAAGACCTGGGCAGGTTTCAGAATCCCTTATGCCTCAAGCTGGCTTCCTAGAACAGTTCACTCTGATTTTGAATTTTAGACCTTTCCAACAGTGAGCACTTGTTTTAAGTGTTATCAGTCACCTAGTTAGGAAACACAAGCCTTTTCAAATGTCTTGTAAGTGGTAACAATCTTTAGGGCAGGAGTAACTACACAGCTGAAGTGACAGATTCACCTTCTCTGGGTTATGAAGAGTTTTATACTTTTGGGTTTTACTTCCCTAAGAATCATAGAGAAATGTGATGTTATTGTGTATAACTGTGTGTAATGGGAGAAATATCAATAACCTCAGATATGCAGATGACACCAGCCTTATGGCAGAAATGGAAGAGGAACTAAAAAGCTTCTTGATGAAAGTGAAAGAGGAGAGTAAAAAAGTTGGCTTAAAGCTCAACATTCAGAAAACGAAGATCATGGCATCTGGTCCCATCACTTCATGGCAAATAGATGGGGAAACAGTGGAAACAGTGTCAGACTTTATTTTTTTGGGCTCCAAAATCACTGCAGATGGTGACTGCAGCCATGAAATTAAAAGACGCTTACTCCTTGGAAGGAAAGTTATGACCAACCTATATAGTATATTCAAAAGCAGAGACATTACTTTGCCGACTAAGGTCCGTTTAGTCAAAGCTATGGTTTTTCCAGTGGTCATGTATGGATGCGAGAGTTGGACTGTGAAGAAGGCTGAGCGCCGAAGAATTGATACTTTTGAACGGTGGTGTTGGAGAAGACTCTTGAGAGTCCCTTGGACTGCAAGGAGATCCAACCAGTCCATTCTGAAGGAGATCAGCCCTGGGATTTCTTTGGAAAGAATGATGGTAAAGCTGAAACTCCAATACTTTGGCCATCTCATGTGAAGAGTTGACTCATTGGAAAAGACTCTGATGCTGGGAGGGATTAGGGGCAGGAGGAGAAGGGGACAATAGAGGATGAGATGGCTGGATGGCATCAAGGACTCGATGGACGTGAGTCTGAGTGAACTCCGGGAGTTGGTGATAGACAGGGAGGCCTGGCATGCTGTGATTCATGGGGTTGCAAAGAGTCGGACATGACTGAGCAACTGAACTGAACTGAACTGAACTGAATGGGATACATATATGACCAGTTTATGGATAAAGTAAAATCTCTCTCAAAAGTATACTTAAAAAATACACATTGGTAAGGAGGAAGCATCTCCAAATTACAAGTAGCCAAAAAGTAAGAGAAAGAGCTATAACACTATTACCAAGTCCAAGCTGACTCAGCTCACTGCAGAATATGCCAATAAATCCAGTAGATGATGTGATGAGGCAAGGAATACAGCTTTATTTGGAAAGATGACTGACCAAGAAGGTGGTAGATTAGCCTATATAGCAGGTCCTTTTATGGATCAGAGATGGGAGAGGTAAGGAAACAAAGTAAAAAGACCATTTAATTTCTTGCAAGCATCTCCTAGAATGATAAGCCTTAGGCAGGGGGATGTGTTAGTTTCACTTCCTCACAGTCCTCCTGTAGGTGGGCTGACTCAGGTTTTCTCCCTGAGTGGGCCATTATGTACACCAACTATAACAAAAGCAGCAAGATAAGGGTTAAAGTCATAGAAATAGATCCTGTATGAATTCAAAATTAACCCTTACAGATAAAACACCGGGACAGAAACTTTAAAAAGTGTTAGCAAGGAGAGATAAGAAAGCCGTCCTCAGTGATCAATGCAAAGAAATAGAGGAAAACAACACAACGGGAAAAACTAGAGATCTCTTCAAGAAAATTAGAGATACCAAGGGAACATTTCATGCAAAGATGGGCTCGATAAAGACAAAAATGGTATGGACCTAACAGAAGCAGAAGATATTAAGAAGAGGTGGCAAGAATACACAGAACTGCACAAAAAAGATCTTCACAACCCAGATAATCACGATGGTGTGGTCACTCATCTAGAGCCAGACATTCTGGAATGTGAAGTCAAGTGGGCCTTAGAAAGCATCATTACAAACAAAGCTAGTGGAGGTAATAGAATTCCAGTTGAGCTCTTTCAAATCCTGAAAGATGATGCTGTCAAAGTGCTGCACTCAATATGCCAGCACATTTGGAAAACTCAGCAGTGGCCACAGGACTGGAAAATGTCAGTTTTTATTCCATTTCCAAAGAAAGGCAATGCCAAAGAATGCTCAAACTACTTCACAATTGCACTCAGCTCACATGCTAGTAAAGTAATGCTCAAAATTCTCCAAGCCAGGCTTCAGCAATATGTGAACTGTGAACTCGCTGATGTTCAAGCTGGTTTTACAAAAGACAGAGGAACTAGAGATCAAATTGCCAACATCCACTGGATCATAGAAAAAACAAACATCTATTTCTGCTATATTGACTATGCCAAAGCCTTTGACTGTGTGGATCACAATAAACTGTGGAAAATTCTGAAAGAGATGGGAATACCAGACCAACTGATCTGCCTCTTGAGAAATCTGTATGCAGGTCAGGAAGCAACAGTTAGAACTGGACATGGAACAACAGACTGGTTCCAAATAGGAAAAGGAGTACATCAAGGCTGTATATTGTCACCCTGCTTATTTAACTTATATGCAGAGTACATCATGAGAAACGCTGTGCTGGAAGAAGGACAAGCTGGCATCAAGATTGCCGGGAGAAATATCAATAACTTCAGATATGCAGATGACACCACCCTTATGGCAGAAAGTGAAGAGGAACTAAAAAGCCTCTTGATGAAAGTGAAAGAGGAGAGTAAAAAAGTTAGCTTGAAGCTCAACATTCAGAAAACTAAGATCATGGCATCCGGTCCCATCACTTAATGGGAAATAGATAGGGAAACAGTGGAAACAGTGTCAGACTTTATTTTTTTGGGCTCCAAAATCACTGCAGATGGTGATGGCAGCCATGAAATTAACAGATGCTTACTCCTTGGAAGGAAAGTTATGACCAACCTATATAGTATATTCAAAAGCAGAGACATTACTTTGCCAACAAAGGTCCATCTAGTCAAGGCTATGGTTTTTCCAGTAGTCAAGTATGGATGTGAGAGTTTGACTGTGAAGAAAGCTGAGCGCCAAAGAATTGGTGCTTTTGAACTGTGGTGTTGGAGAAGACTCTTGAGAGTCCCTTGGACTGCAAGGACATCCAACCAGTCCATTCTAAATGAGGTCAGTCCTGGATGTTTATTGGAAGGCCTGATGCTAAAGCTAAAACTCCAATACTTTGGCCACCTGATGCAAAGAGTTGACTCATTGGAAAAGACCCTGATTCTGGGAGGGATTGGGGGCAGCAGGAGCAGGGGATGACAGAGGATAAGATGGCTGAATAGCATCACTGACTCAATGGACATGAGTTTTAGCAAACTCCAGGAGTTGGTGATGGACAGGGAGGCCTGGCGTGCTGTGATTCATGGGCTCACAAGGAGTCAGACAGGACTGAGCGACTGAACTGAACTGAACTTAAGTGAAATGAGGAAGAAGAAAGAAAATTCCGGTGAGGTACTGCCTAACCCCTAACCTGAAACACCTGCTTTCTGTATGGCAGAAGGAAACATTCATAATGAAACTGAAAATTTTTACTAACAACTCAAATTTGGAGAGAAATGGTCTTTTAAAGTGAATAAATATCCCTGTGAAAAGTCAGAAAAAAACATTTGAAAGTGAAAATAAAAAAGTAAGTAGACTTTCCTATCGACCTCTGAAAAATCAGTGTTCACTAGGGCCAAAATTTCTTAGCAGTAGGAGAAAGAGCTGCAGCCCATAAGAGTGAGATGGAAATCTTACAATGTGAACGTGTTGCAGAAAGGGGAACCCTTCCAGGGCCTGAGAGTTGGCTCTTGTCTAATACTTGAAAAAGAATTATCCAAGGAGACACAAATGCTGTCACAGAGAGAAATTTAATAGGGAAGGGGCCCCCAGATGGAGAGAAGGATGGAGAGTAAGGAAACCCAGGAGTACTGCTCTGCCACGAGGCTCACCATCTCAGGTTTTACGGTGATGGGGTTGGTTTCACATTGTCTCTGGCTAGTCATTCTGACTTATGGTCCTTCCTGGTGAAGCACGCCTTGCTCAGCCAAGATGGACACCAGCAAGGAGGATCCTGGGAGGTTGGAAAGACATGTGGCTCTCCTTTTGACCTATCCTAAATTCTTCCACTTGGTGATGGTTTGTTAGTTTCATGTTTCTTACCAGGATGTCCTGTCATAACATAACATGCACAGGCTATAGCATCAGGTCTTCCATAACATGGTTACTATGGTGCCTGGGCAGGATGGGTGGTTTCAGACAGGTTTCCCCTAACAACTGGGCTTGATATGCAGCGTTTGTGGCATTTCAAAAGAATGAAGCAAGTTTAGAAACTCAGCAAATGCTGACTGTCCTCCCAACTAAATGCTGCTCCATCTTTATTCTTTTAGATTGCAGCAAAATAGATAAGAAGTAGTAGCCAGAATTCCTATAAAAGTGTGGAAGAGGTGGAAACATGGGATATACAAGGGGCCAATTGTCATAGGTAAAGAAGAAAGCATATAAGAGAATTTACTCATACTATATTAGAGAATTCCCTGGAATTCTCTTGTGTCAACAACCTCAGATATGTGGATGATACCACTCTAATGGTAGAAAGTGAAAAAGAGCTAAAGAGTCTCTTGATGAGGTGAAGAAAGACAGTGAAAGAGCTGGCTTAAAACTAAATATTAAAAAAGCTTGGATCATGGCATCCCATTACTTCATGGCAAATAGAAGGGGAACATGTGGAAGTAGTGACATATTTCCTTTTCTTAGGCCCTAAAATCACTGCAAATGGTGACCATGAAATCAGAAGATGATTGCTTTTGGCAGGAAAGGATGACAAAACTAGACAGTGTGTTGAAAAGAAGAAACATTACTCTGCTGACAAAGGTCCATATAGTCAAGATTATGTCTTCTCAGCAGTCACGTATGGTTGTGAGAGCTGGACCACAAAGAAGGCAGAATGCCAAAGAATTGATGCCTTCCAACTATGGTGCTGGATAAGACTCCGGAAAGTCCCTTGGACAGCAAGGAAATCAAACCAGTCAATCTTAAGGGAAATCAACCTTGAATACTTGTTGGAAGGACTGATGCTGAAGCTGAAACTCCAGTATTTTGGTCATCTAATGTGGACAGCCAACTCATTGGAAAAGTCCCTGAAGCTGGGAAAGATTGAGGGCAGAAGTAGAAGAGGGCATCAGAGGATAAGATGCCTGGATGGCATCACTGATGCAAAGAACATGAACTTGGGCAAACTTCAGGAGTGGGTAAGGGACAGGGAGGCCTGGCATGCTGTAGTTCATGCGATTGCAAAAAGTTGGACAGAACTCAGGCAACTGAACAATAACATATTAGAGGAAGCAGGAATTCTGAGTAAATAAGACAATGTTTAATTCTCAGCAAGATGAGATGTAAAGGTACAGAGACTGTATTAGTTGTATTTTTTCCTGTGACAAACCACCATTACTTAGTGGCTTAAAATAACAAGCATTCATTTCATTTATAGTTCTGGAGTTTGATAAATTGGCCTGTGCTCAGTTAGGCAGTTCTGAATTTAACTAGGCTTATATTTCAGTCGGTTGCCAGTTGCCAGATCATCTGGGGACTAATTGGTTTAAGATAGCTCAGCTGGGACTGTTCATCTTGATTCCATATGATCTGTCACCCTTCAGCAGGATAACCCCAGGCTTGTTCACATTCTGGCTGGACAGAGGTGAATGAGAGGAATCAGAAGTATACAAAGTCTTTTGAGGCCTAGTCTTTGAACATGTGTACCATATTCCTTTGATCAAAAAAGCCACATGTCCTTACTAAAGTTAAGGGATGGGGAAATAGATTGCCCTTCTTCTTTGGAGAAGCTGCAAAGTCACATTTGACTGAAGCATTGACAGGGTCAGGAAGATCCACTGGAGAAGGGATAGGCTAACCAGTCTAGTATTCTTGGGCTTCCCTGGTGGCTCAGCTGGTAAAGAACCTCCCTGCAATGTGGGAGACATGGGTTTGATCCCTGGGTTGGGAAGATTCTCTGGAGAAGGGAAAGGCTACCCACTCTAGTATTCTGGCCTAGAGAATCCCATGGACTATACAGTCCATGGGGTTGCAAAGAGTTGGACACAACTGAGCAACTTTCACTTTCACTTCACTATTGCTATAGGGAGACTATGCAAACACAGTATCACAAAAAGATTAAATAAAAAGAGACATCACAACCCTATCAGATCACCCAGTCAAACTGCAATAAAACTCAAATAACAAAAGAAAACTTCCCAAGATACAATATAAATTCTGTGACTCAGATACAATGGAATGAGAAGAATAGAATTAAGCAATAATGAGAAGCAGTAGAATAAGGAGTAAAGTGAGATAAAAAAAAAAAAGCAAATAAAGTAAGTACAACAGCAAACTCCATTATAGATCTGACGAATAGAAACAACAAAAATACAGTAAGGAACTAAAATGAAATCATCTGCATTGAGGAAAGATGATCACAGTGAATGGAGAAGGAATAAAAAACAAAAACTTATCAAAGCATGGGTAGAGACAGCTTACAAATATGAAGGACAAAGAAAATAAAATATAAAGTTAATTGATATACCTGAAGTACAGAAGTCAACAAATAAACCTGAAAAAACAAGCACAGTTCTGAAGAAAAATTTCCCTGTGTAATGGCTTTTTTCTAAGTATATTCAATGTTGGAAGACAATGAAACTTCTAAAGATTTCTAAAGAAGGAGACCTGTGATCAAAGAATATTACCCATATTCAGCTAAGTATTTATTTTGGAATTAAGGCAACAGGAAAGCATTTCAAACATGGAAGAACTCAGGGGATATAAACCCCCCAAATTATTCTATAAGAAATGAATAAACTGAAATTCAACTCATCATGAGACAAATCCCAATAAAGAACTCAGAAATGAAAAAGTAGTAGAATGACTGGTCAGATGATTGAATCCACTTAAATTTGGGCCACATTTAACTGGGTGAATTATGAGTAGAGAACAGAAAAAACAATCTTACAAATTTTGACATAGAAAAATAATATAATAACCCAATAATATAAAAAGAAATATATGATTATAATAATACAACTAACAATAATATCTGTGCTTATCCTCATACTTTTATTCTTAACAAGCTGTAATCAATACTGTTTTAAAAGAAACATACAAAAATAAACACAACATATTGACATCCTTTAACAATGTTCTTGGTTATAGAGATCTTTAGAAACTAGTATTAAAGAAGCATTAATCAGCCAGTTCTTCAGTTTGCTTTCTTGTACTGAAGTCTTATTGATTAAAATATCTTTCTTTACCAAATAATAATGAACATTTGTTGAATATATGCTCTCAGTATTTTGCATCTAATAATTATTTTAATCCTTATAACAACCCTATGAAAAAGCTTTTACCTTACCCCCTGATTTTATTTGTGAGAAAACTGAGACACAGAAGGAGTATTTAACTTGCACACTTCACTTGAGAATTTTGAGGATTTGTACAAAAGCTAAGTCAGGGCTCTTTATATAAAGATAGATGGATCCTAATATTATACTGTTTCTCTACCAAACTATTTATTTAGCTAACTATTTTTTTGGTAATAGCAACCCACTCCAGTATTCTTGCCTGGGAAATCCCATGGGCAGAGGAGCCTGGCAGGCTACAGTCCATGGGTTTGTAGAAGAATTGGACATGACTTAGTGACTAAACAACAATAGAATGAGAGATATTCAGAGTGACATGTTCTAAGTTGTTGATTATTTCTGGGTGGTGGCATTTCCTTCTTTAAAAAATTTTTCTGAATCACTTGCATTTATTCTTTTTGCCATGAAAATATATTGATTTTATAAGGTGCTAATACAGCTATTATTTTTGGAAAAATGATATGGTTATTTTCTTCCTATTGTGTATAGTAAGTGAACATACTGAAAGACCTAATTTATGACAAACTCTGATCTTGACCTTTTGGCCTGACTCTGTTTTTTTCAGAGCATTTTATTAAAATACATATGTAGCAATTACTGGAACACAAAATATGTTTTATTTTAAAATTGAGATATAGTGTAGATGCAGTAGGCTTTCCTGGTGTCTCTGATTGGGTAAAGAATCTGCCTGCAATGCAGGAGACCTGGGCTTGATTCCTGGGTTGGGAAGATCCCCTGGAAGAGAGAATGGCTACCCACTCCAGTATTCTTGCCTGGAGGATTCCATAGACAGAAGAGTCTGGTGGACTATAATGCAAAGAGTCAGACAATGATTGAATGACTTTCACATGGGTACATAAAATGGAAAAATCTTACATGTATGTATTCATCCCAAACCATGAAATTTCTTATTGTGTGGATAATCTGTACAGATTTCCCTGTTCTTGTGAAGGAATGATGGAACTATCCTGGTGAGATCTCTCTGGGACCAAGATAGAAAGAAACTCCAAAATTGAAGTGTTTACAGTCCAGACTTATACAGGGAATTAAAAGGAGTTTAATAGTCACCGAAGTATTTGGGTTGGAACTGTGTAAGGTTTAAAAAATGAAAATGAGGCAATTATTTTAGAGCTACAGAGTAATTGCATTTGTGCTTTACAACTGAAGATAAATGAGGCTGTTTCTATCATTCCAGTCTGGTTGACCTATATATAGTGGGTTATGGAATTAGAACTATTGTGTTAAATGACATATACATATTCAAATATGAATATGTATATGCATATACATGTATATGATTGTGATTTGTCACCGATCTCTCAGTTAAAGAATTAGAAACACTAGGAGATGTATACAAACATGTGTCAAGGAATTTGTATTTATTATAGGGATTTGACCTTACACAATTTTGAGAGCTGGTTAAGCAATTTCTTTCTGCCATTTCATTCTATCCATGGTGATTCTCAAAGCAAGAATGCTGAAGTGGCTTGCCATTCCATTTCCCAGTGGACCACGTTTTGTCAGAACTCTCCACCATGACCCATCCATCTTGAATGGCATTATACAGCATGGCTCATAGTTTCATTGAGTTAGACAAGTCTGTGATCTATGTGATCAGTTTGGTTAGTTTTCTGTGATTGTGGTTTTTCATTCTGTCTGCCCTCTGAGGGATAATGATAAGAGGTTGTTGAATTGGACAGGGAACAATGGACTGGTTCAAAACTGGGAACAGAGTATGTCAAGGCTGTATATTGTCACCCTTCTTATTTAACTTATATTCAGAGTACGTCATGCAAAATGCCAGGCTGGATGAAGCACAAACTAGAATCAAGATTCCCGGGAGAAATATCAATAACCTCCGATATGCAGATGATACCACCCTTATGGCAGAAAGAGAAGAGGAACTAAAGAGCCTCTTGATGAAAGTGAAAGAAGAGAGTTAAAAATCTGGCTTAAAACTCAGCATTCAAAAAATGAAGATCATAGCATCGGGTCCCACATGGCAAATAGATGGGGAAACATTGGAAACAGTGACAAACTTTATTTTCTTGGGCTCCAAAATCCCTGCAGATGGTGACTGCAGCCATGAAATTAAAAGATGCTTGCTCCTTGGAAGAAAAGCTGTGACATACCTAGGCAGCAAAAAGCAGAGACATCACTTTGCTGAAAAATGACTGTAAGGTCAAAGCTATGGTTTTTCTAGTAGTCATGTACAGATGTGAGAGCTGGACCATAAAGAAGGCTGAGCGCTGAAGAAATGATGCTTTTGAACTGTGGTATTGGAGAAGACTCTTGAGAGTCCCTTGAACTGCAAGAAGATCAAACCAGTCAATCCTAAAGGAAATCAATCCTGAATATTCATTGGAAAGACAGATGCTGAGGCTGAAGCTCCAATACCTTGGTCACCTGATGTGAAGAGCCAACTCATTGGAAAAGACCTTGATGCTGGGAAATATTGAAGACAGGAGGAAAAGGGGACGACAGAGGATGGGATAGTTCTTGGATGACATCACTGTCTCAGTGGGCATGAATTGAGCAATCTCCAGGAGATGGTGAAGAACAGGGAAGCCTGGTGTGCTGCAGTCTATGGGGTTTCAGAGTTGGACACGACTGGGCCATTGAACAACAAGCAGTTTCTTTAAGGTCTTTATCTTTAAGGTCCTTGTCTGATCTGGAGCTTAAAGTTCACAAAGCAGGCAGATCTGAGGGAAGATGGGCATGAAGTGGAGATATCAAGAATGAGCAAAAACCTGCAAGGATGAGCTGGAATCCATGAGGATGGACTGAAACACATCAGTTCTTATTGTCTCTGACTTTGGTAGTAGTATAGGCCCTGTAGAAGCTGAGGCCCTTCATCAAGAAGCTAATCACATACCCCTGATCCAGGAGTTGGAGAAGCTAAGGGAGAGTCCAGGTGGAGGTAGAGTACCTGCAGGCTTAGCTGATGCCTCAGAGCAAGGTGAGTCAACCCCTTGATAGTAAAGTGGATGAATTACAAAAGGGCTACTCTTTACTGGTGCCATCAAGATCTCCCACAAGAATCTCTGAGACCCGCCTTAACAGAAATATACAGGACAGAGTTCTAGGAAATGTAGTTCAGCTTAGCCAAGTTGACATGAATTGAAAACTGTACAAAACTATCATATGAATTGAATTGCTGTCTATGACAGGCAGAAAAACTCCACTTAAAGAGTTAATTTTTTTAAAATCACCTACTAACACATTAAGTTCATTCAGAGATCCTGCTTTCTGCTTTTCAAATGAATGATGGACCCGAAGCTGTATTTTTATTGCATAATTATTTTGAGTTACTAGATTTTGAGCTCCCCTAGAAAAAGTGTCTGTATCATGTAAAAAATTACCATATGAATGAGATCATGCTTGTATTGCTCTTCTACATCAGTTAATATCATGTATACAAAATGTAGACTTGTGCTTGACTTTCTAATATCTGAAAGGTGTAAAGATATTGATATGTAATCTTTGGAACATATGGAAATTGTGGCTAGATAATATGATGCAAGATGAAAGAAAAAAAAAGATTGATGATAGTTCTATTTTTTTCTTTTTTCCTTGGTAAATTTAGGTTTGAGGAAAAAGGGCTCACAGCAGTCCTTTCATTTGCTCTTGTTTCTTTTCATTCATATAATATTTAAAATTCACCCTTGAAGATTCAGTTTCATCCATATGTCTACATATAAGGGAAACAAAATGCTACCAATTATTGCATAGTTTCTTCTTAATTTCATTATTTATACAACAGCTAACATAGCAGCATCTCTTTGTATTCTTCCTGATGATTCCCTACATCGTTCTTTCAGGCTTCTCTCTTTATGCCAATCTTGCTCCAACTTAACTTCATCTGTTCTGAATAAGTTCAATCTTTACTTATGAAAAGCTTTGGTAAGGCTTGTTTGCTTTTCTATATGAGAAAATGACTGTGATGACCTGAAAAGTCTAGAAGTGTTGGTTTATGAAGTGCCTATTTCAGAGAGCAGGTGTCTGTCTCAATGGTGCAGTCAGTCATCTTAAAACACATTTAAAAAGCAGAGATTAATATAAAAGGATGACAATGCATAGTCAATTAAATTTAAGCATAGGAGAGCCTTCCTGAAATTAGAATCTTACTTGTGTGGTAGAGAAGAGCCAAGTAGTCATCTAAAAATAGATTGTCAGCATTGAATCCACATCCCCACTTCTTGCTGAGCACTTTGCAAGCTATGTTAACCCATTCCAGACAAGAGAATTTTATTGCATTTGCATAATTAGTTTAGCCCATTCCACAAAGAATTTTAGGTGGTCTGCAAAAATCCAAAAATGTACAAAGGATATAATCAGTATAGAGGAAATGAACACTACCAAAATAGCAGAGCAATAAATGGAAAATCAGATTAATGCATAGAAAGGCACATGCAAATTTCCATAGTACTGCTTTAAGTATCTACTGGAAAAAGCCAATGTGATCAGTTGTACACTTCATATGGTCCATATAGGAAGATATCCAGCTTACAACTATCCAGACTGAAGATATTCAGTCTCTCAATGCTGAGACTACAGGTGGATAGGGCACATGTATGCCCTTGTAATTCCAAGATTTGAAGGGTTTCATTCCTTGTTTAGTTATTCCAGGAGACTCACTGAAGTAAGGGGCTGCAGTACTCCAAATGGTACTTTGTACTCAGTGAACTCTGAGACGTTCACAGGGTGATAGACAGGGGATGGAGCAGACCCTAAATTCAAGTGGAATTATGGATATATTTTTGATTAAAATTTTGATTTTGAAATTTTATATTTGATCCAAGTTACTGGGTTATTGCTGACTGAGGGAAGATAAGGGGCATAACTGAATGGAAAATAAGTCACCTGTTCTCTTAGCATGTCAAACAAAGCTTCATCCTTCAAGTGAAGAGGCCATGTTGGGGCATAACTTCCTCGCCATATGGCAGTGTAATCCAGTATTCTCTCTTCCTATGTGCAGAGAAACATACTGTCTTTTGAGGGCTGGCATGGAAGGGGCAAGGAAGTATCCTCTTTCCCTATAATGACAATTTCCAGAAGTTGCACATGGCACTTTTCAAAAGTTACATATTTCTACTTATATCCCACTGGCATAATCTTAACAAAATAATCATATCCAACTGCAAGGAAGGCTGAGAAAGATAATCATGATTCAAGGTGGTCATATGCCCTATTGAAAATAATGGGGTCTTTGTCTAAGGGCTTACCTAGTGGCTCAGATGGTTAAGAATCTGCCTGCAATGCAGGAGACTGGGATTTGATCCCTGGGTCAGGAAGATTCCCCTAGAGAAGGAAATGGCAGCCCACTCAAGTATTCTTGCCTGAGGAATTCATGGACAGAGGAGCCTGGCAGGCTACAGTCCATGGGGTCACAAAGAGTCAGACATGACTGAGTGACTTAACGCTTTCACTTTTCACTTCCTTGCCTAAGGAAAAAGAGATAATGGACATTTGGAAACTGTTGTCTAGTTGCCTCTGTCATAAGGGATACAGTCCAGAGTTTGGTTTTAAGTTTGAAATACCAATTATATAGGAGGAGAGGTAATTGGATATTCAATGAAGGAAAACAGAGGCTGTGGATTGGTGAGCCATATATGTGTTATTTACAATCACACAATTGAATGAGATTAGGCAGTGAATTTATAGACCGAAGAGAAGAGGAGCCAAACTTCTGAGATATGGGCTTCTCTAATAGCAGTTGATGAGAGAATTTCCATCATGGGATTAAAGAGGAGTGGTAAGTGTGGTTTATGAGGAAAACTGGGAAGTGGTATCATGGGAGTCAAAGGAAGAAAGTGTTTCAAGAAGGAGAAAGTGTTCCACAGTGTCAGTTGCCACTTAGAGATTTTGTACAGTGAGAATGGAGAGCTGACAATTGGCTTTAACAGGATGAAGATCACGGGTGATGAAGAAAAGAATGGTTTTAATGAAAGAGAAGGGACAATAGCCTGACTATAGTGAATTAAGAAGTGAGGAAGAGGATATAACACGTACTGGAAACATGACTATAGATTAAATGTGGTGGTGAAACTATCTGCAGAGAAGGAATTAGGGAGGAGAGTGTTGAAAGATCGAAGAGCACGGAAAAAATGTAAAATAGTCTCGAAGAGTGAAGAACTGATTTCATGAGTAATTCATAGAGGGTGGCTGGCAGAACTGGACTAAAATGAGATATGTACAATTAATTCTGGTATGTTTTTCTCCAGTCATGTTCAACTTGTTGGATAAATAAGTGGAGTTGGAGTCAAGTTGGACTTGGCCAGAATTAGGATTTTTCTAAGCAAAGAAGGAAAGGAATAAAGTGGTGGAGGAATTTTACAGAGGAGTGAACTACAGTGGTGTTTTATTACATCTAAACTGGGTAAGAAAGAAAAGGAGAGGAAATAAGACAAGTTACCGACATTGAAAAGTGAAGAAGGCATAATAAGGGCCTCTTAGAATGTGGCTCAGCTGGTGAAGAATCCACCTGCAATGCAGGAGATCTGGGTTGGAAAGATCCCCTGGAGAAAGGAAAGGCTACCCACTCTAGTATTTTGGCCTGGAGAATTCCATGGACTGTATAGGCCATGGGGTCGCAAAGAGCTGGACATGGCTGAGCAGCTTTCAATTCACTTAGAATATCCATACCATAATCATCAGAATCTTTGGAAATCTTATGTTATGTGGCAAAAGGGACTTTGCAGATGTAATTATGATCACAGACCTTGAGGTGGAGAGGTATTCCTAGGTTATCTGGATGACTCCAATCCTACCACATAAATGCTTAAAAGTTTAGAAGCAGAGGGGAGATGAAGTGGAGGGAAACTAAAAAAGATATGAAGAATGAGAAGGACTTGGCCATCTGATGCTGGTTTTAAAGATAGAGAGCGGGCCATAAGCCAAGGGGTGAGAGTTACCTCCAGAAACTGAGAATAAGCCATGCTAACATCTAGCAAGGAAAAGGGATCTCAGTCTTAGGATTGCATGGAACAGAATTTTACCTGCAACCTTAATGAGCTTGGCGGTGGAATCATCCCAAGAGCCTTCAGTAAGAAAGGCAGTCCCGCCAAAAATCTCGCTTTGGATCTTATGTGACACTAGCAGAGAACCAACTGAGCCACACTGAGCTCAGATTTCTGACCTACAGAAACTGAGATAATGAATAGATGTTATTTTCAACCACTATATCTGTGGTAATCTGTTATAGCAGCATTAGGAAACTCATACAGATGACGATTGTCAATTGATTGGAGGTATCAGTGGGGAAACAGATGGAGGTAAGCGTTCTACAGTAAGTAAATTAGAAAGATATAAGATTTTGGTCTGAAAGTGGGATACTAGAAATCAATATTTTGCTTGTGGTGTGCATACTGATGACATATTGGCAGAGATAGGGTCGGATATTAAACTGTTGGAGGTGGAGTTGCCTAGGTAGTCTTAGATGGATAGTGACAAGCAGAATAAGGGTATAATCTAGGCACTAAAGTTAAAAAATAAAAATAAAAAGGAGACTAATTGACCAGAGGTCATTATAGAAATGCAACAAGGAATACTAGTGGTGGGAGGGTTGATGGAATGTCCTTGAAACAAGTTAGAGCTTTTAAGGAAGAATAAAGACGTCAATTATCAGAAGAAAGAGAGGAATAAGGAAGACATTTCTGAGTGCTATAGTGTATGGATAGAAAAAAAAAAAAGGCCCTGAATTCTATTTGCTGAAGGACAAATAGATTTTTCATGGATAACCAGTTTTCAATTATAAGAAGGTAAAGAGAAATTTAGGGAAGAGGTTGAGAAAGCAATGTAGCAAGGTGGTAGAGTTTGAAAGATAGGAAAGGACAGAAACTGGGTCAGTGTGGGGAGTGTATAGATACGTTTGTAAGTGAGGGATGAGCCAGAAGACTTGGATTTCTTGTCTTGCAGTGACTACAACAAATTAGGAAGTAAGGCTTCAGTTCAATTCAGTCACTCAGTCATGTCCATCTCTTTGTGACCCCATGAATTGCAGCACGCCAGGCCTCCCTGTCTATCACCAACTCCAGGAGTTCACTCAAACTCACATCCATCGAGTTGGTGATGCCATCCAGCCATCTCATCCTCTGTCGGCCCCTTCTCCTCCTGCCCCCAATCCCTCCCAGCATCACAGTCTTTTCCAATGAGTCAACTCTTCGCATGAAGTGGCGAAAGTATTGGAGTTTCAGATTCAGCATCATTCCTTCCAAAGAACACCCAGGACTGATCTTTAGAATGGACTGGTTGGATCTCCTTGCAGTCCAAGGGACTCTCAAGAGTCTTCTCCAACACCACAGATCAATGAAGTACAAACTTTGATGGTCCTTTTGAAGAAGCTGAACAATCATTCTAACGTAGTCTTTTTCTTACAAGAGGTCTTTTAGGCAGTATATTGTGAGTGAGGCAGCAGTACAGCAGGGGGAATGCCCTGTCTTATCAAAGCATGTATGACTTTGGAGGTCCTATTTACAGATGGCAGCAGGCAGTTATGTTGTTGTTTTAGAGACCTTGGGAAGTCAACACTTCAGGGAACCCTCTACCAAGGGTTGGCATGAAAGTGTTAGTTACTCAGTCATGTCCAACTTTTTTGCAACCTGATGGACTGTAGTCCACCAGGATACTCTGTCCATGAAATTTTCCAGGCAAGAATACTGGAGTGGGTTGCCATTCCCTTTTCCAGGTGATCCTTCCTGGCCAGGATTCGAACCAGAATCTTTTGCATTGCAGGCAGGTTCTTTACCGTCTGAGCTACCAGGAAAGCCTACAGGTTGGCATGAACGTGAAGTGAAAGTCAGTCAGTTGTGTTCAACTCTTTGCAACCCCATGGACTATACAGTCCATGGAATTATCCAAGCCAGAATACTAGAGTGGGTAGCCTTTCCCTTCTCCAGGGAATTTTCCCAACCCAGGGATCGAACCCAGGTTTCCCACAATGCAGGCGGATTCTTTACCCCCTGAGCCACAAGGGAAGCATAATATATAGAAATTAGACTTGTTTATACTCCCTTGACTTTCCAGCTAGTCAAAAATGAAAACTCTATCCTGTAATTTTATACACAATGAAAAAAGTGTCTTAAAATTTGCATATCTATTTTCAAAATCTGTTGTGTGTTTCAAATACAGAGGTTCTACATTACTTCCAAATAGGAAAAGGAGTACGTCAAGGCTATATATTGTCACCCTGCTTATTTAACTTCTATGCAGAGTACATCATGAGAAACGCTGGGCTGGAAGAAGCACAAGCTGGAATCAAGATTGCAGGGAGAAGTATCAATAACCTCAGATATGCAGATGACACCACTCTTATGGCAGAAAGGGAAGAGGAACTAAAAAGCCTCTTGATGAAAGTGAAAGAAGAGAGTGAAAAAGTTGGCTTAAAGCTCAACATTCAGAAAATGAAGATCATGGCATCTGGTCCCACCACTTCATGGGAAATAGATGGGGCAACAGTGGAAGCAGTGTCAGACTTTATTTTTCTGGGCTCCAAAATCACTGCAGATGGTGACTGCAGCCCTGAAATTAAAAGACGCTTACTCCTTGGAAGGAAAGTTATGACCCATCTAGACAGCATATTCAAAAGCAGAGATAATACTTTGCCAACAAAGGTCCGTCTAGTCAAGGCTATGGTTTTCCCAGTGGTCATGTATGGATGTGAGAGTTGGACTGTGAAGATGGCTGAGTGCCAAAGAATTGATGCTTTTGAACTGTCGTGTTGGAGAAGACTCTTGAGAGTTCCTTGGACTGCAAGGAGATCCAGTCCAATCAGTCCATTCTGAAGGAGATCAGCCCTGGGATTTCTTTGGAAGGAATGATGCTAAAGCTGAAACTCCAATACTTTGGCCACCTTATGCGAAGAGTTGACTCATTGGAAAAGACTCTGATGCTGGGAGGGATTGGGGGCAGGAGGAGAAGGGGACGACAGAGGATGAGATGGCTGGATGGCACCACTGACTCGATGGACGTGAGTTTGAGTAAACTCTGGGAGATGGTGATGGACAGGGAGGCCTGGCGTGCTGCTATTCATGGGGTCGCAAAGAGTAAGACACAACTGAGCGACAGAACTGAACTGAACTGAACAGAACATTGCTTCTTAGAGCCAGTTTTCTTTATAACAATACTTCCATCCTTTACTCACTTTCTAAAGAACCAGGTTAAAATAGATTGATCACTCATACCTTCTGTCCTAAGGAGAAAGTTTTATCTTTAATTTAGGAAAAAGCCATTTTCTAAATATGACTTCCCCTTAGTAGTAAAGAAACTCAGTGAGGAAGGATATAACAATATTAGTAGATGTTAATTCTCTAAGTAAAGGATGCTTTAACGTTTGTGAGAGCTCATTTTTCAGTCCGTAACTTACAGGGACTTTTTGTTTCCCTCCTGGAATGTTTATAGCCCTCTGTTTCAATGGTGATGAATAACTCCATAAAAATGTAGTCAGGGCAAGAAAGAAGAGATGCAATTCATATTCATCAGCAAACCCCTCATCTGAAATCACTTATATCACCCATCATATTGATTACTGTCCAAAGAACTGATGACTAGCGATATAACAGGTATATAACTTAAGTAGTGCAAAATCTTACATAACATACGATGACAGTAAGATAATGTGGTTTTTGAATATATATGATTTGGACTGAAATGAAGTAATAGAAGATTAGATATCAGCAGAATATATTCTTTTTTTCCCTTAGAACTCCATTTTAGAGTTAGTATTCAGAAAACTGTAATTTGTGAGCAAAAATAAGCCGAATTGTTTGGAAAAAAAAAAAGACTGCAAAATTGTTCCCATCATATGGCCATTGCACTTCAAAATAACTACACCATGGGAGTGTCTTAGATGCTGGTTAAATTGCTCTTTAGGAGTCTAGATGCCCACTGATAATGCAAAGAGGCTGTGTGTTTCAGGGCTGTGTTTAAGAAACTGTCTTATACCTAATGAGGGAAGTGTTTTCCACTTCTGTGTTGTACTGGGATGAAATAATAGTCATTTACTGCCCTGGAAATAACCTCATGCCATTACTTTACTTCTCAAATGATATACCTGGCTCACCACTATTACTCACATTTCATTTGGAACTCTAAGTTCAGGCCTATTAATAATAAATTCTTATTAACCTTTTCTAAAGGACAAGGGTGAAACTTTCCTGACAGCTGGATTGATTTCCATATTTTGAATATCGTTCCATTGATCAATCTCTTCAGAAAGACTTTCAAGGAAAGACCAAGTATTTCAATTCTATTTCTTTTTGTTTCAACATTTAATCTCCAGCGTTCTTTCACTTCTGTTAGTATTAAGTCCATTGTCCAACACAGATATAAAACGTTTTGAAATTCATAAAAAATCATGAACTGATATTTCTAATAATCAACAGCCAAGGGAAATGTGCTACAGATGTTTTTAACATATTGAATTTTAGGAGAAAAGATATTTCCATTTCAAAACTGTCAAAGAGATGTGAACATGTGAGATATATGGAGAGAATATCTTTAATTAGGATTTTTCATACCTTGAACTCTCTCTCTTCTAAATTATAAACTAAGTTTTGGTCCATATAGTTTATTCCTTATCTTTTTACACTCTTCAGGTTTGTGCAGCTCAACCATGATAGCCTGGAGCTTAATCGGTACGGGCATCTACCTTTCCTACATTGTGCTTGTCAGCCTATCTTTGGATAGCTAGTTATCTCACTGTGAATGATTTCCAAGCCTCTTGGAGGAGAGAGTCAAATGTACAGTCAGTAGACTTTGGATGAGCTGAACATCCTGTTTCAACTGGTGATGTGGTAAATTATTTTTCAGCTTCAGTTCAGCCAAGATTTTTCAGAGCCTGATAATGGTACTGTAAGGATGCCAGATTTTCAGTGCCACCCTTATCGTACTTTCCCAGGAAAGGTGCTCACTGATACTTAGTTTTTATTAACAGCCTAATGACAAGCCTACGGTCAAGACAATCTTTACATCTATTTGTGTGGTACCTATTTAGCTTTCAAGGAACTCAGAGAGAAGGCTAACAATTTGTAAGTTAGTCAATAAGAAACAAATTCAACCTATTTTTTGCTTTTGCTTCTGGGTCATAGTTTGGTAAATAGTAACAGCATTTAGAGTTATTTGTTTTCTAAAGCAAAACTTGGATATTATCTGTTTATATTAAAAATAACAACCACAACAACTGGAATAAATCCTCCTGAATATAACAAAGTAGCACGGTAATAGTTCAATGGAAATATTGGCTTTTACTGATAAGGGTTTTAAAATTATCAGCTTACTGGGAATCATGAAACAGTTTTAGCTTTTTTTTTAGCAAGATCGTAGATTACAGATAATTTTCATGGCCTTCTAAACATTTCAATAATATATTTTTTTCGGAAAGTAAAGAATGTATTTTAATGTTTAGAGAATTCTGGGCCATAGTGTTTTCAGTGTATAGTGATGTAACAAATTGCACTACATATCAGAGGTGACTCAGCCTGTGGCTCTAGAAAGAAAATCAAATTGGATGAGATGAAATTCTGACTTGCCATAACAAGTGCTTGTGGCTGTGCTCTGCCCAAAGAACTACCTGCCTCATCAGGCTAAAAATTGCCCCCTGTGAGTTGGTGCTAATCTTATTTGGATGTGTTCATTTTGCCTTGGCCTAGGTTATTTTCAGCCATTTAAATTGTTTCATAATTCCAATATTTTTCTTTTTTAAAATTTAAATTTATTTATTTTAATTGGAGGCTAATTACAATATTGTATTGGTTTTGCCATACATCAACATGAATCTGCCATGGGTGTACACATGTTCCCCATCCTGAACCACACTCGCACCTCCCTCCCCATACCATCCCTCCGGATCATCCCAGTGCACCAGCCCCAAGCATCCTGTATCCTGCACTGAACCTGGACTGGTGATTCATTTCTTATGTGATATTATACATGTTTCAATGCCATTCTCCCAAATCATCCCACCCTCTCCCTTTCCCACAGAGTCCAAAATACTGTTTTATACAACTGTGTCTCTTTTGCTGTCTCGCATACAGGGTTATTGTTACTATCTTTCTAAATTCCATATATATGCCTTAGTATACTGTAAGGGTGTTTTTCTTTCTGGCTTACTTCACTCTGTATAATCGGCTGCAGTTTCATCCACCTCATTAGAACTGATTCCAATGTATTCTTTGTAATGGCTGAGTAATACTCCATTGTGTATATGTACCACAGCTTTCTTATCCATTCATCTGCTGATGGACATCTAGGTTGCTTCCATGTCCTGGCTATTATAAACAGTGCTGCGATGAACATTGGGGTACACGTGTCTCTTTCCATTCTGGTTTCCTTGGTGTGTATGCCCAGCAGTGGGATTGCTGGGTCATAAGGCAGTTCTATTTGTAGTTTTTTAAGGAATCTCCACACTGTTCTCCATAGTGGCTATACTAGTTTGCATTCCCACCAACAGTGTAAGAGGGTTCCCTTTTCTCCACACCTGCTCCAGCATTTATTGCTTGTAGACTTTTGGATCGCAGCCATTCTGACTAGTGTGCAATGGTACCTCATTGTGGTTTTGATTTGCATTTCTCTGATAATGAGTGATGTTGAGCATCTTTTCATGTGTTTATTAGCCATCTGTATGTCTTCTTTGGAGAAATGTCTGTTTAGTTCTTTGGCCCATTTTTTGATTGGGTTGTTTATTTTTCTGGAATTGAGCTGCAGGAGTGGCTTGTATATTTTTGAGATTAGTTGTTTGTCAGTTGCTTCATTTGCTATTATTTTCTCCCATTCCAAAAGCTGCCTTTTCACCATAGTTATAGTTTCCTTTGTTGTGCAGAAGCTTGTAAGTTTAATTAGGTCCCATTTATTTATTTTTGCTTTTATTTCCAATATTCTGGGAGGTGGGTCATAGAGGATCCTGCTATGATTTATGTTGGAGAGTGTTTTGCCTATGTTCTCCTCTAAGAATTTTATAGTTTCTGGTCTTACATTTAGATCTTTAATCCATTTTGGGTTTATTTTTGTGTATGGTGTTATAAAGTGTTCTAGTTTCATTCTTTTGCAAGTGGTTGACTAGTTTCCCCAGCACCACTTGTTAAAGAGATTGTCTTTAATCCATTGTATATTGTTTCCTCCTTTGTCAAAGTTACAGTGTCCATAGGTACATGGATTTATCTCTGGGCTTTCTATTTTTTCCATTGATCTATATTTCTGTCTTTATGCCAGTACCATACTGTCTTGATGACTGTGGCTTTGTAGTAGAGCATGAAGTCAGGCAGGTTGATTCCTCCGGTTCCATTTTTCTTTCTCAAGATTGCTTTGGCTATTCAAGATTTTTTGTATTTCCATACAAATTGAGAAATTATTTGTTCTAGCTCTGTGAAAAATACCATTGGTAGCTTGATAAGATTGCCTTGAATCTATAGATTGCTTTGGGTAATTTATTCATTTTCACTATATTGATTCTTCTGATTCATGAACACGGTATATTTCTCCATCTATTAGTGTCCTCTTTGATTTCTTTCACAGTGTTTTATAGTTTTCTATATATAGGTCTTTAGCTTCTTTAGGTAGATATATTCCTAAGTATTTTATTCTTTTCGTTGCAATGGGGAATGGAATTGTTTCCTTAATTTCTGTTTCTACTTTCTCATTATTCGTGTATAGGAATGCAAGGGATTTCTGTGTGTTTATTTTATATCCTGCAACTTTACTATATTCATTGATTAGCTCTAGTAATTTTCTGGTGGAGTCTTTAGGGTTTTCTATGTAGAGGATCATGTCATCTGCAAACAGTGAGAGTTTTACTTCTTCTTTTCCAATTTGGATTCCTTTTATTTCTTTTTCTGCTTTGATTGCTGTGGCCAAAACTTCCAAAACTATGTTAAATAGTAGTGGTGAAAGTGGGCACCCTTGTCTTGTTTCTGACTTTAAGGGAAATGCTTTCAATTTTTCACCATTGAGGATAATGTTTGCTGTGGGTTTGTCATATATAGCTTCTATTATGTTGAGGTACGCTGGGCTGGAAGAAGCAGAAGCTGGAATCAAGATTTCCAGAAGAAATATCAATAACCTCAAATATGCAGATGACACCACCCTTATGGCAGAAAGTGAAGAGGAACTAAAAAGCCTCTTGATGAAAGTGAAAGAGGAGAGTGAAAAAGTTGGCTAGAAGCTCAACATGCAGAAAACAAAGATCATGGCATCCAGTCCCATCACTTCATTGGAAATAGATGGGGAAACAGTGTCCCACTTTATTTTTTTGGACTCCAAAATCACTGCAGATGGTGACTGCAACTATGAACTTAAAAGACACTTACTCCTTGGAAAAAAGTTATGACCAACCTAGATGGCATATTCAAAAGCAGAGACATTATTTTGCTGACTACAGTCTGTCTAGTCAAGGCTATGGTTTTTCCTGTGGTCATGTATGGATGTGAGAGTTGCACTGTGAAGAAAGCTGAGCGCCAAAGAATTGATGCTTTTGAACTGTGGTGTTAGAGAAGACTCTTGAGAGTCCCTTGGACTGCAAGGAGATCCAACCAGTCCATTCTGAAGGGGATCAGCCCTGGGATTTCTTTGGAAGGACTGATGCTAAAGCTGAAACTCCAGTACTTTGGCCACCTCATGTGAAGAGTTGACTCATTGGAAAAGACCCTAATGCTGGGAGGGATTGGGGGCAGGAGGAGAAAGGGACGATAGAGGATGAGATGGCTGGATGGCATCACTGACTCGATGGATGTGAGTCTGAGTGAACTCCGGGAGTTGGTGATGGACAGGGAGGCCTGGCGTGCTATGATTCATGGGGTAACAAAGAGTCGGACATGACTGAGTGACTGAACTGAACTGAATGTTAAGGTATGTTCCTTTTATGTCTGCTTTCTCGAGAGTATTTTTTTTTTAATCATAAATGGATGTTGAATTTTGTCAAAGGATTTCTCTGCATCTATTGAGATAATCATATGGCTTTTATTTTTCAAGTTGCTAATGTGGTGAATTACATTGACTGATTTGCAGATATCAAAGAATCCGTGTATCCCTAGGATAAAGCCCACTTGGTCATGATGTATAATCTTTTTAATGTGTTGTTGGATTCTGATTGCTAGAATTTCGTTAAGGATTTTTGCATCTATGTTCATCAGTGATATTGGCCTGTAGTTTTCTTTTTTTGTGGCATCTTTGTCAGGTTTTGGTGCTAGGATGATGGTGGCCTCATAGAATGAGTTTGGAAGTTAACCTTCCTCTGCAATTTTCTAGAAGAGTTTGAGTAGGATAGGTGTTACTTCTTCTCTAAATTTTTGGTAGATTTCAGCTGTGAAGCCGTCTGGACCTAGGCTTATGTTTGCTGGAAGATTTCTGATTACAGTTTCAATTTCTGTGCTTGTGATGTGTCTGTTAAAATTTTCTTTTTCTTCCTGATTCAGTTTTCGAAAGTTGTACTCTTCTAAGACTTGTCCATTTCTTCCAAGTTGTCCATTTTATTGGTGTATAATTGTGATAGTAGTCTCTTATGACCCTTTGTATTTCTGTGTTGTCTGTTGTGATCTCTCCATTTTCATTTCTAATTTTATTGATTTGATTTTTCTCCCTTTGTTTCTTGATGAGTCTGGCTAATTGTTTGTCAATTTTATTTATCCTTTCAAAGAACCAGCTTTTGGCTTTGTTGATTTTTGCTGTGGTCTCTTTTGTTTCTTTTGCATTTATTTCTGCCCTAAGTTTTAAGATTTCTTGCCTTCTTCTAAACCTGGGGTTCTTCATTTCTTCCTTTCCTAGTTGCTTTGGGTGTAGAGTTAGGTTACTTATTTGACTTTTTTCTTGTTTCTTGAGGTATGTCTGTGTTGCTATGAAGTTTCCCCTTAGCATTGCTTTTACAGTGTCCCACCGGTTTTGGGTTGTTGTGTTTTCATTTTCATTCGTTTCTATGCATATTTTGATTTCTTTTTTGATTTCTCCTGTGATTTTTTGGTTATTCAGCAGCGTGTTGTTCAGCCTCCATATGTTGGAATTGTTAAAGTTTTTCTCCTGTAATTGAGATCTAATCTTACTGCATTGTGGTCAGAAAAGATGCTTGGAATGATTTCAATTTTTTTTTGAATTTACCAAGGCTAGATTTATGGCCCAGGATGTGATCTATCCTGAAGAAGGTTCCGTGTATGCTTGAGAAAAAGGTGAAATTCATTGTTTTGGGGTGATATGTCCTATAGATATCAATTAGGTCTAACTGGTCTATTGTATCATTTAAAGTTTGTGTTTCCTTGTTAATTTTCTGTTTAGTTGATCTATCCATAGGTGAGAGTGGGGTATTAAAGTCTCCCACTATTATTGTGTTATTGTTAATTTCCCCTTTCATACTTGTTAGCATTTGTCTTACATATTGAGGTGCTCTTATGCTGGGTGCATATATATTTATAATTGTTATATCTTCTTCTTGGACTGATCCTTTGATCATTATGTAGTGTCTTCTTTGTCCTTTTTCACAGCCTTTGCTTTAAAGTCTATTTTATCTGATATGAGTATTGCTACTCCTGCTTTCTTTTGGTCTCTATTTGCCTGGAATATCTTTTTCCACCCTTCACTTTCAGTCTGTATGTGTCCCCTGTTTTGAGGTGGGTCTCTTGTAGACAACATATATAGGGGTCTTGTTTTTGTATCCATTCAGCCAGTCTTTGCCTTTTGGTTGGGGCATTCAACCCATTTACGTTTAAGGAAATTATTGACAAGTATGGTCCGTTTGTCATTTACTTTATTGTTTTGGGTTCTGGTTTATATACCCTTTTTGTGTTTCCTGTCTAGAGAATATCCTTTAGCATTTGTTGCAGAGCTGGTTTGGTGGTGCTGAATTCTCTCAGCTTTTGCTTGTCTGTAAAGCTTTTGATTACTCCTTCATATTTGAATGAGACCCTTGCTGGGTACAGTAATCTGCAGTTGTTTTCTTTCACCACTTTAAGTATGTCTTGCCATTCCTTCCTGGCCTGAAGAATTTCTATTGAAAGGTCAGCTGTTATCCTTATGGGAATCCCCTTGTGTGTTATTTGTTGCTTTTCCCTGGCTGCTTTTAATATTTGTTCTTTGTGTTTGACCTTTGTTAATTTGATTAATATGTGTCTTGGGTTGTTTCGCCTTGGGTTTATCCTGTTTGGGACTCTCTGGGTTTCTTGGACTTGGGTGATTATTTCGTTCCCCACTTTAGGGAAGTTTTCAACTATTATCTCCTCAAGTATTTTCTCATAGTCTTTCTTTTTGTCTTCTTCTTCTGGGACTCCTGTGATTTGAATGTTGGGGTATTTAACATTGTTCTGGAGGTCTCTGAGATTGTCCTCATTTCTTTTAATTAGTTTTTCTTTTTTCCTCTCTGATTCATTTATTTCTACCATTCTATCTTCTACTTCACTATCCCTATTTTCTGCCTCTTTTATTCTACTATTTGTTGCCTCCAGAGTATATTTGATCTCATTTATTGCATTATTCATTATATATTGACCCTTTTTATTTCTTCTAGGTCCTTGTTAAACCTTTCTTGCATCTTCTCAATCCTTGTCTCCAGGCTATTTATCTGTGATTCCATTTTGATTTCAAGATTTTGGATAATTTTCACTATCATTATTTCGAATTCTTTATCAGGTAGAGAAACCAGAGATCAAATTGCCAACATCTGCTGGATCATAGAAAAAGCAAGAGAGTTCCAGAAAAACATCTATTTCTGCTTTATTGGATATGCTAAAGCCTTTGACTGTGTGGATCACAATAAACTGTGGAAAATTCTGAAAGAGATGGGAATACCAGGCCACTGGACCTGCCTTTTGAGAAATCTGTATGCAGGTCAGGAAGCAACAGTTAGAACTGGACATGGAACAACAGACTGGTTCCAAATAGGAAAAGGGGTACGCCAAGGCTGTATGTGGTCACCCTGCTTATTTAACTTCTATGCAGAGTACATCATGAGAAATGCTGGATGGAAGAAACGCAAGGTGGAATCAAGATTGCCAGGAGAAATATCAATCACCTCAGATATGCAGATGATACCGCCCTTATGGCAGAAAGTGAAGAGGAACTAAAAAGCCTCTTGATGAAAGTGAAAGTGGAGAGTGAAAAAGTTGGCTTAAAGCTCAACATTCAGAAAACGAAGATCATGGCATCCGGTCCCATCACTTCATGGGAAATAGATGGGGAAACAGTGGAAGCAGTGTCAGACTTTATTTTTCTGGGCTCCAAAATCACTGCAGATGGTGACTGCAGCCATGAAATTAAAAGACACTTAGTCCTTGGAAGAAAAGTTATGACCAACCTAGGTAGCATATTCAAAAGCAGAGACATTACTTTGTTGACTACGGTCTGTCTAGTCAAGGCTATGCTTTTTTCTGTGGTCATGTATGGATGTGAGAGTTTCACTGTGAAGAAGACTGAGTGCCAAAGAATTGATGCTTTTGAACTGTCATGTTAGACAAGACTCTTGAGAGTCCCTTGGACTGCAAGGAGATCCAACCAGTCCATTCTGAAGGAGATCAGCCCTGGGATTTCTTTGGAAGGAATGATGCTAAAGCTGAAACCCCAGTACTTTGGCCACCTCATGTGAAGAGTTGACTCATTGGAAAAGACCCTGATGCTGGGAGGGATTGGGGGCAGAAGGAGAAGGCTGGATGGCATCACTGACTCGATGAATGTGAGTCTGAATGAACTCCAGGAGTTGGTGATGGACAGGGAGGCACAAAGAGTCATGGGGTCACGAAGAGTTAGAGATGACTGATCGACTGAACTGAATTGAACTGAACTGATCAGGTAGATTCCCTATCTCTTCCTCTTTTGTTTGGTTTGGTGGGCATTTATCCTGTTCCTTTACCTGCTTGGTATTACTCTGTCTCTTCATCTTGTTTATATTGCTGTGTTTGGGGTGGCCTTTCTGTATTCTGGCAGTTTGTGGAGTTCTCTTTATTGTGAAATTTCCTCACTGTGGGTGGGGTTGTACGAGTGGCTGTCAAGGTTTCCTGGTTAGGGAAGCTTGTGTTGGTGTTCTGGTGGGTGGAGCTGGATTACTTCTCTCTGGAGTGCAATGAAGTGTCCAGTAATGGATTATGAGATGTCAATGAGTTTGGAGTAACTTTGGGCAGCCTGTATATTGAAGCTCAGTGCTGTGTTCCTGTGTTGCTGGAGAATTTGCATGGTGTGTCTTGCTCTGGAACTTTTTGGCCCTTGGGTGTTCCTTGGTTTCAGTGTAGGTGTGGAGGCATTTGATGAGCTCCTGTTGATTAATGTTGCCTGGAGTCAGGGAGTTCTCTGGTGTTCTCATGATTTGAACTTAAGCCTCCAGCTTCTGGTTTTCAGTCTTATTTTTACAGTAGTCTCAAGACTTCTCCATCTATACAGCACTGTTGATAAAACATCTAGGTTAAAGATGAAAAGTTTCTCCACAGTAAGGGACACCCAGAGAGGTTCACAGAGTTACATGGAGAAGAGAAGAGGGAGGAGGGAGTTAGAGGTGACCCGAATGAGATGAGGTGGAATCAAAAGAGGAGAGAGCAGGCTAGCCAGTAATCACTTCTTTATGTATGCTCCACAGCCTGGACGGCTCAGAGGTGTTCACAGAGTTGTACAGAGAAGAGAAAAGCGAAGAAGGGGACAAAGGTGGCCAGGTGGATAAAGGGGGGAATCAAAAGGAGAGAGGCAGATCCAGCCAGTAATCAGTTCCCTAAGTGTTCTCCACAGTTTGAAACACATAAAGAGATTCACAGAGTTGGATAGAGAAGGGAAGAGGGAAGGAGGAGATAAAGGAGACCTGGTGGAGAAAAAGGAGAGTCCAAAGGGGGAGAGCAGTCAAGCCAGTAATCTCACTCCCAAGTAAAAATGGGTATTGAAGATTTGGTTCTTAAAGGTACAAAATTGATAACAGATACCAAAAAGCAAAGATTAAAAATCTAGAGTAGAGCTTGGATTTTCAAAAATACGATATTAAAGAAAAGTAAAAAAGTCACAAAAATTTTATATATATATATATATATATATATATATATATATATATATGAAGTTTGCTTTAAAAAATAGGGTCTTTCTTTGCAAAGTAATAGTAGGTTATAAAAATGAAAATTAAAGGAATAATAGAGGACTTAAAAATTTAAAAAAATTTTAAAAAATGATATTAAAAATAGTAAAAATATATCTAGGACTTTCTCTGGTGTTGTGGGCAGTGTGGGGTCAGTTCATTTTTGGATAGTTCCTTGGTCCGGCTTATATTTCTCAAGATCTATAGGCCCCTTCCTATTTGTCGGTACTAACTACAGGGTTTTAATCTATTGTACCTGTCACTTCCAAGGCGGTTCCCTCTGTTTTAACTTCTGTTTGCTGGTCTCTTCAGTGTCTGCTCTGACACAAGGGGGCGGTGGTGGACACTTTTTTAGGCTCACTTGTTCAGTCGTGCTGTGGGGAGGGAGAGACACTCAAACAAATAACACTGGTGTGTGCTCACAGTGCCTCAGCCACATGGGGCCTGCCCCCACTCACGGCGCGTGTACCCTCCCTGCCCACACTGCTCAGGCTCTAGGTTGCTCCACTGGGAACCGTTCTAGGCTGGCCCTGGGCTGCATGCACCTCCCAGGTCTAAGCTGCGCAGGTTCAGGCACTCGGGTAGTCCTCACAGGCGCAGACTCGGTTGGGCCTGCATTTTGTGCCCTTCCCAGGTCCAAGCAGCTCAAGTGATGAGCTGTTTGGCAAATGGCGGTCGCTGTGACTTATCGCCTCCCCTGTCCCTGTTGCTCAGTTTTCTGGGTGTACAACTGGCACACCTTCTTAGGCGGACGTTGACTGTCCAGAACCCCAAGAAGTCTTGGTTAGCAAAGAAGCCTGCTTGCAGTTTGGTAGATAATGTCTTTCTGGGGCTGCAATTGCCCCCTTCTGGCTCTGGCTGCCTGTCACCGGAGGGGGATGGTCTGCTGCCGGCTAGCTCTGTCCAGTCCTTTGTTCTGTGAGTGGGCCTGGTGGTGTCTTAGGTTAGGGCTTTTTGTGAGGTAGCTATCCCACAGTCTGGTTTGCTAGCCCAAGTTAGTTCCCTCAGATTGCCTTCGGGGCATTCTGGCCCGTGCCTCCCTGCTCAGCCCCCGCTTGCTAGTGGTGGGTGCAGGCGTCTTCGCTGCTTCTCCGCTGGGTGAGTTACCATTGGGCTTGTAATCTGTGGGTTTTAATTAATTATTTATTTTTCCTCCCAGTTATGTTGCCCTCTGTGGTTCCAAGGCTCACCACAGGTTCGGCAGTGAGAGTGTTTCCTGGTGTTTGGAAACCTCTCTTTTTATGACTCCCTTCCTGGGACGGAGCTCCGTCCCTACCTCTTTTGTCTCTTTTTTTGTCTTTTATATTTTTTTTCCTACCTGTTTTTGAAGACAATGGGCTGCTTTTCTGGGTGCATGATGTCTTCTGCCAGCATTCAAAAGTTGTTTTGTGGAATTTACTCAGTGTTTAAATGTTCTTTTGATGTATTTGTTGGGGAGAAAGTGGTCTTCCTGTCCTATTCCTCTGCCATCTTAGGAACCTCCCCCCCCTCAATATTTTTCAAGATAGTGACTTGTGAATTTTACCATATGCTATAAATATACCAACCATGCTTCTTACCACCATATAAAATCACTTGCTAACTTATATTTGCTCTTTAATCAAGTGTTTATTGAATATCAACTGAGTACAATACACTGTACTAGGCATTGAGGATAAAATGAAGAACAGAAATAAATCAGGTCCCTGGTCTCTAGGCCGTACAGTCCTTAAGGAAAGAGAGGATTGAAATATTCAGCCACTAAGGCTTTCCTGGTAACTCAGATGGTAAAGCATCTGCCTACAGTGCAGGAGACCCAGGTTCGATCCCTGTGTCAGGAGGATCCCCTGGAGAAGGAAACAGCAACCCACTCCAGTATTCTTGCCTGGAAAATCCTATGGACTGAGGAGCCTGGTAGGCTAGAGTCCATGGGGTCACAAAGAGTCGGACACGACGGAGCAACTTCACTCAAGGAAATAGAATGATCATACATGCCAGTTTGCTCAGGTGAACCTGGAGAATTTTGTCATTGTATAATTATCAACAGGAAACTTTTTGTTTCAAAATATTTTTGGTTTATAAAATAAAAAATAGTCATCCTAAAATAATGATTATTTAAGTGTTGTAGAGGGATAAAACCTGGTTTATGAGAGAGGGTCAGAGAAAGACTAGAGTCACTCCCTTACTTAAGAGCTGACTAGGGTAGAGGAGAGGGGGGCACTTCTCAGACTGTGCACAGCAAACAATTGGACTTTAACAGGGGTACCTCTAATATCAACAACAGAGATCCCAGGGAGCAGAGATGTGCTTCCCAAAAGCTGTCTTGATAGTGTGTGCCTTTAGAGAACTCTTCATGCAGACTAAGCCATCATTTCCTTTTCTTTGATAAAAAGGTTTAAACACTTGAATGATAAAGGGACAGGCATAAAAGCATCTAACTAGTCCCTCAGCTGCAAATTGAGATGAAGAGCAGTGCAATGCCTTTTAGCCACTAAGACCTTGGGTTTCAAATTCAGAAGACTTTGGTTTTAAGCCCAGGTCTACCACTGATCACTTGCCCTGTGATCTTCTTCAAGCTGTACAAGTCTTGAAGGCTCACATTATTGTTTTATGAGGAAAAAAGAACTACTGTGTGTGAACTGCTTAGACAAATGCTTGCACACAGGAAGTACTCTGCTCGTGTTAGTTGTTATTCTGCGCTCTGACTCAATCTCTTACATGACCCCGTCCTTAAACAGTGTTTAAAGAAATACGCTTTGTTAGCTAAAATATAATCAAAAACATTTTGGAATCTTGACCTACTCCTATGAGAATAGTCAAAGGGAGGGGATGCATAATCATAATAATTTCCAGGGGCTGCCTTATCAAATTACCACACACTGGGTAGCTTAAACCAATAGAAACTTCTTCTCTCACAGTTCTGGAGGCTAGAAGTCTAGATCAAGGTATCAGCTGGGCCCCGTTTCCTTTGGAGGCTCTGGACTCTAGAAGAGACTTTAGTTCTTATCTTTTCCAGTTTCTTGTGGCTGCAAATGTTCCCTGGCTTGTGGTGGCTGCCTCCAGTCTCTGCCTCCGTCTCTGAACGGCCGTTTCCTGTGTGCTTCCAACTTATCCCCCTCTGCCTTTTCTTACATAAGGACATTCGTGATAGCATTTAGTGCCTACCTGGGTAATTCAGGATAGTTTCTTCATCCCCAAACTTAATCATAAATCAGATAGCAATCACAGGTTTCAAGGATTAGGATATGTTCATATCTTTTAGGGGATATCATTCAGCCCATTACACTTATTAAATGTAAAATCCATCCTTCCCATAGCAGCCACTCTTTATATCCCCCCCAGTGATGCTGGTCATTCCTAGAAACTCTGCTCCACTCTCTCAAATCCCAATCCTGGAAATATTCCTAACACAGAATTCATGTAGTTCTTTTCTGACTTTCTAGCCAAACTTTTTCTCTTAAAGAGATACATATTTTATCTTTTTGTCTTGTTTCATTTTCTCTTCATTTCACACCTCACCCAGATAAACTCAGGAGCTGACCCCACGTGTAAGAAGTTTTGCCTCTGAGAAGCTGGAGAGACCTGAGGGGTTTTTGAGTTGTGATCCCTTAAGAAATTTTTGCTCTGTAACAGCTTAACCATGACTTTTGGACCCCCACACACAATTAAATAAAATGATTTCTGTTAGGACTCAGATCCTCCTTGACCAACGGAAGTTAAATGGCAACCCACTCCAGTGTTCTTGCCTGGAGAATCACAGGGACAGGGGAGCCTGGTGGGCTCCCATCTATGGGGCCGCACAGAGTCGGGCATGACTGAAGCAACTTAGCAGCAGCAGCAGCAGCCTCTTTACTATCTCTGCTTTGAAAAAATACAGGAAAGTCAAGCATGACTCAACAAAAGTGAAATCTGGAGGCAGTGTTGGGGCATCCCTTTCTCTAGCGTGCTCTAGTGCTAGCATGGAGAAGTGCTAGCATGGAGCTGGAATTTTTCACACACTGGACACACAAATAGAAAGGCAGCAGCAGATGGAGGTTTGTTTCCAATGAAGTGGGTAACAGCATCAGGAAACATGCCAGTCAGAGGCAGAGTTTGTATTGTACAAAGTATACAAATTGAATTAAACCAGAAGAAAGTTGCTTTCTGATAAGATGGCTTCACTAGAGAAGAGGCTGGAAATCATGTTCCAATGCTAGGAATTCCCAGAGCCTATTCTTGCCTCTTCCCAAAGACTGCCAAATTATTAAAATAATGATATAAATTTATATTGGACAAAATTTTAGATTGATGTCTGTTGAGAGAATTCTAAAGCAAAAAGGTAGAAAATGAGGGGAATCAAGAGTAGCCAGACACTGTTGCCTCTGGTCTATTTCTAAGCATGGAGAGACTTCTGTTCAAGAATGAGTAAGCATGAAGTCAAATAAACACACAATATGATGTTTATAAGATAAGGCGTATTCTTAAAATTTGTATTATAAAAAGCAGAAAGAAATTTCAGAAAGCATTTTTAAAATATAGCTAATAATAAAACCGATTTATAGGTACTCTAAAAGAAAATGTAGGTAGGCAATATCACTTTGGTATTTTTGTACTGCTATACCTATAAAATGTATATTTTTAATTTAATGTTTGTATTTAAAAATAAGGTCATGAATGACCCTTTCACTTTTAAGGAGTGAAAGGGTCCTGCAAGTTCTTTTCATGAAATGTAGAAGTTCTTTCTCCCTTCCCCCATGTCCCACTCCTTTATTAAGTTGTTTTTTCAGGCATTTGCATCTGCATATATAAATATCAATAATATTCTTACATTGCTACTGGCACTTTTTCATTTTTCAGAAATTATCTATTGGCTTTTCATAGACAAGATATGGACTTAGTTCTCTTTCTCCCTGACTGTATTGTGCCCGTAACAAAAATGCCTAGTTCTCTTTCCTCGATCCTCCCATTTTGGTATATTGTAATTTGGTTAGATTCGTTGATATTAATCAACATTTATTTTTGACATCTATAATTATAGTGGTTATCATTTAATATTTTAATTATTAAAAGAAGTTAATTTATAACATAATCAACATTCTCTAAAATGTTCAGTTATACAACAATACCAGGAAGTAATTTGAAAAGAAAACTAGTTTTCTTCTAAACATAGGTACAAACTAATAGATGTGATTATATTATTTAAATTGATAATTAGAGAAATAGGTTCAAGTAAGGTTATGCCCTGGAGAAAGGGATAGCTACCCACTCTACAATGTTGCCTGGAAATTTCTATGGACAGAGGACCCTGGAGAGCTACAGTCCATAGGGTCCCATAGAGTGGGACATGACTGAATGAATAACATTTTCACTTTTTGAAGTTGTTAAAAATGGAAAGAAATAAAATTGTAGTTCACAAATGATTTTTGAACAGTTAAAGGAAAGAATTGCATGCATTCAATTTTTTTTTAATGAAGAGAACAAATAAAGTGGTTAAGTAAACATTGATAAAGCAAAAAACCAGGTGACAGTACAATGCCAAGCTTAGCACCTTTGGGCTTTCCTTGTGGCTCAGCTGGTGATAAATCCGACTGCAGTGCAGGAGACCCAGATTCAATCCCTGGGTTAGGAAGATCCCCTGGAGAAGAAAAAGGCTACCCACTCTAGTATTCTGGTCTAGAGAATTCCAAGGACTGTATAGTTCATGGGGTCCCAAAGAGTTGGACATGACTGAGAAACTTTCACTTCATTTCACTTCATTTTAGCACCTTTGATAATAAATGCAAGTGTACTGAAATCCTATAACAAAACTTTAAACATCTCAAATTAGATAGTTAAAATCCACAATCAGTGTTTAAAATGCTTTGGCTGTATCTAAAACAAATGATATAGATTGCTTAAAAGTTAAAGAATAAGAAAGATGTATCAAGTAAATGAAAAAAGAGGGTCATACCATTAGTATCAGATAAATTAGAAATATCACCCCAAAACAATCCCAAGAAAAACAGGAGAGAAATAGTAAAGATAAAATCAGAAATTAATAAATTAGAGAACAGGAACAAAAATAATAGAAATGTTCAATCTTAGAGATAGTTCTCTAAAAGAAAAATTGTCCATTCTCTAAAAAAACCTGCTTTGGATTAAAAAAGCAAATACAATTCTGTTAGGAGTATCCTACATGAATTGTAAATAAGGCATAGTATATGCTCGAATGTTTAAGATTATTTATTAGTGCTTATTACAAAATGACTGTCAACAGTAAAAACAATAGCTGTAGAAAACAATAACCATATACTAGCAATAAATGGTAGGAAACTTAATTGGAAAAAGATCCATGCAATCAGTAAACTAGAAAATTAACTATCTAAGAGCAAACTTAGTAATATACATAGTTTGGACAAATATAAAGAAAACTAAAATCCTTTACTCAAGTATGTAAAATAGGATTTTTAATAAAGTAGAAAAAGTACAGAAGATTTCATGTTTGTAGCAAAATTTAACTCATTTAAAATAGGAAGGTTTCATAATTAATAGCGGAGAAAAAATTTTGATTGGTTACAAAAATTATAAAGGTAGTTTTATTTTGTATTTTGGAAATTGTTTTTGAAATGTATTTTCTCCTCTGTGTATATATAGGCTAAAGAATGACATTGATTGTCCACAAACTGAAGGGTAGGATCAAAGATCATAAAATACGAAAGAAAGATGATATCCATTAGAGCAGTGCTTTTCAGACTGCATTTACCAGGGATCTGGATTCAATGTATGTTCTGATTCTGTAGGTCTGGTGGGTCCTAAGGTTCTGTATTTCTAAAACATGTCTCAGTGATGCATTATCATTAGAAATGGCTGAGTTCCCCAGGAACCATCACAGTACTTTGCTTATGCCTACAGACAAGACCAAAATTATTTCCAATAGTGAGGGCAGAGCTACAGGCTCAGAGATGGGACTTGGAGTGGGGAATGACATGGGGAGACATCTCTTGCTCATCACTCCTCCTCCAATTCCTTGACACTGAGGTTACAGAGGCTTTTCCATGCATAATTACCATCTAGGCAGAGGAAAGGAGTCTGGAAAGAGAACCAAAGAAAGAGAAGTCAACCTAGACAATTTCAATGTAGAATTGCATGAATATTTATAAAAAATAGATTGTTTTTAAGCAAAATGAAGTTTAGTTACTTCTAACTGTTCACCTCTTTTCTGCCTTTAGTAGGAACTGGGGAATCCAGAACAGTAAATAAAGCTATGTTTGTTTCTATGTATCCTAAAGTACAAATTTAAACTCCAGTATTTTAATGCAAAAATAGGTAGTGAAAATGACTGCATCAATTCATAAAGTGAACACATAATGTTTGGTGCTAAATTTTTTTGGTTAGATTTCCCAGGAAAATTGACATCCTTAATTTGCTATTGTTTTGAGCTATAATAAATTGGTTTGAAAATTCAATAGAAGAAATACATAGGTAAGAATAAATAAAATCTGTTCTCTGTCCAGTGGAACTGTGGATAAATTTAATCTTTAGCAAAGCTGTCTGGGTTTGACTGTCATGTATGCTTTCTACATTAGTTTCTACATACTAGAAATAGTGGTAATAGCACACTGTTAATCATGAAGGATTGTTTTAAGTATTAAATGAATTCACAGATTTATCACAGTGCCTGACGGATATGTGTTAAACATTAGCTAGTTATTGTCATTGTTTCTTGTTTTCTTTCCCAAATTTTCCTCAATAGTTTCGTATTTTCTCTAAATTCAGATATAAAAGTGAAATAAAGATTATCAACAGAAATCTTGATTTACCATGGTGTTTTTAGATGTTTGCTGCTTTGAGTATTTCAGTTAAACATAGTAGAAGTATTTCTATATTTTAATTTATTTCTTGAAGTGAGAAACTGTTGAGATTTGTGTTCCTTTTTCCTGAAAAACTGTGTCCAACAACTTTGTGCATACACTATTCTGAAAATTTCTCTGGCACCCTCAGTTTCATTTTTGATGGTATTTGACAGAAACTAAAAGACTGTATATAGTTTCAATCAGTTTTTATGAGCCAAACACCTGACAGAAAACAATCTCAGCCTTTCAGTGACTTTGAGGTGATTTGGTGGCTTATTTTTTCATGATCTTTCAATCATAATTAAAAATTAACCTTTTAGGTAATTAAAAGACCCAGGCTTTGACCATCGTTCCAATAACGTGTAGAGGCAAAGATAGCATAGTTGGCAATTTGAGATAGTATAAAGTTTGCATTTGCCATTTAGAACAGTTAATCTTAGGGACCACCTTCTCTTGTCAGGGACAAGAAATAGATTTTTGATGCTATCTAATATTGATTGAACTGCCACATAACTGATGGAGCAAGATTTGAAGGGTAGTGTTTTAAGCAAGCTTGAAGTGCTCTTTTTAACATGGTCTAATCATGTGAGAACTGAGAAAATAAAAGAATTCTAAAAAGAAGGATTTCATTAATTTCCTTAAAGACAAATGTTGCCTATGAAAAGCAAACTTCTGAATTATTGAGGTTATTTGGAAGGGTACTTTTGGAGGTGTAGTAAGGGAGAAATAATATGTGAAGATTGGGAGACTTGTTTCTTTTCCTCCCCTGAGTCAATTTGCATCTAATCTGTGTAGTCTGTGGAGCATGATGGCTTTATGCTAGCTCTTATCTCCTTATTGATATTTTGCTTATAATGGACCTAACAAAATTTTTAACCCAAGAAAAACAGACTATAGGAAAAAAGCAGTTTTTCAGCCTCAGAGAAAAACATTCCTTAAATTATTTAGATATAAAAATATTTATTTTAACATTGAAATGAAGAAAAAAAGCTAATACAGAAAACTCTAATTGAAGTAATATTTCTAGATAACTTCCTATACAGAAAGAAGAATAAATAAGCTCTGGAATTCAATTGTTTCTTGGCTTAGAATTTAAGAGTCCTACAATCTCTTTCCTTAAATAAGTGACCTGATTAGATTTCAGATATAATTAAGTGGTAGTTTTGAAGGCAACATTTCACAAAAACAATTTTATTAAAAGAAATGTTCATTGAAAATAATACTCTATTTTATTGCTAAATGAAACAATTTCTATGTCTATAATTATTTTTTTACACATTCTTTAAGAACCATGGGCTGAGGATCTGTTAATTTTTGTCTATACATAAAACACTTTCCTATTCATTCAACTATATATATATATATAATATATATGTATGTATATAATATGAACATATATATATTCTGTTGCAAAACTAATTTTTTATTAGTAGGAAAACAACCAAATTTATTTCAATAGAAGTTTACTGTAATTGAATGTATTAGTAAATGTTTTATATATATGACATATATATGTCATGTTTTATATATAGTTCAGTTCAGTAGCTCAGTCATGTCCAACTCTTTGTTACCCCATGAACTGCAAAACATCAGGCTTCCCTGTCCATCACCAACTCCTGGAGCTTGCTCAAACTCATGTACATTCAGTTGGTGATGCCACCCAACCATCTTATCCTCTGTTGTCCCCTTCTCTTCCTGCCCTCAATCTTTCCCAGCATCAGTGTCTTTTCCATGAGCCAGTGCTTCACATCAGGTGGCCAAAGTATTGGAGTTTCAGCTTCAACATCAGTCCTTCCAATGAATACCCAGGACTGATCTCCTTTAGGATGGACTGATTGGATCTCCTTGCAGTCCAAGGGACTCTCAAGAGTCTTCTCCAACACTGTAGTTCAAAAGCATAAATTCTTTGGTACTCAGCTTTCTTTATGGTCCAACCCTCACATTCATACATGACTACTGGAAAAAACATAGTTTTGACTATGCTGAATTTTGTCAGCCAAGAAATGTCTCTGCTTTTTAATATGCTGTCTAGGTTTGTCATAACTTTTCTTCCAAGAGGCAAGCGTCTTTTAATTTCATGGCTGTGATCACCATCTGCAGTGATTTTCGAGCCAAAAATAAATAAATAAATAAATAAATCAGCCACTGTTTCCCCATCTATTTGCCATGATATGTTGGGACTGGATGCTATGATCTTAGTTTTTTGAATGTTAGGTTTTAAGCGGCTGGTTCACTCTCCTCTTTCATCAGAAACTCTAGTTTCTCTTTGCTTTCTGCCCTAAGGGTGGTGTCATCTGCATATCTGAAGTTACTGATATGCCTCCTGGCAATCTTGATTCCAGCTTGTGCTTCATCCAACCTAGCATTTCACATGATGTAGTCTGCATTTAAGTTGAACAAGAAAGGTGCCAATATACAGCCTTGACATACTCCTTTCCCAATTTGGAACCAGTCCCTTGTTTCATATCCATTTCTAGCTGTTGCTTCTTGATCTGCATGCATATTTCTCAGGAGGCAGGTATGGTGGTCTGGTATTCCCATCTCTTTAGTAATTTTCCACAGTTTTTTTGTGATCCACCCAGTCAAAGGCTTTAGTGTAGTCTATGAAGCAGAATTGGATGCAAAACATATATAAGTATATATATAGGAAAAACCGCTAGACCATTCAGTAATGACCTACATCAAATCCCTTATGATTATACAGTGGAAGTGAGAAATAGATTTAAGGGCGTAGATCTGATAGATGGAGTGCCTGATGAACTATGGAATGAAGTTCATGACTTTGTACAGGAGACAGGGATCAAGACCATCCCCATGGAAAAGAAATGCAAAAAAAAAAAAAAAAAAAAGGCTGTCTGGGGAGGCCTTACAAATAGCTGTGAAAAGACGAGAGGCGAAAAACAAGGAGAAACGGAATGATATAAGCATCTGAATACAGAATTCCAAAGTATACCAAGAAGAGATAGGAAAGCCTTCTTTGGTGATCAATACAAAGAAATAGAGGAAAAGAACAGAATGGGAAAGACTAGAGATCTCTTCAAGAAAATTAGAGATACCAAAGGAACATTTCATGCAAAGATGGGCTCGATAAAGGACAGAAATGGTATGGACCTAACAGAAGCAGAAGATATTAAGAAGAGGTGGCAAGAATACACAGAAGAACAGTACAAAAAAGAACTTCATGATCCAGATAATCACGAAGGTGTGATCACTCATCTAGAGCCAGACATCCTGGAATGTGAAGTCAAGTGGGCCTTAGAAAGCATCACTATGAACAAAGCTAGTGGAGGTGATGGATTTCCAGTTGAGCTGTTTCAAATCCTGAAAGATGATGCTGTGAAAGTGCTGCACTCAATACACCAGCACATTTGGAAAATTCAGCAGTGGCCACAGGACTGGAAAAGGTTAGTTTTCATTCCAATCCCAAAGAAAGGCAATGCCAAAGAATGCTCAAACTATCGCACAATTGCATTCATCTCACATGCTAGTAAAGTAATGTTCAAAATTCTCCAAGCCAGGCTTCAGCAATATGTGAACTGTGAACTTCCAGATGTTCAAGCTGGTTTTAGAAAAGGCAGAGGAACCAGAGATCAAATTGCCAACATCCACTGGACCATGGAAAAAGCAAGAGAGTTCCAGAAAAACATCTATTTCTGTTTTATTGACTATGCCAAAGCCTTTGACTCTGTATGGATCACAATAAACTGTGGAAAATTCTGAAAGAGATGGGAATACCAGACCACCTGATCAGCCTCTTGAGAAATCTGTATGTAGGTCAGGAAGCAACAGTTAGAACTGGACATAGAACAACAGACTGGTTTCAAATAGGAAAAGGAGTACGCCAAGGCTGTTTGTGGTCACCCTGCTTATTTAACTTCTATGCAGAGTACATCATGAGAAACGCTGGGCTGGAAGAAGCACAAGCTGGAATCAAGATTGCAGGGAGAAATATCAATAACCTCAGATATGCAGATGACACCACCCTTATGGCAGAAAGTGAAGAGGAACTAAAAAGCCTCTTGATGAAAGTGAAAGTGGAGAGTGAAGAAGTTGGTTTGAAGCTCAACATTCAGAAAATGAAGATCATGGCATCTGGTCCCATCACTTCATGGGAAATAGAAGGGGAAACAGTGGAAACAGTGTCAGACTTTATTTTTTTGGGCCCGAAAATCACTGCAGATGGTGACTGCAGCCATGAAATTAAAAGACACTTAGTCCTTGGAAGAATAGTTATGACCAACCTAGATAGCATATTCAAAAGCAGAGACATTACTTTGCCGACTAAGGTCTGTCTAGTTAAGGTATGGTTTTACCTGTGGTCATGTATGGATGTGAGAGTTGGACTGTGAAGAAGGCTGAGCACCAGAGAATTGATGCTTTTGAAGTGTGGTGTTGGAGAAGACTCTTGAGAGTCCCTTGGACTGCAAGGCGATCAAACCAATCCATTCTGAAGGAAATCAGCCCTGAGAGTTTTTTGGAAGGAATGATGCTAAAGCTGAAACTCCAGTACTTTGGCCACCTCATGTGAAGAGCTAACTCATTGGAAAAGACTCTGATGCTTGGAGGGACTGGAGGCAAGAGGAGAAGGGGGCGACAGAGGATGAGATGGCTGGATGGTATCACTGACTCGAAGGACGTGAGTCTGAGTGAACTCTGGGAGTTGGTGATGGACAGGGAGGCCTGGAGTGCTGCGATTCATGGGGTCGCAAAGAGTCAGACACGACTGCGTGACTGAACTTAACTGAACTGATATATATATATACATATGACACATATATGCATATATTACCTGGTGGCTCAGTTGGTAAATAATATGCCTGTAATGCAGAAGACCCTGGTTTGATAATTGTATTGGGAAGATCCCTGGAGAAAGTAATGGAAACCCACTCCAGTATTCTTGCTTGGAAAATTCCGTGGACAGAAGAGCTTGGTGGATCACAGTCCATGGTGTCACAAAGAATCGGACATGACTGAGCAGCTAAACCACCATGACATATATGTAATGTTTTACAATTTCTTAAAATATGATCTTGAATACTATCATCTTTTTAAAGATGTTGTTTGACTAGCTACTTTTACTTTGGTCCAAACAGAAGGACAGTAAAAATATTAATATTAAAATGATGGAACACAAAATAATAGCAAGTACAGAGTTTTGCTTTCTTTTCTTTTTTCTCTTTTAGTAAATAAAGAGACTTGTGCTATAGAAATGTAACCTGAATTGATGTGATGCACACAAGATTCATACAAGTATCCATTTAGTTGACATACATTAAAATTCATTTGTTTTTAATGTAAAGACCTGAGACTTTGAAGAAACACACAGTTATATAATCACTAATAACTTTCAATCTGATACCAACAACTCATTTTCTATCTTCTAAAAGTGGCAAACATGTCATGTATAAAATTAGAAAACCTTAAAGGAAAATGAGAAAAACCACACAATATCTATACCCACAAAACATGGTTAATAAATTGGTATCTGTGCTTCCAAAGTTTTTTCTGTGTATATTTATAGTTTGGGCTTTCCTGATAGCTCAGTTGGTAAAGAATCCACCTGAAATGCAGGAGACCCCAGTTCAATTCCTGGGTCAGGAATATACGCTGGAGAAGGGATAGGCTACCCACTCCAATATTCTTGAGCTTCCCTGGTGGCTCAGCTGATAAAGAATCCGCCTGCAGTGAGGGAGATCTGGGTTCAATCCCTGGGTTGGGAAGATCCCCTGGAGAAGGGAAAGGCTACCCACTCCAGTATTCTGGCTTGGAGAATTCCATGGACTGTATAGTCCACAGGGTCACAAAGAGCTGGACACAACTTTTTTTATAGTTTACCTAATTGTACTGTATTGTACATGCTGCTCTATGGGTTTTTCTCCATAATATGGTCTGATTACTTTCCTTAAATGTTGCTTAAATAAGTAAATTAAATATTACTGTAAAACTTCCAGAAAGCAGAAATAGAAGGAACATACCTCAACATAGTAAAAGCTATATATGACAAACCTACAGCAAACATTATCCTCAGTGGTGAAAAATTGAAAACATTTCCCCTAAAGTCAGGAACAAGACAAGGGTGCCCACTTTCACCGCTACTACTCAACATAGTTCTGGAAGTTTGGGCCACAGCAATCAGAGCAGAAAAAGAAATAAAAGGAATCCAAATTGGAAAAGAAGAAGTAAAACTCTCATTGTTTGCAGATGACATGATCCTCTACGTAGAAAACCCTAAAGACTCCACCAGAAAATTACTAGAGCTAATCAATGAATATAGTAAAGTTGCAGGATATAAAATAAACACACAGAAATCCCTTGCATTCCACACTAATAATGAGAAAGTAGAAAAAGAAATTAAGGAAACAATTCCATTCACCATTGCAATGAAAATAATAAAATATTTAGGAATATATGTACCTAAATAAACTAAACACCTATGTATAGAAAACTATAGAACACTGATGAAAGAAATCAAAGAGGACACTAATAGATGGAGAAATGTACCATGTTCATGGATCAGAAGAATCAATATAGTGAAAATGAGTATACTACCCAAAGCAATCTACAGATTCAATGCAATCCCTATCAAGCTACCAGAGGTATTTTTCACAGAGCTAGAACAAATAATTTCAAAATTTGTATGGAAATACAAAAAACCTCGAATAGCCAAAGCAAACTTGAGAAAGAAGAACGGAACTGGAGCAATCAACCTGCCTGACTTCATGCTCTACTACAAAGCCACAGTCATCAAGACAGTAGGGTACTGGCACAAAGACAGAAATATAGATCAATGGAACAAAATAGAAAGCCCAGAGATAAATCCATACACATATGGACACCTTATCTTCAACAAAGGAGGCAAGAATATACAATGGATTAAAGACAATCTCTTTAACAAGTGGTGCTGGGAAAACTGGTCAACCACTTGTAAAAGAATGAAACAAGAACACTTTCTAACACCATTAATATGATGTTTTAACATTTAAAAAATTACTGCAAAGCACTTCCCTGTATGTCTAGAACACAGTTTATCTAGCCCTCTCCCTACTATTAGAGAATTACATTGTTTTCACCTTATTCCTTTCAAAATCTATACTAGTAACAACTGTCTCAGCTTGGGCAAACTCCAGGAGATGGTGATGGATAGGGAGGCCTGGCACGCTGCAGTCTATGGGGTTGCAGAGCATTTGACATGACTTGGGGATTGAACAATGACAAAACAAATGTTTCTGTGTCTATTTTCATAACATAGCTTTTAAAATATTTTTTAATTTGTTTTTAATTGGAGAATAATTGCTTTACAATGTGTTGGTTTCTGCCATATAGCAACATGAATCAGCCATGAGTATACTCATGTCCCCTCTCTTTTGAGCCTCCCTCCCACCCACTGCATCCCAACACTCTCATCCCACCCCTTGTCACAGAGCACCCGGGGCTGAGCTTGCTTTGTTATACAGAAACGTCACACTAGCTACCTATTTAAAATATGGTAATGTCTGGAAGGAAAGTTATGACCAACCTAGATAGCATATTGAAAAGCAGAGATATTACTTTGACAACAAAGGTCCGTCTAGTCAAGGCTATGCTTTTTCCAGTGGTCATGTATGGATGTGAGAGTTGGACTGTGAAAAAGGCTGAGCGCCAAAGAATTAATGCTTTTGAACTGTGGTGTTGGAGAAGACTCTTGAGAGTCCCTTGGACTGCAAGGAGATCCAACCAGTCCATTCTGAAGGAGATCAACCCTGGGATTTCTTTGGAAGGACTAATGCTAAGCTGAAACTCCAGTACTTTGGCCATCTTATGCAAAGTGTTAATTCATTGGAAAAGACTCTGATGCTGGGAGGGATTGGCGGTAGGAGAAAAAGGGGATGACAGAGGATGAGATGGCTGGATGGCATTACCGACTCGATGGATATGAGTTTGAGTGAACTCTGGGATTTGGTTCAGGGACAGGGAGGCCTGGCATGCTGTGATTCATGGGATTACAAAGAGTCGGACACAACTGAATGACTGAACTGAAATGAACTGAATGTATATGTTTCAATGCTACTCTCTTAACTTATCTCACTCTCTCCAAGTCTGTTTTGTACATCTACGACTCTATCCTCGCCCTGCAGATAGGTTCATCGGTACCATTTTTCTATATTCCATATACATGTATTAGTATAAGATATTTGTTTTTCCCTTTCTGACTTTATATTAAAAAAAAAGATCTTTTTTATAAAAAAGATCTTCACAACAAAGATAATCACAATGGTTTGATCACTCACCTAGAGCCAGACATCCTGGAATGTGAAGTCAAGTGGGCCTTAGAAAACATCACTATGAACAAAGCTAGTGGAGGTGAAGGAATTCCAGTTGAGCTATTTCAAATCCTGAAAGATGATGCTGTGAAAGTGCTGGACTCAATATACCAGCACATTTGGAAAACACAGCAGTGGCCACAAGACTGGAAAAGGTCCGTTTTCATTCCAGTCCCAAAGAAAGGCAATGCCAAAGAATACTCAAACTACTGCACAATTGTACTCATCTCACACACCAGAAAAGTAATGCTCAAAACGTGAACCACAAACTTCCAGATGTTCAAGCTGGTTTTAGAAAAGGCAGAGGAACCAGAGATCAAATTGCCAACATCCACTGGATCATGGAAAAAGGAAGAGAGTTCCAGAAAAACATCTATTTCTGCTTTATTGACTATGCCAAAGCCTTTGACTGTATGGATCACAATAAACTGTGGAAAATTCTGAAAGAGATGGGAATACCAGACCACTTGACCTGCCTCTTGAGAAACCTATATGCATGTCAGGAAGCAACAGTTAGAACTGGACATGGAACAACAGACTGGTTCCAAATAGGGCAAGGAGTACGTCAAGGCTGTATGTTGTCATCCTGCTTATTTAACTTCTATGCAGAGTACATCATGAGAAACGCTGGACTGGAAGAAGCACAAGCTGGAATCAAGATTACCAGGAGAAATATCAATAACCTCAGATATGCTGATGACACCACTCTTATGGCAGAAAGTGAAGAGGAACTAAAGAGCCTCTTGATGAAAGTGAAAGTGGAGAGCGAAAAAGTTGGCTTAAAGCTCAACATTCAGAAAATGAAGATCATGGCGTCCGGTCCCATCACTTAATGGGAAATAGATGGGGCAGCTGTGGAAACAGTGTCAGACTTTATGTTTTTGGGCTCCAAAATCACTGCAGATGGTGACTGCAGCCATGAAATTAAAAGACACTTAGTCCTTGGAAGAAAAGTTATGACCAAGCTAGATAGCATATTCAAAAGCAGAGACATTACTTTGCCAACAAAGGTCCGTCTAATCAAGGCTATCGTTTTTCCAGTGGTCATGTATGGATGTGAGAGTGGGACTGTGAAGAAAGCTGAGCAGTGAAGAATTGATGCTTTTGAACTGTGGTGTTGCAGAAGACTCTTGAGAGTCCCTTGGACTGCAAGGAGATCCAACCAGTCCATTTTGAAGGAGATCAGTCCTGGGTCTTCTTCGAAAGTAGTGATGCTAAAGCTGAAACTCCAGTACTTTGGCCACCTCATGCAGAGAGTTGACTCATTGGAAAAGACTCTGATGCTGGGAGGGATTGAGGGCAGGAGGAGAAGGGGACGACAGAGGATGAGATGGCTGGATGACATCACTGACTCGATGGATGTGAGTCTGAGTGAACTCCAGGAGTTGGTGATGGACACAGAAGCCTGGCGTGCTGTGATTCATGGGGTCGCAAAGATTCATGAGGTGCGTTCATCCATCTCAGTTCAGTGACTCAAATTTGTTCCTTTTAATGTCTGAGTAATATTGCATTGTATATATATACCATAAATTTTTTATCTCTCCATTCATCTGTCAATGGACATGTAGGTTGCTTCCATGACCTGGCTATTGTAAAGAGTACTGCAATCAATACTGGCATAGAAGTTATCTCTAAAGAAGTAGAATCACTTGGCAAAAATGCACATACATTTAGGCAACTTATATAACTCTCAAAATTCATTCTTATTAAAAATATTTATTATTATTAATATAATTCTTAAAGAAGACAGTGAGTGGGGGCTAGAATAGAGATAAAAACCAATCTCCCTACCCGAAGTAGAGAAAAACATCTCAGATTAAGATTATTTTTTAAATCAAATGAATATTTTTCCCTATCTCAGGCTAAACTCAGGGAAAAAAAAAAAAGAAGTTATAAGTCTATATGAAAAGTCAATTAAAGGCTTTATCCCAGTGGTCCTCAACCAGGGGTAATTTTTGCTCATTGTCTCCCAACTTTTGAAAATGTCTGAAGAGATTTTTGGTTGTGACAACTGGAAGGGGTTGGTATTGGCATCAAGTGGGTAGAGGCCAGGGATGCTGCTAAATATCTACAATTTATACAACACTGCTCCACCCCCACATAAACAAAAATAAACAGCAAGAGATACTACTGAGGTTGAACCCAAAACGTTAGTAATACTGAGGTTGAGCAACTTTATCAGAAGCTGAATGAAGATGAGAAAGAGCTCACAGTAAGGACAAATTCTAGCAAACCTTTCCTTGAAAACTATTTCAGAGGTCATAGGCTCTGAAGCTTAACCTGAGTAGATGTATGTACGAGCAAGAAGGTTATAGGTCTGACGTGTGATGGGGAACTCACTCTCTCTTTCTCTCTCTCTCTTTTTTTAAAAAATATTAAATAGATGTAGCTCACAAATACATTAGAAAGGAATGGTTGATAGACATTCTTTTTTACTATAAGCTTTGCTTCACAGGTTACTTCGTTGAACATTTCAATGTTAGTACATATGCAGAGGTCATTGGGTTTTACATTTATAGGATTATTTTTAAACATTTTAAAAATAAAAAAATCATTCAGATGTGGAAACATAGAGTTCATAGTATTTTAGTTAAGTCTAGATAGCTGATTTATGTGCACAAATCAACTGTGGTTGCTATTGGTATTTTAGAAAGAGTGACTAAATTCTCTTAGCTGGTTGCTAGGGGATGTGCCTTGAAAAGCCAACTGATTTCAGTGAAAACTATGTTTCACAAAGGGTGAGACTGTAGAGGACTGTTTCAAGGAAATGTAAATCATATGTTTGATTTTAGCAGGGTTTAATCAACACCTTTGGGACTGTGATTTCTGATATATTATGAAATAAGGAAATAACCTCAATTCTCATGTCATGATACCATCTAGTATATGAAGTATACCGAAACAAATATCATGTGTCAGATGAATAAGTCTTACAAATAATAGATAATTGATATTCTAAAAGTGAGTTAAGCTCTCACCGTTTCCTCTAGGAAGGATAAAGCTTGGTAATTACTATTTCCATCTTAAAGATGGGACATAGGGAGAGATGATAGACTAAAACAATGAGAATACTTTTTATTAATTGCCTACTTTATTATTACATAATCCTCAATAGATAAGTCAGGCTTCTGGTCAATGGATGGGTACATTGAGGTACAAAGTTGCAAAAGTTTGCAAAAGTATTTACAGTATTCTTTTATCTCATTGGATTTTACAGAGATCAACTATAGAACTTATATAAATTTAATATAGATTGGCAGAAGAGACTGATGGGCTACAGTCCATGGGATTGCAACAAGTCCGACATGACCTAGTGACTGAATACGCACACACCTTGATGATACAGATGATGACATGGATGAATAGTCCCCTGGGATAGAAAATAATTGAGACCAACCTCATACTGAGGACATAAATGAATTAGAATTGGCCAAGAGAAGCAAATATTGCCTTTGTCTAATTATTGTAGGAAGTAGCAATTCAGTATCAACCTAGTGTGTCAAAACGAAAGTATTTCAGTTGACTAGGGCGGACATTCTTCAAAATTCAGATAGACAATATTAAATAATTTCAGTGCCTATTTAGATCAATTTGTTTAATTACTTTGGAATAGATTTTGCAGGCAAGCTGTTTGGAAAACTGTGTTACTAAAAGCATTTAGAGCAACAAGAATAATGCTGGGTATTCTTCTGCTATCAAGAAAACAAATTATTTACACTTGTTCTAAATTTGTACATGTAAAATAATTTCTTCCATGCTATGCAGGGTTAAAATGGGACCTCTGTCAAGATCTAGCTCAGGAAATTTTACTCAAACAGAATGTTCTGCCTTTGTAGTATTGATGATTCCTTTAGTATAGTAATAATGAGTCTACATCTTTACCTGTGCCAGAATTATTAATCAGAACTTAGTATAGTCTTAGTGTATTAATTTTTTCAGGTGTAAGAAGTACTCTCCAAATAAATAAAAGCAGCAATAACTTATATAAATAATAAATCAAGTTCTTTGCCTTTATGACTTTTTAAGCAATTTAAGTAACACTTTTTCACCAAATTATAATGAAAAACAATGGAACAACTTAATTATGAACTAGATAATACATCTCTTTTCTACTATACCTTTAAATTTTATTCTCTTTTCAGAGAGAAGTTGAAGTTGAATGATAATACAAAATATTAAATAATAAGATCCTGTATAAACAATGCAATCTCTTGAAAAGTGGCTTATTTATACCCATATAATTAAAGCATTTATTTTAAAGTTAATGCATATCATAAAAACACTGAATATATCTTCTTTTTTATTCAGCTAGCCAGGGACTGTTCAATAACTCTTAAGAAAAAGATCTAGTGTAAGATCTTCCTTTATATTTCAAAAATACTTCAAAGTAGTACGTGAAGTTTTGTCCTTCCATTTCATATAGTCCTGAAAAATTAGTACCAAGGATGCTGTAATATGGAAACTCACAATCTATATTTAATTGAATTGTACTTCTTTCAAGTAGGGAGCTTTTGCTAAAAAAGTAAACATCATACCACCATTATGAGCCAGAAAGTACAAATGTTTTCTTTGTATAAAAATCATGCTTTTGGCGGCATTTTTAGCAGCCCTTAGTCACTTCACTTTCACTTTTCACTTTCATGCATTGGAGAAGGAAATTGCAACCTACTCCAGTGTTCTTGCTTGGAGAATCTCAGGGACGAAGGAACCTGGTGGGCTGCTGTCTATGGGGTCATACAGAGTTGGACCCAACTGAAGTGACTTAGCAGCAGCAGCAGCAGAAGCAGCAGCAGCAGCAGTTGTTGACAGTAATTTAATATTGAACATGTATAGGATACTTTTACTCCACATTGTCTTTGAAGTGTGAGTTCCATCCATCTTAATAAATATAAGAGGTAATTTCACCCCCATCCATATAGAGAAGGTGTAGTTAAAAGGCACATTTTTATCATTTATTGCTTTATTCTGCCTCTGCAGAATTTCTTAAAAGGCTTAGACTAGATGGGGGGAAAAAAAAACCCTGAGGTCAAACAATTTTTATTTTTTGCTTTCATATAGAAACCCACTTTTGAAAAGATAACTGACAATGTAAAGCCATATATAATAAAGCCAAATGATTATGCTAATATTTACAGGTAATCAAAATGATAGTCGATTGAATATTGATACTTTGGAAGTAATAAAGAATTGAGAAAGTAAATGAGAGTAAACACTTTTAGGTGTTTCAACAGGATACTGAATGAAAAAGAAGATAATTTGTGGGGAAATAGGTAGCTTCTTCAACGTGATCCTATAATAGCACTGAAAACTTTCTCAGTTTTATATTAGAGTGTGGAGGACACAATACAAGAGGACTTTTCAGAACATAGCTTTTTATTTTTAACTTTTTTTTTACCTTTTTGTTTTTTTTTTAAAAATTTAATTTATTTATTTTAATTGGAGGCTAATTACTTTACAATATTGTATTGGTTTTGCCATACATCAACATGAACCCACCACGAGTGTACATGTGTTCCCATCCTGAACTCCCCTCCCACTTCCCTCTCCGTACCATCCCTCTGGGTCATCCCAGTGCACCAGCCCCAAGCATCCTGTATCCTACATCAAACCTAGACTGGCGATTCGTTTCTTATATGATATACACGTTTCAATGCCATTCTCCCAAATCATCCCACCCTCTCCCTCTCCCACAGAGTCCAAAAGACTGTTCTATACATCTGTGTCTCTTTTGCTGTCTTACATACAGGGTTATCATTATCATCTTTCTAAATTCCATATATATTCATTAGTATACTGTATTGGTGTTTTCTTTCTGGCTTACTTCACTCTGTATAATCGGCTCCAGTTTCATCCACCTCATTAGAACTGATTCAAATGCATTCTTTTTAATGGCTGAGTAATACTCCATTGTGTATATGTACCACAGCTTACTTATCCATTCATCTGCTGATGGACATCTAGGTTGCTTCCATGTCCTGGCTATTATAAACAGTGCTGTGATGAACCTTGGGGTACACGTGTCTCTTTCAATTCTGGTTTCCTTGGTGTGTATGCCCAGCAGTAGGATTGCTGGGTCATAAGGCAGTTCTATTTGTAGTTTTTTAAGGAATCTCCACACTGTTCTCCATAGTGGCTATACTAGTTTGCATTCTCACCAACAGTGTAAGAGGGTTCCCTTTTCTCCACACCCTCTCCAGCATTTATTGCTTGTAGACTTGGATCACAGCCATTCTGACTGGCGTGAAATGGTACCTCATTGTGATTTTGATTTGCATTTCTCTAATAATGAGTGATTTTGAGCATCTTTTCATGTGTTTGTTAGCCATCTGTATGTCTTCTTTGGAGAAATGTCTATTTAATGATGAAGAAAAGAGCAGCAATCTTCCAGCAAAGCTGACCTTCTAAAGAAAATTAACATTCTTAGCATACTCTGTTTTAGTGCAATGTAGCTGCAGTCCATGGGGTCAGGAAGAGTTGGAAACGACTGAGCAACTTCGCTTTCACTTTCATGCACTGGAGAAGGAAATGGCAACCCACTCCAGTGTTCTTGCCTGGAGAATCCCAGGGATGGGCGAGCCTGGTGGGCTGCCATCTATGGGGTCTCACAGAGTCGGACACAACTGAAGCGACTTAGCAGCAGCAGCAGCACGACTCACTAGAGCAAGTCAGATGAAAAGTTAGAGGATAAGAAGTTCCAGTCCACACACTGTAACTAAGTTGCCAGGCAGTCTTGGGGGCTGGTATTAACATAACCCGATTGCCTTCTCTCAATGGCTGTAGAAGATAATATAACCTATTATACTAATGAAGATGACCTACTAAAAGAATTTTAGTCTTTGGCAGTATTAAGATGAAGATATGCAAAATAAGTACACTTTAATTTGAAAACTTTTGTGATCGGTGTGGATAATTTCCACAAAGACATGAATATGTGCTACAGAACAGCTAAATTTGAGACCTAGGTGCACCAAAGGATGATGGAATGGGAATTTGTTATATTGTTTAAAAGTTCTGGTTTGAAATGTTATGAGCTTTCACCCTAGGACTGCTTTAATAACATGGTTTAATCTCTAGTCTGGCATCAGGATGACAACTGTGGCAGTTCCCAGCCTCACAGAAGTGATGTAAGTCTTAATTAATGTTTGTAAAGCCATCTAGGAGCCATGAATGAGAAGAGTTATGAAAAGGGGAGGTTATGTTATTATAAGAAGCAAGTGCATGTTGTCTTGCATTACACTAATATGACAACAATATGTATCATTCCATTATTCATAATAGGTGTAACCAAGCTCCTATTCAACATGATGAGAACATTTAAAATTTTCATGTTAATGAATTCACAGATAATAAATTGCCTCATAGGCCGTGTCTATGTGCAAAGGCACCAAATTATTATAGTCTTTCTCTACTAGCATACTTTACTGAATAAATGCACTATAATCATTAATAGAACAAAGAATCAGAAAGATTTCTATTTGTAAATTTGTGTCAATCATGCTTCAGGTAGGCACAATAGGCTTATTAGCTCAAACATGGTTTAGAATTCTTCTGTGTCAGTATTAGAGGGTTTTTTAGCTGTAAGATTTTGGTAGGGTTATCTATTCTGTTCCAAAGAGTAACACTTCCTCTGGTGGCTACCAAAAGGATCAAAATTAACATTGAAACTTGTGTAGGCAGCAAAAGTTGACTAGTTATGTTATCAGAAAAAACCACTTAGTATTTCAAACTTCTTTGTCTGCTATAAATTATTTTTTAAAGTATTTTTCGAAGTTTTCTAAAGCCCAAATTCAACAATGCATGTGAACTGTAACTCAAGACACAGAAATAAACTATTCATTATATTTAGAACCAAGGGTTAACACAATTTCAAAATATATCCAGAGTCTGACTACTTGAGATTAGCTCTACTGTTGCAGTTCTGGCCTACATCATCATAATATCTCACCTGGATTACTGAAATCAACTTGTAAGTGGTTTCCTGGCTTCTACCCTTGTCTACAAACAGTCTTTTCTTAGCACGATAGCTAGAAATTAGGCAGAGGAATTCCCTGGTGGTCCACTGGTTAGGGGACTTCCCAGGCAGCTCAGTGATAAAGAATCACCTGCCAATGCAGAAGATGCAAGTGATTCAGGAGATGTGGGTTTGATCCCTGGATCAGAAAGATCCCCTGAAGGAGGAAATAGCAACTCCCTCCAGAATTCTTGCCTGGAAAATCCCATGGACAGAGGAGCTTGGCGGGCTACAATCCACACAGTCTATGGGGTCTTAAACAGTCAGACATGACTGAATGGCTGAGAATGCATGCCAGTGGGTAGGGATTCGTACTTTCACTACCAAAGGCTTGAGTTCAGTCCCTGAACTAAGGGACTGGACCAAGATCCCACAAGCCACAAGTTATAGCCAAAAAAAGAAAAAGAAAAAAAAAGATATATTACGTCTTTTGAAATGGTCCCATAGTTCCTGAAGGCTTCCCTGTCAGCTCAGTGTAAAGAAATGGGTTGCCATTTCCTACTCAAGGGGATCTTACTGACCCAGGGAAAGAACCTGCATCTCTTGGATCTCTTGCATTGGCAGGCAGATTCTTAACTGATAAGAATCCATTACTGAGCTGCTGTTTGCCTATCCACTGAGGAAGGATGTAGCACTTATGTCAAAGGACACATTCTCTCTTAGAAGACAGACTGGAATGCAGTACTTGGATGCAATCTCAAAAATGACAGAATTATCTCTGTTTGTTTCCAAGGCAAACCATTCAATATCACCCCAATCCAAGTCTATGGCCCAACCAGTAATGCTGAAGAAGCTGAAGTTGAATGGCTCTATGAAGACTGACAAGAACTTCTAGAACTAATACCCCCAAAAGACTGTCCTTTTCATTATAGGGGACTGGAATGCAAAAGTAGGAAGTCAAGAAACACCTGGGGTAACAATCAAATTTGGCCTTGGAATACAGAATGAAGCGGGGCAAAGGCTAAGAGAGTTTTGCCAAGAGAACGCACTGGTCATAACAAATAGCCTCTTGCAACAACACAAGAGAAGACTCTACACATGGACATCACTAGATGGTCAATACCGAAATCAGATTGATTATATTCTTTGCAGCCAAAAATGGAGAAGTTCTATACAGTCAGCAAAAAGAAGACCGAGAGCTGACTGCGGCTCAAATCATGAACACTTTATTGACAAATTCAGACTTAAATTGAAGAAAATAGGGAAAACCAATAGACCTTTTGGATATGATCTAAGTCATATGCCTTATGATTATACAGTGGAAGTGAGAAATAGATTCAATGGATTAGATTTGGTAGACAGAGTGTGTAATGAACTATGGGCAGAAGTTTGTGACATTGTACAGGAAACAGGGATCAAGACCATCCCCAAGAAAAAGAAATGCAAAGAAGCAAAATGGCTGTCTGAGGAGGCCTTACAAATAGCTCTGAAAAGAAGAGAAGCAAAAAACAAAGGAGAAAAGGAAAGATATACCCATTGAAAGTAGAATCCAAAGAATAGCAAGGAAAGATAAGAAATCCTTCCTCAGTGATCAATGCAAAGAAATAGAGGAAAAAATAGAATGGGAAAGACTAGAGATCTCTTCAAGAAAATTAGAGATACCAAGGGAACATTTCATGCAAAGATGGGCTCGATAAAGGACAGAAATGGTTTGGACCAAGAAGCAGAAGATATTAAGAAGAGGTGGCAAGAATACACAGAAGAACTGTACAAAAAATGATCTTCATCACCAAGATAATCACAATGGTATAATCACTCACTGAGAGCCATACATTCTGGAATGCAAAGTCAAGTGGGCCTTAGGAAGCATCACTATGAACAAAGCTAGTGGAGGTGATGGAATTCCAGTTGAGCTATTCAAATCCTAAAAGAGGATGCTGTGAAAGTGCTGCACTCAATATGCCAACAAATTTGGAAAACTCAGCAGTGGCCACAGGGCTGGAAAAGGTCAGTTTTCATTCCAATCCTAAGAAAGGCAATGCCAAAAATGTTTATCATCTCACACGCTAGCAAAGTAATGCTCAAAATTCTCCATGGTAGGCTTCAACAGTACATGAACCATGAACTTCCAGATGTTCAAGCTGGTTTTAGAAAAGCCTGAGGAACCAGAGGTCAAATTGCCAACATCTGTTGGATTATTGAAAAAGCAAGAAAGTTCCAGAAAAACATCTACTTCTGCATTATTGACTATGCCAAAGCCTTTGACTGTGTAGATCACAATAAACTGTGGAAAATTCTTCAAGAGACGGGAGTACCAGACCACCTGACTTGCCTCTTGAGAAACCTGTATTCAGGTCAGGAAGCAACAGTTAGAACTGGACATGGAACAACAGACTGGTTCCAAATAGGAAAAGGAGTACGTCAAGGCTGTATATTGTCACCCTGCTTATTTAACTTCTATGCAGAGTACATCATGAGAAATTCTGGGCTGGAAGAAGCAGAAGCTGGAATCAAGACTGCTGGGAGAAATATCAATAAGCTCAGATATGCAGATGACACCACCCTGATGGCAGAAAGTGAAGAGGAACTAAAGAGCTTCTTGATGAAAGTGAAAGAGGAGAGTGAAAAAGTTGGCTTAAAGCTCAACATTCAGAAAATGAAGATCATGGCATCTGGTCCCATCACTTCACGGCAAATAGATGGGGCAACAGTGGAAACAGTGTCAGACTTTATTTTTCTGGGCTCCGAAATCACTGCAGATGGTGATTGCAGCCATGAAATTAAAAGACGCTTACTCTTTGGGAGAAAAGTTATGACCAACCTAGACAGCGTATTAAAAAGCAGACATTACTTTGCCAACAAAGGTCCATCTAGTCAAGGCTATGATTTTTCCAGTAGTCATGTATGGATGTGAGAGTTGGACTGTAAGGAAAGCCGAGCTGTGAAGAATTAATGCTTTTGAACTGTGGTGTTGGAGAAGACTCTTGAGAGTCCCTTAGACTGCAAGGAGATCCAACCAGTCCATCCTAAAGGAAATCATTCCTGAATTTTCATAATAAGGACTGATGCTGAGGCTGAAACTCCAATACTTTGGCCACCTGATGCGAAGAACTGACTCATTTGAAAAGACCCTGATAGTCGGAAAGACTGAAGACAGGAGGGGAAGAGTATAACAGAGGATGAGATGGTTGGATGGCATCACTGACTCAATGGACATGAGTTTGGGTGAACTCTGGGAGTTGGTGATGGACAGGGAGGCCTGATGTGCTGCAGTCCATGGGGTCACAAAGAGTTAGACATAACAGAGCAACTGAACTGAACTGAATTGAACTGGAATCATTTTTGGACTTCCCAGGTGGTGCTAGTGGTAAAGAATCTACCTACCAATTCAGGAGATGCAAGAGATGTAGGTTCAATCACTTGGTTTAGAAAATCCCTTTGAGTAGGGAATGGCAACGAACTCCAGTATTCTTGCCTGGGAAATCCCATGGACAGCGGAGACTGGTGGGCTACAGTCCATGGGGTCACAAGAGTCAGACATGATTTAGCAACCAAACAACATAGTTTCTGTTGTTCTGAGTTTTTGTTTGGTGTATGTGTGTGTGTTTCATTCCTTTTTATCTCTGCAATTCACTTTTGGAAGTTTCTATTAACATATCTTTAAGCTCATAAATTCTCCCCTCAGGTATGTCCAATCTAGGAATGGACTTATTAAAGTCGTTCTTCACTTCAGTTTATAGTTCAGCATCAGGTACAATGTCTGATATGACACTGCATTCTTCTGTTTCTTTAGATTCAGGGTTGAAGTTGACTTCCTCCTATGTTATACTCTTCATGGATATTAGACTGTGGCTTCCTTCACCACACTTCCTCACTCAGTAGTTTTCTCTTTATCAGAAATATACTATGCATTCATATATGTGCATATTTTTGTAAAATACTTTAATATTATTTTAATGGCATCTTGGTCAACCAAGTGGTTGCCTCTCGCTTGCAAGAGGACTGAAATATTATGTAAGTGTTGTAAGTAGTGGATGGGAGGAGGGACATATGACTCTCAGGTATCAAGTATCTGCTGTATTTCATGCATTTTTTTTTGGATGTAGAAGTGGGTAATATGTAACTAGACTTAACATCTTAATTTCCTGTATCAGTTTATTGAAATTTTGACACAATTGATAGTTTCACAGACAATCAGGTTACACCAAAGTTCATACCTGAACTTAATGTTCTTTCCACTATTCAAGACTATGAGCTTTTACTGGTTTAGTTTATTGTACGTATAATTGCAACACACTTCTTTCAAGACATCATGCAGAGATTTCTATAACAAACTGGTATATTATAGTAAAGATAAAATTTTAGAAATCAATTAATTTAAAATATCACCAAAACCTCTCAGCATAGACACTTTTATTATTATATATCATAACAACTTATTTCTTAGAGCATTTTGCAATAATATGAGCAAGCTATTTTTCTCTTAATAACTATGCTAATATTGCTATTTTCCAGTTTGAAGATGGAATTGAGTCAGCATCCTGTGCCTCATGTTCTTCTAACTCTCTTCATAAATTAAATGTGACATAAATTAAATTCAGTTGTCTTTTTCAATAGTGTTTTCAAGAACTCTAGGCCATCACTACATTTTCTTTAGCCTTAACTCTTCTATCTTGCTCCATTAAAATAGAGGTTATTTTATAGGAAAATGCTTCATTTCTTTTGAAAGTGTTATGATATTGACAGAGAGCTCAAAAGTGAAATGTATGATGCCTCATACACCTTGATCCCCCTGTCTCTTCTCCATTAAAATACAGCTTTGTACTTTGCGGAATGGGGCCTCCCTGTTGGCTTAGTGGTAAAGAAACTGCCTGCCAGTGCAGGAGATAGGGGTTTGATCCCTTGATAGGGTAGATCCCTTGGAGGAGGAAATGGCAACCCACTCCATAGTCTTGCCTGGAAAATCTCATGGACAGATGAGCATGATGGGCTACAATCCATTGGGGTGCAAAAGACTCAGACCTGACTTAGCAACTAAACCAACAACTCAGTAGAATACTAACTCAAATGGCTTTTTAACATTATTTCTTTGTATGCATGGTTCTATAGAAGTGAAGTTATTGAAATTCAACAGCCTAGTCTCAGGATAACCATATCTATTTAATGATATTACTAAAATTGAAGAAATCATTAAATTAAGAAACAAAAATTATCATTTTTATGTAAAAATATAAAAGTTTTACCTTGGCATAGTTTATAATAGCATTATATTAACTTGCTCAATAATTTTGAACCATCAAGTTATTTAATATATTTTCATAGGCCTTTACCTTGTCTTCTTCTTTACAGGCTTCCCTGGTGACTCAGAAGATAAAGTGTCAGCCTGCAATACAGGAGACCCGGGTTTGATCCCTGGGTTGGGAAGATCCCCTGGAGAAGGAAATGGCAACCCACTCCAGTATTCTTGCCTGGAGAATCCCATGGACAGAGGAGCTTGGTAGTCTATAGTCCGCGGGGTCGCAAAGAGTCGGACACGACTGAGCGACTTCACTTGACTTGACTTGACCTTGTTTCTAATATTACTTATTATCAATAGTTAATGGTGATAATAGATTTTCACTTAGCTTTCTTTAGAACTCTTTGTATTTTCTCTCAATATTTAATCCTTTGTCATCAATGTAAATAATGAAACACTTGAAGAGCTGATTAAGTTTTAAGTTATCCTAAAAGCAATAAAAATCAGTGTAATTATCACCTCTATTTAATAATCCTCTTTGCTTCTCCTCCCTATGTCAATGCTAGATCTGAAATTTACTGTCTAATTAGTATTAAATATTTTACACAGGGACTCCCAAAGAGGGTTCAGTGTAATTTCATGAGCTAGGCTAATATCCAAGAAAATATGATGTTTCATTAGCGATCATTTGGAGGGTTGTATTGCAACTCAATTTATTTTAAAAATTTTACAAAATTGTTTAGTAGGAAAGGATGTTAGGAAATCAGTTGACTTTTACTCAATATAACAATTGATTTTTTCGATTTCTCGGTAGTTATCATCTAGCCTTTGCTTGACCATTTATGGTGCTTATGGTCTCTCCCTTGAGATGGTCTTATCCACTATGGGGCAGCCATAAAGGTTAGGAATCATTATCTAAACTTGCCTCTTATCATTTATACCAATAAGCTCTCTTTCTCTACTAAGAAGCCACATTGTTTACTTTAGCACATTTTATTACAGATGATAATTATTTATGAGTATATTTGAGGGAAGAAAAATACATGTATAGTTACTTAAAAGAAAGAGAAGAAGACATAGTAAGATTTTAGAATAGGAAGCAGAGGTAGGGACTGTGTGATTTTCTCTCAGTGAAGTAGCAGAGAAAAAAGGGTATTTGATTAAAAATTAGATTAAATATGCTTTGAGGTTATAGTTTGATCTATTTAGGTTAATAGAAGTGAAGCAGAGGATGCTACATCTGAGATAACAGAAGTTAATAAAGAAAACACAGAGCATGAGATTGGGAATCTTAATTATGGGCATGATCATTGGACCAGAATTTGTCATAAGTTCATGAAATCCTTCCAGGCAACAGAGCCAAATGAAGTAGAATAAATTAGACAGATGTGTATTACCTACTAGCTTAGGATTTTTGTTATTAGTCCTTTATTACTTGTGTCAGATTTGTATTTCATATTGAATTAGCAAACTTGAAATTACTATAAATGATTAGAAGAATGTTTGTTTATTAAATAAGCAATAGAATTCTGATGATGAGATTTGCATCCTTTTATGTGTTTCTGAGGAAGTCAATAAACGTTCCTTCTACCAGATGCCAACTTTTATTTAGTAGCTTTGACTTGGAAACAGTTTAAGACGATATTAAAAAGCCTAAATGGTGATTATTTCTCACTGTCAGTGGTAGAAACTACTAGATGTTGATATAGTATCTATTACCCCATCTACTTTACTAACAGAAGCCTGCCCAGTTGGACTACATTTTTCATACATTTTTAGAATTATGAGTAGCCATTAAGATATGAGTGCAAGATGTCGTGCTGGTGTTTCTAAATTTTTTTTTTTTTTCTAATAACGTGTGGACTCATTTGGGAGGGTATGCCCCTTCTCATTTTTCTCCTCTTCCTTCTTCCAGTCTCAAACTAAATGGCTAAAAAAGGAAATGGCAACCCACTCCAGTATTCTTGCCTGGAAAATCCCATGGAAGGAGGATCCTGGCACATTATAGTCCATGTGGTCGCAAAGAGTCCGACACGACTGAGCAACTCCACTTTCACTTTCACTAAGCAGTTATCTTGGACCTTGAGGCAATTTTGTCAATGGAAGCCAGCTCTAAAGATTAATGTGTATGAAAGACAGGCTAAGCTTGGATCCCAAGTGCCTGTGTAATTTTCGTATAAGCTCTGGACTCCGTACATCTGAACTTTCCCTAATATAAAGAAAAATAAACATCTATATTACTTGCTAAGTCACTTCAGTCGTGTCCGACTCTGTGCGACCCTGTAGACGGCAGCCCACCAGGCTCCCCCGTCCCTGGGATTCTCCAGGCAAGAACACTGGAGTGGGTTGCCATTTCCTTCCCCAATGCATGATAGTGAAAAGGGAAAGTGAAGTCGCTCAGTCGTGTCGGACTCTTGGCGACTCCATGGACTGGAGCCTACCAGGCTCCTCCGTCCATGGGATTTTCCAGGCAAGAGTACTGGAGTGGGGTGCCATTGATGTTATTTTGAGACAAGATGTTCTGTTCTCTGAAGACAAGTCTAATTCTATCTGATGAATACCCAAACTGTAATTGCTGTTGTGAGGAAATGGCTCCTGGGAAGGTAAAGCATTGCTACTGTTTATAAATATTATAGGATTTGCTGGCTCCTAAAAACAGGCATGTCACATTATCTAAGGATAATAGCAATTTTGCTGGGTTCAATGGAAGGCTGGGTAGCAGCTTGCATGTGTTCACAGGCTAGGGAGCATAGAGACCTGAATAATTGAATTCAAACAGTCACTTTCTGAACAATTCTGGAAAAGTGGCATAAGCTCTTTAAACCTCATTTTTTTTTCCAGCTACAAATTGAGTGTAATAATAATTTCTATCTTGTAGGTTTGTTGTGAAAATTATATAAGCTAATATATATAAAAAATTTATCACAATGCCTAAAACTTATTAGAGGTGAGATGTTATTATTGACCTTGTCTTTGTTATCAGTTAAGGGTAGGGTGATTCCCTTCCTGATTTATTGATTTGCTCCGCCTCTTGCTTCTTAACATTATTATTTCCAGTAGCCATTATGTTCAGCATTGCTCCTGGCCTAACCTACTTTCTTAATAGTCATTGGTTCATGGGGAGTGATGGGGAGAGCAAACAATAAGCAATATTTAATAGATTTAGAATGTCTTTGTTTACTAAATTCAGGGAATGAAATTTATAGGCGTGAAATTTAAACATTACAGGCTGTGTTTTCCTTGATTGTTAGTAATTAATTATGAATTACAAGATTTAAAAAGTGAAGCACACATCTTTATTTTCAAATATAAAGTTTTATAGTATCTTAACTTATAAAACTTGAAAAAACTGAGATTTTCTCTTCACAGCTTATTGATATATTGTCCTTAAGGCCCAATTCACAGTCTTATGTGGGTCACTTTCTATTTGGCTGTTTAACTTTGTGGTCTAGGTTGGATAATTTCCTGAACTATCAATATTTCCAAATTTGGGTTTGGTTATTGCATTTCCTGCCCCTTCCTCTAACTTAATCTGACCAATGAATAGGGCCCTTACAGTTTTGTGTTACATTGCAGAGTCAAGGCCACATCTCTTATTATATCATATTACCTGAGAGAAGTTTAGTAGAGACATGGAGTCATGGAATATCCTGAATGGATTGGACTGTTAGCTGGTTTTTAGCTGAGGTTAGTGTTTTCTTTCTTTCTTTTTTTTTTTTTTTGACTTCTGGCTTTAAATTAGAGTCGAGGTTGGAGGCAAAGATCAGGGATTTCTTAAGCTTAAAGATGAAATTAGTGGCTCAAACCCTTTCCATCTGTCACTGACTGAGATACGTAGTTGGATAATATGCAGGTAAGGTGTATTTTAAGGTTGGTTGGAAAACTTCTATTTAACTGTCAGCCCAAATATTTGAAAAATTTAGTTAAATATTTTGTTACTGATGACTTGGATTTATTTGTGATATACATTCTCATTAATCTATTACTTAAAGAAACCTATTTATTATAAATGACAATTGCTGTTCTCTATGGGCATCTCAGATTCAGAAATTATGAAATGGTTCTTACAACCTTGTTAGTTCTATAACATAAAATTTTGATAGTTGCTTGATGAAAGCAACACTTTGAAGTACATTCAGAAGTTAGATCTGGACATGTGATAAACAAATCTCTTTCTAACATCAGCAGGACTTCCTCTTCTGTCTGAAGTTGCTAGGATACTATCTTAAAGAAATAACTCATTTGATTAACTGCAAATAGAAATTGCTTTTTTTACAAAAAAGTTCATACATTTATAATAACCTAGGTCAGGCATAAATCTATACTAGCTAAATGTTGAGCATATGATCTGATGACCCTCTTGAATATAAGAGAAAAACTTATTTTCTTCATCAAATGCATGCTACAGAATGATTTTAGGCATGTTTCACTTAAAAATGAAAATATTATTGATAAAAGGATATATATATTCTCTTGCTTTGTCCTAGATTTTATTTATCCTCTTTGTAAGGATTAGTTGAAATGCCACATGCCAAAACACTTTGAACCTTAAAATGAACACACAAATCCAATATTTTTTTAAACAGTGGTGTCCTTCTTGGCAAATGAAAATCTTGCCAATTAGCTATGCCTCTATTACCTATTGCCTGATCATTAGCATTACAGTCTATACTTTATTCTATAATAAAAAAATCCCTCTAATATTATGACAATGGCCATTATTATGCAATATTTTGGGTAAAGACTTGTCTTAGGCACCACAAACATCTTTCTATGGTTATACAATTTATCTATTGGACAGGTAGTAACCTTGGTCTTAACATGAACACTGCAAAGGAGCTCCACTATATAATGACCTTGCTTGGCTCTTTTTATATCTAGTGAAATTCGAGTATCACTTTTGGACATACAGGATGAAAGCCAAAAAGGTTATTTAAAACAGCATCCATGACAGAATCATTTATCCAAATAAGTCAAATTTGCCCATTTACTTATTAGCTGTTCCCTTATGTGAGACAAGAATTGTTGATTTTTCAAAAGCATTGTTAGCTTGATATATTCTTAGAGCAGAGTGATACAGTCTATGCATGTGATATTTTCTTCACATGTGGTACTGTATTAATCTGTTCCAGCTGCTATAACAAAACACCACAAACTGGGTAGTTTTTAAACATCAGAAATGAATTTCTCCCAGTTCTGGAGACTGGAAGTTTGAGGGCACCATATGAGCACGGTCAGATGAGGACCCTCTTTCCTGGTTCATAGCTAGCAGCATTTTGCTCCTTCCCTGTGGAAATGGCTTAGGATCCCTGTGAGGTCTCTGTACATTAATTATTAAGAATGCTGATACCATTTGTGAAGGCTCTACCTCATCATTTAAATATTTCTCAAAAGGTCCCACCCTTTAATGCCATCACACTGGACATTAATGTTTCAACATGTGAAGTTTAGAAAAAATTTAGTCTAACAATCTATGCCTCTTGGGTTGTTTAATTTATTCACATTTAAGTTTTTATTACTATGGCTATATTTATATCTACCATTTTATTTTTTCACATCTTGACTTTTTTGCTTCTCTATTTCTCCTTTTTGTTTCCTTTTGCATTCAGTAAATCATTTCTATTTAACATTTCAACATTTTTAATGAGGTTTCACTAAATTATTCTGAGCATTTTTTCTTCTTTTTTTTTTTTGTTTTAGTGGTTGCTCCAGGGCTAATCATATACATTTAAGCTTGACAGAATCATCTTCAGGTATATACAAACTTAATTCCAATATATAGGAATGTTATCCTATATAGCTCTATTCCCTTTTCTCCCTTTGTGCGATATTATATATATATATACACACACATATATATACCTATTAATATTACAAATGTTATAATTATCAGTTTACCATTTATAGATATTTCTTAGTAAAAAATGGCTTTGTTCTTACTCATGACCTTAAAGCTGTTATTAGCAAATGTATTACAAAATATTACATATCTATATAAGTCCAACATTATATTTGGGCTTATATTTTATTTTATTAAGTTATTATTATTAAATTATAAATAAGTTATGAGAAAGAATAAAAATGTATTTATAGTCTTTTAAAAATATAATTACATAATTACCTATAGTAGTACTCCCTATTCATGTGGATTCAAATTACTATCTGGGTTTACTTACTTTAATCCTGAGGAAATTGCCGTAGTATTTCTTGTAAAGTGGGTCTGTTAGCAACAAATTCTTAATTTTTTGTTTACTTTTTGTAGTTTTTAAAAAGTAAGCTATATGTGTGAATGAAAGTAAACAGAAATGAACACATTTCATAAGAGGTGAGTAATAATTTACAAATCTCTATAACAAATTGATAATTTTTTTGACATAATAATCTAGTAATTCTGAAATTTGAATTTACAACTACATTTGCATTGGCTGGCCTTTTGTATGAATTGGACAGGCAATCAATTTGAATCTTGATTCATCTCAGTTCTTCTGAGCATCAAAATGCCTCATTGAAGGTAATATACAGATTCTTTTACATAGCTTATGTGTCTGATGACTAAAAGTGGGTAGCACTGACAGAGTATGGAAAACACTTGAAATTCTCATTTTTGTTTTGCTAAAGGTTAGATTCCCAGATTGAAAAGTTTACATTTTTTGAGAACACAAAGACACTTACTAAGAAGTTCTATACTTATCAAATCTACAGATTTGATTTCATGCAGTATCATGTGATTCCTGATAGTTATTCAGAGGGTGCCTTATAAAATTACTTAAGTTATTGGAATCCCTAGAGCTGTAAATATTTTATATTCTGGTTGTGGAGTGTTTAATATGAAGACAAATCTACATGTGCTGGGAGGCAAATTTAACCTTTATTTGTTATCCGAGAATTCTGTATTTGTTGCTATGCATGGAGTACTGCTTTAGTACCTATATTTAGTAATTTGCCTAATGAAAGGTAAATTCCTGAGGGGCAAGGATTCTTATATACCGTTCTTAATATTAATCAATTTAATATATCACTCACTCCAATACTAGTTTTTCAGCTCCACGAGTGACCTTTCTGAAGAAATCTGACATAGTGATACATAATAATGATAATATGACAATTACTTGGCTTTACTTTATGCTTTTCTTTTCAGGACTTTATAGTGCTGTGGTGTGCTTAGTCACTCAGTCGTGTCCGACTCTTTGTGACCCCATGGACTGTAGCTTGCCAGGCTTCTCTGTCCATGGGTATTCTCCAGGCAAGAATACTGGAGTGGGTTGCCATGCCCTCCTTCAGGGAATCTTCCCAACCTAGAGATTGAAGGCAGGGCTCCCGCATTGCAGGCAGATTCTTTACCATCTGAGCCAGCAGGGAAGCCTAAGAATACTTGAGTGGGTGGCATATTCCTTCTCCAGGGTATCTTCCCAACCCAGGAAACGAACTGGGGTCTCCTGCATTGCAGGCAGATTCTTTACCAGTTGAGCTACCAGGGAAGCCCAGGACTTCAAAATACTTTGGGCCTTTTTCTACAATTAATTTTCATAAAAGCTCTGTAATGTGGTGGAAATCACTTATGAGAGGGAGCACTAGCACTTCAAGAAAGAGTGGCATTTCTATTTGATGCGATGGTAAGTGGGATGGTTTCCCAAATCCCTCTTTTTGATTTTTCATTGCTAGTATACAGGAAGGCAAGAGATTTCTGTGTATTAATTTTGTATTCTGCAATTTTACCAAATTTATTGAATTCTAGTAGCTTTCTGATAGCATCTGTAGGATATATATATATATATATATTTTTTTTTTTTTTGTATAGTCTCATTTGAAAAGCAAGGGAATTCCAGAAAAAACTATCTACTTCTACTTCATTAATGACGCTAAAGCCATTGACTGTGTGGATCACAACAAACTGTGGAAAATTTTTCAACAGATGGGAATACCAAACCACCTTATGGCCTTCTGATAAATCTGCATGCAGGTCAAGAAGCAACAGTTAGAACTGGACAAGGAACAACGGACTGGTTCCAAATCGGGAAAGGAGTATGTCAAGGCTGCACATTGTCACCATGCTTATTTATATATGTCAAGTACATGATGTGAAATGCCAGGCTGGATGAAGCACAAACTGGAATGAAGATTGCTGGGAGAAATATCAACAACTTAATATATGCAGATGATACCACTTTGATAGCAGAAAGTAAAGAGAAACTAAAGAATCTCTTGATGAGCATGAAACAGGAGAGTGAATAAGCTGGATTAAAACTCAACATTGAAAAAATGTTAATTATGGATTCTGGTCCCATCACTTCATGGCAAATAGATGGGGAAAAGTGAAAACAAGGGCAGATTTTTATTTACCTGTGCTCCCAAACCACTGCGAACAGTGACTGCAGCCATGATATTAAGACATTTGCTCCTTGGAAGAAAAGCTATGACCAACCTAGACCAACCTATTTAACTGCATATTAAATAGCAGAGACATCATTTCATTGACAAAGGTCCATGTAGTCAAAGCTATGGTTTTTCCAGTAGTCATGTACAAAAGTAAGAGTTGGACCATAAAGAAGGCTGAGTGCTGAAGAATTGATGCCTTCAACCTGTGGTGCTGGAGAAGACTCTTGAAAGTCCTTGTACAGTAACAAAAAAAAAGAGGCAAAAGACCTATACTCAGAAAAATGTAAGATACTAATGAAAGAATTCAGACATGGCACAAATATATGGAGAGATATATCATGATATCATGTTATTGGATTGGAGAATCAGTTTTGTGAAAATGACTATAATACCCAAAGCAATCATATAGATTCAGTGTAATTCTATCAAATTGCCATTTGTTGTCACAGAATTAGAACAAAAAATTTACATTTTGTATGGAAACTCAAAAGACCACAAATAGACAAAGCTATCTTGAGAAATAACAGCAGAGCTTGGGGAATCAACTTACCTCACTTCAGACTGTATGACAAAGCTACAGTAATCAAGAAACTATGGTACTGACACAAAAACAGAAATATAGCTCAATGGAGTGGATAGAAAGTCTTGAGATAAACCCACATGTCTGTGGCCACCTAATCTATGACAGGGAGGCAAGCATACACAATGGAGGAAAAGACAGTCTCTTCAAGAAGTAGTGCTGGAAAAACCGGACAGCTACATATAAAAGAATAAAATCAGCACCCCAATGTTCATCGCAGCACTGTTTATAATAGCCAGGACATGGAAACAGCCTAGATGTCCATCAGCAGATGAATGGATAAGAAAGCTGTGGTACATATACACAATGGAGTATTACTCAGCCATTAAAAAGAATACATTGGAATCAGTTCTAATGAGATGGATGAAACTGGAGCCGATTATACAGAGTGAAGTAAGCCAGAAAGAAAAACACCAATACAGTATACTAACACATATATATGGAATTTAGAAAGATGGCAATGATGACCCTGTATGCAAGACAGCAAAAGAGACACAGATGTGTAGAGCGGACTTTTGGACTCAGAGGGAGAGGGAGAGGGAGAGGGTGGGATGATTTGGGAGAATGGCATTGAAACATGTATACTATCATGTAAGAAACGAATCGCCAGTCTATGTCCGATGCAGGATACAGGATGCTTGGGGCTGGAGCACAGGGATGATCCACAGAGATGTTATGGGGAGGGAGGTGCGAGGGGGGTTCATGTTTGGGAACACATGTACACCCGTGGCGGATTCATGTCAGTGTATGGCAAAACCAATACAGTATTGTAAAGTAAAATAAAGTAAAAATTAAAAAAAAAAAAGAATACTCTCTGACAGCATATGCAAAAATAAACTCAACATGGATTAAAGACCTAAGTGTAAGACCAGATACTATAAAAGTATTAGAGGAAAACACAAGGAGAGTACTCTTTGAAATAAATCATAGCAAGACCTTTTCCAATCCACTGCCTAGTGTTATGAAAATGAAAACAAAAACAAACAGGTGGGATCTAGTTAAACTTTTTTTACACAACACAGGTAACCGTAAAAAAATGAAAAGACCACCCTCAGAATGGGAGAAAATATGTGCAAATGAAGCACTTGACAAGGGATTAATCTCCAAAATATACAAACAACTCATGTAGCTCAATATCAAGAAAACAGCAACCCAATCAAAAAAATGGGTAGAAGACATAAATAGACATTTCTTTTTCAAAGACATACAGATGGCCAAAAAAAAAAAAAAAAAAAAAAAAACCACATGAAAAGATGCTCAACATACTAATTGTTAGAGAAATGCAAATCCAAACTGCAGTGAGGTATCAATTCACACTGGTCAGAATGGTCATCCTCACAAAATCTATAAACAATAAATGCTGGAGGGGCTGTGAAGAAAAAGGAATCCTCCTACACTGTTGGTAGGAATGTAAAGTGGGATAGCCACTTCAAAGAACAGTATGGAGGTTCCTTAAAAATCTCAGGGTAAAGCCTCGCATGATATAGCAATCACACTCCTGGGTATATATTCCAGAGAAAACCATAATTCAAAAGGATACATGCTCCCCAATGTTTGTTCCAGCACTATTTACAATAGCCAAGATATGGAAGTGACCCAAATGTCCGTCAACAGAGGAATGGATAAAGAAGATAGGGTACATATATACAGTTGAGCATTACTCAGCTATAAAAAGGAACAAATTAATGCCATTTGCATTAACATGGATGGGTCTAGAAATTGTCATACAGAGTGAAGTTAAGTTAGAAATAGGAAGACAAATATTGAATATCACTTAAATGTGGAATCCATAAAAATGGTTCAGATGAATATATTTGCAAAGCAGAAGTAGAGTTTCAGTTGTAAATAACAAGCTTATGGTTACCAAGGGCACAAGGGGGAATGGAATAAATTTGAAGTTTTGACATATATACACTACCATATATAAAATAAATAACTAATTAGAACCTATATATAGAACAGGGAATTCTACTCAGTGCTTTGTAGACTGGAAGAAAATCTAAAAAATGGTGGAGATATATATATATATAACTGATTCATTTTCTTGGGCTCCAAAATCACTGCAGATGGTGACTGCAGCCATGAAATTAAAAGATGCTTGCTCCTTGGAAGAAAAGCTATGATAAAACTAGACAGCATATTATAAAGCAGCGACATTACTTTGCTGACAAAAGTCTGTCTAGTCAAAGCTATGGTTTTCCCAGTAGTCATGTGTGGATGTGAAAATTGGACCATAAATTAAGCTGACCATCAAAGAATTGATGCTTTTGAACTTTGGTGTTGGAGAAGACTCTTGAGAATCCCTTGGACTGCAAGGAGATCCAACCAGTCAACCCTAAAGGAAATTAGTCCTGAAAATTCATTGGAAGGACTGATGCTGAAGTTGAAACTCCAATACTTTGGCCATCTGATGTGAACAGACTCATTGGAAAAGACCCTGATGCAGGGAAAGATTGAAGGAGGAGAAGAAGGAGATGACAGAGGACGAGATGGTTGGATGGCATCACTGACTCAATGGACTTGAGTTTGAGCATAACATCTGAGGTTTCTGACTCAAGTTACCACTCCAAATAGACATACACATTGATCACTAGATAGTTGCCCAATAGACAATTCCATGTGTGATTCACTGCATTAAAATATGTGACTTCTATGGTAGTGCTATTCAAAAGCAGAGACATTACTTTGCCGACTAAGGTCCATCTAGTCAAGGCTATGGTTTTTCCTGTGGTCATGTATGGATGTGAGAGTTGGACTGTGAAGAAGGCTGAGCACCGAAGAATTGATGCTTTTGAACTGTGGTGTTGGAGAAGACTCTTGAGAGTCCCTTGGACTGCAAGGAGATTCAACCAGTCCATTCTGAAGGAGATCAGCCCTGGGATTTCTTTGTAAGAAATGATGCTAAAGCTGAAACTCCTGTACTTTGGCCACCTCATGCAAACAGTTGACTCATTGGAAAAGACTCTGATGCCTGGAGAGATTGGGGGCAGGAGGAGAAGGGGACAACAGAGGATGAGATGGCTGGACGGCATCACGGACTTGATGGATGTGAGTCTGAGTGAACTCCGGGAGTTGGTGATGGACAGGGAGGCCTGGCGTGCTGCGATTCATGGGGTCGCAAAAAGTCAGACATGACTGAGCGACTGAACTGACTGAGTGAACTGATGATAGTGCTAAGAATCAATCCATCGTAACCCTTATCGGGATACTGTGAATAAATAAGACTAACACATTAGCACCTAAAGATACACACATCCATGTATCCACAGATACAGTCCAGTATACAGAGGATAAAGATTCCAATCTAGAACGATTAGAACACAAACCTTGGCTCTACTGGGATTTCTGACTTATGTATGCAGGTGTGTCTGTTTATAACTGTGCAATTTTTGATGAGAAACAATAGTTTCAATCTATGATGGTAAAGGAATACAACACATTATAGAGAGAAGGTTCATTCAGATGTGACACAGAAGATTTTGACAAGTTAGATCACATAATTTCAGAGAAAATATGATAATGTTACTGTTATGGACTGAATTGTGTTTCCCCAAAATTCATGTGTTGATGCCTTCATCTGTATACTTCAGAATGTGACTGTATTTGTAAATGGAGTCTTTAAAAGAGATAATTAAGTTATAGTGGAGTCATTAGTGTGGGCCCTAATCCAGTATGATTGATGTCTTTACAATAGAGAATCATGATGCAGATACAGGGATGGCCATGTGAGGGTACAGGGGGAAGGCTACCATTTTGTAAGCCAAGGAGTGAAACACAAGAAATCAATCCTCCTAACATTTGATCTGCAGAAGGCAATGGCACCCCGCCCAGTACTCTTGCCTGGAAAATCCCATGGACGGAGGAGCCTGGAAGGCTTCAGTCCATGGGGTGGCTGAGGGTCGGACATGACTGAGCGACTTCACTTTCACTTCTCATTTTCATGCATTGGAGAAGGAAATGGCAATCCACTCCAGTGTTCTTGCCTGGAGAATCCCAGGGACGGGGGACCCTGGTGGGCTGCCATCTGGCACAGAGTCGGACCCGACTGAGGCAACTCAGCAGCAGCAGCAGCAGCAGCAGCAGCAGCAGCAGCAGCAGCAGCAGCAGCAGCAGCAGCAGCAGCATCTTGATCGGGGATATCTGGTATTCAGAACTGTGAGAAAATAAGTTTCTGTTTTTTATTTATTTATTTATTTCTAATTTTTATTTTTACTTTATTTTAATTTACAATACTGTATTGGTTTTGCCATACATTGACATGAACCCACCATGGGTGTACATGAGTTCCCAATCCTGAACTCTTCTCCCACCTCCCACCCCATATCATCTGTCTGGATCATCCCCGTGCACCAGCCCCAAGTATCCTGTACCCTGTATCGAACATAGACTGGCGATTCATTTCTTACATGATAGTATACATGTTTCAGTGCCATTCTCCCAAATCGTCCCACCCTCTCCCTCTCCCTCTGAATCCAAAAGTCCATTCTATACATCTGTGTCTCTTTTGCTGTCTCGCATACAGGGTTATCATTACCATCTAAATTCCATATATATGTGTTAGTATACTGTATTGGTGTTTTTCTTTCTGGCTTACTTCACTCTGTATAATTGGCTCCAGTTTCATCCATCTCATTAGAACTGATTCCAATGTATTCTTTTTAATGGCTGAGTAATACTCCATTGTGTATATGTACCACAGCTTTCTTATCCATTCATCTGCTGATGGACATCTAGGTTGTTTCCATGTCCTGGCTGTTATAAACAGTGCTGCAATGAACTCCTAGAGGAGAACATAGGGAAAACACTCTCCGACATAAATCACAGCAGGATCCTCTATGATCCACCTCCCAGAATACTGGAAATAAAAGCAAAAACAAACAAATGGAATCTAATTAAAATTAAAAGCTTCTGCACAACAAAGGAAACTATAAGCAAGGTGAAAAGACAGCCTTCGGAATGGGAGAAAATAATAGCAAATGAAGCAACTGACAAACAACTAAGTTTCTGTTTTTTAACCCACCAATCTGTGGTATTGATATACTATATCCGTGGTATTGATATGCTCTATCCGTGGTACTGATATACCATATCAATACACTTTGTATGTGTATTGTGTACATTTTTGTATGATGACCTTAGCTATCATAGTTGGCATCTATACAGTTACCAAGATGAGAGATTCTTTAAGGAAATTCAGCTCAAAAAACAATGGCAACTCCAACAGTATAACTTTCACAAAACCCAGAAGGAAAGAAAATTCTAAATCTAACAAAAACACAAAAAAAGAATGCAATTAAAAGAGGCATGCTGCTGCTGCTGCAAAGTTGCTTCAGTCATGTCCGGAATATTTAATAAGACATTGTGTAAGAATCTAAGAATAAACAGGAAATTGCAAAAAAGTCAACTTGACACCCCTTTAAAAATCTCCCTCCATTCAAGCATTGTCCCTTACTTGGCTGCCAGCTTGAACTTCCTAGACTCTTGACATCCAGGGGGGATTATCTTGAAGGCTAATGGCACAATCTTGAACATCTTCAAGCTTTGTCTGAAGTTCCCAGAGTCTTATTTTCTCAAGAGTCTTTTATTCCTGAATCTTCACTTGCTTTTTCCATGTTGCCTGATGTTAATCTGTATGTGAAAATGTGATCACTCACCATTTTCTGAAAATATTCATCCACATTAAATATCTCTTGAGTTTAAAAAACTCATTAAATGTTTGTGAGGTCTGTGGAGAGTCTCTATCAGGCTCCAGTGAATTTTTCACTACTCTCTGTCTTTCTTCTCTCACATTCTCATCTCTCTGTGTTTTCCTTTTCTCCTACCTTTCTTTCTGTGGAGCATACAAATTCTCTCCAATATTCTAACATATTGGTTTTGATCCTTCTGAGAGATGTTTAGCATCACACTCAAGTTTTAGTTATAGATGTTTATGTTCTGAGCAAACACATAGTCTCCAAATTCTCAGTGTAAACTTTGTTAGCAGCTTTTTAAGAATGCTTTTTTCCATCTCATAAACAACAAATGCAGACAAACTTAGAAGAAAATTATAAAATGGTAAAAATAAAGTACGGCATTATGTAGGTCAACACTTTATAAAAATCATAAATAGTGAGATCACTTTATAAAATAATCTATCACTTTATAAAAATCACAATAGCTTTAATGAGAGAATAAAAGTACTGATTACTCATATAATGTGTTAATTTCAGTTGAATCACAGTATTTGATTTTAACCAGAGCTAGATAGCAATGTAAATATAAGTAAAAAATCATGGACTTTGTTTTCTGCTTCCTCAAAAGTTAAACTTTATTTTGGGAAAAATATTCCTAAAGGAAAAGATGTGCAATTTTCTTTGTTTCCTCTTGGTTAGGAAATATAATTTCTAATGTTTCAGTGTGAATTTTTTATTGGCCTTTGAGTAAAAAAGATAGTGGTTGAATGAATAGATATCAGTATGGGCTTCTCAGGTGGATCAGTGGTATGAAGAATCCACTTGTCAGTGCAGGAGACACGGGAGAGCCAGGTTCCATCCCTGGGTTGGGAAAATCCCCTGGAGAAGGAAATGGCAACCCACTCCATTATTCTTGTCTGGAAAAATCACATGGACAGAGGAGCCTGGCAGGCTACAGTCCATAGGGTTACAAAAGAGTTGAACACAACTGAGCAACTAAGCATGCATGCATAAATGTCAGTATAGTGATTTCTGGGTGTGTACTAAATGCTGCTATAAAAAGAGAAGATACAAATGAGATATGAAATATTAAGGCTAATAGTCTATGTTACTCTAGGAAAGGAAAGTGTGAACAAAGAAGTTGCCTTTTGTTTCTCACACAGCGCTTGCACTAAATTTCAATCATATTGTGGTGGAGAGTATATCGATGAATACCTCAATGACAAGGTCTGTAATGTTATTTTTTGTGTGTGTTTATTGAGTTAAAAGTCTTTGAGAGCACTTCACTGGTATTTAGAATTCATTAGAAATACATGTTGCAATTTCTGGGTTGTAAATTCTTTAAAATAATTTGACACAGTAAATGAAATTTATATAGGGAGATTTAAGATCCAATCTAATACCTGTTAAATAAATAGTTCTGTGATTTAAAAATTATTTTAGACTACTGCTACTTTTGGTTTCATAAAATTAATTTGATAAACATTGAACCAAATTAGCTGTATAATTGAATTTCATTATATTTTTCTAAACTATGCCATGCTGTATAAATCACATAGAAAGTTAATAGATTGAATGTTTCCTATTCCATGGATCTTATTTCTAGTTCTTGACAGTCAAAGCTTCTATTGTTAAAGTAACTGAAATAATAGTAGCATTTTAATAAAGATGATTATGATTTATGGGTACTACATTCACTTGGTAATTTTTTTAAGGCCAAGTAATGTTTACAAATATGAAGTTGATTCCTGTGAAATGACTCTTTTTGTCAAGTTATTTCCACGTGTGTCTGCATTTTCACATCCATAGTCAACGTGGGCTACTTTCATCTTTCAAGACTATTGGTTGGTTTGGGGTAAATATTAAGATTGTATTATTTAGATATTGTTTCTCTCAATTCATTACAGAGCAGTTTGGAAAGTGTTCCAGAACTTCCTGTCTCCTATACCTACATTCCTAGTTCTTTATTTTTTTTCTCTAGGACATAGATATGTCAGTCATGTGTTATCATTCCAGTTTATGAGAAATTAGATTCTAATTTAATTTGTTGATCTGTCTTCTTCAGAAGTTTCATATTGATGAACTATCATTTAAAATTGGTTCTTGCTATTCTAAGCAATGAGGACAGGGCAAACTTATGAATATCTTTATGTTTGAGTTCATTTCCACATTCAAATTGTCTAATTTAAGGAGTTTTTTTTCAAGTTTGGTGATGTTAATTTGCATTTTTGTTTTAGACATTCAGATTGATTTTCCTCCTACTTACTTTATCTTCTGCATGCTCTGTTGCCTGTTGTATTCCATCTTTTTGATTTTTTCTCATTTATATTTTCTTATGACAAGTAACTTGATTTCTTTCTATTATTATCTTAATTGCCAGAGTAGAAAAGGAAAAGGGTGTGACATTGCATTGGAAGTATAGTGATTACCTATTATTGATCATACTTGACTTTGAACTCCCAAGTATAGGTTCCTTTTGTAGAATTGGTTAATTATAGATATCTGTTTATAAATCAAATGTATTTTACTTTAATTTTTAAATTACTCTAATTTCTGTAAATAACATTGAGATTAACAACTTTCACATTCGTAGCTTCCATGACTGTTTCTTGCCTGTGAAAATGACCCTTTGAATGGCAAAAATAAATTCACTTATTAAATGTCAGAAACATCTCAACCAATAATTTATAAACTAGACTTCACTACTTGAATTTATATTTTGTCCCAGACTTGGTATATTTATGGTAGATTAAGTGTTCTCTGTTTTGTATTTTGTTCATATATATGACATGCCCATATACCATGAAAATCTTTTCTAAAAATATAGTATCAAAGCAAAAATTGCACTGAAAAAAGTATTAAGGCAAGGAAAAATTTATCCACTGCTATTGCAGTAGGGGAGTGATGCTAGAATAAGTCTGAACTGCACGAACATGGAGAAGGCACTGGTGACCCACTCCGGTACTCTTGCCTGGAAACGCCCATGGACAGAAGAGCCTGGTAAGCTGCAATCCATGGGGTTACGAAGAGTTGGACGCGACTGAGCGAACTTCACTTTCACTTTTCACTTTCATGCATTGGAGAAGGAAATGGCAACCCACTCCAGTGTTCTTGCCTGAGAATCCCAGGGACAGGGGAGTCTGGCGGGCTGCCGTCTATGGGGTTGCACAGAGTCAGACACGACTGACATGACTTAGCAACAGCATGCAACATAGGGAGTAGTTTTTTTATGGACTGAAGTGAGTTAGTGGAAAAGTACTGGAGGACATGAGGGATAAGTCATAGACTATCTGTGTCTTCTAATTGGCTTTAACCTTTTTCCAAAGGAAAAGTTAACTTCTCATATCTTCATGATAGGAGGCAATTTTGTAACTTGGAGCAATGTGCCATCTAAAGTTAGGCTTCTACCTTTTTGCAGAAATTGGGAAAGAGGGGGGCTATCTCCTTTGATGGTTACTTTTAGAAGAGATGATTCCCAGACCCCTAAGAAAGACATGTTTGGATTGTAAAGCTGTCAAGAGGGTTTTAAAAAAATTTACATCTCAAGGGGCAGAGAAAGAATTTACAAATTACAAGCTTTCTGAAGGAAATGTTCTAGAAAAGGGAGATCTGGAACCTGGAGTCAGGGAGGAGCTTGTCTAAACCTTAGTCAAATTGAAGGAAGCATTAATGCATCTTGATCTTGGTGACTGTCATTAATTGAATGTATAGCACACCTTCAAATTTCCTTATGAGTTTGTAAACTTTTATAGAAAGAATTTAGTTACTATAGAAATCCAACCATTCTGCCAAACTTTAAGATTTGTGTAGAATCCCCATGGACAGAAGAGACTGGTGGGCTACGTACAGTCCACGGGGCCACACGGAGTCAGATATGACTGAGTGATTAGTTATGACTAATAGTTATTAGCACAGATAATCATTGTTATTTAGAAGATTATTATTAGCACAAATAATAGTTATTATTTGGAAGATAATTCATTTAAATAGCATCTGATGTTGAAAGTGGCAGAATAAGCAAGCATGGTAGAAATCCAGGGTAATATCTTGCAAGGTTTGCTTGAAAAATGAGTGATAACTGTGAGTACTGAAAGCTGCTGCTGCTATTTCCTGTGAGTGCCTTTTAGGTCAACACATTAGTTCTGGAGTTTACAGAGCTCCTTCACTCCATTATTTTATTCTGTTTTTTCAACAAAACTTCAAGCTAATTTCTATACTAAGTGTGTAACCTTGGGCAAGTCTCTCAGCCTCTTTAAAGGCTTCATTTTGGAGTTAAGCTTTCTGTTTTGAAGTGATATTTGATAATACAGTTTTCTAACAAGATGGTTTTTATGCTTTGTAAGGTTTAATTTACTTATTCAAGAAGCATCTGCTAAGAACCCAAAGATGTGGAGGCATGGCACCAGGCCTGAGAAGAAGGCATTTATATCATTTGAGTGGATTGTACTCCAATATTTATTAAAATAAATGTATAATTTCTGTTGTATGTTAATGAGGATGTAGTAGAGTAGATGCTACACGAGACAGAAACTTTATCATCTGGTTCACATATGAATTCTCAATACTAAACTCTAAACAACTATTTAAAATTTTGTGCAAAATTCTGTGTAGTGCAGTGGAGGGTAGTGCAGGACAGTGGAGGATATGGCTGCAGTCTGTGTGAAACTGACTTGGCCCATATGGGCTGCTACAACACAAACAGCACAAGCTAGATGGCTTATAAACAACAGGAATTAATTTTTCACTGTTCTGGATGTTGGAAGTCTGAGATAAGTGTGCCAGTCTGGATGTGTAAGGGTCTTCCTCAGGTCTCAGACTTCATTTTATCCTCATATGACATACAGAACCCAGGGATCACTCCAGATCCTCTTTTGTAAAGGCATTAATTCCGTTCTTGAGGGTTCCATGGTATAACCTAATCACCCAAAGCCTCCCATCTTTAAATACTCTCATGTGGAGCTTTATGTTTTAACATATGAATTTTGAGAGGACACAAGCATTCAGACCACAGTAATTCTAGGTTCTATGACTAGTTCTATGCTCAGTGATTTATGGTGCTCCATACTCCTGCTGCCCAAGTTTACTGCATTTGTAAACCGTGTATGCTTTTGTCTTTCATCAGAATGTAAATGACTTGACTCTACATATCTTATCTACTCATCTAGAGATAAAAGAATAAAAATTACCCCAGTAATTAGTATTTGAATCTCAAGTATTTTAAACAGTGTATACTATTTTTTAGGAATATCAAATATTCTGAAAACATCATTTACATATAACATTAGATATGTAACCACATTTTTATAGTAGTATTCTTAAGTGCCCCTCACAATATCCCAAATATAGTAGCCACTGAATACATTTTTGTTGAACAAATTAATATAATTAATAGTAATTATATTTTTTTGTAGTAAGGTATCTACAAGGTAGGACTGAGTTGACCTAATTTCAGATATTGAACATGAAGAAAAGTAGTGAAACTCCATTTTAATAGCAATCCATAATTTAAACTTTTCACCAGTATCTTGGAATGGCCCCAGGCTTAGTCTAAGTGCTGATGAAAACTTACAGTTTTTTAGTAGGATTTTTAACATAGCCTACATGGGGCTGATTGAATTGAGACCTCATGATATTCAGACTTTTGAAACTGAAGTGCATAAATGTGGGCTTAGTGATTGGAATGGTAAAATGATGCTGTCATTTCTTTTTCTCCTCTTCATACTAAGGACAGGATGCCTTAGGCTGGAGAATGCTGATGCAGAAAGATTTGATGAGGTTAAAAGGAGTTCTATTTCGCTTGACCATCATGGGTTGGCCTTTAGGGTCCCAGGGCATGTGAGAATAGATGAAACAGATATGAGGGGCTGGAGAAAACAGAAATCACTGAGGACATTGCAGTGCAGGAGTAGGCTTCAGTAGGAGCCCTGCCAACCATCCTGGTTTTCACTGCGTTAGCCCTTGCTGCCAGAACAAGGGTATTTCATATTCTGGTGCTTGCTTCTGGAAGTCAGAGGTGGGAGACAATTTTTGATAAGTGATTTTTCATTCAGGTCTATGTATCAGAGAGGACAGTCCCTCAACTTATTACCTTTGATGTATTTTTGTTTTGCTTCAATATTATTTTTTTTAAATGAAACATTTCTTCCATAAAAATTTCTTTAACCTTCAGCATATCAGGTTAATAAAGGACTTTAGAATACATTTCCTTGACTTTTTCTGCCATGGTATGTATAAATATTTAACTCAGCATTACCACTAACTAATTCATGCTTAGAGCTAAAACTTTTTGATCCAAAGTAATAGATAACTGCAGAGCATGTTAATAAGAAAAAATAAGGCAAATATAAATGATAAGTATCATAAAGGATCCTCTTATCTTAAGATGGTCCATTCATAACAAACTCACTGCTATTTAGATGAAAAGTGAGTTTTACTCTGCCTTAAAATCCAAAATCAAGATCTCAAAAAAATTCTGCAAGGCATATGATAACATCAGTACTATTTAATTTTTCTGTAACATTACTGGTAGAATGGTAATAATATTGGCTTGTTTCTTTCTGAAAGGAAGCCATCACTTAATTACAAGAAAACTTAAATAGAACTATGTTAAACTCATCAATCACTAAAACTGCTAGCTGCTGTTGGATGTGGTGTGAGAAAGAGAGAGAAAGAGAAGATCTGAGGAAAACCTTGAGAAAGGAGGATAGTACCTGAACTTACTTGTTTATTTAAATGTTTATTTTCTCTTTCCCATGCTGGATGATTAGCTTGGATAGGCCCATGTCTGCTTTTTTGGCCACTGAATGTCCAGTAATTCCAACAGTGCTGAGTATAAAATATATGCTCAATAATGCTTGATAAATTTATGCATGAGCTCGCTTAATTCTTTCATCTTTCATATCTGGGAACTCTGACTCAGAGAGAACTTCTCTCCTCATTTGGACCAATATCTGAGAAAACCCTTCTTTTTCCTTGGTAAGGTGGCCAGATAAAATCCAAGTTACCTACTTAAGTAGGTGATTTTCTTTTCACCAGTATTTCTCAAATATGTTCCATGCAAATGTGGGATCTATTTTTTTTTAAACTGTTGTTTATCAGAAATTGAAATTTAGCTAGGAGTCTTGCATATCTATTTGCAAATCTGCCAACCATCCCCTTTGGGTAGGAGAGAGAAGAAACTGAACTAATACTTATCATAGAATTTCCTGCTCAAGGTAGAGTTGCCAGTCATCATAACTTGACGCATCCTACTCCAAGAGGTATGAAAGGAAAAAAAGCCAATGGAACAAGAATAATTCAAGAATGTTTGTGGGGTTTCCCTTGTGGCTCAGATGGTAAAGAATCTGCCTGCAGTGGTGGAGACCCGGATTTGATCCCTGGGTTGAGAAGATGCCCTGGAGAAGGGAATTCAAGAATGTTCAGGGATAGTCTTAAGTGTAAGCCCACAGATCCCACAGATCATTGATTCTGAAATGGCAGAAGCATTTAGGGGTTTGGAGTGGATAGACAGGGTAAGAGCCAAGGACAAAGGGAAAGAGTTGAGTTGGCCATAGAATGAAACCTTTGTGCTTCTGTAGCTCATTTTTTTTTTTTTAATCCAATGGAAATATAAGATCTGACTTAAAGGTACAGAGATGAGGCAGGGGTTCTAGGATAATAGCCCCCTCCTCTACAATAATAAAAAAAAATCTCCCAGTAAAATGATTTGATGAGCTAATTTATATGTTTCATGTTTTGCTGATTGATTCTTAACAAAAATTGGAGTCTATTGTAGTGATTAGGATTTTATGTAACTGTAAGATGTTCAAGAGCATATGACTCTTAAATTACTCCATTTCTCATAATCCATTCATTCATCCATTAACACATGAATTTTATTCATTTCTTTATTGCTTGCCAGACACAATTCTGGGTTTCAGAAATAAAGCAATTGAGCAAGACCATTTACTTAGAGCAAGCAGACAGTTAGCAAAATTTCAGGTTGTAATAAATATCTTGATATGAAACAGTATAACTGAGCTGAGGGGTTGGGGAGAGCTACTTTTGGTAGGGTGCTCATGGGTAGCCTCTCCAAGGAGACTGAAGTGAGTCTTGAAGGGTGAGATGGAAGTAGCCATGCAAAGAACCAAGGGAAGAATGATTTTTATGCAAAGGGAACAAGTGCATAAGCTCTTTACTTGGGAAAAGTTTAGAGTTTTCACGGAAAGAAAGGAAGCAAGAGTGGTTGAAGAGTAGAAAATGAAATTGGAGAGGCATTCGAGGGCTGGAACATGTTTGGATCTTATAAATCTTGGTAAGGAGTTTGAATTCTTTTCAGAATGCTTTGGGAAAGAGGGTTTTAAGTGGGGAAACAATGTAATTTAATTTTCATTTAAAAAGATAACGGCTGCTAAGTGGAAAATGAACTGAGCACATGAATGAGGAACAACAGTTGAAGTAGGAAAACTATCACAGTTTAGAGGCCACCATAGAAAAGGATTCCAGTAAGAGTGGTGATTTGAACTGGAGGGATACAAATGAGGAAGAAAAGTGGCTAGATTTGGGTTTACTTTGGAAGTAGAACAGACAGTTTATTTATAGATGTTATGTGGATTTATCGAGGAAGGGAAGAGTGAAGAGTAAATCCTATAGTTTTTGGTTTGAGCAGTTTGTTGGTATCTTTTACTAAGAAAAGACTAGTTAAGAAACAAAGTTAAGGGAATCACTAGGTTCCTTTGAATATGTTAAGTCATCCACGTAGAGAAGTCATGGAACCCACTGGCTATATGAGTAAGGAATTCAGAAATATATACGTATATGATAAATGTTTACAAATCATCAGTGTGTGGATAATAATAAAAAGGAGATAAAAATTGAAAAGATAGTATGTGGATAACATTTTAAGACTTAGAAATGAATTAGATTATTGAGACTAAGAATATTTTAGAGAAGGCTGAGGACTAAATTATAAAAAGAAATGTAAATAATGGAGTAAACATTTAACTGTGTAAAAATCTTATGAGAAATTTGATTAAATACAAAAAGAGAAGCATTCATTGGATATTCAGCATGGAAGCCATTAAAGATCAGATTAAAAATGTCTTTGCAATAATAAGGTAGGGAGTCAAATTGGAGTGGATGGAAGAATAAATGGGAGGCGAAAAAGTACCAACAGGGAGTAGAAATTTGGGGGAAATAAGAAGGAAAAATAGCTGGGGTGGTATGTGGGAAAGGGAGGATTTAGAATGGTTTGAGACAAGAATTTAATCTAATAAGGAGGAATAAATTGGAAATAAAAGAAGAGAAGAACGTTAATATAGAAGTGGCAACCTTGAGATGATCCAAGGTTGTGTTTCAGAACACAAAAAATTTCCAGTTTGTTCATTCAGAAAGCATTTCTTTAACAACCTACAGCATGTCAGATACTGGCATAGACATTGAAAATATAAAGACAAAATCTGTAACTTAAGATTGTTTATAATCAAAGAAGAGACATAATTAAATAAAAATATATGCAAAGAAGTTCTCAGAATAAAACTCATGATAATTTTCTGAGTGATAAGAGAACCATCTTGACTTCCTTATAGATCTTTAGAATAAGGCTGTTCACAAGCTTATTTCTTCTGATATTTTCTTGAGGAATAACTAATCAATGACTGACTTGACTTAGCACATTTAAATATTACATATTAAAATATTAATTTCAAAATATGCCCATGAAAGCCACAAAACTGATATCTCATCCATGGAAGACTTTTGGAGGGAGATAACATGTGTTTTAGATTAGATTGTTTAGGTAGTTCTAGTTTGTTGTGCCAAAACAACTCCTTTCAATTTGAAAACTGCAAGATTCCTTTGGTAAAATGCCTTTGAAATGTCAGTTTATTTCTTTTCTAATATTTCAATGTTATAAATGTCTGTTTATTTCAGATTGTTTTAGTAATTTCCCAATTGTTTAATCACAGGGAACAACTATCTATTATGATTATCCAAGAGGAAAAAGAATGGGCAGAGGGGGGCACCTAAGCTCATTTTTCAGTGGTGAATGTCATTAGCATTAACCTTTTTAGACTGTCTGTCTCTGTTATCTGGAAGAGCTGGAAAAGGGTTTATTCAGGCAAAATTGCAATTTTGCTCTTTTGCCCTTATCACCCTTGACTCCTGCCTATATTAATGGTTGGAACATAGACTGACCATCTTTCAGGCTGTCTTTCAGGCACTGATTGCAGTTGCTCTTCTCTCTCTGTTTCCTGAGTTTAAAGATCAGAAAGTCATTGGACCAGTTGATGGGATGTGTTGTTTCTTGCTTGCTTCTATTTAGCCTCAAAAAAAAAAAAAAAACAACACATTTGTATACACATTTTGAAACTTATCTTCATTCCTAATTTTAAAAGATATTGCTCCAGTGGTCCTTCTTCAGAACTCTCCAAGAGACACTTTATGGCTATTTTACTCCATGCTGGAGTCTTTGTAAACTCACTGTGATTAACAGCTGCTGGTCAACAGCTTAGAATACTCTGCCAAGAACAGGTTCCAGACCTATGGTGGTCAAGGCCCTGGTGTTTCTCTGTCGATATATTCAGAGCAGCATCTCCAGTGATTTCTTTTATCTCTTCCCTGCCAGACTGTGACCCTGGATAATAAGAAAGCTGATAAACTATGTACCACTTTGAGGGAATATGTTAGATTATAGTGGCCTTGGCTTTAAGATAGCCACACTTTTCAATTAGAAGATGAAGAGACAGTTTATAGCCCTGCTTTCCACCAGAGCCCTGAGAGTTAGCACAAAGTGGGTGATTTGAACTGGGGTGGGGTGGGGGAGGGATTAATTGCAGCTTGAGTGTACTATAAGGACCAGGAGACTTATTATGAATTATTGGCTTGCCCTAGAGTTTTGAATGATTTGTCCTCTTTTTATCAGACTTTGAAAATCATGTGAACTAGTTTTGATACCATAGTATCAAAAGAACAAAGTGTGGTTTAATAGTGCCTTATATTATTCCCATCTATTTAATATCATTAATCATCTTCATTTCCATACACAGTGCAATGTAGAAAGCCTCAACTCTCCCAACTGTAACAGCTTCTTTCCAGATAGTATTGATATTTTCACATAATATTGTGGATTTATTTATTTACATAATTGCTTTCCAGAGCTTTTACCTTCTTTTTTTCCTAATATCTATATCTATTTTCCAGACCTTTGCCATTTAAAATTAATCGAATTTTGACACTTACATTTTAAATACTAAAATTATTTTTTAATGAGTTTATTATTATTCTTTCTTAATATTTGTATATTTGAATAATCAGCTTGTTATTAATTTTAGGTCTTAAATGGAGATATTAAAAAAGAATCCAATTTTAATCTCTGTAGACATCTTCTTAGTGTTCTACCATTTCTTCGATTATAAGCCCATATTTCTATGGTTAATGAAATTTTCAGCAGATATACAAGTGCTCATTTCCAAACTAATTTGAATTAATTTTTCAGTATGTGGCATGATATTATAACCCTAAAATTTCACAGCAGTTCCAAGAGTCTTAAACATCACTGTTAGTGATTATATAAATAACCTTTAATTTTGCATATCTGTTCTCCTAGGTGAGCTGTTTTCTTAACTTTGAGAATCAAATGTTCACAAAGCAAATGTCAAGCTGAAATTAATATGTTTAGAAATAAGCAGCATGATGGTGCAGTGCAGTCATCAATAGCTAAAGGCCAACCGGGAAAGAATTGTTGCTTCATGAGTATTTAAAGGCACCTGTGAAATGCAGAGTTCCATCTTGTTAATTTGTTTACTTTTACCACTTCAATGGGTAGGATACTGCCTCACTGGGCCTTTGTTTTCTCTAAATTATAAACACACTGAAATACAAGTTGATCAATCTAAAACACGTCACATATAAGCTTGACAAATTATAAGCTCCTACTTCTTAGCTCAATGTTTGATGTGCAGAGCTAGTGAGCTCAGGGAGGCCTATCCCTTCCACTGGAGATTCTTAGTAAACTCACATTCTTTGTATGAAATTCCAAGAATAATACAGGAGTATAGTGTTAATAATATAAAATCACAGATTTTAATGCTCTTTCTTTGGCTTTTGACTCTCTGGGTAGAAATTTGTTAAAATTTGACCATATAGATCTTAGACTGCATCTAAACCAGAAGAAAATAAGAATGCTGTCTTTACACTTCACAGACAATTACTTCCAAAGTGATTGAAAAGATGTATTTTAATTTACCCCTTCCTGTCTTTTAAATCTTTTCCTTTGTAATTTAACTCCATGTTCAGATGATTTGGAAGTATTTCCATCTTCAAGAGTAAAGAGTGATCTAGGCATTCACTCATCATAAAGATTGCATGATTTTAGTATCATGACTTTGGAGTGGCTTTAATAAAGGAATAACTCTGCTGTCTCATCCTGGAAGAGAGAAAACATCTAGATCAATTGCTTTAAAACCAAAGTCATTAACAGAAGTCCGATGCTTTATTTTGACTGATTTAAAATCACTTCATATGCAGCTGTCTAGAAGTATGTTTTAGAATAATTCTATATTAATTTTGAAGACTTCTTTTTACTTGAAACTATGGGTGTTTTACTGAAAATAAAATTGGTGGTTGAGAAGTATACTCTGTTATAGCTAGTTAAATCTCTCCACATTATAATTAAACTTGACTTAGGAATATAATTTTGCATATCTATCTACCTCCTTACCTAACTACCCATCATCTATCACCCCTGTCTTGGTCAGAGACTACCTATGACCACTTTTATTTTTAGAAAATGATGGATATGGGCATTTAGTTGGCTTATCTCCTCTCTTTAGACTAACATCTTTGTTAGGTTCCTTATTTACATCAACTAATTGTTAAAACTAAAATCAACTTTAAAATCAACATTGGGAGTAGATGTACTTGTAGGTCCTTGTCATGATGTAAGATTGAACTGTCTGTTGTACATTACCTTTCAAAAAGGAAGAGAAACAATTATAGAGAGGAGCACTTGGATCCTATGAAGTTCACTAAATTCATGATTATCAGGAAAGAATGTTAGTTTCCTAGACTAATGGTATTATTAGAATAAGCTTGGCTGCGTCACAGATACAAAGGGACCCCTTTCTCAGTATTTAAAGTCACAAATTTCTCATCCATGCAAGAAACATGTTTATAGGTCATTTGTGACTTTGCTTCACATTTTATTTGCCCCAAACCTGATATGATTGATCAATGTCTATTTTGAACATTTCCACTTCAGTGGTGTAAGTAAAAGAGACATGGAGAACCACAAACTGGTAAAGTTCATGTCTGCAAGTGCCACACGTCACTTCTGTCCATGTTTCACTGGCTGAACCAGGTCGCCTGGACATTTCTGAATTTTATACTGTAGAGATATATACTTCTTCCCCAGAGAGAGATACTATAAGAAAAAAAAAAAAAACCAAACAAACTATTTGGTAAAAAGTATGCCGAATTTGCTAAGTTCCATATTCTTCTTTGGGGGTAGATTTCATGAGAATGAGATATTTTTTTTCAGTACTCAAGCTATCCATTGGAATCTGATATGCTCCCTGAGAGGAGTGTGCCTCCTCATTGCAACTTATGCGGGATCATGCTGTTACTGTGCTGACTTGTTGGTCTTGAGCAGGAAACATAATGACTACTGTTTAGGTACACTATTTCAATCACTTCATTCACCAGACTATGTCAAGCCATGGCTTTACATTTCAATGTTATACTTACACATGGTATATGGCATATATATACACATCCCAATGGCCAAAGCAAATCGTATAACCAAGTCCAATTTAATGGAGCAAAGATATAATTCTTCTATGGTGAAAGAGGAAGTGAATAACTAACAATAATATTGTACAATCTGCCATGTTACATTTAGCCAGTATTTTTCTTGTTAAATCTTGATCAATTATCAAAAACAGATTAAGCATAGTACTTCTATGTATGTGCTTTGATGATCAGTCATGTCCAGCTCTTTGTGACCCCATGGTCTATAGCCCACCAGGCTCCTCTTTCCATGGGATTCTCCAGAAAAACTACTGGAATGGGGTGCCATTTCCTCCTCCAGGGTATCTTCCCAATCTAGGGATTGAATCTGTGTCTCTTATGTCTCCTGCATTGAGGCAGGTTCTTTACCACTAGTGCCACCTGGGCAGTCCCAGGCATGGTACTTCTAATTCTTCACAAATAAGCATTCAACAAATACTTGCTAGTAGGCTTAATAGAAATGTAAATCACTACTCAGTTCCAATGAGGTGGATGAACCTAGAGCCTATTAAACAGAGTGAAGTAAGTTCAGAAAGAGAAAGACAAATGTCATATGTTAACGCACACACACATAGAATCTAGAAAGATGATACTGATGAACCTATCTGCAAGGCAGCAATGGAGACACAGACATAAAGAATGGACTTATAGACACAGGAGCGGGAAGGAGAGGGTGGAAGAATTGAGAGAGTAGCACTGAAACATGCATTACCACATATAAAATTTTTCAGTTCAGTTCAGTGGCTCAGTTGTGTCTGACTCTTTGCAACCCTGTGGACTGCAGTACACCAGGTTTCCCTGTCCATCACCAACTCCTGGGGCTTGCTCAAGCTCATGTCCATCTAGTCGGTGATGCCATCCAACCAACTCATCCTCTGTTGTCCACTTCTCCTCCTGCCTTCAATCTTTCCCAGCATCAAGGTCTTTTCCAATGAGTCAGTTCTTTGCATCAGGTGGCCAAAGTATTGGAGTTTCAGCTTCAGCATCTGTCCTTCCAGTGAGTATTCAGGACTGATTTCCTTTAGGATGGACTGGTTGGATCTCCTTGCAATCCAGGGGACTCTTAAGTGTCTTCTCCAGTACCACAGTTCAAAACCATCAATTCTTTGGCGCTCAGCCTTCTTTATGGTTCAACTCTCACATCCATACATGACTACTGGAAAAACCATAGCTTTAACTATACGGACCTTTGTCAGCAAAGTAATGTCTCTGCTTTTTAATTCTTCATTTTGCAATGAATATAAAGTCAGATCATACTAAGCAGAAACTGTTATCTATGATTCCTTTCATGTAATAATGGCTATTTTAATTGATCCTGTGACTGTCAAATACAGATTATTCCTCACCCAGAATTATCATCTTTGTCTCCTAATGCTATCATTTTTTCCCCTAATTAGATGATGATTTAGTGGTATTTACACTATTTTATAATCTGAGATATATCCTTGAGGAAGAGATAGGTCCTACTGTAATTCTGCGTTCCATTCCCCTATTTTAGAATGCCAGGCCTTATCAAACTTTAAAGGAACTCTAAAGTTGCTCCACCAAACTACAGAAATACAGCACATTTACCTCTTAGATAAGAAGTATGAAACAAGGACATTTCCTGAATAAAGAGTGATGTGTACTACAGATTTAAATATAATATTCAGGGTAGCAACCGGTGTTTATAGGAAGATACTCATGTGTTTTCTCTGTAAAACTGCCTATGTCTCTGAGTTTCATGATCAAGAGAGCGGATATGGCAGAAATATGACAAATACAGAAAACCTGCCTTAATTCCATTGACAGTTGTTGGTGTAACAAACATTTCTTGACTCTGCCTGTGAAGCTGAAAAAAAAAAAAAAAAGAAAAAGAGAGCATCATATTTGGTTTATATCTCCAGCAGGCAGACTTGAGAAACTCTGTCTCAGTGATTTATAGGAACAGCACACTTTATTTAGACCAGGAGAGAGAGATTAAGGAAAAAAGGAGAATAGATCTGTATCCCATATTTCTGAAAAGTTGGGACCAATTATTTGTTCAAATGTTAGTAGGGTTTCACCTGCTAGTTACTGAGATTTTCTCATGAGCTACCTCTTCAGATGTCAGGACAACTACACAAAAATCAACCAAGAAAAGGAAGGAGAAAACATATGCCTTTTCCACTGCTGCAAAGGAGAAGATCAGAACTGCTGCATATAACCCCATCTCAAGGCCGGAGGCCAGGTAGCCGGTTCTCCTCCTCCCCAAATCAAAGCCTGGAGCAGAAGCTACTGAAACCATATTCTGACTGTCAGCTTTTGACTTTGCAAAAGGTCCAGGGAAAGAGGAGCAGAACAGGGGAGGCTGAAAACAAACTGTGCTTTTTGCGACCCCTTTAAATATAAAGAATCGCTGAGAAAAATAGTTTATAAAATTCTTAAACTTTGGAAATTTGGGCCTGTAGAAAGCTGCCTTGAACTTTTGATATAAGCCTTTTTTCCTGCCTCTTTTCATTACAAATTCTTCCCCCTTTCTCAGGCTTTCATTTTCCCGCTGAACTCCCCAACACTGTAAAGATTCTAAATCTTAGAATTTTTGTCTCTTCCTGAGAAAGTCCAAAATGAAATAATTTTCCTCAAGGGAGTTTGGAGAGGCCAGACAGACGATGAATGACACTTGTATTTCTCTGCTTCGCTTTGAAGGCGTCCTCCAGTTTTTATGTGTTTTAGAAATGGAATGTGTTTGTAACAATTGTTGTTCCAGAAAGCAGAGCTGTGTTTTCGGCCCCATGGTAAATGTGTAGTGGATACAGTCCTCAGGCCGTGTGGCAGAGAGAATGGTATTCAGTCACAGGGCTGTGAAGGGAGCCCATTGCCCATGGAACACCTGAGATAATGCTGTCTTGACATTTGTCAGGAGAGGAGCAGCTGGTAACTCTCTCCTCCCATGCCACACTGTTAAAGCCTAGTTCTAATCTCCACTTTCCAGGAAACTTTCCTTTTGTGTCGCTGTTTCATTATGACAGGAAATTCATCTTACATTTCTATTGGGTGGTTTTGTTCTCTTTACAATGTGATCGTTTGTAACCATTTATACTTTGAAAACATTTCTAGTCATTTTGTCCCCCTGCCTGTATGCTGTGGGTAACCAATTATATTGTGCTTCTTTGTTGCTAAGAATCATGTCTTTTATTTTTTTTCCTTTCTCCTGGTGTCTAGCTGAGCATTGCAAAGCTCATGATTGAGTGATAAGAAGAATCCCTCAGTCTCATGAAAAATGACAAGGAAGCCTTTGGTTGTACCATCTCATCATAAGTTTATTTGCTGATTAGATTGTCTGAATGTTAGAGTCTGTTTCAGGAGAAGATGTTGGCTTTTCTTTCAACATTAGACTCAAATGAGAAAGCAAGGGAGTGTGGAGAGTGTGGTGAGCGAGGAGGGAGGAAAAGCGTGTACATGTTCCTAGCCAATCTCTTTCCATGTTTGCACCATCATTTATAATGACATGAAACACCACCCTGAGACTTCTTTTCTTTGTCCTTTTATCCTGATGTAATAAGGTACATAAAGGATTGACCTCTTTATTTTATTTCAGCCCCGCCCCCCAACTTACTATGACATTGTACAAGTTACTTAAACGTTCAGTGCCTTGATTTTCCCATTTCAAAACTGAGAATGAAAATATCATCTACTTCATAGTGATATCAAGATGAATAAAATAAGAATATATGTAAAACTTTGAAAGCAAGACTTGTCATGTAAAGTGCTTAATTGACATCAAAATCACTATTTGAGTTGTTTAAGAAGCAGGAAATAAGTGCTGATTAAAGTGGCGATCATAGGTTATCCCAACAGAAGGGGAAAATAGGAATCTTGTGAGACAAGAATAAAATAACCCCTCAGCATATTTCTGACTAATCAGTGAGATGAGAAGTTCAGTCTTAAAATTGAATATCAGGTGATCTTTTAACTCACTAATGATAATGAAAATTATTTCTCAGCATAATGTCTACCAAAGGAAGCTCTTGACAATTATCGTGCCACTTTAGTGATCCATTTTCTACCCCATTAACTAGTATTTATTAAAACGGGATTGCTGTCAGATGGACATCTTATCTCTACCTTATTATGTAACTAGAGGAAATAAAGTTTTCACCTGGGAAGAACAAAAAAGAATTTCAGAAGGCACAGCTTTGCTCATAGACAATACCAAAGGGACAAGAGTTGCTGTTGGTTGTTTGAGGTGATTCACTGTCAGAATAGACAGAAAGTGTACTGCTGTGGTAAAAAATAAATAAATAAATAAATAAATAAATAAATAAAAAAATTAATCTTTACTCTGGAAAATAATGCAGATTAATAGAGGCTAGAGTAAAGCATATTGATTTATTCATATTTCTTAAAGATAATGTGTAAAAATATTAAGAGAATAACATCTTCCATTACGTTTTTTTATCTTGTGTATGAATTGGCAAGGATTTACTAAGTATTGGTGTCATATATTAGAATATCATTGTAGTATTTTTTTTTAAACCTTACAAAATCTTGAAAAGACCTGAAGCATGAGACAATAACTGTAAAATGAGAAGAAAACTGAGAAGCGCTGTGTGTGAGTGTGTGTGAAGTCGCTCAGTCGTGTTCGACTCTTTGCGACCCCGTGGACTGTAGCCTACCAGGCTTTGTCCATGGGATTCTCCAGGCAAGAATACTGGAGTGGGTTACCATTTCCTTCTCCAGAGGATCTTTCCAACCCAGGGATCAAACCCAGGTTTCCCGCATTGCAGGCAGACGTTTAACCTCTGAGCCACCAGGGAGGCCCTGAGAAGCGCTAAAACATAAAATATAATGTCATACACACACACACAAATGTAATGTCACTGAAGTAAATACTCTCTAAATAGCAAAAATGCAAATAATGTGTAAAAAATATTAAGAGAGTAGCATCTTCCATTATCTTTTTTTTTTTTTTTCTTGTTTATAAATTGGCAAGGATTTGCAAAGTTACTTTTGGTGTCATGTATTAGAATATCATTGTAGGTTTTTTTTCTTAACCTTACAGATTCTTGGAAAGACCTGAAGCATCCGACAATAACTGTAAAATGAGAAGAAATTTGAGGAGGAAGTGCTAAAACATGTAATGTCACACACACACACACACACACACACAAATATAATGTCACTTAAGTAAACACTCTCCAGATAGCAATATGGAAAATAAGCACTGAATTCTATAAGGGAGAACCTAACCTGTACTGAACCTTGGTTCACTGGTTAATTTGGTCCAACTGGCCTGGTTAACCCTCTTTAGTGACCTAAAACAATATTTAATTCAAGACTTTATGATGACAATAAAAGGATTAGTTGAAGATGATTAACTCTGAACTGTGAAATAAGAATTATATGGGTTATACAATTAAGCCTGAATGCCTAAGTGTTTGTGAGATTTTGAGCTAAGGATAGGATATCTTTGGGTTTATTCAAAGGTTTCTTTGTTTATTCTTAAATTATACACAAGTGATTTTTCAACCTTTTCATTTCTTCTTTTCTAATACAAATACTTAAAGCTGTACATTTTTCTGTAATTACCACTGTGCTTTATCCCACAGGATTTCATATGCAGAATTTTAGTTAACATTAGGAATTATTATTAAAATCTTTACCTTGATATTATTTCCTTTTTTTGTAAGTTAGTTTTAATTTCTAAATATAAGGACATTGTTAAGTTGATCTTCCCTGTTACTGACTGTAACTTTGTACTGAGTCAGAGAATGTGGTCTGTATAATTTTTGTTCTTCATAATTTTAAACTACTGTATTAGTTACTTACTGAATTTTAGACAGAGTTGTATGAGTAAATCTTTTATACTATGGGTCATCACTGGGGGGACTGACCTAGAGAGAACACGTTTCATTACATGTCTGGGGTGTTGGCAAGGATGACTGGAAGATTAGGCTCAGCTGGCCAGAGGGCTAAGGTGATCTCCCCAATTTGGTGGCCTGAAGATATTTGGACTTCTTTCTCATCTTGAGGCTCAGGGCTCTAAGAGCAAAAGAGGAGAAAGTGGTGTGTCATTTTATAACTTAGCCTGTAAAGTCATATAGTGATTTTTTTTCCATTGAGCTCCATTGGCCAAAGAAGTTATAACTATTCCCAGATCAACAAAATATGACATAGAACTCATATCTTAATAGGAGATATGTCAAAACATTTGAAGGTATATTTTGAAACAACTACACATTCTTCATGGTGTATTACATGGTCGTTTTTTTGCAAATGTGTTCACAACTGACAGCTATATGCAACCTTTAATTGTTAGGTGAACAAAAGAGTAAATGTTCATTAAGTCATACTTAATTAAAAATCGAGTATTTTATATTTTTAGTATTTCTCAGTCTTTTTAACCTACTAGTTTTTGAGGAAGAAATACATTTGACAACTGAATTTTATCAATTTTTGCTTAATATAGTTTGAGATCATTTTAGTAGGTACATGCAAGTTAAGAATTATTGTGTCATCCTGGTGAACTGGACCTCTTATCCCGATGATGTGATCCTCTTAACCTAAGTGCTGCTTTAAAGTCTATTTTTCTGATATTGTTATAGATACTGAACATTTTTTTAAAATTTTACTTTATTTTACTTTATAATACTGTATTGGTTTTGCCATACATCATCATGAATCCACCACAGGTGTACATGAGTTCCCGATCCTGAACCCCCCTCCCACCTCCCTCCCCATACCACCTCTCTGGGTATTCCCAGTGTACCAGCCCCTAGCATCCTGTACCCTGCATCAAACCTAGACTGGCGATTCGTTTCTTACATGATATTATACATGTTTCAATGCCATTCTCCCAAATCATCCCACCCTCTCCCTCTCCCACAGAATCCAAAACTCTGTTCTATACATCTGTGTCTCTTTTGCTATCTCACATACAGGGTTATCATTACCATCTTTCTAAATTCCATATATATGTGTTAGTATACTGTATTGGTGTTTTTCTTTCTGGCTTACTTCACTCTGTATAATTGGCTCCAGTTTCATCTATCTCATTAGAACTGATTCCAATGTATTCTTTTTAATGGCTGAGTAATGCACCATTCTGTATATGTACCACAGCTTTCTTTTCCATTCATCTGCTGATGGATATCTAGGTTGCTTTCATGTCCTGGCTATTATAAACAGTGCTGCGATGAACATTGGGGTACACGTGTCTCTTTCAATTCTGGTTTCCTTGGTGTGTATGCCCAGCAGTGGGATTGCTGGGTCATAAGGCAGTTCTATTTCCAGTTTTGTAAGGAATCTCCACACTGTTTTCCATAGTGGCTGTACTAGTTTGCATTCCCACCAACAGTGTAAGAGGGTTCCCTTTTCTCCACATCCTCTCCAGCATGTATTGCTTGTAGGCTTTTGGATGGCAGCCATTCTGACTGGTGTGAAATGGTACCTCATTGTGATTTTGATTTGCATTTCTCTGATAGTGAGTGACATTGAGCATATTTTCATGTGTTTGTTAGCCATCTGTATGTCTTCTTTGGAGAAATGTCTGTTTAGTTCTTTGGCCCATTTTTTGATTGGGTCGTTTATTTTTCTGGAATTGAGCTGCAGGAGTTCCTTGTATATTTTTGAGATTAGTTGTTTGTCAGTTGCTTCATTTGCTATTATTTTCTCCCATTCCGAAGGCTGTCTTTTCACCTTGCTTATAGTTTCCTTTGTTGTGCAGAAGCTTTTAATTTTAATTAAATCCCATGTGTTTATTTTTGCTTTTATTTCCAGTATTCTGGGAGGTGTGTCATAAAGGATCCTGCTGTGATTTATGTAGGAGAGTGTTTTGCCTATGTTCTCCTCTAGGAGTTTTATAGTTTCTGGTCTTACATTTAGGTCTTTAATCCATTTTGAGTTTATTTTTGTGTATGGTGTTATAAAGTGTTCTAGTTTCATTCTTTTACAAGTGGTTGACCAGTTATCCCAGCACCACTTGTTAAAGAGATTGTCTTTAATCCATTGTATATTGTTTCCTCCTTTGTCGAAGATAAGGTGTCCATAGGTGTGTGGATTTATCTCTGGGCTTTCTATTTTGTTCCATTGATCTATATTTCTGTCTTGGTGCCAGTACTATACTGTCTTGACGACTGTGGCTTTGTAGTAGCGCCTGAAAATTGTTTTTATTAGTTTGTATTTATTAGAGTCTTACTTCATCTCTTTCAAAATTTCCATGACTTTATATATGTTTTTGCCATTCCTTTACATTTTTGACAAATTGGAATATAGTTAATTCATAATATTATCTAAGTTTCAGATGTACAACAAAGTGATTCAGTTATAACTGAAATGTAACTCAAGTCTCTTATGTCTCCTACATTGACAGGTAGGTTCTTTCTACCAGCACCACCTGGGAAGTCTGTTTATTTATTACATTCTTTTCTGTTACATCTTATTACAAGATTTTGAATATTCTTCCCTGGGAAACACAGTAAATTCTTGTTGTTTCTGTACCCATTCTTTTACTTCCTTTTTTTAAAAGCTTATTTTAATTTTTATTTTATATTGGAACAGTTGATTAACAATGTTGTGTTAGTTTCAGGTGTGTAGCACAGTGATTCAGTTACACATATACTAGTATCTACGCTTTTTCCATTTCTTTCTCATTTTGGTTATTATAGAATATTGAACAGAGTTTCCTGTGTTATATAGTAGGTCCTTGTTGGTTTTCTGTTTTAAATATAGTAGCATGTACATGTCAACCATTCTATGTCCTTATATTTTACTTGCCTCTTATAAGAAGTGGGTATCTTATAAAGTAGATATATTTATTGTGTTTTTTGATATATTTTGATTTACTTTCATGATCTTATTTTGTCTCATTTTTTCTATAGTCCTTTTTCTCTTTTTTCTCCTTTCTTGCATTTTAAAATCTTGATTGCATTTTTCTTTTACTAAGTTTTTTAAAGTTTACTTTTCATCTTTTTGTATTCAAAAGTCATAGCCTTTATTTCTATTCTTTTTAATCACTGACATTTTGAAATGTTTCCAGGGGTAGCGTTCTAAAGAAAGTCTGAGGCTCAACAATATCCTAACCATTCTACCTGAACAGTACAAGTTTATTAATTCTGCTATCAGTTATGCTTATTTTGTATTTTGCCATCCATTGTTTTTTTTTAATTTCAAAAATTAGATTTTTAATTCTAAGTGTTCTATTTTGTTCTTTTTAACCTGAACATTTAAAAAGTCACTATTGTTAGTTCATTCTTATGATTCCACCTTTTATTTTTTAAACTTTTCCTATATAATTAACATATTCTATACTGATAAGCAAAACATTTGAGAGCCTTGGGTTTTCTAAATTTAAAACTTATTATTTTCATGGATTGCTTCTCCTTCAGATTTATCTTGCTTATTTGACAGAACTCTCATGCTTATGATCTCATTTTATTTTACTTTATTCTGCAAGAATCCTGAAGGTCTAAATAGGAGATTTCTTCTTGAGAGAGGATTTACATTTACTTTTATCAGAAGCTAAAAGAATTCCAGCTTTTAACTACTTTAGCTTCTTTTAAAAGTTCAGAATTGAAGGCCTAAGTCTTTGTTTTAGCTACCCCTCAGCTGCTAGGCCAACACACAGTCTTCAAATAGCAGACCTGGCATGAGTATTGCTTTCTGAGAATCCTTCTCTTTTGCTTAATATTCATCACTCCACATCAGAATTCGCAGTTCAAATTTTATTGTTTGCTTATTTTTATTACTGGAGCTGAAAGAAAGGATTGGAGGTTTCCATTACCTTTCTTAAGCCCAGCAATATATTAAAAATTCTTTCCTTTCCACCCCACCTTAGGATCTAGTTGGTAGGTAGGGAGGGCCTTTATGTATCTGGTCCAAATTAAGAAAAGTCACCCAGATTTTCAGAAACAATAACTCTGTTATTAAACTTTCTCTTAAATAAATAGCTTGCAGTGCCACTCCTTTATACCGCTTATTTCAAAGAAGCTATATCTTTATGGCACATGGCTGCCTTCCGCTATTTATGGCAGGACTTGAAAACTCATTGCTTGAGATTATTAGTTTGAGAGACTTTGGCTTCTTTAGGGTAATATATTAGCCAGTCTTGCAAATAATATCTGGGCACTTCTCCTGCCTATAAGTCTCCAGTTTAAATAGAGTTTAATGAAGAACAACAGAGCCTGAGAAAAGCCTATTAGGTGTGCAGATGGTGTACCATCAAACACAATCATGAAAATTAATTATGAGAATGAGGAACAGCCTGAGACAGGATCTGAGTTTATGTGCTCTGATGGACATGTAAGCACACATTGTTATAAGCACACACGCAAGAAATAGGCTTCTTTGACAGTACAGGGAAACAGCTTCCTAAGATAGATTAAGAGTTCCAGTAAGAAGATAAATATACAAATTGGTTAAGAACTAATAGAATTTATACTTGTTAACTTTTTCCCGTTTGGCTCTAATAAAGCTAAGCCTATACCTGCTTTCTTTGCAGCCTGAATTTGTAAGTTGTTTTTTTTTGTTGTTGGTGGTTTTTTTGTTTTTTTTTTGTTAATGCAATGGTGATTGTACAACCTGGATCTGATGAGAAAACTATATGCAGAAAATAATGCAATTATCTCAGATATAAGCAAATGGTCAACTTCCAGGTGTGTTGAAAAATTAATATGAAAGATTATTCTTCAGTAAGTCACATTCCATTAAAAAGAAAGCATTGACAATAAAAATCTTCATAATGAAATATATTAGAAAGCTCCAGGTGATATGAAACTTATTTCAAGAAATAACTTTACAATTAGGTTCCAATGCAGAGAAGTCTTGGCTATCTCTTGAAAACTTGATTCCTTTATTTGTCAATATGCATGGGATACTTATGTGCTGGGCACTGTTATAGAAATTTGGATTATGTTATTCAGTTGCTAAGTTGTGTTCAACTCTTTGCAATCTCATGAACTGCAGCATGCCAGGCTTATTTCTTCACTATCTGTCTGAGTTTGCTCAGACTCATGGCCATTGAGTCAGTAATGCCATCCAAACATCTCATTCTTTGTTACCCCCTTTTCTTCCTGCCCTTTCCAAGTATCAAGGTCTTTTCCACTGAGCTGGTTCTTCACATCAGATAGCCAACTGTAGCTATTCACATCTGTAGCTATTTTTCTCCTCTTCCCCAGTAGTATACTGGACACATACCAACCTGGGGGTTCATCTTAAAGTGTCAAATCTTTTTTCCTTTTCATACTGTTCATGGGGTTCTCAAGGCAAGAATACTGAAGTGGTTTGCCATTCCCTTCTCCAGTGGACCACATTTTGTCAGTCCCTAACTAGCCGGGACTTCAGCTGCTCAACATATGTGGATGACATGCCTGGTGCCCTGGTTGTCCCACTGCTAGTCATCACTGAGTGTATAAATCTTCACTGGCTGTTCAGTGTTGATCAACATGTGGCTGGGGGTTGAGGCAAAGGCCCTGCTGGAGTGGCTGGGAGGGGGGTCTGGAGAAGGCTGGAGCCAATGTTGGAGTGTGTTGGAGGCTGACTAGCTCACTGCTGCCCAGGAGTCCCTGTCTACCATGAGCCATCCACCGCCCAGGATCATATCAGACAAAATTTTCTCTTCCAGAGCTTACATTTTAGTGTCTGGGGACAGATAAGAAACATATATGTGTATGTATATATCTGTGTACATACATGTATATTATATCTAATACTAAGGGGAGCTCTAGAGGAAAAATAAAGCAGACTAGTGAGAATGAGTTGGAGAAGGAAATGGCACCCCACTCCAGTATTCTTGCCTGGAAAATCCCATGGATGGAGGAGCCTGGTGGGCTGCGGTCCATGGGGTCGCTATGAGTCAGATACGACTGAGCGACTTCTCTTTCACTTTTCACTTTCATGCATTGGAGAAGGAAATGGCAACCCACTCCAGTGTTCTTGCCTGGAGAATCCCAGGGATGGGGGAGCCTGGTGGGCTGCCATCTATGGGGTCGCACAGAGTCGGACATGCCTGAAGCGACTTAGCAGTGAGAATGAGTAAACTTTTTGGAAGTATATGAGTGTGTGTGTGCACGTGTTTGAGAGCATTCATGCTTACATTTTAGGCAAGTTTGTCTGGTAAAGCCTCTCAGAGATCTAACTCTGAGGGAAGAGAGCCTTGCAGATTACCTGGAGTAAGAATGTTACAGGCTGGAGAATCAGAAAGTATGTATTACCTGAAGTTAGGGGTATGCTGGATTCATTCGGAGAATAGATGCAACACAGACTAAGGGTGTCAGTTGTATTTTTTTTGGTCAGAGAGGTAGTTGGTAGTCACCATTTTCCCATGATCCTACCATGATTTTTCTAGAAGTTTTAAGCAATAGCAATCATTATACTCTCTAGAGATTAAAAGTATCTATTTCATGGATTGTAATCATTTTCTGATTATTGACTGATCACTATCTATCTAGAGAATAGCACTGTGCTAAGAGTTTTAAGACTTAGTCTCTGTTCATAAAGTTCACAATGTAATTCTGGAGACTTTTTGGTTTGTTCATTCTCCCTTTGAATCACATTGCCTTTCTTTTCTAGAATGACCCCACTTGGACTATATGGTTTTTCATAGGCTGACCAATGTCACATCTTCCTAGTCATCAGTCTTGACATGTGGATACCTTTATGACTGGGGGATTTTATCCTTCTGTCTCTTTTATAACGCCTCTTAATGTTAGGGCAAACTTCTGGAGGCTCCTCCAATTCTCTACGGCTTGCAGAAGATGTAAGAGTCTACTTCAATATTATTTGTCTAAACATTCCCTTTTATCATCCAGGGATCCTGATGGAAAAATCTCCTGTGGGTTCCATCATGTAGAACCCCAGTTGCCATGACTTGTTGTTCATTGTTTTTCAGTCGCTAAGTTGTGTCCAACTCTTTGTGACCCCATGGACTGCAGCATACGAGGCTTCCCTGTCCTTCACTGTTCCCCCCAAATTTGCTCAAACTCATGTCCATTGAGTTGGTGATGCCATCCAATCATCTCATCCTCTGTTGCTGCCTTCTCCTCCTGTCTTCCATCTTTCCCGGCATCATGGTCTTTTCCAATGAGTTAGCTTCTCATATCAGGTGGCCAAAGTATTGGAGCTTCAGCATCAGTCTTTCCAGTGCATGTTCAGGGTTGATTATCTTGACTTACGCCTCCTGACAATTACTGTTAGAGGCTAGGGAGTAGGGACATTTCTCCAGTAATTATTTTCTCCTCTTTGAGGTCCTCTTTCTCTCCTGATCAAACTCTGGAAGTGACTTAGCATGAACTTTGTCTTCTTTTTAAATTGATACTTTATTCTTTTAGAGCAGTTTTAGTTTCACAGCAAAATTGAGGGGAGGGTACAGAGATTTCCCATATGCCCCCACCTATGCATAGCCTCCTCTATTATCAATATATTTCACCAGAGAGGTACATTTGTTACAACCAATGAACCTATGTTAATGTAGTCATTGTTTCCCAGTTCTTTGTGTACTAAACTTTATACCTCTTTTCTATCAGAAATTTGCATTTGACATCCCAATGGAAAGTTTTAAAGTGTAAGCCTTATTCTTTCTCCAAAAGTGTAGCTTTTAAATTTAAATATCTTTAGCTTTCTAAATTATTTTTTTTCCAAATGAATTTCAAAAGTCTACTTAGAAACCCAAAATCCTACTTAGAAACCCAAAAGCCTACTTGGAAACCCAAAAGACAACAAATTGACTTTCTGGTTTGGGCTATGTAGGTTCTTCCCTGAGGTAATAAACTTGGAATTCCTTGATCTCAAGGGCAAATTTTAATTGGGACTAAAGAACTTATCTGTTAGTGTATTTAAATCTTTTCCTATTTGTTGTGTCTGACTACGTTGTATCTGACTCTTTGTGATCTCATGGGTGGTAGCATACCAGACTTCCCTGTCCTTCACTATTTCCTGGAGTTTGCTCAAACTCATGTCCATTGAGTTAGTGATGCTCTCTAACCATCTCATCCTCTGTCACTCCTTTCTCCTCCTGCCTTCAATCTTTCCCAGCATCAGGGTCTTTTCCATTGAGTTGGCTCTTTACCTCATTTGGCCAAAGTGTTGGAGTTTCACATTATCCTTCCAATGAATATTCAGGGTTGATTTCATTTAGGATTGACTAGTTTGATATCCCTGCAGTCCAAGGAATTCTCAAGAGTCTCCTCCAGCACTGCATCAATTCTTCAGTGTTCAGCCTTCTTTATGGTTCAGTTCTCACATCCATATGAAATTACTGGAAAAACCATAGCTATAACTATATGGACCTTTGTTGGCAATGTGATGTCTCTGTTTTTTAGTACACTCTCACGGTTTATCATGCCTCGGGTATAGCTCACTTGTAGAGCCCATGCTTAGCATGCATGAGGTCCTGGGTTCAATCCCTAGTACCTCCACCCTTATATTTTAGCATCCCAAGTGACACTACTGCTAAAGAATCCACCTATCAATATAGGAGACTCAAGAGATGTGAATTCAATCCCTGGGAGGATCCCTTGAAGAAGGAAATGACAACTCACCCCAGTATGAAGGTTTGTCATTGCTTTCCTTCCAAGGAACAAGCATCTTTTAATTTCATAGCTGCAGTCACCGTCTGTAGTGATTCTGGAGCTCAAGAAAATAAAAATCTGTCACTGCTTCCCTCCCTCCTCCCCGCCCCCGCCTTCTATTTGCCATGAAGTGATGGGATCAGATGCCAAGATCTTAGTCTTTCGAATGTTGAGTTGCAAATGAACTTTTTTATTTTCCTCTTTTCAGCCTCATCAAGAGGCTCTTCAGTTCCTCTTCACTTTCTGCCATTAGAGTGGTATCTGTATCTGAGGTTGTTGATAATCTCTGGGCAGTCTTGATTCCAGCCTGTGATTCATCCAATGCAGCATTTCACATGATGTACTCTGCATATAAGTTAAATAAACAGGGTGACAATATATAGCGTTGTCTTACTCCTTTTCCTATTTTGCACCAGTTTGTTGTTCCATGTCCGTTTCTAACTGTTGCATCTTGACTCACATACATATTTCTTGGTACTCCCATCTCTTTCAGAATTTTCCACAGTTTGTTATGATCCACACAGAGTTTTTAGTGCAGTTAATGAAGTAGAAGTAGATGTTTTTCTGGAATTCCTTTGTTTTTCCTATTATCCAACAAATGCGGACAATTTTATCTCTGGTTCCTCTGAGTTTTCTAATCCAGCTTTTATGTCTGAAAATTCTTAGTTCACCTACTGCTCAAGCCTAACTTGAAGGATTTTGAGCATAACCTTACTATCATGTGAAATAAGCACAATTGTATGGTTGTTTGAACATTCTTAGGCATTGCCTTTCTTTGGAATTGGAATGAAAACTGGCCTTTTCAGTCCTGTGGCCACTGTTGAATTTTCTAAATTTGCTGGCATATTAGGTGCAGCACTTGAAGAGAATCTTCTTTTAGAATTTGAAATAGCTCAGCTGGAATTCCATCACCTCCACTAGATTTGTTTGCTGTATTTCTTCCTAAAATCCATTTGACTTCACACTCCAAGATGTCTGGCTCTAGAGGAGTGACCACATCATCGTGGTTATACAGATCATTAAGACCTTTTTTTTTTTTTTTGTATAATTTTTATTTTTATGTGTGTGTGTTTTCTTGCCACCTCTTCTTAATCTCTTCTGCTTCTGTTAGGTCCTTACCATTTCTGTCCTTTATCATGCCCTGGAATGTGGGAGACCCCAGTTCAATTCCTGGGTCAGGAAGATCCTTTGGAGAATGGATAGGCTACCTAATTCAGTATTGTTGGACTTCCCTTGTGGTTCAGCTGGTAAAGAATATGCTTTCAATGTGGGTGACCTGGGTTCGATCCCTGGGTTGGGAAGATCCCCTGGAGAAGGGAAAGGCTACCCATTCTAGTATTCTGCCCTGGAGAATTCCATGGACTCTATAGTTCATGGGGTCACAAAAAGTTGGACATAACTAAGAAACTGTCACTTCCACTTTCACTTTCTTACATGAAACGTCCCCTTTCTTCCCCTGGTGGCTCAGAGGGTAAAGAATCTGCTTGCAAGGCAGGTGATCTGGGTTAGATCCCTGTCTCAGAAATATCCCCTGGAGAAGGGAATAGCTACCCACTCCAATATTCTTGCCTGGAGAATTCCATTGACAGAGGAGCCTGGCAGGCCCAGTTGCATAGAGCTGGCATGAATGAGTGACTAACACTATCCTACTATAGGATAAATTAAATGAATAATTGAATTACCTATGTGATCAATAAAGTCTATTTTCATAAATGATATACAAATTACCTCATGTATGTTATGCATCCCTTCAGATCTGTATATCTGCAACTTCTTAATCCAAAGTTCAACAATTTTTTCCCATATTTCTTCTTTGTATGTTACTGGAAGAGAATAATACAGATAACTACAAAGACATGCTTGAGGGTAGAGTATCAACACTGATTATATGGAATTCTTCTGTAAGAGTATTTATCTTGTATATATGTTTTTATATATGTCAGTATTGACTTATATATATATTCATTTTATATTTTAGATAATTATGTAATCAGTTCAGTTCAGTTCAGTCGCTCAGTTGTGTCCGACTCTGCGACCCCATGAATTGCAGCACGCCAGGCCTCCCTGTCCATCACCAACTCCCGCATTTCACTCAAACCCATGTCCATTGAGTCGGTGATGCCATCCAGCCATCTCATCCTCTGTGGTCCCCTTCTCCTCTTACCTCCAATCCCTCCCAGCATCAAAGTCTTTTCCAATGAGTCAACTCTTTGTCTGAGGTGGCCAAAGTACTGGGGTTTCAGCTTTAGCATCATTCCTAAAAAAGAACACCTAGGACTGATCTTCAGAATGGACTGGTTGGATCTCCTTGCAGTCCAAGGGATTCTCAAGAGTCTTCTCCAACACAGCAGTTCAAAAGCATCAGTTCTTCGGTGCTCAGCTTTCTTCACAGTCCAATTCTGACATCCATACATGACCACTGGAAAAACCATAGCCTTGACTAGACGAACCTTTATTGGCAAAGTAATGTCTCTGCTTTTGAATATGTTATCTAGGTTGGTCATAACTTTCTACGGAGTAAGTGTCTTTTAATTTCATGGCTGCAGTCACCATCTGGAGTAATTTTGGAGCCCCCCAAAATAAAGTCTGACACTGTTTCCCCATCTATTTGCCATGAAGTGGTGGGACTGGATGCCATGATCTTCATTTTCTGAATGTTGAGGTTTAAGCCAACTTCTTCACTCTCCTTTTTCACTTTCATCAAGAGGATTTTCAGTTCCTCTTCACTTTCTGCCATAAGGGTGGTGTCATCTGCATATCTGAGGTTATTGACATTTCTCCCGGCAATCTTGATTCCAGCTTGTACTTCCTCCAGCCCAGTGTTTCTCTTGATGTACTCTGCATGTAACTTAAATAAGCAGGGTGACAATATATAGCCTTGATGTACTCCTTTTCCTATTTGGAACCAGTCTGTTGTTCCATGTCCAGTTCCATGTCTAACTGTTGCTTCCTGACCTGAATATAGGTTTCTCAAGAGGCAGGTCAGGTGGTCTGGTATTCCCATCTCTTTTAGAATTTTCCACAGTTTATTGTGATCCACACAGTCAAAGGCTTTGGCATAGTCAATAAAGCAGAAATAGATGTTTTTCGGGAACTCTCTTGCTTTTCCCATGATCCAGTGGATGTTGGCAATTTGATCTCTGGTTCCTCTGCCTTTTCTAAAAACAACTTGAACATCTGGAAGTTTGTGGTTCACATATTGCTGAAGCATGGCTTGGAGAATTTTAAGCATCACTTTTCTAGTGTGTGAGATGAGTACAATTGTGTGGTAGTTTGAGCATTCTTTGGCATTGCCTTTCTTTGGGATTGGAATGAAAACGGACTTTTCCCAATCCTGTGTCCACTGCTGAGTTTTCCAAATGTGCTGGCATATTGAGTGCAGCACTTTCACAGCATCATCTTTCAGGATTTGAAAGAGCTCAACTGGAATCCCATTACCTCCACTAGTTTGTCCATAGTGATGCTTTCTAAGGCCCACTTGACTTCACATTCCAGAATGTTTGGCTCCAGGTGAGTGATCACACCATCGCGATTATCCGGGTCATGAAGATCTTTTTTGTACAGTTCTTCTGTGTATTCTTACCGTCTCTTCTTAACATCTTCTTTTTCTGTTATGTCCATACCATTTCTGTCCTTTATCTACCCCATCTTTGCATGAAACATTCCCTTGGTATTTTCAATTATGCAATACCAATAAATTTATTTTGCTGATTAAATTGAGCACTTTCTTACTCTTTGGCACTATAAGATGCACAAAGCTCACCTTGTATATTTCCTGTTCCAATTCTAGAATCAACACTTTCTCCAAGGATTCTTGTTCCTTTATGGGAGAATGGTATTAGAAACCAAGGTCTGTGTGGGTGTTAGGTGTGCTCAATATTATTGGGGTGTTGTTTCTTTTAGGTCCCTTCAGATAATAGAGTAAGAAAACTTATATGTTTATGTTAATACATGGATGTACTCATATCTATAAATATTTCTGTATGTAAACACTTATATCTATTTTAAGAAAAATGTGAGTGCCTACTGATGTCTTCAACTCTAGTTTATGACCACCTGGGTTGTTCTAGCCTCTCACTCTTGCTTGTTTGTAAACTCATATTCCAACAGTGATAAACCTTACTTAAATATTCCATTCCAGTTTACAGGTATAATAGTACCAGAATCCTTAATCCATAGTCCCATTGGAAAGAACATTATCAACTGACTACAGTGTTTATGTGTAGGTTTTTTTTGTTTCAGTCTTATAGACTCTACTCCTTTCCAAAGTTACTTACGTCAGGACTTTTTGCCTGTTGTCTTCAGTGAGGTTGTTTTATACATTTTTAATACAGGTAGATTCTTTTATCACAGTGTGCATTCCTTCCTGAGATACTCTGACTTCCTAAATGTTTGTTTAAAAATATTTGCATACATTAAGATTCTCTCTTTGTGCTGCAGAGTTCTGTAGGTTATGATAAATGTATAATCACTACATTCATCATTAGAGTACCATACAGAATAATTTCACTGCCCTAAAATGCCCTGTGCTTTGTCTCTCTCTCTTTTTTTATTTTTTAGGAACTGGTCATTGTAGCTATAGTCAGTTTATCTTTATTTTCCCGTCCTTTACTCTCCATTTTTATTTTATTTTTTTAAAAATCATGTATCTTTAAAGTAGTTTTTAGAGATTACCCTCCTATCCTCTGTACTATTTGTTCTAAATTACTCTATAGAGAGCTCATCTTCCTCGTGATTAGCAGGATGTAAAGATCTAATTCTGTTTCACTGTGGTTTCAAAATGGACTCGAAAAGGAAAACACATCATACTTGTCTAGCACATTTTATTTAACATCTCAGAATACTTTACGAATTAAACCAACCTCCAAAGCTGAGTCAATGAGATGTGTATAGATGAATATGCTGAGAAAACCCTTCTCAAGGTCACAGAAAACTATTCAAATCATAACCAGTGGAAGAGTATTTCATTCCCTTGCACCATGAAAATCATCCTCCTGGGAATCGAGTACGTTTGGGAAGAGAGAATCTTGGATAGCAACCAGCTACATTTGGAAGTCTTTCAATGGCAGGGTTTTAATCCAATCTTGCTTCTGGTATTTAGGAAACCAGACATATAATCTTTGTCTCTGTAGGGGATCTAAGCATTCACATGCTTTTCTCGCCAGTGCTGTCTGCCTATATTTGCCCAAAGACATAATAACTATTTTAGGTACTTCATACTGTGACAGGGCTTGTGTTATGTAAATGAAATGAAGACGTGCTAGTCTAAATTAACAGATGATTTTTATGGCAAGACAGTTTTGGGGAGAATGTCTCAGCAATTTGAGCATTTAAAATTACTGAGAACTTAAAACTTCCTTTACAGTATTGACTTTAACATCCACTTGAGAAGCTATTTTTTTTGTCAACTTATAGTGTTATTCTCTTTCTTAGTCAGTCTAATACTTAGTTCTTTACACAATGCCAATTATCTGAGCACAGTAAGTTTCTGTTGATTTGAAATTTACCTTTCAAAGATAATTCAGTTCAGTTCAATCTTTCAGTCATGTCCAGCTCTTTGAGACCCCATGAACCACAGCACGCCAGGCCTCTCTGTCCATCACCAACACCCAGAGTACATCCATACCCTTGTCCATCGAGTCAGTGATGCCATCCAACCATCTCATCCTCTGTCGTCCCCTTCTCCTCCTACCCTCAATCTTTCCCAGCATCAGGGGCTTTTCAAATGAGTCAGCTCTTCACATCAGGTGGCCAAAGTATTGGAGTTCCAGCTTTAACATCAGTCCTTCCAGTGAACACCCGGGACCGTTCTCCTTTAGAATGTACTGGTTGGATCTCCTTGCAGTCCAAGGGACTTTCAAGAGTCTTCTCCAACACCACAGTTCAAAAGCATCAATTCTTTGGTGCTTAGCTTTCTTTATAGTCCAACTCTCACATCCATACATGACCAGTGGAAAAACTGTAGCCTTGACTAGACAGACCCTTGTTGGCAAAGTAATGTCTCTGCTTATATGCTGTCTAGGTTAGTCATAACTTTCCTTCCAAGGAGTAAGCGTCTTTTAATATCATGGCTGCAATCACCATCTGCAGTGATTTTGGAGCCCAGAAAAATAAATTCAGCCACTGTTTCCACTGATTCTCCACCTATTTGCCATGAAGTAATGAGACCGGATGCCATGATCTTAGTTTTCTGAATGTTAAGCTTTAAGCCAACTTTTTCACTTTTTCACTTTCATCAATAAGCTCTTTAGTTATTCTTCACTTTCTGCCATAAGGGTGGTATCATCTGCATTAGTTTGTATAAACTATGACAAGTATTTGCTTTGATGCACTTTATATTTTCTACTATATAGATGGTGTAACTAAGAGATACATTCTGCATAATAGAAAATAAAAAGAGCATTTTATTAAATTATAAGGCATGTTTTAATAGCATTAAATTTCACTAGAAAGTTAAAAATCATGAAACTTGTAAAACTTCTGGAAATATAAAAAATTTCTTGCAAGTATTGTCCTTACATAGATGCATATAGAAGTGTTAATGTTATGTGCACAGAGTATTGTTTTTAAAAGAGGTAGAATATGAAATTCACAATGTCAAAAAACTGCTTCGATTCACTTTTAAACACCTACTTCCAAATATTTTCCTGATTTCCTTCCTGTCACTAACATCAGGGTTCTCCTACGAACCAGGCTTGGGAGCTCAGTATCAACTTTGACTTATAATCCGCCTCTGCTATCCTCTATATGCCATATTCTGTAGATTTTACCTCATTGTTTCTTGAATCTTATTTTTATCATTACTGCCACTCCCTTAGCTATGTCTCTCTATGGTTTTTATGTAGGGTGCTGTGGAACTCTGAAACCTGCTCTCCTGATTTCCTTTTCTCCCAGTCCTTGTGTATTTTACTTAATGATGACAAACAGATCCATGTCAAGCATTGTTTAATAATAGTTTCTGCTCACTCTGTTGTTTCCCTCATTTCTACTGAAATGTATATAATGCTTGTAATTTTTTAAACTTTGGACTCCAAGAACTTTTTTTAGCTCCAGGTAAACAGAACTATTTGCTGTTCCATGACCTTGCTGCCTCCTACACTCTCCTCCAACTTTCTTACCTCTCTCCATTCCGGTGTTAACTAGACTGTGTTGATAGAAGAAAGTGCAGTGAGACACTTTAAAATATGGGAAGGGTTGTCTCTTGTAACATAAGTTTAGGAAGTGGGCTTACTGTTTGTTCTTTTTGGAAGACAATGCATATTCACAAATGAAAGCCTACAATGGCCTGCAGTAAAGAAAAGTGTTTAGTTTTGACTAGCTTTCTGCAACCCACTCCAGTAGTCTTGCCTGGAAAATCCCATGGACGGAGGAGCCTGGTAGTCTACAGTCCATGGGGTCGTGATATGCCGGGGGCCAGTGTGAGGAACTCCGCCCATGGCAAAGGTCATGAGGAAGGAGGCTTGGCATACGCAAAGGCGTGATCAAGCCTCAGGAAACCCCCTGTTCCCGAGCATCTAACCCCAAAATCAGAGTCTGTTTTATGCTCTCACCTACACCTCTGACTTTGCGGGGGGCTCTCCCCCATAACCGTTTCTCTCAGAGAAGGAGTAAACGTGCAGCTCCAAGGCAATAAAAATTCTTGGGCGTGACAAGAGTGTTTCAGCTTACGGACTCCTCTGAAGGTTATCTAGCCCACCTGTATAGGTTCGTCCGGCCACATGTGATTGTTTATAGCCTCCCAATCTGAGAGGCATGAGATGTTTTAGACTTACTAAAGGCAAATTCTTTTGGGGAGTTAGAAATTATTAGTATAATGGGTTGGTTAGGAATTATATTGGTGAAGGGTTTTTCATTTGTTGTGTCAATAATTGCTGCTAATTCCCTGCTCTGGGTAGGACAAGGATGTCTCAGGTCAAACCTCTCTGCTGACAGACTAGCTTGTGTGACAGGATTATCCATCCTCCTGCCACATGATTGTTTATTACCTCTCAACCATAAACAGCACAGAGAGTTTTGGAGTATTTGGAGAGTCTTAATTAGCATAGGGCTTTTTCTTCTTGTTGAGTCAATGATTGCCGCCAGGCCTCCATATCCTTAGGTACCTGGGAATATATTAATCAATGTATTTGGAATATAGAAAAGGAAATATAGTAGTTTTTGATGTTAGCAATACTAGACTTTTTGAGCTAATAGATTTTCTCTTTTGTAATAGATCACTGTACTTTGTTATAAATCACTGTGTCCTTGCTATGTGAAAATGTAACTTTATCATATCTTAAGACTAAATAGATCTTAAGGGGAGCATTGGTGAAAGGATTTTCATTTGTTGGGCTGATGTTTGCTGCTAAATCTCCATGTTCCCTACCCTTATAATGAATATAACTAACATATAGGAGAAATAAGTATTAACCTTTAAGACTAATCATCTTAACCTTGGGTTAAATAAATTCCTTTCTTGATTGTAACTCACTACACCCTCACCCTATAGGAATGTAACTTTATTTGCAGGGCGGTGCTTGGTTTAAGAAAAAACACCCTTGGAAAAAATAAGTTTTTTTGTTATCAGAAAGAAAGGATCATAAAATGTCAGCAGGTCTCACTCATGGCCAGAAGATGATGTAATATCCCTAAGACCTTTTTTCTATGCATTTATGTGAAGCACCTGATTTTGATAAAGGTCAGGACTGCTGACCCCCGCATGACTCTGTATTCATCCCTATGTGTAACAAAAGGTATATAAGCAAACCCAAAAATAAAGACATCGGATCAGTTTCCGGAAAGACTGATTCCCTCATGTCGTTCTTTTCTGCTCCCCATTTTTCGGGCTGAATTCCCATCTGGAGCATGGATGCTATTCCACGTAATCCAAGTTATTCAGCCTCTTTTTCTCCACTAATCTTCCTACTACACTATCCGTTTCTAATCTCTCTCTATATCTGTGATTAAATATGTATTTTTCCAAAGACGCCGACTCCGTCCCCCCACCTTCGAATCACCCTGGATCCACCGGGGCTGGACCCCGGCAGTGATAGTCGGACACGACTGAGAGACTTCACTTTCATTTTTCACTTTCATGCGTTGGAGAAGGAAATGGCGACCCACTCCAGTGTTCTTGCCTGGAGAATCTCAGGGACGGGAGCCTGGTGGACTGCCGTCTGTGGGGTCACACAGAGTCGGACATGACTGATGTGACTTAGCAGCCTCAGCAGCAGCTTTCTCAAACTAACTGGATGGTAGAATGCTTTTCAGTGCAAACAATTCCTTAAAAGGTCAAGTGCTTTTCTTCAGGCTAATCCTTCTGTCTGGCATGAATTCATCCTCAGAGCATCTATGCACAACTGACAAAATCCTCTCCTTCAAAATTACAAACCCATACAAATGCCCCCTCTTCCATAAATCTTTTCTTGAGTCACTGTCAAACACAGGTCTCCTTATTGAAAAATCTGTAGGACTTTTATAGGTACCTTTCTTACGGCACATACCTTACTCTGACTTTTCTTCAGTTATTTGTTTTTACTAGCTTTAACCACCTGTCCAAACTGTAATCTCCTGCAAATAATGATCATGTCTTATTTTTTTCAGTATCATTTCCAGAGACTAATACTATTTCTTGTACGTAATGAGTTTGAATATAAATAACTATTGTATCGTGTTTTACAATAATAGCAGCATGCCTATCTATAAGTTTGGAAACACAATATCTGAGTTGATTCTTACTCTACAAACTGGGCAGAAATTATTGACCTCATATTTAAGGACTGAAACCAACACAATTTCTTGTCCTTGTGTTAAAATACTGGATACAGACACACTTTACTTTCCCAATATTGAGAACAACAAGTAAAACATAACTCAACTGTTTATTTCAGGTACACTTAATGTGAGAAGATAAAACTGTGAGCCAACTAAAACAGTATGTTTTAATCAAGACTATCAGTTAGCTCAACAAGAATCCCTTGAAGACTTTCACTTCAATGGGCCAACCGATCCAAAAGTACTATATCACTAATCCTGCCCAACTCACTTCTTGAAAGACTTGCTTTAAAATCACCCAGCCTTGGCCTTAAAAACTCTATAAATGTTCTTGCTTTTCCAGCTTCTCAGATCTGGGACATTTTGCCATGGTCTCTTCTACTGCAGTTAAATCTAATGAAGTTAGCTGTGCTTTATCAATAGGTTTTATTGCTGGTCTTCTGGAGGAATGAGTAGTTGACACTTATAAATAAAAACCTTGATGCATAAAAAATTAAAAATTTACCCAAGTTGCAGAGCTGGGAAATGGCAGTGCTAAGATGAATAACCAAGCCTTTGAAATCTTTATCTGCAAAGCTTCCTCCTATCTTTCCTCTGTATTATGTTATTTCTCTGAAACAACTATAAACTTCAGGTAACTTCAGCTGTAAAGAATGGTGTGAAATTAGTTTGTTCACAGCCTCTCCTTCAAATAAGTATGCTTCATTCATTCATACAAACAAGCAATATTTCTTGAGTACCTACAATATACCAGGTATTGGGAATATATCCGCAACAAAACAAACCTTCTGCTTTCAAAAATGTCACATTCTAGCTGGAGCCAGGTGGGGAGCAAAGACAGTAAGTAAATAAATAATAGTTGAAGTAGGAGCATTGAAAGAGGGATTGCAATTTTATACAGGGTTGTCAGAGAAAGCTCACCTGAGAGGTGACGTGAGATAATATCTCAAGGAAGTGAGTAAAGGAACTAGTTAGGTATCTGTGGGAAAACCTTCTAGGTGCTTATCGGATAAAGCCTAAAAGTTAAGAGACCATGACATTTATGTTTTAAGAAAATTACAGTGATTGAGCAATCATTATGCTGAACAAAATATTTGTGTAATCAATGCTGTAAGTGGTTTAAAGCTGTGTCAATGTATTTGCCTCTTGATATTCTGGTGCTGATTTGATTATAAACAATGTCCCCTGCTTGCTCTTGCATATCTAAGTCATCTTAATTCCTGATGGGTGATGGGTGGCAGTCTTCTCTGATTAATTTTCTTCAATAGTCATATGTAAATTTCTTCTGGGATGCAAAGTGCTTAAAAATCTGCTTTCCTTCTGAAAGCCTGAAGAATCATAGCATTTATTCCTAGAGTCATCAAGGCCAGTTGTAGGGAGAAAAACCAAATAGGATATATTTAGCCATTCATTTGGTTCATATATTTTGAAATGACTTCTTTCAGATGATTGACTACAGAGAAATTGAAGTCACTGTGCAAAGATTAAGCCCTGATAGTAAATTCTTTAAACTCTGTTCACGTCATCCAGAACACACCCTTTGCTTTAAGAGTAATTCCTCCTAATGTTTCTGAAAGATTTTAATGAGGTTAGACACATAGAAGTCCTTTGCCAAAAATATTTTTATAGCACAAAGATGAAAAATGCTGAGAATCAAGGTGGCAGTCTTCACCTTTTAATCGTTACAAATACGGCTTCTTTGAAACCTGGCCCTATAATCCATTTAGCCCAAACTATGGTTTAGTGAGTGTGTGTGTATGTGTGTGTGTGTGTGTGTGTGTTATCTTAAAGCCTTCAGAGTTCCCACTCTAAACTCTGGTCTCCCTAACAAGTTGCACAAAAGTTCCTGGTCCTGGCCCTTCCCAGCACTGCCTCTGTCACTTCATATAATAGCATTTCCTTTCCAGCAAAATTGAAATAGGTGTTGAGAGTTGTTGCTCACTCTGTGTGGCCTCTTACCTCTCTTCCTTTATTGCTCTTTCCCTCTTACTGGGGGATTCTCTCTTCCAGGCTCCACTTCTGTACTGGGGGTCTTCAGGTTTCCTCTAGATGCTGCCTTCTGTTCTCGCTGTGTACTCTCTCCCTTAGGGATCATATCTGTCTTGTATGATTTCAATGATTATCTCTCTCTTAATGATCCTCAGACTTAAACATCTCAGTTTATCTTCTTGGCTCTAGACACAAGTGTTTAGTGCTTACCTGAGTGCCCCAAAGGCACTTTAACATTCAACATATCCAGCACCAATTCATTTATTTATTTTTATTTACTTTAAAAAATTTATTTACTTTAATTGGAGGCTAATTACTTTACATTATTGTAGTGGTTTTTGCCACACATTGGCATGAATCAGCCATGGGTATACATGTGTTGAGTTCCTTGAATGGCAGTAGTATTCCACTGGTTGTATATGGCATAAAATCATTGATTGAGAATAGGTTCACTTATTCATTCAGTGATTATAATGTGCCAGGCACAGTTTTAGGCATTTGAAATACAACATTATATAAAACAAACTGTGTCCTCATGAAGTTGACGGTTTACTTGGAAGAGGTGGGAGCTAATAACTATTTAGCATACTGAATAGTAGTAAGGGCTAAGCAGAGGTAAAGTGGAGTAAAGGAAGTAGAGTCCCACCAATAAGAGGCTTTTTGGTCAGTAAGAGTTTCCTTGGTAGCACTGAAGAACATCATGCAGACCAGGATGGTCACAGTGGAGTAATTGATGGAGTAAGGAGTTAAAGACTGAGGTGGAGCATGGGGGCAGACTCTTACACAGGTTTTGGGGTCACTGTAAGGGCCTTGGCTTGTACTTTGATTGGAGTACTCTGAATGTGGAACCAGTGGAGGGTTTTGGGCTGATAAAGTGATTTTGCTTATGACTTAATGTGGTCACTCTGGCTGCGCTATTGAAAATTAACTTTAAAGGGGATGAGTAGAATGAGTGAGACCAGTAATTAGACAAATGAGCTAAATAGAATGAGGAATAATTATCTCAGATTAAGACTTAGATTGAGACTAAGGTATTATTAATGGAAATGGTGAGAAGCTGTAAGACTCCAGATGTGATTTGAAGGTAGAACTGAAAATTTACTGATAGGGTTGGCCATAGGTATAAAGGAAAGAAATGAATAAAACTCCCAGTTATTTTTCCTACACATCTGGAAGGATGGAATTATTATTTGCTGAAATAGTAAAGGCTATAGGAACATATGTTTGCTGGGGAAAAATCAGGATTTTAGACTTGAAAAAATTAAGTGGATGCCAAACAATAATATGTAGAATTTACTGACTATTGCAATATGCTGGGCACTGTTCTAAGAACTTTACGTATGTATTCACTCACTTAGTCCTCACAGTATCCTTGTGAGCTTAAAAATTGTTAGCTCCATTTTACAGATAAGAAGATTGAGGCACAGAGTATTAACTTGCTCAATGCCACATTGTTAGGAAGTGACAGAGTGGGGTCTTGAATCCAAGAAACTCGCCCTTGGAGCTTGTGATTTTTAGTCACAACACTATACCATATGTAGAATGATACCCGTTTCAGTGGAAGTACAGTGATATCTGAATGTGTACATTATAGTGGTAATTAAAACCATAAGCAAGATAAGATGACTTGAACAGAGAGATTAAATACAAGAGAAGACACCTAAGAACTGGGCCCTAGAATACTCCAATGTTTGAGCTTAGAAAGTTGAAGAGAGACCAGTGATGAAAACTGAGAAATCATAGCCATAGCGTGGGCAGAGATCCTGAGAGAGTAATGTCCTGGGAAGCAGGTAAAGAAAGAGTTTCAACAAGAAGGAAGTGATCAACTATGCCAAATTTTGCTGATGGGTTAATAAAGGAGAGGGTTCTGCTGACATCTTGGTTTTAGCTTAGTGAGACCCATTTTACACTGAATGGTGAAGATATTATAAGACAATAAATGTGCACTGTTTTAAACCACCATATTAGTGATCTATTACAGTAGCAATAGGAAACTAATATTAGTGGAAGAAATGCATTGGAAATGTTAGGAGGTGATGACCAGAAAGTGAGATGCTTCAAACTGAGATTATGAAGGGAGGGCAGTGGTAGTTGAGGTAGCATAGGTGAGAAAATATTTGGAGAATAGAGTCAAGGAATAGAATGGCTAGGGTATTGGAAGTATCATCTGTGTGGGTAGTGAAATCAAAGGGCTAGTGTTTAAGACAGATGTTGAACCAACTGCACCCTGTTTGCCCTCTCCAAACTGTTGTCCATGCTCTTTGAAATTCGAGTCCTATCACATCTTGCTCTTGCTTAAAATTTATTATCTTGTCATTGGTCATTAATATGATTAATGCAATATCTTCATTTTTACATACCTTCTTCATTAAAATATCTTCTTTTTTATTTTAGTCCAATGCTCTGACATTAGTGAAGCCTTCCCTATCCTCCTGGACTGTATTAGATTTTTATTGTGTTTTTCAGAGCGACTTTTTCTTTCAAAGGATTTCATACATTTTAAAATTCATCTGTCTCTCACATTCTGTGCATGTGTGTGTCTGCGCATGCATGTGTATGATTGTTTGGTTAACTTTTCTAGTAAATCATAAACTCATTAAGGGCAGGCACATTGTCAGTTTTTGTTGTCCAGTTACTAAGTCATGTCTGACTCTTTGAGACCCCATGAACTGCAGTACACCAGGATCCCCTGTTCTTCACTATCTCCCTGAGTTTGCTCAAACTCATGTCCATTGAGTTAGTTATTCCATCCAACCATCTCATCCTCTGTTGCCCCCTTCTCCTCTTGACCTCAATCTTTCCCAGCATCAGGGTCTTTTCAAATGAGTTGCTCTTCCCATCAAGTGGCCAAAGTACTGAAGCTTCAGCTTTAGCACCTGTGCCTCCAGTGAATATTCAGGGTTAATTTCCTTTAGGATTGACTGGTTTGATCTGGCTGTCGAAGGGGCACTCAAGAGTCTTCTCCAGCACCACAGCTTGAAAGCACCAATTCTTCAGCACTCAGCCTTCTTGATGGTCCAGCTCTCACATCCATACATGACTGCTGGGAAAACTGATACTGAAGTCTTTCTCTTGATGCTACAGTGAGAAACATTCTTTGGTTGAAGCTTCATTTATTCAAGAGCAATAAGAATAGGAGGCAAATTTTAAATTTTGACATAAATAAACATTTGATTGTATGGCCCTCACATTTCATTTAAGTCTAAAATGGTGTTATTTTGACTAATAACTTATTCCCCATTCACTGAGGCTAGTAGTCTTTTTCTGCTATTTTTATGCTAGACCAGATCAAATTATGACACCAAGGAAGGGTAGTTGCTCAGGACATCTAAACTTTCCTCTCAGAGAGCTATTTTGAGGAATTGATAGGAGTAGAAGGAAGAGCTGGCAAATCTATTGTTTTCACACCATGTCAGGGTCTTTAATAATCAGCTTTTCAATAACAAATGTGGAGGGTGGCAAAGAAAAAAATTGCAGGAAAAGGAATCTGGTGATAAGAAAATGTAAACCATATATAACTAGATGAAATGTGAGGATCTTATTTGGATCCTGATTCAAATAAACCATTTATAAAAATCATCCGTTTGAAGTCAAATGGGCTTTAGGCAGCATCACTATGAATAAAGCTAGTGGAGGTGATGGAATTCCAGCTACTTCAAATCTAATTCAAGATGATGCTCTTAAAGTGCTGCAGCCAATATGCAAGAGAATTTGGAAAACTCAGCAGTGGCCACATGAGTGGAAAAAGCCAATTTTTGTTCCAATCCCCCAAAAAGGCAATCCTAAAGAGTGTTCAAACTGCTGCCCAATTGCATTCATCTCACATGCTAGCAAAGTAATGTTCAAAATTCACCAAGTGAATTTTCTCCAAGTGAAGGCCTCAATAGTATGTGAACCAAGAACTTCCAGATGTTCAAGCTGGATTTACAAAGGCAGATGAACCAGAGATCAAATTGCCAACATCTGCTGGATCATCAAAAAAGCAAAAGAGTTCCAGAAAAACATCTACTTTTGCTTTATTGTCTATGCCAAATCCTTTGACTGTATGGATCACAGCAAACTGTGGAAAATTCTTAGGGACAAGAATACCAGACCACCTTACCTGCCTCCTAAGAAATCTGTATGCAGGTCAAGAAGCAAGAGTTAAAACTGGACGTGGAACAACAGATTGGTTCCAAAATGGGAAAGGAGTACATCAAGGCTATATATTGTCACCCTGCTTATTTAACTCTTATGCAGAGTACATAGAGCAAAATGCCAGGCTGGATGAAGCATAAACTGGAATCAGGATTGCCAGGAGAAATATTAATAACCTCAGATATGCAGATGACACCACCCTTATGGCAGAAAGTGAAGAGGAACTAAAGAGCTTCTTGATGAAAGTGAAAGAGGAGAGTGAAAAAGTTGGCTTAAAACTCAACATTCAAAAAAATGAGGCTCCTGGCATCCAGTCCCATCACTTCATGGCAAATAGATGGGGAAGCCATGGAAACAGTGACAGAATTTATTTTCTTGGGCTCCCAAATCACTGCAGATGGTGACTGCAGCCATGAAAATAAAAGACGCTTACTCCTTGGAAGAAAAGTTATAACCAACCTAGACAGCGTATATAAAAGCAGAGACATTACTTTGCTGACAAAGTTCCATCTACTCAAAGCTGTGGTTTTTCCAGTAATCACATATGGATGTGAGACCCGGACCAATAGAAAGCTGAGCACTGAAGAGTTGATGCTTTTGAACTGTTGTGTAGGAGAAGACTCTTGAGAGTCCCTTGGACTGTATGGAGATCCAATCAGTCCATCCTAAAAGAAATCAGTCCTGAATATGTATTGGAAGAACTGATGCTGAAGCTGAAGTACCAATATTTTGGCCACCTGATGTGAAGCCCTCAGGTGACTCATGGAAAAGACCCTGATGCTGGGAAAGATTGAAGGCAGGAGAAGGAGATGACAGAGGATGAGATGGTTGGATGGCATCACTGACTCAATGCACATGAATTTGAGCAAGCTCTGGGAGTTGGTGATGAACAGGGAAGCCTGGTGTGCTGTAGTCCATGTGGTTGCAAACAGTTGGACATGACTGAGCGACTGAACTGAACTGATGAAAATCATCCATAACACATGGAGACCATTTGAATACTGATTGAATATATAATGATATATACTAGTTATCTATGGCCATGTAAAAAATTACTCCAGAATTTAGTGGCTTAAAACAACAAACATTGATTACCTCATGATTTCTGTGGGTCAGGAATCTGGGCATGGCTTGTGTGGGTGCCTCTGCCTCAAGTCTCTCATAGGCTATGATGAAGGTGTTCTCTAGGGGTTCAATTGTTTCAGAGCTTGACTAGGAAGGATCTGCTTCCAAGTTCTCTCTTGCTGCTGTTGGTAGGCTGAAGCTGAAATCTGGCTGATGGCCAGTCATCAATTCCATGCTACACTAGGTCTGTCCATAGGACCGTTCACAACAAGGGAGCTTACTTTCTACAGATAAGGGCTCAGAAAGAGACAAAGTGAGGAAGAGAGAGAGTTCAGAGATTGTAAATGAGAGAGAGAGAGAATTTGCAAGACGAAATCCCCAATGTCTTTGTATCTGAATGAGGTCCCATCAGTTTTGCCTTATTATACTCTTTATTATGTCCAGCTCACACTCAAGGGCAGTTATAACAATGGCTTGCAAAGCAGGAGATGAGGATCACTGGGGTCATCTTAGAAGGCTCCTATCACAGATATTAAGGAATTATTATTTATTTTCTTTATGTATGATAATGATATTATCATGTCCGACTCCTTGAAACCCCATGGACTTTAGTCCTCTAGGACTATAGTACTCCTCTGTCCATGGAATTCTCCAGGCAAGAATATTGGAATGGTTTGCCATTCCCTTCTCCAGGTGACCTTCCTGACCCAGGGATTGAATCCAGGTCTCCTGTATTACAGGCAGATTCTTTACTGTCTGAGCCACCAGAGAAACCCCTGATGACTTTATTGTTTGTTATAAATATTTCTTTTATTTTATTGATAAATACTTAAATATTTATGGGTAAAGTGATATTTAAGTCTGTGATTTGCTTCAAAATAATCCAGTTGAGGGTAGGAAAATATATGGAAGTATATGAATGAAACCAGCGAGGCCAAGAATTGATGAATGTTGAAGCTGGATGATCTAGTATATAGGTTTATAGTATTATTCCCTTTAATTTTGTGCTTGCTTATACTGTAAGAAATTTTTTAAAATAAAAATATTTTGATATCTAGCTACCTGATTCTTGTGCTTATCACACAACTGGTCTTATATGGGTCAAGGAAAAATATATTTATTTAGTGTGTCTTCTAAACCTCAATAGTAATAAAGTAAACATGGAATGTTTGTATAACTGATATTCACTTGACATTGCTTTATAGCTCCTCAGTCAATGCTAAGTCCAGAAATTTCTGATATTCCAATTAATTTACATTGGACTCTAATCTGTTTTAATAAAATTTCTACAGCTAACTGTCATAGCAACTTGAGATGACTACCCTCTATTAAAAGCCCCCTGAGGTTGAATTCTCAGGTTGATGTCATCTGAGATGAAAATTCACCAAACGGTGGCATAATTATTCCCCAGGCCCACTCTGAAGTAATTATAAAGCTCTGGTCTATTAAATTGAGATATTAGCACTAAAATGTGTCCGTATCATTTAGTCCAAAAAAGTTTTATTTACGGAATGCTTATTTTAAAAGCATGTAGATGGTTGGCGTGGAGACAGATCCATATATTTTTATTCTTCACTTTATTTAGTAGATAGTGAGGTTATAGTGTTTTCTTCTATTTCTTTTGTGTCCCACTAGAATATATAAAGTGACCATTCTTACAATCCAGAGGCACTAATACCAGAAATATTAGGTTAATAAATGAAAATAAATATAAGGCATAAAAATATGAAAACATGGTATCTGCTCTCAAGATATATTAAAATTTTTATAAGAATATAATATTTATAAAAAGAGAGGGAAAAATAAGGTCAAAACAAAATTGCCAAATAAGAGACAGTAATAGCAAGTGACTCAGGCTTTGGGAGGAAGGAAGAAACTACGAGTTGGACTGTCAAGGGAAGGATACAGGACATGTGACAGTAAGATTCAGAAATCTGAAGAGAGTAAGTAAAAATCTAAACGTTTCTTCTACTTTACAGTCTGCCATTTCATTCTGGGACATGTGTGTGTGTGTGGATAGAAGAAGGGTTTTTCTTGAGATACTAAACACTTGCTATTTTAATTGAAAATAGCTAGTGATATGACTGTTTTATTTTTTACTTGGACTGTCCACACAGTACTTAAAATCTTTCTTCTGAATAATTCTCTTACACGAATTTTCCACTGTAACTAGACATATGAACTCACTGCATACTTACTTTTATCTCTTTGAACAGACTTTGCTTGTCAAGGAATACCTATCATATTTGCATCACAATTTTGGAATATACCCACATTTATAATCCTCAAATTCTCTGTGAAGATTTCCCTTATTTCTCAACCAGGAGGAATATCTCTCCTGTAGTCTTTCATTGAACTCCTTGTCTCTGTCAAACATGTATTTGGTGGCATATTCAATATTTCAAATTTGTGTTCTTATGCTATGAGTAGTTTTAAAAGCTCCTTGGGTGAAGTGTAAGCTCATTGGAAGCCTGGGGCATGCCTCTTATCTTTGGTATCCTCAAAAGAGCTTGCAAATAAATGATTCTTAGTACAAGCGTGTTGAGGGAATCATGAAATAAAGTGACTTGCAAAGCTGTGAGATTTATGGACTGAGTTTTCTGCTGCTGCTGAGTGTGTTCAGGTGAAGCCTGCTCAGCGATGCATACTGAACTTTTTGTATGGGCTCTGTTCCGTTTCTCAGGGAGTGCTAGTCATTAGCTCATTTACTTGAAGAGCTCTTTCATGAAAAGCCTCACAAGCTTTCCGGAACAACATACAATTGAAACATTTTCGGCTTCTTTTTTCCCTCTGTCCTTTGCAGGTATTATTTTTGTGTCTCGGGGTCTAATTGTGGTGATGCTTTCTTTTGCAATGACACAAGAATGAAAACCTGAGACGTATGATAGAAAATGGTGCCATCCAGTAAGGCAGAGACGATGCTAGAAGAATTTTATCAAATTTGCCTTTAAGTGTTCTTACAGAATCTTGTGAAGTGCAATCAATTAAGATAATTTAGTAATAAATTGAGTCCATATGAATAGTTCTTTTTTAAAAGATTATTAAATGTTTAAGAGAACATATGCTGATACAGCATTTATACGTTTACTTTATAATATACTCGACATTATTTCTGATCATTTTTCTTATAAGAAGACATGAAAGCATGTTCAGTGGACAACAGGAAAATTGTTCGGTAGTTTCTAAGACTCTGAATAGGAAAAACAAATGCAGAACAACAATAGACAAAATGCTAACAACAAAATGAAAACCAACCGTAATATAGAAGGCTATACAAAATGACAATAATATATATTAAGATTAATTGTTAAAAAATTACTATATCTTAGAAGGAATTATTTATTAACAGAGCCCAGAGAGACCACTGAGAGTTCAGTTACCCAGGAAGAGGGTGGCTTTCTATCTATTCCTACTACAAACCATGCTTCTAAGATACTGAATCAATTTATTAACTAAAAATAAAGCCACCCTCTGACTATATACAAGTTGCTCTTTGAGGAATGTAGAGCAATTTTATTGCTGTCTGGCTGTTCATTCACACCTTTCCTTGTAATGCACATTGGCCATGGGTGACAAGTGATACAGTCCTACCATGTTGAAAAACCAGTTGTAAGAAAAAGTGGGAACTGCAAGTGTCAAAGCAAGTATACTGAGAATTGTGGCACTTATGCTGGCAAGAAAATATCACTATTTTAATAGCAATATTAGGTACCATTTATCCAGAATTTATTATGTGCCAGGTAATCTGCTAAACATTTCACATATACTATTCTGTTTAATTCTCATGACACTACAACTGATGGGAATGAGTTTCAAAGATTAAATCATATGCTTTATGATTTCACAGCCTGAAAATGGTATTTTCATTGGTATTTTCATTGTCACTATTCCTAATTAGTTTCAGAATAGTTCAAATGTTTAAGGCAGAAATTCATCACTATAGAGCCAGATAATTATATACTGGAAGCAGGAGGCAAAAGTTATTAAAGATACTGGAAATTTGTTCGGAGACTCTGAGGTAAATTGTCCTAGAATATTCAAATAGGAATCAGGTGTTTTATGAAGGACACCTCGGAAAATCTACCCACATGTTTATGGGTAAAAATCAATAGAAAAAACAGTTATTTCTTCCGTTCAGTCCAGTCGCTCAGTCGTGTTGCGATCGCATGAATTGCAGCACGCCAGGCCTCCCTGTCCATCACCAACTCCTGGAGTTCACTCAGATTCACGTCCATCGAGTCAGTGATGCCATGCAGCCATCTCATCCTCTGTCGTCCCCTTCTCCTCGTGCCGTCAATCCCTCCCAGCATCAGAGTCTTTTCCAATGAGTCAACTCTTCGCATGAGGTGGCCAAAGTACTGGAGTTTCAGCTTTAGCATCATTCCTTCCAAAGAACACCCAGGACTGATCTCCTTCAGAATGGACTGGTTGGATCTCCTTGCAGTCCAAGGGACTCTCCAGAGTCTTCTCCAACACCACAGTTCAAAAGGATCAATTCTTCGGCGCTCAGCCTTCTTCACAGTCAACTCTCACATCCATACATGACTACTGGAAAAACCATAGCCTTGACTGGATGGACCTTAGTCGGCAAAGTAATGTCTCTGCTTTTGAATATGCTATCTAGGTTAGTCATAGCTTGTCTTCCAAGGAGTAAGTGTCTTTTAATTTCATGGCTGCAATCACCATCTGCAGTGATTGTGGAGCCCCCCGAAAAAAAGTCAGCCGCAGCTTCCACTGTTTCCCCATCTATTTCCCGTAAAGTGATGGAACCGGATGGCATGATCTTTGTTTTCTGAATGTTGAGCTTCAAGCCAACTTCTTCACTCTCCACTTTCACTTTTATCAAGAGGCTTTTTAGTTCCTCTTCACTTTCTGCCATAAAGGTGGTGTCATCTGCATATCTGAGGTTATTGATATTTCTCCCAGCAAGCTTGATTCCAGCTTGTGTTTCTTCCAGCCCAGCATTTCTCATGATGTACTCTGCATAGAAGTTAAATAAGCAGGGTGACAATATACAGCCTTGACGTACTCCTTTTCCTATTTGGAACCAGTCTGTTGTTCCATGTCCAGTTCTAACTGTTGCTTCCTGACCTGCATACAGATTTCTCAAGAGGCAGGTCAGGTGGTCTGGTATTCCCATCGCTCTCAGAATTTTCCACAGTTCATTGTGATCCACACAGTCAAAGGCTTTGGTATAGTCAATAAAGCAAAAATAGATGTTTTTCTGGAACTCTCTTGCTTTTTCCATGATCCAGCGGATGTTGGCCATTTGATCTCTGGTTCCTCTGCCTTTTCTAAAACCAGCTTGAACATCAGGAAGTTATTGTTCATGTAATGCTGAAGCCTGGCTTGGAGAATTTTGAGCATTACTTTACTAGCATGTGAGATGAGTACAATTGTGCGGTAGTTTGAGCATTCTTTGGCATTGCCTTTCGTTGGGATTGGAATGAAAACTGACATTTTCCAGTCCTGTGGCCACTGGAATTTGAGTTTTCCAAATTTGCTGGCATATTGAGTGCAGCACTTTCACAGCATCATCTTTCAGGATTTGATATAGCTCCACTGGAATTCCATCACTTCCACTAGCTTTGTTCATAGTGATGCTTTCTAAGGCCCACTTGACTTCACATTTCAGGATATCTGGCTCTAGATGAGTGATCACACCATCATGATTATCTTGGTCGTGAAGATCTTTTTTGTAGAGTTCTTCTGTGTATTCTTGCCACCTCTTCTTAATATCTTCTACTTCTGTTAGGTCCATACCATTTCTGTCCTTTATGGAGACCATCTTTGCATCAAATGTTCCCTTGATATCTCTGATTTTCTTGAAGAGATCTCTAGTGTCTCCCATTCTGTTCTTTTCCTCTATTTCTTTGCACTGATCACTGAAGAAGGCTTTCTTATCTCTTCTTGCTATTCTTTGGAACTGTGCATTCAGATGCTTATATCTTTCCTTTTCACTTCTCTTATTTCCACAGCTATTTGTAAGGCCTCCCCAGAAATATGTAAATACAAACAAAATAAATGAAAAGAAAATGTTGAGCTTAAGCTGTTTAGAAAAATAGAGAAGCTTTACTCTTGCCACTTGGCTTGTGGTTGTGGATCTTGGAGAATGGCCAATAAGCATCCATAATGTTGGAAGAAATTTGAGGAGAAGCCTTTAGGCTAAGGTACTGAGGCAACCCTCCTGAGAGATGCAAACTGAATGTCCATTGCCATTCTTGACAAGGAACATGGAGTTACATGGAGTTACATGTATTTATATGGTGTAACTACTCAAGGAAGCTGTGTAACCCAGTCAGGTGGTCACTTATCTTGAATATTTCCACATCTTCACCCAGGAAGTGACTCCCCAGGAATCCACATAGAAGAGTTTATAAAGGCATAGCAAGGCTTGATTCAGGGTCTTCTCAAAGGACATGGAGGCTTCTATGGCATACATGTTATCCCAGTCTCTATGAGATGACATGTGAATATCTTGGGAGATGGTGCAGCATCCACGGATATTTTGGAGATCCAGAAAACACTCTAACTTCATTTTTTCCCCACTCACAATTGTCTTCAACACTCCAGACATAAGACTGAACTAGAAGTTTAGGGAGAATAGATGTAGGAGGCCCTCAGGCTTTTGGGCAAGCACATTCATGAGAGTTTTACTTCCAGGTGAATCTAATAGTACTCTGAAGGCAAGTTCAGCCCACTTTTAAATCTGGATTTCGTATCAAAATCCTTCATGAAGCAGGGATGCATGAGCCTATATGGAGCTTCTAACCTAAAGAGCTATTTCAAATAGGCTACTGGGATAACTTGGATTCAAGATTCTTTTATGTTTATCAAAGTAAGGGAGTGTTGCAAATCTTTCTAGCTAACCACATATCTTGAACAGATTTGTTTTATCAATGAAAATTATTACTCACTTACCTCCTGTCAATTAGTGGATGTTCTGAAAATAGATTTTGATGAATCTTAAGCACTTGCATGGCTACCCCTGAGAACAGATTTGATTGAATATACTTCCAAATGCATGTTACCTTCTTTTCCTTTCCCAGTGTAATTCAACACCATATTTAAGCAGTTTAAAGTAAAGTTCTAGGCTGACAAGTATACACTGGGTATATGATACATAGATGACATTCGGCCAAATAAACAAAGTTTATTCTGAGCTAGGTCTTTGAGCTAGTAGTCCTAAACTATTCTCCAGTCTCCTGACCTGGATTATGCCTTTTTCCTCATTGACTTAAGTACTTAATACTATTCAACTTAAAAAGGGAAATTTATGATGATGTGAAAGTGATGTGCATTCAGTAGAAACATACCTCGAATTTTGAATTCTGATCTTTTCCTGGACACTGATGGGTGATACAGTACCCTCTTGTGATGCTTGGTCAGCTGTGGTGAGCCTCAACTTTCAGTCATCCGTGAGGGTAAGCAACCAATACACTTAAAACCATTCTGTTATTTTACTTTCAGTACAGTATTCAATACGTTTACATGGGCTTTGTGGTAAATGATTTTGCCCAACTGTAGGAATGCAAAAGTAGGAAGTCAAGAAACATCTGGAGTAACAGGCAAATTTGGCCTTGGAGTACAGAAAGAAGCAGGGCAAAGGTTAATAGAGTTTTGCCAAAAGAACACACTGGTCATAGCAAATAACCTCTTCCAACAACAGAGAAGACTCTACACATGGACATCACCGGAGGGCCAACACCAAAATCAGATTGATTATATTCTTTGCAGCCAAAGATGAAGAAGCTCTATACAGTCATCAGAAACAAGACCAGGAGCTGACTGGCTCAGACCATGAATTCCTTATTTCCAAATTCAGACTTAAATTTAAGAAATGGGGAAAACCACTATACCATTCAGGTATGACCTAAATCAAATCCCTTACGATAATACAGTGGAAGTGAGAAATAGATTCAAAGGACTAAATCTGATAGACAAAGTGCCTGATGAACTATGGATGGAGGTTCGTGACATTGTACAGGAGACAGGAATCAAGACTATCCCCAAGAAAAAAAAATGCAAAAAAGCAAAATGCCTGCCTGAGGTGGCCTTAAAAATAGCTGTGAAAAGAAGAGAAGCAAAAAGCAAAGGAGAAAAGGAAAGATATACCCATTTGAATACAGAGTTCCAAAGAATAGCAAGGAAAGATAAGAAAGACTTCCTCAGTGATCAGTGCAAAGAAATAGAGGAAAACAGAAGAATGGGAAAGACTAGAGATGACTTCAAGAAAATTAGAGATACAAAGGAAACATTTGATGCAAAGATAGGCTCAATAAAGGACAGAAATGGTCTGGACCTAACAGAAGCAGAAGATATTAAGAAGAGGTGGCAAGAATACACAGAAGAACTGTACAAAAAAGATCTTCACGACCCAGATAATCACAATGGTGTCATCACTCACCTAGAGCCAGACATCCTGGAATGTGAAGTCAAGTTGTCCTTAGAAAGCATCACTACAAACAAAGCTAGCGGAGGTGATGGAATTCCAGTGGACCTCTATCAAATCCTGAAAGATGATGCTGTGAAAGTGCTGCACTCAATATGCCAGCACATTTGGAAAACTCAGCAGTGGCCACAGGACTGGAAAATGTCAGTTTTCATTCCAATCCCAAAGAAAGGCAATGCCAAAGAATGCTCAAACTACTGCACAATTGTACTCATCTCACATGCTAGTAAAGTAATGCCCCAAATTCTCCAAGCCAGGTTTCAGCAATACATGAACCATGAACTTCCTGATGTTCAAGCTGGATTTAGAAAAGGCAGAGGAAACAGAAATCTAATTGCCACAATCCACTGGATCATGGAAAAAGGAAGAGAGTTCCAGAAAAACATCTATTTCTGCTTTATTGACTGTGCCAAAGCCTTTGACTGTGTGGATCACAATAAACTGTGGAAAATTCTTCAAGAGATGGGAATACCAGACCACCTGACCTGACTCTTGAGAAACCTGTATGCAGGTCAGGAAGCAACAGTTAGACATGGAACTGGACATGGAACAACAGACTGGTTCCAAATAAGTAAAGGAGTATGTCAAGGCTGTATATTGTCACCCTGCTTATTTAACTTCTATGCAGAGTACATCATGAGAAATGCTTGGGTGGAAGAAGCACAAGCTGGAATCAAGACTGCTGGGAAAAATTTCAGTAACCTCAGATATGCAGATGACACCACCCTCATGGCAGAAAGCTAAGAAGAACTAAAGAGCCTCTTGATGAAAGTGAAAGAGGAGAGTGAAAAAGTTGGCTGAAAGCTCAACGTTCAGAAAACTAGGATAATGGCATCTTGTCCCATTGCTTCATGGGAAATAGATGAGGAAACAGTGGAAACAGTGTCAGACTTTATTTTCTGAGCTCCAAAATCAGTGCAGATGGTGATTGCAGCCATGAAAGTAAAAGACGCTTACTCCTCAGAAAGAAAGTATGAAGAACCTAGACAGCATATTAAAAAGCAGAGACATGACTTTGCCCACAAAGGTCTGTCTCGCCAAGGCTATGGTTTTTCCCAGTAGTCATGTATGGATGTAGGAGTTGGACTATAATGAAAGCTGAGCACTGAAGAATTGATCCTTTTGAACTGTGGTGTTGGAGAAGACTCTTGAGAGTCCCTTGGACTGCAAGGAGATCCAACCAGTCCATTCTAATGGAGATCAGACCTGGGTGTTCATTGGAAGGACTGATGCTGAAGCTGAAACTCCAATACTTTGGCTACCTGATGCGAAGAGCTGACTCATTTGATAAGACCCTAATGTTGAGAAAGATTGAAGGCAGGAGGAGAAGGGGATGACAGAGGGTGAGATGGTTGGATGGCATCACCAACTCGATGGACATGAGCTTGGGTAAACTCTGGGATTGGGTGATGACAGGGAGGCTTGGTGTGCTGTGGTCTGTGGGGTTGCAAAGAGTCAGACATGACTGAGCAACTGAACTGAACTGAACTGAAGGCCAATGTAAGTGTTGTGAATGCATTTAAGGTATGTGAGTCTAGAAGTGTTATATTTTATGGTTAGTTTTATTAGATACATTTCAACTTATGATGTTTTCAGTTTATTTATGGGTTTTCAGGAGGTAGCCTCCTTGAAAGTGGAGAAAGATCTGTACCTACAGATCTAATGACCTCTTTGACTTTTCTCCCTTAGATTCAAGCTCTGGCACCTATCAGCCCACTGAAATTGGTCTTATGTCAGAAAAGATCACTGCTTTGCTAAATCCATTGACCAGTTCTTGACTTCAATTTACCTAATCTGTCAGTGGCATAGTGAGATTTTTATTCAAATGTCACTTTCTTTTTGAGGTTTTACCTGACCACTCCATGTAGAATTTTTTACGTCCCACCCTCGTTACTCTCATTCCCACTTCTTTGCCTCTTCTCTCTGTGTCCATCTATATTTTAGTTATCCATCCTGTTTATAGTCTCTCTCCTTCCAACTAGGTCATGAGCTCTGTGAGAGTTTCTGACTCCTTTGTTCTTTACTGTGTTTCTAGTGCCCAGAACAATGTCTAGCACATAGTAAGTAATTAGTATGTGTTTGTTAAGTGAATGAATGAAAAATGTCATTTGCAGAAAGCTAAATCAACATAATCATAGTGAAAAGCAAATTTGAGAATGTATATAAGGTTTGTTTTTACTTGTTTGTAAGTTTTTGCCCCAGTACATTTCACTTTTAAGAATCTTAAGTAAATAATCAATGACTAAAACATACATATCCTCAGTCTCTTAAGTAGTATCAAAACAGGTTATTGGATGTGTCTCAGCCTCATGAAAGTGTTTATTACCAATCTGAGATTTGAATACAAACTAATGTGTATTCATCATCTTTATAGATGCTACACATTGTTTTGTGTGTACAATGTGTGTGTTGATCTCTGTGGGTGAGTGTGTGATAGGATTTTGATTCTTGGTGGTGACTTAAGATAAGCTTTTATTCATGCCTTGTGGGAGTGCACAGTAACACCATTTATGAAGGCCATTTTTCAATCTGCAGCAAAAGCTTAAAAACGTTCAAAAAAACAAAAAACAAAAAAAAAACACGTTCAAAATGTTTAAACTGGAAATCCCACTTTTAGGTGCAAATCATAAAAGAATACTCAAAAACAGTCGACAATTTACATATAAGGATAATTATAATATAATTATTGATGATAGTATAAATATGAAACAAACCTCAGTATGTGCAAAAATTAAATGTTAAATTTATTCATAAAGTAGTGTTTTTTTATGTAAAGATCTCATTTCCACAGACCTAAAATCTGCATGAAGCTCTTGATAAGTGAAAAAATAAATCTCTAAACAATGATTCTAATTTTATATTAATAGCATGCATTTATTTATAAATATGTGCAAAGAAATGGCATGGGGATGAATAAATTAAAATGTCTGTGAAATTTGTCATGGGTAATTTCCCCCACCATGTTATATATTATCCCAAAAAATTTATTCAAGAGCATGTATAGCATAAAATGAAAAACAAAACCATCTAAGATAAAAATAAACCCCAAACTTATAACCCTTTGAGAAAAATAAAAACCTTGTGGAAAAGCTTGTAAAAATTTTCATTCTGCTACATTATAGAATGTTAAATTTAAAAAATTTGAATAAAAAAGTAAAAATAAGGCACTTGATTGAAAATCTCCAGATTTCCTTTCCTGCCCTTTATATTCACATAACACTTTATATCCACCTTATGCCAAATGATTCTCCCATAACTGCCCTGTGATATTGGCAGGTCAAGTGTGGTTATCTCCAAATCTTACATATAAGATAATTGAGGCTCAGAGAGGTTAAGTGACCTACCCAAGGTAAACTAGTTAGAAAGAAATAAAACCAAGATAAAAACACATCTTCTCTTCTGGTCACACACTTTTTTCCTCGATTGCTCTAAGTTGTGCTGGAAAATTAGAAAAGAGAAGACAGTGATTGTGTTCTTCTTAAAGCTGTTTGAGTGCACTTCTATTAGTGCCAGATAGCTTTGAAGTCATTGATTGCCCCTGAGAGATGATGAGATTGTGTTACATAGAACTTGGCCATCGTTACCATGTGATTTTCAATTAAGAAGAAAATCAAAAGTGTCCCAGTGTCATGGTCATAACCTGAAGGGTTCAGACAAGCTACCAGCTACATACAAATCAAGGAAGACTAATCATTTATCTGTGTGTGCAGGCTGCAGACTTTCAAAAGAAATGATCTTTTACCCTTGTAGCCTAGCTATTTTATTTTTCATCCATGGATGTTGTCATTTGTGAATTAGGTCTTTAAATTGTTTTTGATTCTTGGGAAAAAGTTTTCTGGTATCTTCATTGAACAGTTGCTATGATGATACAGAATGTGAAAGTGTGTTTTGAAAACTGAACAACTCTGAGAAGTTCAATAGGCAGGCTGCTGTGAAACAAACAAACAAAAAAAACTCTAGTCTTAAATATCTGGTATCAGTATAGCCAAACATATGGACCAGCTCTTTTACTTTCAGCAAGACATGACTCTCCAGCTTCAGAATTCATAAAATAGGCAATTAATTTCAATCTCACAGAGTTCAGTTCAGTCACTCAGTGGTGTCTGACTCTTTGTGACCCCATGAACCGCAGCACGCCAGGCCTCCCTGCCCATCACCAACTCCCGGAGTCCACCCAAACCCATGTCCATCAATTTGTATGATGCCATCCAACCATTTCTTCTTCTGTAGTCCCCTTCTCCTCCTGCCCTCAGTCTTTCCTGGCATCAGGGTCTTTTCCAATGAGTCAGCTCTTTGCATCAGGTGGCCAAAGTATTGGAGTTTCAGCTTCAACATCAGTCCTTCCAATGAACACCCAGGACTGATCTTCTTTAGGATGGACTGGTTCTCCATCTAAAGATGGACTTGGATCTCCTTGCAGTCCAAGGGATTCTCAAGAGTCTTCTTTAATACCACAGTTCAAAAGCATCAATTCTTTAGTGCTCAGCTTTCTTTATAGTCCAACTATGACATCCATACATGACTACTGGAAAAACCATAGCCTTGACTACACAGAACTTTGTTGGAAAAGTCATGTCTCTGCTTTTTAATATGCTGTCTAGATTGATCATAACTTTCCTTCCAAGGAGTAAGCATCTTTTAATTTCATGGCTGCAATCACTATCTGCAGTGATTTTGGAGCCCAGAAAATAAAGTCAGCCACTGTTTCCACTGTTTCCTCATCTATCTATCATGAAGTGATAGGACCAGATCTGTTTTCTGAATGTTGAGCTTTCAGCCAACTTTTTCACTCTCCTCTTTCACTTTCATTAAGAGGCTATTTAGTTCTTCACTTTCTGCCATGAGGGTGGTGTCATCTGCATATCTGAGGTTATTGATATTTCTCCCGGCAATCTTGATTCCAGCTTGTGCTTCTTCCAGCCCAGCGTTTCTCATGATGTACTCTGCATGTAATTTAAATAAGCAGGGTGACAAGATATTGCCTTGATAGTCCTTTTCCTATTTGGAACCTGTCTGTTGTTCCATGTCCAGTTCTAACTTTTGTTTCCTAACCTGCATACAGGTTTCTCAAGAGGCAGATTAGGTGGTCTGGTATTCCCATCTCTTTCAGAATTTTCCACCGTTCATTGTGATCCACACAGTCAAAGGCTTTGGCATAGTCAATAAAGCAGAACTAGATGTTTTTCTGGAACTCTCTTGATTTTTTGATGATCCATCAGATGTTGGCAATTAGATCTCTGGTTCCTCACTGAGTAGTAAAGATTAAAATGAAATGACATGTGCCAAAAATCTAACTCTATCATAGGTATAGATCTGCTAAATACATTTTTGTTTTGTTTTAATGTAGTGATATATAAAGAGTTTCCTGGAGTAGTGTTGGCTGGGTAGTTTAAAAGCCCTCGAAGCACTGTGCTGTGAGAAAGGTAACTTAATGAAGGACATGAGAGTGGTGCCAAGTCATATGCCTTTATGAAATGACCACTGAGAAGGACACAAAGGAGCCACATTAAAAACATAAGCATGCCTGCATTGCAGTGGTAGTCGATCTTAATGTAAAGGCTAAGACATACTCTTCTTCAAGTATATAAACTAGAAGATGAGGACCTATCCACCTCTTTTCACTTTCAGTATCTTAACCATAAAATGGGGGGGCCTTCCTCAGCGATCAATGCAAACAAATAGAGGAAACCAGAAGAATGGGAAAGACTAGAGACCTCTGCAAGAATATTAGAGATACCAAGGGAACAGTTCATGCAAAGATGGGCTCGATAAAGGACAGAAATGGTACGGACCTAACAGAAGTAGAAGATATTAAGAAGAGGTGGCAAGAATACACAGAAGAACTCTACAAAAAAGATCTTCATGACCAAGATAATCATGATGGTGTGATCACTCATCTAGAGCCAGACATCCTGGAATGTGAAGTCAAGTGGGCCTTAGAAAGTATCACTATGAACAAAGCTAGTGGAGGTGATGGAATTCCAGTGGAACAATTTCAAATCCTGAAAGACAGTGCTATGAAAGTGCTGCACTCAATATGCCAGCACATTTGGAAAACTCAGCAGTGGCCACAGGACTGGAAAAGGTCAGTTTTCATTCCAATCCCAAAGTAAGGCAATGCCAAAGAATGCTCAAACTACCACACAATTGCACTCATCTCAAACACTAGTAAAGTAATGCTCAAAATTCTCCAAGCCAGGCTTCAGCAATACAGTAACTGTGAACTTCCAGATTTTCAAGGTGGTTTTAGAAAAGGCAGAGGAACCAGAGATCAAATTGGCAACATCTGCTGGATCATGGAAAAAGGAAGAGAGTTCCAGAAAAACATCTATTTCTGCTTTCTTGACTATGCCAAAGCCTTTGACTGTGTGGATCACAATAAACTGGAAAGTTCTTCAAGAGATGGGAATACCAGACCACCTGACCTTCCTCTTGAGAAATCTGTAAGCAGGTCAGGAAGCAACAGTTAGTACTGGACATGGAACAACAGCCTGGTTCCAAATAGGAAAAGGAGTACGTCAAGGCTGTATATTGTCACCTTGCTTACTTAACTTATATGCAGAGTACATCATGAGAAATGCTGGGCTGGAAGAAATACAAGCTGGAATCAAGCTTGCTGGGAGAAACATCAGTAACTTCAGATATGCAGATGACACCACCCTTATGGCAGAAAGTGAAGAGGAACTAAAAAGCCTCTTGATGAAAGTGAAAGAGGAGAGTGAAAAAGTTGGCTTAAAGCTCAACACTCAGAAAACGAAGATCATGGCATCCGGTCCCATCACTTCATAGGAAATAGATGGGGAAACAGTGGAAACAGTGTCAGACTTTATTTTTGTGGGCTCCAAAATCACTGCAGATGGTGAGTGCAGCCATGAAATTAAAAGACACTTACTCCTGGAAGAAAATTTATGACCAACCTAAATAGCATATTGAAAAGCAGAGACATTACTTTTCTAACGAAGGTCCGTCTAGTCAAGGCTATGGTTTTTCCAGTGGTCGTATATAGATGTGAGAGTTGGACTGTGATGAAAGCTGAGCACTGAAGAATTGATCCTTTTGAACTGTGGTGTTGGAGAAGACTCTTGAGAGTCTCTTGGACTGCAAGGAGATCCAACCAGTCTATTCTAAAGGAGATCAGCCCTAGGATTTCTTTGGAAGGAATGATGCTAAAGCTGAAACTCCAGTACTTTGGCCACCTCATGCGAAGAGTTGACTCATTGGAAAAGACTCTGATGCCTGGAGGGATTGGGGGCAGAAAGAGAAGGGGATGACAGAGGATGAGATGGCTGGATGGCACCTTTAACTCGATGGACATGAGTCTGAGTGAACTCCGGGAGTTGGTGATGGACAGGGAAGCCTGGTGTGCTGCGATTCGTGGGGTTGCAAAGAGTCGGACACAACTGAGCGACTGAACTGAACTGAACTGAACTCCCAGGAGACGCTAGTGGTAGAGAATCCGCCTGTCAATGCGTGAGACTTAAGAGTCACAAGTTCAGTCCCTGGGTCAGGAAGATCCCGTGGAGGAGGGCATGATAACCCCCTCCAGTATTCTTGCCTGGAGACATCCATGGACAGAAGAGCCTGGAGGGCTACAGCCCATGGGGTTGCAAAGAGTCAGACACAATGAAGCAAGTTAGCATGCACACAAGCATAAAGCAAGCTACAGCTTGCTTGTCAGAAAATAAAATTTTCTTGTCTGTTAACTTTATCAACAAAAATGGGGTGATCTGTCAGTGAAAATGGACAGAAAGTAATACATGAACTGTGTCCTTGAAGTCAAGCAAGATCTGGATTGATCTTATTAAGCGTTTTCATCATGTTTCTTTCTTGCCATAGTTACTTTTGTTTACCTGTTTAAGAAAGAATTAATCTTTAGTATTACAATTCAAGTATTTCTTGCTCTCCAATTTTGTTTTAACTTCACAATCAATTGGATATAAATCTGGTGCCCATATATGAAAGTCTCTATTTCACCTTTTAAAATTCTTCTCCAATTTAGTCATTATTTTACAAGCTCTGTATTTTTAAACTGTTAGTGATGTCTCCAGGTCCCAGGCACTCTGCCTTTTATTTTCAAGTGATGTACTTGACATAATTTAGCTTTCGTGGCTCCCTGGGTGTCATGAATAAAATGATTTGATGACTATGATGTCATGCTCAGCAATCTTCATGAAGTCTTCCCTTAGGGCATCTAGAAACTCTTAGCCAAAAAAATCAAAGGCAACAAGTGATTACCAATTTCCAGGGATGGATTAAGTTTTAATGCTAATGCTAATGTTACAGTGTCCCAAGATGCTTCTTGTGCTTAAGGTGTGAAAATATAAAAATCTTTGCCAGGTTACCGGTGATGCACTATGACAATTTGCTTATTTATCCTTGTTCTAAGCACCATGACTAGGAAATACTTGGAAGCCTGCAACTTAGATCTTCCTTTGCAGAGCATATGGTCTAAGTTAACTTACTGAATTAATGAATTCAGCAAATATCTCTTGGTTGCTTACTATGTCTTAAGTGCAATTCCCTGCTTTGGGGATGTATAAAAAATAACATAACTTTATGAAAGGTTATATTCTACTGAGGGTGGCAGAAAATTAATGAATAAAATAAAAAGCATGTTAGGAGAGGTGTCCAAGTTAATGTTGTCAAACCCAGTTAAATGTGGCCACATAATGAAATACCTCAAAACTTTATATAATGGATGATATGCACATGCTCAGTCACTTCAGTCATGTCGGACACCTTGTGATCTTCTTGACTGTAGCCCATGGGAATCTCAAAGCAAGAATATTGGAGTGGGTTGCCATGCCCTCCTCCAGGGGATCTTCTGGACCCAGGGATTGAACCCATATCTCTATGTCTCCTACATTAGCAGGCAGGTTCTTTACCACTAGCACCAGCTGGGAAGCCCTATATAATTGATGGTGATATATTTTAAAGTCCTTATGTGAAATACCTATGTGTCAAAATTCTACCATTGTCAACATATTGAAATGTGTCTCTATCCTAGTTAGTACCCAGATGGTGTGGTTTAGAACTGGTCACTAAGTGCAATATCTTGAGTGTTTGTCTTGATAACCTTGGTTTTGGTCATTATCACTTTATATGTGGTATAAATCAAATAGACCCCCCCCCCCCCGTGTCTTCTAATCAACTCTTGAGAGTCCCTTAGACAGCTAGGGGATCAAACCAGTCAATCCTAAAGGAAATCAACCCTGAATATTCATTGGAAGGACTGATGCTGAAACTCCAATACTTTGGCCACCTGATGCAAAGAGCCAACTCATTGGAAAAGACCCCAATGTTGGGAATGATTGAGGGCAGGAGAAAGGGGAGACGGAGGATGAGATGGTTGGATGGCATCACTGACTCAATGGACATGAGTTTGAGCAAACTCTAGGAGACAGTGAAGGACAGGGAAGCCTGGCATGCTGCAGTCCATAGGGTTGCAAGGAGTTGGACATGACTGAGTGACTAAACAACAGCAACTGATTGACCCTGAGTTCTCTAGAGTTGTTATAAAAATATTTAAACCCTGGAGGCCTCATGAGAAGTATGTTGCATAATCTTAAAAGCTGACCCTTTTCCAGGACAACTTGTATTTGGATATTTTTAAAAACAACAAAATTAACAAAATTATCTTGTGACTTTATTATCATTGAATGAACTTCATCAAACAGCAATTTCATGACAGTAGCTCAGTTTAATAGATGGTAACTCTGGGGAAGTGGTGTGCTTGGACTCATTATCAACAATATAAACATCATCAATATTCCAAGGGCTTGGGAAGATCAGTTTTAGATGAGACTGAGGAAGCATAGACTTAATCATGGAAATACCTTGCTTATAATAAGATCCGTAACAGGACCTTCCCTTGACTTTCCTGAATGAGATGAATGGGTGGTTATCAGAACAAATTGCCCTATTAGGATTTGATAAAAAGCCTCATTTGCTGCGTAAGTTTGGACAATATCCAGATGACTAGAAGAGGATATGCACAAGTATTCAATTCTCTGTTTTTGCAGTCTATCCCACTGGATATCATAATGATTGGATGAACATTTCAGAAACAAATACTGGCAGTTAGAAATACTGTGCCCCGTAAGTCATTTAGGCCATTTGTGGGTATTAATACCTAAAAAATTCAGGTTTTGGTAAGGAGGAAGGGTTAACAGATGGAAGGTAAACAACAGAACCAGCTGCACACTCCAAACTAAAATTTAAGCCATCTCATATTTTGTTTGCATATGTTACTAACAGTTGCTTTGAAATACAATAGGTTGTCCTTCAGGGTCAGCATAACAATCTAGTTGGCACAATCTGGACTTGGTTCTATTCAGCATGTGTTTGCTGGGGTTATGAATAAGGCTTTGCTATTGTTGGATAAACACCAGCATAGCTGAGTCTTTTCTTCATAGCATATACATACCCCAAGAAAAGAGTTCATGCAAGAATATGTGTGGCAAAATAACATAGAAGCTGCACTATTTAGAAGACATGAGAGGAAAGGTAATCACCTAACTCAGAGCTTACAAAAGGTCTGTGAAGCCTTCCTTTATTGTATAATGTTACTTGTCTTTTATTTTTTAGATTTCTTTTTTTAAAATTTAAATTTAAATTTTATTTTGCTTTATAATACTGTATTGATTTTGCCATACATTGACATGAATCAGCCACGGGTGTACATGTGTTCCCAATCTTGAACCCCCCTCCCACCTCCCACCCCATATCATCTCTCTGGATCATCCCTGTACACCAGCCCCAAGCATTAAAATGCTGGACCTTGGAATTGTCTATGGGGACACTTGAAACAATGTATTCTGACTTCAGCTTGTTAAAAATCTCTTGTATTTCCTTGACTATACTCATCAATACTATTCTTCTGTTGCTATTTGTTATGTAACATTGAAATATATGGTTTAGCCACTATATGCGTGTTTCTAATTTAAAAGACTGCACATTTGGATCATTTAAAAGTTCAAAAAATTTTATTATGATACATACAAAACAGAAGTAGACTCACAAGCATAGAAAACAAAGTTATGGTTACCAAAGGATAAAGGGTGGGGAGGGATAAATTGGGAATTTGGTATTAACAGATACATACCACTATATATAAAATAGATAACCAACAAGAACATAGTATATATCACAGGGAATATATTTGATATCTTGTAATAACCTTTAATGGAAAAGAATCTGAAGAAGAATTTACACAGACTGCCCAAAGCCAAGTTAGGCGATTTGCTCTTTTATGTGTTGAGCATTTTCTGCTGTTTTCTGTCCTCTTCATTTCTCCCTCAGTATTTCTGGGCACTAAATTGGGATTCTGACTGAGCACGTTACTGAGAACAGTGTTTAATTATTTGTTCTTATTGTGTCTTTCATATCCAAGTAGTTTGAGGTTACAGTGGTATACCTGTGAGCATTATAGTTTCAGGACCAAGACAAATCTTGAGAGCTATTAAATACCAGTACAAAGAACCAGTACTAATAAAGATACCTTCTTGAAAAATTACTTTTTTTTGTTTTCTAAATAGACTGCAGTTTTTTTTCAACTGTTGCTCTTATGATGATCCTTGCACATTTTTCTAAGACTTGGAATAAACCTTTTGCTCATTGCCAAGCAAAGTCAGTTGCATCACTGGGAGTCCAAGGTAGAGTGTGTTGAATTGCTGCCTGTTACACCTGTTGTGATAGCCTCTGGAAATGGTAGCTTCTTGGTTCCACAAACTAACATGTTGAAAAAACACAAAAATTACAATGTCTTCTCCCTCTGGCCAACTGCATACTTGCCATATCTATAACCATTACCATTATATTTATGGAGGGTATTCAGTTTTCATTCTTTGAAATGTGTCTCAAATGTACAGAGCTGTGAAACAAGGTCCCAGTGTATTCATTGGTAATTTTTGTTTTCCATCTGTTGAAGCCATTTGAAGAAGCTGGTGGTCTCTTACTGACTCAAACTCAAAGCCCAGAAAATAATAGTTTAAAATATTCCGAAGGTGCTTTCTATAGTCATTTCTTTCCCTGATACTTATTTTTTTCCTTCTCTGGGTGATAGTTCTTGTCCTTCGTTTTTTACTTCAGCATAGAACTGTAGGTGATTGGCTGTCTCAGTTTTGATCTAATGCCATATATTGCATTCTAATGCTAAAACATGTATAGACAATAAATTTTCATGTAAACTGAGGGTTTCAAGGCTGACTCTGTCAGGCTTATATTTTCAAAACTCTTGAAATATTTTCTACTTAGCAACCTCTTTGCATTACTTGCAAAGCTTTTATGGGGCATGCCAGTCAAACGATGACTCCAACCAAAGAAAGAACAATTCAGAGGGTGATTTTTAAAATTAGTGTAAGCTTTGTAGATGATTCAGTGGCTCTAACAGGTTGCATTTCAAGCAGGATGAGAAGGGCAAGCATTTTGCTTCTACTTACATAGTGTATCAGTTCAGTTCAGTCGCTCAGTCATGTCCGACTCTTTGCGACCCCATGAATCCCAGCACACCAGGCCTCCCTGTCCATCACCAACTCCAGGAGCTCACTCAGACTCATGTGCATCAAATCAATGATACCATCCAGCCATCTCATCTTCTGTCGTCCCCTTCTCCTCCTGCCCCCAATCCCTCCCAGCACCAGAGTCTTATCCAATGAGTCAACACTTTGCATAAGGTGGCCAAAGTACTGGAGTTTCAGCTTTAGCATCATTCCTTCCAAAAAAATCCCAGGGCTGATCTCCTTCAGAATGGACTGGTTGGATCTCCTTGCAGTCCAAGGGACTCTCAAGAGTCTTCTCCAACACCACAGTTCAAAAGCATCAATTCTTCAGCCCTCAGCCTTCTTCACAGTCCAACTCTCACATCCATACATGATCACAGGAAAAACCATAGCCTTGACTAGACGGACCTTAGTCGTCAAAGTAATGGCTCTGCTTTTGAATATACTATCTAAGTTGGTCATAACTTTTCTTCCAAGGAGTAAGCATCTTTTAATTTTATGGCTGCAGTCACCATCTGCAGTGATTTTGGAGCCCAAAAAAATAAAGTCTGACACTGTTTCCACTGTTTCCCCATCTATTTCCCATGAAATGATGGGACCAGATGCCATGATCTTCGTTTTCTGAATGTTGAGCTTTAACCAAACTTTTTCACTCTCCTCTTTCATTTTCATCAAGAGGCTTTTTAGTTCCTCTTCACTTTCTGCCATAAGGGCGGTATCATCTGCATATCTGAGGTTACTGATATTTCTCCCGGCAATCTTGATGCCAGCTTGTGTTTCTTCCTGTCCAGTGTTTCTCATGATGTACTCTCCATATAAGTTAAATAAGAAGGGTGACAATATACAGCCTTGACGCACTCCTTTACTTATTTGGAACCAGGCTGTTGTTCCATGTCCAGTTCTAACTGTTGCTTCCTGACCTGCATACAGATTTCTCAAGAGGAAGGTCAGGTGGTCTGGTATTCCCATCTTTTTCAGAATTTTCCACAGTTTATTGTGATTCACACAGTCAAAGGCTTTGGCATAGTCAAGAAAGCAGAAATAGATGTTTTTCTGGAACTCTCTTCCTTTTTCCATGATCCAGCAGAGGCTGGCAATTTGATCTCTGGTTCCTCTGCCTTTTCTAAAACCAGCTTGAACATCTGGAAGTTCACGGTTCACGTATTGCTGCAGCCTGGCTTGGAGAATTTTGAGCATTACTTTACTAGCATGTGAGATGAGTGCAACTGTGCAGTAGTCTGAGCATTCTTTGACATTGCCTTTCTTTGGGATTGGAATGAAAACTGAGCTTTTCCAGTCCTGTGGCCACTGCTGAGTTTTCCAAATTTGCTGGCATATTGAGTGCAGCACTTTCACAGCATCATCTTTCAGGATTTGAAAGAGCTCAGCTGGAATGCCATCATCTCCACTAGCTTTGTTTGTAGTGATGCTTTCTAAGGCCCCCTTGACTTCACATTCCAGGATGTCTGGCACTAGATGAGTGATCACACCATCATGATTATCTTGGTCGTGAAGATATTTTCTGTACAGTTCTTCTGTGTATTCTTGCCACCTTTTCTTAATATCTTTTGCTTCTGTTAGGTCCATACCATTTCTGTCCTTTATTGAGCCCATCTTTGCATGAAGTGTTCCCTTGGTACATAGTGTATATTAAGGGAGATAAGTTCATATCACATATCCAGATTTTGTCTGTCTTGTATAACAAAGTTAGAGGCTCCATATTTAATTGTCCAATTTTGAGCTGAATATTAGTCATGGATTAGTGATGACAGGATGACATTCAGGTGTGTGAGCACAGGTGTATGTGTATATACCCAATCGGCATTGGGTAATTATGTCTCCTTGAGTGACAAAAAGATCAAGGTGACAGCAGTATTTTCAAAGTTAGGCAAACCTTTGTGTGTGTCTGTGTTTTAGAATTGGTTGGGTTACCTTCTACATTGACATTGCCCTGTGGTCTACAAAATCAGGAACACATGCTTCCGATTCTCTCAGTAGCCATAGGGGCAACATTAACTGACAAAGAATTTCTAGGTGATCCTTGTGTACTTTCTGCTCAATGGAGAAGCATAAGTACCAGAAGATCAATAAGAAGTGAGATGAGAAAAAGAGAATCGAAGGAAGTCAGTGCTGCTGTTGCTGCTGCTGCTAAGTTGCTTCAGTTGTGTCCAACTCTGTGCGACCCCATAGACGGCAGCCCCCCAGGCTCCCCCGTCCCTGGGATTCTCTAGGCAAGGACACTGGAGTGGGTGCCATTTCCTTCTCCAATGCAGGAAAGTGAAAAGGTAAAGTGAAGTCGCTCAGTCATGTCCGACTCTTTGAGACCCCATGGACTGCAGCCTACCAGTCTCCTCGGTCCATGGGATTTTCCAGGCAAGAGTACTGGAGTGTGGTGCCATTGCCTTCTTCAAGGAAGTCTGTAGAAGGCCTCAAACATCATGGAAAAAAGATCAGGGCTGGATTTAGTGAAACAGGAAGTGAACAGCAAGTCTAGTTCCTTCTTGCCTGCCAGTAGCCTCTACTTTCTTCATCCTTAGACATCTCCCAATTACGGCCTGTGTCCTACCCTGGTTCCTGCTCAAGTCCTGCCTGAGGCAGGTATTTTTCTCATCTTAGGAAGCCTAGAATTTAAAACTGATGTATTAATAAGGCCTGTTGAAGGTTACCTAGCTGCTCAGGTAAAGTACAGACTCAGATGCAGGCCATCTTCAGCTCCATGCTGTGCTCTGTACTCACGCTTCTCACTGAAGAAGCAAGTTGTTAGATGCAGTCTCTAAATATTACTTCATGAGACAGAGAGAGATAGAGAATGTGCTGTATTGTTGGTACATTCAGCTGAGGTGACCCAGGTTAATGGTGAAACCACAAGAATCACTGAAGCCTGACATTAAACATGAGACACCCAACTGTGAATTAGACCTTGGACATGGTCCAGTGTTGTTCCCTGAATGTCTAAACTGCCTAATGGTTTTTCTCCTGGCTTCTCTTCTGATAAAGAGTTTCCTATAACATAAGTTTCCAGTTATTTAATATAAGTAGCTCTCTGCTTCGTCCTGATCCATAATTACTATCCTGGAAACATGTCAATGTTCAGTTCAGTTCAGTTCAGTCGCTCAGTCGTGTCCGACTCTTTGTGACCCCATGAATTGCAGCTCGCCAGGCCTCCCTGTCTATCACCAACTCCTGGAGTTTACCCAAACTCATGTCCATTGAGCCGGTGATGCTATCTAACCATTTCATCCTCTGTTGTCCCCTTCTCCTCCTGCCTTCAATATTTCCCAACATCAGGGTCTTTTCTAATGAGTCAGCTCTTTGCATCAGGTGGCCAAAATATTGGAGTTTCAGATTCAACATTAGTCCCTCCAGTGAACACCCAGGACTGATCTCCTTTAGAATGGACTGGTTAGATCTCCTTGTAGTCCAAGGGACTCTCAAGAGTCTTCTCCAACACCACAGTTCAAAAGCATCAATTCTTCTGTGCTCAGCTTTTTTTATAGTCCAACCCTCACATCCATACATGACTACTGGAAAAACCATAGCCTTGACTAGATGGATCTTTGTTGACAAAGTAATGTCAAGGTTAACAATAGCCAATATTTACTAAACATCTTAGAGTGATAGGGAGGGTTCTGGTTAATTTATATCCATTATTTCATTTAATTGTCTTGATAGTCTTGGGAATTTCTCACAAAGAACATTTCCAAAGATCTCATAGTTAGGAAGAGATGGAATATAGAATTAAATTCATGACTCTCTGTGAACTTTTTATGTAATAGTGAAGCTTTCTAACCAATTGTGCTAAAGTGAGTCTTATTAGATCACAGTACATAATCTCTATAGTTTTCCAGGATCTGAAACCTATTTTAATTTTAATCAGCTTGTCTTACTTCCCTGGTGGCTCAGACTGTAAAGAATCTGCCTGCAATGCAAGAGACTTGGGTTTGATCCCTGGATTGGGAAGAGCCCCTGGAGAAGGGAATGGCTACCCACTCCAGTATTCTTGCCTGGAAAATTCGGTGGACAGAGAAGCCTTTGAATAAGGAAGATGGGCATGAAATAAAATTTGTTTCTGAAGCATATGTATATTGGGCTTCCCTGGTGGCTCAGTCAATAAAGAATCTGCCTGCGATTCAGGAGACGTGGGTTTGATCCCTGATTTGGGAACACCCTCTGGAGTTGGTGGTGGTGGTGGGGGGGGGGGGCGGCGCGGCGGGGGGGGGGGTGCGGGGGAGGCACTCTTTCTGCCCTTTTCTCATGTCTGTGTCAGAAGCTTTCTCTATCTCTTTTATTCTTTAATAAAATGTTATGACACAAAAGCTCTGTGTGATCAAGCCTTGTCACTGGCCATGGATTGAATTTTTCTCCTCTGGAGGCCAGGAATTCCAGTGTCTTTTGTGGTTCAGCAGCAACCTTTTATCTTGGAGGCTCACCCCAGATTCTTTAGGACAAGATAAGGATGATTGGAGCTCTAGTTCTTTGTTCTCCTAGAGAACATATTTTCTGCTATGATTCCCTGGTGGCTCAGAGGTTAAAGTGTCTGCCTGGAATGCAGGAGACCCGGGTTTGATCCCTGGATCAGGAAGATCCCCTGGAGAAGGCAATGGCAACCCACTCCAATACTCTTGCCTGGAGAATCCCATGGAGGGAGGAGCCTGGTAGGCTACAGTCCATGAGGTCGCAATGAGTCAGACACGACTGAGCGAGCGACTTTACTTTTTACTTTTACTAACTCTACAGTGTGCTTGTGTGAATGAATGACATGCCCTACATGAAACAAGTTAAGGAGCCCTACTCTGTGGTTCCATGGTGACCTCATACAGCTTATGGCAGAAACCCTGTCAGGGGTTTAGACTGACCTGCCAAGGGACTTTCCTGGTGGCTCAGATGGTAAAGCATCTGCCTACAATGCGGAGACCCCGATTCAATCCCTGGGTCAGGAAGATATCCTAGAGAAGGAAATGGCAACTCATGCTGGTATTCTTGCCTGGAAAATTCCATGGATGGAGGAGCCTGGTAGGCTACAGTCCATGGAGTCGCAAAGAGTCGGACACGACTGAGCAACTTCACTTTCTTTCACTTTCTGGAGAAGGGAATGACAACCCACTCTGGTATTCTTGCCTGGAGAATCCCATGGACAGAGGAACCTGGTGGTCTACAATCTGTGGGGCTGCAAAGACTCGGACACAACTGAGCGATTAACACTTTCACTTACATCAAACTGAAGTCTTTCTGCTGAGCCTCTATTCACTAGTTGAATATTCCCCATCAATAGACAGACTTGGGCCAACTATTTGCCTGGAATTTTGTGTATTATTGTCTACTCATGTTTAGGGCTCCCAACACTTATCTTTGATCTCAAATCTGTCTTAATTGGTGGGCTTCCTAGTTGGCACTATTATAAAGAATCTGCCTGCCACTGCAGCAGTCATAAGAGGTGCAGGTTGTATCCCTGGGACTGGAAGATGTTATGGAGTAGCAAATGGCACCCACTTTAGTATCCTTTGCCTGGAAAATTCCATGGGTACAGGCATCTGGTGGGCTACAATCTATGTGGCTACAAAGAGTTGGACATTCTTGAGTGAGCACACAAACAATTGGTGCTGCTTCATGATTTGCCTTCCCTAATAATCATTCTTGACCTTAATTGACTTCCCTTGCAAGTCATATTTCTATATCTTGCTCAAAAGCAGGTGAGAAGCTATACATATGTCATTTGTACAATATGATTTATTTAGCATTCCAAATGAAAGCCCCATGGGTGTGCTTTTGTTATTGTTAATTTCTAATTCAAAAGAGAGTTTGTATAATCTTTTTTTTTTTTTTGTATGTAAGCTACCCCCACAAGAAATTCTAAGACCAGAATTTTAGGTGAGATAATGCATGCTCTACTTCATTATTTTGACTCCAGAAGTCTTCCATTTCTATTTAATTAATGTAGATATTTGCTTTATCTGCAATTGCCTCCATTTTTTTTAATTTGGAAAAATGATTTATATGTGACCAAGAAAAACTCCATCTGACTATTCTCATATACACCACTTTCTTATTTGGGGGATAAATTGTACTTAGTGAGATGACCCAGGGCCAACTGTGGTCATTCTTTTGTCTGTCTTATATGAAGACTGGACTGCTATGATACTCTTGAAATGTCTCACATTCCTTACACCTTTCTTTTGGGTGAAAGAGCAGAATTTTTCAAAGTGTATTTCATAGACCACTAGTACAGTGAGAGGTGCCCTGGAAAAAATGAGTCATGGTTATATATGCAATAATTCTTGTATAATATATCCACATATATTAATATACTAATTTTTTGGATACACTTTAATGTAGTAAAGGCTCTGAGGAGTCCTCATGAAAGAAAACATTTTTTCCATTTACTGATTTGACCACAGAATCCTCTTTTCACATAATAAACATTAACATCCTGTGGAACTGAGATTTTAGGTAGTACACTTTAGTAAATACTATTCTGTTCTAGGGACTTGATATTAACTGGAGAGAGCTTGAAAGCTTAACTAGGCTCTGGGATCTTCTAATTGGCTGATACAAGGGTAAGGAAAAGGATTGTGGAGAAATCTATTGAGATATATCAGTTAAACTACTCACAGAGGAAAATATGTCAAATATGAAAAAGAGTAATACAAAAGATTGTATATACAAAACAGAAAAAGACTTAGAGATATAGAAAAATCTGTGGTTACTAAAGGGGAGAGGGAAGAGGTAAGGGACAAATTAGGGGTATGGGTTTAATAGATACAAACTATGATGTATAAAATAGGTAAGCAATAAGGATATACTGTATAGCACAGAAAATTATACCCATTACCTTGTGGTAACTAATGGAGTATAATCTGCAAAATTACTGAATCACTATACTGTACACCTACAACTAACACAATATTGTAAATAAATGACAGTTTAAAAACGATGCAACCTCTCCTCTGCTCTCCAGAAACACACAATCCTCTAGGAAGACAAGCGCGTGTGTCAATAATTCTTATGTTAATGTGGTACCAACGTACAGGGTATGGGCAACTCAAAAGAGGCATAGCAACTCAATTCAGCATTTAGAAAATTTACAAACTTAATTTTAAAGGAGCAAGAATAATTCAGATGAACAAAGGAAAAAGGGACACTTTAGGTATGCAAAACAACATATACAGTATGTTGCTGTATGGAAAAATAAGGAATTGTGTTAAGGGATCAGCAAGTACTGTTGCCAAAGCCTCAGGAATACCAAAAGGAGTGGAAGTAGACAAACCTGGAGCCCGATTATGGAGGCCCTTGCCTGCTAAATAAAGCCATTTTCTTATTACCTTGTAGGTGATGGTGGAGCTTTTGATTAGTTTTAAAATGTAAGGATTTGTCTTATAAAAAGAACACTGGCAGTCGGGTGGGCTGGGTTGGAGAGTGGCACGTCTGTCCCAGTCTCCAGAATTAACCTGAGGCCTGTCCTGATCTTTGGGGTTTGGTGAGCCTCATCAAAAATTGTAATTTAAAAGACTACTTTCTTATTTATCTATGCCATCCTAATATGAAATGGTCTTCTGTTTTATCTCCTACCCCAAGGAAAAGTCTCTAACAGAAGAAGGATGATGTTTCTGCTCCTTTAATCAAACTTTCAAGTGTGTAATATCACTGTTGCCTTCTTTCTACTATGGTGTGTCCACTTGTCCTTCTATTAAATTGAGTTGTTCTCATAGTTGAGATGGCTATGTGACACACAAGTGATAAACAAGTAAGAGGCGACAAAATACTTTCCATAGGATTTAGGGTCCTTGTCCCAAATGTCCTCAGTTTCACTTTCAGGATTTTATTAAACTTGAATGCTACACCATGCATGAAGGATAATATGCCTTGCTGTTAGTAAAATGAGTGCCGTTCTGTGGTAATCACCTTAGATTGGCTCAGAACAGCGTACCCACTTCTGCAGCTGCATGGAGAGAACACTGTTGCTTAGTATGACAATGTCAATGGAATATGCCATTCTATTAATCTCCAGCCATGGGATACAGAATTTCCTACATAATGTGGTGATCAGCCATTTCTGTTATGATTTTATGGAAAAGGCCAACTGGCTAATGCTTTAATTATTGAGAGGATATTTTCAGTTATAGCAGAGAATTCACTTAGGAGGATGTCTGCATATCTCAAGGACAGCTCGACTACCTTGGAGGGCATTAGAATGTTTGCCTGGGATTTGGAGAGATAATGTTTTACCCAGATTAAAATATTTTTTTGATTATAGAAATTTTTACTGAAGAAATGTAGAAAGCATAAAGTATTTAAACAATTGTGCATTATCCCACCACCCAGGGAAAATCACTGTTGCTTAGTGTTTTTTTTAATATCCATATTCATATTTACTCCAGTATCAATACTGATAGCTTAATCTATGGATATAACCAATAAAACGAGAACAGTGCAGCTAATTTTTATTGAACCTTCAGTATGTCTACAGTGTTGCTCAAAAATTTGTTCTTGTGTTGTCTAATAGATTCCTCACAAAACTCTCTTTGTTAGATACTTCTATTATCTGCATTTTATACTCAGAAACCAAAAGATTAAATGACTTAACCAGCAGTCACACAGCTTTTAAGTGGTGAAGCCACTTTTAAAAACAAGCTTCAAAACTCAAGTCATTAAGAAACACACTATAATTCCATATATATTTTTTAGGTATTATATGTGTGTATATTCGTATACACATATATGTATCACATTTAAAAGTTATATTTAAGTCTGATGGCAGTCTTACTTTCTCAAGTTTCATCCAGCTTTCCCATTTAATTCTTTGCTTCTATAGTGAAAAGCTGCATCTTTTCACTTTAGTAGTGAAAAGCTGAAAATTCTGAATAATGGTTTACTGTCATGATAATCTGCTTGGCATACACAAAAGGACAAAATTATATTGTGACACGATGTTCTCAGTGTTGAAATTCACATACAATAAGTTTTCATTACTGTGTAGCATTTTTATTATATATAAACCTGAGGAGACTTTTTTAGTTCTTTTAAAGGACATTTCATTACAATCTTTATAACAGGCTATCGTTACAGAATACATAGAACATTAATTGTAAATTCTAGATACTTGTATCTGCATCAATTTTTATTTTTTTGATGTAACAGTTTTCAGTTTTGCTTTTGAGTTTTAAAAATTGAGCTTTGAAAAATGTTAATACCCATGGATATACATGCCTATCAGACATAAATTTTCCACCATCCAACAAAATCCCTTTGTACCCTTTCCTAGACAATCCCTTGAACAACCCTCAAAAGCAACTATTACCTTGGTATTATTTACTGGGGACTAGTTTTGTCTATTTACAAGTGTTGGTGCTAGTGGTGCTAGAACACATCTGCTAATGCAGGAAACATAAGAGATGAGGGTTCAATTTGGGAACATCCCATGGAAGAGGAAATGGCAACCCACTCCAGTGTTCGTGCCTAGAGAATTCCCATGGACAAAGGAGCCTGTCTGGCTACAGTCCATAGGGTCACAAAGAATCAGGCACAGCTGAAGCAACTTAGCACATGCAGTTTTGTCTACTCTAACCTAGAATCATGCAGTAGGCACTCATTTGAATAGAGTATAACTTGGTTTTATGTCAAGGACTCAGTACCAAAGCTGGAGTCATAAACTATGTGTTTGAGGGCAAATGCAGACAATTGCCTTCTTTTGAATAAAGTTTTATTGAAACACACATAATCTTTTGTTTACCTTATGACACCTTGAGTACTTCAGTGGCAGAGTTGAGTATTTATGACAGAGCTCATACATCCTGTGATGTCTAAAATATTTACTATCTTCACAGAAAAGTTTACAAATTCTGAAATAAATACAGTATTGTTGAAATCTCAGGATTGCTGAGAAAAGTGTAGATAGATAAAGTTGGAACCTGATAATGGAGACCTGAGCCTGTTATGCAAAACATTTTCCACTTTATAGGTGATTAGAAACTTCTGATGGATATTAAGTTGAAAGATTGAATTTCTTTCACTAAGCATAAATTTTCTGAGATTCATTCATGTTATTTCTTCTATCATTAGTTTATTCTTCTTTACCGTCTAGTAGTGTTCCATGGTGTATGCGTATGCTCGGTCGTGTCAAACTTTTTGTGACCTCATGGACCATAGCCTACCAGGCTCCTCTGTCCATGGAATTTTTCAGGCAAGAATACTGGAGTGGGTTGCCATGTCCTACTCCAAGGGATTTCCCCAACCCAGGTATCTAAACTGCATCTCTTGAGTCTCCTGCAGGCAGATTCTTGACTACTACACCATCTATGGGGTGAATAGATTATTATTTGTTGATAGATATATGGATATTGTCCAACTTCTTTTTATTATAGATAGTCCTACAAGAACATTCTTGTACAAGTCATTTTGTGGACACATACTCTCCCTTACCTTGAGAAATTCTCAAGAACGAAATTACTGGATCAAAGGCTAAGTAGGTTTAATTTTATACGAAATTTCAAAATCATTTTCCAAAGTGTCTGCATCATTTTACATTCCTGTCAACAATGCATAAAAGTTCCAAATGTTCACTAAAATGTAGTGGTGTTCTGGTGTGTAGTGGTACTTTATTAGAGGATTAAAAAAAAGTTTTTTTCCCTTCATCTCTAATGGTGTTTAACATTTTTTAATGAGTTCATTGGCCATTTGTACCTTTCCTTCTGTAAAGTGTATGCTTATGCCTTTTAATCATTTTAAATTGTTAACCTTTTTATCATTGAGTTATAAAAGTTTCTTATAAATTCTAGATATAAATCATTTGTCAGATGTGTGTCACAAATTTTCCTCCTAGCTTGTGGCTTATTAAATCAGATTTAATGGTGTCTTTTGAAGAGAAACTATTGCACTTCATAAACTCTAATTTATCAGTAGTTTCCTTTGTTATTGCTTTCATGGCTCTTAGAAATTCTTGTTTACCTCCAGGTCATGAAAATAATTCTAAATATTTTAAAATAAGTTCTATAGTTTCACCTTTCTTTGAGAGTTGTCCTCTATACCAAACTAGTTTTTGTGCAGGGTGAGAGATATTGGCCTAAGCTTATCTTTCTCTAGCTCATAGCCGAAGATGGAGAAGCTCTATACAGTCAGCAAAAATAAGACTGGGAGCTGAATGTGGCTCAGATCATAAACTCCTTATTGCCAAATTCAGACTAAAATTGAAGAAAGTAGGGAAAACCACTAGATCATTCAGGTATGACCTAAATCAAATCCCTTATGATTATGCAGTGGAAATGAGAAATAGATTTAAGGGACTAGATCTGATAGACAGAGTGCCTGATGAACTATGGATGGAGGTTCATGACATTGTACAGGACACAGGGATCAAGACCATCCCCATGGAAAAGAAATGCAAAAAAGAAAAATGGCTGTCTGGGGAAGCCTTACAAATAGCTGTGAAAAGAAGAGAAGCAAAAAGCAAAGGAGAAAAGGAAAGATATAAGCATCTGAATGCAGAGTTCCAAAGAATAGCAGGAAGAGATAAGAAAACCTTCCTCAGTGATCAATGCAAAGAAATAGAGGAAAACAAAAGAATGGGAAAGACTACAGATCTCTTCAGGAAAATTAGAGATACCAAGGGAACATTTCATGCAAAGATGGGCTCGATAAAGGACAGAAATGTTATGGACCTAACAGAAGCAGAAGATATTAAGAAGAGGTGGCAAGAATACACAGAAGAACTGTACAAAAAAGATCTTCATGACCAAGATAATCATGATGGTTTGATCACTCACCTAGAGCCAGATATCATGGAATGTGAAGTCAAGTGGGCCTTAGAAAGCATCACTATGAACAAAGCTAGTGGAGGTGATGGCATTCCAGTAGAGCTATTTCAAATCCTGAAAGATGATGTTGTGAAAGCGCTGCACTCAATATGCCAGCACATTTGGAAAACTCAGCAGTGGCCACAGAACTGGAAAAGATCGGTTTTCATTCCAATCCCAAAGAAAGGCAACACCAAAGAATGCTCAAACTACCGCACAATTGCACTCATCTCACACACTAGTAAAGTAATGCTCAAAATTCTCCAAGCCAGGCTTCAGCAATACGTGAACTGTGAACTTCCAGATTTTCAAGCTGGTTTTAGAAAAGGCAGAGGAACCAGAGGTCAAATTGCCAACATCTGCTGGATCATGGAAAAAGCAAGAGAGTTCCCGAAAAACATCTATTTCTGCTTTATTGACTATGCCAAAGCCTTTGACTGTGTGGGTCACAATAAACTGTGGAAAATTCTTCAAGAGATGGGAATATCAGACCACCTGACTGGCCTCTTGAGAAACCTATATACAGGTCAGGAAGCAACAGTTAGAACTGGACATGGAACTGGTTCCAAATAGGAAAAGGAGTACATCAAGGCTGTATATTGTCACCCTGCTTATTTAACTTCTATGCAGAGTACATCATGAGAAACGCTGGGCTGGAAGAAGCATAACCTGGAATCAAGATTGCCGAGAGAAATATCAATAACCTCAGATATGCTGATGACACCACCCTTTTGGCAGAAAGTGAAGAGGAACTAAAAAGCCTCTTGATGAAAGTGTAAATGGAGAGTGAAGAAGTTGGCTTGAAGCTCAACATTCAGAAAACGAAGATCATGGCATCCGGTCCCATCACTTCATGGGAAATAGATGAGGAAACAGTGGAAACAGTGGCAGACTATTTTTTGGGGCTCCAAAATCACTGCAGATGCTGACTACAGCCATGAAATTAAAAGACGCTTACTCCTTGGAAGAAAAGTTATGAGCAACCTAGATAGCATATTCAAAAGCAGAGACATTACTTTGTCAACAAAGGTCCATCTAGTCAAGGCTATGGTTTTTCCAGTGGTCATGTATGAATGTGAGAGTTGGACTGTGAAGAAAGCTGAGCGCCGAAGAATTGATGGTTTTGAACTGTGGTGTTGGAGAAGACTCTTGAGAGTCCCTTGGACTGCAAGGAGATCCAACCAGTCCATTCTGAAGGAGATCAGTCCTGGGTGTTCTTTGGAAGGAATGATGCTAAAGCGGAAACTCCAGTACTTTGGCCACCTCATGCGAAGTGTTGACTCATTGGAAAAGACTCTGATGCTGGGTGGGATTGGGGGCAGGAGGAGAAGGGGATGACAGAGGATGAGATGGCTGGATGGCATCACCGACTCAATGGACTTGAGTCTGAGTGAACTCTGGGAGCTGGTGATGGACAGGGAGGTCTGGCGTCCTGCAATTCATGGCGTTGCAGAGTCGGACATGCCTGAGTGGCTGAACTGAGCTGAACTTCTTTATGATCGACTGGTTTTATCTCCTTGCAATCCAAAGCACTCTCAAGAGACTCTCCAATACCACAGTTTGAAAGCATCAGTTCTTCAGTGCTCAGCCATCTTTATGGTCCAGTTGTCACATTCATATATGAGTACTGGAAAATCCAATAGCTTTGACTAGTTGCACCTTTGTCGGCAAAGTAATATCTCTGCTTTTTAATAGCTGTCTAGGTTTGTCGTGGATTTTATTCCAAGGAGCAAGTGTCTTTTAATTTTATCACTTCAGTCAGCATCTGCAGTGATTTTGGAGCCCAAGAAAATAAAGTCTGTCCGTTTCCATTGTTTCCTCATCTGTTTGCCATGAAGTGATGGAACCAGATGCCATGATCTTAGTTATGTGAATGTTGAGTTTCAAGCCATTTTTTTTCACTCTTTTCTTTTACCTTCATCGAGGCTCTTTAAATCCCTTTCACTTTCTGCCATTAGGGTGGTATCATCTGCATATCTGAGGTTATTTATATTTCTCCTGGCAATTTTGATTCCAGCTTGTGCTTCATCCAGCCTGGTGTTTCTCATGATGTTCTGCATATAAATTAAATAAACAAGGTGACTATATACAGTCTCGATATACTCTTTTCCTAGTTTTGAACCAGTCCATTGTTCCATGTTCATTTCTAACTGCTGCTTCTTGACCTGCATACAGGTTTCACAGGAGGCAGGTAAGGTGGTCTGGTATTCCCATCTGTTGAAGAATTTCCCACCGTTTTGTGATTCACACAGTCAAAGACTTTAGGGTAGTGAATGAAGCAGAAATAGATATTTTTATGGAATTCTCTTGATCTTTTCTTTGACCCAATGAATGTTAGCAATTTGATCTCTGGTTCCTCTGCCTTTTCTAAATCCCACTTTTACATCTGGAAGTTCTCAATTCACATACTGTTGAAGTCCAACTAAAGGATTTTGAGCATTACATTGCTAGCATGTGAATTGAGTGCAATTGTGCAGTAGTTTGAACATTCTTTATCACTACCCTTCTTTGGGATTGGAATGGGAACTGAGTTTTTCCAGTCCTGTGAACACTGCTGAGTTTTCCAAATTTGCTGGCATATTGAGTGCAGTACTTTCACAGCATCATCTTTTAGGATTTGAGATAGCTCAGCTGGAATTCCATCACCTCCACTAGCTTTGTTTGTAATGATGCTTCTTAGCACCTACTTGACTTCATACTCCAGGATGTCTGGCTCTAGGTGAGTGATCACACTATTGCGGTTATTCTGGTCCTTTTAGATCTTTTTGTACAGTTCTTCTGTGTATTCTTGCCACCTTTTGTTAATATCTTCTGCTTTTGTTAGATCCGTACTGTTTCTGTCATTTATTGTGCCCATCTTTGCATGAAATGTTTCCTTGGTGTCTCTCATCTTCTCAAAATGATCTCTAGTCTTTCCTATTCTATTGTTTTCCTCTATTTCTTTGCATTGTTCACTTAAGAAGGCTTTCTTATATCTCCTTGCTATTCTTTGGAACTCTGCATTCAGATGGCTATATCTTTCCTTTTCTCTGGGTCCGCCCTCATTGTTGCAAATGGCAGAATTTCATTCTTTTGATGGCTGTATAATATTCCATTATATATATATTTATCTCTTTATTGATTCTTTTTAAAAATTTATTTATTTTTTAGTTGAAGGCTAATTGCTTTACAGAATTGTGTTAGTTTCTGCCAAGCATCAACATGTATCAGCCATAGGTGTGCATATATCTCCTTGCTCTTGAACCTCCCTCCCAGCTCTCTTCCCATCCCACCCTTCTAGGTTGTTATAGAGCCCTGGTTTGAGATCCTTGAGTCAAATGGCAAATTCCCTTTGGCTGTCTATTTTACATATGGTAATATGTTTCCTGGTTACTCTCTCCATACATCCTATTCTCTTCTTCCTCCCCCTCCCTTGTCCACCAGCCTGTTCTCTATGTGTCTCCATTGCTGCCATGAAAATAACTTCATCAGTGCCATCTCCCTAGATGCCATATACATGGATCAGTATATGATACTTATTTTTCTCTTTGTGACTTATATCCCTCTGTATAATAGGCATTAGGTTCTTCTGCCTCATTAGAACTAACCCAAATGTGTTCTTTTTATGGCTGAGAAATATTCCATTGTGTATATATACCACAACTTCTTTATCCATCATCTGTTGATGGACATCTAGGTTGCTTCCATGTTCTAGCTATTGTAAATAGTGCTACAATGAATATTGGGATACATGTGTCTTTTTCAGTTTTGGTTTCCTCAGGCTGTGTGCCTAGGAGTGGGATTGCTGGGCACATGGTAGTTTTATTCCTAGTTTTTTAAGGAATCTCCACACAGTCTTCCATTGTGGCTGTATCAATTTACATTTCCACTGATAGTGCAAGAAGGTTCCCTTTTCTTCAAGCCCTCTCTAGCATTTATTGTTTGTAGATTTTTTGATGATGGCCATTCTGACTGGTGTGAGGTGATATCTTGTAGATTTGATTAGCATTTCTCTAACAATGAATGATGTTGAGCATCTTTTCATGTGTTTGTTAGCCACCTGTATGTCTTTGTAAAAATATCTGTTTAGGTCTTTTTCCCACTTTTTGATTGGGTTGTTTGATTTTTTGGCATTAATTTGTATGAGCTGCTTATATATTTTGGAAATTAATCCTTTGTCCATTGTTTCATTTGCTATTATTTTCTCCCATTCTGAAGATTGTCTTTTCATATTGTTTTTAGTTTCCTTTGCTGTTCAAAAACTTTTAAGTTTAATTAGGTCCCACTTGTTTGTTTTTATTACCATTACTCTAGGAGGTAGGTCATAGGAGATCTTGTTGTGATTTATGGATGTTTTCCTCTAAGAATTTTATAGTTTCTATTAATCTTCTTCATCAGTTTTTCTGTTGATGGACACTTAAGTTGTTTCCATATCTTGGTTATTGTAAATAATGATGCTATGAACATTGGGGTGATGTATCTTTTCAAATTATTGTTTTCATTTTCTTTGAATATGCACTAAGGAGTGAAACTGATGAGTCATATGGTAGTTTTACTGTTAGTTTTTAGAGAAACCTCCATACTGTTTTTTTGGAAAAGGAAATGGCAACCCACTCCAGTATTCTTGCCTAGAGAACCCCGTGGACAGAGGAGCCTGGTGGGCTGTTGTTCATGGGGTTGCACAGAGTCGGACATGACTAAAGCAACTTAGCATGTGTGCATGCATTGGAGAAGGAAATGGCAACCCACTCCAATATTCTTGCCTGGAGAATCCCAGGGACGGGGGAGCCTGGTGGGCTGCCGTCTATGGGGTCACACAGAGTTAGACACGACTGAAGCGACTTAGCAGCAGCAGCAGCCATACTGTTATTCCACAGGGGCTGTACCAATTTTACATTCCAACCAACAGTGTAATAGGATTCATTTTTTATACATACTGAGCAACATTTGCTATTTGTGGTCTTTTTTTTTTTTTTTTTTTACATTTTCTTTTAATTGAAGTATAGTTGATGTACTGCTGCTGCTGCTAAGTGGCTTCAGTTGTGTCCAACTCTATGTGACCCCATAGACAGCAGCCCACTAGGCTTCCCCGTCCCTGGGATTCTCCAGGCAAGAACACTAGAGTGGGTTGCCATTTCCTTTTCCAAAGCATGAAAGTGAAAAGTGAAAAGTGTAAGTGAGGTCACTCAGTCGTGTCCGACTCTAGTGACCCCATGGATTGCAGCCTACCAGGCTCCTTCGTCCATGGGGTTTTCCAGGCAAGAGTACTGGAGTGGGGTGCCATTGCCTTCTCCAATGTACAATATTATATAAATTATAGGTGTACATTATAGTGATTCACAGTTTTTATAGGTTATATTCCATTTGTAATTATTATAAAATATTTGCTATATTCCCTGTGCTGTAGCTTATTTTATATCTAACATTTTGTAGTTCCTAATCCTCTACCCTTATTTTGCACACCACCCCCCCCAACCCCGGTAACCACTAGTTTGTTCTCTGTATCAATGATTTATCTTTTATTTCTTGTTCCTGATCTACTGAAAAACTTAACATCAGCCTGATGTATTCTCCCCTTGTGTCTTCTTTGCAATAGTTCAGTACTATCACATATTCATTTTGCCACTTATCAAAGATAAAAATTTTTCATCTGAAAGCAAAACAACAGAAAGAACAAGTGCAGTAAACAAAACATGTTTCAGAACAGTCAAAACTCAAGGTAGAATGCACATTTACTCTAAGAAATGAATATGATACTCTTTCAGTGGTTGCCTTGGAGCATATAATGGGGTTCAGAATTTGGGGAAACTATATATGAGCTCTGTATGCATACATATACTTTTTTATATGTATACATACACACATATATACACACAGTGTGCGATTATTCACTTTTTAGGAAAATATTTCATATGCTAAGTGAAGCCCTCTATGCTGTCATCATGAGTTTTCCATCTTTGAAGCATAGATTATTTGGGAAAATGGTATAATTTAGAGAATAATGAAATAGACCTTACCAACAATATCTAAAGGTGTTTGAACTGTTACTTTGCCATCCCATTTGGAGTATGGGATTTGCCATCTCATTACATTAACAATATCTGTTAAAGTTAGTTGTGGAATTTATCACCAGGCTTTCTGTTAAATATCAAAAGCTGATTCCTCTCTTGAAATTCTCTTACTCTCTCTCCGAAAATGAGAGGTGGGATGTCAGTAGGAGTATTTTGGCCTTCAGTCTGTCTGGTTAGGTGGCTTCATTGTTTACAGTATGATGCTAATGAGGGCAAATTCGGGGGTTAGAGCCCCTGTGTAGCTTAATTAGTTTCACACTGAGGTAAACCTCCGCTTCAGAGCCTGAGATTGTTTTCTGACTCTCTCCAGCTGTACCACCAATGCATGCAAGTTACAAAGGGTGAAAGAGCTTACCATTATCAGCAAAAATCCATCACAATTTATGAATAACCCACCAATTATGTATATTATTTGATCTTGAAATTGCTGTTCTCCAGAACATAGGTCCATGAAGAATTTTTTCTGTAGTTAAGTAGACAAAGGTATGTAGTACCTCAAAAAAATTTAAAAAAGCTTCACCTGAATTATCTGTTAACTTCCAGTGCCTTGGGATTGTTTAGTTGCCAAGTTGTGGCCAACTCTTGTGACCCCCTGACTGTAGCCTGCCAGGCTCCCCTGTCCATGGGATTTCCCAAACAAGAATACTGGAATGGGTTGCCATTTAGGTCTTCAAGGGATTATCCAGACCTAGGGGTCAAACTCGCATCTCCTGCATGCATTTCCTACATTGCAGGCAGATTCTTTACTGCTAAGCCCCCAGGGAAGCAATGCCTCAGGATGATCCCAGTAAAAATATCTTCAATAGTCATCAGGGTATATGTAGTCATCAAGGCACATACTTAGATGTGCTCTCCTTGGTCTTAGGATTCTTTACCCATGTGAATGTTATCTTTATTTAACTTGAAAATGCTTGAGAGCTCTTTGCTTTTACTTTTATAAGCATGTACTAAGTTTCTTCAGTTGTGTCCAACTCTTTGTGACCCCATGGACTATAGTCTGCCAGGCCCCTCTCTGCATGGGGTTCTCCAGGCAAGGATACTGGAGTGGGCTGCCATGCCCTCCTCCAGGGGATCCTCCTAATCTAGGGATAGAACCCACATCTCTTATGTCTCCTGCACTGGCATGTGGCTTCTTTACCACTAGCATCATGAAAATTATCAAAAGCTATGAGAATTTTCACATTATACCCACATCTTTACCAATTAGCTATTGATTTAAATTTGCTAAATATTGGAGGCATTTTGGTGCACTACTAGAGATAAGATTTCTTCACTTCAGGAGCTTATAGTTAGGGTGGGGGAAAGGGTAAGCCATCAGCATTAAACAATTAAATCAAAGACGTCTAAACAGTGACAGGTTGATGAGTTAAACAACTGAATCTGGAAGCCTAACATATGGGAGTAGGGTGGGTTGGATTCAGAGAACCCATTTTCGAGTGAGATGAAAGGAAGAGGCTTTCTGAGAAGTTTAGCTGAATTATGACCAATGAGCAGAACACAACACGCAGAGAAAAGAGGGAAGGGCATTCCAGGTAGAGGAAAACACACATGCAAATGTTAGGAAGGGAGACATGTTTGGAACATAAGAGGAAACTTGCTTAATGGGAGTAAGGAATAGGTCAGTGAGATTGTCGAATGCAAAAAAAAAAACAAACGGGTTTTTGGTCAGACGCATGCAGGATTCAGTAAACAATGCAAAGAATCACTCCTGCAGCTATGTGGAAAGCAGACTGCAGAGAATCAAGAACAAAAGCCAGAAGGACCTTATAAAACTATTTTTAGCATATTGGGAGCATAGGTTAGGGTTTATGCCTATTTTGGATAACCATTTGCTAGTGGACAATGGGAAAGTGGAATTCAGATGATTCCTAGCTCTGATTGCCCTGATGTTTTATAGTTGCATCTAGGGAATTGGGGGATATTGGAGAAAAGGCAGATTTAAAAATAGGACAGGAAAGTAGGGATTCGGTTTTGAACCAGTATTTTTCAAATTGGAATCTTCATTGCAGTATGAAGTTGAACTTTTCAAAAAATTTGATATAACAGAGTGTTTGTTAATTTATTATTAAATAAAATAATTTTTAGGATTCCTTAATATATGTGGTAAGGTTTTTACATTTATATTGACTTTTATGACTTTTGAGTAACCATAGGTTGTCTTATATTGAAAATTCTACTTTTAAAAAAAGCACTAGCTCTATGCTACTAGGAAAACTTTCCTTTGAAAATGTGGACTTTTTTTAGGTAGCCTAATGAAATGAAAAATTGTTTAAGGTAAATAGCTTTGCATAATGATTAACACGGGAACAGGAGAGTGAAAAGCTGACAGATAATGCAAGTAGATGCAAAGATGATTATTCAGATAAGGAAGCAAACTTTATTGAGTGGTTGAATTTCTGGATTAACCTCGAGCTAAATTTCATAAAAACAAATTAAGAAATCAGTATTGCCCTCATGTACGGAGTATTTTAACTTCTAATATTTTGCAGTTTACACTATCATTTTTTCTTTCTTTTTCAAATTCTTTTCCTATTTAGGTTTTATAGGATATTGAGCAGAATTTTCTGCTCACACCATGTTTATCACACTTAACTCCAATATGGAGAAAAATCAATAGTAAAATATCAATAACTGAGATACTAGTCATTTTAATTGGTGATGAGTTAAACGTGACATATTTAGTTTTTCATAAAATCACATGTAATAATTTTGTTTTCTCTATGTTTTTAAAAACAACAATTTAACACTAGCTATGTTATTATGGTTTTATTTCTGGCATGACATATATCTCTTTTAAGTCTTTCCAAACTTAAACACCATTCACTAAAAAGTAAAAGTAATTACTAATACCATTTTGTTTTATTACTTTGCTCACCTTTTAATCTAATGCTAACAGGTAAAAAGCACAACTTTAATAATTTTTCACATCTAGACTTTTATATATTTGGAAATCAGTGTTTCTTTCTTAAGGCAACTGATCAGGTTTTGCTGTGCAGCTTGAGCTGTAATGGAAGAACATGGGACCAAGTGTTTGCGAAACTTCATTCTTGCACTGGCCTGTGGTTAAAGAACTCTTTGACCTTGGGTAAGTCATGGAACTTCTTTCAGCCTAATTTCCCTGTCTGAAAAAAGGGAGTGCGTCTAAGAATATATTAAATTTCAAAATTATACAGATTCATGATACTATAACTTATGTCTTGTTACACTGGACCAAACAGATTAGAATACTAGACTTCTTTGTAAATGTGCAAAAGAATCATTTGATGACTGGAAAGTGAATCTTTATGTGAAAACAGATGTTGGATGAAGTGGTTTTTACCTTAATATCAAAGAATAATGAAATTTTCAATATAATGTTATTTGTAAAGAATCAAACAATCTGTAACATGAAAAAGATCTGTGATAGTTTGTTTTGAATTTCTAGTTTATTGGTTTATAATGAGAATGCATTAAAATAGACTCCTAAGCATCAAAGTTTAAGATGCTTACTCCTTGGAAGAAAAGTTATGACCAACCTAGATAGTATATTCAAAAGCAGAGACAGTACTTTGCCGACTAAGGTCTGTCTAGTCAAGGCTATGGTTTTTCCTGTGGTCATGTATGGATGTGAGAGTTGGACTGTGAAGATGGCTGAACACCGAAGAATTGATGCTTTTGAACTGTGGTGTTGGAGAAGACTCTTGTGAGTCCCTTGGACTGCAAGGAGATCCAACCAGTCCAGTCTAAAGGAGATCAACCCTGGGATTTCTTTGGAAGGAATGATACTAAAGCTGAAACTCCAGTACTTTGGCCACCTCATGCGAAGAGTTGACTCATTGCAAAAGACTCTGATGCTGGGAGGGATTGGGGGAAGGAGGAGAAGGGGATGACAGAGGATGAGATGGCTGGATGGCATCATGGACTCGATGGACGTGAGTCTGAGTGAACTCCGGGAGATGGTGATGGACAGGGAGTCCTGGCGTGCTGCGACTCATGGGGTCACAAAGAGTCAGACACGACTGAGCAACTGAACTGAACTGAACTGAAGCATCAAAGTTTATAAAGTACTTCTGTCTTGTTAGGTAAGAAAATGACAAAAAAATGAATACCTTATTCTGTGCCTCTTGTCTCTGTCATTATTAACAGGTGACATTTTAGCATTAAAGGTAAGGTAACCCTCAAATGCACAAGTTTTTATGCAAGCCAGTTTTCCTCAGTTGAGTATTTTGATAGTCTTAGATGAATCAGCTAAGAAAATATGCTAATTTAGCTTCAAGGGTATATAGTCTGACTTGAGAGGCTAGACGAAAAAGTCAGTTATTTAATTTACATAATTGTTTTAAGTTGATTAGCTTGGCAGCATTGGCATGTATTTTTTCCAGGGAAAGAGTTTATTCACTCTATAAATAATTATTTACTAGACACACTCTAAGATATGACTTGACTAGGCTTTTAGAATGAAATGTTTAAACCTATGCTCATCCTTATTTAATATAGTAGATTTATTTTGGCACTCTCTTAAGAAGTCAGGGCTTCTTGCAATCTATGAGAAACAAGCGGGCTGTGACGATCTGTATAACTGGACTTGGCAGCACAGATCAGCTCTTGTCATAGCTCCAAGGGAAGAATGTGCAGTCACTGAGCGCTGCTCTCCAGACTGGTTTTGCCTCCTGGCAAGAGAGTACAGGGCTCTTGTCTGTTACGGTGATAGCTCCAATCACAGACTCTGAGAAAAGTAGGGCAGAATATACACTGCTCTGGCTTCTAACCAGTAGCTCCACACATATTTAATAATGGCTACACGTCTTGTCTGATTTGGTATTAAAAAAAGCTTGAGGGAGAGGTAGTGGTTTCAGATCTGTTTCGTTTACCCTTTAAAGTTCTGTGAGTCTATAAAGAAAAAATTTTCTACTCTCCTTACTTCTCTGGATTTACTTCTTCTGGTGGTTCACATATGTGACAGGGGGACTTACCCATTTACCTACGAAATAGGCGAAGTGCACCAGCATTTTTTAGATGCTGGTTCTAGAAATCTTGCCACTGCTGCTGCTGCTGCTGCTAAGTTGCTTCAGTTGTGTCAGACTCTGCGACCCCATAGATGGCAGCCCACTAGGCTCCCCTGTCCCTGGGATTCTTCAGGCAAGAACACTGGAGTGGATTGCCATTTCCTTCTCCAATGCATGAAAGTGAAAAGTGAAAGTGAAGTCGCTCAGTCACATCCGACCCTCAGTGACCCCATGGACTGCAGTCTTCCAGGCTCCTCTGTCCATGGGATTTTCCAGGCAAAAGTACTGGAGTGGGGTGCCATTGCCTTCTCCGAATCTTGCCACATTAACATGCAATAAAGATGAGGATTGCCACAGTATGTAATCTACCTGATAGTTTGCAGGCAGCAACTGACTTTAAAGTATCTGCTTTCTGTTTTAAGCTAATATATAGACCCAAGTCAAATCTCTTTCTTGTTCATTATACTTCTGTGTTGAAGGTGGGGTCAAAACTAGGATGTAGAAAACATCTCAAAAATATTTTTAAAAGTCTCATTCTGGAAACAGTATCCGTTTCATCATATAAATGGAATTCTTTGGAAGGAGAATACATGTGTGGTCCTCAGACTGACCTAAAGTCTGAATCTCCTGAGAGTTACTTCTGAAAACACAGCTCAGATTCATCAAGTTTTGGAATAAAAATAGAGCAATTTATGTTTGGATTTGGGCTGTGTGAGTGTTGATTTGCATGTTATTAGAATCTGGTGAGTAGACAGGCCTGCAGCCAGGGTTTTCAAAAGAATTGGTGAATAGTGTGCAAGGAACAGGATGTGAAGCTTTCTCCCCATGAAAATGGTCAAGATGAGCTTTTCATGCCTGGTGGGATCCTCTTTCTGCAGGTGGCATCTAGAACAGTGGTGCTTCCTCCAGAGGAGTTTGGAGTCTTGAGAAGGGCCTTACTAGTCTGAGAGTACATCTTCTGCTTTGAATATTCATCTTCAGACTGATATAATTCCTTATTTTTTGCCAGGATGGACCCAAGTTTTGTGGGGCCTGAAGTTTATATAATATTGGAAGCCCTTTTTATGAAAAATAATGTAAACTTATGGATACAAAATATATGGATATGTAAATTTGGTAAATACATCTTGTGCTTAGTCAGTCAGTCGTGTCTGACTCTTTGTGACCTCATGGACTGTAGCTCGTCAGGCTCCTTTGTCCATGGGGATTCTCCAGGCAAGAATACTGCAGTGGGTTGCCATTTCCTTCTCTGGGGATCTTCCTGACCCTGGGATTGAACCCTGGTCTCCTGCATTTCAGGCAGATTCTTCATCATTTGAGCAAAAAGACAAGCCCAAATACATCTTAAGAGCAGATAAATACTGGAAGCATCATAAATCTCAGAGAAATAACATCTTTACCATGCTTTTCCCCCTACGTCTTTGGCTGCATGCTCTCTGATCACCTCCTTGTGTGGCAAAGATTTTCAAGTAGTTTGTGTAGAGAACAGTTGATTGACTTAATTACTGCTAATATAAAAATTATTTTGGCTTTATAACTCATTATTGATGAAGATATATACACTTTTTTAAGGGTATTTTTGAGGTCAAATTTAGGAAAACCTTTATTAAGATTCTTTCACATATATAGCATAAAATTTAGAAGACTTTTCTGCAAATATATTGTTCTGGCTATGTCATTTCAACTTTGTTTCTTTTCTACTAGTTTCTATCTGTATTCCTCAAATCTTGTTTCTCCCTATGTCCCATATATTCCAGCTCCAGGTACAAGAGCATCATTTTGTGATGTGATCCCTTGGCCCTCTTCTTTGGGTCACCTCAATAAGTGAGTCAGTATAGGAAGGGCTTCTAAACATAATTTCTATATCAGAATTGCCAGTACCAATAAACTATACTTGGAGGTGACGGCAATCCATATAGACATATTCCACTAAATGAAACAGAAATTCTGTCCCCAAGTCAACCATCACTTAGACGCCTATGTCCATTCCAGTATCATCTTATTTGAGGGGAATTGTGATAAGGAGGAGATCAAATGGCCTCAGAATTGCCCTTAGATCTGGGACAAGCAGTCTGATGGACCATGAGAATATGTATCCTTCTCAAGCCTGTGGTAAACCCCAATCATATCCCCTTTATCCCCTATAACCATGACCCAGATACCTGGAGCTCTGGAACCTCCTGCTCCATGGAGCCTCAAACTTGCTTCCAGGGCATGAATTTCCCTCAGGTGCATCCTCTTTTTCAGCACTCCAGTTACATAAGTCCTGAGGTCTTGGTTTTTGTTATTGTTCAGTTGCCCAGTCATGCCTGACTCTTTGTAACCCCATGGACTGCAGCACAGCAGGCTTTCCTGTCCCTCACCATCTCCCAAAGTTTGCCCAAGTTCATGTCCATTGCATTGCTTATGCCATCCAGATGTCTCATTCTTCGGCACACTCTTTTCCTTCTGCCCTCAATCTTTCCCAGCATCAGAAAATTTTCCAATGAGTTGGCTGTTCTTATCAGATGACTAAAATACTGGAGTTTCAGCTTCAGCATCAGTCCTTCCAATGAATATTCAGGGTTGATTTCCCTTAAAATTTACTGGTTTGATCTTGGTTGGAGAGGTGATATTTTAGAAATGGAGAAAGGGAGAGTGTAGGTGGAGCTCCACTGTGTGGGTTGGGGTGACATGTAAGCTGAGGACCCTTGACTTGTTGGGTAGAGTCTGGAGCAGAACTGGGGTTGGGCTGCAGGATGGGGCCTCCATTTGTATTCTTGCCCAGGCCCCACCAATTTTACAGGTAAGTCTTATTTGAGATAAAAGTAACAGTCGGTTGAACAACTTGTGATTAAAACTGCTTATTTTTGCATTTTATGCAAAAACATGACCATGTGAATGCATTGCTTTGCACCTTCCAGGGCCTTAGAAGGGACCTGTGCGAGTATGGGGTCTTGAAGATTAAGCTTCATTAGCTTATCAGTAAATCTCCTCTGTTTTTTGACATTAATGAAATTGTATATCAAAACACTGTACCTCTTAGCATCTTTCTGTCACATTAATATCCAATTGGGAAAAAACAGCACTCAAGGGCCTTATATATTAATTTTGAAAAATTATTAGTACTAATTATTGTTATATTTTACTTACTCCAAGTGCTTTTATCTGGTAAAATCAAGCACACCGTGAAAAGTCAAGAAACCAAAATCAGAGAGAAAAAAAGCTTCTAGTTGAAAATAAACATAAATTAATTCAGGGTCTTATGTCTTAATTACTGTAGAGTCTTCCAGCAATTAACTTAGTGACTACATATGTTTTTTTGCAAGATTTTAACACTATTATCCATTTCAAGGTGTATAAAGAAGACATGAAAAGAACAATGAAAAGGTTAACGGATCAACTGTATATTAGTCTGTGGTCAAAAGATTTTAGGAGTTGTATGCAAGACAAGAAGAAGAGAGTTGGAATAATAGATTACTTCTGGGGAGTGGAGTGCCTAGAACTGAGTGGAATGAGGCTGTAGCATTTGGTAATGACATAATCAAGGGCTTTGCTAAAAAAGAGTGAGGAGGTTTTTCTTTTGTATAAAGGAGCTCAAGGACTAAGAGTGTTGGGTCTGAAAAGCATCAGATATACAATTACAGATATCTCCAGGAATAATAATAGCAGTAATAGTGAAGGGAACTGACAGTAAGCTGAGAACTAAAATTTTCAAAAATGAGATGGACTGAGATGGGTGTGTTGGTTGTTGTTGTTTAGTCACTAAGTTGTGTCCAACTCTTTGCAGCCCCATGGACTGCAGCATGCCAAGCTTACTTGTGCTTCGCTATCTCCCAGAGTTTGGTTAAACTCATGTCCATTGAGTCTGTGATGATATCCAACTGTCTCATCTTCTGTTACCCCCTTTTCTTACTGCCCTCAATCTTACCAAGCATCAGGGACTTTTCCAATGCATTGAATCTTTACATCAGATGGCCAAAGTATTGGAGTTTCAATTTCAGCATCAGTCCTTCCAATGTGTATTCAGGGTTGAATGGTTTGATCTCCTTGCAGTCCAAGGGACTCTCAAGAGTCTTCTCCAGCACCACAATTTGAAGGCATCAATTCTGCAGTGCTCAGCCTTCTTTATGGTCTAACACCACAGCTGTAAATGACTACTGGAAAAACCATAGCCTTGACTATTTGGACCTTGTTGACAAAGTGATGTCTCTGCTTTTTAATATGCTGTCTAGGTTTGTCATAGCTTTCTTTTTAGGAGCAAGTGTCTTTTAACTTCATGGCTGAAATCGCCGTCCTCAGTGATTTTGAAACCCAAGAAAATAAAAACTGTCCCTACTTCCACTGTCCCTTCTATTTGCTGGGAAGTGCTGGGACTAGATGCCATGATCTTAGTTTTTTGAATGTTGAGTTTTAAGCCAATGTTTTCTATTCTCCTCTTTCACCCTCATCAAGAAGCTCTTTAGATCTTCTTCACTTTTTGCCATTAGAATGGTATCATCTGCATATCTAAGGTTGCTGATATTTCTCCCAGCAATTTTGATTTCCGCTTGTGAATCATCCAGCCTGGCATTCTGCATGATGTACTCTGCATATATGTTGAATAAGCAGGGTGACAATATACAGCCTTGATGTACTCCTTTCCCAATTTTGAACTGGTTTGTTGCTCCATGTCTGATTCTAACTATTGCTTCTTGACCTGCATATAGGTTTCTCTGGAGATAGGTAAGGTGGTGGTCTGGTATTTCCATCCCTTTAAGAATTTTCCAGTTTGTTGTGATCCACACAGTCAAAGGCTATAGTGTAGTCAGCAGAAGTAGATATTTTTCTGGAATTCCCTTGTTTCCTCCATGATCCAATGGATGTTGGCAATTTGACTTCTGGTTCCTCTGACTTTTCTAAATCCTGCTTGTACATCTGGAAGTTCTTAGTTCACATAAGCTGAAGCTTAGTTTGAAGGATTTTGAGTATAACCTTACTAGTATGTGAAATCAGCAAAACTGCATGGTCGTTTGAACATTCTTTGGCATTGCCCTTCTTTGGAATTGGAATGAAAATTGACCTTTTCCAGTCCTGTGGTCATTGCTGAGTTTTCCAACTGTAGGGAGTTGGTAGATGACTTCAGTAGGTAATTAGTGAGGATTGAAAATTAAAGACATGAGATTCAAACCTGGGGAAAGAGGAGGAAGATAATTTTTAAAATATTGGTATTGTCTAGCATAGCTTATTAAATATTGTTTGATTATCCTGAATGATTAAGAGACACTGTCATAACTATTAACACATAGTATTTTAGAAGATAGAAATATTGAATTTGTTTTAGATTGTATTCAATAATTATATTTGTATATATATTTTTACTTTTTGGTGCTTCAAAGTTTAATCAATATCAGCTAAATTATAATATACTGATATGTTGAAAAACTAACCTACATTTATCTTTAAATTTGTTTTACATTAGAAAGTAGTCAATTAATAGATAGAAAAATTAATAAAATTAAATCACTATTTGTGATAAAACTCTTATTAAAATAGAATTTTAAAAAATTACTTTGTAAAAGATATCTACCATGAACTTCCAGAAGAATTATACTTAATAATTTAATGATAAAATTTTAGAAACAGTTTTTCAGAGTTAAGCAATTTTGAATATCTGCTATTACTCTTTATTTAATATTACTTTTAAAGTTCCAGTTAGCACAGTAAGAGCAATAAAAGAAATAAAATGTACAAGAATTGGAAAGGAAGAAACAAAAATTCTATTTGAAGATAACAAAATCCCCTACCTTGAAAGTTCAAAATAATTTGCATATAAACTATTAGAACTAGTAAGACAGAGCAACAGATTCCTTGTCTGACGCAGGATGCAGCATGCTTGGGGCTGGTGCATGGGGATGACCCAGAAAGATGTTATGGGGAGGGAGGTGGGAGTGGGGTTCATGTTTGGGAATGCATGTAAGAATTAAAGATTTTAAAATTTAAAAAATAAAAAACTGAAAAAAATAAAATAAAATAAAATAAAAAATAAAAAAATAAAAAAATGAAATATATAAAAAAAAGATAGTACATAAAAAAAAAACAAATTACTATACAGAAGTTTTTGCATCCTGTATAACAGCTTCAAACAATTGGGAAATAATATACAGAAAAGTTTCTTGAGTCACCAAAACTATAAACTGGAAGGTGATAAATTTGGCTATAGTAGAGCAACAAACACAAGCTGGAATCAAGATTGCTGGGAGAAATATCAATAACCTCAGATATGCAGATGACACCACCCTTATGGCAGAAAATGAAGAGGAACTAAAAAGCCTCTTGATGAAAGTGAAAATGGAGAGTGAAGAAGTTGGCTTGAAGCTCAACATTCAGAAAACGAAGATCATGGCATCCAGCCCTATCACTTCATGGGAAATAGATGGGGAAACAGGGGAAACAGTGGAAACAGTGTCAGACTATTTTTTTGGGCTCCAAAATCACTGCAGATGGTGAATGCAGCCATGAAATTAAAAGACCCTTACTCCTTGGAGGAAAAGTTATGACCAACCTACATAGTATATTCAAAAGCAGAGACATTACTTTGCCGACTAACGTCCATCTAGTCAAGGCTATGGTTTTTCCTGTGGTCATGTATGGATGCGAGAGTTGGACTGTGAAGAAGGCTGAGCACTGAAGAATTGATGTTTTTGAACTGTGGTGTTGGAGAAGACTCTTGAGAGTCCCTTGGACTGCAAGGAGGTCCAACCAATCCATTCTAAAGGAGATCAGCCCTGGGTGTTCTTTGAAAGGAGTGATGCTAAAGCTGAAACTCCAGCACTTTGGACACCTCATGCGAAGAGTTGACTCATTGGAAAAGACTCTGATGCTGGGAGGGATTGGGGGCAGGAGGAGAAGGGGATGACAGAGGATGAGATGACTGGATGGCATCACTGACTCGATGGACGTGAGTCTGAGTGAACTCTGGGAGATGGTGATGGACAGGGAGTCCTGGTGTGCTGCGATTCATGGGGTCGCAAAGAGTCGGACACGACTGAGCAACTGAACTGAACTGAACTGAACTGAAAGCAACAACAACTTTGGGAGCAGCACTTCTGAATTACAGATACCAAACAAAAGGCAAAAGATAAGTCAGAGGTTTGGAGTTGTTATTTGAAACATATGTACTTTACAAATTATTAGAAACCTCAAAATACAAAGAGGTTTGGCAAATTTTATGAAAAAGAACTCAATGGAAAAAATTGGAAATTCACAGAGATGAAACCCAATAAACATGTAAAAATAGATAATGTCAATGGTAGTAAAGAGAATACAAAATTAAACCCATGTTAAGCAAAATAATGACCCCTGAAGATGTCCCTGGAAACTGAATATGTTAGTTTACAATATAAAGAGGAGTTAAAGTTGCAGAAGGCATTAAGTTTTCTAATCAACTGACCTTGGGATTGGGAGATTATCCTGGATTATTGGGATGGGTCCTAGGTAGTCACAAGCATCCTTATATGTGGAAGATGATGGCAGGAAAGTCAGAAAGAAATTGAAGGGGGAGGAAGGAACGACAAGCCAAGGAATGAAGCAGCCCATAGAAGCCAGATAAAGCAAAGGAACAGGTTCTCCTGTGGAACCCCTTGAAGGAAAACAGTCCTGCTGATCCGTTGATTTAAGACCCAGTTTGTACATTTCACTTCCTGGACTATAAGATAATAAACTTGTGTTATTATTAAGTCATTAAGTTTATGGTAATGTATTATAGCAGTAATAGAAAAAGAATAAAAGCGCTGGTGAAATGCACTGCATTCCACCAAAATGGCAAACATTTGAAAGTCTGACAATATCATATGTTATGAATGTGGAAAATGGGAAGTGTCATACAATGCTGGTGATAGGTGATAAATTAGTATTATCTTCTTAGGGGAGCAATTTTACAGTGTCTAATGTATTTATACTCTTAGGATCAGCAATTTTATTTCCAGGTCTAGTTAAGAGAAATTGTGACACACATGGACAAAACAATATAAGATTGTTTAAGAAAACTGCTGCCTTAAGAGAATTTGTCTTATTTTCAGTATCCAATGAAAATGTAGAATCAGTGTATATTTTCATCAATCAGATAATGGATAAATCATGTGAATGTAATTGATGAAATAATATTTAGCAGATGAATGGACTAGAGCTATTTATATTAGCATGTCTAATTCACAAAAATTGTATAGTTTAACAAAACAAAAGCAAGTTTCAGAAGGTGTTTATATATGTATTAAGATATCATTTATGTAAATTTTAGGAACAAAATAATTATTTCTACTGTTTTTGGTATATAATTGTGTAAAGTACAACTATCAAAAACATTGAGAGAAATCTAAATGCTAAAATTAAAAGTTTGATGGTATCTAATAGAGTGTGGGAATTATAGGATTTCAAGTCTGCAATGAGTATATGAATATTTCTTATCTGTTCTCCATCTTTTTTAACATGCCTAAAATAGTCCTTAACTTAAAAAGCATGTGCCTAATTATTTAAATTATTTCCTTGTGGTCAATACCTTTTATCATATATATATATATATATATATAATTTTAACTTATGGAAAACTAATGGGCTATACATGAGATGACAGTCTTAGCTATGATTAACAAAAATCATAATAATTATCATGAAGGAATTCAGAAATAATTCCTATTATAACTTGAAGGTTGAAAAAGGAAACAATCCTTACTAAAGTAGCAATCATTTCTACTGAACTTCAGATGACACAGACTGCAAATAAATAAATTCAAATGAATATGAGATATTTTATTATTGGTATAGTATAGTTTTTACCCTACCTTGTGGGCATATGAATTGCTATATTTGCATTTTTTAAGAAATCAAATCATATCTGCCCAAGACCCACGCAGTAGGTTGGAAAGAAATTCAATTTCTGTCTTATTTTTAACATCTATTCTTGCAAGGGTCGTTCCTAAACACTTGAGATGGGCCCCCTGTTTTCCTCCCACATTGATTACTTCTAGGTGTTCATTGTCCAAGCCCGACTGTCCGGCTTTCCTGCTTCCAAATCAAGTAAGGGCATGAAGGTCTTGGTCCAGGCTGGCAGCTGAGGACCTGGTGTCTGGCTTCCTAGGTTTAACATGCATGATTTTCTTCTTTACATCTTACAGATTCCCAGAGACATGTTAAAGGAACAAGATAGTGCTATCTGCCATTGAAATGACCCTTCAAAATATTTCTCCTTACTCCTGAGGAAAAATGCTTTTCCCTGGGCCTTTTGCTTTTACCTCAACCGACTCCCCAACCTCTCCACTCCAGTTCAGTAAATTTCTAAAAATAGGTATTTAACTGGACTTTCATTTTTGAGGCTATGGAATGGTGACATCAGTGAAGTTCAGGGTTTTGTTTTTTTTTAACAACATGGAGAACAAACAATGAATAATTTATTTGACAAGATGTCTGGTCTAGTCCTTAAAGAAAAGTATGGTGAATTGTACTTTTCAGGAGTTTAATCTTTCTGAATTTTGCCTATGTCCAGGGAGATTTGTCTAAGCAATTTTAACATTCTTTGTGCTCCTATATGTGTCAAACCTAGTGATAGAGAGCTTTACTGGTCCCACTGAGGGCACCCTCAAACACAACTGAGCTATGAAAAGTCAGCAGTCTTGCTTTGGATCCATCTCAAAGACAAGGACTGAGCCCACTAATCCTGCCGGGGGTTGTTTCCACTGCCCAAAGACTTCTGGCGAAGGCAGTCTCCCTTGAACTACAAGGATGATCTGAATGATGTTGGACTAGTCAAACAGCTCACATTGTTGAATCTTCTCTAGTTCCCTGGAATCTCTAACGTGCCTGTGTCTTTCTGATTGAAGTGGGACTGAATGAACCAATGTGTCTGACTCAGTGGCAGCTTTACAACATCTGGGTGCTTGGGCTGAAATCTCAGGCTTCATCTTGTATTGTGAAAACAGTCATGAGACATTCATTTCCTTATATGGTTATATATCCTCAGCATTTGAATCCTCATGACTCTCATTTTGATAAGAAAAATACATTAGGACACCAAGAGCAAATTAATAAGTGCCTTAAGATTCGACTAGTGGCCGTTTCAGATAGTAGCGGCATTCACGTTATTTGAAGAAATCACAGACATAGAACGAGAGCAGATGTTTTCCACTCCCGCTACTGACAGATCAGGATTCAGAAGCCAACTGCATTGGGAGGGATTTAGGTCAGTGTGAGAAATCAATGTGCATTTAAAAATTCTTTTTATATGTTTAAAATACATTGTAATGTGTTAAGAAACAGCCCTTCCTTTTGAATTCTGCTAGAGAGCTTCTGTGGAGAGCTGCATCTGTTTGGGTGCATTCAGTGGAGATTATTCAGCTGGGAGGAAGGTCATTAGAAGGGGAAGAAGAGTTCAGAGATGGCTGGGTATATGGCAAAGGAGGAACTTTTAGAATCAAGGTTCATATTTGAGAACAATAGTCTCTGAAATGGGCTGCCCTTCCCAAGGATTGGACAGGAGTTTCTATGGGTATTCAGGAAGAAGAGATTAGAACTACTACCTACTGTTTGTTTCTTAATTTGTGTTTCAATTATTATATATTTTTTCTTTTATTTGCCACTTTATTTTTTAATGGATGGATAATTCCTTTACAGAATTTTGCTGTTTTCAAGAATTAGCCATAGGTACACCCATGTCCCTTCCCTCCTATCTTCCGCCCCATCTCACCCCTCTAGTTGTTACAGAGGCCCTGTTTGAGTTCCCTGAGTCATACAGCAAATTCCCATTGGCTATCTATTTTACATATGGCATTGTAAATTTCCACGTTACTCTCTATGTCTCACCCTCTCCCTCCACCCCTCCCCCTGTGTCCATAAGTCTGTTCTTTATATCTGTTTCTCCATTGCTGCCCTGCAAATAAATTCATCAGTTCCATCTTTCTATGCTCCATATATATGCATCAAAATATGATATTTATATTTTTTTCTGACTTACTTTACTCTGTATAATAGGCTCTAGGTTTGTTCACCTCCTTAGAACTGACTCAAATGTGTTCCTTTTTATGGCTGAGTAACATTCCACTGTATATACTTACCACAGCTTCTTTATCCATTCATCTGTTAATGGACATCTAGGTTGCTTCTATGTTCACGTTATTGTAACTAGTGCTGCAATGAACATTGGGGATACACGTTTCTTCTTCAGTTTTGGTTTCCTCAGGGTATATGCCTAGGAGAGGGATTGCTGGGTCATATGGTGGTTTTATTCTTAGTTTTTTAAGGAATCTCCATACTGTCTTCTGTAGTGGCTGTATCAATTTACATTCCCACAACCAATGCAAGAGGGTTCCCTTTTCTCCACACCCTCTCCAGCGTTTATTGTTTGTAGACTTTTTGATGATGGCCATTCTGACTGGTGTAAGATAGTATTTCATTGTAGTTTTGATTTGCATTTCTCTAATAGTGAGCAATGTTGAGCATCTTTTCGTGTGTTTGTTAGCCATCTGTATGTCTTCTTTGGAAAAATATCTGTTAAGGTCTTTTCCCCACTGTTTGATTGTTTTTTTTTTTTTTTGTATTGAGTTGTATGAGCTGCTTATATATTTTGGAAATTAATTATTTGTAAGCTTTTCCCTTTGCTATTATATTAATCTTTTGGTATTATATTCTCGTGTTTTACATTATGCATAACAGATTAGTTCATTAGGACAGGAATATAACTTTAAAAAGCCACTGTATATATATCTAGAGTGGTGACAAATTTTTATTTATGATTTTATTGATAAGGGTACTGCTTGGAAATAATTCAGAGGCTCCTCTAAATTTGTTAAATCAGATCTGACATGGGAGCAGAAAGGCCAGTGCTACCTTGATGATGACAAACAGCTTCTAAGGCCAAGGACTGCAGCTGGCTCATTCTCATCATTAAAACTGATGAGAGTTTTAAAAAGGCACCCTTCTAAGTGGACATAGCCTTGAGGGATTCCTGGTTTGGGATCTGTATAGAGATTGAATGTCAGACTATTCCCCACATCCTCACATGTCTGAGGACACCAGGGAGAGAGGAGGTGAAAGACCATAGTAATTTTGCTGCTTCCCTTCCCCAGATGAAATTCAGCACTTAAAAACTTGTAGAGCTAAATTTTTAGGTCTGACTAAATGGTTAGTTTTTATCCAAACTTGGGAGGAGAAAGAAGCCTTGTTTCTTAATTTATTTCTCAAGTGTAGCCATTTTTATTCCCTCTTCATATCTATTCTCATTCTCTTCCTGAATATTTGTAGCAGAGTGTAGATGTGGGATTTGATTTTGGCCAGTGAGCAGTAGTTTTAGCAGTAAATTCAAGGAGGCCTTAAAGGGAGATGCTGAAACATTCTTTTTTTCCTTTCTCCTTTCATACTATTTCCTGGAATATAGATGGGATGGCTGGAACTCTAGCAGCATTATTGAATCTCAAAGAAGGCTATATCTAAGGATGGCAAATTAGTAGTATGGAAGGAGTCCATGTCTTTGAAAACTTCAAGCAGTGTCTACACTAATGTTAGACTGTCTTTTTTTAAAATTTTTATTTTTACTTTATTTTACTTTACAATACTGTATTGGTTTTGCCATACATTGACATGAATCCACCACAGGTGTACATGCATTCCCAAACATGAAGCTTTTCTTTACTTGAGAGAAATGCTTCTACTATTACTTGGAAATTTTCTCCTGTTTCAGCTGAACTTAATCTTCCCTCCTCAATATGTGAAGTTCCTTCCTGATTCCATGATTCTAAGTATACTTGGCTATATTCATTACTGTGAACCTAAATGTGAAAAGAAACAAACAATAAAGGAACCCTCTGCTAATGTCTAGCCATTAAATCATCATTGGAAACCATTTAGCTGAATTATATAATAGAGTTTTTAATAACTTTGGGTCGTACAGATCCAGAATCAAATATCAACTTTACTACCTACCGGATGTCCGGATTCTTATGAGATGGAGATTTTGCACATGAATTCTTCCTTCTGTGTCCTATAAAACCAGCTTATAGTATTGCTGTGTTTATTAAATGAGATGCCTGCCACTCAAAGAGGCTCTGGATGTGTTAAGTACCTTTGTAGTTCATTTTCTTTTACCTGTTTCTTTATTTTATGTCATTGCTGCCTAGTACATTGTCTTTCCTAGAGTACACACCAAACGAATGATTCTTTTAATAAAAACAAGGTTAAGATTCTAAAGTACCTTATAAGGCATATATCTTGTTCTTTTCATTTGAATTCACTCTTCAAGTTTTGTGGAAGGTTATTCTAATGCTCAGAATGATTCATGGGCCACTTGAATTTACACTTTACAACTAGAGAGTTAGTTTGGATTTGGGCAGAATCTGGCTGTTTATTCCATAGTATGTGAAAAAAAAATGAATTGATAACTGCACAAACTTGTGATGGAGATTAAAGTGAGTATTCTACTATTTTGAATGCATTAAGCATGATTTGTCTTAATGACATACATAATTTGGATTCAACATATAATGAGCAAAATTATCTCTGTACAACATTTTCCAAAACTTTAATTCAAAAATATACTGTATTGGACACGTGTTAAAAAAAAAATTAGGCAATTTTACTTGTTCCGAATATATAGTACTGTCTCTGTGTGTTTGCATTTTTCTCTCCCTCAGCAAGAGAATCATGAGTTGGGACAAGCTGATAGAGAGCCTGTGGCTCAATCCTCTGTGGTAATGGAGGATTTTGCCTGAAGCAACCTGAAGACATAGCAAGGGGAATTTTCTCTGTTTAATGACCTGCATGATGCATCATAATTCTTTCATGTACAAATGGTTTTATTAATTGTGCTTTTTCTGTTCTTTTCTCAGTACTGTCTAGCAAAACGATCTGGTCTCATCAAAAATGTTCTGTGCACTTTTCTTCATATCCTGCGGTTCAGAGATCATATTGCAGATATTAGAGAGGGAGGGGTGGAAAGAACAGAGCAGCGGCACAAGAGGTTAAAGGGAAGTGAGAAGCTTTCTTCTTCACTTCCATGCACTCTCTCTGAGAAACACGGGACCTCTTCACCCAGTAGATAGATAGCGTTTGAGTTATAGCTGCTTTAATCCATCTTTCGTCTACAGGAAAAGTAAACTTACTGAAAGAGTGATGTAATATCAGAGACTGTGGGAATCCATTACTGCTGAAATGACAAATCTGTGTGTATCCCCTTGAATCCTACTAATAAGGACTGCAGAGAAGGAAACTCCAAAGTTTTGTGCTGTGTGATATATGTGACAATATCAGGAATTGGGAGAACCTTTAAGAAATAAAACATATGTGCTGTGTAATATATGTTGACATTATTAGGATATTTGAAGAGCCTTTAAGAAACTAAAAAAAAAAATTGAGAAGATCAGGGGAAAATGTATTATTAAAGCTTAGGAATAAATTAAGAATGGAGGGCATTTGTCAACATTCAAGTGGAGCTTCTGACATGAGTAGGATCTAGTGAAATGCTACTGAGAGAGTCCCACAAGCTTTTTGATAGCTTCCACGCTGACACACACCTCCAAGTGGATTTGAGTGAAACCCAGGTATTGTTTCTATTTTAAGTGAACTTAATTGAGCCTTCAATGGCTTTATGGTATTTCAGACAGGAGCCTGTCAGGACTTTATCAACAAATAGTGCCCTTGGAGGGTGTTTGAGGAGCAGACTGTCATGGATAAGTGAGGACAAGAGACGTGGGTAGCAGACCCAGGTGAAAGGTGCATGAGAAGTTACCTGTGTGAGGATGTGCACTCAGCCAGTACCTGTGCTGTTCTGCCAAGACCTGCACCTTCTCACTGTCAATGGTGAAGAAATCCCTCAATGTCAAAGGGCTGAGTGAGAGTACAAAGGCTGCTCCTGAGAACTGGCTTTGTGGGCAATTTGTTCACACTGACAGATTTATTTTGTCTACGCTTGTGTTATCAGGGTCCTGGGAGAAATTCCTTCCCAAATGTACTTTGACATGTACTAGTGTCTGTGGTATTAGGAAATGACGCTGATTTTTTTTTTTTTTTGGAGTGATTGGGACTGTAAGTACGAACATGTACTCTGTCTAAATTACCTCATGGGTGAAGCGTTTCTCTCATAAAAACTTTGGATCTCCTAGCTCACTTTAAACTCAAAATTTACATTTGAGATACTAGGAGAAAGTGGATGCATCCACTATGCACCCAAATAGTGGATGCATTTGTAAAGCTGTTTCCCCTATTACTTCCATTTTTTCACCACGAGGGCATGAAATAGCTTTAATTTCCATTTCTTTTTTCTGTACTTTTTTTTTTTTAAGTTAAGAACTTTGATGCCTCCTTTTTCTTTGATGGGCTTTTGTGTTTGAGGAACTGTGCACTATAGCAGGTACTATGCAAAAATGAACATCAACCAAAGAGAAAGATGTTTTTGCTTTTAGCAAAACATCTGGTTATCTGTCAAATTCTGTGCATTCAAATTAAAGGAGCTTATTTTTGATAGTTAATAAAATAAATCTAATCAGTTTTGACCTTTGCATTTGTTCAAATGCTCAAGAAATATATTTTTCACCTCGAAGCATTTTAGATTTGTTAGTTATGAACATTTTCTCCCTCTTAAATGGCTTAGCCTGCAAGGAGTAATTTTGACCCTACAAGGTAATCACCAGAAGTGTTTCTAGTATGATTTAGTTAAACAATTTGCTTTAAAACCACTAATAGGATATACTTATGTATTTTAAACGGATCTATCTGTGATACATAATAGCAGTTTAATATGGGTTTCTAAACATTAAATATTTAAAAACCTACAAGTTTATATTTTCCATTTTTATATAATTTCTATATATAGTTTAATATAGTTTCTACTAGTACTAGAAACCTTTTGATATGCATCTTTTGAAAGTTATTGGAAAAATTAACAGCTCTTAGGGCTTCATAATTATTATTTGTGTGTGTACTTGTGTGCATGACTGAGTGTGTATGTGTGTCCCTTTCCTCCACTAAATCATAAGCTTTTCGATGTAGGGAGAATGTCTTTTATCCCTGTGTGCCCACTTTATTTTTGTCCTTAGATAATAGTATCTTCTCTGCTACATTGAAGGTGCTCAGTAAATATTTGTTTAATGAGTGAATGACTAAATAAATAAACAAAAATAAAAATATAAACATAAGAGAGAAGAAACATTTATAACTATTATTATCAAAGGGTGATTGCTTTTTTGCTTTATAATTTTTGCTGTATAATGATTACAAGCATTTTTGTAGAAATACATAGCTTTTTAGCATCATGTATTATAATAAATTGCATTATAGAGCTTATAAGTGAAAATATTGCATATTTTAAAGGGCAAGGAAAAGACTTCGACTAGAACTCATGCCAGTCATGTTCAGTGGTTAGAATAGCATTCTGAAGCCCTCATGTTGACTGTATTTTAAAGATCATTGTGATTAGATATTTCTCCAAATATATGATACTAGTTTAACATAAGTGTAGTGTCAATCATGGTAAACTAAGTATTAGGACTATTTTTTGTGTGAGTACTCCAGGCAAATATCATTCATTTTTCAAACCATTCCACATGTACTTCATCAGGATGCATATATTGGCTCTATCTCCAATATTTTATATCTGATTACTTTTCACCAGCTGCAACTCAACAACTATTCTTGGCCACCATTAGTTCTGTTCTCCACTTGGTCTCCTTGATCACCCTCTTTCCCCCATTTTCCCCATCACAACCACAGGTCATAAATCAGGTCATATTGATTCCCTGGTCCAGATGCTCCAGTGGCTTCATTACAGTTAGAACACAATTCACGCTGTCTCAGTCCTCTCCACCCTTTCTCCATGACTGCAGCATATGGCCATCCTCTCTGTGATCTCATCTCCCGACGCTACTGCTTCTCTGCTATGCCACAGTCACAGTGAATATATCCTAAGCCTCCTCCCGTTGAAGAGTCTTTGCATTTGCTATTTTCTCTGCTTGGGAGGCTCCTTCTTTCCTTGCTTTTTCCAAAGCCAGCCGCTCAATATATGTTCTCCTAACTGTCATTGTCTCAACATTTCCATTTCTAACTACCCTAGCTAAGCTAGCCTTGCATCCATTTCACTCCAATCACATTACTCTATTTTCTTCATGAAATTTCCTATTATCAGCAGTTAAGTGACAGATTTACTGTTTGTTTCTTTACTTCGCTACAGTTGATTAGAATGCAAGCTTATTAGTGACCTGGACATCCTTAGGGCTTCCCAGATGGTGCTAAAGGTAAAGAACCTACCTGCCAGTGCAGGAGACATAAGAGACATGGGTTCAATCCTTGGGTCGGGAAGATCCCCTGGAGAAGGGTGTGCCAACCCACTTCAGTATTCTTGCTTGGAGAATCCCATCATCAGAGGAGCTTGGAGGGCCACAGCCCATGAAGTCACAGAGAGGTGGACACGACTGAAGCAACGTAGCATACGCATACACACATCTTTGATTTTTTTTTTCTTCTATAGTTCCAGTGCTTAAAAATGTGCCTAGAGAATCTCCTCTGTGAAGAAAATCTACATTTGAGACATTGACCTCTTGAAATTTATGTCCTGAAGTCAGTCATTGTTGTTTAGTCATCAAAGTAAAAAGACATGATTCTTTAAAGACTCAGACTGCTAAATTTCCCTGGTGATCCAATAGCTGAACAATGGTGATTCCATTGTTAGTCTATCTCTACTCTGTAGCTGGTAGCTGAAGTGAAGTCCCCAAATCTCCTGGAGCCCATCATAGCTCTGATTAGGGGGAAGAGAACTGATCATAGAGAGAAGAGCAGTGTTTTTCCAAGTTTCCGATAATGGGCAGTTTGGGACATAGTGTTTACCTGGTGATGGAAACCCTTCAGATTAATTCCCCAGGTGGCATAGGCATTAGCAAGGGAAATAACTATGTATGTCTACAAGCAGTGGTGCCCAGGCTTTTGAAAGAGGGTGCCGGTGTGCAATAAAAGGCAGGCTGTTTGAGAATAATGGGGAGGGGAGAGACTTATTCATACCTGCACTCGAAAAAATTATGCCAAATAAATAGTAACAGTTGTTTAGAGAGGGCTATGAGGTGTGTGAAGTTTATGTGTACTGTTCTTGTTCCCCCTGTTTGCTTCTGGATGCATGAGGGCAACTTATGGGAAATATCACCATATTTAGGTTGTTTGTACATATATTCCATTCTGCAGGATAGAGCTCTGTATGTAAAAGATCTTTTAACTCATATTATAGCCAGCTCCCCCACAGACTCTTTCACCATTTATAAAGCTGTCACTTCTGGGTGATGGACTACGTGGTAAAACCAATAATCCCATAGGCTTCAGTCTACCACTTTATTTCTTTTGCACTTGGTGAGAGGCAGTAGTGAGTAGGAGAAGCTTACCCATTATAAGCTGAATGTTTGTGTTCCCCCACCACAAATGCATTATGCTACTCACCTCTAGTGTGATAGTATTTGGACGTGGAACCTTTGGGAGGTATTTGGTTTAGATTATGACAGGAGGGGTAGGATCCTCATGATGGGATTCATGCCCTTATAAGAGGAAGAAGGTGCAGAGATGTCTCTCTTTCCATTTGCACACAAAGAAGAGGTTATGTAACCACATAATGCGATGGTGGTTGTCTGCAAGCAAGGAAGTAGGCCATCACCAAGAACCGAATCTATTGGTACCTTGATCTTGGAATTTCAGGGTCCATAACTGTCAGAATACTCTGCCTGTGCCATTTTGTTATAAGACCAAACTAAGACACTGTCCATGTCTCCCTTCCTCAACTTCTTCATCAGCAGTGCTCCAGTATTGTTCTTTTCATGTCCTTGACTAGCTGGTTGGACAATTAGCCTCTGACATCTGTGCAAATTCCTTACTTATGGTTATATCTTCTTAAAAGCAAAACGATATACTGCTCGATGTCCTGCTGTCTAGGAAGATTGCCTTGTTCATTTAGTGCCACCCCTGAGTCTGTGTTAGCCCCAGTAGTTCAGCTTCAAGTTACTGCATGTATATCATGTGGAACCATTTGTTAACTCACTTGAATTTGCTTTATGTTCACCCTGAGTGTATTCAAGGGACCCAGCAACTCTATTGTGATTCCTGGGTTAGGACTAGCCAGGGGCAACATAAAGCACTCTGCTCTGCTCCTGACCCTCAGATGACCACTGGATCTGCTAGTGGTGAGAGTTACATGTCCTATCCATGGATTAGCTGAAAAAGTTTTTCTTTCCCTGATATCCACTTAAGACCTTTGAGTCGGAATAGGAGGCCCAGTTATAGTATGTGCATCAAACATAATGCTTGTTAAGGAAAAAATGCGAGGGGATGCAAGATTTAGCATCCTGTAGTCACTTCTTTTGCAATGAATATTTTTACATAATTTTATTTATTTTGGCTGTGCCGGGTCTTTGTTTCTGTGTGGGCTTTTCTCTAATTGTGGGGAGTGGGGCTTACTCTGTGTTGGTGGTTGTGGGCTTCTCATTGCAAGCGGCTTCTCTTGTTGGGAGCACAGGCTGTAGGGCAGGCAGGTTTCAGCAGTTGTGACTCCCATGCTCTAGAGCACAGGCTCAGTAGTTGTGGCCCAAGGGCTTCGTAGCTCTGTGGCATGTGGGATCTTCCAGAACCAGCGATCGAATCCATGTCCCCCACACTGGAAGGTGGATTCTCCATCACTGAGCCACTGGGGAAGCCCACAGTGAATATTTTTGAAGTTTACTAATTTTAATATTATATATCTTGACGTTATCCATTGTGTGTCAATTTATCCTGGGAGGTTTTAATATGAATATTTAAAACTTTTTTCAGGAACATACACTTTTATTCTACATTTGAATATTTATTTATTTCTCTTTTACTTAACTTGGTATCTAATTAAAGAAATGCTAATGATAAAATTGATATCTTTAATATCTATCATCTTCTTTCCAATTATGTTTGCTTCATTCCAAAGTACATTATTGCCATATATTTTGTTTTGCATGATATATTTTTTATTTTTTAATATAAATTTATTTATTTTAATTGGAGGCTAATTACTTTAATATTGTATTGGTTTTGCCACACATCAACATGAATCTGCCATGGGTGTACACGTGTTTCCCATCCTGAACCTCCCTCCCACCTCCCTTTCTTAAAAACTTCTCTTTTCTGTCCTCAACTGTGTTTTCATTTCTGTTTATTCTTTTTGTTGCTTCTAATAATGTGATAGATCTATCTGCATTATTTATTTCTGTACAACTCTTTGTCATCTTTTAAGACATTCAAAATTTACATTGAGTGTTTCCTTCCTTTAGCAAGCTTTTTTTCTGACCCCTTCCTCACCATAAGACTGGGTTAGGTGGTTTTAATGTTTATTTCTTGTGAATTCTCTTATCATTGTCGAGTATTATCTGTTTCTGTTTGACCTTTATACTATGTTGTTACCTATGTTAAGGTGAGAACCATCTCTTGTTCATTTCCTCCCCCCCCCCCCAGTATATGATTGTAAGTATTAGAGAATATTAGTTGGAAGGAAAAAAATTACCATCAGTGTAAACGTCTTAAAGCTAACACCTTCCAAAATGACAAAGCACAGCAAATCTAATGAATCAGCAGCCCTACATAGACTACATCCTAAAAATGGCTAAATGTAAGGGAGTTGTGGGATTTATTGAGACTGTGACAAGATTAATGATCATGATAATTTTAAAATATAAAGATATTACTGAGACTTGTTCCAAGTAGTAGAATATTATGGCTGAAAAGGAACTTAAATATCATTGAGTCCAATCTTTCTTTCTGTAATGCTCTTGATATTGAATGAAGGGAAGAGAGTCCTCAAAAAGCTGTTGCTGCTGCTGCTAAGTCACTTCAGTTGTGTCGAACTCTGTGTGCCCCTGTAGACAGCAGCCCACCAGGCTCCTCCATTCCTGGGATTCTCCAGGCAAGGATACTGGAGTGAGTTGCCATTTCCATCTCCAATGCATGCATCAGCTCAGTTCAGTTCAGTTCAGTCGCTCAGTCATGTCCAACTGTGACCCCATGAATCGCAGCACACCAGGCATCCCTGTCCATCACCAACTCCTGGAGTTCACTCAGACTTACATCCATCGAGTCAGTGATGCTATCCAGCCATCTCATCCTCTGTCGTCCCCTTCTCCTCCTGCCCCCAATCCCTCCCAGCATCAGAGTCTTTTGCAATGAGTTAACTCTTCCCATGAGGTGGCCAAAGTACTGGAGTTTCAGCTTTAGCATCATTCCTTCCAAAGAACACCCAGAACTGATATCCTTCAGAATGGACTGGTTGGATCTCCTTGCAGTCCAAGGGACTCTCAAGAGTCTTCTCCAACACCACAGTTCAAAAGCATCATTCTTCGGTGCTCAGCCTTCTTCACAGTCCAACTCTCACCTTCATACATGACAACTGGAAAAACCATAGCCTTGAGTAGACAGACCTTTGTTGGCAAAGTAATGTCTCTGCTTTTGAATATGCTATCTAGGTTGGTCATAATTTTCTTTCCAAGGAGTAAAACGTCTTTTGATTTCATGGCTACAGTCACCATCTGCAGTGATTTTTGAGCCACCCTAAATAAAGTCTGCCACTGTTTCCACTGTTTCCCCATCTATTTCCCATGAAGTGATGGGACCAGATGCCCTGATCTTCATTTTCTGAATTTTGAGGTTTAAGCCAACCTTTTCACTCTCCTCTTTCACTTTCATCAAGAGGCTTTTTAGTTCCTTTTCACTTTCTGCCATAAGGGTGTTATCATCTGCATATCTGCGGTTATTGATGCATGCATGCTAAGCTGCTTCAGTCATGTCCGACTCTATGCGACCCTATGGATGGCAGTCCACCAGTCTCCTCTGTCCACAGGATTCTCTAGGCAAGAATACTGGAGTGGGTTGCCATTTCCTTCTCCCTCAAAAAGCTAATAAACTTGAAAAGATTACTCAGTTTATAAGTGGTTAAGTCATTGCTAAGAGCCAGGTCTATCATGATTTTTTTCAAACCCTTTACTATAGTAAAAAAAAAAAATAAATAAATAAATAAAAATAAAAAAAATAAAAAATAAAAAAACTAAAAAAACTAGGCTTCCCTGGTGACTCAGACAGTAAAGAATTTGCTTGCAATACAGGAGACCTGGGTTGCATCCCTGGGTTGCAAAGACAACCTAGAGGAGAAAATGGCAGCCCACTCCAATATTCTTGCCTGGAAAATTCCATGGACAGAGGAGCCTGGCAAGCTCCAGTCCATGGGGTCACAAAGAGTTGGACACCATTGAGTAACTGTCTTTCACTTTCATTTTCTTTACTATTCTGTCTCTCTGTTTCAATGTTTTAATGTTAATCTTTGAAACTCTTTTCCATTCCTTTTTGGAGTCTTTGACTATAGCGAGGCAAAACCAGTATTTTCACAATTTTTTCATTTGCTACTTAGTTTATGGAAAAAGCCAAAGTGATTTCATCAAAACCACCAGTAATTAAAATGGAGTAGCATGTAAATAAGTATATTTTCCAACAAGAGAAGTTCCCCTTTTCATATTTTATGCCTTAAGAATCTTTTACCTAACAGAGCACCTACCTAGCACATGCAGTATTTGATTAAAAATAGTTATTATATATATAATTGTATACCCTTAAGAGTGGTATTGTTATAATGATTGATAAAATCTCACAGTTTAGCTGGTTAAACTTCAGCAAATTTCTTCCATTTGGTTCAGAAATAGAAATATATCTAAAGAAATGTTTGACATTTAGCATTTTTTAAATTATCTTTTAAAAATAAATTAATTTATTTTAATTGGAGGCTAACTACTTTACAATATTGCAGTGGTTTTTTCATACATTGATGTGAATCAGCCATGGGTGTACATGTGTCCCCCATCCTGAAACCCCTCCTACCTCCCTCCCCACCCCATCCCTCAGGGTTTTCCCAGCGCACCAGCTTTTAGTGCCCTGTTTCATGCATCCAACTTGGACTGGCGATCTATTTCACATATGATAATATACATGTTTCAATGCTATTCTCTCAAATCATCCCACTCTCACCTTCTCCCACAGAGTCCAAAACTCTGTTCTTTTTATCTGTGTCTCTCTTGCTGTCTCGCATATAGGATCCTCGTAATCTCATAAGGGCTTCTAGTCTGACTTCTTAGTTTTGAAGTAAACCACTAAAATGTTTATTTTAGTATTTGTATATGAAGAGTATTTTTTTCTATAATGATATAGGTTTATGCTCTAGTTTAATGATAAGTTGTATTTGGAATTTTTAAATTTTTCTGCATACTTATATCTCTTTCCATAGCTAAGTCATTAGTTTAAGAACAATTTCTTACATTGAAACAATATTATCATCTTGTGCAAGTTGACATCATTATTGAATGAAGTCAGTAACGTAGAAACCATTACTGAATATTAAAGGCTTGTTATAGAATTATTCTTTAACACACTATGTCACTTCTTTGTGAAACTAGCTAATCTCAAGCAAGGTTTGACTCTGTTTCAAAATCCAAATCATTTTAGGAGCAAACTTCTTAGATGTTAAATCATATGACAACTGTGCAAAAATATACACCATAAGTTAGTTAAGTATGATGATAAAAATTATATTCATAAATATTGATAAATGCAAATAGCCACAGTAAAACTCATAACATACATACAAAATCTCTGGCAGCTGGTCTTGATCTTATGTATTATAACCTATGACCAACAGATGGCAGCAGTTCCTAAAAGGTTCTCACTGGAGAGCATGCAGAATCACACAACGGTTACAACTCATGCTTTATCCTTCACTAGGGTTGTATAAAATGCAATATATTTAAACTGAATGATAGAGGCCTCCATTTGCCGCTTTAGAAACAAAATTACTTTATTCAATTATGTTTAGAATTATATGTATAATGTGCATTTATTTATTATACTGTGTTAAAATATGCACAGTGAACCAGTAACTGCTTTCCTTTTGTTGAAGGAGGTTAGGAAGTAGGGATGCATTGAATACATTCACTCTTATAATTTTTAATCCCTGGGGATATTTTAAAGAAATGACTCTACTGATTTCTTACATACTTTCTTTTGAGTGTAACACATTACTAGATTTTAGTTATATGGATATGAGGCATGCCACCACTATAGGAGTTTGTAAAATTTAGAATAAGATGTACTGACAATACCATGTTTGATAGTTCTGTAGTGTACTCACCTTTAATAAACAGTGCCTTTTTGTGTACTTTGTTGTATCCTTGAAAAAGTATGACCATATTTATTTTAAACATGCACTCTCTCTTGTATCCTCCAGTTTTACTGAAATATAGCTGACATATAGCACAATATAAGTTTAAGGTATATAGCATAATGATTTGGGCTTCATATATCATGAAATAATGACCACACAATAAGTTTAGTGAACATCTATCATCTCCTATAGATACAAAATTAAAGAAATGGGAGAAAATTTTTGTGTGTGTGATGAGAACTTAGAATTTTACAACTTTTATATATAACATACAGCACTTTTAATTATATTTATCATGTTGTGACCCAGAAAACTACGATGGTGTGGTCACTAACCTAGAGCCAGACATCTTGGAGTGTGAGGTCTGGTGGGCCTTAGGAAGTATTACTACAAACAAAGCTAGTGGAGGTGATGAAATTCCAGCTGAGTTATTTCAAATCCTAAAAGATGATGCTGTTAAAGTGCTACTCAATATGCCAGCAAATTTGGAAAACTCAGCAGTGGCCACAGGACTGGAAAAGGTCAGTTTTCATTTCAATCCCAAAGAAGGGCAATGCCAAAGAATGCTCAAAGTACTATACAATTGCACTCATCTCACACACTAGCAAGGTAATGCTCAAAATCCTTTAAGCTAGGTTTCAATAGTATGTGAAATGAGAACTTCCAGTTGTAAATCTGGGTTTAGAAAAGGTAGAGACCAGAGATTAAATTGCTAACATCCATTGTATCAAAGAAAAGAGCAAGGGAATTCCATACAAATATCTGCTTCTGCTTCATTCACTACGCTAAAGCCTTTGACTGCATGGATCACAACCAACTGTGGAAAATTCTTAAAGGAGTGGGAATACCAGACCACTTTATCTGCCTCCTGAGAAATGTGTATGCAGGTCAAGAAGCAAGAGTTAGAACTGGACATGGAACAATGGATTGGTTCAAACTTGGGAAAGTAGTACTTCAAGGCTGTACATTGTCACCTTGCTTATTTGACTTATATCCAGAGTACACCATGCGAAAGGCTTGGCTGGATGAATCTCAAGCTGGAATGAAATTTTCCAGGAGAAATATCCACAACCTCAGATATGCAGATGACACCACCCTAATGGCAGAAAGAGAAAAGTAACTAGAGTCTCTTGATGAAGGTGAAAGAGGAGAGTAAAAAAGCTGGCTTAAAACTCAACATTCAAAAAATGAACATCATGGTATTTAGTCCCATTGCTTCATGGCAAATAGATGGGGAAATAATGTCAATAGTAAGAGACTTTCTGTGGGCTCCAAAATCACAGTGGACAGTGACTATAGCCACAAAATTAAAAGATGCTTGCTCCTTGGAAGGAAAGGTATGACAAACCTTGACAATGTATTAAAAAACATAGGCATCACTTTGCCGACAAAGGTCTGTACAGTCAAAGCAATGGTTTTGATGTGAGAGTTGAACCATAAAGAAGGCTGTGTGCTTAGTCACTCAGTTGTGTCTGATTCTTTTTTTTTTTTTTAATTTTAAAATCTTTAATTCTTACATGCGTTCCCAAACATGACCCCCCCTCCCACCTCCCTCCCCACAACATCTCTCTGGGTCATCCCCATGTACCAGCCCCAAGCATGCTGCACCCTACGTCAGACATGGACTGGCGATTCAATTCTTACATGATAGTATACATGTTAGAATTCCCATTCTCCCAAATCATCCCACCCTCTCCCTCTCCCTCTGAGACCAAAAGTCCGTTATACCCATCTGTGTCTTTTTTCCTGACTTGCATACAGGGTCGTCATTGCCATCTTCCTAAATTCCATATATATGTGTTAGTATACTGTATTGGTGTTTTTCTTTCTGGCTTACTTCACTCTGTATAATTGGCTCCAGTTTCATCCATCTCATCAGAACTGATTCAAATGTATTCTTTTTAACGGCTGAGTAATACTCCATTGTGTATATGTACCACAGCTTTCTTATCCATTCATCTGCTGATGGACATCTAGGTTGTTTCCATGTCCTGGCTATTATAAACAGTGCTGCGATGAACATTGGGGTACATGTGTCTCTTTCAATTCTGGTTTCCTCGGTGTGTATGCCCAGAAGTGGGATTGCTGGGTCATAAGGGAGTTCTATTTGCAATTTTTTAAGGAATCTCCACACTGTTCTCCATAGTGGCTGTACTAGTTTGCATTCCCACCAACAGTGTAGGAGGGTTCCCTTTTCTCCACACCCTCTCCAGCATTTATTGCTTGCAGATTTTTGGATCGCAGCCATTCTGACTGGTGTGAAGTGGTACCTCATTGTGGTTTTGATTTGCATTTCTCTAATAATGAGTGATGTTGAGCATCTTTTCATGTGTTTGTTAGCCATCCGTATGTCTTCTTTGGAGAAATGTCTATTTAGTTCTTTGGCCCATTTTTTGATTGGGTCGTTTATTTTTCTGGAGTTGAGCTGCAGGAGTTGCTTGTATATTTTTGAGATTAGTTGTTTGTCAGTTGCTTCATTTGCTATTATTTTCTCCCATTCCGAAGGCTGTCTTTTCACCTTGCTTATATTTTCCTTTGTTGTGCAGAAGCTTTTAATTTTAATTAGATCCCATTTGTTTATTTTTGCTTTTATTTCCAGAATTCTGGGAGGTGGATCATAGAGGATCCTGCTGTGATTTATTTCTGAGAGTGTTTTGCCTATATTCTCCTCTAGGAGTTTTATAGTTTCTGATCTTACATTTAGATCTCTAATCCATTTTGAGTTTATTTTTGTGTACGGTGTTAGAAAGTGATCTAGTTTCATTCTTTTACAAGTGGTTGACCAGTTTTCCCAGCACCACTTGTTAAAGAGATTGTCTTTACTCCATTGTATATTCTTGCCTCCTTTGTCAAAGATAAGGTGTCCATATGTGTGTGGATTTATCTCTGGGCTTTCTATTTTGTTCCATTGATCTATATGTCTGTCTTTGTGCCAGTACCATACTGTCTTGATGACTGTGGCTTTGTAGTAGAGCCTGAAGTCAGGCAAGTTGATTCCTCCCGTTCCATTCTTCTTTCTCAAGATTGCTTTGGCTATTCGAGGCTTTTTGTATTTCCATACAAATCTTGAAATTATTTGTTCTAGTTCTGTGAAAAATGTGGCTGGTAGCTTGACAGGGATTGCATTGAATTTGTAAATTGCTTTGGGTAGTATACTCATTTTCACTATATTGATTCTTCCGATCCATGAACATGGTATATTTCTCCATCTATTAGTGTCCTCTTTGATTTCTTTCATCAGTGTTTTATAGTTTTCTATATATAGGTCTTTAGTTTCTTTAGGTAGATATATTCCTAAGTATTTTATTCTTTTCGTTGCAATGGTAAATGGAATTGTTTTCTTAATTTCTTTTTCTACTTTCTCATTATTCGTGTATAGGAATGCAAGGGATTTCTGTGTGTTGATTTTATATCCTGCAACTTTACTATATTCATTGATGATCTCTAGTAATTTTCTGGTGGAGTCTTTAGGGTTTTCCATGTAGAGGATCATGTCATCTGCAAACAGTGATAGTTTTACTTCTTCTTTTCCAATTTGGATTCCTTTTATTTCTTTTTCTGCTCTGATTGCTGTGGCCAAAACTTCCAGAACTATGTTGAATAGTAGCGGTGAAAGTGGACACCCTTGTCTTGTTCCTGACTTTAAGGGAAATGCTTTCAATTTTTCACCATTGAGGATAATGTTTGCTATGGGTTTGTCATATATAGCTTTTATTATGTTGAGGTATGTTCCTTCTATTCCTGCTTTCTGGAGAGTTTTTATCATAAATGGATGTTGAATTTTGTCAAAGGCCTTCTCTGCATCTATTGAGATAATCATATGGTTTTTATTTTTCAATTTGTTAATGTGGTGAATTACATTGATTGATTTGTGGATATTGAAGAATCCTTGCATCCCTGGGATAAAGCCCACTTGGTCATGGTGTATGATCTTTTTAATGTGTTGTTGGATTCTGAGTGCTAGAATTTTGTTGAGGATTTTTGCATCTATGTTCATCAGTGATATTGGCCTGTAGTTTTCTTTTTTTGTGACATCTTTGTCAGGTTTTGGTATTAGGGTGATGGTGGCCTCATAGAATGAGTTTGGAAGTTTACCTTCCTCTGCAATTTTCTGGAAGAGTTTGAGGAGGATAGGTGTTAGCTCTTCTCGAAATTTTTGGTAGAATTCAGCTGTGAAGCCGTCTGGACCTGGGCTTTTGTTTGCTGGAAGATTTCTGATTACAGTTTCAATTTCCGTGCTTGTGATGGGTCTGTTAAGGTTTTCTATTTCTTCCTGGTTCAGTTTTGGAAAATTGTACTTTTCTAAGAATTGGTCCATTTCTTCCACGTTGTCCATTTTATTGGCATACAACTGCTGATAGTAGTCTCTTATGATCCTTTGTATTTCTGTGTTGTCAGTTGTGATCTCTCCATTTTCATTTCTAATTTTATTGATTTGATTTTTCTCTCTTTGCTTCTTGATGAGTCTGGCTAATGGTTTGTCAATTTTATTTATCCTTTCAAAGAACCAGCTTTTGGCTTTGTTGATTTTTGCTATGGTCTCTTTTGTTTCTTTTGCATTTATTTCTGCCCTAATTTTTAAGATTTCTTTCCTTCTACTCACTCTGGGGTTCTCCAACTCTTCCTTTTCTAGTTGCTTTAGTTGTAGAGTTAGGTTGTTTATTTGACTTTTTTCTTGTTTCTTGAGGTATGCCTGTATTGCTATGAATTTTCCTCTTAGCACTGCTTTTATAGTGTCCCACAGGTTTTGGGTTGTTGTGTTTTCATTTTCATTAGTTTCTATGCATATTTTGATTTCTTTTTTGATTTCTTCTGTGATTTGTTGGTTATTCAGAAGTGTGTTGTTCAACCTCCATATGTTGGAATTTTTAATAGTTTTTCTCCTGTAATTGAGATCTAACCTTAATGCATTATGGTCAGAAAAGATGCTTGGAATGATTTCGATTTTTTTGAATTTATCAAGTTTAGATTTATGGCCCAGGATGTGATCTATCCTGGAGAAGGTTCCATGAGCACTTGAAAAAAAGGTGAAATTCATTGTTTTGGGGTGAAATGTCCTGTAGATATCAATTAGATCTAACTGATCTAATGTATCATTTAAAGTTTGTGTTTCTTTGTTAATTTTCTGTTTAGTTGATCTGTCCATAGGTGTGAGTGGGGTATTAAAGTCTCCCACTATTATTGTGTTATTGTTGATTTCCCCTTTCATACTTGTTAGCATTTGTCTTACATATTGCGGTGCTCCTATATTAGGTGCATATATATTTATAATTGTTATATCTTCTTCTTGGATTGTTCCTTTGATTATTATGTAGTGGCCTTCTTTGTCTCTTTTCACAGCCTTTGTTTTAAAGTCTATTTTATCGGATATGAGTATTGCCACTCCTGCTTTCTTTTGGTCTCTATTTGCGTGGTATATCTTTTTCCAGCCCTTCACTTTCAGTCTGTATGTGTCCCTTGTTTTGAGGTGGGTCTCTTGTAAGCAGCAAATAGAGGGGTCTTGTTTTTGTATCCATTCGGTCAGTCTTTGTCTTTTGGTTGGGACGTTCAACACATTTACTTTTAAGGTGATTATTGATAAGTATGATCCCGTTACCATTTACTTTGTTGTTTTGGGTTCGGGTTTATACACCCTTTTTGTGTTTCCTTTCTAGAGAATATCCTTTAGAATTTGTTGGAGAGCTGGTTTGGTGGTGCTGAATTCTCTCAGCTTTTGCTTGCCTGTAAAGCTTTTGATTTCTCCTTCGTATTTGAATGAGATCCTTGCTGGGTACAGTAATCTGGGCTGTAGGTTATTGTCTTTCATCACTTTAAGTATGTCTTGCCATTCTCTCCTGGCCTGAAGAGTTTCTATTGAAAGATCAGCTGTTATCCTTATGGGAATCCCCTTGTGTGTTATTTGTTGTTTTTCCCTTGCTGCTTTTAATATTTGTTCTTTGTGTTTGATCTTTGTTAATTTGATTAATATGTGTCTTGGGGTGTTTCGCCTTGGGTTTATCCTATTTGGAACTCTCTGTGTTTCTTGGACTTGAGTGATTATTTCCTTCCCCATTTTAGGGAAGTTTTCAACTATTATCTCCTCAAGGATTTTCTCATGATCTTTCTTTCTGTCTTCTTCTTCTGGGACTCCTATAATTCGAATGTTGGAGCGTTTCATATTGTCCTGGAGGTCTCTGAGATTGTCCTCATTTCTTTTAATTCGTTTTTCTTGTTTCCTCTCTGATTCATTTATTTCTACCATTCTATCTTCTATTTCACTAATCCTATCTTCTGCCTCCGTTATTCTACTATTTGTTGCCTCCAGAGTGTTTCTGATCTCATTTATTGCGTTATTCATTATATTTTGACTCTTTTTTATTTCTTCTAGGTCCTTGTTAAACCTTTCTTGCATCTTCTCAATCTTTGTCTCTAGCCTATTTATCTGTGATTCCATTTTGATTTCAAGATTTTGGATCATTTTCACTATCAATATTCGGAATTCCTTCTCCGGTAGATTCCCTACTTCTTCCTCTTTTGTTTGGTTTGGTGGGCAGCTCTCCTGTTCCTTTACCTGCTGAGTATTCCTCTGTCTCTTCATCTTGGTTATATTGCTGCGTTTGGGGTGGCCTTTTTATATTCTGGTAATTTGTGGAGTTCTCTTTATTTTGGAGCTTCCTCACTTTGGGTGGGGTTCTATCAGTGGCTTGTCAAGGTTTCCTGGTTAGGGAGGCTTGTGTTGGAGTTTTGGCGGGTGGAGCTGGGTTTCTTCTCTCTCGAGTGCAGTGGAGTAACCCGTAATGGGTTACAAGACATCAAAGGTTTTGGGATAATATTGAGCTGCCTGTATATTGAGGCTCAGGGGATTGTTTCTGTGTTGCTGGAGAATTTGCGTGGTATGTCTTGTTTTGGAACTTGTTGGCCCTTGGGTGGAGCTTGGTTTTGGTGTAGGTATGAAGGCATTAGATGGGCTCCTATTGCTTAATGTTCCCTGAATTCATGAGTTCTCTAATGTTTTCAGGCTTTGGATTTAAGCCTCCTGCTTCTGGCTTTCAGTTTTATTTTTACAGTAGCCTCTAGACTTCTCCATCTATACAGCACCGATGATAAAACATCTAGGTTAAAGATGAAAAGTTTCTCCACATTGAGGGACACTCAGAGAGGTTCACTGGGTTATAAGGAGAAGAGAAGATGGAGGAGGTAGTTAGAGGTAACTGGAATGAGATACGGTGAGATCAAAAGAGAAGAGAGCAAACTAGCCAGTAGTCACTTCCTTATGTGCGCTCTATAGTTTGGCCCCCTCAGGGGTATTTACAGAGTTATACGGGGAAGAGGAGAGGGAGGAAGTGGACAGAGGTGACCAGGAGGATCAGAGAGAGGAATGAGTGGGAGAGAGACAAATCCTGCCAGTAACCTGTTCCTTAGGTGTTCCCCACCGTCTGGAACACACAGAGATTCACAGAGTTGGATAGAGGAGAGATGGGGGGGGAAAGAGACAGAGGCCACCTGGTGGAGAAAAAGGAGAGTCCAGAGGAGGAGAGAGTGGTCAAGCCAGTAATCTCGCTCTCAGGTAAACTGGGGTAGTGAAGTTTGGGTTTTTAAATGTACAAAATTGGCAATAAACACCTAAGAGCAAAGATTAAAAATCTGTTTTTGAAGACAAAGGTCTGCTTTTCTGGTTGCCTGATGTCCTCTGCCAGCCTACATAATTTGTTTTGTGAAGTTTGCTCAGCGTTGAAATGTTCTTTTGAGGAATTTGTGAGGGAGAAAGTGATCTTCCCGTCCTATTCCTCCGCCATCTTTCCCTCCTCCACCGTGTCTGATTCTTTGAGACCCCATGGACTGTAGTTGGCCAGACTCCTCTGCCCATGGAAATTCTCCAGGCAAGAATACTGGAGTGGGTTGCCATGCACTCCTCCAGGGCATCTTCCCAACTCAGGGATCAAACCCAGGTCTCCTGCATTGCAGGTGAATGCTTGACCATCTGAGCCAAGAGGCAAACCACAAAGAATTGATTCTTTCAAACTGTGGTGCTAGAGAATGCTCTTGAGAGTCTCTGGGACAGCAAGGAGATCAAACCAGTCAATCTTAAAGGAAATCAACCCTGAATATTCATTGAAAGGACTGATCCTGAAGCTCCAGTGCAGTGGCCATGTGATGCAAAGAGCCCAAAGGTTCTTTTTATTTTCATTGGGAAAGACGCTTATGCTGGGAAAGATTGAGGGCAGGAGGAGAAGGGGGCAGTAGAGGATGAGATGGTTGGATTGCATCATCAATTCAATAGACTTGAGTTTGAGCCAAATCCCATGGTTTCTCAAAGAGTCAGACATGACTCAGTGTTTGAACAACGACTCTCATGTTGTATATTATATCCCTACTCCTTATTTATCTTATAACTGGAGTGTGACCATATATTAACTAATTTACTGACTTGGTTGGAACTTATCTTTCATAACAAGGATACATTGGCACAACTGAAACAAATCATTGTAAGGGAGAAGTTATAAACCAAGTCAAGGTTTTCTGCAGATATATTGAAGTACTCTTCTAACAGTGTCATACCTCCAACTCCATCACATGCTACACCACCAATCAGTGTAAAGGACAATCTTCCAGGACATGCTTCAATTCATGATTCAGTAGACAGTTTTGGTGGTGTCTAGAGACATTTTTGGTTGTCACAACTGAAGGGAGAACTGCTGCTGGCAGGTATGCTGCTTAATAGCATCCACTCACAGGACAGTCCTCCACAAAGAGACGATGCATACCAAAAGTCAAGAGTGCCAAAGTGGAAAAACCCTGTTCTTGACTAGTCAGCTAGAAAAATCACTTGTCTTAACATTGTAGGAATACAGGCACAGAATTGCCAACAAATTAGAATCCAGGTGCATAAACTAAATGGTTAAAACTGTGATAATACCAGGTTGCCTAAGAAAATAAATCTATCCATCTGATGATGAATCAAAAGATCATAGTGTACACTACTATATATAAAATATATAACTAACAAGGACTTACCATATAATACAGGGAATAGTACACAATATATTTTAATAATCTATAATACAAATATTCTAAAAAATTATATATATATAACTGAATCACTTTGCTATATACCTGAAACTGACAGAACACTGTCAATCAATGATATTTTATCAAAAAAATCATAGTGAAAAAAGCTCATGGTGTAAAAAGCTCTTTCCAGCAAATCATGACTATGAAGTGTTCTAGTACAGGAACCCCAAGGGGAAAGTTTGTTTCTAACCTTGCCCAAGAAATTCTTCAGAAAGCCTCATTAGCTACCCAGCAAAATTTAAACACTCAGCATATCAAACCTATATTTGCTGAACAAATTGAGTGCTGAATATACTGTTGAAATATTTTTATGTGTCGTTGCTTTTGAATTCTTAAATCTATATTTCAAAGGATAGATGCAGAGTGACCACACTTTCCCTATCTATTTGCACCCCTAAACTTATTTTTTTTGCTTTTCCATCTTGGTAATTGAGGGGTGTAAAAAAATTTCATGGGGTAGCTTTTGCACTTTCAGTCTGATTTGCTCTCAACAATGTGCGCATGATTGAGCACTACATGCCTGTGTATTCTAATACAGAGACATTCCAAGTACTGGAATCTTTCCATGTTCTAGAAAGCTCTAGTAAAAGCTATTTTGTGAGTACATAGACATTTAGAAGATTTAGAATATTATCTATGTCTAGTACAAGAAAGTTCTTTAGGTCCAATAAATAGAAAATATCACAATACATTTTTAAGGATATCTGTTAGGCAACTGGAGTAGTGTTCTTCTTCTAAATATGTGCTGTATTAGGGCCTTAACAATCTAACTTCTCATGAAATTTCATGTAACTGTATCAAAATATAAATATTTGAATTTTGTACCATTGCTTTGATGTCTAAAATGGTCAAGTAAGTACATTTCTGATTCATTTGCTCTTTGTAAAAGGAAAAGAAAAAATAGCAAAGAAGTGAGATGATTATGCTGATATATTAAGTTCAGTGCAATGATCCAAAGCTCAGTATGTCTGAGAGAATTGCTCTGTAATCGGGCTCCGTAGATTTCTAGCAGCTACATAGGCAGGAACTCAACTTCTCCATGTTGTAAAGGCTTGACTTCCCCTGTTTTATAATGAAAAGAAATGTGTCTCTGACTTTGTAGATCAAAGTTTGTGCTTTGGTTAAACTGATAAACATTTTTCAATTTTCTCTACAGGGCTTATTTGCTTCATGAGGGCTATGTTATATAAAGAACAAAAATGAGATTAGGAGTACAACTTTGGCCAAATGACATTTTCACATATTTTAGGATAATGTAAAAATGAAAGAAAAGTCAGACAATATCTATGATGCTTTTATATTTAAATGCATTGCAACAAAAAAGAAAGTATGTGACATAAATTTGCATGTTTTTGAGGAATGCTTTGGGTAGGATAGTGTATACTATGATCCTAAGAAGATATTTGTCCTCATGGGGTTTATTTGTTCTCCACATGAGCTTTTTTACAATTAAAGACAGTTCTTTATTATGTTTCAAGTCTTTATAATAAAGCTTGGATAAATAAAATATATAGAATATTTACATAAGGTCATGATTATCCTATCAGGTTAAATTGAATCTAATTTGTCTAATAATTTTGCCATTATTGCAAATAAGGTTGTGTAGCTTTTGCTGGTCATGTCAGATTGCATGTTCATTCATTTAATGACTGTTTATTGAGCATTCGCTTTATGTGAGGCAGTCTTCTGGGAGCTTGGAATGAAGCATTGAATGCAATGGTCGTTGTCTCTGCCCTCATTTCTAATGACACCATCAGAATACTGGAAACCATCATGTGCTCTTCTTAGTAACATGAACTCTAGTTACAATGATGGAAAACTTGAATAAATACTTGTGCTAATTAGAAATATTAAAGTAAAATATACTTTAAGAATCTGTTTTAAATCCTGATACTCTAAATATAGCAGTTCAGTTCAGTTCAGTCGCTCAGTTGTGTCCGACTCTTTGCGACCCCAAGAAAAGCAGCACGCCAGGCCTCCCTGTCCATCACCATCTCCCAGAGTTCACTCAGACTCACATCCATCGAGTCCGTGATGCCATCCAGCCATCTCATCCTCCCTCATCCCCTTCTCCTCCTGCTCCCAATCCCTCCCAGTATCAGAGTCTTTTCCAATGAGTCAGCTCTTCGCATGAGGTGGCCAAAGTACTGGAGTTTCAGCTTTAGCATCATTCCTTCCAAAGAAATCCCAGGGCTGATCTCCTTTAGAATGGACTGGTTGAATCTCCTTGTAGTCCAAGGGACTCTCAAGAGTCTTCTCCAACACCACAGTTCAAAAGCATCAATTCTTTGGTGCTCAGCTTTCTTCACAGTCCAACTTTCACATCCATACATGACCACAGGAAAAACCATAGCCTTGACTAGACAGACCCTTGTTGGCAAAGTAATATCCCTGCTTTTGAATATGCTATCTAGGTTGGTCATAAATTTCCTTCCAAGGAGTAAGCATCTTTTAATTTCATGGCTGCAATCACCATCTGCAGTGATTTTGGAGCCTCCAAAAATAGTCTGCCACTGTTTCCACTGTTTCCCCATCTATTTGCCATGAAGTGATGGGACCAGATGCCATGATCTTCGTTTTCTGAATGTTGAGCTTTAAGCCAACTTTTTCACTCTCCTCTTTCACTTTCATCAGGAGGCTTTGTAGTTCCTCTTCATTTTCTGCCATAAGGGTGGTGTCATCTGCATATCTGAGGTTATTGATATCTCTCCCAGCAATCTTGATTCCAGCTTGTGTTTCTTCCAGTCCAGCATTTCTCATGATGTACTCTGCATATAAGTTAAATAAGCAGGGTGACAATATACAGCCTTGATGTACTCCTTTTCCTATTTGGAACCAGGGTGTTGTTCCATGTCCAGTTCTAACTGTTGCTTCCTGACCTGCATATAGGTTTCTCAAGAGGCTAGTCAGGTGGTCTGGTATTCCCATCTCTCTCAGAATTTTCCACAGTTTATTGTGATTCACACAGTCAAAGGCTTTGGCATAGTCAATAAAGCAGAAATAGATGTATTTCTGGAACTCTCTTGCTTTTTCGATGATCCAGCAGATGTTGGCAATTTGATCTCTGGTTCCTCTGCCTTTTCTAAAACCAGCTTGAACATCAGGAAGTTCATGGTTCAAGTATTGCTGAAGCCTGGCTTGGGGAAGTTTGAGCATTACTTTACTAACGTGTGAGATGAGTTGCAATTGTGCAGTAGTTTGAGCATTCTTTGGCATTGCCTTTCTTTGGCATTGGAATGAAAACGGACCTTTTCCAGTCCTGTGGCCACTGCTGAGTTTTCCAAATTTGCTGGCATATTGAGTCCAGCACTTTCATAGCATCATCTTCTAGGATTTGACATAGCTCAACTGGAATTCCATCATCTCCTCTAGCTTTGTTCATAGTGATGCTTTCTAAGGCCCACTTGACTTCACATTCCAGGATGTCTGGCTCTAGGTGAGTGATCACACCATCATGATTATCTGGGTCGTGAAGATCTTTTTTGTAGAGTTCTTCTGTGTATTCTTGCCACCTCTTCTTAATATCTTCTGCTTCTGTTAGGTCCATACCATTGATTATCTCCCACTAATGGCTAGTCCTAGTTGGTGGATCCTCATCATTATTTGTAAGCACTTAGCTGCCTTCCCTATTAAAAAGAAAGAAAAGATTTCTATGTCTTAAAAGAGAGGGTTCAGTTTTGTCAGAAGTAGGCAAGGGGAGAGGAGAGGTTCAGAAGACAGTTCTGCAGGTGATCTTCTTGTTGCCATGTGAACAATCTCTATCCATTTCAACATCTAGAGTAGGTTTCCCTGCTCGAGTCATTTATTTTCCACTGGAGATTCTGGATCAATTTTTACCTGTATGAAATGTTGACAACTGGGAGATGAATTGGTTGTAGGGGAAGATGGTCCAAATCTTGATGTGTGTTTGAACCTTGAATGACACAAGGGTTAGGGCCATTGACTTCCTGCATAGTGGAAAATCCATCCATAGTTTTACAGTTCTGTATTTGAGGTTCCACATCTGCATATTCTGACTTCCCTGGTGGCCCAGAAGTAAGAATCCACCTGCCAATGCAGGAGATGTGCAGCAGACACGGGTTCCATTCCTGGGTCGGGAAGATCCCCTGGAGAAGGAAATGGCAACCCACTCTAGTATTCTTGCCTGGAGAATCCCATGGACAGAGGAGCGAGGTGGTCTACAGTCCATGGGGTCACAAAGAATTAGGCATAACTGAAGTGACTGAACACACACACACACACAAACACACACACCTGCATATTCAACCAACCACAGATCATGTGCTACTGTTGTATGTATTTGGTGGGAAAACAAAACAAAACAAAAGAAACTGCCAATAAGTGGACCCAAACTCATCAAGCCTGTGTTGTTCAAGTGTTAACTTCAGGGACAGGATTTACCCCTTCCTTTTGATTAGGAAAGTAGGCCTGTGGTTAATAGATATTTATAGAATATACAGAAAGATATTCAGTGTACTGGATGTGTTTAGTAGATACCATGGTGATCATTTTATGTGACCTTATAATGGAAGTATTGATACATATAAAATCTTGAGCACAAAAAAGATTTAACAAATATATTTGTCTTATTCTTGTCAGTAATACCTTTCTTATGCCCTTTGTCACTATGAATTACATTTTGAAGAAGATTGTGATTTAGATTAAACAATTGTAATTTATAATGAACACACTAAGATATATACTGTCTAAATTCTTAAAGGTAATAACAATACTATCTACCCCTGTGTGAAGGGGTTTGTTTATTTCAAAATCACTTCTTGGGATAATGCATTAGGGTTTATGGGGTGTACCTATACTGAAGAAGAAATTTCAGAGATTACATATGCTAGAAAAAATTTTTAAAATTTATACAGTGATTTTTTTTCCAAAAGAGATAAAATAAGGGAACCAACTGAAAAACCACTAAAATTAGTATTTAATATCTCAAGATTTCTAAAATTAGTTAAGTAAATTATATAACAATGTACTCTACCCTCAATTTTTATAAATAATATTCAACTGGAAATAAAATTACATAGCTGTTTACTTAGAGAAAATATAAAGGATGCAATAGATAAAATACATTAAAAATCTCATGAAAATTAAAAGCCCTGTTTTTTAAAGTAACATGATTAATGAACACTTCTTCAAAAAAGTAGATTTTTTGCAATGACATTTAAAATTTATTTTTATGTAGATTATTTAGTATTTGTGCATTTCAATTTAAAATTTATTTGTATCAGTTTATCATAAGCAAGATTAACAGCATGATATTGATCTTAAAGAAACTATAATCAGAAAATTGGATCACAATACATATTGTTTAATTGTGAGATTATCCTTTTCAGCAAAAAACACAAGTATCAAATTTGGCAGGTACTGAAATTCCCAGTATTATTCTGACATAAACACCAAACTTACTTATGATATAGTTAATACAAAGAGGAACAAAACAGGCATCAGAGATGTAATAACGTAGAAGGGTTAAACAGTACTGTTTTCAAAGAAATGTAGAGTTAAAATATTCTTAAAGGTCACATGCCATCTCTTCAGCCCATTTAAGTCTTCTGAAATGCCACTCTGAAGTAAAATTACCTATCCAGAAGAGTCATTCCATTAGAGAGCCAACTAACATCAGTACAGAGATAAATGGGAGAACAGAAAATTGATTTTACACTTGTGCTGTAAGTGTGGTCAAATGTTATAGGCCAGCACATCAAATAGGATTCCAAAGAATTGCTGTGCTTTAAAATAACAACATAAGAGGATGTGGTTAAACACAACTTAATAATAGGTCTGATGCACTCAGTGTATAGTAAAATATTTATTTACCCTATTTGTAGTGTGACACATTCATATATCACTTTTCTTTCTGTTAATAAATTAATTTTCTCAGTGTTCCTGTAACTAATACCTTTTATCCCAACTCTTGCTATCACGTGTACCCAGAAATATGTAGGCATGTAGCAACAATGATTTAATTTTGTTTCATTAAAACATAGAATCATGCCTAATAAAAATGTTTGAATTGTATTTTATTTTATATAATGTCAAGTCCACCTGCAAATGCTATCCAGATTAAAATTTTAAAAGTCCTATTTATCAAAACTGTTGAAGTTCATTAGACTCACCAGAGTAACAAAAATGAGTTTGCTTTTCAACTTTCTGTGTGTTTCCTTGCCTTCTCCATGTTGCTTATGTTGCTATGATGTTCAGCTGGGACACACCAATTCTTCTCAGGTGTTTTCGATCTCACTACGGTTGAGCAGAGTCAGGTTTGATGAATGTGATACAATGTATTCCATCCTTCCTTCACTAAAGAATCTCAGGGGGTAAGTAGAAAGCTGGGCAATGACATTTTTAAAAGCCCTGTGTCTACTCGGCAGCTTAACAAGTAAGTCACAGCTAATATTTTTTTTTTCCTCTTATAGACATTTGGAGCTGTTCAAGACTAACATAACCTCTCTCCACAAATTGCTGAGCAAGTGATCAATTCCATTGTAGACTGAAGGGTGAAGGAATTTGCAACAAATTAAGGAAAGGTGATCTGAGAATTTGATTCTTTCTTAAAGATAGTTCTGTAGGGCAGCCCTTGAAATCTATTCCATCTCTTCCTTAGATTTTCCTTCTCTCCTGGTTCTCCCAGTTCCTACAGGTTTTATAACCTCACATGATTATTACAACAGTTTATTTCCTTTAAGTTTTCCACTGGAGGGATGAGAGATTTTAAGTCATGTATTCTATCCATCAGTTCAGTTCAGTTCAGTTGCTCAGCTTTTTTTATAGTCCAACTCACACATCCATACCTGACTACTGGAAAAACCATAGCCTTTACTAAATGGACCTTTGTTGACAAAGTAATGTCTCTGCTTTTTAATATCCATACATTATCTGAAAATATGGGCTGCTTCATGCAACATGGCTCTCAGTTCAGTTCACTCGCTTGGTCGTGTGCGACTCTGTGACCCCATGGACTGCAGCATGCCAGGCCTCTGTCCATCACCAACTCCCAGAGCTCACTCAAACTCATGTCCATTGAGTCGGTGATGCCATCCAACCATCTCATCCTCTCTGTCTCCTTCTTCTCCCACCTTCAATCAGGGCATCTTTTCAAATGAGTCAGTTCTTTGCATCAGGTAGCCAAAGTATTGGAGTTTCAGCTTCAGCATCAGTCCTTCCAATGAACACCCAGGACTGATCTCCTTCAGGGTGGACTGGTTGGACCTGCTTGCAGTCCAAGGGACTCTCAAGAGTCTTCTCCAACACCATAGTTCAAAAGCATCAATTCTTCTGCCCTCAGTTTTCTTTATAGTCCAACTCTCACATCCATATATGACCACTGGAAAAACCAAAGCTTTGACTAGATGGACCTTTGTTGGCAAAGTAATGTCTCTGCTTTTTAATATGCTGTCTAGGTTGGTCATAATTTTTCTTCCAAGGAGTAAACTTGTTTTAATTTCATGACTGCAGTCACCATCAGCAGGGATTTTGGAGTCCCCCAAAATAAAGTCTGTCACTGTTTTCATGTTTATCCATTTCCACATCTATTTGCCATGAAGTGATGGGACAGGATGCCATAATCTTAGTTTTCTGAATTTTGAGTTTTAAGCCAAGTTTATCACTCTTTTTCCATTTGGCTCTATTCTCAAATAAAAGTCACTTTTTTCCCCAATGTCAATTTTGAGAGGCATAGAGTTTTGTTTTGAACACTCTTTTACTGGAAATTCCAATTTAAATGTTATTTTTTTCATCTTGCTTCTTGCAATTAAGATTGAGTCTAAGAATTTAACATACATTTATTTTTGGTTAATGAAATATGATACTGTAAATGGTTAACAGAAAAACAGAGTTTCTTTGCACGTAGATACATTTGATAGTAATGGTAGGATTGTGAAACTTGGAAAATACTTGGTAAAGCCTCACCTTTTAAAAATACTTAAGCTCTATGGAGAAGGCAATGGCAACCCACTCAAGTACTCTTGCCTGGAAAACCCCGTGGACGGAGGAGCCTGATAGGCTGTAGACCATGGGGTTGCTAAGAGTCGGACATGACTGAGTGACTTCACTTTCACTTTCCAGTGTCATGCATTGGAGAAGGAAATAGCAACCCACTCCAGTGTTTTTGCCTAGAATCCCAGGAATGGCGGAGCCTGGTGGGCTGCCATCTATGGGGTCGCACAGAGTCGGACATGACTGAAGCGACTTAGCAGCAGCATGGTAAGATGAGGTACCTGAGGAAGAAAGGGCTATCATGTTACCTAAAGAAGACTGCTGCTGCTGCTAAGTCGCTTCAGTTGCGTCCGACTCTGTGCGACCTCATAGATGGCAGCCCACCAGGCTCCCCCATCCCTGGGATTCTCCAGGCAAGAACATTGGAGTGGGCTGCCATTTACTTCTCCAGTGATGAAAGTGAAAAGTGAAAGCGAAGCCAATCAGTCAGGTCCAACTTGCAGCAACCCCAGGAACTGAAGAATCAGGCTCCTCCATCCATGATGGGATTCAGTTCAGTTCAGTCCAGTTCAGTCGCTCAGTTGTGTCTGACTCTTTGTGACCCCATGAATCGCAGCACGCCAGGCCTCCCTGTCCATCACCATCTCCCAGAGTTCACTCAGACTCATGTCCATCGAGTCAGTGAGTCCAACCAGCCATCTCATCCTCTGTCATCCCCTTCTCCTCCTGCCCCCAATCCCTCCCAGCATCAGAGTCTTTTCCAGTGAGTCAACTCTTCGCATGAGGTGGCCAAAGTACTGGAGTTTCAGCTTTAGCATCATTCCTTCCAAAGAAATCCCAGGGCTGATCTCCTTCAGAATGGACTGGTTGGATCTCCTTGCAGTCCAAGGAACTCTCAAGAGTCTTCTCCAACACCACACTTCAAAAGCATCAATTCTTCGGCACTCAGCCTTCTTCACAGTCCAACTCTCACATCCACACATGATCACAGGAAAAACCATAGCCTTGACTAGACGGACCTTAGTCGGCAAAGTAATGTCTCTGCTTTTGAATATACTATCTAGGTTGGTCATAACTTTTCTTCCAAGCATTAAGCGTCTTTTAATTTCATGGCTGCAGTCACCATCTGCAGTGATTTTGGAGCCCAGAAAAATAAAAGTCTGACAATGTTTCTACTGTTTCCCCATCTATTTGCCATGAAGTGATGGGACTGGTGCCATGATCTTCATTTTCTGAACATTGAGCTTTAAGCCAACTTTTTCACTCTCCACTTTCACTTTCATCAAGAGGCGTTTTAGCTCTTCTTCACTTTCTGCCATAAAGGTGGTGTCATCTGCATATCTGAGGTTATTGATATTTCTCCCGGCAATCTTGATTCCATCTTGTTAGTTTCTGTTACCATTCCACCATGTTACCTTCCTTTGTTCCCTTTGAAACTTTAACCTTGGCACATAGTTTTGAAAGGGCAGTGGAAGAAATTTTTGATATCCATTTCCTTTGACAAATACAATGCTGTTTTCTATTGTAAAAAATGTCTAGATAAAAAGTTGTATTTTTATCATGTACATATGTATTGGAGCTAGGTTGTCTTTGAATCTACAAATATGAACAGAAACATAATTCATTTCATTTTATTTACTTATACACATGACTCAGACCTTATTCATTAGGAAACACAATGAAAGTTATTTTGGGCTTTTCTTTTTCTTTTTTTAATTATGCTTCTCTCCTTCTGTTCAGCTTTGTTCATTTCAGTATAGTTACATATAATAGTCAGTGGTGGCTCAGTGGTAAAGCATCAGCTTGCCAATGCAGGAGACACAAGTTTAATCCCTTTGTCGAGAAGATCTTCTGGAGAAGAAAATAGCAACCCACTCCTGTATTCTTGCCTGGGAAATCCTATAGACAGAGGAGCTTTGTGAGCTACAGTCCATAGGGTCACAAAAGAGTCAGAATCAACTTAGTGGCTAAAACAACAACAGCAACAATAGAACTTTTGAACTGAATCAAGTGTGACCTTAGAGATAAGGAAGTCAAGCTCAGAGTGGATAGTGGCCTGACTAAGGTCACACAGCTCGTAGGTGATAGGTTTGGCACAGTAAGAATGCTTTTCTAAGTCTCTGTTGAGGGTTCTTATCATTGCACATCTTTGGTTTTCAGAAATCACAGATAGTGCATTCCTTTTTAGGTATATTCTTCCAGGGGCAAAATATTATATTTTCACTACTGTCTTACCTACATGCTGCATCTAAGGAAATACCAACCACTAGTCATTCTATAGTCTATGTTATAATTGGTACAATGGTTTTGTTTTTGGTATAAGAAACTACAATCATAAGATAGAAATAAGCTAAGCAGTGTGATCCCTTATTTATTTATTTATTGTTTTGGTTTTAATTCATTTTATTTATTTATTTTTTGCTTTTTTAAAAAAAGTTATATATATATATATATATATATTTTTTTTACTTTGTTTTACTTTACAATACTGTATTGGTTTTGCCATACATTGACATGAATCCACCATGGGTGTACATGCGTTCGCAAACATGAACCCCCCTCCCACCTCCCTCCCCATAACATCTCTCTGGGTCATCCCTGTGCACCAGCCCCAAGCATGCTGTATCCTGCATCGGACATAGACTGGTGATTCATTTCTTACATGACAGTATACATGTTTCAATGCCATTCTCCCAAATCATCCCACCCTCTCCCTCTCCCTCTGAGTCCAAAAGTCCGCTCTACACATCTGTGTCTCTTTTGTTGTCTCACATACAGGATCATCATTGCCATCTTTCTAAATTCCATATATATGTGTTAGTATACTGTATTGATGTTTTTCTTTCTGGCTTACTTCACTCTGTATAATTGGCTCCAATTTCATCCATCTCATTAGAACTGATTCAAATGTATTCTTTTTAATGGCTGAGTAATACTCCATTGTGTATATGTACCACAGCTTTCTTATCCATTCATCTGCTGATGGACATCTAGGTTGTTTCCATGTCCTGGCTATTATAAACAGTGCTGTGATGAACATTGGGGTACATGTGTCTCTTTCAATTCTGGTTTCCTCGGTGTGTATGCCCAGGAGTGGGATTGCTGGGACATAAGGCAGTTCTTTTTGCAATTTTTAAAGGAATCTCCACACTGTTCTCCATAGTGGCTGTACTAGTTTGCATTCCCACCAACAGTGTAGGAGGGTTCCCTTTTCTCCACACCCTCTCCAGCATTTATTGCTTGGAGACTTTTGGATTGCAGACATTCTGACTGGTGTGAAGTGCTTCCTCATTGTGGTTTTGATTTGCATTTCTCTAATAATGAGTGATGTTAAGCAACTTTTCATGTGTTTGTTAGCCATCCGTATGTCTTCTTTGGAGAAACGTCTATTTAGTTCTTTGGCCCATTTTTTGATTGGGTCGTTTATTTTTCTGGAATTGAGCTGCATAAGTTGCTTGTATATTTTTGAGATTAGTTGTTTGTCAGTTGCTTCATTTGCTATTATTTTCTCCCATTCAGAAGGCTGTCTTTTCACCTTGCTTATATTTTCCTTTGTTGTGCAGAAGCTTTTAATTTTAATTAGATCCCATTTGTTTATTTTTGCTTTTATTTCCAGAATTCTGGGAGGTGGATCATAGAGGATCCTGCTGTGATTTATGTCGGAGAGTGTTTTGCCTATGTTCTCCTCTAGGAGTTTTATAGTTTCTGGTCTTACATTTAGATCTTTAATCCATTTTGAGTTTATTTTTGTGTGCAGTGTTAGAAAGTGACCTAGTTTCATTCTTTTACAAGCGGTTGACCAGTTTTCCCAGCACCACTTGTTAAAGAGATTGTCTTTACTCCATTGTATATTCTTGCCTCCTTTTTCAAAGATAAGCTCTCCAACAAATTCTAAAGGATATTCTCTAGACAGGAAACACAAAAACGGTGTATAAACCCGAACCCAAAACAATAAAATAAATGGTAACGGGATCATACTTATCAATAATTACCTTAAACATAAATGGGTTGAATGCCCCAACCAAAAGGCAAAGACTGGCTGAATGGATACAGAAACAAGACCCCTCTATATGCTGCTTACAAGAGACCCACCTCAAAACAAGGGACACATACAGACTGAAAGTGAAGGGCTGGAAAAAGATATTCCACGCAAATAGAGACCAAAAGAAAGCAGGAGTGGCAATACTCATATCTGATAAAATAGACTTTAAAACAAAGGCTGTGAAAAGAGACAAAGAAGGCCACTATATAACGATCAAAGGATCAATCCAAGAAGAAGATATAACAATCCCTTTTTTAAAAGTATAGAGTGCAATAACAGTTTTTTCATAACGAAAGCAGCAAATCACTATTTTGTTTATTAATCATTTATTATTTTCAAGGCATTTGATCCCATTTTGTAGCCAAAACATGAGAAATGCTCTCTACCTCTGGGTTAATCAGTGTTTTCCAGAGAAACAGAACCAAGAGGATATATTGATCTACTGACTGATGGTCAGTCAATTGATAGATTGATTTATTCTGAGAAATTGACTTACGCAGTGATTCAGGCTGAGCAGTTCTACAATCTGCTGTTTGCAAGGGGGAGGCCAGAGAAGCTGATGATGTAGATCTAGTCCCAACTTAAAGGCCTGAGAGCCCATGGATCCTATGGTTTAAGTACGAGTGTGTGCCCAAAGGCCTAAGAAGTAGGAGGTCTGGCCCAAGGGTAGGAGAAGATTGATGCCACAGATCAAGAAGGAGAACAAAGTCACCCTATCACTGCCTGTTGAATTGTATCTCTCCTCTCTCCTCAGTAGATTGGATGGTGCCCACCTACATTGCTAATCTCTTCTGCAAACAAGCTTCAGACACTTCCAGAAATAATGTTTTACCACGTATCTGGGCATCCCTTAGCCTGGTGAAATCAACACATAAAATTAACCATCAAATCATTCTAGGAATGCATATTCCTTTTGGAGGTGGAATGGAGTGAGGATGTAGTTATATTAATATTGCAGCCTTATATTTGTATAGCTCTTGACTATTCAAAATACATTTGTATAGACATTCTTTTACTTAGGCTTTACCAAAATTCCAAAAGATAACTGAATCAGCTGCTATTATTCACCTTTAAAAAATTGAGTTATAGATAGGTACTGGAAAAGTTACTACTTGCCTAATTAGCATACAGTAAATATCCTTTCCTGTTACTCCAGGTAACCTGGAATAACAGGCAAATTTGGCCTTGGAGTATGGAATGAAGCAGGGCAAAGGCTAATAGAGTTTTGCCAAGAGAACACACTGGTCATAGCAAACACCCTCTTCCAAAAACACAAGAGAAGACTCTACACATGGACATCACCAGATGGTCAACATTGAAATCAGATTGATTATATTTTTGAAGCCAAAGATGGAGAAGCTCTCTACAGTCAGCATACACAAGACTGGGAGCTGACTGTGGCTCATCTCATGAACTCCTTATTGCCAAATTCAGACTTAAATTGAAAAAAGTAGGGAAAACCACTAGACCATTCAGGTATGACCTAAATCAAATCCCTTAGGATTATACAGTGGAAGTGAGAAATAGATTTAAGGGACTATTTCTGATAGACAAAGTGCCTGATGAATTATGGACGGAGGTTCGTGACATTGTACAAGAGACAGGGTACAAGATCATCCCCGTGGAAAAGAAATGGAAAAAAGCAAAATGGATGTCTGAAGAGGCCTTAAAAATAGCTGTGAAAAGAAGAGAAGCGAAAAGCAAAGGAAAAAAGGAAAGATATAAGGATCTGAATGCAGAGTTCCAAAGATAACAAGGAGAGATAAGAAAGCCTTCCTCACCAATCAGTGCAAAGAAATAGAGGAAAACAGCAGAATGGGAAAGACTAGAGAGCTCTTCAAGAAAATTAGAGATACCAAGGGAACAGTTCATGCAAAGATGGGCTCAATAAAGGACAGAAATTGTCTAGATCTAACGGGAGCAGAAGATATTAAGAAGAGGTGACAAGATACACAGAAGAACGGTATAAAAAGATCTTCATGACCCAGATAATTATGATGGTGTGGTCACTCACCTAGAGCCAGACATCCTGGAATGTGAAGTCAAGTGGGCCTTAGGAAGCAAAACTATGAACAAAGCTAGTGGAGGTGATGGAATTCCAGTGGAGCTATTTCAAACCCTGAAAGATGATGTTGTGAAAGTGTTGCACTCAATACATCAGCAAATTTGGAAAACTCAGCAGTGGCCACAGGACTGGAAAAGGTCCATTTTCACTCCAATCACAGAGAAAGGCAATGTCAAAGCATGGTCAAACTACTGCACAATTGCACTCATCTCACACGCTAGTAAAGTAATGCTCAAAAGTCCCTAAGCCAGGCTTCAGCAATACGTGAACTGTGAAATTCCAGGTGTTCAAGCTGGTTTTAGAATAGGCAGAGGAACCAGAGATCAAATTGCCAACATCTGCTGAATTATGGAAAAAGCAAGAGACTTCCAGAAAAACATCTAGTTCTGCTTTATTGACTATGGTAAAGCTTTTGACTGTGAGGATAACAATAAACTGTGGAAAATTCTGAGAGAGATGGGAATACCAGACCACCTGACCTGCCTCTTGAGAAACCTATATGCAGGTCAGGAAGCAACAGTTAGAACTGGACATGGAGGCTGTCTTTTCACCTTGCTTATATTTTCCTTTGTTGTGCAGAAGCTTTTAATTTTAATTAGATCCCATTTGTTTATTTTTGCTTTTATTTCCAGAATTCTGGAATCTGGATCATAGAAGATCCTGCTGTGATTTATGTCTGAGAGTGTTTTGCCTATGTTCTCCTCTAGGAGTTTTATAGTTTCTGATCTTACATTTAGATCTTTAATCCATTTTGAGTTTATTTTTTGTGTGCGGTGTTAGAAAGTGATCTAGTTTCATTCTTTTACAAGTGGTTGACCAGTTTTCCCAGCACCACTTGTTAAAGAGATTGTCTTTACTCCATTGTATATTCTTGCCTCCTTTGTCAAAGATAAGGTGTCCATATGTGTGTGGATTTATCTCTGGGCTTTCTATTTTGTTCCATTGATCTATATGTCTGTCAGCCTTCTGAATGGGAGAAAATAATAGCAAATGAAGCAACTGACAAACAACTAATCTCAAAAATATACAAGCAACTTACGCAGCTCAACTCCAGAAAAATAAACGACCCAATCAAAAAATGGGCCAAAGAACTAAATAGACATTTCTCCAAAGAAGACATACGGATGGCTAACAAACACATGAAAAGATGCTCAACATCACTCATTATTAGAGAAATGCAAATCAAAACCACAATGAGGAAGCACTTCACACCAGTCAGAATGGCTGCGATCCAAAAATCTGCAAGCAATAAATGCTGGAGAGGGTGTGGAGAAAAGGGAACCCTCCTACACTGTTGGTGGGAATGCAAACTAGTACAGCCACTATGGAGAACAGTGTGGAAATTCCTTAAAAAATTGCAAATAGAACTACCTTATGTCCCAGCAATCCCACTGCCGGGCATACACACCGAGGAAACCAGGATTGAAAGAGACACATGTACCCCAATGTTCATCACAGCACTGTTTATAATAGCCAGGACATGGAAACAACCTAGATGTCCATCAGCAGATGAATGGATAAGAAAGCTGTGGTACATATACACAATGGAGTATTACTCAGCCATTAAAAAGAATACATTTGAATCAGTTCTGATGAGATGGATGAAACTGGAGCTGATTATACAGAGTGAAGTAAGCCAGAAAGAAAAACACCAATACAGTATACTAACACATATATATGGAATTTAGGAAGATGGCAATGACGACCCTGTATGCAAGACAGGGAAAGAGACACAGATGTGTATAACGGACTTTTGGACTCAGAGGGAGAGGGAGAGGGTGGGATGATTTGGGAGAATGGCATTCTAACATGTATACTATCATGTGAATTGAATCGCCAGTCTATGTCTGACGCAGGATGCAGCATGCTTGGGGCTGGTGCATGGGGATGACCCAGAAAGATGTTGTGGGGAGGGAGGTGGGAGGGGGGTTCATGTTTGGGAATGCATGTAAGAATTAAAGATTTTAAAATTTAAAAAATAAAAAACTAAAACTAAAACTAAAAAAAAAAAGAACTGGACATGGAACAACAGACTGCTTCCAAATAGGAAAAGGAGTACGTCAAGGCTGTATATTGTCACCCTACTTATTTAACTTATATGCAGAGTACATCATGAGAAACGCTGGGCTAGAAGAAGCACAAGCTGGAATCAAGATTGCTGGGAGAAATAACAATAACCTCAGATATGTAGATGACATCACTTGAATGGCAGAAAATGAAGAGAAACTAAAAAGCCTCTTGATGAAAGTGAAAAAGTTGGCTTAGTGCAACATTCAGAAAATGAAGATCATGGCATCTGGTCCCATCATTTCATGGGAAATAGATGGGGAAACAGTGGAAACAGTGTCAGACATTATTTTTCTGGACAGCTTGATTTCAGCCATGAAATTAAATGATGCTTAGTCCTTGGAAGGAAATTTATGACCAACCTAGACAGCATATTAAAAAGCAGAGACATTACTTTGCCATCTAAGGTCCATCTAGTCAAGGCTATGGTCTTTCCAGCGGTCATATATGGATGTGAGAGTTGGAATGTGAAGAAAGCTGAGTGCCAAAGAATTGATGCTTTTGAACTGTGGTGTTGGAGAAGATTCTTGAGAGTTCCTTGGACTGCAAGGAGATCCAACCAGTCCATTCTAATGGAGATCAGTCCTGGGTGTTCATTGGAAGGACTGATGCTGAAGCTGAAACTCCAATACTTTGGCCACCTCATGCGAAGAGTTAACTCATTGGAAAAGACTCTGATGCTGGGAGGGACTGAGGGCAGGAGGAGTAGGGAACTACAGATGATGAGATGGCTGGATGGCATCACCGACTCAATGGACGTGAGTCTGAGTGAACTCTGGGAGTTGGTGATGGATAGGGAGGCCTGGCGTGCTGCAATTCATGGGGTCACAAAGAGTCGGACATGAGTGAGCGGTTGAGCTGACTAACTAAATACACGTTCCAGACTAGTTATTTTAAATTACCACATTTGTAGCTGTAACATGTTCCAAATTCGGAATAAATTGACAACCACAAGACGCATCCATACTGTCAAGACTTGGTATAAAACTAGACCATTAATGTTCAGTTCAGTTCAGTTCAGTCATTCAAATGTGTCCGACTCTTTGTGACCCCATGAATCACAGCATGCCAGGCCTCCATATCCATCACCAGATCCCAAGTTCACTCAGACTCATGTCCATTGAGTCAGTGATGCCATCCAGCCATCTCATCCTCTGTAGTCCCTTTCTCCTCCTGCCCCCAGTCCCTCCCAGCATCAGAGTCTTTTCCAATGAGTCAACTCTTCACATGCAGTGGTCAAAGTACTGGAGTTTCAGTTTTAGCATCATTCCTTTGAAAAAAATCCCAGGGCTGATCTCCTTCAGAATGAATTGGTTGGATCTCCTTGCAGTCCAAGGAACTGTCAAGAGTCTTCTCCAACACCACAGTTCAAAAGCATCAATTCTTTGGCGCTCAGCCTTCTTCACAGTCCAACTCTCACATCCATACATGACTACTGGAAAAACCATAGCCTTGACTAGATGGACCTTAGATGGCAAAGTGATGTCTTTGCTTTTGAATATGCTATCTAGGTTGGTCATAACTTTTCTTCCAAGGAGTAAGCGTCTTTTAATTTCATGGCTGGAGTCACCATCTGCAGTGATTTTGGATCCAAAAAAATAAAAGTCTGACACTGTTTCCACTGTTTCCCCATCTATTTCCCATGAAGTGATGGGACCGGATGCCATGATCTTCGTTTTCTGAATGTTGAGGTTAAAGCCAACTTTTTCACTCTCCTCTTTCACTTTCATCAAGAGGCTCTTTTGTTCCTCTTCACTTTCTGCCATAAGGGTGATATCATCTGCATATCTGAGGTTATTGATATTTCTCCTGGCAATCTTGATTCCAGCTTGTGTTTCTTCTAGCCCAGCGTTTCTCATGATGTACTCTGCATATAAGTTAAATAAGCAGGGTGACAACATACAGCCTTGATGTACTCCTTTTCCTATTTGGAAGCAGTCTGTTGTTTCATATCCAGTTCTAACTGTTGCTTCCTGACCTGCATATAGATTTCTCAAGAGGCAGGTCAGGTGGTCTGGTATTCCCATCTCTTTCAGAATTTTCCACAGTTTATTGTGATCCACACAGTCAAAGGCTTTGGCATAGTCAATAAAGCAGAACTAGATGTTTTTCTGGAAGTCTCTTGCTTTTTCCATGATTCAGCAGATATTGGCAATTTGATCTCTGGTTCCTCTGCCTATTCTAAAACCAGCTTGAACATCAGGAATTTCACAGTTCACGTATTGCTGAAGTCTGGCTTGGAGAATTTTGAGCATTACCTTACTAGCGTGTGAGATGAGTGCAATTGTGCAGTAGTTTGAGCATTCTTTGGCATTGCCTTTTTTTTAGGATTGGAATGAAAACTGACCTTTTCCAGTCCTGTGGCCACTGCTGAGTTTTCCAAATGTGCTGGCATATTGAGTGCAGCACTGTCCCAGCATCATCTTTCAGGATTTGAAATAGCTCCACTGGAATTCCATCACCTCCACTAGTTTGTCCATAGTGATGCTTTCTAAGGCCCACTTGACTTCACATTCCAGGATGTCTGGCTCTAGGTGAGTGATCACACCATCGTAATTTTCTGGGTCATGAAGATTTCTTTTTGTACAGTTCTTCTGTGTATTCTTGCCACCTCTTCTTAATATCTTCTGCTCCTGTAAGGCCAGACCATTTCTGTCCTTTCTTGAGCCCATCTTTGCATGAACTGTTCCCTTGCTATCTCTAATTTTCTTGAAGAGCTCTCTAGTCTTTCCCATTCTGTTGTTTTCTTCTATTTCTTTGCATTGATCTCTGAAGACGGCTTTCTTATCTCTTCTTGCTATTCTTTGGAACTCTGCATTCAGATGCTTATATCTTTCCTTTTCTCCTTGGTTTTTCACTCCTCTTCTTTGAAAGGCAAAATGATAGCATACTGAGAGAGGTACTCCCCAGGTCAGTAGCTGCCCAATACGCTACTGGAGATCAGTGGGGAAATAACTCTAGAAACAATGAAGGGATGGAGCCAAAGCAAAACAATACCCAGCTGTGGATGTGACTGGTGATAGGAGCAAGGTCCGATGCTGTAAAGAGCAATATTGCATAGGAACCTGGAATGTCAGGTCCATGAATCAAGGCAAATTGGAAGTGGTCAAACAAAAGCCGGCAAGAGTGAACGTCGACATTCTAGGAATCAGTGAACTTAAATAGACTGGCAGGAATCTACTACTGCTCGCAGGAAACCCTCAGAAGAAATGGAGTAGCCATCATGGTCAACAAGAGTCTGAAATGCAGTACTTGGATGTAATCTCAAAAATGACAGAATGATCTCTGTTCATCTCCAAGGCAAACCATTCAATATCACGGTAATCCAAGTCTATGCTCCAACCAGTAACGCTGAAGAAGCTAAAGTTGAATGGTTCTGTGAAGACCTACAAGACCTTTTAGAACTAACAAAGATGTCCTTTTCATTATAGGGGACTGGAATGCAAAAGTAGGAAGTCAAGAAATACCTGGAGTAACAGGCAAATTTAGCCTTGGAATGCGGAATGAAGCAGGGAGTTTTGCCAAGAAAATGCACTGGTCATAGCAAACACCCTCTTCCAACAACACAAGAGAAGACTCTACACATGGACATCACCAGATGGTCAACACCAAAATCAGATTATATTCTATGCAGCCAAAGATGGAGAAGCTCTATACAGATAACAAAAACAAGACCAGGAGCTGGCTGTGGCTCAGATCATGAACTCCTTATTACCAAATTCAGACTCAAGTTGAAGAAAACTGCTAGACCATTCAGGTATGACCTAAATCAAATCCCTTATACAGTGGAAGTGAGAAATAGATTTAAGGGCCTAGATCTGATAGATAACAGTGCCTGATGAACTATGGAATGAGGTTCGTGTCATTGTATAGGAGACAAGGATGAAGACCATCCCCATGGAAAAGAAAAGCAAAATAGCAAAATGGCTGTCTGGGAAGGCCTTACAAATAGCTGTGAAAAGACCATTTATGTTACTTGAATGGAAAACTAGTGGTCCATTGGTAAACTGTGACCTAGAATCACATTTCTTTTGGGCCATACAATGCTGACTCTTGAATCACTTCTTAAATTACTTTCCAATACACAAAATCTGAATGTCACAGAGAAACCTTTTACGCAATCAGAATATTTGGCAACACCAGGCTAGCTTCCTGGTTGGCAACAAAGATTTGGAGTTAAACGGAAACCGTAGTCCCTTTGCCATGGGTTCCCTTTACTGGCACCTTCTTTAGTCTACATGTACTGGCCGACCTCCTTGGAGAGTTCAAGTTCAGGGACTTTGAGGAAGGTACGTGAAAAGTTAACAAATCATTTCAGGTTTTAGTCTACCTGGTTGGCTACCACCACTTTAATTAATAGCCTGTGCTCCATTTTAAAATTTATCAAATTTAGATAATATTGAGTCCTGATTGTTAAAGAGGAACTTAATTACTGATACTACTTCCATTTACCCTCACCTCATTAAAAAAATGTATAACGCACATTAGCTTTTGTTCTTTTATTTGCTACCATTATAGCTTTAAACTATTCACTGCAGTTCTTTCCAACAATGCCAGGTTATCTCTTAATAACCATCTATGTGAGCCAACTCCCCAACACTTCTCTCGCCTACTGCAAGGCCCAGTTATACATATGCCAGCTATCTTGTTGCTTTTACAGTGTCAGAACTGATAACATCTGTATTCCTTTTTTGTAATTACAGTTGTTTTTATTCATTGCTGATAGGTTTATTCTGAAGATTAGGGGAAGAAAAAACTAAACAGTGTTAAAAGTATGGACATGTTATTCACTACAGAACCAATGGTGTAACTGAACTTTTACAGGAAGAAATGTAATCAATTCTATTTCAGGCAACCTCTACCATTCCACAAATATTGTTTCAATCTGTACAGTCAAATATATTCTCAATTCTTTCATCCTATCAATGGCTGGAAGTGAAGCTTCATTTTAGGAGGTTAGATATGTGGGCTATAGTTTGCTTCCATGCATTTTTATTGTTCCTAGAGTTTCTAACTTCCTTTTGAAATATATATGAGGACATCATCCCTATTTCATCCTCACTTCTCCTTTTGCAATGGAATCCATTTTATTCCTAAAGAATAAAATGTTCTGCTGTTTGCTATTAGTCATTGAGATCAACTACTTTGTAGACTGTTATTTGATTGTCTTTGGGGAACCTATGTTTCTTGAAATCTGGTTCAATATCACCATTTTCAGTAAAATTTTATTATTTTGTTGCTCCTTTTTTTTTTTTAAAATTTTTATGGGCTAGATAGGTCTTTGTTTGTTTTTCCTAAAACAGGTATGAGGGAAATAAACTTCACTGAGTCTCCTTGTTTCCTGGCATTAACCTTATTTTCTGTTTATTCATGATTTGCTGTCAAAATATGTTTTCAAAATCACTTTACCTCACAGATTTGAAGATAGTGCTCCATTTGTCCTCTAATTCCATGTAGCTCATAAGTCAGTCTGATATCAATCAGATTAATACTACTCTTTGGGTAACTGGTTTCTGAACCTTGGAATTTTTGAGATATTATTTTTATTTTGGTTGTTCCCAGTTTGTTTGTTTGTTTGCTTTTTGAGGAATGTCTATGTATGGGTTTTCTGTCATTCATTGTATTGGGTACCTGAAAACCCCTTTACATGAAAACTTTATCTTTGAAAACTGTCCCTTGAATATGTTTTAAGATTAAGATAGCTCATGAAAAATACCTTTTTTTGTTATATCTATTCTTGGCTTTTCCCCCCATACCCTGTTTCTGAAATGCCTCCTATATAGAGGGGATAGGGAGAATTAAACCTCAGCATCGTCTATGTTTTCATTTGTCCAAATTTTCTACCCGTTTATGACAAAATCTTTTGGCAACCAAGGAATAGAAAGAAACTTATTCAATCTAATATATGGCTATGAAAAACTTATGTAGCCTACATCACTGATATTTAATGAAAATCTGAATGCTTTCTCTTTAGTATCTGGAATAAGGCAAAGATATTCTCTCTTATCACTTCTGTTAAATATTATACTGGATTTCCTATCATATGCAGTAAGGCAAGAAAAAAAAATGACATCTAGATTAGTAAGGGGGCTTCCCTAGTAGCTCAGATGGTAAAGAATCCGCCTGCAATGCAGGAGACCTGGGTTTGATCCTTGGGTTGGGAAGATCCCCTGGAGAAGGAAATGGCAACCCACTCCAGTACTCTTGCCTGGAGAATTCCATGGAGAGAGCCTGATGGCTACAGATTAGTAAGAAGAATTAAACTATCTTTATTTGCAGATGTCATAAATGTCTAGTAGAAAATCCTAAGATATCTGCAGAAAATGCTTCCAGAGCTAATAGCAAAGTTTTGTAAGGTTGTAGAATACAAGAATAATATACAATAATCTATTGTTCCTAAATACTAGCAATGAACTATTGCAAATTGAAATTATAAAAATATTATTTCTATAGCAAAAGAATTATGAGATATTTGGGGAAGAATTTACCAAGAATTCTTAATATTCAAAACCAAAACCATTTCAGTCAACATTGAGGAAGATTTAAATAAATTGAGAAATATCAAATGTTCATGAATCAGAGGACTTAATATGATTAAGATGTAAATTCTGTTTAAATTTATCTGTGGATTCAAAATAATCCCAATCCAATTCCAGGAATCTATTTGTTTTTAATAGAATCTGACAGGCTGCTTCGAAAATTTAATGGAAATGTAAAAGGCTTGAAACAGGCAATACCATTTTAAAGAAAAGGATAAGATTGGAGGAATTATTCTATCTGACTTCAAGACTTTTAAGACTACAGTAATCAAGGCATTGTGCCTTTGGTTTAAAGATGATATACAGGCAATGAAATATAACATTCAGAAAAACTGTTGGCCAATTGATTTTTATAAAAATTCTAAGATCATTAAAAATGGCATAGATAATCTGTTCAACCAGTGGTGCAGTAGCAATTATTATCCATTCATTCACACAGACAAACCCCAACATTAAACAGTTAAGGCTTCAGCTATGTGCAAAAATTAACTTGAATCATTAAAATATGAGCAAAACCCTGAAAATCTAGAAGCAAACATCAGAGAAAAGTCTCTGTGTCCTTGATTTAGGCAAAAATCTATTTAACGGAACAGTCACATTAAAAGACTATATAAAAATAATAAATCAAAGTTCTTCAAAATTAAAATCTCTTCTTTTTCAAAAGACAGTTAAGAAAATGAATTGCCAAACCATAGAATGAACGAAAAGATTTTGCAATCTTATATCCAGACTATACAAAAGATACTTACAATTTAAGAATAAGCACCAAAATTGGGCTAAACATTTGAACACATGCTTTCCTTGAGTTATTTACTACTGGCAAATAAACATGTTTGCCATTAGGGAAATGCATATGAAACCCACAATGAGATAGCAAAACACACTACTGGAATGGCTACAATGAGGACAATATGACCCGAAATAGTGATAACAAGGATGTGCAGCAACTGGAACTCTCATGAATTGTTGTTGAGAGCAAAAATGCTGCAGCCATTTTGGAAACAGATGGACAATTTCTTATGAAGCTATACATACACTTACCATACAAGCCAGCAATTCCACTACTGGGTATTTACCCAAGATAAATGAAGATTTGTATGTAAATGTTCCTAACAACTATATCCATAATAATCAGAATTTGGAAAAAACTCAAATGTCTATCAGTTGATGAATAGATAAATTGTGGTACATGCATGTGATGGAATCCTGCTTTGATACATGCAGCTCTGAATCTTAAAAGCATTGTATTATATGTAAGAAGCCATACAAAAAAGACTATGCACTGTACTACTTCATACACACAAAATTCTGGAAAGGCAAAACTTTAGTGAGCAGATTCATAGTTGCTAGAGGGTAGAGGATGGAAAGATGCTATTAATTACAAAGGATAGGAGGAGAATTTTTGGTATGATAGGATGTTCTGTATCCTCATTTTTCAAAGCTCATTAAATTTCACACCTATTGGACCGAAGGCTGAGCATCAAAGAATTGAGGCTTTTGAACTGTGGTGCTAGAGAAGACTCTTGAGAGTCCCTTGGCCAGCAAGGAGATAAATCAGTCAATCCTAAGGGAAATCAACCCTGAATATTCACTGGGAGGACTGATGTTAAAGCTGAAGCTCTGATATTTTGGCCACCTGATGCAAAGGGCTGACTCATTGGAAAAAAAAAAAAAACAACTCTGATGGTAGGAAAAACTGAGGGAAAAAGGAGAAATGGGTGACAGAGAATGAGATGGTTGGATAGCATCATTGATTCAATGGACATGAGTTTGAGCAAACTCTGGGAGATACTGAAGGACAACGAAGCCTGGGATGCTGTAGCCCATGGGGTCGCAAAGAGTTGGACACAACTTAGTAACTAAATAACAACAACAAAATTTAATATATTTCATTGTATATGCATTATGCTTCAGTAAAGTTGGCATAATCCTAAGGAATATGATCTCATTTTGGACCAGTTGAGTTTAAAGTCAGACAGCCACATGAAATTGTTTAATATGAAACCCAAGAGAGAAGAATTGTCCAAATTCAAGTTCCTGATCAAGTCATCAGCATATAGATGGAGAAAGTGGTCATGGGTTGCACAAGAGAAAATAATTAAAGTGAAAAAATAAAGGTGGTCAAGGATGGGGCCTCATGTAATGCTCACATTTCAGGGATGTTTTATCACTTAATTTGACTGAACTGAATGGTTAGACCCAATTATTACCAAGTCAATTCAGTAAAATTAGCAACTAGAGAAAAGTTAATGCTTTTTTTTTTACTGTGTTAAAATGCTAAAATTGGCAGAATGTGCATTGACCGATGACTGTAAATGGCTCTCAAATGCTTATATTAATAGATACAGATATCTTGAAGTATCAGCTATTCTTAGGAATGAGAATAAACATTTGAAAGCAGATCGAATATTTAAGGATAATATCAAACAAGCAAAAGAGATCTTTTACTTTCTAGTGCTGATTGTAAAATTTGGCTACTCTTTATTTACTACTTTTTGTATTATTTTGCCATAAAGATTCCTGGAAATTATCAAAGATAAAGCATATGTCAGCTAACTCTTTTCCAAATTGCATCTGTTTTACTTATGTATTTATGATTCTTTAGTTTTAAAACACATAAAAATTCAGCATCATATATGTAAATTCAGCTAAAATTATGATCTTCTATTTTGTTTTTGAAGTAAGGCTACTTCAAATTGTCATTCTTTTTGGTCTCCAATTTCTGACTCCATTCAAGTTGACAAAGTGCATCTATTATATAATGTTTTATTTTTATGACCTTTAATAGAATTTTCAGTTCATTTACATTACTCATTAAATTTAATTTTACAAGTAAATTTTCTGAAGCTCTGAACTAAGTCCTTTATATAGAAGCTAGCAACTCAGTATTTATTGTATTCATTTTCTAAGTTAATTCTCTAAATCTATTAAAAGCAAAAAACTTGAACGTCTGCTTTTTGTTTTTATCAGAACATTATATACATGTCACATGTAATTTTTTCTCTTCTATTATACTAAAAAGACACATGCTTTACTGAATATGCCACAAAAGAACAGAAGATTTACTAGAAAATCATATTGAGGACCTCTTTCCTTACTTCTGAAACAGAGATCTCTTTCTTTTTCAGAGGTCATTACAGTATGTTTTATTGCATCACATTTTCTTGTTTCTGAGTATATTCAGGAGGCTGAAAGAAGAGCTCATAAAACCCTAAGAGATACCTCTCTACACAGCTACTCTTTAAGAGAATTATACTACCAATATCTCTCCTTAAACTACTGTAAATCCTGAAGCAGATGAAAAGAATGCTGCAACTCTACAGCTGATTGAAAGAGGGAGCTGAAGCACATGTGGGGAGTTTCCATAGGCTAATGTGAGGGATATCTCAAACCTCAGTAGGCATTGGCATCAAATCTGCCAATAGGGAGTGCTCCATACAAGAGAGCAGTCTGTTGGTGCATAACCAGTTATTTACCAGTGAGGGCAAGAAATCAGGCCACCTGTGCTAATGTCAAAACTTCACCTAAGGAATTACTTTTCCAGTTCTTTATGAAGCCAACTGTATATGCTTGTATTGGAAGTGCTAGGAGCTAGTGTCTGAAGAGATGACTTCCTGTATGCATTTAGTGTATCCTTCCAAGAACCCTTCATTACATACAGTAAATTGTGGAAGTCTCCTCCCTAATGCTCTAAGGAAGCTGAGTCACAGAGAGAATGATTAAAAACAAGATGCACCAAAGCAAATAACAGAAACTGAAATATCAAAGTGATAGTTGTAATGAGGTCTGGACATAAGAAAATTCTCAAGAAGTTATTTAAATATTGACACTTTTAGGTTGTATCTTCACTTGTTTAGATCTGCTATTTTTCTTAAATTGTATCTCATCAAGCACATAATAAAAATAACAATTTTGAATAAACCTCATGAGGAAAAGACCTCTTATTCAATACAGCTCAGCTTCAGAGAAGTTAAGCTAATTGAGTAAAGTACTTTTTCTTATGGCTATCCCCTTTTAACAAAGCCAGGATTATTTGAGGTTTCTAAATCCTAGACCATGTCAAAATCAACATTTATAAAAAGGGGTAGAATGATACACTCAGAAAATTATGATACTATGGGGTAATAGTAAGATAAATTGGAGCATTTCAGTTCAGTTCAGTTCAGTCACTCAGTTGTGTCCAACTCTTTGTGACCCCAAGGACTGTAGCACACCAGGCTTCCCTGTCGATCACCAACTCCTGGAGCTTACTCAAACTCACGTCCACTGAGTCAGTGATGCCATCCAACCATCTCATCCTCTCTCATTCCCTTCTCCTCCAACCTTCAATCATTCCCAGAATTAGGGTCTTTTCAAATGAATCAGTTCTTCACATCAGGTGGCCAAAGTATTGGAGTTTCAGCTTTAGCATCAGTCCTTCCAACAAACACCCAGGACTGATATCCTTTAGGACTGACTGGATGGATCTCCTTGCAGTCCAAGGGACTCTCAAGAGTCTTCTCCAACACCACAGTTCAGAAGCATCAATTCTTTAGCACTTAGTTTTCCTTATAGTGCAACTCTCATATCCATACATGACCACTGGAAAAAACATAGCTTTGACTTTTAATATGCTATCTAGGTTGGTCATAATTTTTCTTCCAAAGAGCAAGCATCTTTTAATTTCACGGCTGCAGTCATCATCTGCAGTGACCCTAAAATAGAGTTTCTCACTGTTTCCATTGTTTCCCCATCTATTTGCCATGAAGTGATGGGACTGGATGTCATGATCTTAGTTTTCTGAATATTGAGTTTTAAGCCACCTTTTCAATCTCCTCTTTCACTTTCATCAACAGGCTATTTAGTTCTTCTTTGCTTTCTGCCATAAGGGTGGTGTCATCTGCATATCTGAGGTTATTGATATTTCTCCCAGCAATTTTGATTCCAGCTTGTGCTTCTTCCAGCCCAGTATTTCTTTTTTTTTTTTTCCCAGTGTTTCTCTGATGTACTCTGCATATAAGTTAAATAAGCTGGGTGACGATATGCAGTCTTGATGTACTCCTTTCATCCTATGTAATATGATGCAACCCCTTTTCTCTATTCCCAAGAGAAAAAAACCTTGAAAACCCTACATTACTTGCATGCTTATGGAGGAAATTTGATTCTCTTTTCACATCACAAAATATGATATTTTGAGTCTGACATTATCTTGAGAACAGTGCAGCTCAGTTCTCTTATCTTTAGATTTTTTTAGTGGTGATGATTATGTGAATGAAACTTTCTCCAAGTACTGAATCTCAAGGATCTTAGAGACTTGTTTGTGAAAACTACTTCTATAATAAGTAAAAGTACCAGTGATGAAAGGATACTCTGAAAGGCATTACATTCCTTGTTTTTCTCTCTCAGAGAAAGAGGAGGACTTCACATAAGCTGAGTCAGGAAAGTACCTAGGAACAGATCTTGTGTGCCATTTTTATGATGCAAGAGTATAACAGAAAGGTCTTTGTCATAAGGGAAACAAATGTAATGGGATTTTTTCTTTGACTAAACAAGACCAGGCCCTTCTCATGGTTTTCAGAGTTCTAATTTGATTTGAGTGGAAAAACTAGGTTACCAGGAGCTGTGATGTTTGCAACTCAGATTTACTGTGGTGAGCTCATCTATCCTCAAACTTAGTGACTTTAATTGAAGTCAGTGAACAAATTAATAGCTGAAACATATAGTTGTCAGAAACAGAAGTGCCTTATAAGAAAAAAAAAAAACAAAGAAGAGAATACATCATTTCTTTGTTTCCCACATGTACTATTAATGACTATTTTTACAAACAGTAAAAATGACTATTTTACAAAGATTTTCAGGCACCTCATGGTTTTCCTGGCACCCAATGCCCACAGCAGGTCCCCAGGGCAGGCATTATTACACATAGGGAAACTGAGGCTTGGAGAAGCTGAGTGATTGATTGTATAGGGCCCCACAGTTAACAGGAGAGAGCCAAGATTCCCCCAGAACTTAGACTTTCCAGAACATGGCACCATCTCCATTTTTTCTAGCTGATGCAATCGTGTTAGAATTTTGAAGAGAAAACTGAAATCTGCCATTGGGATCATATCCACTCACTTCAAATTTGACACTTTCCTTCTCTGGATGCTGCTTTCTCCTCTGTGGCCTGAAAGGCTTAGACTCTATCCCCTGGTCCTGCCCTGGTTTCTATGGAAACCTGGGGGACCCAGAAAGTTCCTTAAAGGTTACTCAGGCCTGATGGAGCTGAAGGTCCAGGGACCTGGTCTCTGTCCTGCCGCATTCTACATTCATGTTTCTTCATATTCTATATGTGGTTTCGTTTAAGGAAGAGTTTCTGCTGCTTGATGATGTTGACAGCCGGCAGCCTGAATTGTCTCTCCTGTTCTGTGTCTGAGACTGGACCACCCGCAGTCTGCTTTGCAGGCTGAGAACAGGGCCCAAGCACAGCCACCTGTGTGAGACAGAGCAGAATGACCCAGGCTATTTGATCAAACCCAAGGAATTACGGGCGTGATGAAACTACATCACAGTGTGTAGAACCATAGGCAGCACTTTTATGGTTAAAGAAAAGTGTTCTGTCCCACACTCGTGTTAACTGCTGTACCCAGGTCAATGACACACACTGCAAGGGGACAGCAAAGGATGCCTGAATATGCTCATCAGCCACATTCAGCCCCCACCCAACCCTGAGCCTTGCCGTGCCTGGGGGAGTCAGGAATTATGGCCGGACAGTGGAGATGCACAGAGAATGCAGCGTAGTTATTGTCAGCTCTCAGGGATGTGTGCTTCAGTGATAAATGGCCACTTGGCCTTTTGCCCTGAGAACTGTTTACGAGGCGGTGGTAAATGACAGTCTAAGACTCCCCTCCTTATGAGGGGCAGGGTGGGAATTTGCAAGGTTCTCAGTCCAAAATGCCTGGAGAAGGAAATGACAACCCACCCAGTACCCTTGCCTAGAAAATCCCATGGACAGAGGAGCCTGGTAGGCTACAGTCCATGAGGTCACAAAGAGTCAGACACAACTAAGCAACTTCACTTCACTTCACACACTTTTTTTAGAGTTTAGTATAACTTGAAAGTAAATTTTAAGACAAGTGCATGGCGGTCCTTCAGCCTCATACTTTCAGAATTATTTTCATGTAAGAGAGGCACTTTTTTGCTAAGTCATGTCCAAGTTAACATGGGTTTAATAATTGTATTTCTCTGTAGACTTAGTCTATCAGATAGGTGTGTGTGTGTGGTCAGTCATGTCTAATTCTTTGCGACCCCATGGCCTGTAGTCACCAGGCTCCTCTGTCCATGGAATTCTCCAGACGAAGCACCAGAGTGAGTTGCCATTCCATTCTCCAGAGGATCTTTCAGATGCAGGGGTCGAACCCGCATCTCCTACATCTCTTGCACTGGCAGGCAGATTCTTTACCACCAAGCCACTTGGGAATAGGATTAGACCATCATTGCTGACAGTGAAGTCAACTAACGAAATGGTTGGTTTAATTGTCTATAAAGATAAAAACTTCTTTTAAATCTATTCTCTTTAAAACAGCTTAATACTTTTGAATATATTTTAAAATACAGTCATCCCGTTAGTGCTTGTTTCAAAGGATGTGTAACTTTTAACAATTTGGGAAGCAGTTTGATACAGGAGACATTACAAAACCATTTCTCATGGGACAAGAACTTGTATTTCATGGTGCACAGTGGCCTGATAATTCCTAGATTTCAATGGCTCAGGTAGATAATGGGAAACTCAGGAAGGTCAGAAGAGAGAAAAGATTTATCCTCAAGTAGGAAAGATAGCCATGTTCCAAGAACTGAAGTATTTCTGGTGACTTGATTTTTCTTAAAAGGAGACTTCAGTAAAAAAGAAATCATTAACCATTTAGGGGAGATCTTGGGGGCATTGATAAATGGAACTGAGAAATAGGTTCAAAAGTCAGCTCTTATCTAGAAATGCTAAAAGAAACCTCATAAAAATGGTTGACTTTACAAAACACAGGAAGAACATCTAGAATTTATTACACTAGAAATATCAATGGCATATGTGCTGTAAAATAAAAGTTCCTATAATTCTCTGGTTGTTTGACAATTCTAAATGAATTCTTGTACCTAGAAATACATTCTGTAAATAAGTTATGAAATCCCCTTGTAGTCATTTTGCTATGGTATTAGCATGACATTTGTCACTAATATGATGCAAATATATTGTTTATACACTTAGAGCACCAGTAAATTTGATATGACATTAAAATATGTAGCTAAATGTCTCTGGTGTCAGTTATGGCTCATTTAGACACTGTCTTTGAATAAATAAATAGCTGAGTTGATGGCACCTTTTAATTTTTTCCTCGACTTGATTTAATAGATTATTGCCTCTCTCCATGCTGTTTGAAATGTTTTTCTTCATTCATTTACAACATAAATTAACATGTCATTTTTTTTCATGAATTTTTGAGAGCAGATAGGATAGTGACAGTACTCGTACAGTGTGCATCTGTATACACATTTCAAGGTTTTAAATAAGTGATTTGAAGAAAAATTAGCCTAGAAGAGCATCTGTCATGCTATGAGATTATTGCAGCTAGAACTGCAGTGTCACCATTAGAAAATGAAACAATGCCAGAGCTGTAGTAAAACAAAAGTCAGTTCTTGAAATAGCAGCTGCAGGCTGTTTTTACTTTGCATAGTCTGAGGTTATCATTTGACCTTGACAGGAAGTGCTTCTGTGAGTATTGATCAATGTGATTTCTGATAACCTTTTCACATTTGTAAAATACATGAACTTCTTTTGTTTATGGCACTTGAATAAATAAAGATAGTAAATTTAAAGTAAATACAGCTTTCAACTGTTGGAGAGTAATATAGTCTTTTATTTGTATATAATATAATAATTATGCTCTGTATGTTAAAATATTTGACATTCATTATATTTTATAATTAATTTCTCTTAAAATTTGTAAATTCTATTATTCTGTATTTTTATTGATTACTGTTTTATCTGACTAAATAAAGCTTCATTGTTTGTCCTTTTTCTTCAGTGATCTGTTTATTGCTCTGAAGCTCTCCAGTTTTCCTCAGGGTTCACATAATAATCAATCTAGAATCAACCAATGCTGGGGACCTGGGTTTGATCTCTGGGCTGGGAAGATACCCTGCAGGAAGGCATGGCAACCAATTCTCGTATTCTTACCTTAAGAATCCCCATGGACAGAGGAGCCTGGCGAGCTGCAATCCATGGGGTCGTAAGGAGTCAGACATGACTGAGAGACCAAGCACAGCACAGAATCAACCAATATTTTCTGTTTTAACTTGTGTTCATTATGCTTAAGATACTTTGGTAGCCTCTATACCTAGACAGTTGTACCTAATGGTCCTTTCTCCATAAATGGATTTATTGCCAATTCTAGATGACAAGACATACCTAACCCAACCAATAACTGAATTTACCTACATCTGCAACATATTTCTCATAGCTGCTCTTCTCTCTAGAATATTGTCACGCAGGTCTCCTCTGATTTGGTAACATCTCCATTCTTTCAAGCAGTTTAAAAAATATATTTATCTTTATAATTGTTCTCTGTAGTATAGTTATTCTGAAACAAGCTAGTCTGCCATTTGGAAGTCAATTCTCCCTTTAATCAGAAAAAAATATTTTTTTATATTATCTTTTACTAGTCCTATTTTAATCTTTTTCATTTATTCCTTAGGAATATATCCATTTCTCACATAGGAGCCTTGCATATTCTCATATATTTTATCTTATCTTGCATTATTTTAGGTTCTTTGAATTTTTCTCTGAATCCTGAGAAAATTTCTATTTTTTTTTTTTCTCTATTTAACTAAGCTGAATTCTTGGAAGTCAATTCTACTTGTACAGACTGTATTTGGGAAAGTTATCTTTTTGTTGTTAGTCATTTTAACCTTATTTATCTTAGTGTCTTTACATTTATTCTGATATTTAAAATTGTTTTTTCCTGTTCTCTCCTTTTGGATGTCTGTCTCCTGCTAATTCAAATAACTATGTCTTTCTGTGATTACAAATAGTTTTCTAAATATTTATGTTTTCGTAACATATTTAGAAAGAAGTTACTTCTCTGAATGTTCACTAAAGAGGTCCAATTTTTTTTTCAAGTTTTTTTTCATAAAGTTTGTGTTTAACTTTCTCATTTCTCCTTCTTAAACTCCTGACCAGTAGAAAATAGGTGGCCATAAAATCATTGTTTTTACACTGTGTTCAACTGGATAGTTGTCATATATATTCTCTGTTGCATAGATTGAGTTCACTGTGGCACCCAAGCCCTCATTCCAATTCCTTGTGACTGACAGGAATTCATCCATGGTCCAGCAGTATTTATCTGGGTTCTGCTGCATTCCTGAGGGCAGCATCATCTGCCTACACAGACTGGTTCTCTCTCATTTTTGTCCAGGGTATTATATGGAAGACTTTAGTTCACTGCCTCCAGGATTTACTTTTGCCTTTCCAATACTATACTTTATTTGATGGTAATATATTTTCTAAACAAAATGTTTAAGAGTCCTGAATTTCCCAATAAGCCGCTACCATTTATTCCCCTGTATATTCTGTCTTGGGAATTTCATTATCTGAATGCAAGTTCTAGGTCTCTTGTGTTTCTTCCTCCAGCATTGCTTCCCATCTCTTTGTTCTCATTTTAGATTCTCATTCATATTTTTTTTTTCTGTCATCTAGACCACAATTTATCTTTTCTTCTTTTAAATTGTAACTCAATTGACCATATATCTCAGGTCTCAGTTTGCTTAGAACTGATTAGTTTGTTCTTAGCATCTCAACAAAATAATTATGCTGTTCCTTTCCTTTAGTGGTACTTAGATATAGACAACTTTTTGATCATTCTAATTTTTGACCACTAAATTTTACCTTTAAGAAATGACTTTATATACACACTGCAGTATGGTTCTACCTTGACATTTTATTTCTTTGCATCTTTTATGTCACAACAAAAACAGTAAGTGAGAATAATAATATTTAAAGTTTTTCTTCTAATGTTCCCCTTTTATTCTTATAAATATTTGTATGCCTCAGGACAAAACCCTTATTTTAGCACAACCTGAAACAAACAAATTACAGAGAAGGCAAAAGAGCTGAGTTTGTGAAATGTTCAGTCAAATTTGCTTGAAGAATTGGTTTAGAGAAACTTCAGATTAACCTTCAAACCCTATAAGTCTTATCTACACAAAGAAACTAGACATTTAAGCGGTGTCCATTACTAATAACAGTGCTTTTTAGTAAAATACACATAGAAACAGCTTCTGTCATTATTATAGATTTTTATTTTTAATCCTTAGAAAATGTTAATAACCATATCAGAAAATGCCATTCTCTTCTTGTGCCACTCTATCTGTTAAACTCAGAATGAATTTAAAGCAATCACAGGAATAGACTTATCTCTCTGCAAAGAAATCCAAAGTCATAGATATGTTCTTTTTCGTTGGATTAAGGAATGAATTAGTGTTTAACTATTTAATTTTTAAATAGGGAGCATTGCAACATATACTACCAAATCTGTGTAATAAGAATTATTCTCTTATGATGTTTTTAAAAGCTTTGGATACATAGTTCAAATGAATAGATATAAAATTAAAATTTACTTATAGAGCATATGCCACTTCCAGCAGCTGCATTAACGATATATGATTGATGAAATAGTAGTATGTCTATAAAAAAAAAAAAAAAAAACTGCCAGCCTTTTTGGCCTCTAAAGTGTATATTTTAAAGCAGGAATATATTTGAGCAATAGATATCCAGTTTCTGCAAACTGAATGTTCTTGAATCTAGAGCCAGTATTTAAATCATTTTCATCATTTAAAATAGAAATCATTTCATATACTGTATACAGTTGTGGGACTTGTTTTAAATGGTGCAAGCCATTTCACCTATAGATTTGATTAAGAAGTAAAAATTTGTTATTTAAAGCTCTTAAAATATTTGTTTCTAGTCAAAGGGCTAAAATGAGGAAGATCCTTAGGGATTATTTCGGGGGTTCTCGGTGGTTGACACTGGTAAGCTTCCAGGAGCAATCCTCTGACTTTGATTTTCCAGCCTTTATCCAGGGTGCTATCTCAAGGGCCTATATCATAGATCTTTCAGGAAAACATGGAAGTCTTAGGTATAGGAATGATTTAGTCATTCAGATACTACTTATCTGATAACCTTGAAGACAAAGAACACAGACAAATAATAAGCAGACAATTATCTTACAAGGTCAAAAATAAACTCAACATATACTTTAATACAGGGCCACTTGTCCATCCAACACAAATACTTAATATTTATAAACAATTATGCCCAGAATGAATATACAATGAACCCAATTCCTGTGTGTCTTTAATAAGATTTTAGAAAGTGCAAGAGGCTATTCTTAGAGGCAGGTGAATTAGCAATAACAAGAAGAGAAGTGAAACAAGACAAACATGTTAAGACAACAGAAAAGACTGCCTTACTGTAAAAGAAAAATTACCCTTTCTTCCTGACACTAATGGCTATTTTAGCTTGGATCTTATATATCTTTGCTGATATATCACTTGCCTATCATTGTACTGTCTTAACCACTGAGATTCGTTTTCTTGAGGTCAAAATTATCCAGATTATTGCTAGAATCAATAACACTTTTTTCAGTTCTATCATCGTCAGTCTCTCAGATATTTTCACAGAGAAGGTCACTCCTGTCCTCCATTGGTTTCTGCAGCATTCAAAAATCCTGGCGCTCTGACCCATGTCACTTTTCTCTTCAGTTTCAATGATCCCTTTTTTTCCTCCCACAGCCCTCCTCCCACTATCTGTAACTGTTGCTTACAACATGGATATGGCTCTTCTCTACTTTTTTCCCTCTTTGCCTTCTCCTTCCGGGAGTTCACTCATTCCTCTGGATTCAGCTATTGCCACACTAATGATAGCCTCTAAATAGGAAGCATAATGATCGAAATGGCATGAATGGCATCTATCTAAAGGGCACAAATCTGAAGGTTTTCACTTAAAGAAATGAAGGAAGCAGTACTTGATTTGTTCTGTGGTAGAGCTTGATGTAGAATGAAGATCAAGTTTTTATGTTTGTTTACTTTCTTGTTGTTTTTTTAAAGAAAATCTTTTTGCCATTTTAAGTAATTTGCCATAAAAATAAAAAACAGATTAATATCTGAATATCAAAGGAAGTGTTATGAAAAAAGTGTAAGTTGAAAATGCATTGGTATTTTCCATTTGTAGCTCAAAAGTTTTCTTCTTCATACTTTGTAGGTTTTCCAATAATATCATAAATATTATTTAAAATATCACACAAAAGGAGATTTTTTTAAGGAGGCTTTTCACTTAGAGTTAATGTATTCAGTTTAGGATATTTGAATCAACTTCTTTGGGCCTGAATCTGCTTATTAAATGTGGTTCTTGGCCTGGGAGTCACGTCCCAATTTTTTTTTTAAGGATGGAAAATTATTTGAGCAAAGATGAATTCTTCTAATGTTGTCCACATTGTAGTTGATACTATGCTCAAAGAATATCAGTTGTGAAATTTCCATTGAGAAAATGATATAGCAGGTATGAGGAGGGACATTTTTTGTTTTATTTCATAATTTATTACATGGTTATAAGACAGATTTCATTGGAACAAAACAAATAGATGAGACCTTTCCTTCTTTTTCTATTCATTTCAGAGGAAAGTGATGTTTCATTTATTTATTTTTTTCTCCTAGGGTTGTAAATATAGTGAGTTCTTTTTTCAGTTTTCTGTGGTTCCCCATATTTGTATTAATGCTTTTGCTGACAATCTCTGTGACACTGAAGTTGCAATGCAAGAAATAAGTATCTAATTTTCCATTGTATTCCAAAATAGAACAGCATACTATTGAAAACATTTTGCAAGCAATTTCAACAAACTACCAGACATTTTTTTTTTTTTTGAATTATACCTTTTCTAGTCATGAGATGGTAGCTGGACACTAGGCATCAGTCAAGAAAAAAGGGTAAGAGTAAAATGTGCCAACTATTCAGCATGGTTTTAGAAAGTTGCATTCTCAGACACACCAATGGTTACATATCACTGATTGGAGTATTGTCAAATGGTTACCCTTATTTTCAATGGATGTGGGGTCTTTCTATACATATCCTCATATTAACAGGAAATGGTTATTGGGTAGATAACTAGCATTCTGTTCAACAACCCTGAACACTTATCTCAAGGCCAAATTTGCATGCATTTTCCATTTATGTCTTACAAGGTAGATATTGTTAACATTCTCTCCTTACGGATGAGGGAGTGGAGGTTTAGGCAGGCGAAATAACTCACCCAGTCACATGGGTAGTAGGGTAGAACCAGGAATGGAACTTAGTTCTACTTGAAATAGCTGCCAAACTCTTACTTACTCGACCTCATTGCTTCTGAACTCATGCTCCAGGGGTCTTGTTGGTTTTATTTCAGGAAACCAGCTCTGGATTTCAATGATGAATTAATTCCTCTGAAGGGTACAGGGAACCTGGACTGATGTACAAATGCAGTAAACTTTTAAAAAATTCATAGGCCTAAGATGTCGGCAAAGACTTATCTGCTTGCTTTGCTGTTTCTCGATCTGTTAAAAAGACAGGGCACCATGACTTGGCCTAATACTGTGAAAAGTATTTAAAGATAGAAAAAATGTCTCTGCATGAAATGAAATTTTAAATATTATGTTTCTAATAGTTGAGGCATTTTACAAATCTGTGTAGCTTCATTTTTTTTTTTTTTTTAAATTCTGGATCAATTGGTAGATAGTTGGAATAGCATTCACTATTGGTAGATGAGCCCCAAACTTGTTCCCAGTCTTCTTCTCTCTTCCTTGCCTCTACCACATGGGCTGAGAAAGTTGCATGATTCCTTTCACAGTCTCTTTTTACGTGATGAATGGCCAAGTGATACAGTTCTGGTTAATTGTATATAAAAAGAAGCCTGTTAGGGATGTATCTCAGAAATCTTTCACTGTCTTGGTAAAGAGAATAGATATAGTAGACATCTTCCTTCCTTCCTTATGCCTGGATTTAGATCTAATGACTGGAGCTAGAGCAGCCATTTTGAAATCATAGATATTCACAGAGATATTGTTCTTGATACCACTGAATTGGTAAATCAATGCCTACTTTCATACTCCTTATCTATTCTTAGTCATGTTATTTTTTACTTTTCTCAAAGTTATTTCTGATTAATATATTTGGTTATTTCTTTTCAATAATGGACACAGCAATTCATGGGATTTTTTATTCAAAAAATAAATGAAAATATGGGGTATATTGGCTTAGGAGAGCCAATTCCTATATGCCCTTTTAGACCTGGAAAGTAAATGAATTACATAATAAATTTATATAGTCACAAAGGAATTGCAAATAGGGCTCATTGACGAATAATTGTTTTGTTCAACAGGATTTTCCCATAGAGATAAAATAAGAATGAGATGTTAGCAAAAAGTGGATTGCCTTCATAGCATATAGTTATTTTTACAGTCCAAAATGGAATAAATCCATTGTCAGTTCCAGCTACTATAACAAAATACCATTGACAAAAAGGTTTTATTTCTCATGGTTCTGGAGACTTAGAAGTACAAGGTCAAGCTGCAAGCTATTTCCATTGCTTGTGAGAACTCTCTCCCTGGCTTGCAGATGACCTTGTTCTTGCTATGTCCTCATGGGAGAAAGAGATAGATCTCTGGTGACTCAATTTTTTTTGGGTAGTGGTGTCATCATGAGGACTCTACTTTCATGACACTGTTTGAATCTAATTATATCTCAAAGCCCTCACATCAAATATTATCACATTGGAAATTAGAATTTTAATAAATGAATTTTGGAAGGGCATAAGCATCAGTCTGTAGCATTGTCTTCAAATACAGGCATTAACAGAGATTCTTGGTTCAACCCACCTTGAAAAGAAGTCAAATCTATTCACTCTTCATGGGAGGCCCGAAATTAATAATGATCCATTACAAACATGGGTCATATCCATATATGGGTAATAGTATTTTCCATATAGCATTTTCTTACTCAACATTTCATCCAGACCAAAAGAAGAAAAAAAGGATTTTTAAGCAAAGAATATAGTTTATTCTTTATTTATTGGTTTTTCTAACCAGAACAGTCTTTTAGTTCTTTCTCCATTTCAGTATTATTTGAGAACCTTGAATTATGTCTAAATTTTTCTCAGCTCTAAAACTACGGTATATGTAAATTAGAGGGTATATCCTTTTATTTCATAAACTTGATTGTTCGTATACAATGTATTTGTTTTCATTTTATATCTTATGTAGTTCATGAGAATTGTGACTGAGAACTTGGTATTTAGAAACTAAATTTAGAATTTAGACTGTACAATGACCTAAATGAGAGAAAAGCAAAGGGGATGGTTCAGATAGTGAATGTTATGATATTTAATAGGCAGTATTGATAGGCCTTGGTAACCTAATTTGTGTGGTAATGATGGTGAAGAAAAAGTGGGAGTAATTTTATTAGAGTTTGGGGCATTTTCAGATTTTGGTTTTTCATGATGATGAATGACCTTGATACTGCTACCTAGATTTGAGTCAGTTTGGGTCAGTGAGTCAATTTGTGGATATACTAAGTTTGAAGTAGCATGAAGTTGTTAGATAAAGATGTCCAATAAGTAATTCAGATCCTAAAAGATGATGCTGTTGAAGTGCTGCACTCAATATGTCAGCTAATTTGAAAAACGTGGAAAATTCTGAAAGAGATGGGAATACCAGACCACCTAACCTGCCTCTTGAGAACTGGACATGGAACAACAGACTGGTTCCAAATAGGAAAAGGAGTGCGTCAAGGCTGCATATTGTCACCATGCTTATTTAACTTATATGCAGAGTACATCATGAGAAACGCTGGACTGGAAGAAACACAAGCTGGAATCAAGATTTCCGGGAGAAATATCAATAACCTCAGATATGCAGATGACACCACCCTTATGGCAGAAAGTGAAGAGGAGCTAAAAAGCCTCTTGATGAAAGTGAAAGAGGAGAGTGAAAAAGTTGGCTTAAAGCTCAACATTCAGAAAACGAAGATCATGGCATCCGGTCCCATCGCTGTTTCCCACTGGGGAAACAGAGTCAGACTTTATTTTGGGGGGCTCCAGAATCACTGTAGATGGTGAGTGCAGCCATGAAATTAAAAGACGCTTACTCCTTGGAAGAAAATTTATGACCAACCTAGATAGCATATTCAAAAGCAGAGACATTACTTTGCCGACTAAGGTCCGTCTAGTCAAGGCTATGGTTTTTCCTGTGGTCATGTATGGATGTGAGAGTTGGACTGTGAAGAAGGCTGAGCGCCGAAGAATTGATGCTTTTGAACTTTGGTGTTGGAGAAGACTCTTGAGAGTCCCTTGGATTGCAAGGAGATCCAACCAGTCCATTCTGAAGGAGATCAACCCTGGGATTTCTTTGGAGGCAATGATGCTGAAGCTGAAACTCCAGTACTTTGGCCACCTCATGCGAAGTGTTGACTCATTGGAAAAGACTCTGATGCTGGGAGGGATTGGGGGCAGGAGGAGAAAGGGATGACCGAGGATGAGATGGCTGGATGGCATCACGGACTCAATGGACATGAGTCTGAGTGAACTCCAGGAGATGGTGATGAACAGGGAGGCCTGGCATGCTGCGATTCACGGGGTCGCGAAGAGTCGGACACAACTGAGCGACTGAACTGAACTGAACTGAACTGGCCACAGGACTGGAAAAGTTCAGTTTTCATTCCAGTCCCAAAAAACGGCAATGCCAAAGAATGTTCAAACTACCACACAATTGAACACATTTCACATGCTAGTAAGATCCTCAAAGCCTTCAGGCTAGACATCAACAGTATGTGAAGTGAGAACTTCAGATGTTCTAGCTGGATTTAGAAAAGGCAGAGGAACCAGAGATGAAATTGCCAAGATCCACTGGATCATAGAGGAAGCAAAAGAATTCCAGAAAAAACATCTGCTTCTGCTTCATTGACTATGATACAACCTTTGACTGCATAGATCACAACAAGCTGGAAATTTTTTAAAGAGAGGGGACTGTCAGACCACCTTACTTGCCTCCTGCAAAACCTGTATGCAGGTCAAGAAGCAACACGGAACAATGGACTAGTTCAAACTGGTAAAGGAGTACTCTAAGGCTGTATTGTCACACTGTTTATTTATCTTTTTTTTTTTTTTTTGCTTTTATTTTTTTTTAATCTTTTTTTTTTCTTTTTTAAATTTTAAAATCTTTAATTCTTACATGCATTCTCAAACATGAACCCCCCTCCCACCTCCCTCCCCATAACATCTTTCTGGGTCATCCCCATGCACCAGCCCCAAGCATGCTGCATCCTGCGTCAGACATAGACTGGCGATTCAATTCACATGATAGTATACATGTTAGAATGTCATTCTCCCAAATTATCCCTCTCCCTCTCCCTCTCCCTCTGAGTCCAAAAGTCCGTTATACACATCTGTGTCTCTTTCCCTATCTTGCATACAGGGTGGTCATTGCCATCTTCCTAAATTCCATATATATGTGTTAGTATACTGTATTTATCTTATATGCAGAGTACATCATGCAAAATCCCAGGCTGGATGAATCACAAGCCAGAATCAAGGTTGCAGAAGAAATATCAATAAACTCAGATACACAGATGAAGAGGAATAAGAGCCTCTAGATGAAGGTGAAAGTGAAAAAGCTGGCTTAAACCTCAACATTCAAAAACCTAAGAACATGGCATCTGGTCCCATCACTTCATGGCAAACAGATGGGGAAAAAATGGAAACAGTGACAGACTATTTTCGTGGGCTCCAAAATCATTGTGGATGGTGACTGCAGCCATGCTATTAAAAGATGCTTGCTGCTTGGAAGAAAAGCTATGGCACACCTAGACAATGTATTAAAAAGCAGAGACATTCCTTTGCTGATAAAGTCCATATAGTCAAAGTTATTTTTTTTTTCAGTAGTCATTTACAAGTATGAGAGCTGGACAATATAAAAGGCTGAGCACCGAAGAATTGATGCCTTAAAACCTTGGTGCTTGAGAAGACTGTTGAGAGTCCCTTGGACTGCAAGGAGATCAAACCAGTCAATCCTAAAGGAAATCAGTCATAAATACTCATTGGAAGGGCTCTCCTGATAGCTCAGTTGGTAAAGAATCTGCCTGCAATTCAGGAGACCCCAGTTCAATCCCTTGGTCAGGAAGATACTCCAGAGAAAGAATATGTTACCCATTCCAGTATTCTTGGGCTTTCCTTTTGGCTCAGCTGGTAAAGAGTCCACCTGCAATGTGGGAGGCCTGGATTCGATTCCTGGGTTGGGAAGATCCCCTGGAGAAGGGAAAGGCTACCCTTTCCAGTATTCAGGCCTGGAAAAGTCCATGGACTGTATAGTCCATGGGGTCGCAAAGAGTTGGACATGACTGAGCAACTTTCACTTCACTTCACTTCATTCATTGGAAGGACTGATGCTGAAGCTGAAGCTCCAATATTTTGGCTACCTGATGTGAAGAGATGACTCATTGGAAAAGACCCTAATACTGGGTAAGACTGAGGCAGAAGAAGAAGGGAATGACAGAGGACAAGATGTTTGAATGGCACCACCGGCTCAATGGACCTGAGTTTAAGCAAGTTCTGGGAGATGGTGAAGGACAGGGAAGCCTGGTATGCTGCAATCTATGGGGGTCACAAAGAATCAGACATAACTGAGTGACTGAACAATAACAAAAGGCTGAGGGAGATGGACAGAAGAAATAATTGTAAAAACATTAACTTGGGAAGATCATTAGTGTTTAATACTCAGTGGGGGTGTGAAAATTAAAGGCAGAGTAGATGGAAGATTTGAGAAGGGTTCAAAGTTTTTATTTATGCACCCAGTGGTATGGACCTAATAGAAGCAGAAGATATTAAGAAGAGGTGGCAAGAATACACAGAAGAACTCTACAAAAAAGATCTTCACGACTCGGATAATCACGATGGTGTGATCACTCATCTAGAGCCAGACATCCTGGAATGTGAAGTCAAGTGGGCCTTAGAAAGTATCACTATGAACAAAGCTAGTGGTTGTGGCAGAATTCCAGTGGAGCTATATCAAATCCTGAAAGATGATGCTGTGAAAGTGCTGTGCTCAATTTGCCAGCAAATTTGGAAAACTCAGCAGTGGCCACAGTACTGGAAAAGGTCAGTTTTCATTCCAATCCCAAAGAAAGGCAACACCAAAGAATGCTCAAACTACCACACAATTGCACTCATCTCACACGCTAGCAAAATCATGCTCAAAATTCTCCAAGCCAGGCTTCAGCAATATGTGAACTGTGAAATTCCAGATGTCCAAGCTGGTTTTAGAAAAGGCAGAGGAACCACAGATCAAATTGCCAACATCCGCTGGATCATTGAAAAAGCAAGAGAGTTCCAGAAAAAACATCTAGTTCTGCTTTATTGACTATGCCAAAGCTTTTGACTGTGAGGATCACAATAAACTGTGGAAAATTCTTCAAGGGATGGGAATGCCAGACCACCTGACTGGCCTCTTGAGAAACCTATATGCAAGTCAGGAAGCAACAGTTAGAACTAGACATGGAACAACAGACTGGTTCCAAATAGGAAAAGGAGTACGTCAAGGCTGTATATTGTCACCCTGCTTATTTAACTTATATGCAGAGTACATCATGAGAAACGCTGAGCTAGAAGAAGCAAAAGCTGGAATCAAGATTGCCAGGAGAAATATCAATAACCTCAGATATGCAGATGACACCACCCTTATGGCAGAAAGTGAAGAGGAACTAAAACGCCTCTTGATGAAAGTGAAAGAGGAGAGTGAAAAAGTTAGCGTAAAGCTCAACATTCATAAAACAAGGATCATGGCATCTGATCCCATCACTTCATGGGAAATAGATGGGGAAACAGTAGAAACAGTGTCAGACTTTATTTTTCACTTTATTTTTCAAAATCACAGCAGATGGTGATTGCAGCCATAAAATTAAAAGACTCTTACTCCTTGGAAGGAAAGTTATGACCAACCTAGATAGCATATATAAAAGCAGAGACATTACTTTGCCAACAAAGGTCCATCTAGTCAAGGCTATGGTTTTTCCAGTGGTCATGTATGAATGTGAGATTTGGACTGTGAAGAAAGCTGAGTGCCGAAGAATTGATGCATTTGAACTGTGGTGTTGGAGAAGACTCTTGAGAGTCCCTTGGACTGCAAGGAGATCCAACCAGTCCATTCTAAAGGAGATCAGTCCTGGGTGTTCTTTGGAAGGACTGATGCTAAAGCCAAAATTCCAATACTTTGGCCACCTCATGCGAAGAGTTGACTCATTGGAAAAGACTCTGATGCTGGGAGGGATTGGGGGCAGGAGGAGAAGGGGACGACAGAGGATGTGATGGTTGGATGGCATCACCGACTCAATGGATATGAATTTGAGTGAAGTCTAGGAGTTAGTGATGGACAGGGCGGCCTGGCATGCTGGAATTCATGGGGTCGCAAAGAGTTGAACACGACTGAGCAACTGTATTGAACTGAACTGAACTGAACTGAACTGAAGAGCATGATAAAATTAACTGTAAATAGAAGTATGAGTTCCAGTTTAGGCATTCTTTAGTTTGGCTGTCTTTGGAAGATCCAAGTGGAGAAATACTGTTTTGATAGTAGAAAAGTAAAAGAGGTAGGTAATAGGAGAATAGATTGACAGCAAATGCTGAAACAGGACAACCTACACGTTTGTGAGATGCATGAGAGTTGAAAGCACAGAGTTGAGGGGTTGCCCAATAAAAATAAATACAGAGAAATGAGGGCCTTGCATGAAACCTTGAGGCACACTAACATCCAGAAGGCAAATAGCAAAAGGGAAACCTCTTGCTTGAAACCTTGAGGCACACTAACATCTAGAGGCAAACAGTGAAAGGGAAACCAGTCAAAATGCTGAAAATAATACCTAGAGGGTTAAAAACTGAACCAAATGAGAAAAGAATCATCAAAAATGCAAGCAAATTATATTCAAATATGGGAGCACAATCAAGTTTTATATAATTTAAATATGCTATTGAATATGCCACTGGAAGTCCACTGTAATCTGAAGTGAAGAGGTTTTTAGTTGAATGTTGATGGAAAAATGTCAGATTACAAAAGGCTAAAGCACTTAACAGGGGCTTCAAATGTGGCTCATTGGTAAAGAATCCACCTGCCAATGCACAAGATGTGGGTTCAGTTCTTGGTTTGGGAAGATTCCATGGAGAAGGAAAAGGCATCCCACTCCAGTATTATTTCCTGGGAAATCCCATAGACAGGAATCTGGCAGGCTACAGTCCATGGAGTCCCAAAAGAGTGGGACATGACTTAGAAACTAAACAGCAACAAGGCTGTAGCAGCAGTTGAGGAAGCTCAGGCAGTGTGCAAGCCGCTCTTTCTAGTCATTGGTTGGTGAAGAGAATGAAAGAGACAAAGCAACGAAAGAGGAGGTGTGTTTTTCTTTCTTCCTGTCTGAGGTCATTTTTCGGAGAAGTGTTTGGTGACTGAACGCCCTTGTTTACTGTTTCTCATTGAAGTAGCAAATGCATCAATATCAGTGTTAATGATAAGGATCATTAACTTTTCTCTTTTCTCTTAGGATCCACTTTTAAGAATTTGGTAATATGGAATTACAGATGTTAATGCAATAGTGAGCATCTGGTCAAATGAGGGAACAGGCCAAAATCCTTTAAATACTATGTCTTAAGACACATTCTAGTTCATTAGTGATATATACTTGTAACTTTCTTCAGGGCTTTGTCTGTAGTCCTATAGATAACTTAATTTGTTCCCTCTAAACAAGATTGAGTATTTTAATAAAGTCTTGACTAGTGCTAACTACATTGTGATGATAGCATTTAAGAAATATCAATTTTATCATAGAAAATGATGTGTGTCCCGTAATTACTTGTTTTCATCAGTACCTTACTGTTTCTTGTTATTGCTTGTTTTAATCTGTATCTTCTTTTTTTTTCTACCTGTAATAGTGACTGCTTTAATTTAATTCCTCTTTTACTGGGTTACAAGTTAAGGCTTAGAGTTTCATTTCCAGCCAAGAATAAAAACTAGAAAATCTTTTCTTCCACCAGATATATCTTTAGCTGAAGATTTTATCCTTGGTCATGAACATAACTTTTCACTACTAAACTGTATCTTGAGATATTTGATACCCATATTAGAGTTCCTTTAAATGCCAGAAGTTAATCATAGTCAAAATATTATGCTTAGTTCTCTTTTCTTAGAAGTATTATTTGCATATTTATTTTATATTATTACTTGAAAACTGTTGATGTCTTTAAATGAGGTTGAAAGCAGCTAAAAAATATTTCCCTGGATTTTTCACTTATGAAAAAAATTTTTTAGATGTAGCATATATATAGATACTTATTGTTGTTGTTGTTTAGTTGCTAAGTCATGTCTGACTCTTTGTGACTCCATGGACAGTAGCCTGCCAGGCTCCTCTGTCCGTGGGATTTCTCAGGCAAGAGTACTGGAGTGGATTGCCATTTCCTTCTCCAGGAGACTTCTTGACTCAGGGATTGAACCTGCATTTCTTGCATTGCAGGCGAATTCTTTACTGCTAGGCCACCAGGGAAGCTCATGTGTGTGTGTGCATGTGTGTGTTGCTATTAATAACATATGAAATATATACTATATCTGAAAATGCATATATTTGTAGCGAAAAGAATGTAACTTCATACCAAATATAAAAATTCTTATATCCTCTTAAAATGTAAATAAGAAAGCAAAAGACCACACGATCAATGTATTCTTTCTTGTCTTCCTGAATAATATTAAAACAAGCCATAAAACAAAGCCAACTCAATGCTAAACTCCTTTGATCTTAGCTGACTGTTAGTATCAAACAAGAGAAATTTTGAACAGGGATAGAACGTGGCTAATTTCAAAGATATAGATAAACAAAGTAAATCTCAAAGGTGAAAAGACTGTAGAAGCCACTTCATTCAGGTTGGTTGGTTTGTTTTGAAAACTGATTCTGAGCGATCTTTGAAGGTGTATGAAGTCACATGAAGGGCCAACCCTAGAGATATGAGGTTGTGGGGAGGCAGGGAATTGGTTAGTCCCCTATCATCCCTTCTGAAATCTTTCCTGCTGGGAGTTTATTTCTGCTACATATAGAGCTTCTCCGTGGGCTTTCAGTAGTAGAAAGAATTTTACAGTTGAAAAGCTTGTGAGAGCCATGGGTACGACATCCTCTTTCCCCTCTCTGATAGAGATGCAGTGACCTCTTCAAGGTCACACGCGTGAGTCAAAGAGCCAAGCAGAGCACAGGTCTAGTAACCAAAAGCGCTGTGGCCCCCTACCCCCAATTAACCCAAACTGTGTTACCCGCATGAAACTACCGACTCTTTTCATGTGTGCTCCTTGGCATATGAACAAATTCCATGGAGATCCAGGATTCCCAGGATTTTATTTTGAAAGGGATTTTTAAAATGAGGTTCAAAGTCCCTCTTCAGGTAGTAATCCTTTTTCTAACATCAGAGAAAGGGGGCAGGCACACAACTTCTGTTAATGTGTTCAAGACGGGACTCTGCTATGTCCTCAAATAACATATTTCACTCTGGGGCAGTTTTCCATATTTTCCAGTGTTAGCTAAACCTTCATTCCTAACATATCATCCTACTAAACTTCACTTTTCTTTTTAAGCTAATAAATAATAAAACTATCTTCCATTTAGTAGTTTGGGTTGGACACGGACATGTAAATGGATTGACGAGTTGGCATTTTGCCAGTTTCTCTACCCAGGCCTTTGGTTTGGAGCATGTGGAAATGAAGGCTTCCACTAGAGAAGCTTCCTGAGAAATGGTATTTTCATGGTAGATCTTTTATGTGGAACTGAATGATGATGGATGATCACATAAAAAAAAGATAACAAAGAAAGCTAACACTTTCTGCAGGCTTGCTGTATTCTAAGTTCTATATTATATTTACAGATTTACAGCTCTATGTTTTTATATAGATCTGTATTCATATATATATAACTATATATAAGTTCTAGTGAAAGTGAAGTGAAAGTCACTCAGTCATGTTTCTTTGAGACCCCATGGGCTACAGAGTCCATGGAATTCTCCAGGCCAGAATACTGAAGTAGGTAGCCTTTCCCTTCTCCAGGGGATATTTACTCATTTAATCTTCACAATATTCCATGAGGACTATTGTTATCCCATGTTTTAGATGAAAAATGAAGTTCCCCAAATTCACAAGTGTTAGCCAATAATAGAGCAAAGATTTGAAAAAAGAAAGACTAATTTCAGATTCAAACTCTTAAACTGTTAGGCCATACTACCACTCTGGAGAGAGGATGTTCTAATAAGAGGTTGTGAAGAAAATGTATTTATTAATAATGTTAGGGGATTCCACAGGGTATACTGGGCAGAATTGAAAGTGGAGAGGAGCAGTGGGGAAAGGCAAGCAGGTGGCCCAGAGCAGTGGGCTGGTGACTGGGATGTGAAGTCCAATAGCCTTGCTCTGAAGAGAACCTATTGTTAGAGCTTTGCTGCCTTGAGGGCACAGAGAGAAGATGAACACTCTAGCCTTATCGGGGGCTTGTGTGTGTTGTGCCCTTCATCTCTCTTGGCAGTGGAGTGTGACTTCCAAACACTTCCTCTAAGGATATTGTTCTTATTCACTTTGGATCATGGACACTTTTTGAAAATATGGTTAAAGCTTTTCACTTTTTCTCTAGGGAACAAAAGCACCTAGGCGTAAACATAGACAGATAATGTTTATTTCCCCCAAATGCAGAAAACTGAGGAAGGAACATAATTTTGGAAGGATCCTATCAGGCAGCAGGGACAGGATACTATTTCTCAAGGATATCAACTCTTTGCGACTCCATGGCCTATGCAGTCCATGGAATTCTCCAGGCCAGAATACTGGAGTGGGTAGCCTTTCCATTCTCCAGAGGATCTTCTCAACCCAGGGACTGAACCCAGGTATCCCGCATTGAGGACAGATTCTTTACCAGCTGAGCCACAAGGGAAGCCCAAGAATACTGGAATGGGTAGCCTATCCCTTCTCCAGCAGAACTTCCTGATCCAGGAATCGAACCAGGATCTCCTGCATTGCAGGACGATTCTTTACCAAATGAGCTATGAGGGAAGCCCTCTTTATGGTACAGGAAGGGTCTATGTGATAAACACAGGTTTGGAAAGGCAAACGTGTGGACATGAACTACAAGGACAAAGAAGGAAGTGAAACAAATCCAGGGAACTCTTATTAGCTGCTTCTTCATCGCCTCACAAATGTTGGTACCCCCGTAAATGTCCCGATGTGTTTACTATGACTGGAATTTCTCCTGAAGGCAAGTGAGAATGATAAAGCTTCACTTCTGGTCCTGAAGTAGGGAGACACAAAACAGGCTGCCTTGATCCCAGAGTAAGACAGAAAGACGCACAGTAAGGCATACACACAGTGGGTGGGGCTTCTTGGTGCCCCACAGCCTGAATCTGGAGTTTAGGTGAAAATTCTCTGAGCCTTTAAGGGCGGAGAAAATCCCAAATGCCATTTGTGTTACATGCATGCTCTGGAAAATCCTTTTCCCTTTTATTTCAGGGGATTCTTGGGCTCTCTGATGCAATTCACATTCCTTAGGTTAAACTCTTGATCTGCAAAGATGTTTCTAATACTAAGCTGGCTTCAGATGACAAAAATGTGGCTGAATCAATCACCAACCTCCTTTCTACTATACGAGAATCTGAGGATTTCCCATGAGTTTGCTTTTGTGTGTCTCTTTTTCCTTCATGCATCACTGAAGATTGAACAAGTTCATTATTGAAGCTACTGCCTGTGTAGACATGGGGCACGGACAGTGTCTGTCATGTCAGTTCGCTATTTTTGCTCTTCTCTTCCCTTTGACATGGGGCCCGCACTGGCAGCATTCTGAGTGAGAATGTCTTGTGGGGAGTTTGAATTAAGACAGGTCTGCTGCCCAGAGGGATAGAAAGCCTGAACACACACAGGGCTGAGCCCAGATTTCTCCACTGGTAGAGGGGGCATGTTATTTCATAGGCCTTTGCCTGATTTTGCTGAAGAATGAAAAGTCCTCAGGAATAGCTCTGTGAAATCACTGACCTGAATTGGTTTTGAAGAAATGGTAACTTCCAAGACATTTTTGAGCTGTGAATGCTGAGGCTCACATATATTTCCTTTTGTCTGCCAAAGAGCTAGAACATTATTTTTAGAAAAGGCTTCAGTGGCTCAATGAATGGCATTTGAGCAAACTTTGGGAGAGAGTGAGGGATAGGGAAATCTGGTGTGCTACAGTCTGTGGGGTCACAAAGGGTCAAACCCAACTCAGCAGCTGAACAACAACAACAAGGAACCTAATTATGCAAACATTCGTACAATATTTTAAGTAAACAGCAAATGTCCTTCTCATCTCTTATCTCACAAGGGACATAGGCAATCCAAAGGTCAAACAAGACCATCTATCTTAAGCAGAATTAGAAAGAACTGCTTACTTGGGTGGGTCCTGATTAAATACTGAGATATAGGCTCTTGGAATATAAACGTGAATATGGTATTCTCATTGCCCTCACAAGGTTCACATTATATCTATGAATATAGATGCAGAGATAAATAAGCATTCTGAAAGTTAGAAAACAAACCCTGCTAGTCATTAAAAAATGGCATACACGTACGGATCTATCATTTAATTGACCATTCACACATGGACTTTAAACAATAAGACAAGCATTTAGAAAATAACATCACAAGCTCTTTGTTGGTGAATAAACCCTGAGATAGCTCCATACTCCTAAATCCATTTGGCTGGCTCCCTCCAATTTCAGCTTAGTTGTGAAATTTCTCAGATCACCCTAGTGATATGAGTTGAGGACTGAGGACCATTAGTTAGTCTATAGGTTCCCAGCTCTGATAGACAGAATTGTAAAGTGACTCCCAATAACTCATTCCCTTGCATAATTCCCTTCTCTGGAGTGTATTTGGAACCTGTGTCTACCGTGAAGTGCCACTCATGCTTATGTTACATTGCAAGGCAAAGGTGAAGGGATTTTGTAGATATAATTAAGGTCCATAATGAGTGGATTTTGAGTTAATCAAAAGAGAGCTTATCCTGGATGGACCTGACCTAAACCAATGAGCCCTTTAAAAGAGGGACTGGAGCCCTTCTTGAGTTCAGAGAGGTGCCTAGGCTGATCATGAAAAGGAAACTAGTATGCAGTGAGAAGGGGCCATTCTGTTATTCCTTGTGCAAACAGGTCCATACTCTGCACGATGCTCTGCTTTAAAAGAGGCCCCATATTAGTGTGAGAGAAACACATGCATAGACGTTTGCAATAATAAAATAGATGGCATTCAAGAAGATGATATTGAACCAGAGCAGAAAGACTACTCGTTTCTCTCCAGGTACCTACGTCTGTACCCAGAGAAGTATCCTGGCACTTGTGCTGAATCCTGAGACTTAGAAGGACTTTCCTAATGGAAGAGGGATGGGGGAATGGAGCACATTGTTGCTATTAAAAATGAATAGTCAAAGAGCAGAGGTTACCATGAAAGTAAGGAAGTAGGAAGCAACAGGGGCTGAGGCTGGAAAACAGGCAAACCATGGAACAAACAGTCTTTTATGTCCTACTAAGAACTTTATACTATATTGAGTAGGTAATTGGATATATTGAAGGCACATGATCAGACTTATACTTTAAAAATATATGGATAAAAATATAAAGGATGGTTGGGAAGATAAAAGGAAAACTGAAATGAGGAGACCAGTTATGATACTCTCTCATTAGTCAGCAAAAAATAAGTGATCTAAGATGTGGATGAAGGGAAAATGATAGAGATATTGGAGAGATATTTAAGTGGCACTGGTAGGATTTGGTACCTGTATGTTAGTCTGAGAATTTAAAATTTAGTTAGGTTTTGGGCTATCAGTTAAGTATAACTAGTAAAGTGTAACACAACATAGTGGGAAAAGTTGGGTTGTAATTGGAAGAGAGCTGCAGGAAGGAAGGGGATAAAATACTTATTTTTGGGTGTATTTTCCTTCAATTGTCATGAAGTCTAGTAGACAGTTTGATATATAGCATCTCTAGCACTGGAACCAGCTTAAAGCTAACTCAACCTTATTCTATATACTTTCCAGATGTTATATATTCTACTTGAACCCATGAAGAAAGCTAGGGGTTTTATTTCCCTTAATAATGGTACACATTTAATGTGCTGATTTTAAATTTCTCTAAAGAAATTTATTTATTTATTCATTCATTCAAGAAACATATATTGAGACTCTACTGTGTGCCTTGTACAGCCATCACTCAGTATCTCAGTATCAAAGACCCTCACAGATAGCAAAATCCCTGGATGGTCAAGTTCTTTATATAAAATGACCAGATACAGTTGGCCCTCTGAATCTGTATCTATGGGTAGGGAGGGCTGACTGTACTTCTCTAGGCACGAGGGATGGGGAACAAAGCAGTAAATAAGTGGGACATTGTCTTTGCTCCCCTGGAACACACATTCTAATGGAAGATACAGAAATCAGGATAAGTAAGTACACTCATCTAAACATAATTAAAATAATCATCAATGCTAGAAAGAAAATTGAGAAGAATTGAAAATCAGAGCGATTGTGTATGTATTCCAAGTGGTAAACCTGGGGAAGTTAGGGAAGTTAATTTCTTCATATCCTATCAGCAAATGAGAACATTCTATTAAAAAAATCAGAGTTGAACTGTATTCAGGAATCCCTTGATCTTCAGAGAGTGGCTTTTTCTTACCCCTTTTTCTATCCCATACACCCAGAAACACTTGACATACCATCAATTTTTCTTTAAGAATTTCAGGCCCAATTTAAGCAGATTTTTCAACTATGTAATGTGAATTGTATCTGAAGAAACATCATCTAAAAGACTTGGTTGAACACATTCTGGATTCTGCAAACTTAAATGGTGAATACAATATGAATCCCCTCAAAATGATCTGAATTGGACAGACTTTGGAATGAGATATTCTGAAAGGTGAATATTCAATCATAGGCTATGGTTGTTGCTTTTAAAAGTGTTTCTTTAAAGCTAAGTTAAAGGGTATGGCTGGCCATAGGCTTACCAGAAAAGGACTCTCTTGGCAGGGGAAGAGACTCTATTGTGTCCACAGCTCTAAAGCTGTGTCCCTTTCATCTGTCTTTAAAATTAAAGTGAGGTTCAGCAGATACCTTGAGGAAAGATATTAAATTGCAGATTTTGCAGTTTTGTTGTGCCTGCAATTTCCCAATGTTGCTAGTGAGAAGCCAAGAAGGCCCTTAAAAGCCTTTGTGCTTGGCACCTGCAGAAATCTAATTTCTGATGAATAGGGCCCTAATTGGGTCAATTATTCTATTATACTACACAAGAGTACTTCAAGCTGCTGCTTCAGTAAAGAGAGAGCTTTAGTCTCCCATTGGTGTTCTCCATTCTGAACAGAATTCAGAATACCGCATTTAACTTTTCCTTTTCCAGTGTCAATTTTGTCCTTCTGATCTTAGTTCATCTTATATGAGTCAACTGCTGAGTAAAACTGAAACTAATTTTTCCCCTTCTGTGACTATGTGTAAAATTATAAAAGAGATTCTTTGACTCCTTTAAAAACTGCTTGCAAATGCATGAGGCAACTGCTATAGTGTGCCTTGTTCAATGGGGACATTAAAAAAAAAACTTTACTTCTTTTTAAATTTGTGTGTAGCCTTATATAAGTAACTTTTACAAGTTGAATATTGTACTTAGACCTATGTATAAAGACATACAGAGGGTCAACAGGCACATGAAATGTTGTTGAACATCACTGCTTGTTTAGAAATACTCTCAGTTATTATCTTTGGAGGAGGGAGAGAGAGATCTGCATTTTATTTGTGGATTATATTATACTTTTGAACATTTGTAAGCCTCTAGTTTAAATTTTATTTCCTGATTGTCAAAGAATCGTATCAGTTTCCTGGTATGATTCTAACTCACACATAATATGTGAGTTAGAAAGGAAAATAGTATCTGGAAGTTGACACTTTATGATTCTTATTGACTCATTATTTTAGTGAGATTTATTTCTTAGACATTTCCTTTATGCTAAATGTTCAGATTTGTAGCTTGAAAGAAAAAATTCTTTAATTACAATGAGTATTTTCTTTTTTTTTTTAATTTTTATTTTTACTTTATTTTACTTTACAGTACTGTATTGGTTTTGCCATATATTGACATGAATCCACCACGGGTGTACATGCGTTGCCAAACATGAACCCCCCTCCCACCACCCTCCCCATAACATCCCTCTGGGTCATCCCAGTGCCCCAAGCATGCTGTATCCTGCATTGGACATGGACCGGCGATTCGATTCTTACATGATAGTATACATGTTTCAATGCCATTCTCCCAAATCATCCCACCCTCTCCCTCTCCCTCTGAGTCCGAAAGTCCACTATACATATCTGTGTCTTTTTTGCTGTCTTGCATACAGGGTCATCATTGCCATCTTTCTAAATTCCATATATATGTGTTAGTATACTGTATTGGTGTTTTTCTTTCTGGCTTACTTCACTCTGTATAACTGGCTGCAGTTTCATCCATCTCATCAGAACTGATTCAAATGTATTCTTTTTAACGGCTGAGTAATACTCCATTGTGTATATGTACCACCGCTTTCTTATCCATTCATCTGCTGATGGACATCTAGGTTGTTTTCATGTCCTGGCTATTATAAACAGTGCTGTGATGAACATTGGGGTACATGTGTCTCTTTCAATTCTGGTTTCCTCGGTGTGTATGCCCAGAAGTGGGATTGCTGGGTCATAAGGGAGTTCTATTTGCAATTTTTAAAGGAATCTCCACACTGTTCTCCATAGTGGCTGTACTAGTTTGCATTCCCACCAACAGTGTAGGTGGGTTCCCTTTTCTCCACACCCTCTCCAGCATTTATTGCTTGGAGACTTTTGGATTGCAGACATTCTGACTGGTGTGAAGTGGTACCTCATTGTGGTTTTGATTTGCATTTCTCTAATAATGAGTGATGTTAAGCATCTTTTCATGTGTTTGTTAGCCATCTGTATGTCTTCTTTGGAGAAATGTCTATTTAGTTCTTTGGCCCATTTTTTGATTGGGTCGTTTATTTTTCTGGAATTGAGCTGCATAAGTTGCTTGTATATTTTTGAGACTAGTTGTTTGTCAGTTGTTTCATTTGCTATTATTTTCTCCCATTCAGAAGGCTGTCTTTTCACCTTGCTTATATTTTCCTTTGTTGTGCAGAAGCTTTTAATTTTAATTAGATCCCATTTGTTTATTTTTGCTTTTATTTCCAGAATTCTGGGAGGTGGATCATAGAGGATCCTGCTGTGATTTATGTCAGAGAGTGTTTTGCCTATGTTCTCCTCTAGGAGTTTTATAGTTACATTTAGATCTTTAATCCATTTTGAGTTTATTTTTGTGTGTGGTGTTAGAAAGTGATCTAGTTTCATTCTTTTACAAGTGGTTGACCAGTTTTCCCAGCACCACTTGTTAAAGAGATTGTCTTTACTCCATTGTATATTCTTGCCTCCTTTGTCAAAGATAAGGTGTCCATATGTGTTTGGATTTATCCCTGGGCTTTCTATTTTGTTCCATTGATCTATATTTCTGTCTTTGTGCCATTACCATACTGTCTTGATGACTGTGGCTTTGTAGTAGAGCCTGAAGTCAGACAAGTTGATTCCTCCAGTTCCATTCTTCTTTCTCAAGATTGCTTTGGCTATTTGAGGTTTTTTGTATTTCCGTACAAATCTTGAAATTATTTGTTCTAGTTCTGTGAAAAATATGGCTGGTAGCTTGATAGGGATTGCATTGAATTTGTAAATTGCTTTGGGTAGTTTACTCATTTTCACTGTATTGATTCTTCCGATCCATGAACATGGTATATTTCTGCATCTATTAGTGCCCTCTTTGATTTCTTTCATCAGTGTTTTATAGTTTTTTATATATAGGTCTTTAGTTTCTTTAGGTAGATATATTCCTAGGTATTTTATTCTTTTTGTTGCAATGGTGAATGGAATTGTTTCCTTAATTTCTTTTTCTACTTTCTCATTATTAGTGTATAGGAATGCAAGGGATTTCTGTGTGTTGATTTTATATCCTGCAACTTTACTATATTCATTGATTAGCTCTAGTAATTTTCTGGTGGAGTCTTTAGGGTTTTCTTTATAGAGGATCATGTCATCTGCAAACAGTGAGAGTTTTACTTCTTTTCCAATTTGGATTCCTTTTATTTCTTTTTCTGCTCTGATTGCTGTGGCCAAAACTTTCAGAACTATGTTGAATAGTACCAGTGAAAGTGGGCACCCTTGTCTTGTTCCTGACTTTAGGGGAAATGCTTTCAATTTTTCACCACTGAAAACTGCAGAGGAAGGTGAAATTCCAAACTCATTCTATGAGGCCGCCATCACCCTAATACCAAAACCTGACAAAGATACTACAAAAAAAGAAAACTACATGCCAATATCACTGATAAACATAGATGCAAAAGTCCTCAACAAAATTCTAGCAATCAGAATCCAACAACACATTAAAAAGATCATACACCATGACCAAGTGGGCTTTATCCCAGGGATGCAAGGATTCTTCAATATCCACAAATCAATCAATGTAATTCACCACATTAACAAATTGAAAAATAAAAGCCATATGATTATCTCAATAGATGCAGAGAAGGCCTTTGACAAAATTCAACATCCATTTATGATAAAAACTCTCCAGAAAGCAGGAATAGAAGGAACATACCTCAACATAATAAAAGCTATATATGACAAACCCACAGCAAACATTATCCTCAATGGTGAAAAATTGAAAACAATGAGTATTTTCACTTGAGTTGATCTGTAGTTCAGACTTTATGTTGGAGAAGATAGAATTATGTGGTTCACAGCTATGCCTTTAAACTACTACCATGTGATAACTTGTTGCCTTTGAAGCTGTTTTGGGTAAAGCAAAGAGGCATCACCTTGGTTTTTACAAGAGGCCAGGAAGACTCGCATTATATTAAAAAATTGATTTCAGTAATTTACTCAAAGAGGTATTTTATAAGAAACTCCAAGCTTTAGTGTCTGGCACATATTAAACACTCACAAAATTTATTTTCTTTATTTTCTTGAGCTGTGTCAGAAGGCTGGTTGTGTTGGCATTACCGGAAATAAAACAGTGAAAAAAAAAAAAAACAAAACAAGGCATAGTCTTTATTTCCAAATAGTTTGTAATATAAAATGCAGATGAAAAATATATGCTTGATTGAAATATAAATTTTTTTAATGAGTGTCCTCAGAGGGTTACAAATGACTATGAGAGCTTAAAAATATGTGTGTGCACATGTGTGTCTATGTGTGTTTCCATTTTGTAGCATCCTAGCATGTTCATCTTGTAATATTTGAGTAGATGCATGCATCTGTGGACTTAGAATACCAATCCTGTGTTCTTTATGAATACATTAATACTTCCCATGTATGACACTGGGATTTGTCTCTGCTTGATCTGAAACTCACACATCTAGCAAGAAAGATGGCTTGATGGATTTTATGGTGAATCAGAGACAGGAGAAATTAGTATGTCATTTTTTCCTGATTTCTTTCAAGAGGAGCTAGGAAGAAGTTATATGATTACTGCTTTCTGGGAATTCTCCATAGATTAATTTCCCTCATAGAGGCAGTACTATTATGGTTCTTCTTCTAAGGGGTTTTGAAAGTTGAATTTTTTTTAAGCCCTTTCCATTGATTTAAATAAAAATTTTGGCAAAGTCTCTATAATAATATCCTTTTGGAATTTTGCCACAAGAATATTGTCCTCTTTACTCTTCAGAAATAAGGATATTTTAACTATATTTTGTCCTTTTCCCTATTATCATGCATGGTCCCTTGCTATGTCTTATTATTTAATTTTGCAGCTGCTATAAAGCATTAGTTTTTCAAAAGCATTCCATTACCTAATTGGGCTTCCCAGCTGGCGCTAGTGGTAAAGAATTTGCCTTCCAATGCAATAGACATAAGAAATGTGGGTTCAATCCCTAGGTCAGGAAGATCCCCTGGAGGAGGGCAAGGCTATCCAGTCCAGTATTCATGACTGGAGAATACCATGGACAGAGGAACCTGGCGGACTACAAGCCATGGGGTCGCAAGGAGTCAAACATGACTGAGCAACTTATCACAGCATATAGCACACCTAACTGGTCATGAATCAAATAGGGCCGCTTGGCAAATATTTGTCATATCTATCTTAGAAATAAATAGGCATCATTTGTGACAACTGTAAGCTATAGTAGATGAGATATGCCACATGATTTTTTTCATTTAATCCTTATAAATCTTTTAAAGAGGTATTAACATCCTATTTTAAACATGAAGCTGAGATCCTGAGAGATTAATTTACTTGTTCAAATTCATACAGTTAATAAATGACGACTGATTCTCAATCTAAAGTCTTTGTCCTTTTCACCATGTTGTTCCGCTTTAGTCCTTGGGCTATTCCCTAATATTATAACTGCTTATATAATCACACAGTGCTGGAAACTTCAAAATGCTCTGTTAAAGAATATCACTTTGAATATTCATTCCCAGAAACTTAAAAGCAGTGGCCAAAAGTTGAACTTTTTCCCATCATTTTTAAAGCTCAAGCTTCAATGTTGTTTCCAGAATAAGTGTAACACATATGGCTTTAATCACTAAGTATGTTGCTTTGAAGATAAAAAGTAAGAGGAGCAAGACTCCTTCAGGCAAAGAACCTTCTCCACAGTTGTGCATACAGCTGAGCAGATTAGGTCAAACACACTGTAGGCTTGCAATGCTCAGATCAAGACTTCTGCCGGACACTAAATGAGACCATCACTCATCTCTGCTGCCTCTGGCCATCAGTCAGAGTCAGTTAGTATTTGTGTGGGAAAAGAAACAGTCTGTACCCTCAGGGAGCTCTTAATCTGTTAGATGAGACCAGCCCTGCCCACAAGTAAGGCAGGATATAAATGAAGACTCAAGAGGGAAATAAGACAGATGTGAGCTCAGGGAAGCAGAAAAAGGAATCATCGATGGGGTGTTCTCTAACATTTTATGACTCTAAATGCCATGAAGGCAGGGACTATATTTATTTATTCACTGTCACCAGCATATAGCACAGCACAGCACCTAGCATGTAGGACACACATTATAAAAAGTTAGTTATGTGCATGGGTAACACACTCTGGGTACCCATGATGCCTAGGAAAGTGAAGAGGACAATTTTAATCAGAGATCAAATTGCCAACATCTGCTGGATCATCGAAAAAGCAAGAGTTCAAAAAAAAAAAATCCACTTTTGCTTTATTGACTATGCCAAAACATTTGACAACAAACTGTGGAAAGTTCTTAAAGAGATGGGAATACCAGACCACCTGCTCTGCCTGCTGAGAAATATGTATGCAGGTCAGGAGGCAACAGTTAGAACTGGACATGGAACAACAGACTGGCTCCAAATCAGAAAAGCAGTATGTCAAGGTTATATGTTGTCACCCTGCTTATTTAACTTATATGCAGAGTACATCATGTGAAATGTTGGGCTATATGAAGCACAAGCTGAAATCAAGACTGCTGGGACAAATCTCAATAACCTAAGATATGCAGATAACACCACACTCATGGCAGAAAGTGAAAAAGAATTAAAGAACCTCTTGATGAAAGTGAAAGAGGAGAGTGAAAAAGTTGGTTTAAAACTCAACATTCAGAAAACTAAGCTCATGGAACCTGGTCCCATCACTTCATGGCAAATAGATGGGGAAACAATGAAAACAGTGAAAGACTTTGTTTTCTTGGGCTCCAGAATCACTGCAGATGGTGATTGCAGCCATGGAATTAAAAGATGCTTGCTCCTTGGAAGAAAAACTGTGACCAATCTAGACAGCATATTAAAAATCAGAGACAAAGTTCTTTGCTTTTGTTAACAAAGGTCTGTTTAGTCAAAGCTATGGTTTTTCCAACGGTCATGTATGGATATGAGAGTTGGACCATAAAGAAAGCTGCTGCTGCTGCTAAGTCACTTCAGTCGTGTCTGACTCTGTGTGATCCCACAGACCGCAGCCCACCAGGCTCCCCCGTTCCTGGGATTCTCCAGGCCAAAGAATTGATGCTTTTGAACTATTGTGTTGGAGAAGACTCTTGAAAGTCCCTTAGACTGCAAGGAGATCCAACCAGTCTATCCTAAAGGAAATCAGTCCTGAATATTCATTGGAAGGACTGATGTTGAAGCCAAAACTCACCTGATCCAAAGAACCAACTCGTTGGAAGAGACCCTGACCCTGAGAAAGATTGAAGGTGGGAGGAGAAGAGGATGACAGAGGATGAGATGGTTGGGTGGCATCACTGATGTGATGGACATGAGTTTGAATAGGCTCCAGAAGTTGGTGATGAGACAGGGAAGCCTGGTGTGCTGCAGTCCACAGGGTTGCAAAGAATTGGACACAACTGAGCAACTGAACTGAACTGAGGCTCCCTGGGTCTCTTCTGTCCTCTCTCCATTATTCTCTTCTATACTGGACAGACAAGGGCAGATATTGGGTGCCATGTATGTGGTCTCACCTTTTAAAACTTTCTAATTCTCCTGAATGAAACATCGTGAAAGTGAAAGTCACTCAGTCATGTCTAACCCTTTGTGACCCAATAGACTGTTGCCCACCAGGCTCCTCTGCCCATGGAATTCTCCAGGCCAGAATACTGGAGTGGGTAGTTTTCCCTTCTCCAGGGGATCTTCCCAACCCAGGGATTGAATCCAGGTCTTCCACATTGCAGGCAGATTCTTTACTGTCTGAGCCACCACATGGTGAAAGGTAAATAAACTTTTCTCTTGCCTATTACTGACCACGTTCAAAGCATAACTCAGGTACGCTAATGTGGGAATAGTCTTTATTATTATTTTAAGTTAGTGACATCCCCCCCACTGGGATGGAAGAAAAAACAAAAGGCCTTAAGCAGTGTGCTGCATGGAAGATGACCATGAGGGGAAGAGCCTTTCCCAATCTCCCCAAGTAAATGAGCAATGGTAGAGTCTCACTTGGCAGAGTAAAAGGGAAGGGATCCTGGTGGAAAGGCATATGTAACACAAGGAACATGTCTGTTGATGAGAACTATCAATCAGCTGGAATCTAGGGTACACACGATGATGTACTTCAGCTGCCAGTAAGGAGAGCATTGCCTTTTCCATCTTCAGTAGGGCTTGATTGTTGGTGTTGTTTAGCTGTTAAGTCATGTCTGACTCTTTTGTGACCCCATAGACAGTAGGTTGCCAGGCTCCTCTGTCCATGGGATTTCTCAGGCAAGAATACTGCAGTGGGTTGCCATTTCCTTCTCCAGAGGATGTTTCCTTCTCTGGAGAATCTTTCAACTCAGAGATTGAACCCATGTCTCCTGCACTGCAGGTAAATTCTTTACCGCTGAGTCACAAGGCAAGCCCAGTAGAGCTTGATGTCCTGCCTCAAATTCCTCTGCCTAACTCTGAGTTTCCCTGCTGTTTCAGAGGACCGTTTTGAAAGTGCTAACATTAAGCACCCTCTGCCTGGAGGTTTTCTCAGAGGAGTTTCTCTAAGCCAAATACAGATAGAAATGGGAGAGAATTATTTAGTTCTCTTAAGGTTAACCTCCAACAATACAGAGCAGAATTTGATGGTAAATGCTCCATTTTCCACTTATAGTGAAATAATTCTAAAGGGGGATTTGCATTACTTAGAATGCCCTTGTGAGTGCATACTAAGTAGCTTCAGTGTCTAACTCTTTGTGATCCTATGGACCAGAGCCTGCCAGGCTACTCTGTCCATGGGATTCTCCAGGTAAGAATACTGGAGTGGGTTGCCATTTCCTTCTCTGGAGGATCTTCCTGGCCTAGGAATTGAACCAGCATCTCTTATGTCTCTTGCATTGGCAGGCAGGTTCTTCACCACTAGCACCAACTGGGAAGTGAATTCTGTAACATGATCATAAGCATATCCCCCATTCCTGCTTTACTTCCCCAACCCTCTTTACAGCTAAATTCTTCCTCAGGCCTGCCTTGGGAGGAGGCTAAACTGATAAGACACCATCTCTTATAATTTGTCTCTGTATTCACTCAGCCTTTCTTTTCCTTTCCATCCTATCCTGTCACATGTTTGCTCTCCTTTTCATCCACCAGTTCTCTGCTCTCAATTCCTAATAGATATTTTTTTCCCTATTCCAGTCTCTTTCCTAACCATTTGTTTTCCATGGTATGCTAGAGATTACTAACTAATGCTAGTAAAACAAATGCATAAGGATGATCAGCTTGTAGTTAGACCTATCAAATCAACTAATACTGATCACAGTTCTTTGCCTCGCTTTACCCATATATATGTTTATTGCTTTCTGTAAGATAATGAGTTTTGAGTCACAGATACTGTGTTTAAAATACTTCTCTCATTGCAGACTACTACTAAATAGTCTTGAGCTTTGAAATGTTCATTACTAGAAAATAAAAGCTTTTGGGCATTTGATTTCCTAATGTTAAAGGTGATTATCTAATTTTCTCACTTTCAAAATTTTCTGCCCATGAGTAGGAAAGGATCAACTCTCAGGATGATATTTTGATTTTCATAATATAGTGAATATTTTGGTACCTTGTAATATCACTTTAGAACCTACAGAGTCCTTCCTAACAATGGTCTCAGTTCAGTCACTCAGTCGTGTCCAATTCTTGTGACCCCATGGACTGCAGTACTCCAGGCTTCCCTGTCCATCACCAACTCCTGGAGCTTGCTCAAACTCATGTCCATCGAGTCAGTGATGCCATCCAACCATCTCATCCTCTGCCATCCTCTTCTCCTTCCACCCTTAATCTTTCCCAGCATCAGGGTCTTTTCCAGTGAGTCAGGTCTTTGCATCAACTGTCCAAAGTACTGGAGCTTCAGCTTCAGCATCATTCCTTCCAAAGAACACCCAGGACTGATTTCCTTTAGGATAGACTGGTTGGATCTCCTTGCTGTCCAAGGGACTCTCAAGAGTCTTCTCCAACACCACAGTTCAAAAGCATCAGTCCTTTGGCACTCAGCTTTCTTTATGGTCCAACTCTCACATCCATACATGACTGTTGGAAAAGCTAAAGCTTTGACTATATGGACCTTTGTCAGCAAAGTAATGTCCTTTGAATATGCTGTCTAGGTTGGTCATTATTTTTCTTTCAAGGAACAAGCACTTTTTAATTTCTTGGCTGCAGTCACCATCTGCAGTGATTCTGGAGCCTAAGAAAATAAAGTCTTTCACTGTTTCCATTGTTTCCCCATCTATTTGTCATGAAGTGATGGGACCAGATGCTATGATCTTAGTTTTTTGAATGTTGAGTTCTAAGCCAACTTTTTCGCTCTCCTTTTTCACCTTCATCAAGAGGCTCTTTAAAAGCTCTTCCCTTCCTGCCATTAAGATAATATTATCTGCATATGTGACGTTATTGATATTTTTCCTGGCAATCTTGATTCCAACTTGTGCTTCATCTAGTCTGGCATTTTGCATGATGTGCTCTGCATATAAGTTAAATAAACAGGGTAACAGTATACAGTCTTGATCTACACCTTTCCCAATTTGGAACCAGTCTGTTGTTTCATGTCTGTCTCTAGGTGTTGCTACTTGACCTGCATACAGTTTTCTCAGGGGGAAGGTAAAGTGGCCTAGTATTCCCATCTCTTTAGAATTTTCCAGTTTGTTGTAATCCACACAGCCAAAGACTTCATTGACTTTCGTGTAGTCAGTGAAGCATAAGTAGATGTTTTTCTGAAATTCTCTTGCTTTATCTGTGATCCAGTGGATGCTGGTAATTTGATCTCTGGTACCTTTGCCTTTTCTAAATCCAGCTTGAACATTTAATAGTCCTTGGTTCATGTACTGTTGAAACCTAGCTTGGAGAATAATATTATGCATGTATGTAAAGAATCTTCTATTTTTTTATTATAGCCTCTAGATATCAATAATTGTAAAATCAACCTAGTTCTTGTTTTATACCATTCTAATAATTTAATTCTTATTTTTACATTTTTTTCCTCTCTCAGATTTTTGTCTACCTCTTAATAAAATACATTTAACTAAAACACAGGTATTTATTTTATTGCCAGTTTAATTTACCATTATTTTATACTTTCTGATAATTTACTTATTATATTACTTATAAATTTCACATAGTATTGAGGTATACACTCCAAAGGGTTTTTTAGTTAAAGAACTTAGAGTTCTAAAACCATACTTTAGTAATACAGTTTTATTAACAATTCAAAAATTATTTTAGAGTTAAAAGATTTTGCAAGGGCATAGCATGAAAAAAGGTATAAATGAAATGTACAGATGTGAATGTCATATTGCTCTTAGTATTTTATACTTAGTTTTTTTTTTTTAAATCTTAGGTTAGAAAGCTAACTGAATGATTTACAAAAAAAAAAAAAAAAAAAATTAACCCAGCAAATATCAAGGAGACCAAAATAGATGGGGAAGCAAGACATGTTTAATCAAGGAGAGTAATGTTTTTCAAAAAGGATTTATTTAATTTCCATCATCCTATTACCTTTATCACAGTTTTGGTTAGAGATAGTTTATTCAGTAGTGGAATAAGAATCAGATTTAGAGAAAGTTATTTTTCTAGCAAATGGCTTATAGCCACTCAGATTATAAGATCATATACTGAAATGTATGTATTTCAATCTGAGCTATATTTTAGGTGAGCTTCATGGAGTCTTAATATTTTGAGTTCACAGGGACAATCCTTAAACAAGTAAGTATAAAATTCTATTGATGTACACCAAAGCTAACAAAACCCATATTTCTCAGCTTCACATATTATATAAATAATAAAATTCACTTGAAAGCATGTTTTCCAATAAGACAATAAGAATTCCAAGAAAATTTGAGTTACAATTACTTGTTAATTCACCAGAACAGTAATTTTTCCTATATATAAACTATTGTTTTGATAACATTGCATTTTTAAAAACATTTTATATGGAGAAGGCAATGGCACCCACTCCAGTACTCTTGCCTGGAAAAACCCATTGAAAAAGGAGCCTGGCAGGCTGCAGTCCATGGGATTGCTGAGGGTGAGACACCACTGTGCAAATTCACTATCACTTTTTACTTTCATGCATTGGAGAAGGAAATGGCAACCCACTCCAGTGTTCTTGCCTGGAGAATCTCAGGGATGGGGGAGCTTGGTGGGCTGCCATCTATGGGTTGCATAGGTTGGACAGGACTGAAGTGACTTAGCAGCAGCAGCATACTATCTTACTCTCTTTAGCAATTCTAAGCAGTACACTGAAACTTAAATATTTTTTTCAGAAGAAATCAAAGTCAGTTTCCAACAGAGAAAATACTAGATTTGGGTTAAGGAAGCAAATGGACATTTTTGATCTTTAAATTTTTCCCTGCAGGTAATTATGGTTCAAACCATGGTCTAAGCCTCTGGAAACTATATTAAAATGAGGATTCTCATTTCAGCTGCTAAAGTGAATATTTTGCATAACATACATTGCCCCAGGTATCAATACTATTTTTGTGAAAAGAAAGTGGTGATACTTTTGCTGTCTGAACCAAGTTCTCTCAAAACAGGAATTTTCAAATGAACAAAAAAAGTTTACTTTGATATAAGGAAAGTTTCTTAAATGTACAAATAAATGAAGAAAGTTTTCTATGAAGGTTCATGTAAAAAACTTCATCAAATTATTGGGCCACATCTAAACTCCCAAAGAAGATGACTTGTCACAGAATCTTGCCCAATGTCAAATCATATTGGCTAGTGACAAATGAAACTAATTGGAAACTGCATCCTTGGCATTCCTAGCTTACTTTTATTTTAATTATAGACTTTTAAACATTTGTGTTGTGTTTGATATTGTTCTTTGTGCTTTCACGGACCTCATCTCCTTTGATTCTCTCATTTGATCTGTTTCATTCCCGGTATTTCAAAACTAGTTCTGAATCAAAGCCATGATAATTTATTTTGCTGCATTGATTTATCCTGATGAAGGGTCAAGTCAGTGTCCAGGCAGATCAAAGTCTCTTCACTGCTGTGCTTTGATGAGTACATTTGCTTCCTAAAATCTCCCTTACTAGCCTGTTTAATTCTTGAAAATTCCTCACTTAAAAAAAAAAAAATCACACATGCATTGAATCTCCAAATATTTACTGAAGTCTAATTTGACACAATTCATTCCACTTCTGGTCATGGACTAGCTAAATATTCAGTCCAACTCTTAGTACTTGTCACTATAGAACATGTTCTGGGTTCACTTTTTCTCTGCAAGCAAAAGTAACAAACCCAAACCCATCTTTTTCTAAAACAAGAAAATACATTACTCAAGCGAAAAGAGATTTATTATACCAGAAATACTGTACCTCTCAGCAAAAATTAATTCAGATTTTTGAAGATTATCAATGTTGCAACTAAAATCCTATTTTTGTGATGTTTGCTGCATAGTTATCAAAGAATGTAGCATCCAATAGCCAGAAAGGCAAGAAAAATGGATAGTAAGCTGAAGTATCTTTGACTTGTAATTTCTATGATAACTATTTCTTTCATTAGGGAAACTTTCACATGTTGAAAAGCTGTTATTCAAGTAATTCAAGTTAACTATTAATCAATTGTTCACACAGATGCTACAATGGCTCTTCCAGTTGCTATTAAACATAGAAGGAAGGACAAAGTTATCTATTGCTAGGACTTCAGCCTGGAGGAAAAGAGTTGAGTTAACTGGGGCCATGTGGAGTACTGTTTGGCAAAACAAGTGGTACGGTTTGTTAGGTGATTAAAAAACTTGTAATACAATCAGAAATTAGATTTTATTGCCTCTAAAACATTTATAGCTTCATGTCCGACTCTCTGAGACCCATGGAATTTAGCCTGCCAGGCTTCTTTGCCCATGGAATTTTCCGGGCAAGAATACTGGAGCAGGTTGCCATTTCCTACTCCTGAGGATTTTCTTGACCCAGGGATCAAACCCACATCTCTTGTGTCTCTGTCTCCTGCATTGGCAGGAAGGTTCTTTACCACTGCACTACCTGGGAGGCCCTCAAACAATCACGGTTAAGTGCAGACAACAACTAACTGAGTGGGTTAAATAACGTGCAAGTAAAATACTGTGAAAAGTTGAAAGAAAGGTACTATTCTGGCTGGGAATATTAAAAAAGCTTTAAGGAGAAGATAGGACTTCCCAGGTGGTGCTAATGATAAAGAACCCACCTGCCAATGCAGGAAACAGAAGAGATGTGGGTTTGATCCCTTGGTCAGAAAGATCCATTGGAAGAGGGCATGGCCACCCACTTCAGTACTCTTGCCTGGAGAATCCACGTGGACAGAGGATCCTATCAGGCTAAGTCCATAGCGTCACAGAGTTGGACATGACTGAAGTGATTGAGCATGCTCGCACTCAAGGAGGAGGTAAGCTTTGTAAGAATGGAGAGCTTTAGAATATATGGGAATCAGAGGGAGAGATAGTTAAGCCAGACACTTATAAGGAATGGTTGAAGCAAAGATTTTGCAGAAGGGCAAATATAGAAACAGAAAGCTAAAAAGAGGAATAACGAGTTGCTAAATTTTCCTGGTGTATGAGTTATACATGAACAATGGATATGGTCTGTGGGTAGGTTAGCTGTAGATTTTGTGGGGGTATATTTGCCAGGATTCAGTTGTATATGGTATAATCCACTCTAGCTCAGTTCAGTTCAGTTCAGTTGCTCAGTCGTGCCCAACACTTTGTGACCCCATGAATCGCAGCACGTCAGGCCTCCATGCCATCACCAACTCCCAGAGTTTAGAAACTCATGTCCATAGAGTCGGTGATGCCATCCAGCCATCACATCCTCTGTCATCCACTTCTCCTGCCCCCAATCGCTCCCAGCATCAGGGTCTTTTCCAATGAGTCAACTCTTCGCATCAGGTGGCCAAAGTATTGGAGTTTCAGTTTCAGCATCAGTCCTTCCAATGAACACCCAGTCCTTTAGGATGGACTGGCTGGATCTTCTTGCAGTCCAAGGGAATCTCAAGAGTCTTCAACAGTTCAAAAGCATCAATTCTTTGGCGCTCAGCTTTCTTCACAGTTCAACTTTTACATCCATACATGACCACTGAAAAAACCATATCCTTGATTTGATGTTAGACAATTAGACACCCGTGTCTAACTCAATGAAACCAAGCCATGCCTGTGGGGCAACCCAAGATGGGTGGGTCATGGTGGAGAGGTCTGACAGAATGTGGTCCACTGGAGGAGGGAATGGCAAGCCACTTCTTGCCTTGAGAACCCCATGAACAGTAGGAAAGGCAAAATGATAGGATACCAAAAGAGGAATTCCCCAGGTCATTAGGTGCCCAATATGCTACTGTAGATCAGTGGAAAAATAACTCCAGAAAGAATGAAGGGATAGAGCCAAAGCAAAAACAATACCCATTTGTGGATGTGACTGGTGATAGAAGCAAGATCCGATGCTGTAAAGAGCAATATTGCATAGTAACCTGGAATGTCAGGTCCATGAATCAAGGCAAATTGGAAGTGGTCAAACAAGAGATGGCAAGGGTGAACATTCTAGGAATCAGCAAACTAAAATGAACTGAAATGGGTGAATTTAACTCAGATGACCATTATATCTACTACTACAGGCAGGAATCCCTCAGAAGAAATGGAGTAGCCATCATGGTCAACAAAAGAGTCTGAAAGGCAGTACTTGGATGCAGTCTCAAAAACGACAGAATCATCTCTGTTCATCTCCAAGGCAAACCATTCAATATCAGTTATTCAAGTCTATGCCCCAACCAGTAATGCTGAAGAAACTGAAGTTGAATGGTTTTATGAAGACCTACAAGATCTTTTAGAACTAACACACAAAAAAGATGTCCTTTTCATTATAGGGGACTGGAATGCAAAAGTAGGAAGTCAAGAAATACCTGGAGTAACAGGCAAATTGGAATACAGAATGGCCTTGGAATACAGAATACAGAATGAAGCAGGGCAAAGGCTAATAGAGTTTTGCCAAGAAAATGCACTGGTCATAGCAAACACCCTCTTCCAAAAACACAAGAGAAGACTCTACACATGGACATCACCAGATGGTCAACACCAAAATCAGATTGATCATATTCTTTGCAGCCAAAGATGGAGAAGCTCTATACAGTCAGCAGAAACAAGACCAGGAGCTGACTGTGGCTCAGATCATGAACTCCTTATTATCAAATTCAGACTGAAATTGAAGAAAGTAGGGAAAACCCCTAGACCATTCAGGTATGACCTAAATCAAATCCCTTATGATTATACAGTGGAAGTGAGAAATAGATTTAAGGGTCTAGACCTGATAGATAGAGTTCCTGATGAACTATGGAATGAGGTTCATGACATTGTACAGGAGACAGGGATCAAGACCATCCCCATGGAAAAGAAATGCAAAAAAGCAAAATGGCTGTCTGGGGAGGCCTTACAAATAGCTGTGAAAAGAAGAGAAGCAAAAAGCAAAGGAGAAAAGGAAAGATATAAGCATCTGAATGCAGAGTTCCAAAGAATAGCAAGAAAAGATAGAAAGCCTTCTTTAGTGATCAATGCAAAGAAATAGAGGAAAACAACAGAATGGGAAAGACTAGAGATCTCTTCAAGAAAATTAGAGATACCAAGGGAACAGTTCATGCAAAGATGGGCTCGATAAAGGACAGAAATGGTAGGGACCTAACAGAAGCAGAAGATATTAAGAAGAGGCAGCAAGAATACATGGAAGAACTGTACAAAAACGATCTTCATGACCAAGGTAATCATGATGATGTGATCACTAATCTAGAGCCAGACATCTTGGAATGTGAAGTCAAGTGAGTGTTAGAAAGCATCACTATGAACAAAGCTAGTGGAGGTGATGGAATTCCAGTGGAGCTATTTCAAATTCTGAAAGATGATGCTGTGAAAGTGCTGCACTCAATATGCCAGTAAGTTTGGAAAACTCAGCAGTGGCCACAGGACTGGAAAAGGTCAGTTTTCATTCCAATTCCAAAGAAAGGCAATGCCAAAGAATGCTCAAACTACCACACAATTGCACTATCCCACACGCTAGTAAAGCAATGCACAAAATTCTCCAAGCTAGACTTCAGCAATACATGAACCATGAACTCCCTGATGTTCAAGCTGGTTTTAGAAAAGGCAGAGGAACCAGAGATCAAATTGCCAACATCCGCTGGATCATGGAAAAATCAAGAGAGTTCCAGAAAAACATCTATTTCTGCTTTAATGACTATGCCAAAGCCTTTGACTGGATCACAATAAACTGCGGAAAATCCTTCAAGAGATGGGAATACGAGACCACCTAATCTGCCTCTTGAGAAATCTGTATGCAGGTCAGGAAGCAACAGTTAGAACTGGACATGGAACAACAGACTGCTTCCAAATAGGAAAAGGAGTGCGTCAAGGCTGTATATTGTCACCCTGCTTATTTAACTTATATGCAGAGTACATCATGAGAAACGCTGGACTGGAAGAAACACAAGCTGGAATCAAGATTGCTGGGAGAAGTATCAATAACCTCAGATATGCAGATGACACCACCCTTATGGCAGAAAGTGAAGAGGAACTAAAAAGCCTCTTGATGAAAGTGAAAGAGGAGAGTGAAAAAGTTGGCTTAAAGCTCAACATTCAGAAAACAAAGATCATGGCCATGGCATCCAGTCCCATCACTTCATGGGAAATAGATGGGGAAACAGTAGAAACAGTGTCAGACTTTATTTTTTGGGGCTCCAAAATCACTGCAGATGGTGACTGCAGCCATGAAATTAAAAGACATTTATTCCTTGGAAGAAAAGTTATGACCAACTTAGATAGTATATTCAAAAGCAGAGACATTACTTTGCTGACTAAGGTCCGCTTAGTCAAGGCTATGGTTTTTCCTGTGGTTATGTATGAATGTGAGAATTGGACTGTCAAGAAGACTGAGTGCTGAAGAACTGATGCGTTTGAACTGTGGTGTAGGAGAAGACTCTTGAGAGTCCCTTGGACTGCAAGGAGATCCAACCAGTCCATTCTGAAGGAGATTAACCCTGGGATTTCTTTGGAAGTAATGATGCTAAAGCCGAAGCTCCAGTACTTTGGACATTTTATGTGAAGAGTTGACTCATTGGAAAAGACTCTGATGCTGGGAGGGATTGGGGGCAAAAGGAGAAGGGGACGACCGAGGATGAGATGGCTGGATGGCATCACGGACTCGATGGACATGAGTTTGAGTGAACTCCGGGAGATGGTGATGGACAGGGAGGCCTGCCGTGCTGCGATTCATGTAGCACAAAGAGTCAGGCATGACTGAGCGACTGAACTGAACTGAACTGACTAGATGGACCTTTGTTGGCAAAATAATGTCTGCTTTTTAATATGCTGTCTAGGTTTGTCATAACTTTCCTTCCAAGGAGTAAGCATCTTTTAATTTCAGAGTTTCAGTCAGCATCTGCAGTGATTTTGGAGCCCCCCAGAATAAAGTCTGACATGGTTTCCACTGTTCCCCCGTCTATTTTCCATGAAATGATAGGGCCAGATGCCATGATCTTTGTTTTCTGAATGTTGAGCTTTAAGCTAACTTTTTCACTCTCCTCTTTCGCTTTCATGAAGAGGCTCTTTAGTTCCTCTTCACTGTCTGCCATGAGGGTGGTGTCATCTGCATATCTGAGGTTATTGATTATTCTCCCAGCAATCTTAATTCCAGCTTGTGCTTCTTCCAGCCCAGCATTTCTCATGATGTACTCTGCATATAAGTTAAATAAGCAGGGTGACAATATACAGCCTTGACATACTCCTTTTCCTATTTGGAAGCAGTCTGTTGTTCCATGTCCAGTTCTAATTCTTGCTTCCTGACCTGCATATAGATTTCACAAGAGACCGGTTAGGTGGTGGTATTCCCATCTCTTGAAGAATTTTCCACAGTTTATTGTGATCCACACAGTCAAAGGCTTTGGCATAGTCAATAAAGCAGAAATGGATGTTTTTCTGGGACTCTCCTGCTTTTTCGACGATCCAGTGGATGTTGATAATTTGATCTGGTTCCTCTGCCTTTTCTAAAACCAGCTTGAACATCTGGAAGTTCATGGTTCACGTACTGCCGAAGCCTGGCTTGGAGAATTTTGAGCATTACTTTACTAGCATGAGAGATGAGTGCAATTGTGTGGTAGTTTGAGCATTCTTTGGCATTGCCTTTCTTTGGATTTGGAATGAAAACTGACATTTTCCAGGCCCATGGCCACTGCTGAGTTTTCTCAACTTGCTGGCATATTGAATGCAGCACTCTCACAGCCTTATCTTTCAGGATTTGAAGTAGTTCAACTGAAATTCCATCATCTCCACTAACTTTCTTCATAGTGATGCTTTCTAAGACCCACATTCCAGGATGTCTTGCTCTAGGTGAGTGACCACACCATAGTGATTATCTAGGTCGTGAAGATCTTTTTTGTACAGTTCTTCTGTGTGTTCTTGCCACGTCTTCTTAATATCTTCTGCTTCTGTTAGGTCGATAGCGTTTCTGTCCTTTATCGAGCCCATCTTTGCATGAAATGTTCCCTTGGTGTCTCTAATTTTCTTGAAGAGCTCTCTAGTCTTTCCCATTCTGTTTTTTTCCTCTATTTCTTTGCATTGATTGTGGAGGAAGGCTGTCTTATCTTTCCTTGCTATTCTTTGGATCTCTGCATTCAGATGCTTATATCTTTCATTTTCTTCTTTATTTTTTACTTCTCTTCTTTTCACAGCTATTTGTAAGGCTTCCTCTGACAGCCATTTTGCTTTTTGCATTTCTTTTCCATGGGGATGGTCTTGATCCCTGTCTCCTGTACAATGTCACGAACCTTCGTCCATAGTTCATCAGGCACTGTATCAGATCTAGTCCCTTAAATCTATTTCTCACTTCCAGTGTATAATGATAAGGGATTTGATTTAGGTCATACCTGAATGGTCTAGTAGTTTTCCCTACTTTCTTCAATTTCAGTTTGAATTTGGCAATAAGAAGTTCATGATCTGAGCCACAGTCAGCTCCCGGTCTTGTTTTTGCTGACTGTAGAGAGCTTCTCCATCTTTGGCTGTGAAGAATAAAATGAATCTGATTTCAGTGTTGGCCATCTGGTGATGTCCATGTGTAGAGTCTTCTCTTGTGTTGTTGGAAGAGAGTGTTTGCTATGACCAGTGTGTTCTCTTGGCAAAACTCTATTAGCCTTTGCCCTGCTTCATTCTGTATTCCAAGGCCAAATTTGCCTGTTACTCCAGGTGTTTCTTGACCTCCTACATTTGCATTCCAGTCCCCTATAATGAAAAAGATATCTTTTTTGGGTGTTAGTTCTAAAAGGTCTTGTAGGTCTTCATAGAACTGTTCAACTTCAGCTTCTTCAGTGGTACTGGTCGGGGCATAGACTTGGATTACTGTGATATTGAATGGTTTGCCTTGGAAAATAACAGATCATTTTGTCGTTTTTGAGGTTGCATCCAAGTACTGCATTTCGGACTCTTTTGTTGACCATGATGGCTATTCCATTTCTTCTAAGGGATTCCTGCCCACGGTAGTGGATATAATGGTCATCTAAGTTAAAGTCACCCAATTCCAGTCCATTTTAGTTCACTGATTCCTAGAATGTCAACGTTCACTCTTGCCATCTCCTGTTTGACCACTTCCAATTTGCCCTCTCTCATGGACCTGACATTCCAGGTTCCTGTGTAATATTGTTCTTTACAGAATCAGACCTTGGTTCTATCACCAGTCACATCCACAACTGTATATTGCTTTTGCTTTGGTTCTATCCCTTCATTCTTTCTGGAGTTATTTCTATACTGATCTCCAATAGCATATTGGGCACTTACCGACCTGGCTGCTGCTGCTGCTGCTGAGCCGCTTCAGTCATGTCTGACTCTTTGCGACCCCATGGACTGCAGCCCACCAGGCTCTGCCATCCCTGGGATTCTCCAGGCAAGAACACTGGAGTGGCTTGCCATTTCCTTCTCCTACCGACCTGGGGAGTTCCTCTTTCAGTATCCTATCATTTTGCCTTTTCATACTGATCATGGGGTTCTAAAGGCAAGAATACCGAAGTGGTTTGCCATTCCCTTCTCCAGTGGTCCACATTCTGTCAGACCTCTCCATCATGACCCACCCATCCTGGGTGGCCCCACAGTGCATGGCTTAGTTTCAGTGAGTTAGACAAGGCTGTGGTCCATGTGGTCAGATTGGCTAGTTTTCTGTGACTATGGTTTTAGTGTGTCTGCCCTCTGATGCCCTCTTGCAACATCTACCATTTTACTTGGGTTTCTTTGGGTATCTTTTCACAGCTGCTCCAGCAAAGTGCAGCCACTGCTCCTTACCTTGGATGAGAGCTATCTCCTGACCTTGAACATGGAGTAGCTCCTCTCAGCCCTCTTGCGCCCGCACAGCCACTCTAGCTAGTTTAAACCAAAAGGGAATTAAGCAGATGATGCCATATCTTATAGCATAATTGGAAATTCTAGAGGAGGTGTTCTGAGCTGAGCTTTCAGGATTACGTCATAGACTTAGAATTGTATTACAAAATTGGCTTAGCAAGGAAAAAAATACCATTGTGGCCACCACAAGAAGCAACGTTGCCTCCTTTGACATAATTGGGCAAGAGAATGATTGAAAAGGAGGTGCCACTGAAGCTCAGTATCCCCAAAATAGGAACTGACTGGACAGGCATCATTCTTAGACAACTGAAACATGCAGCTATATCTGTAATTTACTGAAGATCTGTGTGCATACCACTTGATGTTCCCACTTTCTCATCCTAAGTCCTGAAAGGGTGTCTATTTCTTGAAGCTAAGTTTTATGCGGAGACCTCAGCTGCCAGAAAATTTGAAGCATGTAAATTTTCTTCTGTAAGCTCTGACTGGAAATTGCACTAAAAGTGGTGCTAGAAGCATCGAGTTAGCCAACCTGTCATATCTCTTAAAGAGGTCTTAGATGGTGATGCCAGACACATTGGGATTGACTTGGTGCCCAGTGGGAAACCATCAAAGATTTCTAAGTAAAGGGAGAACATATTAAAGACTAGACTTTGGGAATATTAATCTGGTAGATGAAAAAATGACTTTTTAATAATTTATTGCATGTTTCTTCATAAAATGAATTATATAGCCTTCTGATGTCAAATGCGTATGTAGCATATTTGACCTTAAAAAAATATCTTGAATGAAGTACCAGTCTAGAGTTTTCAATTTCACAGTCACTACACTAAAGAGATAATTGAGTCTAGACAGATGGAGTGATGGCCAAGGAAGAAGAAAGTAATGAAGACAGACGAGAAAGGCAACCAAGGAAGGAAATTTGAGAAACTCATATATTTGGGAGTTAGAATAAGCTAGAAGCAATATAAAAGGAAAATTAAAGGGTAAAAGGATCAATCAACATGGATATCTAGAGAAGAAAAAGAATGAAATGAATCAAGAAGATGATGTTACTAGTGATATACACTATAAAGCTAAATGAAATTGAGTTCAGAGAACTGAAAATTGAATAGAAAAGAGCTGCTATGTTTTAAAATATAAATTCCTGTAGGGTGGTGAGGATAGACCTCTACTGAGGATTAAGGAGTGAATGCACTCTGCATATAAGTTAAGTAAGCTGGGTGACAATATACAGCCTTGACATATTCCTTCCCTAATTTGGAACCAGTCCAATGTTACATGTCTATTTCTAGCTGTTGCTTCTTGATCTGCATACAGATTACTCAGGAGGTAGGTAAGGTGGTCTAGTATTCCCATCTCTTTAAGAATTTTCCACAGTTTGTTGTGATCCACACAGTCAAAAACTTTAGCATAGTCAATGATGTAGAAGTAGATGTTCTTCTGGAATTCTCTTGTTTTTTTCTATGATCCAATTGGCATAGATCATATTTGGCAATTTGATCTCTGGTTCCTCTGCCTTTTCTAAATCCAGCTTGAACATCTGGAAGTTCTCATTTCCCATAGTGTTGAAGTCTCTCTTGGAGAATTTTGAGCATTACTTTGCTAGTGTGTGAGATGAGTGTAATTGTGTGGTAGTTTGAACATTCTTTGGAATTGCCTTTCTTTGAGATTGGAATGAAAACTGACCCTTTCTGGTCCTATGGCCACTGCTGAATTTTTCAAATTTGCTGGCATATTGAGTGCAGCACTTTCACAGCATCATCTTTTAGTATTTGAAATAGCTCCACTAGAATTCCATCACCTCCACTAGCTTTGTTTGTAGTAATGCTTCCTAAGGCTCAGTTGACTTTGCATTCCAGGATGTCTGGCTCTAGGTGAGTGATCACACCATCGTGGTTATCTGGGTCATGAAGATGTTTTTTGTATAGTTCTTCTGTGTATTCTTAATATCTTCTGCTCCTGTTAGGTACATACCATTTTTGTCCTTAATTATGCCCATTTTTGAATGAAATATTCCCTTGGTATCTCTCTTGAAGAGATCTCTAGTCTTTCCCATTCTACTGTTTTCCTCTGTATCTTTGCATTGAGTACTTAGGAAGGCTTTCTTTTCTCCACTTGCTAGTCCTTGGTAGTCTGCATTCAGAAGGTTTCCTATCTCCAGTTTATTTAGTTTTTCTTTTTTTTCCCTGGGATTTTATCTTGTCCTCCATCTTGGATGTAACTTTCTGCTTTTTCTTGCTGATTAACTTTCTGTAATGTGGTTTTTGTTTTAGTCACTGTGAGACTGTTGTTCTTGTTTCTTTTGTTTGCCCTCTGTTGGAAGAGGCTAAGAGGCTTATGTAAGCTTCCTAATGGGGAGGTCTTGTGGTGGGAAATACTGAGTCTTGCTCTGGTGGGCAGGGCCTTGCTCAATAGAGCTTTAACACAGTTATCTGCTGATGGTAGGGTTGCATTCCCTCCTTGGTAGTTTTTGCCTTGAGGCGACCTGGATCTTGGACCTAGGGATCTATGCTCGGGTTAATGGCAAACTCCAAGTTTTACACCAAAGGCAACCTTCCCAGACAGCTGCTGCCAGTCCCCCTGTCCTTGTGGTGAGAACCTGCTGACCCATGGCTTCACAGGGGACCCTCCAACTCTAGCAGGTAGTTTTGGTTCAGTTTCCTATGGAGTCTCTGCTCCTTTCCTCTGAGTCTAGGTGCACACAAAGTTTTGTTTGTGTCCTTCATGACTGGAGTCTCTAGTTTTCCCAGTGCTGTGGAAGTCTTTAATCAAATCCCTCTGGCCTTCAAGGTCAGATTCCCTGGAGATTCCCAGTCCCTTTGTCGTGTCCCCAGGCTGGGAAGCCTGATGTGGGGTTCCAAACCTTCACAATAATGGGAAAACTTATTTGGTATTATTGTTTTCCACTTTGTGGGTCACCCACCCAAGGTATGGAATTTGATTCTATCATGATTGTTCCTCGCCTACCATCTGGCTGCAGCTTCTTCTTTGTCTTTGGATTTTTTTTCCCCTAGATTCCTGCATCCTCCTGTAAATAGTTATTCAATAGCTAGTCGTGATTTTGACAGTCTTGCTGGAGGAGATGAGCACATGTTCATCCATCTGCTCCATCTTGAACTGGAACATCCATCTGGATCATCTTGAGGTTTATCTCTGTTGACTGTATTTCACTTGAGAAAGGATCGCATTTTCCTGCATTTTCTATACACCCGTCTGCTTTAAGTTGTGTCTTGGACATTGTGAGTGGCATATTGTAGACAATCTAGATTCTGTTATATTTCTTTGAGAATATTTATTTACTCCCCCAATCTCCACCTTTTTAAAAGCTATAACTTAACCTGTCTAAACTAAAACTGCAAACTTTGTGTCTCTTGCATTGAGTACCACATTAAATCTCAACTGTTTTTGAACTTTGTGCTGCTTGGGGCCTGCCTTATGTTAAGTGTGGTTTAGGGAGCAGCCATTTAGGCCAAGTTCACACGTAAAATTGGGGTTGCACCTCAGTGACTCTCTCCTTTGTTAGATTTGTCTCTGGTTCTCCAGAACAGTAGACTACAGGTTTTCTAATCAAAATTTTAGCTGCTTAAGCAGAATTGACTGGTGAAAAGAGAGAAGCATCATAGTATAAAGAATTCTATACTTAAGCAAGAAAATTTAAGATTTCCAAGAAAAAGTAAGCTTTCTTTGGCTTCATAAACTCCCTAATAATGAGAATCACTAATGTGTAGAATATAGCCACAATATGGTAGAAATTTCAGTTAAGACTGCTGTTGCTGCTGCTGCTAAGTCGCTTCAGTCGTGTCCGACTCTGTGCGACCCCACAGATGGCAGCCCACCAGGCTCCCCCATCCCTGGGATTCTCAAGGCAAGAATACTGGAGTGGGTTGCCATTTCCTTCTCCGATGCATGAGAGTGAAAAGTCAAAGTGAAGTCACTCAGTCGAGTCCGACTCTTAGCGACCACAGAGACTGCAGTCTACTAGGCTCCTCCGTCCATGGGATTTTCCAGGCAATGTAAATATGTCCAATTAAAACAGTATAATATTATTACATATTTTCTTTATTTTATTTCCTGTGAAAGAAGAGAAATTCATGATTGGCTGCTCATTATGCCTACTTATGTTTTCCAACAAAAGTCCTATTCAAGAACCACATTGCCTTAGAAATGCTCAGAAGTTAAATTTGTGGCTCCCTTGCCAGATGCACTCAAGCAGACATTGTCAAGACTTTTTTCTTTTGTAACAGAATCCAACTTTTATTAATGAAAGCACATTCTTCTAAAATACTTATGAAAATTTAGAAACTGTCTAAGTGAAGGAAAGATCAGCTTACTCTTCACACACACACACAAATCAGGCTAAAACTTTGTGAAGTTAACTTTTATATGACTAACAATAATATGGCTTTTTAAAGAAATTTCATTTTTAAATTTAAACCTGAATTTGTCCAATATTGTTTATTATATATTAATATGAAATAATTGATTAGACTGTATTTTTACTTTTTTTCTCATTAATGTAAATATCAATAATAGTGGGAAATTGTTTTCCTTTATTTTGCCAGATGTATTTTTTTATCTTCTCATTATCATTGTGTAGAATGTTCTTGAAATGATGCTAATACCATATGTGCTTTATATTTTCACATTTAATTGTAATCATTCATATTATATTTGTGGCTCTTAATGAATGAATTATACAAAATAGGTTTACAGTTTTCCCTCTTTCACATGATAGAAAGCAAATAATAGAAAGGTAAAGTAACTTGTACACAACATTTTTTTTTTTTGAGGAGTTAGCAAGAATGGTTTTCTATATTCTGCTTTTAAAACTGCTGTATATGAGTTCTTAGTCCAGTTACCAGTTCTATAGTAATGAATATAGTGGGTGTGAGTCCTCAGTTGCTCAGTCCTGTCTGACTCTTTGTGACCCCATGGACTGTAGCCCACCAGGCTTCTCTGTCCATGGGATTTCCCAGGCAAGAATATTGGAGTGGGTTGCCATTCCCTTCTCCAGGGGATCTTCCTTACCCAGGAATTGAGTCTGGTATACTAGCATTTATGTAGAGTCTTTGAGAAGTCTATTTTACTTTATCTGAGGTGTTGGAATATTTCTATGTACATTTTTCCCTATGTTAATATCTATTATTACTCATAATTATTCTCCAGTGACCTGTAATAGAGAATTGAAACCTAAGTGCCCAGGGAGTATTTTTTTAAATTTTTTAACTCATGAATAGTCCCCCTTTATGGTAAGAGGAGACGTTTATAAAGAAGAGAATAGCCCCTTCAGATTTCTCTTTCTACTCTCATATCTTAAAATATGATGTTATGATGTTTAGCACTAGCAATATATTTCCAAACTCTGGTTTGCAATATGTCAAATAATTTCTCCGTCTGTCTTAACACCAGGTAATTTTTTAAACTCTTCTGAGCAACAGTGCTCCCACCTAAACACAATCTACTCTGCTTCTTTCATAAAATAGTGATAAATGAGTAGAGCAGTGACCTTTTATAATGAGAAATATCATAAGACTGCCTTTCTCATAGTATTTCAAGTGCATTTTCTCCTGAAAGATCATAAGAAACTGCCTTTTATGCTCTTCTCTCTGTAAAATTGGCCTGTTCCAAATTTTGTGCTGATTTTTTCATGTGTAGAACCAGATGGGACAAAATTCACTGTATTCTATTAAAATAATCAAAGGCTTTGGAACCCAATGCATGTTTTTAGTTAAATGAACAGAATCATAAAAATAATATGGATATATCTGCTTTTTCATATTTTTGAAACTCAGTCAATATTGCTTTATATATTTAGATATCTGAGTTGTACAATTTCATCCTAAATACCCTAAGGGTTTAAGAATAATAAGAATAATATTATAATGAATTAAGAATTTGATAAAATAAACAGTTCTCACATTCATAAAAATAGTACTTAAATTATAACTTTATCATCTTGACCAACCCAGGCAGAACTGAAGCATCTGGGTTAAGTCAGATTGTTAGACATCATCAGTCTTTTTTTTTTTTCTACTGGTCCAACCAATGATACTCCAGATAGCTTGAACCAGTGGATGTCAGTTTCATTCTTTCAGGGAAGAAATTATTCCTGTATTTTCTTTAGTTATTACTTGTAATATGGAGAATAAACTGTGAGAGATTGTATGCTGATATGCAGAAATTTAGGAAAGACAGTAAACTCTCATCAGTGTTTCTAAATCTGGATAAAAACTTACAAACAATATTGTCAGCATAAAAATAAAAAGCAGTGTAGGAAAAGCGCTTAACACTTTGGAATTCAACAAAGAAAAACTTCTGATTAGAGAACAAGGGAAATAAGACATGAAATAAATAAGATTTGAAAATGATTTAAGACAAAGTAAAACTTTGCTTTGAAGAGCACATTTAAACTTGAGGACATTATAGAAGCAAAAGTAAGTGTGTTTAGAGAGATGGGTGAGGGCAGAGTTTATGGTATCATGGTGTATAAGCTGAGAAACTACTTATCGGTGGGGGCAAATGTCACGGGGCAGAGCACCCCTAATTTTTTGGCATCATTTTGAAAGGAACGCATGTCAGACACGTGAATGCACCATGATTGTGCTTCAGGAGAGTTCCTGTCCGCTCTACTGTTCTATTTTCTTTAAGCACAAGCGTGAAAATAACCCTATAAATAGGAATAAATACTTAGGGCTCAGACTTTAGATTCAGAGATTAAATGCCAACAATTTTAGGAGTACTGGGAGAGTCATGTGTACATACTTTGAGATTTCAGCAGCTTAGAATATGGTGGTTCCTCCTACTGGTGCAAAAGTGAAGTGAAAGTGAAAGTTGCTCAGTTGTGTCCAACTCTTTGTGACCCCATGGACTATACAGTCCCTGGAATTCTCCAGGCCAGAACACTAGAGTGGGTAGCTTTTCCCTTCTCCAGGGGATCTTCCCAGCCCAGGGATCAAATCCAGGTCTCTGGCATTGCAGGCAGATTCTTTACAAGCTGAGATATAAGGAGCAATGGGAGGAAATATTTAATTATAGGAAGTTGATGTTTGAGTGCTGTCTTTCCTACTGGAAGAGGAAAAGGCTTCAATTTCTATCAGTCCAATACTAAGCAAGCTAGAGAAAGGGATGACGGAGCCCTTGTTATATATAATTTATGTTTATAGGATAGTTTAATTTGTGTGAAATTAGCACATGAGCAAGAAAGTGTTAGGAAACTAAGCAATAGTTTCAGGATGGATTGTGAATGGTGAGGAAACTTTTGGTTTTGAAATAACATCCAAAAGATAGTTAAGTTTTAAACCCTAGAAATTTTAAAAGTCTTATAATCAAAATGCTACTCAGGAAATTAATCTACCAGTCATTTTAGGATGATTATATATAAAAGCAACTCTGGAGCCAGGGTATCTACTTGCAAGTATTAAAGATGATCCACTAATAAGTATTTATGAGAAAAGAGTGGCAGTGAAAATTGGGAAAGACATTCATGTGGGAGATTATAAATAATAAAATTATAGGCAATTGATTGATATGAGAGAGTAAACATTTTTGAATTTTCAAGCTTGAATTATAATCCAATGGAAAACATTTTAAAGAAAGTACTTTGGGGTGAAGTGAGTGGCCTCAGTTAGCCAGATAATGTAATGAAGCAAGTGTCACATGTACAAGACAGTGCTCAGAAAATTAAATATGTTGTGGGCAGATCTTGGAGATTGGCTGGAACTGAAGGTACACATGAAGATTTATCTACCTACAATTGATGCCTTCAGTCTAGAGAGTCTACCTAAATCGGAAGTTTTTACATTCACAAACCAAATGACAGCAGTTGATGGGCCAAGATTGACAATAGGTTTGAGATTGAGAATGGAATAAAGGTCTGAGTCTAATTCTGAGGCTCTTTATATAAATTCTCTTGGAAGGGTTTCCTTGGTAACTCAGGAGACAATGGTTTGATTCCTGGGCTGGGAAGATCCCCTGGAGAAGGGATAGGCTATGCATTCCAGTATTCTTGGGCTTCCCTGGTAGCTCAGCTGGTAAACAATCTGCCTGCAGTATGGGAGATCTGGGTTCTATCCCTGAGTTAGGAAGATCCCCTGGAGAAGGGAATGGCTACCCACTCCAGTATTCTGGCCTGGAGAATTCCATGGACAGAGGAGCCTGGCAGACTATGGTCCATGGAGTCTCAAAGAGTCAGACACGACTGAGTGATTTTCAATTTCCCAGAGAAGCAGAACTCTGAGAGTGCGCAAAGGAAAGGATAGCAAGTAGACAGCAATTTCTAGTAGGTGGTTTCTTTGATATGAATGTCTTGGGCAATGATTTTTAATATTAGTTTCTTCTATAAAGGTTTCAATTCTTCACCTCAAAGGATGAGTGGAAATTTCTCTAAGTTACTATATCATGTGTTTGCAACATATAACTGAATGATTACCAAATCATCACCTGGGTGGTTACCAAAATGGGAAAACAATGTAACATAACTTCAACTATCAAAAAGGGTCTTCTGAAAAGGAAGTTTAGCTCAACACTCATGTAAGAGAATCTGGCTTGAGTTTCATATTTTTCTCAACATAGTTTACAAGTACCACTTATAACACTTATGCCTCCTGTATGAGGAAGTATTGTAGAGACTAAAGCAAATACTACAGAAATCTGGCTTTCAATCATCATTCTGTTATTTCACAATTGTGTGACTTCTGTGCCTAAAATAGAGCAGGTAACATTTTTCTCCCATGGTTTTGAGGAAAGAATGAGTTTGTAAGGAGCACAGCATAGAACTGTGTGTATTGAGCATTAAGTAAGTTCTTGTTTTCCTTATAACCAAGCTATCTTCTGTGCTATAGCCCTAGGACTCTAATGACCTGTGAATAACCAAGGGTACCCAAGGAGAAGTTATCTAGTGTGCTGTTTTCTTGAGTTTGTGCTGATGAATTATCAACTTTAAGTTTCTGACCAGGGAAGATTTGGGAGGGCATGTAACCAGATACTTGTGTTAGTTGCTTCAGTTGTGTCTGACTCTTTGTGACCCCATGGACTGTAGCCCACCAGGCTCCTCTGCCCATGGAATTCTCCAGGCAAGAATACTGGAGTGGGCTGCCATTTCCTAAACTATAGGATGCTTTTTCTTTCAGTTTGGAAAAATGCCATAAAGAATTATGATTTACTCCATCATGGGTCATAGGCCCTCTCTTTAGAGGTAGGTTACTGTGATTGGAGATTCTACCCATATTATTTAAGTTGAAGGGAGAGGATAATTTACCAGAAAGAGGATGGGTAGCACTTGACATGTCTCTTATGGAAATTGTAAATTAAGAGAACTGTCTCCAATTTTTTAAGCCAGTGCCTGAGCCAAACCTTTTTCTCTGAGATGGAGAGGGAATATTTAGAATCATAGAACCTTGGAAGATGTAAAGGAATTTGTATCTAAAAGGAGTGATTTGTTTGTATCTTCTTCAATTTCTTAATCAATATCATAATTTTCAGCATATAATTTTTTAATTATGTAGGCATTTATTGCTATAAAATTTCCTTTCAGAATTACTTTTGCTGTATCCAATAAGTTTTTCTATATTGTGTTTCTATTGCATTTGTCTCAAGATAGTTTTTAATTTCCCTTTTTATTTCTTCTTTGATCCATGGTTGTTTAGGAATGTGTTGCTTAATTTTTACATATTTGTCAATTTTCCAGCTTTCCTCTGGTTATTGTTTCTAGTTTAATAATATAGTAGTTTGGAAAGGTACTTAATAATTTCTGTCTTCTTGAACTTGTTTTATGGCCTAACATATGACCTATCCTACAAAATGTTCCATGTGCACTTGGAAAATATGTATTAGGTTACTGTTGGATGGAATGTTTTGTATACGTCTATATAACCATTTGGATTATGGTGTTGTTCAAATCTTCTCTTTCTTTATTAACTGTCTGTATAAAAGATCTAGCCATTTTTTGAGAGTGAAATATTAAAGTTACCAGCTATTATTTTATTGTGATTTATTTCTCCATTTAGTTCTATTAGTATTTGCTTTATCTATTTATTGACAGGCAAATTCTTTACCACTGTGCCACTTGGGAATGCTCCTACAGAACAATCCCCTGGAGTAAGATATGGCAACCTACTCCAGTATTCTTGCCTGGAAAATTCCATGGACAGAGAATCCTGGTGGGCTACAGTCCCTGGGTCACAGACAATCAGACACAACTGAGCAATTGAGCATGTACATGACATATTTAAGTACTCTGACGTTCAGTATACTCCATTAACTTCTAAGTTCTTTTAAAGGATAAGAACTCTAAATATGTCTATGAAGCAGTCAGAGTACTGGATTATCATTTTTCTAGTCTATAAGTGAAAAAGCTTAAAAATATTTCCTAGAAGGGTAGTAGTGTTTCAATTAGAAGCCAAACCTTGGTTGACCCCGGGTTGGGACTAAACTTGAGGAGAGTTGCTTTGTGTCAGTGCTCTTGACTCAGCCCTCATCTTGCCTCAGGTCCTACTCTAGCCACTTTACTCAGCTTGGCAATGAGGCTTTTGGCATGCTAATTTCCTGCCATTTCTCCATGCCTGTAGAGGCTTGGTTTTCTATCCGATTAGAGGAGTTCATCCATTTTAGTTAGGGCATTTGTACTTCATAGCATCTTCTCTCCAAAAGCTATTTCTACAAATATTCCCATGAACTGCTGTAATTTTTCCTTTGGGGCTCTTCTCAAATGCTCAATTCTAGGAGGGAGATCTTCCCAGACCACCCTTCCAAAGAACACACTAATTCATTCTCTGTCTGCTTACTTTGGTTTGTTTCCTGTCACTGCACTCATCATTTCCTGACATTTTATCTCTCTCCACTTAAACTCCATAACAAGAAGGATTTTTTTTGATACTTTGCTTACAGCACATAAAACTTGAAGAGGGGTAGGATTGATTGTATAAATTGTATAAGTTGATGGCATATAAATGAGACTATATTAGAATTGGAATGTTTCTCAAAGTTCATAAAGGAGGTGGGAAACATCATTCACAACCAATGACTAAATTAATATGTTAACACTGAAAGAACATTCTTAACATGCAGTGTTATCAGGAATGTTAACATTCTTGCTTAATGTCTTATAAGAACAAGAAACCATTCAAATATACAGGCTTAGTCATAACATCAAGTATACAAGTTGCACTCTTTGGTTTTAAATGATTCCAAATAATCATGACTGATTGCTGAATAAATTAATTGATGGGTATTAATAGATGCAGACAATAGCATAAAAAATAGAAAATGTAGACAAAGTGGTTTGAGATTTAAAGCCAACTTACTGTTTTTTCCTCTAATTTTGTTGATGTCTTGTTATACTCCCAGAAGTAGGTACTTCAGTGTTTTCTGAACAGTCCTAGACTATTTCCTGTACTTTTTCATCCTTCACTTTTAGTTGGAGAAATCATGCATGGTTGCTGTGATGAGTGGAGAAGGAAATGGCAACCCACTCCAGTACTCTTGCCTGGAAAATCCCATGGACAGAGGAGCCTTGTAGGCTGCAGTTTAAGGGGTTGCTAAGAGTCAGATACGACTGAGTGACTTCACTTTCACTTTTCACTTTCATGCATTGGAGAAGGAAATGGTGACCCACTCCAGTGTTTTTGCCTGGAGAATCCCAGGGATGGAGGAGCCTGGTGGGCTGCCATCTATGGGGTTGCACAGAGTCAGACACGACTGAAGTGACTTAGCAGCAGCAGCAGCAGCAGCTGTGATGAGTAAATTAATTTCAAGATGTATAAATCAAAAGTGAATAATTTCATCCATTTATATCCCTATATCATTCTATAATGCAGCCCAGTATGCTTCTTTTTATTCTACATGGCCTTAAACAATTTTCTCCACATATATTTATAGAAACCAGAATTACATTGCCTGCTACTGTATAATTTGCTTTTTTTCAGTTAATGTGATAGCATGGTCACTCTTCCTTCCTTCCAGGGTTATAAAAGTATCTCATTTAAAGCTACATGTTATTTCTCATGGACATACTGCCATTTATTAAATCATTCTATTCTCTTATTGAATGGTATTATAATTGATTCCAGGTTTTTGCCATCATAAAGATGCTTCAGTAAATACATTGTATGAATATATATTTTGTACATAGTAGATTCCCAAAAGGGGTGGGGATTACCAGGTCAAAGGCTTTGTGTACTTATACTTTTAAAAGATAATGAGGGATTATTTTCCAAAAGATTGTAAAATAAAATATTTATCTTTAAATTTGCAAAGATTGTCAAGAACCCCTGGGCTTCTTGCTGTTCTATTTTAAATTCCAGATGATCCAGCTATAATTTCCAAATCTAAAAAAAAGGTTTATAACATTAATAATCATGGACATTACATGGAAACATACAAATATCTGTACAAATGCATAGTTTTCAAATTGTACTGAATTGCCTGAAGCCAAGTTATTATATTAAAAGTATGTTGAACTTTAAATTGAATGTTTGCATAAACCAGAATCTTCAGCTGCTCTCTATGGAGTATATTCAGGAGCACAGAGAAGAATAAAAAAATCAAACAAGCAAACAGACAAAATTTCTTACCTATTATGGTTATCAGAAGCAGCATATACAGGACTTATCATATAGTAGTGAACAAGTTGTTGAGAGAATTCTCAGGACTCTAGCAGCACTTTTTCAAAAAGTCATGCAAATTTCTTCCCTCAATGAGACAGCTATGCTGGTTCTTGGGATATACCCTTACCTTCCCCAGTATTATAACTAGGATTAATTCATAGCATAACTGAGTCAGAACCAGGGATAAAAAAAGAACAAGGGAGTAAAGGCCTTCTACCACAAAGGAACTACAAGAACTAGTCTCGTGAGCTGGGGGATTACATGCAGGACTGAATCCTGAAGATGCTTTATGAAAGGGGTCAGTACACAAATCAAATAAGGGAGAGCTTATTGATTTTGAAGCACTCCTGAAATTCAAGATTTAATATCCTGCCAAAGATCACAAGAGATGTGGACAAGCATGCTGTAGCCATGTTAAGTGAAGTTAAAGTGCTGAATTGTTTATGTCAGACAGCAGAAGCAGGATGAAAAAGCTCAGAGAAGGTAGCATGCTGAAGTGAAATACTGTAATGTTAGAAGACCTGCCATATTGCTGTGTTCTATGGAAATGTCTAGGGAATGCACCATTTATTAATATCATAAGGCTAGCTCTGATAAAGGCATAGAATCACCAGGAAGTTCAATGGCTATTCTCCACTGTTGCTCAGGTATGATAGTAGGAGAGACCATTACCTAACTGAGTAAAAAGCTATCATCCCTGTCCAGTTTCCAAATTTCAGTCAATTTCCAGACCTGTAATTTATTTATTGAAGAAAAAGCTAAATCCCCAGGAAAAGGACTCTGCAATACCATGACAGGCATACATGGTAATAAATCTTCATGTTCTTCCACAAAAGAACCTACAATGATTGATGTCAGTAACTGTACTAGAGAAAGGGGAATATTTTAAGAACTTAAATAATAGTTGTCACGGTATTTTTATTAAAATGGAGCATACGGGAACTAGGTAACAGAGCGTCTTGGCCATGGTCCAATTCACAGTGAACCTATTTTAGTTATTCTGTGATTTTTCCCCTCTGATGTCTGAATCTATTATTGGGGTGGACATACTAGATAGCTGGCACACACTCCATGTTGGGCCTTTGGCTTGCATGGTATGGAGCCATCATAGTATGGAAGGTCAAGTAAAAGCTTCTGGAACTGAACCACCTCTGGCAAGGATAGTAGATCAAAACAAAAGTCCATCTAGGGTTTAGGCATGGAAGGTTTAAAGGATGAGTGGGTGTTCATCCCTATAACAGATCTGTAGCTCTATTCACCAGTCTTACCCCTACAGAAACCAGACTAGATCCTGGATAATACTTCAAAGAAGAATTGCAAAGGAATGAAATAGAACAAACATTAAATGCAATGTTAAACACATTGTTCAACAGAAGGCTGTCTTGAAATAAAAAATGCTAAATTTACACAATAAGAAAAGATATGGCTAGGAAAAATTGATCCAGATTAGCTGCATGACATACCCTAGTAATATTATGGGACACTGGGATAAAAGGAAATTTTGTGTTTCCAAGGAGAAATACTAAATCTCTTATAAGGGCAAAAATCAAATTGGCTTTGCATTTCTTTTCACCAAGATTCAACATCAGCACTCAATGATGAACATACATACATGTTCTGAAGAGTATAAATATGTGAAATTGCACTTTAGCTATATCAATCCCAGTCATGCTACTTTGAACATGTAAAATTTAGGGAAATTTTTACATGAGCCTTCCTTGAGCAAATGCTACAAGACAATTTCTATGGCTAAGAGATGAGTGGGGAAACCAAGGTTAAAGGACTGGCAATGGAAAATATTTAGATTGCAACTATAATGAGTAGATTAGGAGAATAGAATAGGATGTAAATGTATGTAGAAGAAGTAGAGAGGACATATCTCATCACATGTGGTAAGGAGAAGCATGTTAAAAGATAAACTGAGGCATATTAAAGCATTTTAATTTATTTGAGCAAAAATAGATTCAACTGGGGCCCATGCCAAACTGGAACTGGTTAAAAGCACTCTGCTGACAGAAGCTATGGAAAACACTTATATATAGAAGATGTGATAGTAAAGATAGGAAATTATTTGGTAGGCTATAGCTTCAAACCTAGTTGGCTGTTTGTAAATAGTTGTCCTTAGGTTTCAATTTTGTAACCATAAGGCCTTTACAGGTTTAGATTTTTGGTTTGCTTATTTAGACTTCTATGACATTGGAGCCACTGCCATCTAACTGTCTCATTGTTTAATTAATTTAACAGGGGTAACCAAGTTAAAAAGTTTAAGTAGTTTCTCAGATTGCCTCGCTTTTAGTATATAACTAGAATCCTAAGTATATTGTTTTATTTTAACAGATCAAATATAAGCATAAGCATCTTTGACATTTCAAGGGTTCTAAACTAGAAAGAAAATCTTACTGGCTAATGTATATTGCTGAAGAAGAAAGTGTGGAGAAAGATAAAAGAAATAAGGTAAAATTAATATTTTGTAAATAGAGTGGTAACAGCATAATGTAAAACTATAAATCTAGTCAAGCTAGAACAACAGCAACAACACTTTATAAACATAAGAATTACACATATGTCAAAATGCAAAGAAATAAATCAACATGGAAAAGAATGATTAAATGATGCAAACAAAACCAATTAAATGAAACCAAATTGCTAAAATCAAATGTATTTGTCATTTAAGTAAATTATCTCAATTTATCTATTAAATTACAATTTCAAGACAGATCACAATGAAAAAGACAACTTTGAACTGCATACTAGGGAACTGTCTAAGACAAAAGTGAAAGAACCCCACTGTTGATATTAGATAAGATAGAAGACAGGTCTAAAAGTAAAAACTGAATTTCAACTTCTGTGCATTAAAGATTAATTGCCATAGTAATTGCTGTTCACTGGAAACAACTAGAAAACTGGAAAATTAAGTGAAATAATGGTTTTCAGACAATGGGCCATAGGAAGACTGACAAAACTGTGATGTCTGAGAGAAAAGAAGCAAATGAAATGGGCCCTAAAGTTTACCTAGGTTACTGACTGTTCGTAATTTCCTGATTACAATGCAAGGAGAGGAACCATCACAAAGACTAGCTGAACTGAGAAGACAGAGATCAAAATGAGGCAGGTAGAATTTGAAACTTGAAATGAAAGTGACAGATAAAAGGAAGTAAACAGAGGGAGAGGGAGAGCGCAAGAGCAAAAGAGAAAGCAAGGGAAAATAAGGAGTTCCAAGAATGGTAAATATGCAAATAATATAGAATATACTTTTTCTAATTTTAACTTCTTTAAAAGATAATAAAGTAACAAAATTGTATAGCTAAAAAAAAGATAAAATTGAAATAGAATTAAAAATAATATTCATATATTCCAAAAGAAGGCAAGAAAGGGAAACAAAAATAGAAACAAATGAGAATAAAGACTAAAATAGTAGATCTTAATACAGCTTTAACAAATTAAATAAAAATAAATTTTCTCAATCTGGCAAAAAAAAAACTATAAAAATTTATAGCTAATATTACACTTAATGATAAAAACAGAATGATTTTTCTCTAATATTAGACTTTAAACAGGAATATCTCTTTTCATCATCTGTACCCAAAATTGTACTGGATGTTCCAGCTAGTGAAATAAGGTAAGGAAAAGAAATAAAAGACACAAAACTGAATAGAAAAAGTGAAACTATTTTTATTCCCTGAAAATTTTTGCAGAAACTCAAAGGTAAAGACATAAAAAAGGATTAAACTAGTGAGTCAGTTTACAATGATTTTGGAATATAACAAAAGCAATGGGATTTTTATATGACAGCAACAAAAATTTGAAATTCGAAATAAAAATAACCTTTACAATAGCACAAAGACACATAAAATACAGACTATCCTCATTTTGCATGGTGTCATCTTCCAAGAAACTCATAGAAATAGGAAGTATATTTTTTGTAGTTCCATGGTAACTGAGATTATAATTAGGATACATTTTATAAAACTGTGCAAAAACTGCTGAAATATGTATAAAAATATCTGATAAATGCATTGATAAATCATGTTCATTTAGTGCAAGACTCAATATTGCTGAATTGAGGACTTCTCTGCAGATTGGTCTATAACTCCAATATAACTTCTTTAAAATTCCTATCTGGCTATTTTTGTTACGTTGCTATAAAACTTATAGGCTGATTTTAAACTTCTATGGAAATGTAAATGACCTAGAAAAACAAAAGTTTTGAAATACTTATACAACCAGATATTGAAACTTACTATAAAGTTACAGTAATCAAAACAATGTTGTATATTGGAGTAAACATGATTATGGTTTAGTGCATTAGATAAGGTAGTCCAGAAATCAGCTTACAAATACATGGTTAATTGATTTTTGAAAACAATTGCTATTATAATTGAATGGGGAAGGAATTGTTTTCAATAATCTCAAAACAATTCATATCTATGGGAAAATTATCCTTGGTCCTCATCTCAGAAAAACTAACTCAAAACATATCACATATGTAAACAAATGAGCTAAAACTATATAAATTTTGAGGAAAATATAGGAAAAATATCTACAACACTTTTGATTATTTGAGATTTATTAGTGAATAATATACCAAAAGCATGAATCATAGAAGAAAAAAGTTTATAAATTATAATTAAAATCCTCTGGGTTTTTTTTTGAAAGCTTCTATTTTTTGAAGCAGTTAAGAAACTGAAAAGGCAAGACATACATTTGAGAAAATACTTTCAAAATACCTGATCAAGAATTAGAACATATAGATAATTTCTTTATCTAAAAACCAAAAATCGACGGCTCAATTTTTTGGAAATAAACAGGCAAAAGTTTTGAACAGGAACTTTTCCAAAGAGGGTAAGTGAGTGGTAAATAAGCACAGAAAAACATGCTCAGTATCAATACTCCTTCTAGAAATGCAAGTTAATAATTCCACATGAAGTTACTACCACAAATCTACTAGAGTGGCTAAAATGAAAAAGACTGACAATACCCGTGTGGAGTGTACCCCTGTGGAGTAGTGTGGAGTGAATCAATTGTTACATATTGCTATTGTTTGTGGGCATGCCAGATGATGCAGTCACTTTGGAAAAACAGTTTGGTAATTTCACTCCAGTGTATTAACACAAGAGAAATGAACATATATATCCACACAAACATATATATGTGATTGGTCATTGTAGATTTACCAATAATTGCCCACAGCTGGAAACATTTCAAATTTCCATTACTGAGTGAATAAACAACTCATGATATTTTTGTACAATGAAATGTCATTCAGCAGTAGAAGAAAATGAAGTACTGATGCATAAGACAACAAAGAAGCATTTCAAAAGCATTATGACAGATGAAAGCAGCCAAATACAAAAGACTCTATACCACATAATGCCATTAATGTGAATTTCTGGGGAAAAAACCCACAAATTACTGTGATAGAAAATAGACCAATGGTTACTATGGGGCTACAGATTAAGAGATAAACTTCAAATGAGCACAAGTACACTTGAAGGAGAGATAGAAACACTTTTAAGTTGGTTTTTATTTTAATAACATAACACATTATTTGCTAAATCACATTGAAATGTATTCATGTCAATGTACCAAAATCTAATAATTTCTGACACATCTATTACTGTATACTTATCTTTTTTATCCTATGTATTATAGCTATAAATATTCTAAACCAACACTCTCCAATAGAATTTTCTGCCATTAAAAAAAAATGTTTATATCTGTGCTGTCCAATACAATGGCCACTAGCTACATGTGGTTATTGAACACTTGAAATATAGCTAGTGTGACTGAAAAACCAAATTTTAAATTTTATTTAATTTTACTTTAAATAGCAGAAACATAATACTTTATATTCTAAGTCAGACAGTTATACTTAGGATCTAAGTCTATTGTTTACTTTTTTTCTTCTGACTTTTACTCATGCTGCTTACCTCCTAATATGTTAGATTACCCTTTGGTTATGAGATCAGTACTTGATTTTAATCTTCCTGTGGAGGTTATTTTTGTCTACTTCTGCTGACATCCAGGATTTACCTCTGACTTGGGACAACTTCAGGCAACCTTGAAGGTCCTGGCTTAAATTAAGAGTTACAGTTAAAGCAATAACAACTCTTTAATACTAGCTTAAGACTCTTTATCCTCATTGTAGTATTACTTAGAACCAATTCTTCTAAAATCTTTGAATGTAGATGTTTCCTCTTGCTTGTATTTCCAAGAGTTACTCTGTCTGCTGAGATTTTCTCTCATTGAAAAGAATCAATGAGGCATTTCTAACTGTCTTATTTCATACCTTTTCCCATTTCTTTCTGTGGGGAGTCCCAACCTTCTGAGTAATAGATTATGAATATTAATTCATCCTATTCGTCTAAGCCAAAGACTGCTGGATCATTTCTGTTGTCATAGCAACTCACTTAGAGACCTGTTCATGTCATTTCTAATTTAAAAAGTGCCCTCTTTCATAGACTAAAATCATTTTGAAGCATCAAGAGTAGAAGCTTTAATCTGTGTTTTGTATTACATTACTCTACATTTCATTTGATCCTTTATAAACAGTGGTTCCCTGTAGTAATGGAAATATTATGTCTTGATGAGTTACTTGGCTTAACCATTTTGACACCTAGAATTTTCACATTCAGGAACACTTTGATATAACTTTGAAATAAATTATGAGACAAAATTTTTTATTTCTATGAAATATTAACATGTGAAGCAGTTTATTTCTCAATCTCTGATATTTGCTCAAGAAGATGAGAGTTGAGATAAGACATGCATTATATTTATAGTTGGTATGCTGTTCAGGGATGGAGTAAGAAATAGAAAAGTTTTGCTCTTTGGAGATGAGTTGAGGGTCAAGGCTGGGGAAAACAGTGAGTTAACAGTGAGGGTTGATATGTTTTATATTTTGGAACAGGCTAGCTGAGTTAAAAAATAGCCATTTCAAAATTTTCTACTATGGCTTAAGATAGCTGTGAAGGGCAAGGCTACCTAGCCCATATAGGGCTATGCATCCCTTGAACTATGTTCTAACCAGCTCATAAAACTCTGAGGCAAACAGATTGGTGAACAGCAGAGTCCTGTTCCTGGGACCAAGAAGCATTCTGTCTAACTTCTCAACTCTTTGAACTTGAACCACCCCTACTAATCATGACTGATTTGATACATTGAAGGGGCCATTAACAATGGCTGTTCTGATTAATGCTGTGTGGTGTGGCAGTAGTTCCAATTTCCTGTGACTTTCCATCTGGGTAAATAGCTGCCATCATTAGGTAATGGCTGCTTTGTTAGGATAGCAAGTTACTAAGCAGTTACTATAATCTAGTGTTAACATGATTTGATTTAATAATTAGTTATGATTTTCCCATTTCTACTTCTAGATGAATAGAAATTTAAAGCATTCTCTTTTTCTTTCTTTTTCTTCACTCTTTGGTATTTGTGCATTCTCTCATAAATATTATTTAATAATCATTTAAAGAATCATTTAAAGATTAAAGAATAATCATTTAAAGAATAATAGAGTAGTTAATGGCCACTGTAATTTAACTGTCATGGTTGTCTTTCATAACTGGATCATGACATAGGAAACTCTTGATTCATTTCTTCTTATGTGCCTAATTTCAGGAGTATGAGGCCTGGAAATAGTAAGGAGAGAAGTTTTATGTTCATTTCAGAAAAGAACCCATGACCCTCAGAGAACTAATGTGAATGGGGAAGAGTATTAAGCGTGGGGGATATATATGAAAATCTCCAAGCCAGAATACTGGAGTGGATAGCCTTTCCCTTCTCCAGGGGATCTCCCCAACACAGGACTCAAACCTAGGTCTCCTGCATTGCAGGCAGATTCTTTACCAGCTGAGCCACACAGGAAGTCCAATAATACCGGAGTGGGTAGCCTATCCCTTCTCCAGTGGATATTCCCAACCTAGGAATCGAACTGGAGTCTCCTACATTGCAGATGGATTCTTTACCAATTGAGCTATCAGGGAAGCATAAGACCACTTACCAAAATATATTAGATCCTCTTACACCAAAGGAATTTTAGGTCAAAACTATTGCTTACATGAATGTTGCATGATGTTGACTGTAGACTTCCGAAAAAAAAAGTCACATATAGCCCATTGCTCAGGCAAAGAAGAATTTATTGATTATTGTAGGAAGGAAGGATCTTACACTGACAGAATCCCAGTAGCATCTCTGAAGGGGAAGTTCAAAGATAAGCTATTTCCAACTTTTGGGCAGTCTGGCTAAGGAACTCTTTTTATACAAAATACTAAATGGGACTGAAAAAATTTCTTGATATGATAAGATGCAAAGAAAAGTCCCAAGGTGATACAGAAAGTCCCTTTGTACCCATTACCAAATTTCCCATACTGGTAGCATCTTACATTTGAATAGTACTTTTTTCACAACTAATGAGCCAATGTTGATGCATTACTATTAACAAAATTCCACATTTTATTTATATTTTTAGTTTTTTTTTTTAAACCCATCACAAGATCCCACGCAGACTACTATGTTATATTTGCTTTGTCTCCTTAGGCTTCTCTTGGCTGTGACAGTTTCCCAGACTTTCCTTGTCTTGATGATTTTGAGAATCTTGAAGAGTGCTAATCAGGAATATTGTAGATCACCTCAGTTTGGATTTGCTGGTGTTTTCCTCATAACTGGACTGGGGTAATTGGTTTGGGGAGTAAGGCCACAGAGGTAAGGACCCAGTCTCATCATATCAGATCAAGGATACCTGCTATCAACATGATGTCCCTGTTGATGTTAACCTTGATCATCTAGTGGAGGTGGTTTTTTTTAGGTTTCTATACTATAAAGTTACTCTTTTCCCCATCACTCTATACTGTATCCTTGGAAAAATGTCACTGTGTGCAGCCCACAGTGAAGGGGTAGGAATTAATGCTCTATCTCCTTCAAGGGGCAGCATCATATAATTATTCAGAATATGGAATTTTTCTGCACAGAAAATCATCTATTCTATCCCATTAAAAATTATTAGAGCAGTATAAACTCATGGATTTTTAAAAATATTTTCGGTTGTAATATAACAATGCAATATTGGTATTTTTACCATATTTTTACAGTTTATTATCCTGCTTTCCTAAATGTATGTGATATGAATTTTCCTGCACCAGTCTCTGTTTCTCCAGCCTCCTTTCCTGCCACTCATTTACTCATCAACTCACCTGAATTATATAAAATACTCCAAGATAACCTCATTATCAGTCACCTTAGGACATTCTCTGCTTTGCCTAGAATGTTCTTCCCTTTTGTATGTCATTGTTTAACATTCCCTTATTCCTCTGGACACAATTCGGCATCATTGGAAACCATCCCTGATTAACACCTCCCACATCCTTTGTCCCCCTTAGGAAACTTTTATAATTCATGTGGATTAAAAAAAATTTATTTTTGGTCATACCACATGGCATGAGGGATCTTAATTCCCCAACAAGGGACTGAACCTGTGTCCCTGGAAATAGAAACATGAAATCTTAACCATTGGGCTTCCAGGGAAGTCCTTTGTGGATTTCTTTTTAATAATTATTAAATATATTTTTAATTGAATCCTTGAGAGTTCCTTGGACTGAAAGGAGATCCAACAAGTCAATCCTAAAGAAAATCAGTCCTGAATATTCACTGGAAGAACAGATGCTGAAGCTGAAACTCCAATACTTTGACCACCTGATGTTAAGTACTGACTCAACTGAAAGACTCTGATGCTGGGAAAGATTGAAGGTAGAAGGAGAAGGGGATAACAGCGGATGGTTGGATGACATTACCCACTCAATGGACATGAGTTTGAGTAAGCTCCAGGAGTTGGTGATGAACAGGGAAGCCTGGCATGCTGTAGTCCATGAGGTCGCAAAGAGTTGGACATGACTGAGTGACTGAACTGAACTGAAATATATTTTTAATTACTGCTTTGCTGTTTTATCTTTTATTAAATGTGAGAATATCTAGAGCATAGCTCTACCTTGATAATTTCTGTATCTCTATGTCAGTAGGTATATAAGCTCCATAATCTGTGATCTGTAATTCCAAAATTGAAAGTTCCACAAGAGCTCTTAAAATCCAAAGACTTTTTTTGTCATATGGTGGGAGAACTTGAACTGATGTGAACTTTTGGTAGCAAAATCCTACCTGAATACCTGAACTGATGAGAGGCTATAAATAGTTTTTATTTATACCACTGCTTTGATGTGGACACGTTGACTGACTATCAAACCCAGACTTCACTGAAGATATTAGAATATATAGTATATGCATCTGTATTACCTCTGTAAATTTGAACAGTTCTGAATTTTGAAATGCATACAGTCCTAACAGTTTTGGAGTTTGGATTGTGTCCTTGGGTTATAGTCTCATAAAATATTAATATATTTCAATTTCAGGCATGTAACAGAAATAGACTTTCAGTCAATTTGGCAGAAAGATGAAATAATTACACAATATCTGAAACCAAATGGCTAGATTTATTACCTACCTAAGTAACAGAGAGATATATATTGACTAGACCTAGTCTCTGAACCGGAGAAGGCAATGGCACCCCACTCCAGTACTTTTCCCTGGAAAACCCCATGGATGAAGGAGCCTGGTGGGCTGCAGTCCATGAGGTCGCTAGAGTCAGACACGACTGAGCGACTTTCACTTTTCACTTTCATGCATTGGAGAAGGAAATGGCAACCCACTCCAGTGTTCTTGCCTGGAGAATCCCAGGGACGGGGGAGCCTGGTGGGCTGCCGTCTATGGGGTCGCACAGAGTCGAACACGACTGAAGCGACTTAGCAGCAGTAGCAGCAGTCTCTGAACAAAGTAACTGATTTTATATGCGCTTTGGAGGGAAGCGTTCTTTTGAAATTGTGCTATATAGACCAGAGAGAGTATGTTAAAACAGCTTTAAGTGTTTGTTGGACTGAATCTGCCACCTATTGACCGACCTTCAAAGCCTGAGGCTGATACTGATCTCCGTCTTACAGAGGCCGGTTCACTAAAGCTCAATGTCCTTGATTAATCACATTGGTTAAAATTCAGTCCTAAGTTATAGAACTGACATTGATTGATTCAATGAGATTAAAAGCTGATCCCCCAGATCCACTTTAATGACTGATAGTCTTTTTCCAGAAGCATGGACATGCTTTTTTTTTTTTTAAATTCTCAGTGTACACACTGAAGTAATTTTTTTCTTCCATAAAGTATATATTTAAGAATCTTGTCCTTGAAAACCAAAAGTATGCTCATACTATATTTTAGTAAAAAATTGATGAAATAATTGCCCTTTTTTTTTCATTCAAATGTAGAAAATAGATGGGACTTGAATATGGAAGCTCTGGCCAAAGCCGTAGAAATAATTTCAACAAAATTTGTCAGAACTTCTAAAACCCTTCTTAAAACCTCATTAAAATCTGTAACATAGAACATCTCCCATTCTTCTAATTTCCTTATGATATAGTTGCACTACAATCTTGGATTTATTTGCTGAACAAATTCTCATAGACAAAGCAATCAGATTGGTGCTGTGTAATTTCTGTTAGCAGCAAGGAAGTCCCTAGTGTTCCTGGCATCTCACTCAATTAGAAATTGCAGGATATTTTCTTCGCTCAAAAGGAAATATGTTAAACCTTTGGGTGTAGATGAAATGGCTAAGAGGGTGAAGAGATGAGGTAGCATTACCAGCGTGTGCACTTCAGTGACAATATTAAACAAGGCATCTTGAAAGGATTTTGAAATATTCAGTACTATAAATCCTATTGCTTTTTCATTAATGCAGTCTCAGTTTCTCCTGATCTCACACCGTGGACAGGAAAGTGAATGACTGCCAACAGAGTATAAAGTTCTTATTTAATTGCTTAAAATGATGAATTTGAAATAATGTAAAAAGTTTATGTGGAGGCAAAGAATTTTCTTATATTTCGTATTTTCTTCCCCTGTCTATTGATTATTGCCTGGGGGGGAGGTCTTTAATAAGGAAGAGTAAAATGTAAGTCGTGTTTGTGGTTGATCTATGTGTGCTCAGTCTCTCAGTTGTGTCTGATTCTTTATGACCCCATGGACTGTAGCCCACCAGGTTCTCTGTTCATGGGATTTTCCAGGCAAGAGTACTTGAGCAGATTCCCAGCCCCTCCTCCAGGGAATCTTCCCAACTCAGGGATTGAACCTACATCTCTGGTGTCTCCTGCACTGGCAGGTGGATCCTTTACCAGTGAGCCACCTGGGTGTAATGTTTATATTACAAGAATGGTTTGATTTGTAGATATTCTGTTCTGGGTAGTCCAAAAGACTTCAAGCTTCCTTCTAAAATACACTGTGGGGCTCTGCCCTGCTTACTTGAAAAGAATCTGGAGGGCACTCAGAATATTAAGAACATTGTGCTACAGAACAGAACCCCCAGAAAGAAGGCAGAAAAGTAAGAAAAAGATCAGTGATGTTGCTGGGGTAGATATTCTGTTCTGGGTAGTCCAAAAGACTTTAAGCTTCCTTCTAAAATACACTGTGGGGCTCTGGCTTACTTGAAAAGAATCTGGAGGGAACTCAGAATATTAAGAATATTGTGCTACTTCTTCAGAACCCCCAGAAAAAGGCAGAAAAGTAAGAAAAAAATCAATGATGTTGCTGGGGTGGGGGAAGAGTTCAAGCTCAATGAACTTGGAATTAAATGGTGAATAAGCAAAAAGAGTAAAATGTTTCATACCATCTACTGGAATCTGCATGTATTAGTGATTAACTGATAGGAAGTTTGGTTGCTTTCCAGAATATACTTTTCCTTTGCATTCCCCAGGTTTCCTTCTACATGGAAAGCTCATTCCTCAGCTCATTTTTATCTGTGAATGCCTGTGTCATCACTTTAGAAAGTCATGTCCACTCCACCTTAACAATCCTCTCCCAGTGAGCCATTACCCTCTGTCTTTCTTTCACAATACTTATACTACAGTATGTATTATCTTATGTAATTTTTAGTTTGCTTGTCGATTATCTGGTTCTCCCAACAGGAGATACTCCATGAAGTTTCAGTGGTATGCTGAAGCCAGCTCATATTTACTTGTAAAGGATGACAGTTATAACTGTAAACACTAAATAATAGTTTGTTACAGCACATCTCTTTTTAATTTCATATTCGGTGATGTTATTTTGGCAGCTTAAGATCAACCATTTACATAAGCAAATATGAGCGGCTCCAGCATACCAATGGACCTGCATGGTATATCTTCTGTTGGGAGAGCTAGATACTTAACAAAATTTAGCACGTCATGGTGGAGTATTTATACCATGGAAATTAGCAGGTGCTACACAGCAAAATTTTGTTTCCCTAGAAAGTTAATTGTTAATCGTTAATCAGTGCATGGCTGGTAAGGAAAAGGTCTGTATTGATTACTGACTGTTGGGTTACAGCACAGTAGCTGGCATGTAACAATGCTCAATAAATATAATTGAATGAATGCACAGAAAATTGAAGGGTTACAATTATTTTCACCTGGAACATGTATACTTAGATTCTAAGAATCTTATTTAGCAAGTTCAATGACTCTTAATTTTCATTTACCAGTAAACAGGCACAGCATTTATACTTAAAAATGTTTTCCTTACTTTTACAAGTATTTTTAGTACTAAGTACCACAGAGAATTTTTTTTTTGTTTTTTTTTGATGTACATTTATGGTGATTTTGAATCTACTTGTTTGTCTAATTGTTGGGAATAACATTGTTCAGGTTAATTGGGTGAGGAAAAATTCAGCCCTCTGACATGATATGTTAGATGGGTATATTGTGAAGAGCGCTGACTCAGTGAATCAAGACATTGGATCCAAGCTCTGATTCCACTACTAACCAGTTCTGTGGATTGAAGCAAGTCATTGCATTTTTCTGAGCCTCATTTCCCTAATCTCCAAAATGATAAGATTGACTTGAAAATACTTAAGTTTCTTTTGGTTTTAAGCTCCTATATTTAATCTTCTTTGCTGGTAATATTTGTATCTTTTAAAAAAATAATTAAAACCTATATCTAAAATTTAGTGTGAATTTCTATCCTGGGCATTCTTTCCATTTATTAATTATGCCTTTTTAATTACATGTGAATACCTTATATCCATGGTATGTGTATATTTATATGCATAAATATAAATATGAATATAAATATATAAATATATATATATATACATATATATATATATATATATATATATATCTCCCTTCTCTTGGGCCTTGCAGATGGTACTAGTGGTAAAGAATCTGCCTGCCAATGCAGGAGACATAAAAGATGCAGTTTTGATCCCTGGGCTGGGAAGATCCCCTGGAGGAGGGTAGGGCAATGCGCTCTAGTATTCTTCCCTGGAAAATCTCATGGACAGAGGAGTCTGGTGGGAGGCAAAGAGACATAACTGAAGTGACTTAACACACACACACATACACACACACATCCCTTCTCTCAACTTCTCCTTATTATACATAGCTTTGCTATCTTAATGTCCTTTCAAACACTTTTTCTTTTTCTTTTTCCTTCTGGAATCTGAGGCCACCCTTTCCCACAGGCTTCCCAGGGTTTATCTTCACCCTTCTTGGTCTATTTTCTACCAAACTTGCTTGTAGAACTCATGATTATGCCTCTTTGTTCAATGTGATTCCCCCTTTATTTTATTTTATTTTTAAATACTTTGTCTGTGTTTATGGTCTTTTGTATGGAATTGTGTTTATAAAAATGTCCTTTTAGTGTGTTCTTTTAAAAGTAATTATAGTAGATGGAAAACTGTCTAAGCTTGCCATTTTGTACTTTGTTATAAAATTATACTACTTCAATACAAATCTAAATTTCTTAATGTTCCAAACATGCTTCTTTATTTTTTAACCCAGGTATAAAATATATCACAAACTATTTCTTTGATAGGAAGCCTTTCAACATTTTATTTGATATTTCACTTGGAAAGGGAACAGCTCATTTATTTTCCTTTTCAAAAAACATCCTATAGATCCTAGAGCAGTTTAAAATTTTATGTTTTAAAATAAGTTGCAAATATCCATTGCTGCTTATGCATACTAAAGAAAGTTAGATTGTGCTTACACATTTTGCACATTAGCTGCATATGGGATACAGAATTGGTTTGTTGTCTCCATCTTCCTTCTTCAGCTTTTTGTCTGTGTAGATTTCATCATCTGCCGTTGGTTTAGCCACCTGGTCATCCTTCTTTATGTTTATTATATATAATTGCTTCAGCTTCTGTTACAGATTGAAAAATGTTTTCTTTTTCTAGAAAAATTAATTTATTTATTTTAATTGGAGGCTAATTACTTTACAATATTGTAGTGGTTTTTGCCATACATTGACATGAATCAGCCATGGGTGTACATGTGTCCCCCATGCTGAATCCTCCTCCCACTTCCCTCCCCATCCCATCTCTCAGGGTTGTCGCAGTGCACTGGCCCTATAGGATGCATGAGCATCCTATCTCATGCATCTAACATAGACTGGTGATCTATTTCACATATGATAATATACATGTTTCAGTGCTATTCTCTCAAATCATTCCCTCCTCACCTTCTCCCACAGACTCCAAAAATCTGTTCTTTATCTCTGTGTCTCTTTTGCTGTCTTGCATATAGGGTCATCGTTACCATCTTTCTAAATTCCATATATATAGATTAATAGACTGTTTTGAGGTTTTTCTTTCTGACTTACTTCACTCTGTATGATAGGCTCCAGTTTCATCCACCTCATTAGAACTGATTCAAATGCATTCTTTTTAATAGCTGAGTAATTTATTGTGTATATTGTACCACAACATTCTTATCCATTCATCTGCCAGTGGACATCTAGGTTGCTTCCATGTCCTAGCTATTGTAAATAGTGCTGCAGTGAACACTGGGGTACACGTGTCTTTTTCAGTTCTGTTTTCTTCGGTGTGTATACCCAGCAGTGGGATTGCTAGGTTGTGTGGCAGTTGAATTTCCACTTTTTTAAGGAATCACCACACTGTTCTCCATAGTGGTTGTACTAGTTTGCATTTCCACCAGCATTGTAAGAGGATTCCTTTTCCTCTGCACCCTTTCTAACATTTATTGTTTGTAGACTTTTTGATAGCATCCATTCTGACTGGTGTGATATGGTACCTCATTTTGGATTTGATTTGCATTTCTCTGATAATAAGTGATGTCGAACATCTTTTCACATGTTCGTTAGCCATTTATATGTCTTCTTTGGAGAAATGTCTGTTTAATTCTTTGGCCCATTTTATGATTGGGTTGTTTATTTTTCTGGAATTGAGCTGCAGGAGCTGCTTGTATATTTTTGACATTAATTCTTTGTCAGTTGCTTCATTTGCTATTATTTTCTCCCATTCTGAAGGCTGTCTTTTCACCTTGCTTATAGTTTCCTTTGTTGTGCAAAAGCTTTTAAGTTTAATTAGGTCCCATTTATTTTTCTTTTATTTCCATTACTCTGGGAGATGGGTCATAGAGGATCCTGCTGTGATTTATGTCAGAGAGTGTTTTGCCTATGATTTCCTCTAGGAGTTTTATAGTTTCTGGCCTTACATTTAGATCTTTAATCCATTTTGAGTTTATATTTGTGTATGGTGTTAGAAAGTGTTCTAGTTTCATTCTTTTACAAGTGGTTGACCAGTTTTCCCAGCACACTTGTTAAAGAGATTGTCTTTTCTCCATTGTATATTCTTGTCTCCTTTGTCAAAGATAAGGTGTCCATAGGTGCATGGATTTATCTCTGGGCTTTCTATTTTGATCCACTGATCTATATTTCTGTCTTTGTGCCAGTACCACACTGTCTTGATGACTATAGCTTTGTAGTATAGTCTGAAGTCAGGCAGGTTGATTCCTCCAGTTCTAGTCTTCTTTCTCAAGATGCTTTGGCTATTCGAGGTTTTTGTATTTTCATAAAAATTGTGAAATTATTTCTTCTAGTTCTGTGAAAAATACCATTGGTAGCTTGATAGAGATTGCATTGAATCTATAGATTGCTTTTGGTAGTATACTCATTTTCACTATATTTATTCTTCTTATCTATGAACATGGTATATTTCTCCATCTATTTGTGTCATCTTTGATTTCATTCAACAGTGTTTTATAGTTTCCTATATATAGGTTATATAGGTCTTTTTTTTTTTCTTTAGGTACATTTAAAGTATTTTATTCTTTTTGTTGCAATGGTGAATAGAATGGTTTCCTTAATTTCTCTTTCTGTTTTCTCATTGTTAGTGTATAGGAATGCAAGGGATTACTGTGTTAATCCCTTGTGGCTAAAACTTCCAAAACTATGTTGAATAGTAGTAGTGAGAGTGGCACCCTTGTCTTGTTCCTGACTTTAGGGTAAATGCTTTCAGTTTTTCACCATTGAGGATAATGAATGCTGTGGGTTTATCATATATGGCTTTTACTGTGTTGGGGGTATTATCCTTGCTTTCTCGAGGGTTTTTTTTAAAATCATAAATGAATGTTGAATTTTGTCAAAGGCTTTCTCTGCATCTATTGAGATAATCATATGATTTTTATCTATCAGTTTGTTAATGTGGTGTATCACATTGATTGATTTGCGAATATTGAAGAGTCCTTGCATTCTTGGGATAAAACCCACTTGGTCATGATGTATGAACTTTTTAATATGTTGTTAGATTCTGTTTGCTAGAATTTAGTTGAGGATTTTTGCATCTAGATTCATCAGTGATATTGGCCTATAGTTTTCTTTTTTGTGGCATCTTTGTCTGGTTTTGGTATTAGGGTGATGGTGGCCTCATAGAATGTGTTTGGAAGTTTAACTTCCTCTACAATTTTCTGGAAGAGTTTGACTGGATAGGTGTTAGCTCTTCTCTAAATTTTTGGTAGAATTCACATGTGAAGCCATCTGGTCCTGGGCTTTTGTTTGTTGGAAGATTTTTGATTACAGTTTCGATTTCCGTGCTTATGATAGGTCTGTTAAGATTTTCTATTTCTTCCTGGTTCAGTTTTGGAAGGTTATACTTTTCTAAGAATTCGTCCATTTCTTCCAAGTTGTCCATTTTATTGTCATACAGTTGCTGATAGTAGTCTCTTATGATCCTTTGTATTTCTGTGTTGTCTGTTGTTATTTCTCCATTTTCATTTCTAATTTTGTTGATTTGATTCTTCTCTCTTTTTTTCTTGATGAGTCTGGCTAATGGTTTGTCTCATTTATCTTCTCAAAGAACCAGCTTTTAGTTTTGTTGATTTTTGCTATGGTCTTTGTTTCTTTTTCATTTATTTCTGCCCTAATTTTTTATTATTTCTTTTCTTCTACTAACCCTGGGTTTATTCATGTCTTCTTTTTCTAGTTGCTTTAGGTGTAAAGTTAGGTTATTTATTTGATTTTTCTCTTGTATCTTGAGGTAAGCTTGTATTGCTATGAACCTTCCTTTTAGCACTGCTTTTCCTGAATCCCATAGGTTTTGGGTTGTTGTGTTTTCATTTTCATTTGTTTCTATGCATATTTTGACTTCTTTTTTTTATTTCTTCTGTGATTGCTGGTTATTTAGAAGCATGTTGTTTAGCATCCATAGTTTTTTTTTTCCTGTTGAAATCTGATATTACTGCATTGTGATCAGAAAAGATGCTTGAAATGATTTCAGTTTTTTTTTTTTTTTTTACCAAGAGTAGATTTATGGCCCAGGATGTGATCTATCCTGGAGAACATTCTGTGTGCACTTGAGAAAAAAGTGAAATTCATTGTTTTGAGGTGAAATGTCCTATAGATATCAATTAGGTAGGTCTAACTGGTCCATTGTGTCATTTAAAGTTTGTGTTTCCTTACTAATTTTCTATTCAGTTGATCTATTCCTAGGTGTGAGTGGGGTATTAATGTCTCCCACTATTGTGTTACTGTTAATTTCCCCTTTCATACTCATTAGTATTTGCCTTACATATTGCAGTGTTTCTATGTTGGATGCATATATATTTATAATTGTTATATCTCCTTCTGGGATTGATCTTTTGATCATTATGTAGTGTCCTTTTTTGTCTCTTTTCACAGCCTTTATTTCAAAGTCTATTTTATCTGATATGTGTATTGCTTCTGCTGCTTTCTTTTGGTCTCCATTTGCATGAAATATCTTTTTCCAGCCCTTCACTTTCAGTCTGTATGTGTTCCTTAGTCTGAGGTGGGTCTCTTGTAGACAGCATTTATAGGGATCTTGTTTTTGTAACTGTTCAGCCAGTCTTTGTCTTTTGGTTGGGATATTCAACCCATTTACATTTGAGGTAATTATTGATAAGTATGATCCCATTGCCATTTATTTTTTATTTTGGGTTCAAGTTTATAAACCTTTTCTGTGTTTCCTGTCTAGAGAAGAGCCTTTAGCATTTGTTGAAAAGCTGGTTTGGTGGTGCTGAATTCTCTCAGCTTATGCTTGTCTGTAAAGCTTTTGATTTCTCCTTTATTTTTTTAAACATAAATTTATTTATTTTAATTGGAGGTTAAATACTTACAATATTGTATTGGTTTTGCCATACATCATGAATCCACCACAGGTATACACATGTTCCCATCCTGAACCCTTGCTGGGTACAGTAATCTGGGTTGTAGATTTTTCTCTTTCTTCACTTTAAGTATGTCCTGCCATTCCCTTCTGGCCTGAAGAGTTTCTATTGAAAGATCAGCTGTTATACTTATGGGAATCCCCTTGTGTGTTATTCATTGTTTTTCCCTTGCTGCTTTTAATATTTGCTCTTTGTATTGATCTTTGTTAATTTGTTTTATATGTATCTTGGGGTGTTTCATCTTAGGTTTATCCTGTTTGTGACTCTCTGACCTTCTTGGACTGGGTTAGCTATTTCCTTCCCCATTTTAGGGACCTTTTCAACTATTATCTCCTCAAGTATATTCTCATGGCCTTTTTTTGGTCTTCTTCTTCCGGGATGCCTATGATTTGAATGTTGGGGTGTTTAACATTGTTCCAGAAGTCTCTGAGGTTGTCCTCATTTCTTTTGATTCTTTTTTCTTTTTCCCTCTCTGCTTCATTTTTTCCCACCATTCTATCTTCCACCTCACTTATCCTATCTTCTGCCTCAGGTATTCTACTGTTGGTTCCCCCCAGAGTGCTTTTGATCTCAGTTATTGCATTATTCATTATATATTGACTCTTTTTTAAAAATTTCTTCTAGGTCCTTGTTAAACATTTCTTGCATCTTCTCAATCCCTGTCTCTAGTCTATTTATCTGTAACTCCATTTTCTCTTCAAGATTCTGATCATCTTTACTATTATTATTCTGAATTATTTTTCAGGTAGACTCCCTATCTCCTCCTCTTTTGTTTGGTTTGGTGGGAATTTATCATGTTCCTTTACCTTCTGAATATTTCTCTGCCTTTTCAGTTTGTTTAGATTGCTGTGTTTGGAGTGGCCTTTCTGTAGGCTGAAAATTTGTGGTTCCTCTTTATTGTGATGGTTGCTCCCTGTGGGTGGGGTTGGACTAGTGACTTGTCAAGGTTTCCTGGTTAGGGAAGCTTGTACCTGTGTTCTGGTGGGTGGAGCTGGATCTCTTCTCTCTGGAGTGCAATGAAGTGTCCAGTAGTGAGTTTTGGGGTGTCTATTGGTTTGGTGTGATTTTGGGCAGCCTGTATTTTAATGCTCAGGGCTATGTTCCTGCTTTGCTGGAGAATTAGTGTGGTTTGTCTTGCTCTGGAACTTGTTGGTTCTTGGGTGGAGCTTGGTTTCAATGTAGGTATGGAGGCTTTTGGATGAGTTCTTGTCAATTAATGTTCCCTGGAGTCAGTTTTCTGGTGTTCTCAAGTTTTGAATTTAAACCTCCTGCCTCTGGCTTTCAGTCTTATTTTTTCAGTAGCCTCAAGACTTGTCCATCCATACAGCACAGATGATATACATCTAGGTCAATTGTGAAAAGATTCTCCACAGTGAGGGACACCCAGAGAGGTTCACAGAGTTGTATAGAGAAGAGAAGAGGGAGGAAGGAGATAGAGGTGACCTGGAGGAGAAGTGGGGGGGCGGGGGGTCAAAAGGGGAGAGACAAATCTAGCCAGTAATCAGCTCCCTAAGTATTCCTCACAGCCCAGAACACCGAGAGAGAGTCACAGAGTTATGTAGAGAAGAGGAGAGTGAGGGAGGAGATAGAGGTGACCTGGGGGAGAAAAGGGAGAATCAAAAGGACAGAGAGCAATCAAGCCAGCAATCACACCCCCTAAGTAAAAATGGGTACTGAAGATCAGATTCTTAAAGGTACAAAATTGATAACAAATACCAAAAAGCAAAGATTAAAAGTCTAAAGTAAAAATACAAAACAAAATCAATTTCAAAAATTATAAAAATACATATATATGAAATTTGCTTTAAAATAGGATCTATTTTTTGCAAGGTGATGGTAGGTTTTAAAAATGAAAATTAAAGGAGTATTAAAGAACTTAAACATTAAAAAAATGATAATAGTAAAAATATATCTAAGAATTTCTCTGGAGCTGTTGAGGGCATTGTGGGGTCAGTTCAGTTTCAGATAGTTCCTTGTTCCATCTGATACTTCTTCTCAAGGTCTATAGGCCCCTTCCAATGTTTAGTCAATGTTAACCACAGGGTTTTAATCTGTTGCACCTGTCACCCCCAGAGCAGTTCCCTCTTCTTTGTTTATTTTGGCCTCCACTGTTTGCAAGTCTCTTCAGTGTCTAATTTCTGCCCTGACATAAGGGGGTCAAGGTGATCACTTATTTAGGCTCACTTGCTCAGCTGTGTTGTGGGGAGGGAGGAACACTGCCAACAAATATCACTGGAGTGTGTGGGGAGTTCTCGCAGTGTATGGACTACACTGGGTTTGCCCCAGATCACAGCAGCATGTGCTTTCCTGGTCTACACTGCTCAGGCTCCAGGTTGCTCTGCAGGGGTAATGTTCAAAATGGGCCCCGTGTTTCATGCACTTCCCAGGTCTAAGCTGCTCAGGTTCAGGTTCTTGGGTAGTCCATAAAGGCACAGACTCGGTTGGGCATGCTTTTGTACCCATCCCAGGTCCGAGCCACCCAAGTGACCATGAAAGCACTGTCCCAGGTGAGCTATTTGTCTTAATCACCTCCCGGGTCCCAGACACTTGGTTTCCTGGGTGCACCACAAGAGCGCTGTCTCAGGGGTGCTGTGTGTCTCCTCTGGGGAGCTGATCTCTGACTGCGACCCTCCTGGAAGATATCAACTGTCTAGGTTCCCAAGAAGAATTGGTTAGCAACTGGGAGCCTGCTCACAGTTTGGTGGAGGATGCCATCTCTGGGGCTGAAATTGCCCCTTGCTTTCTGGCTCTGGCTGTTGCATGCCTGCCGCTCTGCCTCTGGCAGGGTGATGCCTGGTCTGCAGCCAGCTAGCTCTCCTTTGGTATTGGTTCAGTCCCTTGTTCTGTGAGCGGGCCAGGCTGTGCCTCATGTTAGAGCTTTGCATGGGAAATTCTCTCTCTCTCTCTCTCTTTTTTTTAATCTCTCTGGCTATCCCACATTTTGGGTTGCTATCTCACATTAGCTCCCTCAGATTGTCCTCAGGGCATTCAGGCCTGGTCCTTGCCCTAAACATGCAACCCACCTCTCCCTGTCCAACCCCTGCTCACTGGTGGTAGACGTGAGCATCTGGGCTACTTCTCCGCTGGGAGTTGCAGTTAGGAGTGTATTCTGTGTTTGTTTGTTTGTTTTCTCCTGTTTATGCTGCCCTCTGAGATTCCAAGACTCCCCACAGACCTGCTGGTGAGAGGGTTTCCTGCTGTTTGGAAACTTTTTCTTCACAACTCTCTCCCCAGGACAGGTCTCTGTTCCTAAACCTTTTGTCTCTCTTTCTGTCTTTTATATTTTGTCCTATCTCCTTTCAAGAGAATGGGCTGCCTTTCTGGGTGCCTGGTGTCCTCTGCCAGCGTTCAGAAGTTGTTTTGTGGAAGTTGTTCAGCATTTAAATGATCTTTTGATGAATTAGTTGGGGAGAAAGTGGTTTCCCCATCCTATTCCTCCACCATCTTCAAAAAAGGTTTTCTTATATACTCGGATATATATATAATTCATTTAAATCAGATTTATTTATTTATCAAGCACTCTGAGGGTGCCTAGATCTATTAAGAGTCTTTTACAAACATTAATATTAATTCTTACAATAGGACTATGGGTAGGTACTACTATTAGCCCCACTTTAAATATGAAGAAAGTAAAGTGAGGATAAATTCACTAGCTGAAAGACAGACTAGTAATGGCAGAGCTGAGACTTGAACTCAGGCTGTCCGATTCCACAGTCCAAGTTTTCAACCACTATGCTATGTTGTTTTTAAAAGAACTTTCCTTGAAATGAATCAATAAAAATCCCAGGAAAAAGTCTCTGAAGCCATGGAAATTCCATGTGCTATGAAATTTTATGTTTTCCACGCATGACTAATCTCTTTCTCTTACAATCCAGAACATTACTTTTATTTTATTTTTAGAGAGAAATGATTTGTTTAGAGTTCACATCAATCATTCACTGCTAGTGTGACAATACCTGTCTTTCAAAAGTCACAAAATACAAGGCTGATGCAGTCACCACCATGACATTTGTACACCATAGATTCACATGTCTTCTTCAACTGCCATCAAAAGAAATAATAAGCACATAAGAATCTTACATATTCTCTTTTATTCTTTAGTTAATTGATAATATCACTGGTTACAAAACCCACATATCCTCTCTAAATGCAAAGGACCTAGGAAATGTAATCTTCTGTGTACCCAGAATGAAGTGAGAACTAAAGAATGTCCGATGAAGCCTCCTTCTTTTCATCAAAGAGCTCAGTCACTCTTCCTGTCACATCGCAAATTGAAACACCCTCTTCCCATGAAAAACAAACAAAAACACACTAAGCTAAGACTTGTTTTTCTTTTCTTATTAAGGAAGGTCACATATGATCGTTCTGATCCTTTCCTGAGTGATAGAGATCAATTTCCATCTCTTTCTCAGGTGGCCAGCAAGGAAAGCAGCAGCTGCTGCTGCTGCTAAGTCACTTCAGTCGTGTCTGACTCTGTGTGACCCCATAAACGGGAGCCCACCAGGCTCCCCCGTCCCTGGGATTCTCCAGAGCATTGCTTTTAAAAGCCATGAGTTGTTGGGGCATATGACTATCTTAATTATAAGTGATTTACCCACTTTATTTTATTAAAACCTATCCTTTTCTGTATTGAATAGTACACATTTTAAATAGTAACAACTCCTATTATAAAGTACTTACCATAAATGGCTATCATTAAAAAGACAACAAATAAAAAGTGCTGACAAGAATGTGGAGAAAAGGAAATCCTTGTGAAGTGCTTGTGGGCTTGTACTTGGTGCAACAACTGTGAAAAAACGTATGAAATTTCCACAAAGATTAAAAATAAAACAACAACACTAATTAGAAATAATATATGGACACCAATGTTGATTGTAGCCTTATTTACAATATCCAAGATATAAAAGCCATCTATGTTTTCATGGGTAGATGAATGGATAAAGAAAATGTGGCCAATACATACAATAGAACACTGTTGTTATTGTCACTCTTTAGTCAGTAAGTTGTAACCAACTCTTTTATGACCCATGGACTGCAGCCTGTAAGGCTTCTCTGTCCATGGAATTTCCTAGGTAGGAATACTGGAGTGGGTTGCCATGTCCTTCTCCAGGGGATCTTCCTAAGCCAGGGAACAAACCCAGGAATACTGCATTGCAAGGAGATTTTTAACTGCTGAACCACCAGGGAAACCCCTACAATGGAATATTGTTGTTCCGACTCTTAGCAACTCCATGGACTGTAGCAGACCAGGCTACCCTGTTCATCATCTCCCGGAGCTTGCTCAAACTCATGTCCATTGAGCTGGTGATGCCATCCAACCATCTCATCGTTTGTCATCCCCTTCTCTTCCTGCCTTCAATATTTCCCAGCATCAGGTCTTTTCCAGTGAATCAGCTATTAACATCAGGTGGCCAAAGTAGTGGAGCTTCAGCTTCAACATCAGTCCCTCCAATGAATATTCAGGATTAATTTCCTTTAAGATTGACTGGCAGTATCTCCTTGCAGTTCAAGGGACTCTCAAGAGTCTTCTCCAGCACCGCAGTTAAATAGCATCAATTCATTGGTGCTCAGCCTTCTTTTTGGTCCAGTTCTCACATCCATACATGACTACTGGAAAAACCATAGCTTTGACTAGCTGGACCTTTGTCAATATAGCAATGTCTCTGCTTTTTAATATGTTGTCTAGTTTTGTCATAGCTTTTCTTCCAAGGAGCAAATGTCTTAATTTCATGGCTACAGTCACCATCTTGTGATTTGGGAGCCCAATAAAATAAAATCTGTCACTGTTTCCATTGTTTCCCCATCTATTTGCCGTGAAATGATGGGACCAGATGTCGTGATCTTAGTTTTATGAATTTTGAGTTTTCAGGCAGCTTTTTAACTCTCCTCTTCACCTTCATCAAGATAGGCTCTACAGTTCCTCTTTGCTTTCTGCCATAAGGGCAGTGTCTTCTACATATCTGAGATTATTGATATTTCTCCTGGCAACCTTGATTCTGGCTTGTGCTTCATCCAGGCTAGCATTATGTATAATGTACTACGCATATAAGTCAAATAAGCAGGGTGACTATATACAGCCTTGAGGTACTCATTTCCCAATTTTTAGCCAGTTAGTTGTTCCATGTTAGGTTCTGACTGTTGCTTCTTGACTTGCACACAGATTTAGCAGGAGGCAGGTCAGGTGTTCTAGTATTCCCACCTCTTTAAGAATTTTTGACAGTTTGTTGCAAGCCACACAGTCAAAGGCTTTGGCATAGTCAATAAAGCAAAAGTAGATGTTTTTCTGGAATTCTTTTGCTTTTTCTAGGATCCAATGGATGTTGGCAATTTGATCTCTGGCCCTCTCCCTTTTCTAAGTCCAGCTTGAACATCTGAATGTTCTTAGTTCCCATACTGATGAAGACTCCCTTGGAGAATTTTGAGCATTATTTTGCTAGCATGTGAAATGAGTTCAGTTGTGTGGTTGTTTGAGCATTCTTTAGCATTTACCTTCTTTGGGATTTGAATGAAAACTGACCTTTCCCAGTCCTGTGACCACTGTTGAATTTTCCAAATATGCTGGCATACTGACTGCAGCATTTTCATGGCATCATCTTTTAGGATTTGAAATAGCTCAGCTTAAATTCCATCACCTCCACTAGGTTTGTTTGTAGTGATGCTTCCTAAGGCCCACTTGACTTTTCACTCCAAGCTGCATGGCTCTAGGTGAGAGATCATACCATCGTGGTTATCTGGGTCATTAAGTTCTCTTTTTTTGTATAATTCTTCTGTTTCTTGCCACCTCTTCTTAATATCTTCTGCTTCTGCTAGGTCCATACCATCTCTGTCCTTTATTGTGCCCATCTTTGCATGAAATGTTCCCTTGGTATCTCTAATTTCCTTGAAGAGATCTCAGCCTTTACCATTCTATCATTTTCCTCTATTTCTTTGCATTGTTTACTGCAGAAGGCTTTCTTATCTCTTCTTGCTATTCTTTGGAACTCTGCATTCAAGTGGGTATATCTTTTCTTTTTTCCTTTGCCTTTCACATCTCTGCTTTTCTCAGATATTTGTAAGGCCTCCTCAGACAACCATTTTGCCATTTTGCATTTTTTCCCCTTGGGAATGGTTTTGATCACCACCTCCTGTACAGTGTTATGAACCTCCCTCCATATTTCATTAGGCAGTCTGTCCATCAGATCTAATCCCTTGAATCTATTTGTTACTGCCACCATATAATTGTAAGGGATTTGAGTTAGGTCTTACCTGAATGGCCTAGTCATTTTACCTACTTTCTTCAACTTATGTCTGAATTTGGCAATAAAGAGTTCATAATCTGAGTGACAGTCAGTTCCCAGTTTTGTTTTTGCTGGCTGTATAGAGCTTCTCCATTTTCAGTTGCAAAGAATAGAATCAATCTCATTTTGGTACTGACCACTTGGGGATATTCATGTGTAGAGTTGTCTCTTGTGTTGTTGGAAAAGGGTGTTTGCTATGACTAGTGCATTCTTTAGGCAAAGCTCTGTTAGCCTTTGCTCTGCTTCATTTTGTACTCCAAGGCCAAACTTGCTTGTTATTCCAGGTATCTTTTGACTTCCTACTTTTGCATTCCAGTCCCCTATAATGAAAAGGACTTTTTTTTTTTTTTGGTTGTTAGTTCTAGAAGGCCTTGTAGGTCTTCATAGAACCATTTAACTTCAGCTTCTTTGTCATTAGTGGTTGGGCATAGACTTAGATTACTATGATATTGAGTGGTTTGCCTTGGAAGTAAACTGAGATCATTCTGTCATTTTTGGGACTGCACCCAAATACTGCATTTCAGACTCTCTTGTTGACTAGGAGGGCTACTCCATTTCTTCTAATGGAGTCTTGCCCTCAGTAGTAGATGCAATGATCACCTGAATTAAATTAGCCCATTCTGGTCCATTTTAGTTCAGTTCAGTTCACTCAGTTGCATCCAAGTCTTTGTGAGCTCAGGGACTGCAGCACAACAGGGTTCCCTGTCCATCACTAACTCCTGGAACTTGCTCAAACTCAAGTTCACTGATTCCTAAAATGTCGATGTTCACTCTTGCCATCTTCTGTTTGACTACTTCCGTTACCTTGATTCATGGACCTAACATTCCAGGTTCCTATGCAATAATGTTCTTTACAGCATCAGACTTTATTTTCACCACCAGACACATCCACAACTAGGTATTGTTTCTGCCTTGGCTTAACCTCTTCATTCCTTCTGATGCTATTTCTCTGCTGTTTTCCAGTAGCATGTTGGGCCAATACTGACCTGGGGAGTTCCTCTTTAAATGCCATTTCCTTTTGCCTTTCATACTATTCATGCAGTTCTCAAGACAAGCATGCTGAAGTGCTTTGCCATTCCCTTCTCCAGTGTACCACGTTTTGTCAGAATGCTTTACCATGACCCATGTGTCTTATGTGGCCCTATACTGCATGGCTCATAGTTTCACTGAGTTAGTCATGGCTGTGATCCATGTGATAAGTTTGGTTAGTTTTCTGTGATTGTGCTTTTCATTCTGTCTGCCCTCTGATGGATGAAGATAAGAGGCTTGTGGAAGCTTCCTGATGGAAAGGACTGGCTCTGGGAAAATCTAGATCTTGCTCTGGTGTGCAAGTCAATGCTCAGTAAGTCTTTAATCCAATTATCTGCTGATGACTGGGGCTGTGTTTCCCTCCTTGTAGTTTGGCCTGAGTCCAAACTATGGTAGATGTAATGGTGAGTTCCTTCAAAAGGACAATGGGATATTACTAATCCATGAAAAAATGGAAATCTTGATATTTTCAACAATAGGAATGAATCTCAAGAGTATTATGTGAAGTGAAATAGACAGACAGAGGAAGATAAATACTGCATATTCTTACTTATATTTGCAATCTATAAAAACAAAACAGCAACAGATTCATGTATGCAGAAAGCAAAGAGGTTGCCCTTAAGGGAAAGGAAGTTAGGTGTGGGCAAAATAGGTGAAGGGAATTGAGAGTTACAAGCTTCCAGATATATGATAAAGAAGTCATGGTGATGTAATATACAATATAAGGAATATGGTTTATAATAATAACTTTGTATAGGTTTCCCTGGTTGTTCAGCTGGTAAAGAATCCACCTGCAATGCAAGAGACCTGGGTCAATCCCTGGGTTGTGAAGATCCCCTGGAGAAGGGAAAGACTACCTACTCCAGTATTCTGTCCTGGAGAATCCCATGGACTATATAGAGTCAGACACAACTGAGCAAATTTCACTTCACTTTTGTATGGGAATGAAGAGTTACTAGACTTATAGAGGTGATCATTGCATAATATATGCAAATATCAAATCACTATGTAGTATGCCTGACATTAACATAGTATTATTGTCAACTATATTTCAATAAAAGACAAGAAATTTTAAATTAAAAAATATTTTATATATAATAATAGTTTTAAGAGCAAAAAGCTTGAGAGCGTCTCCCCTAAATAAGACAGTGGGGGCTCATAAACTATACGAATTTGATGTTTTTACAGTCAAAAAGCTACCTCAACAACATGACCAAGATATCACTTAGTAATGCATAGATGCCTAAGTAAGGGTTTAAATAGATAGTATATGGTTAAAATATCATGAACATGCTACATATTAAGTATAGAGAAATCTAGTCAATAGCTAAAATAATTCTCTCAGTGATTAGTAAATCTGCTTAATGAAATCTAAATTGAAAGGGGCCAAGGATAATTCCTACTTTTGTTATAATCATGAAGAGAATATCCAAATTATTCTTAAATCAGTACAAAAGTACTGGTAGTCCCAGAACATTTTCCTTATTTTGCTGGCCTAGACAATATTGAGTGATTTCATAAGTGATAATTTCACTACAATTGGAGATAAGAAGTAAAGGCTGAGTTGGCTTATCTCATCCTCACTTCTCTCTAACTACTCTTTCACACTTGCCCTTTCTAAATCTTCCAAGCCTTCCCCACCTCCTGGTCTACAAATCTATACTGGATTATTTGGAATATATAATATTATTCCTCTTTGCAACACAATGCAGTTCTCTATAATGAAACCAACACCATCAAAATCTGTTTCTATATTCAAATCAGAAAAAGTTTAATTTAAAAATATTACTTCAGAGATGCTTAGGCCCAGTAGAGTATTCTGGGAACTAGAAAGGAAATATAAGAGATTTTAAAAGATCACCCTTAGAAAGAGCAGATGAATCTGATGAAAAAGTAGGAAATGATAAATTTCTGGGAAAAATATCTATTGAGATTTTCTTCTCTTTAGGTATCTTAAGATGAGAAAAAATTCTGAAAGGTGAATAAAGTTATATAGTGGAAATGGTACTCAAATCAGGAAAATAGTCAAAGATTATAAACTTCTTTTAAGTTGTGAACCTACAAGATTGCTTGCAGAAGTTACTTTGAAATAGTAATAATCAATTGGGTTCACCTTTAAGGGGAAAAGTATTCTTTAATGTATTTGTAAGGTTGGTGTTAGAAGAAAAAAGGTCAGTGGTTAACAAAATTATGAACCTAGTGTTACATCTTATCTCATGTTTTAATATAAAGGAAGACATTTTGTTTGGCCTCTTTTGATACAAAAAAAATCTTTGATTCTCCTTGGTGCTGGTTTTCCTTTTCAAAAGGATACTGCCTAGTGAAATTCTTAAATTTCTTTTTCCTCACCTTATTCTCTGAAATGTTCTTTATATGTTAGAAATGTTTCTCTAATATTCTAAAGCTGTTATTTTAAACATCCCAATTATGATTGTAATCTGTAGTTTTATTGCAATAAAATTTAATTTCTAAAGAAGGGGACTCCCAAATTTGTAAAGTTTAAGATGCTGGAAAGAGCCTTAGTTTGCTACCACTTTTTGAAAACTCATTGTATTATATTACTGCTATTATGTAATTCTAGGGAAAATCCAAATCCCAGGTTTGGACTTTCGGCCAGCAATGCAGGAAACCACAGTTTGATTCCTGGGTTTGGAAGATTCCCTGGAGAAAGATAGGTTACCCACTGCAGTATTCTTGGGCTTCTCTGATGGCTCAGCTGGTAAAGAATCTGCTTGCAATGTGAGAGACCTGGGTTCGATCCCTAGGTTTCCTATGGACCCTGCCTTATGAAAAAGTTTAGGGCTTCCCTAGTAGCTCAGTGGGTAAAGCAATTGCAGCTCAGTCTGCCTGCAATGCAGGAGACCTGGGTTCATTCCCTGATTCGGGAAGATCCCCTGGGGAAGGAAATGGTAACCCACTCCCGTATCCTTGCCTGGAAATTTCCATGGACAGAAAAGCCTGGCAGGCTATAGTCCATGGGGACACAAAGAGCTGGACACGACTGAGCGACTAACACACACACAGGGAAAATCCAAAATTTAGGGAAGTTGTTGGGATTAAACTTTATTTAAAATTCTGGGAAAATATATTACATATAGTCAGAAATTTTAATCCTTTCAATAAGGGGATGTTAGTAAGTGCTCTCGCTTTTAAGCTATTCTAAACATTATACTAAAGTCAATTCTAAGGATCTGTCTAAAACATTTTCATTAAGTGGGACTAGAGCAGATTCCAGATTTTTATTTAGAAGAGAATTTGACATAAATGACCCACAAATTCACTTTAAGAGGAAATAATGGCAGATAGAGGGCAGTGATTCTCTGAAGGAGAGCAATATATCTGCAGCATTTTAAGGGTTTTCAAGCTATACTCACCTTGGCTTCTACCATTCTGAGACAGATAGAATCTAGGGTGGTCACCCACCTGACATTCATGCCTTTGTGGAAAATCCTTCCTTTGAGGCTGGGTGAAACCTGGTATTTGATTTTGACCAGTGACAGAAGTGTTTGTATTTCACTTCCGTGATTATTGTACATTATATAAGACTCTATTTTGCTAGCCAACTGGCTCCATGCACTCTTGCTATCCTAGAAGTAGTAAGCAATCATGTTGGGAGGACCACAGGGCAAGGAATGGACGGTGATGGCTAGCAAGAAGCCTAGGCTCTTAGCCCTTAAGGAAATATATATTACAAACCACCTAGTCTTCTTGAAAGTTTGCAGTCAGGACTCCAGATGAGAACAGAACCCAGAAGATACCTTGATGGTAGCCTGATGAGACCCTCAGCTGAGGACCCACTAACCTATTCTTGTACCTCTGATCCAGGGAAACTTTGATGTAATGAGTGTGCTGTTTTAGTCCTTTAACTTTGTGGTAGTTTGTTACTTCACACTAGATTACTAGTATATATATATACGTACAACCCCATCTTAATTTAAAAATATTTCTTAGTGAAAATTTGGGTAGTCCTTGAAAATGTTTTATTTAAATACATCCACTAGATTCTTATTATAAAAAGGTAATGCTCCATATATCATTTGAAAACTTGTAAAATGATTGCCCCTTCCTCATGAATAGACAGTGAGGCTAGAGTGGATTTTAATACATTATGCTTCCCTAAAGCACTTTATTACCATGTCAAATTCTTACATTTTTGCTACCAGAATTTTTTGTATCTCCCAATGCAATATATTGCTCTAGGGGTTTGAGATCACATTTAGACAGAGAAAGAGGAGAGAGAATCAAAATAAGGAATGAACTTTGGCTAATTAGTTAAGCCATCATAAAATGTATAAAATTTGTACATAAAATTTATCCTATTCAAACTGGATCAACGGAACTGTACGAGAAGCAGTGAAGTAAAATTTGTTCACTCATGTCTGACTGTTTGCAACCCCATGGACTATAGCCCACCAGGCTCCTCTGTGGAATTCTCCAGGTAAGAATCCTGGAATGGCTTGCCATTTCCTTCTCCAGGAGATCTTCCTGACCCAGGGATTGAACCCAGGCATCCTGCATTGCAGGTAGATTCTTTACCATCTGAGCCACCAGGGAAGCCCATATGAGTGGGAATACAAGTGTATATTCAGTATGTGTATTGTTGTCATTAAGAAAAAAAAAAAAGAATTTCTGTCAACTAAGGAGTTTATTTCAAAGGGAGTATATTTCCTTTTGGAAATTAGTAACATTGATTAGGAATCAGGATGCTATAAATTTTATTCTTCCACGAAAACAGAATTTTGTATGCACAACTGTCATAAAAGAGGAATCAGATTGCTTTAAAACTAGTGATAAATATTCATGGGAATAATCTAGACAGATAAGAAAATAACTAGCTTTGTATGTAAGCTTATTTATCCCTTTATTTTAGAAGGGATTATTTTAGTAATGTGTTTAGAATAGTTAAAATATCTTGAACCAGAGTTGAAGAAAGAAAATACAAAGTTAGTAAGCATTAGAATTGAGGACTGTGTTGAATCTCCCTTGAGCTCTGAAGGTAATCCAGACCCTCAAACAATGCCACTCTTTCCAGGAGGCCGGAGGTTCTGTGAACAGCCTCTTTTTAGTTTCAAGTTTTAACAAATATGGAATTTAATAATTTTGTTTAATCACCCAGTTGAATTTTTTTTCTTTTCATCTTCCAAACTTTGTAACTGAGGCTCTTAAAGTTCACCTCCAGGTTCAGTCCATGACTCCTGGGAAATGTAAGAAAGACTTGAGTAATACTTCAAGGGCATGAGATGCATGGGCCTGTCTAAGCTGGCTTTTTGGCTTCATGCCCTAATTTCAGGCTGCTTTGGATAGAGTTCTAGCTCTGTATTTATTAGGTTGATAATCTTATGGACTTTCTTAACCTTTCCAGCTATATTTTTCTGCTCTCCAAAATGGAGATTAGGATGACTCTCACTTCATAGTAACGCTCTGAGAATTAAACGAGACACTTCATATAAAGTGCCTAGAACAAATATACTCTACAGTGTCAATAAAAGTTGGTAATGATGTTTTTTTTTCCCCCAACAACTAGGTTCTTTTGTTACCTTTTCCTAGGGCCAAATATGCTTCTCAGTTCAGCCTTTTTCTGCTTTGGTTTCCTGGCTGTATGTTTCCTTTGGTTAAACATCCTGTTTCCTAACATTCTGCTAGTGAGTCTTCCTAGATGGTCTGCCCTTCCTTTAATTCCCTAAGGTTGTATTCAGTCTCAGTCCCTTGCCATGGGTCTTTGGATATGTCTCTGCCATTCTCTGCACATATATTTTAGCCTCAATATTGTCCCTATTTGACTTTAGTGTAGCAGACAATTTATTAGATTGGATGTCAAGTATCCTCAGTTTTAATGCTGCCTATGCCACTAATAAATTGCATATTTTTAAATGATTGATTCTTAATCTTGACTAGATATTAGAGCTGCCTATTGCTGTTTGTTTTTGTTTAGTCACTCAGTTGTGTCCAACTCTTTGTGAACCTGTGTACTATAGCCTGTCAGGTTCCTCTGTCCATTGGACTTCCCAGGCAAGAATACTAAAGTGGGCTGCCATTTCCTTCTCCAGGGGCTCTTCCCAACCCAGGGATCAAACCCATGTCTCCTGCATTGGCAGGTAGATTCTTTACTGCTGAGCCACCTGCTGCTGCTGCTAAGTCACTTCAGTCGTGAATGACTCTGTGTGACCCCATAGACGGCAGCCCACTAGGCTCTGCCATCCCTGGGATTCTCCAGGTAAGAACCCTGGCGTGGGTTGTCATTTCCTTCTCCAATGCATGAAAGTGAAAAGTGAAAGTGAAGTCGCTCAGTTGTGTCCGACTCTTAGCGACCCCATGGACTGCAGCCCACCAGGCTCTTCTGTCCATGGGATTTTCCAGGCAAGAGTACTGGAGTGGGGTGCCATTGCCTTCTCCAGCTGAGCCACCAGGGAAGCCCAAATGAAAGTAATTAATGGTTGATATGAGGATGAGCTCCAAGCCCAGAATGATGATCATTCCAGGCAAACAGAACCAGAAATGCAGTTGGGTTAACACTCATAAATCAAGCAGTATACTATACCCTGTTTATAAAATGGGGGAGAAAATTAAATGATCATTTCAATAGATGCAGTAAAAGTGTTTTTTAAGATTCAAAGCTTATTTTGAATAAAAGTCTTAGTGGCCAAAGATAAGAAGGGGACATCTCTGATCTGATCAAAGGAACTGTGGTGAGCTGAGTTGGGGCCCCAGAGATATTTACACCCGAACCCCAGCCTGTGACTGTGTTATCTCATATGGAAAGGGGACTTCATAGATGTGGTTAAGGACCTTGAGATGGGAAGATGGTCCTCTATTGTGCACGTGAGCCAATATAACCCAAGGATCCCTATTGAGGGAGCTTGAGAGGAGGAGTGGCTGCATATGCAGGGCTGGGATGGTGTCAGAGACTGGAAGGTGCTGCTCCTGGGGTTGAATAGATTTTGCTAAATATTAAAAACATGGCAGTCATTAACCCAAAAATTATGGTTAGTAACTTTGGAGTGTGCCTAAGCTTATAAGAGTTTTGTTTTGTTGTTCATTTTTAAGCATACCTATGAGAGATACTGATTTATAGCCAGAATTAAAAACTACTTCTTTATTCATTTAAAATTTATTCAACCAACTTTCATTGACATCATAAAGCTAGTAGGACTTGAATGTACAATATCTAATATCACACAATCCTTACCTTCATCCTGCCTAGAGAGAGAACAAGTTGGGGCTTTGTCTATTTTCTAGCAAAATTTTTGGCATATAGTAGATGCTTAAAATAATATTCACCAAAGATTTATAATAGCTCCATTTTCTCATCTATAAAATGATTTTAGATTCAGTTCAGTTCAGTAGCTCAGTCGTGTCTGATTCTTTGGGACCCCATGAATCGCAGCACGCCAGGCCTCCCTGTCCATCACCAACTCCCCAAGTTCACTCAAACTCACGTCCATCGAGTCAGGGATGCCATCCAGCCATCTCATCCTCTGTCGTCCCCTTCTCCTCCTGCCCCCAATCCTTCCCAGCATCAGAGTCTTTTCCAATGAGTCAACTCTTTGCATAAGGTGGCCAAAGTACTGGAGTTTCAGCTTTAGCATCATTCCTTCCAAAGAAATCCCAGGACTGATCTCCTTTAGAATGGACTGGTTGGATCTCCTTGCAGTCCAAGAGACTCTCAAGAGTCTTCTCCAATACCGCAGTTTAAAAGCATCAATTCTTCGGCACTCAGCTTTCTTCACAGTCCAACTCTCACATCCATACATGACTACTGGAAAAACCATAGCCTTGACTAGACAGACCTTTGTTGGCAAAATAATGTCTCTGCTTTTGAATATGCTATCTAGGTTGGTCATAACTGATTAGTATGTCTCAAACACAAGTTTTAGGTATACTAATAAATGCTTATAATAGAAGGGTGTTTTAATGAAAAGAACAAGCAAAACAACAAATCAAGAAAATAAAACTTTGAGAAATATAAATGCTGGCACTAGTGGTAAAGAGCCTGCCTGCCAATGCAAGAGATATAAGAGACACGAGTTTGATCCCTGCGTTGGGAAGATCCCCTAGAGGAGGAAATGGCAACCCAATCCAGTATTCTTGCCTGGAAAATCCCTTGGATAGAGGAGTCTGGCAAGCTATAGTCCATAGGGTCACAAAGAGTTGGACATGACTGAGGTGACAACGTTAATTCATTTTTAAGAAAGTCACAGTGTATGTGAACATATTAAAAGTTCTAAGGAATCAGATGTGATTAAATAAATCTGTTCAATATTTCATGAAGTTCCCAAGTCCAGAAAACCTTTTAATAGTTAAATATCCTACAGGATAATATTTTATAAATTATTATTATTATTATTTTGTGTGTACATTGAACATTTATTACAACTAATTGGCAATGTGGTAAGACAGTGCTCATGTAGACTGAATATTGGTCACAATCTCAGCAAAGCTTAATCTGCCCAGCAGATACAAATGAAAGTTGTAAACTGTGAAAACCTTTACATACATGGAAGTATGTCTAAAAATGACATTGAAACAACTGTATATCCTTTAAAAATATTGTGCCCACTAATGCCATTTTACTTCATTCAACTCACACTTTCATGAGAGGTGGTGTCTGCTTTTATGTTTAGGACTTCCAATAACTAGGCAGTGCCATGGAAGGGAAGGAAGCTGCCCTAAAGTTTGCTGCACTTCTAAGTGGAGGGAAGCAACAGGGGAGTAAAATAAACTTGGCTGTAACAAACACCCCAGAAGGAATATTCATGCTTTAAACAATGACTTATTCAACACTTTGTGAAAAGAGCAACACATTTTCCATAAGATACTGTTTTTAAGAAGCCCTGGTAAGTTAACATTTCCATTTTATTTGGGAGGCATCAAAAATAATCCAACTAAGTGACTAAATGATTATGACCACAAAAAATTTATCTCAGGAGTCAAATGTTGCTTGGCCTTAAAAATAGCATGTTTACTATTATGAAACAGCTGATCTCTGTTCCTTGTACCAGGAATGCCTATGAAATATTTTTTAGTGTAAAACAGCATCATTCCATTAGTCTTTTGTGTATTCCCTTTGTTTTTAGGTGTTTACTTTCTAATAAAGGTCTTTGGTATAATTTAAGTTTTAACATAGAGTGAAATTTTCATTCATTTAATATGTGACTATGTCAATTCCCTTTATTTGCATATATACTGAAATGCAGTGGTCTTTGCTTTCATAAAACCAGGTTTCACAAGATTTTTTTGCCAAAGAGAATAATAAATGTATATTGCCTGAATGTGTCATACTCATAGATACACATAATCGAGGTAATGATAATAACCTATTCAAGAGAAACAGACCTATAAACTTCAAAACAGCCAGAAAAAGTAACTTTTTTTTTCCTGCATTCATTCTAATTCATACTTAAGTCCCTTGTTATCACCTGATTAACCAAAGTTTCCTTTAGTTAATTTAGTTAATAATAATTGTGTAGGCCTGAATGAAGCAGCTTTGCAGAACAGTAATACCGACAAGACATCATCTTACACCATTAGCTAACATGGGCATGAAGGCAGTGACCATCTACAGCGTGTGAAATCCCACAAGAAGTCTTCAACAGGGGAGGAGAGTTATGTCAGTCCAATTTCTTCAAGAACAGTATGTGGGGTTTCAGCTTCCTCCTGCAGTAGATCAGCCTGCTAAATTGCTTTAAGGACATTCTTGGATATTTCCTGAACTTCTCCTTCCAAAAGAAACTCATCCAAAATAAAATAAGCCTTCTCAAAATTAAAAATGGTATCAGGGTCACACACACTGCCAAAATACTTGTCAAGTAATTCCACATAAAGATGAACTATTTCCAGGGTAATTAGTTCATTGTCCTGATCCTCAATAGCATAGGAAAAATACAGACTGGCATATCTTTTGTAAACAATCTTCAGATCTCACCACTCAAGAAAGCTGCACATTTTAGGTTTCTGTGCTAAAACGGTTTGAAGAAGTTCTCTTGTGATCTTTTTCTTCTATTTGTCTGATTATGGGACACCCCATCTCTGCAATCTAAGCTTTTCCTGACCACTAAAGAGCAACATAAACTGCATGGCAGCCACGGGATGCGGGCGGGGCAGGGCTTGGCCACTGGCGGCAGGGGCGACTTGAGGGGCAGCCCCTATCGCTGAGCTGAGAAAGAGAAGCCATTTTGCTGTCACTTTATAGATTATTTTTGGGAAATACAGAGTACTTAAAGTCATTTTAGATGACTGTGTTTCTAAGTCTTCAGGAAAGACCTTTGTACTGTTGGAAAGGTCAGCTATTAGAATGCTTGGTGTTCCCATTGCTACATCTGAAGGAATAGCCCTTAACCAACTGAATGTACAATGAATAAGCTGGTATGTTAAATATGTGACAATAACCCTTCTGTGCTGATTGACTAGATAAGAATAGGCATGTGACTCAAGGGGTTCCCTGTCATAATCCACTCTTGGTCAATTAGTTTCATTCTCTAAGGAATTTGAGTTAAAGAATATTGGGTAAATATTTACAGCTGAAACACAGAGATCATTACATAAAGCGGAGTTGGCCAAGTGGTGCAGAGCATGTTTAAAAATCATAGTTGACTGTTTATGGAGCATGCCATGTCCAAGTGACTAGAACTCCCCACTCCCTAGCTTATATCATTTACTTTATTCATTTAAAGTAGATTTCTGACCTCCATATGCATGTGTTTGCATTCCATGAAGTGGAGGACATCTGAAATGGCTGGGTTGCCATATGCAGCCTTTAGAAACTAAAGAAGTGGTTAAACATTGGTATTTGGGCTGGCTTTCTGGTCATTCACCTGAACACCAGAAGAAAGAGAAAGGCAGTTGCCAGGAAAAGACATTAAAATGAAATGAGCTTAATTTTGTATGAAGGATATATTGGCTATTTTTGCTTTTGGTCAGATCAAAAGCAGTTATCCACTTTATCAGAGAATTAAAAACACTTCAGGCAAGGTTCTAACTGTTGGTACCTTACTTGAGCCCAACTCGCATGCTTTTTCCAGGGAAATGCTGAACTCCGGTGTGATACCTGAGTGGCATGAGGTTGGGCACTACTGAGAGCAAGTGAGAGAGAGAGAGAGAGACAAAGAAACAGAGAGAGACAGACTGGGGGGTAACATGATAGTCACCGCTACTTGTTCACATGGAAAACTCATTCTTCCTCAAGTGCCTCAGGTTCCCATGTTTTAAATTAATATGACCTGCTCAGAAACAGCCAGCACATCATGTTGTTTCTCCTCTGCCAGTGACAGCCTGCAGTCCAGAGCCTGGTGAAAAGAGTTGAACTCTGAATGCTACAAGTACTCATTTTCTTTGAATTACTTCTTTAACTTGACCAAACAGGCTTTGGGTACCAATTGTTGCATTTCCTTTTCTTTCCTATAATAGCTAAATTTGCTCACTCCCTTTAGGCACTTTCTTTTTCCTTTTTTTTTTTAATTTGGTGAAGGAACAGTGGTTATAATTTCAAATGAAGTTATTCAGTGGCACTTTTGTTGACTCTTGACCGAATCTTTTTTAGAAATAAAAGGTGGCATTGAAAGTACACTTCCACTTCATCAGCCACAGGTTACTCAATCCTAAAAAGGCTTTTTGAAATGCGGCTGCTTCTTAGGGAAGCTAATTTTCTATATTTTGGTTAATTCTGAGAATGAAAGAAAAGGTATTATTCAAGGTATTCATTTCAGAAATGCCACAAAACAAATACTTCTTAAACCTTTACTTTTGGCGTTATTGTTAAGGACCGAGTGAAGAAAAGCCAATAAGCAGAGTTTCTGATTGCAAAGAGAGAAAATCATACCTCTTCTACATAGACTGTTCAAGGTATCACTACTGTAAGGAGGACTTCAGCCAGAGGCAAAACCCAAAATATGTAAATCCTTTCCCAACCTGAATTATAAAAATATTCCTGTATTACTTGCTTCAGAGATTATAAAAAAAGTTTTTAATATACATTTATATATTTTAATTGGAGGTTAATTACTTTATAATAATATTGTATTGGTTTTGCCATACATCAACATGAATCCGCCACAGGTATACACGTGTTCCCCATCCTGAACCCTCCTCCCACCTCCCTCCCCATACCATCCCTCTGGGTCATCCCAGTGCACCAGCCCCAAGCATCCAGTATCATGCATCGAACCTGGACTGGTGATTCATTTCATATATGATATTATACATGTTTCAGTGCCATTCTCCCAAATCATCCCACCCTCTCCCTCTCCCACAGAGTCCAAAAGTCTGTTCTATACATCTGTGTATCTTTTGGTATCTTGCATACAGGGTTATTGTTACCATCTTTCTAAATTCCATATATATGTGTTAGTATACTGTATTGGCGTTTTTCTTTCTGGTTTACTTCACTCTGTATAATAGGCTCCAGTTTCATTCACCTCATTAGAACTGATTCAAATATATTCTTTTTTAATGGCTGAGTAATACTCCATTGTGTATATGTACCACAGCTTTCTTACCCATTCATCTGCTGAGGGCCATCTAGGTTGTTTCCATGTCCTGGCTATTATAAACAGTGCTACAATGAACCTTGGGGTACACGTGTCTCTTTCAATTATGGTTTCCTCAGTGTGTATGCCCAGAAGTGGGATTGCTGGGACATAAGGCAGTTCTATTTCCAGTTTTTTAAGGAATCTCCACACTGTTCTCCATAGTGGCTGTACTAGTTTGCATTCCCACCAACAGTGTAAGAGGGTTCCCTTTTCTCGACACCTTCTTCAGCATTTATTGCTTGTAGACTTTTGGATCGCAGCCATTCTGACTGGCGTGCAATGGTATCTCATTGTGGTTTTGATTTGCATTTCTCTGATAATGAGTGATGTTAAGCATCTTTTCATGTGTTTGTTAGCCATCTGTATGTCTTCTTTGGATAAATGTCTTGTTTAGTTCTTTGGCCCATTTTTTGATTGGGTCATTTATTTTTCTGGAATTGAGCTGCAGGAGTTGCTTATATATTTTTGAGATTAGTTGTTTGTCAGTTGCTTCATTTGCTATTATTTTCTCCCATTCAGAAGGCTGTCTTTTCACCTTGCTTATAGTTTCCTTTGTTGTGCAGAAGCTTTTAAGTTTAATTAGGTCCCATTTGTTTATTTTTGTTTTTGTTTCCAATATTCTGGGAAGGGGTCATGGAGGATCCTGCTGTGATGTATGTCGGAGAGTGTTTTGCCTATGTTCTCCTCTAGGATTTTTATAGTTTCTGGTCTTACATTTAGATCTTTAACCCATTTTGAGTTTACTTTTGTGTATGGTGTTAGAAAGTGTTCTAGTTTCATTCTTTTGCAAGTGATTGACCAGTTTTCCCCGCACCACTTGTTAAAGAGATTGTCTTTAACCTATTGTATATTCTTGCCTCCTTTGTCAAAGATAAGGTGTCCATAGGTGCATGGATTTATCTCTGGGCTTTCTATTTTGTTTCATTGATCTATATTTCTGTCTTTGTGCCAGTACCATACTGTCTTGATGACTGTGGCTTTGTAGTAGAGGCTGAATTCAGGCAGGTTGATTCCTCCAGTTCCGTTCTTCTTTCTCAAGATTGTTTTGACTATTTGAGGTTTTTGGAATTTCCATACAAATTGAGAAATTATTTGTTCTAGCTCTTTGAAAAATACTGCTGGTAGCTTGATAGGGATTGCATAGAATCTACAGATTGCTTTGGGTAGTATACTCATTTTCACTATATTGATTCTTCCGATCCATGAACATGGTATATTTCTCCATCTATTAGTGTCCTCTTTGATTACTTTCACCAGTGTTTTATAGTTTTCTATATATAGGTCTTTAGTTTCTTTAGGTAGATATATTCCCAAGTATTTTATTCTTTTCGGCTAGAATTTTATTAAGGGTTTTTGCATCTATGTTCATCAGTGATATTGGCCTGTAGTTTTTTTTTTTTTTTTTTTGGTGGCATCTTTGTCAGGTTTTGGTATTAGGGTGATGGTGGGCTCATAGAATGAGTTTGGAAGTTTACCTTCCTCTGCAATTTTCTGGAAGAGTTTGAGTAGGATAGATGTTAGCTCTTCTCTAAATTTTTGGTAGAATTCAGCTGTGAAGCCATCTGGACCTGGGCTTTTGTTTGCTGGAAGATTTCTGATTACAGTTTCAATTTCTGTGCTTATAATGAGTCTGTTAAGATTTTATATTTCTTCCTGGTTCAGTTTTGGAAGTTGTACTTTTCTAAGAATTTGTCCATTTCTTCCATGTTGTCCATTTTATTGGCATATAATTGCTGATACTAGTCTCTTATGATCCTTTGTATTTCTGTGTTGTCTGTTGTGATCTCTCCATGTTCATTTCTAATTTTATTGATTTGACTCCTCTCCCTTTGTTTCTCGATGAGTCTGGCTAATGGTTTGTCAATTTTATTTATCCTTTCAAAGAACCAGCTTTTGGCTTTGTTGATTTTTGCTATGGTCTCTTTTGTTTCATTTGCATTTATTTCTGCCCTAATTTTTAAGATTTCTTTCCTTCTACTAACTCTGAGGTTCTCCATTTCTTCATTTTCTAGTTGCTTTGGGTGTAGAGTTAGGTTATTTATTTGGCTTTTTTCTTGTTTCTTGAGGTATGCCTGTATTGAACTTTCCCCTTAGCACTGCTTTTACAGTGTCCCACAGGTTTTGGGTTGTTGTGTTTTCATTTTCATTCATTTCTATGCATATTTTGATTTCTTTTTTGATTTCTGCTGTGATTTGTTGGTTGTTCAGCAGAGTGTTGTTCAGCCTCCATATGTTGGAATTTTTAATAGTTTTTCTCCTGTAATTGAGATCTAATCTTACTGCATTGTGGTCAGAAAAGATTCTTGGAATGATTTCATTTTTTTTTTTTTTTTGAATTTACCAAGGCTAGATTTATGGCCCAGGATGTGATCTATCCTGGAGAGGGTTCCGTGTGCACTTGAGAAAAAGCTGAAATTCATTGTTGTGGGGTGAAATGTCCTATAGATATCAATTAGGTCTAACTGGTCTATTGTATCATTTAAAGTTCATGTTTCTTTGTTAATTTTTTGTTTAGTTGATCTATCCATAGGTGTGAGTGGGGGTATTAAAGTCTCCCACTATTATTGTGTTATTGTAACTTTCCCCTTTCATACTTGTTAGCATTTGTCTTACATATTGTGGTGCTCCTATGTTGGGTGCATATATATTTATAACTGTTGTATCTTCTTCTTGGATTGATCCTTTGATCATTATGTAGTGTCCTTCTTTGTCTCTTTTCACAGCCTTTGCTTTAAAGTCTATTTTATCTGATATGAGTATTGCCTCTCCTGCTTTCTTTTGGTCTCTGTTTGCATGGAATATCTTTTTCCAGCCCTTCACTTTCAGTCTGTATGTGTCCCGTTTTGAGGTGGATCTCTTATGGACAACATATATAGGGGTCTTGTTTTTGTAGCCATTCAGCCAGTGTTTCTTTTGGTTGGGGCATTCAACCCATTTACGTTTAAGGTAATTATTTATAAGTATGATCCCTTTGCCATTTACTTTATTGTTTTGGGTTTGAGTTTATATGCCCTTTTTGCATTTCTTGTCTAGAAAATATCCTTTAGTATTTGTTGGAGAGCTGGTTTGGTGGTGCTGAATTCTCTCAGCTTTTGCTTGTCTTTAAGGCTTTTGATTTCTTCTTCATATTTGAATGAGATTGTTGCTGGGTACAGTAATCCGGGCTGTAGGCTATATTCTTTCATCACTTTAAGTATGTCTTGCCATTCCCTCCTGGCCTGAAGAGTTTCTATTGAAAGGTCAGCTGTTATCCTTATGGGAATCCCCTTGTGTGTTATTTGTTGTTTTTCCCTTGCTGCTTTTAATATTTGTTCTTTGTGTCTGATCTTTCTTAATTTGATTAATATGTGTCTTGGAGTGTTTCGCCTTGGGTTTATCCTGTTTGGGACTCTCTGGGTGTCTTGGACTTGGGTGATTATTTCCTTCCCCATTTTAGGGAAGTTTTCAACTATTATCTCCTCAAGTATTTTCTCATGGTCTTTCTTTTTATCTTCTTCTTCTGGGACTCCTATAATTCGAATGTTGGTGTGTTTAACACTATCCTGGAGGTCTCTGAGATTGTCCTCATTTCTTTTAATTTCTTTTTCTTTTTTTCCTGTCTGATTCATTTATTTTTACCATTCTGTCTTCTATTTCACTAATCCTATCTTCTGCCTCCGTTATTCTACTATTTGTTGCCTCCAGAGTGTTTTTGATCTCATTTATTGCTTTATTCATTATATATTGACTCTTTTTTATTTCTTCTAGATCCTTGTTAAAACTTTCTTGCATCTTCTCAATCCTTGTCTCCAGGCTATTTATCTGTGATTCCATTTTTATTTCAAGATCTTAGATCATTTTCACTATTTATTTGGAATTCTTTCTCAGGTAGATTCCCTATCTCTTCCTCTTTTGTTTGGTTTGGTGGGCATTTATCCTATTCCTTTACCTGCTGGGTATTCCTCTGTCTCTTCATCTTGTTTATATTGCTGAGTTTGGGGTGGCCTTTCTGTATTCTGGCAGTCTGTGGAGTTCTCTTTATTATGGAGTTTCCTCACTGTGGGTGGGGTTGTACAGGTGGCTTGTCAAAGTTTCTTGGTTAGGGAAGCTTGTGTTGGAGTTCTGGTGGGTGGAGCTGGAGTTCTGGTGGGTGGAGCTGGATTTCTTCTCTCCTGAGTGCAATGAAGTGTCCAGTAATGAGTTATGAGATGTCAATGGTTTTGGAGTAACTTTGGGCTGCCAGTATATTGGAGCTCAGGGCTGTGTTCCTGTGTTGCTGGAGAATTTGTGCCGTATGTCTTGCTCTGGAACTTGTTGGCCCTTGGGTAGTGCTTAGTTTCAGTGTAGGTATGGAGGCATTTGATGAGCTCCTGTCATTAATGTTCCCTGGATTCAGGAGTTCTCTGGTGTTCTCAAGGTTTGGACTTAAGCCTCCTGCTTCTGGTTTTCAGTCTTATTTTTACAGTAATCTCAAGACTTTTCCTTCAATACAGCACTGTTGATAAAACATCTAGGTTAAAGATGAAAAGTTTCTCCATAGTAAGGGACACCTAGAGAGGTTCACAGAGTTACATGGAGAAGAGAAGAGGGAGGAGAGTGTTAGAGGTGACCCGAATGAGATGAAGTAGAATCAATAGAGGAGAGAGCAAGCTAGCCAGTAATCAATTCCTTATGTGCACTCCACAACAGGACCACTCAGAGATCTTCATGGAGTTATACAGAGAAGAGGGAGGAAGGACATAGAGGTGACCAGGAGGATAAAAGGGGGGGAATGAAAAGGAGAGAGTTAGATCCAGCCAGTAATCGGTTTCCTAAGTGTTCTCCACCGTCTGGAACACACAGAGATTCACAGAGTTGGGTAGAGAAAAGAGGGGGGTAGGGAGGAGGCAGAGGCGACCTGGTGGAGAAAAAGGAGAGTCCAAAGGGGGAGAGAGCAGTCAAGCCAGTAATCTCGCTCCCAAGTAAAAATGGGTACTGAATATTGGGTTCTTAAAGTACAAAATTGATAAAAAATACCAAAAAGCAAAGATTAAAAATCTAGAGTAGAGTTTGGAATTTCAAAAATATAATATTAAAGAAAAGAAGAAAAAAAAAAGATTAAAAAAAACCCTAAGTCACAATAATTATATATATATATATATATATATATATATATATATATATATATGAAGTTTGCTCTTTTCCCCAAAGTGATAGTAGGTTATGAAAGTGAAAATTAAAGGAGTAATAGAGGACTTAAAAATTTTTAAAGTTAAAAAAAAAAGAGTGATCATAAAAATAGTAAAAATATATATAGGACTTTCTCTGGTGGTGTGGGCAGTGTGGGGTCAGTTCATTTTCAGATAGTTCCTTGTTCCAGTTTATATTTCTCAAGATCTATAGGCCCCTTCCTATGTAGTCGGTACTAACTACAGAGTTTTAATCTATTGTACCTGTCACTTCCAAGGTGGTTCCCTCTGTTTTAGCTTCTTCTGTTTGCTGGTCTCTTCAGTGTCTGATTTCCACCCTAACACAAGGGGGGGCGGTGATGGACACTTTTTTAGGCTCACTTGTTCAGTGGCACTGTGGGGAGGCAGGGACGCTGCAAACAAATAACACTAGCATGTGCTCACAGTGTCTCAGCCACACTGGGCCTGCCTCCGCTCATGCTGCGTGTGCCCTCCCTGCCCACACTGCTCAGGCTCTAGGTTGCTCCCCCGGGAACCATCCGAGGCCAGCCCTGGGCTTGCGTGCACCTCCCAGGTCTAAGCTGCTCAGGTTCAGGCAGTCAGGTAGTCCTCAGAGGTGCAGACTCGGTTGGGCCTGTGTTTTGTGCCCTTCCCAGGTCCCAGCAGCTCAGGTACTGAGGTGTTTGGCGAGCATAGTCACTGCAACTTATTGCCTCCCCTGTCCCTGGTGCTCAGTTTTCTGGGTGTACAACTGGCGCACCTTCTCAGGCGGATGTTGACTGTCCAGAACTCTAAGAAGTCTTAGTTAGCAAAGAAGCCTGCTTGCAGTTTGGTAGATAATGTCTCTCTGGGGCTGCAATTGCCCCATTCTGGCTCTGGCTGCCTGTCACCGGAGGGGGATGGTCTGCAGCCAGCTATCTCTGTTCAGTCCTTTGTTCTGTGCACAGGCCTGGAGGTATCTTACGTAGGGCTGGCTTTTTGCTTGGTAGTTATCCCACAGTCTGGTTTGCTAGCCCAAGTTAGTTAGCTCAGATTGCCCTCAGGCATTCAGGCCAGATCCTTACTCTAAGCAATGCAGCAGTGCCTCCCTGCCCACCCCCCGCTTGCTAGTTGTGGGTGCAGGCATCTGTGCTGCTTCTCCACTGGGGGAGTTACCGTTGAGCTTATAATCTGTGAGTTTTAATTATTTATTTATTTATTTTTCCTCCCAGTTATGTTGCCCTCTGTGCTGCCAAGGCTCGCCACAGATTTGGCAGTGAGAGTGTTTTCTGGTGTTTGGAGACTTCTCTCTTTTTAAGACTCCCTTCCTGAGACAGAGCTCCATCCCTGCCTCTTTTGTCTCTTTTTTTGTGTTTTATATTTTTTCCTACCTCCTTTTGAAGACAATGGGCTGCTTTTCTGGGTGCTTGATGTCCTCTGCCGGCATTCAGAAGTTGTTTTGTGCAATTTACTCAGCGTTTAAATGTTCTTTTGATGAATTTGCGGGGCAGAAAGTGGTCTTCCCATCCTATTCCTCCACCATCTTCTCAAAATTGTAATATGAGAAAAAATTATCACAAATATTTACAATTCTGCTTTCCATATTACCAAACTAGAGTTCTTTAAACTGTGCCAGTGTCCTTTCTCACCTGTCACTAGACAGCGTTTAAATGCCTCCAAACAGTTGATGGGGAAGCTTCATTTAATAATTCTATTTCTCTGTACTACTGGAAAAAATTACTGTGCCAGAGAACCATATATCATAGCTTTGTCCTTTATAAAATGATTGCATATGTATCAAAATTGGTTCCAGTTGAACAATTTTATATCTGAATTTTATATCAATCTAGCACCAGCATTAAGACCCTGAGTTTAGTAGTGAACGAAATTTGGGTTCAAATCATGACTTGTAAGTGCTTCCCAGGTAGCTCGGTGGTTAAGAATCTACTTGCCAATGCAGGAGCCATAGGAGACATGGCTTCGATCCCTGGGTTAGGAAGATCCTGGGAGGAAGAAATGACAACCCACCCCAGTGTTCTTGCCAGGATAATCCCATGGACAGAGGAGCCCGGTGGACTATAGTCCATGGGGTTGCAAAAGAGTCAGACATGACTGAGCATTCACACATGCACATGACATGCAAATTTCTAGTTGTCTGTAGGTGAGTTAACTTGATCTCTCTGCCTCACATGCCTGTAATGAATGTTGGGTATATATTTATAATGTCTACTATAAGTAGTATATGTAATTTTTAACTGTATAACAAAATTAGTATGTTTATGAAACATCTGAGTATAAAGGAGAGAAATTCTAGTGTTTTGTAATCTGAAGATAACAATGAGCTGAAAGCAAATAGATTTTTGACGTTATTTTTCATATCTAATTCATCAAATAGCTTTTTGTGCACTTTTTAAGATTCTTTAACTTATCCAAGGTCATAGGCTATATAAATAAAAATAAAACTGAAATTTAGTACTCAATAGGCAGAGGATTGAATATTGAGTTATTAACTTAAAATATAGATTATTAGAAAATATTCAGAATTTAGTACATAGAGAAATAATATGAAGAATAAAGCAAATTGTGAGCAATCTGAGGCATGAGGACTAGGCTGTATCCAATTATTTACCCCTGACCTATCAAAAGGAAAGAGAGAGAGAGAGAGAAAAAAAAAAAAAAAAGAACAAAGAAGGAAGGGAGGGAGGGAAACACAGAGTATGGATAATAAAAAAATTATGAGATCATAAATTTAAGCCTTAATATATCAATATTTACTCCATATTTAAACTGATTTAACTTTGAATAAAAATAAATTAATTAAAGTTCAGATAATGTGGGCAGAAGATTTAAACTGGAATTTAAAGTAACCAAGAAGCATATGAAATGATTTTCATTATCTACTTAGTCATAAGAGAAATATAAACACACATGAATATCAGATATCATTAAGTAACAGATTGCTAGAATTAAAAACATTCCATTATCCAGTGTTGGAGAATGTGGAGCAATTGGAATTCATCTCAAGTTAATTGATTACTTTGGAAAGGAGGGGAGGAGCAGTACCTGGAATGAATTATGAAAGACCTCAAGTATGCTGATAATATTTTATTTACTGATCTCAGTAGTAATTATGTGGGTTGTTAATGAAAAGCATTAATCTGTGTACTTATGGTATGCATATTTCTAAAGATCTTTGATAGAAATAATCAATTCTTTTTACTGGTAAGCTTAATATTCCCACTAGGAAATCTAGTAAAACTATAATTTACAGATTTATTGCAACATACACTATTGGAAACTTTACACACTATTACAAACTTAAGATTGAGGTTGCAAATTTGAATTCCTTTAAATATTTCTGGAAAGGATAAAATTGTGGTAAATGACTAAAAAAAGTTGAAGTGAATATGAAAAGACCTATTCAAGGAATTTATGCTGTTGTTTAATGTAGTAGGTGGTATTGAATTTTATTTTTATGTGCCAGGTAGGTAAATGCCAGAAAAAATGATTACCTAAAACTCCAAAAAGTTTTGTTACCTTGAACTTCAAAATCTGTTCTGGTTATGTGACCTTTCAAAATTCTCTCATGTCCTAATGCTAGAGAAAATGAAATTTGTGAATAACCTCTCAGTACATTTGCAACAATTCTTTCTTATGAATACAATGCCACTTCTTTTTTATCATTCAGATCTTAAACTTAGTCCTTTCATCCAGAATAACCTTATTCTGTCTCCAAAGTGTATAATCCTACTTTTGCATTTCTTCCAAAAACTAATTGTCATAGTGCTGCACTCAATATGCCAGCAAATTTGGAAAACTCAGCAGTGGCCACAGGAAGGGAAAAGGTCAGCTTTCATTCCAATTCCAAAGAAAGGCAATACCAAAGAATGCTCAAACTATCGCACAATTACACTCATCTCACATGCTAGTAAAGCAATGCTCAAAATTCTCCAAGCCAGCCTTCAGCAATACGTGAACCATGAACTCCCTGATATTCAAGCTGGTTTTAGAAAATGCAGAGGAACCAGAGATCAAATTGCCAACATCTGCTGGATCATCAGAAAAGCAAGAGAGTTCCAGAAATACATCTATTTCTGCTTTATTGACTATGCCAAAGCCTTTGACTGTGGATCACAATAAACTGTGGAAAATTCTGAAAGGGATGGGAATACCAGACCACCTAACCTGCCTTCTGAGAAACCTGTATGCAGGTCAGGAAGCAACAGTTAGAACCAGACATGGAACAACAGACTGCTTCCAAATAGGAAAAGGAGTACGTCAAGGCTGTATATTGTCACCCTGCTTATTTAAATTCTATGCAGAGTACATCATGAGAAACGCTGGACTGGAAGAAACACAAGCTGGAATCAAGATTGCTGGGAGAAATATCAATAACCTCAGATATGCAGATGATACCACCCTTATGGCAGAAAGCGAAGAGGAGCTATAAAGCCTCTTGATGAAAGTGAAAGAGGAGAGTGAAAAAGTTGGCTTAAAGCTCAACATTCAGAAAACGAAGATCATGGCATCCAGTCCCATCACTTCATGGGAAATAGATGGGGAAACAGTGGAAACACTGTCAGACTTTATTTTTCTGGGCTCCAAAATCACTGCAGATGGTGACTGCAGCCATGAAATTAAAGGACGCTTACTCCTTGGAAGAAAATTTATGACCAACCTAGATAGCATATTAAAAAGCAGAGACATTACTTTGCCAAGTAAGGTCCGCCTAGTCAAGGCTATGGTTTTTCCCGTGGTCATGTATGGATGTGAGAGCTGGACTGTGAAGAAGGCTGAGCGCCGAAGAATTGATAGTTTTGAACTGTGGTGTTGGAGAAGACTCTTGAGAGTCCCTTGGACTGCAAGAAGATCCAACCAGTCCATTCTGAAGGAGATCAACCCTGGGATTTCTTTGGAAAGAATGATGCTAAAACTGAAGCTCCAGTACTTCAGCCACTTCATGTGAAGTGTTGACTCATTGGAAAACAGTCTGATGCTGGGAGGAATTGGGGGCAGGAGGAGAAGGGGACGACAGAGGATGAGATGGCTGGATGGCATCACGCACTCGATGGACGTGAGTCTGAGTGAACTCCGAGAGATGGTGATGGACAGGGAGGCCTGGCGTGCTGCTATTCATGGGGTCACAAGGAGTCGGACATGACTGAGCGATTGAACTGAACCGAACTGAATGCTTTTTATGGGTTTGTTTGTTTTCCCCAAACAGTAAAGTCTTTGAAAACAGGGATTGCATCAACCATGAATACAGTTTTAATCCCTATGATTAGAGTGGGATACATATACATATCCCAAATATATTTATTGAACAGTGAATAAATGAATCACGATGATGTTAACCTCTGGCTATAAATGAGATAGTGGAGTTTCTAAATTGTGAAAGCAGTTTCAGTAAATATCTCCACTGAGGCCATATTTACAAATAACAATCAAATTGTTCCTGTTGGTTAGTTGCTAAGTCATTTATGACTCTTTTGTGACTCCATGGACGTTAGCCCAGCATTCTCCTCTGTCCATGGAATTTCCCATGGACAAGTATATTGTAGTGGGTTGCCATTTCTGAAGTAACAGCTTTTACTGTAAGTGAAAATATGAAGTGTTCAAGTCCATGTAATGTAAGTATAATATAAATATCTTTGAAAACAGCTTTGATAGAGTTACTTTTTCTTTTTCTTTTCTTTTTTTTAACTTCCAGACTTAACACTTCAGTTTAGTTACTTCTTTCACAGCAAATAGTTTTAACATATATTCAGATTTTTCCAATCAGACTTTTCTCTTCCCAAGTCAGTTTTTGGTACAGAAAGGCACAAACCATCTTTGTTTAGTTTATTAACAGTGCCAAAATTTCAAACCATGTTTAGATTGGATAGTTTTTGCAGACTCCTCTCTGCAATACTTTTGTTTCTTTTTCCTGATTATCATAATGTATTTAGTTTATCCCTAAATAATAACTTCTCACATTTTCTTGTTTAGTAAATACATACCATTGTTTTTTAATATACCATAATGGTTAGAGCTCCTAATTACCAGTGAATGTTTTGATATTACATATCATGTCCTTAGAATTTAGGCATTTAAGTATCTATTTCCACTTAAAGAGGCCAGTGGGGCTCACATTACATATGTTTGCTCTCTTTCTTTCCATTTTTCCTATATAGGAATATGCACACACTTACATTTCTGTCTGTCTACCTATAATTTCTCCCAAAGAAGGCAAAGTTATTATAAAAACTAAATTTTCCTGAATGTATCAGTAAAACTGGAGAGGCCATTCTTGAATATGTACTCAAGAATGTCCCAGAAGTATGATTGTTCTTCTAGGGAGTGTATTCCTCTGATGCAGCAATAATTTGCCTTCCAACTCTAATTGTTTGTTTGGATTTTATTTCTTTCCATAAATGAGGTAATGAGATTTAGAGACTGAAGGACAGAAATTTAATTGACAATGCAATAAACAGACATCTAAAGTAAGTTTTCACAAAATGACACCACCACTCATTGGAAATTTTAACTATATTCAGAAGAAACGTAAGTGGTTACCTTTTGCAATAGTGTGTGAAATTTAGTACCCTCTGAGAATTCCTTTCAATCAGTATTAAGCAAAAGATTCTTTTAAAAGAAGTGAAGATTAGCAATTATGTTCTGTGATTTCCCAATATTGCTTTAACACTTCTCCTGTGGGCCAGATGATGTATCTGCACACTTCAGGGTAATTCACAGAATGTAATACAAACTGGCTAAGTTTCATTAGGGCAGAACAGGGCAGAATTTTTTTTTTTTGAAAGCAAAATATATTTTAGTTTAACACATGCACTATTTTGCCAGAGAAATGCTGTCATTGATGCGGTAGTGCAATTCTAATTCAGATAATATATTTGGTTATATTTTATCTCCAGGTGTTTATATTCCCTGCAACTTAATATTAAAAAGTGATGAGAAGTTTTATACTACTATGATTCAGTGACCACAGAGGCTATTATTACGAAAGCTGTCCAGTTAAAAAAGTACCATGCCCCAGTATGTGGTACAATATCTCTTGAAACAATTACTTGATACAAAACATCTTGTGGTTCCTTGAGATTTGCTAATAAAAAATTTGAGCTATAGAAATAACTGTATTGCAAAAGAGAACAAATTTGCTAATTTATATGTTTCTTTCAAATTTAAAATTTTTAGCATTGTTTTTCTTGGTCTTAGTATGCCACTAAACTTTTCCAATATACATGTATATATAATATACTATTATATTTTGATATGATATTTATTATTTATTACATTAATCTTTAGTGTAGATTCTTTTAAAATCATTTGATTGATTATTTAAATAGAATTTTACTTTAGGGGCCAAATGATTCAGAAAGGAACATGTTGGGCTTCCAGGTGGCGCTAGTGGTAAAGAACCTGCCTGCCTATACAGGAGAGGTAAGAGATTAGGGTTCAATCCATGGGTTGGGAAAATGCCCTGGAGTGGAAAATGGCAATCCACTCCAGCATTCTTGCCTAGAAAATTCAATGAATAGAGGAGCCTGGAGGGCAACAGTCTATTAGGCTTGCAACAAGTCAGACATTACTGAAGCAACTTAGCACAATCATGACTACATCTTATAATAATTTTGTCACACACATCATTTAAGTTTTATTTTTCTTTTATCTCTGTCTCAATTTCAGTTTTCGTATATTTTTTTCTGGAGATCTGCCATCTCTTGAGCCAGTTGGCACTTTACCCTTTGGCTTCACTAGATCATTTTTTTTTTTTTTAACCTTGAACAGGGACCATTTTAAATGATTAAATGATGTACACCATTGTCTCATTTTGCTTCAGATTTTCATACCCATCTAGTAACTGGCTTATCTGCAAAGTTGGCCAGAGTTATTCAACAGAGCTCATATGAAATGTGTTGATGATCTTAGTGTCTGTGGGAATGGATACAACCCTTTGGACTAACCGTAATTCTCCACATTAGCATGATTTCCATAGACCTAGAATTACTAATCACTTCTCATAGAATTTTTTGTACATGACTATAATTAGTCACATTGTATAGTGGTTTTGCTTCTGAAACATAGATATACAATCAGTGAAGCTGGATACTACCTCTTTAATTGGGTATTTAACTACTTTTCAGAGGAAATAAAACAGACAAAAACCGTTGTTTTATCACCTTAAATATTTTAGGTGTTGGCACTGCCAAAAGTGTAATAAAGTACAGTAGAAAATTACTTTACAAAATTGTTCTATAAATCTTTGATTTTAATTATTTAAATACATCAATAACACTTTTTAATTTATTGTAAATAGTATATTTTTATCCCTCCTCTAAATTTTTTGCTAATATTTAAGGCAGGACTATGTATATAAATTTTGCTAGGACTTATAGAAGCACCAGTGATAAATGAGACTGAAACAATAATTAGAATGGGAAATTCTGTTCTTGTAATCCAAAAAACTTACCATTGTTCCTCAAACAAATATTATTTTGTAGTCTTCTAGTCAGGATTCCCATTTGGCTCTACTATGTTAAAATAACAAATCCCCTCATGCAGAAAAATGGCTCAGTAGCATTTATGTTTAGTTATAATTTGTTGAAAGACTATTGTTTTCCTGATGTTTTATCATATACAAGTGGGATACTGTTGGTATGAGCAACAATGGAAAGCCAATATCACACTCCAGGATCTTGCTGCCTGTAGAATGTTAAACAATAAAGACTACGCATTTGATTCTTGCAGTCTTTGAAAAATACATTGGAGAATTTCTGTAGCATTATGTACTATAAGCTTCAGTGAATCCACAAACTAAAAAGTGATTTTCATAGGCTTATTGTATTCAAAATTTATTGTATGTTATTAAAATAACAAACTTTTATGTTGATATTTGTGATATCTCTAATGACAATGCAATATGGAGTAAAGTCACTACAATTATACAGGAGAAGTGTAGCCTACTGACAGGCTTACTAGGTAAAATATAGGATCATAAAACTTATTAATAAGGAAGCTGAATTATAACAGGACCTAGAATGCTGCTGCATAGCACAATTTTCTGGACTGTTCCCTGTATAGGGAACACACCTAATTTATTAGCATAAACACACCTAATTTATTAGCATCTGCTTCATGATGGTCATCTGATAAAACACCTCCATTCAGCCTTTTTTGAAAAACACTTTAAGACAGTTGCTACTCACCATTGGAACTGCCTCTTGTCCCATACAAGGATCCACCTGATCTTAATGTACTGGACATTCCCTGGCATAGAAATGGCCTTCTCAGGCCTTCCTTGTAACAAACGGATAAGAAGGGATTGGCAAAACAGAAGGAAACACGTCATGCCCCTGCATCTGCCAAGAAGAAGCCCAAAGGATTATGCTGGCAGTGAGTATCATCTTTCAGAGTAAAGTTACAGCGTGGTAAATAGTGGCATGCATTTTACTGCTGAAGAGAATTATTTTTAGAGGAGTTTTAGCAGCTTATACAAACTGTTTTAGTTGCTTCTGTGAGGTAAATGATTTATTTCAAAGGTTAGCTAAGGTAGGGTGAATGACGATGCTTATTGAATGTTTGTAGTAGACCAAACATTGTCTTAGGAATGAACATAGATTTTTCAGTAATGCTTATCTCAGCTCGGCCAGGAAGGCATTTTCATTCCATTTTACCAATGAGGATATCTACTTCTATCAACTTGCATTACTCTCTGTAGCTCAGGATAATACATCTTCATCTTATTCAGATGGCTTCCCTCGTGTCTCAGTGGTAAAGAACTTGTCTGCCAATGCAGGAGACACAGATTCAATCTCTGGATGGGAAAGATACCCTAGAGAAAGAAATGGCTGCCCACTGCAGTCTTCTTGCCTGGGAAATCCCATGGACAGAAGAGACTGGTAGGCTATAGTCCATGGGGTTGCAAGAGTTGGGCATGACTTAGCATCTAAACCCCCACCACATTGTGATAGATGTGAGGTGGCATCTCACATAGATTTGACTTGCATTTCTGTGATGATTAGTGATGTTGAGTATGTTTCATATTGCTGTTTGACATCTATATGTCTTCTTGAGAAAAAATTCCTATTCATGTCCTCTTCCCATTTTAAATGGGGTTGTTTGTTTGTTGATATTAACTTGTATGAATTCTTTGTATATTTGGATATTAACCTTTTACAGACATATTGCTTGCAAATATCTTCTCACATTGAATTAGCTGTCTTTTCTTTCTATCAATGGTTTACTTCACTGTGCAAAATATTTTTTCATGTAATTCAACTTGTATAATTTGCTTTTGTTTCCGTTGCCTAAGGAGACAGATCCAAAAATATTATTATAACTAATGTCACAGAACATACTGTTTATGTTTGCTTCAAGGAGCTTTATAGTTTCAGATCTTAAATCAAAAATTTTAATTCCCTTTGAGTTTATTGCTTATATGGTATGAAAACTAATCCAGTTTAATTTTTTTGCATGTAACTGTCAAATTTTCCCTGTACTATTTATTGAAGAGCCCTTTTCCCACATTATATATATATTTTGCCTCCTTTGTCATAAAGTAATTGGCCACATATATGTGATTTTATTCCCTGCGCTCTTTATTTTGCTCTCTTGATCTATGTGTCTTTTTTTGTGACAGTACTATTCTGTTTTGGTGACTATAGCTTTGTGTTATAGTAGCATGATGCCTCCAGCTTCATTCTTTCTTTGTAAGATTCTGTTGCCTATTTGGGGTCTTTTGTGTTTCTACTCAAAATCTAGAATTATTTGTTCTAGTTCTGTAACATATACCTTGGGAAATTTTATGGGAATCACAATAAATCTGTAGATAGCTTTGGATTGTATAGCGATTTTAACAGCAATTCTTCTGATCCCTGAGCACAGTGTATCTTTCCATTTATTTGCATTGTCTTCAATTTCTTTCCTCAATATCCTACAATTTTCAGAGCACAGGTCTTTCACCTTCTTAGATTTATTGCTAAGACTTTTCTTTTTGATGCAACTGCTTTCCTAACTTCTCTTTCTGATAGCTCATTCAGTTCTGATCAGTTCAGTTAAGTCACTCAGTCGTGTCCGATTCTTTGCGACCCCATGAATTGCAGCATGCCAGGCCTCCCTGTCCATCACCAACTCCCAGAGTTCACCCAAACTCATGTCCATTGAGTCGGTGATGCCATCCAACCATCTTATCCTCTGTCATCCCCTTCTCCTCCTGCCCCCAATCCCTGCCAGCATCATAGTCTTTTCCAATGAGTCAACTCTTTGCATCAGGTGGCCAAAGTATTGGAGTTTCAACTTCAGCATCAGTCCTTCCAATGAACACCCAGGACTGGTCTCCTTCAGAATTGACTGGTTGGATGTCCTTGCAGTCCAAGGGACTCTCAAGAGTCTTCTCCAACACCACAGTTCAAAAGCATCAATTCTTCAGCACTCAGCTTTCTTCACAGTCTAATTCTCACATCCATACATGACCACAGGAAAAACCATAGGCTTGACTAGATGAACCTTTGTTGGTAAAGTTATGTTTCTGATTTTTAATATGTTGTCCAAGTTGGTCATAACTTTTCTTCCAAGGAGTAAGCGTCTTTTAATTTCATGGCTGCAGTCACCATCTGCAATGATTTTGGAGCCCCCCAAAATAAAGTGTGACACTGTTTCCACTGTTTCCCTATTTATTTTCCATGAAGTGATGGGACCATATGCCATGATCTTCGTTTTCTGAATGTTGAGTTTTAAGCCAACTTTTTCACTCTCCTCTTTCACTTTCATCAAGAGGCTTTTTAGTTTCTCTTCACTTTCTGCCATAAGGGTGGTGTCATTTGCATATCTGAGGTTATTGATATTTCTCCCGGCATTCTTGATTCTAGCTTGTGTTTCTTCCAGCCTAGTGTTTCTCATGATGTACTCTGCATATAAGTTAAATAAGCAGGGTGGCAATATACAGCCTTGACATATTCCTTTTCCTATTTGGAACCAGTCTGTTCCATGTCCAGTTCTAACTGTTGCTTCCTGAATTGCATATAGGTTTCTCAAGAGGCAGGTCGGGTGGTCTGGTATTCCCATCACTTTCAGAATTTTCCACAGTTTATTGTGATCCACATAGTCAAAGGCTTTGGCATAGTCAATAAAGCAGAAATAGATGTTTTTCTAGAACTTGCTTGCTTTTTTGATGATCCAGCAGACATTGGCAATTTAATCTCTGGTTCCTCTGCCTTTTCTAGAACCAGCTTGAACGTCTGGAAGTTCATGGTTCATGTAATGCTGAAGGCTGGCTTGGAGAATTTTGAGCATTACTTTACTAGCATGTGAGATGAGTGCAATTGTGCGATAGTTTGAGCATTCTTTGGCATTGCGTTTCTTTGGGATTGGAATGAAAACTGATCTTTTCCAGTCCTGTGGCCCCTGCTAAGTTTTCCAAATTCGCTGGCATATTTACTGCAGCACTTTCACAGCATCATCTTTCAGGATTTGAAATAGCTCAACTAGAATTTCATCACATCCACTAGCTTTGTTCATAGTGATGCTTTCTAAGGCCCACTTGGCTTCACATTCCAAGATGTCTGACTCTAGGTGAGCGATCACACTATCGTGATTATCTTGGTCGTGAAGATATTTTTTGAACAGTTCTTCTGTGTATTCTTGCCACCTCTTCTTAATATCTTCTGCTTCTGTTAGGTCATACCATTTCTGTATTTATCGAGCCCATCTTTGCATGAAATGTTCCCTTGGTATCTCTAATTTTCTTGAAGAGATCTCCAATCATTCCCATTCTGTTATTTTCCTCTATCTCCTTGCACTGATTGCTGAGGAAGGCCTTCTTATCTCTCCTTTCTATTCTTTGGAACACTGCATTCAGATGCTTATATCTTTCCTCTTCTCCTTTGCCTTTCGCGTCTCTTCTTTTCACAGCTATTTGTAAGCCCTCCTCAGACAACCATTTTGCTTTTTTGCATTTCTTTTCCACGGGAATGGTCTTGACCCGTGTCTCCTGTAGAATGTCACGAATCTCTGTCCATAGTTCATCAGGCACTCTATCAGATCTAGTCCCTTAAATCTATTTCTCACTTCTACTATATAATCATAAGGAATATGATTTAGGTCACACCTGAATGGTCTAGAGGTGTTCCCTGCTTTCTTCAATTTAAGTCTGAATTTTGTAATAAGGAGCTCATGATCTGAGCTACAGTCAGCTCCTGGTCTTTTTTTTGCTGACTGTACAGAGTTTCTCCATCTTTGGCTGCAAAGAATATAATCAATCTGATTCTGGTGTTGACTATCTGGTGATGTCCATGTGTAGAGTCTTCTCTTGTGTTGTTGGAAGAGGGTTTTTGCTATGACCAGTGCATTCTCTTGGCTAAACTCTATTAGCCTTTGCCCTGCTTCATTCTGTACTACAAGGCCAAATTTACCTTTTACTCCAGGTGTTTCTTGACCTCCTACTTTTGCATTCTAGTCCCCTATAATGACAAGGGCATCTTTTTTGCGTGTTAGTTCTAAAAGGTCTTGTAGGTCTTCATAGAACCATACAACTTCAGCTTCTTCAGTGTTACTGGTTGGGGCATGGGCTCAGATCTCTGTGATATTGAATGATTTGCCTTGGAAATGAACAGAGATCATTCAGTCGTTTTTCAGACTGCAACCAAGTACTGCATTTTGGACTCTTTTGTTGACCATGATGGCTACTCCATTTCTTCTAAGGGATTCCTGCTCATTAGTGTGTAAAAATGCAACAGATTTCTGTGTATTGATTTTGTACACTGCTTCTTAACTGAATTCATTTCATTTATTCATTCTAACAGTTTTCGGTATTATCCATATATCAGTTCAGTTCAGTCGCTCAGTCGTGTCTGACTCTTTGCGACCCCATGAATCGCAAAACGCCAGGCCTCCCTGTTCATCACCATCTCCCGGAGTTCACTCAGACTCATGTCCATTGAGTCCGTGATGCCATCCAGCCATCTCATCCTCTGTCGTCCCTTTCTCCTCCTGCCCTCAATCCCTCCCAGCATCAGAGTCTTTTCCAATGAGTCAACTCTTCGCATGAGGTGGCCAAAGTATTGGAGTTTCAGCTTCAGCATCATGCCCTCCAAAGAAATCCCAGGGTTGATCTCCTTCAGAATGGACTGGTTGGATGTCCTTGCAGTCCAAGGGACTCTCAAGAGTCTTCTCCAACACCACAGTTCAAAAGCATCAATTCTTTGGCGCTCAGCCTTTTTCACAGTCCAACTCTCACATCCATACATGACCACAGGAAAAACCATAGCCTTGACTAGATGGACCTTAGTAGGTAAAGTAATGTCTCTGCTTTTGAATATGCTATCTAGGTTGGTCATAACTTTTCTTCCAAGGAGTAAGCGTCCTTTAATTTCATGGCTGCAGTCACCATCTGCAATGATTTTGGAGCCCCCCAAAATAAAGTCTGACACTGTTTCCATTGTTTCCCCATCTATTTGCCATGAAGTGATGGGACCAGATGCCATGATCTTCGTTTTCTGAATGTTGAGCTTTAAGCCAACTTTTTCACTCTCCTCTTTCACTTTCATCAAGAGGGTTTTTAGCTTCTCTTTACTTTCTGCCATAAGGGTGGTATCATCTGCATATCTGAGGTTATTGATATTTCTCCCGGCAATCTTGATTTCAGCTTGTGTTTCTTCCAGTCCAGCGTTTCTCATGATGTACTCTGCATAGAAGTTAAATAAGCAGGGTGACATACTGCCTTGATGTACTCCTTTTCCTATTTGGAAGCAGTCTGTTGTTCCATGTCCAGTTCTAACTGTTGCTTCCTGACCTGCATACAGATTTCTCAGGAGGCAGGTTAGGTGGTCTGGTATGCCCATCTCTTTCAGAATTTTCCACAGTTTATTGTGATCCACACAGTCAAAGGCTTTGGCATAGTCAATAAAGCAGAAATAGATGTATTTCTGGAACTCTCTTGCTTTTTCCATGATCCAGTGGATGTTGGCAATTTTATCTCTGGTTCCTCTGCCTTTTCTAAAACCAGCTTGAACATCAGGGAGTTCACCGTTCATGTATTGCTGAAGCCTGGCTTGGAGAATTTTGAGCGTTACTTTACTAGCATGTGAGATGAGTGCAATTGTGCGGTAGTTTGAGCATTCTTTGGCATTGCCTTTTTTTGGAATTGGAATGAAAACTGACCTTTTCCAGTCCTGTGGCCACTGCTGAGTTTTCCAATTTTGCTGGCATATTGAGTGCAGCACTTTGACAGCATCATCTTTCAGGATTTGAAACAGTTCCACTGGAATTCCATCACCTCCACTAGCTTTGTTTGTAGTGATGCTTTCTAAGGCCCACTTAACTTCACATTCCAAGATGTCTGGCTCTAGATGAGTGATCACATCATCATGATTATCTGGGTCGTGAAGATCTTTTTTGTACAGTTCTTCTGTGTATTCTTGCCACCTCTTCTTAATATCTTCTGCTTCTGTTAGGTCCATACCATTTCTGTCTTTTATCAAGCCCATCTTTGCATGAAATTTTCCTTTGGTATCTCCAATTTTCTTGAAGAGATCTCTAGTCTTTCCCATTCTGTTTTTTTTTTCCTCTATTTCTTTGCATTGATCACTGAAGAAGGCTTTCTTATCTTTTCTTGCTATTCTTTGGAACTCTGCATTCAGATGCTTATATCTTTCCTTTTCTCCTTTGCTTTTTGCCTCTCTCCTTTTCACAGCTATTTGTAAGGCCTCCCCAGACAGCCGTTTTGCTTTTTTGCATTTCTTTTCCATGGGGATGGTCTTGATCCCTGTCTCCTGTACAATGTCACGAACCTCATTCCATAGTTCATCAGGCACTCTGTCTATCAGATCTAGGCCCTTAAATCTATTTCTCACTTCCGCTGTATAATCATAAGGGATTTGATTTAGGTCATACCTGAATGGTCTCACGGTTTTCCATACTTTCTTCAATTTGAGTCTGAATTTGGTAATAAGTAGTTCATGATCTGAGCCACAGTCAGCTTCTGGTCTTGTTTTTGTTGGCTGTATTCAGCTTCTCCATCTTTGGCTGCAGAGAATATAATCTATCTGATTTCGGTGTTGACCATCTGGTGATGTAATCTGCAAAAAATGACTGATTACTTCTTCCTTTACAATTTGGATTCTTTTTTTTCCTCTTCTTGTGTGATTTCTGTGGTGAGGACTTCCAAAGCTATGTTTATTAAAAGTGCAGGAGTGGGCCTCCTATCTTTTTTCTAATCTTATAGGTAATGCTTTCACCTTTTTGCTCTTGAATATGATGTCAGGTATAAGTTTGTCACATATGGGCTTTATTTCATTGTAGTATGTTTCATCTGTACCTGCTTTGTTGAGAGTCTTGTTGTTTTTTTTTTTTTAATCATGAATGGATGTTAATTTTATCAAAAGCTTTTTGTGCATCTATTCAGATTATCATATGATATTTATTCTTCAATTTGTTAATTGATTGAATTCTGGATATTAATGAATCCTTGCATCTCTGGGATAAATTCCACTTGATACTGATGTATATTAATGAATTCAGTTTGTAAGATTTTGTTGAGGATATTTGTATCTATGTTCATCAGGGATATTGACCTGTAATTTTCTTTTTTGTAGTGTTTCTGTTAGGTTATCAGTGTGATGCTGGCCTCATAGAATATTTAGAGGGATTTGTTTAGTAGGAGAGATGTTAATTGTTTAAATATTTGGTAGAATTCACCTGTGAAACCATCTGGTCCTAGACTTTTGTTTGTTGGGAGTTTTTGTTTTTGATTTCTGATCCAATTTTATTACTGATAATCACTGTTCATAATTTTAATTTCTTTTTGATTTAACTTAGAATATTATACACTTCCAGGAATTTATTCATTTCTTTTAGGTTACTAATTTTACTGACACTATTCATCCATAGTAATTTCTTATGATCCTTTGAGTTTCTGTGATGTCAGTTGCAATTTCACCTCTTCAGTTTCTGATTTTGTTTATTTGGGGCTCTCTTTTGTTTTTGATGTATATAGATAAAAGTTTATCAATTTTGTTAATCTTTTTAAAAACCAGCTTTTAGTTTCAGTGGTCTTTTCTGTTGTTTTTTAGTCTTTATTTTATGTCCACTCTGATGCTTATTATTTGTTTACTTCTATTAACTTTGGGTGTTGTTCATTCTTCTTTTCCTAGTTCTCATACTTGTAAGGTTGGATTGTTTATGTGAGCTGTTTCTTGCTTCCTGAGGTAGGCTTATATTGCTATAAACGTTCCTTCAAGAACTGCTTTGCTGCATCCCATAGGTTTTGGATCATTGTGTTTCCATTTTCATTTGTATTCATTATTTTTTAATTTCCTCTTTGATTTCTTCAGTGGACCTATATGTTGTTTGGTAGTGTGTTGTTTAGACTTGATGCATTTTTGTTCAATGCAGCTTTTTTCCAGTAGTTAGTTAACTTCTAGTCTCATAGCATTGTGTTCAGAAAAGATTCTTGATATAATTTCAGTCTTCATGTATTGAATATTTATTAAGATTTGTTTTGTGACCTAGCATGTACTCTATCCTGGAAAATGTTCCCCATGCACTTGAAAATAATATGTATTCTGTTGTTTTTGAATGAAATGGTCTGTACTTATGTATTAACTTCACCTGGCCTAATAAGTCATTGAAGGCTATTGTTTCCTTACTGCTTTCCTGTCTGTATAATCTGTCCTTTGATGTAAGTGGAATGCTGAAGTCTTCTACTACTATTGTATTACTATCACTTTCTCCCTTTATGTATTTTTATTTGTTTTATATATTTAGGTGCTTCAGTGTTCAGTACATATATATTTACAATTGTTGCATCTTCATGTGGGATGAATCTCTTTATCATTATGTAATGACCTTCTTTGTCTCTTGTTACAGTTTTTGCTTTAAAGTCTATTTTGTCTTTTTAGTTATAATACATGATTATAAAATTATAATTTTATAATTCATAATTATAATGTATATAATTATTTTAAGTTGATGATCTCTTAAGTTGAATGCATTCTAATCACCCTATATTTTTCCTCTTTCATATGTTAATATTTCTTGACATCTTAATTTATATCTTTCTATTTTATGTATTCCTTAATTAATTAGTGTGAATATAGATGATTTTATTTGCTTTGTGTTTTAACCTTCCTACAAACTTTATAAGTGGTTGATCCACTGCTTTTACTGTATATTTGCCTTAACTAGTGAGATTTTTTCCTTTCATAGTTTTATATTTCTTGTTGTTCAGTTGGCAAGTCATGTCCAACTCTTTGCAGCCCCATGAACTGCAACACGGCAGGCTTCCCTGTCCTTCACTATATCCCTGAGTTTATTCTAACTCATGCCCATTGAATCAGTGATGTTATCTAACTGTCTCATCTTCTGCTGCCCCCTTCTCATTTTGCCTTCAATCTTTCCCAAGAAGCTGGGTCTTTTCCAGTGAGTCACCTCTTTACATCAGGTGGCCAAATATTGGAGCTTCAGCTTCAGTATTTGTGCTTCCAATGAATATCTAGGGTTGATTTCCTTTAGGATTGACTGGTTTGATCTCCTTGCAGTCCAAGGGACTCACAAGAGTCTTCTCCAACACCACAATTCAAACTCATCTAATCTTTGGTGCTCAGTCTTCTTTATGGTCCAACTCTCACATCTGTACATGACTACTGGAAAAAACCATAGTGATTTCTCTTTTGCTTATAGAAGTCCATTTAGCAACTCTTGTAAAGCAGGTTTGTGGTACTAAAGACTTTTAGCTTTTGCTTGTTTGTAAAATACTATTTCTTCAATTTTGAATAATAAAACATTGCCATCTGCAGTAATTCTTGATTATAGATTCTTCTGTTTAATCACTTTGAATATTTTGTTCTATTCTCTTCTGGTCTGCAAAGCTTGTGAAAAGTCAGCTGAAAGTATTATGGGATTTCCCTTGCATGTAACTGTGCCTTTCTCATTCTGTTTTTAAATATCTCTTTTACCTTCTTTTTTTTTTTTTTTTTCCATTTTAATTATACTGTAGATTGGTGTGGACCTCTTTGGGTTAGTTTTATTTGGAACTCCCTGTATTCTCTGAATCCGGATATATGTTTAGAAAAGTTTTTAGCTGTTACTTTTTCAAACAAGTTCTCTGCCCTTTTGTCTCTCTCTTCTTTTCCTGAGATCCAAGCAGCATAAGTGTTAGTACACTTGATATTGCCTCAGATAGCTTAAACTAGCCTCAACTTTTTAAATTCATTTCCTTTGTTCTGTTCATTTTGGGTGATTTTTACTACTCTTTCAGATTGCTTTTCCATTCCTTTCTATTATCTAATCTACTGTTGATTTTTTCTAGTTTTTTTTTTTAAAATTTCATTTATTGTATTCTTTATCTCTGTTTGGTTCTATTTTGTATTTTCTAACTTTTTAAAAAAATTCTCATTTGCTCATTCATTCTTCTTATAATTCACTGACTATCTTTTCGATCATTACTTTGAATTTTTTATTGGGTGGATTGCTTTATTGCACTTTAGTGCTTTTTCTTATTATAAGAAAATTTGTCTTATTCCTTCATATTTAACATGTTTCTGTCTTCTCATTTTGCCTAACTCTTTATGTTTATTTCCATTTTTTAGGTAGGTTTCTTACACTCCTTGAGCTTGGAAAAATTGTCTAACACAAGCTTCTTTCAAGCTTCTGCACTGGGACTCAGAGCATATGAAATTTTGCATGTATCCTTTAACATATCATTGACTGGGGGATTTCACAGAAACTAATGCCTGTGGCTGGCAGTTTATTACATAAGTGAATACTGAAACATCTCTGATCAAAAACATCTGGGTGACAAAAGATGTATTAATAAATCTCTAGTCAATAATTTGCTAAGAGTGAAATCTGTGTTTCAGGTAACCCTCTGGATCTTCAAAACATGAACCTTGTTGGTTTTCAAAGCTGGATGTTCTTTTGGTTCATTTTCACAGTGCAGCACCCCTGGACTTGGGAGTCCAGTGTGAGACTTGGAGCCCTCACTTCTTGAGGTGTACCTTTGCTGTTGTGATACTCCTTCTATCTGTGGGTCATCAGCCCAGGGGTGTGGGTGCTCACTAGATTGCATCTCAAACTCTCCTATTTCTCTAATGGCTCTTTCTTTATGTCTTTGATAATGGAAAATATTTTCTGCTAGTCTTTGTGTTGTTTCATAGATAGTTGCTCTGTGAGCAGTTGTGATTTTGGTATGTCTGTGACAGGGAGTAATTTCAGAGTCTTCATACTCTGCAATCTTGGTCACCTCAGAGATTTCTTGGTCTTATGGTAAATGTATGTTTAACATTATGAGAACTGCCAAACTCTTCCTAAGAGATTGTACTGTGTTGCATTCCCACCAGAAATAAGTTATAGTTGCTCCAACTCCTTGTCAGCCTTTGACATTGTAAATTTATGTATGGCTGTGTGCTCGCATGTGCTTTTGTTCATGTTTGCCCTATTCTAATGGCAGTCAGTGGTGTTTCATTAAGTCTGGATGAATATCTAATTTTTTTCCCCCAAATTTTGTTGGTTCTGTTTGTATTTTTTTTTCTGTATTATGAGATTGTGTTATATAATCTCAGTGCTAATCATTGTCATACATTTTGCAAGTATTTTCTTCTAGTCTGGGTTTTTCTTTAAATTTCTTTTGAAGAGCAAAATGTTTTACATTGATGAAGTCCATTATTTTTTATGATTAGTGCTTTTCATATCTTTTCAAAGAAACATTTACCTAAACAAGTCACAAAATTTTTCTCATTTCTTGACAACAAATTTTATAGCTTAAGTGTAACATTTATGTTTATCATCCATTTTTTAGCATATAATAGAAAATATGAACCATGAGCAGAATTCTGAAGGATAAGATATGTTCTGTTTAATACTTGGATCTTATATATTTCTTATATAAAACAATAAAAATAATAGCACCTTTCATATTAAACTATGAAAGCAACCTGAAATTAATTAATCTAGATGTATTGGTGATTCATCAGGGCTTTTTGCATATTGGTTTGGAGTTTTTAACTTAACATATATGAAAGACAATGCCATTTCTTTATAAATTTAGCAAAGTCCTAACTAGCTTATGTATACTTCCAGAATGATTTCTTTAGTTACCTTTAAATTGATTTGACTTTAAATTAGTTTTACCCTGCTCTGGAAATTTTAAAAACATAGTTCTAAGTAAAAGGATATTTGAGCTAATTTTGCCACTGACCCTATAATTGGTGTGTAAGTGGAATATTAAACACTGTTTCAATTTTTTAACCAGCAAAATAGAGACGTTGAATGGAAGAAGTGAAACATTGTGTAAGAAAGCATCTCAAAGAGTATAAAATGCTCTAATGATAATGATGACTATGATGATGACGATAATCTTGTTTAAACTCCAACTATTCTAAGTCATTCTAAGCATGTCTTCTGGAACAATCTTCCAGGTTGAAGCTTTAAGCCACTCCATAATTCACTGCCTTCCAATAAGTATCAAGTTCTCAACAGACGTCCACAGACTAAAGCCACCTGGTCTCTCTTCTGCTGTACCCTTTTATAGCTTACTGTATTCACACCTAAATACATTTCTTCTTTTCCTCCTTCTTTTCGTTATTGGTATCCTCAAGCAGTTGTCACTCTTTAATTATACTGTGAGCTTTTCCAGGCAATCAAACTGCAAGAACCTGTGGAATGGAAGTAGTAGAGCTTTATACATTTCTTACGGTGGTCTGGAGAGTGAAGTTCCTACTGCAACTGATGAAGCTAAAGAGAATTTTGATTGTTACTGATACTTTCAACCTTTTAACTGATTTATAATTTTTGTGTCTATTTGTTTCCATGTCTTTAGATATGGGTTAATTGTGTTTTGGAAATGTTTTGATAGCCTTTGGTAAAGAGTTGTATATAAGTACAAAGTAGTTCTGTCTTTCTGTTGATTGCATCGTAGAATTTTGCACAGCTTGAGAAAATATGTCCTTTCAAGGCATTTTATCCTGAGCAGAGTGCTTTTCTATACCCTGGTATTGAAGAAAAGCCTTCATTTTCAACAGTAGCTCTTTGAAGAAAATATGGACTAAAAAGAAAAAAAAAAAAGGAACAGTAGTTTATCAGAAAGTATTATATTCCCAGTCGAAAAACGATTTGGAGCAGGACACATAAATATTTCAATCACTTAAAATACCACATTGAAAACTGTCTGTGAGATCAATGCCTATTGAAAGAATCCAGCAAGTTCTTTGTGTGTGAGTCATCATTTCCTCCACATATTTTAAGATATTGTCCACAGAAACTTGTGTCTAGTGCTTACAAAGTTCCAATGGGTATAGATTTTATGTCAAATGAAAGTAGCATTGATGTTGCCAAAGTGTAATAGAATTTTGTTCTGTTAGCAAGAAAAGCAAGAATAGAATGAATATAATCCTTTGACATAGGTAAAAGAAATTAACTGCTTTATTTTTAAATCATTCTCAGATCTTATCTTACATATTATTTTCTTTTTTATCTTATAACTTGTTCTGTTCTCTTTTCTTTAGTCTTAGTTTTTTAGTTCTTTCTCCTCACTGTTTTATTCACTTTTTCATGAATAAAGTTAATTAAAATTCAAACTTCCTATGTTTGAATCCTAAGCTGCTTAATGAGCTTTCAGTAAGTACTTTTAGAGCAGTTGTTTCCCTCATTGTTTATAAAAGAATTAAGCTATTAATTTTTCAGAACATTTTGAGGTATTTTTATAAAATTAAGCACAATATATAATGTAATCTCTATATTGAACTGATGAGAGAGAAAAAAAGAGAAATCATAGTCAATCTTAATCAGTTGCTATTGAGATTTTAAGATTTTTAGTTTGATTTCACTTGCTTTATTCTATATCTTTCCTCAAAGGTGCTGCATTTTTTTTTCCCAAGGAAAAGACCTTGATACTTTTCTTTTTCCATTTAAAACACAAGCAGAACTTACATTTTTTGGACTGTCACCCTACCTGAATGTAGAAATCCTTGAGATACTGTCATGAAAATGGAGGCTGAACTATCTATTTCTCACAATGCAAAAGAGCAAGTGGAAAAATACCCCTTATTTTGTTTTGCTGTGTAAATGCAAAATCTAACTAGAAAAGAAAGTCATGCTCTGTTAGGGATGTTGCTCCATTTAGTTAGAAGCAAAGAAAATGGAGTACTTATTTTATACTAGAAACTAGTAATTATAAAATGCTTTAACCAGTGTGGGTCAGCTTGAGAATAATGGAATGATGATAAAAGGAAGCTCTATAATTTCCTTCTCTGTAGATCTATTTGAATTTTTTACTTCACTCTTCAAATGCACTTCCAGTAAAATATGGTTTAACATGCCAGAAACAGATCTGTGCCTTCATTGGACTAATGCTATTCATTATATTATTGTTATTGAGCACTTACTAACCTGGTGATATGTTAGACATTAAAGAGACGAAGACTCAAAGTCTCCCTGCCTTTAAAGAGCTCATAGTCTATATTGAGAGAGTTAGGCAAACCAATGATCTCTACACAGTGAAGTAATTATTATAAAATAATATCCCCATGAAGCCATAGCATGATGAATTCTATCCTGGTATGATGAAGTCAGAGATGTGATATAATATTCAGTTCACAAGTGGAAATATTATCTCCCTGTGCTGATGGCCTGGTTTATCTATAAAGGTTTGGAATTCACCAGATTATGGCTAAAGCTATATGAAAGAAAGGAATTATTGAGATAATGATTAAACCAAGATTAAAGGAAGACAGAAAACATTAGTCATTTTGGGAAATTAAGAGGATAATGGAAAAGTAACAACAAACATGAAGAAACAGACATTGAATACTAATGATCAGAAGGAGTGGGAGAACTGTTAGATATGAAAGGAGAAAATTTTTATTGTTGTTGCTAAAAAGGAGAAAAAAGACAAATGGAGAAAAAGCAGTTCATGGGAGAAGTAATCAATAAAGTTAGTGATGCTTAAGTCAATTAGGATATACTCTGAAAGGCAATCAGTGGATTTATCATTTGGAAAGGCATATATGGCCTTAAAATGAGCAATTCTGAAGATAACAAGGACTGAAAATGGTTTAAGATAGAGAATTAAAAAGTACAGCTGTAGGAAACTCACCTTCGCTGATGATATAAACAAAGACCAATAACACATAATTACAAAGGCAGTGGAGATATTGGCCAAAGAAACATTAAGAATTATCACAGCCAAGTAAGACAAGAAGAGATTACAAGAAGGAGGTATTGACTATATCAGTGCTACTGATAAAGTAGAACTATCTTGAAAATAATCCCATGGATTTGGCAATTAGATAGCTTTTAATTATATACTGATTAGTTGGTAATTATTTGGTTAATGTTTATTTTCTCCATCAGATGGTAAGGTACAAGCTCATTTTTTTTTTTTTTTTTAAGGAGGGCATGGTACAAGATTTTTTGTATGGTTTATGAAAGGGGTTCTAAGACAAGAGAGGCTTGGTACCAATGATAGGCAGGAGAAGGTATAAAATAGAAAAGAAAAGATTGGAGACAGAGAAAAGTAATGACTCATAATAATGCCTTGGAGAACAATGCCTTGAGTCAGAGTGGAAGATGGGCTTTAAAACACTGTGACAGGATTAGGCTGGGACAGGAAGACATGCCCAATGTTACCTGTATTTGTGTTACTATTTTAAATATCATTCTTTAGTTTATTTTGACTTAAAATATATTTTAGCCAGTAAGCTGAATCTTCGGAGAAGGCAATGGCACCCCACTCCAGCACTCTTGCCTGGAAAATCCCATGGATGGAGGAGCCTAGTAGGCTGCAGTCCATGGGGTCGCTAAGAGTCGGGCACGACTGAGCAACTTCACTTTCACTTTTCACTTTCATGCATTGGATAAGGAAATGGCAACCCACTCCAGTGTTCTTGCCTGGAGAATCCCACGGATTGGGGAGCCTAGTAGGCTGTCGTCTGTGGGGTCGCACAGAGTTGGACACGACTGAAGCGACTCAGCAGCAGCAGCAGCAGCAGCAAGCTGAATCTTAAATGATTATTGACTGATTGTGAAATTGGAAATGGCAGAAAGTGAAAAGGAACAAAAAAGCCTCTTGATGAAAGTGAAAGTGGAGAGTGAAAAAGTTGGGCTAAAGCTCAACATTCATAAAACAAAGATCATGGCATCTGGTCCCATCACTTGATGGGAAATAGATAGGGAAACAGTGGAAACAGTGTAAGACTTTATATATTTTTTTGGGCTCCAAAATCATTGCAGATGGTGATTGCAGCCATGAAATTAAAAGACACTTACTCCTTGGAAGAAAAGTTATGACCAACCTAGATAGCATATTCAAAAGCAGAGACATTACTTTGCTGACTAAGGCCCATCTAGTCAAGGCTATGGTTTTTCCTGTGGTCATGTATGGATATGAGAGTTAGACTGTGAAGAAGGTTGAGTGCCAAAGAATTGATGCTTTTGAACTGTGGAAGACTCTTGAGAGTCCCTTGGACTGCAAGGAGATCCAACCAGTCCATTCTGAAGGAGATCAACCCTGGGATTTCTTTGGAAGAAATGATGCTAAAGCTGAAACTCCAGTACTTTGGCCACCTCATGCGAAGAGTTCACTCATTGGAAAAGATTCAGATGCTGGGAGGGATTGGGGGCAGGAGGAGAAGGGGACGACAGAGGATGAGATGGCTGGATGGCAACATGGACTCGATGGACAGGAGTCTGAGTGGACTTGGGGAGTTGGTGATGGACAGGGAGGCCTGGCGTGCTGTGATTCATAGGGTCACAAAGAGTCGGACGCAACTGAGTGACTGAACTGAACTGAACTGAAATTGGAAAATCCACTTCGTCAGGTGAAAATATACTTCTTCACATGTCAAAAATAATTTTAGGTCCCTTTCCCTAAAGTATGTATATTTTATAAGCTTGTTAACTTTTTATTGTTGTTGCTGTTGATTTGTCTTGTTTTTGGAGCCAAGTCATTTTAGCATGTTCAAAAGCAAGTACACATCATTACACTAACTCTTCATGTCACTGGGAAAAATTTAAAGATTGAAATATCAGTCCTTAAAGCATTTAAAAATGTCATTGCTGCCTACCTCACTTATTCAACAACTGAGAAAACATGTGCCAGGTGTGTGTGTGTGCTTAGTTGCTCAGTCATGTCTGATTCTTTGCAACTCCATGGATAGTAGCCTCCCAGGCTCCTCTGTCCATGGGGATTCACCAGGTAAGAATGCTGGAGTGAGTTGTCAGGTCCTACTCCAGGGGATCTTTCTAATCCAGGGATCGAACCCAGGCCTCCCACATTGCAGGTGGATTCTTTACTGTCTGAACCACCAGGGACGCATAAGAATACTGGAGTGGGTAGCCTATCCCTTCTCCAGGGGAGAATATGATGTTTATTGTGACATACAGACATTCAGACAAAACCCTGGCTTCCTACAGCAAGGAATAAGATGAAACTATCAATAATATGAAGTGATTGTATTTTGTTGTAGTTGTTCAGTCTAAGTCATGTCAGATCCTGTGCAACCCCATGGACTGCAGCACACCAGGCTTCCCTGTCCTTCACTATCTGCTGGAGTTTGCTCAAACTCATGTTCATTGAGTTGGTGATGACATCGAACCATCTCATCCTCTGTCATCCTCTTCTCCTCCTGCCCTCAGTCTTTCCCAGCATCAGGGTCTTTTCTGATGAGTTGGCTCTTCACATCAAGTGGCCAAAGTATAGTGTGTACTGTTCACTATATAATTCTTTGAATTCCTTATTTCATAATTAATTGTTTAAAACACAAGTTTTTGATAGAATTCTTGAGTGGTAGATGATCTATAATGTTTCAATTTGGGCTTAGTGATAGCTCTTACTATCTAAGAGAAATATTAGGTATGATATAGTGCAGATCAGAGTATTTGTGACTCTCAAACATATGGGAGGGAAGAGACAGTGAATATGTACTCTAAGTTCTTCCAGTATTTTTTTTAGGTTGACATTTAAAAGGAATTTACATTTCTAAAAATAACTTTCTGAAAGTCATATATTTGCCTCTAGTAATGATCTAGAGGCAAATATAAAGTAATAAAGAGGAGAGTGAAAAAGTTGGCTTAAAGCTCAACATTCAGGTACATGTGTCTCTTTCAATTCTGGTTTCCTCGGTGTGTATGCCCAGAAGTGGGATTGCTGGGTCATAAGGTAGTTCTATTTGCAATTTTTTAAGGAATCTCCACACTGTTCTCCATATGGCTGTACTAGTTTGCATTCCCACCAACAGTGTAGGAGGGTTCCCTTTTCTCCACACCCTCTCCAGCATTTATTGCTTGCAGATTTTTGGATCGCAGCCATTCTGACTGGTGTGAAGTGGTACCTCATTGTGGTTTTGATTTGCATTTCTCTACTAATGAGTGATGTTGAGCATCTTTTCATGTGTTTGTTAGCCATCCATATGTCTTCTTTGGAGAAATGTCTATTTAGTTCTTTGGCCCATTTTTTGATTGGGTCGTTTATTTTTCTGGAATTGAGCTGCAGAAGTTGCTTGTATATTTTTGAGCAGCACTGTTTATAATAGCCAGGACATGGAAACAACCTAGATGTCCATCAGCAGATGAATGGATAAGAAAGCTGTGGTACATATACACAATGGAGTATTACTCAGCAGTTAAAAAGAATTCATTTGAATCAGTTCTGATGAGATGGATGAAACTGGAGCCGATTATACAGAGTGAAGTAAGCCAGAAAGAAAAACACCAATACAGTATACTAACACATATATATGGAATTTAGGAAGATAGCAATGACGACCCTGTATGCAAGACAGGGAAAGAGACACAGATGTGTATAACGGACTTTTGGACTCAGAGGGAGAGGGAGAGGGTGGGATGATTTGGGAGAATGACATTCTAACATGTATACTATCATGTGAATTGAATCGCCAGTCTATGTCTGACGCAGGATGCAGCATGCTTGGGGCTGGTGCATGGGGATGACCCAGAAAGATGTTATGCGGAGGGAGGTGGGAGGGGGGTTCATGTTTGGGAATGCATGTAAGAATTAAAGATTTTAAAATTTAAAAAATAAAAAACTAAAATTTAAAAAAAAATTAAAAAAAAAAAAACAAAAAACAAAGATCATGGCATCTGGTCCCATCACTTCATGGGAAATAGATGGGAAAACAGTAGAAACAGTGTCAGACTTTATTTTTTTGGGCTCCAAAATCACTGCAGATGGTGACTGCAGCCATAAAATTAAAAGACGCTTACTCCTTGGAAGAAAAGTTATGACCAACCTAGATAGTATATTCAAAAGCAGAGACATTATTTGCAGACTAAGGTCCGTCTAGTCAAGGCTTTGGTTTTTCCTGTGGTCATGTATGGATATGAGAGTTGGACTGTGAAGAAGGCTGAGAGCCAAAGAATTGATGGTTTTGAACTGTGGTGTTGGAGAAGACTCTTGAAAGTCCCTTGGACTGAAAGGACATCCAACCAGTCCATTCTGAAGGAGATCAACCCTGGGATTTCTTTGGAAAGAATGATGCTAAAGCATAAGCTCCAGTACTTTGGCCACCTTATGCGAAGAGTTGACTCATTGGAAAAGACCCTGATGCTGGGAGGGATTGGGGGCAGGAGGAGAAGGGGACGACCCAGGATGAGATGGCTGAATGGCATCACGGACTCGATGGACATGAGTCTGGGTGAGCTCCGGGAGATGGTGATGAACAGGGAGGCCTGGTGTCCTGCGATTCATGGGGTCGCAAAGAGTCGGACACGACTGAGCGACTGAACTGAACTGAACTGGGTAATGATCTCATGGAAAAATGACTTAAGATTACTTTGGCTATTCGAGGTTTTTTGTATTTCCATACAAATTGTAAAATTATTTGTTCTATCTCTGTGAAAAATACCACAGGTAGCTTGATAGAGATTGCATTGAATCTGTAGATTGCTTTAGGTAGTATACTCATGATCCATGAACATGGTATATTTCTCAATCTATTAGTGTCCTCTTTGATTTCTTTCATCAGTGTTATGTAGTTTTTTATATATAGGTCTTTAGTTTCTCTAGGTAGGTATATTCCTAAGTATTTTATTCTTTTCATTGCAATCGTGAATGGAGTTGTTTCCTTAATTTCTTTTTCTGCTTTCTCATTATTAGTGTACAGGAATGCAAGGGATTTCTGTGTGTTGATTTTATATCCTGTGACTACTATATTCATTGATTAGCTCTAGTAATTTTCTGGTGGAGTCTTTAGGGTTTTCTATGTAGAGGATCATGTCATCTGCAAACAGTGAGAGTTTTACTTCTTCTTTTCCAATTTGGATTCCTTTTATTTCTTTTTGTTCCCTGATTGCTATGGCCAGTACTTCCAGAATTATGTTGAATAGTAGCGGTGAAAGTGGGCACCCTTGTCTTCTTGCTGACTTTAGGGGAAATGTTTTCAATTTTTCACTATTGAGGATAATGTTTGCTGTGGGTTTGTCATATATAGCTTTTATTATATTGAGGTATGTTCCTTCTATTCCTGCTGTCTGGAGAGTTTTTATCATAAATGGATGTTGAGCAGCCCTGTTTATAATAGCCAGGACATGGAAACAACCTAGATGTCCATCAGCAGATGAATGGATATGAAAGCCGTGGTACATATACACAATGGAGTATTACTCAGCCATTAAAAAGAATACATTGGAATCAGTTCTAATGAGGTGGATGAAACTGGAGCCTATTATACAGAGTGAAGTAAGCCAGAAAGAAAAACACCAATACAGTATGCTAACACATATATATGGAATTTAGAAAGATGGTAATGATAACCCTGTATGCAAGACAGCAAAAGAGACACTGATGTATAGAACGGACTTTTGGACTCTGTGGGAGAGGGAGAGGGTGGGATGATTTGGGAGAATGGCATTGAAACATGTATACTATCATGTAAGAAATGAATCACCAGTCTATGTTCAATACAGGATATAGGATGCTTGGGGCTGGTGCACAGGGAAGATCAAGAGAGATGATATGGGGTGGGAGGTGGGAAGGGGGCTCAGGATTGGGAATTCATGTACACCTGTGGCGGATTCATGTCAATATATGGCAAAACCAATACAGTATTTTAAAGCAAAATGAAGTAAAAATAAAAAATTTTTAAAAATGACTCAATTTGATACACAGAATTCCTCAGCACAGTTATAAATAGACTCGTTTAGGTTATCAATTTCCTGGTGAAATAATTATGATAATAGCATAACAATATTTCCTTATCATATCTTTTAGAAGAAGTAAGCATGTTTTACTGAAATCATGTACACAACTGTGATTTGAATGGCAATATTTATCTTACCTCTTTGAAGGCTGATTTTCCTGACCTTTACCTCAGCACACTGAGTTAAACATGTAGGGGACCTAGTTAATATATTTAAGATGAGATGCACAATGGGTATTATTCAGCTGAGTAAAATGTGGCACCTGCCCTGGACTGTTTCAATCTAGTGAGAGAAGGGACTTCAATGTGAACAACTCTTCTCTGACATTAAGCATATTAAGGGCACTAGAAGAGCTGTGGTGGACGGCTCCCCATGTTTCTCTCTTTGTCTAAACCACCTGCCTCAAGCAGCCAGTGTCCCTGAACAATTCGAGTTATTCAGTGTTTTCATTATCTTATATCCTGATTTTTATCTCTCAGTTGGAAATCACTAATGCTGGCCTGGAAAAGAAATGCAAAAAAGCAAAGTGGCTATTTGAGGAGGCCTTACAAATAGCTGTGAAAAGAAGAGAAGTGAAAAGGAAAGATATAAGCATCTGAAAGCAGAGTTCCAAAGAATAGCAAGGAGAGATAAGAAAGCCTTCCTTAGTGATCAATGCAAAGAAATAGAGGAAAACAACAGAATGAGAAAGACTAGAGATCTCTTCAAGAAAATTAGAGATACCAAGGGAATATTTCATGCAAAGATGGGCTTGATAAAGGACAGAAATGGTATGGACCTAACAGAAGCAGAAGATATTAAGAAGAGGTGGCAAAATACACAGAAGAAATGCACAAAAAAGATCTTCATGACCAAGATAATCACGATGGTGTGATCACTCACCTTGAGCCAGACATCCTGGAATGCGAAGTCAAGTGGATCTTAGAAAGCATCACTATGAACAAAACTAGTGGAGGTGATGGCATTCCAGTTGAGCTATTTCAAATCCTGAAAGATGATGCTGTGAAAGTGTTGCACTCAATATGCCAGCAAATTTGAAAAACTCAGCAGTGGACATAGGACTGGAAAAGGTCAGTTTTCATTCCAATCCCAAAGAAAGGCAATACCAAAAAATGCTCAAACTACTGCACAATTGCACTCATCTCACACGCTAGTAAAGTAATGCTCTAAATTCTCCAAAACAGGCTATGGCAATACGTGAACCATGAACTTCCAGATGTTCAAGATGGTTTTGGAAAAGAGGAACCAGAGATCAAATTGTCAACATCCGCTGGATCATGAAAAAAGCAAGAGAGTTCCAGAAAATCAACTGTTTCTGCTTTATTGACTATACTAAAGCCTTTGACTGTGTGAATCACAATAAACTGTGGAAAATTTGAAAGAGATGGGAATACCAGACCACCTGACCTGCCTCTTGAGAAACCTATATGCAGTTTAGGAAGCAACAGTTAGAACTGGACATGGGACAACAGACTGGTTCAAGATAGGAAAAGGAGTATGTCAAGGCTGTATATTGTCACCCTGCTTATTTAACATCTATGCAGAGTACATCATGAGAAACACTGGACTGGAAGAAGCACAAGCTGGAATCAAGATTGCTGGCAGAAATATCAATAACCTCAGATATGCAGATGACATCACCCTTATGGCAGAAAGTGAAGAGGAACTAAAAAGCCTCTTGATGAAAGTGAAAGAGGAGAGTGAAAAACTTGGCTTAAAGCTCAGCATTCAGAAAACTAAGATCATGGCATCTGGTCCCATCACTTCATGGGAGATAGATGGGGAAACAGTGGAAACAGTGTCAGACTTTATTTTTCTGTGCTCCAAAATCACTGCAGATGGTGTTTGCAGCCATGAAATTAAAGGACGCTTACTCCTTGGAAGAAAAGTTATGACCAACCTAGATAGCATATTCAAAAGCAGAGACATTACTTTGCCAATGAAAGTCCCTCTAGTCTAGGCTATGGTCATGTATGGATGTGAGAGCTGGACTGTCAAGAAAGCTGAGTGCTGAAGAATTGATGCTTTTGACCTGTGGTGTTGGAGAAGACTCTTGAGAGTCCCTTGGACTGCAAGGACATCCAACCAGTCCATTCTGAAGGAGATCAACCCTGGGATTCCTTTGGAAGGAATGATGCTAAAGCTGAAACTCCAGTACTTTGGCCACCTCATGAGAGGATCTGATTCATTGGAAAAGACTCTGATGCTGGGAGGGATTGGGGGCAGGAGGAGAAGAGGACGACAGAGGATGAGATGGCTGGATGGCATCAGTGACTCGATGGATGTGAGTCTGAGTGAACTCCGGGAGTTGATGATGGACAGGGAGGCCTGGCATGCTGCAATTCATGGGGTTGCAAAGAGTCGGACATGACTGAGCGACTGAACTAAACTGAACTGAATGCTGGCCTAAAATCGTGATTATGCATTGCTTAGTGAGTGACTTGGAAGTCTTCTCTTGTTTCTATTTCCTGGCTCTGAGTTATACTGGCATAATGACTTGAGAAAAAGACACACAATTCATTTCCCCAACATGATAGCCAGAATCAGAAAAAAAAAAATTCCCCTAAAACTGCTGTGAGAAAATATTGTTCATTATTTTCTCCAACTATGTACTCTGTGAAAAAAAAAAAGTAGGTTGTCAAGTCATAGAGCAAATCTGCTGTAATTTACATGAAGAATAAGTCTTCTCCTTTGTAGTTACCATCTCTATTTTTAACCTCTAGTCTTAGACTAGATGGAAGGTTACCAAGGCCCATTATTGCAGTATTCTCAGATATAGAGCTTTGCCAACAAAGGTCTGTAGAGTCAAAGTTCTGATTTTTTCCAGTAGTCATGTATAGATGTGAGTGTTGGACCATAAAGAAGACAGAGTGCCAAAGAATTGACGCTTTTGAACTGTGATGTTGAAGAAGACTCTTGAGAGTCCCTTGGATGGCAAGGAATTCAAACTAATCAATCCTAAGGGAAATCAACCCTGAATATTCATTGGAAGGACTGATGCTGAAGCTGAAGCTCCAATACTTTGGCCACCTGATTTGAAGAACTGACTCATTAGGAAAGACCCCTGATGCTGGGCAAGATTGAAGGCAGGAGGAGAATGGGATGACAAAGGATGAGATGGTTGGATGGCATCACCAACTTGATGGGTATGAGTTTGAGCAAGCTCCAGGAAATGGTGAAGGATAGGGAAGCCTGGCATGATACAGTTCGTGGGGTCGCAAAGAGATGGACATGACTGAGCAACTGAACAACAACAGATATAGAAGACTAAGATGTCTCTTGTAGGAAATATCTTTTTTCTTGTTACATATAAGAGTATTTTGCTTAGAAGCATGTTCCTTTAGCATAAATTCCAAAAACGTTCTACCTAAATATTGGAATACCTCTGTGTTAAAGTATTTATAGAACTCTAAGTTTCTTTTAGAATAACTGAGTCAATAGGAAGGAAAGGAGGACTTAACCACACAACCACTAGGATTATCATTATTGCTATAATTGAAAAATAAAATTTAATTTTGAGAATTCCGGAAATCAGGACACAAGTTAAAGTAAGATAACAGTAAGAAATAAATGTATCAATTACCAAAGGAACATATTACATTCCTAGCCACATGCCAAAAATCTTTTCTTGTGGAGTATTCTATGAGAATCAATGGTCATTCACAATTTTATTGCAAATGAAAAAGCAGTTTCACTTGGCAATTTTTGGATAAAAATTTAAGACAGCAAGTCTTAGGTACTTAAGAGTACTTAAGAGTCAAAGTACACTTAAAAGTCTAATGATCAAAACTAACAATTTGTGCCACTTTCCTTTTCTATGACATACTAATTATCTGAAAACAAAACAATACAAAAAATTTATGCATCTCCCTTCACTATCACATACATTCATAAATATGAAAATTTTCAAACTGTGGTCTGTTTTCAGTAGAGAATTAACCTTTATGAAATTTCTAAATCAATTGATTAATTGAATAATTGCTATTATTATAATAATAAATGAATATAAAAATATCCTCAATCATTGTAGCAAATGTTACAGTGATCCTCTCAGTAGTCTTAAATACTCTTAGAATTTTAAGTCATATTACAAATTTTTAAGAGTCTCCAGAAGAATCAAACCTCAGTTGCTTCTAGTAGACATCTGGTCTTTTCCACACCCTAAAATGACTTTCTTTTTCTCTCTCAATTTTCTATTCTCCCCTAGTAAGTCTTGCAATTATCTCTCTAAAGAAGTACTTATACGCAAATCCTAGTCTCAGTACCTACATTCAAATCCTGGTCTCAATGGCTACTTTTGGAGATGCTAATCTAACATAATCATTAAATAAATAATAAATTATACCTTTACCAAAATATGTTTTATGGAAAGAAAGATATGTGAACTAATAAAATTTACATAGATTAAAAAAAAGCCTCAGAAGGAATTTGGAGTATCAAGTAATTGTTTTTTTTTTTTTTAATAAATGCCAATTTGCCATATCTTGCCTCTTATTTTTGACATTTTACTTGTGAATCTAGTTTATGTTTTCTCTTAGTTATCTCAACTCTGGTAAAATTGATCTGAATTGCCATCACCGTTGTGTAGAGAAAGACAGGTGGATAAATTGATATACTATTACAGAGCAGGAAACAATTTAACTTTGAATATCTTTCTCATAACTACACAATCCTTAAGGTAGCCTTAAAGGAAAAAATAGTGATCCCATTCTTGGAAAAGTGTCAGTAATTCAAGCTTCCACAAATAGTATCATTATTATCAACTCTGAGACTATTGGAAGGAAAATATGGTCCCATAACTCTCCCACATACCAGATTAGCAAATAGAAGTTATTCTGAGCAAATATGTTTGGACTTTTCTGTGATACAGATTGGTGAAGAGTGAGAATTTTCTTTTACAGATTCTGACATATCTATAAATGGCATTTTCTCCTCTTTGTTTTCATTGCTTGTGAATGGCAGGTGGCTCATCACACAAGAGTACCTTCCAGGTCCAGTTGTTAATTACATAGATCTGCCTTTAAAAGGATCAGGTAATTAGCCAGATATTATATTACTGTGTATTATATAACTATGAAAATTTTGAGTAGATACACATGATTTCCACAGCTGCCTTGACAGAAAGCATAAATTTCTCAAGAAAGGAACAGTGAATTAATTTTTTCTATATATCTCAAGACATTTTTTCTTACTGAATGCTAAACATCACTTTGATCATATTAGGTAGTAGAAGTTAATATATTTTGATATTTTTCCTTTTAAAATAACTATTGCTGACTTAAAATAATTTTTAATACTTTTACTTACAGCCAAATTGAATTACAGGATACCCCCATCCCCAAACAACTAAGGAAGAGAAAATTATAAAAGAAAAAATGATATTTATGATAGTGTATGTAAGACAATGAAAGGTTGTGATTTTAGGGAGAGAGGAAACTAAAAGTGAAATCCTATAATTTTACCCTGAAAGAATTTTCCAGGCAAGGATTTCTGGAATTGAGAAGATGAATTGAGATTATGTGGCAACAAAAGCAAGTAGAATTTTATGGAAACATTGCCAAATAGGAGAAAGCTGAGAATTCTGGAACCATGAGGAGAATCCTGATGGCATAGTCAGCTTGATACTGTTCAGCACATATCTTTGAGGAAACTACCTAAGGAAACTTTCTCTCCTCCTTTTTTATTTCCCTGTTTCTCTATGCTACTGCTGCTAAGTTGCTTCAGTCGTGTCTGACTCTGTGCGACCCCATAGACGGCAGCCCACCAGGCTCCTCTGTCCCTGGGATTCTCCAGGCAAGAACACTGGAGTGGGTTGCCAATTCCTTCTCTGTGTCTCTGTCTTTCTCTGTGTGTATCTTGCAAAGGCTTTGCCAATTATTATTATTATTTTGGCTGTTTCAATTTTTCTCTACTTTCCTGGTTCATTATTTTCCATTTATTAAGTTTTTGGAGCCTCATTTGCTCTTTTTGTTTCTTCTTAAGATTTATGCTGAGATCATGAATTTTACTGTTTCTTTTTTTTTTTTTTTGCTGTTGCTGTTTCTTCAGTATAGGGCACAGCTTTGTCTATACTCTCTGAGTATAGATTTGACTGCATCTCATGAGTTTTATGTGTCAGATATTCAGTACTATTCAGTTCAAAATATTTCTAATTGTTGTGATTTCTCCTTAGTTCCACTGGTTATGTGAAACTCTGTATTCTAATTGCCAAACTGATTCAGGTTTCTTAAAATTACCTTTGATAATTATTTCTTGATTAATTCCACCAAAATCAAAGAATATCCTTTTCTATTATCAGTCCTTTTAACTTTACTGGGCACTACTTTATGGCCTTACATATGATCAGTTTTGGTAAATGCTATGTATACACTTGAAAAGAATGGTCATCTGCAGTTGCTGGGTATGGTTTTCTATAAATATAAAATCTAGAAATTTTTGTGTGTATGTTTATTATTTTTTCTGCTTATGTAAGTTATTGAAAAAATATATTAAAGATTTCTATTATTTCTATGGATGTGTGAATTTCATTTATAGAAATTAATTTTTTTGGTGTGTGTTTTAAGGATATGATTTTAGGTATATAAAATATAATGCTGTTAATGGTCTCTTCATTATTACAAAATTCTCCTTTTTGTTTTTTGTAGTAATTTTCCTTATAGTATTCACTGTCTAATTATAGCTCTTTTAGGACATCCTTTAATATCCTGTGCTCTTGTTTTTTCTGTATCTACCCTTATAGTTAAATAATACATATTTTAATATATTTATATATATATTATTTTTCTTTCAGCAGAACTAGTTGTATATATATCAATTCTAATGATCTCACTTAACCTGTCAATTTTAGTATTTAATATATAATAATTTCTTACATATTTGGGTTTATATAATCTTACCATTTATTTTTGTGTCCCTTCTGCTCTTTGTTCCATTTTTATTGTTTAGTTTTTTAAACAATATGTTATTTCTTATTCTTTTAATGCTTTAAATGCTTACCCTATATATTGTAATATGCTTCTTTCACTGATTACAGTATGTCTTTATTAATTCACATTTTCTGATCAATGAAAGTATTTAAAAATTTCCCTCCCACCTTTTACATTATTAATATCAGGAACATTAATTCTATGTATATTGAACTACACACACACAGATATATATGTATACATTATTATTATTATACTAGCATTCAATATTTACTTTTTAAAAAAAATTTTATTTTTACTTTATTTTACTTTATAATACTGTATTGGTTTTGCCATACATTGACATGAATCCACCACGGGTGTACATGCGATCCCAAACATGAACCCCCCACCTACCTCCCTCCCCACAACATCCCTCTGGGTCATCCCTGTGCACCAGCCCCAAGCATGCTATATCCTGCATCAGACATAGACTGGTGATTCGATTCTTACATGATAGTATACATGTTTCAGTGCCATTCTCCCAAATCATCCCACCCTCTCCCTCTCCCTCTGAGTCCAAAAGTCTGCTACACACATCTGTGTGTTTTTTGCTGTCTTGCATACAGGATCATCATTGCCTTCTTTCTAAATTCCATATATATCTGTTAGTATACTGTATTGGTGTTTTTCTTTCTGGCTTACTTCACTCTGTATAATCGGCTCCAGTTTCATCCATCTCATCAGAACTGATTCAAATGTATTCTTTTTAACAGCTGAATAATACTCCATTGTGTATATGTACCACAGCTTTCTTATCCATTCATCTGCTGATTTTTATATGGTCTAGTATTTCCCTTTTCAGAACTTTTAATTCTTTCTACACAGTTTTATTATAGTTTAATCCAGGATTATTTTCTTTCTGTATGAAGAATTAAAAATTTGGTATTTCTTTTAGAACAAGTATCATGGCCTAAAATTCTCTGAGATTTTGTTTTTCAAAAAACCCTTTACTTAGCTTTCATTTTTGAAGAATATTTTGTCCTAAGTACAGATTCAATTATTTTCTTTCAAACCTGTAAATGCCTCTGTCTCTTTTTTCAGCCTTACTGTTGTTCTTTTCAAACCAATGTGCCTTTTTTATTTGTATGTTTAAAGATTTTATTTTGTTTTAATTTTTAGCAGTTTTTTATGATGTGCCTAGATGTTATTTTCATGTAGCCACATTGTGCTTCATAGAGCTTCCTGAATGCTTCAAATAGCTTGATGTTTTTCATCAGTTTTGGAGAAATGCTCAGCCAGTATTTCTTCTCATACTTATCTCTTTCTCTCTTCTTCTTGGAATTCAGTTATAGATATGTGAGGCTTTTTGATCATGCTCCATGTGTCTCTTAGTTTCTTCTCCATTTCTTTTTCTTGCTTGCTTCAGCTATATACTTTCTATGTGTATTTGTATGTGATTCTATAGGTATACATTTTCTCTCTCCTACTGTATTAAATGTGTCTATATCTTAAATTCAGTTTTTTTGTAATGTACTTGATTTCTACTTTATTTTAAAACTACATTCCAAATTTCTGGTGAAAATATTTCATCTTTGTGTATTGCCAGTAACTCAAAAATCTGGAGCTTCTGTTGGTTTACTTTTGATTTTTCACCCTTGTGTTTCTCAGTCATTTGGTCGTTTTCCAGAAAGTCTGGTAATTTTCGACTGAATGACAGAAGCTATGAATAGAAAAGGGTTGTAACTTGGTATGATGTTATCTTTCTTCTTGTAGGTCATTAAACTATGTGCATATCACCGTGTCTCCATAAGTGATGATTTGCTTCTGCTCCATGGGTATTGCCCCTTTAGGAGTCTCCACTGAAAGTCTGAGGCTTTTTTTTTTTTTTTAAGGCTGTCTTCTGTAGTGGTTCTGAACTCCAGTTTTCATCTCCCCGGCACCTTAAAACTGCTGGAATAGCTGCTTAAAACATAATGTCTCAGCAGCTATTCTCTGTTTTTTTTTTCTTTTTTCTTAGAATTTGTTCTTTGAATTTTATTACTCAGCTAGTGACTTAAAGAGAAATTTTTGACAGAATGCCATGCCCACTCATCTAAAGTTCTCTTTTACTCTAAAGATCTCAATCCCTCAAATTCTTACTGTTCTGACAGCCGTGAGTTCCAATAATTTTCTTCACTAGATATTGTCTCCACAGACAGACATAAATTCTAGGATCCATGCCTCATGTTTTCTTTTTTCTAATCAACCAAAGCCCTAAGGGAAAAGTGGGCTAGCCAGTTTGTAGCATGTACTTAGGCAGTGATAGTTTATGGTGAATGTTGTCAGATTCATGAGCTCCAAAATAGAAAAATTCACTCTGGGACCAAAGACACAGCCTCGGTCACTCAGAGCTTTGTGTAGGAGAGATTTTATTAAAGTGAAAGGATAGAGAAAAGCTTCCAGTGGAAGCTGGAAGCGGGTAGAAGAATATGTACACTGGCTAGTTTAGGTGGGGTGTTATATACTTTTTAGCAGACTGTTAAATATAGATAAAAGAAATACCTAGCTCTTCTCCTACAACATACATATTGAGATAACATCAAAACAAGATTAACCAAGGGGAACATATCTGGACAAAATTTCTCTGGGTGGGATATATTGTATTCATATAATCAAAGGCATAGTTTTGAAGAAAAGCATGTTCTCGAGTAAGATATATTGTTCTGTTGTGTAAACATTAGCTCTGGATTTAGAGAAAGTTAGTCTTAGGTGAAATAGAACATTGTCAGAGTAACTCAGAGCTTAAGGAAAAAAAGTCTTATGTGACTAAGGTGAAAGAGTGTAAAAAATATTTGCCTCCTCCTCCTCAAGGGCCTTGGACTCCCTATCAACCTACCTAAGAATTAATTCTCTCAGTAGAATATCGCACATTAATAAAATAGATTTGTTCTAACCTATTAGACTCCCCCCATTTCACTTTTATACCTCTCCAAAATTTTCTTTTTAAAAATTATTATTATGATAATATTTTTAAGATGAGAATTTCAAGGACATTTGTGTAACTTAACATTAAAAAGTGGAACCCATATCTTATTTTACCTTTATTCAGTTATTTATCTTATTCATGATTCAATACATTTAGGCTATGAGTTAGACATATCCATCCAAATTTTTTAAAGAAAAGTTTTCCTTTAAATTTTTTCAGTAGATTTAGTCTCTCATTTTAGTTTTGATGCTGTGAGAGCCTTAGTACATAAAGTTTCAAAAAAGAATAGAAGCCCTCAGGAAGCATGATTAAAATTTTTTAAATTTTATCCTACTTGTGTATAATTCTTAATATGACATAATTGTGACTTAATGAGGTCCTGTACTTTACAGTTCTTGAGATAATTCACAACTTAAACAAACATGACTACAAAGTATTATGTGAATTGTCAAAGGAAATAAGCATTTTTCATAATTATTTTGAAAAAATTGCAATATGAATTTATGGAATGTGATGTCAACTAGATTTATCCTGGTGTTACCAAAATATTTATTTTCTCTATTTCCATTTCAATTACTGTTGTCATTTATTATGACTATTTTGTGTGTAAGATTTTAGCAACATAGATGTTTATTTGTTTTTTCTGTCATTTTCAGTGAAAGTTCCAAAGCAGCTCTTAGCAGCATATATTTAGAGCCAAAGGTTAATATCACTTATATACAAAAGGATTGAGGGGAGGATAATTTGAATCACAAAATGCTTGTGTTGAAATGTACTCTATGAAACAATGGGAGCAGGAAAACAATACCAACATGGTGTGCACAGAGGAAAGAACAAAGCCCAGTTCTAAACAGAGGTTGCTAAACAAATCAGTCCCTATGCAATTAGATGGAAAAGCACTTAGCAGCAAGTGAAACTGAAAGACTAGCTGATAATCAAGTACAATAAAGGATGACTTGGAGTCTCAAACGTTTGTATACTCTGTACTGTTGCATTCAATTCCACATAGAGTTAGTTCACATAAGGCTTGATCATATGGAATTACATGTAATGAAGGAAGAATAAATCATTTCTGGATTTCTGACATAAAATTAATACCAATCTGTCCTTTAATAAAAGAACCCAAACTCTCTAAATATTCATTAATTAATCCTTAGTGAAATTTCTCTTAAAAATCTTAAGGACTGATACCTTTCGGCATTGTTATAAAATTGGCATATTAAAATTTTTGGTTTGTTAAATATTTCTTGTTCCATTGTTCTTTTTAAAACATCATATTTCAGATATCAAACTTCTCTGGATGTAAAACAACACGATTAAATATGAATATATATTTCACTGCCTCCCCATTCTTTATATTTCTTTTGATGTAACACTGTTATTTCAGTTTTACAGGCTTACATCTATGAATTTTTAATCTTGAGTGTTTGTGTGTATGTGTATATGACACACAGAGAGAGACAGCGAAAGAGAGAGACAAAAAGACAGAGAGAAACAGCAGAGAGATCAAAACAAATCACGAAGTTCAGAGCCCAGAGCAAAAAAAAAAAAAAAAAAAAAGGCAGCAAAAAAATATGCAGGACTTTTGTTGTTAAATGTCGACTTAAAAAATATTCACAACCTAGAAGTTGAGAGTTATGTTTTATTTGGTGGGGATTTTTTAGGGCTTCAAACCTGGGAGACAGAATTTCAAGTAACACTGAAAGAACTATTCTGAGGAGGTAGGGGGAAGAGTCAGGTTATGCAGAAATTTGCAACCAGGGGCAAGTAGTCAGAACATCAAAAGATTATTAATTAAAGAAAACCAGGTATCTCAATTTAAGGAATTTAGCACTTTTCTATGTATGGGGAGATGCAAGATTCTGGGCTAAGTGACATCATTCCTTTCATATGTATCTCAGTTACCTGGGGCCAGTATCCTGCTTTTTCACCTCTCACTAACCACCCCCCCACACCCCCCTCTCCCCAACTCCTCAGTACTCACCATGGGAAGTGGCTGATGGCTGCCGACAGGCATTGTTTTTTCCAGGGCACTCTGCAGGCTCTTAAATTCACATTTGGAGGGCTAGAATGGCGGATGGCTAAGGCATCATTGTTTATTGACACGGCAGGAAATACTCCATTTCTTATAAGAATTTCAAGGTAACAGCAGAGCATTAACCAAGAATGGGCTCTTTTTAGCACAGAGTCCTGTATGACTCTACAAGTCGCATTTCCATGTAACTGACTTAAAAGATAGGGAGAAAGAGAGAGAGAAGAGAGAACATGTGTGTATTTTATAACCCCAAGGATTACTCTCAGGAGGATGTGCCCTAACATTGTGAAGGCTTATTTAGTCTGTATGCAGGTCAAGAAGAAATAGTTAGAACCTAACATGGAACCCGACTCTTTGCAACCCCATGGACTGTAGCCTACCACGCTCCTCCATCCATGGGATTTTCCAGGCAAGAGTACTGGAGTGGATTGCCATTTCCTTCTCCAGAGGACCTTCCCGACTCAGGGATCGAACTCAGGTCTTCTGCATTGTAGGCAGATGCTTTACCGTCTGAGCCACTAGGGAAGTCCTAACATGGAACAACAGACTGGTTCCAAATTGGGAAAGGAGTACATCAAGGCTATATATTTTCACCCTGCTTATTTCACTTATATACAGAGTACATCATGTGAAATGCCAGGTTGGATGAAGCACAAGCTGGAATCAAGATTGCCAGGAGAATATCAATAACTACAGATATGCAGATAACACCATCCTCATGGCAGAAAGCAAAGAACTAAAGAGCCTCTTGATGAAAATCAAAGAGTACTAAGATCATGGGATCCGGTCCCATCATTTCACGGCAAGTAGATGGAAAACAATGGAAACAGTGACAGACTTTATTTTGGGGGGTTCCAAAATCACTGCAGATGGTGACTGCAGCCATGAAATTCAAAGACGCTTGCTCCTTGAAAGAAAAGCTGTGACCAACCTAGACAGCATATTAAAAAGCAGACATTACTTTGCCGACAAAGGTCCATCTAGTCAAAGTTATGTTTTTCCCGTTAGTTATGTGTGGATTGAGAGTTGGACTATAAAAAAGGCTGAATGCCAAAGAATTGATGCTTTTGAACTGTGGTTTTGGAGAAGACTCTTGAAAGTTCCTTGGATGGCAAGGAGATCCAACCAGTCAATCCTAAAGGAAATCTGTCCTGAATATTCATTGGAAGGACTGATGTTGAAGCTGAAATTCCAATAGTTTGGCCACCTGATGTGAAGAACTGATTCGTTGGAAAAGACCCTGATGCTGGGAAAGATTGAAGGTGGGAGGAGAAGGGGATGACAGAGGATGAGATGGTTGGATGGCATCACTGACTCAAAGGACATGAGTCTAAGTAAGCTCAGGGAGTTGGTGATGGACAGGAAATCTTGGTGTACTGTAATCCACAGGGTCACAAAGAGTTGGATATTACTGAGCAACTGAACTGAACTGAACTGAACTTAGTCTGACCAATTTTATGATTTGCATGTGCAAATTAGCAATTAGAAGTTTAAGTGGCAGTAAATTTCTCTACATAAAATTAGAAGTTAATGGAATTGAGGGGAGCAGAATAAGTGAGAGAGATTAAGACAAACCATAGAGGTTGGATGATACATAAGAATATTTGATAAGGGTTAGAGGGTTAGAGAGAAATATGAGTTTAAAAATTCATTATATATATATAATGAATTATATATATATATATATTATATATATATAACTATATATATATATATAGTTTCTGGGGAGGGGGGCACATACACACAAACATACCACAATGATGGAATGGTCATGAGGGAATTTGGAGAAATTTGATCTCTGTTATGTTAGATTTTCAAAAACTTAGTCTGTCAGCTGTGTGTGTAACACAGCTCTACCTTGAAATTGTCAATACAATCTAATATGTATTAATCACAGGCTGACATTTGGAAATATGAGTAAGATATTTAAAAACTCAACACTTTCTTTCCCATTATGAGTAAATTGTTTATTTGTCAGAGGAAATTATCTTCCTGTGATATATATAGTATTTCTTATTGACTTTGCTTGGATCAGATTGCAAGCACTCTTTATTTCACTGACCAAAAAGAAAAAAAAAAAAGACCATATTTAATATAAACCCACAAAAGAGGATTTTGTTAAATATTACATTCTATAGTTTTTTTCCTAAAAGCTTTAGTTTATTTCCATTTTAAAATATGAAAATATAATAGTAAATATGTTGTTGAAATATTTGGTACATATACCTGTCCACAAATTTTGGTATTATCCTTGTGTATCCTAAATCCTTTACCAGTTGAAATTTATTCATTCAAAAAAATAATATTAATATTTAATTTATTGTTACAAATTAAATTGAAAACCAAGCCATTATAATTTTTAACCCAAAATGATGGAGAAATGTATGTTAATATTTAGCATGCACTTTTATGTGCAATATCAATTTCCATTCCATGGTATTCTTAAATGATTTTTTTTTTCATTTGTGAGTAACCTAATTGGGTAGATACATTTGAACTTTTAATAAACATGTATGAACCTGAATTGAACTTTTTCTTATCTAGTCATTTATCTATTGTCATATACTGGTTGTATAACCTCTGAAATTGTAATTATTTTCTCATTTGTGTGTTACACAACCCAAAGGGTGTGGGTCTTGGCTATACTGTATCTCGAGCCCTCCTACCCATCTCAGTGTGGTTGTCCTTTTATCTTTAGTTGTAGAAAGATCTTTTCTGCTAATCTCTAGTCTTTTTCATCAATCGTTACTCTACTAATAACTAATTTTGGTGTGTCCATGAGAGGAGGTAAGGTTAGGGTTTTCCTATTCTGCCATCTTGGCCATCCTCTTCCTTACTCCTTTTATGCTTAGGAAATTTCAAGGTTTGAGGCATCTATGCCAGGGGTGTTGTTGAGCCTTCTCAAGAACTTCTGATTTTTCCTGATTGTAGCACTAATATTCATTATGAAAACACTTTCTACTACTAATTTTTTACTTTCTAAAACTTTCTTAGCAGTTTTAAATATTAATTGTTCCAATAATCAGAATTATTGAGTACAGTTTTTGGGGAAATTAGGACTTTAATGGGAATTGCCCAAAATTTACATTTTCATAAGCAAAAGACGCTATTATGTTTAAGTTGTGTCAGCAAGGAAAGCAGTATCATTTTCCATCTATTCAGAGTTTCTGTTAGGGATCTGAATAAAAGTTTAGTTTTATTCTTTTATCTCATTGGCATTGTGAACCCCATGTTAAAATCTGTAATAAATGTAAAAATTATATATAAAACTACATAATACCTTATTGTATTTCATGTTATACACATTAAAGTATACCTATAAATTAAGTTATATATGTTATAGTTATTCATTTAATCACTCAAATAATACTAGGTATTGAAGATATAATAGTGAATATGATATTTATGATATATTCAGGAAACAAAGTAGATACATACAATTGAAAACAATTATAGCTAATACTTAAGTCTCAAAGGCTATAAACAGAGTAATGAAAGAACAGTGGTCTTTAAACATACCTCAAATATATATACAAATTTAAAATTTTGTGTACACTTTTAGAGAAGTGTACTTAAATCATGTATGTATATATATGTATATACTATTATTTCATTATAAATTTTATAAAACATATACATTGATATCTGAAAGTATGTAATAGCAACAAATATAAATGGAAAATTGAATAGTTTTTCCTATATTTCAATGGCTCATCATTTTTTTCCTTCCCTTTATATATAGATTTCCTACACTAGAGGCTGACACAATATTTTGAATAGTGTGGTGAGGAAGTCTTTTCTCACAAGATGCTATTTAAGTTCAGTTCTGAAGAATAAAAAAGTGCCACAGGGAAGCCAAGGAAAGAGATCTTAGAGATAGGTAATAACAAGTATAATTTCCAGATGCTAGGAAGTATATGATGTGTGCTAGGAAATTTCACAAGGCAGTGTTACTGGATCTTACAGGTAGGGGTAAGGGGAATAGAGATTATAAGAATGGAGGGTATACAGACCACAAAGCATTTGCATCTTAGGGTTTATATGAGGTATTTGGATTGTATAATAAGTGTAATGAAATATTAAAGAAAAATTCTGGGTTTGAGAGTCACAAGTTCTGATGTGATTTAAATTCTGTTTGATGACTCTGATCCTTGGGGAAGAGTGCTTGTAGAAAAAACTAGAGGAACCAGGATTGAGCCCTGGGCTACTTCAACACTTACAAATGAGTGAAGAAAGAAACCTAGAGAATGAAGAGAAATGATAAGGTATGGGGGGGGAAAAGAAACACCAATATATATCATAAAATCTGAAGGAGAACAGTATTCAAGAAAGCAACAGGGGCTAATGGAAATAAATCATTTATAGAAAGGTTAAGATAAAGACAAAAAAGGATTCAATGGTCTTGGCAACATGAAAACCTTTGAAGATTTCCTCAAGAGCAGTTTCAATAGAGCTATGAGCTCAGCTGGTAAAGAATCTGCCTGCAATGTAGGAGAATCCTGTTGATTCCTGGGTGGGGAATATCCCCTTGAGAAGGGATAGGCTACCCACTCCAGTATTCTTGGGCTTCCCTGGTGGCTCAGATGGTAAAGAATCTCCCTGTAATACAGGAGACTTTGATGCATCCCTGAATTGGGAAGATCACGTGGAGAAGGCAACAGGGCAACTCACTCCAGTATTCTTGCCTGGAGAATTCCATGAATAGAGGAGCCTGGCGGGCTACAGTCCTTTAGGTCACAAAGAATCAGATACAACTGAGCGACTTTCATTTTCACTTTCATGAGAATAGAAGTCAGATTGGATTAGGGTAAATAAAATGAATTGTGGATACAGTTTTGCCTTAGAATGTGAAAGACTGTCACTTTTTAAAATAACTGTAGATTATTCCACTCTATGAATGTACAATAATTTATCTAATCAGTCAGGTATTAGTTGACATTCATGTTGTTTCCAATCTTTTGCTAACACAAGCATTGCTTACAAGAATAGTTCTGTATAAATAGCTCTATTCATCATATGAATATACATGCAGAATACATTTTAAAAATGGAACTACTGAAATGATAAACTCTGAGCTATATCCTAGTAAAACTATTGGAGGTAAAGATAAGAATAATCTTCAAAGTTGCAGAGAAATGAGATCAAAGGTAAAACAAACTGGCATGACTCTGGCCAAGCAGAATGGAAAGCAAGGAAAAGCTCAAGGAAAGAAATCGTGAACAAAAAGCTAAGCTGTCTTTCAAATGTCAAAGCTATAGAAAAATTATTTTAGTCATATAAAAATTCATAAATTCTTTAACCATGAATCCTTATTCAGCAATCTACTAGAGGATGAATTTCATCAAACTATGACATGAATAGCAAATTTTGGTAAAAGGACTCTTGATTTCAGTATTGTAGTACTACAACTCAGACAAAGCTGGTCATAAGAGAGAAAAATAACACATAAGTAGTATAAGAAAGAATAAAATATCTACATTTTGTGTTCTGACAAAGTGAGTATAATGCAAATAAAGAGAGGAGAAAGGCTTTGGAAAGAGAAATATAGAATAGGTAATATGTGTAAGTCAAAGATCATATTAAACACTGAAAACATGTAGTAAAAGGTGATGAAATTAAAGAGCATTTTGCTCTGGGGACAGTGCCATGTTGGGAGTTTGACTGGGGTGGTACACCTGTCAAATGGTAACACAGGTATCCTAAGGTAAGCTCAGGGAGAACAGAGACCTCCTGTAGAGCAGAAGGCCAAAAGCTCTCTTGATCTTGATTTTCAGTTGTTGACATTACTTTGTCAGCAAAGGTCCATCTAGTCAAGGCTATGGTTTTTCTAGTGGTCATGTATGGATGTGAGAGTTGGACTGTGAAGAAGGCTGAGTGCCGAAGAACTGATGCTTTTGAACTGTGGTGTTGGAGAAGACTCTTGAGAGTCCCTTGGACTGCAAGGAGATCCAACCAGTCCATTCTAAAGGAGATCAGCCCTGGGTGTTCAATGGAAGGACTGATGCTGAAGCTGAAACTCCAATACTTTGGCCACCTGATGTGAAGAGTTGACTCATTTGAAAAGACGTTGATGCTGGGAAAGACTGAGAGCAGGAGGAGAAGGGGACAGCAGAGGATGAGATGGCTGGATGGCATCACTGACTCAATGGACATGAGTTTGGGTAAACTCTAGGGGTTGGTGATGGCCTGGTGTGCTGCGGTTCATGGGATCACAAAGAGTCGGACATGACTGAGTGACTGAACTGAACTGAACTAAGTAGGAAGGTGACCATTAGAACAAAAACACAGGCCTTTCAAATATCAAAAAAAGTGAAAACATGCAAACTATCACAAAGAAAAGAAAATCATTAAGCTATGAAAGTATCACCTAATACAGATAATAATTGAAAATAAAGCATCACCTCCTTATTAAAAATATAAATGGGCTTAGTTCACCTCATAAAATAAAACAACTTTCAGCTTGGCTCCAAAAGCAAAACAACAATATGTTTGTACATAGCATATCATTTTGTACAATGATATGTACAAAAGACACTAAAGAAATGTTTCAGAATTTCCTAAAATGAAAGAATACAAAATATACCATAGAAATAAAAGTAACAAATTTCAGTTCAGTTCAGTCGCTCAGTCCTGTCTGACTCTTTGCGACCCCATGAATTGCAGCACGTCAGGCCTCTCTGTCCATCACCAACTCCTGGAGTTCACTCAGACTCCCGTCCATCGAATCAGTGATGCCATCCAGCCATCTCATCCTCTTTCATCCCCTTTTCCTCCTGCCTCTAATCCCTCCCAGCATCAGAGTCTTTTCTAATGAGTCAACTCTTCACATGAGGTGGCCAAAGTACTGGAGTTTCAGCTTTAGCATCATTCCTTCCAAAGAAATCCCAGGGCTGATCTCCTTCAGAATGGACTGGTTGGATCTCCTTGCAGTCCAAGGGACTCTCAAGAGTCTTCTCAGGCAAGTAAAATTCAATCCAAAAATTATTAAGCCTAAAATTGAGGGCTTTTAGATGCTAAAAGATACAATTTATAATAAAGAGTTGTCAGTTATGTGTGTATAATAGTTATGTATCTATTTATCTCCTGTGAAGCATGGCAATTATCTCTATTAAGCAGAAATTACAGAAAATAAAGATCTCATAGCTAGACAGAAAGAAAGGAATACAAGTACATGCAGTGATCATTGCAAGTCAGTTTTCCAAAACATAATAGGAAATACAATAAATAATTCAAGTCTTCTTTTATTTCTGTATTTTTTTGTTGTTCTGCTTAAAGATGACATTTATATATCACTCCATATACAAGTCAGATGAAACAAAAAAGAAAATAAAGTTATAGAAGGAAAACAGCAATCCTCCCGAACTCTCTAAACTCTTGTTTTGCACTGCCTTTCCATAATATATTTATTAACTTTATTGCCTGTCTTCCCCTACTAATGTCTTCTCCCAGTTATATCTGTACTACTTAACAACAATACCTGGTATAATGTATGCTAAATATTGGGCTGACCAAAAAGTTTATTTGGGTTTTCCCAAAACATCTTACAGAAAAACCTGAATGAACTTTTTGGCTGACCCAATAAGTATCTGCTGTATAAATATCTATTGAAAGACTTAAGGAAGGAGAGAATCATGTCTAATGGTCAGTGATCTATTTTAATCCAAACAGAAACATTTTTTCAATTGATATATCTTCAATATTGGTGAAAAAAGAGACTGAAAAAGCTGGCTTAAAACTCAGCATTGAAAAAACTAAGATCGTGGAAACCAATCCCTTCATTTCATGGTGAATAGATGGGGAGAAAGTGGAAATAGTGACAGGTTTTATTTTCTTGGGCTACAAAATCATTGTGGTTGGAGACTGCAGCCATGAAATTAAAAGATGCTTGCTCCTTGGAAGAAAAGCTATGACAAATCTAGACAGCATATTAAAAAGCAGAGACATCACTGTCCCAACAAAAGTCTGTATAATCAAAGCTATGGTTTTTCCTGTAGTCATGTACAGATGCGAGAGTTGAACCATAAAGAAGGCTGAGTGCCAAAGAATTGATGCTTTCAAATTGTGGTGCTGGAGAAGATTGTTGAGAGTCTCTTGAACAGCAAGGATATCAAACCAGTTAGTCCTAAAATAAATCAATCCTGAATATTCATTGGAAGGACTGATGGTGAAGCTGAAGCTCCAATACTTTGGCCACCTGATATGAAGAGATGGCTCATCAGAAAAGACCCTGATGCTGGGAAAGATTGAGGGCAAGAAAAGAAAGTGGTGACAGAAGATGAGATAGCTGGATAACATCCTTGACTCAATGGACATGATTTAAGCAAGCTCCAGGTGACAGTGAAGGACAGGGAAGGCTGGCATGCTGCAGTTCATGGAGTTGCAAAGAGTCACACACGACTTAGCGACTGAACAACCAATCTTCAATTACTGTTTTCCTCCATAAATGTATTTTTCTCTCTCTGTTAGTTCTTCAACTGAATATTTTGTCTCCTGGATCCACTATGAAATTATATGTCTTATCTTTAATTAGAATTGTTTTTATGTTTACTTTATACTGTGAGCTAGTGCTTCCATTTCATCTTCTAAAGGTATAATTGCATTTTTATTCTTATATTCATTTTAAAATTTATGAGGTATAATTTATATAATATCTGCTTTATGTATTGATTAATTCTAGTTAGTTTCCATGTGTGTGCAGTTTATCTCCTACATATTCTATATCATTTTTACTTAAGGACTCCTCTTATATTTCTACTAGCTATGCATCTGTAGGACTGCATATCCTAGTTATTCAGTTTAGTTCACTTTCTTTTTTTAATATATATACATATATTATTGAAGTATAGTTGACTTACAATGTTTCAGATGGACAGCAAGATGATTCAGTTAGTCAAATACACATATATTGCTTTTGAAATTATTTTCCATCTTAGGTTATTATAAGATATTGACTACTGTTCCCTATGCTCCTTGATGCTTGTTGCATATCTAATTCTTAATTGGAAATCTAGCCTTCTATTCAAACAAGTGAATCAAAATGTCATAATATTTTCAGTTAGGAAAACTAATAAGTTTTCTAAAATATATATATTATACATATATATGTATATATGTACTGTGCTGTGTTTAGTCACTCAGTTGTGCCCAACTCTTTGTGATCCCATGAACTGTAGCCCATCAGGATTCTCTGCCCATGGGGATTCCCCAGGCAAGAATCCTGTAGTGGATTGCCATACCCTCTTCCAGGGGATCTTTCCAACCCTGGACTGAACCCAGGTCTCCTGCTTTTCAGGTGTTCCTTACCATCTGAGCCATCACAGAAGCCCAAGAATACCAGAGTGGGTAGCCTATACCTTCTCCAGGGGATCTTACTGACAAAGGACTCAAACTGGGGTAGCCTGCATTGCAGGCAGATTCTTTGCCAGCTGAGCTACCAGGGAAGCCCATACATATATACACAAGAGCTTTTCTGCTACACTTGATAAATGCTTGAGGAAGAACATAAAAAACAAAAAAAGAGAGAGATAAGTGATGGAGAAATTGAAGAACATAAACTAAATGAACTGGGAGCACTGAATATGAAATAGAAAAATTGAAACAAACTAGATAAAAGTAAAAGATCATCATATGGTCCAGTTGATTTGAAACATAACTGCTCATTGGAAACATATCTGGAGTTCTGGAGGAAAAAGCAATACGTGGGCATTTGTATTTTTCAAAAAATTTTAAGATATTTCTGATATGCATCTGGATTTTAAAAAGTGATTACAGTCTTTTCTATAGATCCTAGTTTGGTGACATAGAGTTCTATCATTTTTCTGTTGACCAATCCTGATACAATTGTATTAAGTGAGTAATACTTACATAATGACAATAGTAAAAGGTATTTATCAGTTTTCAACATCAATAGTCAGACAAACAAACAAAAGATAATTACCATTGCAAGTCATAATGGGAACATGATTAACTTGAGAATATAAAATAATTTTATACATTTGGGTGGGGTGGTCAAGCAGAGTGATGTGGTAAGTGGAAGTCCCTACATGAACATGTTTCATCCACCCTGTCAGTATCAATCTTTTAGTTAGTGCATTTAATCCATTTACATTTAAGGTAATCATCAATATGCATGGTCCTATTACTGTTTTCTTAATTGTTTTGTGGTTTATTTTCTGTAGGTCTTTTCCTTCGCTTGTGTTTCCTGCCTAGAGAAGTTCCTTTAGCATTTGTTGTAAAGCTTGTTTGGCAAAAATTCTCTTAAATTTTGCTTGTCTGGAAAGTTTTTGATTTCTCCATTAAATCTGAAGGAGTCTTGTTGGTTATAGGTTCTTCCCTTTCATCACTTTAAATGTATCAGGCCATTCCATTCTGGCTTGGAGAATTTCTGTTAAGAAATCAACTGACGGCCTGATGGGAGTTCCTTTGTATGTTATTTGTCATTTTCCCCTGTTGCTTAATATTTTATCTCTGTCTTTAATTTTTGTCAGTTTGATTACTCTGTGTCTAAGTATGTTCCTCCTTGTGTTTATCCTTCCTGGCACTCTGTGCTTCCTGGACTCGGCTAACTATTTCCTTTCCCATGTTTGGGAAGTTTTCAGCTATTATCTCTTCAAATATTTTCTCAGGTCCTTTCTCTCATTCCTCTCCTTCTGGAACCCCATAATGAAAATGTTGGTATGTTTAATGTTTTTCCAGAGGTCTCTTAGGCCGTCTTCATTTCTTTTCATTCTTTTTTTCTATATTCTGTTCTGTGGCAGTGATTTCCACCATTCTGTCCTCCAGGTCATTTTTCCATTCTTCTGCCTCAGTTACCCCACTATTTATTCCTCCTAGTGTATTACTTATTTCTGTTTGTTTGTGTGTTAGTTCTTCTAGGTCTTTGGTAAACATTTCTTGCATCTTCTCAATCTTTGTTTCCATTCTTTCCCCAAGGTCCTGGATCATCTTCACTATCATTATTCTGAATTGTTTTTCTGGAAGATTGCAAATCTCCACTTCATTAGTTGCTTTTCCGGGATTTTATCTTGTTCTTTCATCTGGGACATAGCTTTCTGCTTTTTCATCATGGTTACTTTCTGTAATATGGTTTTTGTTTTGGCTGCTGTGAGACTGTGCCTCTTCTTGCTTCTTCTGTCTGCCCTCTGATAGGATGAGACTAAGAAGCTTGTGTAAAACTTCTCCATAGGAGGGACTGGTGGTGGGAAAAACTGGGTCTTGCTCTTATGGAGAAGGCCTTGCTCAGTAAAGCTTTAATCCAATTTTCTGCTGATGGGTGGGGTTGTACTTCCTCCCTGGTAGTTGTTTGGCCTGAGGCGACCCAGCCCTGGGGTATATGGTAGGGTTAATGGTGAACTCCAAGATGGTTTATGCCAAGGGGGCCCTTCCAGTGACCCCATCCTTGTGGTGAGCCCCTTGTGATCCACAGCTCCACAGGAGGCCCTCCAACACTAGCAGGTGGTTTTGTTTCAGTCTCCTGTGGGGTCACTGCTCCTCTCCTCTGGGTCTTGGTGTGCACAAAATTTTGTGTGTGTCCTCCAAGACTGGAGTCTCTGTTTCTCTCAGTCCTCTGGAAGGCCTATAATCAACACCCCCACCCCCCACCCCGAAAAACCAGATTCTCTGGGGATACCCAGTCCCTTTGTCAGATCCCCAGGTTGGAAAGTCTGACATGGAATTCAGAACCTTCACAATAGTGCAAGAACTTCTTTGGTATTATTGTTCTCCAGTCTGAGGGTCAACCGCCTCGTGGGTATGGGATTTGATTTGGTCATGATTGTGCCCCTCCTACCATCTTGCTGAAGCTTCTTTGTCTTTGGATGTGGTGTTTCTTTTTTCGGGGGCTGGGAGGGGCGGCGGTTCCAGCGTCCTCCTGTCAGTGATTGTTCAACAGCTAGTTGCAATCTTGGTGCTATCACAGGAGGAGATGCGTGCATGTCCTTCTACATTGCCATCTTGAACTGGAAGCTCAGTTCACATTCTTTAAAATATAAACCATTATTCATTATATATTGGTGGTTTGTTAAAAAAGGGTTGAAATGAGTTTGAAAATTTTAGAATATCGTTTGAGCAGATCAGAATGTTTGCTTTTAATTACTTTATTTTCATTAAGCAATAATGTACTGCAAGTATATTGTAACAGAGTACTATACTCCAGAGTGAGGGTATAAAATCAAATGAAAAGTTTGACTTCTAGTAGAGAGCATGTATTATTTATTAGATTTAAATAAATTCCCATTCTCATTACATCTGGTCTAGAGTGAGACTCAATAAGAATTAGCAATTATGGAACATGTAACAGTTATAGACCAAAGAGCATTATGTTTGAGAGCAATCACATATGCATTCAGGGGCATCCCAGGAGGCACGAGTGGTAAAGAATCTGCCTGGCAGTGCAGGAGGCAAAAAAGACATGGATTCATTCATTCATTCTCCTGGCAACCCACTCCAGTATTCTTGCCTGGAGAATCCCATGGACAGAGAAGCCTGCCAGCGTATAGTCTCTAGGGCTGTGAAGAGTTGGACATGACTGAAATGACTTTACATGCATGCACTCTCTGTTTCCCAGACTGGGACATGGAAAATCTGATTCTGTGAGTTTGGACTAGTGAGGAAAGTTGTCCTACTGTTGGGCTCAGTGATTTGTGTTCTTTGTGTTGTAACTTATTGAGTTAACATTATATTGCTTTCCCCACTACAACTACACAGAGAAAGTAGGATACATTCCATATTTGTTCATGTCAGAACTTCTGTGGTGTAGTTGTGTTTAATGAAAAAAAAAAAAAAAAGCCCAAAGTTACAACTAAGCATTGGGCAATGTTCAGTGTGAAGCCCAGAAGATTTTATGAACAGGTAAATGTAAATCATTTCAGCAATTTTCCTTCTTCTTTATGCCAGTTAATTCCCACATGAATATCTGTATCTTTGATGCTATTTTAAACCAATTCGGCATTTCCTCTCAAAATTGCAAATATCAAATATCTAGCATTTAAATATTGCTTTAGCCTGAAACTATTCAATAAAAATGAGCTGCAGTGTAACTGCAAATACATTATGAATGACTGGCTTTGATTTTATCCATCTTTTTGGTTTGTTTTATTACTGCATGAACACACAAAAAACTTATTAAAATCAGGATGATTTTTTGTTCCATCCGATGTGCAAATTAGGCAAGTTTCTTTTTTTGTTTTGAATCTACTAGCTATGCTTGTTTCTTACTGATATCTTTAAAGGACAGAGCACCAATCATTTTGTACCTGTGCTAATAAAGAGGAGTAGCAGTCACGATGTTCCCAAATCGCTATCTGATCATTAGTTTCCTCAAATTATATCATTCAGAGAGAGACTTTTCTTAACAAGGAGAAAGAACTACAACTGGAGTTTATAATGTCTTCCAGGCGTGCACTGAGACAACCCTCAATGACTAATTATAGCTTGAGAAAGCAGGAAAAGACTGCCAGAAAAAATCCATCAGAGGAGTTAATTTGGAGAAGGAAGGAGTACAGTTTGAAAGCAGTTTTGTAAATTCCAAGCATATCTACTTGTACTCTTCAAAACAATCTCAGTTTTAGTGATTTTAATGATAGGGCATTAATTAACAGAGGAGATAAAATACTCATTTCATAACTGTAGTTCCTATATTTGTATAAGGTGTCCTTAAGAAGAAGTCAACCTACCTTCTTTAGGAAATTGTTAGGGCAATACTAAAATATTAAAACCTATAGTTTCCATAGTCAAACAAATTGCATTTTAAAACTTAATCCCTGGGCTTCAGTGGTGGTTAAGATCTTTCATTGTTGGTTCTGAAATTCTGAAGAAAGTAGATGACCCAAGTCTAATTTTTAAGCATTTTCTTGAAATTGCTTTAATTTTGTTACAAGTGTTTTTTTAGTCAAATGTATTTTGTAAATTTTTTAATTTACAAGAAATTTTAACAATATAAGTTAACTTGATCTTGTCAAGTGATTAAAAGGATGCTGTGAAAATAAGTGTTTGCCTAGATCTATTGACTATATTTAAGTTATATTTAGTAATGAAAATGCAGAACTACATTACCTATATAGTTCTAAAACTCAGACAATAATTGCATTCTAGAAATAGATGATTATCATCAGCAAAATAAGCCGTTATGTTATCGTCTAATAATCTATGTAATTTCTAGGGAAAGCCTGACTGCTATCAATAGTACGACTCTGGCAGTCTAGTGCTTCCTTGCTTTCTTACTGGTTTTCCTGCTTTGCTTTGACAGTGAGCAGTGTTTTATGCTTCTGTGAAACACTTCAAACATAAAAGAAAACTTGAAGAAGATCTGAATGCCTGTGAAATATTAATAGAAAAAAAATGATTTCATAACATAGTAAAGCCACATAAATGAAGGAACAAATTTGGGGTGGTGAAAAATTAAAATTTCTGTGGCTGAAGAAGCATGAACTATGGAAATCAAGTCAGACCGGTAGGATGAGGCTCAGCAAAGAAAGAACTCAAAAACGTGGTGAAGGAATTGAGGAAGAACAACAAGCATTTTTAAGAGAGCAAGTAGACAAAACAATATTTAAAAAGAATTTCTGTGATAATCAGTTGGAAAAAAATATATTAGTCACTTAGTCATGTCTGACTCTGTGACCTCATGGACTGTAGCCCACCAGGCTTCTCTGTTCATGGAATTCTCCAGGCAAGAATACTGGAGTGAGTTGCCATTTTCTTCTTCAGGGGATCTTCCCAACCCAGGGATTCAACCCAGCCTGCTGCATTGCAGGCAGATTCTCAGATTCTGAGCCACCAGGTTAAGCTAAACTTGGGAGATTAAATTAGGTGGCCACTGAACAAGAACAAGTCAAAATAAGCTTGCCATCAGCCTGGTTTCTGTCCAGTGTGATGACATAGATAATTGGAAATAAGATGAAAATCAAAGAGTATTTAAAAGGAAAAGGGGTTATTTGGTTTCTATTAGCACATTGGGATAAAGAACAGGGAAAAATTAGAAATGACTCTGCAATCCACAGCTTTGAAGTCTGGGAGGCATATGATTGATAACCCCATTAATAACCATAAGGAAATTAGATGCTGGGTGGGAATGGGCTTAGGTTGAAATCAAGTTAAAAGCGCTCAATAGCGGTGAGCAGGTGGAAGTCAGAGATGTAAGGGTAGTTTATAGAAAACAAACAAACAAGGAAAAAGATAAAATATTGCATATTCTTTACTACATTCAATTGTTTCTTATGCTTAAATCTATTAATCAGGCATAGTCTGAATTACATGTTTTTTTCCAAAATGCAAATCGCAGAGGCTAGATTTCTTCTTCTACAAGCAACTGTCAGTTGTCTTCTTTAGCTAAAATCACATATTTATGTGATTTATAGATAAAAGGCAAGCATTCAGATTGTATTAACTTAATAGTTTTTCTAATTCATATATTAAGATTCCATTGCACGCTGAGTCTCTTCAGTCATGTCCAACTCTGTGAGTTGCAAAGCTACTTGACTGCAGCCTGCTAGGCTCCTCTGTCCATAGGCTTCTGAATTGAAACTTTAAAACTGTATAATGTGGACACAAATGGAAAAACTGTCTTATGGTTATCACTTTACCTATAACTCAATCAAAATGTTAAACGAATTTCAACTGTGGTTGAGAATTGCGAGTAAACAGTGGGTAGGATGAAAAAGGATGCTAATTTACTTTAAGCCACTTAGATTAAAATTAATACTGTTTTGCCAGCATAGGCCTAAACATATGAGAATTCATTTAGGAATTCAGCACTTGAAAAGAACTGTAATTTGCTCAAGACCTCTATTTATCCTTGAATTCTAATAAGACCCATTATCATAATTGATCACTTACTAAAGAACAGTGAAGCTAAAAACAACCACCACCAAAACCTCTCTGACTGGTTAGTGCTTTTATAGAAAAGAGGTATTAGCATGATTACAGGCAGGAGAAAGTAACCCTGGATCAGGGTTTTAAGGGGGTGCTAGAACCATGGATCATTTATATGTGAAAAGATGTTCCTCACCCATACCTTGTTAAGGTATTCTGGACAGAATACATGGCATTTTGAAGCAGCTTTTTCCAGACTATTATTGTTATTATTACTAGTAGTTTGTGTGTGCTTCAGTCGTGTTCGAATCTTTGGGAGCCTATGAATTGGAGCCTGCCAAGCTTCTCTGTCCATGGAGTTCTTCAGTCAAGAAGACTGGGGTGGGTTGCCATGCCCTCCTCCAGGGGATCTTCCCAACCCAGGGATTGAACTTTTGTCTCTTATGTCTCCTGCATTGGCAGGTGAGTTCTTTACCACTAGCAATACCTGGAAAGCCTATTATCTCAAGACTTTTAATAAACCACATATATTTTTGGAAGTCCAGTACTTAAGCAGACAATACTCTTGCTACTGTAAAATGGGGCTGGGAGCACAGAGCCTCCCCAGCTTTTGATGTTTCCAGTCATTCAGCCCTAGCCTCTCTGTAGAGGCTTTCCAAGGAGTAAACCTCTTTTAATTTCATGGCTGCAATCACCATCTGCAGTGATTTTGGAGCCCAGAAAAATAAAGTCTGACACTGTTTCCACTGTTTCCCCATCTATTTGCCATGAAGTGATGGGACCAGATGCCATGATCTTCGTTTTCTGAATGTTGAGCTTTAAGCCAAGTTTTTCTAACAGAAAGGCTATTTTCATCTGAAAACATTTCAGGGTTGACTACATAGTAGTAGAGATACTTTTAATGTTTATTATTGGACCAATGAATTTTTATGTTGAATGTATTCCAAGGATTTTTTTAGTCCTCAGGTTAGAGGGCAATGCACTGCAAGTAAATGCCTTCATGAACAGTAACTGATTGCATTCATCTGATTTCCTATCCTCGCAGGTACTCAGCTACCATGCTAATCTTTTAAGAATTGGTATAGGCTGAATTTGTCTGTGAACCGTGAACTTCCAGATGTTCAAGCTGGTTTTGGAAAGGGCAGAGGAACCAGAGATCAAATTGCCAACATCCACTGGATCATGGAAAAAGCAAGAGAGTTCCAGAAATACATCTATTTCTGCTTTATTGACTATTCCAAAGCCTTTGACTGTGGAATCACAATAAACTGTGGAAAATTCTGAAAGAGATGGGAATACCAGGACACCTGACCTGCCTCTTGAGAAACTTATATGCAGGTCAAGAAGCAACAGTTAGAGCTGGACATGGAACAGCAGACTGGTTCATGATAGGAAAAGGAGTACATCAAGGCTGTATATTGTCACCCTGCTTATTTAACTTATATGCAGAATACATCATGAGAAACGCTGGGCTGGAAGAAGCACAAGCTGGAATCAAGATTGCTAGGAGAAATATCAATAACCTCACGTATGCAGATGACACCACACTCATGGCAGAAAGTGAAGAGGAAATAAAAAGCCTCTTGATGAAAGTGAAAGAGGAGAGTGAAAAACTTGGCTTAAAGCTCAACATTCAGAAAACGAAGATCATGGCATCTGGTCCCATCACTTCATGGCAAATAGATGGGGAAACAGTGGAAACAGTGTCAGACTTTATTTTTCTGGGCTCCAAAATCACTGCAGATGGTGATTGCAGCCATGAAATTAAAAGAGGCTTACTCCTTGGAAGAAAAGTTATGACCAACCAAGATAGCATATTCAAAAGCAGAGACATTACTTTGCCAACAAGGGTCCATCTAGTCAAGGCTATGGTTTTTCCAGTGGTCATGTATGGATGAGAGAGTTGGACTGTGAAGAAAGCTGAGCACTGGAGAATTGATCCTTTTGAACTGTGGTGTTGGAGAAGACCCTTGAGAGTCCCTTGGACTGCCAGGAGATCCAACCAGTCCAGTCTAAAGGAGATCAGTCCTGGGTGTTCTTTGGAAGGAATGATGCTAAAGCTGAAACTTCAGTACTTTGGCCACCTCATGCAAAGAGTTGACTCATTGGAAAAGACTGATGCTGGGAGGGATTAGGGGCAGGAGGAAAAGGGGATGACAGAGGATGAGATGGGTGGATGACACCACCGACTCTATGGACATGAGTTTGGGTGGACTCTGGGAGTTAGTGGTAGACAGGGAGGCCTGGAGTGCTGCAATTCATGGGGTCGCAAAGAGTCGGACACTACTGAGTGACTGAACTGATTGGCTGAATACAGAGAAGGCAATGGCAAACCACTCCAGTACTCTTGCCTAGAAAATCCCATGGTTGGAGGAGCCAGGTAGGCTGCAGTCCATGAGGTTGCTAGGAGTCAGACATGACTGAGTGACTTCAATTTCACTTTTCACTCTCCACTCTCATGCATTGGAGAAGGAAATGGCAACCCACTCCAGTGTTCTTGCCTGGAGAATCCCAGGGATGGGGGAGACTGGTGGGCTCTCCACTATGGGGTCGCACAGAGTTGGACACGACTGAAGCAAATTAGCAGCAGCAGCAGCATAGGCTCAATAATGACCCCAAATACACCCACATCCTATTTCATGGAACCTGTGGATGTTACCTTACAGGCGAAAGGGACTTTTGAGATGCAGTTAAGTTAAGGATCTTAAAATGAGGATTATACTTAGGATGGGCCCTAAGTATAATCAGAAGTGTCCTTTAGAAGAGGGAGACAGGGAGTTTGACTAGAGGGGAGAAGAGGCAGCATGATGCTAGAAGCAAGAGGTTGAAGTGATGCAAAAATAGGTCATGGGCTAAGGAATACAGATGGGTTCCAGAAGCTAGAAAAGGCAAGGCAAGGACACCTGTCCTAGAGCCTCAAGAAGGAACAAGCCTGGTGACAGTGGGACATCAGCCCATTGAAATTAATTTCAGCCTCCAGAACTATGAGACAATTAGTGTTCTTTTAAATGACTAAGTTTGGGGTTGCTTGTTATAGCAGCTATGGGAAACATAATAATTAACAATATGATTGTGATCATGTCAGTAAAAATAATAAGCATACATTGCTTACATAACAAAAGGCTTCCCTATAAAAATGGTGATATATTTTCTCTATAGACATGTTTCTTTAGGGATATGCAAATGCTTCCCTAAACTAGGGAAATAGAAAATTCATTACCAAGAGAAAACCTACCTCAAATTCATGTTATATAGCAGGTTTATGGATTATTAGATGTTTGGTCTTCTCTACATAAGAAAGAATTTTGAAGAATAATCATGTAAATTTATATCAATGAACATGAATTGTATAATTTAACATAGAGTATAAATAAAGACTTATGAAATGAGACCATAAATGTTTTTGAAAATAATCTTAAAGACATGGAAAGCTAAATAGAAAGAATGAAAAACTAAATTAAAATATAAGCTACAAATGTTCGTGTTAATGAGGTTTTTATATATCTAGATATCATCCAAGGAGAGTTATGAGTTTAGAAATTAGAATAAAAGTACATTTTTAGATGGTATTAAAGAGATTATAACTATGTCCAGCTTTATTTTCATGCTGTGACTGCAAGCTCCAGCAGGGAAGATGATAATATGCATAAGACCAAGGCTTACTTTCTCATTTCCCATGGTCAACATGATAATTACTGTAAAGACAAACATCACCACAGAGGATGAATATCTTCAACAGGTAAAACATACAGTATAAAGTCTATACTGTAACTATGCAAATGCCAACATCCTCAAAACCACAAGCAAATATTGATTAAGAATTTTAAGCTCTTCAAAGTATTGCTGGAACAAAATGAGTAAGTTTGGGAACTTTTAGAGATTGCTGTTGCCTCAAGTGGGTTCCTGGCACTGAGTGATCGCATGCTTCTAGAAAAAGGCAGCACATGAAAGAGCTGAATGTGGTACAAGGCAACAGCTCAAGGAAACTTTAAAATGAAAGGTTAAAGAAAACAGTTTTTATTTCATGTTTTGAAGGCAAATAGCTTCAGTAGAATTCCAACTTAATTTCAACTTTTACATCATGAATAAGAACTCATATTTTATTCTATTTCCTTTCTTATAAGTCATCTCTGAATAATATGTCATTGATGAGAGACCAAAGGAAAGATGACCTTATTTGATGGGACATTACGGTAAGCTGATTTTGTCTGAATCCTTCATTAATTGGTTAAATCCACTATGTTATTTTAGATCTGGGCACAGTATTAGAAACTAGCCCCTTCATATTATGCTGCTGCTGCTGACAAGTCACTGCAGTCATGTCTGACTGTGTGACCCTAAAGATGGCAGCCCATGAGGATCCCCCATCCCTCGGATTCTCCAGGCAAGAACACTGGAGTGGGTTGCCATTTCCTTCTCCAATGCATGAAAGTGAAAAGTGACAGTGAAGTTGTTCAGTTGCGTCCGACCCTTAGCTATCCCATGGACTGCAGCCCACCAGGCTCCTCCATCCATGGGATTTTCCAGGTAAGATTACTGGAGTAGGTTGTCATTGGCTTCCCCACCTGCATATTATACCAGAACAAAATAGAGGCCTAAAATGACGTTAGATGGTATCATCGTTCATGCTGTTCATTAGGTTAAATACTCAAACAACAAACAAAGGATCTTTAATATACTCAAAGGCAATTTGTTGGTAATTCTCCACTTAAAAACAACAATAATAAATCATTCTATCTATTTTACTATTTTCTCTCAAAGTTTGATAGACTCAGCTACCATTTTCTCTCACTTGGAATACCACAGTAGCCTAATACCTTTGTCTTCCATCATCTTCTCTCTTTTCTTTCTAATTTGTTCTCCTCATAAAGCCAGAGTGACTTCTTAAAAGTTCATATATGATCAAGTAATTTCTTACTGGAATGATTTCAATCACTTGCCATTGGTCTTAGAATGAAGACTGAGCTCCCTAGCTTGAGCCCTGACTGCTTTTCATCTCAACACTGGCCTCCCGTTCTGACCTATTCTCCCATTCTGACCTATTCTCCCGTTCTCATATTTTTGTAGCTACATCCATCTTCTGTGCATTCTTGTCACCTGACAAGGTTTTCCCTGCTCCAGTCCGGTTAGTTCCTTAGACCTCAACTCAAGCAAGACTTGCTATAGCAAGGCTTCGCTGACTTTATGTCTTAAAAAAAAATTGTCACAGACTCTGATAGCAACATATGCCTTTCCTTTATAATACTACTATTATAATATTACATCAATATGTATGGTATAGACATCCCTAAGAGACTGTAAGCTCCAGAAAGGATAGTGGCATACAAATAATATATATTAAGTTCAGTTTTATGGCATTTATATAAAATAATATTGTCAAAAATGTGTATACTTGAAAATCACAGAACAGCTTTTTGGCAAATTACCAAAAATTTGGATTAAGAAATGTCGCATAAAAAAATATATACATGTGTGTCTTAGCATCCATTTTATTTCACAATTTTGTTTCGGCTAATTTAACAGAAAAAAATCCAAATGTGTGTAGATGCACAGCTGCAGTAATAACAGCTAATATTCTATTCACAGGATGCTCTTCATTTTAAATCAGCAGAATTCTCAATAGTAGAGAGATTTTTATTCACAGTTCAATCAATCACAGCCTCTAATAACTCTAATAACTGCCTGTATCCTCTGATAGGTGAAACATTTAAAATAAGTAGAAAACTAAGTTCCTCAGCCAGTTTGGAACTTTGGTGAAAAATTATTTTTCAAGTATATCTTAAAATATTACAGATGAATAAAGAAAGTTGTAAAATTTATTTTAATTCAAGGATAATTGCTTTACAATATTGGTTTGACTTCTGCCACACATCAATAGAATGATGATATTTTAAATTAAATCTTGTCAGCAACATTTGCTTCAGCTATTCTTTCAAATCTCAAGACATTCAACATTTATTTTGTTTGTCAAGTTGAATCTGGAATCCATTCACTAACTTTATCTGCCACATCATGCACTTTAACAACACAATCTCCCATTGTTTAAATAAGTCCTTCAGCTTATTAAAAAATAAAAATACTCATACCATTCCAAACTATTTTGCACAAACATGTTGAGAGAGGTGGTGTGTTTGAGATTGTTTTCATCAGCAAAAATAATGAGTCTGTCTCATATGGCATATTCAAGCCTCCACTTTGATTCTAGACTGTTAGAGATAATTCTGGAAAAGTTTCCTACTTAATAGGTTGCTAATACATTTGACAATTTTGTGACATTCCCCCAAACTGTTTGTGAAAGATGCTGGCTTCTATAATTTCTTTGGAACATGTGGTGCTGACTTGAACACATTTGGGCAATAGATTCATACTTGCCATCTCGGCAGTTGTTGACCTCAGTGCTTTCACACTGTCAGTACAGATGTCACTACATTTTTGCCAACATCCTTTATAGTGTGTTAAAAACAGATCCAAACACTAGCAAAAAATTCCCCTGTTGTCTAAGTGTAAAGTGTTTAAATTAATGTATCCTCATTGCAGTCACCTGTATGTACAGTAGAAAACAAGCAAATGGAAATCCGAAATATGTGTATTCTCATTCAATTGAACTATAAACACAGTGGTTGTGAATCTCAGCCCATAAATTCAAGTGCACAAGAAACACAAATACTTAATCTAAAAATTAACTCCCAATTCCGCATTTACTAAAGTAGGAGTAGCTTAACCAGTTATTTGACTATTTTTTCCTATCCCCAGAAGTGTCTCAAAGTTCCAGGGAACTCATCCAGTTTGAGCTCCAATATAACTATGAAAATATTTTACTTCTTTTTTCAGGTCCTGTGAATTGATATGCTAAGGCTTAGGAATCTGCACACAGGCAGTGCGTCTTAGACACCAACACACAGTTCCCAATAGTCATTCCCTTTTCAGATGTCTTCCTAGCTCACTGGTGCTCGCCACAGGTCTTAGGGCTCAGGGTCCCTCTCCTCACTTATTCTCTGCTCCCATATTTTCTCTTTATTTTTTCTTCCTACCTGGGATACCTTTTTTTTTTTTTTTTAACTTTAGGAACAGCAGCTGAGGTTTTTCTGTCTACTTCTTAAGAAACAAAAATCTATATTTTATAATGGCTATAATTTCTGAAATATTCATCAGCGTGGTCAACAATTAGGGCTGACCAATAGTGAAAGTGTTAGTCCCTCAGTCATGTCCGACTCTTTGAGATCCATGGACGGTACTTCACCAGGTTCCTCTGTTCAGGGCATTCTCCAGGCAAGAATGCTGGAGTGGGTTGTCATTTACTTCTCCAGGGCATCTTCCTGACCCAGGAACTGAACCTGGGTCTCCCACACTGCAGTCTGATTCTTTACTATTTGCGCTACCAGGAAAGCTACACGATTGGTAGTTAAATTTGCCAAATGCCAACTACACTTCATTGGCTATTTCACAGTAAGCAAAAAGGCAAATTGTCTGCCTTCATGAAAGTAACATTCTTATAGGAAAAAATTGAAAATAAATAATTTAACAAATATTAATCATAATTTTTGATAATGCCAATTTCTATGAAGATGGAGTAATATGAGGAGCACATGGAAACAGGCTCTGTGTAAAAGTGATATTTGAACAGACACATGAAGGAAATAAACAGAGATGATGATATGGGGTGGGAGGTGGGAGAGGGATTCAGGATTGGGAGCTTGTGTACACCCGTGGTGGATTCATGTCAATGTATGGCAAAACCAATACAGTATTGTAAAGTAAAATAAAGTAAAAAATAAAAATAAAAAAAATTAGTAAGTGCATGGCCTTCTTGTTTTCTGGACTTGGCTGGCTTAAGAATAGCGAAGTGGCCAATATAACTGGAGCTAAGAGTGCAAAGCGAGGCATGGTCATAAGAAAAACCAATATGGACATAACAGTCTTTTTCTCTTTTTCCATCATCTCCCACTTCCGTTTTCAGTGCAAGGTTGACTGTGGGAAAAGAGGAGGGTGGGGGGAAGCTGAAATAATAGTAGAAAGCAAAAGGAATGTAAACTAATTCCCCAAATGTTTTCTGGCCTAACAAAGATCCACCTAATTTCAATCTTTGGACAAATGTATGGGTCTATTCGGATGGTCAGTCTTCAGATTTTTTTTCTGCTTCAGATTACCTGACTATGGCTCTAATTTTATTTTCTTCCAGTTGATCCATATTACATATTTGTTGTGATGTTAGTCATCCAGGATTTAAATATCTTTTATTTTCTATTTTTATCTGCTTCTCTTTCACATGTGATGAGTTTAACTCTCTTTATCTTTTACTTAATTTTATTTTAATAATATTAAGCTGCTTCCAATAAGTTAAAAAGAAGTGACTGTTATGAATGTTTACATTCTTTATCCTATATTTTAAAATTACATGTAACTTTGCAGAGACCATAATATTATTATATAAAAGTGTATGTCATAAAATTCTTTTAGAATTCAGGAATTATTAATCTTCTTTGGTGGCTCAGACAGTAAAAGTGTCTGCCTATAATGCGGGAGACCCGGGTTTGATCCCTGGGTAGGGAAGATCCCCTGGAGAAAGAAATGGCACCCCACTCCAGTACTCTTGCCTGGAAAATCCCATGGATGGAGAAGCCTGGTAGGCTACAATTCATGGGGTCGCAAAGAATCTGACGGGACTGAGTGACTTCACTTTCACTTTGAATCCGCATATATGTAAAGCACAAAAAACAACTTATTTTACTTCTTGCCTTTGAGTGAGTTCCTATGAAAAATTTCAGGTTATTCTTTTGGTTTACATACTATTGTCAGTGTGATTGATAATGGTTGTGGAAACAGTCATTGAGAGTATAATAAAAATTGTCCTTGGATTTTAAGTCTGCTTGATCATATCACAGTCATTACTCATTATCAAAGTTTTAGTTCAGTTCAGTCTCTCAGTCGTGTCTGACTCTTTGCGACCCCATGGACTGCAGCACTCCAGGCTTCCTTGTCCATCACCAACTCTTAGAGCTTGCTTAAACTCATGTCCATAGAATAGGTGATTCTATTTTTAAGATTAATTGCATAATTATTGTACCTCACCTGAAAATAAGTAACATTTATGAGCATGAATTTAGATAGAATTATGTTTATTAAAAACAAAAAATTTAGATATTCTAAAAGTACAAAAAAGCTCCAAAACCATTTATGATACATAATGCAACATTAGTAGGATAAAGTATTTATATGTTCACTTATCACAGTATAATTCCTAAGAATATGTATAGAGCTTTGCCTGGCATTTAATTAAACCAGTTTCATGTCTGCCATGAAAGAATAGTGGCTTGCTGAAAGCTTTATTATAAGGAGTTATGCTCAGGGCTAAGTTCAAAGATTGACACATGTAAAACCACACACTTCCTACTCAATGATCTACATTTAAAACATATATATCTATGTGCTTAGAGATGATAAGAAAATTGTTTCTGGGTATACATATGAGCCGAACTGCCATGGAAAATTAACAACAGTTAATGTGTTAACAGATGTTAATACTGTCATTTGGATGTATGTGTAGTTTATTTATAAAGACTTAAAATACTCAAGGATATGTTTTAAAAATGTATATCATACATTTGTAGAATACTTGAAGTTCAATCAAAAATTTGAAACTTTTGTTACAAACAATTGGCAATAGAATAAAGAACAAAACGATCTGGCCTATAAAACCTAATCAACCTTGCACATAAATGTGAAAAAAAATATTATAGACTGAGTGAGAGAAAAGCATTGATAAACTACATTTTTCAGAGATCCAACCAATTCCAATAGGCTCCTTGTAGAATCAGAGCCAAGGACACTGTAAAAACTTCTTGGCAGCACAAGCAAGACCATAGGAAACAAGGAAACAAGGCAGAAAGCATTAGCCCATCTTATAGGAAATCGCAGAAAGACTGACTTAGAATATCATATATAATTGTGACTTCTCCTCAAGAAAGTGTGACAGAGCTGCAGAAGAATGTTTCTAAATAATTAGAGCTGTTTCTACAAAATGATAAATGATGGACTTCTTTAGATTCTAATTTCAGATTAAGATGGGTTTTCAGTTGTGTCTCTAATTCATTCCAGGTCTATCACTAGAATTCTCCTTCCAAAATACAAATCTAATATCAGTCATCTGTGAGAACCTTTAGTAACTTTCTAATCCCTGTAAAATAAAGTCCTCTTTCTCTAGCATGGCATCTAGATTCCACGACCACTAAGCTCCAGCATAAGGTTGTAATGATGTTTACAGTCATATACTCTCTCCTCGCTTGTTGTTTGTTTTGTTCAGGAATACTCATTATTTTCCAAAACTTCTTGAAACTCTGGATATGCCATTCCCTCTAGCAGAAACCTTTACTCCCAATTAGACTTTACACCTCACTCAAATGATATTGTGTCAGGAAAGTAACCTTTCCTCCATCTTCATCTCCATTAACAGCCTTACATCCTCTGTCTGCAATGCTTATTTTCTACTTTTTCCTTACTCATAGGAAAGAAAGACAGTCTTTACTCATACGACTCCATTTTTTCCATCTACCCATCTTAAGAAAAAAGAACATTGCCCAGAATGCCTTACAATTAAAGGTGGCCCAGAATAGACAATGAGATATAAATGGGAGTAATTTGTGAGACTACTAAGACCTTTGTTTGTCCTTTGCCTTTACCCTCATGACTATGAAAAAGCCATATGCTGAGAACAGTGAGATAAAAATACACAAGGGATCTGATGTTCTTAAGATGCTATACTTTCAGATTTCTTATTACATGTGAAAGGTTTTTGTTTACGAGATTGTTCGGCTATATTTTGTGTACTCTAGCATTCTAGTTACTTGTTTGCTTTTTTTGTTTCCTCCACTGGAATGTAAATTTATTTAAAAAAATATTCACCTTCGTTTCCACATAGTACAATATCTAAGGTAAAGTAGGTGTTCCTGGCAGTGTGATTGCTGCTGTTAAGTTCTTTGCATTAAAAAGATAATGATGTCTCCAATCAGAAATAGATGGATGAAAGGTTTACTAAATGGATGGAATGTGGATCAATAAATAATTATTAGGGGAATTATTGCTGCAGGGTAGTATATTTAACTTTTGTAATATCATAGGGAAGCCAAAAATCAAATGCCCTTTGAGCCATTGTAAGCCTTAGAATATGTAAGAAGATATAATTCTTACTTGACCTAATATGACATGTTCTCCTTAATGAAAGTGTCCATGAGAAGAAAATTGGGATGTTGAAGGACTCTCAAAAGAGAATTTGGCAGAGGTATGAGATAGAAAATAATTCTGTGAGGTTTCATGACAATAATCTCAAATTGTACAGAACACCAGGAGTCCACTTCAAGGAAGGTGAAGTAGATGTGTTTTCCCCCCCTTCTCCTGCTGAGTTTAACTAAAAACCCTGGGTTTTATTTATAAAACAAGCATAAGAAAGCTGACATGGGGAGATAAGAAGGTAGAGTGATTCAGGACTTCAGAAGCAAAAGGAAAAAAATGACATGGTGGATTTCTTTTCCCAATATGTATCTTGGACCCGGAGCTGAAGAAGCCAGGAACCTAGAAGCGCCAACTGGCACAGACAAAAAGATTCACCTTCGCAGACACTACTAGCCTGTTCTCTTAAGCCGGAGGATAAGGAAAGAAGACTAATGAGAAAGAAAACAGCTAGGTGATAATCACTCTACACAAGTTACACCTCACATAGAAAACACTATGTGCCAGGGGCAGGGAAATCTTCTTTCTAATCAAAATTTGCCAATCTGGAGAAGTGATGAAGCAGTAGTCTGCCTCACAGAGTAAGCAGTACTCACATTAAAAACATTTACTAGTACCTGTGTCGGTGTGTGTGTGTGTGTGTGTGTGTGTATGTATCTGTTTTTTTCACTTGCAGAAATTTCTCTGTACTTCCTCTGAAACTCAATTAAGTTGCTAGAAGCTGTAAAGGTGAAGTAGAGACCCAGTGGGACTCTGTTTCATAAGAATGCTGTTTGCCTCATAACACAATGAGCTCTACTTTAAAACAAGAAAAAAAAACTTTAACAATAAAATCATGATCTTAAAATCCCACCTAGCTTTGCAGTTTCTCTTTGTACCCAAGTGCATCAGAAGACTAAAAGCAGCATCTGACTTCCAAAAAAAAAAAAAATGTGAAAACAATAGTTGTAACATCCTAATGAAAGTTCTTTTGCTTCCCTTAAGGCTTTCTGTGCGTTGCTTACTTTTAAAAACCGTTATCTTCCTTCACTTACAATCGCTAACAGAGACGTGAAATAAAAGTGTGTTTGCTAGTTTGGATAAAGAGAGACCTTTTTTTTTTTTTTTTTTTTAAAAAAAAAAAAGCTTTCCTATTTTCAATTTGTTACCTACACGATGACATTGCTGCCAGTTACTCTGCTGATACTAATTTCTAAAAGTCTTCTACAATTAGCTTTATAAAAAGGAAAAAAAAAGCCTAAAACTAGTGTTAAATTTATGTATCTCTCTGATGTTCTTGTCAGCTAGGTCAAGATGCTATGATAAAACCATACTAAAGAGTTAAATTATATGAGAAACTACTAGTCATAAATATAGTAATAAAGTAATTAATATTTCTTAATATTGTTCTAGTTTGTAATAGAGTACAAAGTTCTCTCTTTGTGTAGATTAATTTTCACTGACGGTAAGCAAAAACTATTGAAAAATTCATATCACTATCCTATATATAACATAATTTTGGGTTTATATAATGTTTCTTTGCTGCAACATAAAGATAATTTTTAGCTTTATCAGATAGCTATTGTTTTAAAGATAATTCATTAGCTTCTTCATTACCATTTTGAAGAAGGAAAATAATAGTCTTCCTTCCTATGATTCTATTGTTCCATTTTTTTTCTTATTTACAGTAGAGTCCATTGTGTTATGATTGTCTAAGCATTTGTTTATAATTATTTGATCTTCCCTACTTACAAAAAGAAAATATATTGAAAGCATTACTGTACTTTTTGATTAGCATGTAAATAAGGTAAAAGTCAGATTAAAAAGTTCTGCTCCAAAATATATTTATAAATTTAGAAATGTTTGTTGAAATCTATAGAAACATGTTTTCTATGGACTAGGGATTTTCTTGTTTCATATTTAAGTGGATGAATGCCAAAACTTTATTCAGAACTATGTAATGTAATGTTGAAGCAGAAATGAAATTAGAAGCCTGATCTTTCAATTCTGGTGTTGTGTCCTGTTGATTGGATACAGTCTAGACTACTATTGCTCCATTTTAGAGAACCTGTTCAGCTTCCCTCGTGGCTCAGATGGTAAAGAATACACCTGCAATGTGGGATATGTGGGTTCAATCCCTAGGTTGGGAAGATCCCCTGAAGAGGGCATGGCAACCCATTCCAGTATACTTGCCTGGAGAATTCCCATGGACAGAGGAGCCAGGAGGGCTACAGTCCATGGGGTCACAAAGTGTTGGACATGACTGAGCAACTTTCACTTTCATTTTTCAGCTCCATGAAACTAAGTGTATATCATTTAGAAACATTCTATCATCTGGGCGCTGGGACACTGAGGTAGGATATTAATAAATAAATAAGGCAATTGGCTGTAGTAACATCACTTAGAGAATCAAGTGAAGGTCCCTACATTTGGCTCTAAAATCCCTTTATAGAAAAATGGAAAATTTTATTTCATTGTTAATTGATAAAAATAAATCTCTCTTGGCAAAGTAATAATTTGCTCCAATATCTCACAAATTTTCTTGAAAGAGAAAACATATCAAGAAGATATGTTTGGGATAAAAGAAAAAGACAACCAAAAATAAGAGTTATACTTGTGTGGCCAGTGTCATCTAAAAGAATCATCTGGGTTTTTATCTACTTGAAAGTGAAGTGAAAGTGTTAGTCTCGTTGCACAGTCGTATATGACTCTGTGACCCCATGGACTGGGGCCCACCAGGTTCCTCTGTGCATAGGATTATTTAGGCAAGAATAATGGAGTGGGTAGCCATTCCCTCCTCCAGGGGATCTTCCTGACCCAGGGGTCAAACCTAGGCCTCCCACATTGCAGGCAGATTCTTTACTGTCTGAGCTACCAGGGAAGCATATTGTTGTAAATGTAATTTATTTAAAATAAATTTCTGAATCTTATATTCAAAACTTCTGCTTTATTATGTTGGATTGGGTTTCAAAGTCTGTAGTTTAACAAGCAAACTTCTTGGGTGACTCTCCTAGAAGTTTTCTATGGATTTCATGCAGAGATAGACCATCAGTGGAAGGGAGAGCCAAAGACAAAGACCATCTTGGCAACCAGATGGATAGGTGATGCATTCCACACATTCTCTGTTGGCCAATCACCAAAAGAGTCAATCTTCCCAAAGAAACATTAGCTAGGGACTCTAAATTGTATACCATAGAGCATTCTTCTGTATTGAGAATGTATTTAGCTTATTCAGTTAAGTCGCTCAGTTGTGTCCGACTCTTTGTGACCACATGAACTGCAGCACTCAGGCCTCCCTGTCCATCACCAACTTCCGGAGTCCACCCAAACCCATGTCCATTGTGTCAGTGATGTCATCCAACCATCTCATCCTCTGTTGTCCCCTTCTCACCCTGCCCTCAATCTTTCCCAGCATCAGGGTCTTTTCAAATGAGTCAGCTCTTCGCATCACATGGCCAAAGAACTGGAGTTTCAGCTTCAGCATCAGTCCTTCCAATGAACTCGCAGGACTGATATCCATTAGGATGGACTGGTTGGATCTCCTTGCAGTCAGAGGGACTCTCAGGAGTCTTCTCCAACACCGCAGTTCAGAAGCATCAGTTCTTCAGTGTTCAGCTTCCTTTATAGTCCAACACTCACATCCATACATGTCCACTAGAAAAATCATAGCCTTGACTAGATGGACCTTTGTTGGCAAAGTAACACCTCTGCTTTTGAATATGCTGTCTAGGTTGGTCATAACTTTCCTTCCAAGGAGTAAGTGTATTTTAATTTCATGGCTGCAGTCACCATCTGCAGTGATTTTGGAGCCCAAAAAAATAAAGTCTGACACTGTTTCCACTGTTCCTCCATCTATTTGCCATGAAGTGATGGGACCAGATGCCATGATCTTCGTTTTCTGAATGTTGAGATTTAAGCCAACTTTTTCACTCTCTTCTTTCACTTTCATCAAGAGGCTCTTTAGTTCTTCTCACTTTCTGCCATAAGAGTGGTGTCATCTGCATATCTGAGGTTATTTGTATTTCTCCTGGCAATCTTGATTCCAGCTTGTGCTTCCTCCAGCCCAGGATTTCTCATGATGTACTCTGCATATAAGTTAAGTAAGCAGGGTGACAATATACAGCCTCGACATACTCCTTTTCCTATTTGGAACCAGTCTGTTGTTCCATGTCCAGTTCTAACTGTTGTTTCCTGACTGCATATAGGTTTCTCAAGAGGCAGGTCAGGTGGTCTGGTATTCCCATCTCTTGAAGAATTTTCCACAGTTTATTGTAATCCACACAGTCAAAGGCTTTAGCATATTCAATAAAGCAGAACTAGATGTTTTTCTGGAACTCTCTTGCTTTTTCGATGATCCAGTAGATGTTGGCAGTTTGATCTCTATTTAATTGCTAATTTTCATGTATATTTACTGTGTGCCAGACAATTTTCTGTTTTTCATGTGATGACTTATTTGTCCTTGTAACATCCTATGAGGTAGCCACAACTTATTCTCCTCCTACAGTAGTTGGAGAAGTTATGAATCTTACTGTGGCTCAGAGCTGATAAAGCTGAGAGTTGTGATTTTGTACTAGTCATCCCAGGCGGCACTAGTGGTAAAGAATCTGCCTGCCAATGCAGGAGACATGGGTTCAGTCCCTGGGTTGGGAAGATCCCCTGGTGAAAGAAATGACAACCCATTCCAGCATTCTTGCCTGGGAAACCCCAGGGATACAGGAGCAGGCTACAGTTCATGGAGTCACAAAGTGTCAGACAGGATTTAGCGACTAAACAACAACAAAGCATGAGAAAGTCTTAAGCTTGAGGACTTCGTGATATCATAGGACTTCTATGGGAGAGGCAATAACTGTTGTGAAAATGTCATTATTTCATTATTGAGAAAAGAAAAAAAAAGGAAAAATAAAATAAAGAAGATAATTGAAGGACTTAAAATATTCAGGGGGAAAAAAATAAACTAAAAAGGCATGCAAAGCTAGTGAGGTGAAATGACCTAGTTACGGAATCAGCAAAACAAAGATTGATGGACTCTGTTTTTTGCCCAAAGCAATAAGTGAGTAGGTAGATTAAAAATAAGACCAAAAGACATTAGCTAGCGGATAGAATTGTTCTGACATTCTTTAGTGAAATGAATATCTCCATAAATGTTACAGCTGTATAAATACTTTTGAGTCAGTTTCACTGTATCAAGGCTTCAGATAGTTTTGATGTATATGTTTCACACATTTTACCAATTTGTACTGTTTTCAAGCACTTCAATCTGATGTAGGTTAATCTTAGCAATTAAAATTTTTTATAAGGGGATTTCACATTCTTAGCCCTACATAATGCAGTAAAATTTTTGTACAATTGTAGATTAAGAACATTTTAAAATGCACCTTAAATTTTAAATAAATGACCCAAGATTACTTTTGATATATCTAAAAGAGATTAAAACTTCTACTCTTTGGTATTGATTTGTCATTTAATCATCATGACAGAAGAAAACCAAACAAGAGGAAAACCAAACATAAAGAAAACTGTAATAGCATGAAGAAAAAGATGCTAATCCTCCATATACCTTCATCTTTTTAATATAAACCTTATTTTTTTCTTTTTCAATTTGAAGTTATCATTTAATGGAATAGTTTGTTGGTGGGCAAAGTAAAACTTCATTACGAAAATTTAAAAATGTAGTTTGTTCAAATACAAACGAACCATTTCCAAACTAATATATAGTCAATAAAATACTTTGTTTCTTCTTAAGGATCATCTTTTTATTTAGTCACTGCAAAATGACTTTATCATTACTGTATGTAAATAAAATCTACTCCAATTTCTCCTGTTAAGCAAAGCAAATTCTCAGCTCACTTTTTTTTTTTTTTTTGCAGTTACTTATAGTGCATAACTTTTGGTCTGTTTGTTAAGGCCAGCTTTACATTTTGAAGAGAATAGTAGACTTTGTTATACAGATAACAGATCCCAGTCATTGTATTATTTAATATTTCTCACATTTCAGCTACATATTTATGTAAAACTTGACACAAATTATGTTTTAAAATATCATTACAGTAACATGATTTATAAATATTAAAAAAGAAAAAAATCCCCAAACATTAAGGATTAAACTAACTGCAATGTATTTGAGAGTCATTTAGGCTATTTATTTTAGGGGGTAAAAGAAGTCCTTCTTTTGATAGTCACTCTTTTGAGAAGGTAATTTTAAACTGTTTGGTCAAGATCACATAAAGCAATATTTAATTATAAAAATTATGCAAGGCAGATATTCATTTAAAGATAAGTTTCCTTGAAAATCAACAATGATAATATTCTCTTCTATAAGACAGGGAACAAAACATTTCTTCAGATATGAACATTTTACTTTTATTTTTTAAACTATAAAATGTCACTGGAAAAAGATATTCACCCAATTACAGAAGACAAAAATGGCAGGACTAAGGGAGTTGTTGCATTGAGAGGGGTTGGCTTTGAACCATTCTGTAGTTCATTATCCTCTAATCAAACAGTCAAGTTTCCTCACCTCTAGAATTCACATTCTGCTGATTAGCATTTAAGTACATTAATTGGTTACACTGTAATTTCTGGCTAGACCCATACCGAACAAAGAACTGTTACTGATGGCTCATTCACAGTTTTATTCCCTTTTGTGTAGTTGGCTAAGAGATTCCCTCCAGATTTCTCTATCATCACCTATACAGCTCTCCCACTGGCTATAAAATTCTACAGCAGCTTGTAGGTAATTGATCAGACAAGTGAACTGTAAAATATTCATTTTCTACTTCAATAGCTAGATAAATCTCTTGGGAAGAGGATGAAAATATTGCTTATGCACATCAGGGTCGGGAGAGTAATAGCAAGGTTGCTGATAAGCAGGGGTCCACTGCAGAGCTAATACTTAATTCAGTGCTCTGCCAGACACTGAAAGCATGCAGCATCGCTTTGCCTGAAGCTACAAGTCTCATTATACACTCAACCTGAGGCATCAACATCAGTGCCCCAATCCTTTTGCTCAAAGGCTAGTGCTTCCTCTTTTAATTAATCAGGTTCATCTTGGCATAACATGCCAAATAGCCAATTAACACTTAGCTACTGTAACCAACATGCTAAACACTAAATTGCTAATGAAATGCGAGTGGGTAGAAAGGTAGCTGTGCAAAGGATGATGGGAAAGCAGGTTGTCTGATTTTTTTTGTATAGCACCTGTGTTCGTTTTGTTTTGTTTTGTTTTGTTTTTTCCTTCTTCACTTGGTTTCTTTCCTCTCTGCCAACTTTTTAAATAACTGTCACGCTGCTTTAATTGGAAATTGTTAGAAGTCGACAGCACTCAGACCAGCTAAGCTAAAGTAAAAAGCAGTACATTCTTTTAATTTTTTGCTTTGTGGGTTATAATACTAAAAGATGCTAAGAGACATTTTCCTTGATTTTGTCCCTATTTCCTATATGTTATCAACTTTCAAAGGAGTTTTGAATCAGTAAAATATAAACTGTAAATAATTATTTTTCTACAGTCATCACTTTCACCAGGGTTTTAATTTATTTTTCTTTTCTGTTCTTTAATGAAATCTTGGGCAGATTCCAAATATGATCCAGACCCTTTGGTCATTAAAACAGTATACTTTATAATATAAAGCATAATCTTGGTTTCAAACACATCTATTTCTCTATGTGTCGCAAAGGCTTGGGTCCCTCCCCCTGCTCTTTGAAGCTTGGGCTCTCCAGTGTTGCTGATGTGGGAGAATGAGGACTAGTCATAGCTGTACTTATCCTTTCAGTGAGAGTCATCATTTCCTGGATTTACTCTGAGGAGATACTGATGCCCTCTTTATGGAAGGTGTCCAAGTGACGTTCTCAGATGAACACCCTACTGAATTCTGTGGAGAGCCTGTGGAGTCTCACCACTTGATACTTCTCTATTGCAGAAAGTCCAGTTCTGGCTTGACTCCTTCCAAGGGTCTGCTCTTGCTGCAGTCCTCCCACCAGCAGGCAGCACTCTTGGATGAAATACCAGCAAGACCATAAAGGCTTTTGTGATATCCACTTGACTTTGGCTGGAGAAGGAAATGGCAACCCACTCCAGTGTTCTTGCCTGGAGAATCCCAGGGATGGGGGAGCCTGGTGGGCTGTCGTCTATGAGGTTGCACAGAGTTGGACATCACTGAAGCGACTTGGCAGCAGCAGCAGCTTGACTTTGGCAAAGAAACTCATGCATCCTCCCATACCACATGGCGGAGTATGAACAGCCATCCCATCATCCTTTCTCTGTCCCTACTACCTCTCTTCACATCTCCTCTTCCATGCTTAGAGAAGTATAGTGTTTGCAGTCTAAGCAGACATCCAGGTGGGGAGTGAAATGTTTATCCTGCTGATTTTGGGCAGTCTTATACTCTTTGCTCTACAAGCCATTTTCTTTCCTCTGCACTCTCCTGTTTTGAGATAGAAACGAAGCACGCTCCTCCTCTCTCTTTCTCATCAACTGAGTAGTGAGTTAAGCAATATGTCCTTCAGGAAGCACCCTGCACAACTTTCTCTATAAACCTGATGACTCTCTCCTCCAGTCTCCTTCAGCTCTGACAAAGAAAGCTATAGTCGGGGTGAAAAAGTTTCTTTAACTCTTAGCAAACTATGATAAAATGTGCCTCCTCTTCTTTCAATTCTGGTCAGTAATCAGTAGTTTGTGGAGTATTGTTTTTAACTTTGAACCACACTGATAATTCTGGGGCAACAAGAAAAAAATCACTCCATATCCTTTTATATATCTAATCTGTGCTAAGAAGCTTAATAGAAAACTAAAAAGCAATCAGAAAATACCTTCACTCTTTTCCATCTGGCTTTATCCTTTATATAACAAAGGGGAATTGGAAAGATAGGTAAAAACTAAAAGATAGTTTAAACATTTTTCTTGTTTAAAATTGCATCTGGGTAGCTGAAGGATTAGGGAATATGGATTTTTCTCCTTGAACATAGGATTCTTTCCTATCACCATGTTCTTCTATAAATTTCAAAGTCTAGCTTTAGCACAGTAAATACATACCTATATACTTTTTTTTTTTCTGGTTCATATTCTTTGTGCTTTGGACTCCATGATTGTTGGAGGAATGAAGTGTCTTGTAAACATTCTGATATGGGTAGACTCATTCCATTTTTAGGGAGGAAATTTTTAATAGCCAACCAAATATATTTTTGGTTCAATTTACTTGTCATCAAATTCAGTAGAAATCCCTTTAAATTTTGGCAACAGATAAAAATGAATGAATGAATGAACAAATGAATGTAGTTTCCACATTCTCCCCAGTTAAGAATATCAAAGGCAGATAGTTGGGAGAAAGCACCCATGCTAACTTGAGATGAAACATAATAAAGTATGGGAAAATGGCTACTAGATTGATAGGCAGCAGTATCTGATGAAAGAGAAATCACATTTTGTTCTTCAAAGAGTTTTATATTTTACTTTGGTTCTACAATATATGTGTCACTTTCATAATTATTGAGTATTAAATGATATGTTTTTAAAGACTGAAAGGTCACAAGCATATAAAGGCTTATATACTGAAAAAAGAAGAGACACCAAACTGTTAACCCTGATGAGTTAGTAGAAGCCATACAAGTACTTTTCCTTTTTCCAACTTTTAATTATTTTTCAATTAAATGAACACATGGGTCTTTTCTAAAAAGGAAATCAATTGCTATTAAAATTAGTTTTATTTTTTCAGTGGTTTTTAAAGTTGACTAAAAGTGTAGTCAGACTTTATGGCTCTATTGAGGGAGCATTCTTCAGCTTCAGTCATATACTGGAATAAAATATTGTCAGTATCAGGTAATCTACAGAGTCCTGGGGAAGACAAACTGAACACCATAGGTTTTTAATACTAAAGCAAGTACATTAGAAAGATGCAACAATAATCCTACAAATAAACAGGTAAATCAAAGGTTCTTAAAGCAGATTTTCTGATAATTTAAAATAAATTCTATGAATAAAAATTATAACCACTCAATACCTTTTTAATGTCCTCTAGAATGGTCTCAGAAATATCTGAGACTTTATGCTCCATGTGGTTGATTACCTTTCCACCTAAACAATTTCCTGATAAAATAAATTTAAAGCAAGATATTATTTTCATTCCTAATTCTCAAGTCCTTATTGTTATTGCATGCATTCTGATTTTTAATATTTTAATAGACTAGTTAAGGCAAATAAAACAAAAAAAAGAATCTACTAATTCATACAATCTATATCCTATCTTAAGAAAAATTAAGTTTCCAATACACTTCCTATTTTCAGTTCTTCATATAAGGAATTCGGAAATTGTCACTCCATCCAAACAATCAAGAAGCTTCAGTTCAGTTCAGTTCAGTCACTCAGTCATGTCCAACTTTTTGCGACCCCATGAATTGCAGCACGCCAGGCCTCCCTGTCCATCACCAACTCCCAGAGTTCACTCAGACTCACGTCCATCGAGTCCGTGATGCCATCCAGCCATCTCATCCTCTGTCGTCCCCTTCTCCTCCTGCCCCCAATCCCTCCCAGCATCAGAGTCTTTTCCAATGAGTCAACTCTTCACATGAGGTGGCCAAAGTACTGGAGTTTCAGCTTTAGCATCATTCCTTCCAAAGAACACCCAGGACTGATCTCCTTCAGAATGGACTGGTTGGATCTCCTTGCAGTCCAAGGGACTCTCAAGGGTCTTCTCCAACACCACAGTTCAAAAGCATCAATTCTTTGGTGCTCAGGTTTCTTCACAGTCCAACTCTCATATCCATACATGACCACTGGAAAAACCATAGCCTTGACTAGACAGACCTTTGTTGGCAAAGTAATGTTTCTGCTTTTGAATATACTATCTAGGTTGGTCATAACTTTCCTTCCAAGGAGTAAGCATCTTTTAATTTCAGGGCTGCAATCACCATCTGCAGTGATTTTGGAGCCCCAAAAAATAAAGTCTGACACTGTTTCCACTGTTTCCCCATCTATTTGCCATTAAGTGATGGGACCGGATGCCATGATCTTCATTTTCTGAATGTTGAGATTTAAGCCAACTTTTTCACTCTCCTCTTTCACTTTCATCAAGAGGCTTTTCAGTTCCTCTTCACTTTCTGCCATAAGGGTGGTGTCATCTAACAGGCTGAAAAAACCAACAATTCTTCTAATTCCATTAGAGAGGATCAGCCTTCTCTATTTGAGGTTTGCATCTGTAGATTCAAACAATTTTGAATCAATGCATGCCAACTTCCTTAAGTCATGTCTGACTCTTTTTGGCCCCTTGGACTGTATCCCTACAGGCTCCTCTGTCCATGGAATTCTTCAGGCAACAATACTGGAGTGGGTTGTTATGCCCGCCTCCAGGGCAACTTCCTGACCCATGAGTAGAACCTGTGTTTCCTGAGGCTCCTGCTTTGCAGGAAGATTCTTTACCACTGAACCACTTGTATATACTATTGAGTTAAAAAAACAAAATTATTGGATAAGTGGACCCGTGCACTTCACACCCATGTTCCTCAAGGATCAAGTGTATATATACCTTGTCTTTACATTGTCTTGCATCTTATGTGTGTTATTCCTCATACTGTTTTAGTATATTCAAATTTTTTTTGTATCTTTTCCCCTCAATTCTCACATTTTATGCTGTTCTTATTTATTATTACCGTCCCTTGCTTTATCTAATTATATGTTAAATCTACATATTCAGCTCCTAATTTTAGTTGCTATGTAATTTAGGCCTAGATTTCCTTTGACCCTATTTTCATAGATCCCAGTTTTTTAATTTGTCTTTCTATCTTCTGATCTCTTTTCTTCAGATTATTAATAGCAATTATATCTGATTTCTTATATCCCTAGTGTCTGAATGAACTATAATCAGTTATTGCCATATTTTTCTTTTGATTCTCTCTATTCACATGTCTAGCAATTTTTAATCAATATAGTCATAATTTAAGAAAAAAGTAATCCCTGGGTATAGTTTTCTTCATTCAGAGAAGGTTAACATTTGCTTCTGGTGGATAGAGAAAACTTTTATTTTCTTAATTTAGTTAAAAAGTGAGTAGATTCAAGCTGAGTTTCAGAACTTTTTAAACCTTGTCTATTTACAATAAGTCCTAGAAAATTAGAGAGTCTCAACCTTGGTGGGTCCTAAGCCCTGATTTTTCTCTCTCCTGGATTTTAGGAAGGCTGTATGCATGGCTAATTTTTTCTTCCAGCTACCTGCAAATTTCCATTTATGTGCTCAATCTCTATTACCCTTCTGATTCTTCATGTAGCTCAGGGCAAACACTGCCCCAAACTGCTAGGCTAATAGGAATGCATTTCCAGTTCTTAGAGATCTTGGTGTGCTAAATTTTGGTGACTTAGTAGCTCTCCAGTGACTTCAAAGCAACTTATTTTCCATATTATCAGTTTTTACTAAATTCTCACAGCAAGATATTTATCTGATATAACTTAATCCATTATAGTGAAACTAGAGTTTCTCTTATTTTTTTCCTCTAACATCCAAAAAGTCACTCTGGATATTGTCTTCACTGGCACATCCGCTGGGGAAAATGAGTGAACCACTATCTCACAACATCAAAACTGAGAAAAGGTTCTTGAGAACAGGGGTTGCATCTTATTTATCATTGAGCATAGCATTTCTGACATTACTAATGGTGCACAAAAAACATTTGACTATTTGATTGAATTAAATTTCAGTGTTCAAACAAAAACCTTCATCTTGTTTGCAAAGAGGATTAAGATCATCTTAGCCTTTTCATTGTATCCTCTCTGAAGTACTATACTAACAACTGTCTATCAATATTTTTAATAGTATAGTGGGACTTGCCACCTTAGCAACTTTTGTATTGCACTTTTTTCTCAGTCTTAGTCTAGTGAAGCCTCCTAAAATGACTTTATTTATTTAAGGCTTGTTTTCTCCTATGAAATTCACTTTTGCTAGTAAACTAAAATAATCAAATTTCACTTAGTCCACAGACAAGTATCAGACCAATTTTGATATTTTTCATAATATTTGAAACAAATAGAAGCTAAACTTTTACAATTGCAATAGGGGTTGAGACCCTTAAACTTTCAGCTACAATACTTTGGCCACCTGATGTGAAGAGCTGACTCATTGGAAAAGACCCTGATACTGGGAAAGATTAAGGGCAGGAGGAGAAGGGGATGATAGAGGGTGAGATGACTGGATGGATCACTGACTCAATGGACATGAGTTTGAGCAAACTCTGGGACACAGTAAAGGACAGGGAAGTCTGGCATGTGGAAGTCCATGGGGTCACAAAGAGTCAGACATGAATCAGCGACTGAACAACAATTTGTCCAGAACAGAATCTACCTTTCTCCTAAATGTACTCCCATGTGCTTTGTCACCAGAGATGAATTCATTCTTCAAAGAAAAGGAAAAAAAAAAAAAAGGCAGTCACAATTATTTTTTAAGGAAATATAAAAAACAGAAGGTAAAAAAGAGTATTTTTTTTGTTCAAATAGTTAAGTATAGAGGAACAAATTATGTAAAATAAGGTAAGTGATAAAGTTGAAGGGTTAGAATTATATTCTAAACTTCATCAGTCTTATTTCCTATGGGCTTGTTAGCATGAAAACTTTTTTTTTAGCCAAGATGTTAGAGCTATAATGTTCACTTATATAATACATGAAGTGAGAGAAATAAAAGTATAAATGACCAACTTAATCTTTCTGTCTTTAAGTAAAGAATAAAGTAAAATATGATGCACTTAATATGCATTAATTACTATATGCCAGCATCTTCATTGATGATACTAATAAAATTCAGAAAAGAGTCTTTTATCAATGTGCAAATGTCATATAGGAACTGAGATTTCTTTTTTAAAGTCTCTGTAACAGGTACAAGACTTTGCCTGAGGGTACTGTTTGCAGAATGAGAAATATTAAAATAGTGTGAAGGAAAAAAAAATATCTTCTTTCTTATCCTGTCCATTTTCCTACTTTAAAAAAATAATATCTGAGAATCACTTCATTATTTTTAGTTATAATCAGTGTACTTCTTAAATTTCAGTATGAATGAAGAAAATGTAGTTAGATTCAAATGTCATAGTGATATAAAAAATCTACATTTTCAAGGGAAAATAGAAAATATATAGTGCTAAAAGAGACCTGAGACAACATTCTCCCCTCTTCCATTGACCTTAAGCTTACTAATTGCAACCTGACTTATTATGTGATTAAAAATATTAGTCCTTCAGGTTAAAATCTGTTATTTAATTCTCATCTTTGTATCCCTTTGGTTTTTTTTTTTTAAATTTTTATTTTTACTTTATTTTATTTTACAATACTGTATTGGTTTTGCCATACATTGACATGAATCCACCACGAGTGTACATCAGTTCCCAATCCTGAACCCCCCTCCCACCTCCCACACCATATCGTCTCTCTGGATCATCCCCATGCACCAGCCCCAAGCATACTGTATCCTGTATTGAACATAGACTGACAATTCGTTTCTTACATGATAGTATACATGTTTCAGTGCCATTCTCCCAAATCATCCCACCCTCTCCCTCTCCCTCTGAGTCCAAAAGTCCATTCTACACATCTGTGTCTCTTTTGCTGTCTTGCATACAGGGCTATCATTACCATCTTTCTAAATTCCATGGTGTTTTTCTTTCTGGCTTACTTCACTCTGTATAATCGGCTCCAGTTTCACCCATCTCATTAGAACTGATTCAAATGTATTCTTTTTAATGGCTGAGTAATACTCCATTGTGTATATGTACCACAGCTTTCTTATCCATTCATCTGCTGATGGATTTCTAGGTTGTTTCCATGTCCTGGCTATTACAAACAGTGCTGCAATGAACATTGGGGTACATGTGTCTCTTTCAATTCTGGTTTCCTCAGTGTGTATGCCCAGAAGTGGGATTGCTGGGTCATATGGCAGTTCTATTTGCAATTTTTTGAGGAATCTCCACACTGTTCTCCATAGTGGCTGTACTAGTTTGCATTCCCACCAACAGTGTAAGAGGGTTCCCTTTTCTCCACACCCTCTCCAGCATTTTTTGCTTGGAGACTTTTGGATCGCAGCCATTCTGACTGGCGTGAAACGGTACCTCATTATGGTCTTGATTTGCATTTCTCTGAGAAAGAGTGATGTTGAGCATCTTTTCATGTGTTTGTTAGCCATCCATATGTCTTCTTTGGATAAACATCTATTTAGTTCTTTGGCCCATTTTTTGATTGGGTCGTTTATTTTTCGGGAATTGAGCTGCATAAGTTGCTTTTAAATTTTTGAGATTAGTTGTTTGTCAGTTGCTTAATTTGCTATTATTTTCTCCCATTCAGAAGGCTGTCTTTTCACCTTGCTTTATAGTTTCCTTTGTTGTGCAAAAGCTTTTAATTTTAATTAGATCCCATTTGTTTATTTTTGCTTTTATTTCCAGTATTCTGGGAAGTGGATCATAGAGGATCCTGCTGTGATTTATGCCAGAGAGTGTTTTGCCTATATTCTCCTCTAGGAGTTTTATAGTTTCTGGTCTTACATTTAGATCTTTAATCCATTTTGAGTTTATTTGTGTGTGTGGTGTTAGAAAGTGATCTAGTTTCATTCTTTTACAAGTGGTTGACCAGTTTTCCCAGCACCACTTGTTAAAGAGATTGTCTTTACTCCATTGTATATTCTTGCCTCCTTTGTAGAAGATAAGGTGTCCATAGGTGTGTGGATTTATCTCTGCGCTTTCTATTTTGTTCCATTGATCTATATTTCTGTCTTTGTGCCAGTACCATACTGTCTTGATGACTGTGGCTTTGTAGTAGAGCCTGAAGTCAGGCAAGTTGTTTCCTCCAGTTCCATTCTTCTTTCTCAAGATTGCTTTGGCTATTCAAGGCTTTTTGTATTTCCATACAAATCTTGAAATTATTTGTTCTAGTTCTATGAAAAATATGGCTGGTAGTTTGATAGGGATTGCATTGACTCTGTAGATTGCTTTGGGTAGTACATTCATTTTCACTATATTGATTCTTCCAATCCATGAACATGGTATATTTCTCCATCTATTAGTGTCCTCTTTGATTTCTTTCATCAGTGTTTTACAGTTTTCTATATATAGGTCTTTAGTTTCTTTAGGTAGATATATTCCTACGTATTTTATTCTTCTCGTTGCAATGGTGAATGGAGTTGTTTCCTTAATTTCTTTTTCTGCTTTCTCATTATTACTGTCTAGGAAGGCAAGGGATTTCTGTGTGTTGATTTTATATCTTGAAACTTTACTATATTCATTGATTAGTTCTAGTAATTTTCTGGTGGAGTCTTTAGGGTTTTCTATGTAGAGGATCATGTCATCTGCAAACAGTGAGAGTTTTACTTCTTCTTTTCCAATTTGGATTCCTTTTATTTCTTTTTGTTCTCTGATTGCTGTGGCCAAAACTTCCAGAACTATGTTGAATAGTAGCAGTGAAAGTGGGCACCCGTGTCTTCTTGCTGACTTTAGGGGAAATGCTTTCAATTTTTCACCATTGAGGATAATGTTTGCTGTGGGTTTGTCATATATAGCTTTTAATATGTTGAGGTATGTTCCTTCTATTCCTGCTTTCTGGAGAGTTTTTATCATAAATGGATGTTGAATTTTGTCAAAGGCCTTCTCTGCATCTATTGAGATAATCATATGGCTTTTATTTTTCAATTTGCTAATGTGGTGAATTACATGGATTGACTTGCAGATATTGAAGAATCCTTGCATCCCTGGGATAAAGCCCACTTGGTCATGGTGTATGATCTTTTTAATGTGTTGTTGGATTCTGATTGCTAGAATTTTGTTAAGGATTTTTGCATCTATGTTCATCAGTGATATTGGCCTGTAGTTTTCTTTTTTTGTGGCATCTTTGTAGGGTTTTGGTATTAGGGTGATGGTGGCCTCATAGAATGAGTTTGGAAGTTTACCTTCCTCTGCAATTTTCTGGAAGAGTTTGAGTAGGATAGGTGTTAGCTCTTCTCGAAATTTTTGGTAGAATTTAGCTGTGAAGCCATCTGGACCTAGGCTTTTGTTTGCTGGAAGATTTCTGATTACAGTTTTAATTTCCATGCTTGTGATGGGAAACTCTGTTAAGATTTTCTATTTCTTCCTGGCTCAGTTTTGGAAAGTTGTACTTTTGTAAGAATTTGTCCATTTCTTCCACATTGTCCATTTTATTGGCATATAATTGCTGATAGTAGTCTCTTACGATCCTTTCTATTTCTGTGTTGTCTGTTGTGATCTCTCCATGTTCATTTCTAATTTTATTGATTTGATTTTTCTCTCTTTGTTTCTTGATGAGTCTGGCTAATGATTTGTCAATTTTATTTATCCTTTCAAAGAACCAGCTTTTGGCTTTGTTAATTTTTGCTATGGTCTCTTTTGTTTCTTTTGCATTTATTTCTGCCCTAATTTTTAAGATTTATTTCCTTCTACTAACTCTGAAGTTCTCCATTTCTTACTTTTCAAGTTGCTTTAGGTGTAGAGTTAGGTTATTTATTTGACTTTTTTCTTGTTTCTTGAGGTATGCCTGTAATGCTATGAACTTTCCTCTTAGCACTGCTTTTATAGTGTCCCACAGGTTTTGGGTTGTTGTGTTTTCATTTTCATTCATTTCTATGCATATTTTGATTTCCTTTTTGATTTGTTCTGTGATTTGTTAGTTATTCAGAAGTGTGTTGTTCAGCCTCCATATGTTGGAATTTTTAATAGTTTTTCTCTTGTAACTGAGATCTAATCTTAAAGGATTATGGTCAGAAAAGATGCTTGGAATGATTTCGATTTTTTTGAATTTATCAAGGTTAGATTTATGGCCCAGGATGTGACCTATCCTGGAGAAGGTTCTGTGTGCACTTGAGAAAAAGGTGAAATTCACTGTTTTGGGGTGAAATGTCCTATAGATATCAATTAGGTCTAACTGGTCTATTGTATCATTTTCAAGTTTGTTTCTTTGTTAATTTTCTGTTTAGTTGATCTGTCAGTAGGTGTGAGTGGGGTATTATAGTCTCCCATTATTATTATGTTACTGTTAATGTCCCCTTTCATACTTGTTAGCATTTGTCTTACATATTGCAGTGCTCCTATGTTGGGTGCATATATATTTATAACTGTTATATCTTCTTCTTGTATTGATCCTTTGATCATTATGTAGTGGCCTTCTTTGTCTCTTTTCACAGCCTTTGTTTTAAAGTCTGTTTTATTGGATATGAGTATTGCTACTCCTGCTTTCTTTTGGTCTCTATTTGCGTGGAATATCTTTTTCCAGCCCTTCACTTTCAGTTTGTATGTGTCCCTTGTTTTGGGGTGGGTCTCTTGTAGGCAGCATATATAGGGATCTTGTTTTTGTATCCATTCGGCCAGTCTTTGTCTTTTGGTTGGGGCATTCAACCCATTTACGTTTAAGGTAATTATTTATAAGTATGATCCCATTGCCATTTACTTTACTGTTTTGGGTTCGGGTTTATATGCCCTTTTTCTGTTTCCTGTCTAGAGAATATCCTTTAGCATTTGTTGGAGAGCTGGTTTGGTGGTGCTGAATTCTCTCAGCTTTTGCTTGTCTGTAAAGCTTTTGATTTCTCCTTCGTATTTGAATGAGATCCTTGCTGGGTATAGTAATGTGGGCTGTAGGTTATTTTCTCTCATCACTGTAAGTATGTCTTGCCATTCCCTCCTGGCCTGAAGAGTTTCTATTGAAAGATCAGCTGTTATCCTTATGGGAATCCCCTTGTGTGTTATTTGTTGTTTTTCCCTTGCTGCTTTTAATATTTGTTCTTTGTGTTTGATCTTTGTTAATTTGATTAATATGTGTCTTGGGGTGTTTTGCCTTGGGTTTATCTTATTCGGAACTCTCTGGGTTTCTTGGACTTGGGTGATTATTTCCTTATCCATTTTAGGGAAGTTTTCAACTATTATCTCCTCAAGTATTTTCTCATGGTCTTTCTTTTTGTCTTCTTCTGGAACTCCTATAATTCGAATGTTTGAGAATTTCATATTGTCCTGGAAGTCTCTGAGATTGTCCTCATTTCTTTTAATTCGTTTTTCTTTTTTCCTCTCTGATTCATTTATTTCTACCAGTCTATGTTCTATTTCACTAATCCTATCTCTACCTCCGTTATTCTACTATTTGTTGCCTCCAGAGTGTTTCTGATCTCATTTATTGCGTTATTCATTATATATTGACTCTTTTATTTCTTCTAGGTCCTTGTTAAACCTTTCTTGCATCTTCTTAATCCTTGTCTCCAGGCTATTTATCTGTGATTCCATTTTGATTTCAAGATTTTGGATCATTTTCACTATCAATATTTGGAATTCTTTCTCAGGTAGATTCCTTATCTCTTCCTCTTTTGTTTGGTTTGGTAGGCATTTATCCTATTCCTTTACCTGCTGGGTATTTCTCTGTTTCTTCATCTTGGTTATATTGCTGCGTTTGGTATGGCCTTTCTATATTCTGGGAATTTGTGGAATTCTCTTTATTATGGAGTTTCCTCACTGTGGGTGGGGTTGTATCAGTGGCTTGTCAAGGTTTCTTGGCTGGGGAGGCTTGTGTTGGAGTTCTCGTGGGTGGAGCTGGATTTCGTCTCTCTGGAGTGCAATGGAGTGACCAGTAATGGGTTATGAGACATCAATGGTTTTGGAGTAACTTTGAGCTGCCTGTATATTGAAGCTCAGGTGTGTGTTCCTCTGTTGCTGGAGAATTTGTGTGGTATGTCTTGCTCTGGAACTTGTTGGTCCTTGGGTGGTGCTTGGTTTCAGTGTAGGTATGGAGGTGTTTGATGAGCTCCTATCGATTAATGTTCCCTGGATTCAGGAGTTCTCTGATGTTCTCAGGATTTGGACTTAAGCCTCCTGCTTCTGGTTTTCAGTTTTATTTTTACAGTAGCCTGAAGACTTCTCCATCTATACAGCACTGATGTTAAAACATCTAGGTTAAAAATGAAAAGTTCCCCCACATTGAGGGACACCAACAGAGGTTCACTGAGTTACATGGAGAAGAGAAGAGGGAGGCGGTAGTTAGAGGTGACTGGAATGAGATGAGGTGGGATTAAAAGAGGTGAGAGCAAGCTAATCAGTAGTCACTTCCTTATGTGCACTCCTCAGTGTGGACCGCTCAGAGGTGTTCACGGAATTATACAGGGAAGAGGAGAGGGAGGAAGTAGACAGAGGTGGCCAGGAGGATAAAAGAGGGAAATGAAATGGAGAGAGACAGATCCAGCCAGTAACCAGTTCCCTAAGTGTTCTCCACCATTTGGAACACATAGTGATTCACAGAGTTGGGTAGAGAAGAGAAGGGGGAGGAAAGAGACAGAGGCCATCTGGTGGAGAAAAAGGAGAGTCCAAAGGAGAAGAGAGTGGTCAAGCCTGTAATCTCGCTCTCAGGTAAAATTGGGTACTGAAGATTGGGTTTTTAAATGTACAAAATTGACAACAAATAACAAAAAGCAAAGATTAAAAATCTAGAGTAGAGGTTGGATATTCAAAAATACAATATTAAAGAAAAGAAGAAGGAGAGGAAAGAAAAAAAGAACAAAGCTACAAGAATTATTAAAAAACAACAACAACCACAAAAAGAGTATATACAGCGTTTGCTTTAAAAATAGGGTCTTTTTTTTTTTGCAAAGTAATAGTAGGTTCAAAAAATAAAAATTAAAGGAGAAATAGAGGACTTGAAAATTTTAAAAAGTTAAAAAAAAGAAGAGGAAAAAGAAAAGAAAAAATTATCACACAACAATATATATATATATAAAGAATGATCGTAAAAATAGTAAAGATATATCTGGCCCTTTCTCTGGTGTCGTGGGCAGTGTGGGGTCACTTCCAAGGCAGTTCCCTCTGTTTAACTTCTTCTGTTTGCTGGTCTCTTCAGTGTCTGATTTCCACCTTGTCACAGGGGGATCCGTGGTGGACACTTTTTTTTTTTTTTAGGCTTATTTGTTCAGTTGCACTGTGGGGAGGGAGGGATGCTGCAAACAAGTAACACTGGCGTGTGCTTTCAGTGCCTCAGCCCCGCTGGGCCTGCCCCTGCTCGCGGCGCACACCGCTCAGGCTCTACGTTGCTCCGCCAGGAACCGTCTGAGGCTGGCCCTAGGCTGCGTGCACCTCCCTGGTCTAAGCTGCTCAGGCTTGGTGCTCAGGTAGACCTCAGAGGCACAGATTCGGTTGAGCCTGCGTTTTGTGCCCTTCCAAGGTCCGAGTAGCTCAGGTCTTTGGCGAGCGCAGTCGCTGTGACTTATCGCCTTTCCCATCTCTGCTACTCAGTTTTCTGGGTGTATCGCTGGTGTCCCTTCTCTGGTGGCTGATGACTGTCCAGAACCCCCAGAAGTCTTAGTTAGCAAAGAAGCCTGCTTGCATTTTGGTAGGTAATGTCTCTCTTGGGCTGCAATTGCCCCCTTCCAGCCCTTACGGCTCTGGCTGCCTGTCACCAGAGGGGGATGGTCTGCAGCCGGCTATTTCTGTTCCGTTTTCTGTTCCGTCCTTTGTTCTGTGCATGGTCCTGGCGGTGTCTTATGTTCGAGCTTTTTGCGTGGTAGCTATCCCACAGTCTGGTTTGCTAGCCCAAGTTAATTCACTCTAGTTACACGTGGGGCGTTCCGGGCCGAATCTTACAAAGCACTGCAGCCCGTGCCTCCCGCGCCTCCCTGCCCAGCCTCCACTTGCTAGTGGTGGATGCAGGTGTCTGCGCAGCTTCTCCGCTGGGGGAGTTACTGTTGGGCTCGTAATCTGTTGGTTTTAATTAATTTATTTTTCCTTCCTGTTATATTGCCCTCTGTGCTTCCAAGGCTCACCACAGACTTGGCAGTGAGAGTATTTCCTATTGTTTGGAAACCTCTCTTCTTAAGATTCCCTTCCCAGGACAGAGTTCCCTGTCTACCTCCTTTGTCTCCTTTTTCATCTTTTATATTTTTTCCTACCTGTTTTTGAAGACAATGATCTGCTTTTCTGGGTGCCTGATGTCCTCTGCCAGCATTCAGAAGTTCTTTTGTGGAATTTACTCAATGTTGAAATGTTCTTTTGATGAATTTGTGAGGGAGAAAGTGGTCTCCCTGTCCTATTCCTCCACCATCTTAGGACCGCACCCCCTCCCTTTGGGTTTTGAATCCTACTTTTCTGACTGTGATCCCACTATCCCATTGTACATTTTGGAAATCTTGTTTTATGGCAAAGAGACTCCCACAGAGCCTTATAGTATTGATGAAGCTAATAGCTCATGATTTTGACTGAAACTTGGATTTCTGTTGAAGATACTGCTTTCTGACAGAATTCTTGATGGCATCACTTAATCCTAGCAAAAATAGCAATTTTTTTGAACTTTAAATTTGGAGCATCTATCTAAGATTACAGAAGCTGTTCATTATTTCAGACTTTGCATGTATATGTGAATATGTGAGGAGTGGTTTTCTCTTAACTTTCAAGCCTCTGATATGTGAGGTTTAGAAATTGTGTTACATTTAAATATACAGAGTTTAATTGACTTATTTAAAATGTATATACAATATAAATTCAGTATGAAGCTTATGATATTACATTATGGCCAGGACCAAGATTTGGTGATTAATCTGATATGTTTTCATTATGTGTGACCTTTTTCTGTACCAAATTCAGAGATATCCCAATTAGGGTGATATTTCTTATGAATATGTGTTAATTTAATGAAAAAGTCAAAAGGATAAAGAAGAAAATATATATCACATCTCTGCAAAGTGAAAATGTAATTTATTTTTCATTGCAGTTTATTTTCTTTTCCCCTCATTTTTCAATTTGGAATTCTAAATGTATAAAGTCTGTTATCATATTAATAAACATAAACTTAATACCATATTAATAAATATAAATATTAATAAATCATACATTGAATTTTAATATATAACAGTATATATCTAGGAGATATTCAGATTAATCACAGGCAGATTACTTCACAACATCACCATAATCTAATATTTTTACATGGTATTGAAGGTTGAAATGTCCAACCCTCCACACCCCATCCGTTGCCACCTTACCCCCTGTGAAGATACTGATGTTCTAACCTCTCAGTTCAGTTCAGTTCAGTTCAGTCGCTCAGTCGCGTCCGACTCTTTGCGACCCCATGAATCGCAGCACACCAGGCCTCCCTGTCCATCACCAACTCCCGGAGTTCACTCAGATTCACGTCCATCGAGTCAGTGATGCCATCCAGCCATCTCATCCTTGGTCGTCCCCTTCTCCTCCTGCCCCTAGTCCCTCCCAGCATCAAAGCCTTTTCCACTGAGTCAACTCTTCTCATGAGGTGGCCAAAACACTGAAGTTTCAGCTTTAGCATCATTTCTTCCAAAGAAATCCCAGGGCTGATCTCCTTCAGAATGGACTGGTTGGATCTCCTTGCAGTCCAAGGGACTCTCAAGAGTCTTCTCCAACACCACAGTTCAAAAGCATCAGTTCTTTGGTGCTCAGCCGTCTTCACAGTTCAACCCTCACATCCATACATGACCACTGGAAAAACCATAGCCTTGACTAGACGGACCTTAGTTGGCAAAGTAATGTCTCTGCTTTTGAATATACTATCTAGGTTGATCATAAATTTTCTTCCAAGGAGTAAGCATCTTTTAATTTCATGGCTGCAGTCACCATCTGCAGTGATTTTGGAGCCCAGAAAAATAAAGTCTGACACTGTTTCCACTGTTTCTCCATCTATTTCCCATGGAGTGATGGGACCAGATGCGATGATCTTCGTTTTTTGAATGTTGAGCTTTAAGCCAACTTTTTCACTCTTCTCTTTCACTTTCATCAAGAGGCTTTTTAGTTCCTCTTCACTTTCTGCCATAAGGGTGGTGTCATCTGCATATCTGAGGTTACTGATATTTCTCCCGGCAATCTTGATTCCAGCTTGTGTTTCTTCCAGTCCAGCGTTTCTCATGATGTACCCTGCATAGAAGTTTAATAAGCAGGGTGACAATATACAGCCTTGACATACTCCTTTTCCTCTTTGGAACCAGTCTGTTGTTCCATGGCCAGTTCTAACTGTTACCTCCTGGCCTGCACACAGATTTCTCAAGAGGCAGGTCAGGTGGTCTGGTATTCCCATCTGTTTCAGAATTTTTCACAGTTTATTGTGATCCACACAGTCAAAGGCTTTGGCATAGTATAAAGCAGAAATAGATGTTTTTTTGGAACTCTCTTGCTTTTTCCATGATCCAGCAGATGTTGGCAATTTGATCTCTGGTTCCTCTGCCTTTTCTAAAACCAGCTTGAACATGAGGAAGTTCACGATTCATATATTGCTGAAGCCTGGCTTGGAGAATTTTGAGCATTACTTTACTAATGTGTGAGATGAGTGCAACTGTGCGGTAGTTAGAGTATTCTTTGGCATTGCCTTTCTTTGGGATTGGAATGAAAACCTACCTTTTCCAGTCCTGTGGCCACTGCTGAGTTTTCCAAATTTTCTGGCATATTGAGTGCAGCACTTTCACAGCATCATCTTTCAGGATTTGAAATAACTCAACTGGAATTCCATCACCTCCACTAGCCTTGTTTATAGTGATGCTTTCTAAGGCCCACTTGACTTCACATTCCAGGATGTCTGACTCTAGATGAGTGATCACACCATCATGATTATCTGGGTCATGGAGATCTTTTTGTACAGTTCTTCTGTGTATTCTTACCATCTCTTCTTAATATCTTCGGCTTTTGTTCAGTCCATACCATTTCTGTCCTTTCTCGAGCCCATCTTTGCATGAAATGTTCCGTTGGTGTCTCTAATTTTCTTGAAGAGATCTCTAGTCTTTCCCAGTCTGTTGTTTTCCTATCTTTGCATTGATCGCTAAAGAAGGCTTTCTTATGTCTTCTTGCTATTCTTTGGAACTCTGCATTCAGATGCTTATATCTTTCCTTTTCTTCTTTGCTTTTCGCCTCTCTTCTTTTCACAGCTATCTGTAAGGCCTCCCCAGACAGCCATTTTGCTATTTTGCATTTCTTTTCCATGGGGATGGTCTTGATCCCTGTCTCCTGCATAATGTCACGAACCTCCATCCATAGTTCATCAGGCACTGTATCTATCAGATCTAGACCCTTAAATCTATTTCCCACTTCCACTGTATAATCATAAGGGATTTGATTTAGGTCATACCAGAATGGTCTAATGGTTTTCCCTGTTTTCTCCAATTTCATTCTGAGTTTGGTAATAAGGAGTTTATGATCTGAGCCACAATCAGCTCCTGGTCTTGTTTTTGCTGACTGTATAGAGCTTCTCCATCTTTGGCTGCAGAGAATATAATCAATCTGATTTCAGTGTTGACCATCTGGTGATGTCCATGTGAAGAGTCTTTCTTGTGTTGTTGGGACTATGACCAGTGCATTTTCTTGGCAAAACTCTTGCTTCATTCTGCATTCCAAGGTCAAATTTGCCTGTTACTCCAGGTGTTTCTTGACTTCCTACTTTTGCATTCCAGTCCCCTATAATGAAAAGGACATCTTTTTTGGGTGTCAGTTCTAAAAGGTCTTGTAGGTCTTCATAGAACCATTCAACTTCAGCTTCTTTAGCATTACTGGTTGGGGCATAAACTTGGATTACTGTGATATTGAATGGTTTGCCTTGGAAACGAAGAGAGATCATTCTGTTGCTTTTCAGATTGCATCCAAGTACTGCATTTCAGACCCTTCTGTTGACCATGATGGCTACTCCATTTCTTCTGAGGGATTCTTGCCTGCAGTAGTAGATATAATGGTCATCTGAGTTAAATTCACCCATTCCAGTCCATTTTAGTTCACTGATTCCTAACCTCTAGTGCCTATCAATAAGATTTTAGTTGAAAATAGAGTCTTTTCAGATGATCAGGTTAAATAATCATATCATCACACAAATAGATGCAGAGAAAGCATTTGATGGAAAATCAGTATTGATTCATAACAACCATCCCAAACTAGTATAGAAGGGAACTTGTTTAATCTAAAAGAATATATGTAATAAAACCAAAGGAAATACCGTTCTTAATAATGATGTGAAGAAAGCTTTTTATCTGAAATGCTAAACAACTCAGGGTAAACAACTTACTATCCCCCTTTTTTTCAACATTTACTGCTCTTAGTAAATTAAGAAGCAGAAAAAAATGAAGAATATGTGAATTTGGAAAGAAGAAATAAAAGTAATTGCTCATAAATATTCCAAAGATATTATTAATGTATACATAGAAAAGTCCAAAGAATCTGGAAATGAATAATTGAAATTAAAAGTAAAGTTTAATGATATAAAATAAGTATATAAAAATGTATAATACTCCTATGTATCAGCAAAACTCTATTAGAATGTAAAAGTTTATCATTTATTATATTATAAAAATATTAAAGTTATTTAAATAATATTTTAAAGGAATATTTATATTACTCTTCAACCCCAAGTTTTAGACTATCCAGTTTTCTCAAGCATATATATAATCTTTTTTAAAACCACTTGCATGGCAAAACCAATATGTAAATAAATTTATATTAAAAAATAAAAACCACTTAACAAAACAACAAATCTCAGCCTCATCATTTATATCACATTTTCTGTAAACAAAATAATGAAGAGCTAATTAGTAACAAAAATATAAATTAAAAATTCCCTTTTATGAAATATAAATCATATCTATATTGCCAATTAAGAGATAAAAGGAATATTAAAATTGCTTATTAAAAATAGTAATATATATTGTAGAATACAACAAAGGTGTATTTTCAAGAAAATTGTGACACTGTACTCATATTAAAATAAAATAAAATCCAGAATGTATTGGCTTAAGGAGATAATTTATATAGCTGGAGGTAGGACATTAGCCTAAACTCAATACAAGGAAATGAAAACACAAATAACGAGAAAACTCCTCTAACAGTGATGATTAAAACATTTTTCTTTCACTTTTTCATTTTTCAACTGTTTGTGTCATTGTTTGTAATTTCTTCTGACAAATCTTCTAGTTTATTAACTCTCCCTTTAGTTTCCTATCCCCTGGAGGAGGGCATGGCAACTCATTCCAGTATTCTCACCTTTCATTTTTCATTCCAGAAATTTTCATTCCAGAAATCCCAAAGACAGAGGAACCTGGCGGTCTATAGTCCATAGTGCCATAGAGTATAGAGTTAGACATGACTGAAGACACTTCTGACTCAGAGTCAGACCCAACTGAAGCAACTGAGGACACACACACAGCAATAAGCAGCTAATACCTTTTACATTAATATTGTGTTTTAATTTATATATAGTGTGTTTTTATTTCTAGAAGTTCTAGTTATTTAAAATAATTTTATTCTTTTTTATAGTTCTTATGATCTATATGTTTCTAAACTTGATTTTTGTAAATAAACTGTTTATTTTAGGTAGCTTTAGATTTACCAAAAAATATTGTAAAAATAGTACAGAGAGCTCCCACAACAGTTTTCACTATTATTAATATCTCATGCTACATTTGTTTCAGTTAGTATCCCACTATTAATACATTATTAAGTACATACTTCATTCAAATATTTAGCTTTTATCTAATGACCTTTTACTGTTCTAGGGGTCTATTCAGAATCTCACATTATATTTAGTCATTATATCTTCTTGGGCATCACTTAATTGTGACAGTTTTTTTATACTTTCTATATCTTTTATATCCTTGAAAGTTTTGTGGAGTACTGATTAGATATTTTATAAAATGTGCCTCCTTTGGTATTTGTGTGATGTTCATCTTATGGTTAGACTTGAGTTATATGTGCCTGATCAGTTGCTCAGCCATCTCTGACTCTTTGAGACCCTGTGAAATGTAGCCCACCAGACTGCTCTGTCCTTAGGATTTCCCAGGCAGGAATACTGGAGTGGGTTACCATTTCCTTCTCCAGGGGATCTTCCAGACCCAGGGTTAGAACCCATACCTCCTGCATTGGAAGGTGGATTCTTTACCACAAAGTCACGAGTTATATACATACTTTGGGAGGAATACCACAGAGTTAAAGTGCCGTTTTACCACTTTATAATAAGTGTGATGTTCATTGCAGCATTATTCACAATAGCCGAGATATGGGAGCAACCTAAGGGTCAATCATAGATGAACGTACAAAGAAGATGACAACATGAATGAATCTAGACTGTATTAGGCTAAATAAAATAAGTCAGATTGAGAAGGACAAATATCATATGATTTTACCTGGATAGAATTCTACAAACAAAAAAATGAGCAAATATAACAAAACAGAAACAAATCTATAGATAGAACAAATTGGTGGTTGCCAGAGGGGAGAGAGATGGGCAAAATAGGTGAAGCAGATTAATAGGTACAAACTTTTAGTTTTATAATAAATAAGTCACAGGATTGTGCTGTACAGCTCAGGGAATGAAGACAATAATATAGTGATAAACTTTGTACAGTGATTGATGGTACTAGACTTATAGTGATGATCATTTGGTAATGTATAAAAACTTCAAATCACTATATTGTATACCTGAAATGAAATAAATATTGTAAATCAGTTTTATCTCAATAATAAATTAACTAACTGATTAAAAAGTACATATACTATCCTCATGATTTATTACTTTTTTGAAGATTGTACATATTTATATTTTACATATTATATGTACATTCACTCTATCACAGATTTCATGTCATACCTAATTTATACATTTTTAAATATTGGAGTATAGTCGATATATATTATTACAAGTATACAATATAGTGATTCACAATTTTTAAATGTTATACTTCATTTATAGTTATAACTATAATTTTTTTGCTATTTGCTATATATATATTTGCTATATTTTTTGCTATTTGCTATTTGCTATATTATTTGCTATATTCCCTGTATTGTACAATATATACTTGTAACTTGTTGCTGTTGTTGTTCAGTCATCCAGTCGTGTTTGACATTTTGTGACCCCCCTGGACTGCTGCATGCCAGGCCTCCCTGTCCCTCACCATCTCCAGGACTTTGCCCAAGTTCATGTTCATTGCATTGGTGATGCTGTCCAGCCATCTCATCCTCTGATGCCCTCTTCTCCTTCTACCCTCAATCTTTCCCAGCATCAGGCACTTTTCCAATGAGTTGTCTGTTCATATCAGATGACTGAAATACTGGAGCTTCAGCTTCAGCATCAGCCCTTCCAGTGAATATTCAGGGCTGATCTCCCTTAAGATTAGCTGGTTTGATCGCCTTGCTGTCCAAGGGACTTTCAAGAGTCTTCTCCAGCACCACCGTTTGAAGGCATCAATTCTTTAGTGTTCTGCCTTCTTTATGATCCAGCTCTCACAATTTTATGTGACCACTGGGAAGACCATAGCTTTGACTATCTGGATCTTTGTCAGCAGAGTAATGTCTCTGCTTTTCTGCCTAGGTTTGTCATACTGTCATACCAAGAAGCAAACATCTTCTGATTTCATGGCTGCAGTCACTATCTGCAGTGATTTTAGAGCCCAAGAAGACGAAGTCTGTCACTACTTTTGCCTTTTCCCCTTTGATATGCCATGAAGTAATGGGACCAGATGCCATGATCTTAGTCTTTTTAATATTTAGGCTTAAGCCGGCTCTCTCACTCTCTTCTTTAACCTCATCAGGAGGCTCTTTAGTTCCTCTTCACTTTCTGTCATTAGAGTGGTATCATCGCATATCTGAGGTTGTTGATATTCCTCCTGCCTATCTTGATTTCAGCTTGCGACCCATCCAGCCCGGCATTTCTCACTGTATAGATTAAACAAGCAGGGTGTCTATTCCTTTCTCAATTTTGAACCAATCAGTTGTTCCATACAGGGTTCTGTTTCTTCTTGACCCACCTACAGGTTTCACTGGAGACAGCTAAGATAGTTTGGTATTCCCATCTCTCTAAGAACTTTCCACGGTTTGTCATGATCAACACAGTCAAGGTTTTAGCATAGTCAATGAAACAAAGATAGATGTTTTTCTGAAACTGCCTTGCTTTTTCCATAATCCAGCGAATGTTGGCAATTTGATATCTAGTTCCTTTACCTTTCCTAAACACAGCTTGGACACCTGGAAGTTCTTGGCTTGCGTTATGAGGAAGCCTAGCATGCAAGATTTTAAGCAGGACCTTACTAGCATGGGAGATGAGTGCAGTTGTCTGATGGTTAGCATTCTTTAATACTACCCTTCTTGGGAATTGCAATGAGGGTTGACCTTTTCCAGTCCTATGGCCACTGCTGAGTCATCCAGATTTGCTGACATAATAAATGTAAAACCTTGATGGAATCCTCCTTTAGTTATTTAAATAGTTCTGCTGGAATTTCATCATATCCACTAGCTTTATTAACAGTAGTGCTTCTTAAGGCCCGCTTGACTTTGCATTCCAGAAAGTCTGGTTCTGGGTGACTAACCACATCATCGTAGTAATCTGGTTCATTACCATCTTTTTTGTACAGTTCTTCCATGTACTCTTTCTATCTTTTCTTGATCTCTTCAGTGTCTATTAGGTCCCTGCCATTTTTATCCTTTATTGTGCCTATATTTAAGTAGAATGTGCCCTTGATGTTTCCAATTTTCCTGAAGAGATGTCTACTCTTTCCCCTTTTGTTGTTTTCCTTTATTAAACACCATTCATTCCAGAAGGCCTTCTTGTCTCTTCCAGCTATTCTTTGAAACTCTGCCTTTAATTGGATTTATCTTCCCCTCTCACCCTTGCTTTTCACTTCTCTTAGTTCTTATACTGTTTGTAAAGCCTCTCCAGATAACCACTTTGCCTTCTTGCTTTCCTTTTTCTTTGGGATGGTTTTATTTACTACCTCCTGTACAATATATGGATTACAATATTACAGATACAGTGTTATCTAGATCTAGTCCCTTCAATCTATTCGTTACCTCTACTGTGAATTCATATGAGATTTCATTTAAGTTATACCTGCTGGCCTAGTGTTTTCTCCAGTTTTCTTTAGTTTAAGCCTGAATTTTGCTATGAAGAGCTGGTGATCTGAGCCACAGTCAGCTTCAGGTCTTGTGTTTGCTGGCTGTATATAGCTTCTTCACCTTCCGCTACAAAGAATGCAATCAATCTTTTTCAGTATTGACCATTTGGTGATGTCCATGTGGAAAGTTGTCTCTTTTGTTGTTGAAAGAATATTTGTTATGACTAGCGCATTCTCTTGGCAGAACTCAGTTAGCCTTTGTCCTGCTTCCTTCTGCAGCTTATTTTATACCTGATAGTTTGTACCTCTTAATCTCTTACTTGTGTGTTGCCCTTCCTTCTATCCCTTTCCCCATTGGTAATTACCAGTTTGTTCTCTATATCTGTGATTTTGCTTCTTTTGTGTTACATTCAATAGTTTTTTTATATTGTTTAGATTTCACATATAAGTGATCCAATGTAGTATTTGTCATTCTTTGTCTGATCCATACTTTTAACCTACCTTATTTCATCATTATTATTGCAATCAGTTCAGATCAGTTCAGTTACTCAGTCATGTCCGACTCTTCATGACCCCATGGACTGCAGCACACCAGGCCTCCCTGTCCATCACCAACTCCCAGAGTTTACTCAAACTCATGTCCATTGAGTTGGTGATACCATCCAACTATCTCATCCTCTGTCATCCCCTTCTCCTCCTGCTTTCAATCTTTCCCAGCATCAGGGTCTTTTCAAATGAGTCAGCTTTTTGCATCAGGTGGCCAAAGTATTGGAGTTTCAGCTTCAACATCAATCCTTCCAGTGAACACTCAGGACTGATCTCCTTTAGGATGGACTGGTGGGATCTCCTTGCAGTCCAAGGGACTCTCAAGAGCCTTATCCAACACCACAGTTCAAAAGCATCAATTCTTTGGCACTCAGCTTTCTTTATAGTCCAACTCACATCTATACATGACTACTGGAAAAATCATAGCCTTGACTAGATGGATCTTTGTTGGCAAAGTAGTCTTTGCTTTTTAATATGCTCTCTAGGTTGTTCATAACTTTCCTGCCAAGGAGGAATGCAATGCAATTATTGCAATGGTTACTTCCAATTTAATATCTTTGTTATAGTGTTTAACTTTAATGTACTCTAAAATAAATTATAGTATTTCAGGGAATTCCCTGGCAATTCAGTAGTTACGGAGTTTCCCTTGTGGCTCAGCTGGTAAAGAATCTGCCTGTAATGCAGAAGATCTAGGTTCAATCCATGGGTTGGGAAGGTCCCCTGGAAAAGGGAAAGGCTACCCACTCCATTATTCTGGCCTGGAGAATTCCATGGACTGTATAGGCCATGGGGTCACAAAGAGTCAGAAACAACTGAGTGACTTTCACTTTTACTTTCAGTGGTTAAAACTCTGTGCTTTCACTGCAGAGGGCCTGGATTCAATCCCTGGTCAGTGAGCTAAGATCCCACAAGTAAACCAGCAGGTTAAAAAAATAAATAAATTTTAAATAATTAAAATAAACATTAAATAAACTATAGTACTTCAAGTAGAAAGACTGTCAGCTAGGAAATGCAAAAATGAGGCACTTCAAATAGCATTTAAAAGATTGCATTCAAAAGGTAATAGAAGGGAATTTAAAACTTAAAGTATGGATATAAAATTATGCTACTATTTTGAAAGCATGTATATATGAATTTTCTCATATTTAAATGTTTAAATGTAGGATATATAAAATACATATTTTAAATTAGCTTAAAATTTTTTAGCTAATTGAGTGTCTTGTCTTGATATTATTTTTAAATGTTTTTCTTTTTGTCACATCAGTTCTGTTCAGTTCAGTTTAGTTCAGTCGCTCAGTCATGTCCAGCTCTTTGTGACCCCATGAATCGCAGCATGCCAAGCCTCCCTATCCATCACCAACTCCCAGAGTTCACTCAGACTCACGTCCATCAAGTCAGTGATGCCACCTAGCCATCTCATCCTCTGTCGTCCCCTTCTCCTCCTGCCCCCAATCCCTCCCAGCATCAAAGTCTTTTCCAAGGAGTCAACTCTTCACATGAGGTGGCCAAAGTACTGGAGTTTCAGCCTCAGCATCATTCTCTCCAAAGAAATCCCAGGGCTGATCTCATTCAGAATGGATTGGTTGGATCTCCTTGCAGTCCAAGGGAATCTCAAGAGTTTTCTCAAACACCACAGTTCAAAGCAGCAATTCTTTGGTGCTCAGTTTTCTTCACAGTCCAACTCTCACATCCATACATGACCACTGGAAAAACCATAACCTTGACTAGACAGATCTTTGTTGGCAAAGTAATGTCTCTGCTTTTGAATATGCTATCTAGGTTGATCATAACTTTTCTTCCAAGGAGTAAGCGTCTTTTAATTTCATGGCTGCAGTCACTATCTGCAGTGACTTTGAAGCCCACAAAAATAAAGTCTCACACTGTTTCCATTCTTTCCTCATCTATTTCCCATGAAGTGATGGGACCAGATGCCATGATCTTTGTTTTCTGAATGTTGAGCTTTAAGCCAACTTTTTCACTCTCCACTTTCACTTTCATCAAGAGGCTTTTTAGTTCCTCTTCACTTTCTGCCATAAGGGTGGTGTCATCTGCATATCTGAGGTTATTGTTATTTCTCCCGGCAATCTTGATTCCAGCTTGTGCTTCTTCCAGCCCAGCATTTCTCATGATGTACTCTGCATAGAAGTTAAATAAGCAGGGTGACAATATACAGCCTTGACGTACTCCTTTTCCTGTTTGGTACCAGTCTGTTGTTCCATGTCCAGTTCAAACTGTTGCTTCCTGACCTGCATATAGGTTTCTCAAGAGGCAGGTCAGGCGGTCTGGTATTCCCATCTTTCTCAGAATTTTCCACAGTTTATTGTGATCCACACAGTCAAAGGCTTTGTCATAGTCAATAAAGCAGAAATAGATGTTTTTCTGGAATTCTCTTGCTTTTTCCATGATTCAGCAGATGTTGGCAGTTTAATCTCTGGTTCCTCTGCCTTTTCTAAAACCAGCTTGAACATCTGGAAGTTAAGGATTCACGTATTGCTGAAGTCTGGCTTGGAGAATTTTGAGCATTACTTTACTAGCGTGTGAGATGAGTGCAATTGTGGGGTAGTTTGATCATTCTTTGGCATTGCCTTTCTTTGAGATTGCAATGAAAACGGACTTTTTCCAGTCCCATGGCCACTGTTGAGTTTTCCAAATTTGCTGGCATATTGAGTGTAGCACTTTCACAGCATTATCTTTCAGGATTTGAAATAGCTCAACTGGAATTCCATCACCTCCACTAACTTTGTTCATAGTGATGCTTCCTAAGGCCCACTTGACTTCACATTCCAGGATGTCTGGCTCTAGGTGAGTGATCACACCATCGTGATTATCTGGGTCATGAAGATCTTTTTTGTATAGTTCTTCTGTGTGTTCTTGCCACCTCTTCTTAATATCTTCTGCTTCTGTTAGGTCCATACCATTTCTGTCCTTTATCAAGCCCATCTTTGCATGAAATGTTCCCTTGGTATTATTTGAAATAAATCTAATGATGCAATTGCAAGTCTGTGGTTTGTTTATTTTTGTGGTAAACAACAATTGGCAGTAGAAGATTTGTTCAAATATATAAAAATTTATACTAGATTTTAAAGGCATATTTCTAAGGGATGTCATAATCTGTGCAAATACATGTTTATATATTTGTATAATGTCTATTGTAGAACAAGTAATGGGAAACAAACTCTTTAGCAGTGTTAGCTTGATTTATTAAACATATGTTTTACATGGTAACAAGATTTGAAATGAGTTTTTAACATTCTGGCTGTATAGCAAATCTCTTGTCTTAAGGTAAAAACTTTTAAGTTGTCTCTTGGGAAAAAAAGACAAACATCTCTTAGAAATAGGATGACTGACTCTTCACAGAATTTCATTAGAATTCACTTTGGATCATTCTTAATCTCATAGGGATTGCACAATTTTCAGTAAATTTACAAAGGGACAGAATTGTGTGAGGCAAATTCAAAAGACAATTGTACAATATTCAGAACAGAAGTCATTTTGGTTTCAGATTTAGAGTAGTTTTTAATACCTGCATCTGTATAGCATTGCATAATATTTAAGCAATTTTACAAGCATTAATTCACTAACCTCAATCATCAGCCTGTTTTGAAAATGTGTTTATAAAGTGATTTGGTGATGACTGAGGGCCATTTTACTTGTTCCATGTTTCATGATTTGTTTGCTTCTCAGTCTCCTTCTTGGCTCTTTTCCCTTCTTTCTTTCCTTTTCTTCAGTTTTTATTTCTTCAGTTATTCATTGAACATATATAGTGTGTTGGTAGCTGTGTTTAATGTGAAGAAGTAGAGCTATGATTCCTAGGTAATATCATAAAATACTATGACCTAATTGGGGATACATTGAAAAACATGAGAAGATCAATAATAGAAAGATGGGAATAGTCAAAATGACAATATAATGATAATTTAGTGACACTTTCCAAATATAAACAGAGAACATGTACGCTTGGGTATAGTCACTTTCTACATTTTATTATTTAAAGCATAATCCTATTACATGCAAGGGAGTTTAAGAAATAGATCATAATGGGCTGAATTTAAAACTTTTCTTAAAGAGAATGTATTCTGTCAAAGTTTGGAGGTAGAAATAGATTGAAATAGATAAAAAAGAATAAAATGGTCCTTCCAAGAAAAGAAGCAATATGATAGATGAAATCACAGGCTGAAATGAGAAAAAATGTTTAGATGATGATGAGTATATTTGCCTGGTTGGAAAACAAGGCTTTTTTGGTTTGTTTAATAAGTTGGATGGGAGACAAGGCTGGAAAGAGTAGGCTCTTTGCATCAGGTAGCTAAAGTATTGGAGTTTCAGTTTCAGCATCAGTCCTTCCAGTGAATATTTAGGGCTGATTTCCTTTAGGGTTGACTGGTTTGGTCTCCTTTCAGCCCAAGGGACTCTCAAGAGTCTTCTCCAACATCACAGTTCAAAGGCATCAATTCTTTGGCACTCAGCCTTCTTTATGGTCCAGTTCTCACATCCATACATCACTACTGGAGAAACCATAGCTTTGACTGCACAGACATTGTTGGCAAAGTAATGTCTCTGCTTTTTAATATGCTGTCTAGTTTTGTCATAGCTTTTCTTCCAAGGAGCAAGCATCTTTTAATTTCATGGCTGCAATCACCATCTGTAGTGATTTTGGAGCCCAAGAAAATCAAGTCTGTAACTGTTTCCATTGTTTCCCCATCTATTTGCCATGAAGTGATGGCACTAGATGCCATGATTTTTGTTTTTGAACGTTGAGCTTTAAGTCAACTTTTTCACTCTCCTTTCATTTTCATCAAAAGGCTCTTTAGTTCCTCTTCGTTTTCTGCCATGAGTGTGGTGTCATCTGCATATCGGAGGTTACTGATATTTCTCCCAGCAATCTTGATTCCAGCTTGTACTTCACCCAGCCTGACATTTTGCCTAATGTACTCTGCATATAAGTTAAATAAGCAAAGTGACAAATATACAGCATTGACATACTTCTTTCCCAATTTGGAACTAATCCATTGTTCCACGTCTGGTTCTAACTTGCTTCTTGACTGCATACATGTTTTTCAGGAGGCAGATAAGATGTTCTGGTATTCTCGTTTGAGAATTTTCCAGTTTGTTGTGATCCACACAGTCAGAGACTTTAGCATAGTCAACGATACAGAATTTTTTCTGGAATTCTCTTGCTTTTTCTATGATCCAATGGATGTTGGCAATTTGATATTTGGTTCCTCTGTCTTTTCTAAATCCAGCTAGTACATTAGGAATTTCTCTGTTCATGTAATCTTGGAGCCTAGCTTAGAGAATTTTGAGCATTTGTTTGCTAGTGTGTGAGATGAGTGCAATATAATAACTGCTTATTGTGTTCATTTCTGTCATACATCAACATGAGTCAGCCATAGATCTACATATGCCCCCTCCCCCTTGAACCTCCCTCCCACCTCCTACCTCATCCCACCCCTCTAGGTTGTCACAGAGCACCAGGTTTGAGATCCTTGAATCATACAGCAAATTCCCACTGGCTATCTGTTTTATATACAGGAATGTATGCTTTTCAGTGTTACTCTTTCAATTCATCTCTCCCTCTAACTCTATGTTTAACATATTAAGGAAATGCCAAATTGTTTTCCAACATTGCTGCATCTTTTCACAGTGTATGAGGGTTTTAATTTTTTTCATCAAAACTTGTTATTTCAAACCTTTTTTTTAATTATATATAATATATTCTAGTGGCTGAACAGTGGCATTCCATTGTGGCGTTTTGATTTGCATTTCCCTAATGACTAATGAATTACATTGCCAACAAAGGTCTGTCTAGTCAAAGCTATGTTTTTTCCAATAGTTATGTATGGATGTGAGGGTTGGACTATAAAGAAAGCTGAGCACCAAAGAATTGATGCTTTTGAACTGCGGTGTTGGAAAAGACTCTTGAGAGTCCCTTGTAAAGCAAGGTGATATAACCAGTCCAGCCTAAAGGAAATCAGTCCTGGGTGTTCATTGGAAGGACTGATGCTGAAGTTGAAATGCCAGTACTTTGGTCATCTGATACAAAGAACTGACTCATTTGAAAGGACCCTGATGCTGGGAAAGATTGAAGGCAGGAGGAGAAGGCAACGACAGAGGATGAGATGGTTGGATGGCATCACTGGCTCAATGCAGGTGAGTTTGAGTAAACTCCGGGAGTTGGTGGTGGACAGGGAAGTCTGGCATGCTGCAGTCTGTGGGGGTCACAAAGAATTGGACATGACTGAGCTACTGAACTGAACTGAACTGAATGACTAATGATGGGCTTTTCTGGTGGTTCAGTGGTAAAGACTCTGCTTGTCAATGTAGAAGATGCAGATTCAATCCCTGTGTCAGGTAGATCCCCTGGCAGAGAAAATGGCAACCCACTCCAGTATTCTTGCCTTGGGAATCCCAGGGACAGAGGAGCCTGGTGGGCTACAATCCACGGGGTTGCAGAAGAGTTGGCCATGACTTAGCAACTAAATAACAACAACAACAAAGGACCAGTGATATTGAGCATATTTCCATGTGTTCATTGCCATTTGTATATCTTCTTTGGAGAAATATCTGTTCCAATCCTTAACTAATTTTAAACGGATTATTTGGCTTATTATCATTGTGTTGTATATTACATATATTTTGGACATAAGTCCCTTATCAGATATATGATTTGAAAACATTTTATCACATTCCATGTAGCAGTTTTAGATTTATCCATGCAGATATGGATGAATATACACACACATATTTGCTTCTAACTGTTGAATGACATCTCATGATAGTCTTCTATCACATTTTATCTGTTTGATTCTCTTGTGATAGACACCTATAACTTATTACTGTCACAAATAATGATGCAATAAACATCTTTACAGAATTTTGTTATGTATATCTTAGTGATATTTGTCCAGAATGAAAATTGCCAATATAGTTGCTTTCTGAATAGTTTCCACAATGGATATGCCTGCCTAGACTCTCACTAGCAGTGTGTGAAGGGACCTATATTATGTGTTCTATATCCATACCAAAAATCAAAATTATACATCTTTCTATTTTTCCTTATACAATGATAACTTGCTGTTGGAATTTGTAGTTTTTTTTTTTAATTTCCTCTCAATTTTGTAGTTTCAAAAACGTATTAAGATTCCTAAGATTTACTGTGTTCATTTACAAAATAAAGCAAATAATATCTCTTTTGTAAGGTATAAGAAATAAATGAAATTATGCATAATGCCCTTTTCAGTGCTAGGCACACAGTAAGCATTCAAAGCTATCAGGTCTTGTTATTTTTAGCATTACTGTGTTGAAAACTATAAGGACCTTTGCAAATAGTGCTGGCTTGAAAAGAATAAAAATAGAATATTAGTTTCTCAGAAAATGGTACATGTTGCTCCTTTTCTGGTGTTATAGTCTTCAAGTCTGTCCTCTTTTCTGACTTGACTTTATTTCTTTTCTCCAGTGTTTCTGACTTTTATTCTGACAAAATAGATCCTTCCTGCTTTGCCTATGTAACTAATTTGATTACAGTGCCATCAGAGATGGTCTAAGGCACTGTTGACAGCCTCTCCACCAAGGCTGAATCCCAGAACCAACCTCAGTGAGATTAAAAGTTTACACCTTGAGCACAATGGAAAATAGTCTTAGAGCATAGACTCTTGAACAATGTTGCCTGAATTCAGATCTCAACACCATCATCTAGTAACTGTGCTATTTTCGGTAAACACTTGACTGCTTTGAGCTTCAGATTACTCATTATAAATTGGAGATCATAATAGTGCTGGTAGTGCGGACCTCAAACAGTGTCCATAAGGATGAAAAGTAAACACTTACTCCCTGCCAAACAGTAAACAAGTCCCACTTATACTTCTGATGCTGCTATTAATGATAATGATTATTACAGAGGGCATTTTAAGTAACCAATAATTGACTGAGAGCAGCTTGTATTCATAATACACATCAGATCCTATGCATATGATGATTTCCACTTGTATCTAGATAGCCATTATTTAGCTTTAGGTTACAGCAACTAGTGCTGAAGTCAGGATTGCTCTTACTTCCAGAGTCAATCAAGTACAATTTTACCTTGGAGCTTTAGCATGGAGCTCTACCTTGGAAGATGCAAGTGGGAACCTTTCTTTTCACCTTGTTAATAGTCATTCTCAATCCTAGCATATTCATCAGCTTTATGTATCAACCACACCAGTACTCCACATTAGGCAATACTGTGCAATATATGAAGACGGAAATGGCAATCCACTCCAGTGTTCTTGCCTGGAGAACCCCAGGGACGGGGGAGCCTGGTGGGCTGCCGTCTATGGGGTTGCACAGAGTTGGACATGACTGAAGCAACTTAGCAGCAGCATGCAATATACAATATATATATGGCAACTTAAATAAGTGTCTTTAGAGAGTAAGAGATGATTAGGAGTGTGATTTGCAAGCCAACTTTCAGTTTAAATGAAAGGGGAGGAAAAAGCAGAAGAGCAAAGGAAGAAACTCAGCTTGCCCAACCACATATAGACACAGTAAATGTGGAAAGCCAGTTTAAAAACTTTATAATATTGATTCCCCAAGGGTTTTTTGTAGCTGACTTAATTAGTGTTTATTAACCACTGTCCACCAAATGTTTGTCTAACACCTTAAAAGTCTATCTCAGTAGCTATAATCTCTGCTAGTGCTAAAAAAATGCTTCCCTATCATGCCTGCTCCAGTGGAATTTAATTTGTATCTACTTACCTAATGTTCAAACAATGAGCTAAAAAGTGAAAGATTCATCAATCAGTTGGGTTTTTTTCCCATAAGATTAAACAAATTACCTAATACTATCTTCTTTACTAAGTTGAATTTTTAAAAAATAGGCTTGTAAAAATAGTATCAGTACATCTTTGATGAAAAGAGAACAAAACATGCTTTAATCAGCTTGTGGTGAGTTTTAAACACTTTGTTATGAACCTGCAAAAAAAAAAAAAAAGAATCTACAACATAATCTATATAGAAATAAAGATTAGAGGTGATTGACTACTTTAGGAGGAAATGAGAACAAATACTTGATAAAAAGCCTTATAAAGATTAACTTTTAGCCTAAAAGTGTCTTTGTAATTATTAAATTTGCTTAGATTCATAGAGAGAAAAGGAAAAGGAAGAACAGGAGGGAGAAGAAGAAAATGAGAGAAAGAAAAAGAATGGAAGAGAGAGAGGAAAGGGATAATTATATGCTTAGTACTCCTAGTTCACCTTCTGCTGCAGTCTAAGCAGTAGAATGTCTTTGATGGTATCTATGGTTCTCCATCAAATAGCACCAATATTCAGAACATTTGTCAGGTGAAGTAAAGATCAACAAAGAGTGTTAGAAAGAAAACGTGACAGTTAAAGTAATAAACTAATATTTATTGATTACCATGCGTCAGATATGGAACAAAGCTTTTTTTCATCTGTTGACTAACTGGCCTCCTGCCATTCCTCCATCCTCACTCATAAGGTAGTATTAGTATTCAACTTTCAAAAGTAAAAATAAATAAATGAGAGCAGGGCTAAGATATCTTACTCGGTGTCACATATTTTGAAGGTAGAGTTTTCTGAAACTGAAACCATATCTGTCTGACTCTGAAACTTACATTCTTTACATCACATCTTGCTGCTAAGTCAGCTGCTCTGCCAATTTACTAATGACTTTTTAATGGTCAGAATGCTACTGCTGCTGCTAAGCCACTTCAGTCATGTCTGACTCTGTGCAATATGTGACCCCATGGACGGCAGCCCACCAGGCTTCGTCGTCCCTGGGATTCTCCAGGCAAGAACACTGGAGTGGATTGCCATTTCCTTCTCCAATGAAAGTGAAAAGTGAAAGTGAAAATTGCCATTTCCTTCTCCAATGAAAGTGAAAAGTGAAAGTGAAAAGTGAAACTGAAGCTGCTCAATCATGTCCGACCCTCAGCGACCCCACGGACTGCAGCCTTCCAGGCTCCTCGTCCATAGGATTTTCCAGGCAAGAGTACTGGAGTGGGGTGCCATTGCCTTCTCTGATGGTCAGATTAATCTGTGCCTTATCCAGAGGTAATTTCAGCTCTTAAGGGGAAATTCCAAGTTTCCTGTCCAGTTTAGACTCCAGAAAAGGGGCTAGAATATGTAGTAACTGAATTGAGTGATTAACCTGATTTAACCTTTAAAAAAATTTATTTTTAATTGAAGGTTAGTTGCTTTACAATATTGCATTGGTTTCTGCCATACATCAGTAGGACTCAGCCACAGGTATACATATGTCCCCTCCCTCCTGAACTTGCCTCCCATCTCACACCACATCACACCTCTCTAGTTGTTAAAGAGCACTGGGTTGAGCTCCCGGTGTCACACAGCAAATTCCCACTTGCTATCCATTTTACATATAGGAATGTATGTTTCCATACTATTCTCTCAATTCAGACCATCCTCTCTTTCTTCTACTGTTTCCACAAGTCTGTTCTCTATGTCTACATCTCCATTGTTGCCCTGCAAATGGGTTCATCAATGCCATCTTTCTAGATTTCATACTCATGTGTTAATATACAGTATTTGTCTTTCTCTTTCTGACTTAATTCTCTCTGCATAATAGGCTCTAGGTTCATCTACCTCATTAGGCCTGACTCAAATGCATTCCTTTTTATAGCTGAGTAATATTCCATTGTATATATGTACCACAGTTTCTGTATCCATTCATCTGCCAATGGGTTTCCCCCAAAAAATATACAGATAGCCAACAAGCACATGAAAAGATGCTCAGCATGGTTCATTATTAGAGAAAAGTAAATCTAAACTACAATGAGTCATCACCTCACCCCAATCAGAATGGCCATCATTAAAAAATATGCAAACAATAAATGCTGGAAAGGATGTGGAGTAAAGGGAACCATCTTGCACTGTTGGTGGGAGTGGATATTGATACAGCCACTGTAGAGAATAGTATGGAGATTCTTTAAAAAACTAGGAATAGAACTACCATACAACTGAACAACCCCACAACTGGGCATATATCCTGAGAAAACCATAACTGAAAGAGACATATGTACTCCAGTTTTCAGTGATTTGACCTTTAAAATAGCTAAAATGATTGGTCTGTGATATAATGGCAATAATAACAATGAACTGAATTTGAGTTGATAAACCAGATTAATAGCTTAGGGATTCCCTTTTTAGGTTACGTGTAAACATTCTTTGGAGTTCAGCTAAGTTATATGGCAATGTGTACAGGAGTCACCAAAAGTAATAGCCCTGTTTCTTCATTTGCTAATTCACTCATTTACTCAATTTGGCAACCTCTATTACAGGCATATGGTAGCCCATGTTAGATGAGCCAGATAAAGTCTTTTTGCTAAAGGAGCTCACATCTACTAAAAGATACAAACAATAAAATTCATGATCCCAGCACAATGCCCTAAATATTGATAGAGTTATACAGAAAACAATATGAAGAATTTTATAACTTTGGGAAGTGTCATAAAATATTTCAATAAGAAAAATACTTGATTGAAATACCGAGGGATACTTTATACAGAAGAATTCTGGAGGAAGACTGAAAATGCATCCAGGAAAAAAAATAGTATAGCATTTTTAGTAAATGACATACACTTTGATAGGTTTGGAGGCTGCTGGACAGTGAAAGAGAAAGGTGATAGAGAATAGATAGTAATGAGAAACCATGAAATGTTAACTAATATATGGGTAAATTATTTATGCAAATTAGAAAATGAATATTAATATATGCTAATTTTGCTTTTCTTACTTTTTTAATGTAAACACAAACACTTTTGTTGACTCACCTAACATCAACATGTTTTTTCAATTTTTAAGTGATTCTGTGTGATCAAGAATATGATTTGGTGACTAGTGTTTCTGCTCAGACATTGATGTTTTAGCAAAGCATCTCAGAATGAATTAATAGAGTTTCAAATTGAGAAAATAACTTGATTCAGCAATATTTAGGAGATTTCCCTCTGGTTTATAGTTTTTTAATAGGTGTTTGGGAATATAGACCCACTGGCTTTTGAAACTGTCTTGAGTAAAAAAAGAAATCTTAAGTGAGCATTATTCTATTACCAGGAAAAGCTAAATGTGTTTAATTTTGCATGATCAAATATATTATTAAATAAAGATACTTTACACAAATGTGTTCAAAACTAAGGCAGGCATAAAAGATGCAATTGTTTGAGAAAATGAATATGCAGTCTTAAAAATTAATGTAGCACATTACTGCTTATCTTTGTTCACCAAAACATTCTCAATATCCTTTGCTTTATATGAATTCTCAATTGTCTGTATATAAGATGTCATTTTTAAAAATTGTTCAATTTTCTACTGCATAAAAAGATTTTGGCTACTACCAATGTGGGTCCTTGAATGTAAAATGTCCTCCTGCTGCTGCTAAGTCACTTCAGTCGTGTCCAACTCTGTGTGACCCTGTAGATGGCAGCCCACCAGGCTCCGCCGTCCTTGGGATTCTCCAGGCAAGAACACTGGAGTGGGTTGCCATTTCCTTCTCCAACGCATGAAAGTGAAAAATGAAAGTGAAGTCACTCAGTCAGTCTGACTCTTAGCAACCCCATGGACTGCAGCCCACCAGGCTCCTCCGTCCATGGGATTTTTCAAACAAGAGTACTGGAGTGGGTTGCCATTGCCGTCTCCATGTAAAATGTCCTAGAAGGAACTTGAATGCCATTACCCAAGTTTGGAAAGATCACATATGGCTGTATAAAATCTGTGGTTGTTAATTTCAGTTGCTTAGAAGATAAAGCCTAGGAGATTCTGAGGTTTAAATTTCAGTTATCTGAGCTCTACTAATAATTTGAAAACAGGATTCATTTTCCAAGTCAGTCATTCTATGAATGGGTGTTATTGGTCACTATGGATCTTGGGTAGATATCTGGATGTGTCAGCATAAAGGCATAGCTGCTACCAGAAAACAATCCAATATATGATTTCTTCTGAGAGGATATAAAGAAGAAGAGCTTCATAAGATACTGAGCATATTATAGTGATATCATAATCAACTTCATTATATTTAGGGTTGAACTCAAGGTTCAGCATTAGAGTTTAAGAAATTAAAACTCTCTGAGCCAAAAGTTTATAATTCATGTGAGAAAAGGGATGGTGTATCTGCAAGGTCATCCTTCCCAGTTTTATTAATCTTTAGTCATTATCCCTCTTTTTAATGTTCAAGATTTTAGCCACTAAATAATATCATTGGTTTATACTTAAACTGATAGTTTCCTCTTTCCCACAAATCTGTATTTCCCTCAAAGGGACAAAGGTAGATTTATTGGTTCTTGGGAGGAAAAAAGGAAAACAGAGCAGGGGGAGTCAACACTCATGATTGTCTCTAGGGATGGCAGTTGAGGGGGAAGTACTTTGTTTAGGAGTGTGTATGTGGTAAGATCTTCTTGCTTCCATGAACTATGTTGTGAAAAGCATGTGTATATCTATGTATGACCTTACTTTTATCTAAAAGAACATTGTTCTTTTATCCATGTGAATGCAACAGAATAAAATTGTTTTGGAAAATATACTAATTTAGTAGATTTGAGTCTTGCTCAAACTTCTTGATAATGCATACTTTTCCCAATGTTTTTCTCCTTCTATATAAATTTGATTAGGTTTAACTTTCTAACTCCAAGGGGAAAATGAAGTGAACAGTCTGACATGGAGCGCACTATGCTGCATTTTTTGTCTGTGTCTGAGTCTGCGCATTTTAGAATCCAAAGAGTTTGAGATTTTTCATAGTTTAAGACCCAATAATGTAAACCACCACTTTATTATAAAATGATTTTTAAACTTACTCTACTTAACTACGCCAAAGCCTTTGACTGTGCAGATCACAAGAAACTGTGGAAAATTCTGAAAGAGATGGGAATACCAGACCACCTGACCTGCCTCTTGAGAAACCTATATGCAGGTCAGGAAGCAACAGTTAGAACTGGAAATGGAACAACAGACTGTTACCAAACAGGAAAAGGAGTATGTCAAGGCTGTATATTGTCACCCTGCTTATTTAACTTCTATGCAGAGTACATCATGAGAAACGCTGGGCTGGAAGAAGCACAAGCTGGAATCAAGATTGCTGGGAGAAATATCAATAACCTCAGATATGCAGATGACACCACCCCTATTGCAGAAAGTGAAGAGTAACTAAAAAGCCTCTTGATGAAAGTGAAAGTGGAGAGTGAAAAAGTTGACTTAAAGCTCAACATTCAGAAAATGAAGATCATGGCATCTGGTCCCATTACTTCCTGGGAAATAGAGGGGGAACAGTGGAAACAATGTCAGACTTTACTTTTTTGGTCCCCCAAATCACTGCAGATGGTGAATGCAGCCATGAAATTAAAAGATGCTCACTCCTTGGAATAAAATTTATGACCAACCTAGATAGCATACTCAAAAGCAGAGATGGTACTTGGCTGACTAAGATCCGTCTAGTCAAGGCTATGGTTTTCCCAGTGGTCTTGTATGATGTGAGACTTGGACTGTGAAGAAACCTGAGTGCCGAAGAACTGATGCTTTTGAAGTGTGGTGTTGGAGAAGACTCTTGAGAGTCCCTTGGACTGCAAGGAGATCCAACCAGTCCATTCTGAAGGAGATCAACTCTGGGATTTCTTTGGAGGAAATGATGCTAAAGCTGAAACTCCAGTACTTTGGCCACCTCATGCGAAGAGTTGACTCGTTGGAAAAGACTCTGATGCTGGGAGGGATTGGGGGCAGGAGGAGAAGGGGATGACAGAAGATGAGATGGCTAGATGGCATCACTGACTCTATGGACGTGAGTCTGAGTGAACTCCGGGGGTTGGTGATGGACAGGGAGGCCTGGCGTGCTGTGATTCATGAGGTAGCAAAGAGTTGGACATGACTGATCAACTGAACTAAACTGAACTGAACTGAACTGAACTATGGTAGTATTTACTCCATAATTTTTTTGTAATTTTGGTCGTTTAATTAAGGATATTTTCCTAAATTTATAATCTGGCTTGGGCAAGATAGGATTAAAACTGCTATTTAAAAATAAGAGATTTATAAGTAATCATACAGTATATTATGTATATGTATTTATAGATAATCTTATAGTATATTATGTATATGTATATAATCATACAATATATTATGTTTATACATATTCATTCACAATTAATTCAATAACCATACTTATTTCTGCTAAGAAGAGGATTGATAAAATTATATAGTTGATGTGGTCCAGAGAAGAATTTACATATTGTTTTAAATTAGATCCTCCTGGAAAATATGAGTCTGAATTTCTGTTTGCCTTGGCCTGTCTGTTGTCAGAATGAGTGAGTAGGTATACAGAGGTCTTTGACTTGCCTGAAACCTACCAATTAATAAGATTTAAGAGAAAATATGGACAAAATTGAAAATTGGTAAGGGTGGAGGGGCCTTAAAGGCTGGACATGTTAGAAGCAGAAAGAAGAGACTGCAGATTAGACTCACGTATGTTTATGTTGAGTGAGAGACTTATTCTCATTTCATCAAGTACTTTATGAAATTGTTTTATAACAATTTTTCCCATAAAAACTATAGGTCAATGCTGCTGTTGCTGCTGCTAAGTCGCTTCAGTCGTGTCTGACTCTGTGCGACCCCAAAGATGGCAGCCCACCAGGTTCCTCTGTCCTTGGGATTCTCCAGGCAAGAATACTGGAGTGGGTTGTCATTTCCTTCTTGGGTTACATTTATCTTAATTGTATAGAATTTTATAATAGTCTTGTATAAACGTCTTTGACAACTTTAGAAAATTTGACCAATTTCACTGTTTTTCAGAAAAAAAAATCATGATTTACAAGAATATTACAAAGTGAAATTCTAGTTTAGGGAAAGTCTAGCCTAGACTATTTTCAAACTAAGTTGGATAAACATGAATTTGTGGTCAAAAGGACAGTGTTTTTATATTTGGCAATTGTGAAATAGGAAAATTTACCAATTGCATGAAAAGATGAAGAGCTCTACAGATTGAAGAGGAAAAGGAATAAATTATATAGAACATAGAAGAGATATGGATATAATAGCTCTGGAAAAATATTGGACATATGGTGAAGTGAAATAGACAATATTACCCACTCTTATGAGAAACACTGATGTAAGTGTAGATATACACATACACACAAACATATATGTGTGTGTATATAGTGTGTGTGTGTGTGTATGTGTGTGTGTGTGTGTATCCCTAGTCTCACGTGGAGAATAAGCAAAGAGTTTGCAACTGAGCACAGAACTGACATTTTTGTCTAATAGATTTTGGTTCCTGGAAGGCTCAGAACTTCTGACACTTAAGTCTATTCTCTTTCAGATCATGGATTACTTCTGTACTATGCTTTCAGCTGCTATTCTGAAAGTTGAGCTAATAGGTCATTGGACAGCTGTAATTGCTATTTTTACACTAGGGTGAAATCATACTGTCTATGATTTTACCCATTGGTTCTAATTTATTGGCAAGACACAGAATAGCTTTCCTTTCTCTCAATACACTACCCTTCAAATCAAGACCTGTAACTTTTAAGTTTTTGAAGTTTGACTTTCTTTGTTTTAATATGACAAAGTGCTTTTAACCATTTATCAGTGTGTTTCCTTTACCACCTAGATGTTCTCTGATCTTCAAAGCTTCCTCTCAAAATGTGCCACTGAGAAATGAAGACACTATTCCAGATGACATCTGAGAAGGGCAGTCAAAAATATAAGTGTATTTTTAGTCAAGCCATCATTCCACAGGTGTATTTCAAACTTGTGGCTGACTAAAACTGCTCTAATATATCTCACATAAACTTTGGCTAAACTAAGCCTAAATTGATGCCATGTTTGCAAAATGCATTTCTTTTTTGAACTTGAGATTAAAGTGTGCCTTAATTTTCACTAAATTTTATCTTTCAAATTTTAGCCCCTATTTTTATGTTCTAAGGAAATTTAGTCTTATTTCAAGTATTCTAATGATTCCTCTTAATATTGTCTTCTAAAACTTTACATATTATACATTCCATGTCATTTTTATATCTTGAAACAGTGTGGAGGGCTGCTTCATGTGTGGAGATCAATCAATTGGTTGACATTTTGGGTACATAAGCATTGAGTTAGTTATCAAATCCCATCTAATTTTTTCACCTTGTCCTTATAGATATAATTATAAACTGATAACCCAATGGCTCAGCAGGTAAAGAATCCACCTGGAGTGCAGGAGACACAGGAGACAAGGGTTCGATCCTTGGTTGGGAAGATCCCCAGAGAAGGAAATAGCAACCCACTCCAGTATTCTTGCCTGGAAAATCCCATGGACAGAGGAGCCTGACTGTAGAGGGCTATGGTCCAATGGATCACAAAGAGTTAAACATGATGAAATATGAACATGAACAATGAACTATACATAAACTGACAAAAGTTTTACTGAACTCAAGGTGGGGCATTTTTATAAAATAATAGATCATATTAGAGGATAAGTGAGTGAGTGAAAATTGCTCAGTCGTGTCTGACTCTTTGTGACCCCATGGACTATACAGTCCATGGAATTCTCCAGGCCAGAATATTGGAGTGGGTTGCCATTTCCTTCTCCAATATTAGAGGATATTTGGTTTTTAATAGAACTTTTTAAAAGGCTTATGTTAGCACTAAATAAACATTCTATTTATTTCATCCATGCTTACAAATAATCTTTTGAAAACCCTCAGACTCTCTCAAACTTGACAGTCCTATATCCCAGTAATCTAATATGTCTGACCCTATAACCCTGCAACTAATTCAGGTTTTCAGAAAGCTGCCACCAAAACTTGGTTCAAAACTATAACCAGAATGAGTATGCTCTATAGCAATTTGTCTGAATTAAATCCAGATAGCCATTTTGGAGTCATATCATTTGAGCCTTTTTGTAATTCCAGGAAATTGCAGTAGGATTAAGTGATCCAGTGCTGTATCAGTCAGTAACCCAGTCAGAAACACAGACTTTTGAAACTGGATAATTCCAGGAAGATTTACTCAAAGAGATTATTTATAAAAGTAATCTCAGGGGGACCACAGTGGCTAGTAAAGCCTACCTGTTTACCAGCTCTGCCTTGAGATGACAAGAGTATTGAGTCCTTACCATGATTCAACAGGAAATTAGCTATACAGGAACATGATGATATAGTCCATGCTGGCCAGGAAGCACTCGGACACAGAGAAGGGTGAGTAAGGGAGAGGAAGGAACTGGAGATGAAGCAAAAACATTCAGCATCATTTTATTGGCCTATAAAAGATCAAAATGACAGATAGACATGGCAATAGATATTGAAATACTTCATTTGTGTGCTCCCATCTCCTTCTGTGAGGTCGTTTTATATCTTCTCAGTGGTCTGTGGTGTCTTTCTCACTGGATTTTCTTCCTTAGTTTACTTATAACTGATAGTTTCAGCTATTTTATTTACTCTTGAGCAGATCATGGACCTGAGGCTTAGCATTCCCACAGCTTAAGTGACAGAGTCAGGGATCCAACTGAGACATCTCCAATTGCAAACTATATCATTTTACTAATGTAATAAGCTCTTTGGAATTCAATGTTTTGATTTGTGAAATGAGGAGGATTAACTGACATAGATGTATCTAAAATTCATTCAACATGTAGCATTTAACTCAGTTTTATTCTAAATATTACTGGCACTATAAGCCATTAAAGAACTACTTGTAAACTTGTATCTATAGAAAGAACTACTTGTAGTTCTGTTGTTCAGTCCCTAAGTCATATCCAACTCTTTGTGACTTCATGGACTGCAGCACACCAGGTTTCCTTGTCCTTCACTGTCTCCCAGAGTTTGCTCAAATTGGTGTCCATTGAGTTGACTATTTGGGAGCAATTTTATTTATTCCTTTGACGGTTTATAGAATTTCAAGAATACATAGGTTTTGTGTTTTTTTTTTTTTTTTTTTTTTTTTTTTCTGGAGATACCAAGTATTTTAAACATCAAGCAGAGATTGCAAATGATTCCACACTGAGATACACCTTCAAAACAATTTAGCCACTTTGAAATGTAAATGCAATAAGCAAAGGCAACACTGACACAGTTACTATACTCTACCAGAGCCCTAGGTGGGTGCAAATGAGCTGTCTTTGTGATGAGAACCTGCACCTATTGGATAGTGGTGTTTGGAAGTAGCCTGCCAGCAAATCCTAAAATAACTGAAATGAGAAGAATATATTAAATTGTGAAGGGAGATTGAAGTGATATCTACCCGTTGATGCACATTCGTAATCATGGGGGTAAGTCTGTATAACCTAAGGGGTTCTCATTATTTTTGTTTAATGATCACTCCTCCACTTTTGCCATGCCAATCAAGACCTATACTAACAGAATTCTTTGGTATGGTTTTCCCATGTCACAGTCTGTTGTTGAGAGGGAAACTCTCAATATGATCTGAGATTGTATTTCAAGTATTCCTACAGATAAATAATTATTTAACTGCTTATCTTTTTCTAGACAATAGGTTTTGAGTTTCTTATAAGTCAATAGCTTTTAAGTATTAGTCCCAAATAAAATATTAAAATTAAATCTTAATTTACTCTGTTGTGTATATGTAAAGAGCTCTCACTTAGGAGCTAATGAATTTTAGCACCATTCTAATTTTCATTTGGAAAGGGAAGATGTGTTTGTACTTCAGCAAGTTTTATCAGAGTAAGACATAGTAATATTTTAAATGAGAGCTTGAGTTAGAATTTCTATAATAAAACATCACTCCTTAAGTAATTATCTGGCATAGGAATGTCTTGAAACACTTTCAAATAACATGTAAAATCAATTTCTAAAATTGAATTTGTCATGGTTGTTAAATGTAAATAATACTAGAATGTGTTCAGAATTGAGGGCTTCCCTGATAGCTCAGTTGGTAAAGAATCCGCCTGCAATATGGGAGACATGGCTTCAGTCTCTGGGTTGGGAAGATCCCCTGGAGAAGGCAAAGGTTACCCATTCCAGTATCCTGGCCTGAAAAATTCCATGGACTGTGTAGTGCATGGGGTCGCAAAGAGTCGGACATGGTGCTACTGCTACTACAGATGATTCAGAATAAATATTCATTAAGAAGTACTAAGATTATTCTAAGAGTTAATATTCAAAGTACTTAGGCTGAGTAGAGGTTCTAACCAACAAGAAGTGATTTTGACTATTAACAACTCATAGGACTGAAAAGGGGGGGTGCCACATGTTTATAAGCCTTGGTGGTAGATATCAATACATTTTCTGTTTTTGCAGATGAAGAACTAAAACTTCAAAAGATAAAATAATTTCTCTAAAGTCTCCAGCCAATATAAGATCAAAACCTTGTCTACTGAACCTAAATTGAGCTAACTCTTGAATCTGTACTGTAACCACTACAAAGATATTGTCAAACCCTGTATAGGGTTTGGCAAGTGTGAAACAATGTGTATTGGACATCTTGTCTTGGATTTGCCTATAATATCAACATAGCCTAGAAAATTTAGGCATGGCTTTAGTATTTGTAAACTAACACTTCAATTTTAGAAATAAGTCAAAATCTAAAGAAAAGCAGTGATACTATTTTTACAGAATGGTTCAGTCTCTTGTCACCAAATCTAATTTTATATGTTAAATATTTGAAACATCTTCTTATCTATTAATGTTGAACTTGTTGATAGAAACACTAGGTGATGAACACAGTATCTCAAGATGATTGATTGCCTACAAGATATTCACCATTTCAAATGTATAGATAAACCAATTTATAGAATAACTGAAATATCTTTTTCTTTGGTAAACTTAATCCATTCCGTTTAGTTCAGTTGCTTAGTTGTGCCCGACTCTTTGTGACCCAATGGACTGCAGCACGCCAGGCTTCCCTGTCTATCACCATCTCCCAGAGCTTGCTCAAACTCACATCCATTGAGTCAGTGACACCATCCAATCATCTCATCCTCTGTCATCCCCTTCTCCTCCTGCCCTCAATCTTTCCCAGCATCAGGGGCCATTCAAATAAGTCAGTTCTTTGTGTGAGGTAGCCAAAGTATTGGAACTTCAGCATGAGTCCTTCCAATGAACATTCAGGACTGATTTCCTTTATGACTAACTGATTTGTTCTCCTTGCGGTCCAAGGGACTTTTAAGAGTCTTTTCCAACACCACAGTTCAAAAGCATCAATTCTTCAGTGCTCAGCCTTCTTTATGGTCCTAGTCTCAGATCCATATATTACTGGAAAAAACAGAGCTTTGACTATGTAGACCTTTGTCAACAACGTGAGGTCTCTGCTTTTTAATATGCTGCTTAGGCTGGTCATAACTTTTCCTCCAAGGAGCAACCATCATTTAATTCATGGCTGCAGTCACCATCTGCAGTGATTTTGGAGCCCAAGAAAAGAAGGACTCTCACTGTTTCCATTTTCTTTGCCATGATCTTACCCCAAAGGTAAGCATGCAATATATCAGAGGACTGTGAGGTGATTAAACTTACCTTTTTCACATTGTTCCAGCAAAAATGAAAGGATTGCTAATAAAGCAGATGAGTCAAGTAAGTCTGAACAATAGATAACCAGAGATTGACCTCATATGTACCCTTCCACATGGTCCGAGGTTTTCGAAAGTGAAAAAATGAGAAGGTTCAGGTTCCAAGGATATGTTGCATATAGGTTCTTTCTTTTGTCACTAAATATCTTGGCCTTTTAAATTAGGCTTTATAGATGCCTGACATAGCATCAGTTCAGTTCAGTTCAGTTCATTCACTCATTCGTGTCTGACAATTTGTGACCCCATGAGTCACAGCACACCAGGCCTCCCTGTCCATCACCAACTCACAGAGTTCACTCAACTCACGTCCATCGAGTCAGTGATGCCATCCAGCCATCTCATCTTCTATTGTCCCCTTCTCCTCCTGCCCCCAATCCCTCCCAGCATCAAAGTCTTTTCCAATGAGTCAGCTCTTCGCATGAGGTGGCCAAAGTACTGGAGTTTCAGCTTCAGCATCATTGCTTCCAAAGAAATCCCAGTACCGATCTTCAGAATGGATTGGTTGGATCTCCTTGCAGTCCAAGGGACTCTCAAGAGTCTTCTCCAACACCATAGTTCAAAAGCATCAATTCTTCAGCACTCAGCCTTCTTCACAGTCCAACTCTCACATCCATACATGACCACAGGAAAAACCATAGCCTTGACTAGACGGACCTTAGTCGGCAAAGTAATGTCTCTGCTTTTAAATATGCTAGCTAGGTTGCTCATAACTTTTCTTCCAAGGAGTAAGCGTCTTTTAATTTCATGGCTGCAGTCACCATCTGCAGTGATTTTGGAGCCCCCAAAAATAAAGTCTGACACTGTTTCCACTGTTTGCCGATCTATTTCTCATGCAGTGATGGGACCGGATGGCCATGATCTTCATTTTCTGAATGCTGAGCTTTAAGCCAACTTTTTCACTTTCCACTTTCACTTTCATCAAGAGGCTTTTTAGTTCCTCTTCACTTTCTGCCATAGGGGTGGTGTCATCTGCATATCTGAGGTTATTGATATTTCTCCCGGCAATCTTGATTCCAGCTTGTGCTTCTTCCAGTCCAGCGTTTCTCATGATGTGCTCTGCATATAAGTTAAATAAGCAGGGTGACAATATACAGCCTTGATGTACTCCTTTTTCTGTTTGGAACCAGTCTGTTGTTCCATGTCCAGTTCTAACCGTTCCTTCTTTACCTGCATATAGGTTTCTCAAGAGGCAGGTCAGGTGGTCTGGTTTTCCCATCTCTTGAAGAATTTTCCACAGTTTGTTGTGATCCACACAGTCAAAGGCTTTGACATAGTTAATAAAGCAGAAATAGATGTTTTTCTGGAACTCTCTTGCTTTTTACATGATCCAGCGGATGTTGGCAATTTGATCTCTGGTTCCTCTGTCTTTTCTAAAACCAGCTTGAACTTCAGGAATATTGCGGTTCATGTATTACTGAAGCCTGCCTTGGAGAATTTTGAGACATAGCATAGCCTCACTTTATTCCTTTCTTATTATATTATCTATATTTTCAGTCTACATTTACATCATTAAAAACAAGACAACAGGCCCCAAATGGAGTCAATTATACTTGGTCCCACATCACCAAAGACTTAATTATTGTTTCTGCCTTTACCAGAAATGGAATCTTAAATTGGTCTGTCAGAAATTGCCTGATCACCCTATATAGTTGAGTTTCCTTGTAGACCTCGGCAATTCTCTCAAGGAACGTAACCTTGCAATGCATGCTAAATTACTCAGTCATGTCCAACTCTTTGTGACCCCATAGACTGTAGACTGCCAGACTCCTCTGTCCATTAAATTTTCCAGGCAAGAACATTGAAGTGGGTTTCCATTTCCTTCTCCAGGGGGTCTTCCTGACCCAGGGATCAAACCTGTGTCTTCTTTATTGGCAGGCAGATTCTTTACCAGTGCACCCACCTGGGAAACCAAATTTACAATGACCAACCTGCTTTTTACCTTCTATAACTTCCTTGTTCCTGCTCCATTTTGCTTATAAAAGTCTTTCATTTTGTACAACTCTTTAGGGCGCCTTTCTATTTGCTTAGATGGCATGTTGCACAATTCTTGAAAAGCTGAATAAAACCAAAAAGATCTTTAAAATTTACTCAGTTGAGTTATTTTTTATAAAAAAAAATAAAAATAAAAAAAAAAACGAGAAAAAAAAAGTCTATATTTTTTAGATTGAAAAACTCACGCCATTCCTTTTGCAAATCTAAACCACTTTATTCCTTGATAAATCTTCACCTGATTACTTTCCTTTTGTGTTTCCTGTGCCTGAGTTGAAATAATGAGAAGATGTTAGGGAATAGCTGAACATTATTCCTTTAAACGTCAGTTTAAAATAAATGGCCACAAGGGATAAAGTTGGCAACCCACTCCAGTATTCTTGCCTAGAGAATCCTGTGGACAGAGGAGCCTGGTGGGCTGCAGTCCAGAGGTTCTCACAGAGTCGGACATGACTGAAGTGGCTTAGCATGCATGCATGCATTGGAAAAGGAAATGGCAATCCACTCCAGTATTCTTGCCTGGAGAATCCCAGGGACGGAGAAGCCTGGTGGGCTGTTGTCTATGGGGTCACACAGAGTCAGACACGACTGAAGTGACTTAGCAGCAGCAGCAGGGATAAGATAGGCAAATCTACTCTCTTGAGCTAACTTGTCTGATTTGAGGAGTCAAAGCATTTATGGAGTTGTGATGAGCTTCAGATTTTGGCGTGTGTTGGCTACCTGGGCTGTTGAGGACAGTCTTAGTGAGACAAATAAGAATTTTTAAATTAAAAACAACAAAATTCTATTGCCACTCAACCACTTTTTTCTTTTATGCCATTTGCTGTCCCTTGATTTTTCTTTTCAACACTTCTCTTTTCCCCATAAATACAAGATTTAACCAATTATTCACCCCAAAAATACATCTACAGGCAAACGGGAACAAAAAACTTTTTCTTCATGAATTTGCATTAAAATGGAGTGAAGCACTCCTTCCTACATATTTGACTGCCAGTATTCATTGTCTAGTAGAATATTGGATTATTTTCTTCAAGGCTCCCTGTTCAAAAATCAATGTTCTGCTAAACTGAGTGGACTGACACTAGTGTGAGGCTTGCTAAACCAAAAGACAACTGGATTGCCCTTAGATTTGAAATCCAAGGCTGCTCCTGATTATGGTGAGGGGTAAATAAGGAAGAAAAAAAAATACAATTATATATGTTTCATTTACAGTCATGAGGACTTTCATGAAATTTTTTTGAAAGAGGAAGGAAATATAGCTCAAGCTCAATAGGATATTAATTCAAATAAAAGGATTAAAACTATCTCTTAATTACTTTTAGGGATGGATGAACTTGGCCATATTTGGGGTTTATTGAGTATCTCAAATGTTTTCCCAAACGTCTGGAGTTAAAAAAAAAAAATCTTCCTCAGCTACCTTTGTTTTAAAGATCTTGTGTAATTTATGGTAAACCCAAATGAAAATATTTTAATTTCATTTGCAACTAAGAAAACATTTGCTTTTAATGCTTTCTCCTATTAATGTTTGAAATTTAGTTTCAGTCAAGGGCTAAGACTTCTAGATGTTTTACGTGTAATAGAAAAACATTTATATTCAGGAAATAATTATAAACTTTGCTACATGAATATCACACTTATTATCAATGAAGAGGAAGGAAAATTTAAAAGACTATACATTATGCATGGCCATGTTGATATTACTTTAGACATAGCCTATTACTTTAATAAGAGCTTTTCTAGTACTAGAATTTACAACATAAAACATTTTAAATAAAAGTTTAATTAAATTAATTTCACTTTTCTGTCAATATTTTTGCAAAGATTCATTTTTATCACACTCACTTTTATAGTGTAAACAAAAATAATATTTTAAATACATATTTGGTATCAATTTATGTCTATTTGGAATTTAAAATATTGGCAAATTTCTTAATTAAAATCATAAACATAACTGATCATTTTATGTGTATAGATATGGGTATATATATTGTGAATGTGTATGTATATATTCACTATATATATATATATATATACACATATATATGTCTACATACATACACAACATAGTGATTGTATATATGTATATATTCACTATATATACACACAAATATACACATTTTTTCACTCACACAAACATACACATTCTAAGAACAATATCACAAGAGTGATCAAAAAGGCTACTTTTTGTACCATACTCAGACTCTTGTAAAAAACTATTTCTTTCAATCAACCTATTTTTGTCATTGTTCTTTTACTTTGAGGGCTTATTTGCAGTCCTATTAGGGTACCTACCACATAGTGAACAAAATACTCTCTCTGTTGATGCAATAATATTTTTCTGTAAAAAGAGTCATCCTACCTGTGAATAAAGCAATTCAGTTCACGTTTTCTATTGCTGTGTCTTTCCATAAAATGGCAAATACCATTTTCTACAAGAGATACATGTTACAGACCATCAAAAACAACATCAAGGATTCATTTTCACTTATATAGTAGAAATATCATTTTTACTAATTTTCCCACCAATGCACTCCAGAGTATTTTATCTAATCTAATAGTCTTTTCAGAGAGGAAATATTATGTTTCATCTATACATTTTCACATGTAGGGATACTAAAATCAATAATCAACTAAACTGAGGTTAGTCTATTTTTGAGATGAAAAAAAAAATTATTGGTGACTATTAGACATTCAGCTTTGTCAGGAGGCATCCCTGGCATTGGAGTCAATGAATTTTCATCTAAAAACTTAGCTAACTCTTCCTCAGTCGGGGTTCTACCACTTGAACGTAGCAAACCCTCAGATCTGCTGTGACTGGGCTATGGTATAGGATTTCCAAAATCCATCTCTACAGTGTTCAGACAGTCCCTGTAGAGAGAATACACGTGCAACTACCAGGGTTTCTTTAACTAATTTGAAGTTAAGATGTGTTAAGTTTTGAGGAAATTAAAAGAAATTGACAGACTACTTTTAACTTCTCTTAAAAAATGTTTGACTTTCCTGGTGGTTCAGTTGGTAAAGAAGCTACTTGTATGCAGGAAACCCAGGTTCAATCGCTGAGTTGGGATGATCTCCTGGAGAAGGGACACATAACTTTATTTCCTTATTCTTCTTAGTTATTCCAAATCATTTCTACATTTTACTTAAGAAGTTACATTTTTATGATACTTTGGTTTGTTGGTAACTTTATTGTTCTATTTGCTCTGTTTTTAATTACCAAATGGAATGAACTCTAAAGCAAAAAAAAGAAGCTTTGAGGATAATTAGTTGCTCAAAACTGATGAAGATATAGGGACCTTGGAGAAATTGCTATAATGGTCCCACTGTATGCCACTACAAAGATAACCATTAAAATCCACATGTGATATTGAACCTATATTGTATTAATTTTCCTCTTTTAATAAAAAGGTACTATTGCCTCACATCTTTGTGCTCAGTAGACTCTTAAGTTCTCCTTATTTATGGCAATTCCTTTTTACCTTTTTCATGCTGCAAATTTGGGGTCGTTTTTGAGTTATCTTCATTTCCTAAAGTTAAAACACCATGATGTCTCTTACTGATTTTACAGAAATGCATGTTTCATTTGGCCCCATATCATTCAAGACAGGTTCAGTGAAACTTGGAACTGGTGAAAACATTTACTGATCTTTTACTGCTATTTGCAGTTGGAGGCAACTGTCTTCTTATATTCCTTTCCTAGTCAACTCAATGAAAATTAAAATTGACAGAAACAATTTCTAGAAGGAAAGTGGAAGAAATGAACAAAGGAGTTGAAAATATATATCCTCTTTTCTTATATTAAGGCCACAGTATGTTGTTGTAAGTTTGTTTCTATTTTAATGATATTTCAAATATATAAAGTGCATATTCAAATTACCAAAAGGAAATCAACATAAAGTACCTTTTTTTTTTTTGAATGCTAGGGCAAAAACTATTTGGGATAGTTCATTATGTATAGTCCATATGTGAGTCAGTTGATTATCAAAAGCCAGAGTTATGAGGTAATATGAGTGGACATGAGATGAAAACAGTTTTAAGTTCACGATGCATTAAAACTTACAAAACACCTTGCTTTGCCATGGTTTTTCAGTGGTGTAGGTCAAGTAATCTGTATAGCATTATAGGAGTTCCTGCAGCATTATTCTGATCTTTTCATATCTGTACAATGAGTATTTTGCTTAAACTATAAGTGAAGGACATGGCTGACTGAAAAGAAATTTAGTGGGCAAATCTCATGCTTCAGGGTTTCATATCCTGATTTTATTCTTTCCACTAAACCTACAGTAAAAAGCTGCAAACCAGCATCCCTCCGGACAGTTTAAAAGCAAGTTTCTGGTTGTTTCCCTGGTGGCTCAGATAGTAAAGAATTTGCCTGCAATGTGGGAGATCTAGGTTAGATCCCTGGGTCAGAAAGATCCCCTGGAGAAGAGAATGGGAACCCACTCCAGTATTCTTGCCCGGGAAACCCCATGGGCAGAGGAGCCTGGTGGGCTGCAGTCCACAGAGTCACGACGACGCGTTGGACCCAATTAAGTGACTAACACTTTCGCACCTTGTGGTTGTTTGTCATGCACGTTTAGGAAGTTTTACCCATTTATATGGATTATACATTAAAGTTATGCATTACTTTTAAAAAGCTGATGACAACACTGGATTCACATTCCTCAAACGTAGTATTGACTGAGGTTAAGTATTTCTGATAGTGAAGAAAAGTTTCTTGTTTACATAGTTTGCAAATGTTTATTAAATTAACATATCAGTGTATTTGCAGAAATAGTATTTTTATGTCAAATGATGTTTATTATTTGTTCTCAAGTAATTTTGAAATATTTTGGGGGGAAAGCCCATCAACACAATGGATAATTCTATTAACTATTTTTAGAAAATGGAATAAAATATTTTGCAATTTTCATGACTGATACATAGTGAAGTTAACAGAAATAATTGCAAGCAACATGTTTAGTTTTATGTAAGCATGTTATTTTACATTAAATTTTATTTTAATTACATCTTTAATAGTGAACAGATATAAAGATAATTTTATTTTCTCTCATTTGATACCTTTTCTGTAAATTGCTTTATTTATTTAATAATAAATAAATTACTCTAATTTGTAAATATAGATGCTAAAAAGTACTTATCATTTCAGGTTTAACTTTGGAATTAAATATACAGGTTGACATTTAAATACCTATACAAAATAAGATACACTGATATAAAAATCTTATTTTTTAAGAATTCTAATATTTTGTGCTAAAATGATTTTCACATTTTTTTTCCTTTTTTGTATTTTAAAAAGTGAGAAGGTTTTGATTATTTGTGAATACTTTTCAAATCAGTCAGTTCAGTCAGTCTTCAGTCATGTCTAACTCTTTGTGACCCCCATGTACTGCAGCACACCAGGATTCCCTGTCCTTCACCAACTCCCAGAGTTTGCCCAAACGCATGTCCATTGAGTCAGTGATGCCATCCAACCATCACATCCACTGTCGTCCCCTTCTCTGCCTGCCTTCAATCTTGCCTAGCATCAGGTCTTTTCCAATAAGTTAGTTCTTTGCATCAGGTGGCCAAAGTATTGGAGTTCCAGCTTCAACATCAGTCCTTCCAAAGAAGATTCAGTATTATTTCCTTTAGGCCTGACTGGTTTGATATACTTGAAGTCCAGGGGATTCTCAAGAGTCTTCTCCAATACCACAGTTCAAAAGTATCAATTCTTTGGCACTCAGCTTTCTTTATGGTCCAACTCTCATATCCATACATAACTATTGGAAAAACCATAGCTTTGACTAGATGGACCTTTGTCGGCAAAGCAATGTCTCTGCTCTTTAATATGCTATCTAGTTTGGTCATAACTTTTCTTCCAAGGAGCAAACATCTTTTAATTTCATGGCTACAGTCAACAGCCATGATTCTGTAGTGATTTTGGAGCCCAAGAAAATAAAGTCTGTCACTGTTTCCATTGTTTCCCCATCTATTTGCCATGAAGTAATGGGACCGGATGCCATGATCTTCGTTTTCTGAATACTGAGGTTTAAGCCAACTTTTTCACTCTCCTCTTTCACTTTCATCGAGAAGCTCTTTAGTTCTTCTTCACTTTCTGCCATAAGGGTGGTGTCATCTGCATATCTGAGGTTATTGATATTTCTCCCAGCAATCTTGATTCCAGCTTGTGCTTCACCCAGCCCAGCATTTCTCATGATATACTCTACATATAAGTTAAATAAGCAGGGTGACAATATACAGCCTTGACATACTCCTTTCCTTATTTGGAACCAGACTGTTGTTCCATGTCCAGTTCTAACCGTTGCTTCTTGACCTGCATACAAATTTCAAATAATACTTTGTAAATATGGACAGTCTTGAATCTTATAAATTAAAACAAATAACAAAGTGGATATAATCATGCTTCTTTGTTTATGAGATATTGCAATTTGATGTGCCATGGATTTTGACCACAAAACAGTTTATAACATGATTGAGATTATCTTGAAGTTAGTTTGCAAAATATTTATAATTTTATATTTCTGTAACTTGTTTTCCAACATCACTCTTCTTTACATTACAAACCATATTCTATTTTGTCATAAGCTATGCAACAGTATTTGACCAAGATAAAAATTATAAGTTTTTAAAGAAAATGTTCAAATAGATATCACAGTGAAAATATCTGCACCATGCAATGCTGCTCAGGTCAATACATGTTAGAAACCGTCAGAGGGCACAGGCACTTGCAGACACATCTCATCTTCAAAAATGCCAGCTGTGATCACTTGATACGCATTATGTGGTTTCTAAATTTGTAGCTTGGTCTATTTTGAAGGGAAAAAATCAAATTTATTAATTAAATAAAGAGACATTATCAACATTCCTTACCACTCTTCATCCACTACCATCACCACCAACTTTCTCCAGAAATTATTAGTTTATTACTCAAAATTCTAGATTACTATTTATGACCAGAGTCAGAAATGTTTCAAGTCATCAAAATATATTTAAACATCCATGTTATGATTTGTATCTCATTTTTTACCCATTTGTTAGTATAATGCGATAGTCTAAAGTAAGCCTTGGGGAGACAAAGGAGAATTAGAGTCTTTGAACCGTCTAGACATTATGCCCAAAACTCCAAGTACTAGAAGTCATCCCATGTTCTAGACTGTCCAGAGCTTTCTTGACTGACTTTCTTTCTTTCCTGCCTTCCTTTCCTTAATTTTATTTATTTGGTTATTTATCATGAAACAGTTGCTGTTCAATATTATATAATTCACAGGTGTACAATATAGTGATTCGTGATTCACAATTTTTAAAAGTTGCATTCCATTTATTGTTATTACAAAATATTGGCTGTATTCCCTATGTTATAAACTATATCCATGTAGCTTATTTTATACATAGTAGTTTGTACCTCTTACTCACCTACACTTATATTACCCCTCCTCTTTCCTCTCCCTACTGGTAACTACCAGTTTGTTCACTATATCTGTGAGCTCACTTTTTCTTTTTTTGGTTATATTTAGTAGTCTCCTTACTTTTTATTTTTTTAGATTACACATATAAGTGACATCATAAAATATTATCTTTCTCTAACTTATTTCCCCTTGCATAATGCCCTCCAGGTCCATCTATGTTGCTGAAAATGGCAAAATTTCACTTTTTATGGCAAGTATTATTTTTTATGGCAGAGTGTGTGTATATATATATATACACACACACACACACACAAACAAATCTTGTATATAAGATATATACCTTGGCAATTGTAAATAATACTGCAATGAACATTAGGGTGCATGTATCTTTTCAAATTAGTGTTGTTTCTTTCAGGTATATATCCAGGAGTGAAATTGTTAGGTCATAAGGTAGTTATATTTTCAGTTTTTTGAGGAACCTCTGTACTGTTTTCCATAATTACTGAACCAACTTACATTCCCACCAATAAAGGACCAGGGTTCCCTGTTTCCACATTTTTGCCAACATTTTTGCCAATTCGTGTTCTTTAGATGACAGCCATTTTGACAGGTATGAGGTGATATATCATTGTAGTTTTAATTTCATTTCCATGATGATTAGTGATATTAAAAATCTTTTCATAGGCTTATTAGTCATATGCATTTCCTCTTTGGAAAAATGTCTAATCAATTCCTTTGCCCATTTTTAAAATCAGGTTGATTTTGATGTTGAGTGGTATGGACTATTTATATATCAGTTCGCTCAGTTCAGTCGCTCAGTCCTGTCTGACTCTTTGCGACACCATGGAATGCAGCACACCAGGCCTCCCTGTCCATCATCAACTGCTGGAGTTTACTCAAATTCATGTCCATTGAGTTGATGATGCCATTCTCTGTTGTCGCCTTCTCCTCCTGCCCTCAATCTTTCCCAGCATCATGGTCTTTTCAAGTGAGTCAGCTCTACCCATCAGGTGGCCAAAGTATTGGAGTTTTAGCTTCAACATCAGTCCTTCCAACGGACACCCAGGACTGATCTCCTTTAGGATGGACTGGTTGGATCTCCTTGCACTCCAAGGGACTCTCAAGAGTCTTCTCCAATACAACACTTCAAAAACATCAATTCTTTGGCATTCAGCTTCCCTCACATTCCAAACCTAACATCCATGCATGACTACTGGAAAAACCATAGCCTTGATTACACGCCCTCTTGTTGGCAAAGTAATGTGTCTACTTTTTTTTTTTTTCTTGTGTCTACTTTTTAATATGCTGTCTAGCTTAGTCATAACTTTTCTTCCAAGGAGTAAGTGTCTTTTAATTTCATGGCTGCACTCACCAGCTATAATGATTTTGGAGCCCCCCAAAATAAAGTCTGCATAATTTCCACTGTTTCTCCATCTATTCGCCATGAAGTGATGGGACTGGATGCCATGATCTTTGTTTTTGGAATGCTGAGTTTTAGGCCAAATTTTTGACTCTCCTCTTTCACTTTCATCAAGAGGCTCTTTAGTTCTTCTTCACTTTCTGCCATGAGGGTGATGTCATCTGCATATCTGAGGTTATTGATATTTCTCCCAGCAATTTTGATTTCAGCTTGTGCTTCTTCCAGCCCAGTATTTCTCATGATGTACTCTACATATAAGTTAAATAAGCAGGGTGACAATATACAGCCTTGATGTACTCTTTTCACTATTTGGAGCCTATTGATCCATGTCCTGTTCTAACTGTTGCTTCCTGACCTGCATACAGGTTTCTCAAGAGGCAGGTCAGGTGGTCCAGTATTCCCATCTCTTTGAGAATTGTCCACAGTTTATTGTGATCCACACAGTCAAAGGCTTTGGCATAGTCAGTAAAGCAGAAATAGATGTTTTTCTGGAACTCCCTTCCTTTTTCCATGATCCAGCGAATGTTGGCAATTTGATCTCTGATTCCTCTGTCTTTTCTAAAACCAGCTTGAAAACCTGGAAGTTCATGGTTCATGCATTGTTGAAGCCTGACTTGCAGAATTGTGAGCATTACTTTACTAGTGTGTGATATGATTGTGATTGTGAGGTACTGCCAAAGATTTGAGCATTTTTTGGCATTGCTTTTTTAAGAACTGGAATGAAAACTGACCTTTTCCAGTCCTGTGGCCACTGTTGAGTTTTCCAAATTTGCTGGCATATTGAGTGCAACACTTTAACAGCATCATCTTTTAGGATTTGAAAAAGCTCAACTGGAATTCCATCACCTCCACTAGCTTTGTTAGTAGTTTTGCTTCCTAAGGCCCACTCGACTTCACATTCCAGGATGTCTGGCTCTAGGTGAGTTTTCACACCATCATGTTTATCTGGGTCATGAAGATCTTTTTGTACAGTTCTTCTGTGTATTCTTGCCACCTCTTAATATCTTCTGCTTCTGTTAGGTCCCTACCATTTCTATCCTTTATTGAGCCCATCTTTGTATGAAATGTTCCATTGGTATCTCCAGTTTTCTTGAAGAGATCTCTAGTCAATGATCACCAAGGAAGGCTTTCCTTATCTCTCCTTGCTATTCTTTGGAACTCTGCTTTCAATGGGTATATCTTTCCTTTTCTCCTTTGTTTTTTGCTTCTCTTCTTTTCACAGCTATTTGTAAGGCCTCCTCAGACAACCATTTTGCTTTTTTGTATTTCTTTTTCTGGGATGGTCTTGCTCTCCGTCTCCTGTACAGTCATGAACCTCCGTCTATAGTTCATCAGGCAGTCAGTTTATTACATCTAGTCCCTTAAATCTATTTCTCACTTCCACTGCATAATGTTAAGAATTTGATTTAGGTCATACCTGGGTGGCCTAGTTGTTTTCCCTATTTTCTTCAATTTAAGTCAGAATTTGGCAATAAGGAGTTCATGATCTGAGCCACAGTCAACTCCCGGTCTTGTTTTTGCTGTCTATATAGAGCTTCTCCATCTTTCGCTGCAAAGAATACAATCAATCTGACTTCGGTGGTGACCATCTGGTGATGTCCATGTGCAGTCTTCTCTTGTATTTTTTGATGATGATGTTTCCTATGACCAGTGCATTCTCTTGATCAAACTCTATTAGCCTTTGCCCTGCTTCATTTTGTACTACAAGGCCAAATTTGCCTGTTACTCCAGGTATTTCTTGACTTCCTACTTTTACATTCCAAAGCCCTACAATGAAAAGTACATCTTTTCTGGGTGTTAATTCTAGAAGGTGTTGTAGGTCTTTATAGAACTGTTCAACTTCAGCTTCTTTGGCATTATTGGTCGGGGCATAGACTTGGATTACCGTGATATCAAATGGTTTGTCTTGGAGACGAATAGAGATGATTCTGTCATTTTTGAGACTGCATCCAAGTACTGCATTTCAGACTCTTTTGCTGACTATGATGGCTACTCCATTTCTTCTAAGGGATTCTTGCCCACTGTAGTAGATATGATGGTCATCTGAGTTAAATTCACCCATTCCAGTCGATTTTAGTTTGTTGATTCCTAGAATGTCAATGTTTACTCTTGCCATCTCCTGTTTGACCACTTCCAATTTGCCTTGATTCATGGACCTGACATTCCAGGTTCCTTGACATTACTTTGCCAATGAAGGTCCATCTAGTCAAGGCTATGATTTTTCCTGTGGTCATGTATGGATGTGAGAGTTGGACTGTGAAGAAGGCTGAGCGCCGAAGAATTGATGCTTTTGAACTGTGGTGTTGGAGAAGACTTTTGAGAGTCCCTTGGTCTGCAAGGACATCCAACCAGTCCATTCTGAAGGAGATCAGCCCTGGGATTTCTTTGGAAGGAATGATGCTAAAGCTGAAGCTCCAGTACTTTGGACACCTCATGCAAAGAGTTGACTCATTGGAAAAGACTCTGATGCTGGGAGGGATTGGGGGCAGGAGGAGAAGGGGACGACAGAGGATGAGATGGCTGGATGGCATCACGGACTCAATGGACGTGAGTCTGAGTGAGCTCCGGGAGACGGTCATGGACAGGGAGGCCTGGCGTGCTGCAATTCATGGGGTCGCAAAGAGTCAGACATGACTGAGCAACTGAACTGAACTGAACTGAGCTATGTAATATTGCTCCTTACAGCTTTGGACCTTGCTTCCATCACCAGTCACATCCACATCTGGGTGTTATTTTTTCTTTGGCTCCATCTCTTCATTCTTTCTGGAGTTATTTCTCCACTGATCTCCAGTAGCATATTGGGCACCTACTGACCTGGGGATTTCATCTTTCAGGGTCCTATCTTTTTGCCTTTTCATACTGTTCATGGGGTTCTCAAGGCAGGAATACTGAAGTGGTTTGCCATTCCCTTCTCCAGTGGACCAGATTTTGTCAGAACACTCCACCATGACCCGCCCATCTTGGGTGGCCCTACAGGGTATGGCTTATCGTTTCATTGAGTTGAATAGGCTGTGGTTCATGTGATTAGATTGGTTAGTTTTCTGTGATGGTTTTTTAGTCTGTCTTCCCTATGATGGAAAAAGATAAAAGGGTTGTGAAAGCTTCTTGATGGGATAGACTGACTGAAGGAGATACTGGGTCTTGCTCTGATGGGTGAAGTCATGCTCAGTAAATCTTTAATATAATTTTCTGTTGATGGGTGGAGCTGTGTCCCTCCCTGCTATTTACCTGGGGCTAAACTATGGTGGAGGTAATGAAGATAATGGTGAGCTTCAGTTCAGTTCAGTGCTCAGTTGTGTCGACTCTTTGCGACCCCATGAATCGCAGCATGCCAGGCCTCCCTGTCCATCACCATCTCCCGGAGTTCACTCAGACTCATGGCCATCGAGTCAGTGATGCCATCCAGCCATCTCATCCTCTGTCCTCCCCTTCTCCTCCTGTCCCCAATCCCTCCCAGCATCAGAGTCTTTTCCAGTGAGTCAACTCTTCACATGAGGTGGCCAAAGTACTGAGTTTCAGCTTTAGCATCATTCCCTCCAAAGAAATCCCAGGGCTGATTTCCTTTAGAATGGACTGATTGGATCTCCTTGCAGTCCAATGGTGACCTACCTCCCTCAAAAGATCCCAAGCATGTACTTCTACAGTCCATGCCCCCAACCCTGCAGCAGGCCACCTCTGACCAACGCCTTCAGCAGAGACTCCTGGACACCCACGGGAAAGTCTCCTGTGGGATCACTGTTCCTTTCTCCTGAGTCCTGGTGCCCAAGGTTCTGTTGTGCCCTCCAAGAGTCTATTTCCCAGTCCTAATGAGTTTGAGTGAATTCTGGGAGTTGGTGATGGACAGGGAGGCCTGGCGTGCTGCAATTCATAGGGTCACAAAGAGTCGGACACGACTGAGTGACTAAACCATAGTGGGGTTATTGGGCAACCTCCTCCAAAAGGACTTATGCCACACCCACACCCAGAGCCCCTGTTCCTGTGGCAGACCACTGCCAACCTGTACTTCCCCAGCAGATGTTCAAACACAGTTCTGTCTCAGTCTCTGTGGCGTCCCTGGGTCCTGGTCCTCACAAGGTTTGTTTGAGCCCTTTGAGCATCTCTGGCAGGAATGGGATTGGATTCTAAACACAAATTCACCCCTCCTACATCTTCCTGGGGCTTCTCCTTTGCCCTTGGATGTGGGTTATCTCCTCACAGCCACTCCAGTGTCTACCATCTTACTGGGGTTTTCTGACGTTGGATTTGAGGTGTCTCTACACTGCCAGTCCAGCAGTGCGCAGGAGCTGCTCCCGACCTTGGATGTGGGGTATCTCCTCTTGGCCACTCTAGCACCTCACAGCTGCTGCTCACTGCTCCAGCTGACCATATTAATCCCTATTGATCATATCCTTGCAAATATTTTCTCCTATTCAGTAGGTTGTCTTTTTATTTTGTCGATTGTTTCCTTTGCTGCATAAAAATTTTAAGTTTTAGGGTCCCATTTATTTGTTTTTACTTTTGTTTCCATTAGTTTAGGAGATGGATCCAAAAAAGAGTGTTGCTGTAATGTGTGTCAAAGAGTGTTCTGCCCATGTTTTCCTCTAGCAGTTTTATAGTATCTGGACTTACATTTAGGTTTTTACTCCATTTTGAGTTTATTTTTGTATATGGTGTTAAAAAAATTCTAACTGTCCAATTTTCCCAGCACCGCATATTGAAGAGTTGCTTTTTTTTTTTTTTTCCTTTTGGTTACTATTAACAGGATTCAGAATATAGTGGGCAAAAAGGAAGAGTAAATTTGTCATTAAGCAACAAAAACCTAATAAACAGCTAGTAATCTGATGTATTTGTTTAGTATGTAATGACACTATACTAAAGGTATACATTTATATAGTATCAGCTACTGGCCTTTTGCAAAAATGACCACAACAACTTTTTTGGTTATTATATGCTTTTCTAGAACTTTGCAATTTTCTGCTAAGAGGTATAATCCACCTTCACCTTGAACTTGGGCCTTTGTGAGTGCCTTTACATATAATGCCTTTAATGGGACCTTCATAGTATGCTATTTCTAAGTGGAATATAGCAAATACACTGTACTGTACTCATTTTGGTTGCTATCCCTAGAATGGTGCCATTTCTTCAAATAAACAGATTTATAAACTTTATAAAAATCAATTTTTATTTATTATTTGCTCAGAGTGGGACGTTTTCTTCTCTTGCTTTGATGAGAGAATTATAAAATATTGCTGGAATTTGTGCTGCATGACTTACTTCCAACGTTAGGTCATGAAAGGTGATATGTCTTCTACTTGGTGCTCATAGTCTCAGGACACTCATCCTTAGAACTCAACCATTCTGTTTTACAGGAGTAGTCAATAGCCCAAGTATGATCTTAGCAAATAGTTATCATCAATCACCATAATTGTGAGTGAACAAGCTTTCAGATAATTCTAGCCCCAAGGCTTTAAGCTGTTCCATGAAGCAGAGTGAAGAAAGACTGACTTGTATCTTCAACAAGCCCTACTCATATTTTAGAAGGGAGAGAAGATGAAACCAAGTCAGTTGGAATTGGAGAAAGTGATTAATCTTTTTCACTGCCCCCCCCCCCCCCAATATACAAGCATTTTCTAGTCTCCAAGACTTAGAGAAGGAAACTGCAACCCACTTCAGTATTCTTGCCTGGAGAATCCCAGGGACAGAGGAGCCTGGTGGGCTGCTGTCTATGGGTTCACACAGAGTCAGACATGACTGAAATGACTTAGCAGCAGCAGCAGCAGCAGTCTCCAAGACTACGCATTGTTAGGGGAAAATTCAATCCCTACTTTAAAATTTTTCACCTATGTGATAAAATATTTTTTCTAAAAGCTAACCAAATAGTCATATTTTCAGAAAACCTAGACTTCATATGCTACCTTAAAGAAGATATAATTAACTGCCTATATTTATATCATCATGAAACCCTTATACAAATATACTTTTACTATAATTAAACCATATAAGGCTAAGAATTTGGCCTTGAAACATAAAAATTTTGTTAAAACCATTCTATGAATACTAAGCTCAAGATATATGTTTCCAACAATTTTTAGTGTATAACAATATATATTAAATAATTTTTTAGGGCCTTTATAAGAGGATATTTCTAAGTGGAATACAGCAAATACACTGTATTCATTTGGTTGCTAACCCTAAAATGGTACCCATTTCTTCTAATAAACAGATTTATAAACTTTATAAAAATTGATTTTTATCATTTTCTCAGAGTGGGACATTTTCTTCCTTTGTCTTTAATAAGAGAATTATAAAATAGAGTATTGCTATAATTATTTCATTATTATGTTTTAAGTGTGTTTACTACTTATCTCCTGTGAATATTGTGAAATCATTCACTTTTTAACATCTTTAAATCCTCCTATGAGAAGTGTCATGAAATACACTATACCATTATGACTCTTTCATCACTTTCATCTTAGCTGTCAGTTTTCCTTGGGGAATGTGTTCTAAAGATGTTTTTGCAGAACATCGTTAAGTAGGGGGGTTAAACTGAGTCTCTGAAACCATTCACTATGAACACAGGGTAAATTGGGTTACGTTGGAATGACAGTATATTCATTTGCAAGTCCCCTGACACATCATTTCAACAACTTAACTTTCGCATTTACAGTCAGCTCCCAGCTGCAGAGGGAAATTCAATGGCCTGTTATTGTGTCTGAACTGAACTGTGTCAGGCAAGAGGAGATGGAGCGTCAGAGGCAGATTGGGGCCTTCAGATTCATCTGGATTCGTCTGCGGTTTGAGCTAGTTCAGCAGCGGCGGCAGAATCATGAGGCCGGATAGCATCAGCTATTCTGTGGCGAAGCCCCAGTGTGCCTGAAAATCCTAAACGAATAGCAGTTTTTGCCCTTTGAGACGCGCAGAATCCTTTTGAACTCCTGTTGGATTCAGGGATCACGGGGATCAGCTTGACTCCTGGAAGCAGGATGTGTTCATTCGGAGGCAGCGGCTTTGGCAGCCAAAGAGGATTGTCAGAGCCTATTTTCCTTTTAGCAGCAGAAGTAAGTACTGTAAAGAAACAGGGCTCAGGGAGGCGGCATGGTGCATAAACAGTATGTAATCCACTGAATGTGCTGGGAATTACAGAAGAAGGAGAAAGGAACATACTTCTGCTGATGCTCCATGGGGATGGGCAGACCTCTACGCCTTATGGAATACTGCTTGCTAGAGAGGCTCTTGTGTTTTGGAGGAAATAAGATGTCCCGTGCATAAGGAGCTGCCATCGGCCATAAATTTAATAGCCGTGCTTTAATAAAGAGGAAAAATAAATAAATTATGGCACTGAATTCTGAACAAATACATCTCTGTATATTACTAGACAGTGTCACTTATGCAATATTAAATTATTTAGAAAATAAGGGTGAAGGGATAGATTTTGGCTTAACAGTTAAAATGAACACAGGCATCAAAAAACAGGCAAAGGATAGTGCTGGGGTGAGCAGGGAAGAAACTATTTTATGCAAGAGAGAGAAGAAAATCCACTCTGAAGAACTGACATAACTGTTGTGTGAAATATGAAATCTTTTGCTGGGGATTTGTATTATAGCAGGATTTGTATTATAGCCAGTATTTGACTCTTTGAGTAAACTTGCAAACACTCTGGGCAGAAATAAATAAAAAAGACTATCATCAATCATTGGATATTTATGCTAAGGAGGACTGTTTTCTTCTTTCTTTGCCATTTGTTTAATGGCCCACACAGCATGACTCCTGAACGCTATGGCTCCAAGCCCTGAAGGCACATGCCCAAAATCCAGCACATGGCCTCCCCATGCTAATTTACCAGCACTATTAAGAAGAAGGAAACTGAATGTAGGAAACCGCAACAGAAAAAAAAGGGGGCTTGGCCAAACATAATACTTGCAGCTGTGTTTTTGTTTCTGAGAGAGAGCTGATTTGCCAGCCCTTCATGGCAGTACTTTCAAGAGAGCGGGATTTGGCATGGTTTTCTTCCTGTGGAGGAAAAGAAGTGGCAGGAACTCCATTATTCCATATTAAAATTGCCCTCTTCCTTCTCATTGAAAGGAAAAGATTTTAAACTATTTCACAGGATAATAAAATAATAAACAACAATTAGCCAATCCTTACAAAAAAAAAGAATGTCTTCTTTTATGATAGTATTTGTCAGCATAGTTGTGTCACCTAGGAAGAAAGGTGATTTTCATTTATCACTGTGATGTTTCGAAGGGGGCTATGATGTAGTAAAAGAAGTTTAGGAAGCTTGGTTCAAGCAGAATGAAATATGAGGTGGAGATATGGAAACCAGTTAGGAGACTCCAACAATAGACTATAAATGAGTAAATAAGAAAGAAAGATACAGCATAGAGGTGAAAACTATTGACCACTGTGCTTGACTATGTAAAGTAACTAGAGCTTAGGATGTTGACTATCTCTGTATCTCAAGGAACTGGACCCAAAGGAGGAGAAAATATTTTGAAGGATATAGGATGCGTTCAGTTAACTTTTAGCGTTTGGTTGTCAGAGGACCTGAAACCAAAATCTTGAGCAGAAGAGAGGTATCAGTCGAACTGATAAAAATTTGGAAGTTATCAGCACAAAAGCAATCATTAAAAGGGGTACAGTGTCCCTTGGAAGAAAAAGTATAGTGAGAAGACAAGAAACAGAGAGTAGAACCTCATGAAATCCCAAGAGATGGTAAACATTTAAAGGCTTAAAGGAACAGCTTTATTCCTCAAATCTTTTACTTTGAAGAGGAAGAAATTTTTCTCTACTCTTCTAGGTTCTTCTGATTGGTTTAATAATTAAACTGACAAAACATAGATTAAAAGGAGAAAATAAAATTTTAATAACAGGTATACTTGGGAGAAGGCAATGGCAACCCACTCCAGTACTCTTGCCTGGAAAATCCCATGGGCAGAGGAGCCTGGTAGGCTGCAGTCCATGGGGTCGCTAGGAGTTGGACACAACTGAGCGACTTCACTTTCAATTTTCACTTTCATGCATTGGAGAAGGAAACCGGCAACCCACTCCAGTATTCTTGCCTGGAGAATCCCAGGGACTGGGGAGCCTGGTAGGCTGCTGTCTATGGGGTCACACAGAGTTGGACACGACTGAAGCGACTTAGCAGCATACATGGGAGAGATCCAGGAAAACTGAGTAACTCAGAACTAAAACTCTCACCTTATATGCCATCTTCAGCTAAAGACAAAAGAGGGTGTTGAGACTAGTGGCTTAGGACTGAAAAAGGGGAGGAAGGCAATTTACATGGAAATGGAAAAGCACAATGTTGGGAAAAGTATTTTCTGGGCCGGGGGAAGACAATGTGATGCAAAGAATTTTAGTAAACAGACTACGCTAGGTTTCTCTCTGTCTGCATGATTTCAGACACTTGTAGTAGTAAACAGCAGCTTGCAGCAAGCAGCAGTGAGCGGTAGCTGGAAGCAAGGTTTTAGTGTCCCAGACCATGAGTCCTAAGCCCTGGACCACAGGGGCCAGCAGTTAGAGCCAGGGTCCCTAGTCTTTGCCTGCCTAGTCAAGAATGAATCCAGGCAAGGAAGCAGAAGGTAAAATAAAAAGTGTATTGGAAAGAAAAGCACATGTGAAAAGGTGCTCAGGCAAAATCAGAGAGTAGCACCGTTGGGGCTTTTAAATCCTTTATAAGCGAGCAATTTCTAGGTCTTTGTCTGCCCTCAGGCCAGTCATCTTGCTTTGTTTCCCCCTGGCTAATTTGTTTTAGGACCCTCCCCTGGGGGTGTGCGTACACACCTTAGCCAAGCTGGATCTCAAAGTGAAGGCTTCTGGGAGGATCCAGACTCTTTATGGCCTGGAATTGTCCTCTGACTTCTCAAGGAGCCCTGTCTTCCTTATCCTTTACTCAGACAGGGTTTTTGCCTCTCTTTGTCCTTGTCATGATTATTCCCTTGAGATATTTACAAGAGACAAGACTGTCTATTTACCCTGTTTCTGTTGTTCCTTGCATTTCAGAGAGCAAACAGGAGGCTGGCTGTTAATTTCTCAACTGGAGCCCACCTATCTCTTGCCTCAGGAAATGCAAAGAGGCTGACTCTTTGTAAATGTCAAATCTGGAGCCCATCTATCTCTTATCTCAAACACACTTTGTTCAAGTAGTATCTCTGATAATAGATTCCTTCCCATAACATGCCCAGTATCTACATTCTTCAGGCAGTTAAGAAGAGGTTCACAGTTTCTTTCTGAGCCTTGATCATTTTTGCTTGAAATAATTTGGATACCAAAAAGACATTTTAGAGTGGCAAATTTTGCTCCCCTACATTTATTTATAAGCATCATGCTTTAAGAGAAATATGCTCTGTTGGAAAAACTTCAACAGATTATGAAGAGACTTAGAATGTGAAAAGAAGGTGAAGAAAATTAGAGAAATAAGACTCAACAGGCTGTGCATTCTTGGAGAACTACTGTATGGAAGAGACAAATGATCTCCTCCTCCTCACTTTCTCATTCCTTTTTTTCTCTCTCTCTCTTTTTTTGTTCTTTCCTCTCTTTATTTTATGTATACAGAAAAGAATTCTAAATCCAGTTTCAACAAAGAAAGCTACGACAAATCCAGTAGACATAATATAGGCTGTCTAAGCCATGAGTACTGCCCTGTAGATTTTTACTACCATTCAAGTTCTGTCTTACTTGCTGTGATTTGAGGGATTAAATATAAAGGCCACAAATCTAATGCAAATTTTTTATTAGATAAGTCATCCTCTCTTAAAGTCACTCAGTTTTTAATTTTTCTCCTACTCAGACTGTTGAATATATGCCATCATGGTCATATAAAGAGTTACACCTTGTTTGGTTCCTATTTCAATCATTTGATTGCAAATGTGAATATTTATTCAATTGAGACATGGTAGATTTATTTCAAATATTTAATGTTTTAATAGTATAGAATTTCACTATATTTTTGATTTGAAAGATATTATGATTTGGGTTTCAACAATTGCAAAAAGGTTTCTATGAAGACAATATTTATATTTTATAAATTATAAAATTAATATTATATTTTATATTCTATAATACAGACTTATTTACTTATAGAAAAAAACAGGAGGCAATGAAGAATAATTAAAATCATTAAAATATTTAACAAATATTTCATTAAGTATCATTAAGCACTATATTAAGATGCTGTTGGTAATTGGGTAAGCAGCATCAACCATATCAAAGATAGGAAATTTAAGTTCCAGATGGAATCAAAATCTTTCAGTAAATACATGTATTTTACAAACTTTTTCTTTAATAACTAACACTGATAAAGCCTTTTACTGTCTTTGTCTCTGCTTCTTCTTTCCAAATCAGAGTGTTGCATATGCCCCCAATAAGAACTTTCTTTTTAACATTAAGTTCTGATGAAATGTCTCGGTTTTTACTGTGTCTCCACAACCCAAAGATGTTTTTTTAAATTGTATTCTAGAGTTAAATCAAATGCAGTTTCATTTTTTTCCCCCAGGTTATTCCCAAAGTAAAGTAAAAAGTAGTAAGAAAATTTCAAGATACTGGTTTCATCAAATGATATATAATTTGATGACCACAAATACTGACCAAAAATTTGTAATTGAGTAAACTTAAGTTAAAGAAACATTTTTTCTAATTAATTTATTTTTTACTGAAGGATAATTGCTTTATAGAATTTTGCTGTTTTGTTTTCCTATTTACCAGCCCTTACACATTAGATAGAATTATAGAACAGGTTTACCAAATTCCCAAAAGGGTAAGTTTTCACAAGGGAACCAATGTCTAGAAATGTAATTCTTCTGGGCAAGTACTCTTAAACATTCAAGTCCATAAATGTGTATTGGCCTCTCAGAATCCACATTAACTTTACTTAGGCAACAACAAACATTAAAGACGTAACCATAATATTCATGTACTAAGGAAAAGACGCTTACTCCTTGGAAAAAAAGTTATGACCAACTTAGATAGCATATTGAAAAGCAGAGACATTACTTTGCCAACAAAGGTCCATCGAGCCAAGGCTATGGTTTTTCCAGTGATCATGTATGGATGTGAGAGTCGGACTGTGAAGAAAGCTGAGCACCAAAGAAATGATGCTTTTGAACTGTGGTGTTGGAGAAAACTCTTGAGAGTCCCTTGGACTGCAAGGAGATCCAACCAGTCCATTCTGAAGGAGATAAGCCCTGGGATTTCTTTGGAGGGAATGATGCTGAAGCTGAAACTCCAGTATTTTGGCCACCTCATGCAAAGAGTTGACTCATTGGAAAAGACTCTGATGCTCGGAGGGATTGGGGGCAGGAGGAGAAGGGGACGGCGGAGGATGAGATGGCTGGATAGCATCACTGAATCAATGGACATGAGTCTGAGTGAACTCTGGGAGTTGGTGATGGACAGGGAGGCCTGGTGTGCTGCGATTCATGGGGTTGCAAAGAGTCAGACACAACTGAGTGACTGAACTGAACTGAACTAGGGAAAAGAATAAAAGCAACAACACCACACATCTATTCAGACACACTTAAAACAAGTTCTTTTCTTTAAGGAATCTAGCTGATATAAGGAAGCCACAAAAATAATCATGCAAATTGCTTAAATACGATGTTATAATATTGAACTGCACAACAGCATGAATGTGCTAAAGAGGGAAGTATTTATTCAGAAAGGGAAAGTCAAGGTAGATTTCAGCAAAGCTCCATTAGGCCACGAGTATATACCTATTTGCTTTACTAGAGTGTTTTCAGTATTTAAAGCAGTTTGCATTCCATGTCAGAAATTCAATATAAAAATTGAGTAACTGAATAACTGAATTAATAATTAGATGAATGAATTTATTAATGAAGAAGTCACATTAGAGTTGTATCTTGAACTATCTTTAGGAATTCAGCAAAAAGAGACTTCAGATGAAAAAGAAGGAAGTTGAATTTAAGAGCACTGACGAACAAAATTGTATTGAAGAGGTGGAGTCAGGAAAGAACATCCAAAACTTTACTCTGGGACATTCAAAATCTGAGATGTTTACAGTAGCACAGATAAAATTGAAAAAAAAATTGTAACTGATATTAATAGTATCAAAAGATTAAAATATGTTTATGTATATATTGTAAATGAAACTATGGGAAAGAATAACTAAGTCTTGAGAGAAGAAGAAGTGACTAGATGGATAATGAAGCAACATTCAGTTCAGTTCAATCACTCAATCATGTCTGACTCTTTGTGACCCTGCGGACTGCAGCACACCAGGCCTCCTTGTCCATCACCAACACCCGGAGGTTACCCAAACTCATGTCCATTGAGTTGGTGATGCCATCCAACCATCTCATCCTCTGTCATCTCCTTCTCCTCCCACCCTCAATCTTTTCCAGCATCAGGGTCTTTTCCAATGAGTCAGCTCTTTGCATTAGGTGGACACAGTACTGGAGTTTCAGCTTCAACATCAGTCCTTCCAATGAACATTCAGGACTGATTTCTTTTAGGATGGACTGGTTGGATCTCCTTGAAGTCCAGGGGACTTTCAAGAGTCTTCTCCAACACCACAGTTCAAAAGCATCAATTCTTCGGCACTCAGCCTTCTTTATAGTCCATCTCTCACTCCTCACATGACTCCTGGAAAAACCATAGCCTTGACGAGACAGACCTTTGTTGGCAAAGTAACGTCTCTGCTTTTTGATATGCTGTCAAGGTTGGTCACAGCTTTTTTCCAAGGAGTAAGCGTCTTTTAATTTCATGGCTGCAATCACCATCTGCAGTGATTTTGGAGCCCCCCAAAATAAAGTCTGTCATTGTTTCTACTATTTATCCATTTGCCAAAAATTGTTGGGACCAGATGCCATGATCTTAGTTTTCTGAATGTTGAGTTTTAAGCCACCTTTTACACTCTCCTCTTTCACTTTCATCAAGAGGCTCTTTAGTTCTTCTTTACTTTCTGCCGTAAGGGTGGTGTTATCTGCAAATCTGAGGTTATTGATATTTCTCCTGGCAATCTTGATTCCAGCTTGTGCTTCATCCAGGCCAGTATTTCTCATAATGTACTCTGCATATAAGTTAAATAAGCAGGGTGACAATACATAGCCTTGACATACTCCTTTTCCTTTTTGGAACCAGTATGTTGTTCCATGTCCACTTCTGACTGTTGCTTCCTGACTTGCATATAGATTTCTCAAGAGGCAGGTCAGGTGGTCTGGTATTCCCATCTCTTTCAGAATTTTCCACTGTTTATTGTAATCCACACAGTCAGAGGCTTTGCTTAGTCAATACAGCAGAAATAGATGTTTTTCTGGAACTCTCTTGCTTTTTCAATGATCCAGCAGATGTTGGCAATTTGATCTCTGATTCTTCTGCCTTTTCTAAAACCAGCTTGAACATCTGGAAGTTCACAGTTCACATATTGTTGAAGCCTGACTTGGAGAATTTTGAGCATTACTTTGCTAGTTTGTGAGATGAGTGCAAATGTGAGGTAGTTTGAGTATTGTTTGACATTGCCTTTCTTAGGGATTGAAATGAAAACTGAATTTTTCTGGTCCTGTGGCCACTGCTGAGTTTTCCAAATTTGCTGGCATATTGAGTGCAGCACTTTCACAGTATCATCTCTTATGATTTGAAATAGCTCAACTGGAATTCCATCACCTCCACTAGCCTTGTTCATAGTGATGCTTTCTAAGGCCCACTTGACTTCACATTCCAGGATGTCTGGCTCTAGGTGAGTGAACACACCATTATGATTATCTGGGTAATGAAGATCTTTTTTGTATAGTTCTTCTATGTATTCTTGCCACCTCTTCTTAATATCTTCTGCTTCTGTTAGGTCCCTACCATTTCTATCCTTTATTGAGCCCATCTTGCATGCTATGTTCCCTTGGTATCTCTAATTTTCTTGAAGAGATCTCTAGTCTTTCCCATCCTCTTGTTTTCCTCCCCTTTTTGCACTGATCACTGAGGAAGGCTATCTGATCTCTCCTTGCTATTATTTGGAACTCTGCATTCAAATGTGTATAATTTTCCTTTTCTCCTTTGCTTTTTGTTTCTCTTCTTTTCACAACTATCTGTAAGGCCTCCTCAGACAGCCATTTTGCTTTTTTGCATTTCTTTTTCTTGGGGATGGTCTTGCTCCCTGTCTCCTGTACAATGTCATGAACCTCCGTCCATAGTTCATCGGGCAATCTGTCTATCAGATCGAGTCCCTTATATCTATTTCTCATTTTCACTATATAATCCTTAGGGATTTGATTTAGGTCATACCTGAATGGTCTAGTTGTTTTCCCTACTTTCTTCAATTGAACTCTGAATTTGACAATAAGGAGTTCATTAAAAGTCAAAAAAGAAGTCAATAGGAAGCAGCATTAAAAGTCAAAAAATTTTTATAGACACTCCCAAATTTCCTGTTATAACAGATTCTCTCTCAACATGTGAATGAAGGAAAAAACATGAGCAGTTAATAGCTTGATGGGAGGCAAGGTTGCACTAACATCTACTTAAATATATTTTTAGCTGAGAAGCAAGAACCAATAAAAAGAAAAAAGTTAGAGACATAGGAACAGGAACATTTGACAGACCATGGAGACAAAGAGTGAAGAAAATGTTGCCTTAATAAGTGTGGAGAAAAGCCCATGCTTCAAAGAGGATGGTTTCTTTACTTCTGAGGCAGAAGAAAAGAACTGAGACCCTTTACTTAGAGTAGGAAGGATAGAATTTGGAGAATATTGCTATTCAGTTCCTCCACATTCATGATATAATAAAAAACTAGATCATTTGCTCAAGGCAATGGGTTGGTGTTGATCAAAGAAACTTTAAGAGAATGGTAAAAAATTTGAAATAACTTTGTGCTAAATATACATGATGGCTCATAGAAATGACCCAAACCCCAAAGAATTACTATCAAATGACTTTAAAGACACAAAGAAGTCTAGAAAACCTAAATTGGTATCAGCAATTGCTGTTAGTTCCTCTGAGTAATTTATCTAGCAGTGCTTGGTAACCAGAATAAGAAAAACAAAAGTAACAATCAAACAAACATAAAACAGGAGTTGATGTGACCCAGAGCATTACTAGTTGATGGAGTAGTGACAGATCAAGGGAGTAAGGTAGTGTTTTTGATAGATGCCAGTACAAGTGAACCAGAAGAATAACACTATGTGTGCGTGCATGCTCAGTTGTGTGCAACTCTTTTGTGACCCCATGGACTGTAGCCTGCAAGGCTCCTCAGTTCATGGGATTTTTAAGGCAAGAATACTGTAATGGGTTGCCATTTCCTCCTCCAAGGGATCTTCTGACCCAGGAATCAAACCCACGTCTCCTGCGTCTCCCACATTGCAGGCAGATTCTTTATCACTAAGCTACTTGTGGAATATCAATTTTAGAAACTCAAAGGTTGGGAGATTTAAATAAGCCCAATAGTAAGTTCTGTGAGAATATAAGTGAGAGCGAGGAGGAAGTACAAAAATTTGGGTTTAGAAAGCAGGAAATTTCCAAATTGAAATTGGAGAGATGAAAATCAGCATAATCCCAAAGTGAGAGGAGACACTGATGGCAGCATTTTTAGTTTGCAAATTAATCCAATCAAGTCCAATCTTTGCTTAGAAAACAATTTTTTTTTCCATCGAGAAATTCGGGTTAAAAAATAAAAAAAGAGAGAGAGAGAACAGTGGTACCACCAACAGTAGCAGGCAGCATTCTGTCCTGGCAGTGATTCAGTGAATCATCACCATCACTGTGAATGTCATTCTTTATCTTTGTAAATGACTTCACTTAATTCTAATAACATTTCTGTTATGTTGGTAGGCATTATTACTACTTACACATAAGAAAAAAAAGTAAAGTTATTGGACCTGGAATCGATCAGTATTAAAGGCAGAACTTGAATTCCAGGCTTTTGGATAAAAGTACCGTGTTCTTTACATTTTTTTAATATTTACACCATAGTTATCTCTTTCAGCTATAGTGCTGTTTCCCTCGTCTCCAACTTGAAAACTTCAGTCAGCAAAAATTAACCCTCTATTTCAAAGCACAGAGACTTAATATTCTCAGAGTATTTAGAGGTACATTGACAATATACATAAAATATTTTATTTTTTACCAGGCCCATTAAATCCTTAAGAGTTAGGGTGTGTCCCTCTGTGATCAGAGAAATTATGTGGCCTGAGCACTGAGGAAATGAGTTTGTTAATCCCTGCAGAAAAGATATGAGATCCTTTTGGAGTAACCTTATTTATTGCATTTTAGCCCAGGGTGAGTTATTGTGCTTGCTTGCAGAAGTGTGATGGGAAAGGAAAGACTCAGAAAAAGAAGCAGCTGAGCAGTAGAATCACATATGGACAAATTACTGTGGTAAACTGTTTCTTTTGTATAAAGCAATAGAGAGAAATCAAATTTCGGCTATATATTCCTTGTTAAAACAGACAAAGTACACTAGATTTTAAGCTAGTGCCAATGCAGAGATCTTTACAAAGCTGCATTTCCAAATGTGGGCAATACTATGTCAGTCACAAAATGTCCTGAGTCTTAGGGACTTCAGCTTCCTCTTCAATGACAGTAATAACTTAAGAACCCATCTTTATCTATGCACATCCCAAAGAAGCTCAATTTATCACAGATGATTTTCTTCCTAAAACCTGTTTTCTTGCTGTTCACAGGGAATTTGTCTTTTGATTTTACCTCTGAGTTCATCTGCAGACCCAGTTGCTGTAATGATGTTAAATATTTGGAGAGACAGTATTCACTTTCTAGAAGCAGACATGGTGTGCATGCTTTTAGTGTATTGTGTGACAGGTAATGATGAGAGCAGACTGCAGAGTTTCGGTATCTCTAGGAGCAAAGGCATAAAGAGTTTAACCTGCTGGAGGGCACTGTTTCAAGTCCTTGGTAATATGGAGCAAATGGTAATCATGAAACCGATATACATGTAAAAGGCACTCGAGAGTGTTTGAAGGAGATTATTAGTAATAATGGCTTACCATTTATCAACAAGAAGGGTGAGGAAGTATCCAGGTTACATAAAATAATAACCTTTTATTATTATTTAAATAAAGAGGGGAGAACTCCTGTATACACACTCCCCGAGTCTTTCACCATTTTTTCTTTGACTTCTCCCCACCATCAACAGCTCTGAGGGCAAAATGCTGTAGTGTGCAATCATGTTTTTTATTGTTATACCTCATAAGAAGACACTCACCCTTGATTTCATGGTGATATTTCAGCAATTCTATATAGCCTCTTTCTAGACCCCTATTATTAAGCATTTCAACCTTATTAATAATTGATGTTCCCACTTAAGTTGCTGGTTAGAAAATACCTCTAAGATTTTACTTTATTAGATTTTTGAGTAAATGTTCTCCAAATATCCTCTGCATTTTGTTAAAAATAAATGTTATATATCTTTTGATAAAACCTTCAGGGTTAAGTGCCTAATAAAATATTACATGACTAAAATGACAATATGTCAGCTTTATGCTGAAGTATGAAGATTTGCCTGCAAAGGTATGAATCACTGGTTTTTCATTTCTTTAATCCTGTATTAATTGGTACTTGAGGCAATAAACCATAACATATAACTCTGGCTTCAGATAAGCTTTAATGAGAGCCTGACCTTTGCTTGGATACTTCTATGACAGTGAAAGGGTTCAAGATAACCCTTTAAAGCTCAAATTTATGAGATAAATGTTCTTAGCATTTCCTTATCTTAGCTTGAGCTGATTATTGGGGATATTCTGGGGGATTTATAATTGAGATTTGAAAGAAAGTTATATTCTATTATGTCCAGTTCAGTGGAAGTTTAAATAGCAGTAGTGTAACTTCTTTAGTTCATTATTTTGCACCAGGAAAGGAAGTGAGGTTCAGCGATCAGCAAAAGACACACAACTGTCCTAAAATATAGTATGAAAATAAAGGACCACAGATATTTTCACTATATCCTCATAAAATCTTGTTTAGAGAGGACCAGATCTCATTCATATTTTGATGTGCTATAGATGACACCACCCCTATGGCAGAAAGTGAAGAGGAACTAAAGAGCCTCTTGATGAAAGTGAAAGTGGAGAGTGAAAAAGTTGGCTTAAAGCTCAACATTCAGAAAACGAAGATCATGGCATCTGGTCCCATCATTTCATGGGAAATAGATGGGGAAACAGTGGAAACAGTGTCAGATTTTATTTTGGGGGGCTCCAAAATTACTGCAGATGGTGATTGAAGCCATGAAATTAAAAGATGCTTACTCCTTGGAAGGAAAGTTATGACCAACCTAGATAGCATATTGAAAAGCAGAGACATTACTTTGCCAACAAAGGTCCATCTAGTCAAGGCTATGGTTTTTCTAGTGGTCATGTATGGGTGTGAGAGTGGGATTGTGAAGAAAGCTGAGTGCCGAAGAATTGATGCTTTTGAACTGTGGTGTTGGAGAAGACTCTTGAGAGTCCCTTGGACTGCAAGGAGATCCAACCAGTCCATTTGAAAGATTAGTCCTGGTTGTTCTTTGGAAGTAATGATGCTAAAGCTGAAACTTCAGTACTTTGGCCACCTCTTGCAAAGAATTGACTCATTGGAAAAGACTCTGATGCTGGGAGGGATTGGGGGCAGGAAGAAAAGGGGATGACAGAGGATGAGATGGCTAGATAGCATCACTGACTCGATGGACATGAGTTTGAGTGAACTCTGGGAGTTAGTGATGGACAGGGAGGCCTGGTGTGCTGTGATTCATGGGGTCGCAGAGAGTTGGGCATGACTGAGCGACTGAACTGAACTGAAATGAGTGTGGTGAAGTCAGTATCTGAATTGTACTTTGTCATCACATCTTTCAGTTTAAAAATCATAGGCATATTTTATTATTTCAGTGTTTTAAGGAAGGTGCAACTAAAAAAGTGAAGTATAGAAAATTTAGAATGTTTTGATATGTAGTTTTAGAAAAATACTTTCAATTTGAGAAGGTTTAGGTGGTCTTTTTTTCTTTAATGTCCTAAACTGAAATAGAATTTTGGCATCATATTAAGAAAATTTGGATTTGAGTTGACAGAAGATGTAGAGTTTTTGGACAAGCATGGACCCACACAGCCAAAAGAGATCTCATAGATTCAAACACTAGGACAGAATCTCTTGAAAATCCTTATATTGTTTATATACTTCACAGTACTGTTAAGTTTTAACCATTAACAGCCCCCTAATCTGTCCCTTCCCTTGACAAATCTGGCATGACTCCTCTAGTTGCTCTTTCTCAGCCAGTATTTTTGCTGAATGAATAAATTAATCTCCCATGAGATTACTTGTCATTCCTTCCCACATTTCAGGCTAACAAAACTATGTACTAATTGACACTGACGTATGCTATCTATTTCATGATGGAAGACCAGGCTCATTTATCTCTCTTGTGTCTTCCTTGAGTCAAAACCTAAATGAGAATAAGAGGTATAATAAATAGGAAAATAAGCCCATTGCAGACGAAGAGAAGGAATGACCAAAGACTAAAAGTTGTCTGCAATTTTCTGGAAGATAGCAAGTGTATGTACTATAAATGAGCTAAGTGGGGAGTTAGTGGCATCTACTAAGGAAGCCACTAGTAGAAAACAATTTACCTAGTTGAACTTCACGGGAGTACTAGGATTAGAAACATTGATTAAATGAAGGCTCACTGTAAGAAGTAGGTCATCATATGACAATTTCAGAAGTTAGGAATGCCATATGTCCACTTCTGCCCAGCTGGCACACATGTACATACTTTCTCTCTCTCTGTCTCACACACACAAATACTGTCTCTCATATGCAAACACAAAGATGTAGCCTGATAGAGAATGCCACACTTATTCACCTTAAAGTGAAGTTTATTAATCATGTTTCACCCAATACACAGATCCTAGTGAGAATCTCACCCGATGGCAGAGATCCAGCTGTGAAAAGACTTACACACCTAACAGTGTAAGAAATCCAAAATAGATGCTCACGTCTTTGGTAATAAATATGAACAAATAATCAAGGACCTGAAAGCATGTTAGGAAAACCAGCAGCATTTAAGACAACATCCAGATAGCCAGATGAAAACTGACACTGAATGAGATAGATAATTTAAGGACCAGAAAACATTAATGCATTATTGTTTTCTGGTCCTTAAATTATGCAGCGGTAAAGAATCTGCCTGCAATGCAGGAGACGCAAGTTTGATCCCTGGGTCAGGAAGATCCCCTGGAGAAGGGAAAGGCTACCTACTCCAGTATTCTTGCCAGGAAAATCCTATGGACAGAGGAGCCTGGTAAGTTATAGTCCATGAGGTCACATAAAGTTCAACATGGCTGAAGTGACTGAGCATGAGCATAAATAAGATATTTGGTAAGTTTTAAAAATGAACAAGTTACTATAAAAATTAAAGGGCAAGAAAGAAAATTAAATATGAAATAAGGTGATGTAAAAATTAAGCAAAGAACAGAATATGATTGCCAATACTAGAGAAGCAGTGTTCTTGGTGGTTTTCAGGATAATATCCAGGTTAAAACTGCTAATGTTTGAATATGCAATTTTAATTACTGGTTGTGTGGCATTGAACCAGGAATTAGAAATCTCAGTTTTCCTATACGTAAAAGTGCATATACTATTAATTTGCTGTTGCTTTTAAAAGTCACAATAAAGAAAGTGAAAAGCAAACCCAAACTCAGATGAGAAATGGGACATGTATATAATTAGGATAGAATTAGTACCAAATATGTACCAGACTTTCTTACGAATCAATATATAAAATAATGATACTAGAAATCACATTAAAAATTCAAATAGCATTTCAAAGAGGATGAAATATGGAATGAAAAATTCCTTATTAAAGGAATGAGAATAAAAATAACGAGATATTTCATGTCATCTATACTGGTTAAAAAAAAAAGTCTTGAAGTATCAGGTATTTCGAGGATGTGGAATAGTATGAACTGTTCAATGGCAGTGGTGAATTTTCATTGGATGCACTCATATTTTGAAAATAACTGTTGTCATTTTCCAAGATTGGAGAAGTGTATATTTTAAAACTGAGCATTTTTGCTACCAAGTATATAACCTAATGCTATATTTTTAAACTTCAGGTCTCAATTTCAATGATCTTACAAGCATTTTAAAAATAAATAGAACAAAAACAGACTATAACATAATATATAGTTATTATACACATAATACAATATAATATGGAAATATAATAGAAAATATTAAATGCCTTATAAGTAGTAAGGGTAAAGATTATTTGTAGAAACTTGTTCCAGTTTCTTTTGTATGGGTGTCTATACATTGTCTTTTTAAAACATAAACTGTACCTTTTTGTGTATTGTGGTCTAAAGGTTTGAAAACTTCACTGCCTAGGGAAATGGTTCCACAGGTGAATGAAAAGCACAAGCCGAAATGTTCATGGTAGCTTTACTATGAAGAGCAAAACAAACAACCTGGAAACCACTAAGATGTGCATTGAAAGGGAAAATAGCCAAATAAATTGTATCCTAACACAATGAAATACTATTTGTCTGTGAAAGAATGAACAGAAACTTCCCACATCAACAAGGATGAATCTCAGAAACCTAACAGTGAGTCAAAAATACTGTACACATAGTATCATATCATTAATATTACAAAGCTTAAAACCACCAAGTCACTGTTACATTATAAGCCCTTGTATACTATTGCATTGTCACATATGTGATTTTCTTATAAAATAAAGAAGTGTTTTGGTGGCTTAATATTCTTCTTCAGGACTTTTAATTTTATCACAAACTATAATAGTTTTTCATGCCATGGAGTGTTATGAGGCAATCTTCTGGATCTTGAAGAAGAAATATCAAGAAATCTATTTCTTAAAAAGGTAATTAGGTATCAGGTGAAGATTTACTTATTGATGAAGACACAAGGTCACCTTACTTATGATAGCAATGACTTTTATCTAACAATGGAAGTAGAAGGAATTATAAGAACTTTCTTTAGTCAGAAACAAAATACCTTTTAAGAAATGGTGAGGAAAGTAAAAGTATAGAGCATTTTAAAAGCTTAGCAGTGAGAAAAAGAAAATAATTCCTGAGTATAGGAAAAAAAAAAAATACAGTAGCCAAAGAGTAACAGTTGATTTAATTGAGATTGTGTTAGTTAACAGCTCTGGCTTTTGGTATTTCTTCAAAAATTGCTCTAAGTTTTATTTTGACTTAATTTTGTAAAGCATAAGAATTGCTAATAATTTTTACAGCTAATCACATGTTTATAGGAAAGTAATAAATAGCGCAGGCCTCCTGGTAGCCCAGCAGTAAAGAATCTGCCTGCAAGCCAGGAATTCCATTAGACACTGGATTCAATCCCTGGGTCAGGAAGATCCCCTGGAGGAGGTCATAACAACCCACTCTAGTATTCCTGCCTAGAGAATTCTATAGACAGAGGAGAATAGATGGTTATGGTCTACAGGGTGGCAAAGAGTCGGACTCGACTGAAGCAACTTGGCATGCACACACATAACAGATCACTGAATGAAGCACTTATCCCAAACTAGGGACAGTTCAAAAAGTATTTCCACTCACTTATTCACCTCTTTGAAATTTCGGGTGCATTTTGTCTCTTTCATTGGCCTGGCCTTGAATTTTCCCATAACAATTCAGCAGTTTTTATTATAGGTATTAACTAACAAAATCCAGCTAGAAGAATAATCTTTAAAACCAGTCGGTTCCAAGATTTTTGATGTGTCACAAACCCATTGAAAAAATTTAATATTCTTTTTATTTCCTGCAGAGATTGTGTTATGCCATTCTGGGAAGCACAGCCTCCACTTTATGCTCTAAACTAAATTATGTCTTAATCCCACAGAGCTAGTTTGTGTATCTTTGCCAGCAGTTGTGTTTTTGTTCCAATTAGCAAGATTTCTCAAGAGGTTAATCGATAATCAAGGAGAATCCTACATGCCACAATACTTTCAAAAATAAGATACCAGGGAAAATACTCCAATCCAAGTCATCTCTAATGTGCTATAAAACCCAACTAGTTCACTCTGAAATCTACCTGTTCCTTTATAGAGTTTGACATCCTTGTGGGCATGCCTGCTAAATTGCTTCAATCGTGTCTAACTACTTGCAACCCTATGAACTGTAGTATCCCGCCAGGCTCCTCTGTCTATGGGATTCTCCAGGCAAGAATACTGGAGTGGGTTGCTATTTCAGATCTTCTCAACCCAGGGATCAAACCCACATTTCTTATGTCTCCTGCACTGGCAGGTGGATTCTTTATCACTAGCGTCATCTGGGAAGCTATCCTTGCCTACTCTCAAAGATCTGTCTTGTGTTTGCTAGATAATCACAGGAAAAATGAAAATCAGGATCCCAGGTTGCAGAAGTAGCAAATGGCAACATCTTTTGTTCTGTTTTAAATCGTATCTCTATAGTTGCCATATTAAAAGCAGAGCTAAAGGCAGTGATAACACAGAACAAGAATTAAAAATATGGAGAAAGAATGAAGTAAATATATTTGTGAGACCTTTATGAGACAGGTAGTCTAGGAGTCAGCAACTACACACTTATTACTGTTTTTATGAAAATGCTCGATTTGTGTCTAGGTGAAGAATTACTCTGAGATTGGATACCTAAAAAACAACAAAACCAAATAAAACCCACAGCAGTTCAGGAAATAGATTATAATTTTAATATTTAAACAATGTAGTAGTGGGCAATCATTAGTGAAGTCTGTCTATTAACACCAGAGTTTTCTTTGACTAAATAAAACAATTCAAAAATAAGGCTAGAAATATGGGTGAGTATAAAGACAGAAAGATATGTGGCAGGCAATATACAGAGACTCTAATAGGAATTGAGAATTTTTTTAAATGAAACAAATATGGACTTGTTATTAATATTTCTTATGAAAGTAGTGAGTAAAGTTATTCTTATTTAATAAGGCAAAGAACAGAAGAGTAAGGGGTTTGGTTCTGATAATCCTCTTGGATTTTTTTGCCAAATGAGATTTGTCCTATGGTCATGCCTGTGGCACCTGCCCCCTCTTCTAAGCAATAAGGGTTTTCTCACACTCTCCATCAAGCAAATTAATCACAGTACACATCCTGATGTGGAACAAGCCATCCCTCTCCAATTCTGGTCTCTAGACTTAACTGGGTATATGGGCACAATCCAAAACTTCTTTCTATGCCTTGTTCAACAAAGAGGCATCAGGTTGGAATTGTAATTTTTTGTAAATAGTTGTTATAATTGATGTATACTATTATATGTTTCAGGTGTTCAACATAGTGATTCACACTTTTAGAAGTTATATTTCATTTATAGTTATTTATAGTTATATTCCATTTATAGTTATAGTATTCCCTATGCTGTACATTATATCCTTGTAGCTTACTTTATAATAGCAGTTTGTACCTGTTACTCCCCTCCCCCTATCATGCTCACCCCTACTGGTAACCAATAGTTTGTTTCCTATATCTGTGAGCTTATTTCTTTTTTGTTATATTTCACTGGTTTGTTTTATGTTTTAGATTCCACACATACATGATGTCATACCTTATTTGTCTTTTTCTATCTGACTTATTTCACTTACATGACACCCTCCAAGTCCATTCATGTTTCTGCAAATTACAACTTTTTTATGGCTGAGTAGTACTCTATTGTGTATCTATATACACACACATGCATTCTAGATCTTTCTTCATTCATCTGTTAATGGACACAGATTTCATAACCTGGCAATTGTAAATAATGCAGTGAAACATCAGGATTTATGTATCTTCTCAAACTAATATTTTCAGGTTTTTTCTAGATATATAACCTGGAGTGGATTTGCTTAGTCATACAGTAGTCCTACTTTTAGTTTTTTGAGCAATCTCCAGACTATTTTCACAGTGGTTTCACCAATTTACATTTCCACCAACAGTTCATGGGCATTCCATTTTCTCCACATCCTCACCAATTGTTGTTTGAGGTCTTTTTCATGATAGCCATTCCAACATGTGTGAAGTGGTATATCTCATTGTAGTTTTAACTTTCATTTCTTTGATGATTAACAGTGTTAAGCATCTTTTCATGTGACAGTGGCCATATGTATGTGTGCTTTGGAAAAATGTCTATTCAGGTCTTCTCATTTTTAATTTTTTTTGATGTTGACTTATATGAACTGTTTATATGCTTTTTATATTAACCCCTATCAGTCATATCATTTGCAAATATTTTCTTCCATTCAGGAGTTTGCCTTCTTGTTTTATTATTTCCTTTGTAGTGAAAAATCTTTTAAGTTTAATTAAGTCCCACTTGTTTATCTTTGCTTTATTTTCTCTGCTTAAGATAAAAATAATACCGTTACAATTTATGTCAGAGAGTGTTCTTCTAGGATAACTCCGTTTTCTCCTAGGAGTTTATGGTTTCTGAACTTACATTTAATTCTTTAACTGATTTTGAGTTTATTTCTGTATATAATGTTGCAGAATGTTCTCTATTCATTGTTTACATGTAGCTATTCAGTTTTCTCAGCACCACTTATTGAGGAGACTGTCTTTTCCCTATTGTATGCTTTTGGGTCCTTTGTTGCAGGTTAACTGACTATAATGGGTTCATTTCTGTGCTCTCTAGTCTGTTCTATTGATCTGAATGTCTGATTTTGTGCCAGTGCCATACTGCTTTGATGACTGTAGCTTCATAGCATAGTCTGAAATTAGGCAGCATGATCCCTCCAGTTCTGTTATTCCTTCTCAAGATTGTTTTCGCTATTTGGTGTACTTTGTGTTGCAATGCAGATTTTAAAATTATTTATTTTAGTTCTGTTGAAAAATGCCCTTGGTGTTTTGATAGAGATTGCATTGAATCTGTAGATTGCCTTAGGTAACAAGGCAATTTAAACAATATAGTTCTTCCAATCCATAAACACAATATATTTTTTTATTGGCTCATGTTTGTCTTCAATTTCTATCAGTGTCTTTTAGTTTTCTGAGTACAGGTCTTTCACCTTCCTAGGTGAGCTTATTCCCAGATATTTTGTTCTTTTTGATGTGCTTGTAAATGGAATTGTTTCCTTAATTTCTCCTTCTGATAGTTTGGCCTTCATGTATAGAATACAACAAATATCTGTATATTAATTTTATATCCTGCAACTTTACCAAGTTCATTGATGAGCTCTTGTAGCTTTTTGGAATTGTATTTTTTGTTTCCCTGATAAGTTTTTCCAACGGGTGAGGCTGGTATAAAAATGTACTTATCTTGTAATTGTATAAATTATGCATTATTAATTCATCTTTGGATGGAGAAATAGTTACTGTAAATTTCAGCTCAAATAATTTTTTTTTTCTTTTATACATATATCACACTTTCTACCTTAGGAATTTCTATGAGATAGCCAAAAACACAATGGTGCTAATTTGCAAGTCACATATATATGTGTATATTAGAATATTTAGAAAACCATTACCTGCCACACAAATGTTAGCTTTTTTTCTTTTTTTTTACTGTAAACATTTGTTTTACCCTGTCCTAGAGAGGATTTTGGAGAAGGCAATGAGGCAATGGCAACCCACTCCAGTACTCTTGCCTGGAAAATCCCATGCATGGAGGAGTCTGGTGGGCTGCTGTCCATGGTGTCGCTAAGAGTCGGGCACGACTCAGCGACTTACCTCTCACTTTTCACTTTCCTGCATTGGAGAAGGAAATGGCCACCCACTTCACTGTTCTTGCCTGGAGAATCCCAGGGATGGGGGAGCCTGGTGGGCTGCCATCTATGGGGCTGCACAGAGTCGGACACGACTGAAGCGACTTAGCAGCAGCAGCAGCAGCAGAAAGGATTTAGGGTGATATAGATGATAGGCAGGTCGATAGATAGGTAGAAATAAACATGAACAGGCATATTGTCTAACATGGTAGCCACTAGCCACATGTGGCATTTGAATGTTTGAAATGTGACTGGTCTAAATTGAGAAGCGCTCTAAATGAAAAACAGCTATCAGATTTCAAAGACTTATTATGAAAAATGAATATAAATATCTCATTAACAGTTTTCATATTGATTACAGGTTAAAATGTTAATATTTTGAATATAATAAGTTAAATAAAAATTATTCATAAAATTAATTTCACCTCTTTCCTTTTATTTTCTCTAAGTTATTAGTAGGAAATGGGAAATTACATATATGGTTCATACTTTTGTACAAATCAATGGTAATATATTAAATGCAGTGAGATGAACGAAATTAACAGTCCTATATAACATCGTTAAACATTTCTCTGGCAATAATAGCTCATAGGACCTTATTCTTAGGTACTAAATGTCCAGTGTAATGTGGAATAAGACTAAAACAGAGATTGAGTAGTAATGCTGCTAATTGTTGAAGATTATTCTGGTACCTAGCCAGAGGGAATAAGAATTCATTTGAATGGGGTCTATAGCAAGATTAGGTGGTGGGGCTGAATACAACTAATGAATGTTTCTCTAATCCATTTATTTTGGCAATAGTGAATCATTTTTAAATGGTGAAATAGATTGGCATCCCTGTATCATTTGATTTTGTTAATAGTAGGAAAAAAATGTTGCCATCCCACAGCTATTGGAACAAACTGTAGAAATGGGAATTAATGAGGCTCATTTCCACTCTGAACAGCCCTGGGTCCTGCACTAGTCAGAGGCCAATGGAACTATATAATTACTTGAGTTAAAGAGAAATAAATGGCCATGGGCTCTAGCTTGGTTTCACTTTGATTTAAAAGGGAAAACTTTGTACATATTCAATTTGTGACTTTTGGTAGGGGTGTAACTAGAAAAGCTTTTTGTGAAAAGGTACTTACTTGACATGAACAGAAATACAGGTTCAGGCATTTCATGTTAGGGGGAATGTTAAGACATCTAGTTACATGTCATTCCCCTGCTCCTAAAGCATCTCCCCTCCCCAGCCCCTAAAATAGACACTCTCATTAGTTTTTGCTTATTGTCATGGAAACAGAAGCATCAGATGAAAATCACGGATTACAAGTCATATTGAAAAATTTAGAAAGATGCAACAGAGGTTTCTTTTTATTTAATTAAGCATGATTAGCATTTTTCCATCTTTACCTTCTCAGTATAGCAGTATAATGAACTTCATTGAAGTGTTTCAGGTAATTTGTGATCTAAACTAAAAAGAGTTGATGGATGACCCTCATAGATTTCCTAGCCTTTTAAAACTGAGATTTGAGTTATCAAAACCTTCTTATGTATGTATAAAATGAGCAGGCTACTTTATTACATAAATTATAAAGTTATGAGGCTACATTGCCTCAGCTCTCCCTTATTACTGTTAAAGTTTTAAAGGCTGTGGAAAACCCTGTGGATGTTGTCAAAGTTTCCTAGTTCATGGGATTTTTGTAATATTGTGAAGGTTAAAATAGGTAATAAATGTAAATCCTTAGTTCAGTGTCTGCCGTATACTTTAATGTTTATGTGTTCATATATATATGTTACTCATGAAAATAAACATACATGTTTGTAAAATAGTATATAAAGTGATTTTACTCTGATATCAAGATATGTTTTCATATTTAATCTTTATATATTATTTTACTTGTTTACAATGAGCATTCTTTTAAATCTTAAAAATAACTCAGTCGTGTTTAACTCTTTGTAAACCAGTGGATTGTAGCCCTCCAGTCTCCTCTGTCCATGAGATTCTCCAGGTAAGAATATTGGAGTGGATTGTCATTTCTTCCTCCAGGGAATCTTCCCAACTTGTCTCTTCCATTACAGGTGGATTCTTTATCACTGAGCCATCAGGGAAGTCACAAAATAACTAGGGTTATAAACAAAAATGGAAATGATTAGTTGAGAGGTCGCTGAGGGTCGGACAAGACTAAGTGACTTCACTTTCACTTTTCACTTTCATACATTGGAGAAGGAAATGGCAACCCACTCCAGTGTTCTTGCCTGGAGAATCCCAGGGATGGGGGAGCCTGGTGGGCTGCTGTCTATGGGGTCGCACAGAGTTGGACACAACTGATGTGACTTAGCAGCAGCAGCAGCAGCAGCAGCTGACAGTAGTAAGTATTTCTGACAGTTATAAATATTTTCAGAAAATTTACTGACTATTATTAATGATTGCCTACCAAATACTGTATTTGAAAATGTATATTGTATGAAAAAATGAGATTCAGAGCAATAGAATAGAAATTTTACTCAATTTATTTTAACTTCTTCAATCATATTATCTTATTTCATAGTATAATGCATGTTGAGTTTAGTATTATGGAGTTGAAATTACTAGGTTTTTCCCTTTTTAATAAAATCGATGTATGAGAATCTAAATTGTTCCCTCTTCTCACCAAAAACATTATGTATCCCCACAGGTGTAACTTGCAGCTATGATTTTTGACACATAATAACTGTGCAGATATTTGTTCAAGAAGCATAATATGCCCTTATAAGCTTTTGGAGGTTTCTTCACATTTTCTTATATGGATCTGTTAGGTTACTAGGTTTTTTTTTTTTTTTTTTTCTACATTGCTACTTAGACTTCGCATTTAGGGTTTTTATTCATTTTTAATCTTGTAGCAAATATTTTACAGAACTAACTCAATTTGAGATATGTTAACTAAAGCAGTATTTTTCACGGGTAAGATTCTACCTTTATTCTCCTTGCTTTCCTTCTGTGGGTGGTGTGTTATTAAAAATAACATGTCATGTTTCTTATAATGAATCCCCTAAAGAAAACTATGGACAGAAGTAAAAGACAGAAACAATATGTGTCATATTGTGAAATCTAGCTTATGGAGCAAAAATTAAATGACTAAAAATATCTAATCAACAGTGACATTTTTGAGTACCAGCTGTGCAGCAAAGCAGGATTCATCTTAGTCTGCAAGAGAGCTTATACAGCTCATCAGAGCTAGTGAGTAAAGTACAGGACCAGGATTCAGGAAATCTGTTGACAGTCCCAATTTTGGCACTTGATGCAGAAACATATCCAAGATTATTCATCTGTTCAAAGGGGATGTTGGTAATTGTTAGTACATCATTTATGAAAAATATATAAATGAAGAAGTTTATAGACATATTAGTTCTGAAAGCTGAAAGCTTTCAATGTGTTATGAGTATTCATTTCAAAAGCCATTTTTGTGACCCTGTATGCATTGCCTAACTTCTCCGTGACTCAGTACATCACTCATAATAGTAGGATTATAATAATATTTATCACTTGTGGTTGTGTATAGATTCAATGAAGAAATGCTCAAAAGGAACATAGAATTGTCTCAACACATTTTAGCTATTAATATTATTATTTGTAAATTTTGATAAATGACCCTGGATCTTTCATTAATAAGTTGAAATTAAAATTATTTTCTCATTGAGGCTACTTTCTAATTTTACAAAATAAAGTGATGTTCTTTTATATTTTTAGTTAATTGAAAGACTTCTTGAATGAAATCTAAGAAATATTAGCCACATACTAAATTCAAGTAAAAGAGAATCCAGAATATACTGTTTTCCATGAAAAAGAGAAGAAATAACTGATTTTTTTAGAATTTGCATAATAGAGATAATAACACATTTAATTTTTAAATCCAGTGAAAATACAAGCAACTTTGGTATACTTAAACAATATATGGCATAAAGAGATTCATATTGGTGGCAGATTTCATGATATTGGCTTCAATAGATTCAATCATATGATTTAAATAATTTCTCATTCTGCTTTTGCAATTAGATTAAAATTGGAATTTCTCCAATTTATTACTTAAAAATTACTCCAATTTTTATTTTAAAATATACATTTATTATGTGACTATGTCATAACTTGTCACTTCCCTATTAGAATATGTGATAACTTAACGTTACTTCCCAGTTGTTGAGTATCTAGATTGACTCTAAATTTTGTATTTTAAATACTACTTTAAAAATAAATTCAGGCATATATCTATTTCAGTATATAGAATCATTCAGGAGGGATTTCCAGAACTGGAATTATTGAAGTGTAAATTTTAAGATTTTTACTACTACCAAAAATGACTTTCCAGATAGTAGTAATAGAGTGCTCCTTTTGCCATATATCCATCAACATGGGGCTTTATGATTTTTATGACATTAGAATAATTTCATAAGCAAAACATATTATATGCTTTGTTTCTTCAAGTTTTATTTATTATATTAAATATCTTTCAGTATGTTTAATAAGCCTGCCTGCAATTATATATTAATAGGTCTACTTTCTCTTTATTAATGTTCAGTTCATTTTTTGCCAAATCATCTATTGAGAAGTTCTTTTTCTCTATTCCTTGGTACAATTAATACTTTGTAGAAATTAACTCTAAATGGATCATAGACCAAACTATAAAACTCCTAGACAAGAATTTGGAGAAAACCTAACTGAGGCAATGACCATGTAAGGGTATGTGGGTTGTTTAAGCATTGATTAAAGCATAGTGTAGCTACAACAGAAAGTATGGCACACAACTTAAGGAAAAACAGTAGAGAGTGACAGACAGTAGGTAGACCACACAGAGCCGTACAGGCCAAGTTAATAATTTTGGCATTTATGTAAAAATAATGTGAAAGTATTAGAAGAGGCTGATCTCACTCTGGTATGTGGCATGAAGAATTATTTAGAAGAAGAAGAAAATTGAAAAAGATACATCAATCAGAAGGGGCTGGAAGAGTTCAGGTGAAAGATAATAGTGACTTGGTCTAAACTGGTGGAAGAAATGAAGGGGATAGGATAAATTTGAAATTTATATTCAGGAGGTGAAATCAAGGGCTCTGATGATGAATTTTCCAATGAGGTTGAATGAGAGTGAGGTAGCCAGAGTGATGTGAGACACTTTGTGAAACTGAAGTTATGGTGAACTCAATAGAGAGATAAGGCTGTGCAGAGCATTTGGTCCAATGAATGTTTTGAATAGGAATATATGTCCTCTACTCAAGATAAAGAACCATATTCAAGCAGCTGTTGGGAAATAGACGAGTTCAATACTGAGCACATTGGTTTAACAAGCCTTTCTGATGTGCTTAGGAGATACTGAGCAGATAGTAGAATATAGTGTTGGCACATACAAGAGGTCTCACTGAAGAATGCATAGGGTTTTAGAAAGATAGTCAAGCATGTCTCAAAGGATGTTTTCTATGAACTGAATACTGAGTCTGAAAAGGACCTAGTACATGTATTTGAAGAACTCCAATGTTTAAAACCAAAAAAGAAAATGTAATAGAGAAGAATGAGGAGATCATTATATCATTGGAGCGAAGGAAAAAGAATGTATTTCAAAAAACAGTTTTTTTTTTCCATTGAATGTTTCAATCATTTTGTCAGCATTTTGTCCACAATTTGATTATTTTGATAAAAATGTCAAGGGGGTGACATCTTCTATTTCAGGTACTGTGAAGACATCACAGGGAAGTTTGACAAAATCTATATGCTTTTTTGTTCATTGTGTCCTTCCTCATGGCTTCCTTTGAATTATTACAGTTATTCAAACTATTTAGCTGGATGCTTAGTTTATTATTCACTTTCTCTTAACTCTAGCATGCAAAATATTAAACAGTTTGGCCATGTTTGATGTTTACTGATTATTTAAGATTTTTGTTCTAATACATTAAAACAATGTTTCATTGCATTAAAAAAATTGTTTTGCAAGTTGGTATTTACCTAAAAGACTTTAAATTTCTGACAGGGCCACAAATTTCCCATGCCTCTGATTTTTGTTATTTGTTCAGAACTCTCTGGGATTGCTTTTAAAGACATCTAAATGCTAATTTGGAAAAAAGATGCCCAGATAAAATTAAAATATAAAATTTTTGCAGAGAATGTAGTAATGTAAAAATCACATCTAAAAACATGCATATTGACTTTGTTACATCTCTGTACTTTATTGGTGGATTTTGTTCAAAGCTATGTTATAAACAAAGAGTACAACCTGATAAATTTCTACTTTTAGAATATTTCCCATAGCATGTAAGTATTGATAAGTTAAATTTGAGTGGATCACTAAAGATAAACTTTCCTCCAAAAAAATTAACAGTTACAGCTACTTAAAAAAACATTGTTTCTAATCTTTCCATATAAAAAGCATCATTTAATTCCAACTGGAAAATGACCTTTAGAAACAAAAAGAAGCAAAAAAAAAAAAAAAGAAACCCATATAGAATAAAAGGGAAAAATATTTATATATTGATAGTTTTGGCATAAAGATTGAAGTGTCTCACATCTTCTTTGCTTGATCACAAACCGTAAACACAGGAGAGCAAAGATATGTTATGTATACAAGCTTTTCAATCCCCAGTGGCCACATGAAATTTAGCAGATTTTTAAAATTCATCTCATTTTGTCTGGAGTGTCTTATCTGGTTCTGCATAACAGGCAGAGCAAAGCTTGCTACTGTTCATTTCAATCCAGCTCTTTTTCTTTTAATAGACTCTCTCCTTGATCAAACTTCAGTCAGGTTCCTATCAGGCCTCTTTTTGGAGGGATTCCCTGGTGGCTCAGATGGTAAAGAATTTACTTGCATTACAGGAGACTCAGGTAACATGGGTTCAATCCCTGGGTCAGCAAGATCCCCTGAGAAGGGAACTGCTACTCACTCCAGTACTCTTGCCTGGAGAATCCCATGGATGGAGGAGCCTGACAGGCTACAGTCCATGGGGTCGCAAAGAGTTGGGCACGACTGAGTGACTAACATTTGACTAGGCCTTGGGTATCATTCTATCTTTGTCAGACATGTATGGCCTAGTTTTAGCAAGAATCTGGCAAAGTCAGTTTAGAGAGGATTCCCCCACCATTGATGACTGATCACAGGCGTACTGTGAACCATACTCTGTTCCTTTGCAGTCTATTGTGCTCTGGATGGGTATGAAGATATATATATGCAAAGTTCTAAGCATATGAATGTTTCACAAACAGCAGGCAACTCTTCTGATTACAAGAAAGAAGCTTAATTTTAATAGAAGTCACTGAGTTGTAAATGCGAGAGACTCAAACACTCTTTTTTCCCCTCATTTACTGGAGAGGGAACATCTGTTAAGACTACCTGTCACATGGCCATAGGTTTAGCCCATTACCCAGAACTCACTTTATTCTATGATCTTGCTTTTTCATGAAGAATTGGAGATTTTGTAGCCCACACTACATAAAATCTTCATTACTCTGTTTCTGTTTGACTTGATCTCACATGTGGATGCTTGTATCTTGGGCTTCAATCTTGCATAACCACTTGTCATTCTCCAAATCTATGGAGTCTGTATTTCATGCCTCCATTCTTTCCTATGTCTTTTTCACTTCTTAGAATCTTCCTACACACATCTTATTCATTTTCTATGTTTTGTTTCCTTAATTAGTTGATTCCACTGAACTTAATGTTACCTCTTCTATAATTTTTTCTTATCTCCTCAGAGAATCTGAGTTGTTTCTTAAAAAGACACTCTTCCAGAACTTTGTATGATGCATTTGTGGATCGTCAAACCTAGGTCCGTTCATAAATATGTTTATGCCTGTCATTTCTACAAAGGCAAGAACTCTGTTCTATTTACTCTTGTATTTGTAGAACCTTTGTATGCCTGCCATTAGTAGGTGTTTATTAATATTTTATGAATTGATCAGAATATAAACTATGGCTTAGTTGTGTATTTTACACTGAGTCTATTCAGGAGAAGCTTGTCTCACCGGTATCCATTTTGAAGGCAGATTTAGATCTTAGTTGTATCTCCTAGAATTTCCATCCTCTCACAAACAGGACTGAGAAGTAACGACTTGCCACATAATTCATTGTATTAAATCCCCATTGAAGGGACTTAGTTCTCTCTCATTATTTTCTCTCTACCCTTTACTCTCTTTCGTCCTCTATATTATTTCCCAAAGACTCTCTAATCTCTTCTGTTGTTTTAAGTAACCCAGCTCTGCCTGAAATTATTTGTTAATATGTCACATGATGCAAAAACCTTAGAAAATGAACCATTTTAAAATCTGTTATTCAAATAGGTTGTCATAAGTGGGTAAAAATTCTTGCTGACCTCAAGTTAAATATTAATGAAATAAGCCTTCTGAGGAAAAAGCTAGTGAGATTTCCACAAAGAAAATTTATTTTTCATTTTATATGTGTTATTATATTTGCATAGAGTAACAGCCCACTGTTTAAATGACTCCTTAAATGAATTAATTTGTACAATTAATTTTTCTTAAGGCAAATAATTATCAGTAATTTATCCTTATCAAAATTTGAATTTTTATATGCTAGATTTGTTTAACAAAATAGTTTTTGTTTAAGAGATGGCTTCAATGAAGCCTAAGCCTATAAGCCTGAGCCAATAACTCCCTAGAGGTATATTATTGAGGTATTATTGAGGTATATATATTATTTACCTTTCACTAATTCATTGGTTCAGTAATTAACAGTGAGTGCTCACCATATTTCAGGTTTCCCCCAAATAATGTTTGCTTAACAAACATTAATGTTTGCATGAATGATTGCATGCAAGAAACAGTGGGTGAAAGTGAAAGTAGAGATAGATTCAATTTTCCTTATGTCTTCTTGATTTGATTTCCCTTATTTCATAAAGTTTATAGGACTCTGTCTTTCAAATAGAACATTTTTTATGTTTGTTTTTGAGGACATTATTAAAGCAAATTAGGAATTTATTAGCATCACAATTTAGGACTTTTTAAAGATATTATGGAGAAGGAAATGGCAACCCACTCCAGTGTTCTTGCCTGGAGAATCCCAGGGATGAGGGAGCCTGGTGGGCTGCCGTCTCTGGGGTCACATAGAGTCAGACAAGACTGAAGCGACTTAACAGCAGCAGCAGCAGCAAAGATGTTATTAAGTGTAGGTAGAATAATTTTAAATGATACCTAACTGGCATGTGGTTGCAGACCTTTCCCCATCTTCCTATTTCTTTGATGTAGTCTTTTTTTTTTTAATGGAAAATATTTATTCTGAAATTGCTTTGTGAATAGAAATTGCTTTGTCACAGTTTTTTTGTTGTTGTTTTCTGTCAAATCTCAACATGAATCAGCCATAGGTATACATATATCCCCTCCTTTTAAGACCTCCCTCCCATTTTCCTCCCCATCCCACCCCTCTAGGTTGATACAGAGCCCCTATTCAAGTTTCCTGAGCCATAAAGCAAATTCCCATTGGCTATCTATTTACTAAGAAGGGGTGCTCTAGAGTTCTCCTTGCTTCTTCATTAAGTCACTCAGTGAATCCTTGACCTCTTTGTTTCTGCACTTTACCTCCAGCAAAACTCATATATTTGGCTAAATCCACAGTGCAGAAAATCAGAAAGTGTGAGCTTGAGGTTACAAAATAACAGTAAAAGTAAGGAAAGAATTTGCAACCAGTCAATTTGCATATGGAAATTTTAATCTCAGCTCAACGAATGGCTATGTTCTAATCACTCAGTCAGCAGCTGCTTAAAATTAGTGATGAAAGCAGCATGTTTTCTTCTTCTTTCAGTATGACATCCCCCCAAAATATTTAAACCTATTTCTTACAGAGTTCTTCATTTCTATGCTTGTTTCTTTGCTTACTTTTAAAAAGTTGTCATAATGTAATGTGCTATGACACAATGGATGACTTTACAACTGAATACCATGTGGAGTATTTTAAACATTTTAAACATTTGTACCATACTTTACAACTTTATAATTGAATACCATGTGGCGTATTTTAAACATTTTGTTTATCACCACAAAAGATGAGAGCTACTGTATTCTTTTCTTTTCTTTTCATTTCTTTACTTTTGTTTTGGGAATATTCTTGTTATATATTGATTTATATATAATTTACATGAAAATAATATAAATTCATACTAGTTGTGTGAATCAAATGCTAATCATAGAAAAACTGATAATGTATAATGATGGAACAAACACATTTTGAAAATGCAAATTATATTTAACATTTATGTATCAGTGAGGAAGAAATCTTTCCTCTAACCTTCTAGGTTCTTCTGGATGGTCTAAGAAATAAATTAACTTGAGACAGAGTAACAGGAGAAAATCAAATTTAATTTCAGTCCTTCGGGAAACCTACATGCATGGGATCCTCAGAGACCCTATATACATGGTAGGCAATGATAGAAAGGCAAAGTGAGGTATATATATGCCATCCTGATCTAAGGAATGGAATGGGGCCCTGAGGCTTCTGAAGACAAGAGGGTCATTCACCAGACAATAGCAAGAAGAGGTTCATGGGACTCTTTGTGACGCCATAGACTGTAGCCCACCAGGCTCCTCTGTTCATGAGATTTTCCCGGAAAGGATACTGGAGTGGGTGGCCATGCCTTCTTCCAAGAAATCTTCCTGACCCAGGGATCAAACTTACATTTCCTGTATCAGCAAGTAGATTCTTTACTACTGAGCCACTGGGGAAACCCAGGAAGAAGAGATGTTTAGTAAGATGTTAGATGTTTTAGTTTCCCCTCCCAAATAGACGAGATCGCTGAGGTAAAATTTATCTTCAGAAATAACACTTGTCTGGGAAAAATTTCCAATTTAAATTCTTCTGGATATTTAAAGGAGAGGCAAATTCTCTTGAATTTGCAGTCTCATTTGCCTTTAGCTCAAAATAATTTGATGCCAAAAGGGCACATTTAGGGGAGGCTCATTCTGAATCCTACATGTGCTTGAGAGAAACAAACACTTCCTGCTAATTTTATAAAAAAAATAGTTTTCAGCCTTTTTAAAAATCACCTCTCCAGATTTAATATTTCAATGCTTTAGCAGAAAGGAATAGGTTTAAAAGGGACATACATTTTAAATATGAATGTAAACAAACAATATTTCAAGCTGGAGAAATAAGTATAGTTTAATATACTAGAGATTAGAGAATGGAATTATAGGTGTCTTTCATCATGAATATCATGTTTTGTTACTTGGATTTTCACCTTTCTTTTCCTAACAGTTTCTCTTGGTCATCCCAGTGGTTGTAACATTGTTGTAGTCCTCATGATACTTTCTTTGCTTATGGATGAGGAGAGTACTTACAAGATGACCAAAGCCTGGATCAAATATATTTAACCAGTGGTTTCAGGTTATCTGTAAACTGTAGGCTTCAGGGCTATGCAAGGCCATCCTTTTTAGTACCTCTGATTATAATTGGTATACAAATGGTACTGTTAGGTAGTTAGAATAGGAAATAGGAGTCCAAAATGGTGGTGGTTAAAAGACTGGGAATGGAAAAGCCTGCGAAAATAGAACAAAGGAAGGTGAAAGGAAGATCCAAGGACCAGAGTGAGGACCTTGGGTAGAACGAACAGCACCCCTGGCTAGCTCAATTTACATAGGGCAGGCCCAGGGGGAGGAAAAAACACATAAAGAGAGGAGCCAAAGGACCAGGGGTCTCTCTCTCCTGTGTGCATGCGCTCTCTGTCTCTGTCTCTGTCTCTTTCTCTCTCTCTTCTCTTCGTGTCTTTTGGGTCAGCATGCCTCCATGCCTCGAGGATGTATTTTCCTTTATTTCCTAAATAAAACTGAGGGAGCTATAACACTGTCCCAGAGCTGTTGATGGGCTGAGGGCTTTAATGTCCATCGCTTCAAATTTTTATTGAGAAGAGACAGAACCAAGGAGAATACACTCACCTGACAGTACCAAATCAATGTAGGTTTTTTGAACAATAATATGCTTTTCTGCTTATCTTTATCTGTTAAAGTTAGCTCACAAGTAAAAACAGATACTATTTATAGTTGTTTTGTATACGTGTGTATGGTAAGAACATTTAAAGGCCTATTTAATTAGCAAATGTCAAGTATATAATATACATAGTCTTATTAACTGTAATCACCATGCTATACACTAGATTCTGAAAACTTACTCATTGTATAACTGAGTTTGTACCTTTGGCCAGGATCACCCACATTTTTCCTACCCCCCCATCACCCCCCAAACTCTGGCTACCACAGTCCTACTCTGATTCTGAGTCTGACTTTCTAAAATTCCACATGTATGTGAGATCCTACAGTATTTGTCTTTCTGCGTTTGGCTTATTTCACTAAGCATCTGTTCAGTCATTCAGTTGTGTCTGACCCTTTGTGACTGCATAGACTGCAGCATGCCAGGCTTCCCTGTCCATCACCAAACTCCTGGAGCTTGCTCGAACTCATCTCCATTCAACCACCTCATTCTCTGTCGTCCCCTTCTGCTGCCTTCAATCTTTCCCAGAATCAGGGTCTTTTTCAGTGAGTCAGTTCTTCGCATCAGGTGGCCAAACTATTAGAGTTTCAGCTTCAGCATCAGTCCTTCCGATGAATATTCAGGAATGATTTCCTTTACGATTGACTGGTTTGATCTCCTTGTAGTCCAAGGGACTCTCAAGAGTCTTCTGCAACACCAGAGTTCAAAAGCATCAATTCTTCAGCACTCATTTTTCTATATAGTGCAACTCTCACATCCATACATGACTACTGAAAAAAAAACATAGCTTTGACTAGACAGACCATTGTTTTCAAAGTAATGTCTCTGCTTTTTAATATGCTGTCTAGGTTTGTCATAGCTTTTCTTAAAAAGAGCAAGCGTCTTTTAATTTCATAGCTGCAGTCATCATATGCCATGATTTCTTTCAAGATAAGAAAGTCTATCATTGTTTCCACTGTTTCCCCATCTATTATCTATGAAGTAATGGGACCGGATGTCATGATCTTAATTTTCTGAATGTTGAGTTTTCAGCCAGCTTTTTCACTCTCCTCTTTCACCTTCATCAAGAGGCTCTTTAGTTCTCGTTGCTGTCTGCCATTAGGGTGGTGTCATTTGCACATCTGAGGTTATTGATATTTCTCCTAGCAATCTTGATTTCAGCTTGTGCTTCATCCATCATTTCACATGATGTACTCTGCATATAAGTTAAATAAGCAGGGTGACAATATACACCCTTGATGTACTCCTTTCCCAGTTTAGAACCAGTCTGTTGTTCCATGTCCGGTTCTAACTATTGCTTCTTGACCTGCATACAGATTTCTCAGGAGGCATGTAAGGTGGTCTAGTATTCCCATCTCTTTCAGAGTTTTCCACAGTTTATTGTGATCCAAACAGTCAAAGGCTTTGGTGTAATCAATAAAGAAGTAGATGTTTTTCTCATATTCTTTTGCTTTTTTAATGATCCAAGTGATGTTGGTAATTAATTCAGCTTGAACATGTGGAAGTTCACAGTTCATGTATAGTTGAAGCCTCACTTGGAGAATTTTGAGCATTACTTTGCAAGCATATGAGATGAGTGCAATTGTGCGGTAGTTTAAACATTCTTTGACTTTACCTTTCTTTGGGATTGGAATGAAAACTGACCTTTTTCAGTCCTGTGGCCACTGAAAAAATTGAATTTTCCAAATTTGTTGGCATATTGAGTGCAGCACCTTAACAGCATCATCTTTTAGGATTAGAAATAGCTCAACTGGGATTCCATCACCTCCACTATCTTTGTCCGTAGTGATGCTTCCTACAGCCCACTTGACTTCACATTCCAGGATCTCCGGCTCTAGGTTAGTGATCAAATCATCGTGGTTATCTGGGTCATGAAGATATTTTTTGTATAATTCTATGTATTGCTACCTCTTCTTAATATTTTCTGCTTCTGTTAGTTCCATATCATTTCTATCTTTCATTGTGCTCATCTTTACATGAAATGTTCCCTTGATATCTCTAATTTTCTTGAAGGCATCTCTAGTCTTTCCCATTCTATTATTTCCCTCTATTTCTTTGCATTGATCACAATGAAGGCTTTCTTATATCTCCTTGCTGTTCTTTGGAACTCTGCATTCAAATGGCTATATCAATTAGCATAATGTCCCACAAATTCATCCATCTTGTTGCAAATGGCAGAATTGCCTTCCTTTTCAAGGCTGAACTATACTCCATTTCAAGAGAAACTGAATGCTGTGTAGCTAGGACCTCAAAGCTGGTTCAAGACAGTACAATTATACAAAACAAAACACTCTATTACATTTTGTATACTTGTTTGCAAAACAAACCTTTTTATTAGTGCTTTAAAAGACTATAAAATCAGAACTCCATATGTTTATTGACCTTTAGTTATGGAAAGTAGTAAATTAATGTAGAAATGCCACTAAGACCTGATTTTTAATCTCATTTCTTCTACAAATAGGGGATCTGTATGTCTACAGAATTGTTGGGCAGAAGGTAAATTTTCAGTAAAAAGATGAAAACTCTGAGGATTTAATGAGCAGCATGATGACTATAGTTACAAGTACTAGCTTGTATACTTGAAATTTGCTAGGTATCAATCTTAAGAATTCTCACCATACACACTTCAAATTACCTTTGTGAAGTGATGGAGATATCAATTAGCTTGATTATGGTAAATACTTTGCAATGTAGACCCATATAAAATCATCATATTGTGTACATTAAACATTTACAGTTTTTATTTGTCAATTATATCTTAATATAGATGGAAAAACATACAGTGAACTCAGAACACTTTTTTTTTTTCATGGATTGTATTTTTGGTGTTTTATCTGAAAAATTATTGCCAAACCCAATACCTAGATTTTCTCCTAAATTATCCTCTAACAGTTTTATAATTTTGTTTCCTTTGCTTAGGTCTGTGATCTCATTTGAATAATTTTTATCACAATTTTTATCTGATTCATGGCAAATTTTTCAAGTGAGTGTCTTAATCTGCCACTATTTTCACCTAGTTTCTTATTTCCTTTCTCCTCTTTTTCCTTACAGTACTTTTGTATAAGGTCCATGCAAATTCTTGTTTACTCAACGCCTGTGTGAAATAAGGTAAGTTCTTATTAGACAAGGTCTTTGAAGGAGACTATTGTGATGTTGTGGACACAGATGATTTCCATTCTGGTGGCAGTTCTTCCTGTTTTAACATAAAGTTCTTTATAGCCTAAATTTCTCTGGGAACCTTTACTTCCCTCTACCAATGTAAATTGACAACTATCTTGTTCATAGTGTGAAATATTTTTCTTTGTTTCTTCCTAATAAGAGACTATTTCCTGGAAGCCATAGGGAAGTGTTTAGCTTCTTGTGATTATTTTGTGCCTTTGTCTTTCTTATTCTTTGTGACAAACTCGATCCAGGAAAGGTCCAGCTAATCTTCCAAGTACTCTATTCTTGTCATTCCAAAATAAATATTTGGTTTCTGCTCCTGAATATAACACATACATTTGAAGACCTGTGTTCTATCAGTTTTCTTTCTGAACATTTGTCTGCATGTAACACTGCATGTGTGTGTGTGTGTGTGTGTGGGTGCTTGGTCATGTCTAAATCTTTGTGATCCCTGTGGACTGTAGCCTTCTAGGTTGCTCTGTCCATGGAGTTTTCCAGATAAGAGAACTGGAATGGGCTGACATTTTCTCCTCCAGGGGATCTTTCTGACTCAGGGATCAAGCCCCTGTCTCTTGCATTGGCAGGCAACTTTTATTTAATTTAGCATTCTTTATTTTATTATTGTTAATTGAAACAACATATGCATTTTAGTTATGTATAAAATAGAATTTTTCTGTTTCATTTCCTTTGCTATCCTGGGAGATTTTTGACTGGTTGGTGGACAACATAAACTTTACTGGTGCCATATTCCCTTTCTCTCTGTCATTTATTTCTCAATCAGGATTTACGGAGGGTTGATTGCATTGCTAGAGAGTCTTCAGTTAACGGAGTTTTATCCAACAGCAAAAATAAAGAAAGAAAAAACTTTTAGAAAGGATAAATTGTAAGAACTGGAGAGACCTCTCCAACTCATATGTATGTGAAGTAATTAAAACTTTATAATGAATACTTACACCTTATGGCAGTTCAACATAATGATTGCAGTTCAAACAGTATTCTAGTTTCTGGGGGATTATGCTTCACTTAAAAAAAAATTAACTACTGAGTTAATTAACATGCAGTTTTGGAGTTAAGCCTTTGCTTTAAGCAATTTAGACAAGATCAAAAATAACAAAAGCCATTGTTATTATTTATTGAGCACTTACCATGTGCAAGGTGTTACCCTTTGTCCTTTACAAGAGTAAACTTATTTTAATTTTAACTTGTGAAGTAGGTACTGTAATTCTCTTCAAATTATAGATGACAGATTTAATGATGTTATAAAACTTGCCTAAAGGAGTATATTTAATAAGTGACAAAAGATACCAACCAACCATGGGTAAGAAAAGCCTGGTGGCAAAGGTAAATGATATTTTACATTGTTTATTAATTTAACCTTTTTATCCACTTATTTACCCAACAAGTACATTGATGCATACTCAGTGACAGACAGTGGGTTAGGTTTTAGACACACAGAAGAAAACAATACCAAAACAGTCTCAGGCTCTAGTGAACTCACAGTTGTATTAAGAAAATAGGCATTCAACAAACAATAGCATGTATACATGAAAAATAACCACTGTGTTGATATTTGCTAAAAAATAAATGTGCATGATCTGCCGAATTATATAACATAGAATCCAGGGTATTCTGATCGATGAGTCATGGTTAATGTGGAAAATTCAGCTTTCAGATGAAATGGGAAGGATAAAAATGGACTAGATTGGCAAAGGGGTTGAGGATAAAATTCTAATATAAAGAACAGTAACACATGTATACAAAGGTTCTAGTGTAGGAGCACATCATATTCAAGGAAGTAAAAGGTCAGTTTGTCAAGAATACAGAACAAAGAGAAGGAAATGGTGGCTGATGAGCTCAGAGGGGTTACTGGAATCAGATTGTGTTGCTTTGTATCCTATACTAAGTATTTTGGATTTCCTCATAAGAACATCGGGAACTATTCAAAGTTTTAAGCAATAGAGTGAAATCTGTGATCAACCTGGCAGTGATGTGAAGATCTCTTTAAAGGTGGGAACGATTTGAAGAATGTTTCAGTATTCCAGGGGAAAGATGACAGTTTCTTGGACTAGAAATGAGAAAATGTAGATGGAGAGAATTTAATTGAATAGAGACAAATTAAGTGTGTTAAAATGGAAGAAGTTGGTGTGTGGCATGATAAAGGAATGTGTTATTGATGATGACTGTCAAGTTTTTGGCTTGAGCAACTTAAAGATAGTGTCATTCACTAAACTAGAGAACAGTAGAAGGAAGACCATATTTTTTGCAGAAAATTGAGTAAAATTACCTCTGAGACATTCAAAGTGCAATGCCAAGTTGGCAGTTTGATGTGAAAGTCATAAAGTCAAAGTATAGGTTTTAGCTAGAGATACCCATGTTGATGATTACTGACATCATAATTTTGAATGGAATATCAAAAGGAGAATTTCAAAGGAGAAATTAAAAAGGAGAAAAACGAATGCCAAGACTATTCCAATGTTTAACGGCTGGTGGAAGAGAAGAAGTCTCCAGGCAAAAAAGAGAAATAATGAGAGAGGAAAAAGAACCGGGAATGTGAAGCCAGAGGGCAACAGAAGAGGATGTGCAGTATGCTCTGACTTTAGGCATTAAACTTGCTGCTCTCTTGTGGAAAGCCCTTCTCTCATTCATCTATAGCTCCACTCCATCACTTCCTTGTCACATTAACATTAAACCTTTTCTTAACACTCTGTTTAAATTTGGATTTCCTAACCCAGACTTATTTCTCTACTTCATTTTATTTTCATTAATTTATTTTATTTTCATTAAGCCCCACCAGGGCTTCCCTGGTGGCTCAGCGGTAAAGAATCTGCATGTAATGCAGGAGATGCAAGTTTGATCTGTCAGTCAGGAAGATCCTTTGGAGAAGGAAATGGCAGCCCACTCCAGAATTCTTGCCTGGGAAGTCCCATGGACAGAGGAGCCTGGTGGGCTACAAAAGAGTCAGATACAATTTTGTGACTCAACAATGACAACAGTGTATTAATTATCTTATTTTCATGTTATCTGTCTCTTCCCCTCTATGGGCTTTGATGTTTATAACTTTCATTCACTCTAATATGTCCTATACCTAATTTAAGCCCTGGTATATACTATGTCCTTCAGGAATTACTAAGTAATGGTGAGTGATTGAATCGATGAATGAATAGTAACAAATACCACTGAGAGGACACAAGTCTTAAGGCAAGGACTGCCGTGTGTCAACTGGACTTGGTGTGGTGAGCTCAGTAGCCAAACTAGAGTGAGCTGGAGAGTTAATGATATACAGGCAAATGAAGATAATAAATAGTTTTCTAAAAAGTCATCTCCTTTTAGAATTATGGCTATAAAAAAGGAGAAAATATATATGGTAGTATTGGATAGGATGGGAACATTGAATAGAAGGAGACATGTTTTTTTGTTTTTTTTTTTTTCTTCTCCACACAGTTTTTTTTGGAAATTGGACAAAAGATTGAAAATGTTTAAGATGACATTATTCAGATGTAGTTGAGAGGATGCAGTTGAACACAGTAAAGACTGTGGAAGACAGACAGGAAGGGATAATTAACAGAGGCAGATTTAGGAGACAGTCTACAGAGGAAGTTGTCTTTGGAGGAGAAATGTGCCTTTATTTCAGCTGTTTTGGAGGAGGTGAAGAAAACAAGGATGTGGAAGGATTTAGAAATAGAAGTTAGGTAAGGCCTCTGTAAGGTTAGTTCTCCAAGTGTGCCTGGGGGTTAGTGATATGTTTTCAGTGAAACATTTGAAAAGGAAATTGAAAATAGTATCTTCAGAATGTGGTAGAGAGAGTCGAATAGATAAATATGTTAGCTTTGCCCTGGACAGTGTGTAATCTGCCCAAACAACTAGTACTACATAAAAATAAAAATAAATAGTTCAGTTTGGAAGACAGTTTTTAATCAACTAAATAAAGGCAGCTCATAATTGAGAAATCTACAAAAATCAGACCACTGACAATTGACAACTTTAATATAAACTATTTTCTAAAACACATTGGCTACTTAAAACAAGCACCTCATGTCAAATTTCAGTGATAAAATTTGATTTGATTCTAAAAGTTTATTCTTTCTTCCAAGAGGATTTCCAGACTGGCGAGTTTGAAGGTACATAAACTTGTGCTATTAAGTTTGAAATGTTAAATTTCTCTCTATATATAAATATCTTTATATACACCTACTCATAAAGACAAATGGTGCATTGATGATGTTTGATTTTAGTTTGTATAGAATTTTAACAAAATAAAACAAACAACATGGTTGACATGTTTTCCTAATTGTTTTGAGTATGTAATTTAAATAAATTGCTCCATCTCCAGCATTCCAACTGACATAACTTTTTCAGGAATTTGATCTGTCATTCTTCCAATTAGCAGAGCCCTGCAGCCATGCTGCAGAATGGTTTTGTAATATATCTTGAGTTTTAACAAGGAACTTTTTGATGTATTTCAATTATGATGTACAAAGTAACATCTCCTTAATTAAAGAAGAAATTCCATTTTGAAGCTCTTTAAAGTGCTATTAAAGTTTATGTTTGAAAGCTTTCTGTTAAGATTAATCTGCTGTCTGCATTTAGTGAAAGGGATATGGAGCACTTAGTTTTGGAAAAAAAATACAGCCAAGATATCATGCCAAATACTACTGAGATTGAAGAATAGACTTTGGTTATAAGGTAACGGTCTTCTAAGAGATTAGATTACATACCAGTAGATATTTAAGCATAGTTCTATCTGCTGTACATTTTTGACCATAATAAACTGGAAAGAACAAGAATTCTTTGAAACTGAGGATGAGGGAATTAAATGATGAAAGTGGGGCTCCCCATGTGGCACAGTGATAAAGAATCCACTTGCCAATGCAGGAGACGCAAGATACATGGGTTTAATCCATGTGTTGGGGAGACCTTCTCAACTGAAATGACAACCCATTCCAGTATTCTCTCTTGGAAAATTCCAAGGGCAGAGGAGCTTGGTGAGCTATGAGTTCCACGAGGTCACAAAGAGTCAGACATGACTGAGAGTGCCGCGCGCGTGCGCACACACACACACACACACACACATTAGATGTGACATGGTAATCTGTGACATCTGACATGGTAATCCTGGAACTGTGCACAGAAGAAATCCTATTTCATACATGTCTTGTAAAAAAAAACTTAAAGCAATAAAAATAAATTGGTGTATGGCTCTCTTGAGAGACATGCATTCATACAAACAACTAAAAATCCCCAAACAAAAGTTGAGCCATAAAATACATATGCAATTCTAGCTTATATGGAACAAATATAATTTCTCTTCTTCTCTCCAAATTAATTTTGCATATTCCAAATAAAGCTTTAGATGAGTGCTCTGGCAGTGTGTGTATTTTTAGGCTTAAAGAACTCCTAGTGCAGACAAGATGGTGCAGCTGACAGTGCTCATGGTTGATGACAACGCAGATTTTAAAATGTTGTTGGCTTGCTAGAGAGAGTGAACAAAAAACAGGAAGACATGCTAGATAGGGAAAATATGATAAATAAAGCACTGAAAAAGAGAGCCTTTTACTAAATGTAAACATTTCTATACATGTTTGTTTTTATATGTATTGCATGTTATATATGATATTTTATTTAAGCCTCTTGATGAAAGTAAAAGAGGAGAGTGAAAAAGTTGGCTTAAAACTCAACATTCAGAAAATGAAGATCATGGCATCCAGTCCCATCACTTCATGGGAAATAGATGGGGAAACAGTGTCAGACTTTATTTTGGGGGGCTCCCAAATCCCTGCAGATGGTGACTGCAGCCATGAAATTAAAAGACACTTACTCCTTGGAAGAAAAGTTATGGCCAACCTAGATAGCACATTCAAAAGCAGAGACATTACTTTGCCGACTAAGGTCCGTCTAGCCAAGGCTATGGTTTTTCCTGTGGTCATGTATGGATGTGAGAGTTGGACTGTGAAGAAGGCTGAGTGTCGAAGAATTGATGCTTTTGAACTGTGATGTTGGAGAAGACTCTTGAGAGTCCCTTGGACTGCAAGGAAATTCAACCAGTCCATTCTGAAGGAGATCAGCCCTGGGATTTCTTTGGAAGGAATGATGCTAAAGCTGAAACTCCAATACTTTGGCCACCTCATGCAAAGAGCTGACTCATTGGAAAAGACTCTGATGCTGGGAGGGATTTGGGGCAGGAGAAGAAGGGGACAACAGAGGATGAGATGGCTGGATGGCATCACGGACTCGATGGACGTGAATCTGAGTGAACTCCGGGAGTTGGTGATGGACAGGGAGGCCTGGCGTGCTGCGATTCATGGGGTCGCAAAGAGTCGGACACAACTAAGTGACTGAACTGAACTGATTTTTACATATGATATCATCCACTCATTCAGCATTGCAAGCATATTGATATATCCTGGTACCAACTGCTCCTATTATCTACTGACTTACTGACAGCAAGTTAAGTTAGAGCAGTCCATTTATTTAATGCTTTAGTTATTTTGTTAACAGAGTCTAACCAGGTTAAGGCATTTATATATAATATTTAATACCTAATGTCTTTTGCCTCTGAATAATCATTAAATCCTATATCAGCTTTTTTTCAAATAACTGATGTAATTTCTTGATCTTGCATGACAACCTAATAATATTATAGAATACATATATTCTTCTAAAAATTGTATAACCTGCAGGTTACTATGATTGTGGCTTACTTTTCTCTCTCTTAGACCGTTTTCTTTAGCATATAATTGCATAAATTCTCTCAAACTGGAAACACAAAATTCCACTAAGAATGCCTTATAGCCTTATACTTAAAGAAGAGTAGTAAATAGCTCAGTAGCATATAAGGAAACATCTCTGATATGCATGTACTCAGATACCAGTGTTCACATAAGGTTGACTTGGCAGGTAAATTCATCAGTGAGCTGTAAGATCTTGTACAGGATTATGATGTTATTCAAAATTTAAGGTTTCTTATTGTAATAGATTAACAGGATTTTGGTAACAAAACAAAATATTTGCTATACTCTTTTACAGCTAGTCTTATGATTTCCTTTCTCATATGCAAGTTATCTTTCATAATCCAATTATGTTTTATATTATAAATTTTCCAAATGACACCATGATCTTTATGTAGCATATGGGAAAACCTCCTTTTTTTTTTTTAATTGAATAAGGCTAATTATTGTCATTGCAGTGGGGACTTTTTAAATTCAGAATGGAAAATGGTTGCCATGTTGTATTACTAAAATTATCCAAATTGATAAGTCTGGGATTATTGCACTGTGAATTTCTTCACTGTTTCTGAATGTTCAACTCTGCTTTTGGAAAGGAGAAAGATAATGGGATGGATGAAACTCATAAGATAAATAATAATATATTAATTAAATAATAATGAAGATGTATAGAAAGAGATGAAAGGAAGCAGAGATATTTAATATTTATTGTTTTATATATGTATATATAATCGTACCATACTTTATATACCTACTACATATCTATATCTGTATCTATATCCATATTCATATGTTATTGTAGGTATTTAAAAAAACACAATGCCTTAATCTCATGACCCATTGGTGATGCCTTGTCTAACCTTATATTAATATGTCCTCTATACTAAAATGCAAATAAAACTTATGGCTGTTCAGCAAGCTACAGCTTTCTGCAGACATCCTTGTCTTGATGTCTCTCTGATAGAGCAAATATACATCATGGGCCCAAGGAACCTTCTGCCTGTAATCTTTGTTAACTACAACCCTGGTCCTTGTAAATCAAAACATGTAGTTACATATAATACATGTAATTAAGGTAAGTACATGTAATGCAGATAACATATAATACATATAATTTAAATATTATACTAATAGAGGGAATGGCTCATGTGAGCCAGAGTTGGGATATAAATAAGTGTTAGGTATTCAGGATGCAGGTAACGTGGTTCTTCTGTCCACCTGTACCTTATCCGAAGTTTGTTAAAATACCCAAGCTTTACTCTTGTTTCTTAAATTGATTTAGTAGTCTGCATGATTTGATTACTTTAATTCTGTCTATGAATCATTTTGTTCCATAACGGTAATGTTCCACAGTGATATTCATAGTAGTATACTTGACACCACCATTGAATCGAGTTAATTTCTCATAAAAGAGCTACCTAGATGAATGAAGCAGGGTCCATATCTCTAAGGATCTTAGAGTAATCCTTGCATATGGCTTCGGCTTGATTTTTGCTCTGTATGCTGTGCTTAGTCACTCAGTCATGCCCAACTCTTTGTGACCCCATGAACAGGAGCCTGCCAGGCTCCTCTGTCCATGGGGATTCTCCAGGCAAGAATACTGGAGTAGGTTGCCACGCCCTCCTCCAGGGGATCTTTTCAACCCAGGGATCAAACCCAAGTCTCCCGCATTGCAGGCAGATTCTTTACCATCTGAGCCACCAGGGAGGCCCAAGAATACTGGAGCAGTTAGCCTATCCCTTCTCCAGGGGATCTTCCTGACCCAGGAATCGAACCAGGGTCTCCTGAATTGCAGATACATTCTTTACCAGCTGAGCTACCAGGAAAGCCCTGTTTTGTGCTTACCTGCCCTCAAAATATTTTCAGTAATCAAAAAATGATATGCTACCCTTCATATGCCTTGTAGATTCTTTCTGGGACTCAATATAAATATAACTTTATCAAAACAACATTTGGTTATCCCAAAATTTAGCAGAGTAACTTTTTCTAAAAAAGACTGCTGGGTGTATCCTTTGCTGTTGTTTAGTCACTAAGTCGTCTGACTCTTGAGACCCCATGGACTATAATCCACCAGGTTTCTTTATCCATGGGATTTTCCAGGCAAGAATACCAGAGTGGGTTGTCATTTCCTTCTCCAGGGAATCTTCCTGACAGAGAGATGGAATCTGCATGTCCTGCATTGCAGGCATAGTCTTCACCATTGAGCCACCAGGGAAGCTCATATACTTTGTTAGAACACAGTATTTAAATGTATCTATCTTCAGGAAGGAGGGAGGTTAATGAACAACGTAAAATATGGAAAAGAGTGACTCTTCTCTCTGAGAGAGACTTCTGGTCATATTAGGTCAATCAACTCTGTGCTACATATAAACACAGAAATGGTCTACTTGAATCTTTAATATTCAGGTATAACTTCTAAGATTTCTTGATTATGCAATGGTAAGAAGATGTTTCTTTCAGGTAGTCAGTAGAGTCCTATTACATAAGAACTGTGAATTGGACAAATTATGGAATATTATAATGATTTCTTCTTTAAAGAGCTGCTGCAAGTAGTAAATGGGATATTCCATGTGCAAGACCTCTGTAAACCATTGAACAATATACACTTGCTCTCATACTGTATTCTGTACTAGGCTCACATTCTGACATTGGAGAGGATGTCACTTTGTTGGGATCTATGGCAAGGAGGCAATTGTTTTTCTCCTTGTGTCTGTGTGAAGTTTGCTTTATAGTTGTTTGAAACATTATGCCAACTATTGGCATAGTGCAAAAATAGGTGTAGATCACTGAATTCCTCCATCATACTGCTGTCAAATGTGTTTGGAATGTTAGAAGGGATAATTAGCAATGAAATATCCTCTATTTTCTGTCACAACACACCAGAGTAAATACCTCTCTTCACACTTAAAAAAAGGAAAATCTAGAATGCAAATTTCATGGTAATAGTCTTAAACTTCATATACTTTACTTTCATTCCATGTCTACAATGATGGAACACATACATATTTTCTCTTTTTTTTCTATTATTTTCCTCTTCTTTTGCCTCCTCCCCTCTTTACCTTTCTACTTATCTGACATAAAAGTTTGACATGGCCTTGGCTTTCAGCTGCTTTAAACTCTATTGCAATTACTATCATTATGAAAAATTACTTGCCCCCTAAGGATTATATAACAAGCTATTAGGAAAAGAGATACAAAAATACATTCTCTGTTGCTATTACCTTGACTATGTTCACAGCAAATCTCTGGTTGAACATTTTTGAAAACAATTACATTTTGACCTTTTAAGTTTAATTTTTTCCCTAAAAATTCACCCTAATAATGTAGTGCAAAATATTCTCATGTCTAATAACTGAATAAGTAGAAGATAAGGACTTTTTGGAAAATTATTACTGTTTTTCTTTTTAGAAGCATTTGTTTTATGAATTCAAGGGTCTCAATAATTCCCCTTAAACACTAAAAAAGATTAAATGAACAACCAGGTACATTGCTCAAGGTTCTGCTCTCTGGGAGGGTTTCCTTTCTCTACTGTCCTTCATGGACAAGGACTATAGTCCTGAATTTGTCCACTTCCAGGCAGAACCTATATGCCTTGAAACATCAGTAAACCACCACACCCAAGTTTTCTCTTTTGTCGGCTGTTCAGAAATCTCCATGAGACCATATATGTAGACTGGCAGGGGTGAGGACCATGGGCATTTGTGCCACTTCACTCTGCAACTGACTTGTGTCCTTAGGGCCTACCTGAGCCTGACTTCATACATATATGTAATGTCTGTTTGATGATAGATTGCTTCTATGCCTGCCCAGCATTGTGGATTACTGGATCAAACAACACTAAGTTCATAATGAGCAGTTCAGGTCACATGGAACTTGGTAGCTCATGATTAAGCAGCCTCAACTAAAACCCAACAGCACACTAAAAACTGTCTTCTAAAAGGGAACAGTTATCCACAGAAGATGGTAAGACTTTGCTCCCAAATCCTGAGTCACAATGTGATTCCCCTGTAAGAGCCTGTCAGAAGATCCAAAGAGCATCCCTATTTGCATCTAAATTAGATCTGCTGGATCTGGCCAAGTGCTACCTCTGGAAGCTTCAAGACTTGATGGTGCCACTAATGTCTGCAAAATATCCAGGTATGCAGTATCACTTTTTCGTATTATTTTAATTTTTGTTTGGTTTTGATACACCATTTCTCTAAGTAGGGAATGGTGAAGCTATTCATTCTTTAGCGTTGGATATATGACACTATGCATTTATCAAAACCCATAGAACTTTACAGAGTAAAAATTGCACTTTACTGTATGTAGAATTAAAAAAAAAAACAATTTAGGGGATTCTGAATTCCCAAGATGGGTTACAAAATATGACAAAGCAATCTAGCCATATTCCAAATGTATAAAGAATATTATTTAGGGTATATGGGAGAATGTACATGCCTAAGTAACTTTGGAAATGAGTGGACTGTATAAGACTAAAGGTAAAAGGAACTCTGCATAAACAGTGCACTCTAGTTGATAATGTTATTTCCCATGAGGCCACAGGTTAGTGATGCTGATATCACTAAACATGTATTCTGAAACCGAACGATTGAGTAAATTGGTGGTGTGATCTTGGTTTTTTACTGTGGAAGTGAGAAGTTGCGGATATTCAAGAGGCTAGGAGGCTGGAATGATCCATGTGGTCATGGATTATAATGTAGATACAGATTTTATATTTAGACTACTCAAAGACATGTTTATTAACATATGCATAGGTAAGCATAAACACATGTATTTCCTTTCTTCATTGGCTGAAAGGGCCTAAAAGCAGTAGCACATTTAGAGCCCAGTTTGTGGCTTCCCTAACTGTTCTCCAAAAAAATGAACTAGCAATACTTGGAAAAATGATAGAATTTAAGATTTTGGCAAATAATATTCAAGATGATCCTGGAACATCCTGTAGTGCCAGAGAGTAAACAAGTGCTCAAAACATCAGCAACAACAAACCAACAACACACAATTATGTAGATATGTCAAAGGGCCATCGTTGCTAACTTAAAGAGTGCTCAATGACCAAAGTTGGAGTAACTTTAACAAACAACAATAACAACAAAATTATATTGGATTACAACTCTTTCTCAATGATGATGGGGTTATATCTCCATAAACCCATCATGATTTGAAAATATCGTAAGTTGGAAATGCATTTAATAGCCTAACCTACTAAATATCATAGCTTAGTCTGTTTAACCTAATGTTAGCCGCTCAGTTGTGTCAGACTCTTCTCGATCCCGTGGTACAGTCGTACCTCGCCAGGCTCTTCTGTCAGTGGGATTTGCCAGACAAGAATACTGGAGTGGGTTGCCATTTCTTTCTCCAAGGGATCTTCCTAACCCAGGAATTGAATCCTGGTCTCCTGCATTTCAGGCAGTTTTCTTACCATTTGAGCCAACAAGGAAGCCCCTAGCCTACTTTAGATGGGCTTAAAAATATTAGCCTATAGGTGGGAAAAATCTAACACAAAGTCTATTTTATAAGAAAGTGTTGAGTGTCTCAGGTAACTTATTGACTACTGTACTGAAAGTGAAAAATTGAATAGTTTTATGGGTAAGAGTCGGACACGACTGAGCGACTGAACTGAACTGAACTGATGGGTACAGAGTGGTTATAAGTGTATAGGTTGTTTGCCCTCATGATAACTGACTGAGAGCTATGACTCACTGCCACTGCCAGCATCATGAGACAGTGCAGTACCTCACATTGCTATCCCAGGAAGAGATAAAATTCAAAAATGGAAGCACGATTTCTCCTGAGGATGTGTTGCTCTCACACCATTGTAAAGTTGAAAAATGTTAAGTTGAGCAATTATAAGTCAGTGACCATCTGTATAACCCAAAGTGTAAGCTACAGTTCTGTTTTTATATAAATAAATGATTAAATAAACATATTTTGTTGGGGGTAGACTTATCTCCTAATCAGAAGAATTCCAAATAGTTTATATACATTGTCTTCCCTCAAAGAGGGAAGCCATATTTCCCCGTTCTTTAAGTGTGGCCTGTACACTGTAACTTCCCTCCGAAGAACAAAGAGGGGAAAACTATTAACTATCCAGGGGAGAACCTAGATTAATATCTCAGGTGATGAATAGTGATATCCAATGTAAAATGGTGATAATAAATCTTCCTTTGATATGATATAATGAAGATAGTACTTTACTTCATTTGTAAACAGAGACCACAGAGTACAATAACTGTACTTGACTCCATGGTCTCCTCCTAAAAACACATTCAGTTCAGTTCAGCTCAGTCGCTCAGTCGTGTCCGACTGTTTGCGACCCCATGAACTGCAGCACACCAGGCCTCCATGTCCATCACCAACTCCCGGAGTTCACTCAGACTCGCGTCCATCGAGTCCGTGATGCCATCCAGCCATCTCATCCTCTCTCTCCTCCTGCCCCTAATCCCTCCCAGCATCAGGGAATTTTCCAGTGAGTCAACTCTTCACATGAGGTGGCCAAAGTACTGGAGTTTCAGCCTCAGTATCAGTCCTTCCAATGAACACCCAGGGCTGATCTCCTTCATAATGGACTGGTTGGATCTCCTTGCAGCCCAAGGGACCCTCAAGAGTCTTCTCCAACACCACAATTCAAAAGCATCAATTTTTCGGTGCTCAGCCTTCTTCACAGTCCAACTCTCACATCCATACATGACCACTGGAAATACCATAGCCTTGACTAGATGGATCTTTGTTGGCAAAGTAACATCTCTGCTTTTGAATATGCTATCTAGGCTGGTCATAACTTTCCTTCCAAGGAGTAAGCCTCTTTTAATTTCATGGCTGAAGTCACCATCTGCAGTGATTTTGGAGCCCAGAAAAATAAAGTTTGACACTTTTCCCACTGTTTCCCCATCTATTTGCCATGAAGTGATGGGACCAGATGCTGTGATCTTCATATTCTGAATGTTGAGCTTTAAGCCAACTTTTTCACTCTCCTCTTTCACTTTCATCAAGAGGCTTTTTAGTTCCTCTTCACTTTCTGCCATAAGGGTGGTGTCATCTGCATATCTGAGGTTATTGATATTTCTCCCGGCAAACTTGATTCCAGCTTGTGCTTCTTCCAGCCCAGCGTTTCTCATGATGTACTCTGCATATAAGTTAAATAAGCAGTGTGACAATATACAGCCTTGACATACTCCTTTTCCTATTTGGAACCAGTCTGTTGTTCCATGTCCAGTTCTAACTGTTGCTTCCTGACCTGCATACAGGTTTCTCAGGAGGCAGGTCAGGTGGTCTGGTATCCCATCTCTTTCAGAATTTTCCAGTTTGTGGTGATCCACACAGTCAAAGGCTTTGGCATCGTCAATAAAGCAGAAGTAGAGGTTTTTCTGGAACTCTGTTGCTTTTTCGTTGATCCAGCAGATGTTGGCAATTTGACCTCTGGTTCCTCTGCCTTTTCAAAAACCAGCTTGAACATCTGGCAATTCACAGTTCACGTATTGCTCAAGCCTGGCTTGGAGAATTTTGAGCATTACTTTACTAGTGTGTGAGATGAATGCAGTTGTGTGGTAGTTTGAGCATTCTTTGGCATTGCATTCCTTTGGGATTGGAAAACACATTACTCAAGGGTAATCTTGAGTTAATAGCAGACAATCCAGGTTTAGGGATATTCTATGAAATATCTTTTCACTTTCCCTATTTCTCAAAACTGTCATAGTAATGAAAAGCAATGAAAGTCTGAAAAACAATTATAGACAAAAGTAACCTAAGGAGAAATGATGACAAATACAAAATTGTATCATGATAGGGTCCTGCAACAGAAAAACGATCATTAGGTAAACACCGAGGACATTGGAATAATGTATTGACTGAATAATAATGTCATGATATGGGACATTAATTATAACAAATGTACTATACTATAATGAGACATTAATTGTGGTACTTGGGTGTGGGGCATATGTGACTGTTCCATACCATCCTCATAATTTTTTAAAGAATCTATAGCTGTTCTGAAATGAGAACTGTTTTTAAAAAGAGGAGAAAAATTTGAGTACTTAAAAATGATTTGAAGAATTTGTGGAGAGGGAATTAATATTGGTAAGGCCTTATGCATCATATCTATGCTTTAGGCTGAATGAGTAAATAAATGTTTATATCCCTAGCTTTATACATGTAAATATGTTTCATATTATATTCTGATGTAGAACATAGAATTATGATAGCATAGAAATAATCTTAAAAGAATCAAGTTATGGTCAATATCAGGGCTCCCTGATGGCTTAGTGGTAAAGAATCTGCCTGCCAATGCAGAATCCATAGGTTCGATCCCTGGGTTTGGAAGATCCCCTGGAGGAGGAAATGACAACCCACTCCAGTATTCTTGCCTGGAAAATCCCATGGACAGAAGAGCTTGGTGGATTGCTGTCCATGGGTCACTAAAGAGTTGGACACAACTTAGTGACTAAACAACATGATCTGTATTATAGTTAAAACTGTCTGACTCTTAGGAGGTATCCTAAAATTGTTATATTCCTTTATATGGACCATCAACCTTTTAATGGGTAGAAGTGTGAGGTTGGTTATTTTGTGTACAGGATATTCTGGGTTTAAATTCTTATTTTGTAATACTAGTCATGGGATGTTTGATAAGTCCTATCATCTTTATGACTCAGAAATTCATCTATTGTAAAACAACACCTACTTTGTATTTGAGTGCTGCTGTGAGAACTAGCGATGGTGTCTATCACAGCCCAGTACTGAGACTGGTATGCTTAATAAATGAGATATTTTAATATTTAATATGCAAAGTTAAACACACTCCCAACTGATTCTGATTGGCCTATTGTTTTTCCTATGGGATTTATAATTTTATAATGCCCCTTTAACATTTCTTGTTACAGTAGTGAGCAAAAGAGATAGTACTCCTTCTTTCATGTGCCTTATATCTTTAATTGGTAAAATGGAAAATAAAAATGAGTAACTTAATCAAGAATATAGATTGAAAATTCTAGTAGAGAGTGGCTACGTATCTATTTCAGGTTGGGTGCTTAAAGCAGCCCTCTCTGTGATTTAAATGACAGAAAGGAGACATGCATGAGAAAGCCAGAGGACTGAGCCTTGCAGGAGATTAGGGGACTGTCCCTAGTCCCCATGTGGGAAGTGAGCTTGGTATGACCAAGGGAAAAAGGTGGAGCTCTGTGTGTGAGTAGTTGAAGGGGAGAGCTAGCCTGAGTTTTTACAGCAGACTAAAAATCTGTGTTGTGTTATTTGTTTTGTTTTTAATGGAATGGAATGTTTTTGGAGAACTTTATACAAGGAAGCTTAATGTTTCAGAATATTACTCTGTTGTATGTTAAGAATGAAAAGAAAAAACTTTCAACTACATTTTCATTTTATATAAATCCACTCAGGGGTTTGAACATCTCTGTTGATTATTCTCAAGGAAGAGAATCATGATTTGAAAGTTTGTGCATTTATGATAATTTCTATACATCCTCTTGTGGACATAAAAAATTACCATATGTATTTATATATAGATATTGATATGCATATTCTTTTAGAAACTGAATGTAAACTACTTGATTCAATGTTTAAGAAAAAAATCCAAAACTATACTTGCTCTTCATCTAAATGCTCAGTTGTAACTTTAAGATAAGATTCAGATGACATTTCTTGTATTCCAAGGGAAAATTTGAATACCTATTTATGATGATGATGATGGTAATGATGCTTAAAAATACTGTGGGCTTCCTCGTCTAAAACCCCAAATATTCTTTTATCAGGCTTAGACTAGTTTATAACTGTATAAATACTACCTCCACTTCATTTTTTTCTACTTTTTCTACTAATGTAACCAAAAAGATTAGTGAACCATGTGTCAAGCCCCAAAGTATAGCCTAAGTAGAAGGAAATTCAGTGGATTCTAGGCAAATTTGGATAGTATTCAGCAAACTATAACGTACGTGTGATTCACTTGGGGATTTTGTCAAATGCAGGTTATGTTCAGCAGTACTGTGGGGGACCCTGTAATTCTGTATTTCTAGCAAGTTTCCAGATGGTGGCAAAGCTTCTGGCCCATGAACCAGCTTTGAGTTGCAAGATACTAATCTTTATCACCAAAGAAAATCCCTTGAGCATTTACTTATTTTTTTAATTAAATTTTTATCTTTACTTTATTTTACTTTACAATACTGTATTGGTTTTGCCATACTTTGACATGAATCCACCACGGGTGTACATGAGTTCCCAAACATGAACCCCCGTCTCACCTCCCACCCCATATTTGCTTTTTAATATCACTGCCGGACTTCCATCCAAGACCAACATATATGAATTTCTGGATTTGAGTCTGGACATAAATGTATCTTAAGAAGTTACAGTTTATTATAATGTTTAGACCAGCTTGAAAACCATATCTCTGGAGCATATAAGCCATGAGTAAAATTTCTTTATAACATTGCTTAGGGCAAAAATAATATGGGCAGCAGGATTTAAGGATACTGTTCTGTCAATGTGCTGTGAAGAACTGTAAAACAATTTTCTATTTTTGATCCTAGCTTAATTTTGAGCAGAGACTGACAGAATGGCAATTGTACTAAATTATACTGACTTGCATGGTAGCTTTGTGATAATGGGGCTATTGATGAGGCAGGCCATTAAATTCATTTTCACTCAAGACTGAAGCAAAGATTTGAACAGAAGTTTCCAGAGGTGAAAAATGAATGTGTAAGCCCATTTATATTCATATATTGAGTGAATTAATTCATTTTCTCCATAAATGGTTTTGAGATAACAAGCACTCAAGTGACTATAAATAGAAACTTTTTTTAACAGTGAAAATTCATTTTTAGATCTTCCTACAGTCAATTGAAGATAATTTATGAAATATGTTAATCCCAACATAATGTTTATTACTAATAACTACTTAGTGATTACTTAGTATGCTCTAGGTGATATATATTATCATTATTTTTATATTATTTCTCCATTTTATAGGAAGAGGACATTTAGATTAAAAGATATTAAATAATTTTTTCAACTTTGCACAGGTGGCAGAGATGATAGTTCACTAGTTTATAAGACTCCATGGTCTATGCATTTTCCAGTCCAGATCATTAGCACTGGAGTTACTTGAAATGCTGACTAATGAATGTGTTCATTCCCACTCAGACTTCTCATAGGAAACAAGTTGGAACAGATAGGAGACATTTAAAGAAATCATCATGAAGTATTTTTCAAAGTAATATATGTGCATGAATGCACTATTAACTTTTTAAATTATAAGCTTTAGTATGTAAGTGTGGTTACACATTTCAGTCCAGAAATTCATGGAAGTTTTTAATTAGTGTCTCTAAAATAGAGTAACCTAGTTCCTCATTCTATCAGTAATGTTATTGATAATTCCTAGCTTCATATTTAACCCTGAAACTGTACTCTAAAAAGTTGGTTCATTCCTGAAAATAAGAGAGAGATGGTCTGTGGATAGCCACTGGGATATACTAACAGCTTACATATACACAGACATTATATACATATAGTTATACATATAACTTAATTATAACTAACTCATACTTAATTTATGTTCATAATAAAATTATTTTAAAGTAACTTATAGTTTTATTTTAAACATTTTATATAGATGGACATGTTTTTTATACACATATACAAACATATATAAAACTTTTTTAAAATTATATATATATATAGACTTAAAAAGCATTATAAAGTTTAAGCATTAAAAACTATATATACACATGTATATGTGAATACATATTTTTCTTTTAAATATTTATTATGGAAAAATTCAAATATTTGAAAATAGCATTAAACTCCATGTACCACTTACCTAATTTCTTAAATTGTTTGCTGTTAATAAGTTTTGTTTCATCTATAACCTTCTATAATTACATCCTGAGACTATTTCTAAGAAAATCTCATCGTCCATACTTTTGTCTAAAGCTTAAGAATTTTTCAGCATAATCACATAATTATTTCACGTAAATAATTTAATAATTAAAAAATCAAATGTCTATTCAATGTTTAAATATCTCTAATTGTCTTATAATATTCCTACCTCTCCCTTTCCCTCTTTCTTAAAATTTGGTTATGTGGATTCAGATTAAAAAAAAAAATTAAGACATGATTTTTTGCTATATTTTCTAAAAACTCTTCAATCCAAAATTATCCCTCTATTAACTTTTTCCCTCTATATTCTTTGTCTGTTGCTGTTTTAAGTTACACTGGGATATTTTTTCTGTGCAACCTCTTCCACCCTCAAATTTGATAATTTTCAGCCACTTGTCATTCTTAGACATTTTTTTTCTGTTCCCTGAATTTCTTGTAAAATAATAATCAGGTCCAAGGGTTAATCAAATTTAGAGAAAAATATTTTTGGCAAAACCACTTCATTAGGTTGTATATAACATTTTCATCTTTTTTCATGATGTTAAAAATTCTTAATAATTGCCTAGATCCAATGATTAATTAGGAGTTACAAAATAATAATATTCTTTCATTCCTTATTCATTTATTGGCTGTAGTTTTTCTGTAAAATTCTTTTCATTATTTACTCATTGGTAAATCTACAAGACAGATCATACAGAAAAGATAAATTATATTTACTAGTTACCAAAATAATGAGATGACTCCTCAGAACCATTCAAGTCACATATAAGGATTTAAAAAATTGTTTCCTTTTATAATCATTATAAATTCACAGAGTTAAATATATCTGATTTGTTTCAATTTAGTGTAGGTTATAGTAGGAACCTGAGGAGGGCATGGCGACCCACTCTGCTATTCTCGCCTGGAGAATCCCATGGACAGAGGAGCCTGGCGTACAGTCCACAGGGTCTCAAAGAATCACATGGACTGGAGTGACTTAGCATGCATGCATAATAGGAGCCTATTTTGTTTGGCTGCTGATTTTTAATATTTGTTTTTTTTTTTAATGGCCATAAGTTCTAAAGCCTTCTTTGCTTTTTCTCATCAAAAAAAAAAAAAATCCCAGCTACATTGATACATTGTTTTTAGGCTTTCTCTGGGAACAGAAATATCAAATGTATGTGACATACACACACACACACACACACATATATGTGTGTGTGTATATTACATATTTATATTTAAAAGACAAATACATTATGAGTTCATAGTGATATTTCAAAATAAAATTCAACAATATGGAGTATTATCCCAATGTCACAGATTCTCAGATCTTTTTTTATCCCAAACTGAAAATTCCAGTTGTAAAGAACATCAACTCATATGTTCATTTACTTTATCCCACATACTCACAAACGTTTCAAAATAAAATTAAGTGAAAAAGTATGAACAGTATTATTACTGAAAATAGTTTACAAAGTAAGATTTTAAAATTTTGTTTTCCCTAGGGTATATGTCATTACAGTTTAACAATCAAATTACAGTATATTGCATTAAAATAATTTGAAGCAAACACTGTGTGCTTATGCCACCAGCTGGATACATGGATAGTTTAACTGTTTATTCCTTTACAGTGTTAGGGTCTTAAAATTTAAACTATGCAAAATGTAGTTAACTAAAGTCAAAATATGTTCTGATAAGTCTCACTTCTCTTCCTGTCCATTCCACTTGATTTCATCTGTTCAAATTTTATACACATTTAAAAAACTATTGATTCCTCCTATATCCACATTATTTGATATTGTTCTAATTATTATATAATAGCCTTAGTCTCAGTCCTGTCACAAGCAAGTGAAAGTCACTTCTATAAACAGTATTAAAATTAGCTAGTAACCATGTCTCTCCATTTCCCCGTACTCATTATTGCCTCATCTCATTTTAAATAATATACTTTTAATTATAGTTTAATCAGTGAATTTATCTTTTCTATAGTCTCACATTTTTATCCCTGTGTCAAAATGAGTAATCAGAGAATAGAGCTGTTATATTCTATACTGTCTTATTTTCATTCATCATTTATCTTAATTCTAGAGTAAATTATGTGTATATACATATATATGTGTATGTGTGTGTGTGTGTGTGTGTGTGTGCAATGTGCATTCTAAGTCACTTCAGTCATGTCCAGCTCTTTGTGATCCTATTGGCTGAAGCCTTCCAGGCTTCTCTGTCCATGGAATTCTCCAGGCAACAATACTTGAGTGGGTTGCCGTGTCTTCAACTGGGGAATCTTGCCGACTCAGGGAGCCACCTGTCTCCTGCAACTCCTGCATTGCAGGATGATTCTTTACTGCTGAACTACCAGGGGAGCCCGTATATAATAAATCATCACTAGTCCATAAGTCAATGGATCTCTAGTCTTGGCTGTATGAAACTCATTCTCTAAGAGAATCCTCAGAAATAGATTAATAAAACATTTTTTGTTTCTCCATATTGACAGCAGCATGCTTTTCAGTTTTTACTGACAGATCTTAACTGCATATAAATATCTTCCTTACTGTTCCTTTCCTTAAGTGAATTAAACACATTATTTCAATGTTTTCGGAATAAAATGTTGCTGTTAAATAAAACAAAACAAAGCAAAATGACAATAATAAACCTCTAATAATAATCTGTTTTTCTTTCATTACTTGGTCTTTTGGGCTGGAAGTTTAAAGTGTTTTTGTTTTTTTCTTTTGCATGACAGTTTAATAACTGTATTAAAATTTTCTCAGTTTTTCACTATCTTGCTTTCATTTTTTCAGGTATGTTATTTGTTCTTTCAATGTATAGTTTAATGCTTCTTTTTCTTGTGTAAAATTTTCCTGAGTCATACTTTTTACACTTGTTCTGTTCCATTTCTGTCCTTTCTAAGAAATTTGTATGTATATTGGATTTTGTTTATATTATCTACTACTATCTCTGAAATCTGTTTTTAATCTCTTTCTTTATTGCTTTTAAAGTTTGGTAAATTTCATCCTTCATATCTTCTGCTTTTTCCCTTTTGAATTAATTTGTTCTTCTACTTTTATTTGACTTTATACTTCATTTTTAAAATGACCTTTTCTTTAATTTTAAAATATCTTTCTCAGTTTCATAACCTCTCTTTTCAAATATTTTGCATGTTTGCCTCAGTTTTATTATGGCAATGTCCCTGGTTCTTTCATAGGTTTTTCCATTTTCTTAATTTCTTTTGGTCTGTTTTGAAATATTCATTGTTAAATTTTCATTAATCTTTTGGACTCTTTTTCCTAATGTAATTTCTTCTTGTGTGGAGACACAATTTACTACTTTTTCTTATTTTTCTTATAATAATATTATATAAAATTTGACTGTAATCACTTTCTAGTATTTATGTTTAGGTAAACAGTTTCTCATAGTTTTAGAAATAAAGATGAATCAGCATTATTTTTTTGGCTTTGCTGCTCTAGAAATCCTTCTTCTTCTGTTTGTGGTCAAAAATGTCCTCATATTTTGAGATATTTTTCCATTTGTTTGTTCATATGCTGATACCAGTCATGTCTTATAGCTATTGATGGTTGGAACACATCCATTTATCCATTTATCTATCGTGGTTCCTGAGGATAACATTTCACTGTATTTTTTTGTAAATATCGTCTTCTTTATTTTGTCTTAGTTATTTTGTATGTTCAGTGGAGAATTTTGAAGAAATTAAAAAACTAAATTGCTGCTACCACCCCTTTCTCTGTCCTATGGCACATAGATTATTAGGGTGCTTCATGCATTTCTCAAGGCATCGTTTCTCACTGTGTGTTCCAAGGAACACTAGTGCTATAGAAAGTTTAAATAGTTTACATAAAAATGGTGAAATTTGTAGTCAAGTAAAAATTTAAAGTCATGGAATAAACAAATTGAATAAACTCCTTTAGTATATGACTTATCATAATTTTCAATATGTTAATGTACCATGTGGATCTTCAGTGGGGGAGTAAGTTTTGCTTTATCACACAAAATTCCTTAAACATGGGACTCTTGTTTTTCTCCTACAGTATTTGTTCTTTATGAGTAAATGGGGCTTCAAAGCAATTCCCTAGCTCTTCCAACTGTTTCACAGACAAAAGATAGCCTTGTCAGACTGCTGGAATCCTGTTAGTGAAAAGTACAATGGTGGTCATAGTTCCAGTGTTGGTCTCGTGGATTTTTATCATCAGTCACTTTGTCTTGCTACTTTGTGTTTTATAGGATTAGCATAGATCCTAGCTGGAAAAGATAAAATGTTTAAATCAAATTTTCATAAATGATAGTTTTTCATCATCTCAAATGATGTTTCTGGCCTTTGATAGTGAGTGAGAAATTACCAGGCAATATTTTCCTATGAAGTCAAAAGTTTTGTGAGAAACTATCAAATTGTATTTGGTTTAAAACACAACAAAGATAATAGTGATAAAAGTAGCCATCTATTTTTATTTTTAGATGAGCACTGACTTGATAAAGTTTATTACCAAGACAGGACAGAACAATGCTGATTTGCAGTATTTGCGCTTAAATTTATAAGTATTTCAATATAACATTTTCTGTGTGTGCCAAATAAGATTTTTTAAGTGGGCTAAAATAATGTTTTTAAAAGAAACTCTGTTAGTCATTTCTTTCTCTTTCCACATTTTCCCTCTCTTCCTTTGTATTCTCTTCTCCAATTAAGTAACTCCTGTGGAATGTACATACAGTAGTTAGTAAGAGAAGACTCCCTGAGTTTTAATAACTATCATTTACTAACTGTGTGATTTGGGAAAGCTTGCTTAATCTCTCTGTGCCTCAATTTTCTTAACTGAAGATAAATTCATATAGCATCTCACTCAAGCAGTTTTTGTATGCAGTTAGTACAATGTTCTGCACATGATCCTCAGGAAGACTAGAGTAAATGAAAAAGAATATCTTTACACATTCATTATCCATTCTTTCAGTTGGGCATTTAATGCATCGATTACACAAATATTTGTATAAAGAATCTGCCTGCAATGCAACAGACCCCAGTTTGATTCCTGGAACTGGAAGTTCCCCTGAAGAAGGGATAAGGTACCCACTCCAGTATTCTTGGGCTTCCCTGGTGGCTCAGATGGTAAATAACACATCTGCCTATAATGCAGAAGACCTGGGTTCCATTGCAGGGTTAGGAAGATCTCCTGAAGAAGGGAAAGGCTACCCACTCCAGTATTCCTGCCTGGAGAATTCCATAGACAAAGGAGCCTGGAGGGATACAGTCCATGGGGTCTGCAAGGAGTTGGACATGACTGAGCAACTTTCACTTTCGCACAAATATTTACTGAGCCCCTTCCTACCTTATAAAAAAGCACATTGCTAAGAACTTGAAATAAAATGCTGAAGAAGATAGACATGTTTTACTCTAGGTTCTTAGCAATGTGGTTTGCACAGAGGGATGTCCTTCTTGAGGAAAATGTGGAGATGTTTAAATAATTCTAGCATTCAAAAATCCTTTGTGAAAAAAAAATCACAAAAATAATAATAAAGAACACCTGCCATTATGAAATTATGTACTATGCACTAGTTTTACTAAGGTTTTGATGTGAATTATATTGTCTTGATTATTAATAAGGTCTTAAGTTACAAGTAACATGAAAAAACTCTATATTTTTAAAAAGTTATTTAGAAAAAAAATCTGCGGAAGGTGCTCAAAGAATTGAGAAGCATTTAAGAGAGCAAGTTTTAGAAAATAAGCAAGATACTTCGAGGTTTAAACAGCATAAACTATGTTCTGCCCCATGGCTTACCATATATATAGTATGGTCAATAAATATATAAATATATATAATATAATGTATAATAATGTGTAATACATAATATTTATAATACAAAATGGCTAACGTTTTTGAGGTATCTTGAATAGTAGATGTATTTTCCTCTGCTTTTGCAATTTTGTTAAAAAGGAAATAGGAATGACTTTCTTTATATCTAAAGAAGAGAAGAGTTGTTTGTCATTTTAATTTTTGAAAACGTGTCTGTTAAAGAAATTTATACTTTGTTATTCTACTTGATCCTAAGGGGAAGGTTGATATTAGTGAAATGATATATTCTTTAAGCAATTAAAAATTGGAACTGGAAATCATAATTTTATGAAGGTAGTAACAAGATATTTTAAGCATTAAACTTACAACAATGCTATTTTTGCCTTAAGATAATCCTTTAAAATATCCTCAAGAAACATTCATGGTTCTTTTAAACTCTTGGAATAATTAATACTTCTGCTAAAAGATCAGAAAAGAGAGAAGTGAAGCAAAGAGCAAGTCGCTCAGTCATGTCTGACTCTTTGTGACCCCATGGACTATGTACACAGTCCATGGAATTCTCCAGGCCAGAATACTGGCATGGGTAGTCCTTCCCTTCTCCAGGGAATGTTTCCTACTCCAGGGGATCTTCCCAACCCAGGGATCAAACCCAGGTCTCCTGCATTGCAGAGGGATTCTTTACCAGATGAGTCACCAGGGAAGCCCAAAAAGAGAGAAAAGATATCCATTATGTGAGGCAAGAATCAGGCATCCAAATGAAGATCAGTGGTCACGTTTCATCTCAGGTTTCTCTGGGGCTTCCTCAGTGGAAATATCTATTAAAGTCTACCTTTCTGCAGTCATTAGTTCTTACTTATACTAAAGCACCCTGGAGAAGGAAATGGCAATCCACTCCAGTATTTTTCTCTGGAGAATCCCATAGATAGAGGAGCCTGGCAGAGTACAGTCCATGGGGTCACAGAAGTTGGACATGACTTAGCAACTAAACCACCACCATACTAAGGCAATGAAAACAGAATGGCTCAAATTTCAAAGCTTCAATTTAGTCATTGAAGACAATAATAATTCAAAAAATAGTAGCAGTCAAGTTGGGCATCGTGATGAAAAACCACTTTGCAAGTAGCAGCCCTAAGGGAGACCAAATCTTACAAATTTTCAGTGACAAAGAATTTTATGGAAATTTGCATCTTTTAGTTCTAAAAACAGAAGCACCTTTGAAACAAATGGCTCTTAATATCCCCTGTGAAATCTCAGATTTGGACTTTATCTGTATGATATAATCATTTGAGATTTGAAATCTGTATGCAGGTCAGGAAGCAACAGTTAGAACTGGACATGGGAACAACACACTGGTTCCAAATAGAAAAGGAGTACGTCAAGGCTGTATATTGTCACCCTGCTTATTAACTTCTATGCAGACTACATCATGAGAAACGCTGGACTGAAAGAAACACGAGCTGGAATCAAGATTGCCGGGAGAAATATCAATAACCTCAAATATGCAGATGACACCACCCTTATGGCAGAAAGTGAAGAGGAACTAAAAAGCCTCTTGATGAAAGTGAAAGAGGAGAGTGAAAAAGTTGGCTTAAAGCTCAACATTCAGAAAACAAAGATCATGACATCCGGTCCCATCACTTCATGGGAAATAGATGGGGAAACAGTGGAAACAGTGTCAGACTTTATTTTTCTGGGCTCCAAAATCACTGCAGATGGTGATTGCAGCCATGAAATTAAAAGACACTTACTCCTTGGAAGAAAAGTTATGACCAACCTAGATAGTATATTCAAAAGCAGAGACATTACTTTGCCGACTAAGGTCCGTCTAGTCAAGGCTATGGTTTTTCCAGTAGTCATGTATGGATGTGAGAGTTGGACTGTGAAGAAGGCTGAGTGCTGAGCACCGAAGAATTGATGCTTTTGAACTGTGGTGTTGAGAAGGGTCTTGAGAGTCCCTTGGACTGCAAGGACATCCAACCAGTCCATTCTGAAGGAGATCAGCCCTGGGATTTCTTTGGAAGGAATGATGCTAAAGCTGAAACTCCAATACTTTGGCCACCTCATGGGAAGAGTTGACTCATTGGAAAAGACTCTGATGCTGGGAGGGTTTGGGGGCAGAAGGAGAAGGGGACGACAGAGGATGAGACGGCTGGATGGCATCACGGACTCGATGGACGTGAGTCTGAGTGAACTCCGGGAGTTGGTGATGGACAGGGAGGCCTGGCGTGCTGCGATTTATGAGGTCACAAAGAGTCGGACACGACTGAGGGACTCAACTGAACTGAATGGAGAGAGATCGGATTTTTTCATGAGGTTGACTGGCTTTTGAACAAAACTAATAATGTTGTTTTTTGTTTGTTTGCTTGTTTTTCTGAGATGGAGGTAGTTGATATTGTTCTTGTCAGTGAAAGAATTGAAGTAAATTCCAAGAACTAGTTCTTTTTGATGATCTCCATCATTATGAACTTGGAAGTTGGGCCTCTGATTGATAGTGTGTATTTTACTTTGTGTTTAAAAGATTTTATTTTAATTAGAATGTTTGAGATATGCCCTTTAAAATTTCTCTATTGTAATTTATTAGTAATTTATAAACGTAAATTTATAGTAATTTATAAATATAAATGTATACATTTATATATGTCTTTTTCCAATTACTTATTTACTCCCAGTTTTCTGTTCATCTTTACGGGATATTTTTGTTAAATGAGCATTTAGATTTTGATATGTTCAAATGTGTTACTTTTAGTGACTTCTGCCCTCAGAGAATTTTCTAAGAAATAACTTTGCTTTCACAGAGATCATAAAAGTACTATTATATATTTTCTACTGACAGTTATAATGTTTAATGTTTTTCATTGGAGTTTTAAACAGAACTAGATCTGGAATTGAGTTTTTGAATACTTTTCAAAGTAGATGAAATCATCACCATACCTAAGGTCAAATATTACCACATCAGATAATAAGTAGTTTACCCATTTTTCACTGGTTTCCAATATACTGCTGTTGCTGCTGAGTCATTCAGTCGTGTCTGACTCTGTGTGACCCCATAGACACTAAGTTTCCATATATGCATATTTATGTTCACTGTGTCATTCTGTCTCTTAGTTAATTAGAGATTTTTAAAGTTAATACATGTTATGGCAAATACCCTTTCTTAATTTGTTTCTCAGATTTAGCTTGGTTATTTTGAAGTTTATTGTGTAGAGAAGTCAGTTTGGCAAATTGCATGAAAAGCAATATTGAAATTTTGTTCTATTGAATTTGTATTTTAACTTGAGCTTTAATCAACATTTTTGATACTGTGTCTTCTCATTTTTGAGCACAATATATATTTCATTTATTCGAGTCTCAGTGTCCTTTATAGCATTTGATAATTTCTAATGATTTTGCACATCTTATCTTAAATTTATTAGGTAGTCCCATATATGTTTTTTTTAGAAAATTGAATCAGTACTATTTTTAAAAATTATTGCTGGTACAGTAACTATCAATTTTTATGGAATCTTTTTGCTGAAGTAGAAGAAACATAAATAAAATATCCAAATTGTAAGTGCAATGAATTTCCACACAGTGAAGACCCCAGCACCTAAATTAAGAAATGAATCATTTCAAGAACCTCCAGTCTTCTTTCATCTCTCAATTACCATCCTCTTACCCAAATGCTACTATGTTAATTCTTAATCTATAGATTAGTTTCACTTGATTTTGCACTTTATATAAATGGAATCGCACAATGTGTATTCCTGGTGTTGACTTCAGTTATACTCTAGTCACATATTAAATGATCACCTTGGGGTTGTCTATTTCTGAACTTTCTGTTCCACTCCTTTAGTCTCTGTGTTTTGTGTCAATTGCATGCTTTATTTTTTCTATCTTTATGGTAAGTCTTAAGATCTGATAGGGTGAATCCTGAACTTTTCATCATTGTCTTGACTATCCTACATATTTTTCATATAAATTTTAACACCAGCATATAAAAACCCATACAAGAATATACTGTGATTTTCACTGAATTGAATTAATCTTATTTGTCAAATTGAGTAAAAGTGGAATCTTTAAAATACTGATCTTTTCAGTTTATGGAATTTCTGTCCATATGTGTTATTTAATTTCTCTGGTAATTTTTTTTTTCTTTTCTCTATCGATACCTTGGGCTTCTTTTTTAGACTTATTCCTAGGGTTTTGATTTTTTGATCTTTTTGTAAATGGTATTTCTTTATTCTAGGGTATAAAAATACAATTAGTTTTATTTATTGACATTTTAATTATTACTGTAGGTGTGAAGGACACAGAGCTTTTGTCTTTAAAGATTTTATTACAATGTTAAGTCAAATATATTTGTTTTTTGAAAAACTAACATGTATCTAAAATAAGCCTCTGAATTTCTATATCCCAAGAACTTAACAAAGTGTATGTCACATAGTAGGTAACCTATAAATGATTGTTGAATGGACAATGATTCTCTTTACAATGATTTTGTATAACATCATTGATTAAATGCTTCTTAAAAATTATTCCTGTAGGCTTAATGGAACCATTTAAAGTAATATTGCACTAGGTGAAATAGACAATGTTAATTGCTATATTATCTGTTCAGCTCCCTCGCCTTTTTTTTTTTTTTTTTTTTTTACTATGTATTAATTTTGTTTGGAGTAGCAATGTGTTTGGACCTAAGTGTTGGGTGATGGTTCCCTTACAGCCAGAAAGGAAGAAGCTCTGAATGGTGAAATCTGATGCCCTAGTAAAAAAAAAAAGTTGAATATGTCTAGATTCTCCATCATTCTTCCATTATCCTTCTACCTTGAGCTTGAACTTGGTGTCTTGAGATTTAAGAATCATTACAATAGGTCAGTAAGTATGAGGTGAGGTGTTCACATGCCTTTGGTAAATCAGGGAGGTAGAAGTAGATGGAACTATTGTTATCACCAAGCAACCAAAGGAATATCATAAACTCTCTCTTTCTGAATTTTCTCATTTGTGAAAAAAAGAAGCCAACTTTGTTCAACTCACTATTATTCAGACATCTGTTAGTTAGAGAGAAATGCATTAGTGTGTCACATAGTTGGATAGTACTGAATGTATTACTACTGAGATCAAAATAGCACTGACCAAAAGACAGCTCTTACAAACAAGTTAATTCATGATCCTCTTAGGGTCCTGAGACAGTTCAACAAAATAATATGGCAAAACCAAGTTGAATGAAAATGAATGCTGAATGATGTATAATAGCATTGCATTTTATACTGGAATGGTAGACCTCATTTTTTAAAGATTTATTTAACAATATACAACTTATTCTCTAGGGCTAAATTTGAGCTTTCTTCCCCTAAAGGCTTCCTAATAATAAAATCTTAACATATTTAGTCTTTTAAAATTTTACAATAACATTTATTGAGTGCATCAGAGTTTGGGCTAACATTATCTTTGTGTATGTGTTGAACCTCTTTCACAGATGTAGGCATGAACATTAGAATACCATCTCTTTCCTTTCTTGTTCTAATTGCAGACTTTCCAAATCATCACAGCACCATTTCCCTCTAACATTAGTAATTACCATAAACTCCTGTTTTACCAGACATCCAAGTAGTTACTACAACATTATCAGAGTTGTAATGCTAGCCATAACTTGATATCATAACTAGATCTGGAATTTACTTTTTAATACTTTTCAAGATGGAAAATCATTACTTTATGAAAATATAGCCACATCAGATACTGAGTAGTTTATCCTGGTTTTTTTTTTTTTTTTGCTGGTTTCCTATATACTAAGTTTCTATATGCATATGTTTAGGTGCATTCTGCTGTTCTGTTTGTCTCTGAGTTAGTTTAAGACTTTTAAATTTAATACATGTTTGGACAAATAACCTTTGTTAATTTGTTTTTCAGATTTAGTTTGGTTATTTTGAAACTTTTTGTATGTAGAAGTCAATTTGCCAATTCCTAACTTGATATCCATGACTGAGCTAAAATGTAAACAGTATCATAGATTGTATTGGTTTTATCTTTGTTTCTTACACACAGATTTTTTTTTTATCCTTCTCCTTTTGAATTCAGTTCAGTTGCTCAGTCTTGTCTGACTCCTTGTGACCCCATGGACTGCAGCATGCCAGGATTCCCTGTCTATCACCAACTCCCAGAGTTTAAGCAAATTCATGTCCATTGAGGTGGTGATGGCATCCAACCATCTCATCTTCTGTTGTCCCCTTCTCTTCCTGCCTTCAATCTTTCCCATTAAGTATCAGGGTCTTTTCAAATGAGTTAGTTCTTCTCACCAGATGGTCAAAGTATTGAAGGTTCAGCTTCGGCATCAGTCCCTCCACTGAATATTCAAAACTGATTTCCTTTAGGATTGACTGATTTCCTTCTCTTTTTACATGTATTCAATTGATTGTTGTTACTAGATCTTTAGTGATATAGGAACTGACAATATAGATGTTTTTGCAAAATCATATGTATATCACAATGGCTAACACTATAGGATAGCACTGAAGTATGAATAAAGCTTATTTTATACTCAAGTATTCCTGCAAAAATGATACATTTTCAGGTCCTTGACTATCCTCTTTTTACATAGAAATGTTCTGTTCAGCTGGCAATGTTAGTTTTCTTTTCTATTAAGTTAGCACATCAAAACCTTGTATCAAAATGAATCAGTTCACAATGAGCAATAGATCTAGATGAGAATTGGATGATATGGGAGTGAAGAAAAATTTGTTCTGTTGCTAATGGACCATAAAGTCTAAAGTCAGACTAAGAAGGTGGATTTGTTTTGGTATAAAGAGCATTATACTTGAAGTGAGAAAAAGGAAATTTGTAAAGATATTATCCTCATTTTATAAAACATAAACAAAAGCTTAGATATGTTTTGAGGTCTTAAATTATGTAACTTATGCTCTACCTGGACTACTAACCTATTCTATTTATCTAATTCATTTCATATGCAATGTAATTACATACATAACAGATGGAAATATTACATGTTTAGCCCAGCTAGTTTCTTTGTTATTTCCTATATGCTTTCTGCCCTTTTTTAAGTTTTATACTTTTGTGCAAACCTTGTCTTCAGTCTGGAATGCTTTAACCTATTTAATTCATGTCATCATTTGCACATCAATATACTTGTAGCTTTTCTAAAAAGCTTTATGTAAGCCCTTGATAAAAATGAACCTCTTATCTGTGTTTCAAGGTCATTTCTTTTATAACATTATCTCAGTACACATTTATACATTTTTTCCTGTATTGACATGTTATCTATATATATATAAGCTAAGCTGTAAATGCAATAAGCATTCACATACTCTCCCATTCTTTTCTGTACACACCATACTATCAAGCATTATGCTTACCAGGTACTAGTGGCTAGATACACCATTTGGTGTATTTATCAATTGTTACCTAATAACATCCCTGGTGGCTCAGGGGTAAAGAATCTACCTGCCACTGCAGGAGACATGGATTTGATCCTTGGGTAGGGAAGATCCCCTGGGGAACGAAATGGCACCCATTCTAGTATTTTTGCCTGGAAAATTCCATAGACAGAAGAGTCTTGTGGGCTACAGTCCCTGGGGTTGCAAAGAGTTGGACATGACTGAGCAATTGAGTACACACATCAGTTCAGTTCAGTTCAGTCTCTCAGTCATGTCCGACTCTTTGTGACCCCATGAATTGCAGCATGCCAGGCCTCCCTATCCATCACCAACTCCAGGAGTTCACTCAAACTCATGTCCATCGAGTCAGTGATGCCATCCAGCCATCTCATCCTCTGTCATCCCCTTCTCCTCCTGCCCCAAATCCTTCCCAGCATCAAAGTATTTTCCAATGAGTCAACTCTTCACATGAAGTGGCTAAAGTATTGGAGTTTTAGCTTCAGCATCAGTCCTTCCAATGAACACCCAAGAGTTATCTCCTTTAGGATGGACTGGTTGGATCTCCTTGCAGTCCAAGGGACTCTCAGGAGTCTTCTCCAACATCACACTTCAAAAGCATCAATTCTTCAGTGCTCAGCTTTCTTCACAGTCCAACTCTCACATCCATACATGACCACTGGAAAAACCATAACCTTGACTAGACGGACCTTTGTTGGCAAAGTAATGTCTCTGCTTTTGAATATGCTATCTAGGTTGGTCATAACTTTCCTTCCAAGGAGTAAGCATCTTTTAATTTCATGGCTGCAATCACCATCTGCAGTGATTTTGGAGCCCCCCAAAATAAAGTCTGACATTGTCCACACATATATACCTAACAAATTAACTAAGAAGTCAGCAGCTTAAAATTACAAAGATTTTATTATCTTAGATTTTCTGGGAAGCAGAAATCTGAGAGAAGCTGAGCTAAGTAGTTTTAATTCGAGGTCTTCAAGATGTGACCACAATTTTATTCTAAGGCTTGATCTACTTCTGAACTCTCTCATCGTTATTGAAAGCCCTCAAGTTTTTGACTGGCTGTTCTAAAGACTTCAATTCCTTGTGTCAGTGATCCCTTCTCTGGTTGCCTGGCATGGAATCTGACTTCTCTCAGAGTAAACAATGAGAGAGAGAGGAGAAAAAAAAAAACACCTAAGATGGAAGTAAACAGTTTTTTTAATAACCAAAATCTTAACAGTGACATGCTATCACATCTGCCACATGCTCTTGTTAACTTTGGTGCACTGTGGGTGGAGACAACACAAAGGTTTGAATATCAGGAGTTACAGATCATTGAAGATCATCCTAGAGGCTGCTTATCTTTCTTGGGAATTGTGATAGACTCAATTCTGACTTGTTTTGATCTTAACATATGCTGTAAAATATATTATTATTTGTTGTTGTTGTTCAGTTGGTCAGTCGTGTCTGACTCTTTGCAACCCCACTGACTGCAGCACGCCAGGCTTCCCTGTCCTTCACCACCTCCCGGAGCTTGCTCAAACTCATGTCCATTGAGTCGGTGATGCCATCCAGCTATCTCATCCTCTGTCATCCTCTTTTCCTCCTGCCTTCTATCTTTCCTAGCATCAGGGTCTCTTCCAATGAGTTGGCTCTTTGCGTCAGGTGGCCAAAGTATTGGAGCCTCAGTTTCAGCACCAGTCCTTCCAATGAGTATTCATTCCAATGAGTTGATTTCTTTAGGATCAACTGGTTTATACTTTATTTATTTATCTTAAATATACTTGTGCCATAATTAACCAATGTCCCAAATAAGTAAATATTACTTACAAATTCACTTGGGGAAAAAACACAAATTATCCGACTGTCACATTTTCTCTGTCCTGTCATAGGGTTCAAATAATGTTTGATGTACACGTGTGTGCATGTGTGTGTGTTTTCACTGTAATTTAAAATATTACACAGTGGCTATTATTAATAAAGATTATTATCTTAATTATATATATTCATACAGTTGTTACATAAGATTTCAAACATAATTCTTAGTAAATATTATGGACCATTCTAAAGAGTAAGAAGAATGGAGTTATATATTGGTACTAAGTTAAAAAAAATCAAATTGTTTGCTACTAATTGATGTACATACTACTTTGTTCTTTCATAAAGGGAGTTTTTTATTTAAAATTATTTTTAAACAACCTCATAATATTCTTTATGTATCAGTTAAGTAACTTTGTATTGAGTGAAGGAAAAATACCTTAACTTTGGGGTCTTGCTCTGTGCATTAAATTACATTTGTAAATGCTTCACTGAACAGTATTTTTCAAATATAATCCACATATAGTAATCATGTTTAAAATATAATTTTTCATAGTTACTACCCATCTGCTCAATACTGATAAGAAGTTCAATAAAGCTGGCTGTAAAAATCAATGCTGTTAAATGTTTATTAATTATCTAACACATTGCTTAGCTTACTGAGCACATTTAATACCCCAATACATATTTCAAGGTATATATGGAAATTTTGTACTTAGGTTTAAAGATACATTTTAAGTATCCTTTCAGCTAGTTCTCTTAATCCAAATTTATAAGCATTGCTTTTATTCCATTTAATCTGATCTTTCATTGAGGATACAGTTTCGCTGAAGGTAAGGCAGACAATTTCTATCTGGGGAAAAAAATCTTAAAAGTACATTGTACATTAAAAACCACTGAAGCATAATGTGCTAAACTGCACATGGACCAAATTTCAACATTTGCCAAAATTATCAGTAAATTTAAGACTCATTCTAATTTTCTCAGCCATTATTTTAGACTCCAGTAGCACTAGGAACTGATTTAATCAGGCAGTAAAGCATAAAGTATTCAGGTCAAGTAGATCAGCACAAAAATGTTTTCTAATTCCTTTCATTCTCATCTCATGGAGGCCTTTTGTCACTAAGATTATTAGTGCTTGGGTTCTAAAATTATTTCTCTTTCCAAGCTGTATTAGTGTGTTTTAAGATAGTACCCCCCCCCCCAAAAAAAAGCCATTTTAACTATTGAGGAACTAAAATGGAACAATAAAGTTTAATTCATATCTACTAGCAGCCCTATTTTTTTGCATCTGTACTTCATGATCCTTATTCCATTCCCACCTCTGCCTCTTCATCTAACTTCATGCCATAGCAATAGTAAGTAACCTAATGCTCTAGCATCTAACATAATGCCTTAAACATAGTATCATTCCAGAATGCATGTTTTAAAAATATGTTGAAATAGATGTTCACAATTCTGGTGTCAAACTCATGAGGTGAGAAACTTAGATGGCTTTGGTTAATAAGTGTGTTTTGATCTTACCATTGTCTTTTTCTGTTAACATGGTATCTAGCAAAGAGTTTATTAATGGTGATCTAAAATGAACTAGATAAAATCTTACAAACTCAATGCCTTTCCAAGTCATAATGCCTACAATTCTTTCATTAAGGACTTACTCTCTGAGTTTGATGCTTTTGAGAAGTCTACAGGTTATACTTGGGCTATTTTGGTGGCCTAGCCACTTCTGGTTTCCTGGCCATTCTTTATATAGCCATCAGGATGAGCTTCTCATAGTTTTCACATTTGATTATTTGTTTCCCAGTGTAATACTAGTGGCTCTTCCATTGCCAGAAGGATAAAATCAAAACTCCATAGTAATATCCACATAGTCTCCATGTGTTTGCCTTGGCTTCTCTTAACAGATTTGCTCCCATGAATGTTATACTCTCTTCCCATCTATCCAGGTACCCTCCTCCATCATGCATCCTTTATTTCTTAATTATCCATTCATGTACCCCATCTATGACTTTATATTACACTCTTACCTATCCCTGTAGTTTCAATCATGCATCCTAGGTTGTCTCCCCATTGAACTTTTCACTGTTTCTGATGTTATCTCAGAACTCTGTATGTTTTATGTGATGTGCCTAGAATCGTGCTGTTGTTGATGTTTTTCAGTTGCTAAGTTGTGTCTGACTCTTAGTGACTCTATGGATCATAGCCTGACAGGCTCCTCTGTCCATGGGATTTCCCAGGCAAGAATACCAGAGTGGGGTTCCATTTCCTTCTCCAGTTGGATCTTCCCAACCCAGGGATTGATTCCATGTCTCCTGCACTGGCAGGCAGATTCTTTACCACTGAGCCACCAGGGAAGCTCTATGCCTATAATATCTTCAACCAAATCTTTCCTGTATAATGCCCTCCTACACATTACAAATAATCTAAGCTCATAGTTCATATCTTCTGTGAAGTTTCCCTGACAACTTCTGGATTTTCTACCTGTCCTAAACCCTACACACTTTTCCCTCCTATCATTTAACTCTTTCTGGGATCCATGCTCATATTTTATCTCCCTTCCATTTTTAAAATAATCCAAATAAATTCATTTCAGAATTTACCATGAAGTTTAACAATTTAATTTATTTCATAATTTAATATCTTTCTATGGCTAAATTTAAGAAAGACCTCATCTTAAAATGTCTAGTACAAAGCATTATCCTGTATTTATTATTTGTTATTTACTAGCTACTGTAAAAATGATAGAACAAGATGAATCATTAAGAGACTACTCAGGAATATTCTTAGGAAAACTACCTTGAGTTGTAAAGAGAAAACAGTCACCTTTATCTTAGTTTGAACACATTAAGTAACAAGGAAATAAAATAAATAAATAAAACAAGGAAATAAAGCAGGGCTAAACTTAATCTAAAATGTAATACTCTTTAGCTGTCATGTTTTCAGAAATTGATCTAAATGTTATAAATTTTGAGCCTTTTCCAGGGGCTGTTTTCTTGTGATTTCTGCATTTTAACCTGTCTACTGTGACACTGTCTCACTGAATCTTTCCAACTGCAAAATGGTTCTTTTAGGGGCTTTAACTTTGAAAAAGCAGAGCAAGTTTTTGTACTGATATGTGTTTTACTAACCTAATATCTATGAGGAGTGTGTGTGTGTGTGTATGTGAGTGTGTATGTGTATGTATTTGATGCTATGTACAAGTCTTGATTAAGACTTGAACATCTTATATATCAAGTAGATATAACCTAAAATTCATCCATTTTACCAGGGACTTTATTACCAAGCTTCCTTTTGAAGAACAGCAAGAGTATTACTATAGAATTAATGTTAGTTATCTTTTCAAACCAAGTGCTTTGGGGACAATAGAAGATAGAGCAATATAATATATGTAAAAACAGTAGTAGAACAATTATCTGAAGAATATAAAAGATTATTTTCCATAAAGTATTAATTTTGTTTATATTTTACTTATAATCAAATAAAGTGCAGACAGTGTATTCTTCCTCCAATATAATTACTACAAAGAAAACTTAAATTGCTAATAAGGGGCTAACCGCTTGGGGCCATATACTGCTGATGGATGACCAGAGGATAATGATAAATGAATCTCATTCTAAATTCTGTCAACGAAATAAATCACAAATGTCATCAATTTCATTAATATATTAACATTCCCACTTAACCAGCATACATACCTCTCGAGTGCCTGTTCCAAGGGAGCCCGTTCATTTTAGTCATATTTACCCTGAGCTTCATGGATCTGGAAAATTATTATTAATTGTGGTCACTCTATGTAGAGAAGCCTTTTGGTAGGTGTTATTTGTGGAGAACTGCCCTCTATTTTCAGACTACATAGTCACTCATCCTTTAGGTGATAAAAACATCATTTCTCAGAAAAATGGGCAAAGTTCTTGGAAACTATGTGCAGGAGGGAGAGTTCCTATTTCTTGAGAGGGTGTTTAGTATACAGACATGAGAATATCTGGCTTATACAGAAGAGAAAATAGTCATAAATAAAATGCCCCTCATGGATACTCTAATAACACTGCAGATTATATTGTGTTGAAAAACACAGTTGCTGATAATCCTGAGTTGAAAGTATAGTCAGATAAACTGGATACTAAAATGAAGAAGGTTTACGTATATCATCTTCAGTTTTTTCCACTTGCATTTTCTTTTTATGAGTATGCAGGAGAGTGACATATGATTAAAATCTAGGTCTAATTAGTTTCAAAGATCTCATTCATTAGATATAAAATAGCAATTTAAGTAATGAGAGGATTTTGTTAATATTATTGGCAGTACTTTTAAAGTAGTGATTGTATTAGCTACATATCTACATATTGCTCAAACTTAAAGGTCTTAAAATAAAAGTTAACAGGTATTATTCTCATAGTCTCTATAGGTCAGGAATGATAGTTGCTTTACTGGGCAGTTTTGGCTATCTTCTCTCATAAGATTATAGTCAAAAATCAGCTGAGACTGCAGTTATTTGAAAGCCTAATTGGAACAAATAATTCACTTCCAAAGTGACACACTCCCAGGGATGGCCAGTCGGTGGTGCTGATTGTTTGAAGGAAGCCTCACTCCTTTCTATGTGGGCATCTTCATAGTTTTCATGATATTCATGGTTGCTGACTTCCCACACAGCAGGCCACTCAAGAGACTTAGACTCATTGTTACTTCTGGCACATTCTATCCCTTAATAACCATCTCATCCGGCTTCCACTGAAGGCTCATTGCTAGTTCCAGCATCTTTTATTCATTAATAATCATTTCGTCTGGCTTCCATTCAAGAGGATCAGAATTACACTCATTTGTTGAAGAGAGGAGTGCCAGAGAACTTATGTATATCTTCTAAAGCCACAATGTGGTAAACTAACAATATTTTTATGCATCTTATGTTACAGAATCACTGAAATATAATAAGTCCTATGGTGGTGGGAGGAAACAAGCTGAGTTAGATAGACTGAGCATAACAAGGTTCTGCTACTTTAGGAATGGACTTTTTGAAGTGATGAATAAGAAACTGAACCAAGTGAAAAATCTGTAGGGCAGGTTCCTAGAGCAAAAGCTGAAAATATCAGGGTACCTGGATGCACAAGAAGTTAGCAAGGAAACTGGTAGAACTGCCTTATGTATTTTCCTTTCGGCTATTTTTAATTGGAGGATAATTGCTTTACAATATTGTGTTGGTTTCTGCTGTACAAAAGGATGAATGAGCTATAAATATAAATATAACCCCTCCCTCTCCAATAGGATATATTTAAGTGACTTTAATTAACAACTGACATTTTAAGGAGGAACTGTAAAGATGGCGGAGGAACAGGACGGGAAGACCTCTTTCTCCCTCACAAATTCCTCTAAAGAACATTTCAATGCTGAGCAAACTCCACAAAACAACTTCTGTAGGCTGGCAGAGGACATCAGGCAAGCAGAAAAGCAGACCATTGTCTTCAAAAACAGACTTTTAATCTTTGCTCTTAGGTTTTTGTTGTCAATTTTGTACATTTAAAAACCCAAACTTCACTACTCAAGTTTACCTGAGAGCGAGATTACTGGCTTGACCACTCTCTCCTCCTTTGGACTCTCCTTTTTCTCCACCAGGTGGCCTCTGTCTCTTTTCTCCCCCATCTCTTTTCTATCCAACTGTGTGAATCTCTGTGTGTTCTAGTCGGTGGAGAACACCTAAGGAACTGGTTACTGGCAGGATTTGTCTCTCTCCTTCTCATTCCTCTCTCTTATCCTTCTGGTCACCTCTGTCTACTTCCTCCCTCTCCTCTTCCCCATATAACTCCGTAAATATCTCTGAGCGGTCCATCCTATAGAGCACACATAAGGAAGTGACTACTGGCTAGCTTGTTCTCTCCTCTTTTGATCCCACCTCATCTCATTCCAGTCACCTCTAACTACCCCCTCCATCTTCTCTTCTCCTTATAACCCAGTGAACCTCTCTGAGTGTCCCTCAATGTGGAGAAACTTTTCATCTTTAACCTAGATGTTTTATCATCGGTGCTGTATAGATGGAGAAGTCTAGAGGCTACTGTAAAAATAAAACTGAAAACCAGAAGCAGGAGGCTTAAATCCAAAGCCTGAAAACATTAGAGAACTCTTGAATTCAGGGAACATTAAGCAATAGGAGCTCATCAAATGCCTTCACACCTACACTGAAACCAAGCTCCACCCAAGGGCCAACAAGTTCCAAAACAAGACATACCACTCAAATTCTCCAGCAACACAAGAAGACTCCCCTGAGCTTCAATATACAGGCAGCTCAAAATTATTCCAAAACCTTTGATGTCTCATAACCCATTACGGGTCACTCCACTGCACTCCAGAGAGAAGAAACCCAGCTCCACCCACCAGAACTCCAACACAAGCCTCCCTAACCAGGAAACCTTGACAAGCCACTGATAGAATCCCACCCACAGTGAGGAAGCTCCATAATAAAGAGAACTCCACAAATTACCAGAATATAAAAAGGCCACCCCAAACACAGCAATATAACCAAGATGAAGAGACAGAGGAATACTCAGCAGGTAAAGGAACAGGAGAGTTGCCCACGAAACCAAACAAAAGAGGAAGAAGTAGGGAATCTACCTGAGAAGGAATTCCAAATATTGATAGTGAAAATGATCCAAAATCTCGAAATCAAAATGGAATCACAGATAAATAGCCTGGAGACAAGGATTGAGAAGATGCAAGAAAGGTTTAACAAGGACCTAGAAGAAATAAAAAAGAGTCAAAATATAATGAATAACGCAATAAATGAGATCAGAAACACTCTGGAGGCAACAAATATTAGAATAACAGAGGCAGAAGATAGGATTAGCGAAATAGAAGATAGAATGGTAGAAATAAATGAATCAGAGAGGAAACAAAAAAAACGAATTAAAAGAAACGAGGACAATCTCAGAGACCTCCAGGAAAATATGAAATGCTCCAACATTCGAATTATAGGAGTCCCAGAAGAAGAAGACAGAAAGAAAGATCATGAGAAAATCTTTGAGGAGATAATAGTTGAAAACTTCCCTAAAATGGGGAAGGAAATAATCACCCAAGTCCAAGAAAGACAGAGAGTTCCAAATAGGATAAACCCAAGGCGAAACACCCCAAGACACATATTAATCAAATTAACAAAGATCAAACACAAAGAACAAATATTAAAAGCAGCAAGGGAAAAACAACAAATAACACACAAGGGGATTCCCATAAGGATAACAGCTGATCTTTCAATAGAAACTCTTCAGGCCAGGAGGGAATGGCAAGACATACTTAAAGTGATGAGAGACAAGAACCTACAGCCCAGATTACTGTACCCAGCAAGGATCTCATTCAAATACGAAGGAGAAATCAAAAGCTTTACAGACAAGCAAAAGCTGAGAGAATTCAGCACTACCAAACCAGCTCTCCAACAAATTCTAAAGGATATTCTCTAGACAGGAAACACGAAAAGGGTGTATAAACCCAAACCCAAAACAATAAAGTAAATGGTAATGGGATCATACTTATCAATAATTACCTTAAATGTAAATGGGTTGAATGCCCCAACCAAAAGGCAAAGACTGGCCGAATGGATACAAAAACAAGACCCCTCTATATGCTGCTTACAAGAGACCCACCTCAAAACAAGGGACACATACAGACTGAAAGTGAAGGGCTGGAAAAAGATATACCATGCAAATAGAGACCAAAAGAAAGCAGGAGTGGCAATACTCATATCCGATAAAATAGACTTTAAAACAAAGGCTGTGAAAATAGACAAAGAAGGCCACTACATAATGATCAAAGGATCAATCCAAGAAGAAGATATAACAATTATAAATATATGTGCACCCAATATAGGAGCACCGCAATATGTAAGACGAATGCTAACAAGTATGAAAGGGGAAATCAACAATAACACAATAATAGTGGGAGACTTTAAAACCCCACTCACACCTATGGACAGATCAACTAAACAGAAAATTAACAAAGAAACGCAAACTTTAAATGATACATTAGATCAGTTAGACCTAATTGATATCTATAGGACATTTCACTCCAAAACAATGAATTTCACCTTTTTTCCAAGTGCTCATGGAACCTTCTCCAGGATAGATCACATCCTGGGCCATAAATCTAAGCTTGATAAATTCAAAAAAATCGAAATCATTCCAAGCATCTTTTCTGACCATAATGCATTAAGATTAGATCTCAATTACAGGAGAAACACTATTAAAAATTCCAACATATGGAGGTTGAACAACACACTTCTGAATAACCAACAAATCACAGAAGAAATAAAAATATGCATAGAAACTAATGAAAATGAAAACACAACAACCCAAAACCTGTGGGACACTATAAAAGCAGTGCTAAGAGGAAAGTTCATAGCAATACAGGCTTACCTCAAGAAACAAGAAAAAAAGTCAAATAAATAACCTAACTCTACAACTAAAGCAACTAGAAAAGGAAGAACTGGAGAACACCAGAGTTAGTAGAAGGAAAGAAATCTTAAAAATTAGGGCAGAAATAAATGCAAAAGAAACAAAAGAGACCATAGCAAAAATCAACAAAGCCAAAAGCTGGTTCTTTGAAAGGATAAATAAAATTGACAAACCATTAGCCAGACTCATCAAGAAGCAAAGAGAGAAAAATCAAATCAATAAAATTAGAAATGAACATGGAGAGATCACAACAGACAATACAGATATACAAAGGATCATAAGAGACTACTATGAGCAGTTGTATGCCAATAAAATGGACAACGTGGAAGAAATGGACAAATTCTTAGAAAAGTACAATTTTCCAAAACTGAACCAGGAAGAAATAGAAAATCTTAACAGACCCATCACAAGCATGGAAATTGAAACTGTAATCAGAAATCTTCCAGCAAACAAAAGCCCAGGTCCAGACAGCTTCACAGCTGAATTCTACCAAAAATTTTGAGAAGAGCTAACACCTATCCTACTCAAACTCTTCCAGAAAATTGCAGAGGAAGGTAAACTTCCAAACTCATTCTATAAGGCCACCATCACCCTAATACCAAAACCTGACAAAGATGTCACAAAAAGAGAAAACTACAGGCCAATATCACTGATGAACATAGATGCAAAAATCCTCAACAAAATTCTAGCAGTCAGAATCCAACAACACATTAAAAAGATCATACACCATGACCAAGTGGGCTTTATCCCAAGGATGAAAGGATTCTTCAATATCCGCAAATCAATCAATGTAATTCACCACATTAACAAATTGAAAAATAAAAACCATATGATTATCTCAATAGATGCAGAGAAGGCCTTTGACAAAATTCAACATCCATTTATGATAAAAACTCTCCAGAAAGCAGGAATAGGAGGAACATACCTCAACATAATAAAAGCTATATATGACAAACCCACAGCAAACATTATCCTCAATGGTGAAAAATTGAAAGCATTTCCCCTAAAGTCAGGAACAAGACAAGGGTGTCCACTTTCACCGCTACTATTCAACATAGTTCTGGAAGTTTTGGCCACAGCAATCAGAGCAGAAAAAGAAATAAAAGGAATCCAAATTGGAAAAGAAGAAGTAAAACTCTCACTGTTTGCAGATGACATGATCCTCTACATGGAAAACCCTGAAGACTCCACCAGAAAATTACTAGAGCTCATCAACGAATATAGTAAGGTTGCAGGATATAAAATCAACACACAGAAATCCCTTGCATTCCTATACACTAATAATGAGAAAGCAGAAAAAGAAATTAAGGAAACAATTCCATTCACCATTGCAATGAAAAGAATAAAATACTTAGGAATATATCTACCTAAAGAAACTAAAGACCTATATATAGAAAACTATAAAACACTGATGAAAGAAATCAAAGAGGACACTAATAGATGGAGAAATATACCATGTTCATGGATCGGAAGAATCAATATAGTGAATATGAGTATACTACCCAAAGCAATTTACAAATTCAATGCAATCCCTATCAAGCTACCAGCCATATTTTTCACAGAACTAGAACAAATAATTTCAAGATTTGTATGGAAATACAAAAAACCTCTAATTGCCAAAGCAATCTTGAGAAATAAGAATGCAACTGGAGGAATCAACTTGCCTGACTTCAGGCTCTACTACAAAGCCACAGTCATCAAGACAGTATGGTACTGGCACAAAGACAGACATATAGATCAGTGGAACAAAATAGAAAGCCCAGAGATAAATCCACACACATATGGACACCTTATCTTTCACAAAGGAGGCAAGAATATACAATGGAGTAAAGACAATCTCTTTAACAAGTGATGCTGGGAAAACTGGTCAACCACTTGTAAAAGAATGAAACTAGATCACTTTCTAACACCGCACACAAAAATAAACTCAAAATGAATTAAAGATCTAAATGTAAGACCAGAAACTATAAAACTCCTAGAGGAGAACATAGGCAAAACACTCTCAGACATAAATCACAGCAGGATCCTCTATGATCCACCTCCCAGAATTCTGGAAATAAAAGCAAAAATAAACAAATGGGATCTAATTAAAATTAAAAGCTTCTGCACAACAAAGGAAAATATAAGCAAGGTGAAAAGACAGCCTTCTAAATGGGAGAAAATAATAGCAAATGAAGCAACTCACAAACAACTAATCTCAAAAATATTCAAGGAACTCCTGCAGCTCAATTCCAGAAAAATAAATGACCCAATCAAAAAACGGGCCAAAGAACTAAATAGACATTTCTCCAAAGAAGACATACGGATGGCTAACAAACACATGAAAAGATGTTCAACATCACTCATGATTAGAGAAATGCAAATCAAAACCACAATGAGGTACCACTTCACACCAGTCAGTATGGCTGCGATCCAAAAATCTGCAACAAATAAAGGCTGGAGAGGGTGTGGAGAAAAGGGAACCCTCCTACACTGTTGGTGGGAATGCAAACTAGTGCAGCCACTATGGAGAACAGTGTGGAGATTCCTTAAAAAATTGCAAATAGAACTACCTTATGACCCAGCAATCCCACTGCTGGGCATACACACCGAGGAAACCAGAATTGAAAGAGACACATGTACCCCAATGTTCATCGCAGCACTGTTTATAATAGCCAGGACATGGAAACAACCTAGAAGTCCATCAGCAGATGAATGGATAAGAAAGCTGTGGTACATATACACAATGGAGTATTACTCAGCCGTTAAAAAGAATTCATTTGAATCAGTTCTGATGAGATGGATGAAACTGGAGCCGATTATACAGAGTGAAGTAAGCCAGAAAGAAAAACACCAATACAGTATACTAACACATATATATGGAATTTAGAAAGATGGCAATGACGACCCTGTATGCAAGACAGCAAAAAAGACACAGATGTGTATAACGGACTTTTGGACTCAGAGGGAGAGGGAGAGGGTGGGATGATTTGGGAGAATGGCATTCTAACATGTATACTATCATGTAAGAATCGAATCGCCAGTCTATGTCTGATGCAGGATACAGCATGCTTGGGGCTGGTGCATGGGGATGACCCAGAGAGATGTAAAATGTTTCACACAAAGTCTGGAAAAAAATGAGTGAGTGATAGTTGCTCAGTCATGCCTGACTCTTTGCAAACCTATGGACTGTAGTCTGCCAGGTTCCTCTGTCCATGGAATTCTCCAGGCAAGATTACTGGAGTGGGTTGCCATTTCCTTCTCCAAAATGAATTGACTTACCTCCTAGATATAATAAAATTAATACTGTTATTATCAATGTGATAATCTTTAGGACTCTGTTCTATTCAGATTTCAGTTGGAGGGATTATCTCTGATCTCACACACAGACGTACATCAGTTCAGTCCAGTTCACTTCAGTTCAGTTGCTCAGTCGTTTCCGACTTTGCGACTCCATGAATCGCAGCACGCCAGGCCTCCCTGTCCATCACCAACTCCAGGAGTTCCCTCAGTCTCACGTCCATCGAGTCCATGATGCCATCCAGCCATGTCATTCTCTGTCGTCCCTTTCCCCTCCTGCCCCCAATCCCTCCCAGCATCAGAGTCTTTTCCAATGAGTCAAGTCATTGGCCAAAGTACTGGAGTTTCAGCTTTAGCATCATTCCTTCCAAAGAAACTGCAGGGCTGATCTTCAGAATGGACTGGTTGGATCTCCAAGGGACTCTCAAAGAGTTTTCTCCAGTTCTTCAGCGCTCAGCCTTCTTCACAGTCCAACTCTCACATCCATACATGACCACAGGAAAAACCATAGCCTCGACTAGACGGACCTTAGTCAGCAAAGTAATGTCTCTGCTTTTGAATGTTATCTAGGTTGGTCATAACTTTTCTTCCAAAGAGTAAACGTCTTTTAATTTCATGGCTACAGTCACTATCTGCAGTAACTTTGGAGCCCCCAAAAATAAAGTCTGGCACTGTTTCCACTGTTTCCCCATCTATTTCCCATGAAATGATGGGACCAGATGCCATGATCTTCGTTTTCTGAATGTTGAGCTTTAAGCCAACTTTTTCACTTTCCACTTTCACTTTCATCAAGAGGTTTTTTAGTTCCTCTTCACTTTCTGCCATAAGGGTGGTGTCATCTGCATATCTGAGGTTATTGATATTTCTTCCAACAGTCTTGATTCCAGCTTGTGTTTACATATATATGTATGCATATATGTGTGTGTGTGTGTGTACATATATATATATATATATATATATATATATGTGGGTGTGTATGTGTATATATTGAGAAAAGAAAAAAATTAGGAGCATTGGAAGAAATTCATTGGAAGTTATGTTTAAAGTCATTTAAAAATTAAAATGTATAGCAGATTTATTCAAACATAAATGAGGTTTCTTAAGAAATAATTATTTTATTTTCACAAAAATGTGTTCTATCATAACCTAGAAAACCTCTTGACATAAGTCACATGCATCTGGTGAAATTGCATTAAACGGTCTGTAATTTCACTTCCTATTTTGAGATTCTACAATAATACGGCTGCTCTGATTAGAGAATGAATGAGCTATCCTGTCTTCACTCCATTTTCCCTTTCTTTTTCATCCCCTTTAATGACTTCTTATAACACTGAAACAGTTGAGACACTGTATTGTTTTTGACATCTACCAACCTGGGAGTAGAATGGGAAGTAAGTATGAAAGTAGAAAGTGATGACTGGTGCTGTGCTGTATTCTTATCTATGCACCAAAGTCTGTTGTCCATCTTCTTGTGTTTACAGCTGGTGGGTTATTTGGGTTGGAATGCTAGTTTAGAATTCCTGTTTATGTAAGAAAAATATAGTCAAAGTGTAGATGACAAGGACAATATAAGGGAATTTAGTAACATGGATTATTCAGGGACAAGCAGCAGATTAATTTTTAAGATATTAACTTCAAGCATTTGTTTTCTTAATTCCTGATAGTGAATTATGAGAAAAGTAGCTTCTGCTCTTTGGGTCTCAGTTTTCTTTTGTGACATGGGAGGAATTATTCCAGATGGGCTCTAAATTTCTTTAAATCTCTAATATCTATGAGTGTATCGTACATGTATGAAGTCTTACAAACCATCTTATCTCAAATTTTTATTGATAATTTTTATTTATTTAAACTAACTTGAAAAGGAAGACTCAGTTCAGTTCAGTTCAGTTGCTCAGTCGTGTCCGACTTTTTGTGACCCCATGAATTGCAGCACGCCAAGGCCTCCTTGTCCATCACCAACTCCCAGAGTTCACTCAGACTCACGTCCATCGAGTCCGTGATGCCATCCAGCCATCTCATCCTCTGTCGTCCCCTTCTCCTCCTGCCTCCAATCCCTCCCAGCATCAGAGTCTTTTCCAGTGAGTCAACTCTTCCCATGAGGTGGCCAAAGTACTGGAGTTTCAGCTTTAGCATCATTCCTTCCAAAGAAATCCCAGGGCTGATCTCCTTCAGAATGGACTGGTTGGATCTCCTTGCAGTCCAAGGGACTCTCAAGACCCTTCTCAACACCACAGTTCAAAAGCATCAATTCTTCAGTGCTCAGCCTTCTTCACAGTCCAACTCTCACATCCATACATGACCACAGAAAAAACCATAGCCTTGACTAGACGGACCTTAGTCGGAAAAGCAAGAATATTCAGTAGTAAATATCTGAAATAATTTTAACTGATACAAGCTTAGTTTAGTGACATGGCAATTTAGCTTTTATTTTCAGTGTAGGTTTTCAATGTAGCCAATCCCAATAATGATATTCCCCTGTATGTCTTCTATCGTTTTAATGGTGTGCATATAACTACAAAGAATTTAATATGCTCCTGGATATTATGAAGTAAACCATGTAAGAGCAATTATATTCATATACAATAAAAGATAATAGGCATTCACCTGACATTTTATTTCTGTACAATCTTATTAATTTCTCTCTTTCAGAATTGAAATAAAATATTCATGTATCTCAGTGTAACAAACTGTTTCTCATTTCTTTTATCTCCTCTCAATGTTCTTTTCTTTTTACAACTGTTGAGTGTTTTTTCCATCTTGACTTGCCAAACCAATTTATATATATTCTTTCCTTTCAGAAGCAATAAATGATTATATGATAATTGTAGAAAATTAATAAAATTGCAACTCTACAAATATTAAGGCCAGATTAATTGTAATCTATCAAGAAAGCTCTGTTAACATCTTTGGATTTCTTCCACTGGAACCTATTAAATCAGGCCAGTGACATAATCTGACATGTTAAATCAATTCAGTTTGGTTGCTGTATGCAGAGTACAATGCAAGGGCAAGAGTAGAAACAGGGAGATCAGTTAGGAGGCTATTAAACAGAGGAGGCAGAATATATGTTTTGACCTAGGATGGTAACAACAAAACTGCAGAGAAATGGTTAAATGAAAGGGAACTATAATTTAAATAGCCAGAAGAATTTGATAATGGAATGAATGTGGGATATTAAAAAAAAAGGAGGGATAAAATTATGATCCTGAGCAAATGAAAGGATAATGAAACCATTTACTGAAGTGTAGAAAGCTAGGGAGGAGTTAGATTGACTTCTGCTTTGGATATGACAAGTTTGAGATGCCTAATAAATATCTAGGTAAAGATTACATTGCTAGTTGGATAAACAGGTTGAGTGCAAGGGACTTATTCAGGCTGGAAATATGATTTTAGTGATCTCCCTAGAAATACTTATTCTACTAAAAATTTAGAGAGAACTAACACGTATCCTACTCAGACTTTTCCAGAAAATTGAAGAGGAAGGTAAACTGCCAAATGAATTCTAAGAGGCCATCATCACCCTAATACCCAAACCAGACAAAGATGCCAATATTACTGATGAACATAGATGCAAAAATCCTCACAAAATTCCAGCAAATAGAACCCAAGAAAATATAAAAAAGATTATACATCATGCTGCTGCTGCTGCTAAGACGCTTCAGTCATGTCTGACTCTGTGCAACCCCATAGATGGCAACCCACCAGGCTCCCCTGTCCCTGGGATTCTCCAGGCAAGAACTGTGGAGTGGGTTGCCATTTCTTTTTCCAATGCATGAAAGTGAAAAGTCAAAATGAAGTCACTCAGTTAACTGGTAGCGACTCCATGGACTGCAGCCTACCAGGCTTCTCTGTTCATGAGATTTTTCTAGGCAAGAGTGCTGGAGTGGCTTACCATTGCCATCTCTGCATATATTGTGACCAGGGCTTTATCCCAGGAATGCAAGGATTCTTCAATATTCACAAATCAATCAATGTGATACAGCACATTAACTGAAAGATAAAAATGATATGATTATCTCAATAGACACAGAGAAAGCCTTTGACAAAATTCAACATCCATATATGATGAAAACTTTCCAGAAAGCAGGCATAGAAGGAACATACCTCAATATAATTAAAGCCATATATGATAAACTCACAGCAAACATTGTCCTCAGTGGTGAAAAACTGAAAATATTTCCCCTAAAGTCAGGAACGAGACAAGGGTGCCCACTCTCACCACTACTATTCAACATAGTTTTTGATGTTTTAGCCATAACAATCAGAGAAGAAAAAGGAATAAAAGGAATCCAGATTGGAAAAGAAGTAAAACTCTCACTGTTTGCAGATGACATGATCCTCTACATAGAAAACCCTAAAGACTCCACCAGAAAATTACTAGAGCTAATCAATGAATGTAGTAAAATTGCAAGATATAAAATCAACACACAGAAATCCCTTGCATTCCTATACAATAACAATGAGAAAACAGAAAGAGAAATTAAGGAAACACTCCTATTCACCATTGAGACAAAAATAATAAAATAGGAATAAATCGACCTAAAGAAACAAAAGACCTATACATAGAAAACTATAAGACACTGATGAAAGAAATCAAAGATGACACAAATAGATGGACAAATATATCCTGTTCATGGATCGGAAGAATCAGTATAGTGAAAATGAGTATACTACCGAAAGCAATCTATAGATTCAATGAAATCCTTATCAAGTGACCAACAGCATTTTTCACTGAACTAGAACAAATAATTTCACAATTTCTATGGAAATACAAAAAACCTCAAATAGCCAAAACAATTTTGAGAAAGAAGAAAGGAACTGGAAGAATCAACCTGTCTGACTTCAGACTATACTACAAAGCTACAGTCATTAAGACAGTATGATACTGGCACAAAGACAGAAATATAGATCAATGGAACAAAATAGAAAGCCCAGAGATAAATCCATGCACCTATGGACACCTTATGTTTGACAAAGGAGGCAGGAATATACAATGGAGAAAAGACAATCTCTTTAACAAGTGGTGCTGGAAAAACTGGTCAACCACCTGTAAAAGAATGAAACTAGAACACTTTCTAACACCATACACAAAAATAAACTCAAATTGGATTAAAGATTTAAATATAAGGCCAGAAACTATAAAACTCCTAGAGGAAAGCATAGGCAAAACACTCTCTGATATAAATCACAGCAGAATCCTCTATGACCCACCTCCCAGAGTAATGGAAATAAAAGCAAAAATAAACAAATGGGACCTAGTTAAAATTAAAAGCTTTTGCACAATGAATGAAACTATAAGCAAGGTGTAAAGATAGCCTTCAGAATGGGATAAAATAATAGCAAATGAAGCAACGGACAAAGAATTAATCTAAAAAATATACAAGAAGCTTATGCAGCTAAATTCCAGAATAACACCCAATCAAACAATGGGCCAAAGAACTAAACAGAGATTTCTCCAAAGAATACATACAGATGGCTAACAAACACATGAAAAAATATTCAACATCACTCATTATCAGAGAAATGCAAATCAAATCCACAATGAGGTACCATCTCATGCCGGTCAGAATGGCTGTTATCAAAAAGTCTACAAAAATAAATGCTGGAAAGGGTGCAGAGAAAAGGAAACCATCTTACACTGTTGTGGGAATGCAAACTAGACAGCCCCTATGGACAAGAGTGTGAAGATTCCTTAAAAGAGTGGAAATAGAACTGCCATGCTTCTTCTGCTGCTGCTGTCAATTCAGTCGTGTCCGACTCTGTGCAACACCATAGATGGCAGCCTACCAGGCTTCCCCGTCCCTAGGATTCTCCAGGCAAGAACACTGGAGTGGGTTACCATTTCTTTCTCCAAAGCAAGAAAGTAAAAAGTGAAAGTGAAGTCACTCAGTAGTGTCCAACTCGTAGCGGCTCCATGAACTGCAGCCTACCAGGCTCCTCCATCCATAGGATTTTCCAGGCAAGAGTACTGGAGTGGAGTGCCTTTGCCTTCTCTATAGAACTGCCATACAACCCAGCACTCCCACTGCTGGGCATACATACTGAGGAAATCAAAATTGAAAGAGACACGTATACCCCATTGTTCATCACAGCACTGTTTACAATATCCAGGACATGGAAGCAGCCTAGATGTTCATTGGCAGATGAATGGATAAGAATCTGTGGTACATATACACAATGGAATATTACTCAGCTATTAAAAAGAACACATTTGAATCAGTTCTAATGAGGTGGATGAAACAGGATCCTATTATACACAGTGAAGAAACTCAAAAAGAAAAATACCAATACAGTATATTAATGCATATATATGGAATTTAGAAAGATGGTAAAGATGAACCTAAATGCGAGACAGAAAAAAGACCCAGATTAAAAAAATAGACTTTGGACTCTGTGGGAGAAGGAGAGGATAGAATGATTTGAGACAATATTATTGAAACATGTCTATTCAGTTCACTTCAGTCACTCAGTCATGTCTGACTCTTTGCGACTCCATGAACTGCAGCACACCAAGCCTCCCTGTCCATCACCAACTCCCGGAGTTCACTCAGACTCACGTCCATTGAGTCAGTTGTGCCATCCAGCCATCTCATCCTCTGTCGTTCTCTTCTCCTCCTGCCCCCAATCCCTCCCAGCATCAAAATCTTTTCCAACGAGTCAACTCTTTGCATGAGGTGGCCAAAGTACTGGAGTTTCAGGTTTAGCATCATCCTTCCAAAGAAATCCCAGGGCTGATCTCCTTCAGAATGGACTGGTTGGATCTCCTTGCAGTCCAAGGGACTCTCAAGAGTCTTCTTCAACACCACAGTTCAAAAGCATCAGTTCTTCAGTGCTCAGCTTTTATCAATTCTTCGGCGCTCAGCTTTCTTCACAGTCCAACTCTCACATCCGTACATCACCACTGGAAAAACTGTCGCCTTGACTAGATGGACCTTTGTTGGCAAAGTAATGTCTCTGCTTTTCAATATGCTATCTAGGTTGGTCATAACTTTTCTTCCAAGGAGTAAGTGTCTTTTAATTTCATGGCTGCAGTCACCATCTGCAGTGATTTTGGAGCCCCCCAAAATAAAGTCTGACACTGTTTTCATGTTTCCCCATCTATTTCCCATGAAGTGACGGGATCAGATGCCATGATCTTCATTTTCTGAATGTTGAGCTTTAAGTCAGTTCAGTTCAGTTCAGAAGCCCAGTCGTGTCCGACTCTTTCCGACCCCATGAATCACAGCATGCCAGGCCTCCATGTCCATCACCAACTCCTGGAGTTCACTCAGACTCATGTCCATCGAGTCCACAATGCCATCCAGCCATCTCATCCTCGGTCGTCCCATTCTCCTCCTGCCCCCAATCCCTCCCAGCATCAGAGTCTTTTCCAATGAGTCAACTCTTTGCATGATGTGGCCAAAGTACTGGAGTTTCAGCTTTAGCATCATTCCTTCCAAAGAAATCCCAGGGTTGATCTCTTTCAGAATGGACTGGTTGGATCTCCTTGCAGTCCAAGGGACTCTCAAGAGTCTTCTCCAACACCACAGTTCAAAAACATCAATTCTTTGGCACTCAGCCTTCTTGACAGTCCAACTCTCACATCAGTACATTACCACAGGAAAAGCCATAGCCTTGACTAGACGGACCTTAGTTGGCAAAGTAATATCTCTGTTTTTGAATATACTATCTAGGTTGGTCATAACTTTTCTTTCAAGGAGTAAGCATCTTTTAATTTCATGGCTGCAGTCAGCATCTGCAGTGATTTTGGAGCCCAAAAAATTAAAGCCTGACACTGTTTCTACTGTTTCCCCATCTATTTCCCATGAAGTGATGGGACCAGATGCCATGATCGTCGTTTTATGAATGTTGAGCTTTAAGCCAACTTTTTCACTCTCCACTTTCACTTTCACCAAGAGGCTTTTTAGCTCCTCTTCACTTTCTGCCATAAGGGTGGTGTCATCTGCATATCTGAGGTTATTGATATTTCTCCCGGCAATCTTGATTCCAGCTTGTGTTTCTTCCAGTCCAGTGTTTCTCATGATGTAGTCTGCATAGAAGTTAAATAAGCAGGGTGACAATATACAGCTTTAACATACTCCTTTTCCTATTTGGAACCAGTCTGTTGTTCCATGTCTAGTTCTAACTGTTGCTTCCTGACCTGCATACAGATTTCTCAAGAGGCAGGTCAGGTGCTCTGGTATTCCCATCTCTCTCAGAATTTTCCACAGTTTATTGTGATCCACACAGTCAAAGGCTTTGGCATAGTCAATAAAGTAGAAATAGATATTTTTCTGGAACTCTCTTGCTTTTCCCAAGATCCAGCAGATGTTGGCAATTTGATCTCTGGTTCCTCTGCCTTTTCTAAAACCAGCTTGAACATCAGGGAGTTCACGGTTTACGTACTGCTGAAGCCTGACTTGGAGAATTTGAGCATGGGCGGCTACGAGTCAGCACACTAAGCACAGCCAAGAGGAGCTACCCCCATGTCTGAGGTCAGGGGCAGCGGCCTAGGGTGCCAGGCTCCGACAGCCCAGGAACAGCTGAGAGGAGCTATCCTGCATCCGAAGTCAGGGGCAGTGGCCAAGAGGAGCTAGCCCGTTTTTGAGGTCAGTGGCGGCCAGGAGGAGTCACCCGGGGTCCGAGGTCAGGGCAGCGGCCAGGAGGAGCTACCCCGTGTCCAAGGCCAGTGGTGGCCGGGAAGCGACACCCTGCGTCTGAGGTCAGGGGCGGCTGGGAGAAGCCACCTTGTGCCCGAGGCCAGGGGCAGTGACCCTGAGGAGCCACCCCGAGCCCGAGGCCAGAGGCGGCAGCTGGGAGGAGCCACCCACGCCCGAGGCCAGGGCCCTCAGCTAGGAGGAGCAACTGGAGGAAAAGTGGCTGAGCAGGCACAGGAGGGCCTAGAGGAGCTATCCCACGTTGAAGGTCAGGAGCGGCGGTGGTAAGGAGATACCCCTTGTCCAAGGAAAGGAACAGTGACTGTGCTTTGCTGGAGCAGCCGTGAAGAGATACCCCACGCCCAGGGTAAGAGAAACCCAAGCAAGATGGTAGGTGTTGCAAGACGGCATCAGAGGGCTGACACACTGAAACCATACTCACAGAAAACTAGTCAATCTAATCACACTGGGACCACAGCCTTGTCTAACTCAATGAAACCAAGCCATGCCTGTGGGGCAACCTAAGATGGGCGGGTCATGGTGGACAGGTCTGACAGAATGTGGTCCACTGGAGAAGGGAATGGCAAGCCACTTCAGTATTCTTGCCTTGAGAACCCCATGAACAGTATGATAAGGCAAAATGATAGGATACCAAAAGAGGAACTCCCCAGGTCATTAGGTGCCCAATATGCTACTGGAGATCAGTGGAGAAATAACTCCAGAAAGAATGAAGGGATGGAGCCAAAACAAAAACAATACCCAGCTGTGGATGTGACTGGTGATAGAAGCAAGATCCGATGCTGTAAAGAGTAATATTGCATAGGAACCTGGAATGTCAGGTCCATGAATCAAGGCAAATTGGAACTGGTCAAACAAGAGATGGCAAGAGTGAACGTCGACATTCTAGGAATCAGCGAACTAAAATGAACTGGAATGGGTGACTTTAACTCAGATGACCATAATATCTACTACTGCAGGCAGGAATCCCTCAGAAGAAATGGAGTAGCCATCATGGTCAACAAAAGAGTCTGAAAGGCAGTACTTGGATGCAATCTCAAAAACGACAGAATGATCTGTGTTCATCTCCAAAGCAAACCATTCAATATCATGGTAATCCAAGTCTATGCCCCAACCAGTAACGCTGAAGAAACTGAAGTTGAACGGTTTTATGAAGACCTACAAGACCTTTTAGAACTAACACCCAAAAAAGATGTCCTTTTCATTCTAGGGGACTGGAATGCAAAACTAGGAAGTCAAGAAACACCTGGAGTAACAGGCAAATTTGGCCATGGAATCTGGAATGAAGCAGGGCAAAGACTAATAGAGTTTTGCCAAGAAAATGCACTGGTTGTAGCAAACACCCTCTTCCAACAACACAAGAGAAGACTCTACACATGGACATCACCAGATGGTGAACACCGAAATCAGATTGATTATATTCTTTGCAGCCAAAGATGGAGAAACTCTATACAGTCAACAAAAACAAGACCAGGAGCTGACTGTGGCTCAGGTCATGAACTACTTATTGCCAAATTCAGAATGAAATTGAAGAAAGTAGGGAAAACCGCTAGACCATTCAGGTATGACCTAAATCAAATACCTTGTGATTATGCAGTGGAAGTGAGAAATAGATTTAAGGGCCTAGATCTGATAGATAGAGTGCCTGATGAACAATGGAATGAGGTTGGTGACATTGTACAGGAGACAGGGATCAAGACCATCCCCATGGAAAAGAAATGCAAAAAAGCAAAATGGCTGTCTGGGGAGGCCTTACAGATAGCTGTGAAAAGAAGAGAGGTGAAAAAGTAAAGGAGAAAAGGAAAGATATAAGCATCAGAATGCAGAGTTCCAAAGAATAGCAAGAAGAGATAAGAAAGCCTTCTTCAGCAATCAATGCAAAGAAATAGAGGAAACCAACAGAATGGGAAAGACTAGAGATCTCTTCAAGAAAATTAGAGATACCAAGGGAATATTTCATGCAAAGATGGGCTCGATAAAGGACAGAAATGGTATGGACCTAACAGAAGCAGAAGATATTAAGTAGAGTTGGCAAGAAAACACGGAAGAACTGTGCAAAAAAGATCTTCACGACCCAGATAATCGTGATGATGTGAACACTAATCTAGAGCCAGACATCTTGGAATGTGAAGTCAAGTGGGCGTTAGAAAGTGGGCGTTATGCCCACTATGTGCCACTATGAACAAAGCTAGCTGAGGTGATAGAATTCCAGTTCAGCTTTTCAAATTTTGGAGATGATGCTGTGAAAGTGCTGCCCTCAACATGCCAGCAAATTTGGAAAACTCAGCAGTGGCCGCAGGACTGGAAAAGGTCAGTTTTCATTCCAATCCCAAAGAAAAGCAATGCCAAAGAATGCTCAAACTACTGCACAATTGCACTCATCTCACATGCTAGTAAAGAAATGCTCAAAATTCTCCAAGCCAGGCTTCAGCAATACGTGAACCGTGAACATGTGTATTACCATATGGGAAATAGATCACCAGTCCAAGTTCAATTCATGAAACAGGGCACTCAGCACCAGTGCATTGGAATGACCCTGAAGAATGGGATGGGAAGAGTGGTGGGAGGGGGGTTCAAGATGGGGGACACATGTACACCCATGACTGATTCATGTCAGTGTATGGAAAAAAACCACCACAATACTATAAAGTAATTAGCCTCCAATTAAAATCAATGTTAATTTAAAAATAAATAAATAAAAACAGGGAGAGTAGTAAAATTGTTACTTACCTGAAACTAATTTTTAAGCAAATAAAAAAGCAAGTAGCAGAAAAAAAATGCTTAGTTATAAAAATAGAAAGTTAGGATAGAAATATGCTTCCCTCATATCTTCCTTCATAGCTCAATTGGTAAGGAATCCACCTGCAATTTTGGAGACACCAGCAAAGGGATAGGCTATCCACTACAGTATTCTTGGGCGTCCCTGTGGCTCAGCTGGTAAAGAATCCACCCACAATGTGGGAGATTGGGTTCTATCCCTAGGTTGGGAAGATCTCTTGGAGGAGGGAAAGGCTACCCGCTCCAGTAATCTGGCCTGGGTCACAAAGATTCAGACACAACTGAGTGACTTTCACTTTGAAGCATAGAAATACTTTGTTACAAAAAACATGGGTTCACTAAAGACTGAGTTTTGATAGAGAAATGAAGAGATATGAAGAGTAGTCTTGACGCTCTGCAATATTTGGAGAGAAAGAATTCAACGCAGCACACTAAAAAGTAGCACACTGTAAGATATAAGTAAAAGGGTATGGCGTTCCAGAGAGCAAGTGACATCAGTTTCCCAGATGAGACTGCAGCTGCAACAAATGGCAATGCTGAAAAGTCGTTATATTTTCCTATCTCAAACATTTTTAAAACATAATTCTTAATGTTAATAACAGTGTCTCATCATTTATCTGCACCACAATATATTTAACCAATTCCCTAAAGCTGAGATTCCATTTATTAACATGTCAATAGTCTACATGTTTCAGTAAATAAAATATAATGTAAAATTTGCTAGAAACACAAGCAATAGAGGGGAGATAAAAGATAGAAAAAGAATGATGATTAAAACAAAACAAAACAAAAGCAAAAAACTCTCTATTTCTCTCCAGCACATATCTAAGAGAAAAATTCTGTATATCAGGATAGATATAGGCTTAAATTTACATATAAGAAACTGGCAAAAATTTTCCCCCATGGTTGTACTGTTTTTCATACTCCCACAGGACTAACTTCCTGCTAAGCTTCTCCACATGCCTGCCAACACTTGATATTAATATTTTAAAATTCTAGTCATACTAGTGGCCCTGTAGTGACATTTAATTATTGTTTTAATTTGCCTCTAAAACCAGTAATCCTTAATAATTTCTCAAATGTCTGTTGGTCATTTTTAAGTCTTTTTAGGCAAATTGTTTTTTCTTATTCTTTGACCCAATTTCAATCAGAAATTTGTCTTTTTTCTTTTTCATTTTTTTTTGGCCTTGTCACATGGCATGTAGGATTCTAATTCCCTGAGCAGTTATTGAACCACACCCCCTTTGTTGGAACTGGGAAGTTTTAACCACTTGATCACCAGTAAATCCCAGAAATTTATCTTTTAATTGATGTATTTATATACTCTGGAAATAAGTTCTGTCAGACACAGGTATTGCAAATATATTTTCCCAAGCTTTATTTTGGTATTGATTCTATCATCAGTGTTTCTTGTTTGCATAAGTTTATTTTAATGAAGCATAATTTATCAGTTTTGATCTTCATAATTATATAACTGTTTGTATTCTAAGAAATATTTATCATCCATGGTCATAAAGACATTTTCCCTTCCTAGTTTTCTGAGAATTTTTAAAGTTTATTTTGAATGGATACCAGATTTTATAATTATTTACAAAATTTTCGTGGGAGATTTTAATTTAAAAATCTGTGTCCATTGAAATTATTATATCATTCCCCTTTATTTTGTTAATTTTAATTGCAATGATGTTTCTATGTACAATCTTGCATTTCTGGATTTGCTTTGTTAATATTTTCTTAAAGATTTTTGCTTTCCTGTAAATAACTATTCAGTTCAGTTCAGTTCAGTCACTCAGTCGTGTCCGACTCCTTGCAATCCCATGAATCGCAGCACGCCAGGCCTCCCTTTACACCACCAACTCCCAGAGTTCACTCAGACTCACGTTCTTCGAGTCCATGATGCCATCCAGCCATCTCATCCTCTGTCGTCCCCTTCTCCTCCTGCCCCCAATCCTTCCCAGCATCAGAGTCTTTTCCAATGAGTCAAGTCTTCACATGAGGTGGATGATGTGGAATTGTCTCCTGTTGTAGTGCTCTTGCCTGTGTTTAGATTTGAGATTTTGTTGACTTCATAACATGATTTGGGAAGTGTTTCTTCTACTTTCTGAAATAATTTGTCTAATATTAGTATAGTTTATTCCTTAATTATTTGAGATAATTTATGAGAGAGGCCATCTATGCATAAAGGTTTTGTTGTGAAAAGATGTTAACGGTTAATTCAATTTTTTGAACAGCTTTTTTCCTTTCTTCCTTATTTAAAAGTTTTCCTTTTAAATGTAGATTTAAATATTGCCGGTTTTAATTTGCTAATTTTCCTTTATCTATAAATAGGTCCATTTCATCTCAGGTTGTTGAATTTACTGACAAAAATAGTTTATGTGTCTAGAAACTATTGGGAAATCTTTTATTTGACATCTGTTTTTAGCAATGCTTTTTCTATTTAGTCAAGTCAGTAGTTGATCAACTATATTGATTATTTGAAAACACTAAATGCTTAATTTTGTTAATTTCTCTGATGCTGGTATGCTTTTACTTCAATTATTTCAACCATTATCATTGCTCTTTCCTTCTTCCTGCATACTTTTCTAATGATTTGGTCTTCTTTTGTAATTTCTCCAAGTGAAAGTTTAGATCATTGATTTAATTATTTTAACAAACATTCCCTGAAGAAGGAAATGGCAAGTCACTCCAGTATTCTTGCCTGGAAAATTCCATGGACAGAGGAGCCTGGCAGGCTACATACAGTTCATGGGGTCACAAAAGAGTCAGACATGACTTAGCAACTAAAAAACAACAATAAACATGCAAAGCTATTCTATTTCTCTAAGCACTTGTTTTAGATGCATCACACAAATTTTGGTAATGTGTTTTTAGTTTCATTGACTTTGAAATAATATATAATTTCCTGTGTAAAGTCTTAGACGTAAGGATTATATAGTAAATATTGGCTAATTTCTGAATATTTGGAGATTTTCCCACAAAATTTTAAATTCAGTTCTAATTTAGTTGTATTTATTGTTGTCCCAGAAAACTAATCTAGTCACATGGACCATAGCCTTGTCTAACTCAATGAAAAAGTGACTGTTGTCACAGCACCTACTCTGAATGATATGAATTATTTGAAATTTATTGAGACTTGTTTTATGCACATAAAATAATCTATATTTTGAAGTACTTGGGTGTAGTATTATTTACATGCTAATTGCTTATTTATTAAGTCAAATATATTTCACTATTTGACGAATTGCTCTTGTCTATTGTTCCATCAATTAAGAGGAAGAGTTATTAACATTTTCCATAATTATTGCTGAATTTTTATATGGCTTTGTTAGTTTTATTTCATCTTTTTTTTGAGTCTCCAAGGTTGCTAAGTGGTAAAGAGTCCCTCTGCCAATATAGGAGACATAGGAGATGTGGATTCCATGCTTGGGTCAGGAAGATCCCCTAAAAGAAGAAATGGCACCCACTTCAGTGGCTCAGAGGGTAAAGTGTCTGCCTACAATGCAGGAGACGCAGGTTCAATCCCTGGGTCGGGAAGATCCCCGGGAGAAGGGAATGGCAACCCACTCCAGTACTCTTGCCTGGAAAATCCCATGGACTGAGAAATCTGGTAGGCTACAGTCCATGGGGTCGCAGAGAGTCGGACACGACTGAGCAACTTCACTTCACTTCAGTATTCTTGACTGGAAAATACCATGGACAGAGGGTCTGGCAAGCTATACTCCATGGGGTTGCAAAGAGTCAAACATGACTTAGTGACTAAACAGCATTTGTCATTATGAAATATCCTTAGTAATACTACTTCTCTTTAAATATTTTTCTTTAAAATCACTTTAAACCATTATTTTTAATTTTCACTTTTTAAATATAGTAGAAAATTTCTGTCTTTCAATTGAAGTATTTGGTTTATTTACATTGAATGTAATTATTAACATGTTTGGACCTATTTTCCTATTTGTTATTTGTTTGCTCTTTGTCCCATTTTTCTCCCTTCCTGATTTTTGTGTTATGTGAAAGCTTTTGGTATTTATTTTCTGTAACAACTTTTTAGTTGAGTATGTTAATTAATTCATTTTTATTTTATTATTTTATCTAGAGATTACACTATATCATCATTACTTTCAATAATACATCATTATTTACTTTGAAATGAAATCAAACAAATATATATTATAATAAACTTACAAAAGTATAGTTTTATTTTACTTTCCATTCTTTTTCCTCTTTCGTTGTGTAGTTGACTGTTCATATATTATAAACTCCACAGTACATCATCATTATTCTTATATATTCAGTTATCCTTTAACGAGATTAATGTTAAAAAAAAGCCCAGATCATTAATAATCATGTATTAGCTCTTTCCAGTGATCTCTGTTTTTCTATAGATTCAAGTTTTCTATAAGGCATTTTGCTTGCTCAAGCCTAAAGAACTTCTTTTAAAATATCTCCTGTTGTAATGACTTACATGGGGAAAGAATCTAAAAAAGAGTAGATATATGTATATATGTATATATATATAACAGATACACTTTGTTGTACAGCTGAAACTAACACAACATTGTAGATCAACTATACCCCAGTAAAAATTAAAAAAATAAAATATCTCCTAGTATAGTTCTAATAATGACAAAAATTTTCTTAGCTTATGTTCCCAGAATAATTTCTAAGTAAGTAGTATCCTTATATTCTTTGAGATAAGAGTTCACAGGGGTCGCTTTTTGAGAATAGTGCCCTTGTATAAAAGCAGTTTAAACCATTCTCTTTTTTATAGTGGCACCAGGAAAGACAATGACTCTGCTAAGTTCTATTACAAATAATACTGTGTTTGTTAAAGATCATTATGTGTCCTCTTTCTCTTTCACTGAATAATAGTAATTTGAAAAGAAGCATATGAAGCATGGAAAGTGAAAAAATGGTTATATTTTATATGTAGGAAGTATTTTAGACATTTAAGAATTACAATTCTATTGACTTTTAATCTTTCATTACATATAACCTTTTTTCTAGTGTTTTTCATTGTTATCTCATAATTTATTAAATATTCATTTTGTAGGTTTTTGTTTTCCAGCTATGAATAGAGGGAAATATCATTCCTATTCTTTCAAGCTGTTGATAGTTCTAAAAATTAATTTTTATATACTATTCATTTTTACAAGAGTATTTTTATTTGAGGAAATAAAAGGATTAAAATTTCTTGCAGTTGCCATATGTTAAAAAAAATACTCTGCAAAAGTACATTTATTTAAAAAAATCTACATATCTGGTTCCTATAGTGTATTTTCTACTGCATTTACCACATATTTCTTAAACCTGTCAGACCAGGAATGCTATTCAAAGATATAGAATTAGCTGACTCACTAAAGCTAGTGGTTAAATTTCCTTAGCTCTTGTTAAGTCATTATGTTACAAAATGTAGAACCACAAAAAATAAACATTTATTTGTAGTCATAATAACTGCCGGCTCTACCGTGACTTCTAATCGAGTATATAATTAACTAAAATAACAAGCTCACAAATATGTATTTGCACTACAATTTTTGCTAGGTGCAAGCTGTTAAAGTGCAAATTTTCATGCTGTTGCAAATCGTGTTAATATTAAATATATCTGGCACTTTTCACCCCTATTAAGAAAAATAAGTAAACATTCAAAAATATTGAGGCATTCATAAAATTTTCCTTGTCAAGAGATTCCTGTATCTTCTACTGAAAGGCTAGACATTTATTCTCAATAATTCTTCCCCTTTTAATCCCAAGGAATTTCCTTTGTAAGTGATTAGATTGAAGTAATGTGTTTTGTCAGTTCATATATTTGTTCACTTACTTTAAAATTCCTATTTATGAAAACAGTTTATGAATTTAGTTAACCACAATAGTTACTGCCACTCTAGCAATGAGTGTTCTCCAAAATGAAGATTAAAAGCCTTTAATAAGTAATGTGGGAATAAAATTTTTTTCAAAGGATCTGAAGAATTAAGAGTATTGGCCATATCTTAGCCTTTGCCTGACACACAATTTTTGAAAAACAATGGCCACCAATTTTTCAAAATAATTATTATATTACTTTTTATTATAGTAGACAAGTTTTTGCAGTGGCTTCCCACTCTAATACTGAAAGTAAGATGATACCTCACTTATTATTTGTTGTCAGTACTTTATATGTGCAGTTAAATGCTGTAAGGATTTAGTTAATGCCAATCTTTTTGCTATTGTTTCACCTACAGCAAGTTTATAATGACTGTTAGCTTCCTTCTCCTTTCCTTTTCCTTTATCCACTCCCTCCTTCTCCTCTCATCTTATTATCTCACGTCTCATTTACAATACTTTGACTTTATTATTGTGTACTATCCAAGAATTAATATAGTAAGACTAACATCCATTATTTAATCAGATGATATTGTGCCTTTATATATCTGATAAATGATTTATATAATCCTTTGTATTAACATCTGTTCAGTGGATGAGGTTGGTGAGTAATTAATTAGCATACTTAGGGTCACATGGGAAATTAACAATGAGCATCAAATTTGAATCTGATTTTATTTGATATCAAAATTATACTATTGTATTAAATTTTCTTTTAAATAACAGATTTATACATACTCAATGTAGGAAGTGAAAAAATATTCTAAATAAATAAATGAAAAGATTAAAAATTTGCTACCCCCAGACAACAAAAAAGACACAGATGTATATAACAGACTTTTTTTTTTTCTTCTTCTTCTTCTTTTTTTTTTTAATCTTTAATTCTTACATGCGTTCCCAAACATGAACCCCCCTCCCACCTCCCTCCCCATAACATATCTCTGGGTCATCCCCATGCACCAGCCCCAAACATGCTGTATCCTGCATCAGACATAGACTGGCGGTGAACATTGGGGTACATGTGTCTCTTTCAATTCTGGTTTCCTCAGTGTGTATGCCCAGCTGTGGGATTGCTGGGTCATAAGGTAGTTCTATTTGCAATTTTTAAAGGAATCTCCACACTGTTCTCCATAGTGGCTGTACTAGTTTGCATTCCCACCAACAGTGTAGGAGGGTTCCCTTTTCTCCACACCCTCTCCAGCCTTTATTTGTTGCAGATTTTTGGATCACAGCCATTCTGACTGGTGTGAAGTGGTACCTCATTGTGGTTTTGATTTGCATTTCTCTAATAATGAGTGATGTTGAACATCTTCTCATGTGTTTGTTAGCCATCCGTATGTCTTCTTTGGAGAAATGTCTATTTAGTTCTTTGGCCCATTTTTTGATTGGGTCGTTTATTTCTCTGGAATTGAGCTGCAGAAGTTGCTTGTATATTTTTGAGATTAGTTGTTTGTCAGTTGCTTCATTTGCTATTATTTTCTCCCATTCAGAAGGCTGTCTTTTCACCTTGCTTATAGTTTCCTTTGTTGTGCAGAAGCTTTTAATTTTAATTAGATCCCATTTGTTTATTTTTGCTTTTATTTCCAGAATTCTGGGAGGTGGATCATAGAGGATCCTGCTGTGATTTATGTCTGAGAGTGTTTTGCCTATGTTCTCCTCTAGGAGTTTTATAGTTTCTGGTCTTAAAGATCTTTAATCCAATTTGAGTTTATTTTTGTGTGCGGTGTTAGAAAGTGATCTAGTTTCATTCTTTTACAAGTGGTTAACCAGTTTTCCCAGCATCACTTGTTAAAGAGATTGTCTTTACTCCATTGTGTTTTTTTGCCTCCTTTGTCGAAGATAAGGTGTCCATATGTGTGTGGATTTATCTCTGGGCTTTCTATTTTGTTCCATTGATCTATATGTCTGTCTTTGTGCCAGTACCATACTGTTTTGATGACTGTGGCTTTGTAGTAGAGCCTGAAGTCAGGCAAGTTGATTCCTCCAGTTGCATTCTTATTTCTCAAGATTGCTTTGGCAATTAGAATGTATTTCCATACAAATCTTGAAATTATTTGTTCTAGTTCTGTGAAAAATATGGCTGGTAGCTTGATAGGGATTGCATTGAATTTGTAAATTGCTTTGGGTAGTATACTATTTTCACTATATTGATTCTTCTGACCCATGAACATGGTATATTCCTCCATCTATTAGTGTCCTCTTTGATTTTTTCATCAGTGTTTTATAGTTTTCTATATATAGGTCTTTAGTTTCTTTAGGTAGATATATTCCTAAGTATTTTATTCTTTTCGTTGCAATGGTGAATGGAATTGTTTCCTTAATTTCTTTTTCTACTTTCTCATTATTCGTGTATAGGAATGCAAGGGATTTCTGTGTGTTGATTTTATATCCTGAAACTTTACTATATTCATTGATTGGCTCTAGTAATTTTCTGGTGGAGTCTTTAGGGTTTTCCATGTAGAGGATCATGTCATCTGCAAACAGTGAAAGTTTTACTTCTTCTTTTCCAATTTGGATTCCTTTTCTTTCTTTTTCTGCTCTGATTGCTGTGGCCAAAACTTCCAGAACTATGTTGAATAGTAGCGGTGAAAGTGGACACCCTTGTCTTGTTCCTGACTTTAGGGGAAATGCTTTTAATTTTTCACCATTGAGGATAATGTTTGCTGTGGGTTTGTCATATATAGCTTTTATTATGTTGAGGTATGTTCCTTCTATTCCTGCTTTCTGGAGAGTTTTTATCATAAATGGATGTTGAATTTTGTCAAAGGCCTTCTCTGCATCTATTGAGATAATCATATGGTTTTTATTTTTCAATTTGTTAATGTGGTGAATTACATTAATTGATTTGCAGATATTGAAGAATCCTTGCATCCCTGGTATAAAGCCCACTTGGTCATGGTGTATGATCTTTTTAATGTGTTGTTGGATTCTGATTGCTAGGATTTTGTTAAGGATTTTTGCATCTATGTTCATCAGTGATATTGGCCTGTAGTTTTCTTTTTTGTGTGACATTTGTGTCAGGTTTTGGTATTAGGGTGATGGTGGCCTCACAGAATGAGTTTGGAAGTTTACCTTCCTCTGCAATTTTCTGGAAGAGTTTGAGTAGGATAGGTGTTAGCTCTTCTCGAAATTTTTGGTAGAATTCAGCTGTGAAGCTGTCTGGACCTGGGCTTTTGTTTGCTGGAAGATTTCTGATTACAGTTTTAATTTCCATGCTTGTGATGGGTCTGTTAAGATTTTCTATTTCTTCCTGGTTCAGTTTTGGAAAATTGTACTTTTCTAAGAATTTGTCCATTTCTTCGACGTTGTCCATTTTTATGGCATACAACTGCTGATAGTCTCTTATGATCCTTTGTATTTCTATGTTGTCCATTGTGATCTCTCCATTTTCATTTCTAATTTTATTGATTTGATTTTTCTCCCTTTGTTTCTCGATGAGTCTGGCTAATGGTCTGTCAATTTTATTTATCCTTTCAAAGAACCAGCTTTTGGCTTTGTTGATTTTTGCTATGGTCTCTTTTGTTTCTTTTGCATTTATTTCTGCCCTAATTTTTAAGATTTCTTTCCTTCTACTAACTCTGGGCTTCTCCAATTCTTCCTTTTCTAGTTGCTTTAGATGTAGAGTTAGGTTATTTATTTGACTTTTTTCTTGTTTCTTGAGGTAAGCCTGTATTGCTATGAACTTTCCTCTTAGCACTGCTTTTATAATGTCCCACAGGTTTTGGGTTGTTGTGTTTTCATTTTCATTCGTTTCTATGCATATTTTGATTTCTTTTTTGATTTCTTCTGTGATTTGTTGGTTATTCAGAAGTGTGTTGTTCAACCTCCATATGTTGGAATTTTTAATAGTTTTTCTCCTGTAATTGAGATCTAATCTTAATGCATTATGGTCAGAAAAGATGCTTGGAATGATTTCGATTTTTTTGAATTTATCAAGTTTAGATTTATGGCCCAGGATGTGATCTATCCTGGAGAAGGTTCCATGAGCACTTGAGAAAAAGGTGAAATTCATTGTTTTGGGGTGAAATGTCCTATAGATATCAATTAGGTCTAACTGATCTAATATATCATTTAAAGTTTGCGTTCTTTGTTAATTTTCTGTTTAGTTGATCTGTCCATAGGTGTGAGTGGGGTATTATTGTGTTATTGTTGATTTCCCCTTTCATACTTGTTAGCATTTGTCTTACATATTGCGGTGCTCCTATATTGGGTGCATATAAATTTATAATTGTTATATCTTCGTCTTGGATTGACCCTTTGATCATTATGTAGTGGCCTTCTTTGTCTCTTTTAACAGCCTTTATAACGGACTTTTGGACTCAGAGGGAGAGGGAGAGGGTGGGATGATTTGGGAGAATGGCATTGTAACAGGTATACTATCATGTAAGAATCGAATCGCCAGTCTATGTCCAACGCAGGATACAGCATGCTTGGTGCTGGTGCACGGTGACGACCCAGAGAGATCTTATGGGGAGGGAGGTGGAGGGGGGGGTTCAAGTTTGGGAATGCATGTACACCTGTGGTGGATTCATGTCAATGTATGGCAAAACCAATACAGTATTGTAAAGTAAAATAAAGTAAAAATAAAAATTAAAAATATATATATATATATAAATAACAAAATAAAAATAAAAATTTGCTACCCCCTTTCTCACCCCTAGTTCATTTTTGGCCTTTTACCTTTCCTGATGTTTATGTTAACTATTTCAGTATTTTTAATAATTGTTGTTCTTTGTGACATATTTGCCTAAATCATACCATATTTAGATATTACTCTACAAGTTACTTTGCTCATGTTAAACCAGAGTGAAAGTGAACATCGTGACTAACTCTTTGCGACCCCATGGACTATACAGTCCATGGAATTCTCCAGGCCAGAATACTGGAGTGGGTAAACTTTTCCTTCTCCAGGGGATCTTCCCAAACTAGTCATCAATCCCAGTTCTTCCTCATTGCAGGCTGATTCTTCACCAACTGAGCCACAAGGGAAGCCCAGCGTATTGGAGTGGGTAGTCTATCCCTTCTCCAGAGGATCTTCCTGATCCAGGAATTGAACCAGGGTCTCCTGCATCACAGGCAGATTCTTTACCAATTGAGCTATCAGGGAAGCCCTTGTTGAACCAAAGTATGTTCTAAACCTCCTTCTAGCTCAGCAGACAGGCCAGTCCCATTTGTTAGACTGATATATCATTGTTAATAGCTGTATAATTTTCCTCACTAAGATTACATATATATATATATATCTCACATTTTTAGTGCATTGTTTTCTTTATGGATATTTTTGTTATTTTTGGTTTTGTCACCATAAGCAATGCCTCAGTGTATTTATCTAGACATACATTTATATTTGCAACTTTACTCACATATTTCTAGACATTAGATTTCTAAAGGGGTATCATTTTATCAAACAATGTCTGTATTTTAATTTTTGGTTGGTATTTTCAAATTACTTTCCAAAAGGGCTAATGCTATCACACTTTGACTAACAATGTTCTGGTTCTGCATTCTTACTGTTATTCAAAATAATCACCATTTAATATTTTGTCAGTGTTATTGGAGAAGGAAATGGCAACCCACTCCAGTATTCTTGCCTGGAGAATCCCAGGGACGGGGCAGCCTGGTGGGCTGCCATCTATGGGGTCGCACAGAGTCAGACACGACTGAAGCGACTTAGCAGCAGCAGCAGCAGTATGGGAGAAACAGCATCTCATTATTGCTTCAATTTAAGGGTGAAAAAAACATTCAAGTACTTCATTGTTTTTTAGAATTTCTTGATCATATAATGCTATTTATATCTTTCACCTGGTTTTCTACTGGATTGTTTGTGTTTTCTTATCAATACATAGATAACTATCCAGAATAGATATTTTAACTTTGTTTATATTTTAATCTAGTAAATTTTTAATTTAAAAATGCCAGTTATATTTTTCTTTGTGATTTTTATGTTTCTAGTCCTCTTTTGAAGTCTATCTGTCCTAATTTAGATAAATATTCTCTAATTTTACTTTCTGAAATTGATATTCATTTCTTTATTCCCTTAATGTATTTAATTTATTCAAAAATATTTATTGATCATAAAATGTGTGTAAGGCCAAATCATGGGTTGTTGGGAACCTTGAGTGTTAAAACAAAACAATAAAAAAGTTGATAGAATTGTGATATGTGCCATAGAAAAATACAAGATGGAGAAGATGATGGGAATTAAAGTCTACAGATGTAGGTATCAGTGTCTGGGTATATTTATGAACGGAATGTTCAGGCAGTCCTCACTGAAAATAAAATTTTAACCAAGATCTGAAGTGTGTGATGTGAGATGAGCATATATTTGACAGAAGATGCTCCCAAGAAAAGCAAAGAGTTAATGCAAAACCCCTTAATCTTTTTTAAAATGTTATTGGGGTATAGTTGATTTACAATTTTGTATTAGTTTCAGGTGTACGACATATACAGTGAATCAGTTATATATACATACATATATCCACTCTTTTTTAAAGATTCTGTTCCCATATAGGCTGTTGCAGAGTATTAAATAGAGTTCCCTGTGCTATACAGTAGGTCCTTATTAGCTATTGTAGTTGTATATATGTCAGTTCAAATATTCCAGTTTATTCCCCTCCTCTGCTTACCCCTGGTAACCTTAAGTTTGTTTTCTATATCTGTAACTCTATTTTTGTTTTGTAGATAAGTTCATTTGTAACCTTTGCTTTTTAGATTCAACATACAAGCAATATCATATGATATTTGCCTTGTCTTTAAACAGGATGCTTGCTTTTTAAGGGAAAGTGGAAGGCCAGTATAGCTGAGATAGAATGAGAGAAAAATAGGAGATAAAATTAGAAAAGAGATGGGAGTTGGTGATAGCAACACTGAGGATAGAAGAGTAGGAGAAATTAAATCAATATGTACATGCCATCCTTAGAAGTTTGGCTTTAACTGTGAATGAAATGGGAAGCTATAGCACGAATTTGTGAAAAAGAAATAATTTTATTTGAGCTATAATTTTAGAGGATCATTCTCTGTGTTCTTCATGAGAATACATTTTAGAGGGACAAGAGTGAAGATAGGAAGACTGTTTAGGGGCTAGTATAATCTAAGTGAGAGATAATAGTGGCTTCTGGTAGCTCAGTTGGTAAAGAATCTGCCTGCAATGCAGGAGACCCAGGTTTGATTCCTGGGTTGGGAAGATCCCCTGGAGAAGGAAATGGCACCTCACTCCAGTATTCTTGCCTGGAGAATCCCATGGACAGAGGAGCCTGGCGGGCTACAGTCCATGGGGTCGCAAGAGTCGGGCACGACTTAGCGACTAAACCAACCAACCAACCAACAAAAAAGTAACAATGGGTGTGGCAAAAGTGGTCCTACTATGGATACATTTTAAAGATAGAACCAATAAAATTTCCTTATATTAGATTATGTGTGGCCAGGAAAACTTCTCAGCCAATACTGTAAAACCAAACCTGTTGATGAAATCTTAATAGAGACTAAAATTAGGAATGTTAAGAGTTAAAAGAGGTCTCATTTCATCGGCTACACTGATGACAGTATTCTTGATGTCCTTTGCCTATGGATTCTTCATCAATTCCTCTTTGCTCTTTGATTTTTAAGACTCCTTCAACTTGTTAACCTTTGGGCTAATTTGCTGGAGGTCAATATTAATGAAGTCTTCAACACTGTCAACTTGGTATGAATCCTTCTTTTCAAAGGCATAAACTTATCTATGATCTCAAAACCCAGATGAGCAGTTGGTCAGCAGTGGCAGGGAAGGGAAGTTAAGCACAATGCCAGGAACCCCCATCTTCTCAGAATCTGGCAAAAGAAATCCTCAATGCTACATAATGCATATATGCCATTATATTTGCATATAGCAATAGCATGTGTGTATATATATATATTTTCTGTAGCTTTTTCGTATTTTTTCTAACTCAACTGCATTGTGATCAGAGGATTATACTATATATCAATTCAAATTCTGAAATTTCGTATGTGGTTGCAAATTAAAAGGTTATTCTGCAGTTCTTGCTTAGAATGACGTAACAGCGAACACACACACACACACACACACACACAATACATTTAATATTAAGTCAAGTTTCCTAAACAGGCTGTTTAGGTCTTCTAATGACTTATTACTGATTTCATGGCTTCTGTTCTGTAGTTAAAAGAATTCTATTCAAGTTTTTTGATAGAATTATAGACTTGTCCAATTCAATATTTAATTCTTTAGACTTTTGCTTCATATGTGGTAAGCCTATGTTTGTATGTTGCAAACAAAATTAGAATTATTATGTGCCTGGCCAGTTGGTGTCTCTTTGCCACCCCATGGACTGTAGCCCAGCAGGTTCTTCTGTCTATGGGAGTATCTTGGCAGGATTATATTGGCAGCTCACTGGAGTGAATTTTCATTCCCTCCTCCAGGGGATCCTCCTACTCCAGGGTTCAAACCTGTGTCTCCTGGGGCTCCTGCATTGGCAAATGAATTCTTTACCACTGAGCCACCTGGGAATCCCAGAATTGTTATACATTCTACTAAATTGACTCTTTTATCACTGTGAAATACTCTTTTTCTCTAGAAATGCTTTTTGTCCTAATGTCTCATATTAATATTATATATGTTTTATTTTAATTGTCTTCATATGTCATCAGTTCAGTTCAGTTCAGTCGCTCAGTCATGTTTGACTCTTTGCGACCCCATGAATCTCAGAACGCCAGGCCTCCCTGTCCATCACCATCTCCCGGAGTTCACTCAGACTCATGTCCATCGAGTCCGTGATGCCATCCAGCCATCTCATCCTCGGTCGTCCCCTTCTCCTCCTGCCCCCAATCCCTCCCAGCATCAGAGTCTTTTCCAGTGAGTTAACTCATTGGCCAAAGCACTGGAGTTTCAGCTTTAGCATCATTCCTTCCAAAGAAATCCCAGGGCTGATCTCCTTCAGAATGGACTGGTTGGATCTCCGTGCAGTCCAAGGGACACTCAAGAGTCTTCTCCAACACCACAGTTCAAAAGCATCAATTCTTTTGCGCTCAGCCTTCTTCACAGTCCACCTCTTACATCCATACATGACCACAGGAAAAACCATAGCCTTGACTAGGTGGACCTTAGCTGGCAAAGTAATGTCTCTGCTTTTGAATATGCTATCTAGGTTGGTCATAACTTTTCTTCCAAGGAGTAAGCATCTTTTAATTTCATGGCTGCAGTCAGCATCTGCACTGATTTTGGAGCCCCCAAAATAAAGTCTGACACTGTTTCTACTGTTTCCCCATCTATTTCCCATGAAGTGATGGGACCAGATGCCATGATCTTTGTTGTCTGAATGTTGAGCTTTAAGCCAACTTTTTTGCTCTCCTCTTTTATTTTCATCAAGGGGCTTTTTAGCTCCTTTTCACTTTCTGCCATAAGAATGGTGTCATCTGCATATCTGAAGTGATTGATATTTCTCCCGACAATCTTGATTCCAGCTTGTGTTTCTTCCAGTCCAGCGTTTCTCATGATGTACTCTGCATAGAAGTTAAATAAGCAGGGTGACAATATACAGCCTTGATGTACTCCTTTTCCTATTTGGAACCAGTCTGTTGTTCCATGTTCAGTTCTAACTGTTGCTTCCTGACCTGCATACAGATTTCTCAAGAGGCAGGTCAGGTGCTCTGGTATTCCCATCTCTTTCAGAATTTTCCACAGTTTATTGTGATCCACACAGTCAAAGGCTTTGGCATAGTCAATAAAGCAGAAATAGATATTTTTCGGGAACTCTCTTGCTTTTTCGATGATCCAGCAGATGTTGGCAATTTGATCTCTGGTTCCTCTGACTTTTCTAAAACCAGCTTGAACTCAGGGAGTTCACGTTTCACAGCTTTCTGCATTCTTTAATTCCATCTTTTATGTATCTTACTGTTTTATAAAAAATAAACAGAACTCTGATTTTTAAAATCAAGTAAAGCAACCTTTGCATTTAGAGTTTTATCCATTTATCTGTAATGTAATCATAAATATTGAATTTTAATTTTAGTGAGGACTTTCTACTTTTATGCTTGTTATAGACTTTTTTGTTCACATATTTTCTACTTAAAATTTTTTTTTGTGTTTAACCTAGAAATTGCCACATGAATCTTGATTTATCAAAGTCTAATGACAATTAGACACTTTGCTTCTTTTAAGCACTTTTGATTACTATTTATTGCCTCTTTAGTTATATACTAGTTATGTTCGTTAATATATTTATTTGTAAGTACCGGCAATTGATTGTATATTTTCCCTTTTCTTGCTGTTTACATTTTCCTGCAAAATGCTATTTGTGTGTGTGTGTTTTTCTTCTTCTTACTGTGGAATTCCTGTATATTTTTCTTTATTGCAGATTTTCTGGAGACATTTTTTCACCTTTTTTTGTCTGGAAATTTATTTATTTCACTTTTATACTTAATGAATACTTTGTACTGGACATAGAATTCTAATTTAATAGCTGTCTTCCTTCAGCACTATAAAGGTATCATTTCGTTATCTCCTATTCTCTATTGAATTGGTTGATAAGCTCACAATGTTATTGTTTTCCTTTTGAAGGCAATCAGCTTCCGATTGTATAGCTGCCTGCAAGCTATCACTCTGCTTTAGCTTTTGGTTTTCAGAGGAATTACTATAATGTGATTTGAACTATATTTCTTGTTTCTTTTTAAAACTTGACATTTCAGCACTTCTTGAATTTGTGGCTGATATTAGTCGCTACTTCTGTATATTCTTAGCCACCATCTCTTCAATACTGAGCACGTTTCATCCTCTCTTGCCTTTCATCTGGGGGATTCAACATGTGCATTATATATTTTCACATTTTACCTTATATCAAATACTTCCTTTTTATTTTCCATTTTATTTTCATTTTATTTTCCATTGTCTTTTCTGTCCACATTTCAGTCTGCATATTTTATTTTTTGAGTTGTGTGTCAGATTACACTGAGTTCTTAATTTTAGTTATTGCTACCCTTCATTCTGGATTTTCTATTTGCTTTTCTCCAGCTATCCCACGTTTCTTCCAAAATTTCCAAAGAAATATTTTTTACCCTGAAAAGTTAAGCTTGCAAGTGTGCTAAATCGCTTTAGTCATGTCCAACTCTTTGTGATTCTATGGACTGTAGCCTACCAGTCTCCTCTGTCCAAGGGATTCTCCAGGTAAGAATACTGGAGTGGGGTGCCATGCCCTTCTCCAGGGGATCTTCCGATCCAGGGATCAAAACCACGTCTTATACATCTCCTTCATTGGAGACAGATTCTTTACCACTAGTGCCACCTGGGAGGCCTGAAAATTTAAGCTTAGTTATTTTGTATTGTTAGCCTGTGGCTTCATTTAATTTAGCATGTGGAGAACCTGTGGATCTCTCTCTTTTGTTTATTATTCTCATCTATGTAATTTTGTCTCTCCATTATTACTTCTTATTTATAATTTTGTGATATACATTACACGTTTAACATATGAAATAATTTATATCTTAGAATGTCAGTCATCTTCATATCTCAAAGTTTTATGCTTATTTCTCTCAGGTGTCTGTAGCACTCACAATCTGCACACATCCTCATCCAGTTTCAAGGATTCAAGCAGTTTGGAGTTAGGTCCTTGGAAGGGCCAGTTTACTTCTAGTTTGATTTAGCGTTTTGTTTTGTTTTTCAAAAGGTATTGTCCTCTTGGCTCCAAGCAAATTCAAGTACTTTTCAGGCCCTCCCACAATTAGGTGGCCATGTTTTCCCATATTGTTCTTTTAGCATAAAGTGAAACTGAAAGTGAAGGTCATTCAGTTCAGTTCAGTCGCTCAGTCATGTCCGATTTTTTGTGACCCCATGAATCGCAGCACGCCAGGCCTCCCTGTCCATCGTCAACTCCTGGAGTTTACTCAGACTCATGTCCATTGAGTTGGTGATGCCATCCAGCCATCTCACCTTCCGTCATCCCCTTCTCCTCCTGCCCCCAGTCCCTCCCAGCATCAGTCTTTTCCAATGAGTCAACTCTTCGCATGAGGTGGCCAAAGTACTGGAGTTTCAGCTTTAGCATCGTTCCTTCCAAAGAACATCCAGGGCTGATCCCCTTCAGAATGGACTGGTTGGATCTCCTTGCAGTCCAAGGGACTCTCAAGAGTCTTCTCCAACACTACAGTTCAAAAGCATCAAATCTTTGGCACTCAGCCTTCTTCACAGCCCAGCTCTCGCATCCGTGTCACTCAGTTATGTCCAATTTTTTGGAACCCCACATACTATGCGGTCTGTGGAATTCTCCAGGCCGGAATACTGAAGTGGGTAGCTTTTCCCTTCTCCAGGGGATCTTCCCAACCCAGGGATCGAACCCAGGTCTCCTGCATTGCAGGCAGATTCTTTACTAACTGAGCAACTATAAGGAGGCTATCAATTAATACACTCAAAATCTCTTAGAACCAGCAAATATCCAAAGATTGAAAAGTCCAGATATTGAGTTCTTATATCTGAATTTCTGTCTGCTCCTGAATTTGGTCTGGTAATTATTTATTTCTTAGCTGTTCTGTGCCTTCAAGCAAAATTTTCCCTCCAGTTTTCTGAATTTTTTCAGAAGGAAAGTCTATTATTTAACCTGCACTTACTAAAATCATAAATTTTTATGGATTTTTAATTAGCAAAGGAAATATTTACATAAAAAAGAAATAACATTTTCTAAACAATCTTAACATTTTGAGATTATTTTGAGCTAATCTGGGGTGCAAATGTATTAAGCCTTAACAATAACACTATTTTAAATTCATTCCACCATTAAGGGTCCAACATGGTCTCTCACTTTAAATAGACACAGATTGTCAGTACTTTTTGCTTTCCTTTCTTGATCATCAGCTAAATTAGCAATTTAATACATTCTATGTTTCAAATGTTCATGTCAATTATTACTTATGTTTCAATTGCACTCTCAGTTCTGATACCAAACTCTTAATGTAAATTTTCCATGTGCTAAATTTTGAAAAGAATTTAGACTTTATTATAAAAGGTAAGATGGTCTTTGTTGCTAAATCATGTCCGATTCTTTGCGACCCCAGGGACATTAGCTCACCAGGCTCCTCTGTCCATGGAGTTTTCCATGCAAGAATACTGGAATGGGTTGTCAGTTCCTTCTCCAGGGGAGTCTTCCCAATCCAGGGATTGAACCCAGGTCTCCTGCATTGCAGGTGTCTCTTCACTGAGTGAGCCACCAGATGAGATATGTGATATTAAATAAAATTCCATTAAATTCATTTGAATAAGCTAGGTTTAGGTTTTTTATTTGTATATATTCTTACTATTTCAATTCAGCTTAGTGGCAACTGATAGATAGTAGCATTTATTTATCATAATATACATAATATATATATATATCATTATATTACAGAGATTTTCTGTGTATTTTTCTTATTTTTCCTCTTAAAGTTAAGCCTTGTTACTAATTTGATTATGAAATCCTTTTAAAACATACATAGATTTAGCAGTTTAAAATCTTTTTAGTACTATCTATTTCAGAAATCTATTTCTCAGAGAAGTTTTAGTAGTTGCTCATCTAATTATCTTAATAACTTTCACCACAATATTTAATTATGGATCCTTAGGGAAAGGAGATGTCAATATCATTTATTAACTATCATACATGTTTTTTATTTATTTAATTTACAACCTCTAAGTTGCATAAATTGCTCTTCAGTTAAATTTCATCATTTTAATTTTATCAACACCAATAACATATGCTTTTAGCAGTCTGTTGCCTTAGAACTTGAAAATTATTCTTAGAATTTATGACTAGATTTTTTTCAGTTAACTGCACTTGAAATAAATATTGCTAAAATTTAGCTTAGATGTTAGGAGAAAATGTCTATATCTGTTTCTTTTTAGAATGTAAAAATCCTATGTCTCTAATGTGATTTTCGGTTCATTGATTAAATTTCCCTTTAAAGTAACAAGTGTGGATATAAAAGAAACATAACGAGTTTTATTTCCTAGGAATAACAAGTTTTTTACTCTTTATTTTTTATCTTAAAGCTAAGATTTTAACCTCATAGATACATTAATTTTCACTAGAAGATGATAGCAGCATTTTGGTAGCTATGTTTAGAGGTCGTTAATACTAAATGTGCTCTTTGTGTGAGGCATGATGCAGTTAACTGAGGGTAAGTGATCAATGTCACAGACTTCTCCCTCAAGGACATTTTCTCCAGGGAGATAGAGAAGTAAATAGTAATGATGAAATATAATAACTTCTATTCTGGAACTTTGTAAGATGACATCATAAGATAAGAGTAGAAGCAAGGATTGGTTTTTATTCCAGAAATATTATAATCGTAACTGAGTAAGAGATATTTGAGCTAAATTTTAGAGTTAATAAGAAGAAACTCATTTAATGCCTATTTATACTAGAGAGTTTTAAAAATTTTACATGTGTACACATATAGATATGATTTATTTTACTGCAAATATTATAGTAGACATTATAATTGTCTCACTTGTTTTAGCAATTTCTTGGAGAAATTAAGTAACTTGACACCAATCAAATATAATGTTGAACCTAGCACAGTCTAACTCAAGAGCTTGTGTATTTAACAGCTATGATAGACTCTTTCCTATTATGAACATTTTTAAATAATAGGAAGATGATTAAGTTGGTAAATGAATTTCTCAACACAAATTGTACTCTTGGGAAGGAGAAGATAAGATACAGTGTGAAAAATATTTTGGCAAACATACTGGCACCTTATGGTGATTATTGAGACGATGAGAGGAAGAGAAAGAAAGTATAGTTTTAGTTGGAAAAGCTGCTACTGTTGAAGAAAATGCCACTGACTTATAGAGGATAATGGCTTATCATCCCAGAGATATTCATATCGAGTTTTAGGATTATGTCTATTGGTTTGTTTCAATAAATAATTCTTTATAACATTAATTTATAAAAATTACCAAGATAATATCAAACTTGTTTTAAATATTAAATATTATAAGATTATAGCATGATTTTAAATATGATTTACTCTTAGGGCTTCCGAGGTGGCTGAGTGGTAAAGAATCTGCCTGCCAACGCAGAAGATGTAGGAGACACAGGTTAAATCCCTGAGTTGGGAAGATTCCCTGCAGTAGGAAATGGTAACCTACTCCAGTATTCTTGCCTGGAAAATTCCATGGATAGAGGAGACTGGTGGGTTGTAGACTATGGAGTTGCAAAGAGCTGGGGATGGCTGAGCAGCTGAGCACACACACACACACACACACATGTTATAAGCAATGAGCTTGGGTATATAGTTGGGGCACACTAGTACTTGTGTGCAGAGAAAACTGGATGAAAGAAGATAGGAGATGACTTGGGGTGACGTGGAGAAAAGTAAGTCCAGCACCAGATGGCTGCCTGTAATGACCTGAATGTCCTCACTCTTCATCAACCTATAATAGCAATCAAATCAGATTGCCAGATCTCATTTCTCATTGACTTTATCTGCCTATGTACCACTTTGTATGCTTAGTTGCTCAATTGTGTCCGACTCTTTGTGACCCCATGGACTATATTAAACCTCCACAAATATCCAGATCATTCACCTAACAATTTTCAAGGAGCACACCAAAGGTGCTCAGGAATAAGCCTATTTATACTCTTCAGTTTTAGTCTTCAGATTAGAAGATATCTTTGAGATAGCTATCTTTCAAATCATTAAAATTGCATTTGGAAGCCCATCTCTATATATGTGAAATTATTTTAAATATGGAATCTTAAATCCTTAATTTTCCTTCTATATTCTGAGATTCTATGTTACTATGATTCTATGTCATCAATAAAATTACATGGAAACTATTAGTCTCAAATCTACAAGTACAATTAATAACAGAGGCTGAAGAGTAAGACAGTTCTATATATATCCAAATCTTTAATTCCTTTAAATAATTCTACTAAGTAGTCTTCAGTTGCCTTCATAAATCTCAAAGTGTAAATGACCTATATCTTCTCTATGACTTTGATTAGTGTCTTGAATGACAATGTTATAAAATAAGATGCCTGTGTTCTCGAGTTGAATTTAATGTTCCAGTCAATTGGTTTTCAATCTGGTTGATGTTATTTAAGCAGGAGATGGATGAAAAATGTCCTGACCCAGAGAAAGATGTAACTCTGTTTCTAAGAAGAGGTAGCTAATTGAATTCTTCATTAATCTGCATTGCCCCTGAAACTTGCTCTTTTTTTTTCCCAAGAAAATATGTTAACCACAATATGACCTATGACTTCAGATTGTCTTTGACTGATTAGATGTCTAAAGCCTATGATAACTATGAGATATGACCTTGGTGTGTGTGCATGTGTGCTAAGTCGCTTCGTTTGTGTCTGACTCTGCAACCCCATGGACAGTAGCCTGCCAAGCTCCCTGTCCATGGGATTCTACAGACAAAACACTGGAGTGGATTGCCATGCCTTCCTCCAGGGGATCTTTGAGGGTTCTCCAGGATTGCAGTGCAGGCTGATTCTTTACCACTGAGCCAGGGGTAAACCTTGACCTCACTGTACCAATTGTCAAAGATCATCTATGTGCCTGATCAGAAGAAAAAAGAGAAAATACACCAAATGCCTGAATCTAAAATGAAAACAAATAACGTATGCATTTATTCTGTATTTCCAAGAGAATAATTAAATACTCAACGTTAATGTGATGGGATCCTGTAATATCATTGGAATCTTGTCTGTCTACACACATACCAAACACAGGTGCCAAGCAACTTTAAACAGAGAAACATAAGCAAGAAAGATAAATATGTAAGATTTAAAACAATTATAGCATAATTATAAACAATACAGTGTGTTGTCCGAGTAAGCGATAGTAGCACAGGGCCAATATGGTATAAGGACATCAGAGTTAGTAGAAAGAAAACTCCTAAGAAGATTAAATAAATCTGTATATCTCTTCTAAAGTGGAAATAGCTGTCCAATCTATGCAAACGTGTTACTTTTCTTTAGATATTCCAAGAGGATGCAGCTTCACTGCTCACTCATTGTCTAATAATTTTGGGGAGTAAAGTTAGAAATAACATTTCACCCATTCAATTCTGCCCTAGTTCCTTTAAACAAACACTATGAAGTAAAATATGACGTTTATGTGAACATGTAAAGTTTATACATATTTCTATAAAATATGTATTGGCAATGATACATTGAAATAAATGGAGAAGACAATGTTTAAGCAATGATGGATGCCTAAATAGAAAAGCAAGAGAGTTTCAGAAAAACACCTATTTCTGCTTTATTGACTATGCCAAATCCTTTGACTGTGTGGATTACAATAAGCTGTGGAAAATTCTGAAAGAGATGGGGATACCAGGCCCCCTAACTTGCCTCTTGAGAAATCTGTATGCAGGTCAGGAAGCAACAGTTAGAACTGGACATGGAAAAACAGACTGGTTCCAAGTAGGAAAAGGAGTACATCAAGGCTGTATATTGTCACCCTGCTTATTTAACTTCTATGCAGAGTACATCATGAGAAACGCTGGACTAGAAGAAACACAAGCCGGAATCAAGATTGCTGGGAGAAATATCAACAACCTCAGATATGCAGACGATACCACCCTTATGGCAGAAAGTGAAGGGGAGCTAAAAAGCCTCTTGATGAAAATAAAAGAGGAGAGCAAAAAAGTTGGCTTAAAGCTCAATATTCAGAAAAAGAAGATCATGGCATCTGGTCCCATCATTTCATGGGAAATAGATGGGGAAACAGTAGAAACAGTGTCAGACTTTATTTTTGGGGCTCCAAAATCACTGCAGATGGTGACTGCAGCCATGAAATTAAAAGACGCTTACTCCTTGGAAGAAAAGTTATGACCAACCTAGATAGCATATTCAAAAGCAGAGACATTACTTTGCTGACTAAGGTCTGGCTAGTCAAGGCTATGGTTTTTCCTGTGGTCACGTATGGATGTGAGAGTTGCACTGTGAAGAAGGCTGAGTGCTGAAGAATTGATGCTTTTGAACTGTGGTGTTGGAGAAGACTCTTGAGTGTCCCTTGGACTGCAAGGAGATCCAACCAGTCCATTCTGAAGGATATCAGCCCTGGGGTTTCTTTGGAAAGAATGATGCTAAAGCTGAAACTCCAGTCCTTTGGCCAATGAGTTGACTCATTGGAAAAGACTCTGATGCTGGGAGGGATTGGAGGCAGGAGGAGAAGGGGATGACAGAGGATGAGATGGCTGGATGGCATCACGGACTCGATGGACATGAGCCTGAGTGAACTCTGGGAGTTGGTGATGGACAGGGAGGCCTGGCGTGCTGTGATTCATGGGGTCACAGAGTCAGACACAACTGAGCGACTGAACTGAACTGAACTGATGCCTAAATAGATGCTTTCTGAAGGAAAGTCTTTTGAAAAGATGTAGCAGCTTTAAGAATAGGACTCAACTGAACACATACTGTATAAAACAATTTTATCTATACAGTATATTCAATTAAAGTGTTATATAATAACCTTATACCATATTGTGTTTATTTCTTCATGTCACAATGTCTGTGTATTTCTTTACTAAAGCTAACATCTTCCATGTGAAAGCATTAGTTGCTCAGTCATGTCCTACTCTTTGCCACCCTGTGGATTTTAGCTCCCCAGGCTCCTCTGTCCATGGAATTCTCCAGGCAAGAATACTAGACTGGGTAGCCATTTCCTTCTCCAGGGGATCTTCGCAACCCAGGGGTTAACCCTTGTCTCCTGCATTCCATGAAGACTCTACCACCTGAGCCACCAGAGAAGCCCCATACTACCAAATATAATACCGCAAGTTTGATTATTCTAGACAAGAAGATCTGTGTGTTAGCTGAAGATAGTAAAGCAAATCCATCATTATAATGATTCAATAGGCTGTGGCATTTAAGATTCACCAGCTCTACAGTTGTTGAATGGCCCTTTTGTGTAAACTTCTTTTCTTTTCTTTAAACATTCTGAGCAACAATTCATCTTTAACATACCCTGTCAGACAAACTACAGATATGTCTTTATATGTAATGTTATAGAAAAGTTACTATAAAAACCACGTTATAGTTAATTTTAATCTTATGATAAAATCTAACAACAGCTTTTAGCTCTAAAATTGAAATAAGGATTATTCTCAAATCATGATTTGATGAGTAGAATAAAAACAGTGTTGTACAAATGACAGCAACCATGCATACATAATGTGGGGTTCTATGATTTGATCAAGTTTTATCACTATGCAAGAAGGGTCTAATATCCTGGATATTTTACAAGATTGTTTCCTTTTTTATTTTAGCATTATTTCACCATGAATTCATATAAAACACAAAATACATGTTTCTAAATTGAGTTTCCTGTGAAAGTGCTGCACTCAATATGCCAACAAATTTTGAAAACTCAGCAGTGACCACAGGACTGGAAAAGGTCAGTTTTCATTCCCATACCAAAGAAAGGCAATGCCAAAGAATACTCAAACTACCGCACAATTGCACTCATCTCATGCGAGTAAAGTAATGCTCAAAATTCTCCAAGCCAGGCTTCAGCAATACGTGAACCATGAACTTCCAGATGTTCAAGCTGGCTTTAGAAAAGGCAGAGGAATCACAGATCAAATTACCAACATCTGTTGGATCATCAAAAAAGCAAGAGAGTTCCAGAAAAACATCTAATTCTGCTTTATTGGCTATGCCAAAGCCTTGAATGTGTGGATCACAATAAACTGTGGAAAATTCTCAAAGAGATGGGAATACCAGACCACCTGACCTGCCTCTTGAGAAACCTATGTGCAGGTCAGGAAGCAACAGTTAGAACTGGACATGGAACAACAGACTGGTTCCAAATAGGAAAAGGAGTATGTCAAGGCTGTATATTGTCACCCTGCTCATTTAACTTATATGCAGAGTACATCATGAGAAACACTGGGCTGGAAGAAGCACACACTGGAATCAAGATTGCTGGAAGAAATATTAATAACCTCAGATATGCAGATGATACCACTGTTATGGCAGAAAGTGAAGAGGAACTAAAGACCTTCTTGATGAAAGTGAAAGAGGAGAGTGAAAAAGTTGGCTTAAAGCTGAACATTCAGAAAACTAAGATCATGGCATCTGGTCCCATCACTTCATGGCAAATAAATGGGGAAACAGTGGAAACAGTGTCAGACTTTATTTTTGGGGGCTCCAAAATCGCTGCTGATGGTGAGTGCAGCCATGAAATTAAAAGATGCTTACTCCTTGGAAGGAAAGTTGTGACCAACCTAGATAGCATATTAAAAAGCATAGGCATTACTTTGCCAACACAGGTCCATTTAGTCAAGGCTATGGTTTTTCCAGGAGCCATGTATGAATGTGAGAATTGGACTGTGAAGAAAGCTGGGTGCCGAAGAATTAATGCTTTTGAATTGTGGTGTTGGAGAAGACTCTTGAAAGTCCCTTGGACTGCAAGGTTATCCAACCAGTCCATTCTAAAGGAGATCAGTCCTTAGTGTACATTGGAAGGACTGATGCTAGAGCTGAAACTCCAATATGTTGGCCACATTATGCAAAGAGTTGACTCGTTGGAAAAGACCGTGATACTGGGAGGGATTGGGGGCAGGAGAAGAAGGGGACGACGGAGGATGAGATGGCTGGATGGCATCACTGACTCGATGCACATGAGTTTGGTTAAACTCCAGGAGCTGGTGATGGACAGGGAGGCCTGGCATGCTGCAATTCATCGAGTTCCAAAGAGTCAGATACGACTGAGTGACTGAACTGAACTGAACTGAAGTGGAAATGCTTTTGACATTTTCACTGTTGGTATTATTTGTTTAACTTTTCAGGATCAGTTCAGTTCAGTTCAGTTCAGTTGCTCAGTCGTGTTCGACTCTTTGCAACCCCATGAACCGCAGCATGCTAGGCCTCCCTGTCCATCACCAACTCCTGGAGCCTACCCAAACTCATGTCCATTGAGTCAGTGATGCCATCCAATCATCTCATCCTCTATCATCCCCTTCTCTTCCTGCCCTCAATCTTTCCCAGCATCAGGATCTTTTCAAATGAGTCAGTTCTTTGCATCAGCTGGACAAAGTATTCGAGTTTCAACTTCAACATCAGTCCTTCCAATGAACACCCAGGACTGATCTCCTTTAGGATCAACTGGTTGGATCTCCTTGCAGGCCAGGACTCTCAAAAGTCTTCTCCAAAACCACACTTCAAAAGCATCCATTCTTTGGTGCTCTGCTTTCTTTATAGTCCAACTCTCACATTCATACATGACTACTGGAAAAACCATAGCCTTGACTAGACAGACCTTTGTTGGCAAAGTAATGCTTCTGCTTTTTAATATGCTCTCTAGGTTGGTCATAACTTTCTTTCCAAGGAGTAAGCATCTTTTAATTTCATGGCTGCATCAACCATCTGAAGTGATTTTGGAGCCCCCTAAAATAAAATCTACCACTGTTTCCACTGTTTCTCCATCTATTTGCCATGGAGTGATGGGACCAGATGCCATGATCTTCGTTTTCTGAATGTTCAGCTTTAAGCCAACTTTTTCACTCTCCTCTTTCACTTTCATCAAGAATGTCTTTAGTTCCTCTTCACTTTCTGCCATAACAGTGGTGTCATCTGCATATCTGAGGTTATTGATATTTCTTCCAGCAATCTTGATTCCAGCTTGTGCTTCATCCAGCCCAATGTTTTTCATGATGTACTCTGAAAGAAGTTAAATGAGCAGGGTGACAATGTACAGCCTTGATGTACTCCTTTCCTTATTTGGAACCAGTCTGTTGTTCCATGTCCAGTTCTAACTGTTGCTTCCTGACCTGCACATAGGTTTCTCAAGAGGCAGGTTAGGTGGTCTGGTATTCCCATCTCTTTGAGAATTTTCCACAGTTTATTGTGATCCACACATTCAAGGCTTTGGCATAGCCAATAAAGCAGAATTAGATGTTTTTCTGGAACTCTCTTGCTTTTTGATGATCCAACAGATGTTGGCAATTTGATCTGTGTTTCCTCTGCCTTTTCTAAAACCAGCTTGAACATCTGGATGTTCACAGTTCACGTATTGCTGAGCCTGACTTGGAAATTTTTGAGCATTACTTTATAGCGAGTGAAGTAAGTGCAATTATACTTAAATCTATAAGTCATAATACAATTTTGTGTAATAGTAGCACTGAAAACAATAAAATCACTCTTTCCTACCTGTTCCCCTCCCCACCTTCCTGCAGCATTACTGTCCCCTGTGTAATGAGAGGCAACCTTATGTGATATGGCCTATATGCCACATCGAACACTTCATATGATGATTTAGGTCTGATGGTGAAAACCAGGATTTTTTTCTATGAAAACTTAACCCTGGTAGAATTTCTTAAAAGGGATGCTTTGTATACTATTGATGGGAATGTAAGGTGTTATAGTTATTATGCAAATAGTAGGAGATTCTCAAAATATTAAAATAGAATAACCATATGATCCAGTAAGGCTTCCCTTGTGGCTCAGATGGTAAAGAATCTGCCGCAGTGCAGAGACCTGAGCTTTATCCCTGGGTTGGGAAGATTTCCCTGCAGGAGGGCATAGCAACCCACTCCAGTATTCCTGCCTAGAGAATCCCCATGGATAGAGGAGCCTGGTGGGTTACAACCCACGGGGTTTCAAAGAATCAGACATGACTGAGCAACTAATCACAGCACAGTGCATGATCCAGTAATCCTACTTCCGGAAATATATACAAAGGAAAAAATTTCATTATCCTGAATACATATGTACTTCCATCTTCATGGCAGTGTTATTCAAAATAATAAAAGTATGGAAACAACTTAAGTATCTGTCAACAAATTAATGGACAAAGAAAACATGATATATATATTATAACAGAATGTTATTCAGCATTATAAAAAAGGAGCTCGTCATTTGTGATGACATTGGTGAACCTGTAGAATATTATGCTGAGTGTAATAAGCTAGACAAATAAAGTATTGTATATTATCATTTATATATGCAATCTAAAATAAGTAGAGGGCTTCCTTGGTGGCTCAGCTGGTAAAGAATCCAGCTGCAATGCAGGAGACCTGGGTTTGATCACTGGGTTGGGAAGAACCCCTGGAGAAAAAAAAAGTAGAAATAATTAAAAACAGATAATGTAAAAAGAATTGCCATGGTCTGAATGAGGGTGATGTAAAATAAGGAATGGTTGGTAAAATGTTACAAACCTTCAGTTAAAAGATGAGTGAGGTCTGAGGTAACTACAGTTGGTAGTACTGTATTGCATAGTTGAAATATTGAATTTACTAAGAGAGTATAACTTAAATGGTCTCACCAAGAAAAAATAAAGATAAATACATAAGGTGATGGATGTGTTAATTAGCTAGATAGAATCCTTTCACAATGTATATGTATATCAAATCATCACATTATTTATTTAAAATATATTATAATTTTATTTGCCAATTATACTTCATTAAAGCTGAAAAAATAAAGTTTTAAAAAGGTGGGGCTGAATGTTTTATTCAATAACTGAATCCATGTCTAAAAGTAGTAGTTTATTCCTCTGTAGAACCCATTTTCCAAAACTAGATATTCTTTTATGGTTCAGATTCGGAATAAATTCAGATTCAGAAAAATGATTGAGAATAAATTCAAGAAAATTATTTGGGGGGGGGAGATAAAGATATCCATATGCACTAAAGTGAAATTAGTTTTCTATAAACATGATTTTATTTATATGTAAAAGAAAACATAGTTCAGAAACTGAAATAAGTGATTAAAGTGATGATACTCATGTGTATTACTGATCAATAAATTATTTAAAATCTAAATAAGTGCTTTTTATAATGTACATTTTTCATTCAGCTCGAACACATGCTATGGACAACAGTCAACATACATGATTGGGAATAAAACTGAGAGGTGTGGTTTTTGTCTCCATGCACTTGCAATCTTGTGAGAGATGTTTTTTCCAAAAGCATTCAAGCAGTAATTAACTCAATGCAATTTTTGTAAATGCCAGGAAATAAAATTATAGGATACTGTAATGTCTGTAACAGGGATTCTGATCTATTGCTTGAAGTTTTAAAGCAAAATATTTTATATTTTCTAATACTTTTCCTGCACTCAGTACACAGGCTGCACTCAATATGCTGGCAAATTTGGAAAACTCAGCAGTGACCACAGGACTGGAAAAGGTCAGTTTTTATTCCAATCCCAAAGAAAGGCAATGCCAAAGAATCCTCAAACTACTACACAATTGCACTCATCTCACATGCTAGCAAAGTAATGCTCAAAAATTCTCCAAGCCAGGTTTCAACAGTATGTGGACCATGAAATTCTAGATGTTCAAGCTGGATTTAGAAAAGGCAGAGGAACCAGAGATCAAACTGCCAACGTCTGCTGGATCATTGAAAAAGCAACAGAGTTCCATAAAAACTTCTACTTCTTCCTTATTGATGATGCCAAAGCCTTTGACTGTGCGGATCACAATGAACTGTGGAAAATTCTGAAAGAGATGGGAATACCAGACAGCCTGACCTGCCTCCTGAGAAATCTATATGCAGGCCAGGAAGGAACAGTTAGAACTGGACATGGAACAACAGACTGGTTCCAAATAGGAAAAGGAGTACGTCAAGGCTATATATTGTCACCCTGCTTATTTAACTTATATGCAGAGTATATCATGGGAAATACTGGACTGGATGAAGCACAAACTGGAATCAAGATTGCTGGGAGAAATATCAATAACCTCAGATATGAAAATAACACCACCCTCATGGCAGAAAGTGAAGAAGAACTAAAGAGCCTCTTGATGAAAGTTAAAGAGGAGTGAAAATTTGGCTTAAAACTCAACATTTAGAAAACTAAGATCATGGCATCTGTTCCCATCATTTCATGGCAAATAGATGGAGAAACAGTGGAAACAGTAACCTACTTTATTTTGGGGGGGGGGGGTCCAAAATCACTTCAGACAGTGACTGCAACCAGGAAATTAAAAGATGCTTGCTCCTTGGAAGGAAAGGTATGACTAACCTAGACAGCTTGTTAAAAACTAGAGACATTAATTTGCCAACAAAGGTCCATCTAGTCAAGGCTATGGTTTTTCCAATAGTCATTTTTGAATGTGAGAGTTGTTCTATAAAGAAAGCTGAGCACCGAAGAGTTTGTACTTTTGAACTGTGGTGTTGCAGAATTCTCTTGAGAATCCCCTGGACTGCAAAGAGATCAAAGCAGTCCATCCTAAAGGGAATCCGTCATGAATATTCATTGGAAGGACTTATGCTGAAGCTGAAACTCCAATACTTTGGCCATGTGATGCAAAGAACTGACTTTATGGAAAGACCCTGATGCTGGGAAAGATTGAAGGCAGGAGGAGAAGGGGATGGCAGAGGATGAGATAGTTGGATGGTATCGCCAACTCTATGGACATGAGCTTGAGTAAACTCTGGGAGTTGGTGATGGACAGGGAAGCCTGATGTGCTGCAGTCCATGGGGTCACAGAGTTGGACACAACTGAGCAAGGGAACTGAACTGAATACTTTTTCAGCTGCCTGTGAGTACTTTATATTTCTAAAAATTTCCGAATGTCTCAATGTTGCTTTTATTGTCCATCTACTTTTGCCAAGGGCCTTTCTGTCACACAGATTGATTGATGCATTTGCTACTTAATAACATGGACAACAGTGATTAGTCTTTAAAAATATTCTCAAGTTATTTTATTTTAAACACAAATGATTTTTTAAGATATAATTTTGGGAGGTTTACAGCTTTGCTATACACTTATCCAAAAGGGAATTTATAAGTAAAATGCTGACACAATCAATACTATAAAAGCATGAACAGCCTTTGGCTATAAAAATGCTTATGATTGCTTTCGCTTCCTTTGCAGAGTGTGTGTTCCACAGAACTGCTACATTAGAAACAGTTGTGATGGCAAATAATAGTGCCTTACATAGGATTCTTATCTGCTCATCATATGCTATTTTTATGTTATTGCTGAAACTTCTCCTATACTTAAAATGGCATTCACTTTATTTCCACTCAGGGAAGATAGTGTGTAATAAGCAATCTCAATTAAGCTGAACTTAAACATGTCCAACTTTTCAAGAGTAATAAATTGGATTTGACAGCAATTGACTTTGACATGTGCTGTCACACCTTATCAAACCAAAGGCATTTTGCCACATGTATAATCCATTTGGAATCTGAATGGAAAACTTACCAAGAGATTTTAAGGAAATTCAATAACCTGTCTGAAATAACGCAGTTAGGTAAATTTTCTACCGAAAAACATTCTACCGTCTTTGTTACATGATGAGAAAGTAACAAGAATGAGTTTAAGAGGCCTGGAGGGAAACAGATGGCTCCCTTATGGGCTTCCCTGATAGCTCAGTTGGTAAAGAATCCACCTGCAATGCAGGAGACCGCGGTTCAATTCTTGGGTCGAGAAGAGCCACTGGAGAAGTGATAGGCTACCCATTCCTATATTCTTGGGCTTCCCTCTGGCTCAGCTGGTAAAGAATCCACCTGCAATTCAGGAGACCTGGGTTTGACCCCTGGGTTAGGAAGATCCCCTGGAGAAGGGAAAGGCTACCTACTCCTGTATTCTGGCCTAGAGATTCCAAGGACTGTATAGTGCATGGGGTTGCAAGGAGTCGGACACGACTGAGTGGCTTTCACTTTCCTGTGAAAAGATAATGAAGACTAGCACCTGATGGTCCAGATTGCATTGATAAAAAGTAGCCTGGATTTCTAGAAGTCAAACAGTTTGCATCTACCAACAATCTTAGCAATACACAACTTGCTAACTAGGTCATTCAGTTGTAAAGTTTATCTTTAGAGATGGCAGTGCTTACTGATAAGATAAATTTTGTTTGTTTGTTTGTTTTTTTTTTTTGATACAAACTTCAGCCAATGTTTGGAGTTTTAGGATGCTTCCCTCCTCCCCCACCCCATGAAGAATGTATTGCCATTGTCACTAAGTTCCCTGCAAATCAAATCTGAGAATGATGTATACGTATGGAAGTAACATCGGGAAGATCACCTGGAGAAGGAAATGGCACCCCACTCCAGTGTTCTTGCCTGGAGAATCCCATGGATGGAGGAGCCTGGTGGGCTACAGTCCATGGGGTCGCAAAGAGTCGGACACGACTGAGCGACTTCACTTTCACTTTCAACATGATGTTATATATTCACTCTAAGGTATTTAGATTCAAAGACAGCTTGTATGACAGGGACACAGGAGACCAGAAAGTCTGAAAACAAGGGTGTTAATTGAAATTTTATGAATGGCAACTGTATATACATCAGCCATTTACACCAGGCAAGATACCAGAGAATTCTTTTAGAAAGAAGTGGAGAGGGAGGGCTCCTTATAAGAGATAGAATGGTTAGTTTTAACGCTACACTTTGAAGTAAAGTCTTCTAATTCTGCTCTTTAGAGGCCTCCAGCATCTCATCCAAACATGGAGCTGTCCATCCATTGACCTATAGCTCTCTATCAGTATTCCTGTCCTCTAAGTCCAAACTATGACTGGAAGGACAAATCACCAGATATTTGAAATGGATGAAAGAAAAATGTAACTTAGCCTGCCATACAGGAAAATGGATCTAGCCAAAACTGAAATAGTTTAGCAAAGAAAATTGTTTCATTTGTGAATACATATGTGCATGCACAGATCTGCTCACAGACCCGTGTGCTCTGGGATTGTCTGAGATATTTGATAACCTGGTGATACATATGATACAAAACTAGGTAAAATATTTGGAATTTAAAGCCAAAATAGCATCTTAGAATGCAAACAGAGTCATAAAGCTCAAGGAAAAATGATAATTTAGAGGGTATTGTTTTATGATACTGGCTTTCAGGCTAATTTGATAAATATCTACAAGGAGCTTTTAGTGAAAACAATCACACCTACTTCTTAACAGTCAACAGAGCAATAAAGGAGGAGCAAAAGCAATGCTTTTTCTTCATGCACATTTTCTTATTTATCAGTGAAGTCTCACACAGATATAGCTACATGAATGTTGATAAACTATTTATAAAAAACACTGCTAAAATGTATTTTTATCATTATATGCTCAGAAAGTTAGGCAAAGACTTTTTAAACTTTATTCATTAAGATAACATGAATAGGTTTCTTATCTTCCACTTAATAAGAGTTGGACACAACTGAAGCGACTTAGCACCCACGCACTTCTAAATGCTAAGTGAGAAAATGACATTCACAAACGAAATCCAGCCATTACCTGTTTTTGTAAACAAAGTTTTATTAGAACACTGCATCTCCATTCATTTATTTTATTGTCATTTGCTGCTTTTGGAATAGGAAATGGCCACTAATTCCAGTATTTCTTTCCTGGAAAATCCCACGGACAGAGGAGCCTGGTGGATGAGTTCATAGGGTCGCAAAGAGTTGGACATGACTGAATTTTGCTGCTTTTGTGCTACAGTGGCAGAGTTTAGTAGCAGTAACATATACCATATAGTTTGCCAAGCTGAAAATATTTATTATCTGGTCCTTTACAAAAAAAAAAAAATTGCTAACCCTTGAAACACAACTGTGGTTCTCAAAATGTGGTCCCTAGACCAACAACATTAGCATTACCTGGAAATTTCTTAGAGAGAAAATCTTGGGCCCTAGCCAAAACAACTGAATCAGGAATTTTGAAGATAAAGCCTAGCAGTCTGTTATAACTAGTTTTGTGAGTGATTCTAATGCACATGCAAGGTGAAGAATCACTGTTTAGAACAGGGGCTAGTGAACTATGACCTTTGGGTTAAATATGGCCCTCCTCCCTTTTTTTTTTTTATATGCTTCAAGCTAAGAATGGTTTTTACATTATCTTAATGATCAAAAAAAAAATCAAGAGTAGTATTTTATGACTCTTGCAATGAAAGTTTCAGTATATACAAATAAAGTTATATTAGAACACAGTCATATTCGATTTGCTTACATATTGTCTATGTGCTTTTGCATTACAATGACAGATGTGAGTAGCTGTAGCAGAGACCATATAACTTACAAAGACTAGTATATTTGCTATCTGGCACTTTATTCATAAATCTGCAAACTTCTGGCTTAAGCACTCATCAAAAAGCAATTTGTAGTATCATAATAGTAGGAAAATAAGGAACCTCAGGGATTAAAATTTTACCTGTTGAGGTGAACTCCCTCTGTCAAGACACTCTCAAGCACCAGTGTGAAATCAGAGGTGTGGAAACATCTGGAAAGCGCTGAGATGTCAGAAGCCAAGGTTCTCTATCCTTGTGGGCTTCTAGGCTCCTGAGAAGAACTGGGAAGAAACAAATCAGGTAGAGAAAAACAACAACTAAGCAAATAAGAAGTAAGAAAAAAAAAAGAGGGAAAAATAGCAATACCGGCATGAATTAAGATTTGTCACTTTTGATGCGTGATTCTGAAGAGTGGAGGTACCCTAGGTGTAAATTCTTGATTTTCATTCTCTTTTCCAAACTTTATTGCTTCCACCAAAAAGCCTGTTATGAGGCCAGTGGGACACATCTCAAAACTATCTGATCCTGTTTTGACTCTTAATGAGGATTATGCATTAAAAATTAATCATTTTTAAAGTATATGAAACTAAAAAAGAAACTAATGAACAAGTGACGTGAATTAATCCTACCCTGCCAGATCCAAACTAACAAAAACTTCTTGATAATAAATTTACAGCATTTGAACTTAAATTCCTAAGAATTTCACATGCATCCATTGCTTGTCTTGTACTTGCATATAATGGTTGCTATGGGTGACCTAGAAATGAAACCAATCACAGCACTGTAATTTAAAACTAAAACAGCTGGCAAAAATCTTTCCTCTCAGAGCATGTTGTCAGAGAAGTAAATGAAAAGGTCGGGAGACTTTTCATTTGCTTCTGTGATAACACAGACTACTTGAACTAAGGAACATATTAATGTTTCCTCTGAAGCTTTCTATTATGTGTCAGGGGCCCTATTCCAGAATATCACAGTGGAGGTGATAGAAAAAGACAGATGATAGAATGAAACAGTTGGTTCTAACACAAAATAATCAGGCATCTTTATATTTCCACTTTACATTATAACAGGAAAGCTGATTAGATTCTGTGGTTTTACCTAAAAATAAACCTAGCTCAGAGGGAAGGTTTTTGTCTATGTACACCGATTTTTACTATAAAAGAATTTCTTTTAAAGGCACAGGCACATCTTCACATAATATGGTTAGTGCTGCTTATATTAAAAGCCAAGGAGCTCCCAAAGAGAGCTCCCATATGTTACTTCATATGTTTCAACTATTATAGTAATGAAGTTTGTCTTAAAAGAAATCTGCATTTGAGGTTTTTGAATGTTGACCTATTACAAAACAAAAATGAAACCCATACAACTATGGAAAAATACGCTTACTATTAAAAAAATTATAAAACTGCATTTAAATCTAGAGTACTGATTCTACTAAACAGACTCTTCTCATAGAATTAAAAATTAATGTAATAAATATAAAGCAGTTTTAGACTATACCTTCCAGTGTCCACTCAAGCCATAGTCTTTTGGTTAATAGTATGTTTGCATGTATTGCAAGCACAGTCACTCAGTTGTGTCGAATTCTTTGCAACCCCGTGGACTGTAGCTCACCAGGCTCCTCTGTCCTTGGGATTCTCCAGGCAAGAATACTGGAGTGGGTTGTCATTTCCTTCTCCAGGGGATCTTCCCGACCCAGGGATCGAATGCACATCTCCTGAACTGGCAGGCAGATTCTTTATCACTGACCCAAATTGTATGTTTCTGGTAGTTAAAAGGAAAAAAGCAATAAAAGAATGTTGTAATTTTAAAATCACTATAAAGAAGTCTACATAAACATGGTTTATACATTGAATATTAGATAAATTTCAGGTATGATAAATATACATGAAAGATAAATCTGTAAATGCACTATACAAAAATATAGATGAACTCCTGGGAAAAGATAGAATAGGAATTATTTCTAATTATGACTCAATTCTCTAAATTTCCTTGTTTGTTCATACTACCGTAATACACATCAGTCATTGCATACTGTTGATATATCTTTTAAGTGCCTCTCAAATCCAGCCTCTCTTCCTCATATCTCTACTGACTCTATAGTTCAGGTTTTTTTTAATTTTTATTTTTACTTTATTTTACTTTACAATACTGTATTGGTTTTGCCATACATTGACATGAATCCACCACAGGTGTATATGCGTTCCCAAACATGAACCCCCCTCCCACCTCCCTCCTCATAACATCCCTCTGGGTCATCCCCGTGCACCAGCCATAAGCATGCTGTATCCTGCATCGGACATAGACTGGCGATTCGATTCTTACATGATAGTATATATGTTTCAATGCCATTCTCCCAAATCATCCCACCCTCTCTCTCTCCCTCTCCCTCTGAGTCCAAAAGCCCGCTATACACATCTGTGTCTTTTTTGCTGTCTTGCATACAGGGTCATCATTGCCATCTTTCTAAATTCCATATATATGTGTTAGTATACTGTATTAGTGTTTTTCTTTCTGGCTTACTTCACTCTGTATAATCGGCTACAGTTTCAAAAAAAATTATGACTCAAAATTCAGAAGTAATAAAAATAAAGATTGATAAGTGTAGCTTCAAAAACAATAAAAATCTATATCATCAAAGCACCATAACAAAAGACAAATAATAAATTCTCTATTAAAACATTTTATATTGCAAAGAAATAATCTCTCTAACATATAATGGTCATCTAGAAATTTAAACTGATAAAGTAAAAAGAGATGATCAAATATAAAGTATAAGGAAGAAAAACAGACAATTCAGAGAAAAGGCAAAAAATATACAACAGGATGCTCATCTTTTCATGATAAGATAAATATAAGTTGAAATGATACTGAGATTCCATTCCCATCCTCATCAATGTGTTGAAAATTCTGAAGCTTGATGTCACACCCTGTTGGTAAAGCAAACAGTCTTACCCAACTGGTAATTCTGTAAATGATATAACTGCCTAGAACAGTGGCTCTTAATAGGAGTGATTTTATTCTCTCATTTGGGCTTCCCAGGCGGCACAGTGTAAAGAATTTGCCTGCCAATGCAGGAGACATGGGTTCAATTCCTGGTTCAGGAAGATCCCCTAGAGAAGGAAATGGCAGCCCACTCCACTATTCTTGACTAGAAAATTCTATGGACAGAGGAGCCTGGCAGGCTACAGTTCATGGGATCACAAAAGTCAAATATGACTGACTGCATACACACACACATACACACAGGGAACATTTGGCAATATCAGGAAATATTTTTGGTATCACGAACGTAACCGAGCAAAGTAGTGGAGAGGGGGAAGTGGTTATTGTGGGGAGGAGGGGAGGTGCTACCAACATCTAATGTGGCCACGGATCATGTAAGAATGTACAGGACAGTCTTCCACAACAAAGAACGATCTAACCCAAACGATCAATAGAATTGGTGTTGAGAAACCTTGTCACAGATTGCAATGTCATAATATTGTTCAAATATTATATAGTATAGCCTTCATATATAGAAATTTATCCTCCAGTTTCAGACAAATGTAATAAAAGAATAAACACAGAGTTATTCAGTAAAGTGTGGCATGGAATAGAAAAAAAAAGTTAACAATCATGACATTCATCATTCAGAACCAGTTAAATACATGACTATAAGTGAATGGAGATGCTGTCTATGTTTCCCTAAAAAATTGTCTCCAAGATACCTTACAAAGCAAAAAAAAAAAAAAAACACACACACAAAATACTGATCCATGGTTTATAATATGCTAACCTGGATATTGGAAAAAAAAGAGAGAAGCATATATATTCATATCATTTCTGTTTTTATGACATGATCATTTAGATCAAGGCAAGCAGGATATTTGTTTCAGTTTAATCAAATGTTTTAGAAGTGAAAATCAATGATATGTCTTTATGAATGAGAGTGATGATCAGTTATTTGATGAAATTTGTCCCTTTAGTGGGAGAAGGCAATGGCACCCCACTCCAGTACACTTGCCTGGAAAATCCCATGGACGGAGGAGCCTGGTGGGCTGCAGTCCATGGGATTGCGAAGAGTCGGACACGACTGAGTAACTTCACTTTCACTTTTCACTTTCGTGCATTGGAGAAGGAAATGGCAACCCACTCCGGTGTTCTTGCCTGGAGAATCCCAGGAACGGGGGAGCCTGGTGGGCTGCCGTCTATCGGGCCGCAGAGTCGGACTCGACTGAAGAGACTTAGCAGCAGCAGTTCCTTTAGTGCAAAATATGGAAAAGAAAAATATTTCTAAAGAATTATTAATAATTAGAACAAAATGGTGCTTTAGTCATGTCTGACACTTTGCAGCTATAGCCTGCTGGGCTCCTCTGTCCATGAGATTCTCTGGGCAAAAATACTGGAGTGGGTTGCCATGCCCTTCTCCTGGGGATCTTCTTGATCCAGGGATTGAAATCGCATCTCTTACGTCTCTTGCATTGGCAGGTGTGATCTTTACCACAGGCATCACTTCAGAAGCCTAGAACTAAACAGTAAACAGGAATAAATAATAACTGAAGGAACATATCAGGTTTTTGGCTATGTTATCCACCCAAGCAAACCATAATTAGGTTTTGTTTTACATACACTGGGCCAGTGCCCAGTGGTTGTTCCATGCATCTTAATAGGGAACTGATTTTTTCTGGACAGCTGAGTGGGAAAACTTGAAACACTGCTCTAAGCAATTGTAAAGTATCCAAATAAAAGGGAGGAAAAGAGGCAACTATGAATAATTCTAGATAATATGGAATGGAATTTTAAATCTGTGAAAATCATCAATTAAAATACAGGCAAATCTTCTAATAGTAATTATTTTTAATATTAGCCACAATCAGTGAAAAAATAATAGAGTGACTTTTCTTCACAGTTCCAACTTCCAAGATCCACTGCTGTGTAGTATGTCTTCCAAGCCTTAATAAGAAATATGATGATAAATGGCCCCTGCTAATGTTTTTAAGGCAGCCAAGATCAGAAGATAGAGTTCTTGTTAATAGCTATATATTATATGGAAGAAATCTGAGCATGCAGCGAATGACAAAAGAGCTGCTATCACTTTTGGAAGATACTGTCCAAGCTGCACTTATTTTTTCTAAAACTTTGACTTCAATGTTGTTCCAAAATAGAAAAGTTAATCTCCTCCCTCTTGTTTCCAGTTCCCCAAGGTAAGCTGCCACATACCTGTATTTTTAGTTGCCTGCTTCATCAAAGGATTTAGTACTATTTTTTAGATTTCAGTTATTGAGGCAAATGCATTTATTGTAATAATTAAAATTCAGGGACAATAAAATTAAAATGATGGCACATGTTAATTATCCTGGCTTCAGTGTTGGAGAAGGCAATGGTACCCCACTCCAGTACTCTTGCCTGGAAAATCCCATGGACAGAGGAGCCTGGTGGGTTGCAGTCCATGGGGTTGCTAAGAGTCGGACACGACTGAGTAACTTCACTTTCACTTTTCACTTTCATGCATTGGAGAAGGAAATGGCAACCCACTCCAGTGTTCTGGCTTGGAGAATCCCAGGGACAGGGGAACCTGGTGGGCTGCCGTTTATGGGGTCTCACAGAGTCGGACACGACTGAAGTGACTTAGCAGCAGGAGCAGCAGTGATAGTGTGGAAAATTTTTCTTATTTCATCACATTATGTTGATGTCTAGCAGACAATTACATGTGATCACACGACAAGACTAAATATAAATTCACTTGCTATACTTTTTAAAGGAAAGACACTTTAGGATTTGATAAATCTAAAACAGCATGTAAAATAATGATTGTTTAAAATGGTACCAACATCTTCTTACTAATCTGTAACTACAATCTACTATTGTCTTTGTCTAATAACTGAAACAGTCTGAAAACAAATACTTTAATATCTTAGATTTACCTGTAATTAATACTGCCTAGATATTGTTCAGCTTGATTCTGGGGACACATTTATCACAGAGGCTGTCTTTGAAACCAGAGAGAAGAAGATGGTATCTTCAAAGCGGACAGCCTACAGCACATGCAAAGAGCTACTCAAACCAACAAATCCCCATTATGTCTTTAACAAATTATAATAATAGCTACTCTAAATTACCATATTAGTAGAAACAGGAAAGAAAGGATGCTAAAATATTTTAAAAATCGGGAAGATTTTCTCAGCAGGAATTATGTTGCAATTCATTTACTGCATGAAGTGTGTTATTTATTTCTTTTTGATATATTTACTGATAGCAAAGCTATCCTACTGCCAGAAGCTTCTACAGTAGAAGGCATCCTCTGTTACTTAGGCATGACGCCTGAGCTAGAAGTATCTTTTTAAACATTGTTAGACAGCCTTGGTTTCCTCTGTGAAGTCTATAGACTAACACCAAGGAGCTGACATTTAGCTAACAAATTTTCTTTGAGATGAATGATTTGAGTCAAGTGGCATAAAATGACTTCAAAGTGTTCAGAAATTGAATCCAAGAATCTAACTGCTGAACAGCAACCTTCTGGGCCTGTTTTATATCCATGTCAAAAGTTCAACTTTTCTTTAACTGGAAGATTTGAGACTAATGCTCTGCATGGTAATTCCTGTAGTCTTAATTATTCTATCAAGTCCAATTATAAATTGAAGTTTTCAAGGACCAGAAAGATCTGATATTAAAAGAACAGATTAGGAGAACAACTAAATGTATAAATTATTTATATTCTAGGATCTTTGCTGTACAGAATCTTATATCAGTCACCCATAATATCTGGATTGCCTGATGATAGTAAAATTACAAAGTTAACAAACTGATTATACAATCTCTCTTGTTTTATTTATTTTCTTTATTTTCATTCTGTTTGCTTTTCAAATTAAAATTTTAGTTGAGGTAATTGTACATCCACATGAAGTTAAGAGATATAGAGGAATCATGTTTTGTTCACCCTGTTCTCTCCAATGATAAAATCCCTCAAAACTGTAGTACAGAATATTGACGTTGACTCAATTCTTTGATCTTGTTCAGATATTACTAGTTAACATGCATTCATTTGTGTAATCACCATCACAGTGATGACAAAAAGCAGTTTTCTTGTCACAAGGATCTCTTGTGCTGCCCCTTTGTAACTATATCTACCTCCTTTGACAACCCTCACCCCTAACCCCTAGTAATCACTAATCTGTGCTTCGTCTGTATAATTTTGTCATTTTAGAAATGTTATATAAATAGAATCACATAATAGGTAGTCTTTGGGGATTGGCTTTTCTCACTCTGCATAAATTTCTGAAGATACATGCAAGTTGTTCCAAGTGTCAGTGGCTTGTTCCTTTTCGTTGCTGAGTAGTATTCCATGATATGGATGAGCTCATCTGTTTAACAGTTTACCTACTGAAGGACATTTGACCTGTTTCTAGTTTGGGGCTACTACAAGTAAAGTTTCTGTGAATATTAACATACAGGTTCCTATGTATACATAAGTTTCATTTGCCTTTAGATAAACGCCCAAGAATGCAACTGCTGGATCGCATGGTAATTCACATTTAGTTTTATCAGAATTTGACAAACTATTTTCCAGAGTGTTTGTATCATTTTTAAATTCTTTTAGCAAAGTATGATCCAGTTCTCCACATTTTGTCCAGCATTTGGTGCTGTCATTTTTAAAAATTTTAGTCATTTCAATAGGTATGCAGTGATAGCTTATTGAAATTTACATTTGCATTTCTATAATATGTAATGATGCCAAACATCTGTTTGTGCACTTATTAACCACCTAAATATATTATTCTATGGAATGTCAGTTCATGCCTTTTTTTTTCCACTTTCTAATTGGATTGTCTACTTTTTCATTGTTAAATTTTAGAATTGTGGATACTGGTTGTAGAAACTAGTCTTTTATCAGCTATGTGGTTTGCAAATATTTTATCCCAATATGTAGCCTATGTTTTCATCTTTTGAACAGAGGAAATGATTCCATTACATTTCACAGAAGAAAAGTCTTTAACTTTGACGAGATCCAATGGAAATAGATAGGGAAACAGTGGAAACAGTGTCAGACTATATTTTTGGGGGCTCCAAAATCACTGCAGATGGTGACTGCAGCCATGAAATTAAAAGACACTTACTCCTTGGAAGAAAAGTTATGACCAACCTAGATAGCATATTCAAAAGCAGAGACATGACTTTGCCGACAAAGGTCCGTCTAGTCAAGGCTATGGTTTTTCCTGTGGTCATGTATGGATGTGAGAGTTGGACTGTGAAGAAGGCTGAGTGCCGAAGAATTGATGCTTTTGAACTGTGGTGTTGGAGAAGACTCTTGAGAGTCCCTTGGACTGCAAGGAGATCCAACTAGTCCATTCTGAAGGAGATCAACCCTGGGATTTCTTTGGAAGGAATGATGCTGAAGCTGAAACTCCAGTACTTTGGCCACCTCATGCAAAGACTTGACTCATTGGAAAAGACTCTGATGCTGGGAGGGATTTGGGGCAGGAGGAGAAGGGGACGACAGAGGATGAGATGGCTGGATGGCATCACTGACTCGATGGATGTGAGTCTGAGTGAACTCCGGGAGTTGGTGATGGACAGGAAGGCCAGGCGTGCTGCGATTCATGGGATTGCAAAGAGTCGGACACGACTGAGTGACTGAACTGAACTGAACTGAATGCGTCAATTTATGGATTACACTTCTGGTTGTCAAGTCTAAAAATTATCTGCCTCGTCCAAGATAATATTTTCTCTTTTTGTCCCCTAAAAGTTTGATGGTTTTACGTTTAAGTCTAGGAGACTTTTGAGTTAAGTTTTTTATTAACTGTGAGGTTTAAGTGAAATATTACTTTGTATCTGTGGATGACTAAATGTTCTAGCATCATTTATTTAAAGGGCTTATATTTCTTCTATTAAGGGCATTGTAACATTGTCAAAAATTAATAGAGTATATTTATGTGGGTTTATTTCTAGCTTCTTTTTTCTCTTAATTTGTGTGTCTACCACTCCACCAGTGTGACACATTATGATGCCTCTATATACAGGCAAGCCTTAGTAAGGGGTAGACTGATTCCTCCCACTTTATTTACCCTTTTCAAGATGGTTTTACCTTTTCTAGAGCCTGTTCCTTTACATATAAAATTTAGGATAAGCTCTTCCATGTCTACAAGAAACTCCCCCCCCCAAAAAAAGATATAATAAATATCAGAAATAAAAAATCTCAATGAATAAAAAAACAAACGATGTCAGAGAATACATAGTGTCTTAGTCTGCTCAAACTATCGTACAAAATACCATAGACTGGGTGCTTTAGACTACAGAAATTTATTTTCTCAGTTTTGGAGATTGGAAGTTCAAGGTCAAGGTGCCAGCAAGATTGATGTCTTGTGAGAACTCTCCTGTTGGGTTGCAAATGGCTGCCATCTCACTGTGTGTTCACGTGGTCTTTCCTTGTTAGTGCAGGGAGGGCAAAAGCACTCTTTCGTGTCTCTTTTTATAAGGACATGTATCCCATGGGATCAAAGCCCCGCCCACTGTTAGGACATCTTTTCATTACTTCCTTGGAGGTATTATTTCCAAATATAGCCACCTTGAGAGGTAGGGATTCAATGCTGAAGGGACACAGACATTCAGTCTATAACAGATAGAATGAGCAAAAATCTCTGGAAGGTCTGTAATGATTGCTGTCACTTTTGTGATATATGCGGGAGACTTTCCTAAATGCTTTATAAGCAATAACTCATCTAATATTTTTGATTCCCCTAGGAAATTTGAGTAATATTATTACTTCCATTTATAAGTAAGGAAAATGAGGTCTGGGGAGTCTAAGTAACTTGCTTAAGATCCACTCAGGTGAAAGGAGTTGTAAGTTTTAAACTCTATATCAGAGTGCCTCTCTGTAGTGATTTATTGGAAAAGAAAAGAAAAATTTTGGCTGCATATTTATTTCAAATAATTTATAAAGCAGCATTGATTACTTTAAATGAAAATACAAAATAGGAAATATGGCGGGATAATTTTTTTTTTTTTTGACCCATAACCTTCCTACACTTAGTATCATCAGTAAGGACACGAAATGACAAGGAAATCTGGAGACTTTCTGGGAGGCGGTTTCTATAGGAGATCAACAAAGCAGACTCATTTTTCTTTTGCACAGCCCCAAATAAACCAATAAGAGTTAAACACAATAAACTGAGTTGAACAAGAAATGAAAGCTTGCCAAGGGCAACAAATAGATTTTTAATTTTTGTGTGTGTACAGCTTTCTACTCCTTAGTGTCTCTCTGTGATGAATGAGGTAAACAACAGACCTTCTGTAAATTACAGGCTCTGGGTAAATTATGAGCAGAGTAACAATGCATAAACCACAACATTCTTCTTCAGCAACAACAGTGTTGGTTTTATCCTAGGGAGCCTCCTGCCCGGAAAGGAAATCTAGGTCATTAAGAAGCTCATAAATGCACTGTAAATTGTAGCCCTCATGTATTGGTAAGAAATTGAGTTTAGAAGTTATTTACATGTGTGAAATCTTGTTACTTTTCCTTCTCCAACTCTTTCAATTTTACCTCTGAAAGAATAACAGACTGAAAGTTTCTTGTGAATTTTTTAAAGAGTGATTTTCATTTAATAAAGCCACATGTGTTTGAATAACATAAAGTTTATATTTATGTTGAATCTACATGTTTGGTTACTTTCTTCAGTTCAGTTCAGTTCAGTTGCTCAGTCGTGTCCGACTCTTTGTGACCTCATGAATCACAGCATGCCAGGCCTCCCTGTCCATCACCAACTCCCAGAGTTCACTCAAACTCATGCCCATCAAGTCAGTGATGCCATCCAGCCATCTCATCCCTGTTATCCCCTTCTCCTCCTGCCCCCAATCCCTCCCAGCATCAGAGTCTTTTCCAATGAGTCAACTCATTGGCCAAAATACTGGAGTTTCATCTTTAGCATCATTCCTTCCAAAGAACACCCAGAACCAATCTCCTTTAGAATGGACTAGTTGAATCTCCTTGCAGTCTAAGGGACTCTCAATAGTCTTCTCCAACACCACATTTCAAAAGCATCAATTCTTCAGTGCTCAGCCTTCTTCACAGTCCAACTCTCACATCCATACATGACCACTGGAAAAACCATAGCCTTGACCAGACGGACCTTTGTTGGCAAAGTAATGACTCTGCTTTTGAATATGCTATCTAGGTTGGTCATAACTTTCCTTCCAAGGAGTAAGCATATTTTAATTTACTTTTTATTAATTATTTAAACTTTCTAATAACTAGAACATTAAAATTAAATAATGGTATAAAAAATTTCAAATAATTTTTATATAATACCACAATTTTTAATTTTGTAAATCAATTTATTTGTTTTAATTGGAGGCTAATTACTTTACAATATTGTAGTGGTTTTTGCCATATATTCACATGAATTAGCCATGGGTGTACATGTGTCCCCCATTCTGAACCCCCCCTCCCACCTCCCTCCCCTATCCCATTCCTCAGGGTTGTCCCAGTGCACTGGCCCTTAGCACCCTGTCTCATGCATCAAACCTGGACTGGCGAGCTATTTCACATATGATAATATACATGTTTCACTGCTATTCTCTCAAATCCTTTCACCCGCACTTTCTCCCGCAGAGTCCAAAAGTCTGTTCTTTACATCCCTGTCTCTTTTGTTGTCTTGCATATAGAGTCATCATTACCATCTTTCTAAATTGCATATATGCATTAATATACTGTATTAGTATTTTTCTTTCTGACTTACTTCTCTCTGTATAATAGGCTCCAGTTTCATCCACCTCATTAGCATTGTTTTTAATAGCTAAATAATATTCCATTGTGTATATGAACCACAGATTTCTTCCATTCATCTGCCAATGGACATCTAGGTTGACTCCAGGTCCTGGCTATTGTCAACAGTGCTGTGAGGAACATTAGGGTATATGTGTCTCTTTCAATTCTGGTTTCTTCAGTGTGTATGCCTAGTAGTGGGATTGCTGGGTCATATGGCAGTTCTATTTCCACTTTTTAAAGGAATATCCACACTGTTCGCCATAGGGGCTGAACTAGTTGGCATTTCCACAACAGTGTAAGAGGGTTCCCTTTTCTCTGCACACTCTCCAGCATTTATTGTTTGTTGACTATTTGATAACAGCCATTCTGAACAGCGTGAGATGGTACCTCATTGCACTTTTGATTTGCATTTCTCTGATAATGAGTGATGTTGAGTATCTTCTCATGTGTTTGTTAGCCATCTATATGTATTCTTTGGAGAAATGTCTGCTTAGTTCTTTGGCCCATTTTTTGATTGGGTCATTTTGTTTTCCTCTAGGAGTTTTAGAGTTTCTGGTCTTACATTTAGATCTTTAATCCATTTTGAGTTTATTTTTGTGTATAGTGTTAAAAGGCATTTGAGTTTCATTCTTTTACAAGTGATTGACCAGTTTTCCCAACACCACTTGTTAAAGAGATTGTCTTTTCTCTATTGTATATTCTTGCCTCCTTTGTCAAAGATAAGGTAGTTATAGGTGTGCAGATTTATCTCTGGGCTTTCTGTTTTGTTCCATTCACCTATGTTTTTGTCTTTGTTCCAGTACAATACAGTCTTGATGACTGTAGCTTTGTAGTATAGTCTGAAGTCAGGCAGGTTGATTCCTCCAGTTTCATTCTTCTTTCTCAAGATTGCTTTGGCTATTCGAGTACCATTATATATATATATATTTCCATACAAACTGTGAACTTATTTATTCTAGTTCTGTGAAAAATACCGTTGGTAGCTTGATAGGGATTGCATTAAATCTATAGATTGCTTTGGGTAGTATACTCATTTTCACTATATTGATTCTTCTGATCCATGAACAGGATATATTTGTCCATCTATTTGTGTCATCTTTGATTTCTTTCATCAATGTTTTATAGTTTTCTATATATAGGTTTTTTGTTTCTTTCAGTTCAGCTCATTTCAGTCGCTCAGTCATGTCCGACTCTTTGCGACCCCATGAACCACAGCATGCAAGCCTCCCTGTCCATCACCAACCCCCTGAGTTTACCCAAACTCATGTCCATTGAGTCAGTGATGCCATCTAACCGTCTCATCTTCTGTCATCCCCTTCTCCTGCCCTCAATCTTTCCCAGCACCAGGGTCTTTTCAAACGAGTCAGGTCTTCGCATCAGGTGACCAAAATATTAGAGTTTCAGCTTCAGCATCAGTCCTTCCAATGAATATTCAGGACTGATTTCCTTTAGGAAATACTGGTTCGATCTCCTTGCACTCCAAGGGATTCTCAAGAATCTTCTTAGGTAGATTTATTCCTAAGTATTTTATTCTTTTTGTTGTAATGGTGAATGGAAGTGTTTCCTTAATTTCTCTGTTTTCTCATTGTTAGTGCATAGGAATGCAAGGGATTTCTGTGTGTTAATTTTATATTCTGCAACTTTACTATGTTCATTTATTAGTTCTAGTAATTTTCTGGTGGTGTCTTTAGCATTTTCTATGTAGAGGATCATGTCATTTGCAAACAGTGGTAGTTTTACTTCTGCTTTTCCAATCTGGATTCCTTTTATTCCTTTTTCTTCTTTGATTGCTGTGGCTAAAACTTCCAAAATTATGTTGAATAGTAGTGGTGAGAGTGGGCGCCCTTGTCTTGTTCCTGACTTTAGGGGAAATGCTTTCAATTTTTCACCATTGAGGATAATGTTTGCTGTGGGTTTAACATATATACCTTTTATTATGTTGAGGTATGTTCCTTCTATGTCTGCTTTCTGGAGAGTTTTTATCATAAATAGATGTTGAATTTTGTCAAAGGCTTTCTCTGCATCTATTGAGATAATCATATTTTTTTTTATCTTTCAATTTGTTAATGTGGTGTATCACATTGATTAATTTGCAAATATTGAAGAATCCTTGCATCCCTGGGATAAAACTCACTTGGTCATAATGTATGATCTTTTTAATATGCTGTTGGATTCTGTTTGCTAGAATTTTGTTGTGGATTTTTGCATCTGTGTTCATCAGTGAGATTAGCCTGTAGTTTTCTTTTTTTGTGGCATCTTTGTCTAGTTTTGGTACTAGGTTGATGGTTGCCTCATAGAATGAGTTTGGCTGTTTACCTTCCTCTGCAATTTTCTGGAAGAGTTTGAGTAGGATAGGTGTTAGCTCTTCTCTACATTTTTGGTAGCATTCACCTGTGAAGCCATCTGGTCCTGGGCTTTTGTTTGTTGGAAGATTTTTGATTACAGTTTCGATTTCCGTCTGATGATGCATCTGTTATGATTTTCTATTTCTTCCTGGTTCAGTTTTGGGAGGTTATACTTTTCTAAGAATTTGTCCATTTATTCCAAGTTGTCCATTTTATTGACATATAGTTGTTGATAGTAGTCTCTTATCATCCTGTGTATTTCTGTGTCTGTTGTGATTTCTCCATTGTCATTTCTAATTATGCTGATTTGATTATTCCCCCTTTTTTTCCTCATGAGTCTGGCTAATGGTTTGTCTATTTTATTTATCTTCTCAAAGAACCAGATTTTAGTTTTGTTGATTTTTGCTATAGTCTCCTTTGTTTCTCTTTCATTTATTTCTGCCTTAGTTTTAATGATTTCTTTGCTTTTACTAACCCTGTTGTTGTTCTTCTTTATCTAGTTACTTTATATGTAAAGTTAGGTTACTTATTTGATTTATCTCTTGTTTCTTGAGGTAAGCTTGTGTCGCTATGAACATTCCCCTTAACACTGCTTTTCCTGAATCCTATAGGTTTTGGATTGTGGTATTTTCATTCATTTCTATGCATATTTTGATTTCTTTTTTGATTTCTTCTGTGATTTGTTGATTGTCAAAAGTGTATTGTTTAACCTCTATATGTTTGTATTTTTAATAGCTTTTCCCCATTAGTTGGCATCTAATCTTACTGTATTGTGATCAGAAAAGATGCTTGGAATGATTTCAATTTTTCGTATTTACTAAAGCTAGATTTATGGCCCAGGATGTGATCTATCCTGGAGACTGTTCCATGTGCACTTGAGAAAAAGGTGAAATTCATTGTTTTGGGGTGAAATGTCCTATAGATATCAACTAGGTTTAACTGGTCCATTGCATCATTTAAAGTTTCATTTCCTTGCTAATTTTATGTTTAGCTGATCTATCCATACGTATGAGTGTGTATTAAAGTCTCCCATTATTATTATGCTACTGTTCGCTTTACATATTGCAGTGCTCCTATGTTGGGTGCATATATATTTATAATTGTTATATCTTCTTCTTGGATTGATCCTTTGATCATTATGTAGTGTCCTTCTTTGTCTCTTTTCACAGCCTTTATTTCAAAACCTATTTTATCTGATATGAGTATTGCTACTGATGTTTTCTTTTGGTCTTCATTTGCATGAAATATCTTTTCCCAGCCCTTCAATTTCAGTCTGTATATGTCTCTTGTTTTGAGGTAGGTCTCTTGTAGACAGCATATGTCAGGGACTTGTTTTTGTATCCATTCAGCCAGTCTTTGTCTTCTGATTGGGGCATTCAACCCATTTACATTTATGTCCATCAGCAGATGAATGGATAAGAAAGCTGTGGTACATATACACAATGGAGTATTACTCAGCCATTAAAAAGAATTCATTTGAATCAGTTCTGATGAGATGGATGAAACTGGAGCCAATTATACAGAGTGAAGTAAGCCAGAAAGAAAAACACCAATACAGTATACTAACACATATATATGGAATTTAGGAAGATGGCAATGACGACCCTGTATGCAAGACAGGGAAAGAGACACAGATGTGTATAACGGACTTTTGGACTCAGAGGGAGAGGGAGAGGGTGGGATGATTTGGGAGAATGACATTCTAACATGTATACTATCATGTAAGAATTGAATCACCAATCTATGTCTGACGTAGGATGCAGCATGCTTGGGGCTGGTGCATGGGGATGACCCAGAGAGATGTTATGGGGAGGGAGGTGGGAGGGGGTGTCATGTTTGGGAACGCATGTAAGAATTAAAGATTTTAAAATTTAAAAAATAAAAAACAACAAAAATAAAATAAAATAAAATAAAAAATAAAATACGCACTTAAAAAAAATAAAGTAATTATTGATAAGCATGATCCCATTGCCATTTACTTTGTTGTTTTTGATTCAAGTTTATAAACTTTTTCTGTGTTTCCTGTCTAGAAAAGACCCGTTAGCATTTGTTGAAGGGCTGGTTTGGTGGTGTTGAATTCTCTCAGCTTTTGCTTGTATGTAAAGCTTTTGATTTCTCCTCCATATTTGAATGAGATCTTTACTGGGTACAGTAATCTGGATTGTAGGTTTTTCTCTTTCATCATTTTAAGTATGTCCTGCCATTCCCTGCTGGCCTGAAGAGTTTCGGTTGAAAGATCAGCTGTTATCCTTATGGGAATCCCCTTGCATGTTATTTGTTGCTTTTCTCTTGCTGTTTTTAATATTTCCTCTTTGTGTTTGATCTTCATTAATTTGATTAATATGTGTCTTGGGATGTTTTGCCTTGGGTTATCTTGTTTGGGACTCTCTGGGCTTCTTGGACTTGGGTGGCTATTTCCTTCCCCATTTTAGGGAAGTTTTCAACTATTATCCCCTCAGGTATTTTCTCATGGCCTTTCTTTTGGTCTTCTTCTTCTGGGACCCCTATGATTTGAATGTTAGTGCATTTAACATTGTCCCAGAGGTCTCTGAGGGTGTCCTCATTTCTTTTAATTATTTTTTCCTCTCTGCTTCATTTATTTCCACCATTCTATCTGCCACCTCACTTATCCTATCTTCTGCCTCAGTTATTCTACTGTTGGTTCCCTCCAGAGGGATTTTGATCTCAGATATTGCATTATTCATTATTGATTGGCTCTTTTTAAATTTCTTCTAGGTCCTTGCTAAACATTTCTTGCATCCTCTCAATCCTTGTCTCTATCCTGTTTATCTATAACTCCATCTTGTTTTCAAGATTTTCGATCATTTTACTATCATTCTGAATTCCTTTTCAGGTAGACTCCCTATCCCCTCCTCTTTTGTTTGGTTTGGTGAGCATTTATCTTGATCCTCTACCTGCTGACTATTTCTCTGCTTTTTCATTTTGTTTAAATTGCTGTGTTTGGAATGGCCTTTCTGTATGCTTGAAGTTTGCGGTCCCTCTTTATTGTGGAGTTTGCTTTCTTTGGGTGGGGATGGATTAGTGGTTTGTCAAGGTTTCCTGGTTAAGGAAGCTTGCATCAGTGTTCTGGTAGGTGGAGCTGGATATTTTCTCTCTGGAGTGCTATGAAGTGTCCAGTAGTGAGTTCTGAGGTGTCTATGGAATTGCTGTGACTTTGGGAAGCTTTTATTTTAATGCTCAGAGTTATATTCCTGTGTTGTGGAGAATTAGTGTGTGTGTCTTGCTCTGGACTTGTTGGCTCTTGGGTGGAGCTTGGTTTCAGTGTAGGTATGGAGGCTTTTGGTTGAGCTCTTGTCAATTAATGTTCCCTGGAGTCAGGAGTTTTCTGCTGTTCTCAAGTCTTTGATTTAAGCCTCCTTCTTCTGGCTTTCAGTCTTATACTTATAGTAGCCTCAAGACTTCTCCATCCATATAGCACAGATGATAATACATCTAGGTTTATTATGAAAAGATTGTCCACAGTGAGGGATACCCAGAGAGATTCACAGAGTTAAGTAGAGAAGAGAAGAGTGAGGGAGCAGATAGAGGTTACCTGGGGGAAAAAAGGGAGAGTCAAAAGAGGAGAGAGCAATCAAGCCAGTAATCACACCCCTAAGCAAAAATGGGTATTGAAGGTTCTTAAAGGTACAAAATTGATAACAAATACCAAAAAGCAGAGATTAAAAAACTAGAGTAGAGGTTAAACTCTGAAAAATACAGTATTAGAAATACAAAACAAAATCAATCACAAAAATTATAAAAAATATATATATATGAAATTTGCTTTTAAAATGGGGTCTTTTTTTTGCAAGGTAAGAATAGGTTATAAAAATGAAAATTAAAGGAGTAATAAAAAACTTTAAAATTAAAAATATTTAAAAAATGATAATAGTAAAAATATATCTAGGAATTTCTCTGGAGCTGTTGAGGGCAGCGTGGGGTCAGTTCAGTTCCCAATAGTTCTTTGTTCCAGCTTATACTTCTTCTAAAGGTCTATAGGTCCCTTCCAATGCTTAGTCAATGCTAACTACAGGGTTTTAATCTGCTTCACCTGTCACTTCCTGAGTGGTTCCCTCTTCTTTGTTTTTTGTTTTTGCTTCCTCTTTTTGCAAGATTCTTCAGTGTCTAATTTCCACTCTGACACAAGGGGATGAAGGTGGTCACTTATTTATGCTCACTTGTTCATTTGTGCTATGGGGAGGGAGGAACACTGCAAATAATATCACTGGCATGTGTGGGGAGTGCTCACAGTGTATGGACCAAACTGAGTTTGCCCCACTGACAGCCTCTGTGCTTTCTCAATCTACGATGCTCAGGCTCCAGGTTGCTCTGCAGGGGGAACTGTCCAAAGCAGGCCCTGAGTTTTGTGCACTTCCCAGGTTTAAGCTGCTCAGGTTCAGGTTCTCCACAAAGGCACAGAGTTGGTTGGACATGCGTTTGGTGCCCTTCCCAGGTCCAAGCAGTTTAGGCAATAAGGTGCTTAGCGAGGCACTGTTCCAGGTTGTCTGTGCATCTTAAGCACCTCCCTGGTCCCAGCTTCTTGGTTTCCCAGGTATGCAGTGAGAGTGCCTTCTCAGGTGTGCTGTGTGTCTCCTCTAGAGGGCTGATCTTTGGCTACGACCCTTCTGGCAGATGTCAACCATTCAGGATCCCAAGAAGACTTGGTTAACAATGGGGAGCCTGCTCACAATTTGATGGGGAATGCCATCTCTGGAGCCGAGATTGCCCCTTGCCTTCTGGCTCTGGCTGTCGGCCAACCTGCTTCTCTCCCTCTGGTGGGGGGATGGGCCAGTCCATAGCCGGCTATCTCTCCTTTGGTATTTGGTCAGTCCTTTGTTCTGTGAGCCAGCCAGGCTGTGCCTCAGGTTAGAGCTTTTCGCAGGAAAGTTCTCTCTCTCTCTCTCTCTCTCTCTCTCTCTCTCTCTCTCTCTCTCTCTCTCTCTCTCTCTTCTTTTCTCTCTCTAGCTATCCCAAAGTTTTGGTTGCTATGTCATGTTAGCTCCCTCAGATTTGCCTCAGGGCATTCAGGCCCAGTTTTTGCCCTAAGCGTGCAACCCGCACCCCCCTGTTCAGCCCTTGCTTGCTGGTGGCAGATGCGAGCATCTGGGCTACTTCTCCACTGGGAGTTGCAGTCAGGTGAGTATTACGTGTGGTTTTTGTTTTGTTTTTTTTTTCCCCCTCCTGGTTATGTCTCCCTCTGAGATTCCGAAACCCCCCACAAACCCACTAGTGAGAGAATTTGCTGGTGTTTGGAAACTTCTCATCCTTCATGACTACCTCCCTGGCACAGTCCTCTCAGTTCCTAACTCTTTTATCTCTCTTTTTATCTTTTATATTTTGCTCTATCTCCTTTTGAAGAGAATGGGCTGCCTTTCTTGGTGCCTAGTGTCCTCTGCCAGTGTTCAGAAGTTGTTTTGTCAAAGTTGCTCAGCATCAAATGATCTTTTGATGAATTTGTGGTGGAGAAAGTGCTTCCCCCATCCTATTCCTCTGCCATCTTAGGACTGCATCCATGACACCACATTTTATAGGCATGTTCTTCTGGTTTCTTTCTTCAGTTCAGTTCAGTTGCTCAGTCATGTCTGACTCTTTGTGACCCCATGAACTGCAGCACGCCAGGCCTTTCTGTCCATCACTAACTCCCAGAACCCAAACCCATGTCCATTGAATCAGTGATGCCATCCAACCATCTCATCCTCTGTTGTCCCCTTCTCCTCCTGCCCTCAATCTTTCCCAGCATCAGGGTCTTTTCCAATGAGTCAGCTCTTTGCATCAGGTGACCAAAGTATTGGAGTTTCAGCTTCAACATCAGTCCTTCCAATGAACATCCAGGACTGATCTCCTTGGTGTGGACTGGTTGGATCTCCTTGCAGTCCAAGGGACTCTCAAGAGTCTTCCCCAACACCACAGTTCAAAAGCATCAATTCTTCAGCGCTCAGCTTTCTTCACAGTCTAACTCTCATATCCATACATGACCATTGGACAAACCATAGCCTTGACTAGATGGACCTGTGTTGGCAAAGTAGTGTCTCTGCTTTTGAATATGCTATCTAGGTTGGCCATAACTTTCCTTCCAAGGAGTAAGCGTCTTTTGATTTCATGGCTGCAATCACCATCTGCTATACATTTAAAAAACTGGTAAGGTACAAGACCTCTCTCTACCCTTGGTAAAGCATAGAAATGCACTTATAAAATCTCAAAAATTTAGAACCAAAGAGAACTATATAGACTATGCTGTCCAAATTTCTATGTGTTTAAAAAAAAAAAAGTGGAAATCTTTTCACAGATCACCGACTAGAGGCACACTATATACTGATACACAGTGCTTTATCCCTGCCATGAAATTATCCTGGGGAAAAATAAAAAGAAATCTGTACTGAATTAGAAAGTTGTCCTTAACATTTTCATAAATGACAACCGCTGTAAGTTACAGGAAAAAAAAATAGCAGAATGCCATTACTGCAAAATTTAAAATGAAAATAACTCTAAGTAATAGTATTTACAATTGTCACATACTTAAATGTTGGTATTTAAAATCAACATCAGTGCACAGAGCAAACTGTTACCAGGGTTTATTCCTTGGGACAGAGAAGGAAAAGAAGAAGATAAAATGTAACTCCTTATTCTAAAATGTCCTGTGTTTTCTACAAGTGAAAATAATTAAAGAACAAAAATGAGGTAAACGGAGAAAAGGAGCAGGGAAAGGAATCAAGTTTGGGTCAGTTGACGAGGCTTGAACTCAGGAGAAGCTGGAAATGGGTGTGTCCTGCTTCCCTTGAATGAAAGACAGGTGCATGACCCACCGGTACCACTCGGGTGGTAACCGTGGGGAGCTGTTGGGTAAATTTAACTAGAGCTAGTATTCTGCTGGAGAAGGAAATGGCAACCCACTCCAGTATTCTTGCCTGGAGAATCCCATGGATAAGGAGCCTGGTGTGCTGCTGTCTATGTGTCTCACAGAGTCAGACAAGATTGAAGTGACTTGCAGCAGCAGGAGCAGCAGCGGCGGCAGCAGTGTTCCACCCCTAGAAACTGCCAGTTTTATTTCCCACAGAAAACAGTGAAGTTGTCAAGTGAAAGTGTACTTCTTTGCCCTTTCACAAAATAAGCAGGAAAGTAAATGTCACCAGTTTGCCTTTGCTTAACATTTTCCTAGGTAATTGGGTACCCCTCATAGCACTTCAAAGTCTTTGTCCTGTGCCCCTAAATTAGGCTGATTCTTAAAGTCCTGCAGTTGAGCAGACTTCTGCCTATGACCTTTTCTGCTTCTCTTATAAATACATTAGCATTAAGGTCTATGTGGAGGTCAGATGAAATGTTGGTTTGCCCATAACTACAATGATCACCGTCTTCTTCCTTTGGTAGATTTAAAAAAAAACCCTCATAGATATTAGTTTCTGCAAATCTTTGAAGGTAATTGTAAAGGAATGTAAATTCAAAATTAAGCTACAGAAATTATAGAGTAGATGAATGCTACCAATGCTTTTTTTTTTTCCCCTAGATTCAATTAGGGTAGGAGACTGATAATATTGAGTTAAATTTTTAGTGAACTCTAATGTTTATTTCGAGGCTTGTTAAACTCTGGCCCACAGAGTAAATCTGGCCAGTGTATGACCTGGGAGCTGAACTGTTTTTAAAAAATAAAAAGAATGGTGTTTTGTGGCGCATAGAACATATAGAATGTTCAGATATCAGAATCCATAAATAAAGTTTTATTGCTACACAGACATGCTCATTCTTGTACATAGTACATATGTTTATGGTTGCTTTCACACCATCACCAACAGCAGAGTTGACTAAGAGTTGGAACTATATGGCCCATCAATTCTGAAGTAATTACTGTCTGGCACTTTGCAAAAAAAGTATGTGGCCCCAGATTTATTTTATAACAGACTGTTTACCCCAATAATACTTGAAACTTATTACTCAAAAGTTGTTTATTCCTCCTTACACTGCTTCAAATGAGCAGATGGGTATTATCTTTTGTTCTTGTGAAGAATACATAGGTTTGTCTAGGGATGAAATATTACAAAAGTTGATTTAACGATGACATCTCAGCCATGTTCTCCCATCACACTTAAGCTTAGTAAAACTGATGTATCCATCAGTCTGTCCCTAGTATCTCATTTTCTGTTTGACTCAACCTTGAAAAGAGAAAAAAATGAACATCAGTTATTAGTTTGCCAACCTCCAGCAGAAGTGAATATTTGACTTAACATCTTAAAATATTCTAACACTCAGAAATCCACACTCAAACATCATTTTCCATAGAAATTCTGAATTGCAAATAAATTCACTCCAAAGTATCAGAGACAGACAAGTTAAGATTTTCTAATGCACTGAGAATCTTCTCCTCCTATTTCCTCTGTCTCTGAAGAGGATTAAACTTCAAGAAAAGTCAATTCAACAAATACTCATTGAGGATTCATTAGATGCAAGGCATCATGCTAGGGGCTGCAGTAAATTAAAAGCAAAATAAACATTGTCATAAAGTACTTGCAATCTAATTGAAAAAGAAAGTGGTTAAAAATTGCATTTATGCTATTATATGAGATAATATAATTAGTGCCACTGGAAAGAATAAAACAATTCTATAGCATTTCAAAGGAAAATGGGACCACATAGAATTAGCTGAATCAGGAAGGGTATTATGGATGGGAAAATCCCATGGACGGAGGAGCCTGATAGGCTACAGTCCATGGGGTCGCAAAGAGTCGGACACGACTGAGCGACTTCACTGTCACTTTCACTCATAAATAAATAAATAAATACACACACATATATATAATTAAATATTTTTATGGGAATAAAATGAAGGCTGGGAAATTTTGAAATTGAAGAGCTGAATTATGGAAAGAAAAACATGTGAAAATATCTCCCTATATTCTTTTCTAATTGACAATCACAAACATTTTATCTATGAACTCTAGTCTTTTTGACAGAGTAACACTCTCCTTTCTCATTCTGTTCTACTCTACTGTGCAGCTGTCTATGCAGTGGAAAGTGATGTAGGCTCACTTCTCTGCTGATGGCCCTTCATTGCCAAAGTTGGCCTTTATTAACTGACTGTGGCCGTGTCTGTTTCCAGTAATAGGACATGATTGTGGTCATAGAGACAAGGTTACATTTGGGGAAAAAATTGAGCTCTTAAACAGGATAATTATAAAAGCTGATGATACATTATCCTATAAAGTTCAGGATGTTGTTAAGGATGCTTCTCCTTATTAAAATGGAGAACAGACTGAAATGAAGTCTTTCTTGGTAGCTCAGCTGATAAAGACTCCACCTGTAATGCAGGAGACCCTGGTTTTGTTCCTGGGTCTGGAAGATTCCTTGGAGAAGGGATAGGCTACCCACTCCAGTGTTCATGAGCTTCTCTGGTCGCTCAGATGGTAAAGAATCTGTCTGCAATGCAGGAGACCTGAGTTCAATCCCTGGGTAGGGAAGATCCCATAGAGGAAGGCATGGCGACCCACTCCAGTATTCTTGCCTGGAGAATCCCTATGGACAGAGGAGCCTGGAGAGACTACAGTCCATAGAGTCAGACATGACTGAAGAGACAGCTTGCACGCACAGTCAGCTTGAGATGTAACTGAAAGCTATGGTGTGCTCCCCTGGGGATGAAGGGAAATGGACTTCCCTGGTTCCTGTCTTGTGTTAAGTTGCACTTTTCCACATCACCAGGAGGGCCAGACCTGTTTTCTGAAGTGAGAGGGAGCTCAGTTAATCTTCCTTATGGTGCACTCTGGGAGAGGCTGAGCACTTTTTTAACACACACTTGATACTACATAACTGACAGCCTTTCAATATTCCTTTGGGGCTCCCACTGTTCAGAAGAACAGCCCACTAAATGCAAGCAAGTGTCAGATATTAACGCTGAATTAAAACTGCAGGTAAAATCGGGGACACTGGCATATTCCTGTCCGTGGGCTTGACAGGAAATTTATTTTGCTGTAGCTGAAAAGTAATTAACCTCCACTGTGAGAGAATTCTATTACTAGCAGCTACTCTGCCATGCAAAGTGCACTACATGGAAATGTTACAGGCTATCAAGCAGAAACGGCAGATTTGTCTGCATTTTAAACTGAATTTCCATTACCCTATTCTCTTCTCTGTATCTCTGCTTCCCCATTGCCTTCTCTCTTGCTTTCACTGAAGCTGGAAATTGAGACACACATGGAACTTGAGAGAAAGTTACAAAGCAAGAATGCTTATAAGGATTTGTAAGACCCATTTTTTCCCTGTTACTTGATTTTATTTTAAAACAAATATTGTTCATTAGTATGGTGAAAAATATGCAACACTATGCAAAATACTCAAACAAGGATAACTTTACTATAGATATGTATGAGAAAATTCTACTCATTTTCTGTTCTTCAATGTTATAGGTACATACATGCACATACAGGTATATGCATAATCTCAATAAAGAATAGATTTGAGAGTAAATACTGCTGGAATGTATATACAGTCATTTCTGTTATAACACTTACTTTGGAAGTACAAATTCATTCTGAAGTGTTTGATATATTGAGTATAATGCGGTTTTCATCTTTGCTTATGTCTGATTTTGTCAGCAAGAAATGCTAAGTAAAGGCAGAAGACTACCTTCAGGTGAATGAAAATCCCCAGGAATATATTGCCAGACACACACAGGCATACACCTCAACCATCTACAACCACCTCAGTCCATCCCACATGCTATAAACCACACCCAAACACACCTGCTAGTGGACAACTCTCCTGACTCCAGGACCCACTGCTTCCTGGACTCCGCACTACCTCACAGGCTACAGTCCTTCAAAATGCAACGTCATGTCATTTTTAAGGTGAAGTGTCATATTTATTTTAGTATTGTGTGTGCATCAGTAGCTCAGTCATGTCCAACTCTTTGTGACCCCATGGACTGTAACCTGCCAGGCTCCTCTGTCCACGGGATTTTCTAGGCGAGAATACTGGAGTTGGCTGCCATGCCTTTCACAAACTTCTTAATCATTTAACATGCTACTGTTTATATTAGATCACTACTTGTCTTTTCTTGTGTCACTGATGAAGTTTTTGAGCGTTGTCACCTCATTTTCCCAGAAGCCCCATAGTGGTGGTGATGGTGTTGTTGTTGTTTTAGATGCATGATTTTGCATAGCGCAGTTTAGGAGTTTAGGGGCACATGCTGCATTAAAGCAGAACTGACTAAGCTCTGTTTCTTTTAGTATAATGATGAATGTGTAGGCCTCTTGTTTTGTTAATAATGAATGTTTCAGAGTTTGCTGTGTATTTATCACTTAAGTACTGCTATACAGAGATCAGTTGTACTTTAAGCTGTTACATCAGAATGAGAGAAAATGTCTTCTCCTAGAAAACAATTGTTAGAGTAGAAAGCAAAGCAAATGGTTTTAACTGCTATTACTGATTTTCAGATATAATAATAGTCATCATTCATGGAGGACTTCCCAGCTACTTGGCAAATGGCTGCACCCTTCTGCATAGATCCCCATGCCAACATGGCTTGAGGAACCAGAGGTAGCCCCTGTGTTTGACGAATGAGACCAAGGCTTTATGATCCCAAGGAGCTTGTAGTGGTTCTGAACTATTCAGCATAGAGCAGAGGATTTTGAAGAAGAAAGTCTTGAAATGGAAGTTCTGCCATCTCCAGTGTCTTTCTCTGCAGATTTAGATGTGTTATAGGCAATTAGAAATACCACTTAGAGATTATAAGATCCAACTTTCTCATTTTAAAAATGAGAAAATTTAGGTTTGGGGATTTGTGTAACTTAGGTTATCATAGGTTGTCCCTTGTCAAAGCTAGAATTTAGAGTTCAGGCTAACTGATTGAGAGAGTTCATTTCTCCAGGCTATTAGGGCTGTGTTTTGAAATGTCAGGATGAAGGAAGGATTAATTCCTAAGAAACAATTCAGTCTCATAACTGCTATATTATCATCAGGCCAGTGCTTTGTTTTCTTCCACTTCTTGAGTAAATAGCATGCACAGTTATGAACTCTGTATGATAAATAATAGAGTGAGGAGCAACTATATCACATTTGTATATTTCCAGAAATGAGATGGGAAAGAAATCAACCCCCAAATACCAGGTCTTTCTTCTTCAAACAAGATCTGAATGGGGTATTTTATGGTAATTGCCACTTATAACCTACTCTCTTGGGAATTGAACTTTACAAACACAAAAGCCAACTTGTAAATTTTTTTTCCTGACAGAGCGTACACTAGGCTCGGGAGAGCAGAGAGTGTCATACATTCTTCCTGGGATCTGTCACTGTTCATGGTCATTAAAGAAGGCAGGTGGGGTAAACAAATTTCTGTTATTTGACTGTCACAAGAAAGTCAAGATGGAAAACAAAATCACCTCTTTTTTTTTAGTCTTGAAATAGCTAACTGTTCTATCTACCTTCACTCTAGGAAAATGCCATGAACTGGTGGCAGTAGTTGTGGTTCTGTCTAATTTAGATGCCAAAAAAGCAAAGCATTCACTGAAAATTACAGGGGATGTAAATTTTAAGAATTACAGACTAATAGTTCCCTCTTCACCTTCCCTGCCTAACAGGCCTGTGTGGGTGACAGCCAAGCATTAACAGCATGCCACCCCCCTTCTCAGGAAGAGGTGACTGATGGCATGTTTCAGATATGAAGTGACTTTGGTTTAATGCTGGGCTATATGGAGTTGGAGATTTCTTTTTCTTTTTTCTTAAAAGCAAATTGGCATTTCAAATTGACAGGAAATTTTAGGATTCCAGCTTACTATTATTAATGAAAAATGTTTAAATACCTTTGCAATAGAGATTTTGAATTATAATCTATTTGGGAAAGATTTCTGCTTCCCTTTCTCTTAATAAAAAGTTCTTGAGAAGAAATAATTGAAGTTTACAATCTACTAATGCAGAATTATTCAGAAGCCTTTTATTCTCCTCTTACTAATCCTCTGTGCTGAGAGAAAGAGAGAGAGAGAGAGGGGAGAGAGAAACTGATCTGTGTATTGGACCATATTGATCACTTTAATAGTCTCTGATTCAACACTCAAGCTTCTCCCTCACCTAGCTTGCACTCTGTAAATTCTTTGTCAAGAGTTTGCCTCAAAAGCCTATGAAACAAGTTAGATTCAAAGAAATTTTATCAAAATGAAAATTTGTGTCTATGGGATAGACTAGTGACAATGTGCTTGAAATAAATGAATTCTCAACAATTTTTTTAAAATTGAATTTAAAGTCAAGTTCTGAAAAAACGGAGGAGTGTTGTAGATACATTTCATCTTACTCTACACAACTTTGCAGAGAACATCAGCAACAGGAAGGTAAAGCCAAAGATCCAGTGGTTTTTGGATCTCTGGATCCAAAAACATCGATTTTACTCTTGAAGAAGTAGGAGAGAAACTTTTCATTTTCTTTCAGACATTACAGTGTCTCTCCTCAGCGAAAGAGTTTCAGCAATAGGAAACCTTAAGAGCATTTTTAATTGATTAAACTTGTAGACAGAACTTGCATCATCTCTGACAAATGATAGAAAATAAGCATGTAACATTCAAATCTTGAACAACAAGATTTAAATCAACAGAAAGAAGTTGAAAAGAGATATAGGGAGCTAATTCCTTTTAATTCATGACCACTGGCTTAGGTCTGGATGAAAATTGGAATAAAATCAATATATATTTGGAGAGACTACATAGACCAGTGCTGTGTAAAAAGTTCTCTAATCACAAAATATTAAAATGAAAATATACTAATTTACAGAAGAAATTTTATATAGGAGTAGATTAAAAAATCAGCAAGTAAGTTTCTTTTCAATGAAGGTATAATATATATCAGGCGGAATAGGTAGGGACAAATTACACAGGAAGATATCTAAGAAACATATTTTTTTAAAGAATGATTTAGAATGAGTCTTTCTCCCACCCTTCTCCCCAGCCCCCCATAGAGGGGCATGGATAAAGAGAAATAGCAAGGAAGTCTTTTGTGAAAAATATGTCAGAAGAAAGATGGGAACTCAAATAAGAACATCTGTTCTGCAAAACCATTTGAAAAACAACCAAGTATTAACGTGAAAGAAAATGTGCTCAGCATGAAACTAACCATAAGTAATGTGGTGGCAGGGAGGCGAGAAGAGTGACATAAGGAACTTGCACCCCACTGAGAGATAACTTCTGAGTGTCCGAAGCCAAGTCACCCGCTCAGCTAATGTGAGGGGAAGTGCTCAGGCAACATCCAGGCAATTGCCCATGAAGTGGCAAAAGTTGCAACTGAATCAAGATCTCGAGATGCAGAAGCCGAATGAAAACAAGAGATTGAAAATAAAATTTTAGGTTTTTTTTTTTTTTCTTACTTTAGACACCAGGTATATTTATAACATTGAGAAATATTTTGTAATAGATACTCTTTTTAAAGATAGAGGTAGATTTTCTAATTATGAATATTTAGTGGTGAATGTATAGTTTTAAATCATGATTTATTTTTAGATATCCTCTTTTATTTCAATTTCACATACTTCAGAGGTAATTTTGAATAACTGGAGAGTATAATTGAATGCTTTAAATTTCCCTGTAAAGTTGCACATTTAGAATAGGGGTACCAGGAGATTCCATGGTGCTTGCCTTCCTGCTTAAATGTACCCTGTGTGCAAAAGGCCTCTCAAGAATTTGTGGTGTTTGCTCCTAAAAATGCTAGATTTTTGTTTCTGGGATAATATCATCAAATTTGCCTCTGTTGCCAAAAGACACATAGTCAGGAAGCACCTTTCACCATCTCTTTTAATTCAGGACAGTTTCAAATATTTTTAGTGTACAATTTAGTTTAAATGTTCATGGAAATAGTGGAAGGACAAAAATGTTAACTTAGTTGTTTTCACAAATATAATCTCTTTTAAAACTGAAAAAAAAAATTATGTAAATTTGACATGCCTGGGGATTGTTATCTCTGGTACTCCATCTCCCCCCAAAGGACAGAAAATTCCTCAAAGAACATTGCTTCCTCTTTAGAGTTGCACATTTAGAACTGTGGTACCAGGACATTTCTGTCCTTTATCGAACCCATCTTTGCATGAAATGTCCCCTTGGTATCTCTAATTTTCTTGAAGAGATCTCTAGTCTTTCCCATTCTGTTCTTTTCCTCTATTTCTTTGCGTTGATCGCTGAAGAAGGCTTTCTTATCTCTTCTTGCTATTCTTTGGAACTCTGCATTCTGATGCTTATATCTTTCCCTTTCTCCTCTGCTTTTCTTCTTTTCACAGCTACTTGTAAGGCCTCCCCAGACAGCCATTTTGCTATTTTGCATTTCTTTTCCATGGGGATGGTCTTGATCCCCGTCTCCTGTACATTGTCATGAACCTCTGTCCATAGTTTATCAGGCACTCTATCTATCAGATCTAGGCCCTTAAATTTATTTCTCACTTCCACTGTATAATCATAAGGGATTTGATTTAGGTCATACCTGAATAGTCTAGCGGTTTTCCCTACTTTCCTCAATTTCAGTCTGAATTTGGTAATAAGGAGTTCATGATCTGAGCTACAGTCAGCTCCTGGTCTTGTTTTTGTTGACTGTATAGAGCTTCTCCATCTTTGGCTGCAAAGAATATAATCAATCTGATTTTGGTGTTGACCATCTGGTGATGTCCATGTGTAGAGTCTTCTCTTGTGTTGTTGGAAGAGGGTGTTTGCTGTGACCAGTGCATTTTCTTGGCAAAACTCTATTAACTCTGCCCTGCTTCATTCTGCATTCCAAAGTCAAATTTGCCTGTTACTTCAGGTGTTTCTTGACTTCCTAGTTTTGCATTCCAGTCCCCTAGAATGAAAAGGACATCTTTTTTGGGTGTTAGTTCTAAAAGGTCTTATAGGTCTTCACAGAATTGTTCAACTTCAGCTTCTTCAGTGTTACTGGTTGGGGCATAGACTTGGATTACCGTGATATTGAATGGTTTGCCTTGGAGACAAACAGAAATCATTCTGTCTTTTTTGAGACTGCATCCAAGTACTGCATTTCGGACTCTTTTGTTGACCATGATGGCTACTCCATTTCTTCTGAGGGATTCCTGCCTGCAGCAGTAGATATCATGGTCATCTGAGTTAAATTCACCCATTCCAGTCCATTTTAGTTCGCTGATTCCTAGAATGATGACGTTCACTCTTACCATCTCTTGTTTGACCATTTCCAATTTGCCTTGATTCATGGACCTGACATTCCAGGTTCCTATGCAATATTGCTCTTTACAGCATCAGACCTTGCTTCTATCACCAGTCACATTCACAGCTAGGTATTGTTTTTGCTTTGGCTCCATCCCTTCATTCTGTCTTGAGTTATTTCTCCACTGATCTCCAGTAGCATATTGGGCACCTAATGACCTGGGGAGTTCCTCTTTCAGTGTCCTATCATTTTGCCTTTTCATACTGTTCATGGGGTTCTCAAGGCAAGAATACTGAAGTGGTTTGCCATTCCCCTCTCCAGTGGACCACATTCTGTCAGACCTGTCCACCATGACCCGCCCATCTTGGGTTGCCCCGTGGGCATGGCATAGATTCATTGAGTTAGACAAGGCTGTAGTCCTAGTGTGATTAGATTGACTAGTTTTTTGTGAGTATGGTTTCAGTGTGTCAGCCCTCTGATGCCCTCTTGGAACACCTACCATCTTACTTGGGTTTTTCTTACCTTGGGCTTGGGGTATCTCTTCATGGCTGCTCCAGCAAAGCACAGCCGTTGCTCCTTACCTTGGATGAGAGTTATCTCCTCATTGCCATGCTTCCTGACTTTCAATGTGGGATGGTTCCTCTAGGCCTTCCTGCGCCTGTGCAGCCACCGCTCCTTGGATGTGGGGTTGCTCCTCCCGGCCTCCGCCCCTGGCCTCGGACACAGGATGGCTCCTTTCGGCATTTCCTGCGCCGTCACAGCCTGGCACTCTTGGGCGCTGCCCCTGACCTCGGACGTGGGGTAACTCTTCATGGCCACCACCCTTCGGGCATGGGGTCCTCCCAGCTTCTGCTCCTGACCTTGGACGTGGGGTAGCTCCTTGCGGTGATGCTTAGCTTGCCGGTAGCAGCCGCCTGCACTTAAGCTGCCGGTCAGAGCCACCTGTACTTTATAGATACCAAGGTAATATTTCATGCAAAGATGATCTCGATAAAGGGCAGAAATGGTATGGACCTAACAGAAGCAGAAGATATTAAGAAGAGATGGCAAGAATACACAGAAGAACTGTATAAAAAAGATCTTCACGACCTGGATAATCACGATGGTGTGATCACTCATCTAGAGCCAGACATCCTGGAATGTGAAGTCAAGTGGGCCTTAGAAAGCATCACTACGAACAAAGCTAGTGGAGGTGATGGAATTCCAGTAGAGCTATTTCAAATCCTGAAAGACGATGCTGTGAAAGTGCTGCACTTAATATGTCAGCAAATTTGGAAAACTCAGCAGTAGCCACAGGACTGGAAAAGGTCAGTTTTCATTCCAATCCCAAAGAAAGGCAATGCCAAAGAATACTCAAACTACTGCACAATTGCACTCATCTCACATGCTAGTAAAGTAATGCTCAAAATTCTCCATCCAAGCCAGGCTTCAGCAATATGTGAACCGTGAACTTCCTAATAGTCAAGCTGCTTTTAGAAAAGGCAGAGGAACCAGAAATCAAATTGCCAACATCCACTGGATCATGGAAAAAGCAAGAGAGTTCCAGAAAAACATCTACTTCTGCTTCATTGACTATGCCAAAGCCTTTGACTATGTGGATCACAATAAACTGTGGAAAATTCTGAAAGAGATGGGAATACCAGACCACCTGACCTGCCTCTTGAGAAATCTGTATGCAGGTCAGGAAGCAACAGTTAGAACTGAACATGGAACAACAGACTGGTTCCAAATAGGAAAAGGAGTATATCAAGGCTGTATATTGTCACCCTGCTTATTTAACTCATATGCAGAATACATCATGAGAAACGCTGGACGCGAAGAAACACAGGCTGAATCAAGACTGCTGGGAGAAATATCAATAACCTAATATATGCAGATGACACCACCCTTATGGCAGAAAGTAAAGAGGAGCTAAAAAGCCTCTTGATGAAAGTGAAAGAGGAGAGTGAAAAAGTTGGCTTAAAGCTCAACATTCAGAAAACGAAGAACATGGCATCTGGTCCCATCACTTCATGGGAAATAGAGGGGGAAACAGTGGAAATGGTGTCAGACTTTATTTTTGGGGGGCTCCAAAATCACTGCAGATGGTGACTGCAGCCATGAAATTAAAAGACGCTTACTCCTTGAAAGAAAAGTTATGACCAACCTAGATAGCATATTCAAAAGCAGAGACATTACTTTGCCAACTAAGGTCCGTCTAGTCAAGGCTATGGTTTTTCCAGTAGTCATGTATGGATACGAGAGTTGGACTATGAAGAAGGCTGAGTGATGAAGAATTGATGCGTTTGAACTGTGGTGTTGGATAAGACTTTTGAGAGTCCCTTGGACTGCAAGGAGATCCAACCAGTCCATTCTGAAGGATATCAGCCCTGATATTTCTTTGGAAGGAATGATGCTAAAGCTGAAACTCCAGTACTTTGGCCAATGAGTTGACTCATTGGAAAAGACTCTGATGCTGGGAGGGATTGGAGGCAGGAGAAGAAGGGGACGACAGAGGATGAGATGGCTGGATGGCATCACTGACTCGATGGACGTGAGCCTGAGTGAACTCTGGGAGTTGGTTATGGACAGGGAGGCCTGGCATGCTGTGACTCAGGGGGTCACAAAGGGTCAGACATGACTGAGCAACTGAAATCAACTGAACTGAACCGACCAGGACATTTCATGATTTTTGCCTCCCTGCTTAAATGTGCTGTCTGAGCAATAGTCCTCTCATCATTTGTAGTGTTTATTTCTTGAGCTGAGTGATGTGTTAACGTGTTTGCTTTTTTCATACTTTACATTGTGCATATATGTTCTATCAGCACTATTGACATATGATTCATGTACATGTAACCTGTTTTATGGAGAAGGCAATGGCACCCCACTCTAGTACTCTTGCCTGGAAAATCCCCTGGATGGAGGAGTCTGGTAGGCTGCAGTCCATGGCATCGCTAAGTCAGACAGGAGGACTAAGCGACTTCACTTTCACTTTTCGCTTTCATGCATTGGAGAAGGGAATGGCAACCCACTGCAATGTTCTTGTCTGGAGGATCCCAGGGATGGGGGAGCCTGGTGGGCTGCCGTTTGTGGGGTCACTCAGAGTCAGATATGATTGAAGTGCCTTAGCAAAGCTATTTTACAGTGATGCCTATTCTCAATCTTTAACATTAACTTCTAAGTATTGTTCCTTCTTCTTTCTTCTCTGTACCCCCTGTCTCCTACGTTCATTAAGAAAGACCTTTAAAGAAAAATAATTTATGATGGGAAAGCCACACCACTACACAATCCTCATCCATGCTAACTTACATTCAGACAAATCTCTTCTTAATGTGCTTGTATTGATTGCATCTAAAGACAATAAAAATAAAACTTACACAGTAGTTTGTTTTATAAGGTAACAGCGGCAACCCAGTCTACTGGATTTTTGTTAAGTCAAATGAATCTTACACATGACAAAGCAAAGTTGTGGATTTCCCTGTAATGAAAGAAAGAAATTTTAAATAACCACAGGGTTTCCCTGGTGGCACAGATGTTAAAGAATCTGACTGCAAGACCTGGGTTCAATCTCTGGGTCAGGAAGATACCCTGGAGAACAAAATGGTTACCCACTCCAGTATTCTTGCCTGGAAAATTCCATGGACAGAGGAGCCTGGCTTGCTACAGACCATGGGGTCACAAAGAGTCCAACACTACTAAGCAGCTAACATTTTCACTTTTTTCAAGGCTTTATTGATGGAACTTTAAAAACAGGAATACTTATTGTTAAGGGTTTTTTAATTGACTGCTGGAATTCTGGTGGTCCTCATTGCACCATGTTAGCAGATTCTACCGACAAAGCCACCACTGAAGCTTGGGTTCCCTGGAAAACAGAGCCTGAAGCAAAGCACACGCGGTGACCTCATTGCTGGAGAGGGAGGTGGAGTGGAGCAAAGTGGGAGAGGAGCAAGGCTAAATCATTGATGAAGTATTGAGCTGGACATTACCACATGCCACATTTTCTCATAGCCATCTTCCCAGTAAGTTTCATAGTCAAAAATAAACACAGGCATTTTGATTCTAGAGCCCAGAGACAAGTAAGAGCTTAACAAATACTGGCAGTTTCCATCTTTTCCCTCTCCAGTCTCCTCTTCCTCCTTCCCCTGCTCCTCACTGTTATTTTACTTAAAATTGAAAAAAGTAGTGTGCTACAAGTTTATGTAATATATGTTACTAAATACACTTCTTCTAGATTAGAAAATGTATTAGATGGTGTAAGTTTAAAAGAAAAGAGCCTGGGTTTTAAAGTCAGTTGCTGGGTCATAGCTCTTCTCGAAATTTTTGGTAGAATTCAGCTGTGAAGCCGTCTGGACCTGGGCTTTTGTTTGCTGGAAGATTTCTGATTACCGTTTCAATTTCTGTGCTTGTGATGGGTCTGTTAAGACTTTCTATTTCTTCCTGGTTCAGTTTTGGAAAATTGTACTTTTCTAAGAATTTGTCCATTTCTTCCACGTTGTCCATTTTATTGGCATACAACTGCTGATAGTAGTCTCTTATGATCCTTTGTATTTCTGTGTTGTCTGTTGTGATCTCTCCATTTTCATTTCTAATTTTATTGATTTGATTTTTCTCTCTTTGCTTCTTGATGAGTCTGGCTAATGGTTTGTCAATTTTATTTATCCTTTCAAAGAACCAGCTTTTGGCTTTGTTGATTTTTGCTATGGTTTCTTTTGTTTCTTTTGCATTTATTTCTGCCCTAATTTTTAAGATTTCTTTCCTTCTACTAACTCTGGGGTTCTCCAACTCTTCCTTTTCTAGTTGCTTTAGTTGCAGAGTTAGGTTATTTATTTGACTTTTTTCTTGTTTCTTGAGGTATGCCTGTATTGCTATGAACTTTCCTCTTAGCACTGCTTTTATAGTGTCCCACAGGTTTTGGGTTGTTGTGTTTTCATTTTCATTAGTTTCTATGCATATTTTGATTTCTTTTTTGATTTCTTCTGTGATTTGTTGGTTATTCAGAAGTGTGTTGTTCAACCTCCATATGTTGGAATTTTTAATAGTTTTTCTCCTGTAATTGAGATCTAACCTTAATGCATTATGGTCAGAAAAGATGCTTGGAATGATTTCGATTTTTTTGAATTTATCAAGTTTAGATTTATGGCCCAGGATGCAATCCCACTGCTGGGCATACACACCGAGGAAACCAGAATTGAAAGAGACACATGTACCCCAATGTTCATCGCAGCACTGTTTATAATAGCCAGGACATGGAAACAACCTAGATGTCCATCAGCAGATGAATGGATAAGAAAGCTGTGGTACATATACACAATGGAGTATTACTCAGCCGTTAAAAAGAATTCATTTGAATCAGTTCTGATGAGATGGATGAAACTGGAGCCAATTATACAGAGTGAAGTAAGCCAGAAAGAAAAACACCAATACAGTATACTAACACATATATATGGAATTTAGGAAGATGGCAATGATGACCCTGTATGCAAGACAGGAAAAAAGACACAGATGGGTATAACGGACTTTTGGACTCAGAGGGAGAGGGAGAGGGTGGGATGATTTGGGAGAATGGGAATTCTAACATGTATACTATCATGTAAGAATTGAATCGCCAGTCCATGTCTGACGTAGGGTGCAGCATGTTTGGGGCTGGTGCATGGGGATGACCCAGAGAGATGTTGCGGGGAAGGAGGTGGGGGGGGGGGGTCATGTTTGGGAACGCATGTAAGAATTAAAGATTTTGAAATTTAAAAAATAAAAAAAAATAAATTAAAAAAAAATAAAGTCAGTTGCTCATGCTTTGTAACATTCTAACCACCTGAACTTAAAAAATCTAACATTCACCCAATAATTACAACTTTTTGAACCTCAGTTTCCTTACTTGAGAATAATATTTATTTTAGATCACTTGTGTGGGTTCATGCCTACCAGAGGTCTTATGCTCAGTAGATGTTAATTTTCCTCTCTGTCCTCCCCTAAGCCATTTAGGAATAATCAAGAATTGGATACAGATGGTTTGACCAGTGTGATTCAATATAATAAGATCTTTGGTTGGGTGGTATTTGACCAGTGTCTGCTAAAATAGATGATCTGTTAAAATTATTCCCATCAATATATTGAGAGACACCAGAGCTAAAACAATTGTGTACTAGTTCTGAAAAGGCTGTACAATTAAGAAAAAAATACATAAAATAATTTGGAATAATTTATTCATTCAGAAAACATTATAAATCAATATGCAATATGTGGAATATGAAAAAGAAGAATATATGATGCTTGCTTTTAAGCAAATGTTTAGGATAAAGCAAACATTGTGGATATCATATAATGTTTGTTATTTTTTCTATGTCCTGAAGTATAGTATGTTATTTAATATTTCATTTCCTCAGCATACAGTGACAGATAAGTCAAACCATTAATTGATAAAAATAAGTTTTACTGACACAATAGATAGTTTTAGAAGTCTCTACTATTTTCTCTAAATGTTGTTGCCATTTAATTATTATTTTTGTGGCCCCGGTGCAAGCTAAAGATTATTTACAGTTTCTATCATAAAGATTTTTCTGGAGTGATCGAAGTTTAAAATATGCATCACTTATATAAAAGAGGTAAAGTGAATTGTGCCCTCTTGAGTCATATTGGTTTTATTCTGAAAGGTAGCTCTCAATAGTTTTCTGAGAATGGAAGTATTATGTAAAACAACATAAACCATAAATCTGGGTTTTCCCTAGTGTATGTGTGCTCAGTCATGTCCAGCTCTTTGCAACCCTATGCCCTGCAGCCCGCCAGGCTCTTGTGTCCATGGGATTTACTTGGCAAAAATAGTAGACTAGGTTGCCATTTTTTCCTCCAGGGGATCTTCCCAGCTGAAGAATCAAACCTGTGTCTCTCTGTCTCCTGTATTGGCAAGTGGATTCTTTACCACTGAGCCACTTGGGAAACCCATTGGAGGCTCAGTGTTCTTTACCAAGTACACCCTTGCCAATGGAAGAGATGTGTGTTTGATCCTTGGGTTTGGAGGTTTTCCTGGAGAAGGAAATGTCAACCCACTCCAGTATGCTTACAGGAGAAATCCCATCGACAGAGGAACCTGGCAGGCTACAGTCCACATGGATCACAAAAGAGTCAGACACAATTTAGCAACTAAACAAAAACAACAAACCGTAAGTCATGGTGAACCCATACTAAAGTTCCCATAGAATGTAATGTTTTGCAGTTACAACTCAGGATTTTATCTGAAGCATTATGAAGGAAAAAGGAAGACAACTGAGCAAAATTAGGAAGTCCAAAAACCTAGGACTATGTTTCTAAAGTTTAAGAAAACTTTGGAAATATTTTGTGGGCTTAATAATTAAATGATAATTTTCTTTGAAGGAATTTAAAAGCATAACTCTTCACTCTTATCTCTTCCTTCCTCTTTCCTGCTTTCTGCTTTCCCTCTCAGTCACCATACTTTTAGCTCAAAGATATTTGCTTGTAGGTAAATTTCTTTCCCACTTTGTCTCAGAGGATATTTGGTTATTTAGTAATGTCTCTCTTATGGAAATTATTTTTTACATTTTTCTTCTTTTATTCTGTACAATAGCCTATATTATCCAAAAGAAGTGTTAAAGTAGCCCAGATGAGTTTTCTGGCCATCATGCTGTAGGAATTTTTAAATTGCTAGAATCACTCTCTTTTAACAAATATTTTTAATACAATATTTATATATTTTAATAAAATGTTCTTATTAAAATTCATCATCCCCGACCAGTATGATCACAGTGTCTTGTTTAGAAAACAATTGTACTATGTTGCCTCAACACTCAGATGAAGAGTGAAACAAATTTTGCTAACCAGATGCTTTCTTCATAGAAGTCCAGAAGCCAAAAACATCTGAATGTTTCCCTTTTAATTAAGATATTCTGGCACTGTCCACAAATAGTCAAAATCTTTCTTTTACCACTTGAATTGTCATTTGAGTATCAGCAGGAGTACACTTTCTTAGACTATTCTCTTAAAATTGCTAAAATAGTCTACTGGTTATAGGAAGCTCAGCATTAAGTCGTGAATGACTCACCAATGCTCCTCATCCAGTTTGAGTCACTGTCAATTAGCATATTCACCCTTCTGCCCAACTGGGTGGGAGTCCAGCTTTTAACTGGAATTAAAGATGAAATTCCTGCGCCATAAGGCTCATTATCTGAGTCTGAAACACCTGCTATGAGAGAATAAAAAGCAATCTTGTAACGGATCATTTAATAATTGAGTTAGACAGGAAAAAACAAATGGTCTTTTGTTGATACTTGATATTATCACTCATCTTTTCACAAAGTGGCAGTTAACACATAAGGAGAGAGTTTCTTATTGAAGGGAAAAGTATCAGATTCAATCTGATGTCTAGTATTTTAGTAGTTTTTACTTGATCTCAAGTATTTCAACCAGTCCCCTTGGCTGCATTCATTCAAGGATTTCATGATTTAATTTCTTAAGTGTCACTACAGAGTTGACTTACCAACAATAGATGCAATGTTAGGCTAAGGCGAAAGAGATATAGCGAATTCAGACCATCAGTAGCATTCAGAGGCAAATGGTCCAAGTTCAGATATTCCTGGAGAAACCTGCGGCTTCATTAAGTACACTTAGTAGGACTCCTTGAAATGGTCATTAGATATCTCCATGGTCCAATTGTAACATTATTGTTACACAGCTCTCCCTTTGAGCCATAATCTCTGTCTAATATACTATCAGACAACAGGCTCTGGCGGTGAGCAAAGGGGGCTCCATTTTTGTGCCAGAACTGAGAATCAGGCTTCAGGATGAATGGGGATCAAATGGCTGCAACCGTTGTTTTGAACATAACGCAGTTACATCAGAGCCCAATGTGGTTCTGTCCTCAACTAAAGATCCCATTGCATTGACATGGAATTCAGGTTTAAAAGGAAAACTGGAAACAAAAGGCAAAGTTGAGAGCTGCAGTAGATTATTCTGAAATCATTAAGAAAAATGTGGAGACTGGAAAAGTAAATGATATTGTTAATGAAAATGAACAAAAGAGCAGGACTTATCAAAACAAAAACAAAATAAAAATTGGATCTGTATTAAACAAAGCATAGCAACAAAGGGAAAGGCTTGAATGTTTGAATTGATTAAAACACTCAGAAAGTAGCTTATTCAACTGCAGAAACTACATGTTATTGTTGTAAATTTTTAATTAGGTCAGATTTTCTTTGCAAATATTTTCTTTCTAAAATACAATACTTAATGGCTCTAAACATAAATATATAGAGTAGACTGATTATATTAACACATCTCAAGAGTTCAGATAAATTTGTATATGAGTGTTTGTTGAGAGATGCTTCATTAGTAAGGAAAAATAAGGAGATAAATGAAGCTAGAAAATTCATTTTGATTATGTCCATTCTTCTAAGCAATGCCATTGGCAGATGTTCCATCAAAGCCTTGAGTTCTGGAAGTCTTCTCAGCTTTGGCCCTTTGTGGTGAGTGGGAGACACCAGGCTGTCTGGGACAGCTGCACTGGAATCATGTTTCAAGCCATCACATGATGAATAAGATTCCTGTGTGTGTGTGTATGTGTGTGTGTGTGCTTAGTTCACAGTCATGTACAACTCTTTGCGGCCCTGTGGACTGTAGCCCACTAGTTTCCTCTGTCCATGAAATTTTTCAAACAAGAATACTGGAGTGGGGTGCCATTTCCTACTCTAGGGGATCTCCCCGACTCATGGGTTGAACCCACATCTCTTGCATCTCCTACATTGGTAGGCAGATTCTTTACCACTGGCACCACCTGAGAAGTCCAAATAGGATTTCTGTTTGTCTTCAAAGAGAGAATTTACTAGTCAGAATAACAAAAATGTTAAGTCCATGTAACAACTTTATTTTTCTTGTAATGAATTTATTGACAGTGATCGTCAACACTGATTTCAAAAGAATTTTGTGAACATGAAATGAGAGTCAGCATACACTACAAAATACTAGCAAAATCAAAGGTCAGGACTGCTAAACTAAGAGCAAGACTTTTAATAATGTTGAGTTTACCTGCGGCTAGTTAGCTTCTTCCAGAATACCATTGTTGTATATTAATATACATTTGCTCCTATCAGAAATTGTGTGAACAGAAAACAAATGAAATTTTCCTGTACATTTTGAGGTTTTCATGTGTTTAATAGTTAAGGCATTAATAAATATAAATTTTTCATGGATTTATTAACAAACTTGAAATCCTGTGACTGGTGAAAATTTATAATTCAGCTGACACATGCATCTAAATACTGCCCATTTGAAGACAGATGTGTAGGGTTAAGTAATTTTGAAAGTGAAATAACTAAATGTCCAAAGTTTACCTTTCAGTTCCTCTTTGTTGCCCTCTATGATGATATAGAGCTCTCCCAGTGGGTCAGACAGTAAAGAATCTGCCTGCAATGCAGGAAACCCAGGTTTAATCCCCAGATCATGAAGATTCCCTGGAGAAGGGAATGGCTATCCACTCTAGTATTCTTGCCTGAAAAATCCCATGGACAGAGGAACCTGGTAGGCTACATGCCATGGGGTCACAGAGTCAGACATGACTGAGCGACTAATACTTTCACTTTCATGGTGATATAATTTATCTTCTAATGACTTTTATATGTTTTTTGAGAAAGATAAAAGGGTACCATAATGACGAGGCTAACTTCTAGGATTAATGATGAAATTGGAAACCTCTAAGAAATTACAGAGGATTTCATTTGGAATTTATGAGTATTTTCTCATGTTATTAAATGATTTTAAACAGATTTGTGTAGGCTGCATACCTTTTTAGTATATGGATATGTCAATTTAATTCAGTACTTTCCCTATGTTATGTTTCTTTACCTCATTTCTCACATTTATTATTTTAACACAGACCTATGGAATGTATTCAACTGTCAAAAATATTTAGGGTACAAATAGCAATTTTTATAAAATATATGTAATCATTTCTCTTAGGAAAGGGAGATGTTTTCAGGTTTCTGAAGAGGTTCACCAGATTACAGGTGGTGTTGTGTATTGCAGTACATTAAGTCAAATTCCTCTTGGCTTACAGCCCTATCAGAAGTAAATTCTAAGAGATTCCACTGCCTGTTATCACCCTCTTTCTCCATCTGGTGTGTGAACTAACATTCACTCAAACAAAGCACGATATTATCAATGCCTTGAGATTCACCTGAGACCCATAATATTTGGGAATATTTAAAACTATTACTAACAAATACATGGCTTTCTTTTTAAGATTTTAGGCAAGGACTACTGTTATATTTCTCTTAGCTAATGAAGAGAGCAGCTGGGATTGTTCAAACATTCTTTGATGCTGAGTCTGAACAGCATTAAGGTACTAAGGTTCTGTCATTGGAGCCTTATTAATACAGTTCCATTTCTAGTGCCTGAGATCTTATTTCACCTTTCTTTTATGATATGAAAGTTTCCTGGTTGCAGTTTTTTTTTTAATCTAGTAAAATAATAATAGTGCCTTTGATCTTGGCTTTGTATTATAGGCTCCATTCCCAAGATGAATTTTATTTCATTTTATAAACATATAGTGATAGTTATTTTCTTTATTTTTCAGACACTATCTCTGGTGGACCAGAATTCTCTGAGTATGATAATACAAGAATCTGAAAAAAAATCTATGATACATACCATATAATTTTTATTTCATTTAGGGTATGCATTATCTTTGTTACCTTGGAAAAATACTCTTAAACATTTACCAGTGTTTCCCATCTTGAAATAAGTATTTTAGCTTAATACCTTTCATATTTTATATGTTGTTTTCTGACAAGGAATCAACAATACCTATCAGACATCATTTAATTATTCCTTATTATTATCTTGTATTAGTCTTGATTCAGGTAATTTTGACATAAATAATTTAAAAATGTAGAGAATTTCTAACTATATAAAACATTTACTACTTGACATGTGGCACAAAAAATTATTTTCTATCATGTAGAGAATTTTATTTTTCTGGCCATGATAATTTTTCTCACTTTAGCATTGCTTTTATAAGCACAGAAACTGATGTCAGGCAGCCTCTGTAATAAAGACCAGTTGTTGTGATCCTGAAGAGGTAATATTTCTTGTAACAGTTTCCTTATTTGTAAAATGTGCATGATATAATAACTACTCACAGTTTGTTGTTAAGATGATCAAAAGACCATGTAAATTAGTTCATTTCAGTTCAGTCACTCAGTCACATCCGACTCTTTGCAACCCCATGAACTTCAACATGCCAGGCTTCCCTGTCCATCACCATCTCCCAGAGCTTCCTCAAACTCATATCCATTGAGTCTATGATGCCATCCAACCATCTCATCCTCTGTAGTCCCCTTCTCCTCCTGCCCTCAATCTTTCCTAGCATCAGGGCCTTTTCAAATAAGTCAATTCTTTGCATGAGGTGGCCAAAGTATCGGAGTTACAGCATCAACATCACTCCTTCCAATAAACACGCAGGACTGCCCTACTTTGGAAGGACTGGCTGAATATCCTTGCAGTCTAAGGGACTCTCAAGAGTCTTCTCTAACATCACAGTTGGAAAGTATCAATTCTTTGGCTTTCAGCTTTGTTCGTGGTCCAACTCTCACATCCATACAAGACTATTAGAAAACCATAGCCTTGACTAGATGGACTTTTGTTGACAAAATAAAGTCTCTGTTTTTTAATATGCTGTCTAGGTTGGTCATAACTTTCTTTGCAAGGAATAAGCATCTTTTAATTTCATGCCTGCAGTCACCATCTGCAGTTATTTTGAAGCCCCCCAAAATTAAAATCAGCCACTGATTTCACTGTTCCTCATCTATTTGCCATGAAGTAAAGGGAACAGATGCCATGATCTTAGTTTTCTGAATGTTGAGCTTTAAGACAACTTTTTCACTCTTCTCTTTCACTTTCATTAATAGACTCCTTAGTTCTTCTTCATTTTCTGCCGTAAGGGTGGTGTCATCTGCATACCTGAGGTGACTGATATTTCTCCCGGCAATCTTGATTCCAGCTTGTGCTTCTTCCAGCCCAAAGTTTCTCATGATATATTCTGCCTATAAGTTAAATAAGCAGGGTGACAACATACAGGCTTGACGTACTCCTTTTCCTGTTTGGAATCAGTCTGTTGTTCCATGTCCAGTGCTAACTGTTGCTTCCTGGCCAGCATATAGGTTTCTCAAAAGGCAGGTCAGGGGGTCTGGTATTCCCATCTCTTTCTAATTTTCCACAGTTTATTGTGATCCCCACAGTCAAAGGCTTTGGAATAGTCAATAAAGCAGAAATAGGTGTTTTTATGGAATTCTCCTCCTTTTTCAATGATCCAATTTATGTTGGCAATTTGATCTCTATTTCCTCTACCTTTGGTAAAATCAGCTGGAATATCTGGAAGTTCAGGTTCACATATGTTGAAGGCTGGCTTAGAGAATTTTGAGCATTACTTTACTAGTGTGTGAGATGAGTGCAATTGCACGGCAGTTTGAGCATCCTTTGGCCTTGCCTCTCTTTGGGATTGGAATGAAAACTGATTCCAGTCCTGTGGCCACTGCTGACTTTTCCAATTTGCTGGCATATTGAGTGCAGCACTTTCACAGCATCATCTTTTAGGATTTGAAATAGCTCAACTGGAATTCCATCACCTCCACTAACTTTGTTCATAGTGATGCTTCCTAAGGCCCACTTGACTTCACATTCCTGGATGTCAGGCTCTAGGTGAGAGATCACACCATTGTGATTATCTGGGTCATGAACATCTTTTTTGGACAGTTCTTCTGTGTATTCTTGCCACCTCTTCTTAATATCTTCTGCTTCTGTTAGGTCCATACCATTTCTGTCCTTTATTGAGCCCATCTTTGCATGAAATATTCCCTTGGTAACTCTAATTTTCTTGAAGAGATCTCTAGTCTTTCCCAATCTATTGTTTTCCTCTATTTCTTTGCATTTATTACTGAGGAAGGCTTTCTTATCTCTCCTTGCAATTCTTTGGAACTCTGCGTTCAAATGTGTATATCTTTCCTTTTCTCCTTTGCTTTTCATTTCTCTTCTTTTCACAGTTATTTGTAAGGCCTCCTAAGACAGCCATTTTGCTTTTTCACATTTATTTCTCTTGGGGATGGTTTTACTCCCTGTCTCCTGTACAATGTCATGAACCTCCATCCATAGTTTAGCAGGCATTCTGTGTATTAGATCTAGTCTCTTAAACCTACTTCTCACTTCCGCTGTATAATTATAAGCAATTTGATTTAGTCATACCTGCATGGTCTAGTGGTTTTCCCCTCTTTCTTCAATTTAAGTCTGAATTTGTCAATAAGGAGTTCATGATCTGAGCCACAGTCAGCTCCCAGTCTTTTTTGTTGAATGCATAGAGCTTCTCCATCTTTGGCTGCAAAGAATATAATCAATCTGATTTTGGTGTTGACCATCTGGTGATCTCCATGTGTAGAGTCTTTTCTTGTGTTGTTGGAAGAGGGTGTTTGCTATGACCAGTGCATTCTCTTGGCAAAACTCTATTAGCTTTTGCCCTGTTTCATTCCTTACTCCAAGGCCAAATTTGCCTGTTACTCCAGGTGTTTCTTGGCTTTCTACTTTTGCATTCCAATCCCCTATAATGAAAAGGACACCTTTTTTTGGCTGTTAGTTCTAAAAGGTCTTGTAAGTCTTCACAGAACTGTTCAACTTCACCTTCAGGGTTACTGGTCAGGACATAGATTTGTATTACTGTGATATTGAATGGTTTGCCTTGGAAACCAACAGAGATCATTCTGTCATTTCAAAGATTGCATCCAAGCACTGCATTTCGGATTCTTTTGTTGACTATGATGGCTGGTCCATTTCTTCTAAGGGATTCCTGCCCACAGTAGTAGATATAATGGTGACCTGAGTTAAATTCACCCATTCCAGTCCATTTTAGTTTGCTGATTCCTAAAATGTAGACGTTCCATCTTGCCATCTCCTGTTTGACCACTTCCAATTTGTCTTAATTCATGGACTTAACATTCCAGGTTCCTATGCAATATTGCTTGTTACTGCATCAGACCTTGCTTCTATCACCGATCACATCGACAACTGGGTTTCATTTTTGCTTTGGCTCCATCACTTCATTCTTTCTGGATTTATTTCTCCACTGATCTCCAGTAGCATATTGGGCACTTACCGACCTGGGGAGTTCCCCTTTCAGTATCCTATCATTTTTTCTTTTCATATTGGTCATGTGGTATTCAAGGCAAGAATACTGAACTGGTTTGCCATTCCCTTCTCCAGTGGACTACATTCTGTCAAACCTCTCTACCATGTCCCGTCCGTCTTGGGTGGTCCCACATGGCATGGCTTAGAATCATTGAGTTAGACAGGGCTGTGGTCCATGTGATCAGACTGACTAGTTTTCTGTGAGTATGGTTTCATTGTGTCTGCCCTCTGATGCCCTCTCTTAGCGCCTAGTGTCTTACTTGGGTTTGTCTTACCTTAGACATGGGGTATCTCTTCACGGCTGCTCCAGCAAAGTGCAGCCACCACTCCTTACCTTGGACGTGGGGTATTTTCTCATAGCCGCTGCTCCTGACCTTGGATGTAAATTAGTTAGCATGGCCCTAATCAAACAAATTGATGAAATATATTTAGTATTATTTTGGTGTGAAAGTAATTTGGTTTTGCCTTGTTGTGTTGAACTTTGCCATTTAATATTGGAATAAATTCTTAAATGAATGCTCTTATATTATACATCATTTTCATGTGCATTTCTCATTTTATGTATTTGCTAATGATTTATTACTTTCTGTTTATTTCATATTGATTTTAAACTATAGAAATGATGTTAGACAAAAAGGAAATATGAGTGATCTTTTTATCCGGGTTCAAAATTGATCATAAAGCAGTGGAAACAACACAACATCAATAAAGCATTTGGCCCAGGAACTTCTAATGAACAGTGTAGTGGTACAGTGCAGTGCAGTGGTGGTTCAAGAAGTTTTGCAAAGGAGGCTAGAGTCTTCAATATGAGGAGAGTAGTGGCCAGCCTTTGTACGTTGACAATGCCCAATTGAGAGAACTCATCAAAACTGATCCCTTACAACTGCACAAGAAGTTGTTCACGAACTCAGCGTCCCCCATTTTATAGTCATTCAGCATTGGAAGCAAATAGGAAAGGTTAAAAATCTCAATAAGTGAGTGCCTTATGAGCTGACTGAAAATTTTTATTTATTTATTTTTATTTTCTTAATTTTTATTTTTACTTTATTTTGCTTTACAATACTGTATTGGTTTTGCCATACATTGACATGAATCCACCACGGGTGTACATGAGTTCCCAATCCTGAACCCCCCTCCCACCTCCCACCCCATATCATCTCTCTGGATCATCCCCGTGCACCATCCCCAAGCATCCTGTATCCTGTATCGAACATAGACTGGCGATTCGTTTCTTACATGATAGTATACGTGTTTCAATGCCGTTCTCCCAAATCATCCCACCCTCTCCCTCTCCCACAGAGTCCAAAAGTCCGTTCTATACATCTGTGTCTCTTTTGCTGTCTCACATACAGGGTTATCATTACCATCTTTCTAAATTCCATATATATGTGTTAGTATACTGTATTGGTGTTTTTCTTTCTGGCTTACTTCACTCTGTATAATTGGCTCCAGTTTCAAAAATCGTCTTTTTGAAGTGTTGTCTTCTGTTATTCTACTGAACAATAATGAACCATTTCTCAATCAGATTGTGATGTATAATGAAAAGTGGATTTTATACAACAATTGGCAATGATCAGCTTAGTGGTTGGACTGAGAAGAAGCTCCAAAGCACTTCCCAAAGCTAAAACTTGCATCCAAAAATGGTCATGGTCACTGTTTGGTGATCTGCTGCCAGTCTAATCCACTACAATTTTCTGAATCCTGGTGAAACCATTACATCTGAGAAGTATGCTCAGAAAATCAATGAGATACACCAAAAACTGCAATGCCTGCAACCAGTATTGCTCAACAGAAAGGGCCCAATTGCCCAGTTCTTTTCCACAACAGTACCTAACCACACATTGTGCAACCAGCACTTCAAAAGTTGAACTATTTGGGCTAAAAAGTTTTGCCTTATCCACCATATTCATCTGACCTCTCACCCACAGACTACCACTGTTTCAAGCATCTCAACAACTTTTTGCAGAGGAAATGCTTCCTCAATAAGCAAGAGGCAGAAACTGCTTTCCAAGAATTCACGGAATCCTGAAGCACGGATTTTTATGTTACAGAAATAAACAAACATTTCTCATTGGCAAAAGTGTGTTGATCATAATGGTTCTTATTTTGATTAATAAAGATATGTTGGAGCTTAGTTATAATGATTTAAAATTCATGGTCTGAAACTACAGTTACTTTTGTACCAACTTAATATTACATTTGCCAGGATTAAGCTTTATAAAGAATGAAAGAAATATCCTATTTTAAACTTTCAATATATATAAATAACTATAATTAGGAGATCTAATGTAGTATATATTATTGTTATTACAATTATTATTTTAAGCATGTAAAATCTTCTATGGTTTTGTGTTATGATAGTAGAATGAAATATAAGGATATTTCAAATTATACTGCAGATTTTCCTAATTTAGACTAGTCTATAAGTAATAAATGACTTAAAAACTAAGCCCCCATTTTCTTCTCTGAATAGAATTGCCACCTAACAGATTCACTTGAAGCTTTGGTTATCATTTAGAAACATGATCTGAATTAAGATTCTCTGCATCATTCACTGGCCTAACTCATGCTTCTCATAGAATTATCTCAATCAATACTAATTGAGGGCTCACAGTGTGTATGGTTCTGGATGAACAATTTTAATTTCAAAGGTAGAAATGCATTACATACCTGTGGCATTTAGCTCAACTTGAAGTAGTTTTTGATAATTAGAATTAATCAGAATAATTTCAGTTCTCATCTTATGCATTTGGTCAAACTTTGCTTGATGATTTATTCATTCATTCTTTCTGAAAACTGTGATTAGTGCCATTATGAGTCAAGCACTGTACTAATACTAGGGAATACAGGTATGATTTTATCACAACCCCCACTCTTCAGAGGCTCACAACTAAAGGTGGAATCAGCCAGGAAACATTTATACTGCTATGATAAGTGCATAAAATTCCTTTAGAGAATAAAAGAGAGATCTTTTAAGTCTATATGAAAGATCCACAAAGACTAGGATAAAGCAGCTTTAGGAAAAATTAAATTACTTTATCAATTTTCATATTAAGAATTAATTCCATTAGAGACATTTTGAAAATTAAATTAAGATGAAATATTGAGTTAAGCGTCCATGATTCCACCACTCAAGGATAATTATTGCCAACGTGTTGGTGAATATCCTTATTGTCAGGAAAGACTGTGAATATACACACACATAAATGTAACATATATGTATGCATACACACATGCATATATATATATTTCATATAACACAATCATGGGAGCACATACAGTTATGCTATCTTTAGTGTTTCCTACCTCACGCTCTTGCTTAATTGTTTTTCTTGGTTATAGTTCTAGATAAACAAATATTCACTTGAATAGATTTTCTAATGAATGACAAGAATTCTGTGATACAAATGTACTGCAATTGGTTTAATTACTGTGAGAAAAATGTAAGATACTTTTCTCAAAACACAATATGCATGAATTGAAATCCAACAGAAATAGCATGAAGTTTAGTTTGATCAAAAGTGTGCTTAAACCACAATCAGTGTTCAGTGGGAAAAGAAACACACACACACATTGTGATGTAAGGGATGTGGGATCAGAGAAAATGGCAATGATGCAAACCATGTTGTAAAACTAGAAATAAAACCCACACTGGTTTATGGTAGGATCACCCAGAATCTCAAATTATGTACAAATGTGTCACAGAGTAATCAATTTCCTCAGGGAGTTTAGCACAAAGAATCAACAAAATCTTAATCCATTTGAGAAATTAAATTTTAAAATGTTCTGACTTTAAACTATCTTAATAATTTGTAAACAATTTATAAGATCAGAAGAGGGTTTAGACCCTTTTCACTACATTGTAAAAATTTTCTCAATCTAGATTAAAGAAAAAGGCAGTAACCATCTTCAAGTCAAGCGACTCAAACAATATAGCAAAACTTCCATTTAAACTTGCTATGAGCGTATTCTATACAAGCAAACAGTTAAACAACTGTCCAAATATTTATGATAAGATACTTCTCAAGATGCGATTGCTTGTCTCAACTATAAGGAAAATGTCCCATCTTTCCAATAGCTTCAGTTAAGTACTGGTGAGAATCTCTGAATATTCATTGAATTTTCTCTCTGATAAGTGAAATTTTGCATCTTGATTTTCACTTTCCAAGAACATGATACTGAGAGTTGTCTGCAGACAGAAAGTCAGGCCTGGATTCTTCTGGAATATTTAATGCTAATATACACTTACTTTTAAATCAAAGAATTCTGTACAAGGGGAATCCACTTGACTGGTACATCTTAACTGCAGGTGGATTTGGAAGAGAACTAATTTGGGTCCAGGATTAGCTGGATGTGTTAGAAGGAACAATTCTCTAGATTGCTGATTCTGATGTTAATAACCCAGATGTTAGTAAAAGCTGCCAGCTGGGAACACAATGACCAAATTCCTTGCATATGTACTCTAATGATGATGAGTGAATCATTTGACCAAAACTAGCATTTTTGGCTTAACTGACTACTAAAGCTTATAACCTTGTTGCCTCTGCTTAAGACACAATGTAGAAATTTAACAAAATGGACGCTATTTAAAAATTCACTGTCTGCTTGCTGGTTTTGTGTATCTGGAATATATTTTGCCTTTGTATTTTGATTGTTTCATAAGAGACCTAAGTTATACACAGTTTATTTCACATGTTCCATCATAGAAAATAAGGAAATACATTGTGATCCAGCTCCCAACTGTATTCCTACCCATCTATGAACAGAGATGCTTTTTGAAGTCATTTGAATCAGGTATAAAAGGGCCAACATTTGAAATGATAGTATTTTGCCTGTCTTAGCCTGTGCTCCCTTATAACACAGCTATAAGGAACTAGACAGAGAAGTTAAAGATATGATGAAATAAAGCTTCATCAGCAAGCAAAAATGAATGAAACAAATGTAATATTATTTCCCACATTAGCACTCTTTCCATTCATGAACAGATGAATATGACATTAAAAGGAATTTAGCTCAATATGATTGTCATTACTACACAGCTGATTTAATTGCACTGTATAATCCAGAACTATATCTGCCAGACTTGGTTGTCTTTTTCTTTTTTGTGGTCTGAGACAATGAGATGTGTGACTACACTGTCCTATATTTTCCTGCTAACGTGTTTTCCATCATGTAGATAATATCCATGAGGAAGATATTTAAAATTAAAGCACTAAAGTCTGTGTAGGATTCAATAGTCAATTTATTTGTTCTTCCCTTTTGAGACTGGCAGAGGAGAAAGGAAATCTATATAATTAGAATAATTTCTCAAATTTAATAGCATGTGAATACTTTTCTCAATAGCCTATCTAAATCCTTATAAGCAAAATGTGAGCTAAACACTAAGTATATCATCAACTTCTCAAATCTATTGATTTATATAGAGATAAAAATAGAGAAATTTTTTAGTCAAGCATATTCTATAAATTTCTCATCTTTCTGCACAGCATGAAAACATTTCAGTTTCTCAGATTGATGAAGAGAAATGCCTCATTAAATGACATAGAGCCCCATGCAGTATTACAAAAACAGCATGGACTGTGTTATAAAATGTTATTCCTTAAATCCAGCAAAGAGAAATTTCTGTGTAGAAACTAGGGAATTTGTTAAAAAAAAAAAAAAACTGGAAACAGGATAGAAAACTTCTTATTTTAAAAGAGACCCAAAAAGTTTCTTTATGTACACTTAGTATTTCATATGTAAACTAGTAATAAAAGGATGGGATATATGTAACATAATAAGCTAACATATATTTCTTCTTGACTTTAAATATGATGTTTACTCTAGGTTTTGAGTAGATGCCAATTATCAAGCTAAAGAAGTTTTTTTTCTATTCCTGTTTTTCTAAGAGATTTTATTATCTGTGTTTGGTGGTTTTTCTGCATCCTTCAAAATAAGTAAAGGAATTTTCTCCTTTACTCTGTTAAAAACATGAATTATATTATTAAATTTTCTAAGTTTAAATAATCTTTGCAGTTCAAGGGTTAAATTTTACTTGGCCATAATATCTTTAAATACACAACTTGGATGTGACTTGTAATATTTAGGTGGATTTCTTCAACTACGACACAAGTGAATTTGGGCTACATTTTGCATTTTGCATTTTTGCCATGTCCTGTTCTGATATTAAAGTAAGAAAATCTTAGTATAAAAGTTTAGAAGTCCTCAGGTTCTGCCTAGATTTTGGACAATTTGTTGAAGATTTGGTAAAATTTACCTATTTATCTTCAAACTTTTATGCTTTGGGGGAAAGATTTTTTAAAACTATTGATTAAAATTATAAATAAGCTAGACATTACTATGTTTTATATTTATTATTCAGTCAATTTTGGAATTCTATTTTCCATAAAATTGCCCTGGAAGTAATTTATCTATGTACTATTATCCACAATTTTATTGGGATTTTTCAATCACTACAGTCTCTGAATTTAGATGCTATATAACATTTTACTCTATTTATCAATTTTACTCATTTTACTCATTTTATCAATTAATTTGATTAATTAATTGATTGCTATTTGAGAACTCTGAAAAAATAATCAGAAGGATGTAGATTGAAGAAGGACACCAAAACTTGATTTGCCACTGGACCAACACTGAGTTTACCATCAGTGTTCTCAGATATATGGATCTGAGAACTGTGATAAAGTTAGAACCTTGGGAGAAATCTTTTAGTTCTGACTCAAGGGATGGTAAAGGGAACTCCTAAGTACAGAAAAAGTAGAGGTAAACACTGTGTTTTGTTTTTGTCTCACTCTTTTTTCTCTATTGCTTTACATCCTGGGCCCAGAGTAATTTTATGGTGACAACTGCGACACCAGTAAGTGGGATTCTGCAGGATCCCAAACTCTGAGGGTGTGGAAACTGCTTCTATATGATGAAGCTGTATTTCCAAGAGGGCAGACATGCTTTTTGTTTGTTACTGTCTGTTCTCCTGTCACGTGGCCTTGGGCATGACACAGTTGTGCAAGTGAACAATTTCTAGCCAGAGGAATTTCAGGGAAGAAAAGAGTAACAGGGAAACAAATTATCAGAATGACAGCATAATTTCAAAAAGTTAATGATGCAAAAAAACTGTTAATGAACTTCTGGGTTCACTCCAATTTATACCTTTTTGGACTTAAATCTAGGTTAGATATTAAAGATCCTAAGATTGAACTAATATGCAGACTTTATGCAGATGTCTGATGAACCACTTAGTGTACATATAAGGGACTAATCGGAACAGCATTGCCAAACTATGAAAACTGAAATGATTTTGCAATCACTGCACAGAAGGGAGTTAGAATCTGTAGCCTGATGCCTAGCAAACCATCCTGATCTACAGGTTAATTGCCCATCAATAGAGAAAATTGTCAACATCGACCATAAGATTAATACAGCACCTTATTCTCATAATGTAATTCTCAGAATGACCAGGCTACAATCCAAAATTACTTGGGATGAGAAAAATCATGAAGATCTCAATTGTCAGTGAAAAAGAAAATCAACAGTTCCCCAAAATAAGATGACATAAATGATGGAATTATTCAAACAATTTTTAGAGCAGTAATTATAGAAAAGTTAATCTTCCAGACTGCCAAGGATGTGCAAGACTTTTGACTCCATCTTCAAGGAGTTTAAGTCTAATGACAAAAATTAGAGGGAAGAATCCACACAAGAGTACCCTAACCTCTGCAACCAACCAAGACTTCCGAGGTTTCACCAAACCACCCTCAGATCTGATAATTCACTAGACTCATTGAAAGTCAGGTCAATCCTACTCTTAAAGATTAGAAGTACGGATTGTCCCTATCAAAGAAAAGACCTACTGAAGATTTTGAGCACAGGAGAAATGTCTTGGATCTGTATTCTGGACCCACAACTCTGTTATATTTAGCTTGAATTGGAGAGGGAAGGAGAAGGTAGGGAAACATGTTGATTAGGGCATGAACTAGTACAGGTAAAACAAGAATATTTACTTGCTTATTTCTAAATATGTAACAATATGTGAATGTAGTTTATCTGAGTTAATTTCTCTGCTTTTAAAATTAATTTTAGTTAATTATCCTGCATTTGCCTATTAGCATAATTTGATTTAATTGCATGTTTAATGTAAATGGCTCTAATCACATAATTTGTATGTGTTAATGACATAATTAGATGATGCACAATTATAGTTTTAATGATGTCATAAAATTTTTATAAGGCATGGTTAAACATAAGCCTACCACAAAGCAAAGACATGCCTCTTGAGGTCAAAGACTGGGAAGTGGGAGGGACTATACATTGTGTAGTTCAATTCACTCATTTAACAAGTAGTATTTTACAAAAGAGCACAAAATGGACTTTTTTAGCATCATCTTAAATTCATTTTTCATCTCTATACACTAAGTGAGATTCAATTAAAAAAAATAAAAGGGATTAAGGCCTTCACTGTACTAGTACTTTGAAAAGAGAAGGATTTCTTGGGATAAAGAATAGATTGATGTATGGGATAGTTCTCAGCTCATTTAATTAATTTATTCATTCATTCACCTGACATTTACCTGAAAGCCACATACTTTCTGCCCTTAACCCAGGTCTTCTTGACCACAGAACATTAGATCTGAAAAGATATATTGAATTGCCTGTCATGAATAAGACTAAATCTACAGTAATAAAAGGGGAAATATATGTAAATCGCACAATACACTGCAGAGTATTCTATAATAAAGAACTAACTGGTGTTGTAGAAAAATGAAAAATTAAATGTGCTTTTAGGAATTTGGAAAGGTTTTTTAGAGGGATGATAAGTGAGTTACATCATAAAGGGGAAGCAGGAATTTAACAAATAGAGAAGAGAGGCAATTCTGTCAGAAGTAACAATTTTTCAAAGGTAAATTATTATTACAAAACCTTGTGTGCCTGAGTGCCAAATTAGGATTTGTGTGAAGAAAATGATGATGTTGGACACTTAGTTCAGGGCTACAGTATGAGACACCATTTACCATACTAAGAGTTATAGTTCTATCTTATAGACAATGAAAAATTGATAAAGACTTTTTAATCTAGAAAGTTATGTGATATGAATTGTTTTATATGACAACTCTGCGGACAGAGTGAGAGTAGCTTAGAGAAATGATATGAATTACAAAGAAATGAGAGAGAAGGTTTTTGATAATTAGTTTAAATAAAATAATGGTGGTAAGCTAAAGATGTAGAAATGGAAATGAAAATGAATATGTAAATGATGTGCATGTTCTAGTGACATTATCATGAGAATGTCATAAATACAGATAGAGATCAAATATAGTATGAACATAGAAAAAGATAAAATTATGGATTATTAGCTCAATGAATGGGCGATAGTAATGGGAAGGAGCAGAGAAGTATCACCGTTAGACTGGATACATGGAAATAATTCAAGCTAAGAAATAGGGCAACAAGAACAGACTTGGGGGTGAAAATAATTTCATTTCACATGTGCTGAAAATGTGATCCAGATAAGAATATATATTTCATCAACTACATTTTTCACACTTCAGTTATTTGAACATAATTTTCACAATCTTTGTCAATCTCATCATCTGTACTGTAATTTACTAAATGCTTATCTTTAAATTGATTCCATTTTTATCCACATACACTTATTTTAGGAAGACCTAGTACCTGTGTCATAAGTGGAAACAAATGCCCATATGTGGGCAAACAAACCTGTGCCCATATGTTCATTGTCCAATAAGACCCACTCTGATTGGTTAATTCACTCTTTGGCTCTAGATATGGAATTAATACGCAACATAACTTATACATCACTCTCAAATAATAAAAAGTTCTCCCATCACTTTAAGTCAAATATTCTGTTCAATAATAATATCTGGTTTAGTGTAATTATCAATCCTGGTGATTCAGAGAGTAAAGAATCCGCCTGCAATGTGGGAGACCTGGGTCTGACCCCTGGATTGGGAAGATCTCCTGGAGAAAGGAATGGCTACCCACCCCAGTATTCTTGCCTGGAGAATCCCATAGACAGAGGAGCCTGGTGAGCTACAGTTCATGGGGCTGCAAAGAGTCAGACATGACTAAGTGGCTAACACTACCTCCCCACCTCATAGCCTTTATTTTAATTTTAATCCCCTTCTCAGTTTGAACCAGCTGCTTGCAATAAGACTGCCACAGGAAAAGTGATCAGATTACTCGTTCTCTTAAAATCCACTCATACACTTCCTCCTAGCTTGCTAATTGTAGTTCTGACATATCAGCATTGAGCATGGGGAGAAGAATAAGAAGCAATGAGCAGGGAAATCTCATTTAACCTTCCAGTGGTATACTACATTTGGCATTTTATTTCTTGAGGGAGAAGGAGCTTTGTAATTTCCACATATATCATCCTCTTGGCAAGCGAGCCTCCAATATCCTCTGGACAACCAGTTTTGAGTAGACTGCACAGCATCTGTCTACAGAGTTATTCTTTCTCTTTTAGATGCCTTTCTTTGAAAGAACAATTCTGTATTGTATCTTTTCCATGTGAGGTTTTTAACTGCCCCTCTAATATGCTGGTATGTTTTGCTTCAGCCAGACTCTTACTTTTTAAATAAATTCAAAAAAATTATCACAGGTTTTCAAAAGAATTACATTACCTATCCTTCCTTTCTCGGTCTCTTTACCAATCTCATTTATAGGTTGAAAGTAAATAGTCATCTAAAGATTACAACAATAGTTTTCAATCAATTCCTTTGAAAATCTACCCTAAAGGGTCTGGCATACCATTTTGAAATATGAAAGTAGATGGTGCCTACTGTCTTTGGATCTCAGATGAAACAAAAAAAATTGCATATAAGTACTTATTAATAATACATTTTGGTGTGTTTTGCTATTGGAATATATTAGTGTATTTAAGCTAAGTGACACTTGCTATTTCAAGGTCTGCTTTTCACCACACATCTTGGAAACTGAGCTCTAATATACCCATATCATCATTTGCTAAGCAAATCAAGTTGAAGAAAAGTAGATTCTTCATCAGTTCTTCTCCAATTACTACTGTTATTCAGTATAACAGTAAGCTAATCATGAAGTCTTCGAATGCTATATAGAAGTGATTTATTTAACTCAGACTTTGTCTTTATTTTTAGAGGGGAAATAAAAGAAATCTAATATTATTTTTTGATTTTTGAGTTTAAACATCTGTTCTTACATATTTTAGAGGGACTAACACATTAGGTTTGAAACAAGGCCTTACATTTCTAAGCAGTAATTTATTTTCTTCCCCACAAAGCTTCAAAAGTTACAAGATTCTTTTGATCGCAGTGTAAGAAAATGATGGTTGTCTTTAGCAATAACTCCTTGTTCCTTACTGATGCTGCTGTTGAGAGTATTTGCCACTTGATTAAGTTGCCAGAAATGCACACAATCATGCAATATGACTATCAAAGATGTGATTAAATGTACAGGATTCATTGTACATGTATACAAGATTCTTATGGTATCACTTATCATAAGAAAACCACCACAACAGGTTCCTAACATCAAACCTCTAGCTCTGCCTATCTTATTTGTGTCTGACAGAAGAAAATAGTACAGTTGATTAAATTTATATTTACCAAAAGGTCTGGTAAATGAAGGTAAGATACAGTTCAACTAGCAGGATATGATTACCAGTATCAACAGACTAGAAACAGTAACCAAAATTCTATTAAATTGCATATTCAGGCAAGTATTCAAAAAATATATATACATATACGTGGCAATGGACAACTCTACACATGGATATCACCAGATAGTCAACACCAAAAACAGATTATATTCTTTGCAGCCAAAGATGGAGAAGCTCTAAACAGTCAGTAAAAATAAGATCAGGAGCTGACTGTGGCTGAGATCATGAACTCATTGCAAAATTCAGACTTAAATTGAAGAAAGTAGGAAAAATCACTAGGCCTTTAAGGTATGATAGAAACCAAATCTGTTTTGAGGATACAGTAGAAGTGACAAATATGTTCAAGGGATTAGATAGACAGAGTGCCTGAAGAATAGGGACAAAGGTTCATAACACTGTGCGGAGGCAGTGATCAAAATCACTCCCAAGGAAAAGAAATGCAAAAGAGGCAAAATGGTTGTTGAGAAGGCCTTACAAATAGCTGAGAAAACAAGAAAAGTGAGGGGCAAAGGAAAAAAAGAAAGTTATATCCATCTGAATGCAGAGTTCCAAAGAATTCCAAGGAGAGATAAGAAAACCTTAAATGAACAATGAAAAGAAATAGAAGAAAACAATAGAATGGGAAAGACTAGAGATATCTTCAAGAAAATTAGAGATACTAAAGGAATATTTCATGTGAACATGGGCACAATAACAGACACAGATGATATTAAGAAGAGGTGGTGAGAATACACAATAGAACTATACAAAAAAGGTCTTAATGAGCCAGAAAACCCCCATGGTGTGATCACTCACCTAGAGCCAGACTTCCTGGAGTGCGAACTCAAGTGGGCTTTAGGCAGCTTTACTCCAAACAAAGCCAGTGGAGGTGATGGAATTCCAGCTGAGCTATTTCAGGTCCTAAAAAGTAATGCTGTTAAAATGCTGTACTCAATATTCCAGCAAATTTGGAAAACTCAGCAATGGCCACAGGACTAGAAAAGATCAGTTTTCATTCCAAATCCAAAGAAGGACAATGCCAAAGAAGGTTCAAACTACCACACATTGCACTCATTTCACAAGCTAGCAAGGTAACACACAAAATCCCTCAAGCTAGGATTCAACATTACATGAACTGAGAAATTCCACATGTACAAGCTGGATTTTAAAAAGGCAGAAGAACCAGAGATCAAATTGCCAATATCCCATCAGATCATAGAAAAATCAAGGCAGTTTCAGAAAAAAATATCTGCTTCATTGATTACACTAGAGCCTTTGATTGTGTGGAACACAACAAACGGAAAATTTCTTAAAAGATCTGTGAATATCAGGCCACTTTACCTGCCTTTTGAGAAACCTGTATGCATGGCAAGAAGCAAAAGTTAGAACCACACATGGAACAACGGACTGATTCCAAACTGGGAAAGGAGTATGTCAAGGCTGTATATTGTCACCTTGCTTATTGAACTCCTGTGCAGAGTACATGATGCGAAATGCCAGGCTGGATGAAGCTCAAGTTGGAATCAAGATGCCAGAGAAATGCCAATAACCTCAGATATGCAGGTGATACTATCCTAATGACAGAAATCAAATAGCAACTAAAGAGTCTCTTGATGAAGGTTAAATAGGAGAGTGAAAAACCTGGCTTAAAACTCAAGAGTCAAAAAATCAAGGTCATGATTTCCATTCTCATCACTTCATGGTAAATAGATGCTGAAACAGTGGAAACATTGACAGACTTTATTTTTTGGGGCTCCAAAATCACTGCGGACAGTGACCACATCATGAATTAAAAGATGCTTGCTCCTTGGAAGAAAAATTAAAACAAACTTACACATAGCATGTTAAAAAACAGAGACATCACTTTGCCAACAAAGGTCCATCTAGTCAAAGCTATGGTTTTTCCAGTAGTCATGTACAGATGTGAGAGCTGGACAATAAAAAAGGCTTGTACGGAAAAATTGATCCTTTGAACTGTGGTTCTGGGGAAGACTCTTGAGAGTTCCTTGGACTGAAAGGAGATCAAACTACTCAATCCTAAGGGAAATCAACCCTGAATATTCATTGGAAGGGATGAAGCTGAAGCTCCAAATTTTGGCCCCTGCTAGGAAGAGCTGACTCATTGGAAAAGACCCTGAAGCTGGGAAAGATTGAAAGCAGGAGGAGAAGTGGGAGTCAGAGAATGAGATATTTAGCTGGCATCATTGGTTCAATGGACATGAGTTTGGGCAAACTCTGGGAGACAGTGAAAAACAGGGAAGCCTGGAATGCTGCTGTCCATGTGGTCACAAGAAGTCAGACACACCTGAGTGATTGGACAAGGAACAGCAAATATTCTAAAAAGATAAAATATTTTCTTTCTTTGAGCCATTTGATATATATGTAATCCAATGTATGTATGGGCTTCCCTGGTGGCTCAGAGGGTAAAGCATATGATACACACACACACACACACACACACACACACACACACATAATGGAATATTATTAGCCTCAAAAAGAAGGAAATTCTTACATATGCTATAATATAGATGAACCTCAGAGACATTATGCTAAGTGAAAGAAACAAGACAGAAAGTGACAAATTTTGTATGAATTCACTTTATGAGGGTTTCTAGAGTAGTCCAACTTATAGAGATAGAAAAAAAAATAGTGGTTGTTAGGGGGACAGGAAAGGGGATTAGAAGTTATTTTTAAATGGTAAAAAATTTCAGTCATGCAAGCTGAAAATAGTTATGAGGATGAATAGTGGTGGTGGTTGCAGATATGAATCTACTTAGTGCCACTGAATGTTACACCTAAAAATGGTTAAAATCACACATTTTATGTTGTGTATATTTTAGCACAATTTTAAAAAGTTAAAGGTGGACAAGCATAGTGTCTGGAAATTAATAAGATGGAACCAGTCAGGCCCTCTTGCCCCATGCTCTCATGCCCTCTCGCCCTATGATCTGTAAACAATGACTTGGCACGGTGGTGAGATCATTTCTAGCACTGCATATGTATCACTCCAGTATTCTTTCCTGGAGAATCCCATGGATGGAGGAGTCTGGTGGGCTACAGTCCATGGGGTCGCAAAGAGTCGGACACGACTGAGCGACTTCACTTTCACTTTCACTTTCATGCATGTTTCAAGGTACTCACCTGCTCATAGGTTACTTTGTGCCATTTCCTTGTAGGAGTTTCACCATGAAACCCTGGCTGCTGCTGCATTGGGGCTGCACTGGAGTGACATCATGGTTATGTTATATGAGGTTATGTTATGGCTTCATTATGGCTATGTTATGGTTATGTTGCAGGAGCAGCCCCATGTCCAAGGAGGGGCGGCTGCACGGGTGCGGGAAGGCCGAGAGAAGCTACTCCACGTTCAAGGTCAGGAGGGGCAGCCGTGAGGAGATACTCCTCATCCAAGGTAAGGAGCAGTGGCTGTGCGTTGCTGGAGCAGCCATGAAGAGATACCCCATGACCAAGGTAAGAGAAACCCAAGTAAGATGTTAGGTTTTGTGAGAGGGCATCAGAGGGCAGAGACAATGAAACCATACTCACAGAAATCTAGCTAATCTAATCACACGGACCACAGCCTTGTCTAACTCAATGAATCTATGCCATGCCATGTGGGGCCATCCAAGATGGATGGGACATGGTGGAGAGGTTTGACAGACTGTGGTCCACTGGAGAAGGGAATGGCATACCACTTCAGTATTCTTGCCTTGAGAACCCCATGAACAGTATGGAAAGGCAAAATGATAGGATACTGAAAGAGGAACTCCCCAGGTCAGTAGGTGCCCAATATGCTACTGGAGATCAGTGGAGAAATAACTCCAGAGAGAATGAAGGGATGGAGCCAAAGCAAAAACAATACCCAGTTCTGGATGTGACTGGTGATAGAAACAAGATCCGATGCCGTAAAGAGAAATATTGCATAGGAATCTGGAATGTTAGGTTCATGAATCAAGTCAAGTTGGAGGTGGTCAAACAGGAGATGGCAAGACTGAATGTCAACATTTTAGGAATCAGCGAACTAAAATGGATGGGAATGGGTGAATTTAACCCAGATGACCATTATATCTACTACTGTGGGCAGGAATCCCTTAGAAGAAATGGAGTAGCCATCATGATAAACAAGAGTCTGAAATGCAGTACTTGGATGCAATTTCGAAAACGACAGAATGATCTCTGTTCATTTTCAAGGCAAACCATTCAATATCACGGTAATCTGAGCCTATGCCCCAAACAGTAATGTTGAAGAAGCTGAAGTTGAATGGTTCTGTGAAGACCTACAAGACCTTTTAGAATTAACACCCAAAAAAGATGTCATTTTCATTCTAGGGGACTGGAATGCAAAAATAGGAAGTCAAGAAACACCTGGAGTAACCAGAAAATTTGGCTTGGAATGCAGAATGAAGCAGGGCAAAGGCTAATAGAGTTTTGCCAAGAGAACGCACTGGTCATAGCAAACACCCTCTTCCAAGAACACAAGAGAAGACTCTACACATGGACATCACCAGATGGTCAACACCAAAATCAGATTGATTATATTCTTTACAGCCAAAGATGGAGAAGCTCTATGCAGTCAGCAAAAACAAGACCAGGAACTGACTGTGGTTCAGATCATGAACTCCTTATTGCCAAATTCAGACTGAAATTGAAGAAAGCAGGGAAAACCACTAGACCATTCAGGTATGACTTAAATCAAATCCCTTATGATAATACAGTAGAAGTGAGAAATAGATTTAAGGGACTAGATCTGATAGATAGAGTGCCTGATGAACTATGGATGGAGGTTCATGACATTGTACAGGAGACAGGGATCAAGACCATCGCCATAGAAAATAAATGCAAAAAAGCAAAATGGCTGTCTGAGGAGGCCTTACAAATAGCTGTAAAAAGAAGACAAATGAAAAACAATGGAGAAAGGGAAAGATGTAAGCATCTGAATGCTGATTTCCAAAGAATAGCAAGGGAGATAAGAAAGCCTTCCTCAGAGATCAATGCAAAGAAATAGAGGAAAACAACAGAATGGGAAAGACTAGAAATCTCTTCAAGAAAATTATAAATGCCAAGGGAAAATTTCATGCAAATATGGGCTCCATAAAGGACAGAAAAGGACTTAACAGAAGCAGAAGATATTAAGAAGAGGTGGCAAGAATACACAGAAGAACTCTACAAAAAAGATCTTCATGACCCAGATAATCACAGTGGTGTGATCACTCACCTAGAGCCAGACATCCTGGAATGTGAAGTCAAATGGGCCTTAGAAAGCATCACTATGAACAAAGCTAGTGTAGGTGATGGAATTCCAGTTGAGCTCTTTCAACTCCTGAAAGATGATGCTGTCAAAGTGCTGCACTCAATATGCCAGCAAATTTGGAAAACTCAGCAGTGGCCACAGGACTGGGAAAAGTCAGTTTTCATTCCAATTCCATAGAAAAGCAATGCCAAAGAATGCTCAAACTACCTCACAAATGCACTCATCTCACACACTAGAAAAGTAATGCTCAAAATTCTCCAGGCCAAGTTCAACAATATGTGAATCGTGAACTTCCTGATGTTCAAGCTGGTTTTAGAAAAGGCAGAGGAACCAGAGACCAAATTGCCAACATCTGCTGGATCATGGAAAAGGCAAGAGAGTTCCAGAAAAATATCTATTTCTGCTTCATTGACTATGCCAAAGCCTTTGACTGTGTGGATCACAGTGGAAAATTCTTCAAGAGATGGGCATACCAGACCACCTGACCTGTCTCTTGAGAAACCTATATGCAGGTCAGAAAGCAACAGTTAAAACTGGCCATGGAACCACAGACTTGTTCCTAATAGGAGAAGGAGAACATCAAGGCTGTATATTGTCACCCTGCTTATTTAACTTCTATGCAGAGTACATCATGATAAATGGTGGGCTAGAAAAAACACAAGCTGGAATCAAGATTGCCAGGAGAAATATCAATCACCTCAGATATGCAGATGACACCACCCTTATGGCAGAAAGTAAAGAGGGACTAAAGAGGCTCTTGATGAAAGTGAAAGTGGAGAGTGAAAAAGTTGGCTTAAAGCTCAACATTCAGAAAACAAAGATCATGACATCTGGTCCCATCACTTCATGGCAAATAGATGGGGAAACAGTGGAAACAGTGTCAGACTTTATTTTGGGGGCTCCAAAATCACTGCAGATGGTGATTGCAGCCATGAAATTAAAAGATTCTTACTCCTTGGAAGGAAAGTTATGACCAACCTAGATAGCATATTCAAAAGTAGAGACATCATTTTGCCAACAAAGGTCCATCTAGTCTAGGTTATGTTATTTCTAGTGGTCATGTATGGATATCATAGTTGGACAGTGAAGAAAGCTGAGCACAGAAGAATTGATGCTTTTGAACTGTGGTGTTGGAGAAGACTCTTGAGAGTCCCTTGGACTGCAAGGAAGTCCAACCAGTCCATTGTTCATGGAGACCAGTCTGGTGTTCATTGGAAGGACTGATGCTAAAGCTGAAACTCCAATACTTTGGCCACCTCATGTGAAGAGTTGACTCATTTGAAAAGACCCTGATGCTGGGAGGGATTGGGTACAGGAGGAGAAGGAGAAGACAGAGGGTGAGATGGCTGGATGGCATCACCAACTCGACAGATTTGAGTTTGAGTAAACTCCAGGAGGTCGTGATGGACAGGGAGGCCTGGCATGCTGTGGTTCATGGGGTCACAAAGAGTCGGACACAACTGAGTAGTCACTCAAAAAAGCAAGAGCATTCCAGAAAAATATGAACTGAACTGAACTGATGGTTATGTTATGGCTGCTGCTATTGCTGCTCTGTCAGCAAGGAGAAAGGCTGTGTTATGGCTGCCATGCTAGCTAAGACAGAATAAATGTGTTTTCAGTTCATATGGCTCCTTGAGTCTTCTTCTAGCCTCCCAGATTGCCCCTTTCCTACCCTCGGTTCAGCAAAAAATGCAGACTCTGAACGGAATCAGTAAGACAACTGTCATAGTCGGCAGGATCTGCAAGGCACATAGGAAAGGGGTAACCTCTAAATGTTGGTCAGGATCAGAATAATGATATCCTGCTACTGAGAGGAGCCTGTATTCAAGCTCTAAGAAATGAATAGGCTAGACAAAATAGGATGGAATTAAGTGCTGAAAAATTATTGAGGTTCCATTTACCTACAGACAGTTAGCAATGTAATAAAGTGTTCAGTTCAGTTCAGCCGCTCAGTCGTGTCTAACTCTTTGCAACTCCATGAATCGCAACACGCCAGGCCTCCCTGTCCATCACCATCTCCCAGAGTTCACTCAGACTCACATCTATCGAATCAGTGTTGCCATCCAGCCATCTCATCCTCGGTCGTCCCCTTCTCCTCCTGCCCCCAATCCCTCCCAGCATCAGAGTCTTTTCCAATGAGTCAACTCTTCACATGAAGTGGCCAAAGTGCTGGAGTTTCAGCTTTAGCATCATTCCTTCCAAAGAAATCCCAGGGCTGATCTCCTTCAGAATGGACTGGTTGGATCTCCAGTCCAAGGGACTCTCAAGAATCTTCTCCAACACCACAGTTCAAAAGCAACAATTATTTGGCACTCAGCCTTCTTCACAGTCCAACTCTCACATCCATACATGACCACAGGAAAAACCATAGCCTTGATTAGATGGACCTTAGTCAGCAAAGTAATATCTTTGCTTTTGAATATGCTATCTAGGTTGGTCATAACTTTCCTTCCAAGGAGTAAGTGTCTTTTAATTTCATGGCTGCAGTCACCATCTGCAGTGATTTTGGAGCCCCCAAAATAAAGTCTGACACTGTTTCCACTGTTTCCCCATCTATTTCCCATGAAGTGATGGGACCAGATGTCATGATCTTTGTTTTCTGAATGTTGAGCTTTAAGCCAACTTTTTCACTCTCCACTTTCACTTTCATCAAGAGCCTCTTTAGTCCCTCTTTACTTTCTGCCATAAGGGTGGTGTCATCTGCATATCTGAGGTGATTGATATTTCTCCTGGCAATCTTGATTCCAGCTTGTGTTTTTTCTAGCCCACCATTTATCATGATGTACTCTGCATAGAAGCCAAATAAGCAGGGTGACAATATATAGCCTTGACATGCTCCTTCTCCTATTTGGAACCAGTCTGTGGTTCCATGTCCAGTTCTAGCTGTTGCTTCCTGACCTGCACACAGATTTCTCAAGAGGCAAGTTAGGTGGTCTGGTATTCCCATCTCTTTCAGAATTTTCCACAGTTTATTGTGATCCACACAGTCAAAGGCTTTGGCATAGTCAATGAAGCAGAAATAGATATTTTTCTGGAACTCTCTTGCCTTTTCCATGATCCAGCAGATGTTGGCAATTTGGTCTCTGGTTCCTCTGCCTTTTCTAAAACCAGCTTGAACATCAGGAAGTTCACGATTCACATATTGTTGAACTTGGCCTGGAGAATTTTGAGCATTACTTTTCTAGTGTGTGAGATGAGTGCATTTGTGAGGTAGTTTGAGCATTCTTTGGCATTGCTTTTCTATGGAATTGGAATGAAAACTGACTTTTCCCAGTCCTGTGGCCACTGCTGAGTTTTCCAAATTTGCTGGCATATTGAGTGCAGCACTTTGACAGCATCATCTTTCAGGAGTTGAAAGAGCTCAACTGGAATTCCATCACCTACACTAGCTTTGTTCATAGTGATGCTTTCTAAGGCCCATTTGACTTCACATTCCAGGATGTCTGACTCTAGATGAGTGATCACACCACTGTGATTATCTGGATCATGAAGATCTTTTTTGTACAATTCTTCTGTGTATTCTTGCCACCTCTTCTTAATATCTTCTGCTTCTGTTAGGTCCATACCATTTCTGTCCTTTATGGAGCCCATCTTTGCATGAAATATTCCCTTGGTATCTCTAATTTTCTTGAAGAGATCTCTAGTCATTCCCATTCTGTTCTTTTCTGGGCTTCCCACATGGCTCAGTGGTAAAGAATAAAGTGTTAGTTACTAGTTGTATCTAACTCTTTGCAGCCTATGCTTGTCTGTCTTTGTAATTCTCTAGGCAAGAATACTGGAGGGGTTGCCATTTCCTTCTTCAAGGGATGTTCTTGACTCAAGGATGGAAAGCTGGGTCTCCTGCCTCTGAACCACCAGGGGAAGCCCCAGTAGTATGATAGCTGCTCTTAAAAATAGCTGTATGATATATGTTCTTAAAAATAGTATTCTATTTCCTCCTTCCCCATGTTGTTCAGTTGTTCATGTCGCTAAGTCACATCTGAGTCTTTGTGATCCCATGGACTGCAGCACACCAGGTTTCCCTGTTCTTCACTATCTTCTGGAGTTTGCTCAAACTCATGTCCATCAGGTTGGTGATACCATCCAACAATCTCACGTCAGATGACCAAAGTATTGGAGCTTCAGCTTCCCCAAGCATGCATGTCATTCCCGATGTGGGATAACCTTTGATAGAAGGACCAATCATGGTGAAACTTTATTTTTGATAATGATTTCATCATTATCATAATATGTATTTGGAAAATTCATTTTCCATTCACCTTGCATGCCATCTTTACCAGCTCTCCATCCTTGCTTTTGTACTTTCCCAAATAAGTTTGGACATGAGAATTTAAACCACGTAGCTCTGGTGGTAAACATGTTATGTGGTCTATCCAACAGTCATTCTTCTGTTTTGTATGTATGTTCATGCTGCTTTAAGTTTGCAGCAATATTTTCATTAAAGGCATGACCTCCTCAAGTGGTAGGGGATAAACTTTGAGTGAAGCAATTAGAGTTGACCTATTCACCTTTACCAGTGGTTAATTTTGAGGTGAGCATATGACCCAGTTTTCACCAATGAGAGTAAAGTGAAGTCTTCTGGGTGACTACTGAGGAATATTTTTCTTTCTGCTAAACAATGAAGTAAGATAAACCATGGCTTGTCTCTCTCTTCTTTCTGTGGTTGCTGTCATGTGAGAATGTGATATCCAGAGATGAGACAGACCTGCTGTGACTCAGTAGGACACACTTCTGATGCACTGAAAAATGTAGAGCAGAGAGATGATGTAAAAGAAAGAGCTAGGTTCACATTAACATCAATGAATTACTACATACTCTGGAACTGACCCACTTGGAGATTCTTGAAATGTAGGAAAATGGCTGTTGTATTGCTTAAGGCACTTTCCATTGAGCATTTGTTAAGTCAAATTTTATCTTAATTGACACACTTCTTGCTTTTATTTCAAAGGTTCAATACATATACTAGTGGACATTAAGGAAGAGAGTAAAATAAAGCCTGGTAGTGGGCTCAAGGGAGCAAAGGTGTGTGGCTTGTGTTTATACTGTTACTCTATATATTTTTTTGTTAATAAATACATATTTATGTTTGATTAATTAGCTATAAAAGCGAGGAGAAAAAGAGCAAATCAGTATTCTCTTAATCTTTTGCTATCTTATTTTCTGAATTGCATTTATAGACTCCTTCCAAGTTTATGGAAAGTTGTCATTCTTCAATTTGTAGGTTTTTGCAAAATATTTAACTGTTTCTCACTTATATAATTTTTAAAAAATACTTAATTCTAATAAAAATAGGATTTCCAAAATGTAAAATTTTTCACTTGCTTCTCTCTCTTTTTTATATATATATAATAAAGACTTTAATGTTTCTGATATATTGATAATCTTGTTTGTAACATACAAATTCTTACAGGTTGATATTATTTTTATTACAGATGAGGAAACTGAGGTTCAGAAAATTAATTTACTTATGTTTGCCCAGTTGGTTTTTTGCATAGCTAGCAAACTTAAAAAAATAGAAATATTGCTCATAAATTTTAACAACTAATGATATGCTAATAATATATAGAGATTACTCATTCTTTGATGTTCATAAATTATTTTCAAAGGCAAATGCTTCTCTCTTTTTTGAGTGTTAAAAGCAGTCATAATTTTCACTTAAAATATTTTTCTCTCTTAAGTAGAAAGAATGAAGATGTATTATGGATGTTGAACTCCTGTTAAGTTCACCAGTGATTGCTGTGTAGCTGCAGATAAGTGATTACTTTTTAATAAACTGAGATGAGACTCTTAATCATTAATAAAATTTGTCAGGTGTGGCAGAATCCCAGATGCTTGTATAATTCCTCTCATCTCCCTGCTTAAGTAAAGTCACCTGGGAAATATGGTTAATTGTTTGAAGCATGAAAATATGTCTAAATGCAGAGTTGTGAAAAAAATACAGCAATGCTTTAATTCGCAGACTTGCATTCAATAACTGTAGAATTAATAAGACTTGAAGAAAATAAAAATATCAGATCTAGGATTGGTTAAGATATAAAATGGCATTGGTGTTTGAAAATGATAGAAAATTAGGTGAATCAGTTGATCCACAGATGAAGGGAAATAATGACCTGCTTCTGAAAGTGAAACAAGATGGCTTGCATAGAACCCTGAGCAGAAGACAACACTCTGTTGTGATCTAAAGGGGCAGGTATAATGAACTAAACTGAATGTATTTTGTTACATTAATTTGGAATGTCTTCTCCTCCAATAGGTGATTAAAAAAAAAATGTGGCAGCAGATCACACAAAGCACAGGATTTTAGAATGTTTGTCTCAGTCATATTAAATTCAGAAGAAATAGAACTCAACTCGTTTACAACGCAGTTTCCTTTTAAGCAGTTTGGCTCGGTTTATCCCTTTATTGAATAACCCTTCAGTACCAAGAATAAACTATGCTTAAATGACATTTAATTCCATTTATTAAAATATTACCATGAAATTCTTTTCTTTTCTTTGTTTCACATGAATGTCTCATTAAGTACTTAAATACTCAAACATTTACTCAAATAAATATGAATATGTACAATGAATATGTACTTTAAAGGCTGTAGAAGGAAATATATTTTCTATATATTTTTTAAAGATTTCTTCTCTCTTTTGCATTCACCTTATCCTACTACCTCAGTACTTGGTACAGTGATTTTTATTAGTTTCTTTATTTTTTTAATTGAACTGTAATTGATTAATAACAATGTTTCTTCCATAGTAGAAATCAGAAGATTTAAATTAGCTGACTGACTTAACTGAAATTCATGCACACATAGAAAAATACAGCCCTATGCAACAGTTATTTGTTTAACCAGCCTGATGCTGTTTTAAATATTAATTAATACATTTTTAAATTTAGGAAAATTTGTTAGGCACACAAGCTCATCTCCTAATATTTCATTCTAAAAAACCCTGATGATAAGCTGTAGTTGTTGAAAATCAACAGAGTAGTTGCTAAATGTAAAAGCTGTTGATGGCTTTAATGGCTATTTTCTAATGTCATTCCCTATGTACTCAGGGGAGCCAAGTTAAACATTTTGTAATGTTAATCTTAATAAACTATGGCATTTCAAGCTGTACAAGAAGAATTAAGGCTGAACCTACATGTATAATTCACTACTATATTCATATATTTAAAGGAATCAATTTCTGTGTATGAAGTGATGTTTATACCACATTAAACTTTCACGACATTTGCTCAGCGGGCCTTAATAACTTGGCTAGTAGTGTTTTCTATAGCAGAAGATGGTAATATTAACCTGTGAAGTCATAGAAGTATTCTGTGTAATAACAGCTAAAATTATTTCTAAATCTTTAAGACCCATAAAATCTTATATCAATAACCAAGTTAAGCTATACTTTCATTTTTGGTGCCTAATATTAATTTTTCCCTGAACTGTTTTGTTGGCATGATTTGAAAAGTATTATTTATATTACAGTAGATTTGAGAGAAGCTTATTGTGATTTAATCAAAACTGGATAAATAGAAACATCAAAACGTCAACAAATCAAAAACTCAATGTGTATCTATGCATTTGTGTGTATTTTAATAAAGCCATTTTCAGCACTGAGCATGTAGAACTAAGGTTAAAATATACCTTATATTTTGTCAGTCCTTGGGTTTTTCTTGCTAGGGTAGTAATAAACATGGATGGCTGGTTTGAAAGTGAATGAAAGCAATATTAATTTTAAGAAGGGTTTCTTTATACGCATTTTCAGTAAACTGTTTCATTTTACTGATCATACGCTTTATGCACTATCAGTATAACTCATCATGCCTGGTTTCATCAGCAATTATAAAATGTCATCTTCTAAGATGTGATAAACTCAGCAGGTTAAAATGGATGCAGTTCACTAAAGTCCTTGACTGTAACTTTAAGTAAAACTTTGCCATTGAATAGGTTTAAAAATGAGTTAACAAAGGAAAAAGGATCAACTGCTGCTCCTGCTGTTGTTGCTAAGTGGTATCTGACTCTTGCGACTTCATGGAGCTCTCCAGGTTCCTCTATCCATGGGGTTTCCCAGGCAAGAATACTGGAGTGGGTTGCCATTTTCTTTTCCAGGGAATCTTCCTGACCCAGGGATTGAACACCCAGCTCCTACATTGCAGGCAAAGTCTTTACTGCTGAACCAATGGGAAGCCCATATAAAAGTATAAGGACCTGTTGTTCTGCCTGATTAATATTATCAAATGTAAATAGGGAATATAATATAAAATGTTTATCAGAATATTATATTAAGATGTATAACATAAAGATACTGTAATCTTTTATTTTTTTAATTTTTATTTTTACTTTATTTTACTTTACAATACTGTATTAGTTTTGCCATACATTGACATGAATCCACCATGGGTGTACATGCGTTCCCAAACATGAACCCCCCCTCCCACCTCCCTCCCCATAACATCTCTCTGGGTCATCCCCGTGCACCAGCCCCAAGCATACTGTATCCTGCATCTGACATAGACTGGCAATTCATTTCTTACATGATAGTATACATGTTTCAATGCCATTCTCCCAAATCATCCCACCCTCTCCCTCTCCCTCATAGTCTAAAAGTCCTCTCTACACATCTGTGTCTCTTTTGCTGTCTCGCATAGGGTCATCATTGCCATCTTTCTAAATTCCATATATATTTGTTAGTATTCTGTATTGGTGTTTTTCTTTCTGGCTTACTTCACTCTGTATAATTGACTCCAGTTTCATCCATCTCATTAGAACTGATTCAAATGTATTCTTCTTAATGGCTGAGTAATACTCCATTGTGTAAATGCACCACAGCTTTCTTATCCATTCCTCTGCCGATGGACATCTAGGTTGTTTCCATGTCCTGGCTATTATAAACAGTGCTGCAATGAACATTGGGGTACATGTGTCTCTTTCAATTCTGGTTTCCTCAGTGTGTATGCCCAGCAGTGGGATTGCTGGGTCATAAGGCAGTTCTATTTGCAATTTTTTAAGGAATCTCCACACTGTTCTCCATAGTGGCTGTACTAGTTTGCATTCCCACCAACAGTGTACGAGGGTTCCCTTTTCTCCACACCCTCTCCAGCATTTATTGCTTGCAGACTATTGGATTGCAGATGAAAAGAATAAAATATTTAGGAATATATCTACCTAAAGAAACTAAAGACCTATACATAGAAAACTTTAAAACACTGATGAAAGAAATCAAAGAGGACACTAATAGATGAAGAAATATACCATATTCATATATCGGAAGAATCAATATAGTGAAAATGAGTATACGACCCATAGCAATCTACAAATTCAATGCAATCCCTATCAAGCTACCAGCGATATTTTTCACAGAACTAGAACAAATAATTTCAAGATTTGTATGGAAATACCAAAAACCTCAAATAGCCAAAGCAATCTTGAGAAAGAAGAATGGAACTGGAGGAATCAACTTGCCTGACTTCAGGCTCTACTACAAAGCCACAGTCATCAAGACAGTATGGTACTGGCACCAAGACAGAAATATAGATCAATGGAACAAAATAGAAAGCCCAGAGACAAATCCAGACACCTATGGACACCTTATCTTTGACAAAGGAGGCAAGAATATACAATGGAGTAAAGGCAATCTCTTTAACAAGTGGTGCTGGGAAAACTGGTCAACCACTTGTAAACGAATGAAACTAGATCACTTTCTAACACCGCACACAAAAATAAACTCAAATGGATTAAAGATCTAAATGTAAGACCAGAAACTATAAAACTCCTAGAGGAGAACATAGGCAAAACACTCTCTGACATAAATCACAGCAGGATCCTCTATGATCCACCCCCCAGATTTCTGGAAATAAAAGCAAAAATAAACAAATGGGATCTAATTAAAAGCTTCTGCACAACAAAGGAAAATATAAGCAAGGTGAAAAGACAGCCTTCTGAATGGGAGAAAATAATAGCAAATAAAGCAACTAACAAACAACTAATCTCAAAAATATAGAAGCAACTTATGCAGCTCAATTCCAGAAAAGTAAACGACCCAATCAAAAAATGGGCCAAAGAACTAAATAGACATTTCTCCAAAGAAGACATACGGATGGCTAACAAACACATGAAAATATGCTCAACATCACTCATTATTAGAGAAATGCAAATCAAAACCACAATGAGGTACCACTTCACACCAGTCAGAATGTAATCTTTTAAATTGTAGAATGGGTCATGAAAATATAATCTCTAATGAGATTTCATGCTCTCATAACAATAAGCACAGTGCTAGGCATATAATAGGGCTTCCCTGGTAGCTCAGGCAGTAAAGCATCTGCCTGCAATGTGGGAGACCTGGGTTTGATTCCTGGGTCGGGAAGATCCCCTGCAGAAGGAAATGGTAATCCACTCTAGTACTCTTGCATGGAAAATTCCATGGATGGAGGAGCCTGGTAGGCTACAGTCCATGGGATAGCAGAGTCGGACACGACTGAGCAACTTCACTGGTTCACTAGTTAGGCATATAATAAGTATCAACATGGAAAAGTTGTTAGGAAATAATGAAAAAATTCTAATTTCTAGACTTCTATCAGAATTTCTACTGCTTCCCTGGAAAACTTCTTATTCTAAGATAGTGGTTTTAGATTATCATTTTTAAAGTTTCTTATGTCCCAAAAATAGATGACAGTGGACTTTCTTCTCATTTTTCATCAGTTTAAGTTAATCAAGTACAGTGATACCCATAAATATTTTTGAAGTTGGACATTTAAAAAAATCATATCTAAATAGAAAAAAAGAAGCAGACTTTTTACATTTTTTAATTGGTGGTGAGATATTGTTCAAATCTACCTTATCATTTTGGATTTGCCTCAAGGGTAGTTGCATGTTAATATTCTCCTGTGTATATTGTTTCTTCAACCAACAAGATGTGTTTACCTGTCTTGCCCACTGAGCAAAAAATAGATTTAAGAAAGTTGGGAAGAAATCTGAGGATAAACTTTTAAAAACATAATATTTAATTTATTTAGTACCGTTCAAACTTTGAATTTGTAATGCTTTTATTTGCAATAACATGGAAGTCATCTAATTATAGAAACAATTGTCTTTGCATTGTGGGAAACAAAATTAGTTCTGATTCCACAAAATCCTGGACATCCTCCTGTGATATGCAAATAGTTACTTAGCAGGAAACATTGCCCAATGAAATTATCATAATGTATTAATGATCTGATACAAGAATGTCCCATAGAACAGAATCTACAATTTTAGATTCAGAAAAGACGTTTGAAATAATTTTGTTAAATCTCCTTATTTGTCATATGAGAAACCAGGAGTCCAGAAATATTATAGAATGTGCCACATCTAGTTAGAATCAGACTGGAGTTCAGATTTCCTCATTTTCTAAATATTATTTCCATCAACATGTGAATTTTCACTGGACATGTTATAATGATTAGCCTGTTTCTCTCTGGGTGGAAATTCTCTAATGTGTGTTAACACTCATGTGAAGGAAATCAATATGACCTATAGCATGATATGGCTCTTTAAATTAGTTTTCCAGAAGCCATTCAGGTGAGTCTGGGGACTAACAGGGAAAATAAAAGGCTGAACTTTAGAGATTTATCTTTATAGATGTATGAGTTAAAAATGATTAACCTCTCAGTCTTTATGTAATTTCTGTTTCCTAAATTCTCACCTTGCACAAAATTTCCTTTAAAGAAGTTTAAAACCTAATTTGAGATTTAAGAACAGGGGTAAATTTACTATGGTAGGATATGCACCATAGTTAAGGACACAGTAACATGTTAGGTTTTAAATCTGAAATTGGAATGAGAGGGAGGGCTGCCAGAGATCAGGTGATAAGCTCAAAAGAAGAAGAAATGTGATTATCTTACCACCCAGGGCCTCACAGTTTCATGTGGATAAGTTTGTCCAACCTGTAAGAACAGCTTTGCTCAATGATGCTGAGAGAAGGAAGCTGAGAATTACCAGCTGTCTCTTGAGTGGACATGGCTCAATAGTGCCTAATCCAAGGGGAATTGATTAGACTGACTGCCCTGGCCAAGGAGGAGATTGAGAGGATTGTAGCTATGAAGAAAACCTGGGGAGACATATTTAGGAGAAAGGAGTAAAGGTGAATTTGGTCCATGTATATAGGTACAACAATAGTTCAGGGCAAAATTAGTTATTTTTGCAAGTTGTGGAAATGGGAAATAAGGAATCCAAAGTAACTTTTTGGAAATACAGAATAATGTCCAAGTTTCTTAGAGGATTAATTTTCACTCACTTGGATTTTGCATAATAAGCTACCAAAATGGAATGCATTTCTAATGGAGTCTCAGGGTCATCTGGGAGGCAATGGGGCTCCCCAACAGTGTTGACTACCATTTGGGATCTGGTTTAGCTCACTCTACTCTGAGAATCTCTGCTCATGAATATCTATTTTCTGATATCTGTAAGTGGAAATATATTCTTTACCACAGGATGATTCTAAATAAGTAAAGTTTGAGTGAGGGAATTCACTCAAGAATGCCTCCTGTTCATTCCAGTTCAAGAAACAGATATTAATAAGCAATATGCTAGACCAGATATTATATAGACTACAATTCAGAAGCTGAAGTTAAGATACAGGTAAACTGTCATCTAAACCAAATGATCTGTTTTTAATAGTGTTGCAGTGGATATTGGGCTACATGTGTTGTTTTGAATTATGGTTTTCTCAGGGTATATGCCCAATAGTGGGATTGCTGGGTCATATGGTAGTTCTATTTTAAGTATTTTTAAAGAATCTCCATGTTGTTCTCCATAGTGGCTGTATCACTTTACATTCTCACCAACAGTGCAATAGGGCACCCTTTTCTCCACATCCTCTCCAGCATTTACTGTTTGTAGATTTTTTGATGATGGCCATTCTGACCAGTGTGAGATGATACCTCACTGTAGTTTTGATTTGCATTTCTTTAGTAAAGAGTGATGTTGAGCATGTTTTCTTATACCTCTTGACCATCTGTATGTCTTCTTTGGAGAGATGTCTATTTTGGTCTTCTGAACATTTTTTGATTGGGTTGTTTGTTTCTTTGACATTGAGCTGCGTGAGCTGTTTGTATATTTTGAAGATTAATAATTTGTTGCTTCACTTGCAAATAATGGTCTTGCATTCGGAGGGTTATCTTTTCATCTTGTTTATGATTTTGTGCTGTGCAAAAGCTTTTAACTTTAACCTGCTGTATAGCACAAGGAGCTCAGCTAGGTACTCTGTGATAACCTAGATGGTTGGGGATGGGGTGGGAGGAAGGTCCAAGAGGGAAGGAATATATGTATACATATAGCTGAAACACTTCATGTATATACTGCAGCAGAAACTAACATGACGTTGTACAGCAATTGTACTCCAATAAATAAAAAATGAAATGAAATGAAATAAATGATCTGGGTATGGATTTTCCTATAAGATTCAAGGTGAATGAGCCTTACCACAGATTCCTTTCCACTTAATGACATCTTTCTTCCCAGAAGTGGCTTCCTATTTTATGTGAACCCATTTTGATTGGTACCTTTGCTCTGCCTCAGATATATATTCATTTAATATCCTAAATAGTCATCTTTGCCTTGTTCTGAAGCATTATTTTATTTTGTATCCCTACTCTGATGGTGTTTGAATCTGAAAGATAAATGCCTTCCTCTTTCTTTTTCTCCCTCAACATTTTTTCTCTCTCTTTTAAAATAAAAATCTACTCTTAAAGACCCTGGAATACTCTCTCCTTAATTGGCTTTGGCCAGGATGATCCTAACTTGTCTCAATGGAATGAGGTGAGGACATTGTTATGTAAGAGAGAGAGAAATATATGAGAGATCCAGTTTAGCCAGGGCAGTGCCTATTTGTACTCCCTTGGCTAATTGTGGGGGGCCTTCCCAGGTGTCCCAAGTGGTAAAGAATCCACCTGCAAGTGCAGGAGATGTAAGAGACATAGGTTTGACCCCTGGGTCGGGAAGATCCCCTGGAGGAGAGCACAGCAACCCACTCCATTATTCTTGCCTGGGAAATCCCATGAATAGAGGAAGGAGCCTGGTGGCCTGCAGTCCATGACGTTGTAGAGTCCGACATGACTAAAGTGACTTACACACACACACACACAAACACACACACACACACACACACACACACACACTCTGCGGTGACCAAGAAAGTACCAGAAAAGTAAAATTGGCCTGAGAATGCTGGTGAGGGATGGATTTGGGAGGGTGGATTTTGGTAGACATGGAATTGTATTGCTGTGTTCCCCTTTCAAAAGGATTTTCTGCCTAGCTGTGGATTGTGTAGTTTCCATTTCTCAGCTTTTGCAGGGTCTGCCTAAGCTTCAGAGAGCTACTTTCTTGAGGCCAAGGCTTTCCTGGGAACCCTGGATTCAGTGACTGAGTGAAGCAGACATATAAAGGTAGAGTCATGTACCTTAATACAATTTACTGTGCTGCGTACCTTCCTGTCAATGGTAAAAAGAGTAAAAACAAAATTAGCCTTCCCAATGCCATTTCTATCATGTTAACAGCTTTTCCTAAGTGTGTGTATGTGTGAATCACTCAGTCATGTCTGACTGTGACTCCATGGACTATAGCCTGCCAGGCTCCTCTGTCTATAGAATTCTCTAGGCAAGAATACTGGGGCGGGTTGCCATTTCCTTCTCCAGTTTTCTAAGTACTTGAACAAAAACATATTTGACACTTTGTACCAAATTGTAATGGCCAAAATTAAAATTTTAGAGATAGTGTAATGGGTACTTGAACTCTTTGACCTACTGATTGTTTGGTAGGTACACCAAATAATTATGTGCTTTTCAGAGTAAAGAAACATACAGCTAGCTGACTATTAGATAGCCATTATCTTCTCCTCCTTTAATTAAAAACAAAGGCAATAACAAAATAGTAAGACCCTGTGTGCAAATACTGCTAACTACTTTGGAGGTATAGTTGGATGATGAAAGAGATATGAGCAAAAGGCACAGAGAGGAACTTGTTCCTCTAGATGGGATATACACTTAGCATCAGCCCTCTGACTGTTACTTTTCATCCTCCTGTTTCTTTGCTTGAGTTCAGCTGTGGTGCCTGGAATTCCAAACATTTTGTAACTTGAGGCTAACTTGAAGGTAGAAAACAAGTGCTAAGGAGAGTAGCAGGTTTTCCTGGTGGCTCAGTGGTAAAGAACCAGCCTGCCAATGTAGGAGACAGGGACATGATCCCTGGGTCAGGAAAATCCTCTGGAGAAGGAAATGGTGATTCACTCCAGTATTCTTGCCTGGAAAACCCCATGGACAGTGGAGCCTGGTGGGCTGTAGTCCATGGGATCTTAGCTTGGCAACTGAAATAAGAAGGAGAGTAAAGCAGAAGGAAAGAATCTTGGGTTCTGATCACACAATGGAGTTGTCAGACCTCCTGTGGAGTGCTTTTGTCAAAATTCACGTTATATGAGAAATTTAGGCTTGCATCTATACATGAGTCACTGTTCTGCCTGGCTTCTGTTGCTAGTCTCTGAATGAATCTCTAAGTGATAGTTACTTTAGGCTGGTGACTGAAACAATAATTATATGATTGAAGTATTTAGTGTTGAATTCAAAGTCTATGTGGAATATTTGATTTATACCTTAGTTTTCAGCTCTTTATGAATATAGCCATTAATCATTAAAAATATTTTTTCTCAATACAAGCTACATTCATGCCTTGTCTTAGCTTATCCATGGCAATTCCATACTTTGGGTAAAAGAGTTAATTCTTACTTTGAGGTACATCTTCAGCAACATAAAAATCTTAACATGTGAAATATTTCATGACTGGTTCAGATAATTTTCCTCTTGTTTTAATTAGATTTAGAGATACTAAAGATCATAATAGCTTAAAGCGTCTTCAGTGGTCACTCATCCTTTATAATTAATCTCACACAAGAGAAAATTTTCATTAATCTTAAGTGTCTAATTAGTCACTTATCTACCATCAGGGATTTGTAGCTACATGCTGATTTAATTAGATTAACTTAAATTTTTTTCATTTATCTCCTTTTTCTCTTTTATACAAATGTTATTTAATAAAGATGAAATGTTGTTTCGATATCTCTATCATTTTGTTTAGAATCTACATCATTTGAATAAACACTAAACGATTCACCATAATATGCTCCAGGAATCAAAAATTAACTATCCAAATTCAAAATTAATTTTGGGGACCAAATTAAGGTTTGAAGGCATATGATTTATTTAATTATATTCCCTTGTCAATATCAAGGTAACTATAATATGGAAACTCTAGAAAATAAAATATTTAAAAATAAGTCTCCCTCCGTCTAGATGTCTCAGGCTCTAAAATAGGTCCAAGAACTTTCTCTCCCTTGCTTGCCTCTCAGGATCAAACATACTGATGGCTACAAGCTATTCAAATAAACAAAATCTGGACCCCCATCCCAATAAAAGTCTCCTACTCTCCCATCTTGTTGAAGAATATTATTTCTTAAACATATGTTGTCTCAATGTAAAATATACTTATAACATGAAAACATAAGGATGTTTTCATTATTGTTTCTATAGCAAAAAAAGCTGATATAATTTCTAGTGTTTCTATTACATTCTAGCTCTGATCTGAACTTAAGACTAGTGCCATCTATTTGACCTTAAAGACGTATTCTCTCAAAAATTGTCATTATTTTAGACTTACATAATCTCATTACTAGTGTAGTTCTCACATATTTCCTCTTATTTCTGAAGAACTGATAGTAGAGTCACATAGTGATATCTTCAATAAAATGTCTTAGTCAGAAACATAGATTCTACCACATTGTATACACTTGACATACTGCATCTTTCAAACACATTCATAGTGAATTGTAGCTATGACATAAGGAAGTGCTTTCTATTATCTGTATCAGTCAGCATAATGTCTCTTCTGACAATTTTTGTTTGCCTCTAAAAATACCAGGGCAAATGTAATGACAATTGTGACCTTAAATCTGATATATGTCAATTCACGGTAACTGTAATCTAATAAAAATACATTTAAAGTGCAAATCTGATATGGGTAAACCTGTCTTTTCTCTTCTTAAAAAGAAAAAGAAAAGTTTCCATTATTCTGTCTACCAGTCCAATGAGGAACTGTACTTATTTATGGATTCACTGTGACTGTTTCTTAGTGGAGGATAGTTCTGCTAGAGATTTAGAATCCTATTACTTGTTTCAAGTTTTAAAATTGAGTACCAAAAAACTAAATAACTAACATGTAATTTAAATAAACATGAAATTCCTTTACTTTATCTTTTTGCTCTTCAGTACAAAGGAATAATATTTATTTTAAAAACAGCATTTTCATCTTTTAAATTTTATTATGGAAAGTGTCAAACATATAAAAATAGAGAAAGAGAATAGCAAACCTCTGTATACCCATTGCTGTTCAGTCACTAAGGAGTATATGACTCTTTGAAATCCCATGGAATACAGCAGGCCAGGTTTCCCTGTCCCTCACTATCTCTCAGAGATTTTGCAAGCTTATCAAAAACCTCACATATGCAGATGACACCACCCTTATGGTAGAAAGTGAAGAGGAACTAAAAAGCCTCTTGATGGAAGTGAAAGAGGAGAGTGAAAAAGTTGACTTAAAGCTCAATGTTCAAAAAACTAAGATCATGGCATCTGGTCCCATCACTTCATGGCAAATAGATGGGGAAACAGTGGAAACCGTGTCAGACTTTATTTTGGGGGGTCCAAAATCACTGCAGATGGTGATTGCAGCCATGAAATTAATAGATGCTTACTCCTTGGACAGAAAGTTATGACCAATCTAGACAGCACATTCAAAAGCAGAGACATTACTTTGCCAACAAAGATCCGTCCAGTAAAGGCTATGGTGTTTCCAGTTGCCATGTATGGATGTGAGAGTTGGACTGTGAAGAGAGCTGAACACCAAAGAATTGATGCTTTTGAACTGTGGTGTTGTAGAAGACTCTTGAGAGTCCGTTGGACTGCAAGGAGATCCAACCAGTCCATCCTAAAGGAGATAAGTCCTGGGTGTTCATTGGAAGGACTGATGCTGAGGCTGAAATTCCAATACTTTTTGGGCAACTCATGCGAAGAGTTGACTCATTGGAAAAGACCCTGATGCTGGGAGGGATTGGGGGCAGGAGGAGAAGGGGATGACAGAGGATGAGATGGCTGGATGGCATCATAGACTCGATGGACATGAATTTGGGTAAACTCTGGGAATTGGTGATGGACAAGGAGGCCTGGCATGCTGCGATTCATGGGGTCACAAAGAGTTGGACATGACTGAGCAACTGAACTGAACTGAACTGAATTGATGTCCATTGAGTCAGTGATAGCATCCAACCATCTCATCCTTTGCCACTGCCTTCTCCTCCTGCCCTCAATCTTTCCTAGCATCAGGGTCTTTTCCAATGAGTCATCTCTTTGCATCAGGTAGCCACATTATTGGAGCTTCAGCATCCATCCTTCTAATGAATATTCAGGACTGATTTCCTTTAGGATTGACTGGTTTAATCTGCTTGCAGTCCAAGGGACTCTCAAGAGTCTTCTCTAGCACCCCATTAAAAAACATCAGTTGTTTGGCATTCAGCCTTCTTTATGGTCCAACTCTCACATCCATACATGACTACTGGAAAATTCATAGCTTTGACTATATGGACCTTTGTTGGTAAAGTAATATCTCTGCTTTTTAATATGCTGTCTAGGTTTGTCATACCTTTCTTTCCAAGGAGCAAGTATCTTTTTATTTCATGACTACAGTCACCATTTTATGGCTACAGTGATTTTGGAGCCCAAGTAAAGAAAATCTGTCACTATTTCCACTTTTTCCCTATCTATTTACCATGAATTGATGGGACTTGCAGCCATGATCTTAGTTTTTTGAATATTGAGTTTTAAGCCAGCTTTTTCACTCTTCTCTCACCTTCATCAAGATGCTCTTTAGTTCCTCTTCACTTTCTTCTATTAGAGTGGCATCATCTGTATACCTGAGGTTGTTGATATTTCTCCTGGTAATCTTGACTCTAGCTTGTGATTCATCCAGACCCACATTTTGCATGATGTACTCTGTATATAAGTTAAATGAGCAGGGTGATAATATGCAGCCTTGACATACTCCTTTCCCAGTTTTGAAAAAATCCATTTTTCCATTCCAGTTCTAACTGTTGCTTCTTGACCTCGATACAGGTTTTTCAGGAGGCAGATAAGAGGGTCTGGTATTCCCATCTCTTTAAGAATTTTCCGTAATTTGTTGTGATCCACAGAGTCAAAGGCTTTAGTGTAGTCAAGGAAGCAGAAATAGACGTTTTTCTGGAATTCCCTTGCTTTTTCTGTTATCCAATGGATGTTGGCAACTCGAATTCTGGCTCCTTTGCCTTTTCTAAACCCCACTTGTATACCTGGAAGTTCTTGGTTCACATATTGTTGATGCCTAGCCTAAAGGATTTTGAGCATTACTTTACTAGCATGTGAAATAAGCACAATTGTACAGTAGTTTGAGCATTCTTTGGCACTGGAAAACTGACCTTTTCCAGTCCTGTGGCCACTATTGAGTTTTCTAAATTTGCTGGCATATTGGCGCTTTAACAGCATCCTCTTTTAGAATTTGAAACAGCTTGACTGGAATTCCATTGCCTCCACTAGCTTTGTTCATAGTAATGATTTCTAAGGCCCACTTGGCTCTGTAACTGAAATATATAATCAGTTTTATATACTGAACAAATAACCAGTATATAAAATACCCCAAATTGGCTCACATGTTTTATATTTTTTATTCAATTAATGATTGAAGGAAACTCTATTTTTACAGTTAAGACTCTTTTAGCATACACATTTCCTCACCATCTCTTTAATTTTTTTTCCCTGCAATTTATTTTTATTTAAGAAACCAAGTTATTTGTTATACAGAGTCTCATATGATCAGGAGTTTGCTCACTGCATCTTCCTGTTATGGTTTCCATGTTCTTATGCTTATGAAAACTTGCAAGAATATTGAGGAAGAAAACTTCATAGCTAATGTTATGTACTTTCATTAAAAAGCACATTGATTTGGGGAATATTATCACCTTTATTAATAGTTACTCTGATTTATTTAGAATGTATATCAAAATGATACTATTCAAATTCAGTTATTTCTTGTTCATTTGTTTATTGGAATACTTCAGTATAGAGAAACTTCTCCTGAGCAACTATTTGATTACCCTGAAGTAGAACTTGTATTTTGAAAGGTGGAAGGGATTCTAGCTCTTATATATATACACATTTAAAATAGAAATTTGCTTCCCTGGCATTCCTTATTAGTGACCAAAAAAAAAAAAAAAATCAAAACCACTCATATTTCATTTCATTTAGTATTATAATTATATCATGGAGTAAACTATATATGATGCATTGTGATTTATTACCATTATAATTCTTATTGATATGCATGCTCAATTAATCTCTTCTTTGGCCATCAGCAATTACTTCATGCTGGCGCCTACATTCTTCCAACACAATATATAATACCAATAGTCTGAGAGCTCAGCTGTTTTTTGGTATAGCAAGATATTTCAGGCTTATCTCTTATATTTTTCACTCCAGATTTTAACTCTACTTATTTCTTAGACTAAGTAACAAACTTGTATTTTTGTGAAAAAAAAAAAAAATCAAATTACACAATAAGATCTAGGTATCATAGTAGCGTGACTGTTTAGAGGACTATGAATTCATTTTCTTTTCAGTCACTAAAGATTTTGACATCCCTTCTCTTTTATATTATATACATACTCACATGCATTTGCTTTTAAATATTTTCCTTTCTTCCTTCCTTCTCCCAGCTTTTTTCTATTCTTTCCTCAATCATTATTCTATCTCGGCTTTATCTGTATGCCACTAGATAAAGATATAAGCGTACCCTTCCCCCCAAATTTTCTAGCACCATTTACTGAATCATTCTTTTTAATGTTTTAAAATTGTACCTTAGTAATATACCAAATGTTTTCGTGATCACGTCTCTTTTAGCATTTTGTATTTAATTATATTAATTGATGCTCCTTTTCTAATCTCTTAATTTTTGGAAAATTTAATTCTACTTTAACAGTTTATAGTACCACTACATTCTTATTGTTATTATTTTTAAAATATTTTATTGTTTATCACTGCCTATTTATCCTTCCAGCTGAAATTTAACATTATTTTCTGATATTAATAAATTAATTTGGTATTTTGATGAATATTGTAAGTGGATTTGGAGATAAAATTAGAGATGAAAACAGTAAATCCATTTAGAGATAATTGGAATTCAAAGAAAGAGAAAATTTTCATTCATCAGCATACTATATCTTTCTACTCGTACAAATTATTAAATGCCTTTTTAAAAACGTATTGTAATTTTCTCATGTTGTACTTAGGAAATGTACATTTTCATTGCTAATGAAGATAATTTATTTCCATTGTTTTTTCTAGTAGTTATTGGTATATCAGAAGGATATTTTTTGATACATTTATTTTGTAAACAACCATGTTACATTTGGGTGGCGTGCCCTTAAAACTCTATTGAAACATTCATGGAATCTAAGTGTAAGTTCAAATAGCAATTTTTCTGCACCTACTGTGTAACATATTGTAACATTATAAGAAACTAAACTTCCTGCTCAGCTGTGCCCAAGGCTTAAAAAAGAATACAAGACTCTTAGACTATTGTATTTCTGCTCAGATTCTGTTTTAACCCCATGTCGAACACTTACAGAGGAGCAGAATTTTAAAATACAGGGAAGGAAGTAACCATTGATTTCTAAGCTGTTGTTCATTCAACTATTAAATTAATAGGGATGAGTTGTCAGCTTGTCAGGAGTTCCACCACATGGTCTGTGCTTTCATATTGAAGACTTGTGGTTCCAGATAGATGTGAAAGTACTTTAACCATGTCAGATCTGCCTGCCTTTTCTAAAATTTAATACTGTTTATAGTGTACACAGACTGGTCACTATGAAGTTTCTAAAGACAGCTTCCGAAATCTTTAATTTTAGGTGAAGTATAGCTGTACCTAAAAGGAAAGCTATCAAATTGATTGCTAATAGCTGATACTCATATAAATATTTTTATGTTGTAAAGTAAAAATGTATAAAACTATAAATGTGTGTAGGACACATTTTAGAAATAACTTCTTCATTTCTTGCCTTTTTGAAACCTTAAAACACATTGAGACTAAACAGAACAGATAGGATTTTCATCACGACTAATCATTCATTCAGCATATGTTTATTGAAAACATACCTGGTGCTCTGCTGTAAACTGAACCTTAGGGCTCAAGATAAAAGGCATAATCCTTCTATTCTCAGAGTTTACAGTCTATTGGGGGAAAAAAAAGACACGGAAATTGATAATGTTGGACATACGAAATTTGAGTTTTCTTTCTCAGAAAGCTTGTTGTAGCGGGCAGTGTAATAATGCCTAGATATGTCCACATCCTGATCCCCCAGATTCTGTGAATATGTTAAGTTACCTGACAAAGGGATTTGAGCTGGTAGATAAAATTAAGGTTGCTTGAAAGTGAAGTGAAAGTGTTAGTTGCTCAGTCCTGTTTGACTCTTTGCGACTCCATTTACTGTAGCCCACCAGGCTTCTCAGTCCATGGAATTCTCCAGGCAAAAGTACTGGAGTGGGTAGCCAGTCTCTTCTTCAGGGTATTTTCCTGACCCAGGGATCAAACTGAGGTCTCCTTCATTGCAGGCAGACTCTACCATCTGAGCCACCAGGGAAGAACAAGGTTGCTATCAGTTGACCTTTAAATAGGCAGATTATCCTGATCCTGGTCTATACAAATGGACCCAGTGTAGTCACATAAATCCTTAAAAGTGGAAGAGAATGGAAGAATGAGTTGGAAAAAGGCAATGTGAGATGGATTTGTTTCCTTCTTTCCCTTTAGTGGCTTTGAAGACGAAAGAAGGGGTCTATAAATTAAAGAATGCCAGTGGCCTCTAAGAGCTCAGAACAGCCTTCAGTTTATTGACAGCAGGAAAACAGCAACTTCACTCCTATAGCTGTAAGGAACTAAATTCTGCCAACAACGCCCCTCCCACCCCCTACCCCCGCACTGCCCCCCCGCAAAAAAAAAAGAAAACAAAAAAACGTAAATGGAGTCTCCCCTGGAACTTCTAAAAGGCACACAGCCCTGAAAATACCTTAATTTTAGTCCCGCATAACCCATACCTACCATCAGAATAAATATGTTGTTTTAAGCCACTTTGTTGAATTATGATAAGGCAGTTTAAAAAACAGATACACCAGATAATTTAACGAAAATAAATAATCTATCCGTTCACTCTGTAAGAGAACTCCTTTCTTTTTTATATGTAATTCTTTCTAATAGTTGTTGGCATGTTTTTCTGTACATCTAAAAATATTTTTTTTATCAAAATCCACTTAGATTTTTGAGAGATACTTATTGTTAAGTATGACTTTCCTGATTCTGTTCAGTAGCCAACTCATGTCCGACTCTATGTGACACCATGGACTGCAGCATGCCGGGCTTCATCAATGCTCAGACTCATATCCACTGAGTTGGTGACTCCATCCAACCATCTTATCCTCTGCCACCCCCTTCTCCTCTTGTCCTCAATCTTTCCCAGCAACAGAGTCTTTTCCAGTGAGCTGGTTCTTCGCATCAGGTGACCAAAATATTGGAGCTTCAGCTTCAGCATCAGTATTTCCAATGAATATTCAGTGTTGATTTCCTTTAGGATTGACTGGTTTGATCTCTATGCTGTCCAAGAGACTCTCAAGATTCTTCTCCAACACCACAGTTCAAAAGCATCAGTTCTTTGGTGCTTTGCCTTCTTTATGGTCAAACTCTCACATTCGTACATGACTACTAGAAAAAACCATAGCTTTGATTAGATGGACCTTTGTCTGCAAAGTCTCTGGTTTTTAATACGCTGTCTAGGTTTGTCATAGTTTTTCTTCCAAGGAGCAACCATATTTTAATATCATGCCTGCAGTCATCATTTGCAGTGATTTTGAAGCCCAAGAAAATAAAGTCTGTCCTACATAAACCTAAATGTGAATGATTTCTGCTTTTCTGGAGATGCAAGGTAAGCATATGGACAATACAATCTCAACAGTGGGGCTTCCCAGGCGATTCATCCAGCAAAGCATAGCTTTATTTGCTGGTATGTTAGTATTATGATTTTGTTAAATGTTACATTTGTTATGTCTCAAGGTGGCAGATGGTGAGCCACCATAGTTCAACTAAAGACCACAGGAGAAATTGAGATGGAGAAGTTTCTTATTCACAGGTCCTGGAGGAGGTATACATGGCAAGCGCCTCTTGAGGGGTCACATGGGTAAGGTGCAGGTAAAGAGAGTGGCAGGATCTGGGTCCTTTATTACTATCAGGGGATGACATTCTTTGGAGTTGTAGAACTAAGGCCGAATTGGTTAATTCAAACCAAAAAGAATGGAGTTTTGGTGAGCTCCACCAGGTGTTATCTGGGGGCTGGTAACTTTAGGAGTTGGGGTGTCTTATCTGGAACTTACATTTTGTGTCATACTTATGACTGCTTGAGCTTTATCTAGGACATACACTTGCATGAGGAGATTGTTGTCAGTTTAAGGCCCTCATGGACCACTCGGCTAGCAAAGTGGATGGTGAGGCAGCAATATGATGGGATAATTTCCCAAAACTCTGGAAAGTTTGTTTACTTTAGGAAATTTCCAGCAAAGTGAAAGGAGGAGAGTATTGACAAATATTAATGATAGCTACTATAAAATGATTTTTTATTGTAATACAGATACTAGGCTAAGCACTTAACATCAATTAGCTCATTTCTTCCTTCTAATAGATGCTTGCTGCTGCTGCTGTTGCTAAGTCACTTCAGTTATGTCCGACTCTGTGCTTAGGTAGGTATTAATAATACTATCTTATGTATGAGGGATCAGAGGTTTAATTAGATTATGTACCTCACTTATATTCAGAGTAGGTGAATTACTGTCCATTCAGAGTCATCTCAAGTCTGTCTTTAGCTTCTATGGATTCTGTTTTGCTTCCAAGTCCAGGATACAAAATTCAGAGCCAGAAAATCCATTCTGAACATATGATTCTCTCTCTTTTTTTTTTTTTTTTTTGCTAAGATTTCAGTCTTTACCAAAGAATTCTTCATTTCCTGGGAAGATGTGAGTTGAAATCACTTCTCTGAAAGCAATAGCAACCATTCAATTGAATTTCATTTGAGTCCCGGTTTTTCACAATGACAGTGTGGCCTTGTGTGAGTTTGTTCTCATTTTAATGTTAACTTCAGTCCCTCCAGTCTGAGATTACTGGAGAAGGAAAAATTTTCAAAGTATATGAATGTAATTGTGGTAAATGATTATTGTAAATCGTGACCATTTATTTAGAACTGCAGCTTTAATATTAATAATAAACCTGTAATCCATTTTCACAGAATACTTTTCTATTACTGTTGCCAGAACTGCTCATTCCCTTTCAATTTTTCTGTCTCTCTGGCCGCATTTTACTTTCCATCTTTCAAGGGAGTCCGACAGACAATGGGGCAGAAAAAGCCTTCCTCATTTACTATGTTAATAAAGTTCTCTTCAATAATGTTGTTGTCCTAAATACATATAAAAAGGAAAACTCTACAGTTAGATTCAGTGTCTCAGGTCAGTAATACACTTGCTGTATTTTAAAACAAGATATTTCTTGAGTAAGACCAGAGATATAAAAATTCTTATTTGTCACAATGACTTGCTCATCAAATAGCAACTATAATAGCAGACATCCTTAAAAAAAAAATCACTTTCAGAGCAGTATTTAAAGAGGAATATTGACAAACATTTCAAATGCAGGATGCTGATAGCTATTGGTAAAACAGAAACAAACCACTTCATTATCTGCAAAGTAGGTGAATGAATCCTGAGGGACCATGAAAAACAAATGATTATGACTTGCTAAAGCTAATAAATAATATAAGAATATTGTAAAAATCGAACATAGCAAGAGAGAACTAGATTGCAAATATTCCAAAACACTGCCAGGTATTAGGTGCTGTACCTGGATTTTTGGGTACATCTTTAATCAAGTGCCTTCTCCTGCTTTGAGTAAAAGTGTGTATGAAAGCCGGAGAAGGTATGTGACTTAAGACAGCCTTATCTTCTATATCAGGAATAGAAATATTGCACTTGGGATTGTAATGGGTTTCTGAAACTTGAAAATCCAGGAATTACTAACACATTTCTACCTTTTTCACTTCACTGTTCCCATGAACTTATATTGCTGACAGTTATTTAAATCAAATAACACTGAATAGTTAATAGAATAAGTCAGAAAAAAAAAAAGGTTGAGGATATATTGTGAAATAGATTTCCACACCTAAAGTACATTAAAAACATTTGAAAATGTAAACATTTGATTCCTAGGGTTCACTACTGATAAACTGAGGCTGAGTATTCTGAGATGGATTTTTGCAATATTTACACAATTTTCCAAGTGATTCTGATTTTTTTAGTCCATTTTCTGTTTACTTTTAGGCCACCTGGGATAAATGAGAACCTATTGTCTTTCCGATGCTAAAGCATGGAAAAGATATTCAATAAATCCCTTCTGTAAACATTTAAAAAATTAACATGGACATATCTATGTGTTCTAATACACATTTTTTATAAGTAAAATGAACTGATTTTCTTTCTGCTCTTAATAGCTATGGGGGGAAATGTATTACTATGTTCTTTCATGTATTTATGTTAGATCTACTCTTTTTCCCATCCCACAAAAAAGTATAATTATTTTAACTTTCCCATTAGAATCTATTCCCCAAGGCATCCTTTTTACTCACTTTAAATGTTGCTCATAGTTCAAGCATACGTGTTGATCTCTAGTTAAATAATTTTTTTATATATAGTTTCACGCTTTATTGTTTCAAATTAGGCCTATTTTCAGTTCAGTTCAATTGCTTATTCATGTCTGACTCTTTGTGACTTCATAGACTGCAGCACGCCAGGCTTCCCTGTCCATCACCAACTCCCAGAGCTTGCTCAAACTCATGTCCATTGAGTTGGTGATGTCATCCAACCATCTCATCCACTGTCATAGCCTTCTCCTCCTGCCTTCAATCTTTCCCAGCATCAGGGTCTTTTCCAGTGAGTCAGTTCTTTGCATCAGGTGGCCAAAGTATTGGAGTTTCAGCTTAAGCATCAGTCCTTCCAGTGAATATTCAGGACTGATTTCCTTTAGGATTGACTGGTTTTATCTCCTTGCAGTCCAAGGGACTCTCAAGAGTTTTCTCTAACACCGTAGTTCAAAAGCATCAATTCTTCAGCATTCAGCCTTCTTTATGGTCCAACTCTCACATCCATACATGACTACCGGAAAAACCATAGCTTTAACCATATGGACCTTTGTTGGCAAAGTAATGTCTCTGTATTTTAATACACTGTTCAGGCTTATCATAGTTTTTCTTCCAAGGAGCAAGCATCTTTTAATTTCATGGCTGTAGTCACTATCTTCAGTGATTTTGAAGTCCAAGAAAATAAAGTCTGTCACTGTTTTCATTGTTTTTGCATCTATTTGCCATGACATAATGGGACTGGAGGCCATGATCTATGCTTTTTGAATGCTGAGTTTGAAGTCAGCTTTTTACTCCCTTCTTTCACTTTCATCAAGAGACTCTTTAGTTCCTTTTTGCTTTCTGACATAAGGGTGGTGTCATCTGAATATCTGAGGTTACTGATATTTCTGCTGGCAATCTTGATTCCAGCTTATGCTTCGCCTAGTCCAGCATTTGGCATTTTGTATTCTGCATATAGGTTAAATAAGCAAGATGACAATATACAACCTTGACGTACTCCTTTTCCTATTTGGAACCAGTCTGTTGTTCCATGTCCAGTTTTAATTGTTGCTCTTGACCTGCATGCAAATTTCTCAGGAGGCATGTCAGGTAGTCTGGTATTCCCATTATTTAATAATTTTCTACAGTTTGTTGTGATTCCCACAGTCAAAAGCTGTAGCAGAGTCAATGAAGAAGAAATAGATGTTTTAGGCCTTTCTTATAGGTATCTATAAGACTAACAACAGACGACAGGACTCTATAAAGGTTGTACCACCAAGAGTCTAAGTGTTACTATGTGTTTTATAGGAAGAAGACAGGACTTTGACTCAGTGTTAGAATCCACTTTGTGAGGGTTCTTTGGAAGTTATGGGAATCAGCAACATGGGAATTATTTTTACTTTCTTCACCTATGGCTACATTAAAATATCTTAGCCCCAAAATACCAATATTTCAACTTCTTGAAGAAGCAGCTCATTAAGACCTCTGTTTATATATGTAGAAAAAACCTTGCATTTCAAAACAGCATGTATACATTGTCTGGAGAACATGGATATCTTATTCTATTCCTTCATTGTCTTTGAAGGATTAAATACTCCTTACATATGTAACTGACAGATATGCAAATTCTATCCTGTCGGTTTCATTCAATTTACACCCTATGGAAAAACTAGTTTTCTCTTCATTTTCATATTCATTTTACTGTTCTGATCTATAAATATTCTGATTTTTTGATTCTCTTTCAAACTGGTTATAATATCTGCCTGGTTCCCTCATGAGTTAAATACAATCTTTAACATGTGTTCATTTATACATATGAGGGCTGTAATTTTGCTTTTTTTCTGAAAAATCATTATTTAACATATATTATTTACTCTGAATTTTGTATACTTTAAGATTTACTGACATTAATTGGATAACCAAATTCAAATATCTGAAGGTTTTTATCAGCTAACTTTTAGAGGCCAAGCTGTTATTAATACTTTATTGCATATTTGATTTCAGTTTCATAAAAGAACAAAAAGAAACTTGAGTTACAGATGGCAGAAAGGGCATTTATAATTAGGTTTTGATGCAAGCTTTTAGGGATGTTAACTTTTTAGGGATGTTATTTAGTCATGGAGTTCATTGGGATTATCCTTTATTTCATTTCTACACTTTGATCTCCCATTTCCCATAATATCCCTTCCTGTTCACCCCTCCCCTTGAAGTCCTGAACTCCAACTCTTCCTTCATGCTAAACAAAGAATTTATTATTATTATTTATTATTATTATTTATTATTATTCATATTTAGATAAAGAATCTAAAATTGGGGGATGTTAACTTATTCAAAGCTTGTAGAGTTCCACCACAGCCACCAGGAGCAACAGTTTACTCTCTCTGTGTATTAATTTACAAAGTCTGCCTGACAAAATACTGCCTACAGGGGTTGGGGTAAGGGTGGAGGTTGAACAACAGAAATGTATTGTCTCACAGTTCTGGAGGCTGAAAATCCATGATCAAGGTGTCACCAGTCAGTTTGAGTTGGGGCCCATTCAAATGAATTCATGTTAACTTAATTACCTCTTTAAAGGCCCTATCTCTAAACACAGTCACATTCTGAGGTACTGGGGATTAGGGTCGCAACATATATATTTGGGGAAACACAATTCACTTCATACAACTTGCTAGTCTTACTTCTCCCTGTAACACCCAAATGAAATTTCTGTTTGGGTCTCATCAGTGAATTTTTTAAATACTTATTCTAAAAAAATTTTACACTTCTAGGAGAGCTGCAAAAATAATTGAGACTTCTCTTAAACATCTCACCCAGCTTCCCATAAGGTTGACATCTTACATATCCATGTCATAATTATCAAAACAAAGACACTAAATTTGGCACAGTACTGTCAACTCATTTACAAACTCTATTCAGATATCAAGAATTTTTTTCATTTATGTCCTTTTCTGGTCCAAGATACAAACCAGAATGTGACACTGAATTTAGTCATTGTGTTTTCTTAGTCTCCTACAGTCTGTGACAGTACATCAGTCATTCCTTATCCTTCCTGTCCTTAACAGTTTTTAATATTTCAGATGAATTAATTTGTGAAATATATCTCAGATTGAGTTTATCTGTTGTTCATTCATATTGCTTTGAACTAATGCATTATGGCAAAAATACCATGGCAGTTATACTTGCTTTTCATTATATCCTAATGGGGTACATGATAATAATATGTCTCTTCACTGGTCATGTCAACCTTGATCATTTGGTATATTAAGTTTTGTCAGGCTGTTGTAACAAATTCCCACAAACTTGGGGGCTTAAAATGTTAGAAATATATTCTCTTACATTTGGAGGCCAAAATTAAGGCATTAGCAGTATTTATTCCTTCTGGAAACCCTGGCAGAGAATCTGTTCCATGCTTCCTGGCTTCTGGTGACTGACCAGCAGTCTTAGGTTTTCCTTGTAGATACATCACTGCACTCTCCGTTTGTCTTCATATGGCCTTACTGTGTGAATGACTTTTATTTCCCTCTCACTTTAAGGAGGGTGCAACCTAAATTTAAGATAATCTCATCTCAAAAGATTTAATTAAATACGTAAAACTGTATATCAAAATATAGTCATATTCAAAGGTACCTGAAGTTAGGACTTGGACATATTTACTTTGTTTTCTCATTTGTATATTGAGGGAGTTATTTTGAGACTATGTAACTATCTTGTTTTTCCACAAACATTCACATGCTAATTTTATCAGCCGTCAGTCGATCTTTCCTTACACAAATATTACTATGACGTTCTAATGGCAGTTTTCTATTTATCTTAATCTTTCCATAATCATTAATTAGAAGCCTTCCATAAGAGAATCTCTATTATCTATCTATCATCTATCTGTATTGTGAAGATACCCTTAAATTTTAATTTAAGCTAAGGAATGGATAATTTTTATTGCTAGTATAAGTATGTTCCAGGCATATCTGAAATATACATATATAAATTTTTTCAGTTTTAAATTTAAAATTTTTCAATTAAAATTTTTTTTCAATTTATCTTAAAATCCAATTTAACAGTATGTCCAATATTTATCTAGGAATGTCCATCTGGTATAGACACATAATTATATATGTTACTGTGTGGGTTGCAATCCAAAACTTTGTTACCCAGTTTATTTCAGCTTTGGACACTGAAATTTCTTTTATGTTGGCTTCTGCACCCTTTTAGCATATCCCCATTTTTTGAATGTCTTTACTGTTTTCTAGCATCACCAAAGATGGCACTAGTGGTAAAGAACCTGCCTCCTAATGCAGGAGACATAAGAGATGTGGGTTTGATCCCTAGGTCAGGAAGATCCCCTGGAGGAAAGCATGGCAAACTACTCCAGTATTTTTGCCTTGAGAATGCCATGGACAGGGGAGCCTGGTGTGGCTACAGTCCATAGGGTTGCAAAGAGTTGGACAATTAAGTTGGACAAAGAGTTGGACAATTAAGACAACTTAGCATGCGTGTAGCATCACAAAATGCTCTAGGCTCATCTTATAACTTCAGATTCCTAGTTTCTTTTAATGAATAATGGTATTTAGAAACTAAGGTGTGAGCTGAAGATGTGTCATGTTATTGAGGCATCACTGTTTCAAGGACCTCTGAGCAGCCACAGCTTGGAAATATCAGTTCAGTCTCAGCTGTGTCTAACTCTTTGCTACCCCATGGACTGCAGCACGCCAGGCTTCCCTGTCCATCACCAACTCCTAGAGCTTGCTCAAACTCATGTCTATTGAGTCGGTGATGCCATCCAACCATCTCATCCTCTGTCGTCCCTTTCACCTGCCTTCAATCTATCCCAGCATGACGGTCTTTTCAATTAAGTCACTTCTTCACATCAGGTGGCCAAAGTATTGGAGTTTCAGCCTCAGCATCACTCCTTCCAATGAATATTCTGGACTGATTCCCTTTAAGATGGACTGGTTGATCTCCTTGAAGTCCAAGGGACTCAAAAGTTGTCTCCAACACCACAGTTCAAAAGCATCAATTCTTTGGCACTCAGCTTTCTTTATAGTCCAACTCTCACACCCATACATGAATATTGGAAAAAACATAGCTTTAACTAGACTGACCTTTGTTGGCAAAGTAATTGTCTTAATTGGCCTTTTAAATATGTTTTCTAGTTTGGTCATAGCTTTTTTTCCAAGGAGCAAGCATCTTTTAATTTCATGGCTGAAGTCACCATCTGCAGTGATTTAGGAGCCCAGAAAAATAAAGTCTGACACTGTTTCCATTGTTTCCCCATCTATCTGCCATGAAGTGATAGGACCAGAAGCCATGATCTTAGTTTTCTGAATGTTGAGTTTAAGCCAACTTGTTCACTCTCCTCTTTCACTTTCATCAAGAGGCTCTTTAGTTCTTCTTTGCTTTCTGCCATAAGGGTGATTTTATCTGCATATCTGAGGTTATTGGTATTTCTCCCGGCAATCTTGATTCCAGCTTATGCTTCGTCCAGCTGGCATTTTGCATGATGTACTCTGCATACGAGTTAAATAAGCAGGGTGACAATATACAGCCTTGAGGTACTCCTTCATCAATTTTGAACCAGTCTGTTGTTCCATGTCCTGTTCTAATTTTTGGAAATATATGCATGCATAATAACCCATGGATAGACACACACATGTTGAGATTTTTAGTGATTAAATCACTTCATGCTGATTCCTCCAACTCCAATCCAATGACACAGGGTTTGTTCTTGCATTTCCCCTTTTCCTTATCTGTAATTTTCTTCTCCAGCAATGAGATGCCTAGCTATATTATCTATAGTATATTTACCCATATGTACAATTCTAATATAGACATAAAACACTTTCAGAATTTCTAACTCATACCTCTGTAAAAGGCACATTCACTAACCAGAGTATAACATTAATATACATTGAATTTTGCATTTAGTCTTTTAACCTCCAATGAAAATACTGTTTTCCAAAGTAAATTGGATTATTTTCTTACTCCTTCAGGTGATTATATTATTAATTTACATATTATTATTTGGCTAGGATTACTTTATTAATGCACACATTATAATTTATTAATATATAAATACTTTGTGTTATAATTTATATATTTTATATAATTATATATATAATTTTATATATTTTGGTCTCCACTCCCCCAATCTTGGTTGACATTTTATTAAATTTACATACAACAACATTAACTAGGCACTGTATACCACTCAGTGTGTTTTGATGAATGTGTAGGACCATGTATCCTTCAATACCAGACATGATACATAAGAGTTCCAAAAGCCCCACATTTCCTTATTCATTCATTTGTTCAGTCCAACATTCTACCTCTAATCACTGGGAACTGTGCATTCATTTTCCTTTTTGATTTTTTCAGAATGTAAAATCAAATTATCAGTATGTAAGTTTTGAGGTCTAGCTTCTTTATTTAGTAAAAGCATTTAAAATTTGCATATGTTATTATATTAATCAATAGTTGATTCCTTTTTACTGCTAATAGCACTTTATTTTATATACATATATATATATATATATGTTATGAGCAACCTAGATAGCATGTTAAAAAGCAGAGACATTACTTTGCCAACAAAGGTCCATCTAGTCAAGGCTATGGTTTTTCTGTTGGTCATGTATGGATGTGAAAGTTGGACTGTGAAGAAAGCTGAGCGCTGAAGAATTGATGCTTTTGAACTGTGGTGTTGGAGAAGACTCTTGAGAGTCCCTTGGACTGCAAGGAGATCCAACCAGTCCATTCTAAAGGAGATCAGTCCTGGGTGTTCTTTGGAAGGAATGATGCTAAAGCTGAAACATCAATACTTTGGCTACCTCATGATAGAGTTGACTCATTGGAAAAGACTCTGATGCTAGGAGGGATTAGGGGTAGGAGGAGAAGAGACAACAGAGGATGAGATGGCTGGATGGCGTCACCGACATGGGTTTGGGTGGAGTCAGGGAGTTGGTGATGGACAGGGAGGCCTGGCATGCTGCATTTCATGGGGTCGCAAAGAGTCAGACATGACTGAGTGACTGAACTGAACTGAACTGATATGGTTTAGTCACTAAGTTGTGTCCAACTCTTGTGACCCCATGAACTCCAGCCTGACAGGCTCCTCTGTTCATGGGATTCTCCAAACAAGAATACTGGAGTGGGTTGCCATTTCATTCTCCAGGGGATTTTCCCAACCCAGGAATCAAACCTGGGTCTCCTGCCTTGCAGGCACATTCTTTACCAACTGAGCTGCAAGAAAGTCTGCAGTTTATCCATTCAACTCTTGAAAAAAATGTGTGCTGTTTCCAACTCTTAGAGGTTATGACCTAGGGTTTACAATATATATTTATCATTAGTCAGTGTCTTTTGAGTAATATTTTAATGATATATTAATAATAATAATTTCTACTTGAGGAATTTATTTTAGCATTTTTCATTAATTGAGAGAGAAATTTCCTAACTCTCCTAAACATATTATTTATAGTTGAGGTCCTGATATTTTTATTAAGGGAGGGAAAGAAAAACAGAATGAAAGAAAGAAAAAAAAGGAACTTATTTCAACTTAATTTCTCTGAGATTTAACAAGTATGATCTATTTCACATGAAATATTTTTCTATTGTTTATCAGAATAACAGTTTTAAAAATATGTAGTGTATTTGGTCTCATATAGATAGTTCATGGTATCTTACATTTTATAGATATATTAGCTCCTCTCACAAAGTATATTTCATGTTTAAACCATGTTGTCTAAATATACATATAGCATAATGCTATACATATTAGGTATGTGTAAAAATATACATAATATGCATTGATCTGTAAAGATACAAAACTAGCTATTTATTAATATTTTGTTATTTAGTCATTATGTCCTGTCCAACTCTTTTGTGGCCCTGTGGACTGTAGCCTACTAGGCTCCTTGGTCCATGGGTTCCCAGGCAAGAATAGTGGAGTGAGTCACCATTTCCTTTATTTTTTTCAAACAATGGATGAGATTAAGAATTGAAAGGGAAATTTTACTTATGTATTTTTTATATTCAGTGAATTTTGTTTTACTGTTAATGTACATTTATTGTTTTTTTAATAAAAAAATATGTTTTCAAATGTTAACCATCCTAAAAGCTCCTAAAACCAGTCTTCTCTGTACTATATAAGCAATGTTGCACCAAAACTACGTAATCTAAAACCTAAGATTGCTTGTGAAAGACATTTTCCCAGTCTTCAGGCACTGGAAATTGTTGGCTCTATTTCTGTCACTTTTTATTGTAGTTTTTAGGTAATCTAATCATTCAGATTTGTTGTTAATCACTTCAGATCATCAGGATTTAAAAGTATCTCTCCTATGTACTGACTCAGACAAAAAAATGATGAAACCAAAGAATACATTAGCCAGTTATTATCATTGATTAAATAGTTGAAAATGATATGTTTCCTTAAGAATAAGGGAACTGCTATTCAGCATACTGTTCTTTTCCTATTTTGTCTGATTTTGCATTGCAGATCACTAACATTTGCTCATGAATCCTTCTTGTCCATCTGGAACAAGCTTTGAATACTATATCATTGCTGCGCCTCACTCTAATGATTTAGTAGACTTATAAATCATTAGAAACACTGATCTGGCTGATGATGCATCTGAGTAATACATCACCAGAAAAAGGTGCTTACATGATATATTACCCCAAAGATGGCGCTATGTAGAGTGGAATCAAAGAACACACCTTGTCACGGCATGGAGTACTGGCTTTGGAGATGGCTTTGTTTAAAAAAACCATTTGCTATCTTTAGGCTGAAAAATCAAAAAGCAGACGTTCACAAGAAATATATTATGTTTTCAGGGGAAAATTATTTTTTCCATCAAGAAATTCATTAGCATGATATTTTGGAACTTTATTGAATATTAATTTGCTATATCTCTTAGTGATAATGTGTAAGACCATGCAATTCAGAGATAATTTCCATCATCAATATTCATCATCATTTTGCATATTCTAAAACAGCAATACTAGAACAATGGGACTCTAGAGACACATCTACAATCACTATTAACCTAGAGCCATATGACTCCTGCACAAACTGTAGACTGTTTAAAATGGCATAATTTCAAAATAAGTTCTCAGGGATCTATAGATTAAATTTGAGCCCTATATAATTTTAAATTCATAGTTTATCAGTCCTCTGATTAATTTTAAACAAGTATTATACTCCATCTTGATTTTTTATTTGTGAGAAATAGTATATGATTTTTCTCATACTAATTAATGGGAAATAGGCCTGGACTCCAAAATTGGATAGACAGTCTTATTCTATTTTGAACAAAAACAAACAATCTGACAAGTAAAATAAGTACCTTAATATACTTTAACAATAATGTAAAATGATACAAATATAACCTTAACTAAAAGCCTTACTCTGTGATATGAAAATAAATTTCTCAAGTGTTTTGCAAATTTTTCCTCTCTGATGATTCTGATATACATTTAGGTTCTTTAATCATTGTTCCAAAGCCTTGGATTTCAGAAAAATATTCACCCTCTGATCCTAAAGAAAGAAAAATTTTATTTCTCCCCCAACAAACCCCATTCTCACTTTGCCCAGTCTAAGATCCTGCCCTAAGCTCATAAGCAGAAAGTATATCCTTCCCCCACTCCCCTCACCCCAGGGCAAATCTTACCCTCTACTCAAAAGGAACTGTTTACCTATTGATCTGTCATGGACAATTACAATAGCCAGAGAGTACAGTTTCCAAGAGTTCAAGTATGCAGTGTAAAACCACATCTTGTGTTCATATAGATTCATAGTCCCTTGTCCTTGGCCATAATTTCTTGATCAGCCTGACCCACCCTACCTGTGATAGTTCCCCTGCAATCTCCTGTCAGCATTATCTCATTCCTTAAGAATAAGCAAAAATGTTCAAGAATAAGACAGCTCAAATCCAGATTGTCAACAATAACTGTGGGTATTTGTTTGTATTATCTGAAGAGTCTTAATTATGTTGAACTAAAGAGCCTCTTGATAAGGGTGAAAGATCAGAGTGGAAAAGCTGGCTTAAAACTCAACATTAAAAAGCTAAGATATGGTATCTGGTCCCATCACTTCATGGCAAATAGAAGGAGAAAAACTGAAAACAGTGACAGATTTTCTTTACTTGAGATCCAAAGTCATTGCAGACAGTGACCACAGCCATGAAATTAAAAGATATTTGCTCTTTGGAAGGAAAGCTATGACAAACCAAGACAGCATATTAAAAAGCAGAGACATCATTTTGCTGACAACGGTCTGTCGTCAAAGCTATAGTTTTCCCATCTGTATATAGTCATATACAGATGTCTCAGTTGGACCATAAAGAAAGCTGAGCACCAAAGAACTGATGCTTTCAAACTGTGGTACTGGAAAAGACTCTCGAGAGTTCCTTGGACTGCAAGGAAATCAAACCAGTCAATCCAAAAGGAAATCAACCCTGAATATTCAGTGGAAGGACTGAAGCTGAAGACTGAAGCTCCAATACTCTAAAGAGCTAATCCATTGGAAAAGACACTGATGCTAGGAAAGATCAAGAGCAGGAGGACAAGTGGGAATCAGAGAATGGGATGGTTGGATGGCATCATTGACTCAACGGACATGAGTTTGATGAAACTCAGGGAGACAGTGAAGAACAGGGAAGCCTAGAGCGCTACAGTCCATGGGGTGGAAGAATGGGATCAGACTTAGCTATTAAACAACAACAATTATCTGATAAATGGTCACCTATTTTCATCACTAAGTAAAACTTTTAAAGTATTCGTTTAGAAATTCTTTGTTTGATTTCTTTCAAACAACTCAAATCCTTTCCAAGGACAATAGAGGGTATTTACTTAAATCGGATTGATTAAATGACCTGATAAAATGATTCTCCCCATATAAAAAGAAGCTGTTAGCTTGAAAAGGTAAATTCCAATCTTCTTTTTAGATGGTAGAAAATGCTTATGTCTTTGAAACTGGCAGTTTTTCCTGCCAGGCTCCACAGGATGTCTCATTATACTAGCTTCAGGAAAGAAATTTAGATTTTTTTTTTTTTAAGTCTAAGAAAGAATGCTTTTTACTCACAAGCACGATAATTTGTCTTTGAAGAATACTAAACAAATAATCCAAAATTCAGGAAAGGCTACCCACAAATATACCCTAATGTATTACTGGCATTAATGAAACAATAGAAGCAATCTAAGTGTCCAAGCTTAAGGGACTAAAAGTGTACCCAACAAAACATCTTTCCTGCTAATGTTTTCCTAGCAGAATGTTTTCTGATTTTCAATATCAAAATTTCATATACTTTATTTCATTATAATGAGCTTCAGTTATTGTTTATGTGGAAAATTCTAAAATTTGTATCTGCAAAACACATATTTTTAACAAAATGGTGTTTGGGATCAATGTTGCTATACTTCAGATTCATCAGCATCATTGTTTTTCAGTCCTTCAGTCATGTATGACTCTTTGCGATCCCATGGATTACAGCACACCAGGTTTCCCTGTCCTTCACTGTCTCCTGAAATTCACTCAAACTTATGTCCATAGAGTCAATTATGTCATCCAACCATCTCATTGCTCTGACTCCCACTTGTCCTCCTGCCCTTAATGTTTCCCAGCATCAGTGTTTTTTCCAGTGAATTAGTTCTTTGCATCAGGTGGCCAAACTATTGGAGCTTCAGCTTCAGCATCAGTCCTTCCACTGAAAATTCAGGGTTGATTTCCTTCAGGGTTGACTGGTTGGATCTCCTTGCAGTCCCAGAGACTCTCAAGAATCTTCTCCAACACCACTGTTCAAAAATATACATTCTTCAGCACTCATCTTTCTTTATGATCAAACTCTCACATCTGTATACGTGAATACTGGAAAAACTATAGATTTGACTAGATGAATTTTTGCCAACAAAGTGATGTCTCTGCCTTTCAGCATTCTGCCTAGGTTTGTTAACAGCTTTTCTACCAAGGAGCAAGTGTCTTGTAATTTCATGGTTGCAGTCACCAGCTGCAGTGTCACGGTTACTTATTCTGAAAAGGGTGTTGAATGCAACAAAGGGCAGATGTCTCTAGGATGTGGCAAGTCACAGAGAGGTATTACTAGGCTGCATCTACTGTGCCACCTTAATGAATTTTTCCTTCACAAATGGCCTGATATTTCTTTAGCACTGAACAAAGAGGCTTCTGACTGTAATTCTCATGTTGATATTTTCTTCAAAAGTTTTTATTTTTAAGAAAAAAAGTGTTACAGCTATTGCCAAGGCCCTACCTCCCACCCCATACTTCCCTGAATGGGCTTCCCTGGTGGCTCAGAAGGTAAAGAATCTGCCTGCAATGCAGGAGACCTGGGTTAGATCGCTGGGTCAGGAAGATCCTCTGGAGAAGAGAATGGCAACCCACCCCAGTAATGTTGCATGGAGAAGCCCATGGACAAAGGACATGGGCAGGTGACAGTCTATGGGGTAACAAAGGTTGGACACAACTGAATGACTTAACACTACCTCTCCCTCATACCTTCCTCCTGATTTCTTTTCCAAATGTAATGAATATATGAAGTTAGTATATATCATTCTTATATGTATATATTTTATATACACATTATCATGTAGTCTTTGTATATCTTAAAAGTTCAAAAATATTATATTTATCTTTTATAAATGGTTATTTTCACTCAATATTGTTTTTGCAATATCTTCCTGTTGTTGATGCGTAAGCCTACTTCATTCATTTTAACTAGTATATTATTTTCTTTTGGGAGAATACACCATTCCATTATATATGAATGATTCTTTTTCCATTTTTTTAATATTTTAAAATATTTAATCTGACAATAAACATCTTTGTACACCTTCCTCTTTCTGTGGTAGATACTCAGATGTAGAGTTGCTGGGTTTTAGAAAATGACACATTAACTTGACTAGTTATTGACACATGGCTTTTCAAATGTGGTTGTATTAATAGAATTCTTCTACCAGCAATGTACAAGATCCTATTTCCCCACAGGACAGCTTGTTGTGTTATCAGTAGTTTGAACTTATTTTAATCTAATGTGTGTGAAAATTACCAGAAGAAAAACAGTCTAGCAAGATAGATACTTCTAGACAATAATCATTGTTTCAGATTAGTGATTATAAACCCTGTTTCTGCTAAGCAGATTCACTCCCATATTCTTGCTGGTGTGGTGTAAGAGAAAGCCAACTAGGGAGCCAAGGACTTTCATTCCATTTTATTCCTCCTGGCTGATAATGAGCCCTCACCCTGTGGAACCAGTGGAGACCACATAGGCCACCTAAGTAACACTTCCAATGAACACTGGGGTACATGTGTTTTTTCCGATTATGGTTTCCTCAGGGTATATGTCCAGTAATGGGATTGTTGGATAGTATCCTAATTTTTTATATACAATAAATAACCAGTAGGAATTTTCTATATGGCACAAGGAACTCAAACCCAGTGAGAATAACACCTTCAGTGAACATTGGGGTACTTGTGTCTTTTCCAATTATGGTTTTCCTCAGAAAATTTCCAGTAACAGGATTGCTGGGTAATATAGTAGTTTTATTATGTAGATTAGGCAAACAGTGGGAATTTCTTGTATGATGCAGACAGATTAAACCCTGTACTTTGTGACAACCTAGAGGAGTGGGAAGGGGTGGGAGGTGGGAAAGTGGTTCAAGAGGGAAGGGACATATCTACACCTATGATTGATTCATGTTGATGTATGGTAGAAACCACCGCAACATTGTACAGCAATTATTCTTTAATTAAAAATAAATTTAAAAACAAAAAAGATTAACACCTTCGTGTAGGAGTAACAGGACACTATTCTCCTTCACCCCTAGGGTGGCATCAGAAGATTCTTGGTGAAGACTCAGGGCTATCACTAGTGCCCAGAAGTAATGATATTAGCCCTGTATGGTGTCCATAAAGGCCACTTGGGAACAGTAATGAAGAAAAACTACTTTCAACCACAAAGGTATTTTAGGAGGTTGATGGTGAATCAGAACTCTACTCCTGCCCAGCAGTAATAACGATGTGAATGGAGTCTGAGTGGGAACCTGAACTTCGATCCCCAGCTACAACAACAAGACAGTACCTCATCCCCTTTCTGCCAGAGGTGTCAAAGGAAAGCAGCCAAAACAATATTAAATAAAATCAAGAGTGCTATAACATATACTAAAAAATCTGTTTTGGTGAAAAATCACTTGTGATATAAAGAACCAGGAAACACTCAAACAGAATGGAAATGGGCAGTCAACAGATGTCAACACTGGAATGACAGAAATGTTAGCATTATTTGATGATAATTTTAAAACTGCCATCATAAAAAAAAAATACTTCAATGGGCAACTAGGAACATGCTTAAAGCAAATTAAAAAAAAAAAAAAAGTCCGGGCAAAGAAAGAAAGAGATAAAGAGGAACCAAATTAAAAAATTTAGACCTAAGAATACAATAATAAAAATTAAAACTCAATAGATGGCATAGGAGAAGAAGAGGACAGATGAAAAAATAATGAACTGGAAGACAGAACAATAAAAAACTGTTTAATGGGAGCAAAAGACAGAAAATAGACTAGAAAAATAAATGAACAAAATAAATGAGCCTTAGGGACCTAAACAACAGTAACAAAAGACCAGTCCATGCAACAATCTGAATGAAACTCTAGAAAATTATGGTAAGTAAAAACAGTGATGGAAAACAAAAATCCAATCTTTATATAGTATTATTGATTTTTCTTTTAATTATAGAAATGGAAAACATATAAATGGTTCCCAGAGGTGAAGAAGTTTCCTAGTTGGCTCAGTGGGTTAAGAATCTTCTGGCAATGTAAGAGAAGCAAAAGATGTGGATTCAATCCCGGGATTGGGAAGATTCACTGGAGGAGAAAATGGCAACCTATTCCAGTATTCTTGCCTGGAGAATCCCATGGACAAAGGAACCTGGTGGGCTACAGTCCTTAGGGGTAGCAAAGAGCTGGACACAACTGAAGCCACTGAGCATGCACACAGGAACACAGAGGTTAAGATGGGAAAGAAGCAGATGTGATTTTAAAAGGACAAAATTAAGGACTCTTTCTGGAGCTGGGTGTTCTGTATTTCAGTTCAGTTCAGTTCAGTCGGTCAGTCTTGTCCTACTCTTTGCGACCTCATGAACCGCAGCATGCCAGGCCTCCCTGTTCATCACCATCTCCCGGAATTCACTCAGACTCACATCCATCGAGTCCGTGATGCCATCCAGCCATCTCATCCTCGGTTGTCCCCTTCTCCTCCTGCCCTCAATCCCTCCCAGCATCAGAGTCTTTTCCAATGAGTCAACACTTTGCATGAGGTGGCCAAAGTACTGGAGTTTCAGCTTCAGCATCATTCCCTCCAAAGAAATCCCAGGGGTGATCTCCTTCAGAATGGACTGGTTGGATCTCCTTGCAGTCCAAGGGACTGTCAAGAGTCTTCTCCAACACCACAGTTCAAACGCATCAATTCTTTGGCGCTCAGCCTTCTTCACAGTCCAACTCTCACATCCATACATGACCACAGGAAAAACCATAGCCTTGACTAGATGGACCTTCATCGGCAAAGTAATGTCCCTGCTTTTGAATATGCTATCTAGGTTGGTCATAACTTTTCTTCCAAGGAGTAAGTGTCTTTAAATTTCATGGCTGCAGTCACCAACTGCAGTGATTTTGGAGCCCCCAAAATAAAGTCTGACACTGTTTCCACTGTTTCCCCATCTATTTCCCATTAAATGATGGGACCAGATGCCATGATCTTCGTTTTATGAATGTTGAGCTTTAAGCCAACTTTTTCACTCTCCTCTTTCACTTTCATCAAGAGGCTTTTTAGCTGCTCTTCACTTTCTGCCATAAGGGTGGTGTCATCTGCAAATCTGAGGTTATTGATATTTCTCCTGGCAATCTAGATTCCAGCTTGTGTTTCTTCCAGTCCAGTGTTTCTCATGATGTACTCTGCATATAAGTTAAATAAGCAGGGTAACAATATACAGCCTTGACGTACTCCTTTTCCTTATTTGGAACCAGTCTGTTGTTCCATGTCCAGTTCTAACTGTTGCTTCCTGACCTGCATACAGATTTCTCAAGAGGCAGGTTAGGTGGTCTGGTATTCCCATCTCTTTCAGAATTTTCACAGTTTATTGTGATCCACACAGTCAAAGGCTTTGGCATAGTCAATAAAGCAGAAATAGATGTTTTTCTGGAACTCTCTTGCTTTTTCCATGATCCAGTGGATGTCGGCAGTTTGATCTCTGGTTCCTCTGCCTTTTCTAAAACCAGCTTGAACATCAGGAAGTTCACGGTTCACGTATTGCTGAAGCCTGGCTTGGAGAATTTTGCGCATTTCTTTCCTAGCATGTGAGATGAGTGCACTCTATCAATACTGATATGCTTGTTGGTATAATACACTACAGTTTTCATTTTCTTTGGGGGAAGCTGTGTACTCTTTCTGTAAATGCTATACAGAATCTCTTGCTCTGTGCTATTTCTTACAATTACATGAAAAGCTACAATTATTTAAAAATGAAATATTTAATAAAAAATTCATTGCACTATCATATTTTTTTGCATAACATTATTGTCTTAAGATGTGATTGCTCGGTGAGATTCTATTTATGATTTTAGATATTTTGAAATATGCTGATGAATTATTTTATAAATGTAGTCAACACATTCTAAAGAGCATTATCATTTTCCCCCCATTTTTTCTCATTAAACTTCTCTTTAATAAATCTTAAGGTAGTGGGACAGATTTTTGTGAAGTTAATTTGATTTAAAAAGTGTGGATGAAGAGTAGCATTGAAATATACATTACCATGTGTAAAATAGATGGCTAGAGGGAAGTTACTGTATATAATGGCACAGGAAGTTCATCCTAGTGCTCTGTGATGACCTAGAGGCGTGAGGTTGAGGGTGGGTGGGTGGGAACGAGGTACAAGTAGGAGGGGATATGTGTATATTCATGGCCAATTCATGGTCAGTATTGCAGAAACCAACACAACTTTGTAAAGCAATTGTCCTCCATTTAAAAATAAAAATAACTATGGATTTTAATATTACTCAGCTGTTAAAAAGAATTCATTTGAATCAGTTCTGATGAGATGGATGAAACTGGAGCCAATTATACAGAGTGAAGTAAGCCAGAAAGAAAAACACCAATACAGTATACTAACACATATATATGGAATTTAGAAAGATGGCAATGACGACCCTGTATGCAAGACAGGAAAAAAGACACTGATGTGTATAACGGACTTTTGGACTCAGAGGGAGAGGGAGAGGGTGGGATGATTTGGGAGAATGGCATTCCAACATGTATACTGTCATGTAAGAATTGAATCACTAGTCTATGTCTGACGCAGGATACAGCATGCTTGGGGCTGGTGCATGGGGATGACCCACAGAGATGGTATGGGGAGGGAGGTGGGAGGGGGGGTTCATGTTTGGGAACGCATGTAAAAAATAAACTAAAAAAAAAAAGTCTATCATTTAAAACTCACATGTACACATAGGAAGAGAGACAAAACAAATGGCCTACGCAGAATCCCTTTCTTTCTAGTGTTTTATTCTGCATTTTTATCACTAAGAAACTTAAATGGCCAACTGAAACTAATCTGGAACCAATCTTCCACTAGTTGATGAAAACTGGCGGGGACAGGAAGGCGGGTGTTATTCATTTCACTTTCATGAACTTTCTGGGCCAACCTTGTGACCTTGCCAGTACCAGCAACCTTCTTGTCCACCACCTTGATATCCGCAGCAAGCATCTGTCTAATGCCACAAACAGTAAAGTGAACCAAAGAATCTCAGAACCATATGAATGATGGAAATATAAACAGATCTCACCAGCTTGGGATCACTTTCCAGGATAATCTCCTCAGCTCCGCAAACTTGCCAACAATGCAAGCATTATGACAAGCCAACACAGTTGTGTTGTAGCCACCATTAACTTAGCCTGAATGGTTCAGGATAATCATCAGAGTAGCAAAGGCAGCTGCTTCCCTTGGTGAGTAACTTTTGCTGTTACCAACCACGCTGCCATGGAGAATATCATTCATGGACATGTTTTTAACAGTTGTCTTAGTCTGTTCAGGCTGCCATATGACAGAATATCTTAGACTGAGTGATTTTTAAAATGAAATTTCTATCTCAATGTTTTAGAGGCTGGGAGAACCCAAAAAGAAAAAAAAAACAAACAGCAGTTTCATGCCTCGTGAGAGTTTGCTTCCTGATTGATAGATGACCATCTTTTTGCTCTATCCCCACATGATCTCCGAGGTCTCTTTTTTTGTAGGGCACTATTCCCATCTAAGAGGGCTCCACTCTGATTGCCTCCAAAAGATTTCATCTCCAAGTACTATCACACTGTGGATTAGGTTTCAGCACATAAATTTTGAGGAGACAAAATCAGTCTATGGCAACAGTAAACCTTATATAATAGCCAGAAGGAGCTATGCTCAACCAATCCTGGATGATGCATTTTAACAAATTTTATCGTAGTCATGTGTATGCACACATACAATAGATAAAAATGGAGTTTCATTGTTAATTAGATTTTAATTTTAGATTAATGTGATATACTTATTATATTTATATTTTATTTATAAGCAACACATATTTTATTTACATTTTAATATATTTTTAAGTAAATTAAATATGCAAGCCCTATTAAATCTGTTTGGAGTTTTATTATGATAGTTATCAAGTCATATGAGCTATACCTTTTTAAAGGTTTTTATTTCTTGACAGTAATTTGTAACTACTTAGTCCTGTGCCTTATGACTCCATTCATTTTTTAAACTAGGTATTTTTGATACAGAGAGATTTAAAAGAACTGTCTTCAAAACAATTTATTATTTCCTCTGTGATTTCTTCTATCAGTTGGACAAAAAGATTCTCCCCTCTGCTGCTGCTGCTGCTGCTGCTAAGTCGCTTCAGTCATGTCCGACTCTGTGCGACCCCATAGATGGCCGCTCACAAGGCTCCCCCATCCCTGGGATTCTCCAGGCAAGAACATTGGAGTGGGTTGCCATTTCCTTCTCCAATGCATGAGAGCCGTGTCCGACTCTTTGCGAACCCATGGACGGCAGCCTACCAGGCTCTTCCATCAATGGAATCTTCCAGGCAAGAGCACTGGAGTGGGGTGTCATTGCCTTCTCCGTCCCCTATGCTACAATATGACAAATATTTGATTATATTTGATTTAAAGGTTTTACAGGTTTTTTAAAACACTGACATTTTGATCCATCTAAAATTCCTTTAGATAGAAGGTGGAGATATCAAATGATACTTTTTTCATAAGAACTATGTGCAGGTCAGGAAGCAACAGTTAGAACTGGACATGCAACAACAGACTGGTTCCAAATAGGAAAAGGAGTATGTCAAGGCTGTATACTGTCACCCTGCTTATTAAGCTTATATGCAGAGTACATCATTAGAAACGCTGGGCTGGAAGAAGCACAAGCTGGAATCAAGATTGCCGGGAGAAATATCAATAACCTCAGACAGGCAGACACCCTTATGGCAGAAAGCGAAAAGGAACTAAAAAGCCTCTTGATGAAAGTGAAAGAGGAGAGTGAAAAAGTTGGCTTAAAGCTCAACATTCAGGAAATTAAGATCATGGCATCTGGTCCCATTACTTCATGGGAAATAGGTGGGGAAACAGTGGAAACAGTATCAGACTTTATTTTTTGGGGCTCCAAAATCACTGCAGATGTAGACTGCAGCTGTGAAATTAAAAGATGCTTACTCCTTGGAAGGAAAGTTATGACCAACCTAGATAGCATATTAAAAAGTAGAGACATTACTTTGCCAACAAAGGTCTCTCTAGTCAAGGCTACAGTTTTTCTAGTGGTCATGTATGGATGTGAGAGTTGGATTGTGAAGAAAGCTGAGCACCGAAGAATTGATGCTTTTGAATGGTGGTGTTGGAGAAGACTCTTGAAAGTCCCTTGGACTGCGAGGAAGTCCAACCAGTGCATCCTAAAGGAGACCAGTCCTGGGTGTTCATTGGAAGGACTGATGCTGAAGCCGAAACTCCAATACTTGGGCCACCTCATGGAAGATTTGACTTATTGGAAAAGACTCTGATGCTGGGAGGGATTGGGGGCAGGAGGAGAAGGGGACGACAGAGGATGAGATGGCTGGATGGCATCACCTACTTCAATAGACATGAGTTTGGGTAAGCTCCGGGAGATGGTGAGGGACAAGGAGGCCTGGCGTGCTGCGATTCTTGGGATCGCAAAGAGTCAGACACGACTGAGCCACTTAACTGAACTGAACTGAAGCAAAAAGTTGTTGGCTTCCTGAACAATTTATAAGGTCATATATCTTTTTCTAAATTGTTGAAAACAGTGTAGGTTATCTCAGCATTTTTTCCTATATTATACGTACCTAAAACTAGTATCATAGTTTTGTATCATAATTTCTAAATTATTTTATATATTATGTGTAGATACCTGATAATATGTGTCTTCCTGTCTTCTCTCTAAAAAAAGTTTTATTTTTCAAATTTTCTTTACCATTCTTGTTTGCTCACTAAGTGTTTTAAGAAGGCTTGATGAACATTATTATATTAATTTAATTTTACATTTTTATGTATGAAAGATTGTATATAGCATACATAATCATGGGAATTGTCTACTTAAGAAAAATAATATCTTAAAACCTCATGTATCCTCATCACACAGGTCAAGAGAAGAGAATTCCTTGTTAAAATTTTGAAGTACTTCTACATATTTAGAATATTCATTTTACTTAGGCCATTCTGGCAATTTATATCTGATGTAGAAAAATGATCCTTTTATTGATTTTTAAGTTTATCTTGGTAAAGTTTTATATGGTACTTTAAAAAATTATTCATGCACACTTTTTTCTCAATTTTATTTCAAACTTTTAAAATGTATTTTTTCTTTTTAAAATTAGTTATATTTATGAAAGCTTTGATTAAGTCCTTGAATTTTTCAAGAGAGTTAGTTTATACTTCCACTTATAACATCTAATTCCCAGGAGTTACTTTAATGCATTTGTTTCATAAGTAATTTTCACATTTAACATTTCATTTATAATCAGTTTATGAATGTTTATATGTAATGGATATGCAATATAAATATGTAAACTTTATAATTATATATAACTATTTCTAATTTATTAAGTTGGGTACTTAGTAATACTATGGCTAAATACTAAATAATATACTATTTATACTAAATAGTATAAACTAATACTATTTATATATGCACAAATTAAACAGTTTTTAAAATTTAATACTCAATAATCTAATTTATTGTGTTGAATAAAGACCAATTACACTCAAGGGACTAACCTTTGAGTGTAATTTGGATAAGTGTTTTAATTTTTGAATCTCTGACTTTAGTACATATCCAAGGATTTTAATGTATTTTTGGAGTACATGACTGTCTCTTTGACATGGCACTTACTTGAGATTTCTTTTAACACAGCCAGTGTGATTGTTTACTTCTCTTATTAATTTCTAATACTAATACTTTATGGTCTTGGAATGACTACTTTTTAAAGAATCGGTGGTGGTTTTCCTAGTGGCATAGTATATTATCATATATAAAACAATATTCCAAGAATTCTTCAAATATCAAATGCTCTCTATTATACATATACATAGATAGGCAAATACAATTCAGTATATAAAGGAAAAGCATTAAGTTATATTTTTGTGCTCTATTCATTGTTGCTAAAATGATAAGCTTGTAGAAAATAAATAATGGAAACTATATATTAAAGGCTACAAACTTTTTGAGAACTTATTCCGTGTGAAAGGAACATTTTATAATATTCTGTTCATTATTGTAAGAAATTGGAATCACATTGAAGAGTTATTAGTATTGAAAATTGTTTTCTGCTAAAAGCTGACTTTAGTAATAGTACAAATATAGAATATAAGGGAAATAAATTGGTCCTATTAGTTATTATATACATTATATAAGTTATATAATTAAATTAACTTTTTAAATGTATTTGTGCAGTTTCAATATACATGAATAAATATAATTTTTCCCACTGAATTGTGGGATTTTCTTTTGTTTGGAAGAGGTGTCCTATCACTTAGCATTTTTTCCCCAAAAGCAGTTTGACTATTTCCCAGAAGGACATTTCCTTTAATTTCCTTTTGGATTATCTAGCTCTCTGGGTTTAAATTTAAAGTTTAAAAGAACCATTTGATTTTAATAACTTTTATGTGTAGTGCTCCATTGAATTTTGACTTTAGCACATAGAACTACTTTTCCATAAGGTGATTTCTAGTAAATCCCTGTGTGTAAAAGCAAGATAAACACACATCACTGAGTTTGTTATTGCAATTAAATTATTGGATTTTTACATTTGAATATATTTTGAGTATTGAAAGCATGAAGAGCCTGTTTTCTCATGTTGGTCATGGACACTTTTCTGACACTTAATAGCTTGAAATAAGCCTGCCAATATTCTTAAATGTCTGAGAATATGAAAATGCTACATTTTTAATATAGGGAAAACAAGTTCCGTAAACTACATTTTCTTAACAGCATCCATGATAAATGCTTCCATAGAATCCATTTTGTGAAGTCTAAATGCACATTTATTATATTTTAATTTTGATTTTCCCATTAAAATATTAGTTTAGTTTCTCACACATTTCTTTTTATAATGTTTCACTTACTTTGCACAAATCAAAATACTAAATTGGCTCTCATTAGACTTTCTTGCTAATCACCATTCATGTACACTACTAAACATAACCTATATGTACTTATACAAGCACTCATTTTTATTTTTTAAAAGCACTCTTTTAAAAAAAATTTTCTTGACATATAATTGCTTTACCGTGTTCTATTAGTGTTTGCTGTATGGTAAATTGAATCATATATATATACATTATTTAAATATATATATTCTTATATATTATAATTATATATAATATAATTATCATATTACATATAATTTATAATATAATATATATTCTTTTATGATATATATATTCTTTGAAAAGTAGTCATACCCAGACTATATATATATATATGTATACATATGTATATATACCATATGTATATGTCCACATATATGTCTACATATGTATAGGTGTGTGTGTGTATATATATATATATATATATATATATATACACATGTATATATATACATATGTATAATTGCCAGGAGAAATATCAATAACTTCAAATATGCAGATGACACCACCCTTATGGCAGAAAGTGAAGAGGAGCTAAAAAGCCTCTTGATGAAAGTGAAATAGGAGAGCGAAAAAGTTGGCTTAAAGCTCAACACAACATTCAGAAAACGAAGATCATGGCATCCAGTCCCATCACTTCATGGGAAATAGATGGGGAAACAGTGGAAACAGTGTCAGACTTTATTTTTGGGGCTCCAGTACTTTGGCCACCTCATGCGAAGAGCTGACTCATTTGATGCTGGGAGGGGTTGGGGGCAGGAGGAGAAGGAGATGACAGAGGATGAGATGGCTGGATGGCATCCCTGACTCAATGGACATGGGTCTGAGTGAACTCCGGGAGTTGGTGATGGACAGGGAGACCCGGTGTGCTGCGATTCATGGGATCTCAAAGAGTCGGACACTACTGAGCGACTGAACTGAACTGAACTGAATATTTTATTGCATATATGTACCACATCTTTACCCATTCTTCTGTTGATGGACATTTAGATTGCTTCCATATCCTGACTATTGTAATTTGTGCTGCAGTGAATATCATGGTGGATGCACCCTTTCAGATAGATACCCAGAAGGGGGATTGTAGGATCATATGGTAGCTCTATTTTTAGTTTACTAAGGATTCCCTACACTTTTCTCCATAGTGGCTATACCAATTTACATTCTCACCAACAGTGTAGAAGTGTTCCCTTCTCTCCACATTCTCTCCAGCGTTTTTTGTTTGTAAAAAAAAAAAAAAAAAAGATTTTTAAAAATTAATTTATTTTTTTAATTAAAGGATAATTGCTTTATAGAATTCTGTTGTTTTCTGTCAAATCTTAGCATGAATCAGCCATAGACATACATATATCCCTTCCCCTTTGAACCGCCCTCCCATCTCCCTCCCCATCTCACCCCTCTCGGTTGACACAGAGACCCTGTTTGAGTTTCCTGAGCCATGCAGCAAATTCCAGTTGGCTATCTATTTTACAAATGGTTATGTAAGTTTCCATGTTACTCTCTCCATACATCGCATCCTCTCCTCCCCTCTCCCTATGTCCATAAGTCTGTTCTCTATGTCTGCTTCTCCATTGCTTCCCTGCAAATAAATTCTTCAATACCATTTTTCTAGATTCTGTATATATGTCCTTGTACACAATATGTATCTTTCTCTCTGACTCACTTCACTCTGTATAATAAGCTCTAGTTGTATCCACCTCATTAGAACTGACTCAAATGTATTCCTTTTAATGGCTGAGTAATATTCCACTGTGTATATGTACCACAGCCTCTTTATCCATTCATCTGTCCATGGACATCTAGGCTACCTCCCCGTTCTAACTATTGTAAATAATGCTGCAATGAACAATAGGATACATGTGTCTCTTTCAATTTTGGTTTCCTCAGGGCATATGTCTAGGAATGGGATTGCTGAGTCATATGGTTGTTTTATTACAAGTTTTTTTAAGGAATCTCCATACCATCTTCCATAGTGGCTGTATCAATTTACATTCCCACCAATAGTGCAAGAGTGTTCCCTATTCTCCACAACCTCTCCAGCATTTACTGTTTGTAGACATTTTAATGAGGGCCATTCTATCCAGTGTGAGGTGATATCTCATTGTAGTTTTGATTTGCATTTCTCTTATAATGAGCAATGTCGAGCATGTTTTCATACGTTTGTTAGCCATCTGTATGTCTTCTTTGGAGAAATGTTTGTTTAAGTCTTTTTCCCACTTTTTGATTTTTTTTTTGTATTGAGTTGTATAAACTCTTTGCATATTTTGGAAATTAATCCTTTGTCAGTTGTTTCATTTGCTATTATTTTCTCCCATTCTGAGAGTTGTCTTTTCATCTTGCTTATGGTTTCCTTTCCTGTGCAAAAGCTTTTAAGTTTAATCAGGTCCCACTTGTTTACTTTTGTTTTTATTTCCATTACTCTAGGAGGTGGCTCATAGAGGATCTTGCTTTAATTTATGTCATTGAGTGTTCTGCCTATGTTTTCCTCTAAGAGTTTTAAAGTTTCTGGTCTTACATTTAGGTCTTCAATCCATTTTGGGTTTATCTTTGTATATGGTGTTAGGAAGTGTTCTAATTTCATTCTTTTACATGTAGCTGTCCTGTTTCTCCAGCACCACTTATTGAAGAGTGTTTCCTTTCCCACTGTATATTCCTGCTTCTTTTGACATAGATTAGGTGGTCATGGATGCCTGGGTTTATCTCTAGACTTTCTATCCTGTTCCATTGATCTATGTTTCTGTTTTGTCACAAAACAGTGTCACACTGTTTTGATGACTGTAGCTTTGCAGTATTGTCTGAAGTCAGAGAGCATGATTCCTCCAGCTCCATTATTCTTTCTCAAGATTTCTTTGGCTATTCAGGGTCTTTTGTGCCTCTGTATAAATTTAAAAATTCTATCATCATTGAGAGAAGAGTTAAAACCTATCCTTCTGAAATTGTTCCAAAAAATTGGAGAGGAAGGAACACTCCTAAACTTATTCTATGGGGCTACCATCACCCTGATACTAATACCAGGCAAAGATACCACAAAAAAAGGAAATTACAAGCCAATACCACTGATGAACAGAAACCAAAAAGAATTCCCAGCAAAATACTAGCAAACTGAATTTAATAATATGTTAAAAGAAACATACACCAAGATCAAGTGGAATTTATCCAAGTGGTGGTAAGATTCTTCAACATATGCAAATCAAATAATGTGATACACTCTATAAAAGAATTGAATAATAAATCCACATGATCATCTCAATAGATGCAGAAAATGCTTTTGACAAAATTCATGATAAAAACTCTCCAGAAAGTGGACTTAGAGGAAACGTCCTCAACAGTTTGTTGTGATCCACACAGTCAAAGGCTTTGAGATAGTCCATAAAGCAGAAATAGATGCTTTTTCTGGAACTTTCTTGCTTTTTTGATGATCCAAAGTATGTTGCAAATTTGCTCTCTAGTTCCTCTGCCTTTTCTAAATCCATTTTGAATATCTGGAAGTCCATGGTTCACATACTGTTGAAGCCTGGCTTAGAGAATTTTGAGCATTACTTTGCTAATGTGTGAGATGAGTGCAGTTGTGCAGTAGTTTGAGCATTCTTTGACATTGCCTTTCTTTGGGATTCAAGTGAAATCTCACCTTTTCCAGTCTTGTGGCCACTGCTGAGTTTTCCAAATTTGCTGGCATATTGAGTGCAGCACTTTCACAGCATCATCTTTCAGGATTTGAAATAGCTCAACTGGAATGCCATCACCTCCACTAGCTTTGTTCATAGTGAAGCTTCTTAAGGCCCACTTGACTTCACATTCCAGGATGTCTGGCTCTAGGTGAGTGATCACACCATCATGATTATCTGGGTCATGAAGATCTTTTTGTATAGTTCTTCTGTGTATTCTTGACACCTCTTCTTAATACCTTTTGCTTCTGTTAGGTCTGTACCATTCTGTCTTTTATTGTGTCTATCTTTGCATAAAATATTCCCTTGGTATCTATAATTTTCTTGAAGAGATCTCTAGTCTTTCCCATTCTATTTTTTTCTTTTATTTCTTTGTGTTGATCACTTAGAAATGCTTTCTTATCTCTCCTTGCTAGTCTTTGGAACTCTGCATTCAGATGGGTATATCTTTCCTTTTCTCCTTTGCCTTTAACTTCTCTTCTTTTCTCAGCTATTTGTAAGGCCTCCTCAGACAACCATTTTGCCTTTTTGCATTTCTTTTTCTTGGAGATGGTCTTGATCAGTGCCTCCTATACAATGTTATGAACCTCCATCCATAGTTCTTCAAGCGCTCTATCAGGTCTAATCCCTTGAAACTATATGTCACTTCCACTGTATAATCATAAGGGACTTTATTTAGCTCATACCTGAATGATCTAGTGCTTTTGCCTACTTTCTTCCTTTTGAGTCTGAATTTTGCTATAAGGAGTTCATGATCTGAGCCACAGTCAGCTTCAGGTCTTATTTTGCCAACTGTATAGAGCTTCTCCTTTTTTGGCTACAAAGAATATTATCAGTCTGGTTTCCATATTGACCATTTGGTGATGTCCATGTATAGTCTTTTCTTGAATAGACAGTAGAAACTTTGAAATGGATGCACTCAGCATTACTGAATGCATCTTTCTCAAAATATACATAGGGTCTCTCCTACAAGCAATACTCAGTATGAATGGACTTCAATGACTGTTTTTACTGAAATTTTCTGAGAATGTGGTATTGCAAGTGGGTGATGTAGTAGTAGGAGATACGTTTTATTGGTCCATAGTTAAAAGTAAGTATAAGAGCAGTAAATTCTCAAATGACCTTTGAAATCTGTCCTCTGAATAATATATTAAATAGGAGAAAATTCTAAAATCAAATTACACATTATTGTTTTCTATTGGGAAGGAAGAATATTAACAAAACATACTCTGTTTAAAATTATTTAAGTATAATTTTATACAAAAAGCAGTAGATATTTATTTTATAGTTATGATATCTGTTAGGCAGGTAATATTCTATATAACCACTTAGAAGTGTTGTATGTGGTAAGTTTTATATGTATTAAGAAAGGTTAAGCTGTGCATCATTGCACATATAGATATTGTAGGATAGCATTAGTCTCAAACTGTGCCATTTTTGCTGATACAAAATTAATTATATTCTTTTAAAATTTAATTTCAGAGAGACTTTGTATCTCTGATGCAAATAATTTAAGTGCTATTTAAAACTATATTTCTTGAAGAGAAAGAAATTAATTCTCTTTTCTGATTGGTAAATTCATTGTTATTTTTCCATATACTGTAGAATTATGTTGAGAGTGATTTGGCATGGTAGTAAAAGGTAGCACAAGTTTTTAATATAATTCATGGGAATTAAGGTATTTTTGTGTTGTTGTATTATTATCCTAGATAGATCCAATTACTCTTCTCCTTTGGCCTTTAAATCAAACAAGTATTCAAACAATATCTTTTCTATGAGAGAGTGTACACAGGGCACTCTGCTTTGCCTTTGAGGAATGTAAAAGTCAGTGCAACTGTTGATATCAGTGCTTTGTGAAGGTACAAACAAACTAAAGGAAAGGAGTAATTCTACTTTATTTGATAATACAGTCTCTCAGTCTTTCTTTTTCTGGAAAAGTGATTTTAAATTAAATTTTGAAAAGATACACATTGGAAAAGCAAATATCAATTAATCAATGTGTATATGGTTACTACCATAATTTAGTCCTGTTGAAGATACCAGCCGACAACTGGAAGAGCAAAAACATCAGATTCATAGTTCCTGGCTAACATAATGTGAACTACTTTGATGGAAAAAACAAAAATAGAATCTTATTTGCATTAGGTTTAAATAAGAAAATGTTCCAGGAATCTCACAAAGTTTAGAAATTCAGGAATTATACTTGTCCTTGGTAGAGACTGGAATCAGGAACTGAATAAATGAAAATTAATGTTACTATCTCTTATTTTCTGGGGCTTTAAGATTTATTGTGTTTATTTTATTTTTCTCCCACACACACACAAAAAAGCTACTTTAAATTTTTATTCTCTTTTTTTCTAAAAGCTATCCTTCTCTGTAAACTTCTAGATCAGTACTGATAAAGTGGCATCTGCCTTCTAAATCCAAATTTCAAGAGGGGAAATCCAATGACACTGCTTAGATCAGGAGACAATTCTTGGTTAGCCATGTATTAGTCATGACTGGGAACAGAGTTAGGTCATCCAAGGCTTTCCTTTCCTGACAATAGTGGTGAAAACTCTGTTAAAGTGCCATAATGGACAGTAGTCATGTGTTCACTAGACTCAGAAACTGCAACCATTTTCTTCTAAACTGTCTAAATTGCATGCTCTGAATTATGCAATGATTTAATTTGTGTGACAACTAAAATAATCTTGCTCATGAAGTGTAATGTTTTAAACAATTGATATACCAGTTGAATTTGACATAAATTTCTAAGATTATCAAGGCTGGGTCTTTGAGAGAAGAAATAGTTTCATAGGGTGTGCAAGTAAAAAATAGTATAATGGAATTACAAAATAGCTTAAGGGGTACAAAATATAAGTGAATCTATGGTGGAAATTCAAAGCTTAGTGGCAACAGTTGGAAATAAGCTGATATTTGGATATTTTCACATGTAACCTTTCAGCAATGGAAAGATTTGTCATAAATCAATATAGTTATATAACTAGTATCTCTCTTCTGCATTACATAGTAAAATCATTAGTGATCATGTTGTGTGCTATTTTCACTCATCTAAAACCAAAGCAAACAAGACGAACTTTAATTTTCTAAGTTACAGCTTAAACACAAGGTCCTCACAAAGGTCCCATGTCTGACTGATCAGACTACCTCCTCCCTCCTGCTTTAAATCTTGAGTCAGGATTTTAAATGTGGTCATTGGTGTCCTCCTTTGTAATTAAAGACCGCTCAAGCATTTGAGTTACATGCACAGCAGCTTAGGATCGATTTCTCATTTACTAGCCCTTTTCTTTTCCACGTTGAAATGATTCTATTCACTGCTGAGTGAGTAACTCTGTTTCTTACCCTATATATCAAGGCTTGGACACACTCACAAACCATTTATCTAGCAGAGGTAACAAAACTGCTCAATTCTTAGTAAAGAATAAGAAGAGTAGCAGCTGGAACCTTATTGTTAGTCTAAATAGTTTTATTTAATTTTAAGGTCCTAACCTGCCTTAGTCAAGGATAATTTGGTTGCAAAGTGCTGAAACCCACTGAGAGAAACTCAGTAAAAAGAGGAAGGGTATTATTATGTAAATTTAGAGGAGTCTTAAAGAAATCCAAATAAAGGAAATGTAGCTAGCCTTCATAGCAAATGGTTCTCTCCCCCTCAATCTGTCTCTCTCTCCCTCTCCCACACTCTTTCTATGCCTCCCTCATTTCCTTCCATCTAACCTCCCTGCTGGCATTATATAGGAGACAGGTATCAGGACCATCCCCATGGAAAAAAAAAAATGCAAAAAAGCAAAATGGCTGTCTGAGGAGGCCTTACAAATAGCTGTGAAAAGAAGAGAAGCGAAAAGCAAAGGAAAAAGGGAAATATATAAGCATCTAAATACAGAGTTCCAAAGAATAGCAAGAAGAGATAAGAAAGCCTTCCTCAGCGATCAGTGCAAAGAAATAGAGGAAGAAAACAGAATGGGAAAGACTAGAGATCTCTTCAAGAAAATTAAAGACATCAAGGGAACATTTCATGCAAAGATGGGCTCAATAAAGGTCAGAAATGGTATGGATCTAATACAAGCGGAAGATATTAAAAAGAGGTGGCAAGAAGAACAGAAGAACTCTACAAAATAGATCTTCATGACCAAGATAATCATGATGGTGTGATCACTCATCTAGAGCTAGACATCCTGGAATGTGAAGTCAAGTGGGCCTTAGAAAGCATTACTACAAACAAAGCTAGTGGAGGTGATGGAATTCCAGTGGAGCTATTTCAAATCCTGAAAGATGATGCTGTGAAAGTGCTGCACTCAAGATGCCAGCAAGTTTGGAAAACTCAGCAGTGGCCACAGGACTGGAAAAGGTCAGTTTTCATTCCAATCCCAAAGAAAAGCAATACCAAAGAATGCTCAAACTACCACACAATTGCACTCATCTCACATGCTAGTAAAATTATGCTCAAAATTCTCCAAGCCAGGCTTCAGCAGTGCATGAACTGTGAACTTTCAGATGTTCAAGCTGGTTTTAGAAAAGGCAGAGGAACTAGAGATCAAATTGCCAACATCCACTGGATCGTGGAAAAAGCAAGGGAGTTCCAGAAAAACATCTATTTCTGCTTTCTTGACTATGCCAAAGCCTTTGACTGTGTGGATCACAATAAACTGTGGAAAATTCTGAAAGAGATGGGAATACCAGACCACCTGACCTGCCTCTTGAGAAATCTGTATGCAGGTCAGGAAGCAACAGTTAGAACTGGACATGGAACAACAGACTGGTTCCAAATAGGAAAAGGTGTACGTCAAGGCTGTATATTGTCACCCTGCTTATTTAACTTCTATGCAGAGTACATCATGAGAAACCCTGGGCTGGAAGAAGCACAAGCTGGAATCAAGATTGCCAGGAGAAATATCAATAACCTCAGATACACAGATGACACTACCCTTATGGCAGAAACGGAAGAGAAACTAAAAAGCCTCTTGATGAAAGTGAAAGAGGAGAGTGAAAATGTTGGCTTAAAGCTCAACATTCAGAAAACAAAGATCATGGCATCCAGTCCCATCACATCATAGGAAATAGATGGGGAAAGAGTGGAAACAGTGTCAGACTTTATTTTGGGGGGCTCCAAATCACTGCAAATGGTGATTGCAGCCATGAAATTAAAAGACGCTTACTCCTTGGAAAAAGAGTTATGACCAACCTAGATAGCATATTAAAAAGCAGAGACATTACTTTGCCAACAAAAGTCCATCTAGTTAATGCTATGGTTTTTCCAGTGGTCATGTATGAATGTGAGAGTTGGACTGTGAATAAAGCTGAGCACCAAAAAATTCATGCTTTTGAACTGTGGTATTGGAGAAGACTCTTGAGAGTCCCTTAGCCTGCAAGGAGATCTAACCAGCCCATTCTGAAGGTGATCAGCCCTGGGATTTCTTTGGAGGAATGATGCTGAAGCTGAAACTCCAGTACTTTGGCCACCTCATGTGAAGAGTTGACTCAGTGGAAAAGACTCTGATGCCGGGAAGGATTGAGGGCAGGAGGAGAAAGGGACAACAGAGGATGAGATGGCTTGATGGCATCACTGACTCGATGCACGTGAGTCTGAGTGAGCTCCGGGAGATGGTGATGGACAGAGAGGCCTGGCGTGCTGCGATTCATGGGGTCACAAAGAGTCGAACACCCCTGAGCGAATGAACTGAACTGAACTGAACTGAACCTCCCTGCTACTGCATTCTCCCTGCTCTTTTCTTTTTCCTTACACTTTTAAGCTTCTCCTTCTCTCTTAACTGTTTGTAGAAACTTCATCACAGCCAACCTGAAGTGATAGGCTGTGGCCTCAACACTAAGCCGTGTTTCACGTCCAAGTCTCACAGCTAACTGATTCATTTTCAGACCCTTTTCAAATTTTGAAAAAGTAATTTAATAAACTCGACTAAGGTTATCTGGTTAACTTTGGCTGAGCATGAAGTAGGGTAACTGTTGAGGGCGCCTCTTCTATAACTTTGACAAGTGAGATCCTCTTTGGATGAACTGATTTGTGGGCAATCACTTACATTTCCAATATGTATCCCTTTCAGTTTTGAATTCAGATTTGATGAATTATTATTGCTGGTGGTAGCGATTTAGGCACTAAATTGTTTCAAACTCTTTGAGACCCCACGAACTGTATGTAGCCTGTCAGGCTTCTCTATCCATGGGATTTTCCAGGCAAGAATACTGGAGTCAATAGTCATTCCCTTCTTCAGAGGATCTTTCTGACTCAGGGATTGAACCTATGTCTCCTGCAGTGCAGGCTAATTCTTTATCACTACGCCACCAGAGAAGGAAAGTGTCTGCTATATTTTAAGCTTTATTGTACTTAATATAGTTTTTAAAACAACCCTGTGATAATTAAATTACCCCTACCTATTAATTAAAAAAAAAAAATGAGACAGTGATTTTAAAAGAATTCTTTGAGGATCTGATCATAACCAGCAATGGTGGGGGCATAGTAGGGAGAAAAAAATAGCCTGAGTTATCAATTTCTTGATTTTGATTTCTTTTTTTTTTGGACAAATTCTAAAAAATGTTGCCAAAGTGTTTTTTCTCGTTTCTTTAATTCTGGTTATATGCCATTTCAAAAGACATCAATGATCTTTTTCTCTTTAGTAGTTTTTTAGCATTCTTCGGAGAAGGAAAGTGCAATCCACTTCAGTATTCTTGTCTGGAGAATGACAGGGACAGAGGAGCCCACTGGGCTGCCGTTTGTGGGGTCTCACAGAGTCGGACATGATTGATACAACTTAGCAGCAGCAGCAGCAGCATTCTGAAGTCTTTTCCCTTTGTTCAGACTTCTGTAAAGTATTCATTTAATGTTTTCTGACATGTTGGATATTCCTTCCTTAGTTTGCTGGATGGCATGCTGCTGCTGCTAAGTTGCTTCAGTCGTGTCCGACTCTGTGCGACCCCATAGATGGCAACTCACCAGGCTCCCCCGTCCCTGAGATTCTCCAGGCAAGAACACTGGAGTGGGTTGCCATTTCCTTCTCCAATGCATGCAAGTGAAAAGTGGAAGAGAAGTCACTCAGTCATGCCCGACTCTTAGCGACCCCATGGACTGCAGCCTACCAGACTCCTCCATCCATGGGATTTTTCAGGCATGAGTACTGGAGTGGGATGCCATACTTCTGGCTTATTAAATAGTTTCCAAGTGTATGCTTGTGTGTACATTTTCTGTGGTTGTGTAACATTTGCTTGGTTAGGTCATTAGCTGGTCAAGTGGTGGCAATGAAGGGTGCATCTACCTTGTTTCTGTGCCTCCCCTTGTCAATATCTAGAGGAAATCTTTTACCTGAGATTTAATAAAGATACCAATAGGATTAGAAAATAGACGAAGAATACTGACATAGACTCCGAGGTTGAATGAGCATCTACATATTACAGCCACATCAAATTGTATTGTGCCTCACTTCATTGTGTTTCACAGATACTGCATTTTATATATATATATATATATATATATATATATATATATATATATATATATATATATAAATTGAAGGTTTGTGGCAACCCTACATCAAACAATTCTATTTATGTCATTTCCCAACACTTTTTTATTTTGTATCTTTTTCATATTCTGTTAATTCTCAGAACATTTTAAATTTTTCATTATTATTACATTTTAGGTGAATTGCTATTAGTGATCTTTGATGTTACTGTTGTAAAATGGGTGGGGGTGTGGTCCATGAAACATATAGGACTGTGAACTTAATTGAAAGTTGTTTTGTGTGTTTTCTGACAGCTTCACTGACAGGCCATTTCCTTGTCTCTTTTTGTCTTCTCAGGCCTCTCTATTCCCTGAGGCATAACAATAGTTAAATTAGGCAAATTAATAACCTTACAATGGCCTCTAATTGTTTGAGAGAAAGAGTCCTATGCTTCTCACTTTAAATCAAAAGATAGAAATAAGTCATCTTAATGAGGAAGGCCATGTCAATAGCTAAGATAAGGCAAAACTAGAGTTCTCATGTTAAACAGTTAGCCAAGTTGTGAATAAAAAAAAGAAAAATTCCTGAAGGAAAAAATTAAAAGTGATACTTTAGTGAACACATGAAAAATAAACAAACAAGCCTTAATGCTTATATGGAGAAAGTTTAAGTGGTCTGGATATAAGATGAACCCAGGCACAATATTCTCTGAAACCAAAGTTGAATCCAGAACAAAACCCTACCTCTCTTTTCTTTGAAGGCTGAGAGAGGTGAGAAAGCTGCAGAATAAAAGTTTGAAGCTAGCAGCGGTTGGTTCATGAGATTTAAGGAAAGAAGCTCTTTCATAATATAAAAGTCCAATATGAAGCAGCAAGTGCTGCTGTAGAAGGTGCAGCAAATTATCCAAAAGAGCTCCCTAAAACGGTGAAAATGGCTACACTGAAAGACAGATTTACGGTGTATACAAAACAGCATTTTATTGGAATAAGATGCCAACTAATACTTTCATAGCTAGACAGAAGTCAATGTGTGGCTTGAAAGTTTCAAAGGACAGACTGACTCCCTTGTTAAAGGCTAATGCAGCTGGCGACTCTAAGTTAAAGCGAATGTTCATTTATCAGTCCAAAAACAAACAAACAAACAAACTAGAGCCCTTACGAATTATGGTAAATCTACTTAGCATATGCTCTCTAAATGGAACAAAAAAGTCTGAAAGACAACGCATCTACTTACAACATGGTTAATCAAATATTTTCAGTCCACTGTTGAGACCTATTGCTTAGAAGAAAAGAATCACTTCAAAGTATTACTGATCATTGACAATGCAGCTGTCTACCCAAGAGCTCTGAAGGAGATGTGCAAGATGAATGTTTTCATGCCTAACAACACACCATCTATCTGCAACCTTTGGATCATGAGTAATTTTGACTTTCAAGTCTTACTATTTCAGAAATGAATTTCATAAGGACATAGCTGCCATAGATATCAATGCCTTTGATATATCTGAGCAAAGCAGATTGAAAACCTTCTGGAAAAGATTCATCATCTAGATGCCATTAAGAACACTTGTGATTTATAGGAAGAGGTGAAAATATCAACATTAACAAGTGTTTGGAAGAAGTTGATTCCAACTTTCTTTAATGACTTCAAGGCATTCAAGATGTTAGTAGAGAAAGTAATTGCAGTTGTGGTAGAAATAGCTATAAAACTAGAATTAGAAGTGGAGCCCAAAGATGTGATTGAATCGCTACAATCTCATGAGGGATCTTTAGTGAATGAGGAGTTGCTTTTTACGAATGATTAAAGAAAGTGGTTTCTTGGGATATAATCTATTCCTATCTGTTCCTGTAATCTTTCTATTGACATTATTGAAATGACACCAAAGTATTTAGAATATTACATAAATTTGGTTGATAAAACGAGGTGGGATTTGAGAGGATTGACACTAATTTTCAAAGACATTTTATGGTATCAAACAGCATTGAATGCTACAAAGAAATTATTCATGAAAGAAAAAATCAATTAATGTGGCAAAGTTCTTTGTTGTCTTGTTTTAAGAAAATGCCACAGTCACCTCCGCCTTCAGCAACCACCATCCTGAGCAGTCAGCAGCCATTGATATCACAGCAAAATACTTCATCAGCAAAATATGACAATTTACTGAAGGCTCAGATTATGGTTATCATTTTTGAGAATAAAATATTTTCAACTAAAGTATATACACTGTTTTTAAGGGGAAATGTTATTAACCATAGTACAGTACGACTGCAGTAGAGTTTAAACATAACTTTAGATGTATCTGGTGGGAGAGACTAGAGATCTCTTCAAGAAAATTAGAGATACCAAGGGAACATTTCATGCAAAGATGGGCTCGATAAAGGACAAAATGGTATGGACCTAACAGAAGCAGAAGATATTAAGAAGGGGTGACAAGAATACGCAGAGGAACTATACAAAAAAGATCTTCACGACCCAGATAATCATGATGATGTGATCACTCATCTAGAGCCAGACATCCTGGAATGTAAAGTCAAATGGGCCTTAGAAAGCATTACTATGAGCAAAGCTAGTGGAGGTGATGGAATTCCAGTTGAGCTCTTTCAAATCCTTTCAAAGATGATGCTGTGAAAGTGCTGCACTCAATATGCCAGCACATTTGGAAAACTCAGCAGTGGTCACAGGACTGGAAAAGGTCAGTTTTCATTCCAATTCCAAAGAAAGGCAATGCAAAAGAATGCTCAAACTACCGCACAATTGCAATCATCTCACATGCTATTAAAGATATGCTCAAAATTCTCCAAGCCAGGCTTCAGCAATAGGTGAACTGTGAATGCCCTGATGTTCAAGCTGGTTTTAGAAAAGGCAGAGGAACCAGAGATCAAATTGCCAACATCCGCTGGATCATGGAAAAAACAAGAAAGTTCCAGAAAAACATCTATTTCTGCTTTCTTGACGATGCCAAAGCCTTTGACTGTGTGGATCACAATAAACTATGGAAAATTCTTCAAGAGATGGGAATACCAGATCACCTATTCTGCCTCTTGAGAAATCTGAATGCAGGTCAGGAAGCAACAATTAGAACTGGACATGGAACAACAGACTCGTTCCAAACAGGAAAAGAAGTATGTCAAGGCTGTATATTGTCACCCTGCTTATTTAACTTCTATGCAGAGTACATCATGAGAAATGCTGGGCTGGAAGAAACACAAGCTGGAATCAAGATTGCCGGGAGAAATATCAGTAACCTCAGATATGCAGATGACACCACCCTTATGGCAGAAAGTGAAAAGGAACTAAAAAGCCTCTTGATGAAAGTGAAAGAGCAGAGCGAAAAAGTTGGCTTAAAGCTCAACATTCAGAAAACGAAGAACATGGCATCTGGTCCCATCACTTCATGGCAAATAGATGGGGAAACAGTGGAAACAGTGTCAGACTTTATTTTTTTGGGCTCCAAAATCACTGCAGATGGTGACTGCAGCCATGAAATTAAAGGACGCTTACTCCTTTGGAAGAAAAGTTATGACCAACCTAGATAGTATATTCAAAAGCAGAGACATTACTTTGCCAACTAAGGTCCGTCTAGTCAAGGCTATGGTTTTTCCAGTGATCATGTATGGATGTGAGACTTGGACTGTGAAGAAGGCTGAGTGCCGAAGAATTGATGCTTTTGAAGTATGGTGTTGGAGAAGACTCTTGAGAATCCCTTGGACTGCAAGGAGATCCAACCAGTCCATTCTGAAGATCAGCCCTGGGATTTCTTTCGAAGGAATGATGCTGAAGCTGAAACTCCAGTACTTTGGCCACCTCATGCGAAGTGTTGACTCATTGGAAAAGACTCTGATGCTGGGAGGGATTTGGGGCAGGAGGAGAAGGGGACGACCGAGGATGAGATGGCTGGATGGCATCATGGACTCAATGAACGTGAGTTTGAGTGAACTCTGGGAGATGGTGATGAACAGGGAAGCCTGGCATGCTGCGATTCATGGGGTCGAAAAGAGTTGGACACGACTGAGTGACTGAACTGAACTGAACTGAACTGAGTCAAGGCTATGGTTTTTCCAGTGGTCATGTACGGATGTGACAGTTGGACTATAAAGAAAACTCAGTGCCAAAGAATTGATGCTTTTGAACTGTGGTGTTGGAGAAGATTCTTGAGAGTCCCTTAGACTGCAAGGAGATCCGATCAATCCATCCTGAAGGAAATCAATCCTGATTATTCATTGAAAAGACTGATGTTGAAGCTGAAGTTCCAATACTTTGACCACGTGATACAAAGAACTGACTCATTTGAAAAGACCCTGATGATGGGAAATATTGAAGGCGGGAAGACAAGGGGACAACAGAGGATGAGATAGTTGTATAGCTTTGCTGACTCCATGGACACGAGTTTGAGTAAACTCCAGGAGTTGGTGGTGGACAGAGAGGCCTGGCATTCTGCAGTCCATGGAGTCACAAAGAGTCGGACACAACTGAGCAACTGAACTGAACTTACATGCACTGAAAAACCTAATATTCTGTGTAACTTGCTTTATTGCAATGTTTGCTCTACTATGGGCTGGAACTGAACCCTCTGAATCTCCAAGTGATGCCTGTGTACTGGAAAAGTTGCTTAACTCTGTAGGTTCTTGAAATAAGGATATTACTACCTATCCTATAGTGTGGTTTTGAAGATGAAGTCAGAAAACTATGAGTTGAAAATATATGCATGATAAATTATAGGATTATTAATGCAATGGAGGAAATTGCACACAATACATGGTCATGGCTACCACTTGCTTTTTTTTGTTAGCTTTTTATCATCATGATATTATTAAAGCAATAAGCCAGTATTTCAGCTTCCCATCCTAGTCCTAGATTCCCTTCCCTCCTGTCATTATTATTTCTTATTATGATTTTTTCATTTGGTTCTCCATGTTTTTGTGATTTCATCCTACCATTAATGAAAATGTTTACACTGCAGTGAGTTCTCACATTTTTGTTTGCAGTTTCTCAAAAATGTCCCATTTTGAGTAACAAATTATAAGATAATTCCAGCTATTAGAGGAATGGCCACAATTAACTATTTCTCATACTGAGTCATCATCCTTGGCTGTATTTTCTTAGGAGATTAGTTGTTGCTTTTTTTAAAAAAATAAGGGTTATCAAGGAATTGCAAGAAGTTTGTGTCTTGAATTAACCTTTTTTTTTTTTTTTTTTTTAAGGATGCTGTGAAGAAATAAAACCTCAAATTGTGAGATTCTCATACAATGCTACCATTCAACAAAGCCAGTCTCCCTTGAGTCCTACATGTTCAGCTGAGAGAAACAACTTTGGTTTAATTGGAAGGTCTGAAGAATCCTGTTTTATACCTTTTAGTTTAGAAGCTGATCCCCCTTGGGTTTTTCTTATTTACGTGAATTCCCCAGAAGTTATAACCATCGGAAAAGGGATGACAACAAAGATTCAGGTTATGATAAGAGCTTTCAAAAGTGATTATGAAGAGGCTAGGGTTGAAAGGATTATAACATTTTTAAAATTAATATATTTATCTTTTATGAATGTAGAAATTCTTGGCAGTTCAGGCATCTGTGTAATTAAGATGCTATGAAATTTCTTTGAGCAGTCTTAATTTGGGTTTGATGCAGTCTGTTTGTTTAAAATGTTTAGTAACTCATGTCCTAATTGCTTGTTTAAACCCACACTGACTGACAAGTTTTCTGTTACAATTGATAAAATATAGATCACCCTGAATATTTATACATAATTTGTATGTGAGTGACATTTATGATTAACAGAAGCTTAGTTTGTTAGTGAAATAAAAATTTTCAAAATGTCTTCATGTGTTCTACTGAAATGATTAGCAGAGGTCATTAATCAAAGAAGTTCTTTTTGTTCTTAATTATGTCAGATGAATGACTACACACAGAAAAGAGTATCTGGGTAGTATTAGGCTCCTCATTAAAAAGGCTTAATTTTTTAAATGAACCAGATAATTTCAGAGCTTAAGCTACTGTGATCAAGTTAGATATTTTTTAAAAGTTCATTAATGATTTAACTTCAAGAGGTTACATATGTTTCTGTCTTACCAAATTCACTCTTTCATTAAAAAACAAAAAACTCTTGTGGGACTTCATGCATTTTTAAGGAATCCAAATTTGTAAATCTACTTCATCATCCCTTGCAAGTTATGGAGAAGGACATTAATTTCATGGTAAACAAAGTGAAGCTTAACTCATATATTCTCAACAAACTAATGTAAGCTAGGTTCCAATCCACTGTAAAAATACCCAAACCTTGTTTCTGCTGCCCAGTTTCTTAGCTCACTGGATCAGGTCTTTGTTTACTATGAATTAGATTATTATGATCCCAAAATTAAAATTTTAAGTTAAGTGATTTATAAAGCTTAACTTATCTTGAATTTCAGTCTTCCTCTTCTTTCCCAAGTAAGTATAGATTTTCTAGATTTTCTCCAGTTATGTTTTAGTTTTCTAACATCATCTCCTAAAGGAAATCAGTCTTGAATATTCATTGGAAGGACTGATGTTGAAGCTGAAACTCCAATACTTTGGCCACCTATTAGGAAGAACTAACTTATTTGAAAAGATCCTGATGCTGTGCAAGACTGAAGGCAGGAGAAGGAGATGACAGGGGATGAGTTGGTTGGATGGCATCACTGACTTGATAGACATGAGTGTGAGCAAACTTCAGGAGATAGTGCTGTACAGGGAAGCCTGGCATGCTGCAGTCCATGGGGTTGCAAAGAGTCAGATGCGACTGTGAGACTGAACTGAACTGAGCATCGTCTCCACCACTTCTTTCTCTTTGTTAGACCACTTAGTGGTAGGAGCCAGAGGAATCCCCAAATCTAAAGATACCAATCTTATGTCCACAGGTGACATAAGAGAACCTCTGAAATTCTGAGAGCCTTTGTTCCTTTTGCTGTGATTTAAAAAATAAGATTCTATCTTTTGGCAGCAAACATTTCTTTGATTTATAAAACTTGTGATCAAGTCAATTAAGGGATTCAGGAATTTTGATAATGTGATTCTATCAGTAAGTAAAGCAGGAAAGAATGATCTTGCTCTTATAAAAACTCAAAAGAGAGGTGATTTGTATTTAATCACTAAGAGATGACAGATATTTTGTCTAGTGTTTTAGGAAAATGCAAAGAATGGAATTGAATAGAATTAATATAGATGGGGCATGTAAAATATGTTAGTTTCTTAAGTATTGTTCAGAAGGGAAAGTGATCTTTAAATCGCTGACCTGTTTTATGCACAGAAGATAAGTTGAATATACAAAGAAATGACAAGAAAGATACTCATCAGGGCATAAAGAAAACTGAATATCACCTACCTTACAACAATCATTTGTCTTACAACAATGATTGTAAGACAGCAATGTTATCTTACAACAATGTAGTCCTTACAACAATCATACAAAACTCATTTGTCTAGGAAATTTTCTTATAGGTTCTCCCATAGCTTAGCCCTGAAGTCAGTAATCGTTTTCATGTGTAAATTATTAACTGTCATTATCATTTTTATTTAACACAGTTCAGAATTGAATTGTCAGTTTATTTATAGAAATTAATCTACTTTCAGACAGTTAATAATTGAGTTTCGAATCTATCAGGTTGATAAAACAGACTATGAATTTGTAGTGAACACAAATAAGATAATACAGAACATTAGCTCCTGTCTGAAAAATATTGCCTGACATTTTTAAAGAAAATATGAATTTAAAAGAAGTCTTCTTTCCTATAACCAATTTCATCAGGCCTAGTAAAAGGGCTACATGTTTCCTTAATTAATTAAATAAATAAAACTAAACTTTGCATGAAACATTATCACCAACATTTAAAACCTTCCCCTTAGTCAAGGACTAAGCTGAATTTCAATAATATAGTGAGTTACATAATCCATTCATGGCTCCTGGTAAACAGCAATTTAATTGAGGGGTAGTATACAGTTGATTGAGGCATGGATGGTGCAACATGGTATATGCTCATTGCTGAACAAAGAGAGTCTCTTGTTTATAGAAAAGAGTGTTCCTCAGAGACCTTGGGGGCAGTTGTGGAAGATTTCAGAGAGAAGGCAGACTTAACAGAAGTGGGAGCCAAAGAAGAGAGGATGGGGTAAGACGGAAGCAGGATAGTGGCAGAAAGCAGGGAACTCTACAGATTTTTTTTTTTTTTTCTTCTAAGTTTGAAGTGATTGGATCAGTTTAGTCAAAGTTTTGTTTTTGTTTTTTTTTTTTTTACATTTTATAATGAAAATAAAAACAAAATAAATATTGTATTATACATGATTTAATAATACTTTCCTTTCAAACAATTTGTTCTTACAAAAATATACATATGGTTATTTTTCTTTTTAATTTCGTTTGAGATTTTGTAATACAGAAATTTGAAGTTTAAGAACTAAGTTTATTGCATTGAATCCCTTTAACAGCTGTCATCACATTTTTCTTGATAAGTTTCATTCATGTCCAACTCTGCAACCCATGAACTGTAGCCCACCAGGCTCCTTTGTCCATGGAATTTTCTAGGGAAGAATACTGGAGTGGTTTGCTATGCTCTCCTCCATGGAAGAAATGTACTTACAATAAAAGAACTTCAATATCAATTGAGCCTACTAAATCATGGTACATATTTGCCAATCCCATCATCATTCATTTGAAAGTGATTGATGAAATCTATGTGATGTATTTCTATCTACCCTGATATTCAATTGCAAACTATTTCCAAAGTTATTTCTTAATTGTCACTTAAAATGTGAGGAAAAGTTTCTACTTCATTGGAAAGCTATGCACTGTCCATAACACACTCTTTCAAGTTATTTGATTCTGATTCATGGGAATTATTTTGTAATTTCTTAATGTATTCATTTCCATTGGTATCATTCCTGATAGCAATGGAAAACAATTCTGGTCTCTAGATGTGCAGATGTATTCTGTCTAGTGTTGGGCAATCCTCTCATTTCCCCTCTTGCCATGGAAAGAACATGGGAAGACACTTCGCATCCATTTGCAGTTTCATTTCAGTATTCCTGATCTATTACTGTGTTTGCTTTTTGGATTCTTCTTTCATCTGGCTATAACATCTCACCTGTTTCCTTATTAATGTGCTAAAATCTTAAACAAGGATTAATTTTGTTATCTGTATAAGAATTATAACTTGACCTCTTTTTGAAAATTAGCCTTTAAAAAACAAATGGATCCAAAACTCAAAAAATTCATTTGGAAGACTGGAAAAGAAGTAAGAAAATTTACTTTTCAAGTTTATCTGTGCAGACACAATTGTTTAAAAAAAAAAAAAACAGACTTCCTTTATCCAACAAAATCACGTCAATGGAAATAGTTCCAATATTTAAAAATGTTATTTCCATAAATGAATTTATCACAAACAACTGCATTTTCTCCCCTCATCAAAATGGCAATTTTATTGCAAAAAGGACAGATTCAATTCATTTCAGTTCAGTCGCTCAATCATGTCCGACTCTTTGTAACCCTATGGACTGCAGCATGCCAGGCTTCCCTGTCCATCACTAACTCCTGGAGCTTGCTCAGACTCATGTCGATTGAGTTGGTGATGCCACCCAACCATCTCATCCCGTTGTCCCTGTTTCCTCCTGCCCTCAATCTTTCCCAACATCAGCATCTTCTCTAATGAGCCCAAACTTTGCATCAAATATCAAAAGTATTGGAATTTCAGCTTCACATCAGTCCTTCCAATGAGCATTCAGGACTGATTTCCTTTAGGATGTACTGGTTGGATCTCCTTGCAGTCCGAGGGACTCTCAAGAGTCTTCTCCAGTACCACAGTTTAAAACCATCAATTCTTCAGCCCTCAGCTTTCTTTATAGTCTAACTCTCATGACTATTGGAAAAACCATAGCTTTGACTAGACAGACCATTATTGGCAAAGTAATGTCTCTGCTTTTTAATATGCTGTCTAGCTTGGTCATAACTTTCTTTTCAAGGAGCAATCATCTTTTAATTTCATGGCTGCAGTAGGCATGTGCAGTGATTTTGGAGCCTCCCAAAATCAATTATGTCACTGGTTCCACTGTTTCCCATCTGTTTGCCATGAAGTGATGGGACCAGATGCCATGATCTTAGTTTTCTGAATGTTGAATTTCAAGCCAACTTTTTCACTCTTCTCTTTCACTTTCATCAAGAGCGTCTTTAGTTCTTCTTCACTTTCTGCTATAAAGATGGTGTCATCTGTGTATCTGAGGTTATTGATATTTCTCCCAGCAGTCTTGATTCATTTGTACTCCAACCAGTCCAGCATTTTTCATGATGTTCTCTGCATATAATTTAAATAAGCAGGGAGACAGTATACAACCTTGACGTACTCCTTTTGCTATTTGGAACCGGTCTGTTGTTCCATGTTCAGTTCTAACTGTTGCTTCCTGACCTGGATACAGATTTCTCAGGAGACAGGTCAGGTGGTCTGGTGTTCCCATCTCTTGAAGAATTTTTCCACTGTTTGTTGTGATCCACACAGTCAAAGGCTTTGGCATAGTCGATAAAGCAGAAGTAGATTATTTTTTTCTGGAACTCTCTTGTTTTTTTGATGATCCAACAGATGTTGGCAATTTGATTTCTGGTTCCTCTGCCTTTTCTAAAACCAGTTTGAACACCTGAAAGTTCACAGTTTATATATTGTTGAAGCCTGGCTTGGAAAATTTTGAGCATAGTTTTACTAGCATGTGAGATGAGTGCCACTGTGCTGTAGTGTGAGCATTCTTTGGCATTACATTTCTTTGAAATTGAAATGACAATTGACCTTTTCTAGTTCTGTGGCCACTGCTGAGTCTTCCAAATTTCTGGCATATTCAGTGTAGCACATTCACAGCATCATCTTTTAGGATTTGAAATAGCTCCACTGGAATTCCACCATTTCCCCTAGCTTTGTTCATAGTGATGCTTCCTAAGGCAATTGACTTCACATTCCAGGATGTGTGACTCTAGGTGAGTGATCACACTATTGTGATTGCACTGTATTAGTGTGCTTCTAATTATTTTATCTCCTCAGCTCAAGCTAAATAATTTAATCAATTATTTTGATGAATCCAACTGAATCAAATGAAAAGATTTTTATCTTAAAAAAAACACAGCAATTTGAGATGAAAGTGTCATTTGGTATAGTATATGTCTACATGGTTTCTTTAATTCTTCACTTATTTTTCTGTGAAGAGATATAATTAGCAAAGCAGTCAAAATAATCATATATTTGTCTCTAATCTTAGGTTCAACCTATAAAGTATACAAATTTTTTCCTTTGTAAATGCCCTTGTGGTCATTTGATTTGTTGTAATTAAGACGTATTTAAGGGGAAATGTATGCATCTATTTAGCAGTAATATACAAAAGGTGTAGACTGTTAGGGAAAAGGGTTTCAAAATAAAGTAATTGAAGAACTAGGAATGAAAAGTCCCTACTAAAAGAAAGCAAATATTATTTTTCCCAAAATATCTAGATAGTTCAGTCACAATCTATGTTTAATTAAATTATATGAATTTATAGTGTATGTTTGTTACTCAGTCATTTCTGACTCTTTGAAACTCCATGGACTATGTAGCCCACTAAGCTCCTCTGTCTGTAGAATTCTCTGGGCAAGAATACTGGCGTGGGTAACCATTTCCTTCTCCAAGGGATCTTCCTGACCTGGGGATCGAACCCTGGTCTCCTGAATTGCCAGCAGATTCTTAACCATCTAAGTTACCAGGGAAGCCCATATGTATCTGCTTTATGCAGTACTTATCCAATCTCTATCTCTTGTAGTGGTTTTCTCCTTGTAAGTCTTCTGTTTACTTCAAAATAAATGAATAATGAAATGCCAAATCTGTATCTAATATCAAAGTACAAAGCCTGTTTTATCACCTGGATCTGCCTTTATTGCCAGGGTTATATTTGAATTTTCCAAATGGTTGAAAATAAAGAAAATTTCAATATTTATTAACATATTCAATATTGGCTGCTAATATCACTTTTTACAGTTTATTTGCAAATGATCTCCTACAAAGTAAGTCCTTTCACTCACTCCAATTCCTATCGGTTTACCTTCTTCAAACCTTCACTGTGAGGAGACTCTTCAACAATTCCATTCTTACCCACAAAACTCATTTTGATTCACATCCATCTCTTTTTATGATTTGGTGTATTTGTCAGGTAGAATTCATGATGGGTGCCCAGGAACACTCTATCATGATGTGTACACCCACACCTAAGCCTTCATGTACCTATTTAGCAAAACTATTTCTGGAAGACTATGCCATAGTGGAAACTGACTGGGCAATATGTACCTTTAATACCGTGAAAACAAATAGTGAAACAGAAGACAGATGCTGGAAAATGTAATAAATTTTAAACGCATTAACTGATTTTATTAAGCTCTTAGCTAAGACATCTTTTTTTTTTTTTTTTTAACATAGCCTCTTCTCTTAGCCGGGTAAAGGAGATAGATAAAAGTTTTACTCTTCCAGTTACATGTATTTTAAACACGTTTGTAATTCAAAGAAGAAAGGAATGGATAGTACTGCAACAGATATTGGTCAAAAGGGAAATTAAACCCAATATACTTAAAAGTAAAGTCTAGACTATCTTTAATTGTAAGACTTATGAAACACTAATACACAAAAATATATTAACAAACAGCAAGCTCTCTGTTTGAAAACTGTTGGCAACTTTCTTCAAAAGAATAAGAACAGGACATAGAATCCCCAGAAGTATTGAACATCCAAGCTTCACCTTAGATTTTAGTGTAATGCTCACAAGAATTCTGTAAGGAAAGCAGAGACTTCATTATTAAGTTTAGCATTTTGAGGCCCTAAATCAAATTGAAAGGTTTTTTTTTTTTTTTTTTTTTTCACATTGAAGAGCCTAGGAGACCCTTCCACATATTAAATGCTTGACTGAAGTCCCTACTTTCTCTAGCTTTGGGAATAGTAATATCTAAGATGAAGAAGAAGCCAGAAAGTACAGTATATGAAATTGTATTTTATCATTTCTAGCTCACGGCTTTATACAATAGCAATTAATAGATGATTTATTTTTGTTTTAAAAATTATTTGTAATAAGTAGCCCTAGTGCTTGTACACAATTTTAAAAGGATAAAATTAAGTATTTCTCCTTCTCATGTTTCCTGACTGTTTAGTTCCCCACACCAAAAGGCAACTACTATTAATGGTTTCTTATGTCTTCATTATGTGTATACATAAAATATACATGTATATATAAAAACACACATATATGTATTTATAAACACAAGGGCTTCCCAGTTGGCACTAACTGTTTAAGAACCCACCTGCCAGTGCAGGAGATGTGACAGACTTGGGTTCAATCCCTGGGTCAGGAACATCTCCTGGAATAGAAAATGGAACCCCACCAGGAGAATTCAATGGTGGGTTATAGTCTGGTCTACAGAGGAGCCTGGTGGGCTACAGGCCACAGGATCTCAGAGTCGGGCACAACTGAACATCTGAGCAAAGCAAAATATATACACAAACACACATATATCTGTTAGAAGTATAGGTTTTCTTCATTTCAACAAACTAGCAGCATACTCTACATGCTCTTCAGCAACTTGCTTTGTTCACTTAAAATATTATTTGAGATTTTTCTATGCTGCTGCTGCTAAGTCACTTCAGTTGTGTCCGACTCTGTGCGACCCCATAGACAGCAGCCCACCAGGCTCCCCTGTTCCTGGGATTCTCCAGGCAAGAACACTGGAGTGGGTTGCCATTTCCTTCTCCACTGCATGAGAGTGAAAAGTAAAAGTGAAGTCACTCAGTCGTGTCCAACTCTTGGCGACCCCATGGACTGCAGCCTACCAGGCTCATCCATCCATGGGATTTTACAGGCAAGAGTACTAGAGTGAGGTGCCATGATTTTTCTATACCAGTACCTAAAGTGACATTTCTTTAGGCACTGTATTATTTTATGTAAATATTTCATAGAATGTTTCCTATTAATAGACATTTTTGTTTATTTGAAACTTTTTATTACACAAAAAAACCTGTAATGATTTGAATTATACATATATAATTGCTTTCATATGTGAGCATAACAGTGAAACAGAATCCAAAAGTGAAATTGAAGGGTCTACTAGTCTATTTAATGTTTTAGTCTTTTATCAATTTATAAACATATAAAAATGCCTTACTTCTTCAGCCACATAGTATATTATGAAACTTTTTTGATCTCCAACAATCAGCTTAATAATAAAAAATATCATCACAGATTTAAGTTGCATTCCTTTATTAGGAACGCTGTCAAGCATATTTGCATACATTTCAAGTTTATACATGATTCCACAGTGATAAAATATCAGCACAAATAGAATGATCAATAACTGCTGCATGGGGAGATGTTCTTATGTTGTTTGCATGGAAGAGTGATCTGGATATTGAGATGACGGCTCTCTCACCATCTGTCTCCGAGTTCTGCCCCTGAGTCTCAGGACTATGTGACATTTTACTCAAAAGTCTCCCCATCTTTGGGGCCCCAGGTTGGTTGGTGAGAGATGGTATTTTTTTCAGAGAGTCAATACACACCCTGATCCATTTTCACTCTTGAAAAGTAGAACTGGCAGTTTTCATAATGATACTGGCAAGGGCTTACTTTTGTTTTAAAAAAGCTTTCATTTTTAGTTCACTAGCTGTGAGAATAGTGATTTCAAGCACTGGTTTGTTTGTTTTTTTTTCCTAACCCTGTGTCAGACATAACAGTGATACAGACCTTTCAAAGTCTCTTCTTTGGATTTGTTGGTTAAAAGAACATCACAAAGTGATCAAAATAAAAAACTCAGGAATACTGCTTTAGAAAGAAAAATTATTGACACCAAACATTTGATATCACTTAGCCAAATCTAAGTTGACATGTTAAGTAGTCAACAATTAGATTAAAAATTGAAAATCACTAACAACCACTAAGGCATGGCTGCCACCATCAATGGACACTGTTCCCAGCACTGAACAGTATCTGAAGGACTCTTCACACTTGTTGGGAACCACTCCTTTAGTTGTGGGGAGATCTTGGGTGTCTAAAATGAAAATGGTACCCAAAATTAAGGTCAGTGGATTAACCCAGAAAAGCAGCTTGTTTTAAAACTCAAAAACACTGGAAAATTCTTAAAGAGATGGGACTACCAGACCACCTGACCTGCCTCCTGAGAAATCTGTATACAGGTCAGAAGACAACAGTTAGAACTGGACATGGAACAACAGACTGGTTCCAAATAGGCAAAGGAGTATGTCAAGGCCATATATTGTCATCCTGCTTTTTAAATTATATGCAGAGTACATCATGAGAAATGTTGGACTAGATGAAGCACAAGCTGGAATCAAGACTGCTGGGAGAAATATCAATAACCTCAGATATGCAGATGACATCACCCTTATAGCAGAAAGTGAAGAAAAACTAAAGAGCCTCTTGATGCAAGTGAAAGAGGAGAGTGAAAAAGTTGGCTTAAAACTCTCAGTATTCAGAAAACTAAGATCATGGCATCTGGTCCCATCACTTCATGGCAAATAGATGGGGAAACAGTGACAGACTTTGTTTTTGAGGGGCTCCAAAATCACTGCAGATGGTGACTGCAGCCATGAAATTAAAAGTTGCTTGCTCCTTGGAAGAAAAGTTGTAACTAACCTAGACAGCATATTAAAAAGTAGAGACATTACTTTGGCAACAAAGGTCTGCGTAGTCAAAGCTATGGTTTTTCCAGTGGTCATGTATGGATGTGAGAGTTGGACTATAAACAAAGCTGAGCACTGAATAATTGATGGTTTTGAACTGTGTTGTTGGACAAGACTCTTGAGAGTCCCTTGGAGAGCAAGGAGATCCAGCCAGTCAATCCTAAAGGAAATCAGTCCTGATTATTCACTGTAAGGTCTGATGCTGAAGCTGAAACTCCAATACATTGGCCACCTGATGTGAAGCACTGACTCATTTGAAAAGACCTTCATGCTGCGAAAGATTAAGGGCAGGAGGAGAAGGGGACGAGAGAAACTGAGATGGTTGGATGGCATCACTGACTCAATGGACATGAGTTTGAGTAAACTCTGGGAGTTGGTGGTGGACAGGGAAGCTTGGCAATCTGCAGTCTGTGGGGTTGCAGAGTAGAACATGACTGAGCGATTGGACTGAACTGAACTGAACTGAATTCTAGAATTGGCTTGATATGAACCAGCTAAAAGCAAATTCTATTTATTTTATTCATTTTTAACAATATTTATTTGGTTACACTGGATCTTAGTTGAAGATTCAGGATCTTTGATCTCCATTTCAGTATGTGGGATGAGGGATTTGTTCGTTGCATCATGTAGGATCTTCAGTTTGGCATATGGGATCCAATTCCTTAACCAGGGCTGGGTACTGGGCCCTCTGCATTGAGATCACAGAATCTTACCCACTGGACGACCAAGGAAGTCCAAATCCTACTTATTTTAGAAATAACGTTAGCTTATTTTAAATCCAAAAGGTACTCTAGTTACTGATTAAAGTCAGAATCTCTTTAAATTCTTGACTTCCCTTATGTGCTTGAGAAATTTAATTCATTGTATAGGCTATAGGCTGATTTTTTTTTCTTTAGTTGCTATGTCAGAAATTTTGTTATCTTATGGACTGTAGCCTGCTGGTCTCCTCTGTCCTTGGGATATCCCAGGCAAGAATATTGGGGTGAGTTTCCATTTCCTTCTCCATGGGATCTTCCCAACCCAGGGATCAAACTCAAGTTTCCTGCTTTGGCAGGTGAATTCTTTACCACTGAGCCACCAAAGAAGTCCCGTAGACTGAAGAGCTATGATTAATTATATTACAAAGGAATTAGCAGTACCTACATGTGAGTACAGAACTTGGAATATGCATTGCTGTCAAAAAATGTTTCATCAAATATGTATCTCTTGGTGGTGTGTTTTCCCAATATGTGACTCTTCTTAGTCATTCTCGTTAACAACAAGCAGAGTTTTTAAAAACTCTAGCAGGATTGAAAACATATAAAATTATATGTGGTAAAGAATTATTGCCATGTAAATATTTTTAAATGATCCACATTAATTCCTAATTTAACACAGAGAAAGTGTGCCTAATTGATTTATAACTGGGCAAAAGTAATATGTAACTAACAAAAAAATGAATATAAGAGAAACATATCTGATTCTTCTGTTGAAGTTATGGAGCATGCATCCTTTCTTCACTTGTATGACATCTAAGTTGGGTCTTCCCAGGTGGTTTGGCGGTGACGAATTTGACGGTAATGCAGGAGACGTGTGTTTGATCCCTGGGTCAGGAAGATTCCTGGGAGAAGGGCATGGCAACCCACTTCAGTATTGTTGCCTGGATAATCCCATAGACAGAGGAGTCTGGTGGGCTAAAGTCTGTGGGGTCACAAATAATCATACACAACTGAAATGACTTAGCACACAGGCATGCAACTATCAAACAGGTATGCAAATTCAAATGTCTAGAACTGAATTCAGCCATTTTCCTTCATAACTGCGTCTACTTTTCTGAATTTTTATTATATATTTAGTAAGAAGAGGAAAAGAAAGGAGTGAGAGTAAAAGTAATAAGGGAAAAATGCTGAGATAGTAGCTTAGTTAATACCAAAATTTAAGAGAAAAGACAAAGAAAGTAGTTTCCAGAGAATGACTTGAGAATTGAGAGGTTGGAAGGTAAATTATTTAGTGGTATCATGGAAGCCAGAGGTGAAAAGTTACTTACCTTCAGCCAACATCTACACAAATGGAGAGGAAGGATTCTCAGAAAAGTCTTCTCCAACTCTAAATCAGACAGTATAGATAGATCTATCTACAAAGAAGTCAAATCTTTATGCACCTACAACTGCACTTATTCATTTAATAGGATAAATTATAATAGAAATGAGATTCAGAACACTTACTTTTACCTATAAGCAGACCTACTAGCTAAAGAAAAATAACAGGACAGTGTTCTACCGCTGTAGTTATTACAGAGCATTGCTACAAAAGCAGAAGTGTAAGAGAGTGAAATACTTTTAGTCCTTGAAATATTTTAGCCACCATTTTTCATAAATTTGATCCCTCAAGCATTTCAGTTCATTTCAGTCGCCCAGTCATGTCTGACTCTTTGCAACCCATGAACTGCAGCACGCCAGGCCTCTCTGTCCATCACCAACTCCTGGAGTTCACCAAAACCCATGTCCATTGAGTCAGTGATGCCACCCAACCATCTCATCCTCTGTTCTCCCCTTCTCCTCCTGCCCTCAATCTTTCCCAGCATCAGGGTCTTTTCAAATGAGTCAGCTCTTCGCATCAGGTGGCCAAAGTATTGGAGTTTCAGCTTCAACATCAGTCCTTCCAATGAACACCCAGGACTGAACTCCTTTAGGATGGACTGGTTGGATCTCCTTGAAGTCCAAGGGACTCTCAAGAGTCTTCTCCAACACCACAGTTCAAAAGCATCAATTCTTTGGGACTTAGCTTTCTTTATAGTCCAACTCTCACATCCATACATGACCTCAAGCATTTACTCATTACAAATATGTATTTTTTTAAAGTCAAAATGATGAGGTATTTGGATAAATTTTTGTCTCTCTGTTCAATTTTCCTCATATTGTAATACTGAGCTTAGAATTCTCCTGAATAGAATGTTCTATTGGGAAAGAGAGGCAACAGAAGATTGGTTGAGCTTTGTGCATTTAGTTGTACATATGACACTCATAAGATGCCTGGGAATGAACAGTTCTGATAAAAGCAATCACAACATGACTCTAAACAAAGAGATTTAAGCAAGGCACTGCAGAACAACTAGAAATAACCTTTTTGTGTGTTCCCTTTATCTATAGCTTCATCAGTACAGTGTCAGGGACAAACTGAGATCCCAGCTGCCTTTATTCATTTAATAAATTGTTATAATTAATAGCTATTATTCATGCATTTCAGCCCTTTCACATTTAATAACAGCTCGTTCCAATCAAAAATATAAAAACATGGTCAGAGTGCAGTGTGTGGGGGTGTCACAGTGCAACTAGTACATTGGAAACCTTCTTATGGACTGTCATTCCATTTCTTTCCAGCAGAGCACACGTCTTTTTGTATTAGCTTGGGGAAATAAAATGGGAAGCATTTCTGTGTAATTTTAAGAATAGTCTGACTGGCATCAGAGTTAGTTGGCCCCTTTTTAATTTTTCCCCCTGTTCATTTGTTCAGGTATAATTACAGATTCTGTGCAAAATTTCAATGTCAATCCTTATTAATCTCTAATTTCTAATCATAGGCATAAGGGATTTGGAACTGCATTTCACATTTTATGGCTTTGGAGGGAGAATTGATAATGCTTCTGGTTGGGTGAATTCCTGACTACAATCCTCTCCAACTTACCCCTGAGGGACAGTGAGAATAAAATGGACTTAGTGGGAAGCTGAAGCTGAGTTCCAGCTCTTAACGCAATTATGGTTAGATTTATTGGTGGGCGTGACAGTTCTTGGTTGTACAACTCCAGAGAGAAAGAAGATAAATGAGGCTACAACACCTGTGAGACACAGAGGCAAGATTAGCCAAGAATTAAGAACCTCTTCTGAGAGTCACAGGTAGTTCTGCAAGTCTGTCAAGAGCTAATATTTGAGAGGGCAGAGAAGACTGCAGGATGAGAAGTAAAAATAAATGTGGTATTTTTAGGTCTCTACTTCATGTGAAATAGAATAACTTACTGATAGTTAAGGTATAAGAAAAGAGCCAATCAGGAATTTAGTGGGCAAGTCTTGGCACTCCTTACTGAACAGTCACACAGTTGCCTTTTCAGTGTTTCTGGAAGTGCAAAAATTCTTGGCAGTGATTTAGTAGGCAGTCTTCATGCATATATTATATGTACAGTGGTCATTGGTTGTACTTCTGTAGTTACAGTATTTTCCTGTGGACTTTTAGGGAATATATTTTCTATGGAAATGATCTGCACAAATATTACTTTCCAATGTTAATTATTTTAACTAGTAGACTTTACTTTAAAAGTGATCTTAAGTTCAACAAAATTGAGTAGAAAACACAGTGAGTTCCCATATACCCTGATCCTGATAGATGTACAACCTGCCTCACTATTAACCTCCCACTCCTAAGTGATACATTTTTTATAATAAGTGAAATTACAATGACACATTATTGTCACCCAAAGTCTGTAGTTTACATTACAGCTCACTCTTGGTGTTGTACATCCTATGGATGTGACAGGTGTATAGTAATTCACCATTGTAGTATTGCACAGAATAGCTTAACTGCCCTAAAAATGCCCTGTGCTCTGTTAGTCATCCCTCTCTTCACCCTACCCCCACCAATCACAGATGTGTTTTGAAATTAATTATTTATTTGGCTGCATCAGGTCTCAGTTGCAGTGCTCAGATCTTTTATTGTGGCACATAGACTCCCTAGTTGTGGCATGTGGGCTCTCTAGTTGTGGCTCATAGACTTAGCAACACTGTGGCACGTGGGATTTTAATTCCTCAACTGGGGAGTGAACTCACGTCCTCTGCATTGCAAGGCTGATTTTTCCCTGGACCACCAGGGAAATCCTCACAGATCTTTTAAATGTGTCCATAGTTTCATTTTTTCCATAATGTCACATAGTTGGAATTGTACAGTATATAACCATTTAAAACTGCTTTCTTTCATTTTTTAACATGCAGATGATGACTATAGCCATGAACTTAAAAGACACTTGTTCCTTGGAAGAAAAGCTATGACAAACCTAGACAGTATATTAAAAAGCAGAGACACTACTTTGCTGACAAAGGTCTGTCTAGTCAAAGCTGTGGTTTTTCCAGTAGTCGTGTATGGATGTGAGAGTTGGACTAAAAAGAAAGCTGAATGCCAGAGAATAGATGCTTTTGAACTGTGATGTTGGAGAAGACTCTTAAGAGTCCCCTGGACTGTAAGGAGGTCCAACTAGTCCATCCTAAAGGAAATCAGTCCTGATTATTCATTGGAAGGACTGATGCTGAAGCTGAAACTCCAATACTTTGGCTTCCTGATGCGAAGAACTGACTCATTGGAAGAGACCCTGATGCTGGGAAAATTTAAGGCAGGAGGAGAAAGGGACGACAGAGGATGAGAAGGTTGGATGGCATCACCAACTTGATGGACCTGAGTTTGAGTAAGCTTCAGGTGTTGGTGGTGGACAGGGAAGCCTGGCATGCTGCAGTCCATGGGTAGCAAAGAGTCTACCCATAACATGACTGAGCGACTGAACTGAAGGTTCCTTCATGGCTTTTCATGCTTGGGAGCTCTTTCTCTTCAGTGATGAATAATATTCCATTGCCTGGATGCACCACAGTATATTTATCCATTCACCTACTGAAAGATATTTGGGATGCTTCTACATTTAAGCAATTATGAATAAAGCTGCTATAAATTCCATGTGTAGATTTTTGTGCCCTTTTAACTTTTCAGTTAACTTGGGTAAATATCAAGAAGCATGATTTCTGAATTATATGCTAAAAGTATGTTTAGTTTTGTAAGAAACTGCTGAACTGTCTTCCAATCTGGCTGATTTCCCACTGGAAAAGAGGAGTTCTTATTGCTCTAATGCAATGTACATCCTCATCATTTGGTGTTGTCAGTGTTTTTAATTTGGGTCATTCTGATACATAAGTAGTGACATTTGATTTTTGTTTAATTTTCAGTTCCCTAATGATATATACATGGAAGAACTGTACAAGAAAGATCTTCACCACCCAGATAATCAAGATGATATGATCACTAATCTAGAGCCAGACATTTTGGAATGTGAAGTCAAGTGGGCCTTAGAAAGCATCACTATGAAGAAAGCTAGTGGAGGTGATGGAATTCCAGTTGAGCTGTTTAAAATCCTGAAAGATGATGCTGTCAAAGTGCTGCACTCAATATGCCAATAAGTTTGGAAAACTCAGCAGTGGCCACAGGACTGGAAAAGGTCAGTTTTCATTCCAATTCCAAAGAAAGGCAATGCAAAAGAATGCTCAAACTACCGCATAATTGCACTCATCTCACATGCTAGTAAATTAATGCTCAAAATTCTCCAAGCCAGGCTTCAGCAATACGTGAACCATGAACTCCCTGATGATCAAGCTGGTTTTAGAAAAGGCAGAGGAACCAGAGATCAAACTGACAACATCCACTGGATCATGGAAAAAGCAAAAGAGTTCCAGAAAAACATCTATTTCTGCTTTCTTGACTATGCCAAAGCCTTTGACTGTGTGGATAACAATAAACTGTGGAAAATCTGAAAGAGATGGGAATACCAGACCACCTAACCTGCCTCTTGAGAAATCTGTAGGCAGGTCAAGAAGAAACAGTTAGAACTGGACATGGAACAACAGATTGGTTTCAAACAGGAAAAGGAGTATGTCAAGGCTGTATATTGTCACCCTGCTTATTTAACTTCTATGCAGAGTACATCATGAGAAACCCTGGGCTGGAAGAAGCACAAGCTGGAATCAAGATTGCCAGGAGAAATATCAATAACATCAGATATGCAGATGACACCACCCTCATGCCAAAAAGTGAAGAGGAGCTAAAAAGCCTCTTGATAAAAGTGAAAGAGGAGAGTGAAATAGTTGGCTTAAAGCTCAACATTCAGAAAATGAAGGTCATGGCATCTGGTCCCATCACTTCATGGGAAATAGGTGGGGAAACAGTGGAAACAGTGTCAGACTTTATTTTTGGGGCTCCAAAGTCAATGAAGATGGTGACTGCAGCCATGAAATTAAAAGACGCTTACTCCTTGGAAGAAAAGTCATGACCAACCTAGATTCAAAAGCAGAGATATTACGTTGCCAACTAAGGTCAGTCTGTCTAGTCAAGGCTATGGTTTTTCCAGTGGTCATGTATGGATGTGAGAGTTGGACTGTGAAGAAGGCTGAGCACCAAAATTGATGCTTTTGAAGTGTGGTGTTGGAGAAGACTCTTGAGGGTCCCTTGAACTGCAAGGAGATCCAACCAGTCCATTCTGAAGGAGATCAACCCTGGGATTTCTTTGGAAGGAATGATGCTAAAGCTGAAGCTCCAGTACTTTGGACACCTCATGTGAAGAATTGACTCATTGGAAAAGACTCTGATGCTAGGAGAGATTGGGGATAGGAGGAGAAGGGGACGACCGAGGATGAGATGGCTGGATGGCATCATGGACTCGATGGACGTGAGTCTGAGTGAACTCCAGGAGATGGTGATGGACAGGGAGGCCTGGTGTGCTGCGATTCATGGGGTCGCAAAGAGTCGGACTCGACTAAGTGACTGAACTGAACTGAACTGAATGATATGTGACTTAGAGCATCTTTTTATATAATTACTTTCCACCCGTATATCTTCTTTTGTGAAGAGTCTTTTCAAGTCTTTGTTAATTTTTTAATTGGATTGTTTGTTTTCTTATTATTAAGATTAAGAGTTCTTTGTATATTTTAAATATTAGTCTTTCCTCAAATGTGTGCTTTACAAATATTTCTCCCAGTCTGTGGCTTACCCTTTCATTCTTTTGATATTGGCTCCTGTAGAACAGAAAGTATTCATTTTAATGGTCTAGTTTTGTCATTTGTTTCTTTTATCGTAACTGTGGTGTCGTTTCTAAAATGTTCTCATCATACTCTAGGTCATCTAGGTCTCTCCTGTGTTATCTTTTAGGAGTTTTATAGTTTTGTGTCTTACATTTAGGTCTCTGGTTCATTTTGAGTTAATTTTTGTGAAGGGTATAAGGTCTCTCAGTAAATTCTTTTTCTTTCTTGCCTGTGAATGTCCAGCTGTACTAAGACAAATTGCTGAAAAGACACTCTTTGCTCCAATGTGTTGTGTTTACTCCTTTGTCAATAATGAGTTGATTATATTTACATGAAACATTAAAAGATTTCTCTTGGTCTATTTGGATAAGGCAATGGCAACCCACTCCAGTACTCTTGCCTGGAAAATCCTATGGACAGAGGGGCCTGGTAGGCTGCAGTCCATGGGGTCACAAAGAGTCGGACACGACTGATCGACTTCACTTTCACTTTTCACTTTCATGCATTGGAAAAGGGAATGGCAACCCACTCCAGTGTTCTTGCCTGGAGAATCCCAGGGACGAAGAAGCCTGGTGGGCTTCAGTTTATGGGGTCACACAGAGTCAGACACGACTGAAGTGACTTAGCAGCAGCAGCAGCAACATTGGTCTATTTGTCCATTCTTTTCCCACACCACACTATCTTGTCTGTGATTTTTAGTATGTCTTACAGGCAGACTTTGTTCCCTTAGACTTTGTTCTTCTTCAAGAATAAGTTGACTCTTCTGGGTTTTGCACTTCTTTGTATAAATCTCCAAATGAGTTCATCAATATTTATAAAATAGCTCACTAGGATTTTAATTGGAGTTGCATTGAATCTACACATCAATTTTGAGAAGAACTAACTTCTTAACAGTAATGACTCTTTCTATCCATGAATGGAGTTATCTGTCCATTTATGTAACTCTTTCTTGATATCTTTCAGCAGAGTTTTATAGTATTTCTTATATGGATCTTGTACATATTTTGTTAAATTAATACTTCATTTTAGGAGAAGCTAATGTAAATTGCAGCATGTTTTTAACTTCAAATTCTGCTTGTTCATTCTTAGTATATAGGAAATCTAATCTTATAACTTTTGAAATCTGAATTTTATGAGATAAAATATTTATTTTATCAGATGTCTACATTATGAAAGCTGATCATTTCCACATGTATAGTGTTGCATATCAAAGTTTACTTAAAATAATAATCAAGTAAGTTGGAAACAGTCTTTACGAAAAGTCATTTTATAGATGACTAATTTTTGTTATTAAATATCAACCATTAACTTAAAACAATATCTGCCGGTGTCCAGCCCCGGTGGATCCAGGGTGATTCGAAGGTGGGGATGGAGTCAGCATCCTTGGAAATAACTTATTTAATTACAGATAGAGAAGGATTAGAAAATTAGCAGAGAAAAAGAGGCTGAATAACTTGGTTTACATGAATACCAATCACCACCTACATAGGCCGCAGGCGTCTTCCCATTCTCCTTAAGGAGAGGAAGCACTGAGGCCCCCCCGGTCGGATCTTAGAAGTCCAGGCAAAATAGTAGGCTTGGTGGGTACCCCTGTACCAGATTGGAATTTGGCCAGAAAATAGTAGGAGAGAAAAAGAGGCTGAATAACTTGGTTTACATGGAATACCAATCACCACCTACATAGGCTGCAGGTGTCTTCCCATTCTCCCAAAGGAGAGGAGGTACTGAGGCCCCCCCAGTCCGATCTTAGAAGCCCAGGCAAAATTAGTAGGCTTGATGGGCACCCCTGTACCAGATTGGAATTCGACCAGAAAATAGTAGGAGAGAAAAAGAGGCTGAATAACTTGGTTTATGTGGGATACCAATAAAATTCCAAGACAAGGAATTTGCACCATCTACACTGGGGCACCGGTGCCACTTGAATATCAGAAGGTGCCCCTCCTTGGGCTCCTTCTCACGTGAGTTTGAAAACTGGGGCAAGTAAGTATATGTGGTGGGCACCCACACTCCAGATGGGAATTCAGCCAGAAAAACAGGAAGCAAGAAAGAACGACATGAGGGAATCAGTCTTTCTGGAAACTGATCCCGATTTCTTCATTTTAAAGTTTGATTATATACCTTTTGTTACACATAGGGATGAATACGGAGTCACGTGGGGATCAGCAGTCCTGACCTTTATCAAAATCCGGTGCTTTACATAAAAAAATCTTAGGGGTTTTACATCATCTTCTGGCCATGAGGCCTGCTTACATTTTACGACCCTTTCTTTCTGATAACCAAAAACCTTATTTTTTCCAAGGGTGCTTTTTCTTAAACCAGGCACCACCCTCCAAATAAAGTTGCATTCCTATAAGGTGAGGTTGTAGTGAGTTACAATCAAGAAAGGAATTTATTTAACCCAAGGTTAACACGATTAATCTTAAAGGTTAATACTTATTTCTCCTATATGTTAGTTATATTCATTATAAGGGCAGGGAATATGGAGATTTAGCAGCAAACATCAGCGCAACAAATGAAAATCCTTTCACCAATGTTCCCCTTAAGATCTATTTAGTCTTAAGATAGTGATAAAGTTACATTTTTACATAGCAAGGACACAGTGATTTATAACAAAGTACAGTGATCTACTACAAAAGAGAAAATCCATTAATTCAAAAAGTCTAGTATTGCTAACCTTAAAAACTACTATGTTTCCTTTTCTATATTCCAAATACATTGATTAATATATTCCCAGGTACCTAAGGATATGGAGGCCTGGTGGCAATCATTGACTCAACAATGAGAAAAGCCCTATGCTAATTAAGACTTTCAAAATACTCCAAACTTTCTGTGCTGTTTATGGTTGAGAGGTAGTAAACAATCATGTGTGTAGTGGCAGGAGTATGGATAATCCTGTCACACAAGCTAGTGTGTCAGCAGATAGGTTTGACCTGAGACACCCTTGTTACACCCAGGGCAGGGAATTAGAAGCAATTATTGGTACAACAAATGAAAAAACCCTTCACCAATATAATTTCTAATCAACCCACTAATAATTTCTATCTTCCTAAAAGAATTTGCCTTTCAGTTCAGTTCAGTCGTTCAGTCATGTCCGACTCTTTGCGACCCCGTGAATCTCAGCACGCCAGGCCTCCCTGTTCATCACCATCCCCCGGAGGTCACTCAGACTCACGTCCATCAAGTCAGTTATGCCATCCAGCCATCTCATCCTCAGTCGGCCCCTTCTCCTCCTGCCCCCAATCCCTCCCAGCATCAAAGTCTTTTCCAATGAGTCAACTCTTCGCATGAGTTGGCCAAAGTATTGGAGTTTCAGCTTTAGCATCATTCCTTCCAAAGAAATCCCAGGGTTGATCTCCTTCAGAATGGACTGGATGGACCTCCTTGTAGTCCAAGGGACTCTCAAGAGTCTTCTCCAACACCACACTTCAAAAGCATCAATTTTGGCGCTCAGCCTTCTTCACAGTCCAACTCTCACATCCATACATGACCACAGGAAAAACCATAGCCTTGACTAGACAAACCTTAGTTGGCAAAGTAATGTCTCTGGTTTTGAATATGCTATCTAGGTTGGTCATAACTTTCCTTCCAAGGAGTAAGTGTCTTTTAATTTCATGGCTGCAGTCACCATCTGCAGTGATTTTGGAGCCCCCCCAAAATAAAGTCTGACACTGTTTCCTCTCTTTCCCCGTCTATTTCCCATGAAGTGATGGGACCGGATGCCACGATCTGTTCTAAATGTTGAGCTTTTAGCCAACTTTTTCACTCTCCACTTTCACTTTCAACAAGAGGCTTTTTAGCTCTTCTTCACTTTCTGCCTTTGGTAAGTCTAAAACATCTCTTGCCTCTCAAGATTAGGAGGCCGTAAACAATCACATGTGGCTGGGTTAACCTATACAGGTGGGCTAGATAACCTTCAGAGGAGTCCATAAGTTGAAACACTCTTGTCACGCTCAGGAATTTTTATTGACTTGGAGATGCACGTTTACTCCTTCTCTGAGAGAACCAGTGGGGAACAGCACCCCATAAAGTCAGAGGTGTAGGCGAGAGCATGAAACAGTAAAGTAGATATACTCTGGTTTTGGGGGTAGATGCTCGGGAACAGGGGGGTTTCTCAGGCTTGATCATGCCTTTGCGTATGCCAAGCCTCCTTCCTCGTGACCTTTTCCATGAGTGGAGTTCCTCATGCTGGCCCCCAGGACATATCAATATATTATGTTAAATATTTCACTAATTCTTTATTATTCAGTGTTTTATTATGACTATCATGATAAAATATTTAAGTTCTGAATTGGAGTCCCAGATTCACTACTTATTAGTTATATGACTTCTAATTCTCAGTTTTATCATCTGGAGTTTAAAATGGATTCTTATCCTGAGGGTGTTATGTAAAGATGGAATGAAGTAAAGTATGCTAAGATCTTAAAATCGTGCATGTAACCTAAAAAGATATTTAAAAAAATTAATTGCTTTCCCATAACATTACTACAAACACTACTGCTGCTGCTGCTGCTATGTAGCCTAGTATAAGGAAATGAACACTGGAGGTAGGACCATGAGAACAAATACTACCCTATTAATAAATGTATGACTTCAAATGGGTCCAATTATTATTGGCCTCCTGGATGAACTAGATGACATATACTTTTTTTCAGCTCTAAAGGTATACAAACACCCATGAGAAAACGTTATTAAGTTAATGATTGCGGAAGAAGAGCATATTGGCATAAGTAAATTATAATACAAGGAAAACATTTGTTGCTAAAATTTGAATTTTAGCTACTTATGTGGAAAGCATATATGTGTGTTAAGTTGCTTCAGTTACATCCAACTCTTTGCAACCCCATGACTGTAGCCCACCAGGCTCCTCTATTCATGGGATTCGCCACAAGGATAATGGAGTTGGCTGCCATGCCCTCCTCCAGGGAATCTTCCCAACCCAGGGATTGAACTCATGTCTCCGATAGTTTCTGCATTGCAGGTGGACTCCTTACTGCTGAGCCACTGTGGAAGCCCAGGTAGAAGGCAAAGAGAAACAAATACAGAATAAAGAAATAAGGATCAGTTTTAAAAATGCATAGAAATGAGAAGGTAATTTTTGAGTTCATAACATTCTTGAGTCATCCGTCAAGTACTTTGAGTTGTTTTCTATCACTTATTTTTATTATTTAAGCCATAAATTACCTCACCTGACTTCTATGTTTATATTTTTCTAGTCCACTATTTTTCCTTTGCAAAAGGAAGCAAAGTGATTCATTTAGGTTGTGTTGAATTTTGAATATAATATTGTGATAGTTTTCAACTGAAGCACTAAATATCCTAAATTTCTAACAATAGGGAAAGAGCTCAATAAATTGGAATGTACCCACTGGAAGAAATTCTACACAGTCATTTGGAGTAACTGACTGAATAGGCAGAGCTGCCTGCAAAAAATATATCTTATATGTTGACGTCACATTAAGTGAGAACAAGCTGAACACACAAGTGTATGTGTTGTGAAACAAAATTATACACATAAATGAATATGCCATAAACACTAATAATGGTTATAGTGAATTACTGACTTCATAGTAGTATTTCTCCTTACTGATAACTGACATAATCTAATGTATTTATTTCCTGATAAAAAGTGAATGTTTAAAAATAAAGAAAAAAGAACCTAAAATGTTAATATAAATAGTGGGATAAAAGTTACTTTTAATGGCTGAGAGATTTGGTTTTAGACTCAATTTGATCTCTAATTAGCTGTTTGGCCTTAGAAAACCCACTTTACCTCTCAAAACCTTCTTAAACTCACATTGTCTCATTTGCAAAATAAGTGGTTTAGGTGAGATTTTGTCTATTATTGACACTACATGAGGATATAAATAAACGCCTAACACATAGGTACTAATTAAATGAACAGTATTGATGATGCAAACATAAGTTTAAATTAATTGCAAATTTGTGTTTTATAATGAGTTATTAATGGCAATTTAAAAGGTAAAGGGAATTATATACAAAGTTACCAAATATTTCCAGTCTATCAACTCCTATTACCCGGGATTGAAGTAACTAATTTTGAATTATCTATGATTAAGACATACCTCATGAGAAACGTATATGGAGGTCAGGAAACAACAGTTAGAACTGGACATGGAACAGCAGACTGGTTCCAAATAAGAAAAGGAGTATGTCAAGGTTATATATTCAGTTCAGTTCAGTCACTCAGTTGTGTCCGACTCTTTGCGACCCCATGAATCACAGCATGCCAGGCCTCCCTGTCCATCACCAACTCCAGGAGTTCACTCAGACTCACGTCCATCGAGTCAGTGATGCCATCCAGCCATCTCATCCTGTATCGTCCCTTTCTCCTCCTGCCCCCAATCCCTCCAAGCATCAGAGTCTTTTCCAATGAATCAACTCTTCGCATGAGGTGGCCAAAGTACTGGAGTTTCAGCATTAGCATCATTACTTCCAAAGAAATCCCAGGGCTGATCTCCTTCAGAATGGATGGGTTGGATCTCCTTGCAGTCCAAGGGACTCTCAAGAGTCTTCTCGAACACCACAGTTCAAAAGCATCAATTCTTCGGCACTCAGCCTTCTTCACAGTCCAAGTCTCACATCCATACATGACCACAGGAGAAACCATAGCCTTGACTAGATGGACCTTAGTCAGCAAAGTAATGCCTCTGCTTTTGAATATGCTATCTAGGTTGGTCATAACTTTCTTTCCAAGGAGTAAGTGTCTTTTAATTTCATGGCTGCAGTCACCATCTGCAGTGATTTTGGAGCCAAAAAAATAAATAAACAAATAAAGTCTGACACTGTTTCCACTCTTTCCCCATCTATTTGCCATGAAGTGATGGGACCAGATGCCATGATCTTCGTTTTCTGAATGTTGAGCTTTAAGCCTACTTTTTCACTCTCCTCTTTCACTTTCATCAAGAGGCTTTTTAGCTCCTCTTCGTTTTCTGCCATAAGGGTAGTGTCATCTGCATATCTGAGGTGATTGATATTTCTCCTGGCACTCTTGATTCCAGCTGGTGTTTCTTCCAGCCCAGTGTTTCTCATAATGCACTCTGCATAGAAGTTAAATAAGCAGAGTAACAATATACAGCCTTGACTCACTCCTTTCCTTATTTGGAACCAGTCTGTTTTCCGTGTCCAGTTCTAACTGTTGCTTCCTGATCTGCATATAGGTTTCTCAAGAGGCAGGTTAGGTGGTCTGGTATTCCCATCTCTTTCAGAATTTTCCACAGTTTACTGTGATCCACACAGTCAAAGGCTTTGCCATAGTCAATGAAGCAGAAATAGATGTTTTTCTGGAATTCTCTTGCTTTTTCTATGATCCAGCAGATGTTGTCAATTTGATCTCTGGTTCCTCTGCCTTTTCTAAAACCAGCTTGAACATCAGGAGATTCATGGTTCACGTATTGCTGAAGCCTGGCTTGGAGAATTTTGAGCATCAATTTACTAGCATGTGAGATGAGTGCAATTGTGCGGTAGTTTCAGCATTCTTTGGCATTGCCTTTCTTTGGAATTGGAATGAAAACTGACCTTTTCCAGTCCTGTGTCCACTGATGAGTTTTCCAAATTTGTTGGCATATTGAGTGCAGCACTTTCACAGCTTCATCTTTCAGGATTTGAAATAGTTCAACTGGAATTACATCACCTCCACTAGCTTTGTTGGTAGTGATGCTTCCTAAGGCCCACTTGACTTCACATTCCAGGATGTCTACCTCTAGGTGAGTGATCACACCATCATGATTATCCGGGTCGTGGAGATGTTTTTTGTACAGTTCTTCTGCGTATTCTTTCCACCTTTTCTTAATATCTTCTGCTTCTGTTATGTCCAGACCATTTCTGTCCTTTATTCTGTCCTTTATTGAGCCCATTCTTGCATGAAATGTTCCCTTGGTAACTCTAAATTTCTTGAAGAGATTTCTAGTCTTTCCCATTCTGTTGTTTTCCTCTATTTCTTTGCATTGATCACTGAAGAAGGCTTTCTTATCTCTTCTTGCTATTCTTTTGAACTCTGCATTCAGATGCTTATATCTTTCCTTTTCTCCTTTGCTTTTTGCTTCTCTTCTTTTCACAGCTATTTGTAATGCCTCCTCAGACAGCCATTTTTCTCTTTTGCATTTCTTTTCCATGGGGATGGTCTTGATCGCTGTCTCCTGTACAATGTCATAAACTTCATTCCATAGTTCATTAGGCACTCTAACTATCTGATCTAGGCCCTTAAATCTATTTCTCATTTCCACTGTATAATCATATGGGATTTGATTTAGGTCATACCTGAATGATCTAGCGGTTTTCCCTACTTTCTTCAATTTGAGTCTGAATTTGGTAATAAGGAGTTCATCATCTGAGCCACAGTCTGCTCCCAGTCTTTTTTTGCTGACTGTATAGAGCTTCTCCATCTTTGGCTGCAAAGAATATAATCAATCTGATTTCGGTGTTGACCATCTGTTGATGTCCATGTGTAGAGTCTTATTTAACTTATATGCAGAGTACATCACGAGAAACGCTGGGCTGGAAGAAGCACAAGCTGGAATCAAGATTGCCGGGAGAAATATCAATAACCTCAGATATGCAGATGACACCACCCTTATGGCAGAAAGTGAAGAGGAACTAAAAAGCCTCTTGATGAAAATGATAAAGTAGAGTGAAAAAGTTGGCTTAAAGCTCAACATTCAGAAAACGAAGGTCATGGCATCCGGTCCCATCACTTCATGGGAAATAGATGGGGAAACAGTGGAAACAGTGTCAGACTTTGTTTTGGGGGGCTCCAAAATCACTGCACATGGTGATTGCAGCCATGAAATTAAAGGAAGCTTACTCCTTGGAAGGAAGGTTATGACCAACCTAGATAGCATACTCAAAAGCAGAGACATTGCTTTGCCAACAAAGATCCGTCTAGTCAAGGCTATGGTTTTTCCAGTGGTCATGTATAGATATGAGAGTTGGACTGTGAAAAAAGCTGAGCACCAAAGAATTGATGCTTTTGAACTGTGGTGTTTGAGAAGACTCTTGAGAGTCCCTTGGACTGCAATGAGATCCAACCAGTCCATCCTAAGGGAGATCAGTCCTGGGTGTTCTTTGGAAGAATTGATGATAATGCCGAAACTCCAATACTTTGGCTACCTCATGCGAAGAGTTGATTCATTGGAAAAGACCCTGATGCTGGGAGGGACTGGGGGCTGGAGGAGAAGGGGACGGCAAAGGATGAGATGGCTAGATGGTATCACTGACTTGATGGACATGAGTTTGGGTAAACTCCAGGGGTTGGTGATGGACAGGGAGGCCTGGTGTGCTGCAATTCATGGAGTCACAAAGAGTCAGACCTGACTGAGGGACTGAGCTGAAGAAATATCAGGACTTCCCTAGTGACCTAGACCGTAAAAATCTACCTACAATAAGGGAGACCCGGCTTCTATCCCTGGGTTGGGAAGATCTCCTGGAGAAGGAAATGACAACCTACTCTAGTATTCTTGCCTGGAAAATCCCATGGACAGAGAAGCCTGGTGGGCTACAGTCCATGGGGTCGCAAAGAGTCAGACACGACTGAGCAACTTCACTTTCTTTCATGACATATCAAGGGGATTCCCAGGTGCCTCAGTGGTAGAGAACCCACCTGTCAATGCAGGAGAAACAGGAACTTAGGTTCAATCCCTGAGTTGGTATGATCCCCTGGATGAAGAAATGGCGACCCACTCCAAATTCTTGCCTGGAGAAATCCATGAACAGAGGAGCCTACAATCCACAGGTTAGCAAAGAGTCAGACATGACTGAGCATGCACGCGCACACACACACACACACACACACACACACACTCACAAGACATACCAAGGACTCGAGACTTGGCCTCTATTCAGTTCAGTTCAGTTCAGTAACTCAGTCGTGTCCGATTCTTCGTGACCCCATGAATTGCAGCACGCCAGGCCTCCCTGTCCATCACCAACTCTAGGAATTCACTCAAACTCCTGTCCAATGAGTCAGTGATGCCATCCAGCCATCTCATCCTCTGTCGTCTCCTTTTCCTCCTGTCCCCAATCCCTCCCAGCTTCAGTCTTTCCCAATGAGTCAACTCTTCGCATGAGGTGGCCAAAGTACTGGAGTTTCAACTTAACATCATTCCTTCCAAAGAACACCCAAGACTGATCTCCTTTAGAACGGACTGGTTGGATCTCCTTGCAGTCCAAGGGACTCTCAAGAGTCTTCTCCAACATCACAGTTCAAAAGCATCAATTCTTCGGTGCTCAGCTTTCTTCACAGTCCAACTCTCATATCCATACATGACCACTGGAAAAACCACAGCCTTGACTAGACGGACCTTTGTTGGCAAAGTAATGTCTCTGCTTTTTAATATGCTATCTAGGTTGGTCATAACTTTCCTTCCAAGGAGTATGTATCTTTCAAATTTCATGGCTACAATCACCATGTGCAGTGATTTTGGAGCCCCCCAAAACAAAGTCTGACACTGTTTCCCCATCTATTTGCCATGAAGTGATGGGACCAGATGCTATGATCTTCGTTTTCTGAATGTTGAGCTTTTAAGCCAACTTTTTCACTCTCCACTTTAAAATGTTGTTCTTTCATTTAAGTCCCTATCTATAATCCCTATGTCACAGACAAGGACAGTTGGTTTAGCTATTTGATGCTTTTTCATAGCCCTTAAACCCTTATTTCTTAATTGTGCAGTTTTATTATTAAATCTCTTCTGTATAAGAAGTTGCATATCTATTACATTCTGATAGTCTCTTGACGGTTATAATGGATGCAATTTATTAAGATTTTGATTGGTGATTAATTTTATTTCCTAAATATATGTTGCCCTTCTCTACTCTCACTATCATTTGATTTCAATATTTATAATATTTTTCATTGACTATGACAGTATCCTTTTAACAACTGTGAATTGTGATTACCTCATATGTGTCCTTAATATGATCCTAGATATAAAGCAAAATGTGAAAACTTCACCAACAAACTTAGGAAATAAGCAAACACATTAGCACAGCCTTCAAAGTCTTTCATCATCTAACTCTTGAATACTTACCTGGCCACAATTTCCAGTTTACTTGCCCAAATTGATCCCATGTTCTGGACAAACTGAGTGACATACTTTTTTATTAATAGCATTACATTTCCCACTTCTATAGCATTATTCTTGTTTTGGATGGAGTATCTGCTTTATTTATTTTTTTGTGCACAAACTTTAAGACAAGTTACCTTAACACTTCTCAGCACTTCACACAGCTTTTTTACGTAACCATGTGTGTTTTAAAAATCTGTGTATGTGTCATTTGTCATACCACACTAAAGCCTTTTTGAGGGCTGCACTTGATCCTATTTTCCTTGTATTTTTAAAGCCATAGATACAGTCTTAGCTCATAATGTGTAACTAATTCAATAAGTTCTTGTTTCATGTTTAAGTTCAATAAATACTCATGATTTTCTTGCATTTTAAAAAAATACAAATCCTCTTTAAATATTCCAGCTATAGATTAGGAAGGAGAAAATAATTTTCTCTGAGACTCAAAATACTCTGAAAAAGTCAACAGTAATAATAAAGTTTTTCTCCATGTTAACTTCTTTCTTAGAAATTGAAATTGAAAATGTCATTTTCATGGACCTCTTGACATATTTGATTTAGAAAGAAGTTAAGATTCTCAAAAATTGTGTGTGTTTTTTTTTTTAAACTGTGTTGTTGAATACCAGGAATTTCCTTTTACTTTGTTTCCTTGGAACCTTTGAGCCTATCTAATCCCATTAACTTCAAAGTTATTTCAACTTTGCATCAACTGGTAAAGGTATGAAAAAAAATGAAAATGTAGTCACCAGACTTGAACCAGCATTCTCTGGACAAAATGGACTTTATGAATTCTAGCCAATTTTCCTGTTCCTTCTTAGAAACTAATAGATGTAAATTTATTTTCAAAGGAAAGCATTACAAAGTTTTAACTGCACAGTTATCATTGATGTGTTAAAGTTACACAAGGAACGCAACACCCATCTTGTTCACTAGCTCCCCCTTGGTGACACAGTATGTGAAGAACATTTGCCCAACATTTTGATTCTGGCTTCTCATGGCTGATGCAAAATGTAGATGTAAAATTCTGCTGTGCTTAGATATTAGGTAACTGATCTTTAGTGCAAATCGAAATTGTTTTATTAACTCTGACTGTAATTGCTGTGAACTAGGAAATGTTTACACTCCTAGAGAGATTAGCTGTTTATTTCTGAAAGTCTGAAATCTTTTCTTTAATTTATCTCATTTGTAGTTGCACATCTTATTTATTTATGCAATCATATCCAATTTTAGCTATCCAATATTAAATAGAAAAAAAATAAGCTTGGGTAATGTGCATACCTCATATTCATACTTACTGTTGTGATATATCACTTATCTTCTGTATTTTTCAAGTATATATGTAAGTGTTCTACAAGTATTTGTATTAAGATCAATGTATTTTTTTAGCTCAGTGAATTATTTTCTGTGACAGTTGTTTTATTACGAACAAAGATCCTGAGGAATTTATCAAGCTAGGACATAGAAGAGATGCTTTATTATACTTTTGTTGAACTGTGTTATTTTAATGTCTGTGCAGAATTCTAAACTCTTTGACCATTTGCATACTTAACCTGAACCTTGTCAAGTGTGTCCCCTTACAATGGAGGGTATTTTTCTGCCCAGAGTCAGCATATTGTCTTAATTTCATCTGTCCCACACTTCCTTCCTTCTTAGAAAGGACCAACAACAGAAATTTAAGTGCCTGTAATTCATAAACAGCTCTATATTTGTTCTTCATACCTTGAAACTTCTATGTTTGCATATGTATTGATGAGTGAGATAGTACAAGAGATAGCATGAGACACTTGGATTGGAAAGAAGAAAGATTTTTCATTTAGAGATTCCTGTATCCAATAACTCCTCTGGAAACACAGAGAAATAAGTATAAGTTTAGTCACTTCAGTGGCTCTCTGAGAGATCTGTTCACTAATGACACATGCTCCTTTGCATGTGTACAAGTAGTATGTTTAAAAGGTCTCATGACCACCACTTCTTAGGAAATTATAGACCAGTAATAGTCCTCATCCAAGGGGTTTCTTGCAATGTCATGATTTTTGCAGTCATATTTGGTTTCTTGCAATGTGATGATTTTTTCAGTCACATTTGGGACATCGCAACAGGAAGAAAATGGGAAATGAAGGGTGTAAAAGAGAGTAACATGGAATCAAGTACAGCAAAATGAAGTAAGTCATGTTTTCCATTGCATGTCAAACATTGAGAGGGTGAGAAGAGCGTGACAATTTAAAAAGACATTTTGAGGGAGTGCGGCTGTGCGCCTGTGTGGCGCCGAGTACCAGCGGGCAGTTTTGAGTTTCGCTCCTGGAGCCAGAGGCTTAAAGGATGGCCTCAGTAAAAAAAAAAAAAAAAGACGTTTTGAGAGGGGAACAAATTATTATAATGTTATTTATGCTAATTTACAAGTATTCAAAGTTTAAATGTACACTGGCTATGTTAAAAAATCAACAAAAAATGTACTTATGAAAACAACAAAAATTATTTGTGTTTAGCCTAAACTACATAAGAAAGTGACAGTGTATCAGATCTAACATGATGAACACATTGCAATTATTTGCTTTTTTCTTTATTAGTTATCAAATGACTTCTAAAACTGTCTGTGGTTATTGAGAGGACAATTCTAGACCTGAAAGCCACAAGCCAGTGATAGTTTCCTCAGCCAAAATGCAGAACTAGGATTGATGTGAATCATTCCATAATTCAAGAAAACTAAGCACGTATCTCACAAATCTGTCATCTGAAAACCAAAGATGACTTTTATGGAAAGCACAGCTAAGGAGGAAGGCTTCACTGATTATATGACATATTGGAACACTGGAACATGAGGAAGATTCAGAATTGTGTGCTTTTCTGGTTAACACGAGAAAATGTGGGAAACTAGACAAGTGAGAATAGAACGAGAGAAAATGATGTATCATCAGAGAAATAACATGTAGACAGAAACACAAGTGTAAGGTAAATGTGTAGAGAAAGCTTAGGTGCTCTGCCAATGGTGAAAAATATAGCTCACAAATTACTTGGAAACAGATCATGTACAAAATTGCTTGTAATTATAGTTAATGTTTGGGGTATTTACCATTTCATTCCAATACTTCAAACCTTTTGATCACACCCCCCATGTCTCACTGAGTTAATAAATATTTTTTGAAGGTACACTACATGCCAGGTAAAGTAGTTGGTGTACAGGAGAACAAAACAGAAAGAACTGTGTTCTGTGGTATTATATCAGGGAAATTCCTAGAGTTAAGAAATTTAGAAGTCTATTACTTTCTGATTGCTTCATAAAAATTACCACAAACTTAGCAGCTGGAAGCAACATGAGTTTATTTTCTCAGTTTCCATTTATCGGAAGTTCAGACCCAGGTTAATTGGTTTCTCTGCTGAGGATCTTATAAGACTGAAATCAACATGTTGATTGTCTCTTCAGTCTTATTTAAACCCCAGAGTCCTTTTCCAAGCTCAGTCAAATTAATGACAGAATTCAGTTCCTGTGGTTGTAGGACTGAGGTCTCCTGCAGCTCTTTGCAAAGGCAATTCCCAATACTATGGCTTTTTTCCAGGACAAGCGGAGGAACTTCTCTGATACTTCACATTCTTTTAAGGGTTTACCTGGCTAAGTCAAGAGCACCCAGGATAATTTCCCTTTGTATGAATTTTATCTCATCATATCTATAGTTCTTTTTTTTTTCTTTATTTTACTGTATAATACTGTATTGGTTTTGCCATACATTGACATGAATAAAGAACGGTATTTAGAGGGGAGGTCAACATGCATCATTTTTGAGTTTTGCAAATCACAACAGTTTCCCTGAGGAAGTAATATGAAACCTGAGACCAAAGAAGCCTTAGAGTTATGAAGGCAAAAATGGGAAAATGTTTACAGCTTGGATGTAGGAAACACAAAAGAGAATCTAACAAACTTGAAGAAGTTCAGCTTAGCTTTGGGAAGGAAGTCTACACATCATAAGAAAGTTAACAAAAGCATGCATAATATAGTACCATAATGTATTTCCTATCTCATTTATCACAACTTCCAGCTTTGAACTCTATATCTGAGTTACACTAGATTTTATTATTTTCTCTTATGCACTTAGAGTCAACTTTGTTTAGTTACTCAAAGCACTGGGCCCTCCCTTACTCTATTCCTAGTATGACTTCTTAACAGAAGACTAACTAAACTGATATGAATGCAGAGTTCCAAAGAATAGAAAGGAGAGATAAGAAAGCCTTCCTCAATGATCAGTGCAAAGTAATAGGGAAAAAAAAAAAAAACAACAACAAGAAAATAGGAAAGACTGGAAATCTCTTCAAGACAATTAGAGATACCAAGGGAAAATTTCATGCAAAGATGAGTTCAATAAAGAACAGAAATGTTATGGACCTAACAGAAGCAGAAGATATTAAGAAAAGGTGGAAAGAATACACAGAAGAACTGTACAAAAAAGATCTTCATGACCCACATAATCACGATGGTGTGATCACTTACCTAGAGCCAGACATCCTGGAATGTGAAGACAAGTGGGCCTTAGGAAGCATCACTATGAAGAAAGCTTGTGGAGGTGATGGAATGCCACTGGAGCTATTTCAAATCCTGAAAGATGATGCTGTGAAAGTGCTATCAGTATCCCAGCAAATTTCAAAGACTTAGCAGTGACCACAGGACTGGAAAGGTCAGTTTTCATTCCAATCCCAAAGAAAGGCAATGTCAAAGAATGCTCAAACTATGGCACAGTTACACTCATCTCACACACTAGAAAAGTAATGCTCAAAATTCTCCAAGCCAGGTTTCAACAATACATGAATTGTTCAAGCTGGTTTTAGAAAAGGCAGAGGAACCAGAGATCAAATTGCCAACATCTGCTGGATCATGGGAAAAGCAACAGACTTTCACAAAAATATCTATTTCTGCATTATTGACTATGCCAAAGCCTTTGATTGTGTGGATCACAATAAACTGGAAAATTCTGAAAGAGATGGGAATACCAGACCACCTAACCCGCCTCTTGAGACACCTGTATGCAGGTCAGGAGACAACAGTTTGAACTGGACATGGAACAACAGACTGATTCCAAATAGGAAAAGGAGTACGTCAAAGTTGTATATTGTCACCCTGCTTATTTAATTTATATGCAGAGTACATCATGAGAAACACTGGGCTGGATGAAGCACAAGCTGGAATCAAGATTGCCGGGAGAAATATCACTAACCTCAGATATGCAGATGATACCACTCTTACGGCAGAAAGTGAAGAAGAACTAAAGAGCCTCTTGATGATAGTGAAAGAGGAGAGTGAAAAAGTTGGCTTAAAGTTCAACATTCAGAAAACTAAGATCATGACTTCCAGTCCCATTACTTCATGGTAAATAGATGGGAAACAGTGACAGATTTTATTTTGGGGGGCCCCCAAATCACTGCAGATGCTGACTGCTGCCATGAAACTAAAAGACACTTACTCCTTGGAAGGAAAGTTATGACTAACCTAGACAGCATATTAAAAAGCAGAGACATTACTTTGCCAACAAAAGTCGATTTAGTCAATGCTATTTTTTTTCCAGTAGTCATGTATGGATGTGAAAGTTGGACTATAAAGAAAGTTGAGTGCCATAGAATTGATGCTTTTGAACTGTGGTGTTGGAGAAGACTCTTGAGAGTCCCTTGAACTGCAAGGAGATCCAACCAGTCCATCCTAAAGGAAATCCGTCCTGAATATTCATTGGAGAGACTGATGTTGAAGCTGAAACTCCAATACTTTGGCCACATGATGCGAAAATCTGACTCATTTGAAAAGACTGTGAAGCTGGGAGAGATTGAAGGTGGGAGGACAAGGGGATGACAGAGGATGAGATGGTTGGATGCCATCACCAACTCAATGGACAAGAGTTTGAGTAAGTCCAGGAGTTGGTGATGGACAGGGAGGCCTGGCGTGCTGCAGCGCATGGGGTCTCAAAGAGTCAGACACGACTGAGTGACTGAACTGAACTTGAACTAAACAGAGATTAGAATGTTGACTAGGAATTATACTGATAAAATGATGAACCTCCAAATACAAGTCAAGTGCCATTATTCTGTATTCTTTTAGCACACTGTAAGACCATGTAATATCTATTACTTATCATATGAGATTACAACTTTCCATTTTGCTTTGCCCAAGCAAATGTAAAATTTCACTGTTATATCCTTTTGCCTAGCTCAATTAGATCAAGTAAGAAATGCTGAATGAGGGTGATGATGACGATGATGATGATAACAATGATGACATGAGGAATGAAAGCAGAATTATAAACAGATTTTAAAGAAAGGATCAAATTATTTAGCATGAAGCACTATACAAATGTATTTACTTATTTTACTCCATTTTAGCAATGAGTTAAGAACAAAGCTCATACATGTTATTTCTGGTCTTGAAGACAACTTTATATATGTTCAGAGCTGAGGAAAGAATTATATGTAGGGATAAATATTATAGTTGAAGGTCTTCTACATTTGGAATGTATGTAAATAAGCCAATATCATGCATAGTTTTTTTTATTTTTTAATCGGAAACAGCTAAAAAGCTAGAATTGTACTGAAGAGACACAATGCTTATAGCTAGATGTGAATATAAGCATGATTAAGAACACTTATTTGACTCCCCTCTGGCTTAGTCAGCTTCACTTTTCTCTATAACAATCAATGAATAGCACACAAGTTTCAATTTTTTATAAGGTTTGACATTATACTGATTGAACTAAGAAAAAAATACTTAAAGTCTTTAATAGTAGTAATAGTCATTGCTCCCTTTGGAGCAGTTATTATTCTTTTTTCCTCCCCTAAAGCATTTAGAATTAAAGTAATTCTATCAATCAAAATATTTTGTGTTCAGATTTAGAGTCTATAATATTTGGGGAGACTCAGAACCCACATCTGTCAGCCAGTGAGCATTTGTTTTATGACCATGACTAACAAAGTATATTCAAAGCCAAGTATTAATGACATGGTAAGACAAGAATACATTGATAGTAATTGTTTTAAACTTTAGACTTGGATGTCCTTTTCCCAAACATTTCATAATTAAAATTCACGTGACTTAAAAGCCTACTTATTCGTATAACACTAACATATCCATATCTATTTTAAGAAATATAAACTGTTGAATATTGTAAAATATTTTCTATATTTTCAATTGTGTTAGTTTCTAAAGGTTGCCAGAACAAATACTTACAGACTAGGGGGGGCTTAGAGCAATAAGGATTTATTCTTTTACACTTCTGGATGCTTGAAGTTCAAAACTAATGTGTCAGTAGGATTATGTTCCCTCTAAAGGCTCTAGAGAAGAAATCTTCCTTTCTGCTTTCAAATTCTGTTGGCTCCAGGTTGACCTTGGTATTCCTTGTCTTATAGCCACATTATTCCTGTCTTTACCTCTGCAATCATAGGGACTTTTTCTCCTTGGTATGTCCTATATGACCTTATAAGGACACCAGTTTTTGAATTCACATGCTATCCTAATTCACTATGATCTCACCTTAGCTAACTACATCTAACAAATAATAACTAACTAAATTTCCTATATTAAAGTAAGGTCACATTCTGGGGCTCAAGGTAGACATGTATTTGGGGGGAGTACTATTTAACCCCATACATCAGTGTATAAATTTTTCATTATCCTTCACAGAAGTGGTGTACATTTAAAATTTCTTTAATATTTACTTGTCATTTCAGGAGTTCACCATTTTTAAAATTTTGTGATCAGTGGTATATTTTTCAATTACATTTTCTTAATGTTTATATTTAACTTGAATATATTTAGTATGCATCCATTTATATTTAATTTGAAGAGTTTATTTTGGTTATATAATATCTGCATTGTGTACAATTACACAGTGATACTTATAAATAATGTCCTGCCTGATGTAACACTCATCTTTTTATTCTCTAAGAATGCCAGTCACTTTTCTGGGAAATGAATAGTAAGCAAGGTGGTTATTTTATTTTATTTTGCTCTGTAATTTAGCTCTTAAAAACACCAGTTTTCCCTTTACTTTACATGCTTTTATGTGTTTCCTCATAAGAATAACTTGTAGTTCTATCAATTCAAGCTCTGCAGGAAGCAGACACCAAGACATTAGGTAAGATTCCAAGACAAGGGATAAGAGATTGGGAGAGCACCTGTGAAAGATAAAGGAGGAACCAGAGGCAGGGAATTTATAGCCTTTATAGAATGATGTAGGTACAGAACATGTGAAAGAAGAAAAGACAGAAAAGATGAGTTATGAAGTCTTGGATGAACAGTACAGTTCTGAAAAAGTCAACCAGACTGGTGAGGAATATCCAAGTGGAAATTACTCACTGGAGAAGTTTCATGTCAGATAAGAATGAATCAGCTCTAAAATCCCCTACTATGCTGTCTCAGTTGCTCAGTCATGTCTGATTGTTTGTGATCCCATGAACTGTAGCCCACCAGGCTCCTCTGTCCATGGGATTTACCAAGAAAAAATACTGGAGTGGGTTGTCATTCCCTTCTCCAGGGACTACTATGATTAGCCATTGGTTATAGGCAGCTGGTGGGGTGATGGCAGTGTAGCTTCATTATGAATACTGTTGCAGAAATGGAGCTAAAGGCTGTCATAAAACTATACACCCTGTTGTATACAGGGCTGTATTAAAACTACACACCTCTCTTGAACGAGCTCTGAGTAGTGTATCTCCATGGCCAGCCTGGTCCATCTCTTGCTTCACACAGGTCCATTGCTCTCTATATTTGAGGAACAACTCCTTGATGGTTTCCAAGTACATTTCTTTCTGAGGAGAATCTTAAAGAAGGACATAAGTAGACTGAATTGCAGCCTTCATCGCTGCAACTGGTCTCATGTTTGCAACTGGTATTCCGATTTTTCCTCTTATTCAATTTATTCCTCAACCTCTATTATCACTTTGGCAGGTAATGGAGGTTTGCTTGGTGGTGTAACCCAAATCTTCATTCATCAAGAATGTGAACACAAGGTAATTATGGCTTTTCAGGCCAAGTTGCAGCACATGTCCATTAAGAGTTACAACTGGTCAGGTAAATACCATGAGTCACTCAAGCAGATCACATGAGTTTCAGATTTGTCTATTATGCAATCATGTTATGAAAAGGCAAAAATATATGACACTGAAAGATGAACCCCCAAAGTCAGTAATACCCAATATATTCCTGGAGAAGAAAAGAGAAATAGCTTCAGAAAAAAAGAGGCTGAGCCAAAGCAGAAATGATGCCTAGTTGTGGATGTGTCTGGTGGTGAAAGTAAAGTCTGATATTGTAAAGAACAATATTGCATAGGAACCTGAAATGTTAGGTTCATGAATCAAGGTGACTGGAAGTGGTCAAACGGGAGATGGCAAGAGTGAACATCGACCTTTTAGGAGAAGAAGGGGATGACAGAGGATGAGATGGTTGGATTGCATCACTGATTCAAAGGACATGAGTTTGAGAAAGCTCAGGGAGTTGGTGAAGGACAGGGAAGTCTGGCCTGCTGCAGTCCATGGGGTCACAAAGAGTCAGACATGACTGAGCAACTGAGCTGAATTGAACTGAACTAAAATGGACCAGAGTGAATTTAATTCAGATGATCCTTATATCTACTACTGTGGGCAAGAATTCCTTAAAATAAATGAATAGCTCATAGTCAACAAGAGTCTGAAATGCAGTACTTGGATGCAATCTCAAAAACAACAAAATGATCTCAGTCCATTTCTAAGGCAAACCATTCAATCTCACAGTAATCCAAGTCTACGCCCCAACACTAATGCTGAAGAAGCTGAAGTAGAATGGTTCTATTAAGACCTCCAAGACCTTCTAGAACTAACACCAAAAAAAAAAAAATGTCCTTTTCATCATAAGGAACTGGAATGTAAAAAAATTAGAAGTCAAGGGTTACTCAGAGTAACAGGCAAGTTTCACGCTGAGGGACAAAATGAAGCAGAGGAAAGGCTAACAGAGTTTTGCCAAGAGAGCACAATGGTAGTAGTAAACACCTTCTTCCAATAACAGAAGAGATGACTTCATACATGGACATCACCAGATGGTCAATACCAAAATCAGATTGATTATATCCTTTGCTGCTGAAAATGGAGAAGCAAATACAGTCAACAAAATAAGACCTGATGGTGACTGTGGCTTATGTCATGAACTACTTGTTGCAAAATTTGAACTTAAATTGAACAAAGTAGGGAAAACCACTACAGCATTTAGGTATGACCTAAATCAAATCCGTTATGATTATATAGTGGAAGTAACAAATAGATTCAGGAGTTCAGATCTTAGAGAGTTCCAGAAGAATGATGGACAGAGGTGTGTAACATTGCACAGGAGGCAGTGATCAAGATCATCTGAAAGAAAAGAAATGCAAAAAGGCAAAATGGTTGTCTGAGGAGACTTTACAAATAGCTGAGAAAAGAAAAGAAGCAAAAGGGAAGAAGAAAAGGAAAGATATACTCATATGAATGCAGAGTTCCAAAGATTAGCAAGGAGAGATAAGAAAGCTTTTCTAAGTGATCAGTGCAAAGAAATAGAGGAAAACAATTGAATGGGAAAGACTGCAATCTCTTCAAGAATATTAGAGATACCAAGGGAACATTTCATGCAAAAATAGGCTCAATAAAGGACAGAAATGGTATGGACCTAACAGAAGCAGACGATATTACAAAGAGGTGGAAAGAATACACAGAAGAACTGTACAGAAAAGATCTTCATGACCCAGATAATCACGATGGTGTGATCACTCAGAGCCAGACATCCAAGAATGTGAAGTAAAGTGGTCCGTAAGAAGAATTACTCTGAACAAATCTAGTGGATGTGATGAAATTTCAACTGAGTTATTCCAAATCCTAAAAGATAACACTGTTAAAGTGCTCCACTTAATATGCCAGAGAATTTGGAAAACTCAGCAGCGGCCACAGGACTGGAAAGGTCAGTTTTCATTCCAATCATAAAGAAAAGCAATGCCAAAGGATGTTCAAACTACTGCACAATAGCACTCATTTCACATACTAGCAAAGTAAGGCTCAAAATCCTGCAAGATAGATTTCAACAATGCATGAACAGAGAACTTCCAGATGTACAAACAAAATTTAGAAAAGGCAGAGGAACCAGAGATCAGATTGCCAACATCTGTTGGATCATAGAAAAAACTAGAGATTTCAAACAACAACAAAAAAATCTGCTCTTCTTCACTGTGTAAAGCCTTTGACTGTGTGTATATCAGCACCCTGTGGAAAATTCTTAAAGAGATGGGGATATCAGACCACTTTACCTGCCTCCTGAGAAATCTGTATGCAGGTTCAAGAAGCAACAGTTAGAACTGGACATGGAAAAGTGGACTGGTTCAAAATTGGGAATGAAGCATGTCAGGGCTGTATATTATCATCCTGTTTATTTAACTTACATGCAGTGTACATCATGAAAAATGCCAGGCTGAATGAGGTTCAAGCTGGAATCAAGACTGCTGGGAGAAATATCTATAACCTCAGATATGCAGATGACACCACCCTTTTGGCAGAAAGTAAAGAGGAACTAAAGAGCCTCTTTATGAAAGTGAAAGAGGAGAGTGAAAAACCTGGTTTAAAACCTAGCGTTCAGAAAATGAAGATCCTGGCATCTGGTCCCAGCACTTCACAGCAAATGGGAGAAAATGGAAACAGTGGCAGACTTCATTTTCTTGGGCTCCAAAATCACTGCAGATGGTGACTGTAGCCACGAAATTAAAAGATGGTTGCTCCTTGGAAGAAAAGCTATGACAAACCTAGACAGCCTATTAAAAAGACATTATTTTGCCAGTAAAGATCTGTATAATCAAAGCTATGGTTTTTCCAGTAGTCATGTACTGATGTGAGAAATGGGCCATAAAGAAGTCTGAGCGCTGAAGAATTGATTCTTTTGAACTGTGGTACTGGAGAAGACTCTTAAAAATACCTTTGATAGCTAGAAGATCAATCCAGTGAATCCTAAGGAAATCAGTCTTGAATAGTCATTGAAAGGACTGATCTTCAAGCTGAAGCTCCAATACTTTGACCACCTTATGTGAAGAGCCAACTCACTGGAAAAGACCCTGACACTGGGAAACACTGAAGGCAGGAGGAGAAGGGGACAACTGAAGATGAGAAGGTTGGAGGACATCACCAATTCAATGGACATGAGCCTGAGCAAACTCTGGGTTATAGTAAGGACAAAGAAGTCTAGCCTGTTGCAGTTCATGGGGTCACAAAGAGTCAGACATGACTGAAATACTGAACAACAATGTTATATAAAAGATTTCCCCAAATCTCCTGCTGACTGTGGTGGTTAAGGCTATGAAGATCATATACCTCTGTTCTCTTAAATCTCAGTGGTGCCCTTTCTGTATCCTGATAAAAGCATGTCCTCCTTTGGGACTGGGACATCCAAATCTGCAGAGCCCAGATTTGCAAGGATGGAAAATACCAAGTTCCTCAGGAGATTATTGAGAAAATGGTAAAATGAGTCACTCCTTTCCATGTGTGCTGAGTTGCTTCAGTTGAGTCTGAATCTTTGTGACCCTATGGACTGTTGGCCACCATGCTTCTCTCTCCATGGGATTCTCCAGGCAAGAATACTGGAGTGACTTGCCTTGCCCTCCTCCAGGTGATCTTCCTGACCCAGGGATCAAACCTGCGTCTCCTGCACTTCGGGCAGATGTTTCACAGCTGAGCCATGCGGGATGCCTGAGTCACTCCTACTTGCACCTACCCCTCCCCCACCAATACCATATATTCTTCTTACCAGGAACATAGAATTTGCTGATTTAATACACATACAGCATCCTGAAGTGCGGTTCCTTATCCTAGCAGTGACTTGCCTCCACAAGGGAACTTCTACCGAGCTATTCATAGATAGTTGTAGTGCTCTATGGAGCTGGAAACTTGTAGAAAGCACAGCACTTGATATGACCAGTTGTACTCATCCCCACAAGTCCTACACTGTCAAGAGAGCCCTCTTCTTAGTCGCCATGCTTTCTGTGGGGTCCATGCCTGTGAACCAGGCAATTCTGTGAGGCCCTGGAGAATGGTACAAATAGGTTGCCTTTATAGGTGAGGAAGGGGTATGAGGTATTTGATGTGCATCTCACTGACTTGTTTCTGTATCCTCAAATATTATTATTAATTAATACTATTTTATTGCTTTAGTACTGGTTTCTGTTGCTGGCAGGATAAACATTCAGCAGCAACACTGGTAAGATAGGCATCACTATATTTATGAGCCCATTGTGAAAATTCTGGGATAATCAATGAGAAGAGCTGACTAACGCCAATGGAAAGAGTCATTTTATCATCTTGATTTTTCAGTGTCCATTGAATGGAGGGTGCTTTCTGGTTAGCATGACACTGGCAGTCTAATATACCACTAAATATATGAATAGACTTATCTTATATGGCAGAAAGTGAAGAGGAACTAAAAAGCCTCTTGATGAAAGTGAAAGAGGAGAGTGAAAAATTGGCTTAAAGCTCAACATTCAGAAAACGAAGATCATGGCATCTGGTCCCATCACTGCATGGGAAATAGATGGGGAAACAGTGAAAACAGTGTCAGACTTTATTTTTTGGGGCTCCAAAATCACTGCAGAGGGTAATTTCAGCCATGAAATGAAAAGACGCTTGCTCCTTGAAAGGAAAGTTATGACCAACCTAGATAGCATATTCAAAAGCAGAGACATTACTTTGCCAACAAAGGTCCGTCTAGTCAAGGCTATATTTCTCCAGTGGTCATGTATGGATATGAGAGTTGGACTGTGAAGAAAGCTGAGCACTGAAGATTTGATGCTTTTGAACTGTGGTGTTGGAGAAGACTCTTGAGAGTCCCTTGGACTGCAAGGAGATCCAACCAGTCCATTCTGAAGGAGATCAGCCCTGGGATTTCTTTGGAAGGCATGATGCTAAAGCTGAAACTCCAGTACTTTGGCCACCTCATGTGAAGAGTTGACAGATTGGAAAAGACTCTGATGCTGGGAGGGATTGGGGGCCGGAAGAAAAGGGGATGACAGAGGATGAGATGGCTGGATGGCATCACCGACGCGATGGACATGAGTTTGAGTGAATTCCGGGAGATGGTAATGGATAAGGAGGCCTGGCGTGCTGCGATTCATGGGGTCTCAAAGAGTCGGACATGACTGAGCGACTAAACTGAACTGAACTGAACTGATAGATATAAGTATGGATTGTGTTCCCTTTAGAACACATAAAAAGTCTACCAAGCACTGTGATTCATTGTGAGCAGGAATGCCAAATGCAACAATTTGTGTTTTTCAGTTCAGTTCAGTTGCTCAATTGTGTCCATCTGTTTGCGACCCCATGGGATGCAGCACATCAGGCCTCCCTGTCCATCACCAACTCCCGGAGTTTACCCAAACTCATGTCCATTGAGTTGGTGAGGCCATCCAACCATCACATCCTCTGCTGTCCCCTTCTCCTCCTGCCCCCAATCCCTCCCAGCATCAGAGTCTTTTCCAATCAGTCAGTTCTTCGTGTGTGATGGACAAAGTATTGGAGTATCAGCTTCAACATCAGTCATTCCAATGAACACTCAGGACTCATCTCCTTTCAGATGGACTGTTTGGATCTCCTTGTAGTCCAAGGGACTCTCAAGAGTCCTCTCCAACACCACAGCACAAAAGCATCACTTCTTCTGCACTCAGCTTTCTTTATAGTCCAACTCTCACATCCAGACATGACCACTGGAAAAACCATAACCTTGACTAGATGGACTTTGTTGGCAAAGTAATGTCTCTGTTTTTTAATATGCTATCTAGGTTGGTCATAATTTTCCTTCCAAGTAGTAAGTGTCTTTTAATTTCATGGCTTCAATCAACATCTGTAGTGATTTGGGAACCCCCCAAAATAAAGTCAGCCACTGTTTCCCCATCTATTTCCCATGCAGTGATGGGACCAGATGACGTGATCTTCGTTTTCTGAATGTTGAGCTTTAAGCCAACTTTTTCACTCTCCTCTTTCACTTTCCTCAAGAGGCTTTTTAGTTCCTTTTCACTTTCTGCCATAAGGGTGGTGTCATCTGCATATCTTAGGTTACTGATATTTCTCCCAGCAATCTTGATTCCCACTTGTGCTTCTTCCAGCCCAGCATTTCTCATGATGTACTCTGCATATAAGTTAAATAAGAAGGGTGACAATATATAGCCTTGATGTTCTCCTTTTCCTATTTGGAACTAACCTGTTGTTCCATGTCCAGTTCTAACTGTTGCTTCTTGACCTGCATACCGATTTCTCAAGAGGCAGGTCAAGTGGTCTGATTTTCCCATCTTTCCAGAATTTTCCACTGTTTATTGTGATCCACACAAGAAAAGGCTTTGGCATAGTCAATAAAGCTGAAATAGACATTTTTCTGGAACTCTCTTGCTTTTTTGATGATCCATTGGATGTTTTCTATTTGATCTCTGGTTCCTCTGCCTTCTCTAAAACCATATTGAACATCTGGAATTTTAGGGTTCATGTATTGTCGAAGCCTGGCTTGGAGAAGTTTCAGCATTACTTTTCTAGCATGTGAGATGAGTGCAGCTGTGAGGTAGTGTAAGCATTCTTGGGCATTGCCTTTCTTTGGGATTTGAATGAAAACTGACCTTTTCCAGTCCTGTGGCCACTGCTGTGTTTTCCAAATTTGCTGGCATATTGAGTGTAGCACTTTCACAGCATCGTCTTTTAGGATTTGAAATAGCTCCACTGGCATTCCATCACCTTCACTAGCTTTGTTCATAGTGATGCTTCCTAAGGCCTACTTGACTTCACATTCCAGGATGTCTAGCTCTAGGTGAGTGATCACACCATCTTGATTATGTGGGTCATGAAGATCTTTTTTGTACAGTTCTTCTGTGTATTTTTTCCACCATTTTTTAATATCTTCTGCTTCTGTTAGGTCCATACCATTTCTGTCCTTTATTGAGCCCATCTTTGCATGATATGTTCCCTTGGTATGTCTAATATTCTTGAAGAGATCTCTAGTCTTTCCCATTCCATTATTTTTCTCTATTTCTTTGCACTGATCACTGAGGAAGGCTTTCTTATCTCTCCTTGCTATTCTTTGGAGTCCACATTCAGATGGACATGTCTTTCCTTTTCTTCTTCGCTTTTCACTTCTCTTCTTTTACAGCTATTTGTAAGGCCTCCTCAGGTAGCCATTTTGTTTTTTTTGCATTTCTTTTTATTGAGGATGGTCTTAATCTCTGTCTCCTATACAGTGTCACAAATCTCCTTTCATAGTTCATCAGGCACTCTGCCTATCAATTCTAATTTTACTGGAGCTGGAGCCATGAGTGAGATGCTGAGAGGAGATACACCACATCCAAGCTAAGAGAAATCCCAGTAAGAAGGTAGGTGCTGAGAGAAGGCATCAGAGGGCAGACAGACTGAGACCATAATCACAGAAAACTAACCAATCTAATCACAAGGACCACAGCCTTGTCTAATTCAATGAAACTAAGCCATGCCATGTAAGGCCACCCAAGATGGATGGCTCATGTTGGAGAGTTCTGACAAAATGTGGTCCACTGTAGAATGGAATTGCAAACCACTTCAGTACTCTTACCTTGAGAACCCCATGAACAGTATGAAAAGGCAAAAAGGTAGGACACTGAAAGATGAACTCCCCAGATCAGTAGGTGCCCAATATGATGCTGAGGATCAGTGGAGAAATAACTCCAGAAAGAATGAAGGGACGGAGCCAAAGCAAAAACAATACCTAGCTGTGGATGTGGCTGGTAATAGCAGCAAGGTCTGATGCTGTAAAGAGCAATATTGCATAGGAACCTAGAATGCTAGGTCCATGAATCAAGGCAAATTGAAAGTGGTCAACCAGGTGATGGCAAGAATGAATGTTGACATTTTAGGAATCAGTGAACTAAAATGGACTGGAATGGGTGAATTTAACTCAGATAACCATTATATCTACCACTGTGGGCAAGAATCCCTTAGAAGAAATGGAGTAGCCATCATAGTCAAAAAAAGAATCCTAAATGCAGTACTTGTATGTAATCTCAAAAAAAGAGAATGATCCCCATTCATTTCCAAGGCAAACCATTCAATATCACAGTAATCCAAGTCCATGCCCCAACCTGTAATGCTGAAGAAGCTGAAGTTGAATGATTCTATGAAGACCTACAAGACCTTCTAGAACTAACACCCCAAAAAGCTGTCCTTTTCATTATAGGGGACTGGAATGCAAAAGTAGAAAGTCAAGAAACACGTGGAGTAACAGGCAAATCTGGCCTTGGAGTACGGAATGAAGCAGGGCAAAGGCTGAAAGAGTTTTGCCAAGATAATGCACTGTTCATAGCAAACACCCTGTTCCAACAACACAAGAGAGGACTCTACACATGGACGTCACCAAATGGCCAACACTGAAATCAGATTGATTATATTCTTTGCAGCCAAAGATGGATGGCTGTATACAGTCAGCCAAAACAAGACCAGGAGCTGACTGTGGCTCAGATCATGAACTCCTTATTGCCAAATTCAGACTTAAATTGAAGAAAGTAGGGAAAACCACTAGACCATTCAGGTATGACCTAAATCAAATCCCTTATGATTATTTGTGTTTTACTTTGGAACAAATATCCTATCACACCCCTGATCCTTGGACTCTTCAATCAAGTGTCAAGTTTCTAAAGCTTTGTAGGAAATCTCTCTAATCCTCTGGAATACATGTATCTTATTGAGACCTCTAATATACTAGCCAGGTTTTGTTCATTCTATCCAAAGAGCATGATGTCATCAGTGCAATGGATCAGTGTGTCTGTGGATGTCCAGATGGTCCAGAAGCTTTGGATTATAAGAGTAACAAGCTAATAGTTGTTGTTTGTTTTCAATAAGTCATGCCTTACTCTTTTGTGACCCCATGAACTGTAGCTTTCAGACTCCTCTGTCCTTGGAATTTCCCAAGCAAAAATACTGGAGTGGGTTGCCATTTCCTACTCCAGCAGATCTTCCTGACTCAGGGGTTGAAACTGTGTTGCCTGCAATGGCAGGCAGATTCTTTACCACTGAGCCACCAGGGAAGCCCAAGAAACTGATAGAGCCATGGGTAAAGATGCAAATAAATATTACCATTTTCATGTGTATACAAACTATTTCTGATCCTCTTTTCTGGTCAAAACAGAAAAAAAAAAACCCATTCATTCATCAAATCAATGGCAAGATATCATGTTATCACAGACCTTATCAAACTGTTCTAGCAAAATAACCACATCTGACAACACAGTTAAAATCAGCACTGATATTTGGTTAAGCTTGCTGTCATCTACATTCATTCTCCAGCTTTTTTCCAGTTTTTGTAGCAACCATATTGGCAAATTAAAAGGAGATATGATTGGCCTCCATGTTTGCATTCTTTAAATTTCCATATGTGGCACCAATTGCTGTCACTGTCTCTCAGATATGATTTTATTTTTGATTCACTGTCTTTTCCAAAGTGCAGTTGAGGAGTGAGGGGAGTAACTGCAGAGGCTTCTTCTAGCATTTCCTTGCTTGATACCTCTTATCACACTTGCTAAACTTATACCAACTGCCAGGTTGTTGATCCAAATTATAGACTTGGCCACCAGGAAAATGACCTCCTGATTGGTCAGTAGACCTACTACTCATACTATAGAATTTATCCAGAATTCTGTTCATCACCTGACCTCTGCAAACCTCCACTGCATCTATGGAAGGACAGGAGAGCATGACAAAATGCTTTGGTTCAATACATAGGAATATCAGTTCAGACCTCATGTCCAAGAGCTCTCTAAATATATTTGACCCTCAAAGAACATGGGTTTGAACTGTGTGAATCCACCTATATGTGGACTTTCTCAGTAAATATATTGGATTTGGAGATTTGTGACAATTTGAAAAAACTTGCAGATGAACCACACAGACTAGAAATATCAAAATAATTAAGAAAATGTAGGTATGTCATGAATAGATACAATATATGTTGATTGTAGTCTATTTTGTAATTTGCTACCATCACACAGATTTAAATTTATTATAAAAAGTTAGAATTTATCAAAACTTGAGCATCTAAACACCTACAGACCAAACGTTTCGTACATAGTCAAGAGTAATGTAAGCAAATGTAAAAATGCAGTATTAGATTGTAATTGCATAAACTTATCTGTAGTACACACTGTATGTGCATGGTATGCTAAGTCAATTCAGTCATATCTGACTCTGTGCAGCCATATGGACCATAGCCCATCAGACTCCTCCATCCTTGGGATTATCCAGGCAGCCATGGAGAATAATGGAGTGGGTTGCCATGCCCTTCTCCACATACTATACTGCTGCAGTAATTTCATAGCCACCTCCTGTTTCTAACCTGGTGAGACCAAGTGTTGCAAGTGTCTGCTTAAAATGCCTATGACTAAACTAATCATCACCTCGTGAGCAGTTTGTCTACCCAGTAAATTGTGTATCAACAGTAAAAAGCAATCTCTCTCATTTCTCGTGTATATTTTCATCACGTTTAGTGCAATACTGTCAACCTTGAGCAACACTGCTGTGGAACTCATAGGACATGACACTAGTGATATTGGAAGTGCTCCCAGGAAGCAGAGAAAGTTAACACATAAGAAAAGTTGAATTGCTTGTTATATGCCATAGGTTGAGATCTACATCTGCTCTTGTCCACCATTCCAAGATAAATGAATCCAACAACAGGACCAACTGTTATGAAAAAAAAAAAGAAGAAGAAATTTGTGAAGCTGTTGCTGCAGTTATGTCAACAGGGCTGAAAAATTTGCACTTTTTGTGACGCACATTTTTTGTCTCATGTTGAAAATGCATCTTTTATGCGGATACAGGATTGTTGTAAGGAAATCACACCTATAGGCTTTAATATGATTTGAGGAAAAGTAAAGTCATCATATGACAACTTAAAGCAAAAGGAAGGTGAAAGATCTAAAGCTGCAGAATTTGATGCCAGAAAAGAATTGTTCGATAAATTTCAAAAGAGGTTTGACTTAAAAAAATGTCAAGATAACAGAAGAAGCTGCTTCTGCAGACCAAGAAGCAGCTGATGAGTTCCCCAATGCCATTAAGAAAATAACTGAGAAAAAAGGATATCTGCCTGAACAGCTTTTAGATGCAAACAAAATACCCTATTCTAGGGGGGAAAAGTCCACAAAGGACATTTATTAGTACGGAAGAGAAGCAAGCACAAGGATTTAAGCCAGGAAGGGATAAGCTAATTCTACTGTTCTGTGTAAATGCAATTGAGTATGATCAGGACTGCCCTTACAAGACTGCTAAAGCCTGAGCCTGGAAGGAAAAAGATAAATACCAGCTGCCAGTCTTTTGGATGTACAAGAAGAAGACCTGGACAATAAGAACTTTTTTTTCTGAATTAGTTCCATCAGCACTTTGTCCTTAAAGTCAGGAAGTAGTATGACAGTAGGAAGCTGACTTTAAAAATTCTTTTAATATTGGATGATGTCCCTGAACACACAAAACTCCACGGTTTCAACACCAAAAGTGTCAAAGTGGTCTACTTGCCCTCACGCATGCCTCTAAGTTTGCCCCTCGCAGGAAATCATAAGGACCTTTAAGGCTCATGATAGTTGGTACTTGATGGGAAGAATTATCAACACCATGGAAGAGAACTCTGACAGACAACATCATCAAAGTCTGGAAGGATTATGCCATCAAGGATTCCATCATTGTTATAGAAAAAGAAGTGAAAGTCATCAAGCCTGAAACAGGAAGTTCCTGCTGGATAAAACTGTGCCCAGATATTGTTCATGCCTTCACAAAATTTACAATAGATTCAGTCAAGAAAAATCATGAAAAATATGGTGAATGTGGCAAAAGGTGAGAGTGAATATCAAGATATGGATCTTGGAGAAATTCAGGAGCTAAGAAATACTACACTAGAGACATTAGCAGAAGACAACTTAATGAAGATGAGTGCTTCTGAACAAATGCCAGCTGATGAGGAAGACACCTTAGAAGTGTCAGAAAACAAATTATCATTACATAATCTGGCAGAAGGGTTCCAATTACTTAAGATTGTTTTTTTACTTTTTTTTTTTTAATGACATGGACTCTATTCTATGATATGGCACTGAAATTAGAACAAATGGTAGAAAGATTGGCATTGTATAGAAACACTTTTAGAGAAAGGAGAAAGCAACAAAGTCAGAAATTAAAATGTATTCCCATAAAGTTACAATTAGTTTGTGCCTAACTCCTATACCCCTTTTCACCTCTTCCCCCTCTTCCTCCTCTGCCATCCCTGAGACCAAAAGATCAATCCTTTCTCTTCCTGCATCTCCTCATCTTATTCAGTGTGGAAATGACGAGGATAAAGGCTTTTATGATGATCCACTCCCACTTAATGAATAATAAAATTTCCTTATGCCATAACAGTTAATAAACTTATCTGTTTAGTATGTGCAAAACACTTATCTTTATGTGAAAATCTAATAACTATATGAAACATTTTTATGTAATTATTATCATTGCCTAAGTATTCATATGTATTAAAACCTCTGCATGTGCATGCTAAGTTGCTGCAGTTGTGTCTGACTCTTTGTGACCCCATGGACTGTGGCCCACCAGGCTCCTCTGTCCATGGGATTCTCCAGGCAAGAATCCAGGAGTGGGCCGCCATGTTCTAGGGGATTTTCCCAACTCAGGGATCAGTTGGATCTTTTATATCTCCTGTATTAGCAGGTGGGTTCTTTACTACCTAAACCTTTGGACTTCTGCAATTCAAATTGGCGAACCCTGAGCCTTCTCCTATGGGACTTCCCTTGGCTGAGAAGGAAAGAATCCTCCTGCAGTGCAAGAGATGCAGGAGGCACCGGTTCAATCCCTGGGTGGGGGAAGATCCACCGGAGGAAGGCATGGCAACCATTCCAGTATTCTTGCCTGGAGAATCCCATGTACAGATGAGCCTGGCAGGCTGCAGTCCATAGAGTCACACAGAGTTGAATATGACTGAAGTGACTTAGCATGCACGAGCCTTCTAAACTGTGTTCTTTTTTGCTATAGGAGATAGGAATCACTTCATAAGCTACTAAACAATCCCTCTGTTAAAATGTTTAACCTTGAGATATTTGTTAAGCTTCATTTTCCCATGATCCCTTTATAAAGGTTATACATATAAGTTAGTAATAAGCAGCCAACTTTAGTGTCCTTGTAGGCATATATTTAAAATTACAATTTATCCATACCCATGTGAGAAAAATTGAAAATAAAAACAGACCAATATCATAGGATAAGTAAAGAATATTTCAAATATCTACTCCTTAAAAGATAATCAGGCTTGTGCTGACTCACTTATTGTTTCCATTAGTTTTACAAAATGGATAAGTTCAATAATGCATAAACCTCTCCTGGACACTGAAACAGAACAAATATTTTCTAATTCTCCACATAAATGTGACATAACTTTGAAAACAAAACTTAACAAAGACTATTATTCTTTTAATGAACTCCGTGATTGGCAAATGCAATCAAGAAATTCATTAAAAGAATAATTTCCAGTGAGTAATTAAAGTTTATGACAGGAATTTGAAGGTTTATTATTGGCACCCTTAATAGTATAATTAACATTAATGGATGAAAGGTGAGAAGCTTGAGGATGTGTTTGA